>NW_027191413.1:0-2400000 GCF_041146345.1 Neodothiora populina
GTAGTTACCGCTTTCGGTTAGTGATAAAATGGGATTGATACAATCCCGTTTAAGAATTGTAGGTAGAATACTGGGTAGAATACTGGGTAGGTAATCACGGAAGCTCTTGCAATCGCGCACGCGAATGCTTTTGTAACGACAACCCTAATCTGGATTCTCAGTCTAAAGCTATGTCTCTGCTGAAAATATCTCCGTTCCAGGTCAACAACAACGGATGCTATCTTGATTCCTTTTAGTACCGTATCATCAACACCACTAGAAAGACAACTACTAAAGTTGCACAGTGAGGCCTGTAATGGCTGAGCCCAAGTAATCATTCCGAGAGAAGCCATAACTGTGATCAATAGTATAAGTGTAGGCACCGCTGTTTGTACCGGTGTATGTAGCGTAAGAGGCCGGTAATGCTGTAGAATAGATCCTGCAATATTGACCCAGGGCAACGCCGTTTCGCAAGAGGAGGAAGGTATTGAAGAATTGACAGGCGATGCTTCCAGATGCTGTCTGAGCATCGCAGACTGCGGAACACAAATTTGCATCGAATGGGCTGCTCAAGAAGACTTTTGTGCTGATTAGACTACTGTTGCCCGAACATGCCGAAGGAGCATCGATGCTTGCTGTGCCGTAATAGTTCGGTGCGCTGTAGCCATCTGCGGACTGGATGGTCTTGTTGACATAGCCATTGGATCCAGCGATGACAACGTGAAAGTTGCTCCTGTATTGGCCGCTGTTCTGCGCATTGCCCGCATTGACTGGGCCACCCCAGAAGACGCACTTGATCAAAGTTGTACTGGCTGGGTTATTGCAATTGGGTCCGGGGTTGACAGTAGGATCTCTCTCATAGTAGATGTTGAAAGCGGCACACGCGTTGATGGCATTACACTTGCTGGCACAGAGGTTGCTGTCATACGACTTCAGAGCAGTATAGCCAAGATAGCCGTAGGCATTGTTTGAAGCGTTCAAGTTCTTGAATGTCTGGACGTATCCGGCAGGAACGGCGGCAGCGCTAGCAGAGCTCGCGAAAGGAGCATACGCCAAGAAAGCAGCTGCCGAGTCTGGGGAGGGTACAGGGCCATATCCGGTAGGTTGGACAACACAGGTCGTGGTGGCGCGCTTGTTGAGGACCGCAGTGGAGGTGACGTTTTGGGTGATCTCCGTAGAATTGAGGCTCACTGTGGCAGCAGAGTCCAGAGCAGCATCGGCAGCGGCATCGGTAGCGGCATCGACATCATAGGCAACGACCTGCTCAGTCAGATTCGAGGGCACTGTAATGTTTGCAGGAGTTGATAGAGTATCTATGAGGTCAAGATCGAGTGACTGAGCTTGAACTAGTGCAGCTACTGCTGAGAGGAGGATGAAATAACGCATGGTGGGTATTGAAATGCAGATCGGATCGTGCTCTCGACATGCCCTGGAGGAAGGCTCTCTATCTTTATACTCGACTCATTGTCGAGTGACGAAGAGGCGCTCCCGAGGTATGTCGATATCAACCCTACGCCCTACTCTGTCACTTAACGGCCCACCATCTTCGATATTGTCAGCGGCCCAACGTGTTTGGTGCTGTTAGTGGCCCACCATCCCCGATGCTAGGGAAAGGCTGTTTCAGAGGAAGGACCATCACAAGCTGAAGGATGAACACGTAATGACGATCACCATCGGGATGAAGATAGATCCGAGATCTGTGGACGCGAAGCTATCGACAGCAGAAGAGAATATTTTAGTGCTTGACCATGGCTCGCTTGCGAGGCTCAGTCGGCATATCTGCCTAGAACAAGGTTCACCGTCTCTGCATGTCCTATTAGTCCGCACTGTCATGCCGAGTCAAATCATAGCATAGCACGATTTGTCCTGCCTCTTGTCTTGGCCGAACCTCGGCTCGCATGAAGTCGACACGAATACGAAGACGAGAGTGCTAAGATTATAGCCGTTGTTTAGCAACGACAGTTGTCGGAGCCGCGCCCGATCGCCAACGTTCCACCGGTGGTTCCGTGCGCCCGCCCCAGGATCTGCTTAACCCTAAGAAACCGGTCGCGGAGAACGGAGATTAAAGTCGGATTGATTTAAGGTTCGAGCCGAAAGACGCCATCTGCAAAGCACTTTCGGAACGAGCGGACTTTGGTGGCTTCAAGCCCGCTTCTGCAACTAATAAGAAATGGGGCAAGCATTGACCTACCAGCTCGACCTCTGAGATCATATCCAAGCCGCACCACCATCAAATCGACCGGTCATTGAGATGCCCTAGGCTTCGTATTCCCAAGGCTGATACTCTGTGTCCATTTCCCTCCTAATTGGAGACACAGATCCATAATGCGGGCGACTAGTGTGCACTTAATCGGACATTCTGTATGCAAGATCTGAAGGTTCTCTAGTGCTTGGACCATGTACTCGATCAAGATTCTCCTGCAGGACAGGATCTAGGTGTAACTGCGCGAGGCACGTCCACCAAGGACGCTGACATACCCATCTTCAGCTCAGCCTTCATCGGAAAGTCATGGCTTCGAGCTACTATAGTCCTCGTTCCATCTCGGGAGAATGAGACATTGGTGATTACCAAATGTAGATCGCGATGTGGCATAAGCCCCACCCAACAATTTTGACATGCTTACGACATGATTGCATGTGCCTCCGCTGCGTCTTGTACTTCTCAACCACGCCAGAGAATCGAAAGCGTCACCTGGTGGTCCGAGGTCACAGTGCTTGAACCAATGCTATAAATCCACGTGGTGCCGCTGTTGATAGGCACACCTTTGGCATCATTATCTCTCGTCAGTCTCTCTTCCACCATGCTTGACACTCGGGCTTCCTTCGGGACATTTGTCTCTTCGCTTCTCCTCCTTGCGGGCTCTGCCAATGCAATGCCCGCTGGCAGCGGCACTGCCTTCCAGTCTGGAAGCAACAGTACAAGCTGGGTGGTCGGAATTCCCGTCAACACCACAAGCGGCCAAATTGTAGGCCACCCTGCACCCGTAGCGACAAATGTGTCCGAGTACCTGGCAATACCTTATGCACAGCCTCCGGTCGGTAACCTACGCTTTGCTGCACCTCAGTCTTATACTGGGTCCGGTATAATCAACAGTACCTCTATGCCACTCAACTGCCCCCAGCCTGCCGTAGGCCTCCCGGGACTAACTTCTTATCCAACCGGGCAATTCATTGAATATCTACAAGCAGTCGGTACTGGATCCGATCCGAATACAAATGAGGATTGTTTGTTCCTTAACGTCTGGACCAAGCCGCAGTCTGGCGAGAAAAAGAAAGCGGTTATGATCTGGTTCTACCCGGGCGGTTTCCGATCCGGAGGAATCAACAATCAAGGCTACAGTGGACAGTACTATGCGGAGGAGCACGATGTATGAAAACAGTTTCCAGTGCGCAGAACACGTCCGGTAACTAACTCGTAACTTCTAGGTCATCGTTGTCGCTTTCAACTACCGTGTGGCTGCACTTGGCTTCTCTGGTGCTCCAGGTCTTGTCCAAAATGTGGGTCTGCTTGATCAAAGACTTGCGGTTGAGTGGGTCAGGGACAACATCGCGGCTTTCGGGGGAGATGTCGACCGTATAACGCTTTGGGGAGAGTCAGCTGGAGCCGCGAGTATTGATTACTACAATTATGCCTGGACCCATGACCCGATCATCGCTGGTACGATCATGGAGTCCGGGAGCACCAATCTTGGTGGAGCAATTAGTAGCGTCACCGCAACTACTCTCTGGAATTCCCTTGTCTTCACTGCTGGCTGCATGATTGGTAGCAACGACCAGCAGCTAGCGTGTATGCGCACGATCCCGGTTGCTGATCTCATTGGTTTCACCGTTACTGTCAGTGGGGGTGGATACGCATTCAATCCCGTCGTCGACGTGAGTCTCGTGGTCATGTCCAAGGTACTTCCAAATGCTGACACATGTCTTAGAACAAGATAGTCTTCCAGGACTATACCAGTCTCCAAAGCCAGGGAGCCTTTATTCAGAAACCAGCCTTGGTCGGGAGCAATGAGAATGAGGCAGCATGGTTCAAGCTTACCAAGGGCAACAACCAACCAGAGGCTTATTACACAGCAGTTACGCTAAGTCTGTTCACCTGCGTTACAAGAAACCTGGCTACCATCCGCAAACAATTCACTGTTCCTGCATGGCGCTACCGTTTCTACCCCACGTTCCCAGATACCACTCACCCTTACAACTCGACCATCGCAATGCACACGTCCGAGGTACCACTCGTTTGGGGCACGTACGATGTCATAAAAACCGTGGCCAGTACTGCGGAAGAGCGATCGCTCAGTGCTGCTATGATGGCCTACTGGGCTGCTTTTGTAAAAAACCCTACTTCTGGCTTGACCGCTGCTGGCTGGCCGGTATTCGATCCTTCTTCCAGCTCCAAGTCCCTGGCACTCTTCGGCTACAACAACGACTTTACCAACGTCACATTCACCACTGCTGACAGTTATGACAACGGCTGCTCAAGCGTCAAGGCTTACTGCTCTTAGATGACAGCGGATGTTGCCGACCTGTTCTCTACCTTTGTGCTGGAGACTCTTCACCATGGAAAAGCTGGGATCGTTGTGTAGCCTAGAAGCATCTTTCTATCAGTGCCGGTCATAAAGATTCTGTCATTCTATAGATACTTGAGCCTTGTATAAGACGCTGCACACATGTGAAATGGCAATATCCGGCAAACAGTGGAATCCGAGGCCCTGCTAATTGTAAGACCATATGTGAGTGCAATAATCTTGCAGGCTGGAATTAGTGATGAGGCGACCTCCAAGCCACCAAGCCATGTTCACAGTCTGACTAGGCTTCTTGCCTAAGGAATTCATTATGAAGACGTTCCTCGATTCCTACTTTAATCTTGTTTCAACAACCAGATTTACGTGCAAGAACCAGTGAACCTGTTTACCTCCGCCAATCGTTGGCGCAACTGCTTAGATGATTCGTGACAGTGTACGATCGCTTGCGAGCAAGACACCTTAACGCAAGGACAGGACTCAATACGCAGCATGCAGCCAGTCAACACGCAGTCTCTTGCAACAACACATATATCAGACTTCCACCTCAGATTTTCTATGAGTGCGGAATATCTGTGATACATGTCTCAGCATGCGATCATCGGGCTGGCCAACCAGGCACCGGTTGCACGAGCGACCCGAGCAAACAGCGACCCGAGCAAACAGCGATCCTCGCGGGCGGTCAAAGGACAGCCGCCCAAAGGTGCAAGTGCCGAAGCAGGATGGTACAGCCATTCCATCGATGCTAAAAAGCATCTCCAAAGCTTTTTCAGCGTACCTTCAAATTCAACCTTAATTCTCGGGTTGTTCACTTTAGCTTATTACCTCGATCCTAGCAAAGACATCTTCTAAGCCCCCCTCAGGGGGTTAGGAGGGCAATTCTGAGTATACGGCCTTAGTAATTACCCGTGCCTATAGAATATTTCCCGTGCGTGCGGGAGCGTTACCTAACAGACTAGTAGGTACGATGGTTAGTCCTTTGAGGTACGAGAATGCTCCTTAGCATCTTTGATCGGAGCATGGAGAGGAGTCTATCCGCAGCGGCAGCTACTGCAGGAGCTGGAGCTTAAGTACGAGTCCCTTCGTCACTCTGGTTCCCGCGAACGCAGCAGTACCAGCTTCGCTCGGGGACAACGAACGCCCGAAGCCGGGTGTCTGCCCTACGGGTTAGTCGACCGCGTTTCTGATGCAGGTAGATAGAACCCTAAAATATACCCTAATTTTCCCAACACTAATAACAGGCAAAAGTAGGCACAAACATTGTTGCTGTACACAAAAAGTACCGACAAATGCCGTGGCCAAAAGTTCTCGACTCAGAAGCACCTTCAAGCAGTATTTTTGCATCGTAGCTTGACAATTCAATATTACTCTTATAGTATTTTGATCTGGTACACAGAATATATACTTATATGCAAAGGGCATAAATCGATTCTACCCTATTTACCAAATTCGACGTGTCGGGTTTCAACATTCGTACCTTGACCTACCTTCAAAGTTTGACGTAATCAAAAAGATGGACTTAACCTACCTTCATCTACCTTTAAACTTCAACATAGTTGAAAGAAACTGGATTCACTAAGGATCGAAGCGGTGCGCAGAATTTACTTCACGATGGCGATGGTAGCTCTATGTTCCGTACTGACTCGCTCCGCCAGCAGCTTGAATGTTGCCTGTGCGCACAGCTAGCAGCAGCTTGTGTGTCTCCATCTCCGTCCTTAGCACAATGCCGACTTTTTTTCACGGCCACGTAAAGACCAAGCTTTTATGGACGACTTTACACTTCATCTATCGCTGGTAGGCTACTTGATTTGTCAAGATGGCCACCATCTACGATACAAGTTTCACTTGTTTGTGGATGTCCGAGTTGGCAGACTCGCTTTGCAACATATAAGAGTGACTGTGCTGCTCACGACTTGGAAGCATGTTTCATCACCGACCAATATTCGATTTTTTACATACCTTCATTACCGACCAAGATTCAATCGTTTACATACTAAACTGGTTTCCCCATGGTCCCCTCGTTCTGGAAGATGCAGTACCTCTTGCCCCTTGCTCTCCTCGCCGCTTCGGCAGAGGCTATTCCCTTGAAGGCACCAAGATGGCTTCCCAATAGCTTTTGGGCTGCTGCTTTCCCTCCTCAAGGAATGCCACACACGAACGTTCCAAACGCCACCACCACGCAAGGGGCTGACATGCCTGTCATTGATTTGGGATACTCTGTGCAGAAGGCTTTCTACCACAATGTGCGGCCATCTGCGTTTCCGTAACTGCGAACGCACAACGACTGACTCTTTTCACAGGAAGCGGTTGGTTACTACGAGTTTACCAACATTCCTTATGCAGCACCACCAGTTGGAAACCTCCGTTGGAGAGCACCTCAGCCCCCTCCCGTCAATCGCACCACAAACGTTGGCGGAGGCACTCTCGGCTGCTACGCTGGAGTAGCAGGCTGGGGCAGGACTGCTGCCTACAACCTGTACAATCAAGGCATTGATGTCAGCTTGTAAGTGTACTCGGAAATTACATCATGAAACGAGTCGTAGCTGACACAATCTATTCAGCCTCGCCGCATTGAATGGAGCCGGTTCCTACAGCGAGGATTGTCTCAAGGTGGATGTTTACGTCCCAGAGTCCGTGAACAAGAACAAATTGTGGCAGAAAGTTCCCGTCATCGTTGACATCCACGGCGGTGGCTACATCGGTGGACACAAAGGAATGGTTGATCCTTCAGGCCTCCTTGCCGCCGGCGTCGCTGCAGGCCAACCATTCATCTTCGTGGCTCCCAACTACCGTGTAAGCCTCAACATAAAATTCGGACAGTTTACCGGACAGTGGCTAATATTTATCCAGCTCGGTGCATTTGGCTTTTTGGGTGGTGCCGGAGTCCAGGCTGATGGTGTTGCCAACGCCGGGCTCTTGGATCAAAGATTTGCCTTAAACTGGGTGAAGCAATACATCTGGGCGTTCGGAGGTGACCCAACCAGAATCACAGTGCTCGGTGAATCTGCTGGTGCTAGTTCCATTGGCTTCCAGCTTGGTGCTGTCGGATCTTACGGCCCCACGCCATTCGGAAAAGCTATTATTCAAAGTCCGGTACGTGCAACATTTATTTGGTGCTACTTGCTTACATGCTGACATGAGATAAATGTAGGCTGCGCTCCCGCTGAGCTATGCCGTGGCTACCAATGACACACAGCAGTTCTTGGCCAAGTTGGGTGTGAAAGACATCGGTAGTGCTCGTAGCATGAACACGGCCGCCATCCAGGCAGCTAATCTGGCCCTCGTTGGTTCCGCATCATATGGTACTGACTTTTTTGGCCCTTCTGTCGACAACACGTTTGTCAAAGCCCCACTTCCTCGAATTTGGTTGAACGGAAACTTCGACAGGTCCATCCCTCTGATCACAGCTCACAATGGCAACGAAGGGGCACTGTTCTCCCCCGCTTCAGTCACCTCGGACGCCGCCTTTATAGCCTACGTCAAGACTGTCTACAACGGAGCTCCTGATCACGTCATCAACACCATTGCCAATCAAATCTATCCTTCTCCTTCAAATAGCAGTTCGAGCCTGCCGTACACAACTCAGGCACAACGTGCTACAGTGTTCGTAGCTGACGCTTTTGTCAACTGCAACTCTTACGCCCTTGACAAAGGCTCGAACGGTTGGAACTTCAACTACAACTTCAACACCCCTAGCCAGTTGGACGCCATCCATGGTTCTGATCAACTATACAACTTCTACAACAACGGCTCGAGTCCTAAAGTCAATGCTACAGTCGCTATAACCATGCAGTCCACCTTCATCAACTTTGCATACAACGGATTTGCTGGAGCAAAGAATCAGCCTTCGATGCCTAGATACGGTGCTGCCGGACAAGCTCTGAGTCTCACATCTACAGGCTATACTGTCGTGGCTGATCCTGTTGCTAACGCTAGATGCCAATACCTTGCTAGCTACGCACCATATGTCGCTAAATAAGATCTATATACAGTCGGACATGGTCGTGGAATCATCTAGTATACAGACTAAAGGGTCAAGGAAACCTTACGATTTAGGACGCCTAGGCTTAATGTGAAAGTTATAGTATCCTAGACTTAGTCTTATTACTATATATGAACTCAATAGTAGATATTACACTATCTTTTATTCTACCTATTGTTTTCTACATATATGGGAGTAGTTCCTGTCTATTACCACTTGATCAATTAATTGAGCTACCAGATAAATACTAGTAAATCTTGAAAATATACATCTTATAGTAGTGGAAGGATGTCTACGATTTTGTATCAGAAGTAGTATATAAATCGAGTTTTGCCCTCCCCTTTAGATGCATCGTGGGCTTGTCGAATACTCTTCATGAACACCCGTAGAGGAAGAAGAGGATGAGTGACGAACGATCGGTAGTAGAGTAAACGTCAAATATGACAAGATTCGCCATAAGCGCCAAGGTATAGTAGCCATTGCTTGCGTAAGGAAATTGTTGGTGATTGTAGAGACCGTTATCTCTGAAGCGACTTCTAGCGCTGTAACTCCTGCTCGATCGTTGACTTGAGGATTCCAATCATTGTGTTTCTCCCCGTTTTTTTCCCCAGATCTCTGGTCTCCTACGGGAGCAGGTTGTACAGGGGCTCAGCAGTCGCCGCGCTTATATTAAGGTTGACCCGTTAAGGTTGACCCGTCAAAGTTGACAGCTTCGATTAGTGTATCACACACCCGGCTTCGGCTTCGGCTTCGGCTTCAGCCACTCCCGGCATGCCTCTGAAGCTCAGAGATGGAAGATGTATTATGTTCTTCAATGTGCCATGAACTGCGGCCACTTTCCGTCATCATCATAGCACGCAGTTCGGAAAGGCATGTAACAACGTATGGATCGCTCGAAAGCAATAGTCTGCTCGTAGCCAAAGCTATTCGTTGTCCTATTGCTATTAGGTTGATGGCGACACAGGATCCTATCAGGTGCGACGCGGACTCGCCTAATGCGTACGCCAAGCGAGTCACGTGCGGTATTCAGTTCTACGGCGATGTATCCTGTTACATATATAGCTACCTTTTTAAAAGAATCAAGGGCTATTCGAATTATAAGGATACTAGTAAATAAAGACGTAATAAGTACGAATAATAAGGGTAAGTATATATCAAATAAATAGCTAGGAAGTAGCATGCTCTTTATATGCTCCTTTCTCTATATAGTATTATCAGTGTGCGTACTAAGCCTCGCTTCTAGGCCGTAAGGTCCTCGCACACCTCCCGAACCTACCTCGCATAGTGCGTACAGTGTGCGGATTGTCACAGCTTCCAAGGTCGAGTATAACTATGTGACATTCTCACTCATAGAAGTATGCTAAGCTTTAATATCTGAACATAAACGGAAATAAAGGGTTATACGCTAGTAAGTCAAGTATGCTGAGGTGTATCTAAAGTTGACTACTAAGGTATATCCAGCTTCGCAACCTCTAGTGCAGATAAGGCCTCTCACGCTGTGACAACTCCAAAAATTCAGCGCAGTAGCTTAGATATTCCCATACTTATCACGGCTGCAGTAAGCCCAGTTGATTTACTCAATTGTGTGGCCATGATCTTCTATTCTCTCTTCTAACTCAACGACATCTACCTCCTTCTTTTCATCTACGATGTGTTGAGGAGGAATAACACCAACTTCTGTAAAGTAATTGGAGTCTTTGACGCACTTAAGTACAAGGAAGAACATAATGGGGAATGAAACGATCATGAGGCAGGTTTGGAACAAAGTCTGAGCGCTGTGGTACGTTAGTAATGCCTCATGCTGTAATAGGAATAGGTGAGACTTACAGGTAAGACGTTCCTGCGGCTTCCATGCCAAAGGCCACGCAAAGACCAGCGCTGAGCATGCCCTTGAAGAACCCACCATAGCGGGCGAGTAGACGAGGCTCATTGCTGAAGGCGCTGATGACCCACATGACCATCATCTGGTCAATAGCATAGGCGATTCCGGTAAAAATGATAACAAAAAGAAACTCGATGAAGGGGCCATCGGTCCAATCCCACTCAGGACTTTCGACATCACGCTTAAGCCCATGCTTCAACTGGACTGCGATTGCAAGGGCCCAACTGACTGCAACGATGACTCCAGAGATGGTCAAGGCCATTGTTCCACGGACGCGTCTCTTGAATCTGTCGTTATCGAGGACCCAGCCAAAGGCCAAAGTCGAGGGAATCTGGACACCCCAGAAAATGATACTGTTCAGCGAGCGGGTACGCAGATTGAACGAATAAGCGCTGATAGTAGGGATCAGTGAAGACGACATTTCAGTCGCGAACATAGGAATTATTAATAGAATAATCCGCCTGTTCCATTGTTGTCAGCTTGCTCTGGTATTCAACAAGGCGCGGAGCAACATGGGGCGTTACTCACCAGTCCTTCAAGAGTTCAACGCATCCCATGAATTCGTTGCGAAAGTCAGTAGCCACAAATTCGGCCAGATGAGTTCCATCAGGACGAACAACGTGCTCGGGAGACACGATACCAAGAGCGCTAGTCGACCAAGTCAATACAAATACAATGGTGTTCATATCTCAGATAACTTTACCTAACAACAGCTGCAGAAGTCATGATGACAATGAAGGAAATGTAGACCGAAGTAGGAACTCCGCTGATCGAGGTGACGTCTTTGGTGATCCCGAAAACGATGAGAGCACCTACTGTGCAACCAACCCCCAAAAGAAGTAGTTGCCAGGCAATGTAGGAACCCTTGTCTTTTTCCTCGGCGTACGCAAACTGACTAAAACACATGCATGTCAATACGTTGTAAATAACAAGTAATGCTGACCAAGGGTCAATTTTTTGGACTTACATGAATCCGGAGACGGTCCACAAAAGACCGGCAGAAATGCCCAATATGATTCCACCAGCCAAAGCAAAGCCTGGCGTACCAGTGGAATCATAATGCCATAGACCACCAACGAAGATAGGATAACCGAGAACACCGAGCTATTGATATAGTCAGCCACTAGAGGAGGGATACTCAGCAGAGATGCTCACAGTCATAGTCCACTTGGGCCCCAGCGTGTTCATAATACTGCCGCCAAAGAATCCACTAATTGTGAAGACTGCGTAAAGTGTCGTGTAGGTGATTACATTGTAATGCGCAGCAGATGGACTGCCGCCACCAGCACCGAGGCCTATAAAGATGAATATTTGACCGCGAATCCATATCGAAGGTCACATACCAACCAAGGCAAGGTAAATGCCAACGGTGAGGAAAAGTATGATGCCAGACAAGAAGTTCTGGGTCCATGGGCTATGGAATGTTAGATCTAATGTATTTGGAAAAAAATGACAATGAGTATCAACGGACCGGACCAGCCAAAGTGGTCTGTACATATTCGCTTAAGTGACTGAGTCTGGTAACAGCAAAATCGAACAGCTTTGAAAGAGGGTATAATTTGTTGGAAGGTGAGAGGGTCATCTGGACTGCCCTTATACCGGCTCTGCGCAACCGTCTTATATACAAACTCGTGGTGTCTTTCAAGACTACTGAAGTATAAGGTTCACTCTCAGTTGGAATCCAACCACCACTATCATTGCGTTGGTTTTGCGCTACCGAGACCGACAGGCGGGGCACCCTGTACGCGCCTACTCTACCCCGCAATCCCAGTGCGTACCCCAGTACCCCAGGACATACCCCAGTATCCTATCTCGGTATGGTTTGACTTTCGCTACAGCCCGCCAATCAGAAGCTTTTGGCGCCTGTGCAGGATCGACTTATGCACCGTTCCATCCATATAGGCTCGAGCCTCGCCAGCTCGAGTTAGGGCTGATAAACCTTATTAATGTTGGCACTGGCATTGAAGCAGAGCCGGCACACCATCGGTACTTGTCTTAACCGAGGAAAGAAAGAACGTCCCCAGTTCCAACCGAGGATAGTCGGTATTGTCCCAGCTATTGGTATGAGTATGATATGTGCTACAGCGCAGGATGCGATTCCCATCTTTCGTAGATTTGATGAAAAAAGCTCACTGGCGTCATCAGATATTCTCTATTTACCATGCGTCTCTCTCAAACCTCAAACGACCGGCTGGAAGGCATCGCAGATGCTTTTATCAATAAGGAGAATGGCATTCCAGGACTTGTTTGCTGCTTTGTTGATAAGACAGGTCAAGCACTGTTCGAATATGCTGGTGGACGCAGAGCCACGGGGTCAAGTGTACCTATGACAACCGACACCATTTTCTGGTATGCTTCCTGCACTAAAATGGTCACAGCGATAGCAGCCATGCAACTTGTTGAGCAGGGTCTGATCAATCTCGATGACGGGGAACAGCTTGAGGCCTGTCTCTGGGAGCTTCAAGATCGTAAAGTCCTCGAACGTGACCAGCAAGGAGGCCTAGAACTTGTTCCTAAGCAAAGCAAGGTCACTCTGCGTATGCTGTTGTCTCATACAGGTACGCCAAGAACGAGCGTTTTTGATTTCACACCAACTGATCCATCGACATCAGCTGGCTTTGGCTACAGTTTCGCGAATCCCAAATTGAAGGAGTGGTCCGAGCCTACTGGCATCTCCGAGGTCAGCAGCGAAGAGTTCGATATCTTCGCTCAGCCACTTGTGAACCAACCCGGGACAGCTTGGGAATACGGCATCAACATGGACTGGGTTGGTCGTTTGATCGAGCGCATCAGCGGTACAGGGCTGCATGATTATATGCAGAGAAACATCTTTCAGCCTCTCGGTATCTCTTCCATATCATTTTTCCCTACCACTGAACAGATGGCACTCCTGGCATACCTTCACGAGCGCCGTGCGGATGGAACCATTCAAGCGCGCGATGGCGGTCATCTATTGAAGACTCCCCTTCGTGTCCATGAGGCCAAACGCAATACTGTGATACAAGCTGGGGGTCATGGGCTGTTCGGCACCCCTCGGGATTATTGTCGTCAGTAGACCTGAGACCTGCAGCACATCAATCTTGATCTGATAAGTCGCAGAGATAGTCGCAGTCCTGTTGAATGGCGGCGTTCATGCGCCGTCCGGTATGAGAATTCTCGAAGCCAAGACTGTTGCGAGTAAGGCTTCGATCACGAACAGATATCATGAGTCAAACTGACAAGAGCGTAGACATGCTCGAGAATCAAATATCCGAACACCCTGATTTTGCCAGGGACGTGGGTCCAGCCTGTAAACCCTCTTTAGTAAATTCAGCAGCGGAAACGTACCCACAACCTCACGAACAACCCCAAGGCTGGGGTATGTCTTTTTTCAGGCTCCTCCATCCCAGTCATACGGGACGCTCAGGCAACACCGTCTGGTGGAGTGGTCTGGCAAACCTCATCTGGTGGGCCGACGTCGAAAATGGAGTAGGTGGGATGGTTGCTTCGCAAATTCTGCCTTTTAATGGTAGGTTCCGCATTTCTAGACGATGGAATTCTACTGAACAATCCATGTTAGATCCGGATGTATTTGCTTGTCACGAAGAGTTGGAAATTGCACTTTATGAGGGCATTGTTGGACAGAGCTGAACTCGTATAAACATTAGACGCAGAAATGACGTGATTCTTACGGTGCACTATCGCCACGGCATTGACTTTGAGTAGAGGGCAGATATCCTCAACCCTTGGGCGGATATGTTCAAGCCTTGAACAGTATGAATTGAAAAAATGAAGTGTTGCACTTAATTGTCCTTGAATGTTTGGCCTCCTCACAAATACCAATAACTTGATTAACGGACATGGAAAGGTCTTTACCCTCTCTTTGCAATTCCAACCAGGACATGATGTGTTGATGCAAGCAAGCCATTGGATGCTACTGAGAGCTTATACCACACAGATGATATAGGAGTGAAACGAGAATGAGCTCTGCTACATGCTGCTTTGTGTTCATGCCTTACGTATCATCATGTGTTGGTCTGCGCAAAATATTAGCCTTGCATGCTCGTTCCTGCTTGCCCTGTTCAAGAAGGTTTCAAATCAATTTCAACTATCTCATGAGACGTTAAAGAACTATGTGTCTATCAGATCTTGTTCTCCAAGTAGCGAGTCGCGAGACGGATTGCTATCTCTTTCCAGACGTTATCCCAGTGTAAGTCTTGAGACATAATGTCGACCATTACGGGTAGGGCACGAAGTGCCGCACAGGCGTCTACAAACACCAACCTGGTACATCGAGTCAAAAGATCGCTAGAGTGCAGGGCATACTCGTCGGACGGCAGATCGGACCTCGGCTTCGAGATACGGGTGTGCGGAAGAGAGACGATTCCTGTCAGACTTTGAGCTACTCAGCTCCACTGCTTCCCATGCACAATCTCCGTGAGAGCTAGTAAGATCCTTCGCTCCATTTAAATCCAAGCCACAGCGATGCGTCCGTCTCGTAAGGAGCGTGGACTCCAATGCTCCACCCCCACAACCTTATCTTCGCTGTCACGCAGCCGAGTTGAGAATTGCTGAATCATAAACCGCATTGCTCAACAGCTGCACTACTGCATCGCCTGCCATTTGCATGAAGGTCGTCCATTTTCCACCGGAGACTGTGAGATATCCACTGAGACCGCTTCGAACGAGATGTTGACGGGCAATATCCTGTGACGCTTTGGACGAAGGGTGGCTGACTAGAGGTCTCAAGTCGGCCCACGTCGAGAGTACATCAGATGACTTTGAAGAAAAACTGAGATCGGGGTAGCGTAAGACCTAGTCGAGTACCCATTGTATGGCAACATCATTGGGCTTGGGACAGGCCACTGACTCGTAGGGCTTATCCGTCGTGCCTGTACAATGATCGTCCGGCTCTGATTCGACTTCCATACAGTTGGCAACATTAGCTACCTTGGCAATAGCCGTGACTGCGGGCCCGGGTTCACTATCTCGCTCTAGAGCGTCCTTGAATAAACGTGAAGCAGCGTCCGACGCGAGACCGACTTCCGTGGCTCCTCTTCCAATCACCAATATATCATAGCTACTGTTGTCTACACAGCTGGATTCTCTGAAATCTGCGATAATCTGGTCTCTCGATCTCAGATACGGTGAGTGTTTTTCCACTCGATGTTTGGTGCTTCGCGATCATCGTGGCGTCGCACGTCTGTAGCAAAAGTACCAGAACCCGCTAGGGTAAGGCCTCTCACGAGCAAGGGTGCTACTCGTCTTAGTCCGGTTGAGCTCGTCGCTATGTTTGTCGATTGGTTTTCCCAAGAAATTCTCGGGGTCCGTAGTCATTTACACTCCCTTCGACCGAGATGTACATCCGAACATAGGAGAACCCTCTTTAAGCGCGATTAAAGGTTGATGCAAGTGGTTAGCTTTTGGAGAGGTTGGACATCTAGTCAGCCGCAGCGGGGCCAAGGGTAATGGCGTATAAGTCAGCCGCCGTGGGGCTGGCCCTGTCCACAGCTTCGTCGGTATGCAGAGGTATACTAACGTAGGGCACTTCAATCTAGGAATAGATCCTTGCTTTCCTTTGTGGACATTGCAGCCAAGATTAATAGCTCAAAGGGAGTCCAAGGGGCCGCCCTACGAATGTCAATCATTTCCGAACTCACTGGCATGGCCGGAAGGATATAGCATGCTCTGTTTACTCGAGGATCATTCCACTTAGCCTACACTGCTCATAAGTTGTTCTTTTAGATCATATCAATATCAGTGTACCAGCTACTCGAGTACAATTGCGCCTAATGGACGGCCAATTTGTGATTGCCATCGACCAAGGGACGACAAGTACCAGAGCTGTTGTATTTAACAAGCAAGGCGCACGAGTCTGCTTTTATCAGCATATCAGTTCAATTATACACATTCTGGTCCCCGACTAAGTACAGCAATACGGGAATCGCTCAGATGCGACCGTAGCCTGGCTTGCACGAGCAATATCCAGAGGAAATCATCCATTCCGTCATCATATGCATCAAGACATGTACCGCGAGATCCCAGAGCATATAATATTGTAAGGAACAGACAGTCAGTATAGGCATCACGAATCCTAGGGAAACAATCGTCTCTTGGGATGCGATTACCGGCGAAGCTTTCTGCAATACTATCGTACGGGGGTATACACACGCTGCAGACATGGTGGAAGTCCTAAAGCAAGCTCTTCGCTGCGCTGATCTGTTCTAAAAGACTGGGTTGCCTGTCTTAACATATATCAGCCGTGAAGCTAACATGGACCTCACAACACGGGCACGCCGTGCGAGACGCTTAATCGTTCAAACGTCTAGTCTTTAGCACTGTTGACAGTTGGTTGATATACAAATTCAACGAAGGCCCGCGTAGTAACATTTGGTCACTGATACAACAAATGCATCGAGAGCAGGGCTTATGGGCCTCAAGACGTTGACACAGGATGAACGAGTACTCGATTTCTACACCACTGACGATTACGACATTCCAGGCATCCATTTGCTACCTAAGGTAGGTCATGGATATGCCCGGTGGCTTGTCTGATGACACGTCGGAACGGATAAATGTATCGCCGGGGGTCTTGGCGCAGCAGCCACTCCGCTGTTTGTAAGGCGCGTCGGACTCTTCCCAATCTCTTCCTCTCTACCCTAATACCATCGATTTCCATCACAATACGCGTTGGCCTTATCCATCCAGCTCTAGTTCCATCAGTTCTGCAACCGGCTGCAATCTCTGTGGTTTGGTGCGACCAATTTTGATGTAGTGATCGCACTGTACTCACCAACTGCGCGCCGCCCTGTTCGCTCGTCCACCCGCCTGATCGCGTCATTCTCAGCAGACTCCGCCGACCTCCACGATAGCAGCGCCTGCGATTACCTGCAGCTTTTCCTTCCGACTGGGCGCATTGTCCGGTATTGTCGCTGGTCCGCCGAACTGTGCCTCTTGCCTGTCCGCTCTGGCCCCAGGTCCGCCATTCCCGTACTTGTACTGGACCCTTTCGCAACAAGGGGGCTGCGATCGGTCGCCGGCCGACGGGGAAGAGAGCGCAGTTCCGCAGGATACCATAGGCAGTACTCTGCATTCTTCTCGTCCAAAGGTCGCCCTCGGGCAAATCGCAGTAAGAAGCTGGCAGCAAGGTCATCACAACATCTTGAGTCTAGGCTGCTCAGTCGACAGAGAAGCCTGGGTGGGAGGGTTCCTGGCGAGACCAGGGGACACCGCCTTTGGTTAGTAGGTCAGTGCACACTTGACTGACGGAATCACAGAATGCCGTCTCGCAACCGGGGCGCTGCCGCTGCCGCTGCCGCTGCTGCGTGGCTACTGCGTGGCACGCCCGTTCTTGCGCAGCCCGACCGCTGTGCCTTTCAATGTGACTCTGACTCGCACGCTCTTGTTGATCTTCTTGTGAAATACAACAAGTCCAGCTCTCAAGGCATGGTGAACTTACGTACTCAACTGCACCTTCAAGGATTCGATGCCATACAGTCCTTGTCGCTCGTGCTGCGGCCAGAAAATATCGTCACTATGGCCTTGGAACCACACAACACAGTCCTGTCTCCTGACAAAATGAAGTCGATTTTCACGGATGCTCTGCCCGCTGGTGATCAAGTCTCGACCTTGTCTATTTCGCTGAGATCTCCAGGGGGTGTATTATGTCCCATGTCCTCTTCTACCTTGTTCCCAAAGCCTGTTCATGAGTCTCGTTTGCGTGCCTTCACTAAGCTCTGCGCTTCTACTTCTATATCGATCTACTTTGGTTCAAACCACATCTCCGAAGGGGAGCGACAAGACTTGCACAATTTCATAAATTCAATTCAGAATTCGGCGTTGACATCGTGCCCCATTGATCTCCGTCGCCTTCAGGGTGGTAAGGGTGCGCAAGAGGTTGACTGGCGACTTCTCGGCCTTGCCGACGCTGCCACACCGAGCCCGGAAGCTCCCCCGCCGTACTGGCAGCAGTCTCAATCTCAACCTGAACGAAAGCGACTCCGCGAAGGTACATGCACGTGGCCTGATTGATCTTGTTACCAGACTGACCTTCCCAGCATGCTCATCTAGCCCTTCCCCGGAGAAGCGGCCCGTCAAGAAAATCCTTCAACACACTCCCTCGTTGGGATCGCCTACCGAGCCTAACACTCCGAGTATCAGAGGTAGCCTTGAAAGAGACGAGAACAGTCGAGCTTCAACTAAAGCCAGTGCCAGCCCTTGCTCTGATGCTCACACAATCAACACCCCCAACCTTAGTAGTCTTCTGCGCAACATCATCCGATCCGAACTTCGAGACCTCGTAGACACGACACTGCCTGACACCGTTCGGGCAGTGATCAAGGAGGAGCTCTTATCACACAACTTACTGCAAACTGAGACTGTATACAAAGCCATTGATATTCAGCTTGGGGATCGATTGAAACCGCTGGTAGAAGAGAACCTACCACCTTTGATAATGCCCGCTATCGAGGCTGCTCTAGATGGCGTATTCCAGACTGTCGAGGATGAGCAAGCCATCGCCCATGTTGACCTACAAGAGACAGTGGAAGATGCTCGACTTGAGCTTGTTCAAGCCAGGGATGACGGCATTCATGCCATCGAGGCCACAGCTCAAGAAAACCTAGACGATTTTACAGCCGAGGTAGAAGCAGTGTCCGAATCTTACTTTGCATCAATTGAAGAGAAGCATCGGGAATGCCTAGATGCTAGAGAAAAGTGCCGCCTTTTCCATAAGCAGTGTCGCAAATTAAGCAAAGAACGAGAGAGTGCAGCATGTCAGTGGCATGACCCGTCTGTATCTACCCGAGCACAGTCGATCTAGTACAAAAGGAAGTTATCCACGCGTTTCTGCCAAAACGAAGCAGTTGATAGATAGCAGCTTAGCTCACTTGATTGATTGTAATACATACTAGACGTCGTCTCGACCATGGCTTCAATTCTAAACACAGTCAACCATCGCTTTGACAAGATAATTATACTTTTAAGTAGGTTGTCCAAACCCGCCACAATACCGGGTTCTGGAGGTTGAAGGTCAATGCTACGAGCCTCTGATCACGAGCGACCGTCGACCAATTATGCTCCTATGACCGTCCTTGCTAGATTTATCTCTCGCCTGTTTTCCGCTCATTGGCTAATAGTTCGACGACGAGTTCCTTGCGCCGAGAGTGAATCCTCGCCACTCACTCGACCGGACCTGCTGAGCGGCAGGGGACCAATCTCGGATCCCTTTGGCACGTCCGATCTCGTGAGTACAGTCTGGACGTCGATCGCTTCCGCATTTCTCTTGTGGACTTCCCACCCTAATGGGTGTAGCCATTTCTTTCTGTGGAGTTTCTAATTGCTGCTTACTGGACTGTCGTTTAGCATCTCGCTCAGTACGTATAGACAAAGCTCGAAGTCTCAGGACTTCACTTTGTAATTCTCGCACCCTATTGCTATTCCGGATAGATGATTAGTAGAAACCACACAGATATCCGGACGCAAGCGATTTACCTCTAGAGTGCTATCTGGAGACATCGACGTAGACCTTACGACTATTTACACAAAGAGAACATGCTGGCAGTCTCCCATCGCACTGTTACAAGACCTAACGATAGATCAGGATCATCGTTGCTTATTTGTACTGACCTTGCGCGTTCCATCCTTGCATGCAATTTGTGTCCGCTTCGGCATCTGCCGTGAGCTTTCAGTCATTTGTGATTCGCCACTTGATCGACCGGTCTGCGCGGTTACATTATAATACTAGGGTCTCTATAGAACCGTCTTTAGATGGCTATCTACACCTGTAATAATTCGAAGATGTAGTAAGTTCTTCGATATGCGCCTACTGCAGTAGTCTCTGCGCTACTCTTTTTACGTGACTTATCGGCGATATGTCGTAGATGTCGTCAATGGTATAGCGACATGTTGCTAACATATCAGCAATAGTGAGTGTCATCAAACAATCCTAGCGCCAGGTGACAAATTGCTCCACTTGCGCAGATAAGCAATGAATCTGTAGATAGGCTCGGATTTGATTCCACGATACATGATCTATTATCGGTCACTTATCATCTGCGGATCTGATATCCCGCGATCGATCATAGGTCATACGCCTTATGCCTGCAAAGGTATTAGGTAGACATTTCAAAAATGTATTAGATGACATGATTTCATCGATTGCAATAGATCGTGACTTTTGCCATGTGGATATTACCTAGGCACGCAAAGAAATCCTGGTCAAGACAGGAAATTCTTTCGTGATAACGAGACAGGCCAAGTACAATGACTCTTATGCTACCATCATGCGGCTACGCTTCCTCATTTTGCTTTGAGTACTAGTCATACACCACCGGCCCGCCGCTCGGCTCTGTAGTGCAGCAGTAAGAGGCGTATGCCATACAAGGTTAGAGATCAAGAGGGCCGAGAGCCGGGCATGCAAGGGCTACCGATGATATCGTCGGAAGGTATGCCTATTCACCGAAGCTCACTCAGTCGAAGATTGAAGCATACCTACCTAGTACTGCTATGCTGTTCGAATTGCTTCGGGCGTTCAGTGTGCGCTTGAGAGGTATACTCTCGGAAGACATGTATATATAGTGAGGAGACTTATCTCCTGTTCATGTTCCATCACATACCTCGAATCAAATTATAAGCAAGGAACTTGCTTCCAGCTAATGATCCTCAACATGTATTTGAAGACATTCCTCCTCTCAGCGGTAGCTCTTTTGCTCGCGGCATGCCAAAGCAATGCCAACGACTCTGTTTCCGCTAAATCGACAACCTCACTGTGGCGATGGTTCGTCGGCCACCACCCAACTGGCCATTGCCGATATTGAATACAAATTGGACCGGGACTGTCCTCAATATCTCTCAGACGGTCGATGACGGGATTGACCTGATTCACCAGACTGCGAGAACAGGTGCAGATTCTATTACATTCCCAGAACTATGATTCCCGGGGTAAACACGTCATGAGCCAACTTATGATACGAAGGCATTCATTGACAGTATCTAGATTCCCTAAGGGCGCGAATAAAACAATTGGTCGCATGAGTTCCTACCTGCGTACATTGAGAACAGCTTAGCTATTGGAGATGACAACTGGAATCGCCTCATTAATACGATTGTATCTGCCAGCATCTATGCACAGCTCAAATTCGCAGAGAAGACTTCCACGAATCTATAAATGGCGCAAGCTCTTATTTCTTCGCCTGTAGGAGACATTCTCTGTCATCGTCACAAGCTCCGGCCATCACGCAACGAGCGCGCAGTGTTCTCCGATGGTACAGTCGGGAAAATTGTTGCTGTCATGACGTCCCGAGGCCGTGTGGGAACGTTGGAATGCGGCGGGTATGTTCCCTTGTTACGGCTTTGCTTTTTGGGTGAATATACACTTACTAAATCCATTACAGGCATTGGTATCCTAGCATGACTTTTCCATTACAAGCCCAGAGCAAAGATTTTCACTTAGTTCCTTTCCTCTATGTTCTCGACCCGAACAACAAGGAAGCCGCTTGGGTGGGAGGGAGCAACGGCAGAGATGGGCACTATGAGTCACTATGCGAATCTGGTCAACGCTTACACGTTCACCGCAGCTATTGGCGTATCGTTCGTTATGACACCACTCGCCTTACTCGACGGCTACAACAATCACAAAGGTGACTTTGACGAGCAGCCGATCTTCTATCACACGATCAGCACGGAAACCTTCAATAGTTCAAAGACTTATGATCCTGACAGCCAGGTCTCTTGGGATGTCCTGATGCAGATCGTCAGAGGTTTCCCAAGTTATATTCCACATGAAGAGGGTAACTTAGTTCCTCACCGATTAGTCAACATAACTTTGGAGTCTAGCGGAAATTTTACAATTCCTGCTGAATAATTGGTTCGTGGAGGAAAAACATAAGAGTTGTAGCAGAGTAGGACGTCATTGAAAGTACGCTTATCACGTAAGGGTGATTCATGGTCGGAAAATGCATTGAGCGGTTTCAATGAGGCACTTTACAGCCTCGCGTTGTGTGCTGCGTGGTTGCATGCACCGGCCTACTTCCCTGATCTCGTTCCTCATATGCCAGCAATGATGAACTACGGCGAAATACATGCTGGAGCACACGAATATCGACTCATAGAAGGACAAAGAAGTTGGAGCAGCATTGCTTTCGATATTGCAGAACCCCTGGATCAATGCAAACAGTAAATATGTCCTCAAGACCAGGACAGAGGCTTTTGAAGGACTCCATAATCGACTCAGCATAGGTGAACAACCGGATAGAAGGAGAGGACTAAGCATCCGTCTCGTCTTCCTCCGTCGCTCTCTGATCAAAAGCTACCGCGATGCTGTTGCTTATTAGATCCAATTAGGAATTTACATGGTATTACCAATGAGATCGGGAACTGTGGCCACGACTTGATGGCAGCCAATCAGACATCCAAATCATTTGCGAACGCGATTGTAACTTGACTATCGCTCCATGTTCTGTAGACGTTTCAGCCTTTTCATCTGCCATAGGTTTTGCTACCTTTGAATATCGATTCATTGCTTCCTTGTACCTAGAAGCTCTTAACGTGTTTCAGAGGCACGCAGCCCACCATGTCAGTTGTCAGGTGAGCAACACTAATCTCTGAACGGGAATCTTACAAGAAATATTGATAGTCATTAGGCAGATGTACAGTATGCCGTGGAATGCTGGTCGACAAATTCGCTGGTTGGAACTACACATGCGCTCCATTTACAGAATAACGATCGGACATTCATGCTCATGCAACAGCGCGCTTGCTGATCAGTGTCTTATTCTTAGTAAAGCAGTATTAACGTACCCTCGGGGGTACAATCGGTATTATGATCGGCACAATTGCTCTTCCTACACTACTTAGACTCATAACTCTACTCTATTCGCATCGTAAACTTCGATCATAACTAAATCGCGAACTAGAAAATAGAGCGGGATTGCACAAACAGCAACAACGGCACAAATTCTGCATGATTGACAGGTTCACTATCTCATAACGATCATACGTCTACGATATGAGTTATCTACATCCTGAAAGTGTTGTATTCATCGTGATCATAAGCATCTATGAGCTCTTGCCTCCCTTCTTGCCAGCCTCGACAGGGTCGACCTTGCCGCCAGCGAACTCTGTGCATATGATCAGATGTGGTCCATGATTTGCAGAAGATAGTGATGGTCCATAGCTTACCTCCCTTGCCGCCGCTGGAGCTGCTAGAATCGGAACCACCGGAGGAGTTGCCACCCTGGGCGCCAGCCTCATGGGGATCAACCTTTCCGTGTGCGAATTCGCCAGTACCGACGCGCTTGTCAGGGGTACCATCTTGCTTGAGGCCGCCGTGCTCTATGAAGCTGCGTCAATAAAGAAGAAAATCCCAGTCCCGATATGTGCATCATACCAGTAGGCTTGTAGTCAGACATGTTGAATTAAGTGGATGGGGTTGGAATTCGTTGAGTAATTGATATTTCTTTTTGAGCAAAGGGAGTTTGTTTGGCTTGTAAATGAAGAAGTGCTTCTGTCGTGGGCAAGTTTAGACTTATATAGCCCGACTGTTCCTCTATCTGACTACTCGCCTGTGCTTTGTTTCTACTTACTCCTTACTTGGAAATGTAGTCATGTCGACGTAACAAGCACAATGCGAGCGGTAGGACAGATTTGATGATACCGCCTGTGCATTGCGGTTACCCGATGTATTTTGAAACCAATTTCACTACAGAGTCGATCCCATGATCAACTTACTAGTGGGGAAATTGCTTTATGTTGCTCCACTACAGCCAAAACAATCAAGTCATGACGTTTCGTGGACGGAGATGACATCGCGTTGCTCCCCGCGACACCTTCGTGTGACGCGTAGATTGAATCCCGTTTTGCAAGATCGCCTCGAACAGGCAAGCTCTAACCCCATTTGTGGGGAAGGTTCATGCACATCTCGGGGACAGTCGATCCGATCTCTTTACACGTGCTCAGATCGGGGTACAGATCTATTGCGTCTGGATCCCCCGCGGTGCTAGCGTACTGATTAAATCACCTAACAAGTAACAACTGATTTCCGCAATTCGAAGCACCTTCTGCACTGATTGGCAGTTGGATATTACGTTCTAGTCAGGGCACTCTCGCTAAGACGACGCTTTACGACGGGAGGCTTCGCAATCTGCTGCTGGAATAGTCGGAGATCATTAAGTCCTGTGAACACGTTTATCCTGTAAGGGGCTAGGAGACTGTTTGTTGATCACGCAATCTACTGACATCAGAGCGTTAGAAGACATGTACAGTAGTCTAGTAACATTAGAAATACGCCACATGTAGCGATACTGTATTGGAGAATGTCGGTAGTGAAACATAACTGCTACAGTATCATGACAGGCGTATAGCCTTGCCGAGGTCTATCTGGGTTTGAGCCTCTCGGTCCATGTGATATGGCCACTTCAACATCTAATATCACTTTCCCTAGAGATTATTCTGTAAGTAGTTGATTGTATCTCGGACACCAAATCAGCCGTATCTCTTAATCGTCTTTATTGCTTTGCATAGAGTGTCATCTCGACAGTTCCTCTATCTTCTTCCCTTCCGACTATCGGCTGGCTGCCAGAGATTCATTTCGGCAGTAAGCTTACATTTCCGATACGTACAATCTAATGGCAGACAAGGAAGAAGTGGTATTGTCGAAGCTGGGACATTTCTAGATGTCACATCTGTGAGATATGTTGGCATGGGATAGAGATAAGGCGGCGTTCGAGAAGCGCGAAGAAGAGTGTTACACTGGAGGACCAGAAAACCTCCAAAACTCACCGAGGCCCCCCTTTCTTGAATCAAACAATACCTTAACCTCCAATCAAGAGACGAGGTATGCGTGGCTTCAACTCCCTTGTATACCAGATTCTGAAGCAGCTGGGGGCTCGGACAGAGGACTTGGGCTGCTCGTGGACATGTTGCACGCGCTAGAAGCTGAACCCAGCCATGTGAACCCCCACTTATAGCTGATGTGTGTCATTGTCATTTCCTGCACCGATGTATAATGCACAACTAACCCCAAGTTAAAGCATGCGCTATTGGTTAGCAATTTAGATCCATCTGCACGCAGGGTCGCGATCATTCAGTCGTAGCTCAAGGCTACTTGCAAATAATTGCGTATTATAGCACCTCCAATATATTGACCACATGTTGTTCAAACTATGAGCCACGTTGGTGTGGTATGCACCTTATAGAATGGATGACCTGCTATATCAATCGCACCAATTATTATGCTCAAGTATCTCAAAACCTTGGATGACTTCCACGGTAGCGCAACAATCTAATAGTAATTGCAGGACACAACGACACCGAGCTGGTTTCTGTACAGCAACCGCCAGATCGTTTAGTGAATGCAACTACTTGTGCTTCATGTCGAAACAGTAGTACATGTCTTGATTGAGCTATTGTTGTGGGGCTTAGGTACAGTAAGGTAGCGTTGGGAACCGATCGGGAGTTTTCAAGTTCATAACACTAATGACATCACCGAGCTACCCGGCTCTTCACACTCTAAAATATGACATGGTCCAGATCTAAAAACAAAATTGCATGTCTTGTTCGCCGTTATTTCTTAGTTGCAGTAGCCACAGCCTTGATGATCTTCTGTGCACCTGCTAACTTCTCACGCTGAACCCTGCAGGACTCTCGCTCGCGTCTGATGGTAGCAGGCTCTATGGCCATTTTCTCAACTTCGTCATCTGTAAGACAACTCACTATTTTGGGAGAAAAGATATTCTCGAGGCCAAGCAATATATGTTCCTCGATGACCAATGTGAGAATGATGTCCACGAAGACTTCTAGTTTCACCTGTAGAAGCTCGCGTCAGCGTATACCCCGAGACAAAGTCAACATCCAGCAATGGTTATAATACCTCATAGATAGCGTTCATGTAGTCTAGAGCCTGCTGGCTGCTAGCAGACTGCATACTGTGCTCGGCTATTTTGGTTTTCGCGTGATCGGTATCGACTTCCTTGACCATGTTCCATTTGTTCCCGTCATACAGGTTTCGTTCCGTAGTGGCATTCTCTATGGCATCCTGTAGTGATGTCTCTTTGCGTATGTTCTGCCGGCGATCAACTATCTTAGCATAGACTGTGTTATGATTCATTGGATGGTCCTGGTAGCTGCGCATAATCTTGCCAAGGAGGGCTAATGCCTCGTCTTGTCGTTTCTGTAGGGCAGGCTCGAGGTATTGATCCTTGATATTCTCAGCCACGTCCTCAGGACATTCTTGGGTCAACAGGTCAAAGATCAAGTCTTGGCAGGCATTGGCAACCTCCAATATGTGGTCCTCGGCGATGGATCTCCAGCGCCGGCTTTGGAACTGCGATTATTGGGTCAGTATGGCAGTCAAAAGCATGTCAGGATTGAAAGTCCCACCCAGAATAGCTCACTGATCACGAGAGGGTTGTAATTGCCTTGTAACTCCTTGCTACGGCTACGTGAGATAATTTTGTGGGCCCAGATCACTGCGAGCGAGTAGGATATAGCAATGGGCTCATCTGATACCTCTTGTATCACTTGCAGCTCTTGGTCCGACACGAAAGTGACGGCACTTGCTCCGACTTCTACGTCATTTTCTTCGATGCCTAAAGTGTGCCCGCTCGTGCGCATGTGCAAGGCAAAGTCTTCGTTCATCTGCTGAATCAGAGCACGCAGTCGACGGATTGCCCACCGGGAATTGCGCTCGAATCCAAGCACCTCTCTGGTCTTGAAGAAGTCATGCTCGTAATGACCATTCAAGGCACATCGACAGATCTCCTGTATCTTCATACTCACGTCGAATAGGTAAGAGCGACACTCGATAACACTAGCGCGACTTGGACCCAAGATCTCGTTTCGCTGCTTGACCGCGGCCAGCATGCTTTCAACCTCTGAGCGAATACTCGGCAGTTCTTTCCTGATGTGGTCGAACAGTATGGAACTCAGTCTATTGCTGAGAGTGCCGATGCCGAGAATATCAGCTGGTAGTCTCTGGAAGTTGGATTGACGGAAAAACTCTGCCTCTAGCTTGTTGCGACGAGCAAAAGAGGCCTCACGTTCTCTATGATCTCGATTTTTCAAAACATGCCAGCCAAGCTTAAAACTGTATTTTTTGATCTCATTGTTTGCAAGTGCAATGAATGCGTTCTCACTGCCGGACCCAGCCGGCAGTGTGTCAGGCTTGGTAATGATGCCGAGTGAGCGATCGCCAGCAGGGTCTGCATCTTTGACGAAAGTAAGGATTCTCTGATTATCAGCATCGTTAGTGGCGGTAATGACAGGAAGACAAATTGTTCTGCTCTGTTCCAAATATTGCATAGTTAGTCTATCCAGCATTTCCTTTTCACCACGTCGGTTCTCATTCTGAATCAAACCCGGCAAGTCCACAACTGTTAATTGGGGCCTGCTCGGTCCCTGTATTTCAATACGAAGGACGTCTCTTGCAAATGTTGAAGAATCTTCGTTGCTGTCCTCACCATTGCTCCCAATCCCCATACACAGTTTGCTATCATCGATGATAGTGCCGAGTTCAGCAGTGAGCTGTGAGAAATCCGATATCTTTCGGCTGAAAGTTTTGATACGTTGCTGCTCAATGGATGGACGTTGAGGATCAGGCAAGATCCTTACACTGATCTTCTCCGAAGTAGCACGACGCAGTATAATTTCTGTTGCGAAAAGCGTGCATGTGTTGTCCGCTCGCGGAAAATCGATTTCAGTCAATGCTTCGAGGACACTGCTTTTGCCTATCGGTCTCGTCAGTATATATCGTCAAAATGGCTCGCAACTTGAGGAACGCATATATCATACCAGCCGATTGATCACCACAAACGACAATTTGAGGGAGAGACATGTCGTGGTCTAAACCGCATTTACGAAGTTCATCTACCATGTCCAGGACTTTTCGTCGCTGAGATGACTGCAACATTTCGAGCCGAGAGGTATCGTCTCCATTCCAACTACCCGTCGCTAAGAGCAAAGGGCGAAGCGACATTGTAATCGTCTCTTCATGCATGATTGAATGTCTCGATGATGATTAGAGATTGAGAGCATGAGACGACTCGACCTTCTTATATTTGACTTCAGAAATCAGTCGTGAGGTCTCGTGGTTTGCTACCAATCCCAGAGACACGAGGGGTACGCATTTGAAACGATCCGAGTACGCGACAAGTAGCTTAGCGCCTTGTTGCGGCTCGTCATACGACCTCTCGAGAGAACAAATCCTATCTATCTGGTGTCGGTAGCCTTTGGCGAGTTCACAGCCGCCGCGACTTAGCGATACACTACTATATTCATCTACTCGAAGCAATCGAAAGTCAGTGTGTGATGTCATCAGAACAGCATTATGTGGGAGAGCTCATGCATGTATTAGTCTATCATAGATCCTTCGAACGGATGTTAGAGTATAGATCATGTGCAGAGAGGCTAGTGTTAGGACTAAGCGCCGACACTTGGATGAACGAGCTTTCTTTTCAATGACCCAAGAAAAGCTCCGCAATAGCTGGTACAGCAAAGTCTTGCCTTGCCAAGCCATTCATGGTGTGCCAGCGAGGCAATGTTAATGTATATGAGGGGACGCCACCGATAAGAATTGTGAGAAGGTAACACAGTTTGTGGGACAAGATGGACATCCATAGCCGCCCGGAGAAACAATCGGACGAATATGACTAGGGTTGGTAGCCGAGTAGTGCATCTTGCCGCTCAAGAGCTGTGCAAGACATCCTGTACTGAGGTTTTATGGAAGCTAAAGAAATGTTTTATGACCTATCAAAAGAATTAATTTGGGTTTCTTACACATATTTCAGCCAGGTAGTACTCTAGATTACCCGGCGCGTAGTCTACACCTGAGTGTTTCGAGACTAGACCACGCCCTCGGATACTCTCGGCTATTATTGGATTCGTGGTAGAGTTGAGGTGAGTGTACAAGCTGTCTACGGTGGATAGACATGGCACATTACTTAGCGCTCAATCGGTCCTAATACAAGGGATTGACTCAGGCTACTGTACTTCTCTGTTCAAGCAGATATTATGCAGCCGCAATGCCATAGGCAGAGACAATGTAGTGCACTGTACCACGAACGAACGGATCATAGTCTAAAGAGCGACTTTATTTAGCAGATCACAGGGTCGATAAGGATCTTGACACGTAGGTCGCTTAAATTTGTGGAGAAATGCGGCTTTGATTCCACCGGAGTAACAGTAAAATGTGGGTAGTTTTGTGTTATCCTACCTTGAGCGAATGACATTATTTAGAGCCTGTCAAGCAGGAGTCTTTGATCTCCGCAGTCTGCATTAGTTGCTCGTTATAGTACCATCGAGACACCAGCTGAACGTGCAGAGGCATGCGATCGATCTTCCGCAAGTTTTCGTGAGCTTAACCACCGGCCCGCCGGTTTTGTCCACCTCACCTCGGTTCAACCTATCACAACTTTCTCCCTCCAGGTTTAAACCTGCAGATGGGTTTTGTATTGGTAGCTATGAGACCATCGGACCATGATTCAAGATATTCGAGAATGCACTAGACTTTCCTAAGATGTTCTAAAATCTAATTAGAGGGCGCCTCCCCGATTTAGCTCTTAGGATGGCTACCGACACATCCGAACCCTATATGTAACGAAGGAAACTACCACCCATGCAGCATTAAGCTTCCCACGTGGCATACGCTATGTTGCTCGGCAGGCATCCAGACCGTGTCCTGCTGTGTCCTTCCGGAAGAAATCGTTTTCAGTGCCAAGGGTGAAGCCCTGAAAATGTTTCTGCCAAGCTTCTACAATATCGCACCTTAACGGTATTCCAATCAAGCCAGCCATTTGACCAATGCCTCCACATCGGCAAGCTACATGCTTTCTTGCCTGATCGAAGCATTCAAGTATTCTCGAAGCATGACAGAGTTCGTCTGGGCTCTTCACCAAGTACAGGCCGTTTCTTCTGCAATCTCATAATCAGAAGCTATGAGTATATGTCCATATGGTGGCTTACAGCTGAACTCTGTCCCACCGAGCGATCTGTATCGTATCTTGATACTAGATCGTTGTAGCCATCTTTAATTGTTCGACTCCCTGTATATAAGCAGGGATATATCGCACGCATGTTGCGTATATCATTCAAAAGCCGTTTTACCTCACTTGTTCTATCAGTCCAACCGCAATCATCACACTGCGAGAGTCATAGATCTTCTCAAACTTCCACTCCATTCATCATCAAATTCATCCAACTCTACTATACAATACAAGCGCAATGCGTCTTACTCCTGTCCTGGTCGCGTTGCTCGCAAGCTTTACACAAGCGGCGCCTGCCACTGTGAAGGCTGCAGTAGCTACAGATGTCAATGCCGCGTGTGCTGTCCAACCCAGTGGCGTTGCGATGACGCCCAAGACGGACACTGCCGCAGCCTTTACGGCGTACTCTGGCTTCAGGAAAGCTGCTGTCACAGCCTCTTATCCATCTGGCTATCTCATCTCATTCTCCGGAAACACAAAAGCCGTGTCGTTTGCGAACTATATGACTTACTTCACCCTCACCTCATACAATCCACAAACCTGTGCTGATTACTGTTCAAACACCTATGGCTGCACTTCGTTCAACATCTTTTTCGAGCGATCTCCTTCGCTCAATCCTGCTGCAGCTTGCCCAAACCCTCCTTCAATCTCGACTGTGAAGTGCTCGCTCTTCTCAAGCAGAGTTTCGGAGCAAGTAGCGACCAACGCTGGACAATGGCGAGGACCATTTTCTGGAGCAAATGTTGCCCAGAACTTTCAGGTTGTGATTGCAGGATCGAACGGTTATAACAAGGTGTGATCGTGGGAACATGGTACTGTCAAAACATAGCTGGGCGTTGTGGAGCGTTTTCTTCTTATTCCATCTCATAGAACATCAATATAGAGACTTACAATGCAACTTATGTTGATCATTCTGTAATCATTATTATTCTTCTCTTGCAATGATCATCAGTCAATTTCGAACAGAAAACCCTAATGCGATTGTTTGAGAAAATGTCAGTCATCGTTCAGTGTTTGATACGAATGCCGTCCCGTAGAAGTCGCAGTAGTTTGTAACAGCCGCAGTGCTTAGAGTTCGAGGTACTCACTCTTGTTCGGTGGTCTGTTCTAGCTTTACTCGACCTGCTCGAGGTCGTCCCCCCGTGCTGTTGTTGTTCGGTACTAAGATCATGGTAAATCGTTGCATTTCTGCCTTATTTAGCGTGTATACTACGAAAGCCTGGCCAATCGAATTTGAGACACGATTAATTTTATCCTCACCACCACCGTACGGGGACACCTGATCGTCAACAGGAACTTAAGGAAGAGTCGTCGATCGAAGGCACAGTTCTGAGCATACAACGTGGATGTCTCATCGCCACATGACATCGTTCACGCCGTTGCCATTGTTTCAGCGAACGGCGCTTTATTGGTAGCCTGAAAGGCAGGGCATCCCGCGACCGTTGCATCACTGTTATCGCACAAGCCTTGGTGTATATCCTAGAAAGGTCAAGGGCTGAGCGAGTCATATTGCAGTCGATCCTCGAAATGTCATGTTAAATCACATAAACCGCGATTCCCATCCCAATCAGCTATGCACATGAAAGATGGGTCAGAAAATTATGACCCTGGGTTTGTGATTGCTCTAGCAGATAAAGAAAGCGATCAGCACCCGGCTTCGAGCTAGCCGAGCACGCGAAAGCTTAAACGGTCACCCGCTCATTCACGTTGCAGAAAGTGAGACTGTCGATCTGTATGCGGTAGGTACTAAAGTCTGGCCAGCAACGCGTTCTCAGTCTGGCCCTTGGATATCTAGGTCCGGCAAATGTTGGGTCGGGTCCGTAGCGAATGCGCAATTGGCGTGACCACACACTATCTAAACACAGGCATATATAGATCATCGTGCTGCACTACATGTGGATCCACCAATAGTCCAATACCCAAAAATGCGTGTCCTTGAAGTGTCCCTCGCCCTCCTTACGGGCTACTCCCTGGTCGATGCTCAAGGAATAGATTTTGGCAAAATATATTCAGCCAAACCAAGCCTTAAAAGCGCGACGCCAATCAAGTCGAGCAAGCCCACAATAAATGGCGCCTCGGTCGTATCGTCCATTGTATCGGTGCTCAATTCCCAGCATGCTCAGACCATGAGTAGTGCTCAGTCAGTTACGTCGAAAAAGAGTTCGTCTTCGACTTTGACGACAATGACCACATCAACAAAGAAGAGTGCAAGCACATCTCTATCTACTGCTTCCAGTAAGGCAACGACAGGATCTTCTAGCAAGACGACATCAACTTCAACGACGAAAATCAATGCCTCATGGGCCATAGTCAGCAAAGCAACAGCTAGCGACTTAATGAAAGCCTCGTCAAAGTCAAACTCAATCACTTCGTCAAAACACAAGCGCAATGATGGTGAGAGTGGGGTCGAGAAGAGAGCTGCCACTTCAACGTCTGCTGCTCCAACCTCTGGCTGTACGCAGCTCTCCGACTTTCTACTGAATTATACACCCAATCCCAATACTCCTGAAGGATTCGGTCTGGATAATATCCTGGGGAACATTGCTGCCGGGCAATGGTATCCACCACCAGGGTACAGCACGAGCTTCACAGGTGCCTTCGCCGCAAACTCGGCTCCTGTTCAATATGTGGGCTATCGTCAACTGTCCTCCTATGACCCGAGTGCCTGTGCTGCCCTTTGCGATGCAGCTAATGGCTGTAGCGCATTCAACATATATTATGAGCGTGATCCAGTCTATGTTCCGAATGATCAATGCACAAAGCCTACTGCTGCTGTTTCAGTTACTTGCGCACTGTGGGGTGGTAACATCGACCAGTCGAGCGCCACCAATATCGGACAATACAGAAAAGATTTCATGGTCATTATACAAGGGGTAAGCAACAACTTCCAGCTCAGTAGATCTTGTGCTATTACTGACAGGGAAAAGTCCAATGGATATGTGAAGAACAGCCCTCCATCTTCCGTCGCTAATTATACTGGCCCAACTGCGCTTTATGGAGCAGTCAACTCGAAGGCTGGATTCTTGAATGCGAGTTTCTATCCCACTTACAGTACAAGTGCATGTTCTAGCGCATGTGCAGATCAAACTGCGAAGAATAGAGCGGCTGCTATCGCTTCCAACAGTATCACTTATTCTCGTACGAGATTTCTCCTGACGACAAGGTACAATCGCTGACTATTCAATTCTAGCATGCAATTACTTCAACACTTTCAACATCAGCGCAAATGGCGTCTTCCAAGGCATGTACTGCCAGCTCTACACTACTTCCACTGTGGCAGGGTCTGCCACGGTCATATCCTCGACCCAATCCAATGGTTTAGTCTACAATGTCAGTTACTCCTATGGATATGCTTTGTATCCTCAGGACAGTGGCAGCATCAGTACTGGCTGGAAACCAGCGCCCACCGGATCAGCTGCTACATGCTCTTCGCTTGGACCGGTCAACTCCACTCTTTTGGACTACAACAGCTATAATTACACGCTTGCCTGTGGTTACGATGTGCTCTACTCGAATGACATCGGCAACTCCTCAAACACAGATTTTTATTCTTGCATGAATTTGTGCGATAACTTCCCCGGATGTTCCGGATACGCATATTCTTATAACACCTGTTGGTTCAAGAATTTGACTGGGACAAAGCAAAAGCCGTCTGGGAGCCCAGGTGTTGACATGGCATGGCAAGGCGAGAAATATGCTGGCTTTCTCGCAAACCAAACCAAAAGCTCAACAAGTAGCTCTACTAGCATGGCCCCCAGTACCATGTTGATAACATCAACGACTAGCTCCACTAGTATGGTACCCACTACTACGTCAACAACATCAACGACGAGCTCCACTAGCGTGGCACCCACCACTACTTCTACAACATCAACGACTTCGAAGACTTCGTCCTCAACCTCGTCGTCTGCGAGTGTTAATCCGACAACCGCCCCTTTCTACATCCAATTGACCGGTACATCCAACACAATTGTGCAGGGCCAATATCTGGGCATGAGATCAACTACTTCTGGCTCTGCTAAATACGACCTTGGTGTCTTCGTCTCATCCAAAAGCGCAGCTACCAGATTCGTCATCAATACAGACACTGGGATTCTTTCCGAATACACCAACAATGTGGGCTGGCAGTCGATCTTTAACACAAAATCTTCTTCCGAGCAAAAGACGATCTGGGCTTCCCAGGCAGTTTTATCGGGGTCGCCCAGCTACAAGAATCTGAATTGTGCTTACGACAAGAGCCGAAACTGGATTGCGTGTCAACATAATAAAGTTTACCAACTGGCTTTGACCTGCAACAACGACGGTTACATGTACTGGGACGACGTTAGTGGTGACTGCCAGTATATGGTACTTACCCCAATCTTTACGACATGATAGTCCTTCAATCTGCGACCACTTGACAGAGCACAAATTTTCCCAGCTTGAATGTATACTGACGTGAGGTGTTGTCTTGTTATTTTCGGGCACTGGATGTTGGGATGGGAGGGGGCTCTAATATATTAGTCCAAATTAATTATTTCCACAAAATCAACCAAATTTTAACATATAATTCCGAAGAAGTTCACTGCTCTAGATTCCCAAGCCCCGTTGATCGATCAAAGCAACCTGAATATCAACCGTATGTACTCCGAATACCTTGGGCTGGTATAGCACTAAAACGTCAAGTTCTCGATGGTGGCGGGTAATCGATCGTATCGATAATTTGACTAACCATGGATGATCTGTCCGCCATTTAGACTCTATGACCCCACGGAGAATATTGTACTTGTATTTCTTCAAAAACCGGGCTTCAAGAGCATTGGCATACGTGTAATGTGACATGGTCTCGTGCCCAGTATTGGTGGTTAGTAAAATAGCTGTGCTCCACAGGAACGCAATCTTTGCTATCATCGATGACACCTTCTTGCCTTGACCACCGTAATCATAGTGTCGTTGCCGTATGGAAGGGTAACCTACTAGCCGGTATACATAAAGATATGACCATCAGTGATCCCAAAACATGTACCTTCTTGTGGCTGCAACACGCATGGGTAGGTAAGCTACAGTATCTTCGAACCTCGTGCCTGTTTCTATGTGAGCGGATCCATGTGAATGAACCTGTGGCACAGTACATCTCAATGTTCCATCATGAAATCCTCGACATCTTTTACCGACAATTAGAGACTACTGGTGGAGACAGCTTGAATGATCGAAGGACATACATGGGTGTGATACGATCTATCACTGCAAATTGCAATGAATGGCTATTTGGAAATCAAGAGGAATAGTTCAATTCTTCAGAGGGTATGATAACCAAGAGATCTCTACATAGCCCGGTCCACAGGTATTGCTCTATATCTGAAGCAAATTGAGATTATGTCGGCGAATACCATTGATGTGCTACGTCGGGCACAACGCGTCAACATTGCTGACGGGAGCGTCCTGCACAGCAATCCCATCGGCAGCGAAAGTCTCAACATTGCCAGAAGAGTAATCCATCCACCCCATTTCTTCTAGACCGTGATCTGGGTCTTTAGCGAACGCAAGCCATCTGTCCTGCATCGCTTTACTCGTGGCAGCTTCTAATGACGTTGCCGGGCCTCTGTAATCTCCTTCTGTGCCGAAAATAAGGGGAAGTTCGGAGCAATGATACGCGCCGAGCCATGGCAATGGAGATATATTGGCAAAGTTTCCGTGATATCGATAACGATAAGTCTTTCGCGAGACAGCTTGTCTGACCTGCGAGCTCTGGCGCTGAGGACAGATGAAGGTGACAGCATTGAGTTTTTCAACAAGCGTGAGATTCAGACTTGAAGTGAGAGGATCTGCGGGGAATGGCACCAAGCTTGTCGTTTCATTCAGTGTCGAGCCATATATTGCAGGACGAGACGAGAGCTGATTAGCAAAAGCGCGAGCTGTATAATTGCTGAACACTATGACCTCGTCGGGGACAGGAATGAAGCTGTATGGGGAGCTCCCATTGGCTTTGACAACGTCGGTAAGCGCGGTCGTGTTGATACGGCGCATGCAGTCGAGTGTGGCAGTCGCGTTTTCCGGATAGCTACAATCAAAGATCCTAGCGACGGATGAGAAATTTGTTTGTGTTAGATCGGGCGAGTAGCCAGGCAGGAATTCACTGCCTGAATCGGAAATGAACCCATTCACGATGGGATCGTTCGGATAGGCATAGTTTTGGATCTGGACAGAGTTGCCACCAGCGCTTTGACCCCATAGGACCATATGCTGCGGATCACCGCCGAATGACTTGATATTGTGTTGGACCCACTCGATTGCGAGACGTTGATCCATGAGGCCGAGGTTGTTGTGCTCAAGACCTGCAGCATTGGGGAACCCTAAGATGTTGAGACGATACTGTATGGAAACAACGATGTGCGACTGCGTTCTCTGCACCCACTTCGCAGGGATCTGATATGGTACAGAGGCACTGCCGAAGTTGAATCCGCCTCCATGGATCCATATGAAGACTGGCAGTGACGTGTTTTTAGGGTTTGCAGGTGCCCATACACTCAAGCTCAGACAATCCTCGCTCATTGGCCCATCCACAAGGAACTCGGGAATTTCCGTCGAGTAAATGTCACGGAGTGCATAATTTTGAGGACATGACGGGCCGAATTGACTTGCATTGATCGTTCTGTTAGTGCTGTTCAAAGCTATAGCGGGCAACCATCTGAGGGGCCCAACTGGTGGTTCAGCATAGGGTATTCCTAAGAAGGCCCGCACACGAGGTGTTATGCCATTGATGGCTCCAAATACTGTATCAGAGCGTTAGATAAAATCTTACGCGGCAAAAAGCATTCACATCTTGCCGAGTCTGGGGAGTATCATTACCAACACCGCTGCTTGTTTGAATCTCGAGATCATTGGTGGGACATCTTGGCTGAGCCGTAGGTTTGGCAACAGAGACAGTAGAGAACCCAACCGCCAGCAAGAACAGGGTCTGTAGGTCACGCATCGCGAGAATTTGTTTGTGCAAGGAGGTTTGCGCGTCTCGAGGTCATCATGGCCATGACGGCATCCGCGCTGGGTTTATATACACATCTGTTCCTCGATCCTTGAAGTTTCGGAAGCTGTTCCACTACGTCGCTGAAGATCGCGCTTGCACTCCGACTGGACAAAGCATGTAGTAGGTGTTCTCAAGTAAACTACCCCAGCCTGCCCCCGCATGACTACGTCCAGACTCGCTTAAGCCAGCTAGTGCGGTGTTTCAACCCCGCTTTGTTCCGCATTTCAACCCGCACCGCACAGACTCTGCGTGTTTTTCATGATGAAGTGGAGATGGTGCATCTTCCGAATTACATCAGGATAGTATGCACGGTAGATTGTTTCGAACAGGCTGCGAGATCGAGTGCTACGATATGTCCGACATTGATCGCCTCCTTTGCATGATCTCAGGTCCATCCGCACCGTCGGAACGAGTCCCGTATCATTCCCCATGCGCAAATGCAATATGGTCGAATTTTCTTCGTGAATTAGGGGGACTGCATCGCCGTCCTTTTGGGCATGATCATGGTCTCATCATCGCAGGACTATATGATGGCAACGTCGCCAGGCTTCATGAGTCTATCTGGCTGTCGCAATCATATGAATGACAACACAAGATCCGGACGGTTCGCTATTCTTTCCGAGCAGCGGAAGGCCCCCCGATCATCGCCCCGATTATCGGGGCACCTTAAGTGCGGGGTTACCTACCTTAGGTAAGGTTAGCATCTTCTATACCTGCACGCTGTGCACATGAGAAATGTTAGGACCATTACTTGAGGTGCCGTGAAATAAACACTCCATCCGAGATCGTCAGCCAACGATGGGTGATGTAGGTATGGTTGGCATTATCGAGATCGCGCTTCGCCAGAATCAAATGAGACCTAGGCAAAAGTCACATCGGCCAAAGAAGCGTTCAACTCGATTATGATCGCTATGGAAGCACTTCTCGACTCGTCTGAATTTGGTGGTATGAAGCCATGGTTTATAAGGGTTCACCGGGGGGCCCAGTAGGTTGCTCTCCGAACGACACAGGCTGGCCGAAGATCGGGAAGCCGTTCTCGTCAAAGCTGGTCTTTTGAGCCATCGTATAATGTTGGCCATCGCAAGCTCCTTCTGGGATACTCGTCGCATGGTAGACATTCCACCATTCTGTGCCATCAGGTGAGAGAAAGTTGCTGCGATAAATCAGTCAAAGTGCGTAATTGTAAAGCTGTAGTTGTCACCGACCAGTTGTGTCCCGGACCGTAGTTACCGTTGGCTGTAGTGAAAACAGGATCTGGAAACTTGTACCAGCTGTTTACATCGAGCGGGTTACCACCATGGTATTCAAGAAGCCCTAATTTGTACCCATCGGTCCAGCAATACCTTGCAGAATACGTAAGGAAAGTACGACCGTTGTTGTAGAGAGGCTCTGGACCTTCATTTACTGGGGTGCCTTGGGTTTCCCACTCTAAAGTTGGTGCAGATATGATGCCAACAGGGCCGAGAGTCAGTGGATCGAGCATCTGTGCAATGCAAAGATGCTGCGTATCCGTGGAATCTGCAGTAGAGACGATGCACGAAAACACTTGGTAGTCAATGTCGTTTATGTTTATGAGGGTACCATCGATATACCATACCCCATCAGGCGACACTTGACCTTTGTATTCATAAGGGTCCCAAGGGGATGCTCCTCCTGAAATTATGTTAGGGATATCTCTTATCATGCTGGGAGGTCGTCAACTCATACCTTGCAGAGCATGGAGTCCTTGGTTACCAGCTTCTCCTTGGAATGAATTCGATGTACTGAAATACATGTACCAGCTATTGACCTCTTAGCATACATGACCGGGCATAGATAGAGAGAACAATTCCTACGTACGTTCCGTTGATTTTGTGGATTTCAGGAGCCCATGTGTTGTAGGCAGTGGCTGATTCGGGCGTTACCCAGACTGTCTTGCGTTCTCCGGTTGCCAGTCCTCCTAGGGTGGTTGCTCTTGTGACTTGCAGATCGGCTCATGTCGTGGACTGGAAATAATAGTATCCTGTGGTCAAATTAGCCTAGTAGACAGACGAAAACGTTCAGACATACCATCATCGTAAACGATGAATGGGTCGGCCCCATTGTCCTGCCGGAGGGGATTGGTGTACGATGCAGCAGATGCCACAGACGCAAAAGCTAGAGTAGAGATGATGTTGGATGATTTCATGATGATTATCCGTTAATGGTGGAACACGACCTCATGCTGACAATCCGACTGACTTTATAGTCATTACAGTACTTCAATCGCTTAATTTGCTACCATGATTAAGAAGCATATTCGGCACAAAAGGTCTTGGTACGGTTGACCTAAGACTTTGTTGCATGCTATTTGTCTTGGCTGACATGAGGTAACAGTGAAGGACGTTTTAACGATATGCCAAAACTATGTTGTGACCATAGGCTATTATAATTGTGGTCGCCAAGTCACAACCGGCGAGTTGCAGATCGCTCGTATCTATAGTGCGGACTTTGGAAGCAGCCGCATCTGGAGAAAGGATAATCTGATTATCATGGGTATATACTGCATGGACATCGAGATTGAATGAGCAGACTGTGATCATGCATTTCATTTACGTCGCAGAAGTGGTCATGTGCTGTCAGGATAGTGTGAATATGTGATGACAAGCTTGGTCACACATACTACAAAATGCTCTCGTGTAGATGCACGACTGTCTTGGTAAACCTGTCTTGAACACAGGCAATGTTACCCATAATGCATTTCTAAGAATGAACAAGATAATTTTCTCTCGCGTCTGTCATGTCTAAGTCAGTCGAGTAAGTGAGCACAAGTCGGCCATCGTAGGTCTTTGCGGAGGCGGAAGTGGAGCCCCGTCATGATCGGCCAAAGATCGACGTAGTCTTTACCCGTTACTATATCTCTGCATTTACCCGTGAACTCCACCAAAGATGAGCTCACATAAATTTGTTAAAAGACAACTGATCAAACCATTTTGGCAACTTGCAATTCCAGTGATATCCCAGACGCGACTCCAGTCGAGAAGAATGCGAGTATCTTCATGTTCAACTGTGTTGACGGGTGGTGTCGTTGCATACCTTTTCGCCACATCTTATGCGGTACCATTGCAAGTCAGAGATGCCTCATCTTATGTGGGCTATCTGATATCTACCTTCACCGATGACAGCCCGGCTGTTCAGTTCCATCTCTCGAATGGGAACGACCCAGGGACGTTTTCTTTTCTCAACCGACGACAACCTATCTTGACATCTACTGTCGGGACGAGAGGCGTACGAGACATCTTTCTCGCCCACGATTCTGCGAAACAGAATTACTACATGATTGCAACTGGTAACACTCGCGCAGAAGCGCTGGTCCAGTCATGAACTGACATAGAGGCAGATCTTGATATCAATGCTCCCGGCTTCAGCTGAGATGCGGCAACTAGAGCGGGAAGTCGAGGGATTGTCGTTTGGAAATCCACAGATCTATTTAACTGGACCGAGTCTCGCCTCAGCACGTAAGCGCCTTCCTGCTTTCTTTATTTTTATTACGTGCTGATCTGGGCCATGATAGAATCGATAGCGCCACTGCAGGAATGGTCTGGGCGCCCTCGGCGGTCTGGGATGATGCAACTGCACAATTTTATGTCTTCTGGTCAGCACGGCATTATGACGAGTCAGATACTATTCATACAGGTACAGCAACACTGGACCGCATCCATGTTACAACCACGCAAGACTTCGAGACGTTCGGTGCCCCTAGCGATTATCTGGCGCTCGAGGATACACCATTGATCGACCAAGAATTCCAATATCTTGGTGAGGAGGGCCGCTGGGTTAGATTTCTCAAGAACGAAACTGTGAACCAGATCTACCAAGAAACTACCACGGAAGGCCTGTTCGGATCTTGGACGAGGCTTCCAGGGTATGTTCGCCCCGAAAGTCCGCGTGAAGGACCAGCTTCGTTCGCTGATAACGTAACGCCTGGACTTTACCATCTTCTCCTTGATGACTATACGCAATATGTTGCACATCAGACAAGCGACATATACAGTAGTAGTTGGATCCCATCGAAATACCCCAATCTCCCTCAAGGGCTGAAGCACGGCTCAGTAACTCCAGTCACCCAGGACGAATACGATGGTCTCGCCGCTGCATACCCTGTATAGTATAGTCACGATGATTAGATTGACGTATATTTGGGGACGACTCTATGCACGGATGTCTCCACTCTTCATGGATTGATAGGTTTTAGGAGTGGAAGGATGATATCGTGGACGCATTTAGTAAATCATTTCGGTCCTATTGGCACGGTTAAGCTTCGGCTACCCGAGACTTGCATCCTTCGAGGGGTAAATGAAGCAACATTTTACCCGATCCAGCTATATCATACAGATGAACCAGCCCAGATACATAGACTATCCTAAGATCGAGGCCTGAATAATGACATGCAACATCAAACGTGTCGCTGTTTTTGGTGTAAGTAGCATTGCGATTTCATGAACATAATGGCATTCGGCTGACCTCTCCACTGGCATCGGGAAACTTCGGATCCCCTATCACCGCAGCACTCATCAGACACGATTTCGTGGTCACCATATTTTCGCGATTTGACTCCGCGACTATACACCCCGACGGCGTTTCAGTTGTCCGAACCTCTTATGGTCTTGAGGAACTCACACGTGCACTGGAAGGACAAGATGCTGTGATATGTGTTGTTGGGCCTGGCGGCATCAGCCGACATGGTGTGATGGTTGATGCTGCTGCTGCCGCAGGTGTGCAGCGTTTCATCCTGGACGATTTTGGCTGGGGACCGGACATGCATGGACTGCCGGAATTCAGCGAAGTACATGCACAACGTTCCGCGGCTTGGGCCCATGCCAAGGAAAAGTCCGAAGAAAATCATCAGTTCACATTCACTGGTATATCAAGTGGCAACCCTATTGACTGGGTAAGACAACTACTCTCTTCTAGATGACACCTCTCACTCGGTCGCTGATATATGCTTCATAGGCACTGAAGAAGTTTCCACTCATGGGCTTCGGCGTCGCCACGTGCTCGGCTATAATCTATGATGATGGGACAGAGCAATTTACCGGCACAACATTGGCCGGAATCGGACAAGCTGTAGTTGGTGTACTCAATAATCCAGAGCATACTGCGAACCGTTTTGTCAAAGTCCGATCGATCCAGACGTGTCAGAACGAGCTGCTCAATGCTTTCCAAATTGCTACTGGACGTCGATGGACTATTCAGTATTCTACGACAAAGAATCTATTGGAAAGTGGGAGGGATAAGCTGCACCACGGCGACCGAGGCTGGGTATTGGAATTAGCGGTTGCCCAACTGTTCGACGCAGGGAAGGCGCGTTGTGTGGTCGCTCCGTCTCGAGAAGAGTCAGATGCAGACCTTTTAGGTATAGTAGAGGAAACAGCCCAAGATGTGGTCTCCAGAATTCTGGGTTAGGGAACGTAGCAAATGGAACGGGGAGCTGTTATTCGTGTAGATGCGATACATGTATGTATCCACAAACACTTATCATCTTGCTATAAAATTGTTCGCTTGGATAGAACCATCAGAAACCGCTATGGAGTGCAGAAGCAAGCATCGGAGGACTTGCGCCACTTCCAATCGTGACCCAAGGTGAGAGGTCGAAGCGATCAACAAAAGCAGTGTACGGCTTATCGTAACCTTGATCATAGTTATGAGCGTTTTCCTACTATCGCAGTGGAGACTATAGTACCGAGAAGTATAGCGATTATGATAGCCTCGAGTCACGAGTTTGGTGCTCTAATACAGACCCTCGTAGATTGTTCCAGAGAGGAGAAGGAACAAGTACTGATGCTGAAGACACCTCAGGTTGGAGATGATCGCAAGCATAATGCTCCTGCCAAGGATCGAGCAACTACACGGACAACACTACGTTCACCTCATAACAGCGATATGGATGTTCGTTGTGATGCCGCAAGTAGCACCAATGATGTTTTCGTGCATTCTGCCTGATACTCATTCATCAGTCATATTCCCATTCCCATGCGCTACTCTAGGCGCATTTTCATCAAGCAAAGACCGTGGGTCTTCGAATTCGACCCACCCGAGCATAGGCTACAGAATGTCAGCTGTTGTCTTGGATGTAATAATCCATGTACGAACTTTCGCTTATGCTATATCCTATGAGCTTCTGTATCCGCACTGGTAATTGCTTCGCTCGGCCTACGGGGAGATTCCCCTCTTGGCGAAGCCATCCACGTGTCATAAAACAACTGAACAGCAGACGCGCTTCATTCGCTCTAGTGGTCTTCGTGCTAGCGACGAAGAATCCGACACCGAATTCTCTTGAATTAGTCTGCTCGGGGTGAACGTCCACCCGTGGCCTGTCCGCGTAATGTATGTCATCATCTCTGTGCAGAGGCTGATCATAGCTATCCCCTAGTCGAACGGACAATGCGATGGTGTCATTCACTTGAGGTGGGGAGACATTGACTTCGGATCTATCTCCGTACCACTTGTAAGCTTTGGTAGTCAGGAACTGCTTGCAAACATTCTGATAGAGGTGGATTTCTATCAACTCATTGGCTGCAGGGTAGTGTGGATGAGGTTTGCGATCTCTTCGGGTCGCTGGGGGCAGGAGATGAACCTCGAAAGGTAAATCTCACTGGCTGCAATGACATCTCGAAGCAGAAATCCATATTACTTGACTTTTCTTTCGCAAGACTTTGCAAATGCGGACGCTAGTGACTACCACATCACATTCATCGATGATTATACTACACTTACAAGACTACTTGCGCAGAAGTTTGGGAGGGGATTCTCGTCAGACGTATTCCACTATAAGGATGCACCATTTGTGAAAAGGAAACACGAGGGCATCCCTAGAGCACTAGACCAGCTTGAACAATCACTGCTACAGCAGCAGGGTGCGCTAGTCCTACCAAGTCCTTCGATTTCTGATGCATTCATCACGGCTTTCTTCGACCGTGTTCTCCCAGCTATGCCAATCATCGACAGGTCAACATTCATGAAAAGGCTATACGGGACCTAACCCGCCGTCCTTACATTTGATTCAGAGCATCCTGCTCTCTGGGTCTACGGTCTACGAATATCCAACGATACAGCTGCCCGCCGAGGAAGTCTCGCGGAGGCTCTATACACGTGCGAAGGCCTTAGTCGACTTGCGAGCGGAACAAGACAGGTTGATTTTGATTCAGGCCCATCTCTTGTTCAGCTCGTTCACTGCCGATAGCTGTGATGATACCATACATAATATGTGGCTGTCTCTTGGTACCGCAGTACGCATCGCACAAGGTCTGGGTCTACACAGGGACCTTGGGCGAGCAAAGGTCAACGATATGGTTCGACGTCAATGGAGGAGGACTTGGTGGACACTATTCATTCATGACACTATATGCTCATTCGAGTGGGGCCGTCCCCGAGCAATTCATTTCGCGGACTCAGACGTTCCCCTTCCTACCGGAGCTGACTTCAAACCTGAGGAGCCTGGCGCATTGTCTTCCCCAGAGCACATACACTTCTTTCTATCACTTTGCGAGCTATGTTTGATAATAGTTCAATGGCTCGAATTGTTATGGCCCGGAAGGAACAGGTGGAATGCAGATTCGCCTTCACCTCAATCAGACCGAGTCGTGGTTGTTCACCAGATGCTCGACCGATGGCATGATCATTTGCCAGCAATACTACGCCCAACACGACGAGACTCTGGCTATACATTATGGTCGGGTACATTGCACATAGCCTATCATGCTGTGTGTTTGCGTGTTCATGGGTCAAATGCCGATGCTAATTTAACGCGAAATGCAGCGTCAAGTATCCCCTGTATCGCCCGCGACCTGTCAAACTCGGACTTGCTGGGATTTCTTTGGGGATTTGGGATCCATCAGCTTGACCTAGCGATGAGTCAACACGCCCGCGATGTAATGACGAAGACCCAAACGTAGCACAGACTGCTTGGAGTCTTCCAGCTGAAGGCATTCCCATGATGTGAAGCTTGTGTAGACGAAGTTCAACTGCTGCGCAAGGCCTGGCCTTCTACGAAACCTTGCTTGCAAACAACAAGGTGGATAATAGGCCACGTAGTCAACAGGTTGCACAGACCACAGACGATATATCCGCGTACATATCTTTATACAGTCGCGGGGGAGATCTTGCACTCATGGGCCTCTTGGATTGGAGTGATCAATGGCCGAATGAGATTGGTGGAGCTAGCTAATCGTCTAACCTTCGCATAATTAAACCTTCGTGGGGACCGATATGTCTTGCGCCTGCTCCAATCTTGGCGGGGATATGCCTGCTACAATCGCCTCTTCCTCTACCTTATGGGGTGTGATGACATTTTCTTCGCTGAAGTAGTTGGTCTCTTTGACGAAGAACCATATCACGCTCAGAAGTGAGATCAAACACAGGCAATAAAGGCAGAGTTGAGCGATGGTTTGGCTCTGGTAAGACACGTCTTGAGAATCCATAAGAAACGAGATGCACATTCCGAGACTGACTGTGCCTTTGAAGGCACCTGCATACCTTGCACAGAGCAGGGGTTCATTAGTGAGCGAACTCAAACACCATTGCACACAAATTTGAAAGCTCGCGTAGATGATGCCGAAAAGTAGGTAGAGGATGAACGCGGAAGCAAAGCGTGGATCGGTCCAATCTATTCCTGGTGGGGGCTGGCTTGCATCAATTCCGTTATTGATGATCCAACCGAGAAGGCCTGCAGTAGCTCCAACAGTGATCAAGCCCATAATCCTGGAGCCCAGGAAGCCTTTCATACGCCGGCTAGACAGTCGCTTGTTGTCAATAATCCAAGCAAGAGCCATTGGTGTAGGGATCATGATGACTTGAAACAGAAGGTTGTTCAACGATCTGGTCCTGAGATTAAAGTAGAAACCTAACAAGTCAGTACTTAAAGTCGCATTTGAAGAGTTGTTGTTAATAGCAACCTACCATTCACACTGCTGATGAGAGCCAAGCACATCTCAGCCACGAACATGGCAGGAAGAAGGAAGATGACCCTCTTGTCGGCCAACACATGCAAAATGCCGACTATTTCCTCTTTTATGCTCGGCTGGTGGAATATCGCCAAGTGGGTACCTTCATCTCTGACAACATCTGCTGGATCCACGATACAGAGAGCCGCAATCATCATAGCACTAGCATAGTCAGTATAGTCCGAAGATTTTGATAATTCAGCTTACCATCCCATGATGCATAGGAAAACAACCCATACCGCCGTCGACACACCGACGACATTGGCTTTGTCATAATTGGCTCCGAATGCGATAGATGCACCAATAGTACTACCAGCAGCAGTGAGCACCCATTGCCATGTGATGAACCATACGACGTGTTAGTGAGGCGATCTCCCCCAAAACGGCTGTGACAGACTCATACCATTGCTTTTTAGGATTCTTCTGCGTAAGCGAATCTTATAAACCCGGACGAAGTCCACAGACGTGCGGCACAGAAGCCTAGGACAAACCCTGCTGTAAGAGTGAACCATTCATGTCCAGTTTTGTCGTAGTACCACAGAGCGCCTGCATACAACGGATAGCCAAATCCCCCAACCAGTATCGTTTTCTTCGGCTTCATGATATTCAAGATGGAGCCTGCGAGCCAGCCGAACAAGGTATAGGGCCCGTACAGAATAACGTTTGTCGAAGACGCGACATGTTGCGAGGAGGGCTTGCCACCCCCTGCACCCAAAGCAGTCAAGGCAAGGTAGATACCAGGTAGACAGAAAAGAATGCAGCCCATGATGAAGTTCTGATTGAACGATCTGTTCAGCCTGAACTCGCTGTTCGGATCATGTAAAAATTCAAACATCCTGAGGCCGGTTCGTAATTGTCAATCTCGATCATATACTCAATGCTATCGCCGGATTGAGTAGCACCATGCCGAACTAGATATATCTCCATCACGGTGTTTGATAAGTGCTGATTGTCTTCCCAGCTGGGCTGAGTCAAAGGCCAAGCATGATAGGACATACACCGGCAGTTGGACGGCATGGTACTCGTATGTCATAGGCTGATCTTTTAGGTCCAAGTATAAACTCGTCTTGTCCATATGGTCCGGACCGCCTCTGGTGTGGAACCGGACCTGGAGCGGCATCAAAACGGGAACCCGCTCGACGGATTCGCCCCACTTTTCTGGTATCTCGAATTACCGTTGTCGTCTCCGCCTCATGCTTCTTAAGCGAGGGATTGAGATTGGTAAATTGGTCCCGTTCGGGGTTATCTCAAAGATAAGCTCGTGCGACAGCCAAGTAATGGCGGAACATACGACCATTTCAGCGCTAAAGGTATAAGTACAATTTCCCTTTACCAAGTTGCTATCAGGCCAGTCTTTTATATCTATAGACATCCTAAAGACATGGCAATCACTTCATGGCAGGAGAAAGCGCAAGAAGCGCGTGATTACCGCGATGCCTCACTTGCGAAAGTGAAGCCACCAATTGGACCACTTCCGTTGTCGTTACCGGTGAATTCACTGGAACTGCCGAAACAGCATTTGACTCCTCGAGAATATGAGCTCACCCAGGAGTATGACGCTATACAACTGTTGGCAATGCTCAAGGAGAAGGAAGTCACTTCAGAAGAGTTGACCAGAGCTTTCCTTCGCAGAGCAGCCCTAGCACAAGCAGCAGTGAGTAGGGTTTCAATCGATGAGGCATCTCACTAACTTGTACAGGTCAATTGTGTGACGGAGCTCATGTGGGACGATGCCATCGAGCGTGCGAAGTTTCTTGATGCTCAGGCTGAGCCAGTTGGACCTCTACATGGTTTACCGTTTTCCGTCAAACAACAGCACGGGATGAGAGGCAAGCCATGCCATGCCTCCTACGTCGCATGGATTGGTGAACCCAGTACGATCAATCCTATCAACGATATACTTTGGGATGCTGGGTGTGTATTTTATGTCCGAACCACAGAGCCCCAGTCTACCATGCATCTCGAGTGCAATAATAATATCACCGGTCGAACTGTAAATCCGTACAATCGCAACTTGACTCCCGGAGGCTCTACTGGTGGTGAGGGCGCTCTACTCGGATATGGGGCTAGTGTCTTCGGCATGGGTGGAGATATCGGAGGCAGCGTTCGAGGTCCAGCTTCAAACAATGGAGTCTACGGCTTCAAGCCGACCTCCAAGAGACTTCCCTTGAGGGGCATGAAGTGTGCAATGATTGGAAACGAAACTGTCATGCCCACCTTTGGACCTCTCACTCGGCGTCGCGAAACGATCAACCTGTTCATGGACGTTGTGCTCACAGCCGAGCCGTGGCGGCTCGATCCTGGACTCTTCTCTAAATCCTGGACACCAGTGTCATTGGAAAAACCGCTCAAGGTTGCGATTCAATGGGACGACGGTGTGGTGAAGTCGCATCCTCCAATGCTGAGAGCCCTAAGAGAGGTAGCTCAGGCGTGCCGGAACGCGGGGATGGAAGTCGTCGACTGGGTGTCCTATGAGCATGAGAAAGCTTGGGATATCCTTTCGCGTCTATACTTTCCTGATGGTGGGCTTGATACAATCGAGGTGATTGAGAAGAGCGGCGAGCCATTGGTGCCATTGACGGAGTGGATCATCAACCAGCCTGGAGTACGAAAACTGGATATTCGCAAGCTGTGGGCTGTAAGTAATCTTCGAGTCTGGTCGCGATGATTGTTGTGCTGATATCTTGCTTAGCTTTGTGGAGAACGTGATGCTTACCGAGCTGCTCATGCAGCGCACTGGTCTGACACAGCAGATGCCGATAGACATGAGGTAGACGTTATCCTCTGCCCTGCAGTGCCGGGCGCGGCTCCGCCTCACGAATGTGCCCGTTGCTGGGATTACACGGCACAATGGAACCTGTTGGACTATCCTGCCGTGGTCTTCCCAGTAACCTACGTCGATGCTCAAAAGGATCCGGCAAATGCGGAGTACACTCCGCTTAACAGTCAGGATAAATTCAACCATGAGTTATATGATCCAAACTTATACGGAGGTGCGCCTGTCTGTCTCCAAGTAGTTTGATGAGAAGGTCATGGCTGCGCTCTCGCAGATCGAAAAGGCAATGGGAAGACCTTGATCCGTTCACGGGTGGTTGCAAAGTCTGTGATGTCCGTTTCATTGAACAGCCTGTCTCTTCGAAGATATTTTACATGTAGATAGGGCAATATATGATCAGAGAGTCGCATGTGGCGCTCCTCGCAATGCCACAATCTACGTGATCCTGTCGTGTGGCTCGAGTATTGTTCAGTAGGAACGTGGCAACATTCAGAGGCGTTCCACGTGTTCTTGGTCCATTTTCCCTCCTCCCACTTCGACTTTCGTCGCGTCAGCGTGACCTAATTCAGTTACATGCAAGTCCCGTTTGCGTTTTGATTCTGCAGCTGCGCGACCGACGACGGACCACTGTAATTTGCGATGAAATGGCTGCTTCTCCTGTTTTGCCAGAGCGGAGGATGTGAAGAGTAAATCCACAGACTCCAACGGTAGGTTCGCAGTCTCCGGATAGAACAACCAGACTATGGCTGCGTTTATGAAATTCAAGGCAGCCCAGATGAAATAGAAACCAAAACCAAGGTTGGCTACACCGACAGGCGTCACCTCGACGACGAGAAAATTACCAAGAAAATCTGCTGCAGCGGCAAGGGCAGCTCCTTTCGCACGTATAGACAATGGTAGGATCTCGGCAGGATATACCCAGACGGTGGCCATCCACTACGGAGCGTTAGTTTAGTTGTCCCGCGACTGGAGGGGACGATTGAACTTACGCCCCATGTAAAGCATGCTTCAAAGGCAAACACGAAGAACACTGCTCCTATGCCAGCACTTTTGTTGCTGATAGCTACACACACAGCTTCAGCGATTAGCACCGCACACATACCGAGCGCCATGGATATGAACAGCTTTCGGCGACCCTATCAGAGTGTCAGCACTTATGTTATTACTGATGCAAAAAAGCCTTACGATGCGGTCGATTGTAAACCACGTTACAAAGGATGCTACGAAATACCAGACTTGCAAGAGCAATCCCATGAGCAGAGACATACGTCCTGACATCCCTAAGCTGCTTTGAAAGATTGTCGGGGCGTAGTACGTCACAATGTTGATGCCAGAGAGCTGTTGCATAACTGTCTCGGTAAGCGACAGTATAGATCTTAAGCACGGGGAGACATACATTGGATGCCCAGAGCAAGATAAAATCGCTTATTGGTTTGCAGACCACCATCTCGAAAAAGATCCATCCAAGAACCCTCCACTCGACTCTCCAGTTCGATGGCTTCAATGATATCATCGGCTTCTTTACGAACCGTGAGATCATCTATTGTCTTGTTACGTAGATTTGCCAAGACAAGTAATCCCCTCTCGGACGAGTCATCGTGTCGTAGGAGCCATCTCGGAGAGTCCGGGAGGAAAGGCGTCAGGCATAGAATATACGCTGCAAAGACCAGTTGGAATAGTAACGGGAAGCGCCATTGGATGCTATCATGTGTGAAGTAGAAGCCGTAATTGATGATATAAGCTAGCATAAGGCCGAAGAGCATAGTGGACAGTTGCGCACAAACCTGCCAACCGCGCTGGGCGGCAGGAGAGATTTCGCTTTGGTAGACAGGAGTGACGCTTGTGATGAATCCTGTTCTCGTTAGTCGTTTATGAAAAGACTTGGAGGCTGGAATTACCGATGCCGATGCCCGTAATCACACGCGCAACCATGAATTGGATGCGCTCGAACGAAGCTCCCATGATTATAGTGCCAACAGCGAGGATGGCGGAACCAAGGATTAGAGTGCGTTTACGTCCGAGCGACTCTCCAAATACCGCTGCTGCAATAGCACCGAAGACAGCCCCCACATCGTAAAGTGAGGTTATAGTGCCTGTCATGAGAGCTGAGGGATAGTCCATCTCATCAAGCCAGTATTTGGACACTACTACACCACCCATGACACCTTGATCATAACCGAACAACAGGAACCCGGCGGCGCAGACACTAGTGATTGCGGTCATCAGGGCCGGCCCACGTAGGGCAGACAGTCCAGATTTCGCAGGCATATCAATCAGTCTGATGTGGTAATAAGCTAAGAGGAGTGGAATGGCCGAGAGGAAAGAGGCCTTGACGAGTCTACAATCGTCCTCCTTCTTATCATCATTCGCAAACCAGTATAATGTAGATCGTGGGTTACTCTCGCCCTGGATCTGTCATTAAGGCTTGTTGATGCTTGTTCATCTATAATGGCGGGACACGTCCCAGGGGTACAGCGGGGTCTCCAGCTTCTCCATATGGGGAAGATCTTCAAATGTGGAGACGGCCGGTACAAGTTTGGCCCGAAAAGAGAGACTCATTGGCCAACGACAGAGTCGGCCGTGGCCGTTTGATCCAGGAGTCGGCATTAGGTGTACTGTCTAGGTATAGTGTTCAGTTTCGTGTTTTGTGGAATATGTTCCCAAGCTATTCCCACAATCTGGGTGTGGATGAGCTCTTATTTCCGTCAATGCGGGCCATACTTGTAAATAAATTCGGATGTCCGGCTCACTTCGCAGAAGCTTCAAGCAAAACGTAGATGCCAGACACAGTGACGAAAGTGAAGAACAGACCGACACTGATTCTATGTGTTATGTTAGTCGATGTCTATCTCGTGGCGGTATGTTGCAACTCCTGTCGGGGATTTGATTGTGCCTCACTGTGATGGATCAGGTCATATTCGAATACACAGCTAGAGCGCTTACACAACAAGAAGGCAGGCATGAGTTTGGAAAGAACGTCTCTTGCTGAGAATCTCCATCTAATTTAAGCGGGTCGCGTGGTCATTACTTGAGTTGAATGGAACTTGTCCGCGAATTCGCGTTGACTCATGTCACGCACCAGTGTTGATGCCGCCTAGTGACCGGATCTTGCCTGCACGACTTTTAACGTCGTTTACGACAGACGTCCCTTGGAGACGGCAAAACTCTGCAGTCGTGAACCCCTAGTCTACAGACTAGGTTTCGGTCCTTTATGCATCTGCTCGATCGCATGCTCGCTTGCACGTTTACTTTCCTGCCATGCGCTGTAGCGAGCGGTATACCATTGCTTCACTGACTGACTTCCGTTGTTGGATATGCATCTTGCAAGCTCGATAGCATCAATGATGGCGGCATTCGCACCCTCGCCACCAAGGATTGGCTGAGCGCGAACGGAGTCACCAAGCATAACGATACCCTGCTCAGCAATCTCATGTAGGTGCTGTGGGCTGATACTTGTCGTTCGCATCAGCCATGACAAGACTCGCTCTTGTCGTATCCTGGTTGCATCAAAGACATCTTCAAACGGCGATGGCAACGACGACAGCTTACTTATTTCTTCGTAGAACTCGGATGGTATGGCAGTGGCTTCTGACAACTGCCTGTCAGGTCTGAAACAAGGGTCCGTGGTGCCATGCGCAGTGCGTGAGTAGATCCAGCTGATACGAACTTCGGTAGGGCTACTTTCGACCACCGACACATGCAGTAAAGCCCCATTGTGCCAGATCTCAATCATGTTGCTGTTCTTCATCTCTGGGGCATACAATTGCTCGAAAGTCTCTCGGAGGACGGTCTTTCTACCGTTGAATGCAACAAACGGTAAGATCTGAGGACGGCAATCTGTTATCGTCGCGCTCCGTATGGATGAGTGAATTCCATCCGCACCGATGATGATTTCCTGCTCATGAGGTTGTTGACTAATTTGGAAGAAGCTGGGTCGTCCAACACTATCGATGCCGACCTGCTCGATTTGATGTGCCCATTCGATGTCAAGTCCCTCTTGAAGTAGGCGTTCAAGCTTCCGTCTGTTGGCACGAAATGAACCAGGTTTTAGAGCTCTGGGATATGCTAGTAATGTAGGATCGATGAATCCTGCTCCACCTATGTCGCCATCTACTGCCACGCTAGCTTTGAACACTTTCTCCTCAATACCGAGCTGTTCTAGAAGAGGGTGATAAGAGGCCGAGTGCAGAGTGATTCCATAGTTATTCCTCGGTGATGCACGATTGCGTTCGTATAGAACCGCGGGAATCCCCTGTTTCTTCAGAAGACGAGCCAAAGTAAGACCACCTAGGCCAGCACCGACAATGCTAACTGGCTTTTGTAGTGCAGCCATGACCTACGACAAGGTCACCACAATTTGGATGTACCAATGTTGATCCCATCGTGGACATTTGTTACAGCGGATTTGAGCCGTGGCGATTAAGGTTAATCTAATCTCCCGAGAGTCATGAGTACATGACTCAACCTGCGAGTGCCAAGCTTGATTTGTAGCACCCAGGCAAGGATGCAGTGAGGTAAGGTAGGGTACCTAGGTACCTACAGCTAGCAAACCCTACACGTCACCAAACAGTAATGGGAAGACCGGTGTTTCATAGGTGCTCAAGGTAGGCACAGTAGTCCCACGTTGTTCACCCTGTCTGCAGATGTACAAGACCGGTTTCAGGACTTCTTCTCAAATATTCGATACATCTTCTGGTGTCCGAGGTGCATACCTTCCATATCGAGGTTTACCGAAGTGGTTTGGTTGAGATAGCATCGTTGGCATCTTTGTGCAGTAGTCACTGCAAGCTCAAGACTTTCTTATATGCTTACCTCGATGCAATGCAGTATCATTAATTTACACCATCGCATGGTGCTCGACTAGTAAAGACGCTCTTCTAAGGGCTAAGTGTCTGGTCTATACTAGGGTAAATCGTATTTGCATGTGAATTCTGCGTTGAGGCGTGTACTACTTGCAAAGGCCTCTGGCATTTATGCGATTCTGTCTTTGTACCATACATGGGCTCAATGCGCTGCTTCACGATACGAGATATATCGCGTGCATGCTATGCCACTAGGATATCAGCAAAGAAGAGACATGTGCGAAGTTCTATATTTCTCTATTAAACTAGTTCAACTGAACAGAGAATTCATTAAGAGCGTCTCGCAAGAGACGTTATAATGGATTGGGTGAAATAGGTTAGATATCGCTCGCATATTGGATCAGCATCTATATATCGAGTACAGTGCGTGTTTGTCCTTGACTTGAATTCGCTTCTGAGCTGGTTCTGGTGCTTGTATAGCTGAACCTGGTGACGAATGCTCGATAAACAAGAGGATGTCGCGTCGCGATCCCCACTTCCTTGTGACACCCTATCGTGCTGCAACTTGACTTACCTTCACTGAGGTATAAGGCATACACAAGCGACAGTAGCCCGAAACTCAATGCCTGTTGTACACGGTCGAGACAGCACGCGCTTCGAGTCCAGCGGTTTGAGAGCCGACTATGACCTCATGCACCTAGCATGCCGTCATTCACGAGAAACATCCACCTTGATCGTGAGGCACTACTCATTTGGGCAGCGCGCAGATCCCCGCACAGCCCTTAGCGAGAACTGGAAGTGTGGGGTAGCGCGTGTTTCCTCCATGCGCTACCCCACACTTCCCACAATGAATCTCCGTGTTGCCCTGCGATTGCAGATCGCTTCACACATCGGCGACACCATACGGCTGCACAAATCGGTCCTTTTCCAATACAAATGACGCCGTTCGTATGGTACAGAGCACGAGAGGTGGTAGCGTACCTTGAATATGATCTCTGATCACATGGACAATGGCCAAAGTTGTCTCATATATGAACAACGCTCTACCTTGCTTTGTTCTTGAAGTTGTTCACCTTCGAAGACCTTGAATCCAATTATCTTGGAAGAGCTTGTTGTATCTTGACTTTTCGGCTGCTAAAGATGCCCTACTTTGGACTGAAGGGCAATGCCCTCACTTTTTGGGTGACCGTAAGCGAATAGACGAGTACGCGATGGGCATGTCTCCCACTAACTTATGTCTTAACACAGATTGCTTGTGCGACTGATATGACCCTTTTTGGCTATGATCAAGGTCAGAATTGAGCAACTCGAGTGCGTTGTCGGCTCAAGCTCACATTAGCAGGTGTCTTCGGTGGAGTGGTCGTGACGGACGATTACTTGGAAACTCTCAATCTGGTCGGCCCGACAAAGACCAGTCTGAGCGGCACAGTGACCGCGATCTACGACATCGGATGTTTTTTCGGGGCCATTGCAGCTGTGATAGTCGGCGATCGCCTTGGCAGGAAGAAAACCATCTTGGCAGGCACGACCATCATGAGCATTGGAGCGATCTTACAGATTGCAGCATATTCTGTTCCTCAGATGATAGTTGGACGGTAGGTCACTTCAGATTCATCTTGTAGCGCTCCTGCTGAGCCGACGTAGCATCGTAGCAGGCATAGGAAATGGCATGAACACGGCTACTGCACCTGTCTGGCAGGGAGAGTGCTCTAAAGCTTCATGGCGTGGAAAGCTTATTGTCATCGAGATGATCATGAACATTGCCGGGTTCTCCTTGTCTAATTGGGTCACCTACGGCTTCTCGTTCGTCGGTGGACCTGTCGCATGGCGAGTCCCTCTCGCCTTCCAATTTTTGTTCATCTTCATTCTTTTCGGCACGGTACCCTGGTTGCCAGAGTCCCCGAGATGGTTGATCGCAAAAGGAAGGATCGCAGAAGCGGAACAAATTCTCGCGGATCTTGAATCAACAGATCCAGACGATCCATACATCGTCTCTGAGAGCAAAGAGATCCAGTACGCCGTGACCTATGAGAGGGAAAACGCCATACCTTGGAAGGACCTCCTGCGAGGCAAGACAGGCAAGGAAGGCGGTACCTGCACCATGCGACGTTTGTTCCTAGGAATGGGAACCCAAGCAATGCAACAGCTTTCTGGAATCAACGTCAGTCGAGCATATTCTAAGCAATAGAGTTCGAAGAGCATTCCACTGACAACAGACAGGTGACCAGCTACTATCTCCCCACAGTTTTAATCGAGTCAGTGGGCCTGACCAACAATCTTGCTCGTCTACTAGCTGCATGCAATTCCGTCAGTTATCTGGCCTTCAGCCTGATCGGAATCCCCAACGTTGAGCGCTGGGGACGTCGTAAGATGATGATGTATGCAGCAGCCGGACAATGCTTCTGTTATCTTATGATTACAGTCTTGATTCGATTCAACGAGCTCCCTGGGTACTCTGGTGCAAAAGAGGTCGCTAGTGCCTCTGTCGCGTTTTTCTTCCTCTACTATGTCTTCTTCGGAATTGGTTGGCAAGGTGTTCCATGGTGAGCATCCTGACGCATTCGCAACTCAACCTTCATCATAGCTTACTTACATTGAACAGGCTCTATCCCACAGAAATCAATTCCCTTTCTATGCGCACGAAGGGTGCCGCTCTCGGCACTGCCACCAACTGGATCTTCAACTTCATGGGTATGTTATCCAATTGTTCTCAATGGCCTTTATCTAATCTAACATGCACCAGTGGTCGAAATCACCCAAATTGGTATTCAGAATCTGCAGTGGAAGTTCTACATCATTTGGACTCTACTCAACGGCGCTTTTGTTCCGATCGTGTACTTGTTCTACGTAAGACAATCCTACTATCAACGGTTTCCAAACAAGCTGTATACTGACAACTCACTAGCCCGAGACGGCAGACCGCACCCTCGAAGATCTGGACCGCTACTTCCGCGAGAACCACAATGTCATCGTCTGCTTCGACAAGGAAGCCATATCCTCTAAGAGGCCATTGGCCTACATTGAGCACGAAGAGACCGAGATTCGTCGCCAAAGCTCGATCACTGGTGCCGGTGCCAATCAAGCTGCTGCGATGTACAGAATGGGACAGCTGGACAAGGCCAGAGGGAACTCGGTTGGTGGAGCAAGCGTGCACCAAGAATTCAAGGAGAAGGATGACACATTATAAGTAAGCCAAAGTGACTGAACGATGGGACCGTACAGAAAGACTCTATTACACAGCCATGATCTTCACGTCGTGTTAATTGTTTGTCATTGTAAATAAATTCGTCTTGAAAGTCATACTTTCCGATAATTATTGCCAGCAGTGCAAAGGCTATGCATATGCTGTTGGTCCCATGTCAATGCTATCATTCTGTACCTCCTAGATTATGTTTGCACACTGAGACCGCTCAAATGTAACGATGCGACAAGCGACTGGGAAATGGTCCAATCTAAACTAGGAAGTGGTTGTATTATTGTCATTGCTCATACTTCTATTCCAATCCCACCAGCAGATTCGTATCCACTGTCGGAGCCCGTCTCCCGCAAGACTTTCTTCAAGATCTTCCCGCTGGCCGACTTGGGGATGCTATCACAAAATCGGATCTGGCAATCCATAATTTTGTATTTCGCCAGATATTGCGAAGCAAAGGACAGGATCTCTCGCTCCGAAACACTACTCTCGCTTACTCGTACCAGGTAGGCACGCGGGACCTCCGTCGCGTCTATAGGGTGTGACACGCCAATGACAGCTGCGTCGACGATGTCTTTGTGCATCATATAACAACTTTCGAGCTCCGCAGGGGCGACTTGCCAGCCCCGAACTTTGATCAATTCCTGACCGGGTTAGTAAATGGCGAAATCATCGCGAGCCAGAAATGGCGTGACTTACTTTCTTCCTATCGAGGATATACAGCTTGCCGGCATCATTGATGTAACCAACATCTCCTGTTCGAAGCCAGCCGTCCTGATCAAAGGCTTCTTGTGTGGCTTTGACGTTGTTCAGATATCCAGACATGGTGCATGAGCCGCGGAACAGCACTTCACCGACCACGTGCTGGCTTACGACGCAGTCCGAGTCTGAATGCTTGATTCTGGAAATATGATGTCAGAACAGTGGCGCAATATCCAGATCGAAACATATTGACATACTTGACCTCGTAGTTACCAATCGGTCGGCCGACAGACCCAGTACGATCGCCTTCAGGGTACAGGAACGTAGTCATCCAGCCTCCCTCAGTCATACCGTAGACCTGGCAAATCCGTGCGCTACCTGCAAGCATCTGTAAAGCAGAGTTCTGTGTCGCTTCTGATAAAGGCGCACCCTTGAATCTGTCAGTTGGGTTGAAACAATCATTCAGAAAAAGGACGACGTACTCCACACCACACCAATTCGATGGACTTGAGCATTGCTCGTTCATCTGGCTGCATTGCCAGAAATCGTACTATCAGAGGAGGAGGCATTGCAGTCTCCGTGATCTTGAACCTCGCGATAGCGGCAAGGAAATCTTGTTGCTTGAATCTGGTCATCACATATGTTGGGTGTCCAGAGCGAAGCGCACTGATCAGAGCCAATGGGGCAGCGAAGGCGTGGAAGAACGGTACACATAGCAGTCTGCGGGCCTGAATTGGATTAGCAAGACCCTCATCAAGAGTTCTAATCAAGGACTGACTTCGTAGGGCTTCTCGAGCTCATCCTCGATTGCTTGGTTCTCGGCAACCCAACTCAGGTGTGATCGTATGGCCATCTTCGGCAAGCCGGTGGTGCCACTTGTCGAGAGTAGAGCTGCTGCAGTAGACGACGCGGTGTCATAGTCATCAAATCGTTGCCAATCTTCGCCTCGGCCGTCCATCAAAGCATGCATAGATGTGGCTCCGTGTGCAGTGCATGTTGAAGGTTCGTCCAAGACGATGATGTTTGCAGGTGGCACATTGGACATCTGGGCAGCCACGCGGACTGTCTCGAGTTGAGCTTGACATGTAATGACCACCCGCGTTTGAGAGATCCTGAAATGATGTGCAAGCTCTGTAGCCGTATATGAAGGATTGGAGCCAGTGAAGCGACCACCAGCACCAATGATTCCGAGAAAGATCAATGGATATTTTACCTGTCTTTCGTGTAAGTTTCATTCCCTATCACTTCCTTCGTCAACGACCTACGCTGTTGAAAGCATGCACACATATAGTGTCACCTCTCGTGATAGTATGACGTCGTAATCCGCCGACCAGCTTCCGTACATACCGGCGAGCTTGGTTCAATGTGATGGATTGGAGCGGGTTCAAGGCATCGATTAAGACCTGCACGAGGTTAGCGGACACGGCGTGCACATTGGCCTCCTCGTGTTCAAACGCACCTCTTTATCAGGATGGTAATCATCATGTTCAAGGACGAAGGTGACAAGATCTTTGTAACAGGGAGCGATGGGGGACATGTTGGAGGTGGCTCAGAGAATGTGAAAATGCTGCAAGCAATGTGAAATTTCCAAAGCTTCGCTCTCGCTACATATATTCTTGTTCGAACACATCCTCCTCACTTGCACCGGCGGCTATCATGGACTATCATAGACTACTATCAGGTAAACTGGAGTTATAACACGACCATATTATTAGGGCTGCGCCAAAAGTGGTAGTATGGGGTTAGTGCCCAGGATTAGCGACCGCTATGGTCCGGCCCGTTGGGGCGGGCGAGGCGGCGAGCGGCAGCTCGTTGCCAACCGGGTTCGCGGGTCCAGATAACGTTGCATGAACGTTTTGCTCACATCAGCCCAGCAGCGGATTTCTGCCTCCTTATCGGAACGAGTCGTCAACGCCACACAACTCCAGGGTAATTATGAAGAAGGATCAACACTGACTAGATCCTCCGAGCCGAGTTGCTGGCTCGTCCCTATATTGTCGTTGCAACAATCAGGACTCGTCATCCGCGCCTGTATACGATATACTTGTACCTTAGCTAGCCATGTTGATCACCAGATCTTGATCGTAATTGCGCAAACATTGGTGGCAATCCTTGCTGGAATGACGCTGCGTCACTTGTATGGGATTTAGGGTGCGATGATCGCTACTCGATCCTCTTGATAGAGAGATGCGCGGTAGGATCACCAACATCTATCCAAGTTGTGGTGAGGCTAGATGCTGGCCAAATGCACGTCCCCGAGGCTGGAGCGCCAAACGTCAGCGCCCGAATGACACAAATTCCACAGTCTCGGCATTTCCGCCAAGTTTACCGATCGCATAATGCAGCTGCAAGATTTGAGCACAACACTGTTTATCTGTCGCACCCGAAATTAGAACTGTCACAACCCGGTTTCCAGAATCTATTTGCGAGATGCTTGGGTTAGTGCGTGCAGAATCTGGAATAGTTCCTGTTGGTGTCCTGCACTTCGCCGCTTGCGGAATCCTTGGCTGCATATGGCAGTGTCAGATGGCTTGTAGAAAATCGAGAAACGCCACTGGGGTGGTGTGAAGTGCCTGTCTCCTGTTCCCCGTTTCCAAACTAAGTATCCGAGATATGCGGATGCGTTGTCCGTAGGAACGGGCGGCGCCACATCTCCCAGGGTTAAGGGTGCGGATCGACTTACTGCCAGGGTGTGTTGTTGATGGAAGCGTACAAGCCATGCCAACGGTAGTATCGCAATGGAGGAGATCACTCCCCTTTCCTGTCGTCGTGTGCTCATGCACTTAGTCCATTTACGAAGGCAGCGTAGACCACATAGGTTCCAATAGTTCTGTCATCGGTGGAACGTATCTCGGCAAAATCTCTTGAACTTGAGGTCGTAGTGGCTTCAACTAAAGAGGATCCGGTCTGGTTTGATACATCACATTTGTGACGCCTCCCGTGTCAGACAGGGTGTAGATGCACGGTTACCGACTTTTGATGCCTAAGTTGAAGCAGTTAAAGGAACAATCAAAGTTTATCACCATGATGGCAGAAGCAAGTGCCGTATATAACTCTGGCATTCTTCTTCTCCCGGTTCCGAGGTGTGTTTTGTCAACGGCGCATTTTCTTTGTCAACTCTGTTAAGAGGAACTCTGTTTGCGAAAGTCATCTTGTAAGACCATACAATGGAGAATACCGTCACATCTCTTGCACCTGTGCCGTCGGCACGGCTTGCGGATACGCAGCCGTCTGCGACCCGTCGAGATTCCTTGATCCGTTCTACCTCTTCGTCGTCCTCCGGGACCCATTCCGAATTGGTGCTCAGCGAAAAACATATGAAGCCATCAGATATACATCAAATCAAGATCACCGAAGACAGCACTTCCGAAAGAGATATCACGGCTTCGAAAGAGGCACTAGAGGCTTTGGAGGACGCGCATCCTCTGCCATGCAAGACCAGTCCTCGCATGATACGATGCCTCAGATGGGGCGTCTTCTCTGTATACCGCAGATTGTTCACACTTGTATTCACACTCAACCTCGTCGCCTGCATCCTTGTCTTGGTTCAACTGCGGCATCAGGGATCAAGCATCGCGACTTATACCAACGCTTCAACGGCTGCTGGGGCCAACATCTGTGTTGCAGTCCTCATGCGCAATGAGCATGTCGTCAACGTCTTGTTTCGCATCGTGTGCTGCGTGCCTCACTCTGCTCCTCTGTGGTTTCGGCGGCGATTGGCCAAAGTCTACAGCTACGGCGGGGTCCATTCTGGCTGTGGTGTGGCGGCAACGTTCTGGTACATTGCATACTGCGGTCTCATGATACACAACTTCACGCGTGGCGGAAGTGTGGACATTGGACTGGTGGTGACGACAGGAGTTGTACTCTTCTTGTTGGTACTTATTCTGGTCTTCGCCCACCCTTATCTGCGTATGCGTTTCCACGACCACTTTGAGAGGATACATCGCTTCGCTGGATGGACAGCCGTCGCTGCCTTGTGGGCACAGGCAATGCTATCTGTCAGCAGCAAAAGCCAATTGGATGGAGTGTCTTTTGGACATGCACTGATCAGAATTCCCAACTTCTGGTTTCTGATCGTGATCACCTGCTGCCTGGTCTATCCTTGGGCCCGTCTCAGGCGCCGCAGTGTAGAGGCAGAGCCACTATCCAAACACGCCATCAGGCTGCACTTCGACTACAGAGAGATGGAATCGTGCGCAGGCGTACGTTTCACTGACTCGGCATTGAAAGAGACGCATGCGTTCGCTACGATTCCAAATACCGCTCATGAGAAGAGAGGCCACTCTATAGTCATCGCCAACGCAGGCGATTGGACGAACAAGATCATACAGAACCCACCCAAGCAAATTTGGACGCGTGGAGCTCCGACGCTAGGTGTCATGAGAGTAGCATTATGCTTCAAGAAGGTCCTGGTGATCGGTACAGGGTCAGGTATCGGGCCTTGTTTGTCCTTCTTACAGAGCAATCCGGGATATCCCGTTCAAGTGATTTGGTCTGCGCCCAATCCGGTGCAGAACTATGGACCCAAAATCATGGATGCAGTGCTCCGAGCCGATTCAAAAGCGGTCATTGTGGATACGAAAAGGACTGGAAGAGGAAACCTACTCGCACTGGCATACGCGTTATTCCAGGAGTCGGGGGCAGAGGCAACGGTCATCATCTCCAATCCTGCCGTCACCAGGAAGGTGGTGTATGGGCTCGAGAATCGGGGGGTGCCGGCCTTTGGGGCGATTTTCGATTCATAGACGATGCATAGATTAGAGCAATTAATTAGTTTGAGATGTTAGTAGAATCAAATCTGGGTCCCGGCGATCCAAACAAGCACATCGATCTCAGCCCAGGAAACTGGTCACTTTTTTTCCCTTCTCCAGTGTCGATCAGAAGATTCTTTCCTTCGCAGCAGGTAAACACGACGCTTTGGGCGACTGCATCCTTGGCCAAAGACGGCTGTTAGTGGCGTGTTACGTTTTGGGTTAAGTGATCAAGCATCCTGCAGACGGGGAGCGCATTCCGGACAACGTCGAGTGGACCTGTACTTGTATGTCAAATACTGTGCCGGGACAGCGGCAGAAGTACGATTTAGCGCGCGTCGTGCACTGTCGGTATCTGACTTTTTGGGAAGGTTGGTCCCGGCTGTCCGGTCCGTTGCGGGGCACCCTTGACAGGTTCAGGAGTGCCTTGCCTTAGCGCGTGATTAGGGTATGCTCCTACCCGTTTCCATCCTGTTTCTTCATTTCCCGCATTTCCAATTGTTGACGACACGGACAGTGGCGTTATCTATGAGTTCGATCGTTGTATGTTCGTTTGATCAGCAACAGTCTTACTGCTGTCGTAATCGCGCATGACTGTTTGTGGCGATTTGCCGCAGCAGATGAGCAACTGCATGACTGTTTCGAGCATTGTTCACAGGGGGAAAATTTCAAATACCCCCCGTCGGGGGTTGGGTTCGCCCACTCACACCATGACATGAACAGCTGATAGTCTTTCGCGTCAGATTCTGTAACAAAACGCTTGCTGTACCCGGTCAACAAGCTGTAAACATGTCAAATACTTCCGGTGTAGAGCAGGTAAGCTGTGGATGAGATCCTCGCACAAATATGTCGCGAAGACGGTGATTCGAGTCTGGGAAGTTGAGTGTTCGTTTTTCGTCCAATTTCGCTTTCCTATGATCATCAGATAAGACCAAATCATACTCCTGACTAGCTTGGTTGTGATAGTTTCTTTGTCCATCAGTTCGACATGCCTCACGCTGTCCATATCTCCCACTCGAAGACCACCGGCTGTTCTTCATTCTCATTTGACAGTCTGAAGAATGCCGGGCTGAGCGACACACAGAGACGCCTGGAATGCCTTGCCTCGATAGAGTCCTGGAGCCAAGGGGTGCCGCATCAGAGTGCTGCCAAGGCAGACGACACACGGGACCCTAATGTGCAGGCATACATGGAAACCAAAATGGCGTTGTTTGGACGGGCGTCCAACTTCACACCCACCGGATCATCCTGATGCCTTTTTCTTCTCTCCTATCTTCAGTTCTCTAGTTGCCTGGCATCGGATCCTTTTTTTTTGTTTCGGAGAAGTGCTGCCCAAGAGGAACCGTCCAGGTTTTGGCTGACCGCGACCACCATCTGTCCTGCTGCAGGTCATCCGGCTAGCACACGGCAAGGATCCTCCTTCATGGGGTCGCAACGAAAAGAAATAGCCACAAAACTCCCTGAAAATGAATGAAAGATTCAGCCCCATCCATCCAGCCTGATTTTCTTCCAATATTACGACGGACGCCTTACGATTATTTGTTTTCGTTCTGGTTTCCGAGTCGAGCAAGCACAGTATCGGACGCGTGTGGCCTGGAGAAATGCCTTTCTGTCTTCTATGCTGTGACGGGGTGGGAGATGGCGATGACAACACTCACTTTGTCCATGTAGGAGCGGGGGAGATGCAAGAGGACAACAGGACTTACCTTACATATCACCGCTGCAGAAGAGGAAGGCACAAGACTGCGTGGGGCGAAGCATGTTCTGCGTCGGAAATGTTTCTAAAGACATCAGCATCGCGATACGAGATGGTTATTGTTTCTGTCTTCTTGTCCATCATTCCTTGGTTCCTTCCGCACGCGTGGTATATCTGTCGTAAACATCTATTTTATCATCATCATCACCAGCAGAAGTATGAGTGTATGATTCCGACCATAGCTCGTAGTACAAAGAAAAGCTCCGCTTGGCTGCCTCGGCCATCGTATCACTCTATTATCACATGCGATACATGTATACAAGTAGCTCATCTCCGACTGTAGTCGTCAACACAAGCTAGACCGACACACAAAAGTCGTAAAATACTCAAATAGAGTCGCCAAGTCGAGAGCCGAGGGGGAACCCTGTCCCCTTTCTCATGGAGACGGTCAAACACATTTATTTATGCTTTTGGTTTCTCTCTGTTCGACATGATCGATGATCGACAAGGAGAGGGCTTTGATCACCTGATTGTACGCCCTTCCCTTGATTATTTCTCTCGTCCTGTCATTCGAGATCAAGCTCGTCGTCACAACTGCGCTGTCTTGCGTGCTTTCTTCTGCTTCAACGGGATACTGCTGCTGTGTAGAGAAAGGAGGGGAAAGCACACGTGAAATGATTCAAGACAGCTTTGCGTGTCAGAAAATGATGAAATGCCCAAGGTTCGGAAGACAAGAGAAAAGACGAGAGAAGCAGTAAGAAAGAGAAAATCCACGCTAGAATCAATGCCGGAATATTTGAATATAAGAGACCCCGATTCCGATAGTCCTGTTTAACCTCTGTTCGTTGTCGGGAATAGCAGACCAATGTGATATGCTTGATGAGAAAAAGCAAAAAAGGAATTCCTCTCATAGCCAGAGACACCACTTGACGCCCTTGACCGTGCCCATGACCAGACTCCTGACCAGGCGGATAAGGACCACGACGAACCACACAACCCACAGCAGGCCCAGCACAGACCACTCGAGAACAGCGAATCCTGCCTTTTTGACGATGCGCAATCTCCGCCTGCGACTTCTCAAGATGTTGTCGACGGCGTCGTTGACTTGTTTGACGGCCAGTGTCTGATGAGTGGTGATTTCGACGGTGAAAGTGTCTGCCTCGTCGGCCGTCGACTGGATCAGAGGAATCATTCTCTCGTCGATCTGGTGCTTGAGCTCGTCGAAGCGGGCGTGCAGCGCGGGCACTCTCTCAGACCGCGAGCGATCGAGATGTTCGCGGAGGTGCTCGGTCGTCGAAGTGATGTCTTGCGCCAGGAATCTCGCAGCGACCAGGAACTCTTCTCTCGCCTCTATGGGTTTGATCTCCTGGCCGACCAGCTTGGATGCAGCAACAAAGAACGCGGACGGGGGATCAACAACGGCATTCGAACGCCTGAGTAGCTCGTGAGCCTTGACGCCGCTCGTGAGAAACAGAGCGCGGACGCGGGCGAGATCTTGCGAGGTGACCATTTGCACCTTTTTCTGTTCATGCGGCTTCATGCGAGCATCGGAGATGCTCCACTGCCTCTTCCCCTGCAAGGATGGACGGCTACTCGCCGAGACGTCCGACAGACCCGTCACGTATGAGCTGTTCTTGTCAGGCGGCAGACTTCCGGGCAAGCCAAGGCTGTGCTGGCTGCCATTCGCACTCACGGCGGTTCGATTCCTGCGCAGATCCGGGAAGTGGTAGCTACCACCGTAGGGAACGGTAGCAGCCGAAGCGGAACTGGATTTCCGGATTTCGGGACGGTCGTTGGAGCCGTCGTTGTCGTCTTCCGGAAGCTCTAGGATGGGGAGCTCCGGGTGAGTGGATCGAGAGGCGTGCGTCGACTCGCGGTGCAGCTCGTTGCCATTGGAGAGAGGCGATAGACCATTTTCCTTTTCAGCGGTGTTCGCGGCGTCGTGTTGAGACTTGAAGGTCGGCAGACCGGCCGTGTGATACTTTGGCTTCGACTCGCCACTCACTGAACCACGTGACGAGCCTCCGGACCTGTTGTGGCGAGTCTGCTCGGGACCCAGATCGTCGTCGTCGTCGCCGCTGACGCTCTCATCGTCGGACTGATCAGAAGGCATGATGGTGACGGGGGTGTCCTTGGGAGGCTTCTTCTTCCAGATGACGTCGCTGAGACTGGTGCTTTCTCCCCGCACCAGATCGCCAATGCGACCACCCTTGAAGAAGCGGGAGACAGCCGTGTCCTTGGACATGCGACGTTCGAAGCCGCCGGGCCTGTCGGACGATATGCTGCTGGTGGTCTTGTGGCGCTTGAGCGGGTTCGGTCGCATTGACTCGAGACTGGTGCGCGTCGTGACGGTGTCTTCGCCGGTGGGTTTGTTGAGGCTTGTCTGGCTGGTGGCAAAGTCGGTCTCTTGGATGTTGTTGCTCTCTTTGCTGCCGGCCGCATGGGATCGAGGTTCGCGCTCAGGTGAAGAATGGCGACTTTCTGGGGGAGTCAGGCTCATGCCAAAGGCTGGCATGCCGCTGGTGACGTACGGCGAGTTGGGCGCAGTCGAGTCTGCATCAAAGGAGAAGCGACGGTGGCGGTCGGAGTCAGGGGGGATGCGTGCTTGTTGTGGCAGATTCCTGGACGGACTCTTGTGGGCCTCTTCCTCGTCGATGCAATACATGTCGGCATCCGCATGCTCCTGTCCATGCTTCTGTTCATGTTCATGCAAGGCTCGGTCCCATTTGTCAGGCGAGATCAACTCGGGCGAGCCGGGGTCCGTTGTGTTGCGCTCGTCTTCGATCAGCCGACGCATATGACGGTCCAGAGGGCCGACGTTGTCGTCGGTGCTGTCGTAGCCGTGCCTGTAGTGGCGGCCACGACCGTCGACGGACGAGGCATCCGAGGAGCTGCGCGACCTGGCGGGCTGACGGAAGATGTGTTTCCGCGCGGCATTGTCGACGTTGCGCAGAGACAAAAGCTTCCGCTTCCTCCTGCCCCGCTTGGCCGGGTCGTCGTCGTCCGGAGCGGCGATTGTGTCGTCGTACGTGTGCGTTCTCTCGAGAGACAGACGATGATTGGAGTCGCCGCTCTTCCTGGTGTTTCGTGCGCTCTCGCCACTCAGACGATCCGAGATGGGGTAGAGCTTGTGGCCGTGTCTGTTCTCGATGAGGTACTTGTTGTTGTCCTGCTCGAGCCAGACGGCGTCGGCGAGAAGCTCGGCGGGAGAGAGCGCCCAGTCGCCGATGGGCCTGGCTGATGATTTTGATGTCGAAGTGTCGGAGCGGTTGTGGCCGCGTGCGCCCTGGACAACAGAGGAAGAGTCGTCGAGCGTGCCCCCACGGCGGAAATGAGGCAGAGAGAGCATGTCAGACTGCTTTCCCATCTCGTCGACATAGGACTTGACTCGGTCGACATTGTCGAAGAGGTCTGCCGGAGGATCGAGCGGGCGCTGCTCTCGATGGCGCACACGGCGGTTGCGCAAGAGCTGCAGGGGATTGTACTCTCTGCCCAGGTTGTGTTTGCCGGGTGTGTCGGGCTTCAGAGGCGGCAGATGCTCGAGGAGTCTGCGATATTCGTTGCCGAGATCGAAGAAGCGTCTCACTTTCTCCGCTCGGTTGAGGGTGGGCTGAGAAAAGTCAAAGTCGACCTGGGTCTCGTAGAAGGGATTGACGTCCAGCGGGCCATAGTCGACCGAGTTGCGCGGATCTCCGGCTCGCTCGGCCTGGCCGAGGGCGTGTGCATTGGAGTGGTGGTTGTGATGGTGGACATGGAAGTCGTCCGGAGGATTGGATGAGGTCGGTCGCGAGGGATGAGATGCGGCTGCCGAGGATCGATGACTGTCACGGCCGGTCGATGGACGCAGCGAGTCGTTTGCGTACGGCGACCCAGGCTTGACGTCGAGGACATGCGTCCTTCCCGCCACGCCGGACGGCGGGGGTCGAAAGGATGAGATGCCGTTGGAGTTGTGACCGCCTGACGATCTGATTCTTCTCGAGTCGCCCGTCATGGGAGGCGCATGTGCGCCGCTGCTGGCATGGCGACGACGGCCCTCGCTCAGGCTCAGAGCCATCTGCACCAACCGAGCGGGATCCAGCGAAGCTTGAGGCTGGTGGGCAGATTGTTCCCTCTCTTCGTACTCGTCAAACGAGCCTCGGATCGGGCCGAAGTGCGTCTCCCGGGACAAGGGCGAATGCGGCGAGTGGGGAGAACGAGGCAGGGGCAGCAGGGGAGAGTCTTCGAAAGACATTTTCCTGTTGAGATCTTTGTCCTTGTCCCTCGCTCTTGCTTTGCCGTTGCTGTTGGTGTTGGTCGAGGTGGGACTGAGCAAGGCACTGCCGCCCGCACTGCCGTTGTCGCTGCCACGGCTGCTGGGACTGAGGTGACTGTCGGGACTGAGCCGCCACTTGTGGTGACGAAGCTGGTCGCCTTCCTCCTCTTGCTGTCTGCTGTTGCTGCTGCCCAGTCTCTGGTGGGCCGGCCGACTGCGGCTGCGGCTGCGGCTGCGACTGCGACTGCGGCTGCGACTGCTGTTGTCGTGCTTGTGATGAGGAAGACTCTGATGCAGCAGGAAGCCACCGGACCGGCGCACTCTGGTCTTGAGCGTCTGCAGGTGGTCATGGACGTCGCTGTCGTGACTGGTGATGGTGGGCGTAGGGGCGGCGACGACAACAGGAGGATGCTGCTGGTGGTGGTTGTGATGGTGGAGATGATGGTGTCCGAGGTGGTGAAGGTGCCTGTGACGTTTCCGTTCCTCCTCTTCGTCCTGGACTGGCTCTTGCCCGTGGCTGGGAGAGTCTATGTCTATGGCTGGAAGATGATCCTGATGCTCGACCTCCCTGGTCTTTGGCTCTTCTCTCGCAGTCTGCTGGCTGCCGAGCGACTCGACGGCGGGCGCATCGTTATCGTCTGAAGCGACAGAATACCTCGAGCTGCGTGACGAGCGAGACGAGACTGCGGACGCGGCCGAGGGTCGTAGAGAATGCGACTGTGACGACCGGATGGATGTGAATTGCACATTGCTGGTCATTTCTTGTCGTCGTCGGATGGCTTGTTGAGTGTTACCGGAAGGAGGCAGCTGGGGTTGAATGGCGGCGATGACGCTGCATGGCCTCGTTGTTTCCTCTGTATCTGTCTTATTACTTGTCTCACTCGACTATTATAGAACAGAAGATGAAGCGGCAGAGTTCGGCGTCTGCTCTGGCGGGGGCAAGAAGAGACGGAAAAGCGTGTGATGTAAGCTGAGATACTGTGATGATAATGTGATATGTGACAGCGCAAGGGACAAAGACACCGAGACAGAGGCACAAGCGCCCGATACGGGGTTGCGGATACTGAGATACAAGTAATTACTACTGTAGATATTAGATAGCAGAAAGCGTGGGGATTATTGGAGATGCACAGATGCACGGATGCACAGACAGATATAGATATCCGACAGGAACCTGACGGACGGCGAGTGATGACAAGAAAGACAACAGAGAACAAAGACGACAACTCGTCCCTGCTCTGTGACTACTGTACCACATGTACGGCAAATGAGACAATCAAAGAGTCTCTAGAAAAATCAAGCACTTCACTTCACACTCTGTAGATCTCTCTATCATCTCAAGAGAACGGAACGCTATGACGACGACGAGGCCTATTCTCTCTTCTCGACACCTTCTCCCGCTCCTTCTGGAGAACCGTGGGTTGACCCCCTATAGCAGGCTGATATCCACTCTCTGGTGATTCTGTCGAAATGAATGATCAGTTCGACGACTCATTTAACTGACTCACTGCTCTCGATATACGCCTACTTTACTTGTACTCCGTACGGCAAATAGAGCGACCGTCACTTTTTTATTATTGAAATGCACGGCCCGGGTTTCTGACAAAGAGTCCTCCCTGCAATCGCATGGATGTGCAATACAACCATATTGCTCTATACACCCACCGTCCCCGTCTGACGGCTTCTTTTCTGGCTAGGGAGGTATTACTCTGCTAATGCTCTGCATGTCTCCGTACAGTGTTGTACAGCAGGCAGCATGTCTCCGGCAATGTGGCACGTACTTGTACCTTAGGTACCTTGAGGTAATAAGCAGCTGCTGCTCCTCACATGACGTCAGCTCGGCCCATCATCACGCGTCTCTCTCTCTTTCACTCTTTGTTTGATCCGAGATTTAGCTAAGGTAAGGTCGCACCACTCTTACAAGGCGGGTAGACGCTGTGAAGTACAAGAGACTAACTTTCGAGTATTCATCCTGCCCCCTGCCTGTCCTCCATTTCAGCCTAAGCACCGTACCCAAGGTAAGGTACCTTAGGTACTGAATAGCCCGGAAGAGGGAAGTGCAAGCTGACATGTGACGTGCACATGATCCAAATCGTCCCACCTTCCCTCGTCCGCTTCTTCGCAAAACCTTACTCGTCCAAGTCTAATGCTATGGATGGTCCAGAGATAAGCGAGTCGATCATGTGAGATGCTTCTACTTGTAGCTGTACAAAACCATGTATCATTACTATTGCATCAGTCAGTCGAGAAATGTCGTCGGGTTGTTTGTAATCGTCTTCGGACTTTATTCTCGTCTTCTCCACTTTGTTTTCCGTCCTCTTCCACCACCACTCCGACTCTCCTTCTTTCCGGATATATAGAACATATATGAACAGACGACAGAGCATTCGAGCCAATTGATCCTTCAAACAACAAAACAAAGATGGCGCCAATCGAAAAAGGCTCAACCGTGCTCGTCACAGGCATCAATGGCTTCATCGCCTCCCACGTTGCTGACCTTCTGCTGGAACGAGGCTACAAAGTCCACGGCACCGTGAGGTCCGCCGAAAAGGGCCAATGGCTGCAAGAATACGCCGACAAGAAACACGGCCAGAACAAGCTGACCCTGTTTGTTGTCGCCGACATGGGCTCCAAGGGCGCCTTCGACGAGGCGGTCAAGGGCTGCTCGGGTGTCGCTCATGTCGCCTCGGACCTGAACTTCTCTCCCGACCCCAATCAAGTCATCCCCGGTGTATTGGCAGGCATCCGCCACACGCTCGAGGCAGCAACGACAGAATCCAAGATCAAGCGCTTTGTCTACACTTCTTCGTCGACGGCCGCCCTGAACCCGATCCCCGACACCAAGATCGACTTTGACGAGTCGACGTGGAACGACGAATGCGTCAAGCGCGCCTGGGCTCCTCCGCCCTACGAGAAGGCACGCGCCTGGGACGTCTACGGGGCTTCCAAGACGCAAGCCGAGCAGGAGCTGTGGAAGTTCTTCGAGGAGCACAAGCCTTCTTTCGAGGTCAATGCCGTCCTGCCCAACGCGAACTTTGGCCCCGTCATCGACGCCAAGAAACAGAGCGCCAGCACGGCAGGCTGGATAAAGCAGATCATGGATGGAAAGTTCGACGACACGCTCAAGGGCCTGCCACCTCGTAAGTTCCTTTTTCTTTTCAGGTTCCTGTTCCTCTTCTTCCTCAATCTCCGGCAACGATAAACGACTGACCCCAACCCCAACAGAATGGTTCGTCAACGTGCGCGACTCGGCCCGTCTGCACGTCGCCGCCCTGACCGACCCATCCATAACCTCGCAGCGCATCTTCGCCTTCGCCGCACCCTGGACCTGGAACGAGATCCTCGCCATCGTGCGCAAAGTCGCTCCCGAGGCCAACCGGAAACTCTTGCCTCCAGACCTGACGGCCGAGGAAGGAGGTGACCAGAAAGACCTGAGTGTGTCCACGTCGAGGAGCAAATCGGTCGAGATATTGAAGAGGAATTTCGGACGAGACGACTTTGTCGGGCTCGAGGAGAGTATTAGGGAGACTGTCGAGAGCTTCGTCTGATTTTCTTCTTTTTTCGTTTCTGACGATGAGAGAAGCTTGGTGACTGGTGGAGCAAGAAACAAGAAGATAAAATTTAATGATGTATGAACGACCATTCGCGTGTCCTACAAGGTGTAGAAACAGGACACTCTCGACAAGTGATCTGACGTAGGAAGTCTAAAGATGAGCATTTGGATGTTGTGTATACAGGGGTAAAAGGACAAGAAATCTAGAGACTGTTATAGGAAGGTAGGTAAGCAGTGCAGGTAAGAATAGGGAGGAAAAACGAGATACATGTCTGTATTCCACTGCCCGGGAAAAGACCACGACTTTTCTTCCCTTCCGTCCCTCGTTCTTACATCTATCTTTATGCCTCTGGTTCTTGTTCCCTCATTTCTCCATCTCCTCTGTTCTCGTCTGACAAGGTCTTTCTTACATCATGTACGTCTCCGCTTAATCCGCGAGCAGACTCTGGAGTCTGGCCTCGGTGGCGATGACCTGTGAATCATTATCATCAGCATCTCTCGCACTAAAGTAAAAAGGATGAGGAAAGAGAAACTTACATCAAGTGCCTGCTTGACCTCCAGAACCCTTCTGCACTCGGCGACCCAATCTCTGCTCAACACACCGGCCCAGCCGTGAAGGCTGTTCATCTCTCTGGCGGCGCCATCGAGGTCACCTTCCTCGAGAGAAACCTGGGTTCTTGTCAAGACAGCCTCGACATCGTCGCCGTCGGGCACACCGGTGCCCTGCTTCTGGAACATGAAGCGACTCAGAACCGCACTGGCGGCGTGGCTGGCGATGCCGGCCTCTTCGGGCAGCAGCGAAGCCTTGCGGACCTCGGAGGCGACACGTCGGAATCGCTCGATCAGGTGGGCGGGAGTGGGGATGCCGCGCTGGTAGGCGGTAGGAGGAATCGAGGCAATGGCGGCATTGACGACATCGTTGTTGCTGCTGATCTCCTTGAGAGCGGCGAGCTCGTTGACGAAAGGCGTCGGGTGGTCGTACTTGTTGACGGCATTGCGAACGGCATCGAGAGCAATGTGGAGATGCTGAGTCTTGAGGTTGGCGTCGACGACCTTGTTCCAGTCGCCCGTGAGCTTCTCGAGCTCGGCAACACTACTGGACAGCTCGTCGAGCTTGGACAGACGCCCGGCACGCTCCTGCTCGACGCGGTCCTTGACAGACTGGGCAAACTTGCGCTGCAGAGCAATCTCCTGCTCGATCAGGGCATTCTGCACGCGCTGCTCGGCGACCTTGCGCACAACGTCCAACTCGGCGGCCAGCTTGTTCTGGTAGCCCTGCGACAGCTTCTCGCGCTCCGTCTCGTACTCGTCGCGCCAGTGTGTTTCCTGCTCTTTCATCTCGCCCTGCAGACGACGCACGAGCTCGTGGGCGGCCGTGTCGAAGTCGGCGTGTGCGTTGTTGATCTGGTCCTGAGCCTCCTTCTCGATGCGCGCCTTGAGCGTGGCAATGTCTTCGACGATCTTGGTGACCTGGGACTTGGCCTGCGAGATGGTCGACTCGTACTTGCTGCTGTTGGCGTCGTTGTTGACGACAGTGATGATGTCGTTGAGCATCTGGATGACATCCTGCACGACAGGCTCTGCGGCGTTGGGCTGGCTGAGGTTGTCGACGAGAGACGAGGCAGGACCGGTCGAGACAGGAGCGGCAGGCGGCGACTCGACAGTCTTGACCTCGGCCTTCTTCTGGGCAGCAGCGTTGGGAGCCTTTGCGGACTCCTTCTTGGCCTCCTGCACAGCCTGAGTCTTCTCCGCACCGGTGGCCTGCGAAGGCGTCTGCTTGGCGAATTCCCGGTTGTTTTCCGTGACCGCGCTCACGTGAGGGCCCTTATCGTTGCTCAGCTCTTCAGACGGCTTGGACACGACTCCCGACGACTTGCCGATTGTGACCTTGTTCTCGCCGCGGATCTGGGGGTACTTGTTCCTCTGGAAACGCGTGGGGAATCGCTTGCGGAACTCGCGCTCTTCAAAGTAGGCGACGGCCTCCTCGCCCATGGGCACGTATTCGGTGAAGAAGTCGTGGAAGTTGTCCGAGACGAGCGAGTAGTAGACGCCGCCGGCGTAACCGAGAGACGAGAGGATCAGGAAGGTGGCGAGGAAGCGGCGGAAGCGACGGGGCTTGGGCCTGGGGGAGCCCTGGCCAGGAGCGACGGCGGCAGTGCCGGTGCCCAGAGGAGGCAGGTTGCCCATGTTGGTGCTCGGCGAGGATGTAGCGGATGAAGGAGGAGGAGGAGGAGGAGGTGTGGCGCCTACAGCCTCTGGAGTAGGAGGGGCCCTGGGCATTGGCTGGACGCCGACAGGAGTGGCGGCAGGGTCAGTGGTGGGAGGAGGCACGTCTGCTGCACCCGGGAGGACGGCATCGTCGGCGGGTTTCTTGACGTCTGCGAATGTCCGCTGGTTGGCATTGTCAGTCGACTTGCTCTCTGTATGATGGAGATGGAGATGGAGATGGAGATGGAGATGGAAAGGAGATGGAGATGAGAATTGGAGACAAAACATACCGCACTCCTGGGAGACCATTGAGACTGAACAAGAAAGGAAGGCGCTGATGTCGAAGAATAAACTGCAGGCGCGCAAAGACGAGCAGTCACGGCGCTCGTGGCTCCGCTGCGGACCAACCGCGTTCGAAGCATTGTCAGTCAATCAATCAATCAATCAATCAATTGTCTTTTTCTCTCGTCTGTCCTTTCTCTTCTGTTCTCTGCTTCTCTTTCTGTCTTTCTCTTGCTCTCTCGCTCTTCGCTTGTCTCTATGGCTTGTATGCGTCGCCAGCCGCTCGCCGGTGAAGGTGAACGGGGAATGTTGAAAGATGGTAGAAGCTTGGACTTCGCTGTCCGGCGAATCCTCGGCTGAACGTCATTCCTTCTTTCCTGTTTCTCCATTGCCGTCGCCGTCGCTGCTCCGTAACTTCCGACCTCCGTATCTGTCCTGCTGTACAGTTTATCCTACCGGTCAGGTGGGTACCTAGAATGCCGACTTCTGCCAATTCGTACCATTCCTCCATGACAAAACGTGAGCATATAAATACATCGGTGCAGTAAGGTAGGTGACCACATTATCTGCCTGGAATCTCACTCGACCTTGGACTCTTGAGTTTGACCATATCTCTTGACTCTGACCCCTCGATCCTTTATCTATAACTCACATACTACCCTGCCACAGTGGATCACTGGCGCTGCCGTCTCGAGTCACTTGTATAGAGGTATATATACACATATATAGACAGTGACTGCTCCCTCAAATACCTCCATCTATCTCACTTTTATCATCATCACAAAAGAACAAAATGTCAACCACCCTCAAGATCGCCATCATAGGCGCAGGCCCTGCCGGCTGCACACTGGCGCGCATTCTCTCACAATCACCTGTCCCCCTTGACATCACCGTCTACGAAGGTGAATCCAGTGCCAACGCTCGTAATCAAGGCGGCACCTTGGATCTACATAGCGGCACTGGCCTGGCAGCCTTGAAGAAAGCCGGTCTGTATGAAGCCTTTCTGACGCATGCCCGATTCGATGGCGAGTCCATGCAGATCATCGACGGCAAGACAATGAGGCGCTATGTGAATACTGCCGCCGGCAAAGAGGGCGACAAGTTCGGTCGTCCAGAAATCGATCGCTCGAAACTGCGACAGATACTTGTCGATTCCCTGCCCAACAATATGATAGCGTGGAATCATCGACTACGCCGCATCGACGACGACTTGACTCTTCACTTTGACCAAACTACTGTTTCGGGCGTCGATCTGCTTGTCGGAGCAGACGGAGCCTGGTCTAAAGTCAGGCCTCTGGTGTCCGACGAACAGCCTTTCTACTCTGGTATAGCCGGCGTACGAACCGCGATAACGAACGTCGCAAGCACTCATCCCGACCTGCATAAACTCGTAAACCTCGGCTCCCTCTTTTCTTTCTCTTCTTCCAAAGCTCTCATGCTCCAACAACTAGGTGACGGCACACTGACAGTGGGCACTTGGGCTGTCAAACCCGAAGATCGGATCAAAACCATGCCGTCCGACTCACCCGAGAAGATCCTAGCCGTCGCGCAACAAGACTACAAAGACTTCGATCCTCGACTCACACACGCTCTACAAGTCGCCGATGCGGAACCCGTCGCCATGAATCTCTACATGTTACCCATCGGTCACTCGTGGACCCATCGACCAGGCGTGACATTGTTGGGAGACGCGGCACACCTCATGACACCCTTTGCAGGAGAAGGCGTCAATCTTGCATTAGCAGACGCAATGTCTCTAGCCGAAGCCATCATCACCGCTGCGTCTCCCATGTCCTCTTCATCAATCCCAACTCTCAACGATAACAGCAAGCCCCACCTCCTCTCCCAGCAAATCTCCCTCTTCGAATCCCAAATGTTCGCCAGATCAAAACGTTATCAAGAAACAACCTACAACGCCATGCGCCTTATGTTCTTCGTGCCAGGCGCTCCGGACAGCACGATCGAGGAATACATCTACAATGCAGCCGAGGATACTTTGCCGGATTTGTATGTTCCTGCTGTTTCGTCGGCTTCGTCTTCGCTGTCGGTGATGGGAAAGTCGGTCTTGGGATCGGCGTCTTTGTCGGTCAAGGCGGTCATGGGTTGGGCGCTTTGGGGTGGGATTTGTACTTATTTTTGGCTGTTCAGGCGGTTGGGTTGGGGGAAGATGTAGAAGCCCTGTTTTGTGTTTCGTTTCTGTTGTGTAAATTGTTCGATGACGTGTGTACTTAGCGAGGGAGAGCATATCGGGATGGGGTTAAGGCCTCGAACTGGTTTGATGGTATAGCATGATTAATGTCTGGTCAGGATGACACAATGTAAATACAAGATGATATTATGGAACTAATGAGAAAATGTGTCTATCGAGGAATAATCAATACTATGCAGCCCGTTTTAGTGATTGACCTTTCTCTAGGCATTTATCAACAGTCTACTAGACAGTCATCAACTATCTACTGGGTAGCCATTCACTATTCATTAAGGGCTCACTGACACTTCATGCCTTAGTCATTCACTATTTGTTAAGAAGTCATAGACTAGTTATTAAAGAGTTATTAGAAGATCGAAGACTGTTCATGATGGAGTTGTGCATATTCATTGTGAAGTCATTAACCAAATACGAGCTCCTTTGTATGTTGTTCATAACATCATTGAAAAGCTTACTGGCACCACTATTACTGTTACTGCCATGCCGCCGGTTGCACTTTTACAAAGCACCCTGCGTCAGCACGTATCCACCATCTACGACCACAACGCCAGCATTGAGGTACTGATTCGTCGCGGCGAATAACATGGCATTGCCCATATCCCTGTCGTTGCCAGGTCTCATGGCCGACGTCTTCTCGTGGTACTTTTCCGCGGGCACAAAGCTCTTCTGTTTGTCGTCGCTGTCATCGGCCGTCATCTCCGACGGGAACACACCGGGCGCGATAGTGTTTACGCGCACCTTGATGCCGTTGGCGGCGATCTCAGATGCCAGCATCTTGGTCAGATGGATAGTGGCCGCCTTGGATGCGTTGTAGGCAAAGTGATGCTGCGAGGTCTTGACAATACCCGAGATCGAAGACGTGTTGATGACGCAGCCCGAGAAGCCGTATTGGTGCTCAGTGGCCTTGGCCAAAAGAGGAAGGAAGGCGGTCGTCATGAAGAAGCATTGCGGCACGTTTGTCCTGTAAGTCTCGGTCCAGTCCTCGAAGGTCGAGTCGGCGTTGTCGAAGAGGTTTGCCTTCATCTCTTCTGCGCTCTTCGCTTCTGTTTGTAGAGTCTTGGATGAGATGCCGGCGTTGTTTACCAAAATGCACACACACTTTTCCTTGGACTCGATCTCCTTGACCATGGCTGCGATGCTCTCCTTGCTGGTAATGTCGCCCTGCAGAGGGACGATCTGGCCAGGAATGTCCTTGCCGTAGACCTCGGCGACCTTGTCCAGTTTCTCCTTGGTGCGGCCAATAATGTACACCTTGGCTCCGTTGACAGCAAAGGCCTGGGTGGCCATCAGACCGATGCCTGAACCACCGCCGGAGACGACGACGACCTTGTCCTTGACATTGAACAGGTTCTCGAGCTTGAACTGCTCGTTGTTGTTTTCCGAAGACATTTTTCTAGTGTTTCTTATGATTGGGATAGAAGTAGAGGGACGTCTAGATGACTTGAAAGATGAAGATGGAGCTTGATGACTTTGGGATAGAGAACGAGAACAAATTATAGGTTTTACTTTGCCTACAGTATTTGAGTGCAACACGGGCAGTCGATATGCATTTCTCGATACTAGTGATGTCACTCGCATGGGTGTCATAATGCTGTAATAATGTGAGCCGCGGAAGTGAAGCTTCAGGTGAGGTAGAATAATCCGTAGTAACAGAGCACAACAACACTTTAATCGTGAAATGACAGGACACTACTACAGGGATCTCCTCACCGATGAACCTATCCACTTGTCCAAAGGAACTAAAGCGTTACAAGTTCCTGTTAGCATCGGCTATCATCATCACGACCGAATGCATGCTTGTCATCATCACCATGAGTGTGCAAACGAAAGCATGTCATCACAGCGTCATCTGCTAAGGTACCTAAGGTAACCTTACAGGTAACACAAAACAAACCCTTCGAGAGCAAGTCCAGCACTTTGTACACGATCGGAGAAATACTTATAGCTCCTCCGCCAGGAACCAACAGATCCCACATGTCTTGGCTGATCGGGCCGTGAACTTGTTCTCAAAGCTGCACCTTAACCGTCATGTTTGTCCTATTGCAATTCAGTGGTTGTTTACGCCTGATATGCAGGTTGTTAAGAACATCCTAGGATATGTATGGTCTACATCAGTAAGTCGTGATTCATATCCGCGCTGATTATCAGGCTTTACTTTGGTTACACGAGAGAATATAGAGTACCTAGGCATACCATATCACAAATCCTGCCAGTGAATTGTCCCTTTAGTCGCAAGATAACCCCGAAAAATGCTCTATCTACGTGACAGCACACGCTGACATGGTGGACATGTTAATTTTGTTAATTAAAATCACATGTCCCCTTGCCCCATTCCTCATCCCGGTTTACCCGCCACCACTTTCCCGACCAAAGCCTACGAGGCATATTCAACAGCCATGCATGATCCATGCTGACAGTCGTGCTACTCTCGTGGGAATGGTCAATCTAGAGCGACCGACGTCTTTGATCTTGACCTTTGCAGACTCGATATTTCTCTGCTCCATGCAGTCCTGGTACCTAGTACCATACGCGCAATATCATGGTCGGGACAGAGCTCTCGGGCTTTCCACCACTGAACCTTCCAGGAGCTGCTTCCGATGGGCAGTGACTGCCTTGTAGTTCGGTACTTGCGCCTCCGGCGGCTCCAAGCATACCACATGCACCAGGTAGGCGCATTACCAATACGCCGAAGAGCGTGCGACCAAGATGCAGTACAATAATTCTTTGTCGACTTGTTCCTCTGGGTGGTGCCTTTGAAACGCATATGTTTGTGGCTGATCAAGGTACACTCCTCTCCATTGGCGGAGCCTGCATATTGTGTTCCCGTGCTGCCAAGCACCACGGTCCTTCTGTCAGCAACACATTGTTGCATTGCCCCATCGACACACACTCTGTGGTTTTTTCCTCGCTTGATAGTGATGCTCTGCACCAATTGTGCGGATGGTCGTTCAGCGATTGATAAAGACGGCCTCACGGTTCACCTGAAATCCCACGATGTACCTCTTGCGTTCGGCGGGCGCGGTATCCCAACTCAGGGGTATGGCTGTGAGGATATTTGTAAAAGGTGCTCCCCATCGGGTGTAGTTTGTGACAGTAATCTGTGCTTCGTTACCAGACATTATCTGCGCTTTGAAGTCTGCCAGAGCAGCCAGATCTAGCTCCTGCACCTTGTGGCTGGTATATCTTGAGGTCGCAGCCGTATTTCTGCGACTACTCTCCGTCTCGATGGGCACCGCCGGAGGCTTCTGGAGGAAGCGACAGTTGCGTCCAAGGATTTCTTCTTGTTTGTATCCAGTCAAAGCCTCAAACCCCTCGGAACAGTAGACGATGGGACAGTCGGGCTGGAAAGTATCGCAAAGCACGAGGGCACAGTTGGTGTCTACCATACCAATGTCGATGATCGGATTCGACCTTGTAGCGACTCGAAGCTGTTGGTCGCGTTGAAGTCAGCAAGTGGAGAACATGCGCGCTACGCTGATCGTCTTACCAAGATGCCCATCATGTCGAAACCACTCGGCGCATACAAGCCATCATAGAAGTATGGATTTGGTGATGGCTTGACTGCGTTCGCCGGTACACGGTCTGTTGCCCTTGCAGCGGGGGCAGCGGTTGCAATTGGATCCTCGACCTCGGCGAACTGACCATATTCATCGTCTTCGTCGTCATCCTCGCTGTAGATACTGCTATCGTCGTCCTCGTCCTCGTCCTCTTCCTGGAGTTTCTTGTGCTCATCTCTCGCTCTTGTCACATGCTCGTCCTTTGCATTGGCTGCGCCGGAAGATCGCTCCGGTAGTCGGGATTCAACTCTCACTTCATCGCGCTGGTTCAACTCTTGTTGTGTTGACATGTGCTCTCCTGCTTGCTATGCGGAACTTAGTCGAACGTACACATCATTCTGTCTGTGCTACCCAACTCACCGTTGCATGTTGACGGCGCTTCATCACACGTTCCGCGCCATTATGGTCCGTAGGGCTAGCGCGCTTCATGATCACGCCGCTCTTGTTTCTACCTGCGCCTGGTTGCGAGATGGTAGAATGAGACCGCAGAAGAGAGATGGCCGTCATCATGGGGCGGGAAACACGACAGAGTTATAGGCACAAGCATACATTTCATTCAATGGACAGCACATGTTGTCGACTGACTATAGAATACTTGGTAAAATCGACATAATCTATAAACCATGATCGCGAGGACTCGATCGGAATCTAAGGAAAGCCCTCCAGATCGAGCTGGGGTAGCGCCGGCATCTGTCTCGCCCGTCCTGATTGCTCTTGGCTATTCGGACCCGACTCCGTTTGTACTGCGGACTTAATCAATAGCCATATTGGGTTCCGGACGGAACTCTTGTGCCTCTGCATGAAACAGCGCTCAAGATCGAGTATCATGGAGGGTTTGTGGTGCCTTTGGTCCCAGTATGATCGAGTTGTCGCAGGCACGAGATGCCAAGCCCTGAATCTTGATCTGAACCCACGGTACTCAGGTTGCCCGTACATTAATTGCATCTGCCTTACACTGCATCTGGAAGCGAGAATTGTAATACAATCTCTGATAGTAGCGCACATGTCGATCTCTCTCGGTCTCACGGCCAGCTGGTGACCTGCAGTCGTCAGGGCTTGAGCCATCTACGCTCGATTGTTCAGCGCTTCACAGCATGGATCGAGCTTGACCACGACATCGCTTTTCTCATTTGATCCACCATTGTAATGTATCGTATGCTGTCCGCGTCATGCGTGCACCGTTGCTTTGTCAAAGCAAGATTCTAGTAGAGTCCTCCTACGTCGCAGCATCCACAACTCTCCACGTCAGCGTCTGGTATTCTCGCCATGTCATGAATCCAAGCTTCTCATACCATCCATGCAGGACCACCCAGTCCACAAAGACGTGTCTAGCCCCTCTTCTCTGTAAATCCTTGAGGGCACTACCCACCAACGCCAAGCCAATGCCGGCTCCTCTTGCGTCTGCGTCAACACCCACACACGCTATCAAGCCAGTCTTGTGCCCGAGCAGATGTGGAAAAGCCAGAGTATCCCATACTGGCAGGTCGGCCTCTACCATAAGTGTCCATCCGACCTGTTGCCGATCCGAGTTGTATGCGACCATGATCTGCTGTGAATGACCTTTGCTTACGAGTTCTTCGTACGCTGCGACCCACCCATCATTCTTGAAATTCTGTCTTTGCTTGCGAATGCACTGTTCGGCATCTTTGACATCTAAAGGCGTAAAATTGATGCCTGCCTCAGCGACCCTTCGCATAACAGCTGCGGGAACAGTATAATCGTCTAGTTCAATGTAAAGGTCTCGACAAGGACAGGCATCCGAGAGCTGCAACAAGGCATGTCGCTGCAAGGTCTTCTTGAAGAATGCTTGATCTTTGGAAGGAATGTCTGTTGGCACGCCAGGCCAAAATCGCGGGAAGACTGACCCTAACACAATAGTGTTGCAGCCATGTGTTCTGAGCAAGGTATCGCAAGCATGATTCAGCAATTGTGTTCCCACGCCCTTATTCTGAAACCCAGCGTCTACCAATGATACTGCAATGTGGCCTTTCTGTTCATCCTGATCAAATGTCGATTCATCAACATATGTTCCGACGAACCCGATCACCGGACAATTTGAAGTGCATACACGAGCGGTGAGCGTCTTGCATGTACATGAGCAAGCGACATAGTGACTGCCTCGCTTATCCTGTAATAAGCTCCGAAGATGCGCTGCTGGAACCTGATATCCGGGTAGAAGCGAGTTCCAGAGCTGTGCAACGCTTTGGAACTGCTGTTCTGATCCGAATGGCAATATCTCGACAGCCATAGTAGCAAGCAGATAATTCGGGTCGTCGAAATTACTTTATCGCCTCGCAGACACTTTATAAGCTCACGAGTGTTACCTTAGCCCTAGGCAGGTACTTGTGACCTCCATCGCTAAGAGGTCGACGAACGGCAGTCCTTCCAGTTGCAGGGATGACCCCACTCTATATGCGCCAACAGGAGAAAGTCGTTCAGGGTCCATCGTCTCCCATATACCTCAGCTACAAAGGAGCTCGTATTTAGTTAATGACTCAACAATGAACATGCAACAACTCCTCTATGAACGGTCTTCGATCTCTTAATGACTCCTCGATAATTGGGTAATGACTTCTCAACGAGTAATGAGTGACTCGCGCATGAAGTGTCAATGAACCCTCGATGAATGGTGAATGGCTACCCAGTGATTAGTGAATAGCTACCTAGTGAATGGTCAATGACTGTCCAGTAAACTGTCAATAACTGCCTAGAGAAAGATTAATGACTAAAAACGAGCTCTTTTGTACTGCACTCGCATATCCTCTCGTGATAAGATGATACCCCTAAGGTAGATATCAATTCACCCGCATAGATAGGTATACTTTAGATCTACCATAATGCTGCCAAGGCAAAGATCTACTTCCGGTTTGCCCTATCTCTTCTGCTCCTGTACACACAAGTAACTTAGTTTCTGTGAGCGGTATTGGCTATCGACTTGGACATGGCGGCCTTATCTCAGGAGCAGCAACCTCTCCTTCCTGGTAGTCATGCCACAAGCAGTACAGCTAGTGTAGGGCCCGATCTGTCCTGTTCTAATACAATAAATCTCACCATGAACAGTACCAAAGACGACTCCACAATTGTTGTGGAGCCGACCAAGTCCAATGATGCCTCGACACGGAAGACGGAGATCAAACAGAATGTCGAGCGATATGCCCGATTGTTCGGTGCTGACGAAGACGCATTTGGTCAACCTACCACGAGTCGCAAGGAGCTCTGGTCGTATTATCTCTATTACAATGGCGACAATGGTGTCGGACCTGGCTCTTACAGCCAGACCCTGTAGGTCGTGTGATTGCCCTGCGGTATTGCTTTTATCCGATCTTTCGATCTCAATATTTACATTTGCATCGATTATGGTGTTGGCTCTGTTGGAAATTTGTATCTTGGTATGTATACTAACGTTTCCCTAGCTTCCAGTCGACCCTAACCGCCGCTGGCCATGATCCGACAGTTTTTCCTGTAGCCTCCGGAAATTGTAGTACTGGTGGGTGTGTGTTACCGTGGGGCAGTGGCACTCGCAGCGTTGCGTCTGTAGTATTGATCGCGAACGGCATCTGTTTCGCTGTCATGACCCTACTCTTCGTCAGTCTGGGAAGTGCAGCCGACTACGGCTCCTTCGGCCGATGGCTCTTGCTTGTGCTCACTGCGATCTGTTGGATGTTCCAATATGGCTTCATGGGCATCAAGCATGCAAGCCAGTGGCCGACCGCTATGGTCCTATATATCATTTCATATATTGCATATGGAGCGACCCTGGTCTTCTATGCGGCCGTCTTTCCGAGACTTGCTCGGTACATGCCTCACGTCCGGGCTGCACGAGAAGAGGACCTCAACAGTGGCAAGATCACCCAAGAAGAATATGACCGCATTGAGTCTCTGGAGAAGAACCACGTTTCTTCCATCTCCACAGCTCATTCCAACATTGGATATCTGTTCACACTTGCGATCAACCTAAGTGTTTTGCTCCCGCTGAAGGGCAACGACTACGCGAATAATTGGGCATTATTCCTGACTAATACATACTGGGTGGTCCTCGGAGTATGGTGGTTCATATTCCAGCAGAAACGACCTGGTCCCAAGCTCCCCACAGGATCTTCTTACTTGACCATCGGCTGGAAGCAAGTCAGTCTGGCATTGAAAGAGATCCGTCATCTACCGCAAACCTTCACCTATCTTGTCGCCTTCTTCCTTCTTGCTGATGGCTTGAACACAACCGGCACACTTGTTTCGATCATCCAGGCGGACCAAGTCAACTTCAGCTTTTTGCAGATCACTTACTTGGGAATCGCCCAAGCGTGTTGCTCGACCTTCTCTACTTTTAGTTTCTGGTATATTCAGCGATGGCTCAAAATGTGAGTTGTCGTGAGAGTCTCTTACTCCTGCAGGGATACTCGCCGATTTATGCTCTGCTGACTCGATGCAATATTAGCTCCACAAAACGTATGTTCCAAATCACAAACTTTTTCAGTGTTCTCATCCCCTTCTACGGCATGCTTGGTATCTGGACGAAACGAGTCGGGTACCACAACATGTGGGAGTTTTACTTCTACAACGTCATCTTTGGTCTCTTTCAAGCGCCCTACTATGCCTACGCTCAGACGATGATGTCAGAAGTCACGCCCAGAGGTTACGAGAATATGTTCTTCGGGCTCTTTGGCATCACTAATCGTGCAAGCTCTATTATCGGTCCCAACGTCGTTCAGGCCATCATCAATGCTACCAACAACAATTGGCTTGGGTTTCCTTTCTTGTTTGCCATCTGTGCGGTGGCTAGCGTAGTGATTTGGTTTGTGGATGTCGAAAAGGGTAGAGCTAGTTGCAGGAAGTTTGAGCAAGAGAGAACAGCTGTCAGGGTGGAGAGGGAGGCAGTAGATTCAGAGGAGATAACTCAAGACTCTTCTTAGATGATACATATACGATTTACGACCTGGACTGGAAGGCCATATCACTTGACCCCCTTCGTCTACCCTAACAAGTATTCTATCTGTTCATTTATACTTCACTATCTACTCACTTATGCTCCACTGTCAACTTATTCACGTTTTACCCTCTGTTCAACAACTCTTTGCTATTCATTCAGCCATCCTTTACTGATTATTGATTAAGTCAAAATCCTATACATTTGTTCTTCACTTTAAATTGAATTACAGTTCATATCTAGATTGAATACACTTTAGTAGCTCCTTACTGATACTTCATCTTCAGTTCAACCATTCTTCACCTGTCGACGCCTATATTAACACTTTCTGAAGTCACAGACCCTTCTCTTCTTTAAACATGAAGCAGGGTACTTTACTAGAGAAGGATTCGGAATGGACCTTTCCTGTGGTACATTAGCGATGCACCTGCACTCGCTTACGCATACGCCATGATCGTGTCAAGGTAAGCAGAGTAAGACTTTCCAGTATCTGGCTCCATAGAGAACTGCGACGAACAAATCAGTACCGCGGAAAATGGCAATCATTTGCAACAAAAAACTTACGATGTAATCATTTCCCCACCAAGGTCCAGCAGCCCACCAAAGTGCACCGGACCACGCGTCAGCATTATTATCCATATACTTCAACATATCCTTGACAGCGCTCTGACAAACATCGTTCGCGCCACCAGCGAACTCGCCCACAAGACCAACCTTCTTGTTCGTCCTCAACCACTGCGTCGCAGCCTTGAGCCTCTCGCTACCAACCGTCGCACTGACGCACGTCTCCGAGGTACCCGACCCGTCAGAGTCGAGGTACTGATGCATCTGGTAGATCAGCTTGTCTGCGGAATCCGTCAGGCTGCCCATCGTGTCGGCGTTGGTCTTGCCGTCTGTGCCCGCCGTTGATGTCCATGTCCAAGCCCCTGTGTACGCGTTACCTTCTATAGTGATATATTGCGTTGTTGCGCCTGCTGCGCGGATGCCGTTGATAGCGGCCTGGTTGAGGTCTGCGACCAGGGAGCCGGGCATGTCATGGACTTGGAGGTGTGTGAGTATGGTGTACATCCTTTCTCCCGGAAGGGACATTCGAAGCTATTGGATCAGGTCGCTGGCCGAACTTACATTCATTGTTGGTGTCAAAGATGACTTTCTGGTTCGCCTTGAACTTCTCGGCCATAGTGGTCCAGAAGGCCTTGAAGTCACTCGTGCTCTGAATGATGTTTCCATTATATCTCCCGTAGTTATGGGGCACGATCATAGCATAAGCACCCTTGTCAGTGATATACTTGACCGTCTTGGTCAAATCAGCCAGATAAGCCGCATCGCACGCTCCAGTCATGGAAGTTGGGACCAGCCGCTCCATGAGGATGTTGACGCGAAAGACGTTCATGCCCTTGTTGACAAAAGTGTCGATCGTGCTCAGAGTCGGCCAGACATAGTCGGTCCCGAGAGTTCCGGGGATGTTGTTCGTACCAAACTCTGGACCGCTCTCATTGATTCCGAAGAATTGTAATTTGTTGGACCGTTTCGAAGTGCGCTCCAGAGGAGCAGCGAAGGCAAGGCCGGCTGTACCAGCAGCCAGCAAGAGAGTAGAAAAGTGCATTATGTTTTGCTTGAAAGAATGAAAGACAAGAGTAGGAATAGCAAGACACGAGTATGGGAAGGATATACAAAGGCGAAGCAGGAAACGAATGTTGAGGAAAGAGGAAATGAACAAGTCTACTACCTATGAGGCTACTTCACATGGAAGGGTCATAGCACGGCGAGCATCACAGACACTTCAGCAGTCATAACAAACGGCTCATGGTATATCGCCTTCTGGAAGGCAGTCAAAACTCGAGTCTAGCACCATTCAGGATGGTTATTCAACACTCGTTGCCACCAAATGACGAAAGGTTGATCGGCGTTTCAGGAGTGAGCCAAAAATGGAGGGGCCTCAATACTGTAAGCGAGGCTCAAGCGTCTGATTTGCCGATGCGGCAAGCTTTTGTCCACGTGTGTAAGACATGTACTTTGGCACAATGATGGATATCACACTCATGGCAATCCACGCAAGGCAATATGGCACTAAAAACGACACCGTGATCGTACACCTACACCCCCGTGAAACATATATATGTCAAAGTTGACCGGTAGTGAGCTTACAACACTTGATAGTGAACTGGATTTCTTGGTTGATCAAATGGTTGCATTATCATTTTATCTACATCGATGCATCTCCAGGCTCATAAACTATACATCTATTCAAGGTCGGCCTCATCCATGTTCCTGATGAACAGGCTGAACCACTTCACAGCAGCAACGTGGCTCTTGATCGAAATCTTCTCGTCGACAGTGTGAACGCCGGTCAAGCCGTCCGACTGGCCCTCGGCCCAGCCAGGACCGTAACGGAAGATGTGCTTCGTCAAATCCCAGTAGTAGCGAGTGTCTGTGTTGCCAGTCATGATTCCGGGAGCCATGATCAGCTTCTCGCCATAGAGAGCTCGGGTGGTGCCGGAAAGTACAGAGTAGGGTGTCACTCCATCGATCTCGGTCGGGGTGACTGGTGCGACTTGCAGAGTTGTGTTGACTGCGGATAAGGAGATCGAAGACGGTGCTTCCTCAACTCCATTGAAGGCATTCAGGCCAAGGCCGTACTTCTTAGCCACTCCCTTTGCGAGCTTAGTGATCTTAGCATGCACGTCTTCAGGCTTTTCTCCGATATTGACGCGGTGGTTGACATCGACCGAGACACGCTCAGGAAGAGCATTGACCTTGACACCACCAATAATGGTGTCGACAGCAATAGAAGTCTGCATGAGATACTGAATAGCAGGTCCCTCCTTTGCGGCCTCAATGGCAAGAATATCTCCCTTCTTAGAGCTGCATTGACGCTTGTCGGCCTCGAGGAGATGACGGAGCTTCTTGGGGAAACTTGGACCATGGGCGGCACCACACTGTAGCTTGCCGAGATAGGGGTTCTGGCTGTCGAGATGGGTAGGGTATGGGTCGGCTTCAATGAGCTGAATCAGCTCACTGACAACACCAATGCTAGTGTGGTCAGGAGGGATAGAGGAGTGTCCACCTGGCATGCGGACTGTGATGACGACATCGGTGTAGCCTTTCTCCGCCACACCAGGAGTAGCCATGACTGCTCCCCAGGCATCAGCAATGCCCGCTCCCTCGTCGACGATGACAGCGAGGGAGTCGGATCCATACTTCTCCTTCAGGAAAGGCGCGAGGTGACCAGCGCCTTCCCTGCCACTGATCTCCTCATCGAATCCAAACGAGAGAATGACAGTGCGAGTCGGTTCAAATTCGGCACCGACCAGCTCTTCGACTGCTTCCAGAATGGCAATCAATTGGTTCTTGCAGTCCGATGATCCACGGCCCCAAATGTACTCTCCATCGAAGAAGCCGTCGAATGGAGGGTGAGTCCATGCGTCGACTGTTGCGTCAGGAACAGGGACGGTGTCCTGATGTGCCATCAGAAGGGTTGGTTTCAAGGAAGCATCCGAGCCCTTCCACGTGTAGACCAAGCCGTGGGTGTTGACGACGTCCAACTGCAACTTGTCGTGGACCAATGGGAAGGTCTTCTTGAGGTATTCAGCGAAAGGGTAAAAGACGTCCCATCTCTTATCTTCTCCAATCAAGCCCATATCATCGAAAGATTGAGTCTTGACCTGGACAGCTTTAGACAATCGCTCTATCGAGACCTTCTCAAAGCTCTCAGACTCCAAGCCTCGGTCCATATCCACAAGCTTTGGTGTTTGGTGCTCCGGCAGAATTGGATCAACCTGGCCACAATACTGTGACGTTTCATGGGAATTGTGATTGTGCAATGAAGGCTTCAAGCTTGGTGTCGAGACCAAGGACCAAACTGCCAGGCCTCCTACAACTGCTGCAAGTAGACCCCGTCCCAGTCTTGACTTGCATCTTGAACGGTTCTTGGTGACGCCTGCATCGTGCGAGTGCAGAGGCAGCTCTGCGAGCAGTTCATGCTTCTCATCCATTGTCGAAGGTGTGATTATCTAGCACTGTATGGCAAAGTGAAACACGCCTACGAGTGGAAGAACGGCGAGCTATAGCTCTCTTATACGTGATCATCTACCATGCTATCCTGCCCCACAGATCCACCTGGTAAGCTCTTCTGATCCACCCGCCTTCTCTTTCCGTCCATCACTGCGATGATACCATCATTGATAGGCCGCCGGCGTCCCAGATAGGTCCTCGAGGAGGCTTGCTCGGCCCGCTGCCGATCCCGATGCTCCGATTTCGCAGGCGATGATCAGATAAGCAGATAAGCTGCTCTCCCATATCCAAACACGACTCGAGTCTTGTAGTTGTCGCCATGTCGCTTGTGTCTCTGGATGTAACCCCAACTTTCATGTTACGCCGTTTACGAGACATTACAATGGACATGCATAACGGTAATATATGTACAGTACTTTGCAGTTGAAGGTTTGGCATTTGCTATACTCCACCCTGCTCGTGCGGAGATGGATCTACATACCTCGGTCGCTAGCATCAAATGTCCTACAGAACTCCAATCCTTCGACCATAGTACAGGCGTGACAGCGAACTTATGACACATGCTCTTTTGGACGTCATGTGTCGACACTCTGCTTCCCTTCAAAGTAGCGTCTACGGTGGATTGCCAGAGCTGGCCAGCCTCAATACTAAGTCTGATCGAGGCAATTGGGTTATAAATCAGCCGGCTGCACATGGCATCTATGGCGATGTAAGCGCCGACTGATTGATTATACAAGTACTTCCATGAATCACGCTTGAGAGAACTCCACCACAAGCGTCACATTGCAGTAGTTGGCTCGCCGCATACCTTGGGATCGTCACAACTCTCCTATACATGACGGATCACGTTGCATATTTACCCATCTCCCATAACCTTCTTTTATTTAGCGCTGGATGTTTTGCATACTGGAACCTATTAGGCAAGCAGCTCTTCGACGGCTCACCTGAACATAAATTGTTTGCGAGCATACTAAGTTGTAGTATGGATCTGAAGGATGCCTTTCGCCTCAATACGAGTGACTATCTGCACAGATTGTGAATATCAGGTAGGACGAAATTATGTATCGATGACCTATATAATAGCCATCAAGCCGGTAGGTGTATAAAGTGTTGCCCTCGACCTTCTTTCCGTCCACTATTCCCCATAACATTCTTCATCGCTCCAGGCAATCATGTACGCCAACGCCTTTGTGGTCATGCTCGGCTTGGTGGTAAGCACTGTCATAGCCAGACCACCTCACTTTCCGAAAAGGCAGAGTAGTGAGTTTCCTCTCCAAGACACGAGCCGAGCCTGGTCTGGTAATGTTCATATGTTCTAGCAGGCTCTTCCGTCAAGTTTTTCCCCACTTTGAACATGACTGCAACAGACAACACGCCCATTCAAGCACATGGCGGCGACATCATCCAAGGCGACGATGGCTCCTATTACTGGTTTGGTGAGGACAAGACTGGGGAGACAACTAGCGGACACTTCATCGGCGTCAGCTGCTACAAGTCCAGTGATTTTGTATCGTGGGAAAACCGTGGTCCAGTCCTTTCCCCAATCGCAGGCACAAGTATCTCTGGTGATTCAGTTGTCGAAAGACCAAAGGTTATTTATAACCAAGGCAATGACGAATACGTTATGTGGTTCCACAGCGATAGTTCAAACTACGGGGCTGCCGCAGTCGGTGTGGCGACGTCCAAGACCATCGATGGTGACTACAACTGGCTCGGCTCTTTCAAGCCATTCGGCAACGATAGTCGTGATATGACTGTCTGGAAAGACGACGATGGTGAGCTGACCAAATTGCCGCTTCTTTCATGAACCCCGCTGATGTCTACACAAGGCACCGCGTACTTGGTCTTTGCGACTGCGAACAACGCCAATCTCGAGATAGCATCCTTAACGGACGATTACCACAACGTATCGGAAGCGAAATACACTTGGTCGAGTGAGACAAACATGTGCTTGAATAACAGTGCCAGATGAGTATCTGACTACGATTTTAGGTGTCTACTGGGAAGCCCCCGGTTTCTTCAAAATAGACGACACTTACTATCTATTGTACTCTCGTCAGGACGGATGGACGCCAACTGATAACTACTATATGACGGCAACTTCCATGCCAGGTATGGAGATCCTATCTATGCGTTCTAGGTTGCCGACTGATAAATTACTACTAGGTCCATGGTCTGACCCAGTATGTACACCATACGATCTCGTCTCCAGCTCCACTGACTCTACCCCTTAGGTTTTGCTTGCCAACGAGGGAACATATGCCTATAATACGCAGAACGCGTAAGCAACAATCCATGTCCTGGGTTGGTCCTTATGGAAGACTTACAATTGCCACCAGATACGACATTGTAATTAAAGGTAGTCAGGAGACTCTCTACTTGTACTATGGTATGCTACAACTGCGAACACAAATCCAAAGCAGATTGCGTTAACTGTCTCTGAAGGAGATCACTGGAACGCACCTGACCTCGGGGCCTCGACATACTCATTTTACCCCGCCGTCTTCGATGGATCAAGTCTCTCACTTCACTATACGGGCGGCTGGACCGCAAACCTCGAGACGGGAGAGTGGAGCGATTTGCCATTCGACACCATCACGGCCTCCAACACTAGTGCTACGATTACCCCCTCGTCAGCTCTACTCGACTGCACTGGTTGTCCAGGAGGTAAAACTGCACACATGACTGCTGACAGTGTTTTCTCTTTCACCTGGGATGGCTCCGTAGGCGACAAAGTGCTCAGTCTGCAATATGTATATGACGGTGGCAAACAGGCATGGAAGCAGATCAGCGTCACTGTTGACGGAACGGCGGTGGAGGGCGTCGCTCTACTCGAGTCGACTCGGGGCACGACTACCTATCTCGAAGCTCCTATTGCGGCTTCGCTTACGACAGGATCGGTGGTCGAGCTCAGATTGGTCACGGATACAGGAACAACAATCAATATCCAGGGGGTCAAAGTCTACGACGCTTGATTTGGTGTTTGAGATGGCTGATTGGTAGATGGAGCGATCAGCTACAGGTTGAGCATTCAAGTGGATGTCTAGAGCATTACACAGTTAATCAACACCCTGGTATATGGCATTGGATATTTTCGTCAATGTTTATCACGAATTACAATAATTCGACAAGAATAGTCCACGTCGCGTATCATTGCCAGTCATATTACCTCTATTATAATGGCGACAATGGTGTCGGATCTGGCTCTTACAGTCAGACCCTGTAGGTCGTGTCTTCTAAGACTCCAAACACGTTCAGTGCCAGAGAGGGCAAGTACATCGTGACTGCATCTTCAGGTAGGTGCGACCTAGCTATACCTTTCAACTCTTCACTTTTTCGATAGTTCGAGCTCTGATATCTTCCGATGCCGTCAGCTTGTCTAGTTCTCCTTTCACTCTCCACTCACTTTAGTATCAGCAACACTACGGAAAGCAACAGCAACAACAATTTAATGTCTTTCACCACTACTTCTGTTGTCTGCCTAACCACGATCCTGCCTGCTACTAGCAGCGTGCTTCCCTGCGTTTCGGATATGGCTGCTACCGCTACCAGTAGCCTGCTTGCCTGCATCCTAGCTATGGCCACCACTACTACCACCGCCTTCCAGCGGACAATGATTACACCGACCCTTCATCGACCTTCTATTGACTTGTCACCGACTTTTCACTGACCTTTTATTGTCTTTTCACCGATTTTTCATTGACTTTTCACTAATGTTTCACCCTTTGTTCACTGCTAGTCATGTGGTGTCATAACATAAGCTAGGCGAAAGCCCACGCCTCGATGTGCCCTCCTTCTGGCCACACATCACTTACGCCTGGAATCTTTATGGCCATATGCAATGGCTGGGTCGCCTGGGTTGCTGGTGCAATCGCCGACATAGCTCAGCATCGTCTATCAAGACGCCCAAGGACCCCAGGTTTGGAGGAAGGTGGTTGGCAGATACTGCAGGAAATACAGAGTTGGCATGGTCGAGAAAGGGCTGGAACTCCGGCCCAGGGTCCCGCGACTGGAACTTCAGCCCAGAGTGCTAAAATTGGACCCCGTCCGCAAGTCAATAGGAGAGGTTATGTGGCACGGGCCTGAAATTTGCGATCGGAGGAGCTGTAGTTGAGATCAAGTAGAGGAGAATGCAGTCCACGACCGATTGTGGGACATTCGTGGTTTGGATCGGATCGGTAGACTTTGAGGTTTTCTGATTTGGGGTTTGCTACAGAACGGAGCTACAAGATCCAAGCCCGTTTATCACGAATTACGACCATTCGTCAAGAATAGTCCACGTCGCGAGAACTATGTTGGCGCTCGAGGGGATCCTTCGTGAATCCTAATGGTAATATTTGATGGTTCAAAGGAGGCGACCAGGCTGGGAAGATTCAGGCGCTTACATCCCCTGTGACACGTCTACCATGCACTGCGCCCAAGTGGCGTGCAGGGTGGCTCAGACATAATATTTCAAGGCCTTTTGCTTTCTCTACACCTACAAAAGACGATCATAAAGTCAAATGTTCGTCAACACAACTTGCTACTAGCGAGAATCGATATTCATCATGCTACGCTTAGGCGAGGGAGAGCTCTCACTAGCAATTCCTCCAGGCTTAAGGATGAGGGTCCCGAGTCTAGGGAATCAGTCTTTACAGACCAAGTATCGGTTGTTATTCTCCTTTATCCTGATCATGGTTATAGTACCGAGTATCTTACACGGTTATACTATGTTATTTCTCGTCTGTCTCCTTCTCCTGTTTATGGTCGTCGTCACAATATTTGATACACTAGAATCCCGCTATGCTTCCAACAGCGGGAAATTGTATTATGGCCACATAATACACTTCCTCCTTGTTAGTTTGTAAGTTTACAGAACTGTCCCAGTCAAACATGGCGGACACTTCCCTGCTTTCAGCTGACTAATACAATGCAGTGATTTGTCCCGCGGTCTGTGCCTTCTGGTCGTTGTTCATTCATCTCTTTGGCATAAGCCGTTCTTGTACTTGGCCCCAATGCCAGAATTCATTCAAGCCTTGCTATTGATTCGAATGCACGGCAGCTTTTCCCGGAGCCTCGAATATACAATCATCGAAGGACCGTGGATGGTGTATTCTTTATTGATACTACGATTCTCGCCTTTTGTGCCTCCAATTCTTTGTTTTATGCAGTGCATCAGACTTCAGATTTGAGAGACAAAAACCTTATCCGAGCACCTGCTTTTCGTCCTATGCTATTCCATCTCAATGGTGCAGCCTCTAGCTCTTTTGTTCATCTTTGGAACAGCAGAGTGGCTTAGGCGGCAAGTTAATCAAGGCAGACTAGCTGGCAAGGTGAGCAATCTTCTCGCTCCAACCACAATGTACTTCCTAACATAAGAAGCTCCATCGATGCGTTCGCGATATGGCGCTTTACGCTACGACTATATCCTCCGGATACATCCTAAGCGATACTGTACGCTACAGTACCGTGAATGTTGACGACCTTGTAGTCTTACTGAGTATTTTCCTGCTCTTCGCAAACTACTCGGTCTTCTTTTTCGTTTTAAAAGCGCCCTCCACCCGGACTGCGAATGTAGAGATGGAACTGTCGGGCCTACTCCAGCCTGATATTGACATGGATGGGTCAACTCCTGCAAGCGACTATGCCGACTCCTTATGACACAGCAGCAAGTCAGTCAGACGAGAATTGGATATCTGAGACTCCGGATATGGTTACACCTGTTCCTCTTGCGATATCTCGTATGGAATAGACTGAAATAGAGGCTGAATCCCACTACTCTCTGGTCATCGAGTACAACGGTCCGATGACCATCGTGTAGTACTGCTGCCTTAGCTCTACAATATCGGCTTTCAAGGGCGTGTTACCGATTCGTTGCTCCTCAACGTCCTCCAGACACAGTCGGACAATAGCCGCGTAGGACTCTGCTGTACGTCTCGTAAGCTCATTGTCAGCAAGCCACGCGATTATTTGCTGCACATTTGTTGGTTTCAGCATCTTTTCGTTATTGACCTGCCAGTCGGCACATAGTGAGACCAAGTCGAGCGCGATCGCGGCCCTGACGTAGATGGAGGCGGGTTGCGGCTCATCATCCTGCCATATTATCAAAGGTTCCCAGAGGCCAATCTCCAGAAGAATTACTCCCAAGCTATAGACATCATGACTGACACTGTACCGCTGTTTGGACGACACGCTTTGCCGACTGGGGTGACGATATAGTTTACGGGTCCATTCATCATCTTCAGTCCTGTCGCTGGTAGCTACACGCTGTCGTAAATGGTTCCAGTGTGATACAAAGGGCCTGTAGATAGGTGCAGGATCCATCGAAGACATATGAAAGACCATGATTGAGTCAGGACGGAGTCCCTTGTGGACAAATTGAGCGATATGAAGTATCCCGATGGCAGCTGCAATGCTGTGCGCCATACACAAGCGTTGCCTCGTGGAGATGTCGCCCTTTTGTGAATCGTTGGCGAGTATCTCCGCAAGTGTCTGTACGCTCGAGTCATTGAGCTCGACGGGGATGCGAAACACCAGCTCATTGCTCAAAGGTGTTTTCCGGTAGCCCATACAAGGTAATATTGCACACGTTTCCCCAAACATTTCACTACACTGACTCGATACTGTCAGTATCCGTGACAAGTCATTGACAGTCTGCTCAGCACGAACGTCGTCAGACTCGTATTCCTCAATCAACACCGACACTTCCGTCGGCTCTGCGTCTGCATCGGTTCCCTTTCTGTACTCGCCACGTGCTATACGAGCGAATCCATCCCATCCCAAATCAAAGGGCTCGTAATCGTGTCGTCCAAACATTCGGAATTTGTCCTCGGTGAGCAAATGCTGAGCGGTCTTCGAGGACATATGGCCTACGATGTCGATGCAGACGATGAAGTTCCGGGACTTGCTCAAACAGTCGTCGAGATCTTCTAAAACGACCTTGAGCTTCCGCTCGCCCGTGAGCGCAATGTAGAATCTTCGCGTCCTGCCCTCTTCATCGACGCATTTCTCGAGCACATTGCGAGCCTTGCGGGAGGCTTCAGCAAGGCCGTCAATATATTGTCTCGCTAGCTTGACATGTACAGATTTGTTGGACCTTGATAATATGGCAGTAGCAGCTTGGAGCTGGAGCTCCAGTTGCCCTTCGTGGAGCGGGTAGTCGTAAGTCTCCAAGTGCTGCAGGAACCTTGGCGCGTTCTTGAAACGCCGAACACGATCTCGAATCCACCTCGTGATCTCTATGATCTCCTTGATATCTCCTGGCAGCGATAGCAGACCAAATACGAATTCCGCCATTGTCGAATCGTGTTGTAGGCTATACAGGTACAAGTCCGCACTGTATGAGAAGTCTCTCTGCCAACCATCATAATGTCAGATCACTGCAGATAAGTAGTGCCCACGGCCGCCTGTTTCTCGTGTACCTCCCACTGCAGCCGTGTTTCTGCAAGTCAGCCTCAATGCAAGACTTCGTCTGAAATGGACGTTTACCTTAGCCATTGGCTGGCGGTATCATGACGTGGGGGCCATGACTCCACGTGGCGCAGAAGTTGGTAATCCAGGCCACACATGGCTCGAATCGAGGATACAGCATTTGGGCATCCTGGTAATGTTCCCCTTAAACAACGATAATCTGGCACTATATCTCTACACATGCAAGCATCGAAACACAGAAGATGTCGAAGTACCGTGTTATCCGGGACAGCGAAATAGGTCGCGGGGGCTTTGGTATGGTCGACCAAGTTCAGCGGCGTCAAGACGAAAAGGTGTCGTATAATACATATTCGCATACTCTACGTTTGACTGATCATCCCGAACCAGATTCTAGCACGGAAGACCATCCTCATTGATCAGAGAGATAGCTCGTTGTCCAAGGCACTGAAAGAATACGATATTGTCCGCCATTTAGATCATGATAACATTACGCCCTTCCTCGACTACGAGGTCGTTTCACGTGGAGGCCGTTCAAGAAAGCTTGTGCTTTATATGGAATTGTACGAACACAACAGTCTCAACGACCTTATCATACGACGTGAAAGGTAAGGTGTGGAGCGCCATGCCATCGTCCTACCTGAGCGCAGTGCTTATATCTGCATTAGAGATCATATGAATTATCTTCCAGAATCCTATATCTGGTCGATCATCTACCAATTAACGTCGGCGTTGATGTACTGCCACCATGGGATTCATGCTCATGCCTCCCTAGACATAGACCTGTCCACCCCAGCTTGTACGACGACCATCCTGCACCGAGATATCAAGCCAGCAAACAGTAAGATCTTTGTAATCGATAAAGCAAACTATTGCTCAAAGCGTGCTCAGTATTCCTGGCTAGCTCTTCTCAGACTGCTTTAGATGCCGTCAAACTCGGAGACTTCGGTAACGGCGTCATCATCAACTCCAAGAACAAGTCAACCTATGCGGGAACAGCGGAATATCTTGCGCCGGTATACTACGATACTTTTGGGATTTCAGCAGATACTGACCTCAGCTCCACAGGAAATAAGACAGAGCAATCCGGGACACAACATATGGACATCTGCATGCGATATCTTTTCGCTTGGCTGTGTGTCCACCCGACGCACTCTCGATCATAGAGTAATGCGCTCACTGTGACAGGTACACTGATCGAGTTGTGTGAACTCAAGAGAACTTTCGATTTTCACGTCACGAGCGAATCGTTGGCAACCCACAGCTTCGGGGAATTGGCCACTACTCTGATGATCTCAAGACATGCTTGAGGACTTGTATCAACTACTTCCCTGACAAGCGTCCAGACAGTCGTGAATTGTTCATCATCGCACGGGCTCACATGCAGGCAAACCCTGAACATCAGCTAGCCGTTCGTAATTACAGACTACTCGCGGCAGCATGTGAAGGGGACTTTGACACAGCCATGTTGCCCGACATGAATTCCTCTATAAACACGATGACAAGTACAGACGGAGAAAGTCCATTGCACAAGTCGATCTGTCATGGACATGTTGCACTAACGCAGTTCTTCATCGAGAAGGGTGCCGACGTCTCGAGCGGAAACAAAGAAGGTGAAACTCCGCTACATATCGCTGCTAGATATGCCTTAGCCGGCAGCGAAACTGTACTGTTAGATATGTTGATAGAGGCTGGTGCCTCATTGACAGCCTTTGACAACCATGGACGGACCGCTCTACACAGTGCAGCTGCTCACAATCAGACTGAGATGGTCAAAAGACTGTGTGACCATGGAGCAGACCCCGGAGCAAAAACCAGGGATTCGCGATCGCGTACGATACATGTAGCTGCTGAAAATGGCCATACTGATATGCTGGACACACTAGAATCTGTCGGGACGAATCTGCATGAACCAAAGCCCGATGGCGAAAACATACTCCACATTGACGCGAACGGTGGCTGGACATTTCTAGTCGGATATATCCTATCCAAAGGGTTCGCACCAGACATGCCGTTTGGTGATAGCAAGACATCGGCACTACATCGAGCTTGTGTTAATGGACACGAGGAGGTGGCTCTCGTGATGCTACAAAGCGGCGCTTGCGGTCGAGTCCAGGATCGATCGAAAACCACACCGCTACACTGTGCAGCTATAGCCGGGCATAGTGGTGTCATGAAAGTCCTCGTTACAGGCACAACGGATGGTCCTTCAGTGTCTACTTCGCCAGATGTAACAAGCACGACAATGGCTGATTTCGATCAGAGCAGAATGGCCAACATCGAGGCGAAGAATGGGGACGGTAAGACCGCACTCCACCTGGCTGTAGAACACAGGCAAGTGTCGGCAGTAGAAACACTTCTGGATCTGGGAAGTGATCCCAAGTCCCGGACAGCAGACGGAGACATCAGTCTGCATCTCGCAGCTCTCCGAAACTCAGTCAACATCGCGACAGTCTTGCTTCAACGAGATCGTGAACTAATCGACACTCGCGGCCTGCAACGCGCTTCTCCGCTGCACTACGCTGCGCGAAAGGGCCACGTGGAAATGACCAAGTACCTGCTCGAGACCTCCCTCGCAGCAGAAGATCACCCTTCTGAGGCTCATCAGCGTACATACGCCGGCGACACGATCCTGCACGTAGCCGCTTACTACGGGCATTCGAAGCTCGTGTACGAGCTCGTCGAGAACATGCGTTTCCCGGTCAAGCTGACGAACAAGCAGGGCCAGACGGCGCTGCATCTGGCTTGTCTCATGGGCCATCAGGACGTGCTGCGCGAGTTGCTGAGATGGTGTGTTGGAGAAGAATACTCGATTCGGTCGCGAGATGGTAAGACGGCGCGAAAGGTCGCCCAGGATGCGGGGTTTGATGCTTGTGTTAGACTGTTGCCTCCTCCCGGGGCGACTTAGTGAGATGAATATGGGCTTATGTTGGAACGACAAATGGATTTCTTATAGGCTCGCCAGTCTACCATTCTCAAAGTCTTTGACACTGAGATTTTCTTCATGAGGTCGAGGTCTAGCAAGACTCGTATGAAAGACATGAAAATGACGATCAGTGTTTCTCAAATCAGAGAGCCTCCGCAAAGCACACGCCATGGCAAGGATATTGTACATCTTCTGTCCGTGTAACCTACCATAATCTTCATCCATACCGCCACTTCACCGCTGGATCAGGCCTGCCTGTCTTCGCCTGTGGACCTGGAAGATTCGGACTCTTCGGTGTTCTGCGTCTTTGACACACGGGGTGAAGAATCGTGCACATGATACTATGCACCCTCAGCGATTCCTCAATTGGCCCTAATCTGAATCACAGGCAGAAGAGTGTATAATACCGTACATGCGTACCGTGGCATAAGCCTTTGTCTCATGCCTCCGATCTTTCCACTACATGTCGACCAGCCAGGTAGGTCCTGCCTTGGCGGTCCTGCCTTGGCGGTCCTGTCTGAACCGGAAGCTCTGAACCAGAAGGTCGAAGCCGATTTTCCCCCTTCGATCTTGTTGCAGAAGGAAGATCTTGACATACCTTAGTGTACGTGGACTCTATGCTCTTGTACTGTCAGTGATCTTTCCATCGTGAGTGACGCCAAAATCCGTCGGCTGTTCTGGTATCGGAATCCTCCACGACCGATTGTGGGACATTCGTGGTTTATATCGGATCGGTAGACTTTAAGCTTCTCTGGTTTTTTATGGTACAGAACGGAGCTACAAAATCCAAGCATGAAGCCTACCCTCGCCGCCTACGACGGAACCTCAGCGCGTCCTCCTCATCGCTGTCCTCGTCTTCAACGACAGTCGCTCTTGTGCTGCCGGTGGCTCTGGTCCTCTTCGGCGCACTCTGACCACTGGGTTGAGCGGCCGCTGCTCTCTTCGTGCCTTGTGTACGGGCCTGTGTCTGCGTCTGGGTAGTCTTTTGCGTCGTGCTGCGACTCGTCGAACCTCTGGACGTAGCAGTTGTATGCTCATGTGCGGCTGCTTCGATATCTGCGTCGCGTGCGGCGCCGGCGATCTCTTCGGGGTATATTTCTTCAGTGTCTGCGGCCTCGGCATCTTGGATTCGCGAGTTGCGTATACGGCGTCTGAAGCGAGTTTCATCGTGGTCGTCGAGCTCCACGCTGTCGTCTTCGGCGTCTTCTCTTGTGCCGATGGATGCTACAGACGCGTCCGTCTGGCCTCTTTGGGGCGGTGACTTGCGCATTGATTGTGAAGTGGTAGATCCGGCTGTACGCTGACTGGCTCTCTTCTCTTTTTCTTTGCGGCGTGTCTCGTCTATGCTTTCCAGCCAGTAATCTTCGCCGACTCCGTATGCTTTCTTCTGGACTTCTTCAAGAGGCACGATGACTCGGGTTCTCTGTCGATCATAGTTGCATTCATTTTCACCGGACCCATTCCTTTGCCGTCGGAATTTCTTAAAGTTCTTCCTTCCGTTCCAGCGGTCGTCCCATCGATCAGAAGAGGGTGCAGAGTCGTCTGAATATCGCATCCGCGGAGGCAGTTCTCTGCGGACAATCTCCATCTCCTCAACCAGAGCCAGGTTACGGATATCAGCTACATCCATGCCGTCGAATGCAGCACGTAGGTTTTCTTCGTCGCGGCGACGCGCCTCGTCTTCTGCTTCACGGCGCTCGGTCATGAGGGCTTTTACATCAAGCTCTTTCGCTTGGCGACGGGGCATAGGCTTCTTGGTCACCGTAAGCTGTTGGGTCGTGTCATCTTCTACGTCGATCTGTTCCTCTTGCGGCTGGGACGCGGCCTTTAGACGCTGTTCCTCCAGTTTACGCCTCTTCATTGCAGTGGCACCTTTGAGTATTCCATTCATAACATCTTCATGTGTTTCCTGTTGTAATTGCTCCAGAGGCATACCAGGACGTTTGCGCGTACTCTGAGGAGCGTTCGATCGTTGGGTCGCACTTCGTTGAGTTCCAGGCATTTGAGACTGGCTGGGATCCGGATATTCAGCTTCCATTGGATCGATTGACAGAGCTTGGCTCGGCTCGTGATGAGCTTCCTGTGGTGCAGATGCTTGATACGGAGTCATTGACGCCTCCGGTTTGAAATCCTCAAAGCCGCGGTACTTTGCCTGTGTAGCCCGCTGCCTTGCGGCCCTGCGCCTTGCTAAAGGTTCGGGGCTGGTACGTGCGGGTTCTTGCTGTGATTGTATTGCTGGGTCCTGACCTGGAGACTGTCGATCTGGAGACACTCCGAATCTACCTTCCGCGGCTTTCTGAACCGGATCATGCTGATCATGTGGCTGTCCCCTGCTATCTGCGTCGTCTTGGACCCGGGATTCAGAGGCGTCCGTAATTTCGGTGTCCACGGCTCTCTTGAGCTTGGATGCATCCACATCAAGAATTGCATCTAGCAACTCGTTCTGCTCCATACTCTGCTGGCCCAGTGTTGCGTCTAGCTTTTCGTAGTATCCTGGCGCTTGAACGCTGTTGTTACCAATACGCACAATTATTATGCCTCCTCGGGCAGCAGGGTTTATCTGTTGCTTGAGGTTGAACGAAGTATCGCCTTTCTTGTCAGCAATGTCACGGACGAAATTGACCATTTCGGACACATCAGTCTCGCCGGGGTCGACAAAGCGGACAACCGCCTTTCCTCCGCCTCCGGTGACCACCGGCATGAGTGAGTCGTACTGAGTCTGATCGTGGAAGATGAAGGTATACCTCGAGAATATCTCCGAGCGGGCTTCTTTGGGCAAAAACTGATCCGAGTTCGCGGGTCGTGGATTGGGTTCTCTACCTGGCGGCGGCAAGAAGTCAAGCTCGCGCGGCCAGTGGGCGTCAAAGTCGAGTTCTAGAAGAGATTGTGAGTCGAGGGTGTCCCTCTTCCCTGCAGCGGCCACGGCCTGGATGTAGGATTCGGTGACTACATAGCGACCGTTTACGAGAGCTTGGAGGACAGCAGAAGTATTGCGTTTAGTGGTGACCGTATGGGAAGTGTGTTGAGCGAAGTAATCGACGACGCATTTCATGTCAAGAGGTTCCAGTAGAGATCGATGTTCGGTGAGAGGATCTTCGGACTTTTTCCGAGCAGCTTTGGACAGGGAAGTGAATGAGAACGTCACGGGCGCCCATTTGATTCTTGAAAGGGAGATTAGTACTATCACGTTGAATCACGACGAGATTGCAGCAATACCTAAAAAGATCAGGATAGTTGCCGAGTCTCATAGCGACCTCGGTCTTGTCCAGAGTCTTGGACCCCTTTGACAGCTTATCGCCATCAACAGCGGTACCGAGTTTGGAACTATCAGTGAGCGTGAGCTTCGACCTGGCATGTAAACGAGCACTATCGCCAGCTTTAACATGGTCTACGGCAATGAGCAAATGCTGTCTGGAGACAGAACTGTGCTCCAAGTAGAATCCCGGTGCGCCTAGCTTTGGGCGGGTACGACCAAGGAGAAATTGCGTTCCGGGTCGAAGCCATACTCGTTTTTCTTTGGCTGTTTGTCAGCAGGGAGTCACAACTTGGACAATACCTGGTCGTGGAGTCATACTGTTGAATACCTGTGCCCCGTCACATTCGAGGAACCACATGGCGGCGGCGGCGATGGGCTGATGCGGAGTCCGGGCATCGACTGTTGCAGCAGTTCTACACTTGCAATGATGCTCAGTTGCGGCGCACCGTGGCCACCTGCATCCTCATCAACGGCTTCCAAATCGCCGGAACTTGTGCACGACGGGGATGCGGAGCGTTGATAGAACAATAGATGTAGGAGAAAGTCGCAACCGTCGGTTCGGGGATGACGCGACTGCCTGAAGTGGTGAAGAAGGCGAATGTACGCGGGGGGCACGTGCTTTGGCCGACCAAATTTATCCCGAAGAGGCAACCGAGTCATTGACTAATACAGTAGATATCCAACACATATACCTGCTTACCTACCTGAGGTAATATAGGAATTATTGCGAGGTATAAAAGTGTGCAGAGAACAAGTTCGTTATATGTAAAAGTCTATGTGTAAGGGGGTATCATGGTCCTCTAAAACTCCACTGAAATGGAATGCGAGATAAATCTAAGCTTTCTAGTCCACTGGTCTCCTCGCTCTCCGCGACGAGGATACCGACAAGACAGGAGGTCAACATTCCTTCTTGATTGACTTGAAAGTAGACATGATTGAACAGCGCAGAGCCATCTTTGCCTGCTCTACGTGACATTTCACCCTCTCCGCTAGAGTAAGATAGTAGGTAAGGCGTTCGTAATATTGTAGACTTTGCCTTCATAGACACTTTAAGCGTCCTTTTCAAGGCCCGTCTCTTCATCTTTACGACGGTGAAAATGCTACAACATTGAAGGTGTCACGCGCAACAAGCGAGGAACATTGCTGAGATTTTTGGAGCGAGCGAGTATAGCCCAGTCGAGAGAAGAGTGGCCCAGTCCAGAGGGAGGCGACATGAGACTCGATGTGGACCTCGACGCCGGCACAGCAGGAGGAGCCATAAGGCCAGGTGTGGGTTGTGGCAGCGGCGGCGGCGCCGTGGTTGCTGGAGGACTCAAAGCAGAGGCGCGTTGTGCTGAGTTCGGCGCAGGAAAGACTGGTGTTGCATCTCCATCAGGTTACTTCTCTTTCGGGTCCTCGGACGAGTGTACTGATTTCTCCTCTTCTGATCGGGCCTTTGCGATCCCCCGTTGTTGCTGCTGTTGCTGCTGTTGCTGCTTCGCCGGACGAAATCATTGCAGGATCGGGGTCACGTCGTCGGCGGATGGTGACAAGTCAGATATGTGATGGATATTACGAGCAATGAGATGCTCAGCCATGCCATTGTGCATGTATGTACCCAGGCGGCGCAGGGGCAGACGGGAACAAGAGAATACATCAACAAATCAAAAGAAGTCGTGACTCTGCGGCGGAAGGGGCGGGTGGCGAATTACAACATCGCCATACCAGTCATATTCTGTGAACAGATTACATTTCTCGGAGATGTTTCATTGGCAATATGAACTCCACAAGTTGAGAATGAGAAGAGCTACTTGTATCTTATAAGTGTAGTATTTATCAGGATATGAACAATAATATTGATGATAATGATTCTTCTCCACACGCCGATCGCGTCTCCACGTCATGCAGAGATGCACTCGATCCTTTATGTGATCTTCTTTATTATATTTCCTGACATAACGATCAACTCTAAAGACCTCTGTCGATTTCGAACATTGTATACACACACACACACGCTCATTCTCCTTCCTCTTCCCTCTAGTAGAACACCGCCCACCATGCTCTCCCGCGCCTTCCTCGTACCCCGCAGCCTCACCACCTCCGCCAGCACCACCAGTGCCCTCTGCACCCGCCGGCTCTGCGCTTCGTCTACCTCTACCTCCACCCACTTCCTCACAAGCGCATCGATCCGCGGCCTACGGACTCTGACAAGGCCGCAACAACAACAGCCGTACCTCTTTCACACGAGTCGACGATCAGCCTCGCACACGCCGCCGCTGGTGCGCTGGGCCTCGTCAAAGTCCGTTGCCGACGAGAAGATTGAAGAAATCACAGAGTTGTACGCCACTGCGAGGGACGAGGTATCTTCTTTTCAATTCATCAAGACACAGAGACAATGTCAGGAAATGCTAATGTGGCTTGTCTCTCGACAGTTCGAGATCGCAGCCGAGGAGACGGAGAACAACACCGTCTACGCCGAGGAAGACCGCGCGGCCGCGAGGCAGGAGCTCGAGCGCGTGCAGGAGGCTTACAAGGCCGTGCTTGAGGGGCCCGACAAGGACGTCGCCGACGAGGTCAAGAGACGTATCGGCCAGCGCATCAGGGAGCTCGAGAACGCCGTCGTCGCTATGGAGGAGATGGCCATGAATCAGGATTGAAAGAAAGTGTACATGTCTATGTCTGCATACTCGTTCGTACTCTGACAAATACGCAATTTCGTCAAGCTATGGTGCCCTCTGCTGCATGCCCAGATAGATACACCTTGATATGACATTCATCAATCTACAACTCCTGTCTCTTGGGGTCCTTGGACGCGGACACGATATCAACCAACTCCGTCTCGAAGACTGATTTCCCACATTATCAGTATTGTTTCATGCAGGATATTAGACCAAAGAAAAAAAAGACACTTACTCAGAACACTGTTGGCCGGGATCGGTCCCATGCCTCTGCTGCCGTATGCCCACTCGGGCTGGATGGTGAGCTTTCTGGCTTCGCCGGGGCACATGTCGAGTACTGTTGAAGAGTCAGTAATCAGTTCGCCATGTTCATCGGGGCGCAATTTGATGTCCCGAAGAATAATCACAAAAGAAAGAAACTCACATCCTTGGTCCCAACCCTTGATGACCTGGCCCTTGCCGACGTGGAAAGTCAATGGCTGGCCGCGGTTGTACGAGGCATCGAACTCGCTGCCGTCAGACTCGAGCTTGCCGCGGTAGTGGACTGCAACTTTGTCGCCTGTAGTGATTGTTTTGGTCAATAAGTGTTCTTTTTCTGTTGTCGAATCAGGTGATAGGAAAATGAAAAGCAGATGACAATTGCTTGCTATCAACAGGTATAATCTACTCTCAAACAAGAGCATTTGCACGTCTTACTTCCTCCTCTTTTTCTTTTCCATAGCAATATCCATAACAAAACAACACCAGATCCCCATACACTAGAACCAGAAAAGAGACTTGACCAAGAAACGACTGACAAACAATACGAAAAGAAAGAGAAAAAGAAAGACATACCAGTACGAGTCTTCCTCTCACACTCGACAGCCTTGGTCACCTCGATATTCAACGGCTTCTCCAATGCCGAGACCACGGTCGATGTGGCGGCCAGGAGACCGATTGCATTGGCGAGCGAGAAGAAACGCATCTTTTTTCTTTTTACCTTAGCCTGAAACTTGAAGATGAACAATTGATGATTATTATGTTCCTCGTGAAATGTATTGAGGTCAAGTCGGGTTAGAAGCAGGTCAGTCAGGGCAACGTGTACAGTACATTGATGATCGATAATGATGATGTCGCTGGTCTCCCGCTAATAAGCGCAGGGCAAAATACCTGTAGTCGTCGCGTATGGGGCGAGACACCACAATGTGGGGAAACCATGGGCCCTTGTTCTTGGCGCTCTGACTGCGAGGTAAACAACATCTGGTTTGCGGTTGAGTTTTGAGTGAATATACTCGATCAGTCACAAACAAATGGTCGATGAGAGTTCAATGGATATTCAGTGAGTCCTTGTTGAATAGCTAGTAAGCCTCCGACGAATAGCCAGTAAGTCTTCAATGACTATTCGGTGATCTTCGATAAAACAGTAAGTCGTCAATGAATAGTCAGTAAGTCTTCGATAAATACCTTAGCTACTGGATCTCTGCTGAACAGTTGTTAAGTTACTAGTAAATGGTAAATAAGTCCCTAATGAATAGTGGATGAATTCCTGATCAAAATGCAATGAGTTTCTTGTAACTTTTCAAGAACTAGATGATAACTATAGATCCTTCCTATTCTGCGGCAGAGCAGCAGGTGCATTGCACTGGGGCCCGGAGTAATATGATATACTCGCCCTCGATCTCCTCAAGGTATCTTTCGACTATGGTCAGAGTGCGAATCTCCAAGTCATCGTCATCATCCTCGTCATCGTCCGTATCGTCCGTGTGACCCTCATCGGTCGAATCATCATCAGAATATGAGGGTGGCATCATATCGTGGTCATATGCGAATGTCTCATACCCCAAAAGACGCACTCCGCCCTCATGGGTGATCTCAAAGTCTTGACTCTCGTCATCGTCATCACTCATACTGCTGTCATCACTGGCAGCTGGGGTCATGCAAGCTTCTTGGCTCCTCTCGAGGGCTCGACGCGCGCTACTCTCAAATTTGAACTTCTGCTCTGGAGTGACGAACCCGCTCACAGTGACGGGCAAGCCCTTCACAAAGGGCCATCCAGCGGTCAGCATCAGTGCAACCCGTTGGCGATGGCACTTGATGCGATTATCCACTTCTGCGATACTGCCAGGCTGGTCGGGATATGGCATGATGAGTTCTAGACTCTGCAGATCCATAGATTGTAGGACATGGTATCGTCCTTCCGGCAGCACCAATTGCTGCGGCTCGTCCGGCGTACTTGACAGTCTATCCATGACTGTAAGGCCGAACATCCGGAACCACTGTTCCCTGTCTAGTGCCAGCTTCAGACGTCGTATGCTCGCAATGGCGGACGGCATGCGGATGGTCATGATGTTCCATAGTGACCTGCCTTCTATAATCCACGGTACCTGCTTGAAGACCATGTGACGTACTTCATGATAGATGAGCTGGTTCAGAAGGAACAGATCCAGCAGCTTCTGTCGGGATCTCCGTAATCGACCGCTCTGGGACAAAGACGCATTCGGATATGGCTCAATATCAGGGCCGATGACCAGTCGATATATCACGTGGCGTAGCTCAGCGGGAAAACATAGGAAATGGAATTGCTTTCCGTTTACATTCCACCATTCAATTTGGCGGAGGAGAGAGATTCCAGAATGACACAAGTTTTGTGAGTGTAGGTATCTCCGGAAACTCATCCATCGCGTTTGCTTCGTGCTATAGGGGCGTATCTCTACCACCCTGTCATGGGTGATCCTGGCTAGGTATGGCTTCCTTTCACCACCATGTGGTTCTAGGTCAAACACATGTGCTCGGGTACGATCTGACATTCGTGGTGAGGATTGATTGTCAAACCCTTGCGACATATTGAGGGAAGTGTTCATTATGATATTCATGTCGAATCCAAAGGTATCGAAATTCTTGATTCGGAATTTATCAAGGTCGAGTCTCAGTTGATGGAGGACCATTTCTGCCGAGGTTTGAGGTCCTGGCCATGACCTATTATTGATCCATCTGTAGACCGCGGCTGCCTCGGCGACGCTCGTCATTGTTTTACGCCGGTGCTGATACAATCTCTTTCAACGAAGAGCTGTAGTAGTTACCGTGAATGCAGTAGGTAAGTAGAGCTGGTTAAGATCGTCCATCGCTTCTATATGAAGCAAGATGGCCCTGCACTTACCGGGTTTTCTTATTCTGAAGAATGACAAGGTCTTCAGCCGGATGATGAAGTTTTCTTGTCATTGATTGCTTATGACAGTGAGAGTCGTTCCTGAATGCCTTGCCTTGACTGTTCACCTCGTCCAAAACCATCGACGTCGCCAATCCATCATTCAGAGCATGCTCAGTCTCTAATCCTTCCCAGCCCCTTCATTCGCCTCCACTGCTTTGCACGGTAACACGATCTAGGTTGCATACTACTCAGTATACTGCCCTCTTATACAACACGGTTCCGCTCACATATTATGCCAATCCGAATGACCCTGGATGCAACCACAGGCGCCATTGGGTAATGAAATCGATGCATCTCATTCACGGAGAAGTCAGAGCTAGGCGCGAGTCAACGTGGGTACCAAGACTCATCGCCCTCTCGGTTCATCTCTCGAGTCTATGCCTCCTCACAGAATGTGTTGGAGCCCGTGCGAGAGCAGTGGAGTGTCAAGGTCACAAAGCTGTGGCTCTGTGGTATATTGTGCCCTGCTTGACATGAGAATCGACCTGTGAGCAGACACCTTCTCCTTACAATCTGCGACTGGTTGAAATCCTCGACTTTGCGACTTCCTAGACACATGATGCATGTATCGAAGACCCGAGTCGATCAGTACTCTAGAATCACACGGTCACATTCGGGGAATGGAACGAATGCTGGAGATTCGAGATATGTGCTGATGGGATTCGATTAGCTGTTTCTTGCATATGGGACGTGTCACAAGCGAGGGATGGAAAACACGATGGAAGCAACATTACAGAATTCCTCTAATGGTCGATGGAAGAAGGAAAATAAAGATGGTCAAGTGGCAACAACGCAATCTTATGAGCCCCAAATTGTAAAGTCGTCAAAAAGCTCCAAAACGCCCATCTTCCCGTCGTGGTGTTGATATAGTATGGATCAGGCGTAGCGCATCGCTTTCCGTCTATCCACCATTGTAGCGCTCAATTAATCATTCAAGAAATGGGCGGAGCGCATGTGTCGGCGGCGAGTCGTTTAGCAGTTGCATCCCTGTCCTCCCTGGGTAGCGGAAGACTCAGGCCTCAAGTCGACACCGGGTCTGGGACCGCTTCTCATTCCTCTCTGGCTTGCTTGCTCGATAGGGAGCTTCTCTGCGATGGCGGTGAAGAGTTCCTTGACATTTTCGGCAGTCTTGGCTGAAGTCTCGAAGAAGAGTAGTCCGGCCTCGTTTGCATACGCTTGAGCATCCTCAGTTGTGACGACACGCTTGTCTGGCTGTTCAGTAACGAGATCGAGTTTGTTTCCTGCAAGAGCGATGATGATGTTCTCATTTGCCTGTCGTTGAAGTTCCTTGACCCATGCCTTGGCCTTGTCCAGCGATGTCTGCAATACGTGGATGGTTAGTTCTGATTCAGGCGCGCCTGCCAAGAAGAAAGCCGGAGGCACAGTGGATGCGGAAGGAACGTACGGCTTGGGTGATGTCGTATACAACAACGGCGCAGTTTGCGTTGCGATAGTACATGGGAGCCAGCGATTTGTATCTCTCTTGTCCTGCAGTATCCCAGATCTCAAATTTAACTGTGGTGTTGTCGTCAAGGGCTATCGTTTGTGTGAGGAAAGCGGCGCCGATGGTGGATTCTCTGTAATCATCGAATTGATCCTTGAGTATATATCAGCACGAAACCTTTTATGCAGGTGACATTTAATGGCTAAGCCTACTTTTACGAAACGAAGGACAAGCGAGCTCTGTGTTAAATAAAGGGTGTCAGTCAGCGATGCGGTCAAGGCAAACAAGTCGTCCAGGCGCCTCTAACCTTTCCCACTGCCGATTCACCTACACGAGCAGAACTAGTCAGTAATTTGGTCGCTTTGAAATGGAAAACATCATCGCCTACCGAGCAAGACCAACTTGAACTGTGCAAAGCGAGCACCTCCAGGTCTCCCAGGCTGCTGCATTCGGGCTGCCATAATGTTGTTGTGTATATCGGTGGATACGATATGGACGGACTATGTGATTGACTCGACACAAGAGGCGGCCGTGGTTCGCACTGGTGATAGATAGAATAGAGCAAGGAGAAGGGGTGTTGGTTCTCTTGATCTTTCACAATGTTATGGCTAGGATCTGATGATGATGTCTTCAGATTCCGTCTGCCTCCAATTGCGCCTCAGCTGCAGCTTCCTTAACTTGGTCGGAAGCGGTTGGATCCCACCGCCAAGCCCTATCCCCATCGTGACCGGATGATCAAAACATCTGTCCTAAATCGCCCTAGTCTGCTGCTGCAGGACTGGCAGGGTCGGTACGCACGGCCCTCAATTGCTCGGCCCTGGCGATTTCGCTGAACTGCACCTCGATAAGGTATTCATACCGCCCAGTAAAGAACGATACCTACAGTACAACAGATTAGGGCACGGGGTTGCCTCTGCTCATCCGCTCCCCTTGCTCCCGAGACGTCATATCCACTTCTCAGCACCACAGGCATCTGCATCCGCGTCTGCTGCACAGTACTTGCGTACCTATTTGGCAACAACACTTCCAAAGATTTATTCATCGATTTTCTTTGACCTTTCCTTGTGTTTTCAACCTATCGCATTTTCCTTAACTGACACATAGACAGCTTTGCTCTCGTAGTCCCCTTTTCTTCTATCCCTCCTCCTTTTGTTTGTATAGTGGTTCCCGAGATGAGTTCAGTGCTGCCTTTCCGCGACATCAATGTCCACGCGTCTCCTGAGCACTATGCCTTCTCTTCCCCGTCTAATCCTTCGGCGCCGACTCTGGTGATAGACAGGCCCTCTGGCGACATCAGACTCAATGATGGTAAACTTCTTGGTGGCCAGAGGGTTACCAGCATCCAGGGCATAATGGGAATTATCAGCTTGCGTTTGGGTACGCCAACAAACTTGTTGCGAAACATCTGTGATATCATACTGATGTATCCCAGATAAATACATTGTTGTCATCACCAAAGCTCAACCTATGGGCCGAATCAAGGGTCATATGGTGTATCGAATTGTGGCAACTGAGATGCTCCCACTGCGTGAACGCCAAGTCCATGATCCGGATGAGGACACTTACTTGTTGCTGGTCAAGTCACTTTTGCACAATGGTCCTATGTATTTCTCGTACACATTCGATCTTACTAACAGCTTTCAACGACAAGCTGTCAGCAATGAAATAGGTCCACTTTGGCAAAGAGCGGATGATCGCTTCTTCTGGAATCGCTTCATTCAATCAGACCTCATCAAGTTCCGCCTCGGGCAGACTAACTCACGAACAAGCCAAGGGCCGCAACAGGCTGTTGATCCTTACATCCTTCCTGTCATGTTTGGCATGCTGAGGATTACCAACACCTCGGTTAAAGGTACCCCACTCACGTTTATCCTCATTACAAGAAGATCTCGACACAGAGCCGGAACCCGGTACTTCTCCCGAGGTCTTGACGACCAGGGTCATGTGTCCAACTTCAATGAGACCGAGCAGACAGTCATCTTGAACGACGATTCTTCCAGTGGGATGACCACTTTTGCAGGAGATGGCGGCTTCTCCAATTCCAAGCCTCGTGGCCAGGAGACCCAGGTTCTTTCTTATGTGCAAACTCGGGGCAGCGTCCCCGTCTACTGGGCCGAAGTGAATACGCTAAAGTACACGCCGAAGCTCCAGGTTCGCGGTATTGATACTGCTGTGGATGCTGCTAAGCTACACTTTGACGAGCAGATCCACCTCTATGGTGATAATTGGCTTGTCAATCTGGTCAATCAAAAAGGCAGAGAGCAGCGGGTCAAGGAAGCTTACGAAGAGATGGTGAAGAAGCTTGTCGACAGCCCCGCTGAGAGAAGCCAGTCAGACCGGATGACGAGGGAAAAGTTCACCGTCATCGACCCTTCGGAGCAAAAGCACGAATTCGACAAACTTCACTATATCTATTTCGATTTCCACAGTGAAACAAAGGGCCTCAAATGGCACAGGGCTGAACTGCTTCTTGAACAACTGAAGGAGGGTCTGATGAAGGGAGAGTATTTCCATGGTGTCGACGCACCAGGCGGTCGTATTGACATCATCAAAAAGCAAAGTGCTATCGTTCGAACTAATTGCATGGATTGTCTGGACCGAACCAATGTCGTCCAGTCCATGCTTGGTCGCTTCACTCTATCACGCATGCTCACCGACCTCGGCGTCTTGCGACCTGGACAGAAGGCGCAGGAGGACGAGTCATTCGAGCACCTTTTCCGCAATGTCTGGGCTGATAATGCCGACGTTGTCAGCAGATCCTATTCGGGCACTGGCGCACTGAAGACAGACTTCACTCGAACCGGCAAGCGTACAAGAGCAGGCGCGCTCCAGGATCTCAACAACTCCATCACACGGTACATCCGGAACAACTTCTCCGATGGTCCTCGACAAGATGGCTTCGATGTGTTCCTAGGAGCATACATTCCTGACCCATCTGGATTCGGCAGTGCCCACCAGTTCGCTGACACAAGACCTGTCTCCATCCAGGCTGTTCCCTATGTCTTGTGTGCCTGTCTTTTTTTCCTTTTCATTACCCTCTTCACTCGCCGCATGCCAGATGCGACTGTCTGGCCCCTGCGCATTTTCACTCTCCTATGTGTCATCACCGCCGCCTGGACCGCGAGATTCATGGCTACAAATGGCGCGCTCTACGTATGTTCTCTGACATGTCTTGTGATACCACTGTCGACTAATTTATCAACTTTAGGTGAACTGGCCAAAACTGAATACACCAGCACATGCGACCGAGAGCTATCAGGATGCTCTCGACCGTGTCAGCAGCGACCCCGTTCTTGGCGCTTTTATCCCAAAACACAGTCGTGGACGCAGTAACACCAACCTGGGTTACATGGAGGAAGGCAAGAAGCGCATAGAATAGAACCTGTTCTTGGCGTTTCACTCTTTCTCTTCTCTACAGATTATTTAGAGTAGCTAGTCTGCCATTCTTCTTGCTTTAGCAAAGTTGCCCTGGGTGGGCGTGTATCAAAAAACTTGTTCTCTGTTTCCGACAAAACAAATATCTTAGAGATCACTTGTGCCTCGAGACATAGTCTTTGAGCTTCACGCCACTAGTCGTATGCGGTATCTTGAACTCCTCTGCAGAGTCGTATCCTGCTCTTTCAACTGGTAGCTCGTGCTCAAACACTGCATGTGTACAAGTGGCTAAAACGCACATGTCGTCTATGTGAAGGAAGATGCACTTCGGCTTCCGGATTACTCTATGAGCGAGGGTCCTCTATCAGTCCAAACGGGACTTCTGCGAGCACGGCTTTCCGGACCCTGTCCTCAGGAGAATTACGCCTATGCGGTCCGCGTGTGACGCTAAGCCGATGTTGATTCTGGAAGTGCGTCATGGGGCTGCAATGAGGCCGTATAGCCAGTTCAGTTCGAGAGGACAAGTTGTGTACTGTCCGTCGTGTTCAATAGTCGTGCGACCCTTAAGCGGTATGGACGTTCGCTTTGGTACGAGCCATCAGAGGACTGCGCACGAGCCAGGATACTGCCGAATGGGTCTCTGTCTCTCCGAGCTGTTTTCCGAGTATTGCCGAGTGATCATGGTAATAAAGACTGGCGCGTCCCGTGTGATACAAATGTACGAAGCGAGGGATCAAAGGGAGCGTTGTGCCGCGTTGGGCCATTTCTGATCAACTACGTCAACGTTGGGGGAATGTGTTCCAGAGCATGCTAAGAGAAAAGTCGGTGAAGCTGCGATAGACGCCAACAGTCTGAGCGTCTAGAGGCTTGGGAACAGGCAGCAGGACCTGGGCCGGTGGCTTGAGTGATACGCCCCTTGCCATGACACCGCTGGTGGGATCAAAGAGCTCGGGGTACTTGCGGAAGAAGAGCGGATCCAGCTTGTAGTTCGACAGGTCTTTGTCCATCTTGAGCTTCTTGAAGGCTAGACGGGCGTAGTGTGGCGACTCGAACAACATGTTTAGATCTGCGACTGGCAACTGCAGGTCCTGTTGTTGAGGGGTCGATCGGGGTGCTTTGTTGCCCATTGCAATAACAAAATCAAGAATCCGGGCATAGATTGGCGTTGGCGGGGCCCCGATGATCAAGTCTGATAATACTCCTTCGACCGAATACGAGGCCACACAATCGGAGAAGATATTGTCAATATATGGGTTGGCCGAATGGAAGAGGATTAGCTTGTCCCTAATCGATGCGAAGGGTAACCAGTCGATGATGCATGGATAATTGCCTGAAAGCTGTAAATTCGTCGGGCGATATCGAGGGTGGATTCTCTCATATGCCTCCTGTGATGGACGAAGCTGCCACACAGCAAAGTCAACGATATGGTAGAAGCGCGTCTTGGCATACCACATCATCGCTTCCGGTCGGGCGACACTGTTGAACATGGACAGAACCATAGACACAGATTGCTTGGGACTAGGAAATCATATGTTAGCTCGTATATCGCACGGCTAATGATACAACTTACATTTCCGGACGACTTGAAAGCGACATGCCGAAACTTTGCCACTTTCCTCGTAAGCAATTATACAATGTCGTGAGATGCTCTGAAAATGGAGAATTTGAAGGCGTCCATTCCATCTCCAAGGCAGTGCTTGTGTCCTGACTCGCGTTGAAAGCTCTCGTGTATGCTTCGGGGCCCATTTGATACTCGAATGTCCACGTATTCGGGATGTGGGATATCTCCACCGGTGATTGATGCTGAAGGTTAGAAGGAGACTTGTTCGAGTAAGTAGTAAGTCCCCAGCTTGGTTCTGCTCCACTCTGGTCCATCAGCGAATTCAGAGCAAGGTTGTCACTCTGAGATTGACTCTCTGCTTGGCGGCCATCTGATGGCAATTCTTCGATGAAGCCCATACTGGAAGTCGACTGGACATTGTTGGGACTTAGAGGGTCGCCAGGAACCACGTAGAAGTTCTCCGTAGTGGCATTCTGGCCGCTTTCTGGCAGACCCAGACTTTGTTCCCGGCCTTTAGTCTCCACAGTATTTTGTGGCTCGGGAGAAGAATCCTGTTTTACGACAACTTCAACTTCATCCTCTGATTTACTCTTATCGAGCTAGTCAGCATACTTGCACTGCCGTACTTATATCATTCGAGATTCGCTCACCGAGAGATTCAGGGCACCAGAGATAGTATTTGTCAGTGTCTGGAGTGTCACTTGCACACTTTCCAACTTGTTGTTGACATTGAGCAGTTGACTGCGGAGAGACTTGTTCTCTTCCTCCAGTTCGGCTACCCGCTCGTCATCGGATTTCGAGAGACCAGCAACTCGATTTTCGAGCTCTCTGATATATTCTGCTTGTCGATTTCGAAATGCCTTCTGAGAGAGACGATTTCGCTGCTTCCTGTTGCGATTGTCAAAGTGGGCTCACCTTTTAATCGCCTCGTCACCGCATACTTGCGCTCAGCCTCGATTGTGTCAGAAGAGGCTCCTTGGCTTTGTTGTTTGGCTTCACGCGTACGTGTCATTCCTTCTAGAGAAGTTGAGCCGACGAGATTATGGATGACATTCACACACTTGTAGCGATGTATGAACTACCTGTGAATCACCTATAAGAAGTACAGGCTGTAGTTGGATGAATTTATCTCTCTGGGGAACTTGCACCCGAAGCCGGAGCGCTTCCGAACTGAGAAGAGGTCTTGGCAAAGAACACAATAACTGCTATAATGTAGGTCACGCCGCGTGTCATATGATTAAATGCTCTTTCTATCGGCACGTCTCGGATCATATACAGTACATACTTCACTCAGTCTATGAGAACACCCCGAATCCTCACTGCTCCCAGTAATGGCAGTGTTCGACAAATCAAAGACTAAGGTATTCAGCGCGCTCCACGCACCCGGAAGTCAATGGCTGTGACGCCATGAACTCTGCCGATCCCACCATATCTTACTTCATGTATTCATTCATATCCTCTCCCATTCCTCTTGAACCTCTTTTGTCCAGCCTGCTTCAATCTTCGATGTCTTAAGTCAGCTTCGGAATCGTCTCTAGTGTGTTACTGTCCAAGTGTAGGCACAGAGCTTAATCGGGCACTACGGTGACTTGTGAGGCAGCATTAGTCGTTTACCAACAGGATCGCTTTGGGATGATCCAGCACAGCAATTACTGTCGATGATGACTGAGCGAATCTGTCATCTCTCCTTGGACCTGGCCTAATTGTCTACCTTCAGGGATAGTCTTATGTTGTTCGCTACCCAGTAAGCTGTGATTATTGGCTTTTCGAGCGCCCCCGTACATTAGTGTACTGGTCTCAGGATAATTATATCGAATGGCGCGATGGCCGAGCGGTCTAAGGCGATAGACTAGAACTTGATTCTTGATATCTATTATTTTCGGATGCGCAGGTTCAAATCCTGCTCGCGTCGATATTTCTTTTGGTCTTGCTGTGCTCAACCTTCTAGCACAAAACATAACAATCGAGTAGGTCTTTGAGTGTTCCTTATATGCTGTGCATGGAGTTCGGTAAAGCCCTTATTTTTCATTATACTGGATTGAATTTGTGCCGTCTTGGCTTTGTCTCCCTCGAATTTGTATAGTAACTGCTTCCTGGTACACACGCCATTCTCTCGAGAAATAAGTGTCCTTCTCTCAGGCCATAATCAGATTATCAGATTAATAATTTTGCGAGCATAAGCTAGTGACCAGAAGTGTCCTCTTGATATCATGGATGTTTCAATTGGAGTTCAACATTCAATCGCACGGACGCAAGAGTCAGAGAGAATATATACTACTTACCTGTGCCAAACTTCCATGAACCAGGCCAGATGGCCGAGCGGTCTAAGGCGCTAGCTTCAGGTGTTTACATCAAACTGCTAGTCAGAAATGGCGTGGGTTCGAATCCCACTCTGGTCACTATCTCTTTTGTTTTTGTTTGCAGGGTCGACATGTATACCCTGCGTCTTCTAATATATCGCTGTTAAACATGTTCGTCTTAGATCAGGGAGGTGCTTCATTTTGGAACCTGCTGTACTTAGTTATGAGCTGAGCTTGGTTTTTCTAGCAGGGCTCGAGGGCAACCCTGTCCTTTCGGCGTTGATACTGTGCCCATCTATAGTACTCATGCTACTCATCACTTGAGTCACAAAAGATATATCATATTTGTTCTTGAGGTCTGGTTTTACTCGTACTATTGATTAGGTATGGGCGGTTCGAATCTAGAATAGGGAGCGGACGATGTAGCGGTACTTGAAGCGTTGATGATGACCTGCCTTATCTTACCCCACGACCACATAGGTAATCAGTAGATATTTGGTACAACCACTATGTTCTATGCCGAGAAATGCACGGCGAAAGAAATCAACACGGTAAGAGCGATGAGGAGCGTGCAGAATCACCATCCAATTTCTCGAATGAGCCAACACTGATGTTGTCCTGTTGTTGATACAAAAAATCTCCTCCATAAGTAGAAAATCCCTACATTACACAAGGCAAGTGATTGAGCGATGCTACAACCGCTATAAAACCCAATAAACGCCATTGCTATGCTTATCATTAAAACGTGTTCTTCTCAGATAGAAAAAGTCAATAAAGCGAACCACCCCCACCAGTCAAAACCTCAAATGAAATGTAACACATCTCATCACCGAGTCAGCTCGATTTATGATCCTTACTCTATGCAAAAGTCATCGTGCTCATTTCCCGAATCGTTGCCTCGTTCATCAAATGACCTTCGCCCACCAATCTTTCTGCTTCTTTCTTGCCCTTGATCGAGGACGCGGGTTGTTCACTCCCATCAAAACCTCTGCCAAATGGACCGGCTACTTGAGCCAGCTCCCCGCCCGTCCTTCGAGCGCCGTCGCCACTACTCCTCGGTAAGTTTTCTGCGGCGGCGTTGTGTTCCATGCTGGTTCTGTCGGTTCCTTGTGCACCGGGCATGACATTTGGCGATTGATTGAGGAAGCCGTGCCAAACATTGGGTGCTTGAAGTACATATTGCATCATTGACACTCTGAAACGATTGCGGTAGTCCTTGGGAGAAGTGATGGTAGGTTTGTTCTTGCCGCGATCCTTGATCCACGACTCGAGTTTCTTGTCCCAGGTATAGGTGCGGATACAATCGATGATTCCCACCACGAGTTCCTTCTTGTCGTCGTCGAATCCGGCCATCAAGCTATAGTCCATAACGTTTTGCTTGCACAACCACATCGTGTCATTCCAGACACCGGCACGCAAGAGTTTGCGAGCATGCTCTCGAACAAACAGAGGAGTTTCAAATATTGTTTCGACGAGGTTCTCATCTAGCAAAACTTCATCAGGTTGACCAGTGCTCTCGATCTTGCGATTTCGCATGCTGCCCTTCAGGTCGAACCTGCGGGTAGGGTTGCGAGAGTAGAAGAGATTTTCCATGACGAGTAGGTACGAACTGAATTCGGTACCAGTGGCGGGATTCTTGATGATGACCTGGAAAAGACCAAACATTTTCGCAATTACACTGGGTACACCGTGGAACAGAGTGTGGCTCATAAAGCTGAAATAATCGGGTGCGAATTTTGTGAAGGCTTTGAGCTCGACCTCTTGCAGAGATTTGATCACGAACCGATCATCGAGCGTTTTGAGAAATAACGACTTCGTTTTACCTCCCTTGCTGTCCCATTTGGCGCAGCGAGACAGCGATTCGACAAAGCGGTCGCTCACACCACACTTGCGGCGCAATGCATCAAATGATTCTGCGTAGAAGATCTTGCATGTGGTCTTGACAGGCCCGTGGGCGAAGCTGTACTTCATGTGTGTGCCGGTCGGGCTGATGAGGGAAGCCTCAATCGCCGCCTGCGCGCTGGCAACGCTGGAAGCAGACAGCTGTGCGGGAAAAGAGAAGCTTCCCTGAGACGCAGTATGAGAATGCGATGATCCGGTCTTAAGGGGCGTAGGGTTTAGTCGGAAAGCGTCGACCTTGGCCACATAGTCCGCGCAGGACAGCGCGAGTGCGATAACGGAGGCCGGCTCATCCTCACGGACGACAATGTCGCTGTCGTCGAAGACATGCTCGGTAGGACTTAAAGGATAATCGAGAGGCATCCATCCAGATGCGGAGCGCTCAGACCAGAACGATGTTAGCATCTTCATCAGGCTCGATTTCTCGTGCTTGGGGATGGTAAGATCAAGATGCTGATCGATTTCGTGAGGCGAAGAAGGAGATAGGGCGGAGGAAGATGAAGCGGTAGACAATGGGCCAGTCCTGTCTCGCTTGCGACTTGGCGTAGGTATCATGTTCTCAACATCGGTCGCGTCTCCATCAGCTTCGGTATCGGTGTGGGCACCCACTGTCGAGTCACCCATTTCAGTGTCCGTGGCATAGTGATCTGTATTGTCACCTTCGTCCTGCGGATCATGAGTACTCGCATCGTCAACTGGGTCCGATGCCTGTTGCGATTGTTCATGCGACGGATCTGGTCCACTCAATGGTATCCTGTCATAGTCAAAATCCACCTTTTCCTCTCCCACAGCTAGTCGCGGGTCGGTGTAGACTTCGACGACAGGTCGACTACTAGCCAACGGATTTGCCCGGACTTGTCTACTTCTAGCAGCACGCTGCCTGCGCTCCCGCAGTCTCTCGCGCTCAAACTCGCGAGACAATTGCTCAAAGTGTTTGGCCAGAGCTGACACCCGCGTGCTGTTCTCATTTGCTCTACTAGGAACTGATCGAGGTATCAGGGAAGCTTGGGCTTTGCGCCCTGTACCCAATCGGTCGGCCAATCGTTGCTCAATTGTTTTAGCTAGTCTTTCATTCTGCACGTTATCGTTCTGCGTTGGTGTAGCAGAGCCCGATCCCTCCCCACTTCCAGAAGCCTCTGCGGTAGAAGGCATGTTTCCGGTAAGATCCGCACTACGTCGCGGGACATGACTGGGCTGAGATTGAGCTCGAGTCAGGGTAGGAGAGGGCGGTCCGCGGCTCTTCAGACCAGCAAGACGTGGAATTCTGGACTCAGGCATGGCTTCATTTCCACCTGCACCATTGGCCGCAGATCTCATCTGCTCGATCCTCTCGAGTATAGTTGAATTGAGTGGCTTAGGCTCAACGGCGAAGGACTCGGAAGATTTAGAATCAGTGCTTGACTTTCTCTCGGCGCTTGTTGCAGGCGCCTCGGGCTCGCTGACGTTCTCATTTGGCAGACTTGGCGGTACAGCCAAATCAAGATGTTTGACATCGCCTCTATCTGCAGCCTGCTCGCGTTCACTGGGAGATAATTTTCTCGCAAGCTCGAGAGGTTCTGAAGCTTCTGTTGGAGCTTCACCGGCAACCGAATCGGACGCGGGCTTTTGTTCATCGCCACCAAGTTCACTATATCTGTTTTCTTGCACGACTGAAGACATTATGTCCTGCGTCTTCTCCGATCTTAGATGTTCATCAGTCAATTTCATCGAAGATGGCGGAGCTCTGTCCTGCATCTCCATCCCATCTTCAGTATCGCTGGCATCGTTGCTTTGCTGATCGACAACCTCACCACGGTCGAGGAATATTTTCTTCAGCTGAAGTGTAGCCAATCGTCGGATATCATTTTCGGATGGGAAGTAGTTGCGTTCAAAGTCCGCGAATGCATCATCCCAGGCGATTGCCTTCTCGTCCATCATCCTAAGAGCACGATTCATAGGGACGATTTCGTAAAACTGTGATTGCATATACTTGGCTTGCAGCTTTGCTAGGAGCTCTTCGCGATCGCTGTCTGCACGCAGCAGTAACTTCTCGACCACGGCTGTAGCATCTGCCGATTTCTCCGGGGTCACAGTCTCCAGATTAATGGACTGTAGTCTTGCTTTAACAGACGTGATGAAAGCATGAAGTTTGGTTTCGAATTGTGTGAAAAGTTGATTTTTCATCATCAGTCCTTCGTCGACTTCCCAGGTAATTGTGCTCCTGGGTACAATAACATCGTATAACTCGACAGGATCATACTGCACGCGTACAGCCAAGCCGTTGAAAGCAAAGTAGCGAATAAAATCCTTGTGAATATCGTGAGGACAAACGCTGGCCCTTGGCTTGAGAGGAGTGCTCCAGAAGCTGAGCTCCAGATATTTACCAAATGAGTACTTCCAAGAACTATCTGACATTGGCATCCACGTTGTCTCCTGCTGACAAATTTTGCAGGCCGAGAACATGAATATGGTGCTCCTGAGTCCGGGATTTTTGGAAGGATATCTTTTGACAGATATTGAGAGTTGACCGTGTCCATGGACGTACTGACGATGGTGGTCCAGCATCTTCCGATTGCAAACCTTGCAATTGTTATTAGCAGCTTGGCACATATCTTCGACAAATTGACCTAAAGTGCAATCCTCTTCGAGCTTTTCGTCAGATTGATTGAAACCAGCGTAAAAGCCAAAGCCAAAAACCTCCGGGCCAGCGCAAGGAACCGAGGTAACACTTGAGACTATCGAGTGCAGGACCCAAATGTTCTGGTGATTGAAGGGATTGAACGGATCGTTGCCGTTGCTGGTAAAAAATGACTCCCATTGTTTCTTCTTGATTTCGTATTCGCGTAAGGCCATTTGATACTGAGCGTCGTGCATGTCACGAAGGAACATTCGGACTGTATCCGGCTGACTTTCGGGAGAAGGTTGGTCCAGCATACTGGGAGTGACCAGACCGAATTCACTGCCAACCTTCACACGGTTTGCCTCGTCTTCTGTACCAATGAGAGAATCGTAGCGATCACGTAATCTTCTGGACTGCTCGACTTTGCGCTCCTGCTCTTGAGCTCTGAGTAAAAGGTATGGTACAGTGAACTTGACAAACGGAGACGAAGAAATAAGTCGCTTCCTTGCGGTCTCGATGAGTTCCCGATACTGCGACGGCATGTTTTCGTCCTCGCTGTCTTCGTGAACCTCGGGCTCTGGTGTTGCCGGTCGTTTTACTTCATGTCGTGTCGCCTCAACCAAATGATTCAGACCATTTGCATCTACTTGGAAGCCATCTGGAATGGAGTGCTCTTGATCAAGTGGCACGATTGCCTCGAGGGGATTTTTGATCTCGGCTCTCGGCGTAGGCGTTACAGGCTCGCTCTCGTCCACAGGGAGCTGCATTTCGACTTCGGGCAAGTCCTTGGGTGCAGTAACTTCGGCTGGTGAAGAGGGAATGAGTACGAACTCATCTCTCATGAGGCATGTCTCGAGCCTCAAGTTGTACACAACATAAGTCATAAACTCTGTTACTCGTTTGATAGATCGAAGAGTCTCCATGTCGGCGCCCCGGAGCACGACAGTGCAGCCAAGATCTGGCTGACAACCAGACATCCAGATATAAGTCTTCTTCTTTCCACCGTAGATATATGTTTTCACCTCAAATGTCCCACACTGCCCTAGCTGGTCCGGATCAATGGATAGCTTATCTTGGGATTTAATCAAAACCGTCTGAGTCACGCGAGCAACAGCGGCGAGAACGGACTCCTTGATATTATACACCACGGTCACACCAGCTTCCTGAAGAAGTTGAAGTGCGAGACCACACACTTGGCGTTGAACGAGCAATATTTGAGGTTTCAACGCTACAATGCGCCCGACCAGCATACAAACATACTCTCTTTCCTGAGCGATCAGGTTCTCCAACGAGAGAAGGCTTGAGTGCTGTCTGGTGTATTCAAGCGGAAAGGTGATGATCACAATGCGTGGTTTGATCAGTTTCCGTGGCATGTCTTTCAGAGCAATGTTCTTACTAAACACAACGCCTGATACGTAGGCTGTATCTCCCGGTTTACCACCTGGGATCTTTTTGAGCTTGATGTAGTTGCGGATATCCATGTCATCACCATTTTGCACATCGGGATCGACATCATCAGTGCACTGCAAGAGGATTGGCATTAACGCCTTCTGCCACCTCTTGCGATGTGAGATTTTGGATCCTTTCAGCAACTGCGACAACAACTTGCGGACATGTTGCAGACTTGCGTGGTTGAGCTCAATAGCTGGCGCATTAGTTCCATGCATAGCACTGCTGCACTTGATCTGCGCGTCCCGACTTGTAGGAGGGGTCGAGTCGAAGGCCAGAGGTGAGTTCGTCCCATCATCGCCAGGGACAATATAATCAAGCCCTTTCAGGACGTTGGTACTCCGACTTCTGCGCGGGGATGGCCTGCCAAGTGCGAAACTACTAACACTGTGATTGCGCTTTCGAGACGACTTTGGCGGATATCTGGATGCGAAATACACGCCTTCGGATTCGCGCCCGAGACTCTGGCCTGCGATGCTCTTGTCACCTCGACGCGACCGACCCTTTTTCACTGCTGATGATAATAGTCCGGACAGCCCTGCCTTTTCGTTGCCCTCGAGGGCGGACTCTGTGATTATATCACCGTTAAGCGTGGTGAAAATACTCTGCTGGTCATCCTCGGAATATTCGTCGGACATGTAGTCTGCAAGATCAGGGTCGATGAACTTGTCCATGTTGAGAGCAGCGAGTGGTGTTTCTCCTTTCACGGTCGCATCTTGGTAGAATGGCCCTCTTTCCTCCGGGGTGAATCGAAGAGGACGCGAAGTAAACTGACGCGAAGATCGGCGCTTGTGGCCCGCAGATTTGGGTCGACCAGTCAGGGATTTGAGAGAGCGCGAGGAGCTCGGGCGCGCAAGCATTGGTTGATCAAATTCGATAATAGCCGAACGTCTTTTGATGTCCCGATTTCTTTTAGAGACTGGTATTCCAATGGACGGCGTCGCCACGTTCGCCTCGTCGATGTCCGTGCGGGAAGGATCATCCTGAAGTTGGGGTGAAATCAATCGGTCCTCGTCGGAGAAGACGGTGGAGTCATCATCGCTGCCATAAATCATATCGCGACAAGCAAGGCAGAGCCTTAATCGTCCAGGTTGTCCAAAGTCTTTTCCAGGAACAAGTTGGGTACATTGCGAATCGAAAATCTGACCACAAGTCCTGCAATGGTGCTTCCTTCGAAACGTAGAGAATGCAACACCACAACGGAAGCAATCTCTTGCATTCTCGTCCTTCATCCAGAACTCCTTGCTGAGGACCCTCCGCCTCCAGTGCGCTGGGACGAACCCAGTCTTGCCATTCTGGCTCTGTGATAACCTTGACCGCGGTCGTCTGTTCTGGAAGCCTGCGTTGAAGTTGGGCGGGATTTCGGACACTGGTGTCGCGACTGGAGTATTCGCCTTGCTGTTGGACGCTGAGGGGACCGTCGACGATGATTGTGAGATGCGTAAGTTCGGCAGATGCGAAGCACTGACCCGTAGAGTAGGTCTCTCTCTTGTGTCGGAAGCAACGAGAACGGGAGAAGACAAGGCAGATTTACTGTTGATCGAGAACTGTTCCGACTGAGAAGGGGTCTGCGACTGCCGTCGAGAGGGCGCGCTGGTTGTGTGAGAGATTTGAGAGGGAATCGGCTTCAAAGGCGGCTGCAGTGATTCAACACTTGGCATAGGCGAGGCCAGCCTCGGTGATTGGTCACCCGGAGCAATAGTAGCACTCTCATCACGCATGAATGGTGCACCCTGGAAGGAAGATCGATTTGACATCGGAAGGTCTCTAATATCAGCCGGAGAGGTTACCGAGGGCGAACCCTGAAGCTTAGCAAGAGCGAGGTTGAGGTGCATATCTCGTGACGCTGGTCGTGAGTGAGCTTTCTGGACAGGTCGCTGGAGCACAGTAAAGCCGGATTCATCGGCATCATCGAAGAGTGAGGATGGTTGAAAAGGCGCCTGTGAACTGAAAGAACTTGGCCGTGTCGAAGACAGGTTCAAGCTGCTGCGTGACACGTGCTGTGATGGAAGAGTTCTTGGCGTCATGGACGGAGAAGGTATCGAAGGAGTCGCCAGTGGTGGCGCAGGGATAGGTCTCGCCCTGTCCTCCAGGTTGGCCTTGTAGACGGCACTCGACGAACTCTTGATGGATGCATTATCAGGAGGGTAGCCAAAACTCGCGCGACTCGCTGGTCTGCCTGAAGTTTCGGAGGTTGGTGACGAGGCACCAACACTCTGCCTCAGTCTCGAGTACAGTCCACTGATTCCACCGCTGACAAACTCTTTCGGACCAGATGCCCTGCCACCAGTAGCGCTTCCATCGAAGTCTCTAAATGAAGTCAGGGCGTCGGATTTTGAGGCGGTTGTATGGATATCGTCGAGTGCTTGAGCCAGAGCTTCCTTATCAACGATGGACCGTAGTGAGGAGACGGAACCTCGACGAGAACGGAAAGCGGGGACCGGTTGAGTAGAAGAAGCAGACGGAGCCCTCCTTTCATGAGCCATACTGTGCTTTCCTTTTCGCCGAACGCGACTGTTGCTGCTTTCGCTGTCGCTGTCGCTGCCTGGTTGCCCAAGCTGACCAATTCATCCCGCACTGGTGTTGTTTATCTTCTTACTGACTTGTCTCCTAGACAGGCATCGCCACAGAAGCAAGGTAGACAATATAGATATATCTCGAATCTGCGATCAAAAGGTGTACAGGAATGGATGTCTTTGTCATATGTTGTATATTGATGCTGTCCGCGAGGATGGATGGAAGTATGCTATCGAACAGATGTGCCTTGACAAGGACTCTTCATGAAACAGACGGATACGAGAAAGTGAAGGCTGCCCACTCTCCTTACATCATGTGCGAATGATTCCAACCTCTTCGAAATACCCTGGACATTACACATCACTGCCGTTCTGACGTGTCACCCCTTCACGCTAACACATGACGCCTCGGGGGTTCATCGTCTCCCCCCGCCTGCCTATCTTGGCACCGTCGGCGCACCTTCCCCCATACCTCAAGGTAGCCAAGTTTCTTTCACCAAGGCCTCAGATGTGTTTCATGTTATGTTGAATTATGCAGTGCATAATCTGTCACCTTGTCTGAGACGCGTCGGATCAACTGTGCTTGTACTCACCTTAGATAGTTCCGCACGTCAAACGCCCTTTCCTCTTTGTGATTGATGTCGCTTTGAATGGTGTGCAAGATGTACCTTATCTACCTTAGGTAGCGCACTGATCTTACAGTACGCTCCGAACCTCTACTTGGTAAGTCCATTGAGATAATGGTAGCCATGAAGACTTGGTTGCATAAGGAGATACATTCTCAACTTACTGGACTTTCAATGCAGCCTGAGGGCAACGGCATGCTGCACAACGATGCCCGTGCCCCTAGCAGTGTACATAGAGATGGCTATACTTTCTGGCTGCGTAACATTGTAATCCCTCCAGAATTAGTCATAATCTCTTCTGTCAGTTGGGTGACAGTACGATTTATGGCAACAAAAGCTAATCTGGCTCTTCTATAACAGTGGATTAACCCAAAAGGGCCCCAGTGCTTCGTGGCTGATGCTACAGTCAGCATTCTTGCAACTTTCGAACCCGCAGCAGAGAAAAACCTTCCCACCCTGGAACAGAGATGCGGTACTCCAGTCTGGGTTACTTCGTTCGACTTGTTTGCCACTCTGGACCAGAAGCATGACTGCGTTCGACTGATGATCAGAACCTGCGAAGTAGGCTCACAATCTGACGTGATTTCGAAAGTGGTCTCGGATCGCAAATTGCTCGCCGAGTGTCTCCAACTACAGAGGCTACTGATTAGGCTCAAGAAGCTTCAGGAAAGTAGAGAAGTGGAAGGGCGCGCGAAAATGGAAGACGAATCGAACGAAAGTGATGGAGAAATCTTGACACAGTTGCCACCTTGGACTGATGGGCAGCAGAGTGATCAGTCCAAGGTTGCAGATGAACACCTGCCTCCGGACTCCAGCATGCTACTTGATCAAGGTCCAGCTCTGCCTGCTGAACCGTTCTCTACCGAGCCACCATATCTAGCAGAAAGCTCGATGCCCGATGGCCTAGATGCCTCCGAGCCCGAGCCTGAATCTGCGATGTCAAATCCACAGGCGTCTTGCGATGACCGTGTTCCACTGGCAACAATTGTCAAACGATCTGCAAATGGAGACAGAATGCCGCACCCACTCTATCTCAAGTATGCCCGTAAACGGCTGTCAGCGAAGCAGAAAGCAACTCCACAGATAGAAGACGTCTCCGAAGAGCAACCAATCACGCATCAGCCTCCGGAAGGAGGAGGTCTAGTTGCTGATGTCGAGAGTAAGGATACTGAATTACCCACTCGACCACTATCGGGAACAACGTCTCCAGCACAAGCGCCGCAGTCGGAGGACAGTGAAATTCTGTCCGGGTGGAGTAATACTCCTGTCCGGGAGTTGACAAAAGAGGACTATCCTCCTAACGATAGTGATGTCGATGATGATCGCCCGGCGCAGAAACCCGTGGTCAGTCATGACCATCCCAGCGATCATCACAACGAGCACGTTGACACCACCGATAAAGGTGAAGGGAACATCAATGTCGAGGGGCTAAAGAGCCCCTGTAGAAGCGCCACACATTCACCTAGACTGTCCGCCCAACTGTCACCTAATGCCGGTCTAGCACCGAAGAATGAGTTGGGCCCACCACCAGGTCTGTCGGATGCGACGGACGAGCATCAAGACATTGCATCGTCACCTCCGCGAAGCTCATCCGTAGTGTCGTTCCAATCCCAGGCCAAGGTAGCAGAAAGTCCGTGGCTCGATCGAGCATCCTCCTTCAAGCGCAAACACAGCCCGCAGCTGCAGCAAGGAAATCCTATGAAACGGCAAAAGTCAGAGGGCTTGACCTGGTCACAGCCTAGCCAGCAACCTGCGGAAGACCCTCGACTTGCTTACCGACGACGACGGCGTGAATACTTCAAGGACATGAAGCGAAAAACATCTCCCGAAGCAGATGTCTTACCCAAAGCCGATGCTATGACGTTGCCGGCGCAGCTGGCTGAGGACACTATTAGCACCACTCGTGCTCCCGGTGAGAACTTGCCTGATACCGTTGGAACCCCCCTGAAACTGCAGCTCGAATCATAATCAGTAGAAGGCCAATCGCACGAGATAGTCCATGCAGCGAGGCACCCAGCAGAGCCGCGACGGGAATCAGTGCAACATCTGACTTTATAGCGAGAGCAACCTCACTCGTACGGCCCGCAAGGTTAGCCGAGCTTCGTGTAACCGAAGAGCCACAGCGGACGGTCGACTGGTGAGTCTGACAATCAATCATGATTGCTAAGAATAACCAGTCCATGAACTAAATCAAAATTCTACCCCAGGCTCCAAGATGTATACACCTCCGACCCTCGATCCAAGATCCCCCAGATCGATGTCTACAAAACATACAAAGCCGCCTTCTCTAGCAGCGAAATCCGACCCCAAGCAGGAGTGGCCTTTTTCAAGTACATTCCCATTTTGTTTTCCAAGTCTCGAATCGAGAAAGTCGAAGATCCCAGCACCAGCACGACAGCATACTATGTTCGAGGCATCGGCTTGAAGCTAGACTCAGACCAAACCCAGCAACAAGGTGTGTCTCATGAGAATATTCCAACGAGAACACTCGACACCAATACTCTCCCCTTACAGCCAAGACGCATGGATAAAACCCGTCTTGAAGCATTTTACGACTCCTTCGCAGCTCTGGGAAAGCCTCTATCGCAACAGGGAAATGCATGGGCGACGAAGACGACAACGAAGAATGGACAGCATGATCATGATACTCTCCATCAAGAACAGCAGCAGCGGCATAGTTCGTCGCGGAGAGCAAGTGGAAGTGAGAGGAATATCGACGTCCTGTCGTGGACACTCGGTGGCAGACATATATGAAGAAGCAAAGAGAGAGAGAACGAAGGTGAACTATCGACTCGGACGACTCTGTACTTCTAGTGCTACTCAAAAACAGAGGCACTTGCTCATCACCGAAAGCGACGGACGCTCTTGTCCCGTGTTCAGTCGTGGTAAATGACTTAATTTAATTTAGCTAAGACTAGATCCAAAAGCATATCACAGCTCAATCGACTTGGAGGCAAACAGGGTAGCAAGGACAGCCATGTGTGTTCTCAAGTACATCTCCAAACCCGTTCCTACTACTTCAAAATAAATGAATCTTTCTCCGACAGACCTTCTCTGTTCCCTTTCCATGTACAAAAGCTTTCAAAACCAAACAATTGACAAAATAGAGAGAAAGTGGAATCAACAAGATCAAGAAAATGGACTGCAGGATAAGTGCTAACAAGACACAAGCCTTACAGCCAAAAAAGGCGAGTAAGTGAGCCCAAGAAGAACATATAGTGGGAGTGCAAGGCCCAAGAAACAACACCGTCTCAAACACATTCAAGTCTTCCAGATGAGACGTTCGACGACCTCGGGCTCCCACATGAAAGTGTCTTCAAGCCCGGAGAAAGTATCATCTCCCTCGACACTGTCTCCGAAGCCTTCTCCGTCGACCTCATCTTCCAAGTCTTCGGCATGCCCGTCGAGCAGATCGTCAGTATCTCTGAGCCTAGGACACGAAGTAGCAGGTAGATACCACACAAACTCGTTCTTGAGCTGTCGTGCAGTCAACGACGACTTGCCGTTTGCGGTAATCGCAGCGGCTTGCATGTCTTCGAGGCAAGACGTGATGGGAAGACGGATGATGTGCTTGACCATGGCTTCTGTGTCCGAATGCAAGGAATTCCAGGACTGAGCATTCGGTCCGACGACTAGGGCATAGTATGCTCTCATAGTTTCGGGGATACAGCCGGGGGAAAGGGTCTCTGGCTCTTGCTCTCGCTGTTGCTTCTGCGCAGCGTCATCGCTGGTCCATATGTCACGGACGAAAAAGTCGCTGCGTCTCGAATAGACAGATTCTGTGACCCGGGTGTGTTGAGCAGAAGTGCCGATTGGGGACTCAGCAACACTCTTGATGACCCATCTGTGGTCAGGCATCCATCCGTTCTTTAAAGGGTAGGCACATTGCCGCCAGTGATACCTACATCCGGATCCCTCGATAGAGCCGTCGTATCCTGCTTGGGCGGTCTCATAGGCCCGGCACGTTCGGCAGTATTGGGGCAGAGGCGCATGGAAAACCGGACAACAGGATTCGGTTGTCAGAATCACCACTTCGAGCTTTCGAAGGTTGGTTAGGCCGTGAAGGTACTTGCGGGTGGCCTGCCAACGGGGTAGTTGGGCAAGTGGCAGTCCAAGGTACGCGATCGCCTCGGAAGGTGCAAAGAGGAACAGAACGAGAGTGGCGTGAAGCTCGAGTTTGAACTTGCGGATCTCGGTGCTGTGACCATGAGTGTGTACATACTCCAGGAAATCATGCAGAGCTAGAATGTCGTTACCCCACCAGCCGCTGGTACGGGAGACAATGACATAACTGCGAGCGCAAAAGTCTGTCACGTCCCCAGTGGGTAGACGACAAGCACTAGAGAAGACGAAAGGAGTTGTTCTCATGTACCATTGAGTGTATTCATCCTGGAGAGCCGAGGAGATCACACTGAACGGAGAGACAACAGTATAGTGAACGGTCGTGATATCTCTCTTGTCTTCGCGGCGTACTGTTTCGCCATTCCAGTTCAAGGTGAGGGCACTGGAGGCGCCGCTTCTAGGATACCTACGAAGGCGAAAAGGATTGACATTGCGCACGTTCTCGAAGATGAGGGCCAGGATCTCGCTAGGAAGCGTCAGGAGGGTGCAAGAGCCAGGTATCAAGCGGAGCTCGTTGAAGTTGGTCGAGAGCGACTCCTCAGAGGGGGTGATTGCCCTGGTAGATCTATGCGAATCCCAAGTTTCCGCTTCAACGCCCCAGGGGAGGGTATTCAGTACAGATTTCATACTGCTGAGCTTCGAGGTATCAATAGAACGCTTTGAGTCCAGGGACAAGAGTAGTTGCTCGAGCGGTATCCAACGAATGGTGTCAAAAAGTATAAAAAAATGTATAGGGGCCTGAGACACTGTAGCAATACAATCGAGGATAGTAGAAGAAGCAGGATTCGAGGATAGCAATGTATATATATAGCAATTAAAAAGAATGTGTGTGCATAGGCAAAAGCCAATTGCATCTGTGATTAGTTGTAAATACCAAGTTTGTTGCACCAGCACAGAAGATTCGATTATATAGCTCGGCTGCTACACAAAGTTCGTTGGAGGAAGGCATGACCGGCAATTCGGATGCGAGCGAGCAAGTTCCAGTTCTGTCCAAATGTTGTCAAGTACTTGTTGGCTATTTGAGTCTCACATATGTTGTTCTGTATGCGCTTTATACGTGACACTGGCCGTTAATCCTAGTCATTGTCGACCTATAGGTTCTCTGTAGACAGAGGCCCCCTGTCAGAGTGATCATGGTAAGTTTGTTATGCGTCAGACTATGTCGTGGATGTCATATGACATAGAAGTAGAACAATCACAGTTCATCGGCGTAACCTCGTGAGCCTTGTAGCCACTCCTCTGGATTCCTGGTTCGAATTTGCTGCAGCAATCGCAGCAATGCCATCAAAAACTTGGCTGAGACCCTCATCGTCATCCTCTCGGGGCAGAGCTGCAAATCGCTTGATATCAGACGAAAGTGCTGTCGTTGTGGAATGTTTTGCCGTTGTCGTCAACGCAGTCGTGGACTTGCCACGGAATGACGACGTTACGGTCATCGGTGCAAACAGTGCAGCATCAACGTCTACATCGCTCCCCCGGGGCTCTTTTGTTGAGGTGTGATTTTCAGCAACTCCTTTTCCTGCTTTTGTAGGCTTTTTGGGTGGTACATGTGCAGCTTCAGCAGGCTGAGTGACATGTTTTAAATCATCATCGCAGGCAAGTTTAGTCTCAGGGACAGCTTTCTTTCCACGGGCGCGTGTCGTAGTCTTTGTAAGGGTGGTCGCCTTCTTTTTTTGCAGCGGCGCCTTTTCGGACATTTGCTTTGACAGTGGTTCTGGCTTCGATTTCTCCTTAATTCCCTCCACGTCGGTGTCTACCGTAGTTGCGTCAGACTTTCGGGGAGACGCCAGATTTGCATCTTGCTCTGCCAAAGGCTTCCTATTGCGGATTGTTCCAGAGTCGTTCATTCTGGCTTCATCTTTGCGTGCAACAGTAGATGACTGATGTAAAATATTCTGCTTATGTGCTTCCCGTGGTGGTTGAGGTGAGGTGGGCATGACAGCAGCCACTTCTACAGTCGGAGGAATCTCGTTTACCTCAGGCTTTGGAGCCACCTTCTTTCCACGGCCTTTCCGCTTTGGAGGGTCTTCCGCCGCTATTTCTGTACGAGCGACTGCCTCATTTGGTGAGCTTTCCGGGGTTTCTTGTAGCGGGGTATCAACGACTATTTTCTTGGTTCGTCTCGGTTTGGATGTGGTCGTTATTGTCGAAGATTCACAATTCGAATCAATCTCGCGTGAACCAGCATTCCGTGTTTGAGCTGTAGGCTTATTGCTATGTGTGTCATTCCGCGCCGCCATCGCTAGTTCTGGGGCTTCTTCGAAAGCTGACAATCTGCGTTTTCTCGTCTTTTTCGTAGATTTCTCAGTGATCTTTTGGACGTTGATTTCGGCAGTAACCTGAGGCTGGGAGAGAATTTGTGCCTGCTTCTCGTCTTCAGTGGTCACTTCCTTCTTGGAAGATGCTCGACTGCCATGCTGCACGCTGAACAGATTGGAAGACTCAGCCTCTGTCTTTGCCTTTACCCTTGGCTTCGCCTTAGCCTTTTCTTTGGCGACACGTTGCGAATCCTCGGGCACAGGATTCGCATGTACAATTGTTCTGCAGTCGGCTTGGTCGGCCTCCTCTGGACTATCATTTTCTTTGGAAGCTTCGGCTCGCGCTCGCTTGCTTGGCAATCGTTGCGGAGCTAATTGAGACGCAGCAGGCGCCTCGGCCTGATATGCCTCACTTTTTGATACTCGACTGGGCGCCTTTCTCTTTTTGCTGACAGGGGCAGGAGGTCGTGCTATGGTCGCTTTGTCGAAAGATAGTTCGTCATCATCCTCGGCATTGTCTTGCACTGTATCCACCTCCTCTGCCTTATGTTCATCCTCAACAACCTCCCTTATGGCTTCACGATTTTCTTTTGTGCGTTTTGTCGCGGGCTTCTTCTTGGTGAACAATGCTTTTCTCTTCTTCGGTGCCTTCCGTATTGGTCTTTCGGAAAGTACTGCCTTCAAATCGACCTCGTCATCTGCAGCCGGGATTGCTTCAGCTGCTTCAACCTTAGTCTCAATAAGGACATTCGACTCATGCTGCTTGATTCTTGGGACAGCAACACTCGGCGAGCGCTTCTTAGTGAATGCAAATCCATCGACTGTATATCCATTGAATGGTTCTTGTGGTGGCTGTGCTTTTTGAGTTGACGGAGGCTTTTGTACTGGGTTACTACCGGCCTTGAAGACGAATCCAAAGTTGCCTTGTATCGCTCGAGCACTACAGTTGTCAACCCAGAATGTTCATAGTAATTATGTTCATTCCATTATCGGCTTACCCGGCGCCTCGTTGTCGCATCAAATGACGCTCTTCGCGTACTCCTACTTTCTGTATCAACAAATCATTCTTCCGGGGGATCATAATCAGCACTAACCCAAGGCCACATCCATCTTCCACCTCATGCAGACTATATACAATGCTTGTTATTCGCGATAATACCTATTCAATACTGCTGTATTTACAAGACGTCATGTTTGTTTACCACGGAGGTGTCTGCGGAGAGGAAGCCGGATCAACAACGGCCCGAGATTCACGAAGTACGCGACGTCGTTCCAGGGTCCGGTATGGGAATCTGAGCTCGTCCGTAACTTTTTATGAAGCTGTGCGACTCGGTCGCAACAAGCCATCGCAGACATGACTCGACCGCCGCTTCCTCGAGGCGCGGATCCGTCGCTGCTGAAATCGTATATATGCCGCAGATGTATCCTGAACAACACACGCAATGCTAGATCCAGAACATTCCAAACGTCAGCACGACAAAGGAAGGCGCAGAACGAAGCTGACGCCGAATGGCAGTCACGGGCGCAAGAAGTCGCCTCTGGCCAACGGAAATCCATGTTGACAGTTCTGGAAGAGCGCGGCTTCATAAAAGATATCGCAGGATCGCGGAGCTCGCTGGAGAAGCTATTGAACAATAAACGGACTGCAGCGTATGCGGGAATAGATCCCACCGCACCTTCTCTACATCTCGGACATTTACTTCCCGTTATGATTCTTTTCTGGCTACACATCCATGGCTACCACGCGATTTCCCTGGTGGGAGGTGCTACTGCCAAAGTCGGAGATCCATCTGGCCGTCTCTCCACCCGCACAGACATGGATACGGATACTCGCATAACCAATCTCACTGCTATGCGCTCCCAAGTAGGACAATTATGGCAGAATCTGGTACCGGTGGTGGCAAAGCATGGATATATCAAGACTCCCACATGGAAGAGTGATGTTTACGACAACACGACCTGGCTAGCGAATCTACCCATCATCGATTTTCTGGCTGTCTTGGGTCGAGGCGCAAGGATGGGTACGATGATGGGAAGGGACACGTGAGTGAGTCCCTGGTGTTACATGATCACTCATCGCTGGGGATTGGTCAGCTGATTACGAGAGAATCACAGAGTACGCAACAAGATGACAAAAGGCGATGGCATGTCCTTTGCTGAGTTCACTTATCCTCTGCTACAAGCGTGGGACTGGTGGCACATGTACAAGACAGACGGAGTGCAGCTGCAGATTGGTGGCTCCGATCAGTATGGAAACATCGTCGCAGGAATGGATGCCATCAAATACATCAAGTCTTCGCAGTCGGAAAAAGACGAGACCGACATTGATCCCATGGAGGCGCCGTACGGCATCACCACCCCGCTTCTCACAACCAGCTCTGGGACAAAGTTCGGGAAGAGTGCTGGCAATGCTGTCTGGCTAAACCAAAACATGACAACACCCTTTGATCTATACGGCGTTAGTCGTCTAAACATTCTCAAATTGACACACAACGTATACTGACCATACTCTAGTTTCTCCTTCGCTCCTCAGACTCGGACGTGAAGAAATACCTCTGCCTCTTCACTTTTGTTCCCCTGCCTCAAATCGAGCAAGCAATGGAACAACATCTCGCCGACCCAGGCAAGCGCGTCGCGCAACATCTACTCGCGCGCGAAGTTCTCGACCTTGTGCATGGCGTCGGAGTAGGAAAAGCAACAGAGGCGCAACATTGCCTACTCCGCAAGCCAACTTTTGAGTCCTTGGTATCGTCATCCGTAACAATGAGAGGAAACGCCGCTGCCCCGGACACAGTTGGCACTGCGGAGGAAACGACATCGACTCCACAATCCGGAATCAACAAGACAAGATTACCCAAAAGTCTCGTGGTGGACACGCCCATCTCACACATTCTCTGTCATGCCGGTCTAGCCCCTACCAAGTCCGCTGCGAATCGTCTGATCCAATCGAACGGCGCGTACATTGGCGTCAGATCCGAGAATGACAACGGAAGCGAACTGGTTTTCCGTCCTATTCGTGGTCTGACTACTGAATTCGTTAATGAGGTTGTGCAAGAAACAGGCATGTTGGTGCTCAGAGTAGGAAAGTGGAAAGTCACTGTTGTTCAAGTCGTCAATGATAGTTCATAGTGATACTAAGAAATTCAGGTACAACTCAGTCCATACTCGCATATCAGGTCGCACCTTCTCCTGATCAAAAATGGTTGCCGTCCCGGTCCCGTTCCCGCGTGAGTGTCCTTCTTCCCTCCTGAAATCCACTACAAGTATTGCATAGGACTCGAGGTAAGTGCAATCCAGCCATGGCTTCCAATTAGCTTTTTCGCTGGTTCGAGTCTCTATAGTTTCCCTGCTGCCGTCAGCCTGTCTTCTTCTCCTTTCATTCTCCAATCTCAGCAACAGCACAAGCAACCAATACATCCCCAGCACAGCAACAACAACAACAGTAACAACAGCAACCACCACCTCAGCCGCCGCCTGTGCTGCCGCCTGTGCTGCCTCTGCTGCCGCCTGAGCCGTCGCCTGCGCCCCCGCCTGTGCCCCTGCCTCTCAGTCGGGCTGGCGTGGAAGCGCAAACGCCTTCATCGAGTTCATAATTCTGGGCGTCGCCTGGTGCGTTAGCGCCCTTCTCCGCAAATTGTACGAGTCCCCTGCTGTCTGGCTCTGGTATCATATCCAGGGGAGATGGCGTGCCCGCCTTGAGGGCATCTATTATTATGAATCGGCAACAATGCGTGCCGCCAAGGAAAACATCGCGGCAATACGGGCCTCCAAGCCAGCGCGAGAGAGGGAGGCCGCAAGGCGGAGAAGATGGTCGGGCTTGCCGATATAGTTAGCAGGCAAGGTATGGGGATGAGGATTTGGGGAAGGGAGAGGGGAAGGGAGAGGGGGAGCCCTGGATGGGGGTGGAGAGACCCTCACACCAACGATGTATTCTTCACGTTAAATAATTCTGCTGAACAAAGTATTCATTCTCTCTGCAAGATCAATCCCAAAGCGCTGAAACACAGGCCCGTGACACCAGACGACAAGTATCTCAGCCATCGACTCACTCCTCATTATCTGAAGACCCTTCTTCAAACACTAGCCCCAACTTGTACACTACCGAAGTTGTCGATGAAACTGTACACAATACAGGTAACTTGTGCTCAGAGTAGGCAAGTGGAAAGTCACAGTTGCCCAAGTTGTAAGTGATGATATATATGATGCAGAGTTGGCAAAAGAATCATAAGAACAAGCTCCCGGCTCGGCCGAGTTCAAGGCCGCTAGAGGTGGTATCGATGGAGAACAAGGTCGGTTATGGATGAAGAGATTGCATAGATCTCCTGTCATTGTAGCATGGAAAAAGGCAACATGTCTGTGAATTCCTGCACCCATTGTTAGCCAAGATCTCCAAGATGCTTCAAGGTCCTGAAGAACAAGTGATTGACCCATCGGAGGAGTGTTTGCAACAAACCATGGTGTGAACGTCAAATGGCCAGGGTTGCCCTCGTGGAAATCTCGCTGAAGCTAGTACCGCCAAGCCTTTCATGCAAGGTCAGGTCCATGACATCAAGCACGCGAAGTGCATGCCAACTTCCACAGCAGGTACAGGTAGGTACTTTACTGTAGTACAAAGGCATTCCTCAGCATTCCATTTCTTATTATTACATCTCACGTTCGACAGCCTCACCTCTCCTCTACCAATATCACATCCTACCTATGAGCCGACAAATATTCGATGCCATTGCTGTGTCGTCAATGTCTATCTACGATAGCTTCAATCAACTCCTCATACCATTAACAACTCTGGAAGATCACACCAAGCTGTCGTTTCAGCCGCAGGAACTAACATTGATAGACGTATTCATCGTCATTGTCCTCTTCCTATTCAGATCCCTCCTTCACTTTGTCAGCCTACGGCGGGACGATGGTGTTCAGCATGGCTCTCTGGGAACGCCAAAGATGACGCTTTCTATGCCTCTTCGCCTCTCGAAGAGTGACATAGATCGCTTTTCCATGACAGTTCAGCAAGATCGGTCCAAAGATTTAGATATGAGCAATCCGCAGATATTGCTGTTCTTATCCAGTGTCACTGAACCAGCCATGTTATTGCTCCTTGCAAAACGCTCATGTCCAGTGAGACCACTCGGTGCAGTCAATATGAAGAATAGATTCGAGCTGCTGCGCACTGATGGCAAGCCGTCTCCCCTATTAGCTGCAAAGGAAGCGACTGTCACTGCATCTCTGCACGGAGCCCCGAAGATTGCAAAGAGAGGCCTCGAGTATGATATTGAGACGACCCTCAGTCTTCGTGACCCCGAAAGTGGAGGCCAGGTCCCTGTCTTCCGGCAGGTTTTCACCATGCTGCAGTTCATGAAAGTAAAGCAAGATGTGCCTCGCGCTGCTGAAAAGTCAGAAGTCATCACCTCTGCTGCCGTGAAGTTGCCGATCTACATGGGAACAGACGAACCATCGAAGTGGGCAGCCATATGCAAAGACTACAATCCCATCCACATCTTCAATCTTGCCGCAAAGATCTATGGATTCTCTGGGAAGATCGCTCACGGCAACCATGTTGTAGCGAAAGCACTAGACATCATATCTAGTCGTTCAGAAGAGTCGCTGCATGTCTTGTACAAGATGAAGATGCCAATCTGGATGGAGGTGAGCTTCCGTCGACCTATAAGCGTGCCATCGCGGCTCGAACTCCAGGTTATACAAGGACCAAAGGACGACACAATTGCAGAGTTCAGGGTGGTCCACGCAGACAAGGTTTGCGTCGAAGGGGCCTTGGGAAAGCTTTGAGCAAGTACCACAGGATAACGGACGTTACGAATAGGATATCTAAGATGTTAGGAAACGTAGGTATAGTCCATTTCATATTCACATATCAATATGAAGAAGTACGTTCCCACGAAGAACCCTTCACCAGCATGGCCCCCATTCCCGCTCGCGTTTCCGATCGGATACCTGTATCGTTCTTTCCTCCTAGATTACACTACAAGCATGGGAAAGGACTCGAGGTAGGTGCGACCCAGTATGGCTTCCAATTCTTCACGTTTCCGCTGGTTCGAGCCCCTATATTGTCCCTGCTGCTGTCAGCCTGTCTTCTCCTTTCATTCTCCAATCTCAGCAACAACAGCAGGAGCAGAAGCCCTCAAGATATCCCCAGCAATAACAGAAGCAACAGCAAGCAGAACTTCGAGATGACCACCACTACCACCATCGTCCAGGTCATGACCAGCACCATCACCGCCATGGCCACCACCACTGTCACCATCACCGCCGCAGCCTCCACTACCTCCACCACCGCCTCTCAGCCCGGCTGGGAGCACAAAATCAACGCCATCAGCGGGTTCACGAGCCTGTGTGCCGGCTGGGTTGCCGAGATTAGCCCCCTTGGTTGGTTTCTTGGTGGTTACCTCCTCCGCCAATTGTGGGAACGCCCTGTTGCCTGGGTCTGGTTGCATCTGCCAGAGCATTGGCGTGATCGCCTTGTGGATCTCAGGACTGGGCCGGCGGTGTGGCGTGCCGCCCGGCAAGACTTCGACCAACGTGAAGCCTCCAGGTCAGCACGAGAGGAGAGGGCCGTAAGGTCAGCACAAGAGGAGAGGGCCGCAAGGCAAAGGACCGCGGAGGAAGGGAGGCAGGAGTCGGCCCAGGCATACAAGGACTGGCGCACCAACGTTTCGGCGGACAGAGATGCGTGGGCCCTCGAAGCCCAGATGATGGAGGAGGGCTCGCCATTACTCCGGCGAATGCCCAAGGCGCGATAAACAGGCAGGGGCAGAGGGGGTGGAGCCCTAGAGGGGGGGGGGGGAGGCCCTCACACCAACGACGAGTCCACACCTCTACGTGGTGTTGGTGACAGCGATCCGATTTTTTTCATAAGATCTCGGATTTAACTAAGCTGGACTCAGACATCTGCTAAACAAAGTATGCTTTCTTTCCGCAAGATCAATCCCAAAGCACCGAAACACAGGCCTGTGACACCAGAGACAGGTATCCTATTCGACTCGAGCTCTCTCATCTCTCGCCTCTCTTCCATTGCAGCCACAGCCATCGGCTCACTCCTCGTTATTCGAAGAGCTTCCTCCAGAGAGAAGTGCTGACCTGTGGTTCTGTCTGTGGCTTTGGCGGTGGTGGCGCCCATATCCTCTCTGTGCCCTTGCGCACTTCTATGCCGCCATAGGGCGGATACAGGACCTTGTGATTGCCAATAACTTGGATGGCTCTTGCACAGCAGGTAAACATTACTTCGCAGTGTCGTTCCGTGCAAGTCGCAAGTGTAAACATCTCTGGATCTCCCAAAGCCGCATCGTATTCCTGTTGTCTCAGCATATGGAGGTTCAACGCTAGGAGTCTCCTACGAAGGTCCCCATCAGCGATAGCTGCTTGGAAGAGGAAGGTGCGATGCATGACCAATTCGACGGTACCTATTGACGACGCAGGGGAACCGCTCTCGCGTCTTTTGACCATGGCATCCCACGAAAGCACAACAAATTGAACGTGTTCTGTTGAAAGTCTTGTCAGCTTCACTGTAAAGTATGATTGGCAATAGAAGACGGAACACACCTGGCGCTATGAACAGCAATCTGCCGGGCTCGATCATTGACTCCAAAATCCGCGCATGAACCCAGTCGCATTGGTCCGCACTTAGGAGGCCTTTCAAGAACAAGCAGCTCCATTGGCTACCTACGCACTCATAGAACCGTAGCAGCGCCGGGTTGAGTCGTTCCTCGAATGGCAAAGTTGTCAAATCCATGTTGTAAGATGACAAAAGATAATGCAAAAGGAAGCGTCTGAAAGCCACTGCTCTTGAACCTATCATCGGCACTATGTCTTTGGCAGTGAGCGGTCTGGTGGGCCTGTACGGTGGCGGATCGTCACAGTTATCGCCAAATTGGTCTTTGGTGGCGCACGCCGGAGGTGGTGGAGAGTTGTCCACGTTATGAGAAGCTGATGAGTCCTTTGGGCTTGGTGCTGAGATCGGCAAAAGACTGATAGCAAGGATGAATATGATGCTGAGAAGAGTGAGGTCGTGGCTGTATTTATACCAGATTGATGCACATGGAGCTTACAACAAGCTTTCGCATTAAAGTCTATTGCATCGTAGGTCTTACCATATCTACGCTGCTATAGGCTGGAGTGGGATGGTTCAAGAAACTACAATCATAGGCGCCGTACAAGACCGAGTTGTTGTCGAACGATTCGATGGATCGAGGCAGCATTCACTTGGTAGCATTCACTTGACACCGAATGAAGATACAAACGATCACTCATGGCTGTCTATATAGAAAATGGTAGCAGATGCTCTGCGGTATGCGGAAATGTGACATGTCGCGAGGACTCAAGCAATATGTAATGTGATCTGTTGATGGAACGCTCGACAACAGCGATATGCGATCCCAGCATTTTAAGATTGCAATGATTCATATAATCGTTTTATCGGGATTACTATCATCAATAAGGCCGGATAGTGTAGTGGTTATCACGTTTCCTTTACATTGGAGTCTACAAAATTTCAATAGATCGGAAAAGGCCGCGAGTTCGATCCTCGCTCTGGTCATTTAAATAGTGTACGAACGACTAACCAACGTTCTTCCTTTTGCTTTTCTCATCTGGAATTGTTCTTTGTTTTTGCGTATCTGGACAAGGTTTACAATGTTCTATTTGTTCGACCTCGTAGGTGTGACTACTTTCTTTCTTCACACCTATATAGAATGGTTGATGGGTGATGATGAGTGCATTTCGTTGGCATTTTGCTGACGCTGGCATACGGGCTTGTCTCTAGGAGCACGCTCCGCCCCTCGAATACTTCATCTATCGACATGCTTGCGTCTGTCTATACGGCTGTATATAGAAGAGCTCGTTACTAATCAATCTTCCCGATAATTTGTTAATAGATTGGTAATAAACAGTCGATGACTTCAAAATGAACAGGCAATAAGTCGCTAGTAAAGAGGCGACGAATTTATAGTGAACGGTTGACGAAATTAATGAATTGTCATTGAATTCTGATGAGTATCTGGTAAATGGTCAACGACCAAAAAACAAATTGTTTTGTAGGTTGTCTACCCTTAGGGCGACAACCTTAGACTATATAGATTATCGCCATTCCTCAGGCAAGAGACATGCTTCTGCGCATAGTCATTGAAGCTATACATACACACCGTCTACACGAGGGGATGTGAACCCTACGAGATGCACTATTCCGGACCCATTCACAATACTACAGTCTCCACATGGCAGCGACATCACCTCACGACCATCCGATCTCAATGATCTCGTACGAGTCTACCAGCATCAGGGTAATCATGGATTTTACATCTCCGCAATCAGTCCTTATGGCAGGTCGTATACATCAGTATAGAGATGTTCGTTCGATGTAAGCGTCATACAGTACATAGACATGACGTACACGGTTCAGAACAACAGTGGGTGTCTACGAACCACAACTATCAAACGTAGGTGTAATCGTGTGCATTCTTTATATCTAATAATTGTCAAGTCCGATATCACGAGCACTTCCTTGCCAAAAAACGAAAAGAAATTAATTTTCCACCGAAACCACTTTCCAAATGCCTCACAGCAAGACCCCCGGCGGCGCAGGCGCATCCGCTAAGTTCGAGAAGCAGCAAGCACAGAGTACGCACCTTGCCTATCTTCACGCTGCGATCACAAGTACACAACAATATTGACATGAGGACAGCACATGGAACTGGCGCAGACAACGCCCCGGGCCACACCGAGGCCAGCCGTCCCGGCGAGGCCCCAGTTGCTTCGGACTCCGGAATCAGCAACGTCGGCATCGACAATGGATCGAATCAGCCTGGCGAGAAGGGCGTCAAGGGCGTTCCTGTCTCGAGTGAGCCGAGCAACCCTGGTGCGAACATGAAGTAAACTTTCAAGATTGGAGGGGAAGTAGAGACTCGCGGACATGGAAGCTGGGGCCATTCTTGTTGATGGATTGGGAGGTGGATGATGGCATTGATGTTCATGACGACTTCATGAATCTGTACAAAGTTTGCTTGCTGTTGTGTCACGACTGGCATTGTGATGAACACATACGGACTTGCATTGAAGTGCAATGATACCACAATTGAAGCTTATATTCGTTTACTCCCCTGAATAAGCTGCACTTAGATGTCATGATCTGGAGTTTTGTGTCATCGACTATCGTCTCCATTCCGTGTCCCACCCATCACCTCCTTCTTGTGTCTTGATTATAATCTCCATTTCGAGTAGTCATCGACTGTCATTTCCTTTGTGTCATCGCTGTGTCTCTACCTGTGTCAAATCCCTCTCTCCCTTTCTTCCTGAGTAGCCGCATCGTGTATAGTTGAAAAACCAATATCGAGTCTCTTAGCTTATCCGCTCGTTCCGCTGTCGGATATCTTTCGAATCCCCAAGCAGGGATCCATGTGTTGTATACGTATTCAATGCACGCAAAGAGAAGGTGACAGACCATCTAAGCTTCGTCGGCACAGTAGCAGTCTTCGTCCTCATAGACGTCCTCGTAGACGTTTCCGTTGGATTTTCCTTCACCTCTGGTGGACTTGGTGTTCTTGTCGAATACTTCTTCGGCGCGATCACTTTCCTCGTCAGTCAAAGTCTCGTCGTGACTGTGGCGCGCAGAATCATCATCGTCGTCGTCGTCGTCATCATTAGATTCAGTCCGAGATGCAGAAGCTGGCAGAGGAGGCAGACTCTGTAGACGAGCGAGCCGTTCTCTCTTTAGCACTGCTTCGCTTTTGGCATGTGGAGCGGAGCTCATCATGTCTTTTGCGCGACTGGAGCTCTTATTCGCATGAGGACGTTCGGATTTGATGGTTTTGGCCGACGCAGAAGAAGGTAGGTATTCGTCGCTGCTGAGCGAGTCGACAGGAATAGACACGCCCTCTGCAGGTGCATAATTGTCAGACCTTTGAAAGAAGAGAGGGGAATCGTAGTCGATGACAGAAAACGTTTCGTCTTCGTTGGTCGGAGCGATGGTGGCACGTTTCTTGTTAGGCAAGTCAGGGGTAGTGGCGACTCCTGTGCCTCGTTTTCTTTTTCCTCCGTTGCTGACTTTATTGCCATTCTCGACATCTGTGTCCGCAGTGTTCAAGGTATCACTGGGGCCAGAAGCAGCCTCGATCTTTCTCTTGATCGCAGTCCAGGCGTTACGTGCAGATCCCTGCTTCAGTCCGATCAAGTTCGCGAATTGAGTTAGATCGATCTATAGAATCAGATCAACTCACGGACAAGCGGTTTTGGCAATGGTAGACTCACCTGCGGATCGATTTTGAAACACTGAAATGCAGCCACGATGTGATTGCCTTCTCTGGCGCTGAACGTGTTTGGAGTCTTGGGAGACTTGGTCGTCAACTTCTTCCTGATTGCAGCCCATGCGTTTCGGGCGGATCCTTCCTTGAGATTGATCGCTATTGCGAAAGGCGGGAGGTCGATCTGCGCGGCGTCAATCAGTGAGCTCGTAGTTGTCAATTTTCGTGATGACGAAGTAGATAGCTAGGGAATAGGAGATGCGAGAATAGACTTACCTGCGGTTCATTCTTCAGGGATTGGAATGCCGCGACCATGTATCTCGATTCACGCTCGGTGAAGAGAGGTATTGTTGGTCTGCTGTTTGGCGCCATTTTCTTTGCTACTGTTTTGAAACTATAGGCTATGTTCTTGCTTGTAAAGAGTACTTGGGCTCGAGAGGTATTTTGTTGTTGTTGATCTTGTTGCGATCAAGTGTAGAGTGAAAAACTTGGATGTAGTGACTCCTTCCTTCTTCTGTTTCGAAGTCAGGGAAGAAGTAAGCAAAGTGGTCCTAAAGTGAAGAAGAGCCCCAAAGGAAGTTGTCTCGAGAGTTAAGACGATTTCACTCCGCAAGCACGGCTCCGACGATAAAATGCTAAAAGCAGGAAAGTGCAAGTGCAAGTGAACACGAGCAAGAAGCAAAGAAGTGAAATTGAACCGCTCGCAGAACAAATGAATCAAAACACATCAAAAACACCTACCTCATCAGCCCCTCAAAAAGATCACCCCGACCTCACGCCTCCCTGAAGCCCTCCAAATAAACCCCAGTGAAAACTTAGAGAACCAGTCACCCAACACCATAACCCAGAACCCCCAAGCTAGCTCAAGCTCAAATTCGATTCGTCTAAACCACGCTCTTCCTCTTCTTTTCGGTCACCTGAGGGTTCTTACACGGGGGCGGTTCGCAGACCCAAAAGCAAAGCAAAGAAAGCAAACCACAGTAGAGTGCCGATTGGAGGTTTGACGCCATTTACTTGTCCAGTGTTCTCGATTCTCTCTCCGTCTTATAGACAGGAGACAAGGGAAAGAAAAAATGGGAGGGGAGTAGAATGTAATATGGTGTGTTTATTGGGTTTTCTGGTTCTGGCTCCGTCGTTAGGGGTAATACCTTCTTGCGTGCTACTTGCTGGTGCTTTTTGCAGATTTATTGTCGGTTGAGTGAGTGGGTTGTGGGTTTATGAGTTGCAGCAATTTTGTCTGAGGATATATAGTGGTTGTGGTGATGTGCTGCAGCTTGTTTCATGTTCATGAGTGATCGTGCATAAGGTACCTTAGGCACCTAGTCGTCGTGGGGATTTCATGCAGGGTTTCTTCTGTTTTGCGGACACTGCAGCTTGGAAGGTGCGCGTGCGTGAGACAGGCAGTTTTGTATTGGAGGCTTGTTCTTGGGTTTAGCATGCTCATGATCAGGGATGGGCTGATAATTAACTTCTTGGTATAGTCATTGCAAAGATGGGTATATAGCTTCAAATCATATAGCAACAGAGTTAGAAAATTGCCACCAGTCATTCATCTCTTCTTGGTCCTCGTTACCAACACCGAGTCCTTAGGACCTTTCTGGACAAGACAACCTTTCCTCTTCTTCTTCAATCAAGGCTCTTTTTCTCTTGGCAGCTTTGCGCTCTATTTTGCTTCTCCTCTCCTTTTCCTTTTTCAATCTTGCCTCCTTGTCTTTTCCTCGTCCCTTACGCCGAAGGACCGGTTGTAAGAATCCATCGAGACGTACACCGCCCAACATTTCTTCGTCATTTTCTTCACCTGCGACGGAACTGCCATCTTCGTCATTGCTATCGGCGCCTGAAATGACAGAAGACCCAACACTGATGTGTCTTGACGGCTGCTTTCTTTTCGTCGACGGCATGGCTTGGATCCGAGGATCGTATCTGTGGGTGCGGCGCAGATGGTCGAGTAGCCTGCCTACTCTTGTATAGACGGAGCTGGTCTCACAATGCGGGCACTTCAATGGATCAGGTGGAACCCAATTCATAGGATTGAAGTCTAGTGCGTTTTGTCTTTTGATCTGTCCGGTGATTGTAGAGTGACCTCTTGCCATTTTCCGCTGGGCTTCTTGCTCGATTGCTACAATCTCTTCGGGCTTCTTCTTGTGGCTTCTCTTGAGATGATCGCGCCAACGGTATGCGCGTTCGTAGGGGAGCGCATGACGTTTGCACATGGGAAAGGGACAGAAATATCCTGCTTGGCTCTGAGTATCTTCTTCGGAAGTAGAAACATATTCGTTTTCTTCTCTTATTGGACCATACTCTGGGAATGTGCGGAAAGTCATGGTTTCGCCGAAGAGTGCCTCACATCGTTTTGTCGCACGCTGTATAACAGATTGATCCCAGCCCGTCATTGCTGCGACACCGAGGACTTCGCTCCAATCCCGTAGGCCGAGCTTACGGGTATATCGAGGTGATGAAGGTGAATGTGCTGTGGTCTTGCTAGTTGTCTTCTTCCGTGGTGAAGTATGTGCTGGTTGAGAATGGTGATTCAAGTCTTCTGAGCCAGAAGATGAGTGATCGAGCGGACCAGCTGCACCAATCATGACCTGGTCTTCCTCCTCATCCGAAGGCTTAGTGCTATCATCTTGAGGTGCAGGAGTAAAGGCCCTCTTTCGTGACTTTGGTTTTTCAGCTCGCGATTTGGATGATACAACAGAGCGCACAGAGTCATCACTAGTATCCCCTGCATCTCTGTTACGCAAGTAATGACCTTCGCGTTGATGGTGCAAAGCCAGCAAAAGTGAATCGAGTCTGGACATGACTTGTCTCACGGTCGGAGCAAGTAATTTGTGCGAATAGTCATCGTCGGCAGAGAAGACTGGACGGGCAGTAATCATTTCAGGGTCATCATCATTGTCTCCGTCATACTTGACTTCTTCGCTTTTGACAGGACCTACTGCAGCAGAATTGCCTGGACCAGGAGAAGATGTGGGCTGCCTTGGTGATGGAGATGGGGAAGACGATGGAGCGCTCAGTACTCTCGACAAGGGCGACGAAGAGACGGGAGATGACCTTGAGACAGACACAGATCTGGATCGTCCAGGATCTCTCGACATACTTCGAGACCTGCTTCTGTGCTCTCGCTCCACGGGATTGTTCAGCTCAGCGTCAGAGCGCAAGGTAGACCTAGGTTGACGCTGCAACCATGCTTCCTTTGCCTGTCTCAAGAAAGTTGCATACAATTCCTCCTCCAAACCTTTACTAGGCTTTTCAGGTCGTCGAACATCGATAGGCTTTACAGAATAAGCGTCCAATGCCTGATCCATACCCGATGCGCCAAACATGACATCGGCATGAGGGACGGCCTCTGGCTCCAAAGGCCAAGCAGTCCATCTGGCATCCGGATACCACCGCTTCTCGCCCGTCGCTTCGTCCTTGGGGATCCATTTGCTTTTCCGCATAGCAGAGGCTTTGGATGCTTCGACGTTGCCAGCAGGCCGACGTAAGCGGGCTTTCAAGACATGAGCATTATATAGATGCGCACTAAGGTCGTTCGCGCGCAATTGGCCCAAAGAAGCAGCCACCGAACGATCTGCTTCGGTGTAATGTCGCCACGCGCGGGCCCATCTTTTGTTCACACGTCCAGATGCAGATCCAGGTTCGGAGATGGCGTCGTCTTCTGCCTCGGTCTCTCCATTTTCGAGGTCTGTAATACCTGCCGGTGGAAGCTCTACACTCTGGGTCCCTAGAAGAGAAGGCTCATAGTCTGAGACACCATCAATGCTTGACTCGAGCCTTCCGGAATTGGGCGAAGTAGGGGGATTTATCTCTTCAATGGAGAAATCAGAATCCTCTTCTGGGAAGCCCGGAGAGGATGGCACATCTGATGTTTGTCTGCTGTCGCCACCAAACAAGGACATGATCTTATTTGTTTTTGGAAAGACTCATTCCGAGTGTCCTCCTCCAGCCATTATCTTTGACTAGCTGACTGGGCCTAATGGAGACGAAGGAGCAATAATGGTAGAGCAAACAAAAGATCTCCGAGGTCAAGGTCCAACTTGCCGCAATCGAAGCTTGTTTGCTCTGTTTGTTCGAAACTCCCACTTTCTCGTCAGCAGCTTCTATACCAGCTTCGTCTCACTCCCGTCGTTACCAAAGCAAAACCACAACCACACCTACGCGTCATCTCCTCGCCGCGCAGCCATGTCTTCATCCCAAGAAACTCTTCGAGCGCTAGAATCCTACCGGCAGCGTCTGCACGCGACCTCGACAAGTCTGGCCAAGATCCGCCACGACCTCGAATTCAACGATCCGCTGCCCTCATGGACCTCTCTGTTGACCTCCCTGCAACTCGCCCAACACAACCTGCTGTCTCTACAGAACCTGCACACAAACTCCCAGACCGCCCTGCGATCAGCCCACGTCTATCCTCTGCCTTCCTTCCCTGGTCGCACCCAAGAACCACTGCTCGGACAACTGCTGCGCAAGAAACTCCAGCCCGGCGTCGAGGATTGGATCGCAGACGGGGAGAAGAAGGCGGCTTCGTCGCTATTGTCAGAAGATACAGGGTCAGATACTGCTGCAGAGAAGACGACGGCGATACCAGAGACCCTGACGGTGGCTCAATTGGAACATCTCTGGAACTGGGCCGGCCCCGAAGCAAATCGCATCGCGCGCGAAGACATTGGCGCGGAAGGTTGGGACGACGTCTTCACTCTAGCAGAAAGCGATGCCGGCATCGAGAATGTCGTCACCGGTCTGCGCAGGAAACTCTGGGAAAGCGATGATGAAGGGAGTGACGATGATGACGACGATGAAGCGGAAAAGAAAATGAAGACCGATGATGACAATGATGGAGATGCAATGAATATTGATGGTGAAGACAAGGTCAAGAAAGAAAAACAGACGACGTCGACGACCATCGAGTGGGGGGGAATGGACCGTGGCAGCAAAATCATGATGGCCAGGCCGTTCGACGAGTCAAGTACGCCGCTTCCGCTCGAGACTATGCTGAGATATAGTCTCACGGGTCAATTACCGCCCAGTGTCCCTGCTGGAGGAATGCCAATACGGCGGTGATCGGACTCAATAGCAGAACCCATCATTCAAAATATCCATAACGGCCACACGAAGAGTCATTCTAGCTGCCTCTACGATCCTCTCTGAGCCTATTCAACACTATTAAAAGATGACCACGAAGACCAAATTGAAGTCATAAGGGGAAAAAATAAATTGATTATGGACCGTAAAAGGTTTCCGGGGCGATAAGGGGGGGTATATCTCGGCAAAGGCCAACAAACATCGCCGCAGCGAGAAACAAGACTCCAGCTGCAGTCCCTCCAAACCGAGCAGACTTTTCAACCAAAAAACGGACAATTAGACGACCGATTCGAACTCGGCCGTGCAAACAGCTCCTCGGAGCAGCGAAACGAAAGAAAACTCCGTAAGAGATTTGACGGGCGTGTAGCTTCTCGTCTTTTCCAATTTTTAAAAGCAAGTATCCAACGCCTTCTTTCCTTTCCTTTTCCTTTTCCTTGTTTTGCCTCTCATTTGTGATTAAGTGAACATTCATTTTCGTAAGATTGTTCCTCCGTTCTGACATTATATTGACGCCCTGTCCTGTGTCTCATGCTTGGTTTCAGAGATCAGGACCAGAGCTTTGCACTCGACCGCACAAGTGTTGTCGGTGTTTCGCCTAGGGGAGAAATATGTCGGGTCTCATGCTGGTCTATCGCCAGTACCCAGCATATCGCCCCTCGCTCGATCGAGGCTCTGCAGCCTGATATTTCGTCCCCGACCCAGACGTAGAACTGTGGTAGGGATATGCTGAGGCTGACCCTGAAGTGCGAGAGGACGAAGAGGAGGAAGGATGCTGGTGGATGATCACTGGTCCTCTGGATGACGATGAGGAAGAGGATGAGCCTTGGCTCGTGTAGCTCGGTGTGGAGTATCGTGACGACATTGTGATTTTTGTTGTGCTTCTTGCTGAACTTCTCGCAGAAGTGCTTGTGACAGTGATGCTGGTGGTGGTGGTGGTGGTAGTGGCTATATTGGCTGAAGATTGAAGTGATGTATCACTTCGGAAAGCTTTTGAGTGGTCGCTTCGATGTTCTCTTCTTAATTGATGGAGACTGGTGAACACTTTGTAGATTTGTGGCTAGTGACGTTCTTGCAAGATGAATATGCAGGAACAGAGGTAATAGGAAGATCTCCTTTTATATTTGTGCAACCGATAGGCTACAGGCCTTTGCTCCAAATAGACTATGACTGGATAATAGACTCGATGACTACTTTTGGTTGTGGCGCTAGAGGCTGTGCAACGCCCTGAGGCTTTGCGCTTACTGGGCTGCTGACGGGGGTACTTTGTTGGCGGCTTTCTGTGGCGTGGGGGGTTGCTTAATGCAAGTATGGAACGAAGTGAGAAAAGAGCAAGTGTGCGGCAGTATGTGATTCCTATGATGTTTCTGAAAAGGTGATGTAGAAGATAGAAGGCAAGAAAAAAAGGACAACAGCGAGTATCTATACTTATCTCCAACAATACTCACGGCTTGTGGGCGACACACCAAACGCGTTGCGAATGCGTAGCCTCGATGGGGGGGGGGGGGGGGGGGGGTCCCAACTTCACCAGCAATAGTCACGCTCCCACGCACTAGGTAGAAGCACTGTGGACGAGGTAGGGGTCAAGAGACGTAACTGTAGTTTTTGCCACTCGCAACGCGTGGTTTCCCAAGGCAGAAACGTTTGGTCGCCATCTATTATTGGTTCACGAATGGCGACCTTGTAACTGCGCATGCCCAGACCTGGGCTCGAGTCGCTGGAGGCTACAATCTTCAAGATACCAACCAGGGCCTACGCAGCGAGGCGAGAGCTGAGTGGAAACCAATTAACTCGTACCTTGCAGCAATTGACGAACCAAATTTCAACTCCCGCCCTTGGAGATAAATCAGGGCATTGGTAGACTAAGAGGGTGGGCGAATCACTTACATGTTGGCGAGGACTTCAGGCAGAAGCCATGTACCTAGCTATTGGTGCATGCATGAAGTACCTGTAAATGGTGTGGGTCACGAGAGTGTTAGAGTGCCGCGTCTGTAGACGGCTTCTGAGTTTCGTCATCATCGACTTGCCGTATGCGCCATCGTCGGCGCACGACGAACGTAACAGGACATCTACGATGGCGCCAATCTGACAATTGCATACGTAGGATGATGTTCAATTGAAGAAACGTTCTCATGGTGATGGTGGAGCAAAACTAAAAACAGTCGTGGGTGTTCCATTTTTAGGAACAACTGTCAGGGTTTGGGGGCCAAAGCTTTTCCCACAGCTGCGGCTCGTCGACGGGCCGAAACCGAGCTCACCTCTAAAGTACTTCGTCTCTCGACGTCACGATAGAGACACGATTAAGATGTGGTGTAGCATGTTCGAAAGACAACACAACAGAGGTTCGGAGCTTCACGGAACGGTAGATGCTGCATGTTATATGTTATGTAAATAGCTATCAAGGTGTTTGCGAAAGAATGAGAAATTTCATAGGGTGTTATGATCGCACAAGTTCGTCTACACTTGTGCCACGGCTTCCTGTCAAGTAACCTAAGGTACAGTATGGTACCTTGCATGAAAATCAACGATTAGGGCCTATCAGATTCTCCTGTACGAAAGAACTCGTTTCTAGTCATTGACCGTTTAAGGGGTAGTTATGGGAAACGCATTGACTAGTCATTAGGCTTTCATGAATTACCTATCAGAGACTCATTAACTGTCCATCAGAAGCTCATTGCCTGTTCATCAGGAACTCATTGCCTATCTATCAGGAAATCACCGACCATTCATCAGGAAGTCATTGACTACCTAGAAACGACAGATCCTATAAGCGAAGCTTGTTCCTTGCTATGACCGGACTGTTACTTCGAAGTATTCTAAGGGTCGATGGGAATATTTGGTGCTTTGCAGTTTGTATACACACCACAAGCTGAACCCCTCTGGTATGATCGTAGTGAATATCGAGTAGTGTACACTATGAGCATAGTACCAAACCTCATACATCCCCAACACTTACGCATGTCCGGCAGTGTCATTTCTGTCCATCTCTTCCTTCAGAATCTGCACTTGCTTCTTAAGCTCAACCCACAAGGGAAACCTTTCGAGCCTGGATTCGCCTCCACCTTCGAGGTAGACATTGCCACGGATGGATTTTGGAGTTTGATCAATTATCTTCATGTCGCGCACCAATTCGCAGAATGTTTTCAGTCCCTGCAGAGTCGGCTCGTACGCCGTCGCGATGGGCTGATTAGAGTCTGCCTGGCTGATAACTTCATAACCAACGGACTGGCTCTGTATCGCTCGGGTGCCTGCGTTCCACTGTTCCTCAGATGTTCCATCAGCTCGGGTAAAGATAAGTGCAGAGGGCAATTCCTTGTGGCTGGGCATCGAGACGTCTTCATTTGAATGCCTTTTATCGCCGCTGCTCATGCTCTCAGTATCGTGAACAGCCAGAGCCAGCAGCGCAGCGATAAAGGCTTCCTGCATGTATGCGAAGGAGAAGCCGTCAGTGATCTTTGACATGCCCTCGCAAATCTCGTCAGGAAACTCAATGTCCTCGTTATCACTGAGTTTCGTCTGCCAGAACTTCGCATAGGCGTAACGCTCGTCCTTGTTGGGGTCTGGAAAGTAGTATTTACGGTCAAATCGCGATGGACGTTTCGCAATACCGGGATCCAATTGATCGAGATGATTTGTGCTACCAACCATGAGGATTCCGTCATTGTTCTTCAAACCATCGACCTCGTTCAAGAAATATGAGCGAACGTTTGGAGTGATCAGGCTGTCCAAGTCTTCAAAGATGAGGTAGCAAGGGGCGAATCGGCGAGCCTGACCGAAGATCTGTCGAAGCGCATATTCGGGGCCGGCAAAGCTACATTGGAAGGGCTTTGGTCAATATCAAGCTGAACGTCATGTATATGGTCAGGAAGGACAGAAAGGACGTACCTTGACAGTGTCTTCACATAGAGCGTTGGAATAGGGTCCTTCCTCTTGTATAGTGCATGCATCATTGCCTTGATGCTGATAGTCTTGCCGTTACCAGGAGGACCATAGTAGATGACACCCCGCTTCCATGGCACCTTGAGCTTCTTGTAAGTCTCTCGCGAATTGAAGAAATTATCAACATCGCGAATGAGGGATTTCTTCATATCCTCGTTAAGGATCACGTTTTCCCATTCAGCAGCTTGCACACTCTCCCAGAGCTCGTGACTCTTCTGCCACATGCCCTGATCGAAAACCCAAACCTCATCGTGAAGTGCCATAGACCATCTACCGGCTTCCAACAAAAGTCGCTCCGTGGCCTTTGAAGAAGACGATAGGATATACTGGTTGGTAACACTCGGATATGCAGACATGCCGTCTCTTCCTTCTGCAATGTAGAGAACAAACTCTTTATTCTCCCATTCGACCATAAATTTCCCAAAATGCACATATTCAGCCAGTCCATCATTCTCGCCGTTAAGGCGGCGAACAGGAGGTCGGTATGACAGCCAAGTCAATCGATCTTGCTCTTGGTCAATCGGTGCCGCAGCAGCATGACCAGCTGCAGCGAAGGCGAGAATGTCACATGTTCCTCGTGGCGTTACAGTCAAGTGGAGCTGGGGATACTCGCGACGAAGAGCTTCTGTGACGACAATATCGGTATTGACTCGAGGTGCAGATGAATGTTCGAAGTAGGCAGTCGCGGCTTCGTTTTGATGGGCTGGAGCAGAGCTCAAGCGAGCAGATGTTGCGCCTGTCATGTTGACGATACGAATCACAGTCTGGACGAACGCCAGAATGATTAAGACTACGAAATTCGACAGATTACGCGGATGGACAGCGAATATTGTAGATAGGCGGTCGAAGGACTCAAGCTCCTCTTTATACTGGACCAGCTGATCGGCCGAAGGATTCAACGTTCAAGAAGGTAACAACTATTGCCCAGCTTTCTCAGAAAACTCACTCTCCAAGCTGGCAAGACTGCGAGATTCGGATTCTTACTTCTCGACAGCTCTTCGATGTAAATGACGATTACTCTCGTCGTAGAGAGGTAGCGGTAAACATCGAGGTATAGTCCAATACCGCAATCGTCGCTGTATTCCGAGCTCCGACTCGAGCTCCGAGCTCCAAGCTTCTGCCCCAATTGGAGCTCTCCCCACATTTCCTATTCCGCATCATGCCATACGTTCACCGAGTCATGATTTTGTGTACTTTGCCTCGGCTAATCATCTTTCCGTACAGTGGTTGACATGGGTGCTCCATGTACCTGCATTCTCCAAAATAAGACTATCTCACGACCTAATGCTCAGTGTGCGCTCGTGTCGTGGCCTGGCGACAGAAAGGCCTTTGATTGGCTGTCTCTCGATCACCACCGATTCGGCAACGCGATGGTAATGCAACCACTAGGGCTACATGACAACCGCATTTATGATCCCATCAAGCAATGGTCCTCTGGTTGCATTTCCAAACAGAGCCACGAACGGCTGTGTTCGTGCCTCGAAGTCTTGCCAAAGCGGTCAACGAACTTTTGCCAGCACTCATACCATGCTTGGGCCCGCCGTGTCTCCATGCTGCATACTTGTACACTTTGGGTTCCCGGGCAGGTAGTGGTCACTTCAGCGGCACCTATCATGCTACACACTACATTTCTGTGCCAGTCTCAAGTCAACAGATGGGGACAACAGGCTTTGAAAACCCCCTGGGTGGAGAACAAGCATGTGTTGAGCGAGCTCTGAACGCTTCATGTTGATCAGGCGGCAAAGCTTCTTATAGTACCTGTAGCAGAAATGTACTCTGGTTACAGAAGTCTACCCATCTGTATTATTCCATCCACTTACGAGTACTCACTGTACCAGATCACACGCTATACTCTGCCGAGTAAGGCACAGCACAGTAATCTGTACAGATACTTTGCGGAAGGATTCTTGATCACTGCATGCGAGATGATCGTCGTCTTCGCACGACTACAGTACATGCATGCTGCACCCACCCTCCTCGGCACTGAGGAACGGCTGACGCAGCGACTCACGCCTGCAACGCGACTCGTTGTACCGCGGCATCTAATCTACAGATAGTAAAGGTACCGCATCTGATCTATCAGAAGTTCTGAGCCTGTCCGCGATAGTTTCATGCGGCGGAAGGTATGCTCAGACGCAAGCAATCAATGGTGTAAAAGCCACGATCAGAGAAATCATAATCGTCACAGACTGCCAGCGAGTATTCGGCCAGACTATGTGGAACCCTTCGCGAACTGAAACGAGCACGGCTAGAGCATCTCACTGCTCCGCCTATTTTGAGTAGCGAGCTTAAACAGCACTGTAATGTTTCGTTATCCGCAATGTACCTACATAGTATAAGCATATTAACGGATAGATAGGTCGCATATACTCGTAATGAGAATCTATTCATTCAGCCACGAGTTTCGCAAGCTAGGAAGGGTGAGGGAGATCTTGATGTTAAAAGTCACCCCATCGATATAAGTAACCACGCTGGTGGGTATCTGTAGGATTTTTGAATGCCCAACGAAAATCGCAGATGGTAAAGGGGGGAAATAGTCCGAAACATGCAATGGCCGTCTTTACGACTCGTTTTAGTGGATATCTCTATCCAATCGTGTCGTTGTTGCGAGCGATTCCACTTTAGGCATATACTTTGAACGACACGTGTAGTGACCAGGATGAAATTGCGACTCGTCCTGCTCGCCACGCGATGTGTGTGATGGGACAGGAACACCGCCTAGAAGCTATCGGGGCATCTAGAAGACTTGAGTCGCTGAAGAGGAAACCCCATACAGAACGTTGAATTAGAGTGTGCCCGCACGTGCGAGGGGTTGCAATCAAAACAAGACAATCTAAGATATCCAACAGAACATGAATGGGCCGTCCATGCATAGTGCATGATGCATCGTCTCGAGAAGCATCTGTGCACAGGGTATACAAAGAAACCTCCACATGGGCATGTTTGAGCCCCATCAAGTGTTGCTCAGCTACCAAAATTTCAAGTCCTCGGGTCAAAACACAAGGCGCAGGCGCAGCCGCCAAGAAAACAAGCAAAACGGGGGCGAACGATCAAGTGAAAATCGTTCACCTAGACAAGCTTTGATGGGGCTCACTTGATGCTTCGTACATTTCCTACATTCAGATGGCCGCGGATGACCTCGGACTTCGCGCATAAACCTCCCAATGCGTCAAAACCATCGCTGATAGGATCAGCAATAATTGTGTAAGCAGCTATACAAGCTCTCCACATGACCATTGGGTGGATAATGTCAGTCCTCAATTGCCGTGCAGAGTGTTGAGATTGCAATGTACAGATGATGCTCCGAGCATCAAGCACAACGCGTTGTTGGCAGGACAGAAACGGCACTGATTGACTAATCGCAAATTTCTGCCGGCCTGAGCGTCGTATCGCTTTCGCGGACGAGCTTCTAGACGATGAGTAGTCAATCCCGCACCGTGTGCTCCTAGTACGAGCCACAGCGCAGTCCGTGACTCGGAACCCGCAATACCCAACAGTCGAGTATGACGATAACCGTGGTTCTCGAACCACTCAATTCTAGTGTGAGCAACCACATGACCGAGTGGAGAACAGAAATATCTCAATCCTGGACAGTCTGAGTGAGACAGCGCTGACCTCGGCAATGTTGAAAGACTTTTGTCCTTTGAGTTATTCGATGTCGTGAGATGTGATGCCGACGTCCAAGATCGATGTTCACATGTTCAGACGGAAGCAAAAGCAAAGCTTGGCTAATACGCTACATACGCAAATGGCCCATAGTGGATGTCCCAGATGATTTGAAAGACTCCTCGACCGGCACATTCAAAAGATGGGTCCGGGGTGCGAGGGGTCGTCTGCGATCAACGTGAGTTCTATGAATCATGCAGGGTCCATTCTCTACAGTAGAACTTGTTGAACGAGCGGAGGCGGCGGCATATCGGGAACACTGGCATGTTTCCAGCTGTCTCAACGAGACTGTCGCCCAAGCAATGCAATTTGACTGAGAGGGCTATGCCACCCCAGAAATTATTCCGACATGATAGGGAAGAAAGGAAAAAAAGATCAGTTGAGCCTTCGCAAACTTCGGTAAATCGTCATCGTTTCTCCTGGGAATTGGATGTTTCAACGGCGTATCTGCAGAAATCCTAAATAACCGCAGTTGGCTCACAGAGTTCCTCTAGCGCGCCTCTCCGCAAGCCCGGCAAGCTTTCTCCACACGCTAGGGGACTCCCCATAGCATCATTAATTACTGCATAAAAGACTTGCCCCGTCTCCTTAGCCTTTAGGATCACTCCCCCAAGCATTTCCACCCGTTGAAAAAGTTCCTCTTACTCCCTCGAGCTTTGCTGAGCGTTCAAGATTTTGCTCCGGCCTTTTGTTCCTTCCTAGATCTTCCTGGGTGATCACTATCAAATATTTGAGGAAATTCGAACATATAACCAAAATGTCTACAAGCACCGCACAGGAGCACAACGATCTTGGCAATGCCGCTCTGCACAACAAAGAGCTGAATGATATGGACTTTGTCAATGGCCATGACTATGCTCCTGCGAACGGTACCAATGGCGCAAATGCATACCCACGCCGAAGATTCGACTATGGTGGCAACCCTCTTGCACACATCAACACCGGAGAGTCCGTTCGTCTTCCTGCCTTTGGAGGTGAATTTCAACCTGGTCTGTATAAGAACATCAATGACCGCAAATTTGCCAACCCTGCGCCTCTCGGTCTCAGTGCTTTCGCTCTCACGACCTTCGTGTTGTCTCTGGTCAACCTCGGCACCGAGGGCTTAACCGCACCCAACATTGTTGTTGGTGCTGCATTCGCATACGGTGGTCTTGTGCAGCTGTGCGCCGGCATGTGGTAAGTAGACTGCAGTTTTAGCCTTCCTATTGTGTACTGACACATCAATAGGGAGATGGCAATTGGAAACACCTTTGGTGCCACTGCTCTGGCTTCCTATGGCGGTTTCTGGATTGGTACCGCTATCATCCTCACTCCCGGCGGCTTTGCTATCGAGAGTTCTCTCGAGGCGACAGGAGGCTCGGCTGCATTCTTGAACTCTTTCGGTCTCTATCTTATGGTGAGCACAGCGCGAAAAGTCTGCAATCAGTAGCAGCACTAACATATATCAGGGCTGGTTCATTTTCACCTTCCTTCTCCTCATCTGTACTCTCCGCTCCACTGTCGCCTTCTTCACTCTCTTCTTCACTCTCGACCTTGCCTTCCTGATGCTTGGAATTGCCTACATCACTGGAGCTCCCTCTGGAGCGCCTCAGACTGCCTGTCTGCGTGCCGGCGGCGCTTTCGGCATCATTGCCGCATTTGCTGCCTGGTACAATGCACTCGCTGGTATTGCCGATAGCAGCAACTCTTTCTTTGTTATCCCTGTTGCACACTTCCCCTGGTCCGAGAAGGGCCGTGAGAGACGCGACAAGGTGGACAACTCCGCGGCCCGCGCTGCCGAATCTGTCTAAGTTGGAGACAGAACGTAATGGAAAACGCCAGGTTTCGACGCTCGGAATATAACGCAGGGCGAATATTTGCGAGATCTGAAAATGTTCATATGGCTACTTTTGTTTTTGTTTTTTGTTTTTTCTTTCATTTGGTTGGATACCCCCTCAGGCACCTTCGGGATTAAGAATGTCTACGTCGAGCACCCCGAGTCTGGGACAGATCGAATGAATGACTGATGTTTGTTGGTACTTGATGTGCTCTAATAATATTTTCTTTCTCACGTCGCATTCGGTTCCTTACTACAATTCCTTACGATTCACTTGTGACTATAAGAACATGATATGAGTGATTACATTACAGAGGAGTCCATTTTCAGTCATTAACAGTTCATAGGGAAGTCAGAAGAAAGTCATCAAATGTTTATTATGATTTCATTAACTGCTCACTAAAAACTCATTGCCTTTTTACGGGAGATTCGTTGTCCATTTACAAGGAACTCATTGCCTGTTCGTTAGAAACTCATCAAGTATTCATCGGAAAGTCATTGCCTAAGAACAAGCTCCTTTGTATCGTACTTGCAATGGGTGGAACATGGAGTGAAGTAGGTCCGCTTTGATAACCTTAGGCATCCAACGCCTGCAGACACAATTTCTTATCACATGACACGGTCACATCGATTCGCATTTTAGTCAATTGTCAAATGTCTGAACGGGCCACCAACACGGATACCTGGGTAGACAACACGGCTGGCTTGCAGCTCTACCAGGAGCTTCGGCCACATGCTGCATTGTATGAACTCTACACCGTAGAGTTCATTACTTATATCCGCAGTCGCAGCGGACATGTTATTGTGCCAATGCTACTGAGTACCGTTGTCCCGTACATGCCGTCACACTCGACTATGGCAGCGTCATCGTTCACAGTCATAGCACGATGAGCAATCAGTGCCCTGCACACGTAGAGTATCCGCCGGGTTGGGTTCCAATCTTGCTCATCACTCCGGGGTCGTCCCTGAGAAACGGGCCATAATGTGGAGAAGAGGTAGCAAGAGGCAGAGATCTGCATCCCAGACGGTGCCTATGTTCTCTTTTTCCACGGACGGCGGACCGGGCAACGCTTCTTCTTCGCGGTCAAGTGCATTCTCTTGCGGTGAGAGGTTTCGTGAAGCCATCTCGGACGGATGGCCCTGTTTCTTTTTGGTCATTCTTGTCATCATAGATGTTTCGTGCGCCGCGGACACCCCCCCCCCCCTTGTCTTACTGTTGGTTTTCGGCTAATCGCCTTTTTTTTGGGTCAGTAGGTGTTCTCCACATGGAACGGAGTAATGGAAGGTCGCTGTTGCTTCCACGGCCCTGTGCTTGTGCTCGAGTGCTTGTGAACTGACAGTGTCTTGGTAGTGTCATTCCTTGGCCTTTGAGTAAGGTGGTACTTGCCCACTCTATCGGTAACTCTAATGCGCTTCAGCGCTTGTATTGCTAAGATCTCCACCAGTTTTGTTGTTCGCATGCGCTGGACCTATCTGATGAATTCTACTCGGTAGTCTTACATACCGCATTGGCCATCTTAGTATTTGACACGAATCACTGAGAGACCCTCTGGACAATATTGACAGCGCGTTCGACGGCCCTGAGCTGATACTACACAGCAGCTTGTCTTGAGTCATATTGACCATTTACTGAGCAGTTATTCACGGTTTACTAAGGATTCATTGACCATTTATTACGAAGTCACTGACTGAAAGCAAATCCCTTTGTACTCGGAACATGATACTGCTTGTCGTATGACTGTGGTTCTTCAACCACGCTTGTCTTGACCCTTGCCTTCTAATTGGAGGTGCGAATATATATCTCTAATGGAACAAACACTTAGCACAACTAATCTCATGCTCCGTCTCTCCTTGTAACTTCCACTCTCTATACATCTAAGAATAAAACCAAGAAGAACATCCAATACCAAACCTTGACTCCAACCCCTGAATATGCCGAAGAACCTACATCCATCCTGTACCTGAACCCTGAGATAAAACCCTCCCCCCCCCCCCTGCCACGACTCAGAGGTATGTAAGTCCCCGTCTTCGTTGAGAAATACTGTGCTGTACTGTTGCTATGCCCTTTCTGCTCTGCTTAGTAGCCTTACGCAAGCAGGTAAGCCCTCGTGGGTATCACTATTGCTTATTTTACTGCTATATATCTTTCTCGCTCATGTTCGAGGTACCTACTGCACTGTACTGTACTGTACTGTACTGTAAGTATATCGACGGACTGTATATCGTCCTCCTGTGTCCATCACACTTCTCGCGCGTCGGCTTTCATGTAATCCGTGCCATCTGTGTACATCTCTCTCCAGTAGAGAACTAGTGTTGGAAAAAATACCCAACTTACGCTGATGAGTCAGAAGATTGGACGTTGGAGAGGATTGAAAGTCATGCGAAGAGAAAAGCCGTCTTTTCGAGGCGGTGGCGTTCATGGGATGTTCATCGCTATCTAACTGCGATCCCTAAACCATCATGACTCGGCCTGTTATTGTACATGATGCCTACCTTACAAGACGCTGGATAGAGATACATTCGCCAAAGTACGAGAGAAGAAGGAAAAGAGGAGAAAGAGACAAGAAAAAGACCTCTAAAGCGCGGCAATGGCTCTCCTGAGAACCTCGAGACTTCGCTCCTCGACTCCCTTCTCTCCTCCTTCAATGCTTGTGCCACCATCAGCGGCCCGCAAGATCCAGGCGATATCGCTCAAGATCCCCAAGTTTATTTCCTTCCTGTCCTTGTTCTGCTCGACTTGGGTCTTGAGTCGTCCAGTGTACTCCCACTCCTTTGCTGCTTCCTCCGCGCGCTCGACGACGGCACGGGGAATGCCGCACATGGAGGCGCAGTGCATTCCGAAACTGCCCTCGGCCACACCCTCCTCCAGCTGGTACAGAAAAGTCACCCTTCTCTCATCATTGTCGACATGTATAGCCATCCTTTGCGCAATAACCTCAGGATGCCTACTAAACTCATCTGCGAGAGAGTGGTAGTGGGTGGCAAAGAAACCAACGCAGCCTACATGAGTCGCTACGTGATGCAAGACACTCTGCGCCACTGCCACACCGTCATAAGACGAAGTGCCGCGACCCAACTCGTCGAGAATGACAAGAGACCTAGGGGTAGCTTCCGCGAGAATCTTTTTCGTTTCCGACAGTTCGACCATAAAAGTTGACTGTCCTGCGAAGATGTTGTCATGCGCGCCCAGGCGCGACATGATGCGATCAACCGGCGTCAAGGTTGCGGATGCGCATGGTACATAGCAGCCGACCTGAGCAAGAATCACAGCAATACAGGTCATTCGCAAGATCGTACTCTTTCCAGCGGCATTGGCACCTGTGAGGAGTGAAATGTTGGGTGTGTTGCCACCTAGCGAAATGCTGTTGGGGATGAAGTCAGACACGCTGTTGAGCATGCAAGGATGTCTCAATTCCGTGAAGTCGAGCACGCTGCGTGCCGAGTCGACAAACTGTGGTCGACACGATGGCTCGCCCAGCGACAGAGATGCTTTGGCCAAGGAGATCAAGCAGTCGAGATGGGCGATAATCTTGACCGCCTGCAGCCAAGTGGTGTAGTCCTCGTCGAATCGAGCGTAGAATCTGCCAGCCACTTGCTTGACAATCTGAGCGTGAGTCTCTTGAGCTTCCTTGAGGCTTTGCACAAGTGTCTCGAGCTCGGGGAAGTAGTATCGTTTGCATTGTTTCGTGGCCGACATTTGCCTGAAAGACTTGGGAATGACCTTGTTGTTGACTTTGACTGGCACCTCGAGCTGGTAAATCTCTTTGCCACTGTCGGTGTACTTGATGGCCGAGCTACCCAGGTCTTTGCGACAACGTTTGAGCAGATCGTCCAGCTCGCCAAGGATCTCGTTGATGTGGTCTTCGGACTCGTCAAAGTCCTGTTCCACACCAGGTTGAGGAACCAGCAGTGCCTCCTCTTTGGCTTTGATGCGGTCGAATGCGGTCTTCCAGTGCTCGAGGGCGCCTGCAAGATCCGGCATCGACGAGATGAGCTGGCCGAGTACGCCCTCGCCTTGGCCGAAACTACCGAGCAAGGACATGGTGTACTCGATCTGTTCAAAACCTTCAAGGACCTTGACAAAGTCTTGCGCCTTGCATCTCCCTGCGTGAATTCGTGAGATGAGACGCTCCAGATCGGGCAATTTCGTCAATGAAGCAGTGAAGCGGTCTTGAATGGAGTAGTCGGCATTCAGTGCTTCGACTGCATCAAGTCGGGCGTTGATTTTTGTGGCGTCCGCCAACGGATGGCAAACCCACTGGCGCAGCATGCGTTTGCCGAACGGAGTGATGCATCGATTCAGCATGGCGAACAAAGTGCCTTCGGCGCCGCCGTCGAAACTGTTTGCGAAAATCTCGAGGTTGATCAGGCTCTGGCCGTCGAGTACCAGACTCGTGGCCTTTCTGATTGGATCATACCACTGGAAGTTGCCCAGCGTGATAAGATCTCGTTCGATCTTGAGCATGGTCAGATACCACATCAGACCTCCAAAAGCAGAGAAACAAAGCTCCTTGTCTTTGGCCTCACGAAGGACAGCCGGCCATGCCTCGATGTCATCTTCGGTGGGAGACTCAAAGTACTTTTCGCCAGCAAGAGTCATCGCAGCCCTCTCGGCGGGCAGGAACTCCTTTTCGGGCTTCAGGTAGTTGTAGATGGTCGTGGTCGGGGTGTTGTTCTTGAGGATGCGGAGTGCCTTTTGTGAGATGCACGACTGCAATTGACTGATCAGCTGGTGGGGTTTTTTCCTTGTCATGGATCAAGAAGATGAACGTCGGGCTTACCTTTTCCAGAATCACTTCGCCCGGTCTGGTCTGGGCAACGAAAGTCTCGAACTTGGTCATGTCTGCGTCGTCGACAAAGTCACAGAGCTGGAACTGGGCGGTCGCGGTATCGACGAAAGCGATACCAAAGGCAGGAACGCCGTCGACTTCTCTCTCTTTGATGGCGGCGCAATAGGTGGACATGTCATCTTGGAGCATACCACCTTCGACAAGAGTGCCTGCAGTCAGGACGGAGGCCAGCTCTCGTCTGATGACTTTCTCTTCCTTTTGCGGTTTACCGGCCTTGCCGCCAGACTTTTCGCCGCGTTCACGCATGTCTTTGCCGAGCGCAGTCTCCATCTGGTCGACTCGAGCAATCTTGAAACCCTTGGCGACGAACTGGTTCGCCCAGTGGTCAAGCGAGGCTTCTGGCACGCCGACCATGCGCATGTTGACACGATCGGTGAGCTTGAGATCGAAGAGCTGATGACCGACCGTGGCGTCGTTTTCGTACAATTCGTAGAACTTGCCTTTTTTGAAGAAGACTATGGTGTCCATGAACTTGCACTTGATCTCCCAGTACTGCTTTTCAAAAGGAGAAAACTTGTTCCAGGCCAGAGGAGGGATGTAGAGGGTGCGAGGATCGTGGTCTGGGGTGGCTGGCTTGTTGCCGTCGGCATCTCTCATCTGAGCAAGCCAGGGATACCGCTGCTCAGGCTCCGTCATGTGGGCCTTTTGTTTCTTGGGCGGACCCGACCGGGGCTTCTTTGCAGATTGGGTTTGGGTCTTGCGCTCTTGAAGCTGGAGGTTGTCCGGATCGAATTTCCATTGTTGTGCCGTCGAGATGGAGGGAACGATAGGCAGGTCGTCGTCCATGTCGACCGGTGGCGTGGCGGCCGGCGAAGGCTTCCGAGAGGTTTGAGTTGATCTTTTGCGCGGCTTGGGCTTGGCGGGTGCCTCGTCGTCGCTACCGTCGGGCACGACGAAGTCGTCCATGTCATCTGGAGCAGAGGAAAGTGTGAGTGGGGGAAGACGAATCGTCGAGGGTCTTGCGGGTATACAGACCGTCCACCTGCGTCATGGCAGCCTCCATGGCGTCGTCCATGGCAAAGTCGTCGTCCGAGTCATCGTCGTCGACAATCTTCCTTCTCTTCGAGGCACGACCAGCTGTATTGGAGGAACGTGGCTTCAGTACGACGTCGTCGTCGTCAGATTCGTCGTCAGATTCGTCGTCAGATTCGGCGTAGCTGACTGCCTTTCTTGCCTGTGTTGTCTTCGAGTCAACTGTTCTGCGGGATTGTGATTGGGTATCGAGACCAAGAAGACAAACCTTGCGAGGAGGAGATGAAGCCGGTTCAGGTTCAGGTGCGGGTCCTTCTTGACGCCCTACAGCATCAGCGTCGGATTCTTCTTCAGGAGTCGAGGCGGACGGGGAAGGCAGACCGTTTTCCTTGTTCTTTCCGTCGAGTCGGATGGGTGAAGAGGGCAATGCAGGACTCGAGGGAGCACCTCTGTCACTGCTCGGGGCCGGGGTCAGACTCGATGTGGAAGGAGCAGCTGCATTCGAGGCAGCAGGATCAGCAGCAGAAGGTTTGACAGTCGAGGCAGTCGAAGCGGGAGACGAGGCCGTGGGTTTCTTCTGCAAGAAGCCCAGAATGCTTCTCTGGCTCTTCTGAGATGCCGGGGCCGAGGCCGAGGATGTGCTTTTCGTCAGGGTTGGTTTGGGAGTGGCAGTCTCGTTGCCCTCGATTCCCCGAACCATGTCGTTGCTTCTGGACTGCGAGGGTGTTGGGGACAATCTGGACTTTCCAGACTTCATCGAGAGTCGACAGACAAGATCATACAAGACAGTGGATGGCAATTGAGACAAGAGTATGAAGCAGACGCAAGAGGAAGGAAGCATACAGCAATCATCATTCCAACTCTGGAAGGAAGGGAGGGCGACTTGCAGTAATAATCGACGCGAGCTGCGGGAGACGCGATTGACACGCGATGACGCGCGCCAGTCGTCCACTTGGCCATTTGTCAGGGACGAGACCGACAAGACCTGGACATGAGTCATTCATGGTATATCGAGAACAGATACGGTAGGCATTCATTCTTTCTTCTTTCTTGTCACTTGCATCAACTCCCGGTGCAGAACCCGAAATGCGGTGATGCTGCATCTGCTGTCAAAGCCACGAGTAACATCCAGCTCTTTCAACCGCTTCCACAGCCGTGGTCTGCTCGCTTCCGCCAGAATGCAGGGCGATTACAGTGTCAGTATGATTCGGTGATTGGATATCAATAGATGCAAGGATGATCGATTGACTGTATGACGATAAACGTAGGCTGCAGTGGCGGCGCTCAACACGCTGCAATCCAACTTTGCCATCGTCGACGCCATCCGCAAGTCGGGCAAGGGCATGAACAAAATGGCCATCCCAGAGATGATTGAATGGGTCAAGCGCATCGGCTACGAGGTGTGCGTTGTCTCGTCCTGCTGGTCGCCGCTCTCATAACTGATCATGTCTCGATTGAAACAGCCCTCGGACTTTGACAAGCTGAAGGCCATCCACGTCGCCGGCACCAAAGGAAAAGGATCCACTTCGTCGTTTGTCTCGAGCATCCTGCAGCAGTACACCGGGTCCCTTTCAGTCAAAAAGGTCGGCCTCTACACTTCGCCTCACCTGCGCTTTGTCCGCGAGCGCATCCAGATCGACAACGCTCCCTTGTCCGAAGAAATGTTCGCCAAGTACTTCTTCGAGACGTGGAACAGACTCGAGCAGTCGGCAGAAAGAGAAGGCCACCCAGACCCCCAGAGCAGAGAGACAAAGCCCGTCTACTTTCGCTTCCTGACTCTGATGGCCCTGCACACATACATGAGCGAGGGAGTCGACTGCGCCGTCATCGAGTGCGGCATCGGCGGCGAGTACGACAGCACAAACATGCTCGTGAACCCGAGCGTGTGCGGAGTCACCAGTCTGGGCATCGACCACACCGCCATGCTGGGCGACACGATTGAGAGCATCGCATGGCACAAGGCCGGCATATTCAAGGCTGGCGTGCCTGCTTTGACTGTGCCTCAGCCCGCCCCAGCATTGGCCGTGTTGAAGGAGCGGGCGCAAGAGAGGCAGACGACGCTGACGCTGACCTCGGTCCATCGGTCGATTGCTTCGGGCGACATCACTCTCGGTCTCGCCGCCGACTTCCAGAAGACCAACGCCAGTCTCGCCATCGCCATGGCTGCCGCTCATCTGGTCAAGCAAGGGGTCAAGGACTTGCCCACCCCTGGAGACTCGTCCTCGCCACTCCCCGCCGAGTTCCGCGCTGGTCTCGAGCAAGTCAAGCTGGGCGGACGCTGTCAAGTCAGGCCGGACCCGTCGCACAGCTTGACATGGTACATTGACGGCGGCCACACGCTCGAGAGCATCGAGATGGCAGGCCGCTGGTTCGCCTCGCACATTTCACCCTCCTCGTCTTCGCCCTCGTCACAGACCAAACAACCCCGCATCCTGATCTTCAACCAACAAACCCGCGACGCAGACAGTCTGGCTCGCAGACTGCACTCGACACTGGCCACCGCCCTCGACGCCGCTCCACCTTCTGCGTCTTCGTCGTCATCAGCCGAAGCCTCAGCCGCTGCAGAACGACAGACACAACGACCATTCACGGCCGTCATATTCTGCACAAACGAAACCTACGCCACCGCAGGCTTCAAGCCCGACCTGGCATCAATGAACACAGACTCGACCGACGTGTCCACCCTGCGCGTCCAGCACGATCTCGCCAATACCTGGAGGGCCGTCGACGCCGCCGCTGATGTGCGCATCGAGAGGACTATCGAGGAGGCGATCGCGCTGGCGCGTCAGATTGCCTCTGCCTCTGCCAGTGACGACAAGGAGAGGACGCAGACAGAAGCAGACGTCAAGGTCCTCGTGACGGGAAGTCTGCATCTCGTCGGTGGATTGCTCGAGGTGTTGGAGAGCGAAGATGTGGCTTCGTCGAAAACCACATGATGCCTTTTTCACTCTCTTCTTTCTTCCTTTTTCTCTCTCTTTCGGATGTAGTCATTATTCCAGCCCCTGACCAGAAACTTTCTCAGAGATAAGAACACAAGAAGAACAGGATAGAAATGTGGGACTCGTGATACTGTATCATACGCCGGAACTCCTGATCGCTCGATAAAGACATAAAGTAGACCCAGCAATGTCTGAACCCGTGAAACTGTCAATCGCTCAATCAATGACATCGCTCTTTTCCCCTCTCTCTCTCCGCCATACACAGAACCATTCGACCTTCCTCCTCCGTCACTCGTTCAGTCTCACTCCGAAAGCCCCAGCTCAGCCGTCATCTCCGCCGGATTAGGCCAATAGAAACTCGCGACCGCGATGAGCACATAGACGAAAAAGCACAGGCTGCCCTCGAGGTAGTTACTCTTTCCATCTCTCAGGAAGCCTCCGACGACCAGAATCGCCAGGATCAGCACTACGGAGTCAAACAGCTTGAAGTCCAGCGCCATGTTGATGTTCAGGCCCCAGCCCACAATGACCACCAGGGGCGTGTTGAGCAGCGCGGTCTGGACCGAGGCGCCGAGGACGTGCGACAGCGCGAGGTTCATCTGGTTATCCCACGCTTCGTCGATGGCCGTCAGATGCTCAGCGGCCTTCTCGACGAGCGGAATAAGGATGAGGCCTACGAAGGCGTCTTTCACGCCGCGCTCGACGATGAAGTCGATTTGGAACACGAGGAAAATAGCCATGAGCGTGGCGAAGGTGATGCCGCACGCGAGACACAGCACCGTCTCGCTGAGCGTCAGCTTGGGCTTGGCCATGTCGCGCGCTCGGTCGCGGTCTTTCTGCTCGTCGTGCTCGAAGATCTCGTCGAAGAGGCCGTGGTGCGAGCGCGTTTGGAAGAAGACGTACACCAGGAATGCGAGCAGCAGGATGATGGCTGTCGCGCGTGATATGCGCAGCACTTCGGTGCGGAGCATCTCGGCGTCGGGAAGCAGCTCTTTGACTGCTGCTGCGTAGACTGCTGGGATCACGAGAGCCACTAGGAGGGGGGGCGATTAGTCTTTTGCCGAGTCGCGAGCAAAATGCAAAGAAAAAACTTACTGCCAGCAACAAGCATCAGGTTGCTTCCCGTATCACTGACTGCATCGTGAAACGTCTGCTCTTCCCTGATGAGCCCTCCGAAGAAGAAGCACAATCCGAGACACAGCAGCAAGTTTGCGAGAATACTACCCAAAATGGCAGCCTGGATGATATGCACACCCTCGTTGCCGTAGTGCTTCAACAGAACCATGAACAGAACAATCTCCACAAGTGACCCCAAAGTCGTCTCGAACACGACTCCGAAAACCTTGGGCAGCTTGCGAGCCAGCTCCTGTCCCGCGAACCCGATGAGATTCGCAGACGGCACCATGGCGATGTACGAAGTAATGAAGATCCAGAGATGTTGTTCTGGCCGAGCCCAGAACAGAGCCATGGCCGTGGGCACAAACGGCCATAGCACATTCACCCAGCTGCTGGCATTACACGAGCTGATCCAGATGATCTTGAACATGTGCGCCGGCTGGATTCCCCTCCTCCCACTCTCGCCCTCCGGGTTGATTCCTGGTGTGATTTTGTGTCCATTGTGGTTAAAGCCGGGGAGTTGCAGGGAATGGCGAGCCTCCTCTTGAGCCTTTGGTTCCGTCGTGTACTCGACCGGTGCGGTAGAACGGCGGTTCAACCCACCCTGGGTTGATGTTGGTTTTGGTCTGGTCGTCATCCTCGAAGTGCCTTGTGACGAATATCCTTTGAATTATTCTTCAGTCGCTGATATTTTGTGACATATCAGAACGACAAAAGCACCTCAGTAGTCCTTTTGCGTTCTTTATCCGTATCACAGACAACAACCACAAAAAAACCTGATTTGTTGCACTGCCAAGCCAGTGAGATGCACTTATGCCCCCTAGACACAAGTATATCTTATGAGGCGGGATGTGGGAAATGAGATGGCCTTGTCACCAGAAAAGCATAAAGTTCTTAATAGGTAGGATCAGGGGTGGTGGTGAAGAAGCAGCAGGATATGTATCACAGGAGCAGGAGCAGCAGCAGCAGCACATTCGCATAACAGACAAAGAATGTCTTTCGCGATACTTAGCAGGAAATCTATTGCACACACACTCATTCTTCAGGTTCTAGATCCCCCCGCGACCTGTTGATGTGTACTTGTAAACACACGCAGGAGGCGCGCCGCCAAGGTCCACGTCGTAAGAGCCAAGCTCGCGAGGGCCATTTTCACGCATGGCGGTGGGAGCAGGTGAGCTTAGGGGCTGTGCAGATCTACCTGAAGGTGAGCCTGTGCATAACAGCGCAGCAGCCAACCTATTCGTCGCATTCGTTGTCTGAAAAAGAACTCTTGCTCGATAGAAAAAAAAAGGCACGAGCTTGATCAGTAACGAAGTCGGTGTGCAAGCGAACATTGGACCGTTTGCCTTTTGCTTCTAAAGGGACCGACCCGACCCACCAGGCGTCTCCGTCATAGGCTTATTTGGCCGCTCAAGCTTCTAGGTTCAGGTCAGGTAAAGGCTTGGGTGTTTCTTGTTCGAGCTTGTCCTGAACATCTTGTTTCAACCGAAGACTCCAATGCTTGCCGCCGTTTCCCCGCCGTCCCCATGCTCTTGGCTCTTTACATGCAGCAGACATCGGGATAAACTTGGCGACCTCCGCGCAGTATGGAACATGGCAACCCCCTAGCGACCGGTTCTAGTAAGTTGCAGCAGGATCTGCTGGTCCAGCTCGAGTCGATGGTTCGGAAAAGAGATAGGTCGCACATGCTTCGATTCATCGATTCACGCTTAGTATGTTTGTAAGATTCGCAAATCGTGTGCTGCCTAATTGATGATGTCTAGTCTATATTGTAATCATCCTTCGACACGAGCCCGAGATCTAAGCTAGCTTACCATGACTCTCGTATATGTCCTCTTGCTCTGCTTGCTTTCCCAGGAGTCCGACGGGCCCATCATGAACAATCAAGACATCTAAGCTAGCTTACCAAGACTCTCGTGTATATCCTCTCTCTCAACTTGCTTTCCCAGAAGCCAGCCTATGTTGATGACGGCATCGACCATCCCCTTCTTTGAAGCCTCAATGGATGGGAACATGGCCCAGTGAGCGTGTGGAACGCCTGGGTAGAGGTCGAATTTGGTCTTGACGCCCCTTTCGTCCAGCACTCGCCCATATATGAGTCCATCGTCCCTCAACGGATCCAATCCGCAGACTTGAATATAAGTCGTCGGGTGCTCGTCATCAATCACGTCCAGGTTGTTGAATGGCGAGAAGTTTTTAGAAGCAAAGTCAGGACACCACATGCGCTTCACCATGCTCAAGACTTCGTTGTTGATCATTGCGGCGTTGGCATTCTGCTCTCGAGCCTGGTAGAACTCTTCGTAGCCCTTGGGCGCTTCGTTGAGTAACCATGGAACAGACAACCACAAGCCCGTCAATGGCAATTCTAACCTGTCTGTCTGGGCCATGGCCGCTGCGACGGCAGCTACGTTGCCACCAGCAGATTCGCCACCAAGCACAAACCCAGCAGAAGGGTCAGCACCGATGCGAGAAGCGTTCTTTGCGATCCATTGCAGGTTATCCCAGACATCGTGTGCCTGGACTGGGAACTTGAATTCGGGAGTCATGCGGTAGCTGATGCTGACCACTATCGCATCGTACAAATGAGCAATCGGTTTTGCATATGGAGTCGGAGAGTTGTTGTCGCCTGTGATGAACCCGCCACCATAAACAAGCACCACCAGTGGTCTTCCTGCTGATTGTTGCGCAGCTTGAGGCTTGAAGATCCGGGCTTCGTTCTCGAAACCATCTCGCATTGCGATGTTCATTACCGACACCTCAACCGGCAATTGTGGGAGTGCATCTCGTCGTTTACGATCCTCCAGCTCGCGATAGAAGCGCGCCGTGCTCGGCTCACTCATGTCGGGTATCTCACCTGTGGGCAGACTCTCAAAGAACTTCTGAAGCCCTTGAACGAACTCAGGGTCCGGCTCGTTCAACTTCGACAGTACTTCTTGGGTAGGGAAAGTAGCCATAACGAGTCTTATCAGTCGCAGGTCCCGTTGATCAATAAGGTAGATTGGGGCAAGTAATCCAATGTGTTCAGTGATGGTGTAGTTCCTAGAAGATAGCGCTCTCTACCGTGTCTTATGTATCTCGTGGGGGACTGGGATGCTAACCACTAATGTCTTTCTCCAATTCTTCAACGTCTCAGATCCACATCAGCGACAATCTCCTCATTCAACAACACCAAATCTGTACAAAAAGTGTATCAGATATGCGCGAAACGTAGTCGTGCAGCAGGGTCTCGTTCCATGTGGTTTATACCCGGGCGTTCCGTCCTCCGGCGCAACGGATCTCGCCACATCCGAACAGCAAACGTCACTCGAACGACAACTACATTCCCCAATCATACTGTCTATCAAGCACCCAGTGTATATCTTTCGAGTCGAATCCATTATCTCGTGCATACAGGAGAAACATTTAAAAGCCGTAAGCATTGTTGAATGCCAGACATGTTCACCTTGCAGAGGTTGAAGCCCTAATTTATGCGTAAGGACCCACCTGACGACAGTACTCACAGCACATGACAATCTAATCATGCCAAATCGTTGCACAGCCTGTTTTCAAGTGCAACATGCATTTCTCCTAGCTTTCGGCTTTTGGCAAACGGTTTGAACCACTGACTTCAATAACCTAAAAGCTTCGAGCGTAGATAGCTATTGTATTCGATGTCAGGTTTCCGCACTCTCCCGGCACACCCCCAGCGATCGCTCCTCCGTTACAAGGCCAGCAATTGTTCTACACACGCATGTTTAGTGTAATTTTACTCACATTCGCTAGCCGCATGCCTCACCTCTCCAGCTGGACCTTGTACAGTCAGGACTCCTACTACCACGGTCACATACGTGAGGATGTTCCCGCAATAGCAATCTGCACTGTTGGTGCCTTGATTCACCGTTCCGAAGAAGATGTAATTCTGGCGTTGACATAAACTGGCGCACTGCGAATTGATTATGCCAGGTACTGATGTTTGGTATGCCGCAAGAGCTTTGCCACTGGAAACGATAGGCAATCCTGTCTGGATGTAACAGCCAAAGTATGCGAACAAATTTGCGGTATTCGTCGGACCTAGATTGTTGCTTGTAAGTTGCGGGTTGGATACTCCCATGGGTCTCACATACCGATCGGCCCCTGCAAAGAATTGTAAGCTCAGCGATACCTGCAGACAGAGTAATGAAGTGACTTACGCTTGGACCTGCTATGCCCTTGGTAATCCGTGTCAGTAGTCACATGTTTGTTGAGTATCAGTGTACCTACTGTTGGCCCCTAATGGTTGGTTTAGCAGTGAGCAAAGACAGGTCAGCTCAGATGCACATACCGAAGGTCCGCTTGGTCCGCTTGGCCCACTCGGCCCAGTGCTTCCAGTAGAACCAGCGGGTCCCGCCACACCGGCAGGTCCTATTGCTCCAGTCGCGCCAGTAATGCCAGAGGCTCCAGTTGGTCCTTCCTTTGGTCAGCTGGGAGCTTGTGAAGAAGTTGTACTCTTCTATCTTACCAGAAGGACCTGGGGGTATCAGCGATGATCGAACTTTATCACGAGCCGTAGATTCTCACCTGAAGGTCCACTTGGACCTGTCCAGCCTGTCGGCCCAGGTACACCTTGCGGACCCATTGTACCAGTTGCACCTGTCGCACCTGTTGCGCCGGTAGGTCCTAGAAGAGATTTATGAGACTACATTCTGTGATCACTGTGGCACAGCAGGGAATCTACAAACCAATGGGACCCTACACAAGATTAACAGATAGTCAATCTGAATAGTGATGTCGGATACTCACAGCTGGTCCAGTCATTCCGCTTATACCTGTCGGACCAGTAGCTCCGACCATACCAGATGCACCCTAACAGCATTAGAAGCTTGCCGCGGGTAGATGTTCCTGAACGTCTTACTTGAGGTCCCTATCTGATCTTGTCAGCAAGGTCTCGAGCTTTGGTCAGCCTGGCACATATACCGTCGGACCGGTCGAGCCCGTTGCTCCAACGGTACCACTAGGACCCTGACATCTGTCAACCCAGGTACACATTTTCGCGATTCTATTGTGCATCGTACTTGAACGCCCTGTATCTCCGTCAATGGTCTTCCAATTTCCCTTGATCACTAATGTTTAGCACTTACTGTAGGTCCGGACGGCCCTTGTGGCCCCTGTATCCATCTCAGCTGACAACCCATCATCGACATTCTCAGACGTCATACCACTACACCAGTATCTCCTTGCGCGCCCGTTTGGCCCTGCCAAAGGTCAGAAAAGACCTAAGATCGAGCATCAGATTGCACCCACTGTAGGTCCTGCCACTCCTTGAATGCCTTGTGGACCCTTGGAGCGCTGTCAGTCCTGTCTAGATTCCTGATCCCATCACATGAGTTTACCGTCGGCCCTATAGCGCCGGTCTGTCCCACTGCTCCAGATGCACCGTCGGCACCTGTGGCACCGGATGGGCCTATTTCTCGCTCAGCCAACTATGAGACTCGGAAACTTCAAGAGTATACTACCTGTAGGTCCAGTCGCACCGACCGCTCCACTGATCCCCGAAGCACCCGTCGGCCTGGAAAATAACGTCACTATATGTCTTGTATATCAGAACTTATAAAACTCACCCTGAAGGTCCCTGTACAGAATGCATCAATACCGTCAGTCTCTAGTCTTTCACATCTCCACTCACCGATGGTCAGGTTGACCCTATCGGACACAAAGTCAGCAAATGATCGATTGCAGTTCATACGTCAACCTACCAACTGGTCCTGCACTCCCACGCAACGTCGCACAGGCATTTGCATAGAGTGACAAGTAAATATAGACACATCCATCAGAAGCAATGCCTTCAACAAACGTAGCACGAACCGACCCATTACTAAAAGCGCAAAACTGCGCCTCTCCGTTCCAGAAAGCAGGATTGTTCCAATTGAGGAACCCATTTTTCATCGCGGAGAAAGTCGTCGTGATTGACCCCGGCGTCAGCGAAGGTACAAAGGGCGACCATGTCAGGCCAGGTTCCGTGGAGTAATAGTACAGAGCACCGTCGATGGTAGCTGTGAGCTGACCGTAGGAGTCGATTGCATACATTGGCGCAGTAGAGCAGTCGACCGTCATCGTGCCATTGGCGCCTATGTAGTGTGTTGACTGGCGTTTATCATTCTGATTTGCGCCTACGCCTCCGACACTGCCTACTGGCCCGCCTTGGACTATCAGCACGAAGCTCTCGTCAGTCGATGTCGGTATAGACGCAGAACCACTCGTCGTGTCCGCCACCACAAAGCCACTCGCCAACGAGGAGCTCGCTGTGCGCACCGATCCGAGTGTCTGTGACCAACTAAGCGTAGTGACAACATCAAACGACGTAGGCGCATTAGTAACCGAGATGGCCACCTCCGGGATCGGACGAAACGAAGTATTCGTCAGTACATCCGTATTGATCGAGACCACCTCCTCGTGCACGACTGTCTGCAGCTGCGGCAGAGCGGCGCGCATCTCATAGGATTGGTATTGTAGTTGACAGGCATTCTGCCGAGTGGTTTTCTTGACAATGTCTACACAAAAGGGGCGTTGGGAACCTTCGATGATTGCGTCGCTTCTCACCTATCTTTTTGTTTACTGTTGTTCGGTCTCTGCCTGAATACTTTGTTATGATGTGGCCAGAGGAATGCATCTATAGCATGGCTAGACTCTGCGAGCTAACTGATATGGTCAGGCTGTGTAACGTGAAGGCGCTTGATTGTGATCTATCATTTTTCTCATATGAACAGCCTCCCCTGCCCTCCCCTGCCGCCCAAAACTGGTTCCAGAGTTGTGCTTGGGGTACGGCTACCGATATCTTGCAGATTCCTCTGCTTGCTGGGAACTAAATCCTCAGGAAGAGACACACAGTGTCCCCGCTATCGAAATAACGAGAAGATCTTGTATAGCGCGGCGCTGTCTAGGTACCTAAACGCCACATCAACGTCGACTATGTCGCTCACCGTCGTGCAGGGCAGCCGAAAGGCCAATCGCCACCCCTTGCATTCCAGGACAAAAATTTCCCAAGAGGTACACTGCAAGCGCGAAAATGTATCTCTCAGAGACATCGACCAGAGGCTAGCCAAAGACCTAGCATCTGCCTTCCCTGAGCAAATGCGTGTGGTCTTTCATCTTACTTGCCATTCCAAGAATCCAAGCCCAGCCCACCGACCTCCCACGCCGCAGCCGCATTGAATATACCCGCCTCACCGAACCGTCTGCCCACGAGCTGCATCGCGATTGGAAGCTTCCCTTCGCCGTCCTCTGCATCGCCCCATCCGATCGGCATGCTCAGTCCCGGATGGCCAGTGCAGTTGAAAGGGCACGTATTGAGCGAAAGCCCGATCGCAGGCGTCATTTTCTCCCTGACGCTCATGTCCAGCTCGGGGTGTTTCATGGCTACTCGGGGCGTGAGGGGCGTGACGAGCACGTCCACATCCTTCAGCGCTTCGTCGTAGGCGGCGCGCAGCTGCGAGACGTGCGTCATTGCTTTTGCTGTCAGTGCTGGGCCTCCTTGGGGGTGCGAGGCGAGAAATTCGCCGTTGATGAGCATGTTTGAGACGGCGGGATTGTGTTTTGTGAGAGTTGCCAGTGATGCGTCTGATAAGGGTGGTGGGGAGATGTCGGGCATGGGGTAGTTCAGTAGGGCTTGCGGTTGGTTCTGTAGGCCATAGGTGCCAATGCCGCATCGAGTCGCGATCGTCCAGATGCTGGGTCCTGCTGAGTGTAATGGGATGGAGACTTCCGTCACTGCGGCACCAGCAGAACGGAACCGCTCGATGGCATCGTACACGGTCGCTCGGACGACTTCTGTGAGCCCTGGCATGGCGAAAGCCTCCTTCAGCACGCCGATTCGCAAGCCTTTGCCTGCTGCCGTTGTCGTCCATTCGCCACTGGCTTGCTTTGCTGCTATCCAGGTGGACAGATCTTTCGTGTAATCTGGCACGTTTGAACGCAGTGGTGTTTCGGGGGTCATTCTCGGGTCAAGACCATCATAACCAGCCAAGACACCTAGGAGAGTTGTGAGATCCGTCAACGAGCTCGCCATCGGGCCTGCGTGGTCTATCATAGGATGTAAAGACAAGATGCCGCTATACGCGACCAAGCCGTGCGTAGGCTTGAGTCCATAGATGCCAGTGAAGGCCGCCGGCAGTCTGATCGATCCGCCCTGGTCACCACCAACTGCCATATCGACACCTTCTCCAAGCTCATCGTCAATAGATGAGAGACCATGACGTTTCCTCCATGCTTTGACTTGGTTGATTGCGACCAAGCACGCACTGCCGCTCGAACTACCGCCTGTAGTGTACCCTTTCAGCCACGGATTGTGGACGGTCCCATTCGCACTGGTGAAAGATATCGGAGACATGGAGAAGTGCTCGCAAGTAGCAGTACCGTACACAGTGCCTCCAGATTGCAGTACTCGAGAGACTACGACAGCATCGATTTTCGAGATTGGGTATTCTGGTTTACCGTTCAGCAGTTCGGGAAATGTGCCGCCGGTGATTGGAAGACCTGCGACTGAGACGTTGTCCTTGAATGCCAGCGTCCGACCTTTGAGACGTTCGTGGGTGGGCGATGGATGTGTTACGTCGCATCGATGGCTCCATCCTCCCAGAGCGTTGTGTTCTGCCTTCCACCATGTTCGGGGTATTGTCCCAGCGTCTGGTGCAAGTCTAGGGTCTATGTACTCTGGTAGGTCTGCTATTTGTTTTCGAGTTGCATCTAGTCCGTTCAACAGTATGCGATAGTCCTCTGCGTCGGTCTCTGGGATCGTCACGTTGAGTTTCGATCCGATGCCGTGTATCGTCTCAATCGTGACTGCTTCATGGATTAGATTTCGTCCTATCTCTTCTCACAGCACAATACGATTACCTGTTGATTGCCCAGTGTTCAGTGATACGACAGACATGACTCAAAACCAGTGAGGAAAGCGATGGATACGAAGATGAGGCATCACACATGGTACCTACTGCTTTGTGAAGGCATCGCGTCTTTCTTGTCGTCTACGAGATAAGTTAGTTATTACCTGCTCCAGTCATCCTACCTCGGCCACAGACTCGCCCACCACGATAAGGCCCGGTAATAACGCCTCCACATCTATGCATCCACGAGTACAGGGTCATCCCACCGTGTGTATGCAACCTGTATGGGTAAAGCTCCTTATCAGCTCTTATCATGGTGGGATGAAACGCATCAGATGGGGGAATCGTTCAAGGAAGCTCGCCAAATTCCCAAGGCCAAGCCGCAGACTAGCCAAACAAGTACCGCTTGTTGCCCTATCACCTCCTTATCGGTACCAGCTTCACCTACACTTTGCTTGAGGGGATGGAGGGGCATGCCACTATTTCCTATGTTGTAGTATGGCACTTCGTAGCAAGCAATAACTTGAGTGGTGAGTCTTGACTTGTGTCGGCTCGTCACGTACATTTGGACATCGTCGTCTCGGGGTCAAATCGTCTTCCGGAATTACCGCGAAGCGAATGTGGACGTCCGAGCCTATCACGATGGCAATGGTACCGCAGCGGGACGAATCACACAATACCTTATCATGGTTTACTTATCTTGTGGAGGGTGTCAGCAAGGTTGTATCAGCTCCCGTGGTGGATTAGGGACCATGGCGATGCTAGGCATCAAGTGTTGGCCGATCATGGCCTCATCTAAGACCTTCGTGGCGCTGTATATGTATCGCATACCTGTACATTATTCTCGGTTGCGTTTGATTTCTTCATTTATCATGCGCAGATAGACTTCTATAACACTTCACGAACATGGCATCATCGTCTCGGGGCTATCGTCTTGGTGTCGATGTCGGAGTGAGTCGACATACATGGTCTTGACTGACCATATGATACTGACTACTGTAGGGTACGTTCACAGACGTGTGTGTAGTGACACCCAACGGCGAGCTTGTGAGAAGCAAGGTCGCCACAAACACCTCTGATCAGTCCATTGGTGTAAAGGACGGTGTGGACAAGGTCCGCGCTATACTCAAGGAGAAGCATGGATGGGAGGGCAAGTTCGACTACCTTCATCATGGAACGACTACCGCCACAAATGCAATTCTCGAAGGAAAGGGTGCCAAAGCAGGACTTATCACCACGAAGGGACATCATGATGTCCTAAACTTTCGACGAAGTCAAATCCCTGGTGGTCTTGGTGGCTGGATCAACTTCGATCCTCCGCAGCCCATCGTGCCTCTGGAACGCACAGTGGAGGCCAGTGAACGAGTGTCCATCACTGGTGAAGTCGTCCGTCCACTTGACAGAGACGCTTTCCGAGCAAGTCTGGCCGATCTGAAACGCCAGAAGCCAGAGGCGATCTCGGTGAGTCTGTTGAACTCGTTTAGTAACGATGTCAACGAGAAAGCCATCCGCGAAGTGCTCCTGGAAGAATTCGGCCCAGAAGTGGAGATCGTTACATCCTGCGATGTCCTCCCCGAAATCCAGGAATACGAGAGGACCGTGACTGTGACTGCCAATGCGATCGTGAAACCTGTCGTGAAGAAGTACATGACCAACTTGTCAAAGCTCCTGGCGGCAGACACAGACACAATCCGTATCTTGAAGTCTGACGGTGGCCTGACCTCAAGTGATCTCGCTGGAGAGCTGCCAGTAAACATCCTCATGAGTGGTCCGGCTGGTGGAGTTGTAGGCGTCACCGATGTCATCTCAAAGAACACACCATTCATAAATCTAATCACTCTCGACATGGGTGGCACTAGCACTGATTGCAGTATCATCCCGGGAGCCAGCCCTGCTGTGCGACGTGAAACGGTCGTTGGTCCATTGACTGTGCGGTCTCCGTCTGTTGATGTAAGGACAGTCGCTGCAGGAGGTGGCTCGATTGCGAATTACAACACTCTCACCAACTCCCTGCGGGTCGGTCCTGAGTCTGCAGGTGCTACACCTGGTCCGGCTGCTTATGGCAAGGGAGGAAAGATGGCTACAGTAACCGACGCCAACTTGACTCTTGGCTATCTTCCTGCTTCTCTACTAGGTGGTAGCTTCAAACTTGACGTAGCTGCCGCAACAGAGGCTGTCGAGTCTATAGCGAAGCAGATGAACCTGAGTGTGAGCGACACAGCCGAGGGTATACTAGATCTCGCCAACGAGAGTATGATGGGTGCTATACGCAATGTTAGCGTCGAGCAAGGCTACGATCCTCGTGATTTTGCCCTCGTATGTTTTGGCGGTGCTGGACCACTACACGCGAACGCAGTAGGAAAATTGCTAGGGTCATGGCCAGTCATTATTCCCCCATCGCCCGGCGTACTTTGTGCACAGGGCGATGTCACCACGAAGATGAGCCACGAGCAGGCTTGCACCTACATTCGGATGTTCTCTGACGTGTCTGCATCAGAGTTGAAGGCCGAATTCGGTGAACTCAAGGGAAGCTGCGAGAGTATCATGATTAAGGCTCTTGTCGATTCGTCTCCGAACTTGGATGTGTCTTACCAACTCGATATGCGCTACAAGGGACAAGCTCTGACTCTCACTGTCGCCATGAGCGAAAGCGAACTGGACAACGAGACCACAGTGATCCTGGATAATCTGCGCGCCAAATTTGCTGTTGTGCACGAGCAGCAATTCAGTTTCTCTCTAGCAGACGCTGAGCTGGAGATCATGCGCCTTCGTGTAAAGATCACCGATGCATCACCTGAAGTGCAGATCCAGAGTGTGCCTGTAGCAGATAGCGAGACACCCCCCGAGTCTGCTGTTGTGAGTAAGAACACAATCGTGTGCGACGGAGAAAAGATAGAAGCGACTTTGTGGAACCGTGAAAAGATCACCAAGAAGGGATACAAGATCTCAGGTCCTGCTGTGATAACAGAAATGGACTCCAACACTCTCATCCTGCCAGGCTATTATGGAGAGATTGACTCGATTGGGAATGTTCTGATCCGCCCAACAGGTGCGAGTGAACGCAAGAAAGAAATTGCCACCACTGCAGAGGAAGCTCGCGAAATCGTCTCAAACTCGCCTCTGATACCTGGTCTTGTTGCGTCCTCATTGGCCTCAATCCGACGAGAGATGGACACACTTATGTTGCGTTGCGCCATGTCACCCGCCATTCGTGAGCAACAGGATGAGTTCAACGTCATTACCAACCCAGCAGGTAAAATGTTGGTTGGCCAATTTGGATCATTCATCACTCAGTTCCTTTCGTTCTGGAAAGGGACAATTGACGAAGGAGATGTGTTCATCACGAACGACACCTATCAAATCAGTAAGTCGATTTTAGTACCGAGATCGTTCGCGGCGAACTAACGCGAAGCGATAGATGGATCCGTCACGCATCTTAACGATGTTATTGTGCTCCTGCCTATATGGCACAAGCACAATATCGTTGGATGGGCAGCCAACTTTGGCCACTTGACAGACGTCCAAGGCAGAGTGCCAGGCTCAATGTCTATCAACGCAACCTCGATCTTCGAGGACGGCCTACAAATCCCCTGTGTCAAGCTTTTCAAAAAGGGAGAGATGAACACGGATATGGTCGACGTTTTCTGTCGAAACTCACGTATACCGGACTGGTTCAGGAGTGATTTGACCGCTTTGATTGCTGCCTGCCGGACTGCTGCCACGAGAGTGGTCGAGCTTTGCGATCGCTATGGTCCAGAGGTCTACCAGGCAGCCACTGACGAACTCCTCGAGCGCAACCGGAAAGCAGTGGGTCATTTGATCGACACATGCATAGGCGACGAACCCAGCAGCTTCACCGACTTCATCGACGACGACGGCCATGGTGTAGGCCCTTGGGCGATAACCTGCTCGATGAAGAAACAAGACGGAAAACTCACCTTCGACTTTGATGGGACTAGTCCTCAGAGTGAGACATCGATCAACTTTTATCTGAGTTATACGATGTTCAAGATGTTTGTGGGCTATTTCTTGCTCGCCATCTATGATCCCCATTGTGTTGTCAATGATGGATTTCACGACCTGATCGACGTCAAAATCCCTGAAGGATCCATCTTACGGCCTGTTCGCCCTGCCGCACTTTCGTGTCGAACGCACTTGTTAGGCCGGATCATGGATGTTCTGACTGCATTGTTCGGTCAGCGAGATCAGACCTACAGGACAGCGGCTGGCTTCTCAGACTCACCCCATCTTTTCTACAGCGGCTACAAGCCCAACGGAGAGTGGTTCTTGCTTTATCAGATCGGATTTGGTGGCGTTCCTGCCAGACCCAAAGGCGATGGACCAGATTGCCACTGTCTCTTCCCAGCCATCAAATCCATCCCGACCGAGAACCTCGAGCTCTACTTCCCCATCATCATCGAAGCCAACGAGGCCGTTCCAGATTCTGGAGGAGCAGGTTTCTACCGTGGCGGCAATGCTCAACGTACCCTCTATCGCTTCCTCAATGCCGGCGAAGTCTCCCTGCACGACGATAGATGGTTCACGAAGCCCTGGGGCGTGAACGGAGGGTCATGCGGGGCACGGTCCGAGAAATTCATCTTCGTAAACCACTCCTGGGGTACAGGGACACCCGAACGGATCATCCTGCCATCGAAAGCCGATCACGTGAGGGTCAAGCCAGGCGATGTCCTCGAATGGATCACATGGGGAGGAGGCGGCCTCGGGGACCCACTGACTCGACCCGCGGACACAGTCGCACTAGAAGTCCACAGACGACTCGTGACACCAAAGGGCGCAAGAGAAAACTACGGCGTCGTGGTCAACACATCCACAGACTTCAGCGTCGACGTGCAAGCCACCGAGTCCCTACGAAACGAAATGAGGGCCGCACGACCAAAGGGCTGGGGCGAAAAAGTGTACAACCGAGGAGGCACACTGGACGAATTGCGCGAGAGCTGCATCAGCGAGACAGGACTCGAGCCGCCGAAGCCGCAGTGGGAGCGGGATCCGTACGGTCCTCATACGGGCTTGCAGTATGTCAAAGACTGGTTTTCGCGGATGCGCGTACAGCAGGGCTGGGAGATCGAAGAGTAGATCTATTATGGATGACACTAGACTTGTTGAATCATCGTCTTTTTGCAGGAGAGTCCTACGCGGACGGCGCCACTGCGTGGTGCCTTCCTCAAGTGGAGAAGTGGAGTCTCGAAGCTCCAATGCGATTCCTCAATCACTTAGGGGAAGCAGTAGTGATCTAGTTGATCTGAAAGGAATGTGGGCCATGATGTATTGCTGCTTCTGCTGCTGTGAATGTCTGCATTTTGCGGCAGGTAATTGCGGTAAAAGAGCAGAAGTGCAGCGAATACGCAAAGGCTCGAGACGAGGTCCAGATGAAATGGAGTATCCGAGGTGTTTTTATGGCTTTTTTGATTTGCTTCATTTTATGCCAATTACATTTCTATGTCTTGACTTTTCTTTTCTGATCCGCTACCCTTTTTGAGAATGTCGCGTCAACGATATCTACATGGTGCAAAGGGAAGGCACAGCTGACAAAGGCAACCACCTCGTCTGAGACTAAAGCAGAAGGAACGAAAAACTTTCCGTAACGACCCCCCATCCTTGAAGGGAAATAAAACGCCAGACGTGATGAATAAAGCCAGCAGATAGACAGACAGACCGTAACAACCGATAAAAAGAATCCTTCGTAAGAGAACAGACATCTCTCTTCTCTGTTTCGCTTCTCGTTCCTTTCGCCATATATAAAGGACTCGAGTATCCCTGCAAACAGATGTCTACCTGCCCCAAGTAGATCCAATACCACGCTTTCCGGTGTTTTGCCACTTGGCGAGCGAAGCGGTTTGATGTCTGTCAGCCTCACCCGCTCTGGCCATGCGGTTCATCTTCTTCTGGCCCAACTTGGCGATGCGTTCAGCCTTGTCGCGAGTCACCTCGTCGGTGATACCGTCCTCACGTCTGTTCATCCTGCTGACGCTGCGAGTGCGAGACATGGCGCGTGAGATGCTGCCACGCTTCTTGTCGGCAGCAGAGGCACCGGCATCGACGTCCATCATGTCGGCATCGCCGTCGCCAGAAGGACCGACGCTGCGGCCGCGAGAAGGACGAGAGAGGGAGCGAGCGCGGGCGGACAGAGCAGAAGTGTCGTAACCGAGATCCTTGAGGCCCTTCTCCATCTTCTCCATCGAGATTGCCTTCTTGGTTCTGGGAATGACGGCGCGGTTCTTGAGGGACTTGCGCATCTTGGCTTCGTTACGGATGAGCTGTCTCTTTTCTCTGATGAGGTCGGCCTTGTGTCTGATCTCGGCCTCGTCAGCATCCTCGAGGTCGTCCTCTTCGTTGTCGTAGTAGCCCTCTGCCTCGAGTCTGGCTTCCTCGTCCTCGAGAGCAGCAAGCTTGGCCTCGATCTCGGGGTCGACGTAATCGTAGACGTTCTTTCCGTCGAGCACTTCGGGCATCTTGTCCTCTCTCCAGTCGGGGTTCTCCAACATCCACTTCTCTTTGAGGTTGATGTTGTAAACACCGGCACCCCCGTTCTCCTCCTCGATGTCGCGCGCAAGGGTGATTCTGTTCGGGTCCTCCTTATCGTACTTGACTCTGCTCTTTGCGGCTTCGGGGATAAAGGTCTCGCGGGTGACGCCTCCGAGAGGCTGGGCGACGTGGATTCTCCGTAGAACATCGTTGAGACGTCCAGTGATTTCGCCAGACGAGTTGGTGGCAGCCTTCATCTTCTGTGCGTTTCGCTCAGCGAGGAGACGGTCGCAGGCGGCGTTTCGGACGTTCATCAAACCCTCGGTCGTTGTGCAGGAGAGCTGGAGAATCTCGACATTGTCAGACTTGGTCAAGTCCTGCAGGGCTTGCTGGGTCTCGGCGTCGAGATCCTCGGGTCTGCAGACGTCGATCTTGTTGATGACGACAAAGACAAGCTTGTTGGCGAACAGAGGCTTGATGGACTGGAAGAGCTGCATCTGGGCAGAGACGGAGTAGCCACACTGCTCGGACAGATCCATGAAATAAAGAATGGCCGAACGCAAATGGGCAATGGCAGTGATGGACTGCATCTCAATTGTGTTCATTTCTTCAAGCGGGTGATCAAGAATACCGGGAGTGTCGATGGCCTGGAAGCGCAACATCTTGTAGTCGAAGTGGCCGACGAACAAACTCTTGGTGGTGAAAGCGTACGGCTGCACGTCGACATCTGCGCGGGAAATGTTCTTGAGGAAACTCGACTTTCCGACGTTGGGGTAACCGCAGATGAGAAGAGTCCGCGTGTTGGGATCGATCGAGGGCAGACGACCCAAGTGCTGTCTGACCTGTTCGAGGTAGAGCAGAGGGTCCTTCATGCGTTTGCAGATGGTGGCCATGCGACCGAGGGCGGCAGTCTTGAGCTGCTTGCATTGGAAGAGCGACTGTCCGTACTTGAGCAGACGGATGTAATCTCTGGCCACAGTCTCGATCAAGTGCTTGGCCGTCGAGAGCTGACCGAGAGCGATTCTGAAATGGTCGGCATCGTAGAGGGTGTTGAGGAGATCCTTGTGGAAAGGGTGAATGTCCTGGAGGCGAGGGAATCCGTCCAGAATAGCCGTCAACTTTTCCGTGAATGTCTCTGAAGTGTACTTGACTTTACGGATGTAGAAAGCTACACAAATCACGCGCTTGTTAGTCTATTCTGGTCTTTGCTTTTACTATCATGCTCTATCTTCGTCTGATCAAAACCGCCTATAGAGAAGAAGCAGAGAAAAGAAAAAGGGAAATCGCCCACCTCTGATTCTGGTAATCTTGAATCCAGCTCTGATTTGCGTGGGCAGACGTCTCTGGGTTCTGCTCAAGACAATGTCGAGAAACTCCTGCGACGTGGGCACAGGCGCGATATCCTTCCAAGTCGTCTTCATCTTGGGCGACTTTTATGGGTATACAATAAAATAAAAGATGCAACAAAGAGATTTGCCCGGCAGAAACAAAGTCAAGATTAGGAAGGCAGAGAAAGCCCCGAATCTTTTTTGCCCCAGATTCTCTTCGCACCGCCTGCCAGATGCGGAATTTATTGTCCATCTTGGCGGCTGTAAACCCCGACCTCCGATGTCTTGGCTCTGTCTCCCGGCACGACGAGGTAAGACCCTTGATAACTTTAATCGGAGACACGCACTTCCATTCATCCACAAGGTGGACGCATCCCGGCTACTGTACAGTATACCGTACCAGCACATCCCAAGCAGTAATGCTGTCTGGCAATTTGCACAAAAACGAAGTGGTCAACGCAGTATGTTTTGCTCGTATCAATTAATTCACATTGTTCACTACGTTATGATGATCCTTGTCGTTTGACAACCCAACTTTCCAAATCCATCCTTTGCCACATCCAATACCTCATACATATGTAGTTGCGCCATACCTCACATCAAGTCTGCCTGCGTAAGACAAGCAGCACTGGGAACAAGTTAATTCATCCCATGCAGACATTAGTTTCATCTCCCATCACTCGTCAAAAGAAGCCCACAGATAACAGGGTTGCCCTCGTTGGTGTTGTCACCTTGACCAAACGAGAAGAACCGTCCTCTAGGCACTGTACTCCTCACGTTGCTTCTTCTCCTTGGCCTTTTCGCTGGCTCCCTTGATGAATTGAGATAGGTCACCGACTGAATAGAAACAAAAGTCAGCCGACATGCAAGCAAAGATATCTGGACCAGACTAAACTTACCGGGAAGTTGGAACGGAAAGTCCAAAGCAGCGAGCATAATAGCGAAGAAAATCCACCAGCCACAAAGATCGGTGACAAAGGTCAGAGCTCCAGCAGTGACAAGCAGAGTCCCAGCGATCGGTGGGGCCACCGTGGCACCCGCGTGGAAGGCGTTTGCGTTTTGCCAGTATGCTCCAGTGAGGCAGCCGAATGCAAGCACTAGAGTAAAGAAGATGAGTGCGAAGACGATGTTCGTCCTCAGTGAGAGAATAAAGTAAATCAGGCACAGCAGACCCATGAAAAGCAAGAAGAATCCAAAACTGGCGTTGAACGCTCCAGTGCTGAGACCAGCGTATGGATTCGTACCGGGCTCAGGGCTGTACAGTCCATATGCCATGTATATCGGCTGCAGAGTGGCGCCGAATGTGAGCCAGAAAGCCCCAAAGCTGCCGAAGACGACAAAGGGGAACGTGTTGCCGATGAACCATTCGCCGACTGAACCCAAGATCATGAGAAGCCCACCGAAGAAGAAGTAAGCTCCAATGTCAGATGCACCATTGCCGCCTGCTCCCCGCCAGCCCATGAGGATGCATGACAAGGGCGTCAGACTGAGCAGAAACCCTACAAGAGCACTTAACCAGAATCAGCAGAGTCCGCTACGACATCGGAAGTGAACGACTCACAGTGGCGTCGGGTTACCAAATGTCTTTCGCAGCTCACCAGCAACCTTGTTTTGAGGAGAGAGATATATCTTTTCAAACAGTTCAGGCGAGATAGAGATGCTGCCTGCTGTTCGAATCCTCCTTAGTGCAGTGTCTGAGTCTGTCGAGTTATCGAGATGATAGCCTGCTCAGATTACCTTAGCATATCCAAGTGCTGCAAGGCTGAATCACTGCTCACCATTGCTAAAGTCCTTCTCTAGGGGAGCATCGTCTATGCTTTGGGGCCCCGGTGCCGTCAGATTACGATTCGCCTGCGTCGCGTTGTAGTTGCTTTCTGCCGCCATGTTATCGATTTGGATGGTGAGCTTGAATGGATTATTTTTGGACAATAAGAAACTCGAGGAGAACGAATATCCGGGTCTAGTTATGGAACAACACCATGTGACAACAATGGACGAGACTCAGGATGAGGAGAAGCACCATAATATACGTCCCTCCAACGGGAGTACGGCTCCTCCCTCGGACGGAAGTGAACCACAACCCCATGCTGCCAGAAAAGGCTGCAATGGGGGGATCAACCAATCGAGCAAAGTCACGATGGTCTTGCACGGAGGAGGGGTCTGCCGTTCCCCCATTGTGTTTGTGTACAAGGTGTCGTATGCTTCCAGGCCGTTTTGCTTGAAGAGATCAACGTACGGAACTTGTCAAGCCTCGCGCTATCCTCTAGAGGGGGGAGCTTGAGGTTATCTCCGCTCCGCTTGAGCGGCTGGCTAGGGAAGTCAGCATTGCATGAGACGTTTTCCTTGGTATATAGCTTCAACAGCTATTGATGTCCTTTTATACCATGAGTAGGTGGGTACTGGAAGCGATACATTGTTTACCTTTTGGTCTGAAGTGTAGACAGATGTAAGCTACGACGAATTTCTTTCCCTCTGTAACAAGTCATGGATTGTTGCTCTCAGATGCCACACGGACGCTGTGCACGACGAGCTTACCTCCGTTGTACTTTGTGAAATCCTTTTCGAGTAAGACTATGCTCAAAAAATATCCCTTACAGGTACAAGTAGAAGACGGGCAGGCGGATACAAACCGTAATAGGGACCATAGACAGGCTAGCGTGTGGGGAAACACCACGCCATGCACGCTGGAGAAAGGCGGGGTGAGATCTTGGGGTACAGTAGCAAGCGATTCAAGACGCAAGATCGTCGCTAATTCGCTCGTACATCCCAAAGGCTACAACAGTTTTTGAGCGAAATATAGAGCACCACATCCAAAAAGAGCCTCAGCTAGTCTCTCAGGAGATCGCTGCTGAGGAACTTAAAAACCGTGGTCCTCGTGACTCGGGGTCCCTCGCCCCCATGATCGAGGTGGTTACCCAATGCAAATGCGAATCTTCAACTCTGACTAGAATGTGTTCACTTCCGCTTTTTTATTCTTCATGACTCGAATCCGCGTGCCATGGCGATGGTCTGACCAGAATATCGGCATCGGCAGCTTCTATGATCGTGGGAGCTAGCCTGCAGGTACGGTGATGCGTGATGAGCGTACTCTCACTACTAGCGAGATGTTATGTCTCGATGACTTGCGACTACCTTATTATGTCTTTGCTGGCGGGCGTTGCTTCGGACTACAAATCAAGGAGCTAAGAAGTCTCGCATAACAACAACGGAAGCATTCTCCTTAGAGACCGAAAGAAACAGTGCCATCGAGGTCAAGAAGATATCAGTTAGACACGAAGCGTCAACACAGATCGAAGTCACAGCACGCATCGATACTGCTAACAGCGACTGACAACAACAGCAGGTGACTGCCCAGCAGTGCCACCAGCTTGGCAGTATCATCCATGATATCTCCCACTGATGAAGGTACTATTTGCCCCAGTTTCGTTTCCTCGGCATCCGGAGCAAAAATACTTAGCTTTCGTCGCTCTACCTTGCCCCCGCTCCTCCTCGAGCTCGCAGTGCAGAGCTACTGTAGAGATACTACTGTACAACAACTTAAGGTAAGGTATGTATTGGCGGACATAAGCTGTGAGACAAACATGTCCGCAGATAGTCAAGGCTACTCGGGACCCCCGACTGCCGTGCATGCATCGATCTACGCGAAGAACATCTAGCAAGTATGGCGCTCTGGCAATAGCATCTCATGCGTAGACAAACTTTGTGTTTACGGTGAGCGTTGACCTGAGTTGCAAAAGTGGACATGTAGAATCGCGGATCACTTCATCGCGTCTCTAGCCAGACCTGATCTCCGTTGTTCCGAAATTAGCAGCGTCTGAGTACTTTGTAAGAAGTCCCGTACCCGAGTGCAAATACTAGAGGTGGAGACGTTGATTCGAACAGTAAGTATCTAGGAAGAGAATCACCATTTCTTGCATATCTCGTTGCCTCATTGAGGATGTGTTTGTTGTCTACCCGTGGTATTCTCTGCCCTCACAACTCTCCTTCTTCTTCTCCTTGGCTCAATCTGTACACTATGACCGATTCTCACTCTCGGTATTGGTTAGCATGGTTTCTTGCATTGGTTGTTGGCACAACATATCATACTGACTTGCCTTTCTACCGTTAACTTCTTCTTCATTTTCCCTTGCTCTATACATCTGCCCTGGGAAGACGGGCAGATTGATCTCTGCGTCCATAAAGGATGGGAATGGCAGCCCAGGAAGAATCCAGCACTACCGCTAACACTACTGCTTTCCGCCACTACTATCCCAACTACTACAGTAAAGGCCATCAAAAAAGATCAAATTCAGCAGGGCGACGTCACAACAACAGCAACGTGAGAGACAAGACAAGTCACTCGAAACTCACCCTCTACTATCTTTCCTTTCCATTTGATACCTGTTGTATCGTCCTATCACATCCTATTCCACCCCTTCCATTCCACCCCTTCTAATCCCCATCTCGATTTTACCTTTTTAGTGACAGAACTAGTACATCCGCTAATGACACATCAGGCCCAAGAAGAACGAGATCGTCCTCCTCTGAATCACACCAGAAGAGAATGAGTCTGGTTTTTGTGTTAGTATCCTGTACGATGAACAGACATGAGCCTGCTCTACTCTGCCTTTCCTCCTCGTTAACAACAGAAACGATGATAGGAGAAACAAGAGAAGGAACAAGGAAAGAACGAGTAAAGAGCAAACGATGAGCTATAAAGAGGTACATACAGTGCCTTTGTCAAAGTGGCCTTCACGGTGTCCACGCTGATCTTAGAGGCAAGGTAGTGAGTGATGGATGTATCCGTGACATGTCGATCGTTTGTCATTCATCCAGTTAAGTAAGTAATTCTAACAATGATCGTTGTTCCATCTCTACATAAAGATCACACAATAAACCTCGACTTCGACCTCGACATCAGAGGTGGAAGGAGAGGAAAGTAAAGAAGAGAAAAGAAAAAAGAAAACAAACAGTCATTCAAATCCATCAAAACACAGCAAAGTCTCATCTATCTCATTACTTTTGTTTGCAACAAAGAACGTCATTACTTCCCAAAAATCGTTCCGACCTTACTCGGCGTGACAGAGCTGACTTTCGAGCCGATCCAAGATCCACCATCCGAGACCCAGTCAGGCATTGCGAGCTTACCCCTCCAACCGCGGCGGCGGATCTTGGGTCCTGCTCTCTTAGAGCTGCTGCTGGTGCCGCCGTCGCTATTTCCGCTTCCGCCTCTGGATCCGCTGAATTTCATCTTGCCTTCCATTATGTGGTGGGCGGCGTTGATGACCAGGAAAGTAGAAGAGCCGATGGCACGGAAGAGGGCGAGGATGGCGACACTCCACAGGATGAACTGGAGGTAGCGGTTCTTGCCAATTCCGTCTGTGCCATAGGCTTCCGAGACGGACATGGCGAGGATGGCGTTGCAGAACAGCCAGACCGTGACCATGTACGTGCGCACACCTCGGTAGTAGTCTTCTTGCATCTGTTGGGCCGACGGCGGCGAGTCCGGAACCTCGATTCTGTCGCGTAGGTTGCGGAGAGCTGCGTCGTAGCCGCTGTCGATGTCGAGTTGTTCGCTTGGCATTTCGAGTTCGACGGTGCCGCCCTTGGATGTCTTTGCTGCACCGAGATCTGTGGACACGGTGTTGTCTCCTTTGGTACCCCAGGAGATGTCGTGAGCGTTGCAAAAGGCGTAGATCTGGAGAGTGCAGACGTAGGACGGAAGCATAGCAAAGTATTGGCCCGCAGAGGTGAACATGTGCCATGGGTCCAAGTAGAGAAAACTCATGAGAAAATAAAGACCCATGGTGGAAAGAGTGGAGACAATAAAGTTGGTGAAGAGGTTATTGCCCATGGTCATGTCTCCAGACTCGAAGTCCTTGACCACGATCCAGACGGAAGCAAATGTCACGTATGCCATGACTATCCCGTAGACGACCATCGATCCAAAGAACATCTTCTTCGCGCCCTGCGGTCGATTACCCATACTAAGGATGAAGTTCATGGCGATGGTCAAAACAAGACCGTAGCGGAGAATGTAGAAGACGTATTTGCAGAAGTTGACCTTTCCTGTGGGATCGACCTTGGGGTCTGTGAGGGATCCGGCAATGAAGTAAAAGACGAGATAGAAGTTGGCAAGGGAAAAGTACGTGAACAAGAGCTGGATGAACTGGTAGACGAACTCGACGTGAAGCAACACCTTCCGGATGGGCGTGTGACTGGTCTGCCAGATCTGCCTGAAATGAAGCAAAGAGTAGACAGCCGCGAAGAAAGCTCCATTGAGCCAACGACGACGTTGCGAGATGAACTCGGGAACAGCGTCTGAAAACATATCAGTAGGGTTAAATACACAGTGACCTTTCCCTCCACTTACCAGGAACATCAGTCTCGCCAGTCGCCGCTTTGACGTACTTCAAGACCCAGGATTCATTACGTTTTGCCACCAGCTCCCAACAAAGAATACGATCCTCGGCAAGATACATGTTCGCAGTGAAGACATCTGCATCTTGACCATGCAAGGTTTCACCCTTGAAGTATTGACTAAGTGGACCATGGCCACTCTCGTCGTTCTGGAGTGCGTGGTATCGATATGCACTCAGCGCACCAGGTAAGACGGTGATGTATCCGAAGACTGATTCCAGTGGCTTGTCAAGGATATTAGACATCTTGTACTCAAAGTTCTGGGAGGCCACCAATGGGTTGAGCAGACCGAGCCAAGCTTTGCCTTTTCCGGCTTTGATTTCGCCGGCGGCACCAGCTACGTTCGAGTCGTTGTCAAAAGCCTTCCAGAGGTGGTAGAGCGAGTTGTCGCCTGGTTTCGTGCCAACATCAAGAAGAATGCAGACATTGGGATTCAGTGCGCGTCCGAAAGCGTTGAAGAACCATCGATGACTGTTCAACTTCTTTGCGTTCTTCTCTTTCATGCAGAAGATCATCTGGCAGGGTACGATACCCTTCTCGGCACCCTTGAATTTGAGATCTGGGTCCAGCGAGACCTGAGTGGTGTACTCGTAAACGTGAGCTGTGACTTCACGCTGGTTGACCAAGTTTTTCGCGATACCGTCCTGGTAGCAACCTAAGGCTGCCAGAGCATCGAGCGTCCTGGGATGAACCTTTTTGCGACCATCCGCAATGACACAAACGACGATCTTCTTCCATCCGTCTTTGCCCCATGTCCTCGATTTGGCCCTGCTGCAGAAATGGGCGATGTTGCGCATCACACCATGCATGGTACGAGTAAAGTCCAGCTCATTCTCATTGTACATGGTCACGGCAATGAAGAGCTCCGTCTCTCGGGAAGTCATGTTCTGGCGCAGCTTGTAGCCTCTCTCGACATAGTCGTTGGGGTCACATGTCACGGCCGTGTAGCGCATATGCGTGAATTCGACAGCATCTTTCCGTGGAAGGAAGGAGTGGAGGATGGTAGGGATCTTGCACTCGAGCACAAGCTCACCGTTTATAAGCTTGACTTCCTTCTTCGCCATTTGCGCGTTGCGGGCGGCACGTCGCTCCTGTTTGCCTTCAGGAAGCTGTTCGTAATCGCCGTAATCTTTCTCGTCGTACTCGTCGGTGAAAGTGGACTCAGTCATGAACGAATCCCTCGTTGGCAGATCGGGTCTCGAGTCATGGAATGGGTCGTCCTCCTCAGGTATCGGTATGCTTGTCATAGCGGGCGTCTCCTCATCGATGCTACCTGAGGATCCCGGTCGAGGTCCCGCAAATAGCGGTGCAGGTGGTAAAGGCCGCTTCGCGCCACCGCCATACTTGCTGGCTGGCGAGCCCGGTCTTGGAGAGCCATCGATGTCAGCTGGCTCATAAGGTATGGTTGAAGGTGGCCGAGCATAGTCAGCTGATGTTCTTGTCGGCGACCATGACCGTGTGGGCGAATGTGAGGCGCGCGAAGAAGGTCGGTAGAGATATGGAGGAGCCTCATTCGAGGGCGGCGGCAGATCCGGAGCAGAGTCGATTATCGACCTAGCTCGAGACGGCGGTCGTGAGCCATGTAAAGGCTGATAGGTTCGTTGAAGAGGACTAGGTCTGTTTGAGGCGTCTGGTAAGTCTGCATTCACGGAGCTTGGTCTGGACGGGAGTTTTATCGTGACTCTCTTGCGCGGTATACGCGGCTTACGCGTGGATTCAGACAGAGATTGCTCGGCCTGCTCCAACAAATCGACGATATCACCTGATTCAGGTTCGTCAAGCTGAAGCGTTGAGGCAGCAGCGTCGTCGGCGGCGACATCATCATACTCGTGCTCATACTCTGGGGGCAAATCGGGATACATGCTTGTTGGTGAAAGGTCTTTTACTACTTCGACCTTTCTGGTGCTGTAGGAGAGGATGGACCTGGGGGGATTATGGTAGACTGACTGTGTGGTATATGGGCTGTCATCCGTCGACGGCAGTAGTCGCATGGTCGATCCATTGTAAATGCTGCCTGGGGTCCCTTCGCCCTCTTGCGGATAGGCGGGAGGTCCGTAAGGTGAATCCATGCTTTCAGCGGTGAACGAACGTGTTTGATCCTATGCGGAGGGGAGCGGCCTATATGTGGGCCGATTTAATCTGGGCTGCCTTCTCAAGCAGTAAACATTGCTTTTGTTATGATATAATCTGAGATGCTCGAGCGATCGATGCGATGCGACAAGGACTCTTTGCGCCGCAATGTGTAAGTCGCCGAATCAATGGACAGTCGCTATATTCCAACGTGCCACAAAGTCAAGACAGAATCTGTTTGAAGTACAAGATGGCTGTAGAAAGTATTGAATAGGTACAGGTAGTCAAAACGATGTGCCACCCGCCGTGACATACTTTGCTGGAGCGTTTGTTTATAGGTGCTGTATTGTCGCGGCCGTTGTCAGGGTCCATGACAACAAAGATGACGTCGGAACATGCGAATCCGAAGCTCCGGGTGGTCATCAAGCGTCGGACTGGGAGATCATTTTTAGATTAGAAACCTTCGGTATTTGTATTGATCTATGTTGTACTGGCGTCCGGCTCAATGCGCAGCATGTTACCTTACTTCTTCTTTTCCAAAACACCCTGAGCTGCTTTCTCGTAATCCCCACCAAACTCACTATACCATCTCTCGATAACCTTAAGAGAAGGTCCAGCACCAATAGTGTCCTTGTCTTCCTTCCATTGCCGAATGACATCTTTCATGAATTCATCGACTGTGATAGCACCACTTCCTTCCTTTTTGTTGTCGTCTGGATCCTCCCGCTCACGATGGAGATCCGTGCCGACGCCCGGAGGTGCCTGTGTATTCGATTAGCTCTTCGAAACAGCCATTGACCGGTAGCCAGGGATCCATGCTTCTGCATGTCTCTACACGTACAATCTCCACAACTTTGATATTGTCATCGCCTGCGGCCGCGAGCTGAGTCCTCAAATTCATAGTGTTCATGTGCACAAAGGCCTTGGTGCCGTTATACACAGGATTAATGATGCTGAAGGGGATGAAGCCCAGAACACTGCTGACGTTCATGATTGTCGCCGCCTTCTTCGTCCTGAAGTGCGGAAGAAGATTGACCGCGAGATGCATAGGGCCTCGAACATTGATATTGATCTCATTATCAGCCTTCTCGAGGAATTCCTCTGGCGACATCTTCTTATAGTCCAGGGGACGCTGCACGCCAGCGTTGTTGACGATACAGTCCAGCTCGGGGTGCTCAGACGTGATATTCTTGACGAAAGGCACAATGCTGGCTACGTCGCCCGTGTCCAGTTGGTAGTAAGCAGTCGCCTTCATCTCTTTGGCTGCCTGCTCGAGTTTCGACTCCGTGCGTCCGACGATAATGACTTTCTTGCCTTCTGAGATGAAGAACTCTGCCATTGCACGACCGAGGCCACCAGCCCCGCCGGTGACGAGGGCACATTGGAAGTCAAGTGTATGAGGAGCCATTGTGCTAGACTAGGTAAGCAGGTAGTCACTGTAGATACACAAAGATGCTGGTGATGAAAGGTAATGCTGGGTCTTGCAAGTTCGCGTCGCGAGAAACGGGACAAATCTATCTTTCGATAGATGGAAACAATGTCTTGGTCAAGAAGGCCTTTGGGTTCTGATCAATTCTTGAATAGAGTCTCAGAGCACCTCGGTAGAGCATCATCGATTCAATATTACACCTTTCCATACACCTTTGCCTCACAAACTCATGATACACTTGTAACGTCATCGCTTTCGGTTTTTAGTCTTCTTATTCCCGCGACTTTGTATCGATAGACTTCGATTTATAAAGTGATCATGAAAAGCGTCATGGCAACCTTGTTCTACCAATGAAATTGAGCATGGCTGCCTTTGGTATAACGCAAGTCGCCGAGGCAAGGTGAAGCAATTAATGCAAGGTACCTTACTAGTCTATCTCAGGCGTCCAGCTTAAGGTACCAACATACATGTACCGCAGCTCGAAACTTTGTAAGGACACGTGTAACAATGTATAGTTCGAGGGGACTGCTCCTGTTTAGAGAATACTGTCGGCAGCCGACTCGAAACCTCAATGCTACCAGCAATACGAATGAGTGGCAAATTGTCTTGTTTCCAATTTCCAATGGTCCCGATACTTCCTTGCAATCGGCGTTACAGAGCAAGCAAAGAACAAACAAACAAACAAACGAGTTGCTCATTTACTATGAGATGCAAAGTGAGTGTCAAAACGGACAGAAGCAAAACATGAATTGAAGCGACAGGACGAGGGGAATTTCCGCTCAAGTATACTCCCAGGCACCCACGGTATGTTCAGCCTCAGTGTTGAGGACAGCGTAAAAGTCCACGCACTCCGACGCGAACTGTACCTCCTCCAGCCTGGAGAAGACCTGCCACAACCCCCCTTCGCCAGCCGCTGCCGCTCTCTTTTTCCCACTTCTCGTGCTCTGATCCCGTCTCATTTTTTCGTTCTGGCGGGTCGCCCATGTGCTGCGTCTGAGAGAAGTGGCATTGCCAGAGTTGTCGTCGCCGTCATCGTTGTCCTCGCCATCGTCATCCGGCAGTGAAACAGGGCATGCTGTTAAGATCTCGTTGTGAGGTCCGAAGTAGCCACCGCCGGCGTAAGCTATACTAGACCTAAAAGCTAGATCTGGTTCGTTGCCTGAGTGGGGTATCGTGTAGCGCAGAGCGCCTGTTTTGGTCCAGTACGTTGCTTGGCCACCTAGATTCATACAATCAGCTGAGCATAGGAAGCACTCATATCGGCTAAATGGCAAAGGTCGCGAGGCTTAGGGATATAGACGACAATGAAAGATGGAGTGTAAGGCTTGAGACAGTCTATCGACTACCAGAGCATTCCTTACCAGGTACTGCAACTGCCTGGAATTTCGTCATGTTAGCTTGTCAGATTCACGGTCCGAAAGTCTGTAAGGGTCGAAGTCAATGTTGCAAAGACCCACCAGTCCAATTGTGCCCAAACTGGTGTTTGTGCCTGCATAGTACGCGCAGGCATCATCGGACAGAGGCGGCGATGGGCAGTTAGTGCTTGGACCTGACAGGCCGATATAGAAAGCTGTTCCACTGGCTTCAATGATGGAGCCATGGAATGTAGCCGCAGGATTCACTGCTGTAAGTGTAAAAACACTCTCACTTCGTGGAAGCACAGAAAGAGTGTTATCGGTGCACCTTGGCTCATGTCAGTATCTATCACACCAGTATGACGTTACGTTGAGAAGATGGTGGTAGATATTGTGTATCCCTCGCCATACATTAACATACGTATACATGTAGCTGGAGAAGCAGGACGACCCGCAGAGCTTCAAAGCCTCTCCGGCGATGACTGGACAGAGAAGCTCATCCTCGTAACAAATGTAGCGATCCGTGTTATAGATCGACTCTCCACATGTCTCAAGATCGCGACGCAACTTTCTTGGAATGGCAGCTTCGGATGGGTTAAGTATCAGTGCAACTGCCAGAGTCGCAAAGGCATATCTCAGCCAGGCCATAATGCTCGCCCTTCAGTAATCGCAACTTGCGAGGCTCCGAGGCGATCTTGACTGGGACCATAAGAAATGGAGCTGTGAATGAATGGTCAAGACAGATCTATGATGAGTTCTTTTATATCTTCCGAGTCTGCCAATACTGCCGTATCCTGTGACTTTACAGTACCACGTTGGCGTAGCGGTTTACGTCAGTGGTCGCTTTCGCTCGACTGGCGTTGGTGCTGTGGCTGATCAACAGTAGTACGCAGTCCACAAGATCAACTTTTACATGACCTTGTGCTATTACGCTTCAACAAAACTCATTTGAGCAGCAGGAGGATGGGCCGGTCGGTCTTACCTTCCGAAGTGAACAATACTTTGGGCACATGTTGCATCTACAAATTGTTGTTCTGTCAGTGCGTTCATTACAGATCCAACCAGAAAAGGCAGTCGCGTCCTTCATGTTATGGTAGTCCTCTGCAAGGGATGCTATCGAACAGTAAATTGCGCAACAAACAGCACCTGTCCACAGACACGTCTACGCTGCCCCAGCGAGAAGCTGAACATATCGGACTGTGGACATCTCGTTACACATCAAAGGCGAAGGTGAGGTGATGTACCTTAAGATGAAAGCCATCAGTTTCATGTTTGGTGGCATGAAAAGTTTGATGAGTGATGTACGTAAGCATATATCTGTATATGGAAGGAGCGACAGTCGACCCAGCCGACTGGGAACGTTCCAGAAAATACGACATATCACTTTCTCATAAGTGGATATAGCAGGCGCCACTTCCAAGAGACTAACCCGATGGAAGCAGATCTAGATTTGATTAACAAGGCATGGATGCGATGCCAGATTGGATACCAGTTAAGTTGCTAGGTCGAAAACCGATGCAGAGTTGTTAAGAGAAGGGCATTGAGAATGCTGCTTGCAAGGACTCATTCCAGACTTTGTTGCATAACTGAGGTAGATCAGGAGTGAGGTTCACATACATAGGGGGCATTTACCGACGCCACACCTTCGACGCGATATGGTGTGTTGGATTGCATACCATTCGACTTCAGTAGCTACCGCGGAGATTTTCAGGGGTACATGATTAGCGGGCTCGGTCGTCAAAGGAGCTAGAACTGTATGATGTGAGACCAGCGCCAGGTTGCACAATATTAGAGAAGCTAGAGTCAAAGTCAACTATCACAAGCCGCTTTCTGGACCCCATATACAACATGTGTCGGGCACTAGTACCCTATAGGATTGGTTCATGATTGTCTTGATCGAATATTTGGGAGTATTCCGTGAGTTGTCTGAACCGATTGATTTTGGTTCTTGTATATGCTGCAGACGGGAAGTTCGTTGAGTCAGATTACGCTAAGACGCTCGCTAATCGCATTTCCTGATTCCGTTCTCATATGTTGAGTCATATATTGTAGGCAGCACGAATGCTCTGATCGATGGGGATATCTGAAAAAAGCAAAACATCATGAATAATCACACCATTCAAATATACCAGGATTGAAAAGGTGAGATGGAACGCTTTTGAATATGCCGTTAGGTCATGAAAGTCACGCTCCAACCTTGGTGACTGTTCGTGTCGTGCCTCTAGCCCTGGAAGAGTAGACCAGCGGCATACTCGACATTGCCTCCAGTAGCGTCAAGCGCAGAGATGGCCTCCTGTCTGGAAAATCCTAACCCCTGCAACTGATCGATTTTCTCTGCCGGATGCGATGCACTTGATTGCGAAGGTGCTGCTGTTCCTGAGGGTTGAGCAGCAGCCGGTGTGGATTGTACGGTGGGCTGAGGAACTGCACTGCTGCTAGCCGAGCCTCCCAGAGTCTGTCCGGAGCCCTTGAAGTTGCCACTACTCGGGTCAGTAGATCCTGCGGATTTGACGGTACCGCTCTGTGCGCCGATCTCGGTGCCGTCGGGACCCTTGATGACAGGTTCATTGTCCTCGGACCACTTGGGGATTTCGTTCTCTGGAAGAAAATCGACTTCGTTGTTCTCGAAGACAAGCTTATTGCGGCGAAGATCAATGGTGGCCTGGTAGCGCTTGAGCATGTCCAAACCTAGGAGGAGGTCGACATCCTTGCCTTCCATGACGGTGAAGGAACACGGCATGACCGAATTGCCAATGGAGATATCAGCAGAGTGCACGCGACCGAGAATCTTGGCGGTTCCGACACCACGAGCCACGCCGGAGTAGCGCTTGTCTATGAGCCGCATGATACCACATGCCTCTGCGCAGGAAGGAGACATGATGGTCGTTTGAGCACCCGAGTCGACAAAGGCTTTGACGTTGCGTCCGTTGACTTTGGTGTTGATGTAGAGCATGTGCACATGACCGAACACTAATTGCGGAGTCAGCATTTCCTTCTGTTGCGGTACATGATGTTAGAGTTATGGGAGGTCAAGAGAGCAACGTATATATCCTCGAATGGAAAAAGGAGAAGGGGGGCTAACGAACCTTCCGGATTATGCTCATATGCATATTCGAGGTTCTCCATGACGCGGTCTTGTCTGATCATCTCTTCAATCTTGGCTTGAGCCTCGACATTGAATGGATCCTCATTCAGCAGCTGCATCTGCTCTCGCCTCTCGCGTTCTCTTGTGTTCTCCTCTTGCTGCATGCTGAGGTAGAGTTCTCTGAATCTGACGGGGTCTTGAATGGCGGTGGCCATTTGAGGATGCTGTTGGCTGACCTGTTGGACAGCAGCATCGCTACCGAGTATGCGTAGGCGCACAGTCTCGATCTGCTCGTCGGTGATGCCGCTAGGGCGATTTGAGGACTGTTGCCTCACACCCCGTGACTGGGAATGAGGATTCTGCTGAGGGGCTCCTGAAGGTGGCATATCTTCGCGGACTAGCATAGCCAGCAATTCACCATCCCTGACTCCAACTGCTTCTAATGTCTGAGTGTCGGTCAGGAGCGGCTGACCGTTGAGGTAGAACTGAAGCTGGGAGATCTCGAAGCCAGTGCCGGAATTGATCGTCGTCTTGAGGTCCTTGATTGTGGCAGAGGGCGGTAGCTCTATCGGAAGAAGGTCCTGGTCCAAGGCATGGTTCGGAGCGTTTATTTGTATGGTGAAGGAGACCCTACATATGACAAAGAAGGAGGATTAGTATTCGTCCATCATCCAATCCATCTAGAGACCGTTGTGCCGCCATCAGTGCATGGTCGCAGTCGCGGTCGCATTCGCATTTGCATTTGCATTCGCTCGTCCATTTGGATTGAATTGCATCCGACTCTGACAGAAGACCGTTGCACTGCAACCATACGCAACCGTCGACCGAGGTAGAAGTCACCCAGCCACGGATATTGGAAATAGGACGTGTTACTCACATGACTGCTGGGGGCAAGAGCAAGACAAGCAAATGTGTGCCTTGCGTACTAGGGATTTAGTTTTATGCAGGTCGCTGAAAGAAGATGGGGGGTTTCGGGGAGATTTGCAACAAGTTGACTCGTTGACACGGATGGGACGATTGAGGGGCAGAGAGTGACACTGGTGCGCCTGGTCTAGATAATTCGTTTGGATTTTTATGTGTCGCGCTCAATCTGTCGAATCAACACGGCAACATGACCTGGGGATTAAAAACTATCGAGAAATGGTTGGCGGACGAGGATTCGAGTGGCGGAAAGGGAGAATGATGAGTTAAGCAGGCAGCAGACAGCAGGCAGCAGAAGATGATGGAAGCGGGCAGCGCAGCGCGGATGCGGGTGTCGGTGGCTGTTGCTTTGAGAAGCTTATGTTCTGTAGGTGTGGACGAAGACGAATTGGAATATGCCAGTGGAACGAGAATCCATATACTGTTGGTAATTACTGTACGATGTGATAGAATTGACACGGACAAATCAAACCTCAAACATGGCTCGCTGACCAAACAGCAGCAAGAGCGGCGGCTACCTTAAGGTGACGGAGAAGACATTGGACGAAGAACAACGCCGACCTCTGACTTCACCCTTTGACTGTACAGGTACAACACCTTTGATGTTCCACGTGCGTGCGCTATACTTCAAGCTACAGTACCTAGCATCTTCTTCACGGAGCTGTCTGACGCCTTGGCCTATGCAGCTCAAACACCTGACATGTCTTGTGGAGCAGTGCAGTGGAAGGATTGACTACCAGGACAGGAGAAAAGAAGAAAGAGAGAGGGAAACGGAGAAGCGGTCTGTAGAAGCATGACTACCTGACGTTTCCCACAGCACTTGACATGCAGCATGGGGTTACGGAGACTGCTTGGCTCGTACAAGTACAGTGAAAGCTGATCTAAAGGCCGCAACGACCTCGTGTGTCTGATGTGTGTAAGGTAGAGTACCTTATGTAAGGTAAGGTAAGTGTAAGGAATGCAGTCATCCCGCCGTGCAGCTGCACAGCTGGTGCTACTGCACCTCAGGTTCGAGTCCCCGGCTAATCTCCATGTGATTGACAGCGTTTACTCAGTAATGCATGAGATCGATCTGAGGCTAAGCAAGTCACTGTGTTGTTGCTTCGCATATGTGTCTGAGTGCATTCGTACTTTCAAGGTCCCTGTCACCCAGCTTTGTCTCTTCTCCTCACCTACGAGTCACTCATGCTTGACAGCTTGTCGTATCGAGGTTTGATGCACAGGTCGTATTATTGCATTCATCGAGTGATAGCCCGAGCAAGATGAAACACGACGATTCTGGGCCCAACCCCGCCAGCGACTTCTGATTGTGCCCCGTGCGCGCGTACCTACCCACATAGTATCATGGCCGCCATACGTCATTCGTGTCGCAGCAGTTGCAGCGTGGACCGACGTACAACTTAGGCAGGAAGGCACGCAGGCAGGGCAGGTACGCAGATAGCATTTCGCCTTCACCTGTGCGTATACGTGTGTTGCAGCCTGAGTAACTCGAACCAACCCCTCTGAACCATTCTTTATCCCTGCAAAACCATTGAGCAGCAGCAGCAGCAGCAGTCCTCTCTGCTAAGCAATTGATCTCTTTCCCTGGTGCAAGTGTGCGGGGATCCACCTACTACTGTACAGCCACTACCAAGGCCTGTCTGCATCGAACAGGTCCCCCTCCCATCTCTCCTTCCCCTGGTTGACCCGTCTGAAGGTTGAAGCCGCACATCTCCCCCTCTCCTCGGCCGCTTTTTGTGGCTACACAGTGACGATGCCGCGTGACCTCGCTGCCGAAAGAGATCGTGTTCTCAACGACCTGCCAATGCTTGAGAAGAGTGAGAAGGTCCCTGTTCTTGCTTCTTCAAAAGTCGACAGCTCAGATCCAGACTCTCGTCCAGTCCAGAGACGACCCTCGAAAGATAAGATTGAACGGGACATGGACAAACAAGACGCGTGGGCCGAGATCAAACCTTATACCAAATCCCTTACTCCCTCAGATGTTGACAGCTCGGTGAAGTTGGAAGATGCCGCATTTCCACCCCACGAGAGGGCGAGCAGAGAAAAGGTTAGCCGCCCCTCGTGATGAAACACACGCTGCGCAGCTTGATCGCCCTGTAGACAGGATAAGCCTGTCCATGTATTGATCTATCGAGGCCCGATCATGTATCTCCATGCCCACATCCCTGCGCCTTGCACTCCCACTTTCCGGCACAATGTCTGTGTAGTCACTAATCAGTAGTCACTAATTGACCGCTCGAGCAGTTTCTATATCGTTACACCCGATGCGGCGAGATCTGTCTCGGTCTGTTCACTTCGGCCCGTACAGACTCTGATGAGCTAGATAGCAGCCTGCCCACTGCATCGGTAGCACAGACTGTGAGCTCCGACGAACCTGAGCGCAAGTCGATACTGCTAGCCCATTGTGTTGCGACCAAGACTGCTAATCCCGCCATCCGGGACGATGACATGGAGATCCCACCCAATTGGCAACAATCCTCCAAGTTCAGCACCGTGGGTCACAACGACGCCGGCCGCACAGTCTGCATTCACAGCTTGGCCGTCCTGCCGGCCTATCACGGTAAAGGCTTGGGGTCCACCTTGTTGAAGGCATACATCCAGCGAATAGAGCAGAGCGGCATAGCTGACCGCATAGCCTTACTTGCTCACGGCAGTCTAGTAAGGTTCTACGAGATTTTTGGATTCGTGAGTCAGGGCCCGAGTCAGGCACAGTTCGGCGGTGGCGGTTGGTTTGACATGGTCAGTCGAGATGCTCAAGAGCCATTACATGCATATGCAACGCACACATGCAGAAAAACTAAAACACTGCGGCCTCGTGGCTGACTTTTGCGTATCATAGGTGCTCGAGCTCAACAGCAAGCCTTACTGATTCATTTTGGGAGGGCTATTCTAACGCCTTCATGCACAGATTCCATCGAAGAGCAAGCATATCGCCCAACCCCTGGCGCCGAGACTAGGCCCGTCAGCGACAGCAACAGCGTCACCTCTCCTGGCGGTCATATACATCCACCGAAGCGTAGCGATCAATCATAGCCATTGCCCCTCCAGTGGGTCCTTTTGGTCATTGGGCATCAATTCTTTTTCCAATGAAAACCACTCCCTGATCCCGTTTCACGTTCGCACCAGGTGAAGTAGAATGTGCATGACAACAGTTTCCTCCGTCTCGTCCTGCCCATTCTGTCTTTGCACGCTCCTCATCTCCAACCCAATTTTGCTACTTCATGTCTGTATTTGTGTTTTCGAAGGTCTGACAGCACGTCGTGTGCCATATGGAATGTGTGTAAAATCAAGTGTATCCGAGTAGATCCTTCTAGAAATCCTGTCTCGAATTTGCAGATCTATCAGAAGGAAGGAGCTTCAACAAGGGCAAGTGCCGATCAAGAATGTCTTTGTTCGCAATACATACATACATGTACCATATCATATCCATCGCTGCCCTTCATTACCCAGCCCGCCCCCAGTAACCAAAGAAGCCAACAAATCAGTCAGGCTCAAATCATACCTCGCTGACACTTATCCCTGGTGACGCGAAGAAAAGGGACTAGCACGTGCTCGAGAAACAAGGCGCTCGAAACTTTGAGTATTTAACGTATTCCCGCGGTAGTTCCGTTCCGCCCCCCGATAACAAAGAACATTAGACTCCAATTTTTGACCACGAACGAAACAGTGAAGTGGTACCCCACCCCCTAGCCACGAAAGAAATCATACAACGACATTTCACTCGAAAATCCTCTGTCTCCAGACCAAACCCAATCATAAGAAAGAACAAGAAGAAGAAGACCACAAGAGCCACAGAGCAAAATCCACTACAACCCATTCCAAAACCCAAAAATGGAAGGCTCCTGCTCCATGAACAGATACGCGTCATCGGGAAACGAGATCTGTGCATCGTCGAAGATACTGCTCGGGGGCTGGAAAGTGTCTGGGAAGGAAGTCGCGCCGGCGACGACGCCATTTGCGTAGGCGAGTAGGTCGGACATGCTGCTTGTGTTGCTGTCGTTTTGCTGTTGTTGTTGGATGTGGAGGGAGGAGAGGGGTTGTTGGGCTCCTGCTGTTGCTGCAGCGTAGGTTGAGCTAGCCGATTGGTTGGCGATGCCGAATCCTCCTGCTGCTGCTGTTGTGGCTGGAGTTGCGCTGGGTGTCATCGGTTGGTCGTATGTCGGTTCTGTTATCGTCGCTATTGATGTTGAGCCTTCACTGGTTGCTGGAGTGGGTTGGCCTGATAGTGGAGTCGGGTGTGCTGCTGTCTGCGACAGTGGCGCTGCATTAACAGCCGTAGAAGTCGACATGGACGACATCGTCGCGGCCGCTGCGTTTCTGTTGTCGTGATCTAGCAGCTCTAGTGGTCGGCGACTTGCTTCATCGTGGCGAGGCTCGACTAGCAATCGGTGTTGCGCTTGTAGCTTAATCTCCCTTCGGCGAATGTAAAGATTCGCCGCGTCGTAGAGATATGTGATGATCTGCTCGTAGCGACTCGCGTGCGGGTCGTGGGGAGCGAAATGGCGGAGAACTTTCAAGGCCTGCTCGAGACCCTCGATTATGTCCGGGTTTCGGTCTTGGTCCGCGAACACCGCTGATCCGAGTACGAGCGCTATATTACACACCGCATTGATGAGGAGAGGAAGTCGTTTCGGCAAAGTGCGATAGTTCAGTAGACTCGCAACGACGTCGAGTCCTCGGAATGATGCATCCACGCAGGCATCGGCGAACGCTTTGATAGATGCGTCTTCTGCGCTGTTCACTGCAGGTGTGGATTTCCCACTTTTCTTCCTGGACATGTCTTGGAGTATTTGAGAGGTCAGGAAGGGCCTCGTCAGTAGTATGATGGCCCAGTAGTATGACGATAGGACATGTGACGCCGCCAGAATTTCCGCAAGTCTTTCTTCGTCATAAGCCGGAAAAGACTGTAACTCCAGCGAAGAAGGTAGATTCTGTGTCCATACTTCCAGCTGCCGCGATATCGACTCGGCCAGCCGAGTAGATACAGCTTTCTTGATATATACCTCTATCACAATACGGTCGTATATAGCTGATAGTGCAAGCACCTTTTCTGAAAACGTACTGATGCCATCTGCACCCAGTGCCTCAATTTCGACAGGCAGCATTGTTTCTGCAGTGGCAGGAGGTCGACCGAGTGATGCTGCAAAGAAAACGTCAAGCATGCGAACACTTCGCCACGTTACTCGTCTGTCGTGGGATTCTTTCGCATCGAACAGATTATGCGTGCTAGGTATTTGCATGCCGAGTGCGAACGTCGCTCGGATGGCAATACCAAAGTTCATAAAGGCTCCGTTCCGTCGACATGCACCAAGCATGTATATCGTGATTAGGGTATATGCCTGGACCGTCATGAGACTGGGAGCTTCAGTAAAATTGTAAAAGGCCATCTGCCTCCCCCTCGAGAAGTACTGTTCGGGAACTTGTTGTTGGCAGTTGCTGGTTGATACCTGAGCACCAATTGCCATGACGAGGTAGAAGACACAACTTCTCTGATCCATGTCTCGCCTCGGGTCGTTGACCCAGCTCTCGAGATCCGGCCAGAAAGTCGACAAGTCGAACATGTCTAATAGTCCGGCGGTGGCTAGCAGGTATTGCTTAGCAAGATATACTACCTCTGAGTACACCAATGGAAGATGAGAATTGCTCGGCACCATGGGACATGATGGTGCTGTCTCAAGAATCGAGTGCCGTTTCGGATCCGTGGTGAAGTCGCAATCGCCCACTGCTAATGCGGCGATCCTTCGCACGCTCTGAAGAAAGGAAAGACTTGCAGAATCTCCTATATACATATATTTGCCATCGGGGTCTCGTAGCAATCTAGCGTAACCTGGGACTTCTCCGCCCGTCTCTGCAGACAAGGACCGCTGTGCTTGCACGGCGCTGTTGAAACTCGGGTCAGCTCTGCCGCAATTCATAACAGATTGACGAATGAAATTATTGGGCCGATGACTTTTCTGCTATTCTTCTGATCATTGTCTCCTGTGGCTAAAATTCTTGCGACTTACAGCGATGGACCCAGGCTCCCCTGATTTGTCGTTGGCTCATTAAGCAGTCTGTTGATAGCTATTCCGGAGTCACCGCGGACACTACTACCGTTGCCACTCGACTTCTTTCCATCGTCGCTCCTGCCAGCGCCAACACTCCCGGCGGTACTGTCATTCTCATAGCGATCGCCGGGTTTCGGCGGCGTCGATGCTAACCCATTGCTCGGCCGCAACAGCTTGGCAGGCGTGTCTGAAAAGTAGCATTCGTGCTGTTTCTTGCGCCGCGTGCAGATACTGCACGGGTGCACGCCATTACACCGTTCCTTGCGGCGTTTGCAGCTGTCGCAGGCGCGGGCTACTCGTCTTCTTTTCTCCGGCGGCACAGCTGGTCGAGGCATTTGGTATGGAAATGGATGGAATGTGCTACTCGCACCGCCGCCAGCTTGCTGCTGCTGCGGGGAAGCGATGACGGGGGAGGAGACACCTTTCGCAGCAACCGGAGCGGAAAGATTCCTCCCACTTATTGCTGAGCGTCGTGGGCACGTCGCACTTTGATGATGATGACTGAGTAGAGAGACAGGTCTAGATGCTGGCGCGCTACCTCATCAGCGCAATTATATTATCTCTGGGCAAAGTAGATATTGCGATATAGATTCACAAAGTTCGCACAAGTCATCACGACACTTGTTCGGGCCTCGCTATTATGCACTACCTTGAGCTTAAACGATAATAATGACGCCAAGCAATATGTGTATAAACGCACAGGCTTTGCCTCGGCTTTATACGGCAGCACATCATCTGTAAATCCGAGTTGAAAGTAAACAAAAAGTACTGTAAATATGAGGGGTATGCGAGGACGAAGTATTCATGTGAGAGACGCGCTCCGTATATGACAGTCTTTACAATATCAACACGCACATATAATTTGCATTTACATGGACTTCAGCACAACGTCGTAGTGCAGCTCATACTGCGCCAACTTGTCGCCTTTCCTCGGGTCGAATGTCACTACAAGTGCATCCTTGACAGCGAAAACCGAGTCATCGTCAAGGAACTTGCTGTCCTTGTCAAAAATCTGAGTGATAATCGGCTTGTGCCCTTCACATTGTGCCTAGTAGAGTTTTAGACGACGTTCGTTTCTTGATTGACGTTCATGTGGTAACTTACGAGGATGTGAATGTGTGCAGGACGGAAAGGCTGGCGATCCATCAGGTTAAGCAATTCGCCTGCAGGACCATCGTCTGGAACGGGGTATGGGGTGGGCTTGAGACAGTAAAGGGAGTACTCTCCGTTCGGACCGGTCTTGAATCTGCCTCGAAGGTTGCAGTCCTTTTGCTCAGGGTCCTGCTGTTCGTACAAGCCTGGTAGATATGAGTACAAAGTGCAAAACTCTCGGATCCGCCAACAACTCACCATTGGTCGAAGCTTGCCAGATATCAATCTCGACGTTTGCGAGGGGCTTTCCGGTTTTGGCACTGGTCACTTTTCCGAACATGTAGGCTGGCACGGCATCGTTCGGAGTGTTGTCTGAGATGTTGGTTCCCATCTCACTCAAGGGCACATCATGACGATAGAAAGGACCCAAGATAGCGGATTGAGTGGCAAGATCAGTCGCTTCACCAGCAAGCTTGAAGGTGATTTCATCGACCAGTCTGAAGGCTTGTCAGCAATCGCATACGTGCCAAAGAGTTCCGTGGTTACTGACGTCTCGAGACCAATCACATCACACAGCAGCTGGCTTTCGTTTCTCTTGTCGTCTGACATCTGTCCGCATCTGTTGATCATGTTCACACCCATCATCCATTCGTCAACTGTGAGATCGCATTCTCTGGCGAAGTCGTGGACATGGCGAATGAGGCTCGTCATGATTGTTCGCAGACGAGGGTTGGTCTTTGGGCCCATCGCATTGATGACCTTGTCTGTGAACTCAGGATCATACCGCTCAAGGTTTCCTCCTCGACCAGCACCATTGAGGGTGTCCTCAGGAACTGCAGTGTGCGTGCTCATCTTGAAAGTGATGCGCTTGTCGTGAAAGCTCTATACAAATATGCTGTGAATTCCCAACGCGAGACCTTCCAACAGCGCAATTGCAAAAGAAGATATAACGATACTCGGACTATGTAATTATGAAGAGAGAATGGAAGAAACAAAACAGAGATATATTTCTCTTAAATGGCCCCTCCGCAAGGAAATAAGGTAGCTCCGAAATTCAATCCGCATTGCCTGCAGTGAACGGAACTCCACGTACGCGGGGTCAGCCATCCGAAGGCGGGGCTAGAGTCGGAAGATGCACCGGGATTACTCAAGTCAGACCTGATTGGTTCAAGCGTGTGGGAAATGACCGCTCTCGGAACGACGCGCGCAGGCGAGGGTGTGCTTTGGAACATATGTCACTAACCACCACGTGCCCCCCATTTGCCGCGCCGCAACAGTGTTCATTATTGTCAGGCTCGGTTGGATAATATGGCGTCTTTCCGTGTATGGGGGTCTGCAATTATTGGTCTTGTCAATCGTCACTGCTATTCCACAGTGTCCGAATCACGCGATACTTGTATATCAAATCACATGATGGTGGCAGCGGTATGTCGGAGCGGCAATGTTCCAAGCTGTGGCTCGGTACGCATTGGGGTGACTGATGTAATGACTTTCGGATAACGACCCGCATTGCAATTATCTGTCGTGTAGAGAATATCGATTGTAAAATACTCTTTTCGCATGATCACTTGAACTAGTTGTGAAAACATTGCACCTGGGAATACGAGGAGAGAAGGCGGGTTGGGGTGAAGAATGTTGATTTCCTATCTCTTGAATACATAAAAGGTAGATACAGAGAATGAAGTCGGAAATATCAGATTACATGAATTAAAGGAATGTACAATAGCATTTTATGCCTTGTGATGCTTTTTGGCCTTGCCGACTTGCAGGATGAGGACGGCAAGACATACACGTCAACGTAAACGTCTCGGATGTCGTTTTCCATTCGGTCAGTTGTAGCGGTCCTACATCAAACCCATACTGAATGTTGGGATCGATAGACCAGATGTTGTAAGACTCATGCCTTTAGACCATAAGAACAACAACGTTGCTTGGGATCGTTTTGCGATCCGTTTAGCAAGAGGTGATGAAAACACCGATGGGGCTGGGGTTCCAGTCCTCGAAGAACTCAAGGTTGAGACCGCCGGTGGAGGAAACCTCGATGGACTCGGTGGTACCAGCGGCGCAAGCACCAGTGCTGACAACGTAGGAGTTTCCGGGGGTGACGTTGGAGATCTCGTTGAGCTTGGATTGGACCTTGGGAAGAGAGCTGTAAGAAACATCGAGACCAGCAGGAGAAGAAAGCTGCTCGAAAGTGAGGCCACCAGAGCCGGAGAGAGTGAAAGAAGAAGTCTCGAGCTGGCTCTGCTTAGGAAAGAGGAAGATGACGGAGCATTGCTTGCCAGAGTAGTCCTGGGGGATGTCAAAGTTGAAGACAGTGCTGTTACCGCCACCGACGTAAGCGTTGTACTGAGTGCCGTACTTGGTGTTAGGCTGCTGCTTGTTGACGGGGATGATAGCATGAGGAGTCTGGTAGGCACCAGAGAGGGAGGTCTGGCAAGCGGATCCTGAAGCAGATGATGCAGGAGCAGAGGAAGCAGGAGCGCTAGATGCAGGAGCAGAGGGAGCAGGGGCGCTGGAGGCAGGAGCAGAAGGTGCAGGGGCGCTGGAGGCAGGAGCAGAAGGTGTAGGTGCACTGGAGGCAGGAGCACTGGAAGCAGGAGCAGACCACGAAGACACAACAGTGCTGGAGGCTGGGCAGTTGGTGACTTCAGCGCCGCAAGAAGTAATGGTGGCGTAGTGAGTGCTGTAGACAGTGTGGGTTGCTTGGCTCTCAGCAGGGGCTGAGGGTGCTGGGGCAGATGAGGCAGGAGCAGATGAAGCAGGTGCCGAAGGTGCCGGAGCGGAGGATACAGGAGCAGAGGAGGCAGGAGCAGAAGAGGCGGGGGCAGAAGAGGCGGGGGCAGAAGAGGCGGGAGCAGATGAGGCAGGAGCAGAGGAGGCGGGAGCAGATGAGCCTCCGCTGGAGCACTTGCCACCAGTGCTCAATGTGATGCTAACACAAGCTTGCTGGTTCTCCACAGGCTGGGTGTAAATGTTGTAGCCACCGTTGTCACCAGTTGGGCAAGCGTAGAACTTGGAGTTGCCGTTGTAGGTCAAGCCTCCGTTGGAAACGGAGAAACCGCCAGTAGGGCTGGCTCCAACGTCACACTGGAACTGTGTAGTGGGAGGAGTAAGAATACATCCGCGGCCGTTGCCGTCGGTGATCTTGCCGTCACTCAGGCAGTACTGGCCATTCTGCTTGTCAAGGCCACCACTCTGGGCGATACGGTTTTGACCGTCGCCGAGCTGACCGACACTTCCAGAGACACCACCAGCAGCGGTGAGGCTGAAGCAGCACTGATCTCTAGGAACAAGAGCGGCGGCGGAGGCGCCGAGGACGAAGCCCAACGGGGTGAAAGCTGTCTTCATCTTCTTGATCGACTGAACGAGAGAAGAGTTGATGTAAAGTGAATGTGATAGTGATAGATGAGATAGATGGAGGTTTGTTGATGAGGATGATAGCGATCGAACAGCAGTCCAGAGGGATTGTTATATACCTTCGTACACCAGGACTGACAAGTGGATCGGACGATTGCTTGCACTTCAGATCGTGACGACTGGATGATCCATGACGGTGACGGTTGGCAGCCCACCTCATGGTCTGAGTTGGGACCAAGTCACCATGTTGCCTACCTGGGAACGGGAAGGCCGATCAGGAAATAAGACAGGATTCCATTTTGCGGATCAAGCCAGATGTGAGTGGCCCGCGGTGCGATCACAATAGGATGATCTTCAGGTACTTTCTGGGTTCGAAGGAAGTGGAGCAGCTCGTAAACAGCTCCGACTCGATCGACAGCACGTTCCTGAATGGTGTTCAGGAACAAGTGACGTCTGGCGAATGAGTGTTGGATGCTATTCTCGGAACGCGGAGAAGCAAATCTTATGTAGTGAATAACCTGGGGTGGTGAGAATTGTGGACCAGGGTACGTAAAGCTAGAGGATTCTTCGAACTTTTAGACATTGGCCACGGAACCCAATCGTCGTTCTTTCTAACGCGAAATCTCTCAGGATGGTAGTGTCAGTGATAAAGCAAAAGTGAAAGCTTACACAATACCTTATGTTCTCCGAGATTGTGTCGACGACAGTGGTGATATGGCCATGGTGAAATGACTACGGCGATTCATGTGACGAAGAAACGAGCTCGTGCTGGATTTCCCTACCTTAGGTGACCTTACCTTAGTCGATGGGTCCGTACCTACTTCAGGAAGTATACGCGGTCAGAGTCTTGCAAATGAGAAATAAAGCATCCAACCCCGCTGTTCGGATGATTTTGACGTCCATCCGAGCCGTGCGGGCCGTGAAGTCGTGCAGCTTTATTTCGCGCATCAGTGTACGAGTCCACCAAGGTACCTGTAGCATTGCTCCAAATTCATGGTTCAGTGGTTGGTCGGTTGGTTGGTTGTGCGGGCTGACAGGAATGGCGCGGATAGCAAATGCTCCACTGAAATGGTGCACACAATCACAAGCGTGGAAACGTGGGGCGATCAGCGAACAATATGTCATAGGGATCCAGTTATTTAGTAATGGAAACTGTGATCCTACTGCTTTCCAAACACTTGTCTATCGTGCCATCTACAGCAAAGGGTCATGGGACGAGTGTTCAGGCATGGATCGTAGCATCAAGCGGTGGGCAGCGTTCATTGATGCTTTACAGATGATGAACTCTCCAACCTGTGAACTGTCAAGCCATCCTGTATCAAGCACAAGTCGACATGGTAGGCTAGGGATTGCCAATAGTTTACAGCAGGCTTTTCTTCGGTGTTGCTTTCTGAAAACTTGCAAGTGAGGTTGGTCTGATCGTGAACATGTCTCGGAATGGACGAGCATTGCGTACGACCGCAGGCTGCCGCAAATGGTGCTCGTATGTACCTCAGCCTATGACATATTTTCCTCCCGTGTATGGCGATGTTCATTTCTGTCGCTCCTCGGGCTCACAAGCAAGGTCGTCGTGGCCTTTCGTTGGACGGTAAGGCATTACTGTACTCCAACCATCGGACATGTCTCGTCAAGACCAAGGCCACGCTCAACCGTTGTCTGCTGCGTCGTGTTCGTGATACGCCACGGCTCAGTCCCAAACACCTCGCCGTTGCACTGTAGACTTCTCAGGTAGGAGTTAACGGACAACGGCCGGCGCCGAATATTCCACGGCTGTCTTCTTTTTGTGGATAGCGCCAATCGAGGCGGTCGCAAGGGCAATTGCGGATGGTAAGTATTCCAAACGCGATATGCTGCTTTGCCGAGTGATGACTCGTGTTCGCGAATGATTGCTATGATTACATTTTCTTCCAATTATCTTACACAACATTGAGCCTCAGGCTTCCCATGGCGATCATTCCCAAGCGCATCACATTAGAACCGTCTGTAAGGCTGCCTGCAATTGACTGCATCTTTGCAAGCTGATGATTTGCAACGGTTCGAAAAGATCATACACTTCAGCGTATGGGATTCATCATATTCCGCCAGAATTAGATGTGGGAACGAGATGGTGATTCGCAGATCCAGAGTGATTCCCACGTAAGGATTTTTTCGACCAATCATCACTTCATGATCCTCAGATGATCCCTATGCAGGGCAGCTCATGTGGCAAGCACTTCCTTGACAACCTTGGCGACTTCTGCTTTCTCCACGTTCTTGCCTTCGAATGCTCCATTCGGACCAAGCAAAGACTTCATGATCTCGCCCTGGTTGAGTTTCTTGCCTTGCTCCTGAAGCACCTTTATCGCCGAAACAACCACATTCCTGATCTCCTGTACACCCACAGTCTCCACGCTGCCGCTGTACGCCTCAAGGATACTGATCGCTGCCTCTTCCTTATCCTTCAAGTCGCTCCTGCCAGCGTCCTCGAATTCCTTCGCTGCTTGTGCAGACTGTGATGACCGCTTGCGTAATAGAGACAACAGCTGCATGTCTGTGTTTACTGGATTCGACGTCTTGGCCGCGTTTGTGATTTCCGCAAAGACTCCGCGCAGCACATTGAGGCGTGCGGTGTCCTTGGCTCGCATTGCGGTCTTGAGATCTTCGCGCATCTTCAGCAGAAGTGCTGGTGCTGGTGGAGCTGGTGATGGCGAAGGTGCCGTCGTTGTCGTTGATGCATAGCGGATGGTGCGGATTGTGTTGAAGTTGGCCTGGCGCAGGCAGGGGCGAGCACGCGTGAAAACCTGCATTGTAGGTGCTTGTGGTATGTCAATGGGCAACGGGTTTTGTAATGTGAGAACGAATTTGAAGGTCAAGAGTACAGTTGATTATTGATTTGGTCGATCTTGGTGAAGTAACTTCGGGCAAGTCGAACCGGGTCCACATCGGTTCGGGAATCCTACTTTTCTCACGTTCCGAGGGCAACCCTGTCCTTGCGATGAACCCAAGCACTGCATCGACTTTCCTACTATATCTATTCTTCACACGTATACTTGATACTGGCAGAAGATTCTGAATTACCCTGAAAGAACATAACTGTGACGCACTGTGTCCAAGGTGACTTGACGTCGAGCATTGCTTGTGAAATGTATTCTATCGTTCACACTATGTGAGTGCTGACTACACAGTAGCCAGCCTAGATAGACTGCACAGAGTGTACAGACTAAAATACTACAAAAACATTGAAAAGATGATGGTTTCAAAATCAGACACGCTGTATTCATTTGATCGACCGTGAAACTACGTACAAAACATACCTATTGCGACACACCCACTATAGCTTTGCCTTGGAGCCTCCCTCGAGCAGTTCGGCACCGGCACCGGCAATGCAAAGCTTGCCAGTCTCCTTGACCTTGGTCTGGAAGATGACCACATTGCCCTCCTTCCACATCTCGGTCACAAGCGTCTGTCCAGGCAGCACAACACCAGCAAATCTGACCTTGATGTTCTTGAACTGGCCGAAAGTCTTGAGCACAGCCTTGCCAGCAAAGCCAAAGAAGCAGAGACCGTGAAGGATAGGGGTCTTAAAGCCACCGACCTTGGAGAACTCGGGGTCGAGATGAAGGGGGTTGCGATCACCCGACAATCGGTATACGATGGCTTGCTCCTCGGTGGTCTGCTCCTCGACAATAGCATCAGGCTTGCGAGATGGTGCCTTGTAAATGCGAGTTGCTGGGCCGCGATCACTGCCCTTGCTAGGTCCTCCAAAGCCGCCCGAACCCCGAATGAAGACCGTCGACTCGTTGTAGAAGACGTCTTTGCCAGTTCGCTTGTCCTTTGTGGTTGATCCAGTCACAACGATACCGGCATTGCCCTTGTCCACGACCTCGACCAGCTTGGGATACGAAACCAAAGTAGCCTCGGTAGGAATAGGATGCTGTCGGATCTCCAGATATTGCTCACCGTGCAGGAGCATGTTTGGAGAGAAGTTGGGCACGACATCGCCGACAGAGAAGGGTGCGACGGCATTGAAGGTTGGAATAACACCGAAAGTTGGTAAGACCATGAAGTTGTCGTCGTTCTCATAGACAAGAGGAAGGTCTGTCTTCTTCGCACCGACACCGATGTCTGGAATCATTTGTTAGTAATGTTCAATATCAGGCATGATGATAAGCTTACTGTAGAGGATGACATCGCGTTCATCGTAGGAAAAGTCCGTGCCTTCGGCTTGCGCCTTCTTCGCCTTCTCGATCTCAGCAAGAATGGCCTCGTCGACCTTTCCTGCCTTCTTGTCGGCTTTGGCACCAGAGCTCTTGTTTTGCATGTTGGCCATGATCGACTTGAGTCCATCCTGACCGTCAGACGGGTGATCAGCACGGCCGTCATCGAAGTTAACGATCTTCTTCCATTGCGCAAGTACATGCTCAGGCGTAAGTTGCACATCGACAGGGAAGCCGTTGCCGCCAGTTCGCTGCCATCTGGTCTGCGCAGCCCAACCAGAGCCTACTTCGTAAAGACAGCCAGTTCCCGGCTTGGGGACGAGGTCAGAGCCGAGAGCGACAACAAGAGGAGCAACGTAGTCGGGCTTGAAAGCCTGAACCATCTCCTCGGGCATGATGGTCCGGGTCATGGCAGTTCCTGCGTTGGGAGCAATGGTGTTGACAAGGATGTTGTACTTGGCACCTTCCCTAGCGAGAGCTCTTGAGAAACCAAGAATACCACACTTGGCAGCGGCATAGTTGGCCTGACCGAAATTCCCGTAAATGCCACTGGTGCTAGTGGTGTTGACAATTCTTCCATACTTTTGCTTAAGCATGTACGGCCATGCTGCCTTTGAGATCTTGTAAGTGCCACGCAGGTGGACGTTGAGAACTTGGTTAAACTGGGCATCATCCATGTTTGCGAAGGCCTTGTCACGGAGGATACCTGCATTGTTGACGATGATGTCGATACGGCCGTAGGCATCGATAGCAGCCTTGACGACGACATCGCCGTCCTCGGCCGAAGCCTTGACTCCAACAGCCTCTCCTCCGAGCTTCTGAATCTCCTGGACAACATCATCGGGGTTCATCAGATCATTGACCACGACCTTAGCACCGTACTTGGCGAATTGCAAGCAGTAGATGCGGCCGAGACCAGCACCGCCACCGGTGATCAAAGCTACCTTGCCCTTGAAGTCAGGGTTCTTTGCAGCAGGGCTAGGGGCAAGCTTCTGAGCATCTTCGAGCAAGGACATGAAATCGGCAACTCCAGTTGGGTACTCGGGAGAGCTGAAGTCGTTCACATTGTCCCACTTTGCAAGCAAAGCTCCAGGTGTGTAAGTGTCGTCGGCTCGGAGGAGAGCTCCCTTTGCACGCTCCCACCTGAGCTTTGCGATGTGTCCTCCACCAGCTTCAAAGATTCCGCCCGTCTCCGTGGTGTTTGATGAATGTGCCAGCACAGCAACCAGAGGGACAATCCAGTCCGGCTTGAGACTTGCCAGGACGTCTGGCGGCATGATTGTCTCGGTCATCCTTGATGCTGCAATGGGAGCAATGACGTTGCAGAGAATGTTGTATTTGAGGCCCTCCTTTGCGAGTGTTTCCGTGAAGCCGACTTGAGAGAGCTTGGCAGCTTTTCATCGTCAGTACTAGAATGGATGTAATGCATTCAAGGAATAAAAACATACCCGAGTAGTTGCATTGACCGAAGCTTCCAAACAGACCAGCTGCGGAGGCTGTGCTAATGACTCTGCCATACTTTTGCTTTCTGAAGTGCGGCCATGCTGCTCTTGCGCATTTGTATGCTCCTCGAACGTGGACTGCCATGATAAGATCCCAGTCTTCATCCTTCATGTTCTTGAAGCTGACATCTCGAAGGATGCCGGCATTGTTGATGAGAACATCGATTCTGCCAAATGCCTTGATGGCTGTCTCGATGATCTTGTCACCGTCTTCTACAGAGTCATAGTTTGCAACAGCCTTGCCACCAGCTGCCTTAATCTCGTTGACCACTACATCTGCCGCCTACGAGTGGGGTAAAGGTAAGCAGCTGTATCGTCTACCGCTGAAACAAAAAGGCTCAAGAATTACCTTCGAGGACTTGCCCTCTCCTTTGAACGAACCACCGAGATCATTGACCACGACGTTTGCACCTCGTGAACCGAAAAAGGTTGCATATGCTTTGCCTAGACCACCACCTGCTCCTGTGATCACGACAGTCTGACCATCGAACCGCAGCTCCTTTCCTGCTGCAGCCATTGTGTAAAGTCTTTGAGTGTGAATAAGATAATCCGGGGTATATAGGGTATCACTGGGGTAGGAGAAGAGAAAGAGGAATTCAAGATGGGGTCAGCCAGGAGACGAAGGGTAGGGTATACATAATAACATGTGCTTGGATGTAGAGCTGTTCTCATGAATTGGACCGTCGGCATGGTCGTTTGGGCCGAGGTACACTTTAGCTCGGTACAACCGTACGTCAGTTGCCATTTCCGGCTATGTTTGCACTTTTGTTTGGCGATATCACATGCGGGGATCTCTCTCGAGGGCCGAACTCGTCGGCAATTGTCCACTTCTTTACTCCGAGGGCAAGCAACATGACCAACATACTCGATGACAAGTCAGAACATTGTGTGCCTTTTATTGTTGAGCGCTTCAAGAATCACAGAGAGCACTATCAATCAGTCGGCGAAGATGCACCTCCATTCTTCATTGGCTTGAACGGTGTGCAAGGCGCTGGCAAGACGACTCTGGTGAGTTGAGTCATCTCTTTTGGTAGCCCAAGCATGAGATAGCACGTTGAAGACTACAATCGAGATGGATTATCCAAGTTTGCAAGAAAGTGCATCGAAACCGTGATATTATCCGAGCGTATATTGCGTCGATACCACACATGTCCTGACGAATATCTTGAATGGCAGGTTTCAACCCTGTGCAAAACACTCTCAAGTGAACCGCTTCATCTGCCACTGGTGGTTCTATCTATCGATGATCTATACCTTCCTCACAGCCAACAAGTAGAACTAGCCGAGGCTCACTCGGAGAATCCATTGGTGCAGCATCGAGGCCAACCTTCGACCCACGATGTAGCCCTTGGAAAGTCATTGTTTGAGGCACTAAGTAGCAGACAATCGGATATCAGAATCCCTAGTTATGACAAAAGCGCGTTCAATGGACAGGGTGATCGCGTTGACGCTTCAGAATGGGAGCTAGTCAACGACAGCGACAAGACAGTGGAAATTGTTTTGTTCGAGGGCTGGTGTGTAGGCTTCCGTGCATTGTCAGACAAAGTCCTCGAGCAGAAATGGAATCAAGCCAGAGAAGCTGCTCAGCAACCGGGCTATCAAGGTCGATTGGGTAAACTCTTTTTCGACAGCGTCAAGTTCATCAATGACGAACTGAAGGAATATGATGCCATGACTGATCGCCTCGATGCATTCATTCACATGTAAGTCTATTCATTTTCTTTATTACCCTGGCAAAACGCGGACTGACTGCTTCTAGTGATGCCGAAGACACACAATATGTCTATGATTGGCGACTGCAGCAGGAAGCAGCTCTCCGCGCTTCGAAAGGTAGGGGCATGACCGATGAGCAGGTTGTTGAATTTGTCAATGGCTACTACCCTGCGTATGAGCTCTACACAGATGTCCTGAGGAACGGCATATACCCTGGTGAAGCTGGGAAGCAGCTTCGACTTGTGGTAGACAAAGCCAGGAAGGTCAAGGAGATTCACAAGATTTAGCTTGTCCGGAGGGCTCGACGGACCACACATAAAATCTGTGTATATTGCAATCTGAAAGCCAAACTGATATGTCCCGTGTACTTGCTTGACCCAGGTTATTCGTTCCTTCGCATCTTGATATTTAGTCGTGATTTGCAAGAGATATGCTCCATCGGACTGGATCAAAACACGCGATCCAAGCACCCGAGTAAGTTCGGCTATAGTTGCCCATCCCGGCCAATATCAACGACCATAACTCTCGAAACCTCCTACCTCTGCTGCCACAACCATCCCCATTCCAGATAATTTCAATCAAGCCAGACTAGAGGCCAAGAATGCCGATATGCATAGAGTGTCGCTACCCAGTCAGCAGTCTCTACACGACGTATAGCAAAGCCGACGACCGCACGTTAGGCAAAGGAGTACGGTTGACGCAATGTCCGAGATGCAAGCGATTTGCGGATAAATATGTCGAGCATGATTTTGTCGTGTTGTTTATTGATCTTGTTTTGATAAAGCCTCAGGTGAGTTTTCTTTCTGCTCAGTTCTTGTGGTCGTTTTGTTGTTTTTGTATTTGGACTTTTTGCGCTGTGTTTTGTGAGTTGGTGTACAATTCGGAAAAGAGCTATGTTTGTGCGACTGGGGGATCAATGAGGAGGCGAGTCGAGGAGATTGAGGAATTCATACCTGGTTGAGGTTTTTGTATTGCTTTTCCATGTCTAAAGGAGAAGAAGTGTGCGTGCATTTTTATACTATCATTGCGCAACGACAACCAAGGGGAATCGTTCTGCGTGACACTATTGAGTCTTTCATACTTCTGCGCCTGCGTCGATCACGATGCATACTACGCAGAGGAAGCAGACTAATGGAGACGCAAAAGGTGTATCGACATTTACTGTTCAATCGACTAGGTCGAGAAGACGGTCGTCTCGATGTAAGTCACACCTCGTCCACTCCTCATTTGATTATCCTACGCTCAAACTGACCCTCCATCCCGCAGCGCTCGATAATCCGTCTAGGCACGCTCTTGCTGCTGTTCGACGTCTACCTAACCTGGGCACGAATCGAAAAAGCAATCTCGAACCCAGCTCTCTCCTCGTCCCTCCTCAGCACCGCCAGCCCACCAACCAACTCAACGCAAACCTCCTCATCAACAAACACGACGTCCACCGACGCCTCATCAAGCAGCGCATTCCCCTCTTCCTTCCTCGCAACCCAGCCCATCCTAGTCCAATACGTCTTCTTCCTGCTCCTATGCACGACGGAAACCCTCTCGTTCCACCTCCCAATCCACACCATACTCTCGCGGCCCCTACCGCGGCCCCTCAGCTTCTTCTTCCCGAAACCCTATCCTCACCCAGCAGTGATCAGCACCGCGCTACTCGTCTCCTCGTTCACCAAGCTCTTTCCCTTGCTGTTATTGATCTGGCGCTACGACCTCCCCAGCAGCGCGAGCGCCGTCTCCTGGGCCGTCATCATCAATAACGTCGCCGCGCTGGAGATCCTGCTCGAGTGCGGCGTGTTCAAGGCGGCGGCGTTGGCGGGGGTCGGAGCGGTCGCGCGCGCAGGCGTCGGGTGGTGCATGTTGAGGGCTGCTGGGGTCGCGGGCGGTGCGGCCGCTGCGGGCATTGTTGAGACGGGGGATTTGATTGTGGTTTGGAGGCGCGTTGGCGCGGCTTATGCTGGGTTATGGGGGGTGTGAGGAGGGTTGAGGGAGGGATAATGTATGATGTAGATGTATGGAAACATTCGATCTCTATTGCTTTGGCTCGGGGATGACTGGAAAATAGTCTACCGTCTTACTGACGTTATTGCTCGTATGACTACGATGCGCGTTTTGTTGCTTTTCAATTCCGAATCGGGAGGGGCGGTCCAATGAGAGCGCTACGAGGCTTCTGATCCTTGTTTCTGTCAACGCTTCCTTATATGGAGATAGCAGGCCATTTACTCGTAAAGTGATCCTTTCTTTTGTGAGAACAACAAGCGGCGCCCAACAGTCGGGTACAAAACGTCATTCTCTTGAGCTAGAAAATACACGCACCACCACCTCCGCGTCTCCCTCCCTCCATCCATTTAGATCTGACCTTCAGTAGACAGAACCCAACCACCCAATCAAATCAAATGAACCTCGCGCCATCCGAACCACCACTACTTCCACCACCGCCATGTCTCAGTGCATCTTCGGGTCGGAGGTCGGAGCGGATGGGTTGGATCAGAGGGTGCCATTGGGCGAGGAACGTGATTGCTTTTTTTTTTGGGTGTTAGCTGGTTTTCTTTTTCTTGTCTTTTTCTGTTTCTGTCGTTGTTGTCGAGGTGTTCGCCGGGGTTGTTGGCTGGACAGCTTCTGACGTTGAAGACGAGGAAGAAAAGAAAAGAAAATAAAGGGAGAAGAGACGTACCCCACATGAGATAGCAGCTCCAGGCGGAGAGAATGAGAGTCGATCTCCAGAGTCTGTTGTTTCGATGTCAGTAGATGTTCCATATCTCAGCAAGCCTCCCCCTTTCCTCCTCTCCCACTCTCAAAAGCGATCAGAGGAGCAAAGAAGCAAAGCAGGAGGATAGAAACAGAAAGAAACATACGTCTGGTTATCACCCTTGGGACTCGCGAACCACGAGACGGCCGAAAAGGCAACTATGAAGGCCAGGCCTATTATGATGCTCCATCTGTTTGGTCGCCTGTCAGTATTCTTGCTTGGAGCTAGGCTTTGCTTTGCTTTGCTTTTGCTGGGTCTTGGCTTGTGCGCGTGTGTTGTGCTCATTGCCTTCCGTTTGGCGGTATAGACGTTCTTCTGGCCGTGACTGCTTGGCTGGGCTGGAGGAGGCGTGAAGAGTACATGGATGGATGGGAGAAGAGGCAAGGATGTATAGCTCGGCTTACCCGTTTGCCATGATGTGCGCGTTATGAGTCGTGGGTGAGTGGTAGACAAGAGAGGAAGATTGGTCTGATTGAGTCGATTGTCGTTATGTGAGGCGTGGAGTTGTGACTACTATAGATGAGACGGTGGAACAATACCTTGCGGTAGCTGCTGCTTGTGCTGCTTCCTACGTAACCACTCGACCAGGCATGATTGAAGTCGCTCGGTCGGTGGAGTGCACGGGCCAAGTCACAACCCACTCTACCCAGTCCACTGTTCTTTTGGTCGTTGATATCTTATCGAGGATCGTGCTTAGTCATCCCAAGGAGAGATGGCCGAGCGGTCTAAGGCGCTAGCTTAAGGTTCCTGTGCTATCCATCAGCACATCAACATATCGCTAGTCAGAAATGGCGTGGGTTCGAATCCCGCTCTCTTCAATATCCTTTCAGCACTATTGGGTTAGTGGTAAACTTGGTCGTTGCCAGCTTTCGCAGCAATCTCGACCAGCCCCGTGTCCGATTCACGGATGGTGCAGTTCTTTTTTTTGTTTCTTTTCCTCTTAGTGCTTCTGGTTTGCAATATTCGTTCTTACTTTTGATCTTGGTTGGCATGTCATGCACACGCCTGGTAGATGTTCTGTTGTTCTAGGGATTGCTAGAGCTGATCAAAGGGCTGGATATGCTTGCTAGTGCAGTAGGAGTTGCGTTAGACACTCAGGATAGTATTACAGGTAAATTTACAGAAACACGTGCGTGAAAGCGACAGTATAAGTGTGAACGATTTGATCGATCTTCACTCTTATACGCTGAGATGCACAGCAGAAGACAATTGCAGCTGCAGCGATTCAAGAGTATATATACACCGTAGCTGCCTCTATACAACAATGACTGACTACTCTCTCCTGTCCCTCTAAGCCTCTCTGAAGAAGCAGGCTGCTGGAAAGATACGAATCCATGAGAGAAGAGATGTCCTCGAATGCTACCGTTTCCACGCCCCCCTTTCTATACTCTATACCTCTGACCATTGATATCCCACCACAAGCCAAGCCAAGGAGACTTGAATCCGATCGACCCATAACAGAGCAGAGAAAAGAACAAGGATACGAAGACAGACACTTATACTCTCTTCTTGCTCCTCGTCTTAGCCTGCTTCTTGCCATTCGACCCAGCAGAAGCAGCAGCAGTAGTACTACTACCACGCTTACCGTTCGCAGGGGTTAGCCTCGCGCAGAGCCGTCCGAACATGTCTACGCCCATGAAGATTGCTTTTTGTCGTATTAGCTACTATGACTATGCGTCTGCTAAAAGCGCCATGGAAGCAGAGAGGAACAGAAAAGAAAAACCACTCACAAAGCATCAAATACGGCACATACAACTTCCCGAGCTCCAGCTTCTCAACATCAGAGACCACAGTCCAAGACATGTAGTCTGCGATGCAAGTGATGGTCGTGATGGCTGTTTGAGTCGCGTAGACCAGAAGGTGGACTGGGACGAGGGGGTCGTCTTTTTTGGTATCGTTAGTATTTCCGCCAGGAGTGTGTGTGGGGAGGGAGGGGGAAAAAGGACTTACTGCGTAGTAGTGCGCCTAGAGACCATACGCTCAGGGGCACGTGGTAGAGGAGTTCCATGTACATGTAGGTGTTGAACCATGCTCTGAGTATACACAAATTTCAGTCCGACGCTGTCCTTTCATTGTAACATTATAACAAGAAAAAGGGGGAGAGACAGAGTGAAAGGGAGAGCATACGGCGGCGCAACAAAGAATTGATCCCGATAAGTCTCGACGTAGTACGTCCTCAGATCAGTCAAGAAGGCGGGTTTGAGTTTCGCCGGGTAGAGAGGCGTCAGGTCGACGACTGGAACATGTGCATGTATCAGTTCTTGTGGTTCAAAGATAATCCGATACAGTCATCTTCTCTCCGCAGGGCGATGGTAGGCCGGTGGACATATATCCCCGATGTAAAAACAAGAAAAGGAAAAGAGAAAACACCCACGAAACATAACAACGAGATGAATCCCGAAAAACACAAAATACAGCAGATCCTTCTTACGCGTCCATATCGTCGTCTCCGGATCAGACGTTGTCGTTCGCGCCATTTGTTGCTTGCTTTCACTCTTCTTCGTTTCCTCTCTCTTTCTTGTTCTCCTGACTTCGATGTTAGATCTACAAAACCCCAAGATCGCGGTTTGCTGGTATTGTAATCAGGTAGTTAATGCAATGACCAAGTAACGGTATTCTGATAAAATATGCACACTGCTGTAGTAGTAGTAGTAGTAGTAAGCCAGACTGACGGACAGCGGTGAAGCCGCGCGCCGCACGCACGTACGCCTATGAGATGTAAAACGATGAAGCCTGCACTATGCCCCCAGCAATTGCTACCTTACCTTACTCACCTTACCTTCTGCTCGACTTCGTGTCAAAGGTCAATGTCAAGATAAGGTATGGTATGGTAATGGCAAGTAATTGTAAAGATTTTTCTCATTCATACAGATTATTCGAGGTTTTTTCATTTCGTTACTTTGCTCCTCTTTACCCCCTATCCCCTCCTAACCCCCCAATGTATGCAAATATGTGGATCGAGGGGCGGCAGCAGCAAGAAGAGAAGAGTTGCATGCAAAAGTGTGACAAGACACAATATCTTGTCATCATCATCTCAAGGCACTCGCGATCCTGGCCCGGAGGATATCAACCATCTCTCTGTACCTCTCCTCGACGTCTCCGCTTCTGACCAGCTGTGAGAGTACGTCTTCGACACCCACGGCGGCGTCTTCACTGCCAAAGGGTGCGGCTTCGCCTCTTCTCTCCGAAGCGAGATACCACTGTTGCGCCAAGTAGACGATCTCACCTGCGATCGATTTGCGGTTTCGGGGAGCATCAAAGGGCGCCTCGGCGGAATAGTACATTTGTTCCAACACTGGCAGTAATGACTCGGCTGGGGTCTCGAGTTCAAGAAACAAATCCAAGACCCAGTGGTCGGGGCCGACGCCTCTTTGGTACTCGAGTGCGTAGCGCTCCAGCATTGGCAGAAGAATCGATACGGGAAATGTGGCTTCGGCGCGGTGCAGGCGCGCACCTAGTGTGCGTGCTTTGAGGGCGACAGCTTCATAAGCAAGAGGACCCGATTCGCCGGCTGCTTCGGTCTGTTCGTGGGTTTGTTGGATCAGCGCTTGCCACGTCGAGGCGATATCGGCAGGGTTACGGTGGTCGGCGACGTTGTAGATGAGAATGCAGATGTCGTAGTAGCCGGCTTGATCAGCGTACTGGTTGAAAAGCTCGTCGAGAGGCAGGATCTCGCCGTCGAGAGAAGCCAAGACCTGAGGTCGGCGTTCGGCGCTGAGCCTCGGCTCTGCCTTCATGCGCTGCAGGATATCATCCTGGATGTTTGCGACGTCAAGGAGATCGGTAATCTCACGAAGTAATTGTTGTCGTGACTGCTGTGCGTCCAGCAGAGATGTGGTACGTATGGACGCGTTGGTCCTGGCTCGGCTCAGGTGTCCAATGCGCGTCTCCAAATCCAAGGCGAAGCCGCCTTTGGCCAGTAACAATTGCACCGAAGCAGCTTCGAGATAGTTGTGGTGATGTGCGTAGTATCTCCACAGCAAATTTGCGTGTGCAGGGTCTTTGTCCATGCGTCTGCGTAGGTAGCTGACCACGTACGGTGAGCTGATCTCGAGAAGTCTCTCGTTCCAGCCTTGGCTCATGTACCAGTCGTAAAGATCCGTCTGGAAGACCTCGTCGTCCGAGTTGTCAATGACGTCGTAGGCCTCGATTCGTCGTTGTGCGGTGACGGTCAGGTGTCCATCCGTCTGATCAGGGCTTTGATTGCCAGACTCGTCCACGGCCATGATGACATTGTGAATGAGTTCGTAGCAACGCTTTCTGCTCTCAAAGGCGGGCTTGCGAGGGTCGTCCTCTGGCGAGTTGTCCCGTATCCAAGACAAAGCTCTGTTAGCACGATCGGACTCGTGGGCAACGTCGAGCGACAAGAGAACAGCGCCGGCGTAGAAAGCCATCGAGATGTACTGCGTGATGGCCCAATCGAGCTGCTCCATGGACAATGCGGCGGCGACTTTTCGGAACAGGCGCAAACTCTCGTTGAGCAGCATCCTTCCAGACTCGGTGCTGGGACCGGCTTCGGAGGCTCTCTTGACTTGCTCTTGCGCCTTGAAGATTACAACATCGTCGGCACTACAGAAGCTGCCGCATCTCCTACGCAGCGCCTCTGCGACCTGATCCACGTTGGAACCGTTTGCGATGTTGCGGTTGACAATGGCCTTGACGAGCTCCTTGGCCAGGTTTCTGCCATCCGAGGTGCAGAAGAGACCTTGGTAGCTGAGCTGTCTCGCACGTTGTCTCGAGTTGTCGGGTAGCGACAAGAGAACCTCGTCGACACGCTCGTCGAAAAGAACAAGCACAAAGGCAATGCCCTCGATGATGCTCGAGGTGAGCTGGAGAAGTGAAGTCATCGCTCGGTGCTCGCCCTGGAGTGCAACCTCTTCCTGCTTCGTGGAAACTCGACCCAGTGACTCGGGTCCCGCCAGGCCCTCGATCGAGCTCTTGTTTTTCTCCAAAAACTCTTGGAGAGAAGTCAACGCGCGCTGGATCCGGTGGAGTTTTGACAGAGGGATCGTAGATAGTACAGCCAAGCCGCCGGTCGGCGACAACGCTTCCGTCACAATGGGCGCCTTCCAGATGGATCGCACAACTCGGGCAATGTACCAAGACATGCCTTCATGGCGAGGGGAGGGTCTCACATTCTCGATGGCAGGCGTGTTGTTGTCGAGCACCGAGTTCTCGTTGAGCATGGGTTTTCCTCCATGCTCGATGAACGTCGCTCGGGCAAAATCGATGACGTCCGGATCGGTGATGTTCGCGACTCTGTTGTCGGTGCCGACTTCTGAACCTTGTCCACACGCGACGGCCAGAGCAGTGGCTGCGGTCTCAGTCCTGCCGTACATGCGGGCGAACCTCCGGATTTCTCCCTCTCTTCCCTCCTTGTCTCCACCACCTCGGATCGCTGCGGCGAAGACATCGACAAGCCTCCTTCTGCGGACGGTCTGCACTCCAGTACTAGTGAGAATGGCGATCTCCGTGGGGCTGTGATCAAATTGGACGGCGAGTTCGTTTGCAAAGCCTTGCGGCACAGAAGCAGCGCCAAACGGAGGGCTGACTTGGCCGACACCTTGTGAGGGATAACCCAGCTCAATCCACTGGCCGAACTCGGGGAATTTTGTGGTCTGCGTCGTCTCGAGCGGCAGTCTTATCCTGCCAGAATCGGGAGCGGAAAGAAAGACCCTGTCTCTCGCAGGCTCCACTCTGTTTTCGACGATGCATACAGAGAAGCCCGGGGGGTATCGCGCGCCGCCCTTGGCAGGGAACAAATAACGGGAATTAGGATCGAGCTGTGGAGCGAGAGCGGGGTAGGCGATGACTTGCGAGGACTGCGCCTGCGGAGCGTGGTCTGGCGACGAGGGATCCTTGGGAGGAAATCGAATGTGATGGACCTGCATACTCGAAGGAGCGGATGAGGCATTGGAGTTGTAGAAGGTAGCAGTCGTCGTGCTCAGGAAGATGCGACAACCAGTGTTGGTCAGAGCTTGGAGACTCAGTCGCGAGGATTCGGTCGAAGGGATGGGGCTGATGGAGACAAGGCGAGATTCCCTGCCGAACAGGTCTGTATTCCGAGGAACCATGTGCGCAATGGAAGCCTGGAGGTTGGCGTAGGTGCGCGTCAGAGCGGGCGTCAGCACATTGCCTTGCTTTAGATGGTAGACGCGTATGGTGGAGGTGGAAGAGAGAGCGTATAACAAGTCGCGCGTGTCGTCAATCTCGAGCTGGACCGTGTGCTCCAGGGGCGGTTGAGCAGAAAAGACAGCAGGCAGAAGAGCGACGACGGCAGAAGCTGTTCCTCTGCTGGTGTGGCAGATTTTCGAGGTGCGCGGAGAGAACCAGCGCTCTTCCTGCTGATATGTCAATTCGTACACGTCTTCACTCCCCCGTCCGGCAAAGAAGATACGGCCAGTCTTGGGCGAGCCCTCGATGAAATGCACGGCGAGACCCTTGACGGGCACCGACATGCGTGTCGAGTAGAGGGAAATGGTCGTCGTGCCGCTCGGAGTGCTCTGGGCAGAGACGCCGATGAGAATGACCTCTGCCACCGTGGCGACAACGAGGACATGTGTGATGGACGGCACGAAGACTCCTGCCCGCGGCTTGACCAGCTTGACGGCTGTGATTGCGTTTCCCTGCTCTTCGTATCCGATCAACTCTGGCGTCGGCTCCGTGTAGTTCCACAGATACAGCGAGTTGTCGACAATGACGGCGGCGTGCTGGATCTCTGCAAACAGACTCAGCGTCGTCGACACCTGAGCCAGGTTGGCCTGTTCGATGACGGCCTCGGGGATGTTGTAGTGTTTCCCAACAGCGAACGGCTTCCAAGCTGGTGTCTGTGGGAGCTCATATTCCGAGGAAATGCCCTGTCCGACGTATCCATCCAGCTCTGGGTATCGCAGCTCGTTGATCAGCGCCTCGTTTATGCTCCTCGACGCCAGGTCGATGGACGATTGGTTCGATTGACTCGCGCCGGGTGCGTGTGAGGGAAGAGGAGCAGGAGGTTGGGGCTGCTGTGTTCGTGCCACTGGCGCTGGGGTTTGTGGAAAGGCGCCAATCCCCCGACGAGCTGGTGTTGAGGGCACCATTGTCGTGTCGTCGAAGAGAGGGAGGGATGGTGTGCGGAGAGCAAAGAGAGATGGAAGAGATGGATTGTCTGGAATCGTTACTTGCAACTGCGAAAGTCGCGACAAAGTCCCGCCAAGCAAAGCGCGTCAATGTTCCTTCCCATTGTTGAATATTATTATTGTCAAGTTTGGGGGAAGCTTCAAATGCATAAATATGGCCCGAGCTTGAACTGCACTCTTACTGTACTAGACTACCTAAACGTTTGTCTTTATTATATTATTCTTGTGGCATTCTTCATCTTATCCAGAGTACATCTCCCAAGCACGCTTTGTGTCAAGCTTTCCTGCAATGCGTCTTTGTCCAGGTTACGCCCGATAAGCACAATCTTGCTCTCCTTCACCTCTTCACCTTCACTTAGCTCAGAGTCGATGAATTCGAAAATCTCTCTCACTCCCTGCAGCATTTTCACACTGCCGGCTCTTGTGATCAAGCGGCCTTTGGTCCTGTGGATCTCCGGCCGCAGTGATGGTGTCGAGGCTACTTCTTGGGTGGCGTTGTCTGGGTGGTCAATCCACAGCCGCGCCCACAACAGCGATCGGAGCCACTCGTCGAGCTTTTCCATTTCCGAGTCAGAGAGTGGAGGAAGACTCAGCGTTGTCGTCGATATGGACTGTCATGTGTTAGCCGGCTAGACGTGTGAGGTTTCACATGTCAACTCACTGGGTCTAAGTGGCTGTGGCCTTTGCTGGCAAACTCTAGCGCATCCACGTCCACTCGGTCATACGCATGTAAGTCTAACAGAACCCCTTCCAGCGCGGGCACCTTGCTGTGCTCGGTGACGTGAATCTTAGCCAGCATGTTGATGGACCTGATCCGTGCTTTGACTTGTTCGAGCTCCGTCTCGCTGACCAGATCAGCTTTGTTGATTACGATGACGTCCGCATGTGAAATCTGTAGATGCGCCACGCTCAGATGCGGCCCGGCATGCTCATGTGTCTGTTCAGACTTTTCGGGTGGCGTAGATCCTTGTCCCGTAGTCGCATCTGAATCAGACAAGCTCCGAATGATATTTCTGGCGTCGACGAGTGTCACAATGCCGTCGAGGTAGATGGAGCTTCCAAGTCCCTCATCAATCCAGAACAACGGCGCCAGGTTACCAGGATCTGCCAAGCCGGTCGTCTCGAGAAGGATGTAGTCAAATGCTCCACTACGCTCCATCAGAGACTCGATGGCCACCACGCCCGTATCTCTGTGGTAAAGTCAGACAAGCATATCATGGTTTCTCGTGAGACTCACTTTACGGTGCAACAGAGACACCCATTGGCCAGCTCGAGCCATTCTTCTACCTGTTCGCCTTCTTTGCTCACCGTCAAGCTTTTTTCAATGTCTGCTGAATCGCCGAATTCTGCTCATGGTGATGCTGTTAGGAGAATGTCAATCAGTGACGAGTGGACGCCAAGAAGTGGATTAGTACCCACCGTTCAGGATGACGGCAATCTTCTTGCCGTGTCTTTCATTGAGGATGTAATTCATCAAAGTCGTCTTGCCAGCACCAAGGTAACCTGGATTCACATGTTAGATCAAAGTACGATGCAGAGTGGTGCCATCTTATGTGGATCTTTCAATGGCTCATATATGTCCAAGATCTGTGGCGAACAATCACGGCTTACCAGTAATTATCGTAATGGGAACTTTGGTGAGGCTCACGTCTTTGACATCAGCGCTGAGATTCTCGGGAGCATCGGTCTGCTCGCCGGCCTCGACCAGCATGGGAGGCTCGTCGTCGATGTCCATTATTTCTTGGAGTTCTTTTGATTCACGGAGACAAGGGTAATATCAATCAAGAAAGCGAAGGGTTAAGTCTAGGAATGCATACCTTAGGGCGGGAAGTAATTGCCGTCAAGGGTCCGGCTGGAGTTTCCCGAAGTCGGGGTGAAACATATATGACTTGGTATTTACATGACCTACAAGTAAACCACCTTGTTCTATGATCGCGACTACAACATATCAACGTTCATCATATAACCAAGCATGGCCGAACAAGCGCCGTCCAGCTCGCCCAGGCTGCCGAGTCCTCCTCCGATAGCAGAAGATCAAATATCACCAGCGGCGCTGTCAGGAGACGATCATGGGAAACTCGAAGGGCAGCTCAGCCTCCTTAACGACCAGGCAGCCATGCGACGCATCCGACCAGGCAGCAGAGCAGAAGACATGCATTCGGGGCCGCCTCTTGTCCAACTGTCAGACATCGACTCTGCATTCCAATTGACTGAACATCTCAGAGCTTTACACAACTCATACACCCATCCTGACGACGCGCCGGATTCGGAAGTTCCCATAGACAGAGAAACGGCAAGAGCGCTGGCCGCTCCTCCCCCGGGTGTGGACAAAGGCATCTGGCTCTACGAATTGTGTCGATTCCTCACCCAAAAGGCCAACGCCATGGTCATCGGACTCTTCTCAGACGAGCCGGCGTGTTCGGCGACGACATGTCCCGAGATGCGCGCATCCGAGTGGCAGTATCTGTGTGCCGCCCACGAACCGCCCAAGAGTTGCTGCGCCATCGACTATTGCTGCCACACTCTGGACTGGTGCGCCACTTCGCTGACCTCGACAAAGCTGTTCCCCAGTCGTCTGTCGCTCGGCACGGAGTCGGCTTCGGCGCAGATGCAGGTGCGCAAGATGACCGAGGTCTTCAGACGAGTCTACCGCATCTTCGCGCATGCCTGGTTCAGCCACAGAGATGCTTTCTGGCGCGTCGAGACAAAGACCGGTCTGTATCTGTTCTTCAAGCTCGTCTGCGATGAATACTCTTTGATCCAGGAGGACAACTACACCATTCCCCCCGAAGCCGAGGGAATCGACACGACCCCCGTGGCAGCGCAAGATCTTACCGAGCTGCCCACTCTGATGCGACGAGACACTGTCCGACCAACGCCCGCCGAAGACACCCCTTCAAACACCACAAAAAGACACAAGCACACCATGAGCGCCATCCCCGATCGATCCGTCTCGCTCTCCACAATCATCCACGAGGAAGTAGAAGAAGACGAAGACGAGCCCGTCATGTCGCCCGAGCACGAGGCTGACAGGACCGGCACGGTGGAGTTGCTGGTCGACGATGAAGGTCTCGACGCGGCACACGCAGATGACGAATCAGAGCATTCAGACATTACGGAGATCCACGACGACATGTCGGAGCTCTTGGGCGAACACCCACCTACATACGACGATTCGGAAGACCCTGCCCGGGACACTACAGAAGGGAGCGCGGAGAAGAGCGAGCTGGAGTCGGGAGACCTTCCGCATGAGCATACACAAGGTGGATCATCAAGCCAAGAAAAAGCCGACGAGAAGGAAGAAGAGCCGACAACCTCACATGGCGCGGAAAAGGACAACGAGTCACCAGAAGCGACGACTATCGAGCCTTTGGTGTCAGAAGCAGCGAACTCGCCAGAAGAAGAAGACCCTCCAGAGCCTGAGCCAGAACCTGTAGAGTCGACAACTGCGAAGACCATCGCTGAATCTGAACCCGAAAGCTCATCTACAACGACAGCACTATCAGAAGAAGCAGAACCGGAAATAGAGAAAAGCACAACAACAAGTGCATCATCAGACCAGCAGACAGCGGAAGAAGAGAAGACATTATCAAAAGCAAGTCCAGAAGAGCACGATGAAGCGAAAGGAACAGAAACGGAAGACTCGAGCAAGGCATCCGAACGCGACCACGACACCAAAGAAGAAGAAGAAACCGCCAAAGTAGCAGACGAAGAAGCAGAAGCTCCGAAGAAAGACCCCACTTCTACCGTCGCGACATAGCGAGCGTATCCATCATAACAATTCCGTCTCTGCTCTCCTCTTCTCTTCTTATCATATCGAGGCATTGCGAACAACATAGTATCGCATACATCTCTCTTTTCTTCCCCCACCCGCTTTCTCAAGACCTCCCTCTACTTCAAGAACCTCCTCTTCAAGAAGCTCCTCATCCTTCCTGCCCTCGTTTTCCCCACTAGAATCGTAATTCAGATAGTTGTACGAGTATAAAATAGATACCCTCCTTCCACCTTTTACTCTTCATCAAATCCCGGACTCTTGCAGTACCCTGGCTTTCCCCACTATATCGAAACCCTCCACATAGAGCAGAGCACGTGTTGATGCTGTGCACCGTACGATCCCACCTCCTCGCCTAGAAGAGCACCTTTGACGCATCATTCTGCCATGGAACTGAACTCGATAGTATAACAGCCCAGACTGCAGAAACACGAAAAAAGAAAAAGTTGGCTTTTGGAAGGTAGTAGCTCTGATTAATCTAGCTTTGTCTATGTGTATGAATAGGTACTCGCGGTCCTTGTCTTCTTTCCTCTCCTCTCTTCCATCTTCCTTCCTTCCTGATGCATGTGCCGAAATGCGAATGCCGAAATGCGAGGCGGAAACACTGATGCAAGCTGGTATATGCTACATGCAAGCAAGCAAGCTGCGCTCTGATAAGAAACCAAAAAATGCCGAAGAATAACAAGTGAATATCCCCTATCTCTTCTTCTTCTTCTTCCCCCTCTCTCCACCACTTGTAGAGTATAAAAACGTAAAAAAAGTAAAAGAAGTTGCATCATGGATGCGCCATTAACACCGTGCTAAATAATAATTTTGGAAAAAAAGGGGGGGGGAAATGCAAGAAATGTGAAAGGTTTTAAAAAAAACCAAAACCCCCAAGGATGGTGGGACAATCCCGCCTGTCCTCTGGTCCAACACACACCCCCAAGTCTGTTCGCTCATGAATGCATTAAAGCAATGTAAAAATCCTCGGATGATCTGATAATATTCATCTTTTGTTTTCCGATTGATTCGGGACGACGTGAGAAATTCGTTGATCACAAAGAAAAAAAAGATTGGTTCAGTCTTTTCTCTTTCTGATATGCGTGTATGGCTAGTTCCAGACTTGGTTGGGGGCGCGCTCGCCGTTGTCGATGATGTACGATGGCTTGTAGTTGGCATCGCGGAAGGGAGTCGGTTTCCACGGCGTGTGCACGGCGACCTGAGGCGGAGTGACGACGGGTGAAGGCGCGTCGGCTGGCACGACGGCCTTGTTCTTGCTGATGAGCAGGTCGAGTTCCTTTTGGCTCAGACTCTCGATCTTGCTCATGTCGAGTTCGTCTTTCTTGGCGGCCACCTCGGGCTTGTCGCCACCCTTCTTCTTCTTGGGCGTTGATGGCCTGGGGCTGCAGAGTCCGGCTTTTGAGAAACAGTCTGCGCCGCAGAAGGCATCCGTTGCTCCACTGACAAGATGTGTTAGTCATGTTGTGTATTGAGCAATTGAAAAAGAAAGACTCACCAGAATCCTGAAATGCTGCAGCAGTTGCCAAATGCAGATCCCTCACATGTGTACCCTGTGACACCACCACATGAACCATCAGGACTGACGACAGTATAAGTCATGCTGGACGGTGCCTCGACAGCACCACCAGCTACTGCTGCTGCTTGCTGTGCATTGGCGGGTAGGGCTGCCACAAAGGCGGAGGAGGCTGCAAGGGCAGCTGCGAGAATGGTTTGGGCGAACATGGGGTAGCGAGCGTGGATTGACGTGTTTGAGTTGCTTGTACAGGTACTAAGGCTTTCCTCGACGCGATGGTTGGTTGATTGGTTACAGGGAAAAGACTGTCAGACGCGCGGCTCCTCTCGATATATGGATTGGTTTTGTACGCAGTCAGGGAACATGAAATGCTGGATAGGCGGATCCGAAGATAGATTGGGATGCACAGCACTTAATAATAGATCCTTGGACCAAAAGTCGAATAGGAATGGTACCGGAGGTCAAGTCAGGTAAAGTACGAGCCAGTCCGCTTGGCAAATTCAAATAAAACGGTTGAAGGCGTTGACTTGTTCCATGACAACTCTGACTACTAGGCCGACCGCATGGCCGTTGTATGGATCAGCGGGCGTGTAGACGTCTGGAGTAACCCCTAGCTCTCTATAAGTGCCCCGTAACGCGAGAGTCCAGCGCTTTCTTGAAATTGAAGAATGTGGAAATGTACGCTCGAAATCAAAACAGTCGAAAGTCTCTCACATACCTCTGCCTACCATTGCACGTGGGCGGTGTCTGCTCCCACGCGATCCAGCCTCGCTCCGAGGCTACTGTGCAGCTAACCTCGAAAGGATTTGACGTGGGTCTGGTCGTGGACCCCTCAAGGCCCCCTCTTATGAGTTTGGCGCAGAGTAGAGATACGAGCACTAATTATAACCGGACCTGTATAGCGTGATGGCATGACTTTGTCATCATTACGAGCACGAGGAGCCGCATGGCTTGACATCCGCACTCGGAGTGTTGGTAATGATCACGGATGTATGGCATCGGCATGTCCATCTTCGACCTCAGTGGATCCATAAATTCGTCGGTGTTATTCGACCTCCTTCGAAGGCGTTTAAGGGATGAGAGAAGGCGTTACTCGGGGGCAAACAGACAGCCAACGGCGGTTCCGGGTATTTTTTGGGACTTATCGCTTTAGACTCAGGGCCTCCAGATAGGCGATCCATGATTTCCCATGATTTTCACAAAAGAAAAGCTTCCGAGGCCTGTGGTCATTCTTGGTGGAAATTGGTCGCAAGCGTTAGAACTCTTTAGCGCAAAGTCTAGCTCACACGATCTAAGACTTGTGCATGTCCAGCTCCACTTGCCGTACCCGTAAAAAAAGTACGGGGTACTATAATCAAACGAATATATACCAAGGCAAAGTACAGTACACTCGCTCCTACAGCTGCATTGCTGATGTGACCAGGTACTATACCTTAAACCCTGGAGGAGCAAGTCATGGGCTATTGGCCAGTAATAGCGACGGAGAGCTGCGGATGGTACCGTAGCTCTGATGCGTTCATGGCGTGCTACCTTACTCTATAATGTCACTGTTCATCTCTGTATAACCTTTAAGTAGAGTTAAACCAGAAAAACCTTGTACAGATTATGACAGAGCAGTAGCGACAAGTAAAGTTTCAGGTAGCACAGCATCGTGAGCCTCCACGATCTCTCCGACTCCAACACGTACCAATCGCTTTCCAGGTGACGACAACGAACTTGCATAGTTCGCCAACGGTATATGCAGCGGACTTGATAGATGGCGATAGGGAGATCGACACTCCCTACACAAGGGGACCGACTCCTGTCACGTTGTGCCATAGTAGAGCCTTCTCCCGAGAGAAAAACGTTTGACAGCTTGCTGGGACTGTTTAGATAAGGGTGAACAACTGGTGCTGCAGAAGTAGTACAGTATACCGTACAATGTCACGATGGGTCTCATAGGAGCTCCAAGCATGGGTCAAACTTGCGAAACTCGTACTAAGGGCATGATGGAAAATATCCTGGCCCCCTTACATGTGTCTCCGCCATCATGCTGCCTAGGGTCAGTCCCAAACTACCTCCTCGTGTATTCAAGAACGCGTTGTGACTTGTCATGCTAAGTTATGCACCAGCTTCGCTAAGGAGGTAAGTACCTGACCAGCAGACCCTATGCAAGATCACCTAAATGATGGTACAAGTACTCTTGGAAGTAGTCATGTGATCGTATGCATACATTAGTATAGACAAGATGGAGAAGTCGTGTAGGTACTTCCAAGCAGCTGAGGCATGTACTTCACATCAAAAATCCTGGGCTATCTTGTCTGCCATCCTGCACTGAGACGGGCTACAATGACACGGTCTTGACTTTCCGGACATAACAATTCTCAGCCACACTGCTTTATCAGAGGCATGGCAATCTATAGGTAGACAAAGCAACAACACAGCGTGGTCTGCCAATAGGTATGGTAGTCTTCAGTATGTTCTTGACGCGTTGTGCGTGTTGTCAGAACCCGAACCCTTGCATGGGCCGATCAGTTGTTATTACGAAGAATGCCGAATATCGATGCGGACTGAATAGCGACATTGGACTTGAGAAATACTAGTGAGCCAACGCAGAACGAGTATTGTGAACCACATGTATCTTGAACCCCAATAAAGCAGAACACTCACTACATGCCATACGATCCACACTATCGATAAGGTACGACCAGTTCTACATCTGGATACTTCCAAGCAAGCTCAGCGACAAGAAGCCAAAACGTGTAGCTGAAGACGCAACGGCATACACGTGCTAAAATCCCTTTATCGCACGACGTTGGAGCTCCATAGCATTGGGAACACTACTCTCGGTCAGTCCTGCAAAGTCCTGCAATTTCACGATGGAAGAACAAGCGAGGACGTTACAAAAACGGCTTTTACTTGTGCTTTGAAATGATGGGGGCCTGAATGCTAACGGCGAGGGTATAGGAGTGCCATCACATTTGTCCCTGAAACACTCCAAATTGCGATGCTTGTGAGGTCTTCAATGGTTGCAGATTTCCATCTGTCTCATCTGCTAAGGACACAAGGTACAGTGGCGGTGTTGTCAGAACCCGAATAGTATCCGACTTCACCCCTGTCCCATCGTAGAGAGCTTATCGATTCAGCCTGCGAGACATCCTTCTCCTGGCTTACGTTCAACAAAAAGTAGGTAATCTTCAGAATTGCGACATCAAAACTGCCACTTGTGGCGCAATCTATCTTCTCAATTGGCAAGATGCAATTTCACTGTTGCTCAGGACAATTGAAGTATAATGCGCATATTCTGCAATTCATCTTTTACTAGAGACTCGACAACACTTTGATGCTTTGCACGTCTTTAGTCATTGTCTGTCTGGCGGCAAGAGTGCGTGTTCGGTGTCGGGTCATCTAATGTGATGCCATGTCACATGAATCATCCCTCATCCCAGACCTGAATGTCCAGTTTATCTCGAGGATACCGAGTGCATCTTTGCGAGATGGTGCCGCCGTTGCTCTGCTCACTGTACCATAGTTCCTATCATGATGGTGCCTTATTCATCTTCCAGTGTCAACCGTGCATATGAATTCTGTCATCTCAAACAAGCCACCCATATGATCGGAAGCTCATTCTGGCTCCTTGAGCTGTAGATGACGATTCAGTACCCCCTACGCTGCTTGTGTGGAGAACCTTCAAGTATAGACCGCCGTGACCATCAGGTGCAACGTGCAGGTGCCTACTAATGAAATCGTGGAGAGCTTGATCTACAGGCACTGCGAGTCTGACAAGCTGATATGAGGTGGTCTATTGAGACAGTCCTTCGCGAAACCCATTGTGCGTACGGAGTAAATCAATAATCAAAAGGGTGTAAAGTAAGGTAGCAAGGGACCCTACCATCCTCGTGAATTGACGCAAGCTATACGAAAATTCGATCCCTATCAGTGTGGGACGCCCGATCCGATAGGCCATCGTGGTCGTTCTGGAGAAGCGTTTGTGTAGTACTATGTGAATGCATGATCTTTTGGCACTCCGAAAAAGGCATCGATTACACATGGCTAGTATCCACAACGACAACATCTCGCTACAATTGCCTCGCCATGTTCAAGGGACTCTGACACAATAAGGTATTCGTCGAGGATATCGTCAGCGGAAGGCGAACGGTTCCACGGCAATTCTGAAGGGTCTAGTCCAATGTTGCTCTTGGCGTCGGTCATTTCTGACTGCCGAAGTCGGGATGATGAGACTTCATTCCCACAATCTGGGATGACTGCGACAGCTCTCGATCTTCCTTACAACACAATACACTCCAAGCCAAACACCAATTCTCCAAAACGAGGTCTGAAGCCCTCGGTAAAAAACTCGTTCGCATCATCATGTCTCTCGAAAAAGCATTCAACAAGCACCTGGACCTTGACGGCCACGAAATGCCACCTTCGCCCGCCTCCAGCTCGCCCAGCAGTGAGAAGAAATACAGCCTCGCGACCGAGCTCGTCTACACAGACGCTGGGGATCAATACAATGCCAGCTCGATGCCCATATACCAGTCTGCGACCTTCAAAGGAGAAGGAAACTCGTATGACTACACTCGCAGTGGCAACCCCACCAGAACCCACCTTGAGAGGCACATGGCCAAGATCATGAACGCCCATCGCGCGCTGGTCGTGTCGAGTGGTATGGCTGCCTTAGACGTCATCACTCGTCTTCTGAAGCCTGGTGACGAGGTTGTCACCGGTGACGATCTCTACGGTGGCAGCAACCGTCTCTTGAAGTTCCTCGGCACGCACGGAGGCATCATCGTCCACCACGTCGACACAACCACACCCGAGACTGTCGCTGCCGCTCTTTCCGAAAAGACGGCAATGGTGCTGCTCGAGACCCCTACCAACCCACTGATGAAGATTGTCGACATCCAGACTTTGTCTGCTCTGTCTCACAAGGCCAACCCCAACGCCATCGTGGTTGTTGACAACACCATGCTGTCGCCCTACCTGCAGAACCCGCTCGATCTTGGAGCAGACGTCGTGTACGAGAGCGGCACCAAGTACCTCTCTGGTCACCACGACGTCATGGCTGGAGTCATCGCGACAAACAGCCCGGATCTGGGCGAGAAGCTTTACTTCCCCATCAATGCATCGGGATGCGGCTTGAGCCCCTTCGACTCGTGGCTGCTACTCCGTGGAGTCAAGACCTTGGCCATTCGTATGGAGAAGCAACAGCAGAACGCAATGGCGATTGCTTCTTTCCTCGAAGGGCATGGATTCAAGGTCCGCTATCCCGGCTTGAAGTCTCACCCGCAATACACTCTGCACTGGTCTCAGGCTCGCGGAGCAGGTGCGGTGCTTTCTTTCGAGACTGGCTCAATTGCCACGTCGGAGAGGATCGTGCAGGCAGCGAGACTCTTCGGTATCTCGGTCTCCTTTGGCTGCGTCAACAGCTTGATCAGTATGCCCTGCCGCATGAGTCACGCCAGCATTGATCCAGCCACCAGGAAGGAGCGAGCGCTTCCAGAGGATATCATTCGCCTCTGCATCGGCATTGAAGACATCGGCGATCTACTCGATGATCTTCAGCAGGCTCTTGTTAGAGCAGGAGCAGTCACGATCACCCAAGATGGAATCGAGGCGCTCGAAGCTTCTGCGGGAGAGACCAAGCAAACTACCAAGCTTACTGATGAACCATGATTTATAATGTAAAATTCGTGTACATTTCCTAGGGATCACTGGAAACGGGCAGGGTCATGTTAGAGTACATGTATACAACACGAGAGATCTCAGTACTGCTGAATGAAAGATTCTCATTTCAATTTCCATTAATTATCCTCCGTACTTTATGAGATTGGAGATGGGGATGATCAATGATGCAAATGCCAATGCTTCCTTAATTGCATGTTTCATACAGGCTTCTCCAACTCAATATCAGCTGTTACTAGGTGCACACATGACCGCCGTGGACATCGGCAGTAAGGCAAGCGCGAAAGCACGGCTATTTGCATGCGAGAAGGTAAGGTAAGGTAAGCGACTGAGTGCGGGCAAGTGAGGGGGCGCTCGGGTGAAATCGCACTCCAGGGAACCATGAGGGGCAGCCCACAGCATAGCAGCAGCTTGATAAACTGTGAACTGTATGGGCCTATTTGTTTGCAAAGCTCACCAGATCTATCAGCTGATGATCAAAGTCAGAAGGATGGCACGGTTCAATCAGCGTGGACCAGAGGCTCCCGTCAGTACCTTATGACTGAGGCAGTGACGGAGGTCGGGAGGTGCGGCGTGCGGCCTCATCCTCATCCCATATTCCCGGACGTCATTGGATCACTTGGGGCACAAGACATCCCTCACTAAGGTCCCTCATACGGCCTGTGCACAGCCGGATGTGGAGTACTGCGGAGCTGCCGAACCTAGACTGGGATTGGTGGCTCTTTCCCCGCACTGGTGTTTGGTCAGATTGTCTCCTTCCTCTGCGACCCTCTCTCTCTTCCCCCAACAGCACTTATAACCGCAGGCATCGAGCTGTGAAGGGTTCGAGCAATTGATAAAGTACCGGAATAATACCTTGTATAATTACCTCAAAGTAAGTGATCATTTTTCCATATCAATCATTCTCTTTTCTGGCGAGATGCACTTTGTATGATAGCATATCTGTGCAAACGTTCACGTTGGACGGCTTTCAAGATTCAGCCAAATGAGTGTGGTGATTACTGTGACTATTGGCGGTGTTCACCCCTCACAGTACCTTATCTACTGCCTTTTATCCGGCTCTCCGGCCCTTTTAGTGGATGCAGCGGGTACTAGGCGTCTGTATTGTGCCCATATTACCTTTCGTTGTCCTCTACGTCCCATCGCATGTGCGAGTCCGCTTACACTATTCAGTCAGACAAACATGCTACAACCTCAGCTCAGGCAGGTCCAGGGCTTGAGGCCTATTCTTCGCTCACCTAGCAAGTGCACACCAGTAGCTGCGGCCTCGATATCCCCTCAGATCCGCGAGTACTCATGGAGCTGGTGTCACAAGCAAGGTGATTGGCTCAAGCCTGTAGACCCCGAACAAGATCGATTGATGCGACGGAGGAGCATCAATACCAAGGCGAAACTCACCAAGAAAGCACTCCAGTTTCAAGAGCAGAGAAAACGCTCTAGCAACGTTAGATGGAGTCCATTCTGCGTGCAAAGTGAGAATTGCAGCGAGACCAAGTCGTCGACTAGAGAAGGCGGAAAGCAGCGACTAGAAAAGCTGCGACGTGTCGTTGACGCAACACAATCCAAAGAGCCGTACTTGGCCATGTTCGGCAAGCGTATCAGCCCTTTCTGGGATCGCCCTATGCCAGACTATCTCAAGCAAGAAATGGCCTGGCAAACCCCTGTATCGAATGAGACACCTTCAGAATCAAATGCTCGAACGAGTGCTGGGCGGCAATCACATTCAGCATCTGCATCCTTCCGCATGCAATCATCACAGCGCAATGGTGCCGGACCCGAAGTAAGCGCTTCATATACATCTTGGGATTCAGCAACGAACCAAACAAGACGGGCTGCGTATGATCCCATCTCCGGTCGAATGGTCGATACAACTGTCGAAGCGTCCCCATCATCGAGTGACATTTCGTCTTCAGGATCGTATCAGAAGACATCTATTCTTTCCACGCTTCCCAAAGACGACATTGATTTCCTTACTGCCTCTGATGTGCGTGCCTCGATGGGTAAGACCATGAAGCCAATCCAGCAAGATCTGGCTACTCGCACACAGCAGCTTGCAACGTTAGAGGAAGACTACAATCACAAGACACAGAATTTTGATTCTGAACATGAGGAGCTTGTCGCGGCCCGAAAGTCTCTTGAAGCTCTAAGGGCACAGATCCAGATCCTGGAGCGCAAAGCTCACTCGTCTACACTTATCAAACCAGAGGACGAAGACGACAGCGAAAGACTCGCGTTCTTCGAATCAGGATGGAATGACTCTCCGCAAGGTCTACAGACCGCCTTCATGACCGAAAAGGAAGCCTCGGAGCACGGCGAGAAGAAGTCACTGGAGCAGGAGATGAATGATCTGAATACTCCAGCTGTGCAGGACATCGATGATGGTTATGAACCACTACCGACGGGTATGCAGACGCAGTATGAGATGGAGAACTCCAACAAAGGGTCTACTCAAACCCTTGAAGAGGAGCTTGCTGCACTCGATAGACCATCGAATCCCGTCGTCGATGATGGCTATGGTACAGCACCAATTGGTATGCAGACGCTGTATGAGAAAGAGGCCGATGGCACACTGGAGCGCGAACTCGAGAAGAAAGAAGAGCGCCTCGAAGTAGACGACGGCTACTCCACTACACCGACCGGCATGCAGACCGCCTATGGCGAGGAAGACTCCAAGTTTCTTGAGCTGGAACTGGGTGAGAAAGAGCTACGCCAAGAACACGATGATGGATACTCCACTGCTCCTACCGGCATGCAGAACCTCTACGAGATGGAAGACGCTGGCACACTGGAACAAGAGCTGAACGAACGTCTCAAGCGTAAAGCACACGATGATGGATACTCCACGAACCCTATTGGTATGCAAACACTTTATACCCAGGAGATCGAAGGTGCACTTGCCAAAGAACTCGAAGATCGATCAATCGAAGGCGAACACGATGATGGGTACTCGAAAAAGCCTATTGGTCTGCAGACTGCATTCAGTGAAGAGAAGCAGCAACCAGCGATGACGCAACCGGAGGAGCCGCCCATCGATGGCGGCTATGCCACTATGCCGATCGGCCTACAGGTCCTTTTCAGACAAGAGCAGATCGAAGCGGAAGCCAACAAACGGAGATCGTTGGAAGATGAGCTCAAACTAGTGCGTACCAATTCGGCTCAAGTCCAACTCGATACTGAAATACAAACGCAGAAACCACAAATGCAGGCTCATGAAGATGGCGACTCTCGAGCGCGCATGGGTATGCAGAACTCTTTTGAGAAGGAACAGGAACTGGAAGGCATGCGAGGAGAGGGCGATATCTGCAGCAACGTCGGTAAGTTCTGCAACACCGGACGCTGGTATAAGCAATCGGCCTCGGACAATTTTTCTGAAGATATCCAAAAGGCACAACAAAGAACGAATGATCGTGCACTGGTTCAGGAGATCAGGGGCATCTACGAGAACCAGTACGGACCTATCACTGTCGAGCATGAACAATCGCAGCATTTCGCAAGTCTTCAGGATAATGTAGTCAACATCGAAGAGCCAACACATGACCGGACAGAGCCGGCCCGACCTTCAGAGGACAACCGTCCCCCACAGGATCTGGAAAGCACGCGGACAATGATCGATGATGGCACTCCTCTCGAGGAGGCATCGACGCGACTGACCAAACCGCCAAGTTCCAACATCAAATGGGCCGAGCCAGCGGTGTACAAAGTTGTTGCTTACGACGTACACAAGGAAGCTATATCGATTACAACGACCCCCTCGAACTATGCAAACAGTGACACGCCAATCTCAATCTCGAGCGCTTTGTCACGCCTGTATCAACCAGCTCGTTTCATTCCTCACTTTGCAGAACTACAGAAGGATGGTTACCAGGTCATTAATGCCAGCCGAGACTGGTTGGTATTACGCAAAGTCGACAGAGGTGACCAAGATTCGTCTTCCGAAGCTGAGTCTATCATCAACCCAGTCGACCCAAACATCACTAGACGTATTCCTTACGAAGAGCTGCCGACAGGTCGCTTCGCATCGCCTACTGGATTTGTCAATCACGACCCTATCTTCCCACCTGAACCATCACAACCTGCACCTGGAGAGACGGTCACGGTTGAGATCCCTGTCCACGGTGGACCCGACGTTGAGCGCTATAGACACAGGCGCATCAGACGTGAGGAGCCAGTGTTTTCAGGTTCTAGGCGTTGGAAAGAGAGAAGACGTGAGCAAGGGTATGGGAGGCATGGTAGACGCAGATTCAGAGATCGCATCACCTGGGCACTGAGCGTCGGTGCGGCGACAGCTGTCTGTATGTACGCCGTTGGCGTTGTCGGCGAGCTCGCTAAGAAGTGAAGAGAGCAAGAGGAGGACTAAATGGCTACCTTTCTCTGCGAGGCAGGCGTGCTTGTATGAGGAGGAATTGCTCGAGACGACGCTTTTTATGATTTGATGATTCGGTTTTACATTCGGGAGCCGCGAGATGCGACTAGCATGAGAAGGCGTATAAGGTTGTCTGGAGGTTCTGACTGGCACTTTTGGGTACTAGTTGGGAAACTCATTCGTCGTCTTCTCCCCTCATTGCACCCTGTGTTTTGTTCTACCGCTCTATGTTTTATGTATGATTGTCAGGTAAACACGAATACCAAAGTCGGCTCTTCTCCAGATGACAACCACATTGTCAATCCCATGCCTAGAGCCACGTTACAGAGCACTAGTACTGGTGATTGGTGCATCCAGACTGTCCAAGAACTAAGCACGCAGCAACATAAGGTATTGTGTTGTACATCTGGCTCGTCCAGCCCAGCGATGTCGGAGGGCGAAGTCCTTAGCTTATCTATGACCAAAAAGTAAACTGCGAAACGGCCGTGCGTCATTGGGGAAGTCGAGTCAAGTCGGCCATAGATGATGCAGATAATGTTTCTTACCTCGCCCTTTCTGTCTCCATGTCTTGAACCACTATATGGAGACATAGGAGAGAGTGTTGATCGTGCCTGTGACCATCCAGTCGTGTCTTTCGTCTTACTCGTCCATTTCGCTTATATCGATTACCTGATTTGTTCATTGTGTGCAGTTTGACAAGTCAGTGGGTTGTACTCTGAACATCTTGCTGCTGCTTGTGATCGCAGCAACCAAATGATCGCGACGAGGCCACTCGGAAGTAACGAATACGGGTGCAGGTCAAGACGACGTGGTTTAAGAGGCGGTTGTGCTTGAGGATTGGCAGGAAAGATTCGCAGCATATCCTGTGTGAGAATACATCCTTGAATACGACAATCCGGAAACAACATATTCTACACTCCCGAGTTATCGAGATCCAAAAAATCAAGCGGAATTGAAACACAATTGGTTGATCCAGATCAACAAAACAACGAACATTGCGACCTCGCTCTACTGTCAATGACTAGTGAGACCGACAAAATGGTCCAATCGCCCGCTGCCTCGCTGGAAAAGGCAGGCAGTGCTGTCGCCGCACGTGTCGACGACATAAAAAACGTGGAGAAAGAGAAGGAAAGTCAATGGAACACGAGGAACCTGGGATCAAGACTCGGTGCTGATGCTGCTGCTGCTGTAACAGCAGGTGTGCTTGTTGCGCCTGTCATTACTATGATCGATAAGTATGTTCTCTTTCCCTTCCACCTGCTGTCGTCCCTAGTCCTTGTTTGTTTGTTTCTTTCATTCTCTGGTTCCTCGGGTGTTTCGGCAACTTGTGCAAGAATATGTTCATACAGAGCCCGCGGATGTATACATAAGGAAGCAACGTCGAAGTCAAGGTGGACGCATGTAGCACGAGCAATACCATTATCCACATTCACCATCAATCTATAACTCCCCAAGCCCCAGTCTTAGCTGTGAACACTTCTCCGAAGAAACAATCACTGACCGCCCCCTCCCCCAACAGAGCAATCATGGAAAATGCGTCCGGCCGCGCCGCCCTCGTGCCATCCCTGAAGTCATCTCTGAAATCCCTCCTCCTCAGACCCCACACCTTCCTCCTCACGCGGCCCTTCTTCCTAGTATTCTCGCTATACACAACAACCTACCTAACAGCCAACACACTGGACACAGCAACGTCCACGATCCGCAACACGCCGCCCTCAACAACAACAGCAGGAATGAACAAGTTCATCGCAACCTCGACCGCGAACCTCTCAATCTGTCTGTACAAAGACAGCCAATTCGCCAAAATGTTCGGCGCAGCAAGCAGTTCCGCGCGGCCCGTGGGCGTAGCGAGCTACGCCCTCTTCACTATACGAGACTGCCTGACCATTTTCGCATCGTTCAATCTCCCGCCCATGATCGCGCCGCATCTGCCCGCCTCGCTGGACGGGCCCACGTCATCTCTCTCGCGCCTCGGCGTCGCGCAGTTCCTCGCTCCCGCCGGCCTGCAGCTCTTCTCGACGCCTCTGCACCTGCTGGGTTTGGACCTGTATAATCGTGCTGAATCGGTCGGCTGGAGAAGTCGCATGCTCAAGGTCGGCAAGGATTGGTTGCCGTCTGCTATTGCGCGCATGGGACGGATTATTCCTGCTTTTGGTGTTGGGGGAGTCGTCAATACGGGGGTTAGGAGGGAACTGATGGGGAGGATCGAGAGGGTTTGAGTTTCGAGAGATGGAAAGAAGGATTACTTGATGATGACGATGTTTGGAAATGCTGCTTTGTTTGTTGGGTACTGTGGGATGGATTTCGTCCTATGTTGTGAGGACAAGAGTTTTCTTATGGCTAGGACTTCCGAAGGAGATGTTTTCTTATACAACGTGGACTGAGGGGGCAACTCCATTGGATTCTTGGTAGTTGTACTGTGGTACGTTTCTGGTATATAGCGCGCGTGCTGTGCCGATCGATAATGAACAGGAGTAACAACGTAAAGATCTACAGGTTCGAGAGCATATCTATATCCAGTGACCAATGATGCCATGCTATCGCTTCAGAGTAATCCATGATCCCGCAACCGCCTTTTTAACTCTTGCTCCTCCTGTTCTTCAGCCGATAGGACCCTACGTTTTGGCTTCGGCACATCGATCTTGCTGAAATAATTCTCCCAAAACCTGACACCATCGACGCCCTGCTCGCGACAGAGCGCACCCTTCTCTTCCGCCATCTCTAACTCTTCGCTCGCGACGCCGATGCTCCAGCCAAAGTGCTCGGCAACTTGCGCGGGCGTGACGCCTCGGCCGAATAAGCGCCAGTCCCACGTTACCGCGGGTGCGTTGATGGCGTTGCTTTCGTCCTGATATGCGTCCGGTGGGATCTCGTGCGCCTCTTGCAGCCAGGCCAGGATCGCGGCGATCGTCTTGTCGTCTGTCCGATCGCGGCCTTGCACGACTAGAAGACCGCTCTTGAATTGGCGGAGACGGATCGGCAAGCGCAGTATATCCCACATCTGTGCGGCTTTGTGGAAGTCGGTCGGCGAGACCAATTCGATGCCGTTACGCATGCGATTGAAGACTGCCCAAAGGTCAACGAGGGACATGATGCCGCCTTCGCGGCGGAGGATGCCTCGAGAGTCGTCTGTGAGGAATTCGGCCAGGTTACGGCTGAGCTCGGTCACGTAGAGGGTTTCTGAACCTCCACCTTTGATGAGCATGTCTTTGGTTGTGACGAGACCGAGGTCCTGGAGCAGGGCTGAAGCTTCTGCAGAGTTGTCACTGTTGTCTCTGTTTTGAGAAGCAAAGCGCTCGGCCATGGCGATGACTTCCCGCGCCGAGGTCATCAATGCTTCCAAGTCCTCAAAGGCACTGCCGATGACAAGCTCATTGTTCTTGCGGACTTCCAGCCCGCGCCGTTCGAGACCAGCTATGCCTACCGTTCTTGGCTTCGGAGCCTGAACGGTGATGCCATCAGCGGTAGTGAAAGACGATGCTGTAGCGGTGTCTTTTTGTGGCGTTGGAGGCGGTGGTGCCCCTTGTAAGAGCCATTTCCGCTGTACCAATGCACCCTTTAAGCGTTCGTAAAAAACCTTTTCGCCACCAGCTCGGAACGAGAACTTGACAAGTTCGATGGAGGCATCTTTGGTAGGCGATCCTGGGAGTGTTGGACCGGGCGATTCAGATCGGGAGAGAGACTCGGCCATTATTTGTGACTGTCGGTCCCGAGCAAAGGCCAAGGGGGCTCCGCATATTTCACACGTAGTCAGAGAAGGATGATTCTGGAATGTGCAACGAGGACACTCGTTCCTTGCTGATGGACTAGCATTCGTGGGTGGTCGAACGTTAGCCGGAGATGGAGGAGCGTTCAGAGGAGGTATGCTTGAGCTTGGTCCACTCGGTCTATTCGACATAGCCGCTATTGCTGCCTTGACTACATGTACTAGGGGCGGCTTGATGCCACATGCAAGACAGGGCGGCAAAGGCGTGTTGGCATTCGCGATACTGGGATCAAAGTTCGAAGGGACCGGATTCGAGAAAGAGCAAATCGGACATATCCAGGTGGCATTGGGATCTCGCGCTGCGGCTGCAGGGGTTGGGGCTGATGGCCTAACTGGTGTCCCATATCGAGAAGGCGATCCAGACCCCGTTGGGCTACTGGACATGGCATAAGTAGAAGTTGGACTCCGCACAGCCAACGCTCCTGTTCTCGGAAGCTTTGGATGTAGCGTTATCTTGGGCGATGACTTGAGAAAGCCAGCCTTTGCTTTCAATGATCAGTAAATTGAGCCTAAAACCGAGGGAGTCATGCACGAACGTAGAATTCTGGTCTGTCTACATCGCGAAGCTCTACCGCCACCGAATTCTTTCTCGGGTCTTCATTGTCCACATAACAGGCTCTATGCGATGTCAAGTAGGCATGGCCGTTTTGGTAATTGGGTATCTTGTATTTGCCTTCGTAAAGACCGACAGAATCCTGGACGAACAGCAATGTTTCATCAGGAAGAAGTGACGGACGAAGAGCAGTCGTCAGGTCAAGATGGCGTAGTGACATCCAGGCTTCGAGGCCTGGTCTATATCATGTACCTCGAATTCAGCTGTTGAGTATCACGGATCCACTGTGCTGTTTATCTAGATCAGGGAAGTAGACGCTTGCAGATGCTTGTTCGGGTAGACATGGACAGTATCGAGTGATCTTATAAGATTGACGAGTGATACATTCAGATATACGCTGTACAATCATATATTGTGGTTTCAATGAATGGTGAGTGTAGTAGAGGTGCTGATGATAGATGTAACCCAATCACATGACGCTAGTGATTGCTTGCCGATGCACGGGCCCGATTTAGTGCAAGTCAGAAAGTGGCAGTCGCATTTTGGGTCTCGCGTTTGTCATCTTGTGTTGGAATCTTTACTCCACTTTCTCCTTCTCCCATCATCAATCCTGAACTTAGTGAACTTCTGAGAAATCCAGACATCTGTGATCTGTTGTATTGCCGAGACGCCGAGCTTGTGCAAAGACGTAAAGCTTCCCGACAAGGTCATCATGGCGTCTGCAGGATGGCCTCACACGACCGCTCCAGGCGTGACAAAGGGTTCGTACAATGCGATTTATCTTTATTCAAGGCACTTATTGACAAAGACTCAGGAGGTCCCTCGTATACTCCTGTCACAGCGCGTCGAACCCTTGCCAGACCCGAACCGCCAGAACCGCCTCCAACCACAAAAGCAGTGAAGATAGACTGGCCGCAGCCCGTGCGCGAATACGTAGGAAGGGCCTTTGCAATTGACAAGCCCATCCCTGGAATAGACAGGGCCGACATTGCTACTAAACTCAAGAGTATCATCACCAACGCCGCCGAGAACAACCAACTATTCACCATAGACTGGCCAAACCATCCCCTGCCCCAGGACGTAATTCGACAGGAGAGAGCACTAGCCCAGCAGTTTTCCGCTGCAGCGACCATCGCAAGTGGCAGTCCGATGTCACCGGCTTCCAAAAAGCGCAAGTCCATGGACGTCGAATCGCAGGATGCCGTTGCTGCTGCCGCTGCTGCAACTGTGCCCCCTTGGAGACAAAAGTCTACCGCAAATCTCGCCGAACGCATGACCTATCCGGACAGGACCACGGACAAACGTCAGAAGAAAGCAGACCAATTTCGATCCGGAGCCGCGACAAGTAAGTTGAGCGATTTAGAAAAGCGGAAGCAGCGTTTCGATCTTGGCAACTCCGGTGGTACTTCATCTCCTAATAATGCATCATCTCGTGACGACTCTCCTATGCCTGATGCCAGAAATGGTCCTGTTGTGGGTACTTGCCAGAAGCTGGAGAAGAGCTATCTCCGCCTCACCGCACCACCCAAACCCGAGACTGTTCGCCCTTTGCCCATTCTGAAGCAGACGCTCGGGATGTTGATCAAGAAGTGGAAGGACGAGCACAATTATGGATACATCTGCGACCAGTTCAAGTCGTTGAGGCAAGATCTCACAGTACAGCATATCAAGACAGAGTTCACTGTTCGCGTATACGAAGCCCATGCTAGGATAGCTTTAGAAAAGGGTGATGTGGGTGAGTATAATCAGTGCCAGACGCAACTCCGCGCACTTCACAAGCAGAAGCTGGGAGGATGCCCTGGCGAGTTCACAGCGTACCGCATTCTCTATTTCATATATACATGCAACCGAACAGGCATGAACGATGTCTTGGCAGATCTGACAGCACAGGACAAAGAGAACGCCGCGGTAAAGCACGCACTCCAGACCAGAACCGCGCTAGCAACAGGAAACTACCATAAATTTTTTAGGTTATTCAACGAAGCTCCTAACATGGGAGCTTACCTGATGGACATGTTTGTCGATCGGGAGAGACTCTCGGCGCTAGCAAAGATATGTCGGGCGTAAGTGCTGTTCTCTGCCACACATAACGAATTACTCATGCTGACGCACCATCGCAGGTTCAAGCCAGATGTCCGAGTCGATTACCTCACAGAGGAATTCGCATTTGCAAATGACCAGCAGTGCGCACAATTCATTTGTGACTACGGCGGTCAGCAACTCCTCGAACAAAAGCCAGATGGTGTACGATTTGCTTGCGGCAAAGCCGGCAATCATTTTGACATAGCCAAACAGCAGGCTTTCCGTGGGGTGGATATCAAGGGCCAGATATGATCACTCCGATCCGATCTTCTTTCCATTCACCGCCCGGCTGCATGCCGGGGCATGATAGTTCGTAGCTTCATGTCTCCGTTGCAGACGCCAATCCCCTATTGCCCTGACTTGACGACAGATCGATCTGCGAAACACGACTTGAGGTCTGTCGACAGATTGCATCGTCTATGATATGACATATTTCCTGTGCTTATACATGTTTTTGCCATGAAGGGGACCAGATCATGGTCTGGAATGCCAGCATTGGCCGCAGCAGTAGTCCGCCGACGAATTTGGCTCCAAACATCGGACCAAATTTGGTCCAGTATAAGCGGTTGGGCGCATGTTATGAAGAAAGGGCAATGGGGCCTGAGGTCTGGATGCACTACATATGTTGCATAGCATTAGATGTGGCGATTTGACCTACAAGTGCTGAACGACTTGGAGACAGACGAACAGGCAAGGGTATAGTATCAGAGTGTCCAAGAACCTGTCTTGTGGGACTGGGGGCAGCACTTTCGACGTCGGGATCACTAGTTCTACCGCATTAGGCAGATCGGTATGCCACGTTTGGCGGGCAGATCTTAGCACATTTCGGGCAGTAATATGTGGAGTCCGAGTGTGATGATATGTTGCCGACCTGCCTTAGTCGACTGCTCATATAGGGCAGAAGTAAAGATTAATGATCAGTTACACTTTCTTCAAGTTGACAATCAATTCTGATTTTCATTTCCCGAGGTTGCAATCAGCATTAGCCTGACATGTTTGTGTCAGAGCCATGATCAAGAGGGGTACAGAACAAGCGCTGATTGTGCCCAATTACTGTTCAAGAAGTCGAGGTAGCTATATCGGGCGCAAGCGGACAGGCGGGCCCCACTAAATGGTCGGCTCAGGAGAAAAAGGTTCACGACAGACAGGCCGTCGCATACCATTCGATTCGCTGGTTGGGACTGTAGAAACGCCCTCCAAGGTCAGACATGCATTGTCGCAAATATAGGCGAAAGTCCAAGGGAAAATGTCGAGTGTATACGCGTTGATATGTCAGACGATCTTCTTTGTCCTTTGACTCAGCAGCAGAGAGCGATTGGCGGACATCGGGATTTTATCGATCAATAGCTACCTCTTTGGGTGGTACAGTAGGACAAAGGCCACGCATGCGGCAATTGTTTGTGCCCACTGCGCCTCCATTCTGAATTTAAAGAGCAAGCACAATAGGAAAGCAGGCAGATGATCCATAATTTCACAGCTGAAAGATATATTCAGGTCCGCCGTCGACACGAAACTCGAAGACTTTCTGATACCACTGTTTCCAAGACACGACTGCACTATACGACTGCGCATAGTCAACAAGCGTAGAATAGAAGAGAAAGGCGCCAGGGAGTTTACTGCATCGAAGGGGGGCGGAGAGTTTCATGACCGGGACACACTAGGCAAAGCCAAAAGCACTGGCCCTGATCACGGCGGCCCCCATCAACAAGTGGAGTTGGTTTCACAGTGCTAGTACAGTACGGTACAGTAGTACTGGCGAGTGGGAGGGGGTTCGAAGTGGGCGCATCCGGAGGGTTATCATCCTTGCATGTCATACGAGGCGCGGAAAGCGTTTCTTAGGCATTGTTCGCAAAAGTCTGTCCTCAAGTCGCGATCGTTGTCAGTCTGTCGCAGAAAAGCGGTTTCTCCTTTCTTCGAGATTACACCCGAACAAAGGAATCCCGAGTGAGTCAGTCGCGCAGTCCGGAAAAGTAGAATACAGAAAGTCGCCCATTCCACACGACATCATCTCCGCCGCTCTCTTCGGTCATCGTCGGTGGGACATCAACAAAAGGGCAACAAGAGTCGCGCATCCCCCGCTTTAGCAACTATCAGATCGCCCGAGACTCCATCATCCGCCATCATGGTCAAGGTGTGTATTGTTCTGGTACTTCACGTACCGTCGCGCAATCTATCTAATCCTCTCTATATAGTTCCGGCGAAGTTTGAAAAGCGTAGACAGAGGAATCGCTTCCGCAGCATTGGATACGACGCGGCATCATCATCACTCGGTCCCCGTCCCATCCAAGCAAGCGCCATTAAAGGTAATTCCACAGCGCGGCCCCAGCACTTGAATTATATACATTTCATATACCTTATACCACTGCAATTTTAAAAGGGGATTTCACGAGCCCGCAAGACACTTGGGCGCATTAAAACAATAAGGCTGGTGGCTGACTATTGAATCTTACTTGGCTTCCTTACAGGTCATCAAGGCGCTTTACGACTACGAGGCACCGGCGGATCAAACATTCCAGCTGTCATTTGTCGCAGGCGATTACCTGCATGTTGTGGGTAGAGAACACGACACCGAGTGGTACGAGGCCTGCAATCCGCTGCAGGGTTCGCGAGGACTGGTGCCGGTCAGCTTCTTCGAACAGGTTGGAAGGACGGTGAGGGACAGTCACGGGTCGCAGAGCACGAGGGGAAGTGGAAACCACGACAGCGGCTATTCGGAGAGGATTCACGCTGCCAGCGCCTCTGTAGGCGGTAATTCGGATTCTTCCAGGATGAGCAGGACCGCGGGCAAGGGCGCGCCGCCGGTCTACGGTGTCGTGGCATATGATTTCAAGGCCGAGAGACCCGACGAGCTGGATGCCAAGGAGGGAGAGGCCATCATTGTCATTGCGCAATCCAACCCGGAGTGGTTTGTCGCGAAGCCCATCACGCGCCTTGGTGGACCAGGACTAATTCCCGTGTCCTTTATCGAGATCAAAGACATGCAAACCGGGCAGACCATTACCGACACCGCCGCCGCTGTCGCGAAAGCAGGCATCCCGCGCGTTGAGGAGTGGAAGAAGATGGCAGCCGAATACAAGAACACCAGTATCCCACTGGGCCAGATAGGCTCAGGACCGCAGGGACACATGGACGCGTTGTCCCAAGGAATGGACAGGATGAGTATGAATGGGCAGCAGAATGGGTACGCTCACGGACGCTCGCAATCGACATTCTCTCGCGCAGGTTCCATGTCGCATTACCCGCTTGCGCCAATTCATGCATCGGTCCCTCGTTATCTCTACGCAGATGACAAGTTTCATTTCGTGGTCGAGGCGAAATTGTCTGACAACTCTCACTGGGACTTGACGAGAATCTACGAGGACTTTTACGAATTACAAATCAACCTCATCAAGGCCTTCCCGGATGAAGCAGGAAACACTGGTCGACCGCGCACGTTACCGTTGATGCCCGGTCCGGTGCAGACAGTCACAGATCGCATCACCGAAGGCCGCCGCGAGAACCTTGACGAGTATCTGTATAAGCTATTGAATCTAGGTTCTCACATCGTCAACAGCCCCCTTGTGCGCACCTTCTTCGCACCGAGAGGAAACGACTACGAATGCGACTCTACTCAGATCCTAGAAGAACACGCGCGATCGGCATATGCACCAGGCGGCGAACACTACAATCCGCAAGACCGCTACTCGACGGCCTCGCATGCTTCGATTCCCGTGTCAATAGCAACAACAAACACTGCGAACCCCTACGCGCAACATCAACGAGGGCAGAGCTCAGTAAGTGTGGGTGGAGGCGGCTACGGGAGCACACCGAGCACCCGGACACCGACCGCACAGTCACACTATCGCGTACCCTCAGACGCAACATACACGACCACGCACACAGCGCTAGCAGCACCAGCCATGACGCGAGCAACTACGCAAACATCAACAGCATCAGCAGCAGCTACAACATCAGGAAGCGCACTAAAGATCAAAGTGTGGTTCGATCGAGATACGTGTGTAGTCCTGCGTCTACCGCCGCGCGGTTCCTTCTCATTCGCAGACCTACACCGCAAGATCATGGAAAGGCGACGACTAGAATACAACCAACCGGACCTGACAAAGTCACGCACAAACCGCAGCAGCGCCGGCACATCAGCCCACACGGCCAACGACGACGCTTCAGCAGACGAGACCGCCGACGACGAAGACCTCACAGAAGAAGAATTGGAAGCAAAACTCGAGGAGGAGAGACGAATTCGCGAGGAAGAAGAGGGTTTGTGGATCGAGTATCGAGATGAGATCTCGGGAGACTATCTGCCGTTTCGAAGTGATGAGGACCTCGGGGATGCGGTCAGCAGGTGTGAGAAGTTGACCCTTGTCGTGCGGGCTCCTGTCGAAGGCTGATCTTGTGTCTCTTTTTCCTCTTCCTCCCATCAGTCTGACTGCATGAGAGGGTCTCACCCAGAGAAGGCAGGAGTGCGCGTGAGTAGAGAATAGCAACACTGACTTTTTGTTCTCTTTCCATATTTGTCTTGTCTGCCTCTTTTTTTCTTTCTTTTGTGTTTTCTCTCCTTTGCGTACCTACTTGATGCGACATACGACATTTTTTCCTGCGTGCTTGCTTCGTTCTGCCGGTTAGGTCAACTCAGGTCATCCCAGGTCAGGTCTCTTTCCTTTTTTTCTTTCAACCTCCCATTCTTGCGACTACATAGCCATCGGCCAAAAAATCCCTTTGTTCTTGTTCTCAGCAATCGACGGGCTCATCTTCTTTGTCGGTATCTTTCTGTTCACTTGCCTATAGTTCTGCATTCTTCTCCATAAATGGGTTTTCCGATTCCCTTCTGCAGTCAGATGAGGTCAAGTCAGGTCATGGCCTCGTCCTTTTTCTCCTTCCATGGGTTTCCTCGAAGATATAGTGTCATCTAGACAACAATATCCATCGGCATCATTGTCTTCGCCAGGGCCCTTCTTTATCCCATGCATTTCCCCAGAACATTTCTGCTTCTCTTTCTGATACCCGTGTATGAGGTTCCGAGTCCGCGTCGCTTCTGTAAGTATTCGTCTCTGTCTCCGGACACCTGTGAACAGCGGGGGCGTGGGATGTAACACAATGAGATAGCTGAAGGTGTTTAGGAGGTGAAAGGTAACAGTAGGTATGGATTGTGTATATGTGTTCTTCTATCTTTTCTTGTTCCTGAACTTCTTCGTTCTCTCTGTCGCCCTTTTTCCTTCCTCTATCCAGCTTCCAGAATGGGAAAAAGAAGCTGCTTGCTCTCCATTCACCTGTGACTTTATCGCTGCATCTTAGTTCTTCGAATAGATTTAGAAAAGAAGAGTCGTCAGAGGTTTCGGAAAGAGGGCAGTTCATAGGACAAAAAAAAAGGCAAGAAGCGGACCAAAGAATAGCAACAAGGCAAAACCGACAAAAACCTCAAGAGTTCAGATAACTCCTGATAGCGCCCTGCAATTTGTTCGCGCCCTCGCCCAACAGACTGCTCAGATTCTCCAGGTCATCGCCAGCAGTGATTCCAAACTTGCGCACAAAGTCCTTTGCCGCGGTCTCGAGGTCGCCGTATTCGCCTTCGGGCATCTCGTCTTCGGGACGGCCGAAGTAGGCGTTGCTCGAGATGGATTGCGCGCCCTCGAAGCCTTGGAGGCGCGAACGTGCTTCGTTCTGGGCGGACGGGTCGAATGCGGCGCGGCCGAAGAACTCGTCTGAGGAGATGCCCTTTTGGCTGGCGAATTTCTCGCGCGCATATGTTTGAGAGTCATCTGAAACAAGCTGTCAGTATCCTCTACATTATCCAATGGACCAAGGTCAGATATCATACCTTCGACTGGCGCCTTGGCTACTGATCCGAATCCCATCTTCTTTGGTGCTGCGGCACTACTGCCGGCGGGCGAACCACCTCCGACTTGACCGAACCCAAGCTTGCGCACGCCCATGCCCAGTCGCTCCATGTCGCCGTCGCTGTGCTGAGGTCCCTTGGCGGTACTGCCGAAGCCACCTGGGCGAGCAGGAGATAGTGGAGTGGGCGACACGATCGAGGAAGCCTCTGCAGGCTGCGCGGACTTTGTATGTGTTTCTGATGCCGCTGCCTCGGCCTCTGGGTCGTAGCCCAACTTCGCGACACGCTCGGCCTCTTCCTTTGCCTTGCGCTCTGCAGCCTCGAAATCGAGAGCGCTGGCATCGATCTTCTTGGCTCCGAGCTTGGTCTTCTTCGCGCCTAGGATGTTCTTCTTTGCGCCCGTGGTGCCGGCGGGCTTTCTAGCAGCGGCTGGGATGGCACGAGCGGCAGGAGCAGCAGGGCCGGTGGCTTCGCCCGAACCGGCCAAGGGTGACTTTGTGCGTGCGATTCCGTTTCCATTCGCCGCGGCGTTCGCATTCAGGAAGGGCGAGTTCGTTCGACTGATGTTGGAGGGTGTGCCAGTGCGCGATGGAGGATTGCTGGGTCGCTTGATTGCGGGCTTGTCCCATGAAGAAAAGAAGTCGTCCTCGTCAGCGGGAGTGTTGGTGCCGCTCGTGCCCTCCTCTTCGACGGCATCCGTGATGGTCACTTCCTCGGGGTATCTATATTGTATCAGCGCATGTTTCTAGGCCGACTGGAAAAGCGTACAGTTTGGCATCGGCAGCGCATCTCCTGGCCAACTCTTCCTTGTACTTGACGGCAGCGTTGGATGTGTATTTGGTCTTGGGGTCTTTGCTCGCGAGCGCAGCTGATCCACCATGCGTTTGGAAGTATCTCGTCGCCGACTCATTTCCGCCAACCTTCATGTTTCGTAGTTGCTCCCATTGCCAGATGTCGAGGTTGGTGGATCGGACAAAGGAGATGTGCACTCCTAGGTTTCTGCTACCTGTCAACTACTGTCCTCGTGCTGCATTCCGAACCCGCCATCAAGGCTACAGATAGAGGGTGAGGAAAAGCCTGATCGCGAATGCACAAGGACAATCGCTTCGAGAGAAACATACCTGTGGTTCGCAGAGCAGTCGAGACATAGATAGATGGCGAAACTGTGTTATTGTCTTAGTTATTGACCATAAAGTGATGTTGCATTATGCGCTTACGGTACGGATGACCATGTGGGATTCTTTGCTGAACAATCAAAGCATACCTTGATCGTAACAGTCAGTTTGAGATCATCTGAGGGGTAAGTGGCGTGGCGAGTGGCATTATGGATTATGTGGTATATGGAGTGTTGCTTCCGTGCTAGGAGGGGAGGGTATGTTGGGCGTACCTTGTTCGCGGGCTTCTGCTTCAACTTTTCGAATATCTTCTGCGACTGAGTCTTGGTCGCCAGCGCCATGGTTGCGGGACTTGTTGTTCAACTGATTCGCGGGTGAATGGCGATATGGATAAGTATTTCGATATGAAGGGATACAATTGTTATTGAGCGCCTGCCCTCGCTGCTGCTGCTCCTGCCGTCTGTCCACCCCCGGACCCTCGATTTGACGCCGTGCCCGAATGTCTTGGCATTTCTCTGTTATTCCCCAAGTACCCAAGTACCCCACTCAAGGAGGTCAACGGAGCTCTGCAGGGCAGGAGCAGGAGCAGGAGCAGGAGCCGTGCAGCCCAGCAGCAAAGAAGGGGCTAAAGGAGGCTCTGGCGGGCATACAGCGGGAAGCAGCGACGCGGGTCCGACAACCTAATCTAGTAGCTTCCTACCACACTGCACTTTTACCTAAGCAGCACTAATTACATGAAGAATACTGTCGTGCAACGATCTGCTGCTTGCACCGTACTATCGGCGACTCTAGAACTTCCATAGTGCTCACTCACTCAATCACAAGTGCCCTTGCAGGATCTGCCCTCGTGTCATGATTCTGTCTATCTGCCTTATGCTACGATAATCATCACTTATCACAATTATTATCAAGTGTATCTTGCCGGTGCCGGTAACGCAGGTCGAGTCGAGCACGGCTGCTTTGTTTGGGCTTATCCTCGCCGAGAGCCAAAATATTCGCGCGAGACACTTCTTGTCGTATTTCTTGCTACCTCAATTATTCTTATAGAAAACGAATGACATCGGGTCATGGCTGTCTCATTCTTACATATCCCTGACATATTTGGCTAAAGATCACACCACTGATTGACTCTGTAAGGTTTTTTGTTGCAAGCGATCCCGCCCAATTGACAGACTCGTTTGGACGATCGATACACAGCACATGCATGAAATGAAAGGCGGGTCTTCAGCCATTGCGAATGACTTCGCTCAAGCTCTTGTGCTCGTAGGCTTCTTCCCATCCAGCTTTTATGCCTACCATGCTCATAATTGCATAGGTTGCGAAGTCATCATGGCAAAGGGTGTTGATGGCTTGGATATACGTTCCCCTCGGGCTTACATGCATTTTGGCCATATGCTTCGGAATCCATTCCCTCATATCAATCAGCTCCGTCTCATTTCCCGCCTCTGTCGCTGCCATGATTGGACTATTTGTGCTTTTGATCCTCTCTCAAGTCACACTAGGTGATCGGAAAACGAAGCGCATCCTTGCCCTGATCGATATCCCGGTGAGAATACTGGTCCATTGTGCCGATAAGTATGTGTCTGACTTTATTCCATAGTGCGGCTTCGCCCTCCGTTATATCAATCTTTTTTTCTGTCCTGCCTTCGTCACTCTGCCACTCAGTCCGTCGATCGGTGGAATCGAGGTTGCCAAGATCATAGCAGTGTTTAGTGAGTCACATCTTTCATCGATCTTGCTTGGGAAATCAGCTTACAAGCATAGTCATTGGATACGTTGTCGTGTTTGTCTTTACAGCTTACTTCGTGCGAGGCATGATCCTAGCTCTAGGTGTCTCCAGGCGAGCAACGACAGAGAGAGCAGAAGAAATGGGGGAGGAGCAAGATGATATCCCCTTGTCTGAGATCAAGCACGACTCTCCTTCACCCAAAGGCGATGGCACCATGACTCCGGATCCCTCGTTTCCGCCGACCCCGGCCGAACCGGTCGCTCCTGAGGGTCAGCCCCTCATTTCTCCGTTGAAACGACGACTAGAAGAACTACGTCCTCCGGGTAAGGCGATGGATCCTGACTCCGTGACCGGCACTGGAGGACCACCTGTAGCTGAAGTAACTGCGAATGCGCAAACCATCCATCCTCCGGTCCGTCACGACGCAGCCCCACTGACTCGACCTCAACGCTGGGCAGCCTTCATCACTGTCAATTTCGACATTCTCACTTATGCGGCTCTCTTCATCTTTGTTGGCATACCGATCTACTATGCTGTCGGTTACGCGATGCCGATTCAGCTTTCCATGAACGTCATCTTCTTTTTTCTGGCTTTGAATATACCCCCTCCATACAAAACTTACCTTCACCCCGTCTTGGTGTCCTCTGCTTTCACTGTCGTTGGTGTGTGGATCCTGGCCCTCATCCGCACACACGATGGTGTCAACAGTCTCGATGACGGTCTAAGAGCCTACAAGACTGGCTCCAAGTACACCGAGCTCTGGGATATGGAGCAAGGCCTCAAGCCGCCTGGAGCCGGCGATTTTTTCGGAAGCGTCCTTGATGTCAGTATCGTCGCTCTCGGACTTCCAATGTTCAAATATCGGAACGAGCTCAAGGCCCGGTACATGACGATCATAATCCCTAACGTAGTCGTTTCCATTGGATCTCTGTTCTTGTACCCACTTTTCTGCTATACTATTGGAATTTCTGGCCCAAGAAGTCTTGCTTTTGCTTCCAGGAGTCTCACGCTGGCACTTGCAACTCCTGCGACAAAGAACCTTGGTGGTGACAGCTATACTATTGCTCCATTGGCACTGTTTAGTGGTATCGCTGGAGTCATTGTGGGACCAGCTGGGCTGAACTTGTTGCGCATACCGAGAGGTTTGTCTTCATCATTGTTTCCTATGGACCATGTACTGATATAGCTTGCTTCAGATGACTACATCACTCGTGGTGTCACACTAGGCGCCAATTCTTCTGCTGTGGCCACCGCATTGTTGTTAACCACCGATCCTAGAGCTGCGGCCTTTTCGAGTCTCAGCATGGGACTGCTAGGTACCATAACCGTAGCGTTGACCAGTGTACCACCACTTGTGACGATCATTCGCGGACTCGTCGGATTGAGCTAAAGCGTGTGCAAGCACCTACGATGTTTTCGACTCTATCGGTGATCTCACGCACGATTCGAATCTACCAGATCGGACGTTTGACGCTGCTCGCAGGACGGCAGACTCGCCTAGCCTACACGATCTGATGGCTACTGTCGACTAGATGAATGTAGCCCTGAAGGCTCTTCGGATCGTGATCCAAGGGCTGAAAGAAACTTCCACCGACGAAGAAGACCCACCCCAGATCATCGTTGACACATAAAACACGATGAGACGACCTCTCCCTCCGCCTTCCGATGGAAGGACGATGGTCGAGCAGTGCGTTGGTCTGACTCGGACCTCCTGGAACGGTCGGAATTATGGATCCTGCTGTAAGATCGAGTGTTCGGCGCAACAACCATACCTCCTGCACTTGCCATGCACTTGGCCGACCATTGACCTTGCGGGATTAGGACTACACGAACAGGCGCTAAAGCGGACTGTGAATTTGGTGTTCACTCTTTGTGGCGACAAAGTTCTCGTCGTCCATCTACACGACACGAGCAGTGGTACCAAGCCACAGAGCCAGCAAATCCAAGTACTCGAGGCACAAGATAGAACGGCGAAAAAGATAGCGTTGTTTTATTATATGTACATCTGACAATAGACTCGTAAACCCCACTTCTTTCTTTCTCTATTTTCACTGTATGAAAATTCGGAAAGGCGCTGTCGGATACTCGTGGACTACTTGATGAGATGGAAGAAAAGACCAAGGAGAAGATCGAGATGATCGCAAATGCCGCAAAAATGACAAGATGATAAAATGATGAAGATTAGAACAGGATAAGCAGGAGCGAGGGCTAGTGAAGAAAGGGACGAAGAAGCGCGTAATGAAGGAAAAGTCAAGGTAATGAAGGGAAAAGAAGGGCAGACGACAGCTTCTCTCCAGGATCCAGCCTAGAAACAGCTCTCTCCCCTCTCGGTGGAGTCTTCCCTCCACTACCTCAGACATACCTCCCGCCGCTCACAATGCCGCCTTTAGCCTCATACCCCGCAGCGCCCCTGTAGCTATAATCGTCATCATCATAATCGTCACCATCTCTCATGCGCTGATGCTGCTGCTTCAACATGGACATTTCCATCTGATGCTTCTCCCACTCGGCCTCGTTGATGGCGTGTTCGGCGCGGCCGGCCTTTCGCGACCGCACGCAGCACACGATGAAGGCGGCGAGGCCGATGGCGCAGATGCTTATTACTACTGCTACGATTGCGATTTGGGCGCCCTTGGGCAGGTTGGAGAAGCGTGCTTTTACGCCGTGGACTGTGTTCAGTTCTTGCGCAATGGTCGAGTTGCCGCTGTCTTTTGTTAGTCTTGCTTTTCTTTTTGTACCACCCCCTAGGGGAAAGAAAACATACCTCTCGATCTTGATACTCTCGTAGCTTCCGCTCGTGTCACCGTATGAGTACTTGCTGCCCGAGCTGTAGTCCTCGATGTCAAGCCTCTCGATGAGCATGCTGTACGGCCCGTCCTTGTAGTTCGTCTCGCCTCCAGCCCACTCGACTGTCCAATTGGAGTTCGCGGACGGATCACCACCGGCCCAGATACCGAGACGCACATTCATGGGTGTCTGCGGGAAGTTCTTGCCGTCGAGCGCGTCCTCATACTTGAGTGTTCTGACAATGTCGCCGTCGATGATCCACTCGATTTTCTCTTTCGTCCATGTCGTCGTGTAGTTGTGGAAGTTCTCCTGCGGGTTGTCGACGGCGTAATAGATGGCGCGGTCATAGGAAGTCGTGTTGCCCTTTCCGAAATAGTTGGTTTCCACCGTGGTTGTGTTGCCGCCGATGAACTCCCAGTCGACTTCGTCGAGATCGTCAGACTCCAGGACGATGGACGAGATGATTCCGGTTCCGGGCGCGCAGCGCATCACTACTGAGATTTGACCGAAGAAGATGTAGAAGTTGGATTGCAGGGTTGGAGAGTCGCCTTTGCCTTTGATCTTTATTGGTTCGATTGTTAGAATCATGAATATCTCCTTTCGTTTTTTTGATTGATTCAAAACTCACAGTGAACGCGGCACCTTGCTCTGTCCAATCGATCGCTCCTGCCGTCGTGTTCCATACTTTGCTGTTCGCAGCGTCGCCAGAAGTCCAGTTCCATGTATGGGACGTTCCCAAAGCTACATCACTGGGGCAGTCTGTGGAATTCAGTGGATTGCAACTGGTGAATGTTTGCGCTGCGACCTTTGTAGCAGCGAGACAAAGGGTTGCCCAAGAAATGAGACGAGACATGCTGATTATATCTAGATCCGAGCGAGTTCTTTTACTATTTCTTAGATAAAAGCACAGATGTATGAAAACGAGAGTAATGGTTTCAAAGAAGCGATTCTCTTCCTCACAAATGAACGACTGAGGATAGAGAAAATCAAAGAACGAATGATGAACACCAGAGACTCTTTCGGGATGCAAAAGACAAGAAAAAAAGGAAAATGCAAGTGAGCCTACCTGTATATAAGATAGGACGGAGGAGGATCTAGGCGCGTTTCATCTCGCGAACTCCACTAATACCCCTGGAACGTGCCTGTCTGGCGTGCCTGGCTCTGATCCATCTGTACATCCTTCCTCAAATGGATTAGTCGCGGCATAGAGTCAGGGTCACTATCGACGGCCCGAGTCAGGCCGCCCATTTAGCTACAAGCTCACGCGTTAAAGCCCAGAGATCCTCCACGTTAGCGAGACGTCTGTGCCTGGTCCGCTATACTGTGAGGTTACATGCTGGTTGATGCTTCAGTGTCTGAGTTGTTACAACCTGAGCAATAATGAGTTGGGCTTTTCAGAGATCATCATGAATCAAAGTATTTATGTCATAAATACGAGAAGTTCAGCAATCCCACTTCGTCAGGACGGACTCTTGGCCCTACTCTTGCAGGTACTGTAATCAACGCACTTTCCGCGACGCAACAGGGATTTGCGCACTTCTCGAATCCTTCCGAAGAAAGAAACAGTATTGTTTTGACGACGATTGCATGTAGCTCTCGGTCTGCTTCTTGACAAACAACATGTGAAGCTGGTTGCTTTCATTCCCTTTGCCTATACGATGAAACCTGGACATTTCTAGTCATGGACAGCACACTCCACTACAAGCGAGTGTTTGCTCGAAAGATAGGCTCAATACAGACTTCTTTATAAGAGACGCAGCAACGCACATGTCAGGCCGACTGTCACACTCTACTTGTGATAGGGTGTATCGTCAGCAGATATACCATGAAAATGTCGATTTGTGAAATGCTGGCGCAAGCTATCTGGTGCCAGCATGTATGGACAACGATATGAAATCACTACAAGCTCAGTTGCAGCAGACAGCATCTCTGACGCTTCATACGATTCAACCTGAGATATGACGTTTGATGGACACATCATGGGGATCTCTTCGAGATTCCGCCTATGATTGTTCAGAGTGGAGTGCTGAAGGCCAAGTTCTTCACTCATCGCTCAGATCAGCGGCATTATGCTCTTCCGCGCCTGATATGTCACATGAAAGGTCATTCCAACTTCACGATATGATCGGCTGCCACCTTTCTCTCATGTGCTACAGTAGCACGACTCTTCTCATTGGAATTATGTGTAGTAAAGGAATTCAAGGATTCTAGTACCGCTTTCGACCATTACTTCACGGTCGACAACCATTACTTGACCAACGACTGCAGTAACCTTCGCACCAGTACATGAATTTCTGCAGTCGTTGGAAAACCTTCAGCCACACCACAAGTTCGCTTGCCGAGATGTCTTACCAGAATCTCCCGGAGGAACTACTGCACGAAATCTTCGATAACCTAGCCATGTCGAGCATCGAAGACATTGATGTTGAGCTGATTTGACACCAAGAGGGCTTGACCTAGGTGATTTGACGCCATCTTTTGTGCAGCGTGAAAGCCAATATCAGAGAGGTATTCAAACGCTCGCAATTATCTGCCGACAATCCAAGCAGCTCAATCGTATAGCGATGCCTCTGCTGTACAAGACTTTCGTCAAACCTCCTCGCACTCTGGAGGCATTATATAGTGATCCCGAAGATGTCACTGTCCTGCGCAGCTTCGTGAATACTTTGCTGAATCGTCCAGATCTAGCCAAGTATGTCAGAAACCTTGTTCTCTCACCGTGGGTTGAAACTTGCCGCTGCACAAGAGATATCGAGAACGATGAAACTGCAAGAACAGATCCATTTTTAGAGCTGAAAGAGTCTATTTGTCGGCGCTATCCTCAATAACTTCCATATTGGCCCGGCTGTGGCTGTCACTACGAGGATACTATACTTACTCTACTGCTCACTTTGCTTCCCAATGTCGAGGCTATAGATATAAGTTTGTTATCGAGGACTGGACCCCTCGACACTTTATCGAGACATGTCTGCGGGTACCGTAAGCTTCTGCGGGGGATGTTGAGCAAGCCACTCTGTGAAGGAGATTCTCTATATAAGGTACGCTCGGTCACTGGCCGCGTTTGTATCACAGGTGATCCAGATGCTAAGTTTGGGATCTCCGACATTTTGGAATTTATATTCTTCCCAAATCTGGAGACATTGAAGTTATACTCTGTGAGAGACGACACGACTTTCTTGGAAGACTCCTTTGAAGAGGATCTACCGGTGTGGGGCAGCGGCGTGGAAAACATCACCATTGATCATGCTGGCCTTTCCGTGCCTTCACTCGAAGCTCTTCTCTCAATGTGCCCAGAGTCAAGACAGATGAACATCATGTACGCCAGGGAGAACGAATGGCCTGAGCCTGTGGAGAGAGGTACCTGGTACGACATAGCCGGAGCGCTCCTCATATGCCAGGAGACTCTTGAATACATACATCTGGACGGTATGAGGAATTGCGGTCTCAAGCTTGAAGGGAAAAGGAACTTCCATCATTTGATGCCGTGGGCCCATGTCGATACTCTGATCGACTTTGGCCACCTTACTCACCTTTGCATTGACGAGAATGCCCTTCTAGGCTGCAAGTGTTGCTCCATGCCCAGTCGTGCTATACCCGAATTCGTCCTGCCATGGTCTTTGCAGAGCCTTACTATTGTCGATTGTACCTGTACCTCAATTTCCTTCCTGGCGCAGCTGAGTGAATCTGGGTTCTTCCCTTCACTACGACAGGTCCAGGGCAGGATGATTGAACTGCCGAGACCCTATTTCTGGGAAGGTGACCAGCTAGAATTGTGGGCATCTCTCATTATGCTGAAGAGGACATTTGAAGCAAATGGGATATCATATATTGAGCTTGAGGAGTGAAGTCTCTTCTGATCTGCAATGGGCGGAACGTGGTCAGGGTAGCCAGATGGAAATGCATGATCGGCATTGGAGTTGAACTATACCCACCTGCTAGTATGATACATACATTACTTCTGTACACAAAAACACAAATCAACGAGAACAATAATCTCCCGCATCATGCTCCCGAATCGTGATCACTCCATAGACAATCTCCAATTGGTGGGATATCAATTTCAGAGAACAAGGACACAGTAGCGCGCGGCAAACTATGTGAATTGCGCCGACCTTCCTGCATATCGGCTTTGATCGCTGCGTTTCGGAAGCCTAGTAACCCTGGCCATTGCAGCCACGGCGCGTATATGATATGCAGGGTAGGTCGACTGTTGCGTTGGCGGTTCGATTATATTGCTTGTGGAGATTTCGGCTTGTATTGGACTCGATGAAAGCGGCTGTTGAGGACTGTGACTGATGTTCATGGGCGCTGTGGCGTGCGTTCGGTGGTTTTGGTCTTCGGCATGGCTATCAGGAGAGAGGTCTGGTCTGGTCTAGGAGATCAATGTCACTTTGGACTTGCTATGGTCTATTCCCGAGTACATGCAGCCAAATGTGAATATCGAATGGGTACAAAAGTGTATATTGTCCAAGTATAAGAACTATATTGCCCTTCGGCGTCTTGACAAGCTAATCTAGCCAGCGATCGGATACAACATCGCATCGAGCAGCCAACGATATGCCACGCGAGAGGGATATCCCAAGGCCCACGTCTCGAGAGGGGTTTGGCGTAGCGATCCTATGTGCTCTTCCTAGAGAGGCATCTGCCGTGCATGCCATTTTCGATGAAATCTACGACAATCGGTTCGACTCCTATGGCAAGCAAGCTGGGGACACAAATACTTACACCACTGGGCGAATTGGTCAACACCATGTAGCCCTGGCGCATATGCCAGGCATGGGCGTGGTGAGTGCTGCAATCGTGGCTACAGGTATGGCCATCAGTTTTCCGAAAATCAATCTCTGCCTGATTGTGGGCATCTGTGGCGGAGTACCATATACCCCAGATGGGAAAGAGGTCGTTCTCGGCGATGTTGTTATCAGCAGCTCTGTGATTCATTATGACTTTGGCAGACAGTATCCAGACGTATTCGTCCGAAAGACGGACGTCAAAGACGTCCTCCGGCCGCCGAACCCTGCTATACGTGGATTTATCAAGACGATTCAAGGCCGCAGAGGACGACTGCAATTGCAGAAGAAGCTCTTCAGATATCTCAGAGAGATACAATCGCATCCAGGGACCGATGCACGATACCCTGGCGTGAGGCATGACAGGCTTCACAAGGCCTCCTATCGACACAAACACCGTGGAGTCGCATCAGCAACCAGCTGTGTATGTGCGAGATGTAAGTCCAGCAAAGACCCCGTCTGCGAAGATGCCTTGAGCAGTGATTGCACCACCATTGGGTGCAGAAGACATTTGCTTTTGCGTGAGAGACTCAAGTCAAGGTCTCCTAGGCCGTCTGTACACGTCGGAATCATTGCATCAGCGAATGCCGTTGTGAAGTGTGGTGAGCGCCGTGATGAGGTAGCCAAGGAACTCAATGTCATAGCATTCGAGATGGAGGGCGCAGGGGCGTGGGATAGCTTGCCCTGTGTGGTCATCAAGGGTGTATGTGACTATGCGGACAGTCACAAGAGTAAGGTCTGGCAAGGGTATGCAGCAGCAACTTCGGCGTCTTGTGCTAGAGCTTGGCTCGATCAGTGGTTTCCGTCCCATCAACAACGTGAGTGGCGTTATCTCCATCGCATCAGGATAATATCAATCGTAGTTGGAGCTGAGCTGTTGACTGATTTTGTATCAGCCGACCGACAAGACACGGCACATTTTGTGGTCCCATTTGCACGGGATATCGGCTTTGTAGAGCGTCTTTATCATTCCAGTAGATTTCAACAGATTAATCTCGAAAATGGCACTTTGTCAGCGCATACCCCAAATATGGCGCTTTTTGGACTTGGAGGCAGCGGCAAGACGTCTTTGGCTCTTGAGTTATCGTACCGTTCCAGGATCGACTGTCCATTACGCTCTGTCTTCTGGATGAATGCATCAAGTGCGGCGACGTTTGAAGACTCGTGTCGAGTCATAGGACGCCATTTACATCTACTTGGGAGCTCTGAAGAAGGTCAGGACTCGAAAAGACTTATAAAGCAACATCTGAGCAAGAATTGGGAGAATGGCTGGCTAATGATCTTGGACGGCGTGGACGACACTGAAGATTGGATGATGAACCCTGATGGTAGCAAACACTACCTTTGGGAGTATCTTCCTAATAACAAACACGGTCGTATGATCGTGACTACTCGCGATAGACAGATTGCCGTTAAGTTCGCATCTAAAGATGTGGTGGAAGTTGAGCCACTGGATTATGATACGTCCAGCCATCTACTGCAAGAACGACTTATACAGAAAGATGCGTTGGGTGACCAGGAGTGCACCGTCGCCCTTCTAGGGAGATTGGGTTCTCTGCCTCTGGCAATCGTCCAGGCAGCTACTTACATGAACATCAACGACATTAGTCTGTCTCAATACCTGTCGCTTCTGGAGGAATCGGACGAAAGCTTGGTAGAGATGCTTGCAGAAGACTTTGATGATGAACGGAGATATCAACATCAACGCAACCCCGTCATGGAGACGTGGGAAGAAACCTTCGAATACATTCGGAGGCGCAACATTTTAGCATCCGACTATCTCTGCATGCTGTCCTGTGTAGAGCCCAAACTGGTCTCTCCGGACCTTCTCCCGCTCGCCCAGTCGAGAAAGAAGCATCTTGAAGCTCTCGCATGCCTTCGAGCTTTGTCAATGATTCACAAGCAAGAAGATGGTATATTTCAGATCCATCCATTAGTCCGCCTCGCGGTCCGGCGCTGGTTGAGCAAGAAAAATGCTCTTGGAGATGTCTTGAAGAGCGTTTCAGCTCGATTCGGTCAAGGTGTGTCAAATACTGAACTTCAGGTCGAGTAAATGTTGACTGTAGCCTCTTCTTACATTCGCATGGAACGTCGTATTGCGTCAAATCTCAAAACACGAGATTCTGCTTGACAAATACAGCAAAATTTCTGAGGTCAATCACACCATGTCATGACCTGAAGCAAAAGCTTGATCAGGATAATCACGAGCAACGGTTTGGAGAAACACTGATTGTAAGGTTAATCCTGGCATCAAGTGAGTAAGTTGGTCAAATTAAACTTTAACTTCCAACGCCAGTATTTATGTCCAAGCTTGTTCCTTGATGTGGCTAAAAATCCAGATCTGGCTTTTGTGACGGAAGCTTTGTGAGACTCAACACAAGCATCCATGTCCTTGATATGAGGAGGGCGCAACCATTATTGCAACATCATGATGCAGCACGTTACTTTGTTATCAAGCTTATGATATCTCTTAGACTATCCTGCGTTCACGAGACGAAGAATAATGAATCTCAGCAAGTCTAAACTCGTGTTGTATTTGAACCATACAAATAGCTATATCGAGTGCATCTGAACGGGTAGACAAGAAATGACGATCCTCCACGATACAGAGTACTGTCCCGCATTGGATCTGCATAGGTTGTGACGGCATGAGCTTGGGCCTTGTCACAAAACAACCTTGCATGTGCACCTTCCCAGTCGCAATGTTTTGAGCCTTCTTGAAAAGAGAAAACGCTGATTTTCACCATAAGGCGATACTGTATCTCAGTATCTGCACAACTTGTATCAACTTTGCAGCATAATTGAGTAGCTATTGAGGTCATCACCTTGTTCAGCAGAACTCCTAGCAGGCTCCATTATCCTCACTGTCGCATACTACCTTATCTCACTATACAGTGCTTTTGCGAATTGACGTTGATACGTCCGATCTTCGCTCAATTCCTCTATTCTGTATAAGGTATCCTTCTGAACCTCAAATATGTCGGGAGAAGCAGCTGGTTATTACCAGATGGGCGACAAGAACTATGCGCCCCCGCCAGGCGGTCCCCCCCAACAAGCCTACCAGCAACCGCAGTCATACCAACAACAGCAGCAATACCAGCAGTATCAACAAAACCAACAGTACCAACAAAACAGTCAGCAAGAGCAGCAATATGCGCAAGCTCCACCAAACTATGGCAAGCAAAATTATGGACCCGCACCTGAAGCCTTCAGTGGAGGAGACAAGCCCACATTCGATCAGGCATTCAAGGTTGACAAGCCCAAGTTCAACGACTGGTGGGCTGGCGTGCTGCTTCTAGCTGTGTTTGCTGGATATGTTGCAGTTTCTGGCATATCCATACAAGGTTACGGTATATATGATGTGTCGAGTAACAAGTTAGAGTACTTGCTGATGTGCTTGTATAGCTGCGACCAAAGGTTTCAACGGCGGTGGAATCTACGACAGCAACAACGACTTCGGCCTTGACACCAACACGCTGGTGTTGTTTGTCTTCTGTCTCTGCGTAGCATTGCTCTTCAGTTATGCATACGTTTGGGGTGCGAGGGTATTCACCAAGGTGAGACTTCCATGTTAGTAGAACAAAGTCCAAGCAGTATACTGACATTATCAAGCAATTCATTTGGATTACTGGTATCCTGCATATTGTCTTCGGCTTCGTCACCGCAATCTACATGTTGTCCAGGAAATATTGGTCCGGAGGCATCGTGTTCCTCATATTCTCGATCTTCACTGTCATCTGCTTCATCAGTTGGATCCCAAGGATTCCTTTCAGTGTGGTCATGCTGCAGACTAGCATTGATGTCTCGAAGCGCTTCGGTCATGTCTACCTTGTCTCTCTTATCGGAGGAATCATCGCCACCGCCTTTGGTGCATGGTTTTCTGTGACCATGGTCGCAGTCTACGTCAAATATGAACCAGGGCAGAATCCGGCATGCTCAACTGGGGTTGGCGGCTGTAGCTCCGCCAAAGTCATCGGCTTGCTTGTTTTTATCACCTTCGCCATGTATTGGATCACCGAGTGGTTGAAGAACACAATCCACGTCACCATTTCCGGTGTCTATGGTTCTTGGTACTTTTGCAGCAACAACATGCCCAAGGGGGTGACTCGCGGAGCAGCCCGTCGTGCTCTGACCTACAGTTTCGGTAGTATTAGTTTTGGAAGCCTTATCGTGGCAATCATCAATATGCTCAGACAGGCATGCAGCATCGCTCGTCAGCAAGAAGCGAACAACGGCAACATTGCAGCCGACATTGCGCTCTGCTTGTTGCAGTGTCTCATAGGCATTCTGGACTGGGCGGTGCAATTCATCAACCGCTATGCCTTCAGCTACATCGCCTTGTACGGCAAAGGCTACATCCCTGCCGCCAAGTCAACCTGGACGTGAGTCATTTCCTGTCACGTGTTGTGATGTAAGCTGACATGTCAACAGGCTCATAAAGGACCGAGGAATCGACGCACTCGTCAACGAATGTCTGATCGGCCCGGTACTGACGATGGGTGCATCCTTCGTGGGATACGCCTGTGCTTTGCTCGCCTACCTTTATCTCATCTTCACCTCACCAGCATATGTGAGTCTTGCCATGCCTTTCGAGAGCTTGTGATGGTCTCCAGCTGACAGTCCACAGAACCAAAATGGCGACTATACACCGGTCGTGGTGGCCTTTGCTTTCCTGATTGGCTTGCAGATATGTCAGATCTTCACCACTCCTATCTCAAGTGGCATTGACACCATTTTTGTCGCGGCCGCCTTTGACCCAGAAGTTATGGTAAGTAGCCGATGACAGCATTGACAATCGAACGGAAGGCCTAATGTTTACAGATCCGAGAGCACCCTGAACTGTACGCGCGAATGGTGCAGACATACCCGCACGTACAGCAAGCCATTCATGCTTGAGTAAGGTGAGAAAGAGAGTCGATAGATCCAACACTCTTGACACAGCACGATCCAGGGAGATAGTGCGTAAGGAATTCAATGGGACTTCGGACTCTCGGAAATGGCCCGGTCAGCCCCCCGGTCGAGGGTTGTCTAATATGAGGAAAAATTTGAGTCAGTGCACTTGTTGGGCACAAGTCAGGCGTCTGGGCGCACACGATTGAGATGGTGGAACGCCGGAACGCCGGTATAGAGAGTGTGAGAAAGATAAGGAATGTCGTGGAACGACACGCAACGGTGCCTGTAGTGGGTTCAAAGTTTATAGCAGCGCCCGGACGACTCTTTGCATCGGGTCGCTGGCAGTATATCGATATCATAATGTCTATTCGGTGAGTGGTAATAATGACGCTGTTGCAGCAACATTGATCTGCTAGTTGTGTATAGCAATCACGAGTCCCGCGCTAGCCGTCCTGTAGGACACAACTTGGATAAGGATAGTGAGCTGTGAAGTCTTCAATTGGACAATGACTGGGCTGGTTCATCGCTTAGTCGGGTGGAGGCGGAGCGTGATATGCCCTGGCCTGAGCACAGATACCTCAGGTAATTGTCGCACCTCATGTGAGAAGCGACGTCACTTGGCCGGGGCTCACCCAGATGTCTGGTGGCCCCAGGAATCGTCACTGACTGTCACCGTCACCCAAAGCAAAGCGGGGCAACCTTGCTTGGTATAGCTTGCATCGGGACCGATCGAGCGCTGAAGGAATGACAGAGGGCTGCACAATAAATACCGCCTGGTGCTCTTTTTCTCACTCTTCTATCATCTCGCATTCCACACAAAAGCATTTGCAGGTGAATCTATTCATCGTTTCAGCATTATTATCTTTCAAAAAGGTACGCGATTCCATCACTCCCCAGTACTCCAGAAAATCACAAGCGGCGGGAAAGCGGGGCAGGTGGTAACTCGGCGGCCACCACAGACTGCGGTGCATGGCAGCCACCACCACCTACCCCTCACGTCGTACCTGCCCGATTTCTGTTGCACAATATCAATCCACAATATATATAAAGGGGATATTAACCACCTGAGGTTTTAGTCCATTCTTCGCCACCACTAAACATATAATTGACACTAAATCAAAACACGCTTCACATCATGTCGAACTTGAAGGCAGTACATTTCGGAGGCGGCAACATCGGTAGAGGTGGGTAGTATTCAAGAGATATATGAGTAGATATAAAGGATCTGGCTGAGTTTCCATTTATAGGTTTCGTTGCCGAGTTCCTGCACAAGTCAGGATATGAGGTGGTCTTTGTTGATGTCATGGACAAGATCATCGAGGCTCTACAAACAACGAAATCGTACACTGTCACGGAGATAAGCGACGATGGCGAGAGCTCTTCCACGATTGACAACTACCGCGCGATAAACAGCAAGAACGAAGAGGGTAAAGTTGTGGAAGAGATTGCATCAGCAGATGTTGTCACCTGCGCAGTCGGACCCAACATCCTGAAGTTCATTGCCCCAGTCATTGCAAAGGGTATCGAGACCCGCAGCAAGTCAACGCCTCTTTCAGTTATTGCATGTGAGAATGCTATTGGTGCAACCGACACTCTACGCGGCTTCATCGAGGGCAAGTTGTCAGACAGCACCAAGTCTGCTATCAAGGACAAGGCTCGCTTCGCGAACAGTGCTATCGATCGCATTGTACCTATGCAAGCTGCCGACGCCGGTCTAAACGTCACGATTGAGAAGTTCTACGAGTGGTGCGTTGAGAAGAAGCCTTTTGCTCCCAACAACCCACCACCGATCGAGGGTGTTCACTACGTCTCGGACCTCACTCCTTACATCGAGCGCAAGCTCTTCACCGTCAACACTGGTCACGCAACTGCTGCCTACTTCGGACACCAACGTGGCAAGCAATACATTCACGAGGTGCTAGGAGACAAGGAGCTTCACGACATTGTGCGTGCAACATTGGCCGAGACTGCTCACCTTGTTGTCGATCGTCACGACATCAGCGCCGAGGAGCAACAAGACTACGTCAACAAGATTGTCAAGCGTATCTCCAATCCTGTGCTCAAGGACAATGTCGAGCGTGTCGGTCGTGCCCCACTACGCAAGCTTAGCAGGAAGGAGAGATTCATCGGTCCCGCCGCACATCTCGCTGAGATGGGCGCAAGCTGTGACAACCTGTTAAAGGCTGTCGAGATGGCCCTTCGCTTCCAGAACATCGAGGGCGACGAAGAGTCTGAAGAGCTCGCCAGAATCCTCGAAGAGAACGATGCCGAAACCGCGACGGAAAAGATTACCAGTCTTGAGAAGAGCCATCCTCTATTCGAGAAGGTTGCCGCTATTGTCAAGAAGGTCCAAAATGACACCAAGTGACTACATGGCGGTGCGAGCCAAGGCAAGGACAACGATAAGCACAGCAAAGGAAAGCTATGATCTCAGGCCTTGATGGTATCCGGTCATGGTATTTCTGCCACTTGTGGAGTCCACTTTTCTCCTTTCTTTGTCTATTATATCGAGCATTGAGCATACCAGGGTCTCTTCTTTATTTACTGCGAGGCGAACCAGGAGCAAAGCAACGAACGGGAATGCATGCATGCCAATACAGCGGTGCGGGTACGGCGAAAGGATGAGAGAAAGACTAACACGAGACACTCCATGACCCATGATGGTTTGATGTTTTTACTCGATCACGACAGCGATGTTTTCCTTTTTTTCAATTCCTTACTACATTTCGAGTGTAAAAACTACTTTAGCCTTTTTACTGATTTGATCCGCTGTTGCCGAGCAGCAACAGCAGCAGTCGGTCTCTTTTATTTACCGAGAATGAAACGAAATACAAATTGAAACCATAATCCATCTTATGCCCAATGAAGACATACAGAGCAGTATAAGCTATCGATGAACCTACGACAACCTAGACAAATAGTAAGGATTCTTGCACCACCGACCAGAAGCACAAGTAGAAGGAGTAGTATATGTAACTTCAATCTTGTCGTTCCCAATCTAGTGAAAAAGTGTATGCACAAGAAAGAAAAGAGGGAAGTGGGAACCCCAAGGTACTGTAGCTTAGCAGACGACTAGAAAAGACAAGATCAATAGGTCGATGGAGGGTACTGTAGATGGCTAGGTATGACTTCCCTCCTGCACAAGACCCGTACAGTATGTGACTAGCTATGTAGCTAGGTAGCAAGCTGTGGAGCTAGCATTTCAGATGAAGAAACGACGACTAGATGGAGGATTTCAGATGCAGAAAAGAGATATGTATAGAGAAATTGAAAAGAGAAAACAAGAGTACCCTCTTCAGTGATTCCACTTATTGTTGTATCTACCGAAAGGAACAGGGGAGTAGAGATTGGGTAATCCTTCTTCACTTGTTCGTCCTCGTGCTCCTGCTCGCCAACTTCATCCTCTGCACGTCCTTTCACTTGCGGGTGAAGGAACGAAAATTCGAAGAGAAGAAGACGGAAAAGGGAAAGGAAAAACAGTTACCTCGCTGTCCAATCTTGACGCCATGCCTGAATCTGAACCTTGGTCCTGGGATATATGCAAGAAAACAATAACCTGGTTACGGAAGATATATAGACGCAAATATGAAAATCAAAGCAGAAAGAATGGAAAAGAATGGATACAGAAGATGGATATATAAACGATGTGTGTGGAATATGAAGATTTATAAACAAGCGTCAATGAAAAAGCCAAAGCCAAAGCCAAAGCCAAAGCTAATCAAAGGAAAATCGTTTCCGTGTCGTCAATGTACATACATTGTGATAGGGTATGGTATGCACACGTGGTTCTAGTCTTTCTCTCTTCCTGTCCCGCTCCTTTTTACGAGGAAGGCTGGAAAGCCTTTATTGCCCTCACCTCATTTCGATGGAGGGAAACGCCATTCTCGATCGGATATTGATTCCAATCTCGAAGATGCCTTCTTCACATGCAGCCCAGAGTGTGCGTCCGTCGACACTCATTGCCAGTCCGGCGGTCCGGACGCCAATGTTCACATCTCGGGATCCGGCGCCTGCGATTCGGCGATTGTATAGTATTTCTGCGTATTCGTTATATGTTGCGCCGCTACTGGCCCCATTGTTGGTATTGCTGTTGTTCGTAGCGAGATTGCGGGATGACGGTGCGATGAGGCCACGGAGTGTAGTAAACGAGTCATAGAGGGAGTCCGCTGCCGTCGGACCACCGAACTCTTGTCGCACGCTTCGGAGACGATCGCGTTGCGCAGCAAGGCGTCGGAACTGCTGTTCCCGGTTCGCCGAGGCTCGATATGCTGCCGTGTCGGCGTTGGTGTTGGTATTGGTCGATGGTTCAGTCGAACGAGGAGATTCAAATAGTGGACCGCGCGCCAGGAATGTATTACTGCGGCTGTCAGCCGAGTCAATTCGCCAGGGATTATCTTCCTCCGGTTCTGGGGTTGAATTCGAAGGGATCGTCGCTGCACGGGTAGCGTGCGGTGGGGGCGCCAGTATCGCTCGACGACGTCTTTGCGATGCCGTGTTGTCCTGGTCTCGTAGACGAAGGTATTCCTGTATAGAGTGCAGCGGCGGCAATGTATTGTCTCCAGCTAGCCTTTCCGAAGCGGCGGCGTCATTCCGCTGCGAGGTGCGTGATAATTCAGGAAATGCTGCATAAGGGTCGTTGTGATTGACCAGAACGTCACTAGAAGGGCGCGGTTCACTAGAGTTCCGGCTTGGGGAGCGATTCCTGTTCGCGAACAGACCTGCAGTCGTATAATTTATCGAGCGAGCCGAGAAGCCGAGAGATCGAGCTTCCTCTCTCTGTCTCCCCACCCGTAAGGATTCCAGGATTTGTTGCTCCCGGGCCGTGAGACCATGTGGGTCATCTGCCAACGCAGAAGTGTCGGCGAGAGACGGAAAGTCACGGCGCAGATTCTGTTGCTGTCTAATCAGCTCACGAGCTGCCAAAGCTTCTGCCGCATATCCAGATGCAGCCGAGTCGCCAAGGCCCTCTCGAGTATGGTTCATAAGTGCGTCTTCGAGATCCAGGAGTCGTCTTTGATGGTCGAGTGTTCCTCCGTCGTTTGACACATCTTCGACGGTGATTTTTGCGAGACCGTCCTCGTCAGGCTTTAGCTCGATGGTTTGTTTGGTGCGGAGGCCGGCGCGCAAGTCTGCAATGCATACACGACCTTGATCTTCAGCCCATATAAGGAGGTCCCAAGGCTCCGGTGAGAACATGATGGTGCGGACTGCTCCAGGATGAAGATGTGCAGCTATGTTCGGTCGCGTTGATGGAACGGTAGCAACAATAGCATCTTCGCCCTCCTCCGAGTCGCAGTACTGAAAAAGCTGCGTGTCGAAGACGCTAATGTGGCCACCTTCAGAGCCGACTGCGACCAGATGACCGCTAGGCGACCATGCCGTGGTAAAATAGCCCGGTACTTGTGAAGAATCCCGCGAGAGAGGTTCGGATCTCAGATGCACAACATTTGCTGTCTCCCATGTGACTGCGCCCGTGTTCAGTCGATTGTGAGGCTTAGGGATCTGCGGCGGTGTCTGCTGGAGAACTCTAGTGTAGAAAAACGCCTGGTTAGAGTCTCCCACGGCAACTAGTGAGCGGCCATCGGGAGATATCGAGGCGTGATTCATCGGAAAGGGCAGCTCCATGCAGGCTGTCTCCGTTGCGTGCTGTAGAGAATAGACTCGCACTGTCCTGTCATTGTTTGTCAAGACGGCGACAACGTCATAGAGATGGGCTTCCTCATCTTGAATGTGATGTATGGATATCGAGTTCACAATTTCTTCGCCGATTCGCTCGATCCTGACGTTGGCGGCCCTTGGTGCGACGGAGACAGGCTCCCAGTAGCCCTCGATGGGCAAGGGAAAGTCGACATCCGCATGGCGAGCAGGTCTCTGGGTTTCGAGCCTTATGATGGCAAAGTGGCCCTCGTCTTCGCCTCCCACACACACATAACCGTGGCCCGAGGCAGTGCAGCGTGCCTCAAATGGGAGTGTCGTGAGGTGTTTCCGTTTCCTTGTGACGGTATTGAGATGATAGACTTCGTTTCCGCTGGCGTAATAGAGAGTGTCCTTTTCCGGAGAAGATATGTAGTGTCGCAGTTGCCAATGACTGACGGGGATCTTTACGGGAATGAATGTCTTGTTGGCATGTGCAAGTCTGTCGGTTTCTGAGAAGCTGCGGTTGAGGTCAGCGTCATTCGGCTTTCACTTTGACAAGAATAACAAGACTCACAAGAAGCTATCGATGGCCATTTCACAGGCGATGCGAAGAAAAAGGAGGATGCGAAGAGGATCACAGGGATTCACAGTTGCAGGAATTATACAAGGATAAAGTAAAGTAAGGGCGCAGTTCGCAGTCATACCATCAAATATGGAAGGAGGCGACAGCAGCAGCGGCGCATGAGGCAATCGCGGGGAAAGTGAACCGCCGAACTCAAAACGTACCTTCCTGGATTCTACAAAGGTGTCGCTTGGCGAATGAGCATCATCCGGGGAACCCTGGTTGTCTTTGTTTCCTGTGGCGTGTCATCCTTCCACTGAAACCAGGTTTTCATTCACTGTTTACTGCAGCAAATGATCCTTCAGAGGCTCAATCTCCTTTGGAATGTCTGATCGTCGTCTGTATCTTGTGTTGTGCATAAGCATGTATGTATGTTGTGTCACCTCTGTATTCGAACACGGATCCGGAGAATTTCCACCTTTCACTGTACCTCAGGTACTCAAGATTCTGTAACTACAGTGCTTGCCTCGTACTCGTGTACGGATATCTTGCCGGATGACGTTTCAATTGCCAACTATAGAGTTCTACTGTACTTGTGCCTTGTCTTCGTGATCCACTGTGCTATGAAATAGTACTCGAGCATCGATATATCAATCCGAGGTTTTATAAACGCTATCACGACGATTGGTATACCGTGTCCGCATTAGCCGCATTCGTGCAGCGAACACCAACTGGAAGCTGGACATCGCAGAGCATAATTTACATCGCATCAATAACACAAACCGACATGCACGACGAAATAAATGGTGGAATTAATGGTAAACTTTTTTTGGGGGGGGATTTACTATGAAAGAGGGAAAAAAAGACGCCAGACTGCTGGAACTTACAGTCTCAATTACTAGACTCCAAATTGCATGAAACAGACAAGACTACCGTGCATAGCTACCTGGTACCAGACCAGTGTCAAACAAATCGAGATGAGAAACACCAACACCATAACCAAGCAAAGTCGACATCGTGCCTTGATGAGCAGTATACAGACCTACCGTACCTTGCGGAAATGCAGGAAATACCAGGTTTTTATGTAGGACCCAGAGCCTTCACAGTCTTGGCATAAATGACATTGTAGTCACATCCCTCAGCCTTGGAAAGCAAGAAGAGCCACATCTGAGACCATGGCGCGGCCTTGACAGCGCGGTCAAGATCCGCAAGTTGAATCTCGATATCACGGATCATTCCCTCGTAGAACTGGGCACGAGAAGACATGGCGTCTACAGTAGCGGCATATGTAGCAGCAGCGATGACCTGCTGGCGTTGCTCGAGAAGATCACTTACACTGTTGACTGTTTTCTCCGCCTCTGCGAGACCGCGGGTCGCTTGCTGAGCACCTTCTTCGCATTCCCCGACATCACTGGTGCTAATTTCGGGCACCAAGAGATAGGTGGAACTTACGTGGTTCATGCGACGAATAAAGGGGGCGAGGACGGCGTCCAGGTCGGCGTACACAGAGCGGGCTCTTTCGAGTAGAGTGTCGAATGCGTTGATGCAAGTGGCACAGGTGTATGGCACTTGAACCTCGTTGCGTGTGGTGGAGCTGTGGTTGCAGACACCGTGTTGTTGCATGTTGGAGCATGCGAAGTCAACGTCACGTCTGTGGCTGCAGCGGTAGATTTGTTCTGTCTGTCTGTCTGCACATACTTGCTGAGCTTGAATTTCTTGGGTAGAAGCGGTCTTTAGTGAATAGAAGCACTTATAAGAGGTGACTCGATGGCATTTTTATATGCGTTCAAGGCCCGCTGTTCTTTGACCTTGTCACGACAAAGGCATGCTATACCCATGAAACAAAGGGTTCCCTTTGTCATGTTGTTGCCACGGACATGACAAAGGAACGTAACAGAAACCGAATGGCTTTGTGAATTGTTTTCATTGTTTTGCGGTATAGCGCACAATGTTGCCTCCACCATCAAGGCTGGTATCCGTTGAATAGGACATTCTAGTCGTTCATACTGCGTCAATCCCTGGCTCAAAGAACATCTCGCCGTATCCGTGCTGCCATTGGTCCGTAGAGGCCAGTGCATGGTATTTCGTAGATGGGCGGGAGATCATGAGCATCAGCTCTGTACAACCCATGCATGTCATCTGTGATGTTCGTCGATGTCTCGCACAGCAGCATCATATAGGTCCGTTGGTAGCGTGGGGGCCAGCGCAGTTGCAACAACATAATCTCCATCGTGCGAGATACTGACCGGGACGATCTGACCTTCCGTCATTTCCCAAGTCTCAATGTCGACCTCAGTTTCTGTGGGTGTCTTTGATGGCTGGCATTTCTCATCTGTGACTGAACCGTTCGCTTCCTGTCCATCATCTAGTATAGACGGCGTTTCTTCGCTCTCTAATGTCGTCGGAATAGCTTGATGCTTTGACAACGTCAAGTCAACTTTGCCCTGCGGTGCCTTTCTCGACAGATCCTGTGGTTGATTCGACTCTTGCTCGAGTTTGCGTTCCTCCAATAGTGCCGCAGTTCTTGAGCGATACTGCTCCCATATCATTTTGCTTCTGATCGCGCCAGTGCGAGCTTTCTTCATATATCGCTTTTGGCTATGGCTTTCAGTGACGTTGCGATTTTCGATCAAAACACCGAATGGCGCTTTGCCTTCTTCGGAACGTACTTCCACATCACGCATGAATATATCGCGTTTCCTGCCAATTGACGCACTGTTGCATGCTTTGATTATGGCTTCTTTTGCTGCCCATCTGTACACAGATCTCGTCAGCATGAGCCGCATGATTGCACGAATCGTACTAAGACAATGGAGACTAGAATGGGAGCAGCAGACACAATATATCCATTTGGACAGCATGAACATGTTCCTTGCTTCATTATACATATGGTGTGGCAAATGGCAAACGAAGGATGAAGAGGCATTGCAAACAAAGGACAAAGAGATTGCAAATGTCATGTGGACCATGCAAGTCTTTTCACTCTTTGCCCATTGCCCATGCTCCAAAGACGAGTCTTGCCATTTGTCCTCGTCTTCAAGCACATCAAGGACAATCGAGCATACGAATCAGGAAGTCAAATGGGTAAATGGAAGAAGAAATGAGTAAGTTCACCTACCTCCCACCCAAATACCTCGCAATACGCAACCTCTCCTCCCTACAGCGCACCTCTCCATCCGCTGTACTCTGTATACGAAAACAAGCCGCGCGCCCATGTCTTCGCCAGAACTCCCGCTGTTCACGAATCGTCATAATCCTATTCAAGAGCGTGAACAAACTTTTAGGCGGCTGGAGATCATTCACATCGTCAGCAATCGGTGGTGTTTTCGAGTCATCTGTGCTGGCTGTGTTGTTGTCAACTACATGAGTCGACTGCGTTGTTGTTGTTGTTGCAGCAATTGGCTTGTTGCGTAGCGAAGTGAAGTTTTGGTCATGTGTGGTTGAGGAGTCTGCGAGGTATTTTAGGAACCGTGGATAGTGGCATATATCGGTGCCGATCGCGAGGCCCAGAGGGAACGGGCGGGGTGTCATTGATTGTTAGTATTCTGTATCATTGGGATGAGTGACTTGTGTGTAGTTCCAAAAGAACAGGATGTAAGCCTGAACATAATATATCATGGCGATAGAGCTCACGGGACAGAGCTGCGCGCCAAGACTTGTATCTTGAGGTAATCAGGATGTTCCACCAAACGTGAGGTAGTTGCAGATACTTGTATGCCGTATCTGTATCGACAGGTCCATGCATGGGATGACACAGTCATTTATAAATCAGCAGTTTCGCCATTCGCAACATCGTTGCTCACATAAATACATCATCTGATATACAAGACACTAAAACGCTATGAATTAAAAGCTTAACAAATCCCCGCTGCCAGCCCCACCAGCTGACTGCTGATAGACTTGATGCGGGTGGTTCTGGTTGACGACAAATCCCTGACCGCCATCCATACCCATCGGACTACCCAAGGCAAACCCATCATCATTGAGGTTCATACTCGCCATTTGCGCTGTGCCGAGGCCGGAAAAGTAGGAATCTGCTGCGTCGACCGCAGCGGCAAGGTCACCGTTAGTGCCGTGACCGTTTGCAGGTGGCATCGTTTGTTGGACGGCATGTTGTTGTTGGGTGATGGCAGCCCATTGTCGCTGGGCGTCCAGCATAACCTGGTGACTAGGTAGGCGGTGCTTCTGTAGGGCAGGCGATTCTTGTATGATGCGTGGACGTGCTGTTCTGAAGACCGTCTTGATTGGCTTGAGATAGATTGTTGCCAAAGATCCCACCACAAGACACATCTCTTGCAGGGTTAATGGATCAAGCTTCTCGCTCTCGGCCGTGATGGGTGGTTTCTCGCCCATGACAATATGTTTCGCAGCTGTAGGGTCTGAAGAAAGCAGGCGCCAATACATATAGCCTCTGTCTCGAAGATCTGGATTATCTGTGTCTTCGGTCGCCCACTTCAGGACCTTGGGGACGAGGTCTTGACCCTTCTTAGGCCTTTGGATAAACAATTTCACTGTTGCGGTCAGGAGTGCTAACTGGACCTCATGCGGCTCATCCGCAAAGGTATATAGGAAGTCTTCTAGCAGCGCATCGCTGTTGTCTATCCGGTCTGCGTATTGTCCGATGATCCAGATCATTGCGGCCTTGGCTTCCGGCTCATCGAGTGAGTCGAGATTTTCACATAGAGTGCCGATGATGGACTCGTATTGGTTGGGATATTTGCGGAAGATGTTCTTGATGACGACAGTGGCTTCCTGTACGATGTAGGACACCTTGGTTGCCACCAGCTCGAGGAGAGCATTAATGCACAAACGAGCGGCCGGTTCGATCTTGATGGCAAGTTTGCCAATTGCGCGTACAGACTTCCGTACAAAGTGGACGTCGATTTCTGTGGCATACTCTCTCAGCTCCGTCAGGACCTCTGGGATGTTCTCCTGTGTGGCAAGCATGAAGATGAGTTCCAGCTTGGTAACTTTGACGTAGATAGGGTCGTTGTATTTGCAAAAGAAAACCCGAATATCGTTTCGAAGGATGTCCGGCCGGCGTTGCAATATGAGCAGGGCGTTTCTTAGTGCAAGGTATTGAATTTCGTGACCCTTTGACAAGAGGGTGACTAGAGGGGGTGAGAGTTTGTTGCATAACGAAGTGATGAGCTTTTCATCTGCAATGTAGTTCATCAAATATAGCATGAGTCGGATGCAGCCAAGCACGACTGCAGAGTTGGTATGTGACAGGCGAGGGGCTATTCGCTCGGCCAACAAAGAAGCCTGCTGTGAGTCCTGGGGAACAAAGTTCATCAGTGCTTCCAGTATGTATGTCTGATTCCACCTGCGCAAGAGTCAGCGAACCTGCTCGTTCTCGTGAACATGTCTCAACGTACTCCGAGCAGTCTGCCAATATCGAGGCGATCTTGGAAGCGCTGTTGTAATCGATGGTGAGTTTGATACTCTCGCTCCTCTCCCAGATGTCGGTCAGGGCGGCCAGCGCGCTGCTCACGACGGTGGGATTGTCATCTCTTAACATATGGTTCAGACCCCCGATCAAATCACTTCCCTCGACTAAAGTCCTATCATGGTCGTACAATTTGGCAACGGTGAAGCATGCCGTCTTCCGCACATACGGGTCTGTGTCTCGCAGAAGGTGTTTGGCTGGTTTGACAGCGGCTTCGACAAACTCCCGGACGTGGATATATGACATTGTCCGGAGGGCCAGTGCGCGCATCAGGGGGTTGGAGTCGTTCATGTCCTGCTGGTGTCAGTATCGGAAGTCCACCGACAGTATGCTCGCGATACGCACGGCTTCGAGGATTGGTAGTGCCTTGAGAGCGACCTCGGGCTTCATGCGAGCGTAGTGGACAAGGTAAAGAAAGCACCTGCGGATCAAGCACCCTATCAGTCTCGAAGCCATCGGATCTGATCTGTGAGGCTGTCTCACATCTTCTTGATTTCCAAGCTGGGGATCTGCATGCATCCCACGACATCCGGGAACAGCGAGATCATGTCGTTGTTGCTCATGGTCATGTTTGCGACAATCTTCTTCATGGCGATCTTCTTGCCATGATGGGCCTTGTCTTTCTTGGATCCCGAAGACTGTAGCTCGAGGCGTAGTTCTGCTACCTTGCCCTGTCGCACACGTTCATAGAGTAAGCCAGTGTACAGCGACTGATGATACAGGGGAACATCTTGGATATAGTATGGAATGTACATGTCTATCGTCTCGCAGTGACTCCTGAGGACATACTGCGAGTGGACAGCATGCCAGTCCCACTATACATCAAGTAATCTCTGCTGATCTGCTGCCCAGCCTCGTTCCGCATGTGATGTCTTTGTCTCTTGCCTATAACAAATGTTTCGCCCTCGCGCGGCTGGAATCGGCTGGCTATGAAATGGAGGGGTGACAAGACAGATAAGGGAAAGCAAGTAAATGTGATTTAGACATACCCTCGCGAAGAGCTTCGCATCTTGATTACCAGCACTCATATCTGGCGGCACACATACAACAGAAGGTTACAGGACAAGGAGGTCACCAGACCCAAGAAGAACCAATCCGATAGCGTGCAGGATGACTTTAAGGTGTGCCCAGATCAGGAAGCACAGAAGCGTGGAAGCCTTCCATGTTTGGGTCTGCACTTTCCTGGGGAAATAAAGGCAGTCAATCAGGGTTAACAAAGCACAGACTTGCACAGACTTTGCATAACATCTCTGCATAAACCATCTGCCAAGACTTCGGGGAAGAGCTCGGGAAGCCGACGAGCAACTTCAGGACAAGAACATCGAGCAGATACTCGCAGAGACTCAAAAGTGATATCCGCAGTCCCTCGTCACCTCCATCAATTCTCTCTCTCCACCCACTTTCAGTCTCGCCTAATCATGTCTCCCGTCAAGTACGACATCTTCGGTCGCAAGGTCGGCTCTCACCACGTACGTCTATCTCCATGCGCCAACCACGCATTCCGCCGCAAAGCACTTCCGGCGACGAGCGCAGAGGCCTACCCGTCTTGATCCAGCGTCACAAGAGACCACAGAATACCCGATCGCTAACAAGTCCTTGTGCGCCATACAGCTCGCTCTCGGTATCCTTACTACCGTTGTCGGTGGCATCATCTACGCCGCCTCTGGCCCCAAGAAGGTTGCCAACGCTCAGCCCGCCATCAACGCTTCCAGCAAGGAGGAGGAGAACTTTGTCCAGTATGTCAACACCCGAACTGTCTCTCTGTCTAGCTTGCAGATGGATCATGAAAAATAAGTCAAACGAGAAAGTAAGATGGGACTTTGCTGACTGGGAGCTCTTCCCGTAGGGCATTCCTCGAGGAGAACGACAAGGGAGCTGCAAAGCACTAGATTCATGGACTTTGACGCGACGAGATGATGCTGTGGAAGGGTATGAGGATCTAAAATCATGCGATGCCGGGGTCGAGCCATGTGTAAATATAGATGGAGTCCATGAGGTCGATACACACGCCACAGAGCTGGACCGAATGCATTCTGTACAACACAACCACACTCGTTTCTGCCTTGAGATCTCTTCTTTTCGCACTCGGACATCATTGGACCTCAACCGCCTTTCCAAGACCGGTCTTGCCTCACAGCTGGACTACTCTTCGGGTGGTCAGATTCGTATGGTAGGTAGAGGACTAATCGCCGCATCTTTGAACCTTGCTGCTTCACTATTCTGGCTCGATGCGTTTGTGGGCATAGGAGAGTGCCGCATGCTTGGTCTGTTCCTCCATCGACTATGCACTGGCAGTCTCATCATATGCAGATAGTGATCGTGAGTTTGGTTATCTTGACTGCCCTCGGCCTTTGAAGTCGAGGATCATAATCCACAAGTATACATGGAACGTATTGCCTCATCAGGGAGTGTTATGGTCATTGATCTGATATCATCAGACCGTATTGTCAGACATTCATCATTTCCACAGTGGCAGAATATTGCACAATACCACTCTCCCGACGGGCGAGATATAGTACAAGAATTGACCATCAGTCACTTTCTGCTGGAGGCGATCGACTTACAAGTAGCAAGCTCTTGGCACTTGCCCGAAGAATATACAGTACATATGAATCAAGACAAGGTAGGCAGCTGTATGCTCACGACTTGTAGACTGTGTCTATTGTTGGCCATGAAAGTCTAGACGATGCTCCAAGCTTCCCTGCGACTAAAGTATCTAGGATGCAATACTGGAAACCGGCGGCAAAGGTGCGGTATGGTACGGACTGGAGGGTGGAAGGTGATCGAAGTATTACATAGAAAAGTAGCCGGGTATTACCGCTTATGCCAAAGCACGGACCGTCGAGGTCGAAGTGACGACTTACAATTTCTTTCAGCTCGCGCATCAATTGCCATCCATCTCCCATCATCTATTCCATCTTCCCCCAAATACCCTTGTTTTATTAGATCCTGAGCTTGACTCTATCAAAAGCTCTTGATTCCTTTTTCATCTTGTGTTTTTTCTATAATCTGTAGTAGCACACCCACATATACACCGTTACAGCATGCTGTCTTCAAGAATGGCAAGAGGCGTAAGTTCCGAAATCATCTCCCATGCTCTGCGCATAGTTCGGAGCAGCTTACGACAAGACATGTCTTCACTCACACGATCTGACAGGTTCGCGCCACCCCTGCCCTTCGCTCCGCCTTCAAATCTCCCATCGCTTCGTCATTCAGAAGATCGTATGCCGAGGAGAAGGTCAAGGGCCAAGTCATCGGTATCGATCTTGGTACCACCAACTCCGCCGTCGCCGTCATGGAGGGCGCCGCACCCAGAATCATCGAGAACTCCGAGGGTATGTTTCCTGCCGCAATGACTCTTGTTCTGTCCATGTGAAGCTAACAATTTCCACCAGGTGCAAGAACGACCCCTTCCGTTGTCGGTTTCACCAAGGACGGTGAGCGTCTTGTCGGTATTGCCGCCAAGCGTCAGGCAGTCGTCAACCCCGAGAACACTCTTTTCGCCACCAAGCGTCTCATCGGTCGCAAGTTCTCGGATGCCGAGGTCCAGCGCGATATCAGCCAGGTCCCTTACAAGATCGTGCAGCACACCAACGGCGATGCCTGGTTGGAGGCCCAAGGCCAGAAGTACTCTCCTTCTCAGATCGGAGGTTTCGTCCTCGGAAAGATGAAGGAGACCGCTGAGGCCTTCACCGGCAAGACGATGAAGAACGCCGTCGTCACTGTTCCCGCATACTTCAACGACCAGCAGAGACAGGCCACCAAGGACGCTGGTCAAATCTCCGGTCTCAACGTCCTCCGTGTCGTGAACGAGCCTACTGCTGCCGCTCTTGCCTACGGTCTCGAGAAGGAGAGCGACCGTATCATCGCCGTCTACGATCTCGGTGGTGGTACCTTCGATGTTTCCGTCCTCGAGATCCAGTCTGGTGTGTTCGAAGTCAAGTCGACCAACGGTGACACCCATCTTGGCGGTGAGGACTTCGACATCACCCTTGTCCGCCACCTTGTCCAGCAGTTCAAGAAGGAGCAGGGCATCGATCTGTCCAACGACAGAATGGCCATCCAGCGTATCCGTGAGGCCGCCGAGAAGGCCAAGATCGAGCTTTCTTCCTCTCTCCAGACCGACATCAACCTTCCTTTCATCACCGCCGATTCCTCCGGCCCCAAGCACATCAACTCCAAGATGACCCGTGCCCAGCTCGAGTCTCTCGTCGGTCCTCTCATTGACCGCACCGTCGAGCCCGTCCGCAAGGCCCTCAAGGACGCCAACCTGCAGGCCAAGGACATCCAGGAGGTCATCCTTGTCGGTGGTATGACCCGTATGCCCAAGGTCACCGAGTCCGTCAAGAGCATTTTCGGCCGTGACCCTGCCAAGTCTGTCAACCCCGACGAGGCCGTCGCCATCGGTGCCGCCATTCAGGGTGCCGTCCTCTCCGGTGAGGTCACTGACGTCCTCCTCCTCGATGTCACCCCTCTTTCCCTCGGTATCGAGACTCTCGGCGGTGTCTTCACCCGTCTGATCAACCGCAACACCACCATCCCCACCAAGAAGTCGCAGGTCTTCTCCACCGCCGCCGACTTCCAGTCCGCTGTCGAGATCAAGGTCTACCAGGGTGAGCGTGAGCTCGTCCGCGACAACAAGCTCCTCGGCAACTTCCAGCTTGTCGGTATCCCCCCTGCACACCGTGGTGTCCCCCAGATCGAGGTCACCTTCGACATTGACGCCGATTCCATTGTCCACGTGCACGCCTCCGACAAGTCGACCGGCAAGGACCAGTCCATCACCATCGCCTCTGGCTCCGGTCTGAGCGACTCTGAGATTGAGAACATGGTCAGCGACGCCGAGAAGTACGCCGAGGCCGACAAGGGCCGCAAGGCTGCCATCGAGATGGCCAACCGCGCCGACTCTGTCGTCAACGACACCGAGAAGGCACTCAAGGAGTTCGAGGACCGTCTCGACAAGGCCGAGGCCGAGCAGATCAAGACCAAGATCGCCGAGCTCCGCGAGTTCATCGCCAAGAACCAGTCCGGTGAGGGTGATGCCTCTGCCGAGGACCTCAAGGCCAAGACCGACGACCTCCAGAACGCATCTCTTACTCTGTTCGACAAGATGCACAAGGCCCGCGCCGAGCAGCAGGGTGGTGAGCAGAAGGCTGAGGGCGAGCAGAAGCCCGAGGGTGAGCAGAAGCCTTAAGCGATCGTGAGACGCGACGCTCTGGTTTAATGACTGCTTTTTCCCTTGCTTCTCGAGTTCATCATCTTCTCTCTGTATAACATACCCCCCATTTTACCAATGTTCATGTACAAAAAAAATCACGGGAATCGTTGGGTTTGGGGCCAAGGCGTTTATTGTGCTCGACCACATGCAAAGGGACTTTTCCACCGAGGAGACTTTCGGATGTGGATCGCGGGCGTGGTGGGGGTTAAAGCATGGTTGAAAGTCCTCTATTGTAGCGATTTAAAGCGATTGTTACGTCTGCGATTTGGTGCTACGTTGTTTGAGTTTCTTGAAGAGGACAAGAGGAAACGAGGACGGAAAAAAGCGAGCCCAGCAGTTGTATTCTTTGTATCATCAATTTCTTGCTGAAAGAAAACCAAAAAGGATAGAAAGAGATTCTCCTCTCTAATCACAGACGACTTTTATTGTTCACTTTTTGGCCTTTCTGGCCTTCGACTATGTGCTTCCCATCCAGCTGCATGCAGTGACTATCTTGTCTTCCATTTGATCATCCATGTGAACGACTGGTGGTGCATATCTACTGCGTGACCAGAAGAGGTACTTGTAGAGGGAGGGAGAGTCGGAAAATGCCGTTCAGGCAGAGGGCGGCCGACGTGGACTTTCATGTGTCGATGACGAATGACGAAAGGCGCAAATACCTTAGATAGTGCGTGAGTGAGAGGTCAAGTAATCAACAATTCGCACTCTTTCAACCAACCATATATATTGGTTCTTCTTTTCTTGTTGTCACTTGATCGCCAAGACTCACACCAACAGTGTTTGCTGAACGCTTGATATAGGTCAACCTCTATATTCTGATAATTATCCATCCAACACAGGCGAAACCAACAGAATCCTGTGGCAATCGCGTCACGGTAAACACCTGCTCTGCACTACGGACATAGCCCGACTCAACTCCGGATCTCTCTGATTTCCCGATTCCTGTAGTCAACCACTTTTTCTTTACGACAAATCCACAGAGGCATCACAAAAGCAACATCGATCAAGATGGATGAAAACATTGCAAACTTTGCTGCAATCACGTCGGCCGATCCAGAACGGGCTCAGCAGTACCTGACCCTCACGGACAACAACCTCGAACAGGCCATCCAGCTGTATTTTGACAGCGATGGAGCAGACATGGGGGCAGCCATGCCTCAGACCTCATCATCGTCAGCAGCAGCAGCAGCAGCAGCAGCAGGGGCAGGAGCGCACTCTTCACATCCAGCAAGCGATGCGCCTCGGTCGGGCTATCATGAAGACGAGCGGGGAGTGGTGACGATCGACTCTGATGATGAAGGAGACTTGCGCGGTGGCCAGGCCTCGTACGAGGACGATGAGGCCGTGGCTCGCAGGATGCAGGAGGAAATGTATCGTCAGGGGGGCATCGAAGAGGAAGAAGTGCGCGCTCCCATGGCCAGAACCACCGAGACGCTGGTCGGAGGGCCATCGGACTACTATGGTGGCGGCGGGGAGGACGACATGAATGCTGCCGTCATGGAGCAGATGGCTGCCAGACAGAGAAGAGGTATGTTTGTGGGAGACATCAGCACAGGGGTTTGTCTGATTGCTGACTTCTTTGTTCAGCGGCCGGTAGACCAGGCATCTTCAATCAACGTGTAGAGCCGTCGGTGTGGGACAACAACGACCCCGAAGCACAGAGACAAGCAAGAGCAAGAATGACAGGAGGCGCATCGGAGCAGTCAAATAAGACCAACCTGCTCGCCCAGCTCTTCCAACCTCCAGTCGACATCATGTCTACCTTGTCGTTCACCGAAGCCCGCGACGAGGGCAAAGAAGAGGAGAAGTGGTTGATGGTCAACGTCCAGGACCCTTCTGTCTTTGACTGTTCCGCCCTCAACAGAGACATATGGCGCAATGCACAGGTCAAGGAGACCATCAAGGAGAACTTTGTCTTCCTGCAATTCAACAAGGACGATCCGCAGGGAGCGCAATACGTGAACTACTATCTGATGCACAACCGCGACAACGAGAGCATATATCCTCACATCGCCATCGTGGACCCCCGCACCGGCGAGCAGGTCAAGACATGGTCTGGCAGTCCCTTGCCCTCGGCCTCTGACTTTCTGATGGATCTCCACGAGTTCTTGGATCGCTACTCCCTAAAGGCTTTCGCCAAGAACCCCGTCGCCACGCGCAAACCCGAGCAAAAAGCAAAGGACGTGGGCCGCATGACAGAAGAGGAAATGCTGGAAATGGCCATGCAGAACAGCCTGGAAAGCAAAGGCGCCTCCTCGAGCGGCAATGGCAACCACTTGGATCCCGACGCATTGACGAAAGCAGAGCCCTCGTCGGCGGCTCCCACACCTCCATCTGGAGCAGCAGCATCAAAAGGCAAAAGCAAGGCTCTCGACGTCGACCCCGACGCAATGGATCTATCAGACATGGGCCCTCCACCCCCAGAGACGAACACAACCGAGCCGGCTTCTTCCTCGGAATCGTCATCACCGTTCGCTCAGATCCCCTCTGACCGTCCCCACACAGAACCAACAGACACTTCCCCAGCGACAACGACAAGGATCCAATTCCGCTACTCAGGCGGCCGCCAGATCCGTAGGTTCTCACTCTCTGATCCAGTCAGTCGGATCTACGAATGGCTCAAGGCGAGTCCGATAGTCACGGAGAACGATGCAGGATCAGGACAGCAGCAGCAGCAGCAGCAGCAAGAGTTTGAGTTGATCTTCATGGGCAAGAATCTCATCGAGCTCTTGGACTCGAGTATTGGCGATGCCGGGCTGAGGAATGGAAGTGTCATGGTTGAGTTTGTGTCGTGAGCCTTCTGTCTCTCTTCTTCGTCTTCGATTCTTCTTCGTCTTCGATTCTTCTTCGTCTTCGAAGCTGATTCGAACGATGGATGATGATGATGATGATGATGATGCAGGAAGAGACACTGAGGAACTCGAATGAAAGAAGACGACACGACGAGATTAACTAGTTACCCCAATGAGCCATATAGAGTCCTCCAACACGTGTGAAAGCCGGAGGTTTTTCTAGCAACAATTACATCACACGACCAGGCGAACGTTGCTTCTCCATTTGCTTCTGCCCTTTCCTTTTCTTTTTCTCCAGATTACATCGCATCCTCTTTTGCGGATTCGCGTAAGCAAGAGAACGAATGAACATACCTTTTCCTCTCCCGCTTCTATCTCTTTGAAACTGAGGTGTGTTTTCTGCTCATGTACAAAGCGTACAGATAAAAGGTAAGGTAAGGAAAGGTATCCTCTTGAAAGACATGAATGTAGCAGGGAACATATATAGAGACTCCATGGAAAACAGAGAAGCCGAGCAACGACAGTTCAAGAACGACCGAGTGAGTGGGAAACGCCTTCTATCCATCCAGCAGTCTTCTTACAGTCGTTCTTACGGTCTTCTTACGGTCTTCTTACGGTCTTCTTTACAGGCTGGCGATTGGATGATTCGTCCATCCGTTTATCCATCCATCCGTCTACCCAATTCATCTAATCACATCGCATCGCATCGCATCTCTGTAGTCCTATCTCATCTCGTGTTCCTCGAGTCATTCGATCTGCGCAAATGTCGAAAATCTCATGAAACCTCATATTTGTTTCATTTCATGTCATTTCTGTATGTATGTAATTCCAGTTATTCGACCTCCTTATTCGTCCATCCATCCATCCATTCAACTCTTCCACGATAAACAGGCCCGTCGCAGAACAACCCCCGGAAACGAGATGAACAGAAAGGGTGGATTATCTTGCAATTTGATAAAAGAAAAAGAAACAGTAGAAGAAAATGCCCTCTCTGTGCGCCCCTTGTCCGGTCCAGTCCAGTCCATTCATATATCTTCGATTTCAACCAACACAAGAAACAAACCCGCTGTGAGAAATAATGCATAGGTACTCCTCGAGTAAGTGCCCAGATGAAAACGAAGAAAAAGGCAGAAACGAAGAAGAATAAAGATCCAGTGTGCGCCAATTGCAATGGTTTGTTCTCACGACTGCTTCCTTGTATGAGAAAAAGTATCATTGTCCGAAAAGAAAAAAAGAAGAAAGGGCGAAGAGTGGCGATTGGAGTGTGTAGATAAGAAGAATTTCATGGGTATTCGTGACAATTGTGGTACTTGATCAATAAAATAAGTAGACGACGACGACGACACCGGAAAGCAGAAAAGAAAAATGATCGTCGTCGCGGTTCGCATCACACATTGTGGTCATGCTGCTGCTGTCGACTGCATAGAAGACTGTGATAGAGAAAAGAGAATGGGGATAGAGACGCTCGTGTAGCCCATGTATAGCAGCAGAAATCTACAACTTCTGGTGAAACTGAAGCAGAGATGTCACCATAGCAACAACGAACATGGTCGAAGGCTTGGTCATCCTTCACTTGGGCGGCGTGTCTGTTCCTACACCTGCTACAGTAGGCGCGGGAGACGAGGTCGAAGACGTGCGTGAGAGGCCTTTGTTTGACAACGACGTAGCCGAGAGACGCTTCGCCGCGTTTTGCTGAGCATTGAATGCTGCAATCTTCTTGCGTAAGCCGTCGAGTCGTTTTCTCGTATTGTTGACCACTGGAACACGTAATAGTCAGCAACAAAACCCGATGGGGGCTTGATATACGAAATAAAGATAAGAAAAAAAAACTTACTGTAGACGACCGTCGCTCGGTCCTCGTCGCCCAATCCGTTAATCGTCTCGTCGTCAGATCTGCTCTTGCATTCACTCGGCAGCTTGAACGAAAGCTCGTCGTCATTCTCCAACACTGCCTCATGAAGACACACAGCAGTCACATAACTCAATTCGCAACTGTGCATTTCTTCCTTGCTGTTGCCGCCACCGACGAGTTCCGAGATCGCCGCAGCTTTGCTCATCTCCAATGCTCGCTCGTACATCAGTCTTTCGGCGGTGACTCCGGTTGTCAAGTGGATCTGCTCGACGGGAAGGTCAAAATTGTTGCCCGATGCCGAGTTCTCGGTCGGCTTGTGCTTGCTTGGATGTCCTGGGTGAGTAGGCGGGAGCTGCTTCTGTGCTTCGATGAGTCTACGACCGACGACCTCAGACTTCTCCAGACACTCATTGAACCGGTTGCGAGCCCATTGCACCACATTATTCATCCTCTTGCTAGCATCCACAGTCCGAATATTCGTCGGTAACGAAGTGCCGGCCTGCAGGTTATCGGCCGGCCTGTGCCGCTCCCACCAATACCGGACCAGATTGATGGTTCGGAGCAGGATCGACAATGCCTTGACATAAAGCACGAAAGCCTCTTCGGCGACTGCTGCGATAGCAACCTGCGTCAACTCTTCTTCCTGAGCCTCTCCGTCGGCGTCCAGCGGGTGCTCTAGGTTGCTGATCGGGCGTATACTGAAGCCGTCCTCAGCAGAGGGCGTCGCAGGCAGCAACTGTCTGTATTTGACTTCTGCAAACCCATACACTACATCACTTCGAGTCGCAGCTTGCTCGACGGCTCGGCACATCTTGGAGTCCTCGTCAACAGGACCCGGTGATTCTCTGCCATCTGTGAGGAGAACCGGAAGAGGTGCAGGATATTGAGGGAAAGCGCCATAGCCCTGTGGGGGCGAAGGACCTTTGCCAAAGTGAAGGGCGAATGGTGGCGAAGTGCCTAAGCTTCCAAAGAGGCGGGCGTTGGCAGCGTTTAGCACCTTCTGCAAGGCGCTTGTCGCATAACTCGGGTTTGGGGCATAGCGACGCTCGAACGACGGCTTTCTGTCATGAATTGTAGGGTCGGCGCGTCGTCCAGATGCTATCTGTACAGCGTTTGAAGGAGCTGCAGGCTGTGCTCCTGTGGCAGAAGTCGGCGCTCCCTGTGTTGTAGCGCGGCGCACCAGTCCGGCGTGCTCGTGGGTGTTTCTCTGAAACCTATTCTCTAGCTCGTCCGCCAGAGCATTCACCTCGGTCGCCTGCTTGTCAACCTTGACCCACTCGCGCTCGAATGCAATGTCATCCTCAGCGCTGTTTCGCGGGTTTGCTCTTCGTAATGCTCTTTCTTGCTGGATCTGAGCTGTTACGTTTGACTTGGCAGGTGCTGATGTGCCAGGAGCTGCGAAACGACTGACTCTCTGATATGGTTGTGGGGCGGCTTCCATGCCTTGACGAGTCTTATAGGGGGCAGGAGTTGTCGGGTGGTGCGACATGACCGGCCGGCGCGAGTCGGTCTGGCTCGACGGTCTTGCCGGCTCAGGTTCCAAGTTTCTCGGACTTCTACTGACGGATGATTTCCGTGCGATGCCTTCCATAGATCGTTTCCGCGTAGTCTCAGGGGTGGGCTGGACGGCAGGACTCGGTGCAGCTTTCTGGGGAGCCGCGTTGGCACTTTCCTCACGGTCTTGTGCCGACGAGGTGATGGCCTGCTTTCTCAGACGATCCGTCAATTGTGACATTGCCAAGTCCATTGATTGGTTAGGTGGTTGAGGAATGTCCTCTCCGACAAGGCCGGGAATGTCACCGACGATGACCGGATCCTGGAAAAAGCGCTCGAAGCTGGTCCTCTCGATGGGATCCTGCTTCAGCATGGTACGAATGAACGTCTTGTATTCTCTGGATACGGCGAGGCCGGCGGGAAACTGGATCAGATCCTGTGCGGCCTTGATCCTCTTGAGCAGTTCGATATGGTTACTCGCCCTGAAAGGTGGCTTTCCGACGACCATTTCGTATGAAATGGTGCCAACGGACCACAGGTCAGCCTTGGCATCATACTTTTGATAGTTCAGAATCTCGGGTGCCATGTACAAGGGAGAACCACACAAGGTCTCGGCCAAGGAAGCGGCAGGCAAGTGGCGAGCGAAGCCAAAGTCGGCGATTTTGATCATGGGTAATGATGAAATGCCAGCGGCAGGAACCAGAGAGTGTTCACTGACAGCAAGAGGCACGTCCTCGGGCCTCTGTCTCTGCATATATGTGGGTGGCGGATTCAGGAGTAGGTTCTGTGGCTTCAGATCACGATGGACGATGTTCTTCTCGCGCAGGTACTTCATGCCGCTGGCCGTCTGCTTGATGAAGTGCCGGGCCAGCACTTCGTTGAGACCGCCGTTCGGCGGGTTGGGGTATTTTTCAAAGATCTTGCGAGTCTCGTGCATTTGGGCGGCAGCGTTGCGAGACTTCATGAAAGCGGCAAGATCGGACAGCTGACAGTATTCCATGACTATATGAATGTTTCCCGGCGTCTCGACACAAGCGAACAGGGCGACAATGTGAGGATGCTGCAGCTGCTTAAGGATGCGGATCTCCGAGTCGAGGTTTTGCTTGAGTCGCGTGGTGAGTTTCGAGGTGTGTATCGATTTGATGGCGGCATATGATCTCTTCTTCTGTGATTGGCAGTCAGCATGAGTGAGAATGGCAGGGTGGAACTCTACAGGACACGAACCCTGTGTGAGGCAATGTAGACGCTCGCAAAGCTACCCTTGCCTATGACTTGCTGTCGGACAAAATCTCCAATCTGCATGTCCGGAACCTGAGGTCCGGGAGGATTGCGCGAGGATCGACTCGAGGAGGCCATGATGGCGGTAGGGAGGGAGGAGGTCGCTGGTAAGCCCCCCACCTGTTTACTGGGGACGCTGAGAGGCGATGGTGGTGTGTTTGTTGTTGGAAATCCGTAGTCGATTAGCCGCTGTCAGGCATAGGAAGAAGTGGAAAACGAGGTGACTGTGGTGACCGGGGGTGACTTGGATGTCGAGGCTCGAGTGTCGAGTGTAGAGCGTCTCACGTGGCAGACGTCAGGCGTTGTCGTGACTGAGCCGAGATGATCCAAGTGTGTGGATGGTCTAGACAGACTTTGGCTTTGTTCGACAGGCAGAGTGGTGACGGGATGCTTGAGCGATGTGATGCAATGTGTGATGTGATGCGAATGCGCCTGAATGGAAACAAATACCACGGGCGAGATGAGGCGGATACAGATGATGCGCAGAGAGATACGGATTCAATTAAGAGAAGAAAGAATGTCGAAAGGCAAAGAGAATCAGCTGGTTGGATGTGGTGATGACGGTGACGATGATGGTAAATGATGAAGATGAAGATAGCAACAGCGACAACAGCAGTGGTGACAAGTCCGAGTCAAGTCGGTGGATAAAAGCGACGAATGACTGATGTCGATGTTTCAGAAGCAGCTACCCGCAACTAAAAGGCGGAGATAATGTGATATAAGGTACGATAGAGACTACCTCGTTAGGGTCAAATCGGTCACTCGTATCTTGTTAGACCGTATCGTCAAAGAAACCCTATTCAAATGCTATCTCGAAAGCATCTTACAGGGGAGCTTCGGACATGGCAAGAGGGCAGACCAGGGAGAGGAGGAGAGTGTATACAAGACACAAACAAAGACGACAAGGCGGCAGTAGGAAGGGCTGTCTCGATATGCTCTGATCCGATCTGATCTGATTTACTTAGGTAGGGACAAGAAGAGCTGCTGGGACAGGCACTCGTGGATAACCAGGGAGAGGAAGAAGGTATACAGCAGTAGTAGTAGAAGGCAAGACACAGGGGCTTACAGGTCGCAGGTTGCACAACTCCAAAGATCAGGTACTCTACGCCGCCTACGCCGCAGTGAGAGACGAAGCTACCTTGAGGTGGAAGGCAAGTGAAGGCTATCGGGAAAGCTTTGGGATGGGACGCCGTGTGAACCTTAATCCTTATCCTGGCTGCCGATAAGAGTCAGAGTGCAGAGCCTCTCTCTGGCTCTCTCTCCCTCTCTGTGACTGACAGTCATTCATCATCGGTCCCCTTCTTGCGTGCTATTAGCTAATCCACACTCGTACTGACAAATGCAGGAGAAACCCCAGCTCTAGAATCGTTTCCTTCCACCTAGGTCATTCTCAGGGTGGGAAAACAATTAGTCAGTCCGAGTCTTGTCTCGAGGCTTCGTCCGTCTCTAGTGGTCGCGTGCATGTGGCAAGTCGTCGTCCGACTCGCGAGAAGGGCAGGCAGCACAGGGCAAGCACACACCAACGATGGGACCTAACCAAGCACATGATCGTCATCGAGGGAAGAGGGGACAGAGGGAGGGGACAGAGGGAGGGTTCAATCAACCTAAGTCTTATCAGCAGGACCCTGGAGACACACGAAATGCTTATCTGAACCCTCGCGCGCGTCTGCATGTCGTATGTCTCTACTACTACTACTGCACATATGACAGTAATACCAACAGACAGTAGATGAGTCGTTAGCCTTGCTGTGCTGTGTTGTACTGTGCTGTGCCGCCCTCGACCCAGAAGCGCCGGCCAAGCCGCCCGTCAATATAGATCACGCTGGGAGTGAAATGCAATCTCGCTGGCGAGAAACAAAGCTGTCCTGCAAGCTTATCTACCCAGCCTCGAGCCAGCTTAGACATGTTTTCAAAGCCTATGGTATGATAAAACTCACGTATACAACGAAACGCAGGACGCCTGCTCGTCTTCTGAAGCCAGACCAGACCAGAAATGCGGGGAAATGGTGAGTTGTTTTTTGGAAGGGAACACTGATAACGGAGCTCTCCCCGCGGCCTTGCTTTGCCTTAGCTGCCTAATCCGACAGCAACGACTACTCTTGCTCTCTCTCTGACCGGTGGTCTTGCTGCAGCTCAGACTCATGAGCGTGTGGACACATAATTGGCAGGAGCTGGGGTCGAGGGAGCAGATAGTACACATTGTTACACTCATACAGTACAGTACGCCCGATAGAGGCGGGATCCTTGCACTTTGGCTCGGATGGGGTTGTTGTCTTTCCTTTCCTCCTCTGGCTCTCTCTTATCAGTGGCTGGCTGGCTGGCTGGCTGGCTGCCTGCTTTCTGCGCGCTTGCTGCCCAAAGTCTAGTCCTGTAGGTAAGCTAAGTAGCACAACAGCAGGATCCACCTAGCCACCACCTGTCCATTCGCTTTGTGGGCCTTGCTGCATCCTCTGCCGGAGGAGAGACGCCGAACGCGCCAGTCTCTGTTCGTGCCTGGCATACTCTGCAATGCAAATGCAATGCAATGCAGTGCCATGCCATACCGCCTGTTTCTGGGCTTTTTGCGTCCCCTACACCTATTGCATCTTTCCCTTGCCTTTGGTCTTTGTTGTCCTTCGCCTCTCCCATATCATGACGTACGCCTCCTTGGTGCTCAGCAGCTCGGGCTCGACCATTCTGACGAACAGGTCCTGAACCTCCCACCATCGCTCGCTGCCCTCTTTATTGCTGCTGCCCTTTGCATCGCCGCCGCCGTCGTCGTCCGTTCCTCGATCAAGTAGTTGCACTCTCCACACTTTCTTCTCTGCCTCGCCCTCGACACTGTCGTCTCTCACTCGAACACCCTCGTGCGTGACGTTGGCGACCAAGTCGTATGTAACGGGCTCGCCCGCGGGGTGTAGCGCTGGGTTAGGCTCCACATACGGAGACATGTCTAGTGCCCTCGGTGAAAAAGTGACGATAGTGGGATTTCTTTGCTCTTGCAGAAACTTATTCGGTGAGAAGCGCTTGACGTGCATAATCAGATAGGGTGGGAGCGGATGCATGAGGCGATAACGCATGCGCGTGTTGAGGCGCTCTTGCGCGCGCACGCCGTCGTATTTCCTCAGTACTTCGGTCAGGGGCACTTGCGGGATGATGTTCTTCTCTCTGTCGTCCTGGAACAGAGGCGAAGGAGGTAGGTCTAGAGTCAGGATCATAAATGGCGCGCTTTTCGAATTGATGGCTGCGTCTTCGAAGCGTAGCCTGTCTTGTGCATCCGCTCTTGCTGTGATCTGTTGCGATTCCACCCTCATCGTGCCCTGGAAGATCTTCTGGATGATGCTGCTCTTGGGTTTGGTCTTGCTTCCACCTAGAGAGAGATGTAGATTGTTGAGGAACCACGACAGGAAGTCGGCCGGGTCGGACTGTTCGGTCAAGGAGAAGCGCTTCTTCGACTGCAGCGATATCTCCTGCAGAAGCTCGTGGGGAGAGACGTGAGCCTTGAAAGCCTTTGGGTTCCATATCTTGCGCAACAATATACTGAAGCGCTGGACGAGCTGGTTGCGCGCCGACAGGTCCTCGAGCATGAAATAGTTCCTCAACGGCGGTACATGGGTCAGGGCGTGACAGACGGCGTTGAAGTAATCATTCGCCTTGATATTGTTCATTCCCACGTATCCTGGCACATATTTCCTCCCCTGGAGATCCCAGGCTTGAGGATGCGTCTTGTCCAGCTTCATGACATCTTCCTTGGTGAATGTCGGATCGACAACGAACTTGATGTCGTCGAGCGATTTGCTCTGCACCTCGTACCCTTCTGGCAGCACATAGACCTTCTTGGTCTGCATGTTGATGTAAACATGATGTCCCACCTCGAGCGCATGGAAATAAGCTTGCGATTTCGGTCCTCGTCCCTGGTAGTAGGTTCCGCACACGAGACACGCATAGACATTGATATTGGACAGCGTGACGGAACAGAGCTTCTCAAAGTCAAAGTCCAGCAGGGCGCGATTGATAGTGTCGAGGTAGAGATCCGAGTAACCTTCCGTGGGCGCGGTCTGGCGCTTTGGTGCTGATATGGCGGGTTCGTTGTCCTCCTCATCGTAGTCTTCTTCTTCTTCTTCTTCTTCTTCTTCTTCTTCTTCTTCTTCTTCTTCTTCTTCTTCTTCTTCTTGGTTGTCTATAGGTGTAATACCTGCTTCTAGCAATTCCTGCTCTTCTTCCAGCGCCGCTTGTGAGATTCCATTCACTCCGTTGCCGTTCTCCTTTCCCCTGCCTGTGAAGCCATTTGTTATGGAAGGCGATTCATCTTCTCCTTGGATCCTCAAGCGCTTCGAGGCGGGAGAATCAAGTGTCTGGGCGAGATCATCGACTGCTGGCCGTTTCGACATTTTCCGAGAGGAGATGTCCTCCGTGGGAGAAGCGGCGCTTGTAGGTTGCGTCTGCTCTTGTGGAAGTTGCACGTGGTCGGAGCCGTGATGTTTCGGTTCGACCGTTTTCGTATCCTGAGCTCGTGGGGAGTATATTTGGTGGTGCAGTTGATGTGCAAAAGAAAGATGATTGCTCGTCTCTGAAGCTCTCCAACTGCGAGTGGATTATATCGCCAAGCCTCGAGGTCTAAGCACTGCTGGTGACCCTGTCCTTGACTGTGAACCAGCTACGACACGTGACATGTTGATTGCACCTTTACTGCTAACTACTCATTGGACGGACTGCATATGTACTCGGATGAGCGCCGGTGCCAGCAGTGAAGACATCTGACCTTAGGACCATGCACTTGTCGAGAAGGCTTTTGGTGCCAGCATGTTCATCTTCTGGCGCATTGCTTGAGAAGCTACCAGGTAGCCAATGTGCACCCTGTGTTCACGGCATTTCTATACGTTCATACCCCACATCTATGCTCAGATTCGCCCCGGTGTCCTCATACGAGGGGAAGAAAATATACATTTCACTTTTGCGTCCCTCTCAGCCGTAATCTATGTTTGCTTTTACATACGCTCTCTCCTTCTGGGTGCGGCGCGGATGATGTTGTCGACTCTCAAGAGTAGCTAGAAGGGATATTAGTCTCGACGTTCCTAGAAGCATTACTCATATTTTGTAAAACTCACCTCTGCTGCCTCACTGGCACTGCTCACGACAGCCTGCTTGAGCTTGAAGGCCTCGACGATGCCCAACTCTCTCATATCCGCGATACCGCCACCAGGGGTCAGAAGATCGAGACCGCTGTTGGTCATGCCGCTGTAGACGGCGTTCTTGAGTCTGCTGACGAGCTCTGCAGAGTCGAGACCGGCGTTGTCGGCGAGAATGGTCGGCAGCTGTCTGAGAGCCTTGGCGAAGCTGTCCACGGCGATGGCCTTCTTTCCAGCAACGTTCTGAGAGGCCTGGTCGACGGCCTTGGCCATGACCATCTCGGCGCAACCTCCACCGAGGGTGGTCTTGGGATTCTTGACGGTCTGAGAAAGAACGGCAAGGGCGTCGTGTAGAGAGCGCTCTGCCTCGTCGAGAAGTTGCTCGGTGGCACCACGTAGCACGACGGTGCATGCCTTGCCTGCAGCGACGCCAGAGAAGCGGATCAGAGTGTCCTCGCCGATGATGACCTCCTCGATCAGGTCACAGTGTCCCAGCTTCACAAGCTCGGGGTGGTCGAAAGTGCTGGTGATCTCGGCGCCGGTCACGAGAGCCAGTCTCTCGACACCGTCAAAGTCAGCGTGCTCGATGCTGGAAACGCCAGCGTCGCTGAAGAGCTGCTCGGGCCAGTTGTAGATGAGCTGTCTGTTGACGAAGCAGTTGATGCCGTGTGACTTTATCCGCTCGACCTTTTGCTTCATCTTCTCCCTCTCCGCCTTCTCCAGCTCGGCCAGCTTGCCAGTGCTCTCCACCTTGACTCTTGCGCCAAAGATCTTGACCTTGTCCGTGTCCATGGAAGTGTTGGCGACGAGGATCTTTGCGTTCTCGATGCGCTTGGGCTGGTTCACACCGAACTTCTTGTCGAGAATGAAGCCAGAGTCGAGGTATGAGTCTTGGAGCTTGCCACCGGCCTTCTTGATGACCTGGATGTGAGTGAGATCGGTGGATCCCTGCATTCTCAGCACGGCGTCAACGGCGAGAGTGGCGAAGTGCTCCTTGTCCTGGGAGAGAACCTTGGAGGAGAGGGTGGTGCTGGCAATGGCGAGGAGGTCCTTGCGGAAAGCCTCAGGGTTCGACGAGTTGTCGATGGCTGTCTTCTGGAGAGCATCGAGGGCGGCGCGCGAGGCGATGCGGTAACCTTCGATGATGGTCTGCGGGTGGATCTTCTGGTTGACGAGTTGTTCTGCCTCGCGCAGGAGCTCAGCCGCCAGCACGGCGACCGATGTTGTGCCGTCCCCAATCTCGTCGTCCTGTACTTTTGAGATGTTGACCAGCACCTTTGCTGCTGCGTTGTCCAGCGCTATTGACTTGAGGATCGTTGCTCCGTCGTTTGTCACCATGATCTGTCCGGTTGATCTGCGCGAGAGTTGGTTGTAAGCTTGTCTGTCCCACTGTCTATGTCTCTGCCCTTTCTCTCCCGCTTTTTCTCTGTTCCTTACCCAGACTGTAGGATCTTGTCCATTCCCTTGGGGCCAAGAGTCGTCTTGACCAGGTCTCCTACTGCGATGGCTCCCACGAATGCTGAGAGACGAGCATTCTCGCCCTTTTCCTCGGTGACATCGTCCGCAAAGATTTGCGTGGGGTTGTTGTACGACTGGGAGTATCATTTCATCAGCACGTAAATTCTCTGCATCTGGTCGTTGCTCACTCACCATCTTTGGGTATCTTTATCAGGGAAGAGGAGAATATAGAGATGGCTCTTGATGCAGTTGCATATTACTTGCAAGCTGGACGAGCCAGAAATTCATAGTCTTGGCGGCGGGCGTCAGTGTCAGTCTGTTGATTGCGGAGCTCCTGCCAAACCTCCGAGTTCTTCTTCTTCTTCTTCTTCTTCTTCTTCTTCTTCACATGCTTCGGCGCAGCAGACATACTACCACCAAGTCGAACGACTGCTTGCGATACTCTCTTCGTGCGTGTATAGCGAGATCCCATCTCTGCATCAAGATATATTTGTTTATAGCCATCTCAGTGAATTATCAAAGTACACATGTGTTGTACATCGCATTCGACAGTGCAAAACATCAACCTTGACAGAGCCGTCTGTTCGACCACAAGTGAACAGTAGATTTATTTGATAGACTTGGGTAAAGTGGTCTTCATACAAGACGCCTGTTTCCTTGTCTTCTCTCAAGATATATACTTTTAGGTAGACCCACCGAAGTCGTCTTTTCATCGCAGGTCGAACATTCATCACAAAACCCTCATTGTCTTCTTATTGTCATCCGAAGCATGATACCAACCACCCGAAGTCCGAGTATGAGAGGATTACAGTAAGCACAATCCAAAGTTTGGTGTGAGTGAGCCTGCTGTCCATTACTCGTCGATATGCATTTCCCGGGCGTTTCAATCTTACATCGCCTACGGCGACCTGCAGCAATCTCGAGATAGCTCTTGGAGCAGGGGGACTTGGTGCCAAGTTGACATTGCAGAAATGTAAGAAAGTCAGGAAGAAACCAAGACCTACTCGAGACAATCGAGCTGTTTGCGTTGATCGCAATGTGTACTCATGTAGCGTTCGCGGCGATGGTACACGCGTTGTGAGCGAACGCTGTCGTCTAACAATATCTTTCTAAAAGCGTGTTTTTCTCCGATCTGACATTCTATTAAAAGGCGATCGACGAGGTGTAAGAAGAGTACAGGTCCAAGACAAGACGCGAAACGAGTGGTATCGAACTTAGCTTCAGACTCATATAAAACTCAAGTGAGATTGTCCTACAGCACGATCGTCACATCTCACTCACCAACCATCTTGGCTTCATCTCTCATACAACGTTTTGCATATGTGTGTAAATCGATGCCTGTTTCCATGACTTTTCTGCGAGCTGAGATATTGCTCTACTCGACAACCTTCTAAGAGGCGTTACACCATCTACCTGCACGACAGGACGATCTGTCTGGGCATGACGCGCCCCATATCACGGCATCATTGGTCGAGTCGTCAAATCACCGCTAGATACCGGTGTAGTTTCTATTGCAGCACTGCACGATGATGATGATGTTGATCATGATCAATTTCGGCATTGCAAGCAAGTGAAAGCGAGTCTTCACATGCAAGATGACAGAAAAGAGTCCTCTGCTTCGTTGGTCGGCGTCATGTGACTTGAAAACGCACGATTCAGCGCAATACAGCTGTGTCACAAAACCACAGCGGAAAGTCAGCAGTCGATGGACTCGTTGCCTACTAGATAGATATCCCCAATAGAGACTGCACACATCAGCTTGTCCCGGTGGCTCTCGGATGCGTGCGGATTCACAACGTCGAATCATGGCGACTTTGTATCTGAGGATTCTCCATGTGTTACAGCACTTTAGCTCTTCCGGACATCCGTGGTGGTTTCGAACTGCCATAATGGGGTCCATCCGGACCCTTTAATGATATGAATTGCGTGTGTAGCGCTCCATGATACCGTTTGCTATATTGCATCTTCGGAAGGATGATCAATGGGCGGGGGTTCGTGGTAGAGGACAGACAGCATGCAACGCTTTTCACTTATAGCCTGCTAATGCACTGAAGCACTCTGACTCTCTGCAGAGTAGAATTGGATGGAGAAGATTTGTAGAGCGCAGTGAACTAAGATACAAGTGGCATGGTGAACTTCAGACGAGAGGAGTATAGGTCTATACGTTTCAAGTATTTGTTTACTCACCATTTGCGTTTGAAAATGGCAAAGACAACAACAAAACATAACAACAGACGCATGGAGTCACTCTGGCATGACTAGCATGCCGTCGTATTATTGCGCTTCCAGAGCGCCAAAAACGCAAAAAGAAATGAGACCTCAGCAAGGTGGAGTTCCACCAGGAGCCTGCGGAACATTCTGGCTGGCAAGCGACTCGTGTAGTGTCCCGAATCAGATTTCAAATTCGCGAGAGGGTGGTATTATTGGCAAGTAAAATCGCCCAATTCGAACGGACACGACGACCGTGGCCATTATCTCAACGCCACGGCAGAAGCTTTTATTTTATTTTTCAATACCCACATCAAGGCATTGCGAAATGATCCTAAAACTTCCTAACCGGTCGGGAACAAGGTCCAAATATGCGAAGCGAGAAGCAGAAACAGTAACCGCGGTACGCAGAAGAAACAAGAAGACCCTTGTCTCATGCCTGCAGGCATAGGTGCGTGTGTGTCGCATGCAGCAGCACCCTCTTGTCAATCAATCGGTACAAAGAGAAAACCCACAAGCAAAACAAGCCACCATCGCAGATGCAGAGGTAAGCGATCAACCCCAACCATCTCATTGGCTTTTTTTTTCCTCTCGAGACCGAAATCGCGCTCGCTCGCCCTTGCTTTTGGCTCGTGTTCGGTTGGGTAAACTCTTCCCGACTTTGGTATCTCAATGCTTGCTTTGCCCTCGCTCCCGCAGCACGGCGCGAAGTGCGATGGAACAGACACAACTGCGTGCGTAGGCCAAGGACGCAAAACCTCGTCTCGGCGGGTTAGTGGACAAGCCCCCGGATGTGGGCTCAAAGACGCTTCTGTGCTTTCTTACCTTAGTTATCCTTTTCAATATGGAGGAGGTAACCCGAGGTCCCCCATCGTGTTTGTGGTCAGGGCACAAGACAATGCGCGTTCGAAAGTGTAACTTTCAATTTATTCCCACAGACAGTAGTAGGCCTGTAGAAGAAAATCAAATTGATAACCTACAGTAGGGTCCGCTTTTCTCCATGGGGCCGATCTTTGGAGTGGAGTACGGACGGGCTTCGATGGGGTTCGACAGAGGAGAAACTAATTTCCCACGGTGGGGCGGCTGTGGGACCCTGGGAAATTGCATGCCAGCAGCGCACGGTAGAGCTCACCACCGCCTTTGCACAAAGAGGTTCGATGAGGCGAAGGCTTTGGTGTAAGGTATGGTGAGGTGTTCACTTTGTTGAGACATCATCACAAATGATTTTACGAGAGAAGAACGTGAGAAGTATCGTGCAATAAACAACCAGGAATAAAAGTCGAGATAGGTGAGAAGTCAAGATAGTAAACATGGAACAAAAGACATTGAAAGCAATTAATATGGTGAATTTCTTCATTAGTCCGATTTATATACAGGTGAAGAGTTCTAAACCCCGCCTCTGTCACCATGTAACGACGGAAGGAGTGTCAGTATATGAACACAGTGCTATGTAAAGATTAAGATAATAGAGAAAACTCCTCAGCCATTATGCAAGGAGGGTATAAAAACGTTTATCGGAACATCTACTCCTCGTCATCATCGTCGGAAGCCTTTTGGGCAAGAAGCCAGCGAGACTCTCCAGTCTTTTCGTCGTGCTCGTGCTTGAGGGCGAGCTTGGAAAGGTGACCAAGAATGTTCTCCATTTTGCTGTCGTGAGCGGAGCGCTTCTTGCGGCCAAGGTCGTTGAGATACTCAATCTGGTTGAGGAGGTAATAGACAATGGCGATCATGATGGTGACACCAATGGAGTAACCCCAGACAACAACGACGGTGACAATGTCGGTCCAGCCATCGCGACGCTCGTTCTTGAAGAAAGCAGAAGGAGGAGAGGTCTGAGCTGGGTCACCTGACAACCAACCGAAGAGACAGAAGATGGTAGCGAGAGCATCAACACCGAGAATAGCGCCAATGAGTTGCCAGTTAGGGAAGGTCTTGCCACCACGGGTGACAAAGATGAGCCAGTTCTCAGTAAGGGCAACCTCAAGGAAGAGAATCTCCTGGGTGGAACCGAAGTTCTGGACGATACCACCGTCAGAGCGGAACATGACACCACGGATGATCCAGGTACCAGCGGCAAGCATAAGACCGAGGATGACGGAGATGATCCAGATCTTAGGGAGTTGCCACTCGACAGGACGTTGCTCTGAGTGGGCGTTGTCGTAGGCAATGGCGACGGTGGCCAAATCGGCGAACAAGGCGATGAAGACGATGAGGTCGGCACGGATGGTCTCGTTGATGATGATCATAGAGGTGACGAGGTAAACTTCCAAGTGAATGCAGAGAGCGATACGGTACTGGATGTAAGCCTTCATGCGCTGGAAAATCTGGCGAGCAGTCTTGATAGCGAAGACGATGGTGGAAAGACCGGGAGCAAGGAAGACAATATCGGCGGCAGCCTGGGCAGCCTCGGAGGAACCCTCGACGGCAATACCACAATCGGCCTTCTTGAGAGAGGGAGCATCGTTGACACCGTCACCAGTCATGGCAGTCAAGTGACCACGCTGTTGAAGCATCTCGACGACCTGGTACTTGTGCTCGGGGAAGACCTCGGCGAAACCGTCGGCGCGCTCGACTAGGTCGTGCTGCATGGAGCCAGTAAGACCACCGTGGATGAGCTTAGTAGAGTTGTAAACCTTGGTACCGAGAGCAAGCATCTTGCAGGTCTCCTTGGCAATAGCAATAGCGTCACCAGTCAACATCTTGACGGGAACACCGAGCTGCTGGGCCTCAATGATGGTCTGGGCAGTGTCGTCACGGGGAGGGTCGAACATAGAAAGCATACCGAGGAGAACCCAGGGCTCGTCGTTCTTCTTGTAAGCGACACCGAGAGAGCGGAAACCACGGCGAGCGAACTCAGTAGCCTTGTCACGGAAGAGGTCGGCCATCTCCTTGGAGCAGTCGGTAAGGTTGAGGACGGCCTTGGGAGCACCCTTGGTGCAAGTGTAGGTGTCACCGCGGAGAGTGCAAATGGCAACGATACGCTTTGAGACAGGGTCGAAGGGAGTGAACTTGTTGGTCTTCCAGTCATCCTTGAGGATCTCACGAGCCTTGGGATAACGCTTGAGGGTAAGGATGGTAACCTTGTCGATGGGGTCAAGAGACTTGATGTTGTGGGAAGAGGCAAGAGCAGCGACGGCCATCATCCAGTTGACGTCCTGGCCCTCAGCGACGTAAGGCTCACGGATGGAAAGCTGGTTAGCAGTGAGAGTACCGGTCTTGTCAGAGCAGAGAATGTCAACACCAGCGAGGGACTCGATGGCGGTGAGCTTCTGTACGATAGCCTGCTGCTTGGCGAGGTAGGCGGCACCGACGGCGAGAGTAGTGGTGGTAACGACGGGAAGACCGACGGGGACACCAATGATGAAGAGAATAAGTGCGTAACGGAGAAGGTTGGTCTCAGAGTGCTCGGGAGTGGCGATCTTGAGGTTGCGTGCGAAACCACCGATCCAGGCGGCGAGAATCCAGAACATGACAAGGACAAGAAGTGCCGTACCGATGGAGTTCATGATAGCCTTGAAATGACCCTGGTCCTTAGCACCCTGGACAAGGGTAGCAGTGCGACCGACGAAAGAGTACTTGGCAGAGGCAGTGACGACAGCGTAGGCCTTGCCACGCTTGCAACCAGTGGTGTAGTAGACAACATCGCCCATGAACTTGTCGACAGCGAGAGACTCTCCGGTGATGGCAGACTGGTCAGTAGCGACGATGGAATGGCCCTGGTGGACAACACCCTCACCCTCGCCCTCACCGTCCTCAGCGTCCTCAGAGCCGGCAGGGTCCTCCTCAGGGTTCAGCTTGTGCTGCTCACGGAGCTCCTTGTACTCGGCGAACATCTCAGGAGTGTCATAGTCGCAGATAAGACGGGCATCGGCAGGGACGGAAGAACCTTCCTCAACAATGATCTGGAGAAGTGGATGTCAGTGAATTGCTAAAGAACTGATGTGGGGTAAACACTCACAATGTCACCAGGGACAAGTTCACGAGCGAGGATAGAGTGTTCTTGGCCTTGACGGACAACAGTAGAACGCATAGCAATGTCACCCTTGAGGGAAGCGACGACATCGGCAGCCTGCTTCTCCTGGTACCAACCGACAATAGCGTTAAGCATAAGAATACCAATAATAACACCGAAATCAATCCAGTCACGCAGACCAGCTGCGAGCAGGACTGCACATTCCATGGCTGTGGCACTAGCGTTAGCACTTTGCTTTTTGAAACTGGCGAGGATTGACGGCTTCGTTGCGGGGAAGTCGCTTGGCATGCAGGACTCAACGAAGCTTATCGTCAAGCTTGTAGCTAGCAAGCTGGGGAAAACGAAATGAGGGTGGAGAGGAATTGATAGTGGCAGACAACAACGATTGCAATGGAAGACTTACTGTAAAGAATAGGACCAGTGAAGAAACCGAGGAACTTGAGGAAAAGGTTCTCCTTCTCAGTAGAAATTTCGTTCCAGCCGAAGCGCTTACGACGAGACTCTACATCGCTGTTGGAGATACCCTGCTTGATGTCGGTATCAAGCCATTCCTCGGGGACGGTACCGGGGTCGTTGGCTCCAGCCTTGCTAGAGTTACCGGCGCGCCAGAACTGCCACCATGCCTTGCTCTTGGTGGCATCGGCGGCGTTCTTGTCGCCCTCGGTGTCGGCGGCGGCGGCCTTGGGGTCACGGTAGGTGGAAATGTACTTTTGGAGAGCAGTATACTCGTCGAGGTCCTCGATGTTACCAGGGGCGGTGGACCATTTTCGGTTGTTGGCGGCGGCGGCGTTGTTGTTGGGGGCGCCGTTCTCGAGATCCTTGTCGGAGAAGGACACACGGGGGGCCTGCTCGGACATTGTTGCTGATGCTGCTGGGGGTAGGCAGACCAATGTCGGATTAGTGAGAAGGTTGTCGAGAGTAAAGCACCTGCGTGAGAAAAGAAAGAATGGAACGGGGATGGAGAGCTTCTTTTGAAGGGATTCAGAATGGTACTGTTTTTGCGCCGAAGCTGCCGCAGAGGCCCGTGCGCAGCGGGCGTTCAATTCGCTGGGCTTGTCCGGCGTACCTCTGCCTCGCAGAAGACAATTTGCTTGGGGCTGACTGCTGTGGTTGGCCGATGGATTGGGTGAGGGATTTTTTGGCCAGCTCAAGTGTCGCTGGGAAGCTCGCTCCAACAAGCTCCACCCCGATCCTAGACGATCAAGTAGCGTCCCGCCGCACCGACGTAATGCCAGCCGCCTTTCCCGGACCCTCGCTAGTCGTGCCACTACCAACGCTTGTGTCCCATCACCCCGTAATTGTAATGCTACAGGCAATCGAGCACCTGATGCGGTATGAGCTGGAATTGGTGCGACGATAGCGAACGAGATTGTAATTTGCAAAAGTGTCAGTGGTTCATTATCGCACTCTGGGGTCGCACTAGCAAGTCGACAGTCGACACGCCATGGCTATCGGTATCAGAGGTCACTCTGAGTACAGTACTGTACCTCCGTACATCGATCTTGGTCGTTTTCTCTCTTTCTTTTTGCTTGTGCTCTAGCACTTTGCTTTACCGCCCGGTGACGAAATCCAGCCTGTCGTGCTCTGCTCGCCTGCGGTACCTTGAACCCAAGTGTTATCTGCATGCTTCCCCCAGAAGCAATGCTGACCACCCTTGCTCGGATGACGTCTATCCCACACCAAAGCACCTAGAGAAAAAAAAAGCATTCCCCCCGTCTTGCCTTGTTCCACATTCCATGATTGACATGTTTTGCTTCCATACATACAATAATAACAGAACAAGTTAATTGCAGCCGTTCGTCAACGGGCATCCAATCGCATGGCAGATGATTCACCGTCGGCCGTTGCTCATAACTGCCATTGAAAAACATGTGCATCATTGTCCGGTTGCAATCAATTGATACCGATTTGCGTAATATCTGTCCACCCTTTGCCCACAAGCCGCGCTACCGCAGAACCCGCCCAGGCCATGATCAGAAGTCTAATTTCCGGGCTACGCGGGTTAGAGGGTTTTCGGGAGCATCCGCAAAACGCCTTGCAGTTTGGCGAGTAGCATTTGAACTCACCATAGCAACCGCGGCAAAGCCAGCGGGAATGCAGAATGGTGCAAGCAGCCAAGCAGCGAGAGCTTCTCTCCAGCCTCTGGTGGATCTGGGCCCCCAACATTATTCGGCACTAAAGGCAACTTGAAACAGGTACAGAATGGCTGTAGAAGGCGAGAGAACGCCGTGCTGTTTCTCTGATCACCAAAGGTCTCACTTCTTCAATGTGCAAGTACGGAGTGTTGTTCTGTGTGTACGAGTATGCGTGTGTCAATTCGTCGTGACTCAAGAAGCCATGACCTTGTTGCTAGAAACTATTCATTGTCACCGCTCTTCTTCTTCGTTAGTCGTTGTGATACGAATGCAGCCGTATTTCTGAAATTACAATCATCATGGTTGGCTTTGGTGGCCCTGGATGACCAGCCGAGGGTCAACCTTTCGTTGGCCTTTCTTGGTTGTCTCATGTAGCGTGCGACATTTTCTGCCCGTACTAGAAGACTCGGCATGCTCGCCGCCCTGCCACCGCTCTTCCGCCACAGACAGTTCGGCATTCGGCAGGTGGTATGTTTGTCTCGTCTGTCACAGTGGGACGAGTCATCGAAACTGCCTGCCCGTATAATGCCGATTTAGGCTCAAAGTCGCCCTCCGGTCGGGTTGCCGAACGAGCTCTGAGTGCGTGAATTCTGCCCGCATGCCGTCCGCAATATGCTCCCAAACGGGCCGAGCATGCTTGCGATTACATTTGCTGTGCTCGAGTCTGCCGATTTCAAGTTCTGTCCCATACGAATGCCTGAGTCCGACAGTAACGAATTGCTTCCACTACACCATGGAAAGTGACGACAGAGCTCTAGAGCCGTCAGTTGTATTTGCTATTTTCTCGGTATCGGACGTTGGCTAAAATCGAATATCTATTCATACACTATCATCTTAATAGAGATTCAAGCCTGCACCATTGATGCATAAAGCCAACCGTCTTAGCGGTCGGGTACGTCGTGGCTAACGGCTGACTTGCATTTCCCATAGCTAAACACCTAAACAACCTAAAGATCAATAGGAATCAAGCGCTCTATGACCGTTCGACAAGGGAAATTCCATCATGTCGGCATCAAACCGCAATATCCACATCTACAACGAAAACCGCTATAGGCGCTCAAATCTCGACTCTACACGATCTGGATTGACAGGTGGAGCCAAACTCCGCGAACTCTTGGTGGGGTACTTGAAATGATCATCTGTCCCACGACCCTGTTGCACGCGAGGCCAGAGGCTTAATGGGCCCCTTGAAACCATCAGAGTTGTTTGTTTAGACTGTCCCTTGTGATCTTGTGTCCTAGGGAGACCGCAAATTGTCCCTTCATCGTGATGGTCCTCTGACCTTGGTCTGCCAAACAATCGATGGTCGTGTTTCCCATTCAGCTATTGTGTAAGGTATCCAAAAGAAAAGTATCCGTCCCTTATCCGCAATTGCCGCCATTTGGCCACTGTCGTGTGCCCAGCACCTGCAGGAGATACAAGAGGACTCTGGTTCACTACTCACAACTCGTAATCCGCAATTGACATGTACGGAGTATCTATAAAGTTCGGGTAGAGAAAAGACCGCAGAAAAATCGGCCGGCATCCACTTCCGCATCTCAAGGAGTCAGATAAGGTATAGGCAAGCCATAGACAGCTGCAGATGAATATGGAGTGTCTCGATGGTTTTGTAGCGGAATCCTCCGGAAAGGTTCCTGGCGAATCGCATGTAGCATTGTGTTTCCAGTTTTCAGCTTCTCGACATCATTGCTCATGTTGTCAGATATACTCCAGAGAAGGATTTGTTTCAATCCTACCTCACTTCGCGTCTTCTAGGCATCTTTGCAAGCGAAATATTCCGTAGCGGCAGCTGCGAGTCCTTTCGACCAAGGGAGCAAGCAGCCGTCCCAACTCATGCACATTTGGCGCCATCAGATACGTCAAGTTGTGTAATTGTAGTTGTATTTGCTATCATTGGCTCCACTCGACTGGTAGCATATTCTCAATCGTCTTGCACCTCATCTGAATCCTTGATTACCTGCCATTGAAGCGGAAACTCGACACCACATATTCATATCTGAATTGTGTGATATACACATTGCCCAGTGCATGGCCATTCATTGCTTGGCCTAGACTGAAAGTTGATGGCAATTGTCACTATTATCACCATAGACAGATCCAGATATTCTGGCTGCCTGGGACGCACGCGAATGTAGTCGTTAACAACCCAAGCTACACAGAAGTGGAAGCATTGCGGAACGACTGTGGTGCTACATCCTGAACGCATACTCCATATTCAGACTGGGTTGAACAAGCTTCCGCTATAGCCGCTCCATCTACACTACCGGAAAAAAATACCTACTCAGTCAACAATTGTTCCCCATGAAAAAGACGTACCGACGACTACGCGGCAATTTTTTTTTTCTACAATTGAGTTGAGTACACGAACCTAATCCGAACCAGCCCTAGATAACGTGTCGGACCGAACACAGGTTCATAAGATACATACATGGTTGCGCCACGCACATTGGCTGACATCTAGGCGCGCCCACATTCGCTGGTCTTGCTCATTATTTCCAGTTCGAAAATAACTCACCAAGACATGTTCGTACTTGATATTGGAGAACATATATGCAGCACAAACCCAAAATCGCGAAACCAAGCTCGACCGCACTTCAAATCCCGAGTCTCGATCTCAACATTTTTGAGAGAAGGTTTCCATCATTTCACACGAATGACAATTCTACCGATGGTTAAACATGCAGACCAAGTCCATTTTCACGCATTGGATTTAGCAAGAGTGTTTCCACAGCATTTACAGCACTTTGTCTCGTGAAGTATTGCTGTCGAGCTGCAGCCACAGGTCTGGAATAGCTTGATGTCATGCAAGAAAATGTTGCCATCCACCTCACAATTATCCGTTAGTCGCCGCGCTCCCCCCATTCTTGCCAGCCGCACGGCTCCGTTGTTCCCGTATGCGAGAAGTCGACTTTACGATGTCACCACTCGAATCGCATCGCTTTCGCAGCACAGACTCGGCAATATTGACATATCCGCCATTTTCGTCGGTCGCGTACGCTTCAGATTGGCGAAAATCGGTTTCCTAAACTAGGTGATGTCAAAAGAATCGGAAAATGAGATATAGGCACGATACGATCCATTCCGGAAGACAGACGAGATCTACCTGCCGTTTTTGTTTGTTACTCTGCAAGCGATAAGAGTATGCAATCATAATCTTGGTTCCAGCGAACTTTTCTAAAAAGCCCGGTGAACTACCTGAGCTGTAGTGATTGCTTTTTCCACTCAGTCAGGTCGCCGAAACGCCACTTCCCAGTGACGCTACATCAAAGTGCCAGATTGTCAAGAGCACAGAGTACGCAACATCGATATATGGGGAGTACATGCTTCACCACAGTCTTTACCTATGGACTAGAAGGAGGTCAGTACCAGATTTGCGACAGCTGATGCAAGCACCCAGAAGGCAACGTGTCCATATCATACGTCACGTCCCGTCCATGGTATGATAAGGTAGGCAAACAAAAGGTAAATACTTTATTCTGCAGCTCTCCTTCTGTAATGGACTTCCTCATATGTACGAGTCAAACGAGTCAGACAGACTCCATCCAACACATACCAAGGGAAATTGTTTAATTCCATCGTATTCACCGTTGTGCGACAAGGTGAGTGGCTCGAAGCAACCGAACGACTTTGCGACCAGAAATAGCGACCGGGAATAGACACCCTGCTATCATTTTATCCATGCTTCGATGCTGCAACTTCCATGTTTTTCCTCGGACCAATTCATCATCTTTGAGTTACAGTATTATACAAAGATTGTTCTACGTTTGGAGGAAATGCAACTGTATGTGCGAAGATGTGGGGGATCATGCGGGGTTCTCCAACATCTGAGTGTATACCTCACTCCGTCACCTCATAGGTCATCGCCCCTCATTCGGTGATACGGGACTCCTCGCATTGCACATCGCCTCATCAGAACCGCGGGTAGCTACAGTATAGTGCGTGAAAATCTTGCTTGACTCTTACGCAAGATGCGACGACTCCACCTGAGCTTCAAGGTTTATATATTCCCACCTGCACTAGGGAGTGTTTCTTATTCGCAAAGACTAGCTATATGAGTGGTAAGACGCTCGAATATACAACCACGAATCAAAGTCATAAAAATGGCTCGTAATTTACCGTTCAAGGTCAGCGTCTATTCATATTACTGAACCTTTCCCTCGACGAAATGCTCGAGAACTAACGCAGCGCAGCTGAATGACGAGGAGATATTTCGTGACAAGAGCATCGTCAACGGTGAATGGATAGAAGCGGCGTCAGGCAAGCGTTTCGACATCTTTGGTATCGAGTATCGCAACAGTGAAGTTTATTGCTTTCCTGACATATCATAGATCCTGGAAATGGCAAGGTATGGGCAACAGCCCCTGACATGGGCCCTGAAGATGTCGATGCCGCAGTTCATGCAACACATGAAGCCTTCCAGTCCTACCGGCGAACCAACCCTCGCACCCGAGCCCAATATCTTCTGAAATGGGACGCGTTGATACGGCAGCACCGGGACGACATCGCCCAACTCGTCACACACGAAACCGGCAAGCCGCTTGCCGAATCTCAAGGCGAATTGGACTACGCCTTGGGCTTCACGTGGTGGTTCGCTGGGGAAGCAGAGAGGGTCCAGGGAACGATATCAGTACCGAGCGCCCCCAACCGGCGTATATTCACTGTCAAGCAGCCTATTGGCGTCGCGGTAGCTTTGGTGCCATGGAACTTTCCCATTGCCATGATTCTTCGTAAAGCAGGAGCAGCTCTTGCAGCAGGCTGTACCATGATCGTGAAGCCCTCTCCCGAAACCCCCCTCTCAGTCCTCACGCTTGCTTTGTTGGCCGAACGAGCCGGGTTTCCAAAGGGTGTTTTCAGTGTGCTTACGACATCTCTCGAAAACACACCGAGTCTGAGCGAAGCATTGTGTCGACACAAGCTGGTCAAGAAAGTGACATTTACAGGTAGCACGGCAGTAGGCAAGCTAGTCGCACGTATCTGCGCCGACGGTCTCAAGAAAGTAACTCTAGAACTCGGCGGTAACTGTCCTTTCCTGGTCTTTGACGATGCAGATCTCGAAGCAGCAGCCACCCACCTCATGGCATTGAAGTGGCGCCACGCAGGCCAGGCATGCATAACAGCCAACCGCGTCTACGTGCAAGAAGGCGTCTACGAGAAGTTCGCACAGATCCTCAAGGAGCGCACTCAGAAGCTCGTAATCGGCCATGGCGCAGACAGCAAAACCACGCTGGGGCCAGTCACCACGCCTAGATCACTAGACAAAGCAGCGAAGCAGGTCGCCGACGCCATAGCGAACGGCGGGCGCATCATCCTAGGCGGCGACAGACCAAACAACCAGAACGGAGTGCAGAACGGAAGCGAAGAAGCAAAAGGCCCCGAGAGCGGAGGATACTTCTTCGAACCAACCCTCATAACCTCCGCCACGGACAAGATGCTGATCGCGCGCGAAGAGACCTTCGCCCCGGTTCTTGCGCTGTTCTCCTTCTCCACGGAAGAAGAAGCTGTCCGACGAGCAAACGACACCTTTATGGGGCTAGCCAGTTACTTCTTCACCAAGAACGTCGACCGCACATGGAGGCTGCTGGAGAATCTCGAGGCGGGCATGATAGGCATGAACTGCGGCAATTCGTCTGCGGCAGAGTCTCCGTTCGGTGGAATCAAGGAGAGTGGTTATGGCAAGGAGAGCGGCAAGGACGTCGCTGTCAATGAGTATCTGATCACCAAGACGGGCACTTTTGTTCTGGACGGACAGTATTGAAGCGAGAGAGGATGAGAAGAAAAGGACAGTTCCGTGACGATATGATGTGTTAGTTATGCCTCCAGCCTATGGAAGTTCAGTCGTAATGTCAACCCATTTATCCGTCCTTGCCTTGCCTGATCTAAACATACCATCCCACGTACTGATATTCACTCAGATATCTTCTCATATCTCAGTGTGCTATTATACTATACCCATATGTTCATACAAAACAAGCCACATAAGCACAACATATCGACGATACCCAGATCCTCAAGGGCGACCCTGTCCTCTTTCTCCCAACTCCATCCGTAACCCGCCCTCCTTAGCCTAAGTGGCACTCACATCTCCTCTGTTCTCAAACCTTTATATGAATCCCGTATAGCTGTTCTTTCCCATCATAGTATGATGTGTCAGATAAACGTAAGTGACTTTGTGAAACTCATGTACATTTCGTACAACTGAAGACGGCGATACCACGGCCATGATCGTGGATCCATAGCTATGTGACAAAAGTGAGAATGAACAAGGCATACTTGCAAGCAGAGCGTATCACTGGAAGTGGCGAAAGAGTACGCATAGAGTACGCTTATGCATATCACCACCCTGCCGCGTTATAGAACAGACTACTATACCACGAGCGTGGATGGCTAGCGGATTGCATAGATGAGGAAGAGAGACGAAAAGGACAGGGTGTCCCTGTGGTCTGACTGGTGCGGAGTCAAGGCTACTAGATCACAATAGACGGTTTAGTTTGATGTGTAGAGCTGGGTTGTAAGCTGGAAGGTTTGTGTGTATTTGATGGGGGTCTATATACTGTACAGGATATATATCAATACTAGTCTATGGCTTTCAGTGGCTTCTATGGGCCAGGGTCACACAGTAGAGCTGTACCTCACGCGAGTGACTTCCTCGTTCGAGCAGTGGTTCGTCTGGGGACGACGATTTCTTCTTCTTCTTCTTCTTCCTCCTCCTCTTCATCATCGTCGTCCTCAACGTCATCGTCATCAACTTGAACTCCCGCCTTGGAATCACCCATCTCCACGTCTTCGTCTTTGCAAACAGCGACCTTTCTGCCGGCGGCAGTACCTCCGTCTTTGAAGAAGCGAGACTTAAGTGATCCTATACGGCTCATTCTGGGAGTTATGACCACACGCGGAGAGCTTCGGCGCTGTTTGTTGCCTCTTCTGGTGCTGAGGGAGGGTTTTAGATATTTATCATTGTTACCGTCAGCGTCAGAATTGACATCGCTGGCGAGATCTGTCAAGTCGGATGCTGAGGGGCCTGAAGTTTCCGAGGGCGTGACGGAGGCTTTTGAAGCTTTGCCCCTGGTCCTGGCTTTCGGTTGCGATTTGGCGGGCACTTTTCGTGTTACTGGCCTTTTTCTGGGGTGGCTCGTAGCAGCGGCAGGTTGACCTTGAATGCGTCGAGATTTCGAGGGACGTGCTTCCACTATGTCGCTGTTCTGTTGCATCTCTTCTTCGTGGTCGTCGTCATCACTACCCTCGCTGTCGGTCTTGTTGGACTGGTTTAGGTGACGATGGGCAGATTGTAGGGATATGGGACCACTAGCTTTCTTGGGAGCAGCTTCGGGCTCTGAATGCTGCTGTGTCTCTTCTTCCTCACCGTCGAGAAAGAAGCCGCCACCGCCAGCATAAGGGTCTTCTTCTGGCTCGTCTTCTTCCATCATCCGAGCCTCGACGGTTGGCTTGGGACCTGCGAGTATTGCTTCCTCTTCACCTGGCAAGAAGAAGCCGCCGCCGGCATCACTACCGCCATCGGGGTAATCATCATTGTCGTCGTGAAGAGACGGCTCATCCTTGGGCATATCTGCATCTTCAAGTAGGTCGATGCCAGACTGGATCTTCTTCTGATGCTTTTCACGATTGACAAACGGATTGACCTCTTCCTCATTGGTCCCACCATGACTTTTGTACTCAGCTTTCATACGCTCAACGATCCTCAAGCCCATGACAAATTTCCTCCACATGTGCAGCACGAGTGCTTCGCGCTTGACATCTTCTTTTCTCTTCTGGATCTCCTGCTCAGCGCGCCAGGCGTCGACGATGAGGGATCTGTTCTCTTCTGCGACAACGACACCAAACAGAATTGGCACAGCTCTTTGTTTGCCAAACTCAAAGCCCACACATGCTTCTGCGTAGTCGATGTCGAGCTTTCGACACAGCTTTGCACAACCCTTGAGTTTGACATGCACTGCACCCCTAGGCACCATGGACGGGACGTAACAATCCATGTTACCAAATGCGTTTTTCGGTATACTCCTATCCGGTCCGATGGGAGGAGGTATGATCCAATCAGTCTGGTCGATCCCGTACAAACCTTGCTTGAGCTTCTCACCAGTCTCCCTCTGCGCTTCTTCCATTTCGCGTTTCCGGATCAAAGTGACTGCGCGGACGGGGACCATTTTGAGAGGCTGCTCGCCTACCTTGATGGCTCGACCTTCCTTGTGCCAGGACTCGACGGTTTTGCAAGACACGACATCCGCGCGCGAGTAGACCGGTTCAGTCTTAGCCTTGTCGCCCTTACCAGAAGTGAATTCACGTACAGGCTTCGAATTCGGCAGAAGGGCTTCCTCGCGACGAAGATGACGTTCGAGTACGTAGTCGGCGGATTGTTTGTACCATTGTAAGCTCTCCTCTCCCAGCTTTTGTTTTCCTTCTCCGGCAGCAGCGGGTTTGAAAGGCTTGAGGTCTGTAGTGTCTTCCTTGAGCTCTGCTTCTGTGATCTTGCGTGGGTGCCGTAAGAACGGCAACAGCACAGTAGTGAACCAGTCCTGCTCCTCGTAACGGAGGACTTTGCCTCGCTTGTTGTAGATTGGTAGTCGATCTGGTTGCATCCGGAAGCCTTTGGTGCGACCAGGCAGCTGATGTTTCTTCAGATAGCGTACGGTGACGTCTTTTGCCGTTGAGTCGGCATTGTAGGCCAAAGTATAGCAAATGACCTGCTTAGAGAGATCAGACACCTTGCCACGCGGCTCAAAGGTGAAAAGTAGGTCCGGGGTGGAGGCGACCGTGGACAAGACAATACTGTCAACGGGAATGTAGGTCTTCGATACAGGGGAGAGTACTTCAGACCAATAGTGTGGAAAAGGCAGGTCGCGATCGAACTTTTTGGTTGGTCGTTTCTTCGACGCAGGAACAGCGGTAGGGGTAATGTCGATAATGGAGTCATCGTCTTCGGAAGGCGCACTGCTGAGCTCGCTCGAGTCGGACTGGTCGACGATAGATTTGCTAGATTTGGTTGAAGCTCGAGTAGGCTTCTGTGGAGGTAGAGAGTTGATTCCTGGGCGCGGCGCTCTGGATGTGGAATTGTGTTTGGGGGCAGCAATTTCTCGGACACTATCACTGTCGCTGTCGCTGTCCGCGATGGATATGGCCGTCTTGCTGTCTGACGTCGACTTGGCTGTCGCAGTCGCAGTCGTGGCAGGTTTGGGCTTCTTAGGCGCAGCGTCCTCCGCCTTGCTCCATCCAAAGCCGACCGGTTGCAGACTCGCAACCATGCGTGTCTCGATACCGAGACCACGTATCAGTGCAGTAAAGAGCTGCGCGCCGACGTCTCTCGAGCCCTCACACCTCTTAGCTAATTTACGGAAATGCTTGATCGAGTCTATTCTCTCGCCGTGCTCTTCTTCATCGTCCTTGTTTACGGTCCAATGGTTGATGCTATCGGCCAATCGACGCAAAGGCATGTATCCGATCTTCCTGATACCCGGTGCCGTGACAGTGAATCGCTTCTTCCAATATGCCACCAAGATTTTGAGGAGTCGCATCAATGGATCGCCTCTACTCATATTGACGACACCGTGTTCGAGTCTGTCAGCGTCAATGCCCCAGTCGCGACCGTCTCTCTTCTCTTTCAGCTCGTTCTTGCCCTTGGTGCCTCTCCTCTTGCCCTTCTTACCCTTTCTGGTCTCTGCCGGCTTCTTGTAGCCCATGTCGATTTGCCACCTGTCGACCTCTTTCTTGATCCCGTCTGGTAAGCTGTTGACTAGCGACTCCTGCAGCTCCTTGTCGTTGAGCCAGGAATTTCGCACGGCATTGTGGAAAATGAGAGACTGGACATGAATCATATGTGTGCGTATCCTGATCTGCCTGTCTCTCTTGCTTGGTCCCTTTTTGACGTTTTTGTTGCCTGCGGTGCCAGCTTCGGCGGCTACTGTGCCGTCGTCGTTCAGAGATACATTGATGTCTTCTATCGAGTCGTCGTCATTGTCGTTCATCGACGCCTGAGGGCCTTGATGCGACATGTCGACATCCTCAAAGTCCATCTCTTCCGATTCATCTCCAACCCCATCTTGTTGATCATCGTCGTCGTCAGCGTTGTCGTCTACTCTTCGACGCTTGAATGGAGGACCGGTGGGTACATCCTCGAACTCGTCACTAGCGACATCGCTCAAGCCAGAGTAGTCCTCGTCGTCTTCATCATCATCGCCGCCGAGAGTGGCTAGGAGGGCTCTGGTTTCTTCCGCAGTCGCTCCAGGCTTAGGAGCGTCGAGTGTGTCAAAGAGCGAAGGTTTCGCTGAACCTGTCTTCGTCTTGGTAGCGGGTGCCGGCCGCTTCTTCGTGCTGGACGGTGGATTTCTTACTGGCGCAGGCGAGTGTCGTTTGCGCGGTACGTAAGGTGGCATTGTGGATGCCTCAGGATCTCAGTCTCTCAAGATCGCAGAAAGGGCACAGCATGTCCAAGAACAAAAAGGCAGCTATCCGGGTGATATGAACTCAGTGGATAAGTCATTTGAGCGAGTATAAACAATGATGATAGCTCTGAAGAAGTCATAGATTTAATCATAGATGATGGTATGGGCTGGAAGGTATCGTAATTGTAGATTGGTGCCTGGGGCAGCGACGTCATCATCGCATCCGCTATTTCTCCACGATCTGATCTTCCCGTTACAGTAAATCACGTCGATTGGAGATCCAAACACGAAAAGATCGGGTCAATCCTGAAAGACGCGATGCGACGACACTTTTGTAATCGTGCTTTTTATGAATGCATACGTTGTAATAAGAAGTTTGCCTTCGATGCTCCTTCGATTTATTGTAAGCTCTGTAGCAAATCTTCTGCATTAAAGCATAGCCGGCAAGAATAAGCTCTTCTCACCTGTACATTATGAACAACCAAACAAAAGGTTGAAATGTGCTCCTTTGGCTCCGAGTATGAGATGTCTGTCTATCGCTTCTTACTCGAACGAATACGTTCGTCTCGCTATAGTAGGTAGGTATCGATTAGGCATGGTTATTTCAGGCCTGGTATCCTTTTTGAGGCTATCTTGCATTTCTTACACACTTTCTCACTTGATCGATTTGATGATATATTCGTCCTACGTTCTTACATCTTACAGCTATTATATGAACCGAGTATGTTTACCTCTCCTGAAGACTGATCCTACGATGGACTTATGTGGTCTGACTACAACCATGCCGGACCATAGCAGTGGTCGAGGTGACACGCGAGAGAGAGCATACTTACTTTCAAGCTTGGCGTATAGTGTCAATATGAAAGAGATGGGCTCGACGACGACCAGTAGCTCTGATCGTTGGGCTTCCTGCAGACAAGTAGGGAGCAACACGATCCACACTCTCTTCCTACTCACCTGTCACTCATAACGCTCAACCAGGTCTCCACTACTACAACAGCACGTGCAAGCAAGGGCAAAACCAGAAGCACCTGATGATACAACCGCGCGTGTGGAGTCCTCAAACGCTCCCCACCTGCTACCGACAAGACTGAAACACAACAAGCAAAGCATGTAGCGGTGCGGTGTATATTTCCCAGCCGGGCCCCAACAGATCCTACAGATTCTCATAGATATTCACATGATATACGGGCAGATGAGAGCAGATATTCACATGATTCGCAGAGAGAGAAAGAAAATTCAGATCGAGGAGGATAAGGTAGATGGGAGAAAGGTGAGACTTGACGTGAGTCTGCCGGGTGTCGGTAGTGCTGGCGTAGTAGTGCAATGCAGGTGTTGCATGATGAGATGGGGACATGCGTGGGACATGCGTGGGACATAGTTCATCGTCAAGATGAAGTGAGGTTGATAGTTTTTGGTTGAGGTGGGTTTGGAGGTGACGTATAGGTGCATGCTCTACCTACTAGGTGGCAGGGTAAGGTAGATAGGTACCTTTTGGATGATCAAGGTACGAGCCGATAAGGGAAAGTAGCTTAGCATGGGAGGTGGAGATACGTATGGTATCTGACCGTAGACAAAGACGTATGAGGTACGATAATTGCTTTGCTACTTCCTACCGACAGTAGTGGATGAGCGTATCGAGCTAAGTCGCAGAATGCTCCGTGATCGTATGATTGGGCAACTGGAACCTCTCTCTATCCTGCTGGCTACGCCTATAATCGGATCTAACGCGAGTCTGGTCGACTCGGAGAAAAGCTTCTGATTTATTGTACACTGTTCAAGGGTCCTCGAGGCGGAGTTCAGGGTAAATCCGGTACATCGTCCTTTGCATTGCCATTACCATGATATCGATTTCGGCCAGGATTCGCACGTTTGTGATGCAGGTTTCAAATGCAGAGTTGATTGGATACATGCTGTTATCAAAAGGCGAAAGAAACGTCCAAGACAATGAAGACATGCATCCAAGACATCATCATGTACTGACTCCACAGACAGCCTCGTGCGGGGGCCGACTGTTGGGTTATTTTGCAGGCTCGCTACGCTATTGACATATTGTTGGGAGAACTTGCAGGGTGAGGGTCAGCACCACTCCAGGTAGCTTTCCGTATGTGCAACAGGTGTACTTTTCGTGGACGACTCGGCGATACTACTACAGCGGTCAAGGCAGCGCCTTTGCAAGTCTTCTTACTGGCTGACGCAACAATTACCACTTCTGACTTTCGTGGGGGAAGCACCATTGATACCCTGACAGAAGTTGTGAACGTACGACCTTCGGATGTCACGAGGATCTTGGGTCTACAAAACACCGTCGAGCATTGCCTCCCAGTCATAAATATCCTATGGAAAAATCATTGTTCATCACGTGTCGCACGTAGAGGACACTCGGAGTGTTGGACCTCTGTGAGGTGAGGGCTGGTGATTGTTCTGACGCTAGCCTCCACATCTGCGAGCACCTGTTTGTCCCTGTGGATTTTATCCGCCAAGCGATCTTCGGAGTCAGTCGTTTAATTGCTTAAATGGAATCGTGTGGCCGAGCTTGTGTGTTGAGCACAACTTGAAGCAGATGACCTCGGGCGCTTGCTGTTGCCATGATCTTGTGGTTTCTCGTTGCCCGATACGAAGGCGCATTGAAAGTCGGGGTGCGGCGGGGTTCATAAAAGCTTAGGATCGACCAGTCAAGTGCAATGCCAATGGTTCGGTGTTCTGCCTGGAGATTTGTGTGTGGCAGATAATTGCCTCCGTGTCCACTTGGGACCCTTTGGTCCCTTGCTCCGCTTATATGGCGGCGGTTACCACACGATTACCTCGGCGGAAACCGGATTTTGCCGTTGTGGAGCCGGATTGGGGATAGTCTGCGAGGTCGGTGGCCTTCTAGAAGGGGCGAAGAAGGACGATCTGTACCTGAAGCAGACAGAATTGTTTGCAAGCGAAGTCAAAAGGGATGGGATGGCATGGGTGGCGACTAGGTGGAGTGTATAATTTTGTACGGACAGCACACGGATTGAGGGAGTCATGGACTCGTAGACTACGGTAGCAGATACGCTCTTCGAGATCGATAAGACGCAGCGGCCGCAATGCGTGCGAAAGCCCCGGTAACACAATACTGTACATTCTACAGAGCTACCGACAGAGTGAGTCGTGAAGAAGGCGAGTGAGCGTTGATTGTACCTGCATATGTCTTGCAACACCAGGGCCGGATTGGCGTTTGTGATTCGTGCAAGGTGAGTTCGTGGATTATGCGATGAGCGTTGGTTGAATTCCTGCAAGGCCCAACAACCTCTGGAGCCGAAGACAAACAGTGAATTCTGGCCACGTCCACAGAAGGTTTTAGTTGTACACTTAATGTCCCCACAATTTGCCTCTTTCCTTGTACTTGCACCAGCCGATCAGGTCATTGCTCACTTTCTACAAAAACTGCTCGTCCGCTCTCCGATAGCTTCCTTTTCTCTCCCCAGCGAGCTCTTCTACCCTCTGCCCAACCCACCTACCTGTTCATTCTTTTAAAAGGACAAGGGAATTGTTCGTTTGATTGATTTCTTCCATCTAGAGAATCAGTCTGTTCCTCACTTCCTCCGCCATGCCTTCGCATCAACCTGCCGCTGGCATGATGGCTGTCGACCCTGACTTTGTCAAGCAGCCGTCGCCAATGGCAAAGACGACGGAGCCAAACCGCAACAAGAATTACGACCCCAAGAAGTGAGTTCTGAGTCTCAACAACCCAATTGACGCGTTTTGGGTCGCTTCCAAGTAGCATTGCTGACAACTGACCTCCAGGCCTCACATCACCGACATGCCCATCACCAAGAAGAACTGGTACAAGCACGTCAACTGGCTCAACGTCTACTTCATCCTCGGCATACCGGTCATGGGTATGGTTGCCGCCGTTTGGACTCCTCTTTACCTCAAGACATTCGTTTGGGCTTTCATCTACTACTTCGCCACTGGTCTCGGCATCACCGCCGGCTACCACCGTCTGTGGGCCCACACCTCCTACTCTGCCACCCTCCCGCTCAAGATCTTCCTTGCCGCTGTTGGTGGCGGTGCAGTCGAGGGCTCCATCCGCTGGTGGTCTCGTGACCACCGTGCTCACCACCGTTACACCGACACCGACAAGGACCCCTACTCCGTCCGCAAGGGTCTCCTGTACTCTCACCTCGGCTGGATGGTCATGAAGCAGAACCCTAAGAGAATTGGACGCACCGATATTTCTGACCTCAACGATGATCCTGTCGTTGTCTGGCAGCACCGCAACTACATCAAGGTCGTCCTCGCAATGGGTCTGATCTTCCCTACTCTCGTCGCTGGTCTCGGCTGGGGCGATTGGCTCGGCGGCTTCGTCTACGCCGGGATCCTCCGCATCTTCGTCGTCCAGCAGGCAACTTTCTGCGTCAACTCCCTTGCTCACTGGCTCGGCGAGCAACCCTTTGACGACCGCAACTCTCCCCGCGACCACATGATCACCGCTTTCGCTACTCTCGGAGAGGGATACCACAACTTCCACCACGAGTTCCCTTCGGATTACCGCAACGCCATTGTTTGGTACCAGTACGACCCCACCAAGTGGTCTATCTGGGTCTGGAAGCAACTCGGCCTCGCCTACGACCTCAAGCAATTCCGTTCCAACGAGATTGAGAAAGGTCGCGTTCAGCAGCTCCAGAAGAAGCTCGACCAGAAGCGTGCCACTCTCGATTGGGGTACTCCTCTCGAGCAGCTCCCTGTCATGGAATGGGACGACTACATCGAACAGGCCAAGAACGGCCGCGGTCTCATTGCCGTCGCTGGTGTTGTCCACGATGTCACCGATTTGTAAGTATACTGAAATATGACTAACACCACATTCCTGAGACTAACTTCCGTCACAGCATCAAGGACCACCCTGGTGGCAAGGCCATGATCAAGGCTGGTATCGGCAAGGATGCCACCGCCATGTTCAACGGTGGTGTCTACTACCACTCCAACGCCGCTCACAACCTCCTCAGCACCATGAGAGTGGGAGTCATCCGCGGTGGTTGCGAGGTTGAGATCTGGAAGAAGGCACACGCCGATAACAAGGAAGGCAAGATTGTCAAGGATGAGTTTGGCAACAGAATCGTCCGAGCAGGCGCTCAGGTGACCAAGGTCATCGAGCCCACCGCCAGCGCCGGTGCTGCTTAGATGTTTTCATCTCTTGTCCCTCTCCCCTCCTTGTTTCATTATCAATTCCCCCACATTTTTGCGTTTCAGCGGATTGAGGCATTTCGGCAAACATGTATTTTCCAGCGGCGTCGGCGTTCAAGCTCTATCGCTGAACAGAAAAGGCGAAGTAGAAAGCGGGCTGGTCCGAACCTTGCAATCGTTGGTGGACCGCCCACCGCCATAGATCTGATTTCCGTCATTTCTTTCATCTTGTTCCCACAGGCTTAATGTCATTATTCACGTATATAAAGTAAAAATCATGACGCTCATGGCCCAACAACCTATGAATGACCCTAAGATATGGTACCAAGGATTTGAACATGTTTCTCGTGTGCTAAACTTGAAGTTCTATAACAACCATGCATTCGTTTCAGCTCATACACAACACGAAGACTAATGAGCAGACAGCAAAACTGCTCGCGATCCCATCTAGCCTTCTCAAAAGCGTCAAGAACATGATGACTCTGCATCGCGTCACCCCATGGCCAGCCGGCCCATTCGCATCCCGCATCCTTCTTGGTCAACGCTGAGAGCCGGCGTGACCCACTTGTAACGATCGGATCTCTCTTGCCGTACAGTCGCTTGTGTACGAGCCGCGACGCGTTTCTTCTCGTCATGGACGAGAGGATGGGACAACGTTCGGGAGAACCGTGCTGCCATGGTCTTTGAAGTCTGCGGACGCGAAAGATTCGCCATTCGGCTGAATTTTTGACCCGCTTCTACTTTTGCACCCTCGGATGCATGTTTGAGCAATGCATCAGCAGCAGAGGGGCCCTGCCCACAGCTAAAGAAGGAAACATGTTCGATCTGGGTGGGCTTGCCATGGCGGCCAGGCAGCACTCGCTCTCTATGGAGGATTTGGGGAGGATGAGTCGACACAACCGCTTAGAAGCGTCCGTGCACCGTCGACCTTACTCGCTTGTTTGCTTCAGGGGCCGTTCCTCACAGCTTTGCTCATGCCTGTCTGTATGGCTCGCACTCCCCCTACCCTACCACCACCACCACCTCTCCTGCGCAGACGTTGTATACTTCATCTTAATGCTCTGTGTTCATGCAAGCCACCAAGTTCTCGTAGACGTCAAGACCTGGCGAAAACGCTTCTATTCGTCTCGAGGTCTGCTAGCTATGTGATGATGCGTCAGGCAGTACAGTTCTGAACTTCAGATTAAACCTTTTCTTGTCGTTCGTATCAGCAAACCGTTACGCGCCTCCTGTTCGAGAGACGTTATTACCAGCTCGCTCGCCCGACGCGTCTGATAACCTTGTTTTCCTCTGTTTCTTGCTATGCCTCCCCTTGACACGCTTTTACGCTCAAGCCTGGCCCGCTTGATCGACAGTATAACGGCGGACCTCATTTCCCTCACGCGTGGAGAGGTAGGTTAGCAAGAAAAGAGGGACTATGAGCGCCACCGCGTGCATGCAATGGCTGCCATGTGTATATATCGAGTTGCTCCTGTATGCTGTTCTGCTGTTTCATATCCTTGGTATGTTTTTGCTACTCACTATAATTCAAAGTCATTCATTCTACAATCCGCTCTTTTGATACAAAGAAAAAAAGTGCGATAAAACAATACAAAGCGGGAGGCTCTTTCGCTTGTGACATTCTTTTTTGAAGAACACTACTACTACTACTACTACTACTACTACTACTACTACTACTACTACTACGATCATTCCAATCAGACAGACAAAACGAGCGATGCACTTTCTTTATCTTCTATCAGTGGTGACCGGGTTGGTCGCTGCTGCACCGCAGTATACTGATTCGACCGCCACTAAATCTGTGGCCACGCAAAGACAAGGTCCGACACCGACGGACATCAAGCAGGTGTTTCCCTATGACGACAGCAGCTCGCTCGACAAGAAAATCACAAACCAGGTCCCCGTGGATCCGATAGGCCGACACGAGACGTCAGGGAGACGCGAGATGCTGGAAAGACTTGGAGTACTTGGCCGCACAGGCAGCTGCGTAGGCTACGAGCAGGGGTAAGTGAACAAGCAAACCATCAGGGAACGAAAACCATTAACATACAGACAGACACGCACCCAAGACATCTCCCGACACCGCACAGGCATTCCTAGACAACCCCGTCTACAGCAAGCTCTCGACCAACTCGACGCCCCCCCAGGCTACAGCCGTGTGTTCCAGAACCTCAACGGCAGCGTCGAGCAACCGGGCTTCATGGGCGTCGTGACCTACGAGCACTACAACACCGTAGCATGCCAGCGAGCCTGCGATGCCGCGGTTGGTTGCACAGCCTTCAACATGTACATTGAGCGATCGCCGTCGGTTGACACAGGCGCCGGATGCCCGAACCCGCCCGCAGTCTTCAACTACCGCTGCTCGCTATGGGGCTTCGAGATCACGTCCGCGACTGCGACGATGACGGGCAGAATCTATGGGCCCATCGACGCAAACGGCACTTCTTTCCACTCCGCTGTGCGCGGCTCAAACGGCTACGTCAAGAATGCTGCGCCGGCGCCCCAGCCTGACTTCAGAGGCCCTTTCGCGCTCGGCGGCGCCATCCAGGAACCTCATCCTCCAGCAACGGCTGCTGCAGAAAGCAGCACCTACATAGGCCAGCGCAACTGGCCGGGGACTTTCGAACCAGCACGCTGCGCCGCAGCATGCCAGGCAACAACAGCGTACAACAAAGAAGCCGCGGCCGCGTCAGGCGCAGCCACATACACGGCGTGTAACTTCTTCAACGCCTTCGTCGTGACCAAGGATAATGTCGCGCAGGGCACGACGTGCTATTTTTTCTCCAAAGCTTGGGATCGGAAGTATGCGACTGATGTCGGGCAGTATGATGGTGCGGGCGTGGCGTATTCGGTCTCTAGCTCGTATGGGTATGCGCTTGATGTGCCGCGTTCGGGGGTTGTGGCTCCTGTTGCTGCTGATGCCCAATAGAGCTTGGAACCTTTTCTTTGGGCTGCTGCTTCTCTCTTTTTGGGCTCTATTTTTTGGGGTCGTCAATTAGATGGATGGACGCCTCGGCGGCTGCGCAAGAACTGGTAATGATGATGGATTCACGATTTTCTTCTTCTCCTCTTTCTTCTTTTTCGGTAGTTTATACATATATAGCGTCACGCCAAATATTGGGCAAATGTCTAAATGTCTTCTGAAGCTCACACGAGTCCCTTGCTTTTCTCCACACCGTAGATGACGGACGATGCAAACTTCTTCGGCTAAAAGGGCGTTCCCATCAGGTTTGTTGGAGACATCAGCTGCGCTATGTGTGTGTTCGCTCTCCTAAAAGCGCGGAGACGGCACACCGCGAGTAATGCTTGTAACACGACATTCTCAGCTGTGGCTTGGTGATGTAGTGTCAAGTCACTGGACGAGAGGAGACGTCGACTCTGTGGGTCCCGTGACTTTGTCCTGTTGCTGCCGTGGTTGCGGCTCGGTATCACTGCAGTGGTGAATGGTGGTGGATCCAGCTCTAAGATCTGGCTTGAGCTGGACGTTCGTCCGATGATTCATAGATCTCTGCACAGCGTGTGTGGCCTGCATAATGCCGCTTGTCCTAGCTAGTGGCGCAGCTCTCGCACCTCGGGAGGAGATTGGACCCCCCGAATTTCACACAAGACGGCGATGCTCATAAAAAGATAATGGTCCGCAAGGCCGTCGTCCATCAAGTCATGGCCGCAACCTTGCCAATGTCGGCATCCATCTTCTTCCCACTCTTCATCTCGTCCGTGGTCATCAAGCCCCCGGGAATCAAATAGACCACGTCGTCTCTGCACCCCTTGTCCGTCTTCGAGCCCTCATACTGCGACTTATCAAGATGATACCCAACGATCAAGTCGCACCGCGCGCAAGTCTCGAAATAGCGCTTTTCGAAGCCGTCGTCTAGACGGATCACGGTGGGGTTTGCGTCGAGGGTCGTGTTTGTCAATGTTGCGTAGTGGGGGCTTGTGGACTTTTCGTCTTCCGTCTCAGAGGTGCTGGCGAGCGTGCAGATGTGTGATTTGTCTGTGGATGCTCGGGTCGGGAGGCGGTTGAGCCATGTGGTTGTTGCGAAGACGAGTTGCGTGCAGATGCAGTGGTAGGTGTGAGTTGTGGATTGCGCTGCTGCTGCTGCAGAGGAGGACCCGGGGTCTGCTGTCGTTGTTGCTGTTGACATTTTCGAGCTTGTGTCTTTCTCGTCTTTGAAGATATCTTATAGTGATGCTGTCAGAAGACCAAAAGGCAAGTGATTGTGACATAAGATAATCATGGATTGATGTCGAAGTCGGAAGCGGAAAAACCATCCCCGAACGTCACCAAGTAAAAGTCACAATTACCTAAGGTACACAAGGCACTATATCTTGCCCCCGCTATGTGCGAGATGATGATGATGATGATGATGATGATGATGATGCTTTGTGCTTATTGTACTAGAGTACCCCTAGAGTATTACTTCCAGGAGATGACAAATTAGCAGCCACAGGATATGTAGACAGCAAGTCTCGGATGAATCGATTCTTCAGTGAGTGCCAACCTGCAACAGTCTAAGTAGTGAGAAGAACAGCAATCCCAGCAGCTCTGCAAGTGTCCATTCAATCATCATAGACCCAGATGGCTCCACCAGATCCAAAAGAGTAAGCCAATATCTACAAGTTGTGTAACCATTGTTCCATCAGGTTCTAACAATGTCCTTATCGAAGCCTCAAAGAGCTCGCAGTCCGACTCGCTAGAGAGGGTCCAGTGCGGACCCTGCCGACTCCACGGCGAGTCCGTCTGCTGTACAAGGGAGCCTGTCTCGCAGACACTCTAGGCACCTCGGGCGCTCTCTTCGTCTGGGAACATGACTACTACCCGCAGCTCTATCTGCCTTCAAAGGCATTCTTCGAGCCGCAAGGTTTCGAAACCCAGTTCAAGCTCGGCGATGCCATCAAGGATGCCAAAGGTCGCAAGATAGCGATCATGTGGGAGATCCTCGTGAGACCCGCTGGTAGTGGTTCGAGGGACTATGACGCTATTCGGAACAGCATTATCCACTTCGTCGACGATTTAGAGGGCCCGGGGGAGGCTCTGAGGGATATGGTCAAGGTCAATTTCGATGCAGTCGGTCAGTGCCACATTGACAAGGCAGATGGAAAAGCTGTCATGTGAGAAAGACAACTGACGTGTATACTACTACCTACAGATCAATGGCTCGAAGAAGACACGCCCATCTTCGTGCATCCCAAGGACCCCTTCAAGCGCATCGACATTCTGACCTCTACCAGACCCATCAAGGTCTCCATTTCCGGACGTATCGTTGCCGAGACTAGCACCTCCATGCATCTCTACGAGACCGGTCTGCCCGTGCGCTTCTACATGCCTCTTACCGCAATCGATGTGTCTGTCCTGCGACCCAGCAAGACGCGCACCCAATGTCCCTACAAAGGTGAGGCTGAGTACTACAACGTCGTCATCAGTGGCGTTGAATACAAGGATGTTGTGTGGTTCTATAACCGCCCTACTATAGAGTGTTCTGCGGTTGCTGGAATGTGCTGCTTCTACAATGAGAAAGTGGACATTGCAATTCAGGAGTACGGTGGCTGGGAGAAGCTCGAAAGGCCAACGACGCATTTCGGTTGATTTTGGACGCTGTCAAAGCTAGTCTACTTGGGTTTGTAATCATAAAGCTTTCATCATAACCTGGCAGGAAGTCAAGAAACATTCTTCTGCAGCCATTCATCCCATTGCTCAGCTGTGAAGCTACTTGAGATGCCGTTCTCGACTAAACCATCAAAAAGCACAGTAGGCGAGACATGGATGCCGACCAAGCGACCTTGCTGCGAGACCATCAGCACATATCGATATCTGTGTAACAGAACAATTTCCTACCTTGACAAGTAATTTGAAGTCGTTAGTGACCTTGTTACCAATGTTCAGACTGCCGTCGTCGGCAGCCTTATCAGGGATCTCGAGCAACTCGTAGATCTTGCTCTCATCTAATCCCACCGAGGCTGCGAGCTTGGCAAGGCGTTTGTAAGTGGCGTTTCTGGTCTCGTTGACGACATTGACATCAAAGTAATCGGTCTGCTTGTCGAAAAGTGCAGCGCTGAACTCCCAATACTTGCTCGGATCCGTCTTGAGGACCGCAACACCTGCCTCGTGCACCAAGGTGGAAGATGGGTGCCATGGCTGGACTTGCTGGCGGAAGATGAATTCAACCTTGTTGGAATACTTTTTCTCGACCAGGGGATAGACGGATTTGTAGACCGTATTGAACATCTTCTTGGAGAACTGGCAGCACGTAAGCTTGAGCCTATTCTTCCAAGATAAGAACACTGAAAGCTTACAGGGCAAACATAGTCAAGATCTGTGATGTTATGTCAGCGCACTTGTACTACCTGTACTACTTGTACATGTCTTGCGATTCACCCACAAAGCTCGAGAGTATGAACACTCTTGAAGCCGCTAGCAGCGAACTTCTGTCCGGCAAACTTGGGAGCGAGAGCCATGTTTACGGTTGCAATGGAGATGGAGCTGCTCAGATGCTGTGGTTGTATACGACAGTGAAGAGTAAACACGAACAGGCGAATAGAAGTGTCAAGCAGGTTACTTCTTTGCTCGAAACTCCAGCTTGATGCTTGAAACAAATGGTGGGGTGAGCGGAGGTGGTGGGGCAGGTGGGCGACACTATTGTTGATGACGTCGGGTGCAATCGGAGAAGCACGCAATATCTAGTCATGTCCTTGCCTTATCAAGAGGCACATCTGTGCAGCATAATCTTTCAATCGCATCAGAATAGAACTAGTTGCCGCAAATATACTGTAGTCTGAAATGCATTGATATGTTGAATCAGGATCAATTCCCGGCAGTCCATTATTGCCGGTGCTACTAAAGTCCACGGGTGTGTACAAGATAAGCCAGCTCCTCAGATCGTCTGCGCCTGCCTCAATTTGTTGCAAGCAGTAAATGTACAGCACTTATGTGCTGTGAAAAGTGCTAGTCAGCCTCATATCTACACTGAGGTGGTATCTCCGTCGAAATGGAATGGAAATTATCGATCAGCAATGTGTTCGTTGCTCAGTACTGGCACAATCAAGCATTAAAGTCGGACACTAAGTTGATTTTCGCTTAGAATTGCTTAGAGTTCTTGCTGATTGTGGAGAAATTTGGGGCAGTGGAGCTATCTTTTACCCAAAGGTCATGGATTCTACACTGCCGAGACGCACCTCCGCCAAAGCCCGTCCTTCTCTCCGACATCAGTCTTGATACTTCGAACGCAGCCATTTCTGCCGTCATGGTGTCAAGATCCTGCCTCTTCATCAAGGACATTCAGTTCGCTGTCTTGGTCTCTTGTCTGGTCGGGCTCTGTGCAGCATCACCCAGTGATGGATGCACCAACTACGATCAGCCACCTTTGAAGCCTGGCTCGCCATCTTACCACTTCAGCTTCAACTCAAGCCAGGGAGGAGGCGAGCGTCACGTGTTGCTGAATGTGCCTCGAGCTTACAGACATGGCGTTCCTGTGCCATTGATACTTGCGTTCCATGGGAAGCATCAGACACCAAAAGACTTCGAGTATCAAACACAGCTGTCAAATCCAGAATTCGTCGAAGACGCGGTCGTAGTATATCCGGAGGGCGTCAATGTAAGTCGGCTCACTTTTTTTGATTTCATATCTGCATGGAGTGAATGTAGACGAATGCATCTATTTCCCATTCCTACCCTCTCATGATGTGTACACATACCGGGTGGGTGTTTTGATACTAGCGGAGCATCATAATAAGTATTCCTTGACCATTATCACTAGTGCTTAATCACATCGCTCTATTCCTGGGACAAATGACAGGTCATGCTCACACTACTTCAGGCTCAATGGACAGGCGATCCGACTGCACCTCTCACGTCGGAGATTGACGACGTGCAAATGGTGGTTGATCTGCTCGACCATTTACTTGAGAATCTCTGCGTCGACACGGCTCGAATTCATGCCTACGGATTCTCTAATGGTGGCGGACTTGTCGATCTGCTTGCATGCGATCCCTCTACCTCTCAACGATTTGCTTCTTTCGCTGCAACCTCTCCAGCGGTGTACAAAGATGTAGCCCTTCGTGAACCCCTTTTCTCTACTTGCCCCTCGGCTATAGGCAAAGCAACGCCCATGCTTTGGTTCTTCGGCACCAAGGATCCTGTCATTGACATCGGTGGCAAGGACACACCAGACGGCGAGACATATCCTGTAGAGCAAAGGATGAAGGGCTGGGCAGGGAGAAATGGTTGCGATATCGACAGACCGAAAGTCATGAGTTTGCATGATGGGAGGGTGGAATGGACGAAGTGGAGTGGACAGAGGTATGGGAGGGATGTTGTGCAGCTATACAAGGTGAAAGGCTGGGGACACGGCGTAGCTAACTCTTGGTCCATGGACAACGATGTGAGTAAGCTCAACCACTGCATTCACTCAGAACTGATCAGGTCTAGTATCAACGATACGGTCCAACACCGTTTGACGGCACCTCTATTATTATGGATTTCTTCAAGGCTTGGCCGGCAGGAGCTATGGGAGAGCCATACGATCGTCACGAGAGAGACGAGCTATGATCAAGCACTTGAAGACCATCTAGTTTCTATATACTTTTTGACGATGTCAAAGCATCCGCCGACACGCAGACTACTTGCAGTACTGCAAGGAACTACACAGATGGACTGCTCGTTCTGTGTATCTGCGGACACAGTACGACATTCCAACTCTGAATCAAGCGGCCTTGATCACTGAATTGATCACATAAGTTGCATTTTGAGCTTATACGGGAACAATCAGTTGACGATGATGTGTGAACTGCTGCTGTGTCATGTAATGGTGAATGATATCGACTGGCGGATCACGCGATTGGAAGGCCGGCGTGGTAGACCAGATAGAACGACGAATTGCGGAACCAGGTTGGGTTTGGCAGACTGTCTTGCAGATAGCATCACTGAATGTTGGCCATGGATACATGCGGTAGAATTGATAATGTGCTTGTAATGGAGTGATAAGTCTAATATACCTGTACCTTTCTAGACCGGCCCGGTTATGATTCCAGGCTTGGCGTAGATAACGGCATAAACGATGTTTATGGAGACCCTGTCAGACGTCGTGCAGCGATAGGCCAAAGCGAGCAACGAACAACTTCCGAATAGGAAAGCGGAGGGCGACAGCACGAATATGTTCAGAAGTACTATTCCGTCGCCACCTGATTATAATATCTTTCGTGAAGCTAAGTCTCGAGATCTTCTTTAACTGTTTTCAGACAGCTTTATTGAAGTCTCGCTATCATCATTTCCTCCCTCATCCATATCTCTGCAAATTACGCATACGATCTTCCCAATGGCGCCTTCAGCAGTCGAATCAGTCGCTCTTGAGCCCACTAACCCAGTACTGGCTGCCAAAACAGCCAAACAAGGGGCTGCACAAGAACTAGACAAGACAAAGACTGCACTCGAACTCATCTGCCAAGGAGTTACACTACCGGGCATTCCCAAATATGTATCTTTCGATGCCCAGCGCCGTGATATGCTCAACCACATGGCAGGCGCCTTCCGTGTGTTCGCGCGAAAGGGATACACCGAGGGCATGGCCGGCCACATTTCACTTCGTGACCCCGAGAACATCCACACTTTCTGGACGAACCCACTAGGCAAACACTTTGGTCTGCTCAAGGCCTCTGACATGATTCTTGTCGACTATGAGGGTAACGCCATTGGCGGCAACATGAGCCGTCCGGCCAACGCTGCTGGTTTCCTTATTCACAGTGCTCTGCACAAGGCACGCCCCGACGCCAACGCTGCTTGTCACACTCATTCGCCATATGGCAAGGCATGGTCAGCCTTTGCCAAGCCACTTGAGATGCTGAACCAGGACGTAACATACTTCTACGGTGATGCTCAGTCTGTATACACCGAGTTCGGTGGTGTTGTCTTCACACAAGCCGAAGGCGACAGACTGGCTGCCGCTATGGGCCCCAAAGGAAAAGGCTTAATCCTAAGAAATCACGGTCTTCTCACCCTCGGATCAACAGTCGACGAAGCCGCATATCTATTCACGCTCATGGAGCGCAGTTGTCAGATCCAGCTTGCCATCGAGGCAGCTGCCGCTAATGGGATTCCTAAGGTCTATGTTCCCGATGAATCCGCCAGGTTCACGTTCGAGACATCAAGCGACCCTGAGGCGTTGTATTGCGAGTTCCAACCGGACCTTGAGTGGGAGGATGCACAGTGCAACCGCGAGTTCCGCGACATGTGATCTGGCATACTATTTACCTTTCTTGTGCCGCGCTCTTTGCCGATGAGGTTGTTTTGCAGCAAGATATGGATTTAACAAAAAGTGTTATCTACTAGACAGAACCCACAGAGACATGTAGGGTCTGTAGGGGCTGTGAAAAGCTTCCTGTTGTCTATTCGGTCGATTCGGTAACGTAACATTTGACCGCATGGATCATGCTGCCTAGATGTGGCTTTGGCTTCACTTATTTTTAACCGTAGCTCTATTGGAGGTAAAAGGGAGAATACATGAATTTATGATACCCGCTGCATTTCCACCTTCCTATGATCACTTGTATTTGCGACAACGCCCCCGAAAACCCAGGGGACCAACTCTAGTATCAATGAAACATCGTGAACAGCTTGCAAGAGATGCACTTATATGCATGAGGCCAAGTATGAACGCAGGTGTACGATACCCCTGTTGCGTGTCTCAGGACTCACGTCGGAATACATGCGTGGTCAAGGATGGCGGTGTAGAGTATCAAAGTCTTACATCTGGGCTCCTGAGTCGCCATTTTATCACTTTATCCTTCCGACAACACCAGGACAGGTCATGGAAAGAGACTACCTTCACTTGTGCTCGTTGGAGTTACAATGAAGACTCGTCGAGTCTTGCACTATCCATCTATTGATAACTTTTCAATTGCACAACCCATCGTACACATGGTCTAGCTGAGCGTCAACTCGCAGTGCATGGTTGTAAGGGCAATATGGTACATCAGGGTGGCTAGACTCCCGCGCGACATCGGAGGCTTGTCAGCTTGATACCGTCCTGAGACAGACCAACGATTGATTTGGCTGGTCAACAACATGTAGAAGTGATCGAAGTGAGACGTGTTCTGCATTATCATAAATCCTCTGTTGCATGCAGGATGAGTTGATATGGTATGCTGCAGGTACAAGATAACCCCGGTCCGGCCAGCTTGGTCTACAGTAAAGCTGCATGTGGGGTAAGAAAGTCTGTACTTGTACAACATGAGAACAAGAATAGTTGATGAATCAGAATAATCTCAAACACGTCTGTGACACAGAGGCTATCATTCAAGATGTCGTCGAAGGCGAAGACATTGGCTCTGAAGATATCGAGATGGCCGGGTTGCATGTGGACCAACATGTCGATGTCAAATACCTTACCAGAGATTCTTATACACGCTGGCGATGACGAATATTAGCTCAAGCACGGTCGATCCTGATTGATCCTCCGCATTGCAGGACAATCAGATGATCAACAACTTACCATCAATTCGAGGTTACAAGTAACACATCATCTTCACAACGAATGAACCGCTCATCCACACCGCCTTGTGAAACCACAATACACATACACCATCATCCTGGCTCGAATCAGGGGCAAAAGAAGGTCCTATAAATCCCTCTTCCTCCTCGCTCTTGCCATCCTAGCTCTCACCGTGGCTTTCACACGCATCGGATCACGTCTCTCTCTCTTTCCCTCTCATTTCTCACCCCTCAGACTTCCCTCAGTCAGACCCATAACATCGATGAGTATGGCGCCCTCTAAATATCAGAAGCCTCCGCAGCCACCGCCAAGGTTCACGGCGACGCCAGAGTCACTGGCCGCGGACACGAAGCGTATATTGGACCGTTCTCGAGACCTCATGGATGGCATTGTGAAGGATGTCAAGCCCGAAGATGCTAGCTTCAAGAATGTGCTTTTGCCCATTGCCCTCGATGATAACAAACAGACACTCGAGACGCACATCATCGGCTTCTACCAGGCTGTGTCGGATGACGTGAAATTGCGAGATGCATCCACCGAGGCGGAGAAAGCCATGGACGAATATAGCATTGAAGCGTCCATGCGCGATGATGTCTTCAGCCTCGTCGATGCTGCATTCAAGAAGAACGAAGACTTGGATCCCGAAAGCAAGAGACTGTTGGAGAAGGAGCACAAGGGCTATATACGTATGGGTCTTGGCGTACCAGCTGGACCCAAGAGAGATCGATTCAAGGCTATCAAGAAGAGGTTGAGTGAGCTCAGTATCATCTTCCAGAAGAACTTGAACGAGGAACAGGGAGGCTTGTGGTTCACACCCGCCGAGCTGGAAGGTGCATCGAAAGACTTTATCAGCAACCTGAAGCAAGGAACCGGAGAACACGAGGGCAAGGTGTGGTTGACGTTCAAGTATCCTGATCTTTTCCCTACCCTCAAGTACGTCAAGGATTCAGAAGTCAGGCGAAAGGTCTTCATTGCCAATGAGAACAAGTGCAACAAGAACGTCCCCTTGTTCAAGGAGGCCATCGAGCTACGCGACGAAGCTGCCAGAATCTTGGGCTACCCCAACCACGCTGCTTTCAGGATCGAAGACAAGATGGCGAAGACTCCCAAGACCGTCGATGACTTTTTGGGAGCTCTGAGGAAAAGGCTTGCACCGGGTGGTGTGGAGGAAATTAAGAAGCTGAAAGAGGTCAAATCCGCGGACATGAAGAGCCGTGGACTCGAGGCACAAAACGACGGCAACTACTACCTCTGGGATCATCGATTTTACGACACGCTCATGTTGGAGAAGGACTTCCAGCTTGACCAGGAGGCTATCGCCGAGTATTTCCCATTGGAGACGACAATCAAGGGCATGATGCAAATCTTCGAGGAGCTCTTCGGACTCGTCTTTGTCAAGGTGGAAGGAAAAGACCGCGACGCCATCTCCGAGACTGGAAAGGGCGACGACACTGTGTGGCACAAGGATGTTCAAATCTTCAGTGTATGGGACGACGAGGGTGAAGGAAGCAGCTTCGTTGGTTACCTTTATCTTGATTTGCACCCTAGGGATGGCAAGTATGGCCACGCAGCCAACTTCAATCTCCAGAAGGGCTTCGTAGACGAGAACGGCAAACGGAGATACCCTGCCACTGCGCTTGTATGCAATTTCTCCAAGCCCACGCCAAAGAAGCCATCTCTCCTTAAGCACGATGAGGTGGTTACTCTTTTCCACGAGGTCAGTTGACATAAACATCGCTGTATTTGTACGCTTCAACTGCTAACTTCCGCAGCTTGGTCACGGCATTCACGATCTTGTCTCTCGCACCACTTTCTCCCGTTTCCACGGCACAAGTGTTGTCCGAGACTTTGTTGAAGCACCCTCTCAGATGCTCGAGAACTGGTGCTGGACTCCGTCTCAGCTACGCTCTCTGTCCAAGCACTACTCCTACCTGTCAGACTCGTACAAGCAATCATGGGCGGAGCACTCCTCAGGAAAGACACAGCCCGCAGAAGTCCTTCCGGACAGCCTGATCGACTCCATCGTGCGCACAAGACACGTCAACGACGCGCTGTTCAACCTGCGTCAGTTGCACTTTGGCATCTTCGACATGACCGTCCACGAAGCCGAGAACAGCGAACAGATCAAGAACCTGCACGTCTCGGAGACTTACAACAAGCTCCGCAAGGACATTTCGAAGCTCGATGGACCCGAGGTCTTTGGTCAGGGTTACGACTGGGCCAATGGCCAGGCTACTTTCGGTCACTTGATCGGCGGCTACGATGCTGGGTACTACGGCTACCTCTCTTCGCAGGTCTACTCTGCGGACATGTTCCACAGTGTCTTTAAGAAGGACCCTATGAACGGCAAGGAGGGCAGACGTTATCGTCACACCGTCCTCGAGAAGGGAGGCAGTCAGGACGAAATGGAGACTCTCAAGCAGTTCTTGGGCAGAGAGCCTTCCACTGAGGCCTTTTATGCCGAGCTTGGTCTCTCATAGGCGGACTTTGTGAAGATTTGACGATGGGTGATATGGATAGGAGACACGTGTGTGTGTGTGGATTGATTCTCACCACCGTTCTTCTGAATCAAAAAAAATCTTGTCCTTGAACTTTGCTTCAGGTAGCGACTGCGAACGGTGACAGTATTGGACTGTACAATAAGGAGATATATATGATCATTTCCATGACTTTTGTGCCTCCTTGTTACTAATCTCCCTGTACTTGACATAAAAGCCCCGACAGCCCTGGCTCTAGTCGATATGCGTGATCTCTATGTTCACAGCACCTCCGCCCTTCAGCGCTTCAGTATGCCCATATGCAACACGAATCCACTATTCTCCCTCAATTCAGGCGTCAGCACATCATCAGGCACCCTCCACGTCCTAAAAGCGCGACCAAACTCAGCCAACCACTCCTCAAAGACATCAGGCTGCCTCAACTGCTGCGCAACGACGCACACAGTTGGCTTGTCGTCACTATTGTCATCGCTCCCCCTCATCCGACAGACATCCATGCACGTCTGCACGAACGGCTTTATCAGCGCATAATTATAGATGCAATCGCAGGCAACGACCAGATCAACTCCTTTCCGCGACGCATCATTCGATCTCAGAAGCGATTGCACGTCGTCCGTCTCCCAGTCTAGGGGCAAGACGTCGACGTTACGCGCAGCTTCGACCTTGACCCTTCGCGGAGTCTTCTGCTGGGCCCTATTGCTGCCGACTTGCGTGATGCTGTTTGCAACGATGTTCTCTCGCAGCAGCTTGAGAGCGTACGACTGGTCGGTCGCGATGTAGTGTTTTATCAGAGGCGCCAGCAGCGCCGGAACGACACCCGCTATTCCTGCCCCGATCTCCAGCACAGTAGAGTTTTGAGACAGGACTGAGGTCCTGAAGAGTAGATTATCGGGAGAAGCAAGCCATGTGGCAAAGCGCGGCGTCACTTTCCATACCACGGCGCCGGTTGTCCCGCCCTCGCGCGTCGAGTTCAGCACAGTCGGGGCTTGTCTGATGGTCAGGTCTCGTTTGCCGATTGTGAGTGCGAGAAGCGGGGCGCGGTCGTCGATTATGCCTAGGTTTTGCGACGAGGGTGTCTCTTGCGAGAAGAGGAGGAAGGTTTCTGTGTGACTTACCTGTTACCTTCCTGTTTTCTTATTTTTCTGTTGTGAGGATGGCCGCTATTCTCTTTTATGTTGTTTATTTACCTTCTGAGGCGTCTTCTACCTCGTCACCGAGTTGGGTTATTAATTCTAGGTGAGCCATGCTAGTGTTTGTGTGCAGATCAAATCAATTCTTGATGACTTGTGAATGTGCTGGATGCAGGTTGAAGAATTGCAAGCTCCAGAGCTACAGACAGTATCATGTAATTATCCGGACGTTCGCGTACACAGAGCTGCCACAGCTGACTTGAGAGCCACTTCAGTCAATTGATTAATTAATCTAAAAAACAATTCAAGACTCAAAAGCCAAAAGAGGGGCACAAGAGGGGCATTTTCCCTCCGTGCTCGGAGACTTGGCGGGGAGCCCAGGAACTTTTTTGTAGTGTCAAGCGTCATGGAACAGAAGGAACAGTGGAGTGGAAACAGAAAACAGAAGGGACGTGAGGCGGTTACCTTAATTTTTGGCCTGGACGCTGGACGCTGGACGGCGGACAGGCGGGCGAAGTCAAATCTCCTTCTCCCATAAGCGCTGACTCTCTATCTAAGTCTGATCCTCTCTTCTCCCTCTCTCTTTTCCTCTTCCCATATATGCAGCGAATCCTCGCAGACCGTTGGGCGCGTAAAAGATATTTCGGATAGTGGGTTGTTGCTGTTTTCTGTGTGATCTTAGTGTGGGAGGAGAAAAAAGATTTTATTCTGACCATCTCATTGCATTTCATTTTCATTCATCTTCATTTCATCGCTGTCTCTTCTCGGATCTCCAGTAGTGTCTCTATAACACATTGCACAGCATCTGCAGTACTGCGGAGACCAGCTCGATAGTCCTACATCATGCATATCTCACAGAAGCTCTCCCAGACGGCGGAGCAGAAGAAGCCTACGTACTCGTTTGAGTTCTTCCCGCCAAAGACCGCACAGGGTGTGCAGAATCTCTATGATCGCATGGACCGCATGCACAGCTTCGGCCCTACCTTCATTGATATCACATGGGGAGCTGGTGGTCGTCACGCCTCGTTGACCTGCGAGATGGTCAAGGTCGCCCAATCCGTCCACGGTCTCGAAACGTGCATGCACTTGACTTGCACTGATATGCCCAGGAGCAAGATCGACGATGCTCTGAAGGAGGCTTACAACGCTGGTTGCACAAACATTCTCGCCCTGAGAGGCGACCCCCCCCGTGAAAAGGAAAAGTGGGAGGCAACTACGGGTGGCTTCAGATATGCAAAGGATCTCGTCAAATACATCAAGGAGCAGTACGGCGATCACTTCGACATTGGTGTGGCTGGATACCCCGAAGGCTGCGACGATCAGGATGACCCGGTCTTGCTCATTGAGCACTTGAAAGAGAAGGTGGACTTGGGCGGAACCTTCATTGTGACACAGATGTTCTACAATGCCGATATCTTCCTCGACTGGGTGAAGAAGGTGCGCGCTGCTGGGATCACTGTGCCTATTGTTCCAGGTATCATGCCAATTCACACCCACGCCGCTTTTATTAGAAGAGCAAACTGGACCAAGTGCGACGTCCCACAAGCCTGGTACGACGCTCTGGACCCTATCAAGAACGATGATGCTGCAGTCAGAGAGGTTGGCAAAGGTCTCATCGCGGATATGTGTCGCAAACTGCTCGACAACGGCATCTACCACCTTCACTTCTACACCATGAACTTGGCTCAATCCACCCGCATGGTGCTAGAAGAGCTTGAAATCACCCCCTCTCAACAAGATCCATTGGAAAAGCCTCTGCCTTGGAGACCTTCACTCGGCCTGGGCCGTCGTGAGGAGAACGTCCGACCCATCTTCTGGCGCAACAGAAACAGATCATACATTGCCCGCACTCAGGACTGGGACGAATTTCCCAATGGTCGTTGGGGTGACAGTCGATCTCCTGCATACGGTGAGCTCGATACATATGGCATCGGTCTGAAGGGTACAAATGAGCAGAACCGCAAGCTTTGGGGCGAGCCCACTTGTCTTCGCGATGTGGCCAATCTTTTCATGAGCTACATGAAGGGTGAAGTCGAGTGCTTGCCTTGGAGCGAAGCACCCATTTCTCAGGAAGCCGATCCTCTTCGTGATGACCTCGTCAACCTCAATTCCAGAGGTCTCCTGACCATCAACTCTCAGCCTCCCGTTGACGGTGCAAAGTCTTCTGACCCAGTGCTTGGATGGGGTCCCAAGAACGGCTATGTGTACCAGAAGGCCTACCTAGAGGTCTTCGTATCCCCTGAGCTGATCGCCGAACTCATCACCCGCATGGAGCGCGAGCCGGACGTTACTTATTTCGCCGTCAACTTGTCTGGTGATTTAAAGACAAACACCGCTCCTGACAGCGGTCCGAATGCTGTCACCTGGGGTGTCTTCCCAGGAAAGGAAATCGTCCAGCCAACTATCGTCGAGACTGTCTCTTTCCTTGCCTGGAAGGACGAGTTCTACCGTCTTGGACAAGACTGGAGCGCCTGTTACGATGCCACCAGCCCGAGCAGGTACATTCTCAACGAGATGATGCAGACGTGGTATCTTGTGAACATCGGTAAGCTGTGATCCCTTACCGGAGATTTTGGAATGTACTTTGATATGTAAGACTTTGACTGACATTGCTCCTAGTCCACAACGATTTCCGCCACGAGAGAGGTATTTTCAACCTCCTCCAGGGCCTGGAGGTGCCTGATCTCGACCGTAAGATTTCATTTCCCGAGAACGCAGTCGCCAATGCCGCGAGCAATGGCGAGAAAGACGACAGCGCCGCGGCTCCCTAAGTAAATGGCACCAAAGCCGACATCGATGGTAGTGCCGCAATGCCAAACGGTACACACAACACTGGTGCAGGACCTAGTGTTCAGTTCAAGGATTAGATTCCAGACTCTGAATGCTCCGCTGCTTTACACGACCACTCGCATGGGATAGCAGCGAGGGTTCAATGATGAGACAAATAGAAAAAGAGAAAAGAAAGAAAGAAGGTGGAACAACTCGACACAGAGTGCTTCTTCAACAAGAAAGCAAAACCAGGGATAGAGAAAAGGCGAAGAAGAAAGGAAGTTTTATCCTCTCCCTTTGATCTTCATTTTCACGACTGCAGACGAAAGCATTTTCACAGGCGCAAATCACAAACGAGATGATCAAAAGGTTCTACCCAAAAGCGAGAGATACCCCATTCAACCGGGCTTTTGACAGGAAAAAAGGAAGCGGATTTTTTTTTTGTTATTATTGGTTTTTTCTCTTCTTCTTAATCTACTGTTTCTAGGTCTTCTGACCTCAAGTCTTTCGTTTTCATATTTGAATGTCTTGCTCATTTTACCTTTGTACCATGACAAGATGTGAGAATTGCTCGAAACGGGGGCGTTTGTTGAATAGACAGTTATTACAAACGATTTTGTTTCTTGGTTCAGAGTATGTATCGATGTTGCATACCTGGCTGTCTGATAGTAGATACGCGTCAGTGGCTGGCATGCGCATCATCATGTCTGTATACCAAGCGTCCCTAACATATCTTTGAATGTTCTGCAATTTCTGCAATGACACATCAATCACTTCACGGGCTTCTAGGACATTGTTGTATCGGAAAGATGGATCGAGTCCTATCGAGTGACTATGCTATCTCTACTAAAGGTACAGGACGTGCTCATCTTCAATCCTCTGATAAACACATCCACCGCATCGCCAGCCAAATCGAATTTTTTCGTCAGGTCGTAATGATATCATAACAAAGAAAAGAAAGACTCATAGCAGCCGAGCAACTCGCTTCACAATCACACTTGCACGCATCGCACGCTGCTGCTGCTGCGAGCACCACGCATGTCGATACGTGTATAGCTGCTCATCGCTCAACGGAAACAGTTCAATTTGCCAAGAGAGAAGCGGAAAGGCGCGCGTCTGACGCCGTTCTTGTCGACGATGACACCGCCGCCTGCAGAGAGCGGATCAGTATAAAGCGCTCGCTTATCAGACGAAGAGAGAGATGGACGTACCCGCGTGCTTGCCGCCCCAGCCTTTGGTCCACATGAGACCCATATTGTCGTCTGGTTCTGGATATACCTTTGGTTCTAGAGCAAGATATTGGCCCTGGTCGTTGACGAGAGTTGTTGACGATCGGAGAGAATAGATCGCGGTTGGATTAGGTCGTGAGGGAGCTGTGGGGGTTTGCTTCTTTTTGCTGTTGTTGTTGTTCTTGCTGCGGACGTGGTAGAGACTATTTGCTTTCGCTAGCTGGGATTGGTACATTAGTGTTTTGGTTCGGTCGTCGTGTTATGGGCTGGGGTGGTGTTGTGTAGTGTTTTGTGAACAGGTATTATATGGAGATGGATACAAATGTTCCATTGATAGTGCAGTGGGCTAATGATAATGCAGAATACATACCCCTATGTGGTTGATATATAGCTCGTTTGAGGCAGTGTAATGTCGTCAAGAAATCCTTCGAGGTGCCGCTTGAGCCGTCAAGTAGAGTTCTTTTGTTGATCAAGATGTGGTAGTCACACAAACGTCAAAGGGTATATAGGTTGTACACAGAAGGACTCAAGGTCAAGAAAAAGCAACCAGGACGTGCGTTCTTATATTGTATTGTTCTCTACCTATTCCTCTCTGTTCTAGAAAAGTAAAATACCAACTACATCACTGACATACCCTACACGAGGAGGCGCGCGCGCAGCAGCAACAGCATGGCGCATAAGAGGCGCAGCCTACAACTTCCAACCTGTTTTCCCCCAAGATCAGGGAAGTCACGACCCTTGGCTGATGTCGTTTGCGAAAAGTTCCCTGGTGTCGTCAGTGATCATCTCGACGCCAAGGCCAAGGAGGTCGGGGGTGGTGGGGGATGACACTCGGTATGTGTTGTATGCGCCGGGCTACGTATATACCTGCCCTTGCTTTTTCTGAGAACTTCACTTTGTATTTCATACATGATGCCTTACATGTGAGATTGCTATAATTCAAAATGGCGGCAGTATTCGGTGGCACTCTTCTCGGCGTGCTGTTCAAGAAATGATATCATCTACTCCGTGCGCCTACCTGTAGTATTGCACTCGGGTGCACGACTGCTCTTCTGTATCGACAGTCGTGTTCGATAGGATGCAGAGATTTGATTCTCGAGGCGAACTAGGCGAGGTAAATTGTGCAGCCCTGCGACATTATCATCATGTCCCAGTGCAGGACCGGTCCATGCCCTGGAAATCGCATTGTAGCAGCAACCCGCCGAGCTCTCCTGGTTCCAAGTTGGATATATTTATCCTGTCTGGAATGAGTGTCAAAGAACGCTGCTTCAAGACAACTCGCACAGATGCAAGGATAGTGTCACGCAAATCATCAGACCCAAGCTTCCAATATAGGAACCGGCAACACTCAGCACTTGCCATCTTCGCACATGGACCGGCCGTCTATAAAGATCCTACCAAGATTCGACAATGCTTTGTGGGTTGCAGTTCCACCAAAATCGAGTCCGCGAAAGAGATATATTTGGTCACATATCAACGATATTTCACGTACGACCACAGGCAGCTGAGAACTGGGCATCCCGTCTGCTCTGCCAGACATAAGCAGTTGACCGGCAGATTAGTACTACGGTGGGTGACCACGTGGGAATCCCTGCTGTTGTACGTTTTGTGTTTTTTGATGTCCACTAACACATAGTCCATTTGAAGTTACTAATCAGTCTGATGAACATGGTCTAGTCGTTTCGAAAGTGGTCTTGAGTGTTCGATAAAATTATTGGATGGACTTGTCACCGGTGGAACTAGCCACTATTTTTCATCATACATGCCCCAAGCGAGACGGGTATATATTTCTATCCAACGGTGTTATAGGTAGCCTGGCTTGGTATCAGGCATCGCTGCGATAGTTCCTCTCGATAAGAAATTGGAATACCACCGAAGGTGAAGAATATACAGTGGTAGGCAGAGGAAGCCGAGCGGCGTGATCGTCTGTCAAGTGTTGTACTAGAGCCCATCCTTCATCAAGAGATAGAGGGGGATTCGCCGGCGCACTACAGCGAATCATAACTTGGTCGCAAAGTAGGTTCTTTAGTGCCACCCCTCGAGCGAGCGTGATCCGAGTTCTCTACCATGGTGCTAATGTAGCCATGACCATGACCATCGCCGATAAATATCGATCCATTTTTGTAGTTTGACCACAACAATCGATCACGGTGGTCTTGCCATGATGCTGATGGGAAACAATCAAAACATACGGGCGAGGATAAATTGAAGCGCCATTTCCTGCTATTCGCATTTTCCCTCGATTGATCAATGCACCGAGGATGAGCCGTAGACCAGGTTAGGACTAGCGCCTTGCTAGCGCAGAAGTCAGAGTCGTCGCCTCCGTCGCCGTGATTGGTCCAGTGCGAAACTAGCGTTTGAGGCAGACAAGGGGGGTGGAGCTGCATTTCGCCACACGCCAACTCTGCGTGCGTTGCAGGTCCACAGGTCTTTGCTCCCGTCTCGCTCGACTCTGTTCGTCCACTTTCGCACCTGCCATTGCGTGCATTTTTGTCGGCCTGCCAGCTGAGATGTGTTTGTGCTCTGGGAGGTTTCTTTTTTTCCCCTTAGAAGAACATGAAGCTGTCAAGCACTCTGCCAGCTCCAGTCCGGCAAAGCGAGATACTTGATACTCTCACTCTCCCTTATCCACCCTGACGGTTTTTTGGTTCCTTTGACATGGTTTAGGCACAAGCACAAGCACAAGGGTCCAGCAACGGACGCCGCTATGCTATGCAGCGAGCCTGGCATGTCGAGCTTGTGCCCTCACAACCTAACCTAAGGTACCCTACCTAACATTGCCTTTGCAATTCGATGCCTTGCGTTCACGTGACCACCTTCTGCCTTGGCAAAAGGGCGTGTCAGTCTTTGGGTGTGGTGGATCAAGTCGTTCTCTCTCTCTTGCTCTTGATCTTGATTCAACCTTGACACCCACTACCCACTGACTTGTCGCCTTTATTTCGAAGTCGAATCTCTTGTTCGTCTGTGTCGCCTGCATCAATCGACACTCTTGCGCTTACTGTCGTCGCCACTACACACCTTTTCATCCGACCACGACCAGACTTGCTGCACTCTTCCCTCTGCCGTCTGCTCCACCCCCTCCCCCCTTCTTGACGCTTTTCGTCCTTGAGCCACAACACAGACAACCTACATCTGTACTCGATCTCCTGTGACTCGTGTTGATTTTCTAGTCTTCGATTCGACCGGTCTACAAATCCAGAGAGACTCGTGTTTCCTTCGTCGATAGATCCTCTGTGTTTCTCTCGACCCAAGCACGCTCTCCTCCCAAAGCTCGCGTCTTCAGGCGAGGACATAGGCGAGACTCGTGAACATTCGCGCCGTGACAGTTGGCTGCATGGAGTAGATTATTCCCAGCGGATCACCTATCGTGCGCAGGATCACCGTCATGCGTCACAGACACAGCAGACTCTTCACGACGTAACTCACCATCGGAGTTCAAACAGACCTTTTCATGAAGAAATCGACAGGCCATGACAGAACCTCCTTTCTCTCTCGGTACATTTGCCGCTCGACAACAAGCCTCACTGCCTGGCTTGCTGGCTCCACCTGTCCGTTATGCACCCAGACTCACTGAACCACCCGGCTTGGACGGCACCGTCGAGGAAGAAGACGACGGAGAAATCATCTGCATCTGTGCCTACAACTGGGACGATGGCTACACCATCCAATGCGAGACGTGCAACAAATGGAACCACATGGAATGTTACTACCCTAATGAATCAGATCGACCCGGCCCGGACCAGACACACTACTGCGTCGACTGTCAGCCTCGAGAAGTCGATGCTCGTCGGGCGAGTGCCTTGCAAAGAGAAAAGTACAACGAACAGCAACGAGAAAACGGAAACAAGAGACCAGTCTCCAAGGCTGGGCGGAAAAAGGTCAAGGACTCGTCCCTCAACGGCCCCACTGTCAACGGATGGTCGGCGGACAAACACGCCCACTTGCATGGGCGAGAACGCAAGAGTGCCAGCCCTCGCGACCTCCCACCTCCCGCAAAGAAGACCAAGACAACACATCGCTCGTCGACAGCCTTGACCAATGGTGGCCCTGGACGCAAACGCAACGGCTCGACGCTGACGCACCAACGCAGTCCGTCAAAGTCTCCTGCCGTCGATGCCAGGTACGGGCCTGTCATGCCCCTGTGCTCACAGGAGTTGTTACATCTCGACGAGTCACTCGCCGCTCATGTCAACACGGACACAAACATCTGGAACAGTATCGAGCTTACGAACTCGTTGTCTGAGTGGCTGCAAGATCCCGAAGCTGTCGAAAGAGATTGCCAGCAGAAGCAGATCGACGTCTTCAAGCGATGGGACGGTCCCTTTGAGAACATGCCCGGTAAGCCCGAGGTATCGATGCAAAGGAAAATCGACACCAAGTTCTCCGGCACTGGTCAACCTGTGATATACCCTTGCATCACCGGCGAAGAGGAGATCACGCAGCACACCTTCATCGGAGAGCTCTTGGGCCACGTAGGCTTCAAGAGCGAGTACATGGACAACCCCGAGGGTCGCTGGGAGTCCTTGCGACACTGCGAGCCTTTCGTCTTCTTCCATCCCAAGCTGCCCATCTTCATCGATGCCCGCCACGAGGGTTCGCTATACCGCTACGTACGTCGCAGCTGTCGACCCAACGTTGAGATGCAAACCATCATCACAGAAGGCACGACGTATCATTTCTGCTTCATGGCGACAAAAGACATCATGCCAGGTGAAGAAATCACCATCGGCTGGGAGTTCGACGACAGGATCAGGGCCATGTACGCTCAACGCACTCACATGAGTGACCAGGCCTGGGCGCCTGACGTTCGGGAAAAGATTGCTGCATGGGTATCCAATGTACTCGCCAACTGCGGACCTTGCGCCTGCTCGGGTCAAGGCTGTCCCATGGCCTTCTTCGATCGCCGTGGTCAGGCCATACCCATTCCTCCCGAGCCTGCGCCAATCAAAGCACCAAAACGCAAGAGGAAGACGCCCCACATATCTCCCGAGGACAGTGGCCGCGCCAGCAATCATGCCAGCCGTTCTGGAAGTGAGAGTGGAGCGAGGAAAGCAGAACAACACGACGACGATCTGACCGACAGCCGCTCTGTCTCAGGCTCATACCAAGGTTCCGCGAGCCGCGACATCACTCCGGGTACCCTCACCGCTGCCGTCATGCCTGAACTATCAGAACGCGAACGAAAGAAGCTCATGCGTGAAGAAGAGATGTTCAAGAAACAGGAGGAAGAGAAAGGCAAGCAGCGAAAAAAGCGGAACAGTGGTGGATCAAATCTGAACACACCCAGCGCTGCCACTTCTGTACGTCACGATGCTTGTCTCAACCACCAATCACTCTTGCTAATGACATCTTCACAGAGGCAACTGGGTCAACCCACCACTTCCAAATACGCCGACGCTGCAACCTCTTCTCGGAACTCCACCCATGTCTCACGGCAGTCTGGAGGTAGACGCGGGGCTAAGCAAGGGCAGTCTTCATCGAGAGGGGTCTCAAAGTCTTCATCAAAGCCCTTGCCGAAACCTGTCTACGTTGACAGTGCCATACAATGCGATATGGATCTTGATGAAGCCGCCGCACGACCCCTCGTCACTCCACCAAAGCGGAAGCAATATATCTCCGTTACACAACGGCTCCTCCGCCGATGTGCGTCCAACAACTTCAAGCGAAAAGCTGATCCTGAGGAGGATGAACCCAAACGCAAACCGCCACCTCCACCAAAGCATGACATGATGGATGTTGATCGGGACGAGGGTCCAAACCACAAAGCTGATACTGCCGGTGTACTTCCTCTTTCACCCATATCTGACAAGGTCAAGGACGTGGACGCTGATGTGCCTCTTCGAGGGGATGTGTCGAAATCAAAGGTTGTCATGTCGCCAGCATTCGGTGATGATGACACAGTCATGCAAGACGCAGACCCTGACGAGGATATCAAGGATGTGGGACCATCAACACAGAAACCTTCGTCTGTGATCAAGGAAGATCACTCGAGTCCGTCAGACAAGCAATCAAATCCGGCCTCGAATCCTCCAATGGATCCACCCCCGCCACCATGGCCCGTGAGTTCCCCGATCGAATCACCAAAGGCAATAGAGAAGACATCCGAGATCTCGGGGCCTCATCAACATGGACACATTGTCACAGCGCCTGTTGCACCCATGTTGTCGTCAGTGTCAAGTACGGATTCTTCTCAGCCTGGTGGCTCGGCTGCGAAGTCCCCCTCGGTCACAACGCAAGGCTTGACGCCGACTTCCATATTTCCGCCAGCTGTCAGTGCTTCGCTGAACCCGAGTCCGATCGCCCGCAAGAAAATGAGTCTGAGCGATTATACCAAGCGCTCCAAGGCACAGCGTCCAGAGTCGTCAGCCGGCGCTTCCCATCGAGAAAGCAGCCCAGCAACTAGTGTGGTCTCGACTGAAATGGCGCCGCGGGACAATATATTGCATGGGAGTGCTATCAGCGAAAGCCCTGCTCCCGAGTCAATTCCACCTTCATCCGCGGAGGGAAGAAAAATGGAATCGGCAGTTGATGCGAGAGAAGAGCGTCTCGACGAAGGGTCCACGTCGCACATGTCGGCCACTTTCGGCGACAATGGACTACCCACTGTCACCATGTCTCTTCCTGAAGCTACTGTGCAAGCGACGACAACTTCATCCACTATACCCAGCACCACTGGTGCACCGGTGTGACGACAGCTTTGATCTGTCACTTCTTTGCCGGCACAATGTCGTCGTTTTCGTCTTCACTTTCTTCTTCGTGTAAGCATAGTATTAGCAGTCTTCATTTTTTTCTCCCAAAGAAGACGGGATGGAAGATTTGGAATGTTTTCATGACACTCTCGCCTCTCAATTACCTTTTTATGTAATGGGTACTGTATTTTCCCTCTTACCACACCTTCCCGTCCTTCTCCCAAGCGTCTACGAGCTAAAGATTTGATGGTCATGGATGGTTTCTGTATGATTGAGTAGTGTAGACATGATGGGATATATTCTTCTTTCAGCTATGCTGGGACAATGGTCTTTTTTCTTCGCTGAGTGAGACGAATTTTCCGTAGTCTCTTTCGAAGGCAATAATGTCCTTTCAACAATTGCCACTTGAACACCTCTTTGTGTTTTGATCGTTGCTGCTTAAGTGTAGCACTAAAAAGGTGTCAAGGAGCCCCATAACGCAGTCACGGAGCATTAGGGACTGTGTGAGAACACTGATTCCAACAGTAAAGAGCAGATTTCTTTACGCTGCTTACCCGCTTAAGTGGTGGAGTGGGCTTCCGGTGATGATAAGTCGTGTGTAAACACTGTCTGCCTTGTCTAGTATTCCTCTTCAGACACTTACTGTATGTTGCATCGCATAGCATACTGCGCAGCCACTCAGTATGCAGCTGTGGTGAGTTTCTCAGCTTACATGAAGAACAAGGCAGAGATGAATGGCTATAATCAATGGGTCATCTGCCTCTACAATACCTTGGTATAGCGATGGAGTCGAGTCGGCCAATGCAGTGAATCTCTCTGATCGCATCGAGACCAGGTCTGGCTATTCTACCTTAACATTTACCCTGTCCCCGATGCGGCTGCGGCTGCGGCTGCGGCTGCGGCTGCCGGCTACGGCGTATTCGAGACGTAAAGTGAAATCCGGAGAAAAGTCGAACAGATCACCTCACACCACCAGACAAATCCATTTTTTTACCATTGCTTTCCTCAAACCACCGTGCTGTATCGTACATGTGACTCTCGCTCTTGGTCAGTGTCGATTGCTTATTCTAGACCTTTTTGATGTCCCATCCGGACAGGGTTTCTCGAGAGCTATGGCGAATAACGAAGCGAATATGAGTTTATTTTGTCGTGAGGTACGCGGCCCCGGCGGTGTTTGTTGATTTGAGCAGTCCGGTGCATTTATTCATCCATTTGTTCAATATTATGGAATCCTTGATGAGCCTGCTTCGCGTGCGGATACACGAGATCTGTTCGGCATCGACATCTGCATCGATCGGATCACGGGTCTATAATTCGTGCATGTGCCGCCTTATTTACTTACTGTTTCACTCTTCCCGTACGTACGCACACACGTGCGGAGTATAAGGTAGTCGTTGTATCTGGTGACAGGTCATCTGTTCAGGACAAATCAATAGTAGGTAGTGCTGATGCCGTCGCGCCCGCGGTCAGGTCCTATCTCTACAGGATAATAGTGTGTACGAGTCCCCCAGGTCATTAGTGGCTTCTCCGATTTGTTCTCGGTGAGGGTGGACTGGGGGTCTCGTCGTTGCAGTATATCAATCTGGTAGGGGCCCGTCTATATGGTTTCGCTTCTTTTTTTCCTCCTGCTCTCTTACTCTGAATATACTTACGCTTCCTCGCTTGCGGTTGCTTATTGTTATTTATCTTGAACTCTATACACTTTGAATTGAGCTATTGACCACCTTACACACACATATAATCCAACAAGGCACGTTGTATACTACTATGGGAAGCTCTTGGCCAAACGAATTAGACCTCGAACTCTACATGAACTATCCCGACCTGCGAGATTCATTCACTACTTTGCCGACCGAGGCTTATTACACTGAGCAAGCCCGACTACGTAAACAAAAGATCGTCGCTGCGAACCGGGCTCCAAGACCTCCATACTCGCGCTCGCAGCAGCTTCTGCGCTCTCAACTATCCTCATCGCTGCCACCAGCCTCGATAGCGAAGACCCAGAGAGAGCGATCATTGACTTCTTCCTCGACGCCTAGAAGTGGACGTCCAACGACAGCAGCGAAACACGTTACATTTGCACCATATCCTGCCCCGCCATCGACAGCGATCAGAAGGGTCAAGTCGCTGGTAGATCTGGACTTGTACTTCCACTGTAAAGACCTGCGCAACGACATCATAGAAGAAACAGCAGAAGAGATTGCCTCGAAGCCTACTCGACATGGCAAAAGCTTCTCGCAAGCAGAGAGAAGACAAGAAGAAGAAGACGACGACGCAGAGCAAGACCGCGGACAGATGATCCGAGAAGCGATGCTCTTCGCCAGCACATCGCTCTCGCCGGGCTTGGTCCGCGCAGTCGATAGGCAGACAAACGTCATGACAGAGGCTCGAAGACAAAGGCAGGAACTAGTGACAGAGGAGAATCAATATCTGTCGCTTCATCCTGCTATCGCTCGTGCGTTGGCCAAAGCGAGACTGTAAAAAAGAAAAGTTCCCGATTTCTCCTGGACCTATTTTTTCTTCCCTTACTGCCGGATTTCGATTCCCGCGATGACGATGATAATGAGGGGCTTCATATGCGAGTTTTCCATACAGGAGGTCAAGTCTGAGGGGAGCACCAAACAAGGTTCTCGTTACTGCCCTTCATCAGGGCGTAAAGGAAGCGTAGGCTCGAGATTGAAAGCGTGAGCAAAACACTACTTCTTGAAGTCTTGGAGTACAAAAGACTGACTTTCAAACGAACAGGACTCTAGCAGACATCCTATGACCCCAGGCATAAAGCATATAGTAGCCTACCTGCTTGGTCTTTGTCTAATCAGGCCACACTTCTGTTCCTTATTTCACTTGGACAGAACCAAGACGGAGCGACCTACATTCGGCATCAGAACGAGATCTACCCATGACATCACGCACAGGTACTGAGAGAAGATCAGATCACTAGAAGATGTTCCGCTGTCAAGGACTCTTCTCTCTCAATTGACTGGTCAATCTCTCAAATACGTGTCGGAAGAGCTATCGTCTCAACTGATGGCGAGCAAGTTTAGTGTATACCTACAGGGTGCCAGCATCCAGCTGACGTGGGTGCAAGGTGTGGCAAGCGGTGGGTTCGACAAAGTAATGCTCATCAGAATAAGAAGCACAGCCTGGGGCAGGCGAATAGACAAGCTGAAGGTCAGTAGTGGCTGTGGGACTTCTGATTTAACGTCTATGATGCATTACCAGAGTCTCAAGTCAAATCTGGTTGGATTACGGTACTAAAAGGGCTATGATACACGATGGTAGCTACTCTAGAGGGCTATAATTACACAACGGTAGCTACATTATCCATCTTGTAGCTTTTCCATTACGAGACAGCTTGTCCGCCTAGACTCGTTCGCGTAGCGCTTAAACCTTTGAAGTCGAGACACTATTGACAAGCTTAGTCGGATTCGTACGTCTCCGAAATCGAGACTTCATTATAGCCTGACCCAGTTTCGAATGTTTTCGAGACTAAGGCTTCTCTGGTGAACCCGACCAAGCCCTATGAATGCGTTCGAGGAAACAGCCAATTCGTCCAGAAAGTATCCGGTCCAAAGCTGGAAGATTGGTGAAACTTCAAACACCTGTGAGTTCTCGCGCAGTCGTCGATTGAGCTCCCCCTACGAAATGGAAGGCGCAGCCACGATGGGGCACACTCACTCCCTCAGCCAATCCTGCGTCTCTTCTGGTCCTGTCTGCCACCCTTGCGCGACCTCTTGAGCGCCGGTTCCCCATAGCTAGATCCAGCCTCCGACTCTCCATCGTCATGATCCATCATACCGTCCTCATCTGAGTCTTCATCATCGCTTTCAAACCGCTTGTCTTCCTCGATAGCCGTGGGAAGAACAATCGTATCTGCATCGCTGGAAGCATCGTCGGACTCCTCCTCGGCGCCTTCGTCATCGGCGAACATGTAGCGCTCTAATTCCGAGAGGCTGGATTCGTCTTCAGACTCGTCTTGAGTCGTGTCTGTCATGTCTGTGTCTGAGTCGATGTTTTCAGTGTCGACAATTGAGCGGGGTGATGTATGAGCAGAGGTGGTATCGGTTTCTGTTGGTCTCGTGACGGGCTGGCTGATGATTTCTATACGATCGCTGAGTCTGCGGGCGAATACGTATTCGACTATTTCTTGTCAGCAAGCTCCAGGCTCATATCACGAGAGATGTATCTGTAAAACTCACGAGCAGGAGCATCATGACGACTCTCCCTCAAAGCCTCAATTTCCTCAGGGGTAAAAGTCCGCCACGCAAAGAACTCTATACCATGATGATGGGGCCCCTTTGAAGAGTTCGCGTGGGCGCCGCTGATGTGTCTGTTGCATCCTCCTAGACCCCCGAAGAAGACTGGAGTCATGCCAGGTCTGGAGGCGTTGATGCCGCAGTAGGGGCATCTGAGCTCTACGTATACCCCGTCTGCCCTTCGGAGTATATGCGGCGGGAGTTTCTTTCCTGGCCTTGGAGTGCTTGTGGACTCAGTCGAGATGGAATCCTGAGGTGTGTTTTCACGGCTAGATGGGGAGCTACTGCCTGTCTGACTGCTCTGTGCAGGAGCAGTTGCGAAGGGGGTTTTGCTGATTGGATTTGAGGATGCAGGCAGTGAGAAAAGGCGGCGCACTTCGTTTATGGATACTTCTCTGACTTTACAGAGTTGGAGAGTGCGTATCAAAGTGACCTCGTTCGGATAATTGTGCGACTCAAGTAAGTGAGCACGCATACCCATGACACCTTGAGCGTACAGATGGCTCTTTGGACTGAAGTTTCCTTTGCAGAGATAGCATCGGATCTCGCTGAAGCCAGAGCCATCCAGGACGACGCTTGGTGCTGATGGCAGAAAGTAGTAAGGTGCTTTGGACTGTATAGCCTTGATACAGGCCAAGAGATCGTATTGTATTGCATCGTGCGGGAGGACATGAGCAGCAATACCATCACGCTGGTCGTCGCGATCAGAAACGGAAGATGACTGAGCAACTTTTTCAGTGGTAAAATCCGCAGAGGTATCACCATCTGGCAATTCTCCTCGGTCGATAGCCTAGATCATGCTTTAGTAGAGGCACTAACAAAAATAAAAATGTGAAGCGAAAAGTGAACTTACAAGACGTTGTTGATGTATCTCATCAAGATTCTTCTCGTACTGCTCTTCCTCAGCAACAAGCTCCTTCTCAGCAACCTCAAAGACAATCTTAGCATGATCAAAGTTCTTGCGCTTCTGGGCGAGAGAATCCTGTAGTCCTTTTTGTTGCATGATCAAAGCAATGCGCGCGGCAACAATGCGTTCTTCGCGCTCGGTTTCGAGCGCATGCTCACTTTCGACCATTTTGATGGGATCAGAAATGAAGAATGAGTTCAGGAGTGATTAAAAGGCGATGCTTTGCTGTGTGTGGTAGTGCCAATCGCGTAATTTGATCTTCTTGGACCATGTGGGATGAATGATGGAGCAAGTGATGGTAGAGAGGTCTGACCTTGTTGAGACCACATTACGCGCACTTACACCTGAGCACGCCCCTAGAGCTACATGACATGTACCAACAACAAGACTAGGTCGATGCAAACAGGAAAGCTTAGACGAAATGGGTTACATACATTAATCATGCTAGGGTGAACATCTCATCTAAAATCCCCTACCAAAAACAGTACCATGTTCATGATTGAGATGTGGGACTTTTCCAGCTAAGACTACAGCAACACCTTATACATTAGCAAGATAACAGCATCCGGAGTGATTCAGAGCACCAAAAGTCAAGCGTTCTGGCTTCAAATATAAGAGAGACAAAAGGACTTTCTGAACGAAGGCAGCAAGATGTAAGGTTGTCCGGTTGTTAGACAATACCTTGCTCCCGGTACACCGAAATCCCAGACTATACATGCTTGTTTCCTGTCTATAACCCATTATAAGCCCTGAGAGGTATAAGTGAGCAGTATCAACCTTTGGCATCAAAAGGTTCAAGTAATTGCTGGCGAAATGCATGAGTCCATATGTGCGAAAGTGATGCTAGCTTTGGTCGAGAACCTGGTCAGTACTCCGAGCAGTTGAGCTAGAAGTCTACGAAGGACCTGAGCTGCTACGTCCGAGGGGTAGGCCGCCAAAGTCTCCACTAGCGAAAGTGATGTGATCAATGGGATCATCCATATCATGGTCCTCCTTGAAATCTTCGATGTTCTGGACTTCCTCATCAGCAACAATTCTGTGGAGGCAATGCTCTACGAGCATGTCTTCAGTTTCGTGGACGATGCCATGGTCCCGCTTTAGGTGCTGCTTGAAACCCCTAATCCCTTTCGCCAGTGACTCAGTAGATCTGAAAGTGTTGCTACCACATTCTGAACATCTAAGTTCAACCCATACACCATCGGGCCTAAGCACTATGCTTGGTGCTTTACGGACAAATTGTCCGATTTTGTAGCCACGTATTTCAGCCTGGCACTTGGAAGTTGTGCTGAGATGTTGTTGGGTCACCTCGATATCGCTGGCGTCGAGCTCATCCGGTACAGTGCGTCTGACTTTGGGAGGGCGATGGCTGCTAGTTCTTGAAAGTGTCCTCTTCGTGCATTGTGGGGTCTGAAGAGAGCGCTCCAATTTAGGATGAGTAGGTGCCCTCCTGAGCACCAGCGGGTCGTCATCGTCGTCGCTATCTGCCATCATGTTTATGCTGACTGGACCATTATCGTTCTGGCTGATGAACAAAGGTGACTCGTCATGATCGTGACGGGCTTGTGCTTCATCACGAATGTGCGAATTGTCGTTGCAGTTGCCGAAGCAGCCGTCTCGATTGCGCTCCGCTGCAATTGAGCTCACTACAGCTTGCAAGGCATCCTTACACTCAAGCAATGCTGCTTCCTCCTTATCAGCGAGTGCTGTATGATAAACTCTTATGAGATCCTGTATAGAGGCGGTTAGTTGGCTGCCAGTGAGATTACAGCGAAGCATGTAGCCTGGCCAAGGAAAACCCTCACAAGGCGTAGCTTCTTGATACTGGACAGCTTGCGCATGGCTGCGCCTTCAATGTTGTCGTAGTCATCCTTTGCCTGCGCGAGGGCACGTTGTGCCTCTGCTAAGCGACTTTTGGCATTGTTTAATGGGTCAGAAGCCTCGATCTCCATCTTCAACAAATCAGCTAGCGCCTCGATGTACATATGATCTTCCATCTGCACCTTCGTGAGCTGACATGTTCGATATCTGGAAGAGTACGGTAGCAGACCTTTGGCTGAGACAGCCGAGAAAGGCCTCCTCTGATCCTATGTTATCCTGTGATACTAGAAGAGCATCTATATCTGTAGCGATAGCGATTGAAGTACAAGTGGCGTACGTGAAGTCCTAATGTCTACACACCAAGGTGATCAGGACATGATCAAGTGGTGTACACGCGGACACTGATGTCAACTCATCTACAAACAGCGCATAAACAAACAAGACCCTGATCCAGGAACATGGTGTCGAGCCTGCAAGTCCCAACGATTTCGAGATACCAAGCTAGGAACTTGCAACGAACGTGGAAATCAATTGAACATTCTCGCAGCACCTACATTCTCTTATAAGCCAGCTGAGAGCCATATTAGCATTTCATCTTCTGTATCCGTGAAGTAGAGAAACCTACCTGGCTTAATCCGGTAGCTATGACATCTACTCTATTCATGTATCATGCTTTGCTCCATAACATTGTCAAACCTCCGTATGTTTTTGGATGTCAGGAGTACAGAGGTGAGGCTTATTCATAACCATGTGCAGTATCTGATGTCTTACATATACTGTCAGGATACAACCTCAACACTGTGATGACACTACTGATCTTATTGGCTGAAGTGCAAATAGTAAAGGGAAGTGGCAAAGCTTGCCAAGGTTAATGTGGTGCTTGGGATGTAAGATATTGTAGCTTGAAATGCTGATTTTCATTCTTTAGGCAGGAGACAATTTAATGAAAGTAACGTGCAGGCTTGAAAGCACTGAGACCTACTAAAGGCATCTGAACGCCTTGTTATGCAGATATGCAAAAGGTTCACGACCATACGATTTTCCACCCTTGCCAACCCATTTCCCTAGTCCAAGTCCACCAAGTCCATTAATCATTATTCAATTCCCGCAATGCAAGTTCGTTATCCATTAAGCCGTCCATTTTGGTCCAAGATCGTGCTGCAGTATCGAGCCGATCTTTATGCACATTCATCGAGATGAGCGCTTTCTGCGTCCATGTGTCAAACCACTCAAGGGGTTTAACAGTAGATGTTGGCGGAAGTTTCGTTGACCCACTGTCCGTCGATGGCAGGGACGAAGTCGTCTGGGGTGAGGTAGGTTCCGAACATGACACAACCGACTGAAAGTACGCCTCCTGTAGTGCCATAATAACCCTTGGGAGTAGGTGCATTGTTGGCGAAGACGACACTCTTGCAGCCAGTGACAGAATTGCATTGCTCTAGGCAGCCCTCGTAACGTTTGTTGTAAGTGTAGAAGTCAGGCTGCTCGAGGTAGTAAGAGTAAACAGTCTGGTTCATGACGGCATCCGAGGGCTTCCAGCTGTTGACGGTGCCGTTGCCAGGGTGGTCTGATGCATGTGGAAGAGCATTGATCAGAGTGCAATTTGCAGGAATCGGAGAGAAGGCAGGTCCGCCAGCTCTAGGCTTGAGGGGCGAAGCCACTGCGAGAAGCGGCAGGACGGCAGATGTGAGGAGAATAGAGAACAGCATGGTGATGATATGCTTGGGTTGGGTTTGATTGTAATTTAGTGTAGAGGGTATTTTTGTGATGTAGAGGAAAGCACAGGTTGAGTTTTATATGTGCTTTAGTAGCAAGTATGAACCAAGCTGAGTCGATTTATATATGGTATGTCGGGCTTAGGAGTGAAGAGGAGAAGGCTGAAGAGTGAATCAGGGTTTTGCTTGCTTCGAAAGATACAGTGTGATGAGTTGATTTACCTTCAAAACAGCGACGGGGTGATGTGCCTTTTGTAAAATGTGAAGGCTTCTTGGTTCGCGTTGCGACAGTGAGGTACCAACCAGACGTCACTGCTATATTGGGAAGCATCTGCAAGAATTTTGTATCCGTGCAGAAGCCGTCTGGGTCAAGCAGGGGAACTCTCGTGCCAGATCTCATTGCTGACTGGGCAAGTTCCTTTCCGCACAGCACACTACATGTCCGCCTTGATGATCATTGGATGTCACAGGGCGATGAGGGCGCACTAGCAGGGTCCGTCAGGGCACTTGCATACTTCGCCCCAAAGCCAAAGCTAGAAAATCATCCGTACTGCGGCTGGCAGCCGCATATTTTCTAGCTCAGTTACATCCAAGGCCCAACCAGGGTCTCTGAAAACGCTCATGCATGACGAATACTGGATGTTCATGTTCAAGATAGCTGAGGTCAAAGTTTCCGACTGGAATGAGTCGAGTGGTATAGCTGGTGGCACGTTTACTGTTTTGGTTTCACCGCTCTGTTGCTTCTCCCGCGTGGCTTGACACGTGAGTAGATTCTCTGAGCGTGGATTGCATGGCTGGTGAAACTCACACAGGCAAGCATTGTACCTCGATCCTGAGCTATAATTGAAACTCCCGGCCTCTCCGTTACCAGCCTGCGGAATGGTATTGGACTTGTGTTCAGAAGGGTTGCCTTTTCGTGTTCAAAGGGTGAAGTAGAGACGCAACATTCCATTCTGCTATCGTGTATGCCGACTGTTCTAAAAGTGGCGTCTCTCCTGTTGTATCGTTCTCCGCACCCGTTGAGACTGAGACGTCACTCTGCAACGCTGATGAGTTCATCTTCCGCGACCATGGCCTTTTACCTTCTCCCTTAATGCAAGGGAGTTGTCGTGAGAGAATCCAAAGCAAATATGCCCAAGTCGCGAAACGCTCGTGCATCTCGTGACCTCATGCGAGGCTCATGAGATAGAACGCGTGTGGATTTCGTGCGGTGAAGATAAGAGAAACACACAATGATGGATATGGTACAGTGGTTGATGGAGTACAAGACATCGAGTCGGAGATAAAATCGTGGATCACAGAATCTAAGGTAAGGTAATCAGCCAAACCCGTGTTCTGGTACGGCAAACAGGTGCTACAGTAGGCTATGCCGGGGAAACCTCCACATCCTTATCTCCGTGCCGATATGGTCTTCTCGTCGGTTTATCGATTCATGAATCGGGATATACGATAACACATATCTAGCTCATCCGTGGAATCCATTTGCAGCAGCAGCAGTCCTTGTATCTATCAATAGAACGTCAGCATCTGCCTCCTTGTGAGGTGTTTGGTCCATCTGCACCCCTCCAAATGTCACTTTCCACACGTCCGCAAGTTCTAGATGCTACCTTCACAACGAGGTTCAGTAGCTTGAAGTCGGTAGCATTGCGTCATAGACGCTGTGTTACTACACCTGCAATTGTCAGCAATGGCAATAATAATACCAGGATATCCTTTCAAGGCTGGGGCGTCGTTCGAGGACCGCATACACCTCAGCTCAAATCATTTGATTCTTTAGTCACACTTCCATCCCAAGTGAGATTCAAATCGCACAAGCCCAAAATGACGGAATCGTCCCAGAACCCACTGTCCGGCCTCTGGAAACCAAGCCACTTGCAGCAGCTCTTCTACGGATCCGACTCGGTGAAACAGCATCTTTTGGAGTGTCTGCCGAGCGAGACTTCCAAGGCGTTCATCATCACTGGATCGTCTCTCGCGAACAAAACACCTCTGATCAAATCCGTTGAATCTATTCTCGGCTCCCGCCACGCGGGTACCTTCTCCGACATCAAGCAACATGCTCCGGTAGCACAATTAGACCAAGCGACGGAGCTCGTACTCAAAGACTCCAATATCGCCACCATCATCAGCGTCGGTGGCGGAAGTCCCATCGACTCCGCCAAAGCAATCTCTCACCGTTGCAACGAGAAGAACGGCAAGTTTCTCCACCATGTCAGCATTCCTACCACCTTGAGCGCAGCGGAATGCACCATGCTAGCCGGGTTCACGAACGAAGACGGCCAGAAGACGGGTGTCAGAGGTCCGGAATTGCCTCCTCACGCCATCATCTACGACTCCAAGTTCGCGCTCGAGACACCACCTCATCTATGGCTATCGACGGGACTGAGAGCGCTAGACCACGCAATGGAGCTCATGTACCACCCGACAGCATCAGAGATGCCCTGTCGCCAGCTCGCCCTGATAGCAGCCGGCGACCTCTTCACGAACCTCCCGAAATACAAAGCAAACCCCAAAGACGAAGACGCCATCACGCGCCTGCAACTGGCCTCGTACGCCTCCCTAGGCTTCATCGGCTACAACCTCAAAGGCGGCCTAGGACTCAGTCACGCGCTGGGCTACGCCCTCGGCTCGCCCTACAGCATCCCCCACGGCGTCACAAGCTGCCTCACCCTCGGCCACGTCGTCAAGCTCAAGGCGAGCATGGACGCGGCCTCGGCGAGCCAGATCGCACGAATGTGCCCGTTCGTGGGCGTGCAGCGCACCGGCGACGACGCCAAGGACGGACAGGCTGTCGGACAGGCCATTCTGGATCTCGTCGAGAGCATCGGCGAGAAGACGGATTTGAAGACGTATGGAGTCGGCGAGGATCAGAAGGGGGTTATCGCGAAACTTGCGACGCAGAGTGAAAGCGGCCCGCTTTATGATGCTGTTTATAAACTTGTCGAGGGGCTTTATTAGGATGTGAGAGAGTGTGGTCGGGTGGTTATTAGCATTTGCTTCTTGCTCATAGTTACCGATAACACATGTCGCGCATCCCCTCAGGTAGAAAGTAGCAAAGCGCATTTGACATCCCACAACACCTGCGCTTGAAAGTAGAAAGTAAAGACAGACCTCCCGCGCAAAGAATCCGAACACCGTTGCTCATCGCCCACCATAGACATACGGATACAACAAAGGGCCACCATCAGACGGAACCCTCAAAGCGAAAAGCGATAGAGAAAAGAAAGAAGAAAAATCATCATCGCCACGCAGGACTACTGCCCAACCCCCTACTGCCAGCGCCTCCACTAGCGAGACTCGGCGCGCTCTCAAACTCCATTTCCCACTCGTCGACTTCTTGAAAGAAGCGCTTTGCGTCGCTGAGATTACCGCTTAGCAGGGCCGAGCCTCCCTTTCTACTTTTATTGTTGCTGTTGTCTTTGATGGTCTCGATGCTCGTGTCCGGAGGCGTGTTGTCTTCGCTTTCGAGCTCTGTGAGAGACGACGAGTAGGTTGGGTTTGTGTTGGTCGTGGGTCTGTTGGGCGCAGCGGTGTTTTCTTTGTCTGAGGATGACAAGGACGATGTTGCGTCTGATGAAATGGTTATCGCGGCGGCGCGAGAGTAGGTTTTCTTTCCTTGGGGTTTGCCACCGCCAGAGCCCGTTCGTTGATTTCGTGCCGAGGTGACATTGGTCGAGCTCTTTTTCGTTGGCTTGGTGTTGTTGTTTCGTCGTCGAGGGTGTCCGAAGACGCTCTCGTCGCTGTGGAGTTCTGAGAGCGAAGACGAGGACGGGATGTCGTACTCGCTGCGGTCCGCTTCCGCGGCTCGTTGGATCCGGCGTTTGGGGAGCATGGCCCGCAAAGTTGCTGTTGTGAGAGGCTTCGGCTTGGCTGATGGATGGTCACGTGTGGTCCGAGTAGTATTTGGGGATATCAAAGGTCTGGGCGATGCTGCACTGAGAGACATAGGAGACGCAGGAGGAGATGAGGACATTGGATCGGCATAGGTAGAGCTGAGTTGGCTTTGATGAGGAGATTGCTGAGATGCCTCCGGAGCTGAGGCCGGAATTCTCTCGGTCAGGTCATCGTCCAATGCATCTGACTGGAGAGCAGGTGACAGCGGTGACGAAGCTCGGTGCGATGGCGGTGCTTGCGATTGTGGAACCTGAATTGCAAATGGGAGATGGTCGCCACCTTGCTCCTCCAAAACGTCTGACTTGCGTTTTCGGGTGGATCTCGGGGTTTGTATCGGCGTTGCTCCGTACAAGCTATCTTCATCGTCGTTTATGACAGGGGACTGCGGCTGTAGTGACTGAGAAGGTCGAGATGCGGACTTTGACCGTGAACTTCGACCGGTTGTGGGCGGAACGGGCACTTCTGCTCTGTTCGTTTTTGAGACTTGCAGAGGGGTGGATTCATCATGCGGAGCAAAATCGTCCTCGTCGTCGCTCGCTCCAAGAGAGAAATCAGAGGTGTCGTCCCCAACTTCACGCGCCAAGTCAGGATTTTGGACCATCTGCAGCAGACTGGGCTGGCGTGGTCGACGGCGAAAGTTTGGCAGTGCGAGTACACTTCTATCAGCGCCAGGCGTGCTCTGCACCCTCAAGGTAGACTCTCGACGAGTGGCCGTCCCCGGTGCTGCCTTTTGCGCCGAGGGAGGCGCTCTCTGTGCTGTTGACTGTGCGTGGGTTGTAGGTGAAATGTTGGTTGGTGGTAATGCGGGCGCCGCCTCGACTTCTGCTGCAGCTGCTATGTCCTTTTCGACTTGTCTACTCCTCCCCGCTTGTGTCTTTGCTGGAACAGTTGCGGGAGCATTGCCCTCTTCTAGAGCCCTGGTGTCGGCCTCCATCCGCTGCTTCAGTGCCTCGAGAACCGCAGTGTCAACCTGACTCTTGACCATCTTTTTGGCCCTACGACCTGGTCTGGCGCCTCTTAGTGGTGCATCTTTGGGCGCTGCTTCCTCTGCTCGTGTTGTTCCTATTTGGACAGCATTTTCCTCTGGTTGTACGACGCGTCTTGTTCGTGTGGTTCTAGCGGTGACAGCAGAGGCATCTTCCGGACTGGCGGGGATGGCCAAATCGTTGCTCGCTCTCGAACGAGTGTTTCGGGTTCCCGAGGTTCTCAATTGAGGGCGTGGAGTCGTGTTCTCGCTCTCTTCTGCTGTCAACCTCGTCGTGTCTCTAGTTGCAGTGCGCGATCGCGTGGCTTTTGCTGCAGGCGCAGTCGTGGTTGACGCGCTTTTTGCAGTCGTCCTGGCGCGTTTGGGAGGCATTGCGACGCGTAGACGAAGAATGTTGATGGTCTAGCGGGACAGTTTCCTTGTCGAGCGGTAAAGAATGGTGCGCTCCAGGTGCTCACAAATGCGACAAGAAAGTCCTCGAGGCTGCAACACTTCTCTGCTCTTCTCCAACCTAATGGAACGTAACTTCTATGACGCGGCAGTGAGAGAGCGCGTTATTTTGTGCTAGCCCCATCTGGGAGTCTTGGCGCTTCTGTCTCCCCCACCATCTGTTCACGCTGTCACGCTTCGCCACCTCCATACTAAAGTGCCTCGAAGTTGTATACCATCATTCGAAGATGATCCGGGCATAGGTAGGTTGATCGGAATGACTCAGCAAGCATCTGTCGCATAACAACAGTGTCGATGCAGACATATAGGCCCTCATCGGGTTTGGATGGAGCCTGTCCACTGGGTTCATGTTCGGGTTCACATAACTCCGCCACCTGTGGTGACGGGTACAGTAAGCGACATGACAAGTCGTGGGAGGAGCATACATCGAGTACTGTAATCTGCGGCATCGTACTACAACTGTGTCTCGCTACAGTATATGCAGCAGTAAACATCTAGCAAAATCTTCACCATTATTATTCCATTAAACCTCTTCGATACACGAGTTCTGGTACCGCCAAGCTTCGTCCGTGCTGGTGGCAGCTCGTCTGACCATACTTTACCTTCCGTATCAGGTCAAGCTGTGTAATTATAATCCACCACAACCTTCACTCATGTCAAGGAATATTTTTGCGCCCTTGACGAATATAATCTATCGATCTCGTCCCTCCACTTCTTTTTTACATACGGCAACCATGCATCGATCCCCCGCTGCCATTCTCAAGCATCCTATCCCCAGTGACGTCGACACGTCGATCCATCAGCCAAGAGACCCCAACACCCTGAGCAACTATAATGCCTGGAGGACTAAACATGTGACTGCAAACCTGGAAGTTGACTTCAAGGCGAGAAAGGTAGCTGGATCTGTCAAGCATGACATGAAAAGACTTGCCAAAGGCGTGCGAGAAATCGTGCTCGACACCAGGTCAGTGACGTAACAATATATCTCCCTGTGCGAAACAGCTATGAGTAGTGAATGTCATCTTTGCATTGTCCTTGTAAAGTTCCATGCCGAGAACCTCATGGGCGAGAAGAAGGATCTGCTAGATGCAGACAAAGAAAGACAACTTGGACTGACTTGACTGAAAGTTTCATCGACGTCACCGATGTCAAGATTGCTGGAAAGAAAGCAAGCTGGAAGATTGCCGAGCGCTCTGAGCCATATGGCAGCCCCTTGACCATTGACGTGCCTGACGACATCGAGCATGCCGACCTTGAGATTGTATTGTCCACTACGGACAAGTGTACAGCGCTTCAGTGGATGACGCCAGAGCAGACTGGCAACGGCAGACACCCCTACATGTTCTCGCAATGTCAAGCCATTCATGCCCGGTCTCTCTTCCCTTGCCAGGACACTCCGGATGTGAAGGCTACATACACCTTCAACATTCGCTCTCCCCTGCCAGTGCTTGCCTCTGGACTACCTACAGGATCGAAGTTGTTCGAGGCAGGCAAGAACGGCGAGCCAGGTACCTTGCTCTACACTTTCAACCAGGAACTCCCCATGCCTTCGTATCTATTCGCTCTTGCGTCAGGAGACCTCGCATCCGCATCCATTGGCCCTCGAAGTCAGGTCTGGACCGGTCCCGAGGAGCTCGTCAGCAGTCAGTGGGAGCTTGAGAGCACCGAAAAGTTCATCCAAGCAGCCGAGAAGATTGTGTACCCCTACGCCTGGACGACGTACAACGTCCTTGTGCTCCCTCCGTCTTTCCCATACGGTGGCATGGAGAACCCCATTTTCACTTTCGCCACCCCAACCATCATCTCAGGCGATCGTCAAAACATTGACGTCATCGCACACGAATTGGCACATTCATGGTCCGGAAACCTTGTGAGCAATGCTAGTTGGGAGCACTTTTGGCTAAATGAGGGCTGGACTGTCTATCTTGAACGTAGGATCATGGCTGCACTCCACGGCGAACCGCACCGTGACTTCTCGGCGATTATTGGCTGGAAGGCTCTGACAGACAGCATCAACAATTACGGTGAAGACCACGAATATACCAAGCTCATTCCCGACCTCAAGGGCAAGGATCCGGACGATGCATTCTCGAGCATTCCCTACGAGAAGGGTTTCAACTTTCTTTACCATTTAGAGAAGCTGATTGGACAGGAGAAGTGGGATAAATTTGTCCCCAGCGTGAGTCTTGCTGCTAGCTAGTAATGAAAACAGACGAGAAAGCTAACAGAGTCTTGCCAGTACTTCACCACATGGAGAGAAAAGTCCCTCGACTCCTACGACTTCAAGTCGACCCTGCTCGACTTCTTCGCGAAAGACGCCGAAGCCAGCAAGAAGCTCGCAGACCTAGACTGGGACACATGGTTCTACAAGCCCGGCTTCCCGCCCAAGCCAGACTTCGACACCTCAATGGTAGACGTGTGCTACTCCCTCGCCTCGAAATGGGAAGCCCTGAACACCGGCTCCTCTTCCTCTTCTTTCCAGCCCAAAGCAAGCGACATCGAAGGCTGGTCAGCGAACCAGAGCGTCGTCTTCCTCGAGTCGATCCAAACAATGACCTCGCCCCTGAAGCCCGAGCTGGTTGACCTAATGGGCAAAACGTACGGCTACGCACAGAGCAAAAACGTCGAGCTCGTCTCGCGATACTACGTCGTAGGCCTCAAGGCGAAAGACAAGAGCGTCTACCAGGGCGCCGCGGACCTGCTGGGCACAGTCGGGCGCATGAAGTTTGTCAGACCTCTGTACAGAGGCTTATTGGAGTGCGACGAGAAGCTCGCCAAGGCGACGTTCGAGAAGTACAAGGCGTTCTATCACCCGATCTGTAAGGGTATGGTCGAGAAGGACTTGTACGGACACGGCAAGGGGGGTTGAGATCGGCTTGGATGTCATATGCAAGAAAACAAAGGACGATTTAAGCTTCTAATATAAACACACATGTATTCAGTAGAGAAGAACCCAATGAAGGAAGAACCCAATGAAAAGAAGAGAAAAAAGCATTAAACTTCTACCACTGAGACTACCCTCCCTTACCTTACCTCACATACTGGTATGCCTTCCGTCCTCTGCACATGCTAGGTAGCTACCTCAATGGCTTTACTATCCCTCGTGACGGAAGAGGCAGCATTACAACTCATCGTCACAAGGCCGCCTCGGGGATAGATCATACATACGTGCATGCATATATGGATCCTTGCCCCTCCCTTTCCCCGCATTTTGGTTCGAGGTGTGTGAATTAGTGCACTGAGTGAGTGAATGAAAGACTGAGCGATAACCGAGTAAGCGAGTCAATAGAGTAAGCGAGTAAGCGAGTCATCAGAGTAAGCGAGTAAGCGAGTACCCAGCAACGGCCCTCACTCCCCTTGTCCATGACTGAATCCTGATATCTATCGCAGACTAGAAGGAAGTACTGCGTAAAGACAGAGATAAACATGTGCAGCGAGTGGGTGAGTGATCGTCGTGGGATAAGTTCTTCTTCTTCTTCTTCTTCTTCTTCTTCTTCTTCTTCTTTTAGAGATGACCAGGATGACACCTCGGAGACTGCAAGACGCAGAAAAGACAACGAAGAAGAAAAAGAGTGGGGGTATATAAATCCGCATATGTATTAATCACTACCTAAGTAAAGTAAAATGCCTTTCGTTTCGCTACTTTCCTCGTTTCGCTACTTTCCTCCAGCAGGAGTACCGACTGCTCCATCTTTTGATCATCGTGTAGTGGCTTTGACTGACAGGACTCACAAGAAAAGAACAAATAAAGCCTGGGTTGTACAAACTACACAGATTGCTGGTGTGAGCAGATAGGAAGAAAAAATAGAAAAGGGGGAGGGGGGATTGCGCCAAGACGTCCACGATTCGCTGATGATAAAACAATCCAAACAAAAATTCCATGCCCCTTTGCACAAGCTGGATCAGCAACCCAAGAACGTGCTCGAGGCACGAAGTCAGAGTGGCAAATTTGATCAGCAGGACCATGGCAAACCAGCGTCAATCGTCAGAAAAATCGTAATCAGAAAAGAGCAGTCTCGCGACTCTCTTTGCTTCTTCACTTCTCGCCATAGGCCACGGCAACCTCCTTCTTGTACTTCTCCAGGATGCCGCGTCTGTTCAGCTTCTGAGCAGAAGTGACAAGCTGGTTCTGGGGCGTCCATTCGTCGTCTGTAAGGACCACGCCCTCGATGATCTCAATACCGGAGAGGCCGCCCTTCTTACCGGCGGCTTGCAAGGTCTTGAGGACAACATCATGCATTTTCTTGTCATGGCAGAGATCCTCGAGGCCGCTGCCCTTGACGCCATTCTCGGACGCCAATTGCTTGAGCTGAGGCTCGTTGGGGACGATGATGGCGATGGGCTTGTTCTTGTGTTGGTCTGCATAGACACAGATGTTGCCGACAAGACCGGCAGATCTGTAGACTGACTCGAGCTGTGACATGGCGTTAGTGATGATAGCATTCAGAACAGTGACCATTGTACACATACCTTTTCGAGCGCAATGTACTCTCCGTTTTGCGTCTTGACCAAGTTCTTCTTACGGTCGATGATCTTGAGCTGTCCGAGCTTGTCAAACTCGCCGATATCTCCAGTCTTGAACCAGCCGTCTTCGGTGAAAGCCGCCTTGTTCTCCTCCTCATTGTCAAGGTAACCCTCGGTGACACCACCTCCGCGGATCCAGATCTCACCCTGAGGTGGGTTGTTGGTGGAGAAGTAACCAGCATCCTCAAAATCAACGAGCTTCATCTCAATAGAAGCAGGGATACCGCCAAGAGCCTCGTCGGTCCATGCAAGAGGGTCGGTGAGGGCACCCATGGCAGTGGTCTCAGTGAGACCGTATCCGCTGATCATGGGAGCAATGGCCATTGAAATGAAACGCTGCGTGTCCTTGGCGACGGGACCACCACCGTTCAGGCAGATCCTCAGACGACCACCGGTAGCCTCCTTGATCTTACTGAAGACAACGGAGTCGACGACGCTCGTACCAATTCCCGTGAAGGGAATGCCGGAGTGTTGCATCATCAGGCTCTTGGTAGTCATGGCACCCCAGAACATGTTGCGGGTGATGAGTCCAGCCTTGGACACCTTTCCGACAATGCCCTTCTTGACGGTCTCCCAGACGGCAGGGACACCGACAAGAATGGAGGGCTTGAACTCACGGATATCACCGGCGCAGTTTCTGACCGAGGCATCGGAGATGGTCTTGGGGTTTCCGTAACCCATGGTACCACCCCAGAACAGACAAGCGTTTTCGAAGACGAACTCCAGGATATGTGCGAGAGGTAGGTAGGTCAGTAGACCGTCACCGGGACCGAGGTAGGGACCGACGATAACATCGACACCAGCGACTGGACAATATGTGATTAGCCGCAATATCAAGTTCTACCTCAAAAAGACACAAGACTTACTGGCGGCGACGACGTTCTTGTGCTTCAAAAGCACACCCTTGGGAGCACCAGTGCTGCCAGACGTGTACATGATACAGCAGAGATCCTCGGGTTTCGGAGGAACAGGGTCGACGGGAGACTGCTCGCCGGCCTTGATGAGTTCGTCGAAGCTCTGGACGGACAGATGCGGATGGGCTTCCTTGAGCTTCTGAACATCGGCCTCCTTGACTTCCATGTAGCTGTTGTAAACGACGTGCTGGATGGCAATGTCACCACCTTCCTTGAGCGGAGCGATGAGTTTGGTGATGAGATGAGGATCGAGGAAGATTGCCTTGGCCTTGGTCTGCTGCAGGGAGTGCTTGAGACCCTCTTCTCCGAGAGTGTCGTATGCGGTGACGATGGGCATCGACTGTGAGGAAGCGCCTGTGTTTTTAGCATGTGATCAGTACAACGTCTACGTTATCCAGAAGAGAGCAAATCATACCGTGGGCGATTGCGAGCCACCAGGGGCTGGTCGAGGCGAAGATGTGCACTCTGTCTTCGGCCTTCATGCCGAGCGACCTGAAGCCGGCGCCGACCTTGAGGGCGAGCTTCTCGTACTCGGAGAAGCTGATGTAGTTGTAGGGGCTCAACTCGAAGTATGTCCACTTCTTGTCCTGCATCGTCTCTTTGCCGTCGATGACCTTCTTGACCTGCTTGGTCTCCTCGTGGGTCCTGATGAGTTTTCGGTGGCCGAGGGCCTTGGCATTGCCGAACTTGTTGGCGCTGCGGCGGAGGATGTCGTAGACGGTGGTGACATCGTCCGAGGGGATCAGGATGAGCTTGTCCTTTGCTGCGGGATGTCGACGGGGGATCGTCTCGCCGTCTTTTTTTGTGTAGCCCGAGGCCTCGACGGTGAAGGGGCCCTTCTTGTACGACTTTGGCTGCGGGACCATCGACTTGAGGTCGGCTCTGTTCATGATGTCGCCCATTGTGGCTTCGTTGGAGGGAACACTGTAGGCTGCTGGATTTGCTGAGATGTAGGGTTCGAGGAAGCTCATCAAGCTGTGGGCAGGCAGGCTGTCAAAGGACATGCGCACGTAGGCGTAGGCGTAGGCAGCAGCTAGTAGGCTGACGAGTGACAGCAACGACGACGACAACAAAGACAGGGATGTGGGTGGTGGAAGAGTGAAGTAGCAGAGTAGTACACAAGGTAATTATCGAGTGGTGAGAGTTAGGATAATACACCAAATCACAGATGCCGAGACATTGGGAAAGTGCACTCAATCTCTCACTCTATACGAGGAAGGTACAGGTAGGAGGACTCTGTTACTCCGCACAGGCCAAGCTGCGATGACCTCATCGCCGAGTTTGACCGTACCTTGAGGTAGGTAATTACCTTGCGCTTGCCTTTCGGAAACTTGGTATCCCGTGGGTAAACATGCTCGCTCTCTCTGCTGTCTTTTCCGACGAACACTACCAGCGGAGGTTGTCTTCGCATCATGCAGACGACGTAACGCTCGAAACAACCCTGCCATTCAGGTTGTCGCCACGCTTCATCACTTCGCAAGGTAAGGTACCTACTTGTAGACAGCAGTGAACATGGTCAAAGCTCCCTCTCGTTCCTCTTCATTGTCTCCAACCATCTACTACTCACACACACAAGCTTTTCGATCACCGTTGCCACAAGATCAGATGATGCCTCCCAAGACTTCGAGGCTTGGTACAGCATTTGGCGAGAACAACAGCCACTGGCTGGTGAGCATACAGTAGGTAGTAGTCAAAGTCAGGTATTGTAGGCAACCATCCGAGTCGAACCGTGTTCGTTGGGAACATGGCTACATCAAGTAGTTCAGATCATCCTCGTCGTCTTATCCGTTGCTTGTTCAGTATTTGGTAACACCAAGTTCCACGCAAAAGAGGCAATTTCTGCGAACGCCTCCCGGCCTCTGCGTTAATGCGTTGTCCGTATCAGGCATCGTGATTTTCTCGACATCTGTAGCATACAGTAGTATACAGTATTAAACTCGACTATATGTGTTTGAATTTCAACTGTACTGCATCTGGTGACGCAATACTGCTGCGTCTATTTCACGTAGATAATGTCATGCTCAAGTGAAGATGCAGTGATATCGTTTCCATCGCTCACACCCTTGACACAGCGCAGCCGCTCATCAAAGCTATGAATGACCTGTGAGTCTAATCATGGCTGTGTGCAGAGTCATCGAGGAACCTCAACGACCGAGTACATAGTGCTATGTGCCTCGAGGATAGAGAGATGCAGGGCTCTTGTATATTTATAATGGTAAAGTAGTACCTTCACAAGGCAGTGATGAAATGGGTAAGGTAGATTGAATAGATGGACAGGGTGACCACTACCCATTCTGACTTGACTTTCACTTCGCTAGATCAAGTCGAATACCCCATGTGTTACCCATTATATGACCGTTTTATCTCATGCATAGGGAGTTTACCACCGACCTCTCGAGTCTCTACACCCATTAGATTGCAATTCCTCCCACTTAACGAGGAGAACCTTAGGAGAGCACTGTGCAGGCTCTCAGAAGCGTTCTGGGCATTCTTTCTATCTGCATACAGTCCAAAATGCGACGATGTCAGGCCGGTCAGTCCAAACCTAGTGGTTCGGCGTGTGCCTTGCTCTGTCTTGCATGTTCATGTCTGGCTCTCCATAAATATTCTATCTATGACGAGGAGACGGGGAGGAATGCACAGCTAGATATACTCATTATGGACATCTTCGAGAGATTGAAGTGAACTGGAGTTAGCCTGCGGGTCTCTGCATTCCTTCTCTCTCGATTCTGCTTCTTTGAGCGTGGGACGCTATCTCGATGGATTCATGTTACTGGTCAGAAATCGTGCTTAAAGACACGAATCGGCATGTCTTTGGGAGAAGAAAGAGAGCTGAAGAACAAGAGATGTATTCACAGGGGGGACATGTCGAGTACGTTTGTAAACCACGGGGACCATTACCTTCGCTCTACTTATCGATAAGCCTAAACCAGCAGGCGGTGAACATGTCAGGCAGAACGTAAGAATAATTCTACCCCAAATTCTACAACATTTTTTTGGCTGCAGAAACACAACTTCCCACAAGACAAAAGCACATCCACCAAGCCTTCCCAGTGAAGCAAAAAGAAAAAAAAAATGTTCGCAGTCAAAGGCTGGAACGTGTCAGCCGCAGCGCTGAAAACACAAACCCAAGCGATCCCCAACATCTCGTCCAAAGCGACGGAAAGCAAAAAAGACAAAGACAACGGCAGCGGCGAGGGCAGCGAAAAGTCGTCGTCCAAGAAGAGAAAACGAGGGGAGCTCGCGGCGCCGACGTCCCAAGTGACGGATGAGAACGTGGGAGATCTGTGGGGCACGGCCATCGAGGGCAAGAAGCCCAACAAGAGGGAGCGCGCCAAGTTGAAGAAGCAGAAGCTCGAGGAGGATCTCAAGAACGGCGTTGTGCCCGACGTGCCCGAGGCCAAGCAGCCTGTGCATTGGAATCAGCAGGCGCCGACCAAGAGCGAGGCGGAGAAGGCGGAGAGAGAGGCCGAGGTCAAGAAGAGCAGGAAGGACAAGAAGGAGGCGAACAAGAAGAGGAAGGGCGAAGCCACTGGCTCTGCTACCACTACAGCGTCCTCGGATGCAGCGAAACAGGTCGCAGCCGGCGTCCCTGCCGCCATGCCCTCTCTCCCCGTCAACGCCAAACTCACTCCCATGCAAAGCGCGATGCGTCAAAAGCTCATCTCGGCACGATTCCGCCATCTCAACGAAACCCTGTACACAGCGCCTTCGACGACCTCGCTCGATCTCTTCTCTCAGAACCCCGAGATGTTCGACGACTACCACTCGGGCTTCCGCCAACAAGTCACGACCTGGCCCGAGAACCCCGTCGACAGCTTCATCCGCATGATCCGCGAGCGCGGCACAGTCAAGGGCCCTAGATCCCAAAAGCAAATGTTCCGCGAGAAGAAAAAGGGCAAGGAAGTCGAAGGCGACGGCGGCGAGAAAGCAGGCGACCCGCTACCGCGCACGCACGGCACCGCCATCCTGGCAGATCTGGGCTGCGGCGACGCGCGCATCGCTCAGACCCTGACCGAGTCCAAAGACGTGACCAAACTCAACCTCAAGATCCACTCCTTCGACCTGCAGAGCCCCTCACCCTACGTGACCAAAGCCGACGTCGCGAACCTGCCTCTGGCGGACGGCAGCGTCGACGTGGCCATTTTCTGCCTCGCGCTCATGGGCACCAACTGGATCGACTTCATCGAAGAAGCCTACCGCATCCTGCACTGGAAAGGCGAGCTGTGGATCGCCGAGATCAAATCGCGCTTCGGACGCGTAGGTGGCAGCGACGGGCTCAATGCCAAAAAGGGAAAACCCGTCGAGCACAGCGTAGGCAACAAGAAGAAACTGGCCGCCCTGAAAAAGAAACAGGCGCAAGAGGCGCTGATCAAAGACGAGCGCGACGACGACGAGGCCCTGCGCACAGAGGTCGACGAAGACGCCCCCGCCCTGTCGCGCGAAGAAACCGACGTCTCGGCCTTCATAGAAGTGCTGCGCCGCCGCGGCTTCGTGCTCAAGAACAACGAATCGTCAAGCGTCGACCTGTCGAATAAGATGTTTGTGCGCTTCGAGTTCATCAAGGCCGCGGCGCCGGTCGTGGGCAAGAACTTTGATCCTGAGCAGGACGCCGAGAGAGCGGCTGCCAAGAAGGGAGGGGAGACGTGGAAGCCGAAGGACAAGAAGAAGTTTATTGAGAATGATAGCAGGGAGGACAAGGGCCCGAGTGTCGAGGATGAGGCCAAGGTGCTTAAGCCTTGTTTGTATAAGATCCGATAGTCGGGTTCTCTATTTCTTTTTCATAGCTCATTGTGAGTGTCGGTGTATGCGATACCTGAGTCAACGACGACTTTGTCTCTTCTCACTTATGTGTATCTCGACTTTCGCTTTGATGTGTGCTGTCTCACCTTTTCCCCGTGATTGCGCTCAGTCAAGGACCAGGTTTGCGACTTGGCTAGGCCACGAAAAGTTCGAACGGAGAGGTCAAATACGCTTCTGCTTCTACTTGGAGAGGGGATATCATATTAGATGCGCAGTTGGCATCGCAGCGTCTCCAGAACCCCGGAAAGAAAAAGAAATCAAGCCATGGTATCAACATTGACCCTCCACCCCCTCAGATCATCCCTGTAAGGATTATCAAACTCATCGACCTCGTTCGAAGACTTAGTCTTGTTCTTGTTCTTCATCATGTTCTCCAACTCGACTCTCCTGGCCTGCTGATGAAGACTCGTGCGCCCGGAGAAGATGCCGTGTTTGCCCAGCCCTCCGGCGTGCGGCGTGCTCCAGTCGCCGCCGCCGTAGCCTGAAGTGCTATGTTTCGAGTCCGTCGACTTGTGGTAGCTGTGGTGGCGCTGATGACTATTCGTAGACGAACGTGTGGGGCTTTTGGATCGGGGGTGCCGCTGATGGTCGTCGGGGGCGAGATGGGCCGAATGCGTCGACGTCTGGTCGTCGGCGTCTTCTGCGGATGCGTGGGCTTGCTTGTCTTTGTCGTGCAGGTGGCTGCCCCACCCGTCGCCGCCGGAGAATATGTCTTCTATGCAGTCGTCGGCTTTGAGCTCGCCAGGCTGCGCGACCCACGACGCTGCGAGGTTGCGGCGGTACATGTCCTGCATTTCGCCGGCGTCTCGCGATTTGCTTGATAGGGATGGCATGTGCCCGATGTCGTCTATGCCGTCGGGTGCTTCTTGCGCCATGACACCTGTTATACCGCCGAATACTGGGGCTGTCTTGAGAGGTGGACTGGGAGGGGATTAGTTGAGTGGGAGCTAAGATATGGTTTGAGGGAAGCGGCATTACGCATAGTAGTTGTGGTCACCCTCAATGTGCTTCATGTAGATGCCAACCTTCAGCGTGCTGTTGATCTTGCTGTCTTGCATGAGATATCTCCTCGTCACACCTTCCTCCTCGCTTCCTTGACTTTGTTCGCTGGCATCGACGTACTCGGCCAGATTCAACTTGATGTTTCCCAGATTCAAGCGCTCACCCTTGCCACCGCTGGAATACTCCTGCAAGACTTCGAAGTTGATCCATGACTCCTGCAGCATCTGGTCCTTACCAACGAGCAAACGGACGGGGATTATATTCTCGTAGCCAAAGTCGACCTTGTGGTCCTTTATGGCACATTTGCCGGTACGACCGCGGTGTTCTGCCGCCGTTGATGCTGGAAGATGCCATTTGACAAAACAGCAGCCAGAGACCAGTGGCACATTATTAAGGTCGATGACGCGAAGGGTCAATTCGAACCGGGGCTATAGTATCAGAAAAGGCATAAGTACACAATAGTCCTTGTTACGATTGACACCTTTCTTCTGGACATTTGATTGATCTGCGTACCCGTCTAGCTTTGGGGACTTGTATGTTACTCAAGGTCAGCGCGTGGGCTCTCAAGACCTGCGACGGCTTTGGCATAGACATGGCGCATAATCACCGACGACGCGGGGAGAATGTGGAGGAGGAGTGGAATGATGAGTAGAAGGATGAGTAGAAGGACGACAGGTCATGCTCACCAAAGGATTGCATGCTGCTGCTGCGTGATGCCGCAAGCTGGTGTGCTGACTACTTGGGTTTTATCATTCGCGACTGTTTCCTGTTTCTTTCTAGTCCGATTGAGCTCTCAACTCGTTCGATTGCCGGTCCCACCGCTGTGCACTATGCGCTTTTACACGCTATATGCGGTATTTTATCTGGCAATAGCAATAGCGGGTCTGGATGCACTGAGGTGCCGAGAAGTGAGATCGGATCTGTCGGGTCCGCAACAGGCTCCTCGGTTAGTAATTGCACCCTTGCCAGTCTTCTGCTATCCCATTAAAGCCTAGAAAGGCGGCCCAAAACAGTAGCAGGTTCTATATGCGGATTGGTGCGGGTAAGAGTGCTGCGAGGTCAGTTACGCTAGGTACAGTACAGAGTAAGCAGCAGGGGGGCCCCATAGTTGTTCTACTTTTGGAGACCCTGATTAGGTAATGATGCCTCAGGTCACAATTGAGTGATCCACAGACTGCGGCTTTAACATGTGAAGCAGCCGATGACGGTTTGATAAGATATTGATGATTAAGGTAAGGTACTGTTTTACCGTGAAAGGCACTCCACTCAGGGTCGAATGCCTCACCGAGTACAAGGCAGCAACTGCCAAGGTTTCAATCCAGCCCTATCGAATCTCGAAAACATGACGTCCAAAAGTAACAATTTAGCTTCATCCAGGGCCGGCCTCGATTTTTGATGGAATCGGAGATGTGTATACATTTATTTTGGGCACAGAGGAAGCTGGATAACGAGAGAAAGTCGGAGGGAGATCTTTGTGTGAATGTTGTCGTCCTCAACTGCAGATGCGTCTATCTGTCTGAGATGCCACCTGCGTCTTCTCATACGTCAAATTGCTCCTCGAGCTCGTCCGACCTTCCAGCAACGGCGCCACCAGTCATCCGAGAGAATAGTTCCTGAGAATGAACAATCTGCCGGGCAACAGCATGGGGCCGAGTCAGAGAAGCCGAATACTTTGCGCATCCGTAGAGGACCTAGAAGTGCCAGAAAGCCTCGCTTCCGGGAAACAACTGCGAGGCTGCCCATCGCGAGTCTGAATGCCGATACTGAAGTCATCGTCTTGCGAGATTTGCCCAGTGATATTCACTTCAAGATCAATGGACCACCCAAAGCTGTGCAGCAAGATGAACTGTCAAAAGACCATGCCGAGATCGAACCCGCCTTGACCGCAAAAGACATTGAATCTTTTGCCAGTAGCAAGACGAAGAAGCCCTTGCAGAAGGAAGTCAACGCCTCCATTGATGCCTCTCGATTTGTCGAAGCCGAGGTCGTCACAAAGCAGCAGTACGAAGACAAGGTCAAAGAGCTGGTGACATCGTATAGTATAGGCCAGCTGCGCAAGTACGCACTTCCAAAATCGACACGAGCAACGAAGGCGCCTCAAGTTGGTCCATATCCCCCCGAAGCCAAGGGTCTCTCGATTTCCAGTGTAAAGAGGCAGCTATCAGCCACCCAATGGACCCCGCTCACGGGATCGCGTGCCGTCCCCGAGAGAGAACGGCTTCCTTATGGGAGATATGGCTTGGCTAAGAGGCAGGCAGCCGAGTATATATTGCGCGACTGCTGGAATGTGCGCATCGAGGATGAGCTGAGTGAAGTGGGGGAGCTCAACATCTATCTGAGACCCATACAGTTAGACCTCTGGCTCAACAGTACCTCGGAGGCTGTCAAAAGCGTCATGCCTTCGAGCCGCTATTACCAGAACTCCAAACTTCAGCTTCTGTCTTCAGAAGGCACTCTGCGACTCACTGGTCCCAAGGCTGAAGTCGAAGCCATGGCAGGCACCATACAGGAGGCCTTTAAGAACAGCGGCCATTTTACCATTGACTTGAACACTGTCACCCTTTTGTTGCCTCAAAGCACTAGCTTCGACACGATATACTCGACTGCTCAGCTGAGGGAAATAATGTCTCTCACCAATTCGAACATCATCTACGATAAATCGGAGAACAAGGTAAGAGTCACCAACTTCGACAAGGACAACATGCGCGATACCTTACGCTTGCTATATTCTCTCCTACCTGTCCCGTCACGCAAGACTATTTCCGAAACTCTCCAAATGCAGCAGTCCGAAAAGCAATTCATGATGTCAATGCCTCGTGTCAATGGTCTGCCGTATCGTCATCGCTCAGAGCATCTTGGTCGCCTGGTACAGGTCGCATCTAAAGCATCCAGAGGAAGCGTCAGAATTGATGACAAGAGCGACAAGCCAGACTCGAAGCAGGATGATCGAGAGATGATGGTCCAGACATTGTCCAAATGCATACCATCTTCCCCACGCGAGGCCGTGAAAGGTCTTTATGTGTCTGACCAATACTGGAATGCTGAACCCGAGCAATTACCCTGGAAAGCCAGGATAGGACAATTGCTCCGCCCCATAACTGGCCCTAACCCGGTCGTCGCTGATGCGCCTATCGTCTTGACGCCAAAACATGATGCTGCAGTGAGTCCGTCTTCAAATTCAAAGTTCATGCCAAGTTTTCCTGCGAGCCTCGGGGCTCTGTCACAATTGGGCCTGCTCAGCAACCCCGTCGGAATGGAGTCGCCAAGCCAAGTGGTGAAACGGAGGCAGATGATACGTCCGCCGGTGCAACTGATAGCAAAGCTGACGCCCTCGCCCTTTTCTGACCTCGGCCCGCTCGCAACGAGTATGTTTCCTGAAGTCACACTCAAGTTTCGGGAGGAATTGCCCGTCAATGAGCATGCTACACAAGCCCATCAGCCGTCCGGGCCCCCAGAGTTGAAGTTTGTCGGTATGCAAGCTACGCTGGCGCACGAGATGGTGGATGTAGCCCTGCCAGATCAGTCAGTGGATTTGCGTTTCGATCGCAAATTGGTGTTGAAGAGTAGACGAGCCGAGGACGACGCCCATATCAAGACCTTCATCTCTGTAATCATCAACAGCGAGAAATCCAAGGAAGGGGTCATCCGTGCACCTTCGACGCTGACGCTTGATCTGCCGACCTGGACGCTGAAGGCACCCGTGGTAGATGGGTTCGATGACTCGGAAGCGGTACAGACCTTGCAAAAGAAGTGGGAGAGTCTCTCGAAGAAGCAAAGTGCCAGCATGACGTACAACTTCGCGGGCTTCGAGTACAGGGAACGCAGAAACATTGATCCCGCACAGGGAAGCCTTGCCAAGGATGCATACTTCTCGCCCGAGCACGTTCTGAGAGTTGAACACGTCGAGGGAGGTATCATGTTTGGAAAGAGGGTGCAAGCGACTATCTTATCGAAGCAGGAACATGTGCCACTTCACCGGACCATGTCACGCAGAGGTGAAGCTGAGCCTGCACTACTTCGCACCGTGTTGCCCATGCCTGCCATCTTCAGGAGCAAGATCGAGACATCGGCATCGGAAGAGACTGGTCCCAGAACAGAGCAGAGATTGGTTCGCACTACATTGTCACTTGTTGACCTTATCGATAGGGTGCAGCGAAGGGAATGGAGACTCAGTCCCACGGTTCAACAGAAGATCAAAGTTTCCAATGCCCGTCGACAACACGATGCCAAAACAAAGTTTGTGCAGGGGGAGCAGAAGCTGTACAGATACGCAGACCGAAGTGAACGACCTGACAAGGATGGTGGAATAGAGGAACCTGACACTAAAGTCGAGACAGCGGATGATGTCAAAAATACCCTGATTCCAGAGGCATGAAAGAACGAACCATGGCTGAATCCCAACGAGTGATGAGACTCGACATTTCACATTACCCACTCAACTCTGTACAATACTTGTATATATATGTGTGTATCTATGTTTCAGCTCGTGCAGCTGCGAGATACCTATACTCACTATATGTCTCTAATAGCTCTCACGGCATGGAGTATGACGGAGTTATAAGTTCGAGGAAGGTTCGGGAAAGAGTCGCGGATCGCTATTGCTGACCACCGGACTTGGTCCGTGCGGCATATCCCGGGCTACAACTTTTGTTGCTCCGCCATTGCCATGAATTAATTCCCATCCTGATGATTGAGGGAAAGGCTTGATATACATAGACATACAGCGATCCTTGTTTAGATTCCATTTGCCAGCATCTCGTCCCTTTTCTTTTGCCAGTGCTGTCCTATTTCAGATAGCCTTCATAAAACCACAAGCATCCACAATGAGTCTGGCCTCGCCGGCTCTGCTCTCAAAGAGCGCTGCTGCTGCAGCCCCACTACGACTCCTCGCATCAACCAGACACAGCAATTGTCCATTACATCAGGAAAGAAGCCCCAACACAAGGTCTCTCTATACTCACAATGGAAGCCATCCATTGTCGCAGCGTCATTCGACCATGGGACAGAAGAGCGCCTCGATGCGCAAGGTCAGGACACAGGCAAGAGTCAGTAGTTCACCCATTATCCTCATCATCGTCATCGTCATGATCACCTTGATGCTAACAGACATAAATGACAGTCATTCCATGCAACCAGCACAGCCCGCGCAATGAAGGATCCCTACGCCGCCCTCGGAGTGTCGAAGGGTGCCTCGGCCGCCGAGATCAAGAAGGCCTACTACGGCCTGGCCAAAAAGTACCACCCCGACACCAACAAAGATCCTTCCTCCAAAGACAAATTCAACGAAGCCCAATCAGCCTACGAGACGTTGTCCGACCCGAAGAAAAAGGAAGCGTACGACACCTATGGCAGCTCTGCCTTCGATCCCTCTGGCGGATTCAACCCTGGCGCCGGCGCCGGTCCCGGTGGAAACCCCTTCGCTGGCGGAGGCTTCGGTGGATTCGGCGGTGCTGCGGGTGGAGGTTTCGGTGCCGACTTCAACTTCGAGGATCTGTTCTCTGCATTCGGAGGTGGCAATGCGCGAAGAGGAAGAGGCGGCAGACAAAACCCGTTCCAGGAAGAAATTCTGGTCGGCGAGAACATCGAGGTGCAGACCAACATATCCTTCATGGACGCTGCCAAAGGCTGCAGCAAAGACATCCACATCACCCCACTGGTCAAGTGCAAAACGTGCGATGGGAACGGCTTGAAAAAGGGACAGAGCCGAAGCCAATGCAAGAGCTGTAACGGAAGCGGTACGCGGGTTCACTTTATGCAGGGTGGTTTCCAGATGGCCAGCACATGTTCCGCTTGCGGCGGCCAGGGTGTCACCATCCCCAAGGGCGGCGAGTGCGGAACCTGCAAGGGAGACGGCGCGGTACGCGAGCGCAGGACAGTCAATGTGGACATTCCCGGTGGCGTAGAAGACGGCATGAGGTTGCGCGTATCGGGCGAGGGTGATGCTCCGCCCACCGGTCATGCCGCCAACCCAGGCGCGCGCAGCACGAAGGGAGATCTCTACGTATTCATCCGCGTAGCACCCGATCCAAAGTTCAGTCGCCAGGGTTCCGATGTTCTCTATACCGCCACAATTCCCCTCACGACGGCCATTCTCGGTGGCCAAATCACAATCCCCACACTCGACGGCGAAGCAATGGTCAAGATCGCGACAGGCACGTCGACTGGTGACCGTATCACTTTGTCTGGAAGGGGCATGAAGAAGCTCTCCTCCCGCCGCGCTGCCAACGGCGACTTGCGCGTTGAATTCAAGGTCCAGATGCCCAAATATCTTTCCGTCAACCAGCGCACAATTGTCGAGATGCTAGCAGATGAGATGGGCGACAAGTCAGCGAAGCGTGTCATGAATCTCGGAAAGTTGAAAGAGGACATTGAGAAGACGAGCGAAGGCGGCAGCGAAGCGGATTCGCATAAGAACGAGGGATTTCTCAAGAGCGCCTGGCATAAGATGACGGGCCAGCATGACAACCTCGATAAGGAAACCAAGGACGGCGAGGGCGAAGATGAGAAGAAGAAGTCGTGAGACTGCGAGTCTCTGCTAGGTCGAACAGTTGAGTTTGTTCTTTCTTCTCCCTCTTACCCACCGTTCTCCCAACTTTTTCATCACATATTCGCAAGAAACACCAGGCATGTACAAAAATCATCACCTCATTGTATAACAGATATCTTTTTGGACAAAACAGGGAGATAAGAGGTTTCCTCTGGCGTGCAGGAAAGAAACAACAAAAATGAACGCGGAGTCTGGCATATAGGTTTGGGGTGAGGAAAAGAGAAAAAGGTCCCCATATAGAGGCGGTTTTCTATCACTTCTTACGCATCACCCTGTTTCGTGCGGAGACGCATCACAGTGTCATGATGATGCCCTTGATGTCAAGCTTGACTATAAAACCAGGAGAGAGAACTGCGCGAATATGTCACGGATCTCCGTGATATCGTTACTGTATATATATACTACCACCCAGCTCTTGTTTTCCTGTTGGTTTTATCACTACCCATCTCCCTTTTCTTTGTGCGGCCAATGTTGGACTGAAACCGCCCTGTACTATATACCTCTTCATACCCCCTCAGCGCTACCACCGGAACAAAGAAGTAGGAGGAGGAACAGCTGGTAGTGTCGTGGAAGTTGTCTGGGTCTCTCTACTCAACCCTGTTTTACGGCCAGCAAATGTATGACATAGATCACTGCTTCTCTGCTCTGCTACACTCTGCTCTGCTGTACTCTATGCCATTGTACATACAGAAAGAAAAAGGCCTGTTCTCATCTGTCCGGCGCTTAGCAAGAGTCAACCTCGACCTAGCCAAAGTCGGAACACCCTCGTGGCCCAATCCCGGCAAGCTGCCCTGGCGAAATGAAACAACCACATTTCTACAATCATCAGATCAGAGTCGATAGGCCATAGTGCCGTCCACGTGGACGGCAACGAAAAGCTTCTCTCCACTTCTTTTTTCGCATAGCTAATATAAGTATTCATATATGATATGTATGTCAACACGGGAAGGGTGGAGTCTCCCTCGTGGCCCCCGACTAGACCGACTAGACTACTGTAGAAGAACATCCGCAAGGCACGAAGAAGGTGAACGGGAGTAGACGATGAGGGCAATCGCCGATAAGTGAAGCATTCACAGCCTAGAATAGCAACCGAGTTCAGCAGACAGAACACAGTGATTACGGGACGATGATATGCGCAAATGTGGGTCTTGCGGGGGCGGGTGATGTTCCCAGCTTTGTTCTTCGTTTCCCAGCGCGTGCGTAAACGCATCGCATCGAATCGACTCGTACCGTAGTCTGGGTGCCCGCCGGCTCAGCGACCTTTCGTCTTCTGCTGATACACCTTGTCTGTTTCTTTTGTCCTTTCTGTTACCCCTTCCATACTCACACGCATATACCGGCCGGAGTGAATTGACTCGGAGACAGAATTGTGTGAAAAGTTGAATCTCGAGTCTCGTTGAATCACCTCTTGACCGCAGGCTGCCTTGGTGTATATCTAAGCACACGTCATATACAGACGGTACAGCCCAGTAACACCCTGGAACCTACCTTACCTCTACCCCAAACCACATCACAACCCAATCTGATCCGAGTAAAAAGAGGTGCCTGAGTCGGCCCGCGTTCAATAGCATGTGTTTGGAAAATATGGAATAATAACGAGAGCTCGGACTGTGTATAATCTCCGACACTCGAAACCACCCGTTCATTACGTTTCATCCCAAAGAGGCATCTACGGCCCTCGTCATCATAGCCACCATCATCGCTACCAACGTCAACACATCGATACTGGCATTGCGCACACCTCACACCTAGACAAGACAGAATGATGCAGCCGCCAATGCTCTCGAGTCCTCTCAAGGTCACGAATGAAATCGACTGGATTGCGCCCTTGAAACAATACATCCGCACCCAATACCAGGACGACCCCGAGAGATACAGCGAAGAATGCAGCGCGCTCAACAGACTACGGCAAGACATGCGAGGCGCTGGAAAGGATAGCGCGGCGGGAAGAGATCTCCTGTACAGATACTACGGCCAGCTGGAATTGCTCGACTTGCGCTTTCCCGTCGACGAGAACCACATCAAGATCTCCTTCACCTGGTTCGACGCTTTCACCCACAAACCCACCTCGCAGTACTCTCTGGCTTACGAGAAGGCTTCGATCATCTTCAACATCTCTGCCGTGCTCTCCTGTCATGCCGCATTCCAGGACAGGCACGAAGACACGGGTCTCAAGACTGCATACCACTCCTTTCAGGCATCTGCCGGCATGTTCACATATATCAACGAGAACTTCTTGCATGCTCCTTCCACGGATCTGAGTAGAGACACGGTCAAGACTCTGATCGCCATCATGCTGGCTCAAGCACAAGAGGTCTTTCTAGAAAAGCAGATAGCAGACGGAAAGAAACCCGCCCTTTTGGCCAAACTTGCGAGTCAGGCTGCATATCTCTACACGCAAGCTGTCGAAGGTGTGCAAGAAAACGTCGCTAAAGCCATCTTCGAGCGCGTCTGGCTACTGGTCGTGCAGTTCAAGCTCAACTTCATGACTGCGCTGGCTCAATATTACCAAGCCCTCGCCGATGACGACGGCAATGCACACGGAGCTGCCATATGCAGAATCGATGTCGCCCAGAATTTTGCCAAAGAAGCCGGCAAGATTGCAAACTCCATCCCGGCCTCTCCACCTCCGAGTTCAAACCTGGCGTCGGATACTGGCAGCATTCTTGCAGATATGGCGAAGAAACATACCGTGACGTGTCAGGAACTCGCTATACAGTTGGACAAGGACAACGACTTCATCTACCATCAGCCAGTCCCTGCCGAAGCTGCACTTGCACCGATTCCTAAGCTTCCTGCTGCCAAGGCCATACCTGTCAGCGAACTTTACCAAGGACAGGACATTCCGCGCATAATCGGGCCTGATATCTTCCAGAAGATCGTCCCAATGTCCGTGACCGAGTCCGCTTCACTGTACGACGAAGAAAAAGCCAAACTCGTACGGGCCGAGAGTGAGCGGGTAGAGATTGCAAACGATGAAATGGCGGCCTCGTTGGATTACCTCAAACTACCGAACAGTCTGAACATCCTCAAAGGCGGCCTGGACCAAGATATCTCTGTCGACTCCGAGTTCCGCACTTGGTGTCAGGATTTCGTGGACCACGAACCCTTCGCCGAAGCATTTGAGCAGCTCAATACCAGTAAAGGCGCAATCCACAGCACGCTTGATGCCGCCATGAAATCTCTTGATATGGAGGAGAGTGTGTGCGAAAAGATGAGGACAAAGTACGGTGGCGAGTGGACGCAGCAGCCTTCCTCACGCCTTACCTCGACGTTAAGAAGCGATGTGAGAAACTATCGTGGTGCGGTCGAGGAAGCCAGCATGAGCGACGCCCAGCTCTATGCCACGTTCAGACAGTTCGAGAGTGACATGGAAGAGATGCGCAGTGCGGGCGAGACCGACGAAGCAGATGTTTTGTATCAGCGTGCCATGATCAAGGCCGGTGCTGCCAGGGGTAACAAGAAGGGCTCGATGGACCAAGAAGGCGATTTGCTAGGAGAGATCGAAGACGAGGGCAACGGTAGCGTCAGTCAGCAGATTGCCGCCGTGGAGGAGCTATTGAGGAAGCTCAATCTTGTCAAGAGAGAACGGCAGCAGACGTTGAAGGATCTCAAAGACAAGGTTCGTCAATCCCGTCGATTCCCACTTGAAGCAAAGCTGACCTGTTCTCCCTCAGATTCACACCGATGACATCTCCAATGTGCTTATCCTGAACAAAAAGGCAATCTCGAGTCAGGAACAGGCACTCTTCAAGTCCGAACTCGAGAAGTTTCGCCCATACCAGAATCGACTGCTACAGGCCAACCACAAGCAAAACATCATAATGAAGGAGCTCACTCGCACCTACAGTGATTTGCTGTCGAATCGTGCTGTCAAGGCGGAACAAAACAAGTACGAGTCGTTTTCGCGCCAACGGAGCTCGGTCATGTCCAAATACAAGAAGGTCCATCAAGCATTCACCGATCTTCGATCCGGCCTCGAAAATGCCCGAGTGTTCTACTCTGAGATGAAGGATACTGTCGAGAGCCTACGGAAGAACGTAGATTCCTTTGTCAACAACCGTCGGTCTGAAGGTCATCAATTACTCACGCAGATCGAAGCGTCAAAATCTGCATCTGGTGGTGCACAGGCGGACAGAGAACAGCAGCGGCTGAAGGAACTCATGGAGCGCATGGCCATCAATCCAGCCGTTCCATCTCCCTTGCCTCGACAAGGCCATCCGCAGCCCCCGCCTCGACCGGCACCACTGAACAACACTCCTAGCTATCAGAACACATACAACCCTGCTACTTCGCCACCAGTGACGCCAGGCTATGGCACACACACTCCGGCACCGAATGTCAACCCTGCAGCTTACTCTCATCCGATGGCATCACCTCGCCAAGCATATCCTCAACTACAACAACAGGGTGGCTACCAACAAGCACAACAGCAACAGCCGCAGCCGCAGCAACAGCACGCGGCCAACGGAGGGTACCCGTACAACCCCAACACATATGCACCAGTGTCCTCGCCGCCGCCTCATCAGCCGCAGCAGCAGCAACATGGTCAATTCTTCTCCCCACCACCAGGCACTTACAATGGATATCCACCGCAGCAAGCACACGGTCAACAGGGCTACGGCGGTCAGATGCCGTCTGGGTTTGTGCCTCCACCACCTCCGCCGGGGCCACCACCTGCTCAACATCAGCAGGCCCAGCAGGGGTATGGAGGGTATCCTAGTCAACACCCACAGCAGCAGCAACAGCAACAGGGCGGGGATCCGTGGGCTGGTCTGAGTGCTTGGAAGTGAGGAAGGGTTCTCATGTCATTGCATTGTACAGATGGAGATGAAATGGTCACGCGAGTAGAACCGCAGAGAGTGATAAAAGTATCTACGTCAGCCTTACCCTCCCTCTCTCTCTCTCTCTCTCTCTCTCTCTCTCTCTCTCTCTCTCTCTCTCTGCCCTAAGATGACATGCTCGGCGATGCTCGGCGATCAGATGTGTCTCATGTGCATCTGCACTGTACAGTATATTGACTCTAGTGATTGATTAGGGCTCAGAAGTAATATTACAAGCGCAAGGGAGATTAGATAAAATCCGGCGGTATCGGCAGCTTCGCAGAGGAAAAGAGGGCGGGAGTTTGACGCATTTGCACCAATTAACATCGGCGACTCTGGCCTTCTATGACGATCCAGAGAGTCTCTCACATAATCAATGAATCAATGAATCAATGAAGTGAATCCATCATCATTTACTGACTGAAGGTCTCCTCCAATCATTCACAACTCCATCTTGCAGATATCTCATCTTGCATCTAGAGGCAAATCAATTTTCTTTTATTTTTCTTTTAATTTCTTTCTTCGAAGGAAGTCACACATTGTCCCGCCCCCCAGCACCCACTCATCTCTCGCCGCCTTGTACATATTATAGTCTATCACTTCCATCCTCTCCAAAATCGGCCGAGCATGTTAAACCGCCGATGGCGTACTGCATTAAACACTTCGCAGCGTCTCTACGCAACCTCTAGACACGCTCCTGCATCCTCGCAATACACAGCGTCGGCATGTTGCTACTCGACCTCGCCGAGGCGGATACCCTTGTCGCCACTCTCGCTGCGTCAAACCACCCTCGCCACCACTCGGGCTTTCATGACCTCTCCTGCGCGACGGAAAGAGGAGCCGCCCAAGAAGCCGGAGGAAGAGCTGGAGGAAGAGAGCAGGGAAGAGCTTGAGAAGGAAGAGCGAGGTGGACAGCAGCAGCAGCCGCGGCAGAAGACCAAAGACCAGCCTGCCGAGCCCACTCCCATTTCCGTCTCGTCGGAGAACAAACCCTCTGCGGGATCTGCCTCGCCAGTCGCTGGCTCTGCCGGCGGTGAGTCAGGTGGCAATGCCGGCGACGGCAACAGCGGTGGCAACCGCAAGCGCGGAGCGAAAGGCGCCAGTTCGGCATTGGTGAAGCCCTCGGTGCCCGAGACGTATCCTCAGGTCCTGGCTATTCCCATCGCACAGCGGCCGCTCTTCCCCGGCTTCTACAAGGCCATTACCATCCGCGACCAGAACGTCATTGCTGCCGTACAAGAACTGCTCAAGCGCGGCCAGAGCTACGTCGGTGCGTTCCTGCTAAAGGACCCCGAGAGCAACAAGGATGTCATTGATGATCCGAGCGAGGTTTACGAAGTCGGTACTTTCTGTCAGATCACCGGAGCTTTCCCTGCCGGACATGGCGAGGAGAAGGCATTGCAGGCCGTGCTTTACCCGCACCGCAGGATCAAGCTGACTGAACTGCTGCCCCCCGGCGCTATCAAGAAGGATGCTGCCGCCCAGACTCCTGCTGTTGAAGCAGCCGCCGAGGGCGTAGCCAAGGCCACAATCGAAGACGCACCTGAAGACACTGAGCAGAAGCCTGACGAGGCGACCAGCTTCGAGAAAGAGGTCACCACCAAGACCGAACCTCTCGAGCCTGAGCAAGCACAAGTAGCCAAGGACGAGAAGAAGGGCGATGTCGTCGCCAGCTTTGAGACCGAAGACGCCAAGGATAAGCTCTCTCAGTACGAGCCTACCGACTTCCTCAAGACTTGGAATGTCAGTCTTGTCAAGGTTGACAACCTCGTCGATGAGCCTTTTGACAAGAAGACCCCCACTATCCGCGCTTTGGTCTCCGAAATCGTCAACACCTGCAAGGAGATTGGCCAGGTCAATCAGCTCTTCCGCGATCACGTTTCCGCCTTCGCCATGAGCCAGTCTGCAGCCAACATTGCCGACGAGCCTGCCAAGCTGGCTGACTTCGCCGCTGCAGTGTCCGGTGGCGAGATGGAGGAGGCACAGGAGGTGCTCGCCAGTCTGAACGTCGAACAGAGACTCAGCAAGGCGCTCGAGGTCATCAAGAAAGAATACATGAACGCACAACTCAGCAGCAAGATCAGCAAGGATGTCGAGAGTAAGATTCAGAAGCGTCAACGCGAGTACTGGCTCATGGAGCAGATGAAGGGTATTCGTCGCGAGCTCGGTCTCGAGACGGACGGCAAAGACAAGCTTGTCGAGGGCTTCAAGGAGAAGGCCAACAAGCTCGCCATGCCCGATCCTGTCAAGAAGGTCTTTGACGAGGAGGTCAACAAACTCGCTCATCTCGAACCTGCCGCCTCTGAATTCAATGTTACAAGGAACTACCTTGATTGGCTCACTCAGATCCCATGGGGCAAGAGGAGTGCCGAGACCTTTGGCATCAAGAACGCCATGAAGGTGCTCGACGAGGATCATTACGGACTCAAGGACGTCAAGGACAGGATCCTTGAATTTATTGCCGTCGGCAAGTTACGAGGTACTGTCGAGGGCAAGATTCTGTGCATGGTCGGGCCTCCCGGTGTCGGTAAGACGAGTATTGGCAAGTCCATTGCCCGTGCTCTCAACAGACAGTACTACCGCTTCAGTGTTGGTGGTCTGACCGATGTTGCCGAGATCAAGGGCCACCGAAGGACCTATGTCGGTGCTCTTCCAGGTCGCATCATTCAGGCCTTGAAGAAATGCCAAACCGAGAACCCTCTTGTGCTTATCGATGAAGTCGACAAGATCGGTCGCGGTCACCAGGGTGATCCATCTTCCGCATTGCTCGAGCTTCTCGATCCGGAGCAGAACTCTTCCTTCCTTGACCACTACATGGATGTACCCGTAGACTTGTCCAAGGTCTTGTTTGTCTGTACAGCAAACATGACCGACACCATCCCTCGCCCCTTGCTCGACAGAATGGAGATGATTGAGCTTTCTGGTTATGTTGCTGACGAAAAGATGGCCATCGCCGAGCGCTATCTCTCGCCAGCCGCAAAGGAGCTGTCTGGTCTCAAGGATGTCGATGTCGAACTAGAGAAGGATGCCATCGCCGAGCTGATCAATAAATACTGTCGCGAATCAGGTGTGCGTAACCTAAAAAAGCAGATCGAGAAGGTCTACAGAAAATCCGCACTCAAGATCATCCAAGACATTGGTGAGGACGTGCTGTCGGAAGAAAAGGCCCTGACCGACGAAGGCAAGGCCGCCATCGAAGAGGGCAAGAAGGACGAGACCGACGTCAAAGACACACCGCCAGACATGTTGGAAAAGGAAACTTCCGAACAACCTCGTGTCGCTCTGAAAGTGCCAGAGGACGTCAAGGTGTCAATCACGAAAGAGAACCTAAAGGACTACGTGGGTCCGCCAGTCTTCACAGCGGACAGACTGTACGACATCACGCCGCCGGGAGTAGCAATGGGACTGGCATGGACGCAGATGGGTGGTGCCGCTCTATACATTGAGACGATCCTCGAGAACGCATTGTCCTATGACTCACGACCGGGACTCGAACGGACCGGAAACCTCAAGCCCGTCATGAAGGAGAGCACAAGCATCGCATACTCGTTCGCCAAGGGCCTCATGGCACGCAAGTTCCCTGGAAACAAGTTTTTCGAGAAGGCGCGAATCCACTTGCATTGCCCAGAGGGTGCGGTCCAAAAAGACGGTCCGTCAGCAGGTATCACCATGGCTACTGCGATGCTCAGTCTGGGCTTGGACCGAGAAGTCAACCCGACGATTGCAATGACTGGTGAATTGACCGTTACGGGCAAGGTCTTGAGGATCGGTGGATTGAGGGAGAAGACGGTGGCGGCCAAGCGAGCGGGCGCGACCATGGTTGTCTTCCCCAAGGATAACACGAGTGATTGGTTGGAGTTGCCAGAGGTGAGTCTTTTTTTTTCCCTTTTCTTTCCTCTTTGTCCCTCGACGACAGATATGCTAACAAAACCCGAAAAACAGAACATCAAAGAAGGCATCGAAGGCAAGCCAGTGGCATGGTACAACGAAGTCTTCGACCTCGTCTTCCCAGACGTCGACCCCGACGCCGCCAACGCGCTATGGAAGAAGGAACTGGCCAAGCCTGCAAAGTCAAAGTCTGACAAGGCCGAAGAGGACGACGACAGATTATGATATGGTCCCTTGTTCTTTTCTTCTTCTCTTCCTGAAGAAAGGAGATAGAAGGAGAAAGATGCGACATTAGAGACTCTTCACTCACCTTGAGTGTCCGAGTTTTGTCCCCGGTCCGCAGTCCTCGATTTGATTGGGCACGGAAAGAAAGAAAAAAGTCTAGTAATATATCTTGTCTCTGACTTTTTGTATGTATAAATAAAGAAGAATAAATAAATATATGACTCTTAGCAATCCCACCTCTTTTTTTTTTCTTTCGCCATCTTTCTTCCTGTACTTTTATTCGTCGTTATTCTTTTCCTATGATTTCTACAGTCATTTCTGTCTTGATTCGGTTCGCTCTTATCGCACTTTCACTTTTTATTTTATCTTGCTCTTGGATCCATCATCTTACTCAAACATTATCTCACCTTTGAGTCCATCTCACTCTTGATTCACGCTTATTCGGCTCACACTTCCTAGGTCCATCTCTCTCTCTTAACGTAGTCTCATCATTGTACTCAATACGCTCTTGATTCACGCTTAATTAGATTCATCAGTTCATCTTCGGATTCCAGCTGGACGCGCGAGGTCCAGGACTCAAGATAGGCTCGCTACTAATCTACGGTTCGTCTATATTGGATTTGTCTTGCTCTTGGTTCATCTTCTTGTTCTTAGTCCATCTTACTTTAGAGTCGTTTGCTCTCGGTTCACCTACCTCGCTCTTGACTCATATATCTCTCTCGATTCATCTTTCTCTTGTAATCCTATCTCACTCTCTTCATATACTTCTCTTTTGATCTAAACTCGCTCTTGATTCGCTTCGCTCTTATTGCACTTTCACTTTTGAATTCATTCCACTTTTGATTCTATCTTGCTCTTGAATCAATCTCACCCTTGGTTCATCCTTTTCTCTCTAAATGCCATCCGACCCTCGGTTCCTGATTTACTCTTTAGGCCATCTCACTCTTGCTTCACGCTTGCTTAGGTCCATTAGTTCACCTCTGAATCCCATCTGGACTCGTTGACGAGCCCTTCTCTCCTGATTCACTCTTTGTTCTTTCTCGTGATTGGTCTCGGCTGCTGCACCATTTCACTGGCTTAATGGGAGACTCTCCTGCTGCTGCTGCTGCCGGCGACATTTCTTTCCTTTCTTATTCCTTTCTTGTTTCTTTCGAAATGGAAACACTCATGGGGAGAGATGAGACATGACTACAACATACTTGCTACCGTTATACATATCTACCAGGACAAAACGCATCTAAGAATCCCAGCGCCCTATCTCCAGCGCATCATCCGCGAAAGACTTGAACCCTTCCAGAACCTCTCCCTGCCGGGCCGTCTCTACATCTTCAAACACGCGCCACTCGACCCCCACTTCCTCGAACCCCTTGACGAGCTCCCTGAGCCTCTGCGCAACAGCTCTATTCCCACGAAACTCCGGATCAAAGCCCCCTTTTCGACCAAATACATTCACTTGTCTGAGCCATGGAAACCTGTCTTTGGCGAACAAAACCTGCTCGAGCGACCACAGCAGCACGGCAGGCGAGGCGCGCGTGAAAGCCACGCGCTCAAGCGACGCAGGCAGGACGTCGGATAGGTCACTCGCGCTGCGGTAGAAGGGCTCGCTCCCAGAGCTCTCGGGCAACAAGCTGCCCGCGATCGCATAGCTATTGATGCAGAGCGTGCGTAGAGCAGTGAAGTGCGCTAGACTCTCGATGGAGGCCCACGGCGAGTCGGAGTCGCTGGTGTCTCCTTCTAGCCCGCACGCGTCGGCGGCTGTCAGCCAGAGGTGCTGGAGGGTCGAGGCGTGAGGGGTCAGGATGTAAGATGCTATGTTGCGCCAGGTCAGACTTCGTCCGGCGAGGTCTCGTTTCCGGATGTCGGCCAAGAACATGTTGAGTTCTAAGAAGGAAGCGCAGCGGGAGGTTAGGGTCAGGTATTCGCTGAGGGTGTATTTGCACCATGCGAAGGTGAGGGATTCGAGAGGGGAGAGATATGATGGGACTGCGGCTGTCAGGGCCGTCTGCCATTGTGATTCTCCGTAGCCTTGTTTGCGGATCTCGAGATGCTCGATGCGCGGGAGAAGCAGACTCCTCAGGACGATGTCTGGGGAGTACTTGGTCGCCGAGTATTGAACACACGGCTTGATAACCAGCGATTTCAGCATGGCCAGACCACTGCTGATTCGGGTCCCATCCTCGGCCTCCGTCGTCACTTGCTCAAGAAACCCCAAGAAGCGCTGCATATTTTGAGGATGAGACCCGCAATCAAGCACCAGACTCTCCATACCCGCCCCAACTAACCCCAGCACCCTCACGACGCGCGCATCGTCATCTTCAAGCTCAAAGTCCGCAGCCAACGTCACATGTTTGACTCTAGCAGCCAGATCAGGCCGCACTGACAAAGTGTGGACGTAGTTCCGAAGATTCGCGTTGCTCGTCTCGCCGCGCTGGATGTATACGCTGTAGAGCAGTGGTTGCGCCACATCGTAGAACAGTCTGCAGGTGCGACATAGAGCCGCCAGAGCAAAAGTGCCGCCGTGGTCGGGCTTTTCGGACGTGTAGTTTGCTTTTTCGGGGAGTAGTTCTGTGAAGATGCTGTCGAGGATCTCCGTCGGGAGAGTGGTTGTTGATCTAGGCATTTCATAAAGTACTTTTGGGGTTTCGTGATTGTCAAGTCTTGATGTTGTAGTGGACATGCGGAGAAGCGGTTCTACCTTGGTCAGCGACTGTTAATCGAGTAGTCATTTACTGTTGATTGACTAGGTATTCATTGACTGTTCATCAAGTTGTTGTTAACTGCTTATTGTCCGTTTATTGTCCGTTCATCGAGTAGTCACTAACTATTTATCAACCATTCATCGAGTAAGGTAGTCATTGACCATCTACCGAGTAATAATTATTGACTATTCGTCAACCGTGTACTCCGTGCCCAGCAGTCAAACGATAGCTACTCGTCAAAGAATCATTGATCTCATTAGAGAGTCATTGCCTATTCATCAGAAACTCATCAACCATTCATATAGAAATCATTGACTGAGGTAACAACAAACTCCTTCGTAAACCGCTGTCCGAGTAAACGATGACGATGAAGCGCGGGGTGCCGAGGCGGACACACAAGAGGAGACAAGACCCTTGCCAAGACAATCTCTCCACAGATCAGTCTTCGGCAAACCTTCCTGCAGAGAGCAAACGCTCCTTCCTCAAAAGTTTTGGCATCCTAAAAAAGTTACTACCAAATTGATCATCTTAAGTAATTCTCAGCATCAAACAACAAGAAAAACAGATCAAAACACACAACCCACGCACCAATTCAATACCTCCATCCTGAAATACACGCCGGGGAGGATTCCACACAATCATGGCCGGCACAAAACGCACGCACAACGACATCCACCCGTCACGAAAACCCCAGGTCCCCGAAGGCTCATCGTCCAAAAAACGCAAAACGAACCCTCACCCCTCGCGCAGACTCGAGCCCTCAAACCACGCCATAAACCCTCTCAAGTCACGAATCCGCAGTCTGCAGCGCCTGCTCTCGCACAAAGACGAGAAACTGCCCGCGGACGTGCGCTTGAATCACGAGCGCGAGCTGGCGAGCTGCAGGTATGAGCTCGAGGAGGCCGAGACGGAGAAGCGCAAGAGCGAGATGATCGGGCGGTATCACATGGTGCGGTTCTTCGATCGGCAGAAGGCGACGCGGAAGCTGAAGCAGTGTAAGAGGGGGCTCAAGGAGGCGGGGGAGGAGGACAGGAAGGTCTGGGAGGCCAGGGTTCATGATGCTGAGGTCGACGTCAATTATACCCAGTTTTACCCGCTTGATCAGCCGTATTCGGCGCTCTATCCTACCGGGACCAAGAAGGGTGGCAAGAAGGCGGCTGCTGCTGCTGGTGCTGCTGCGGATGATGATACTGCGGCGGAGAAAGTCGAGGAGCGGCAGGGTGATCCCGACATGTGGAAGGTCGTCGAAATCTGCATGGCGCAGGGCAAACTCGACAAGCTGAGGAACGGCAAGCTCATGAAGGCTGCGAGCGGACCCAAGAAGACCGACGACGATATCGCTGCTAGAGAGAAACTGCAAGACACCAAGACGAAAGACAAGAAGAATGCCAAGGCAGACAAGAACAGCAAGGGAGGAAAGACCAAGGTCAAGGAGGTTGTCGAGCCGGTGGATGCAGGCGAAGAGAGTGATGGCGGTTTCTTCGAGTAGACATGGCTTATATGCTGCTTCTTACGTTCTCCTTTGTTCGGAATTCGTATACCCTCGCGAGACCGACCGGGCCTTCGCTACTTGATATGGATGTCAATAAGCATTATTCTCATTTCCTCGCATTCGTCCTTTCCACCTCAAATGTCACACGACCACAATTCAGCTTAAGCAAGCCATGAATCATGTCTCGTCAGAAAACTCCTCACTTGCCTAACCTCATGCCTCCCATCTGCTTGACAGGGACACCGCCATCATCGTCGTCATCCTGCTCCCAGCCCTCGGCTTCCTCTCTCGTCTTCTCCTCAGCTTCCTTCCTCGCCGCCTCGACCCTAACCTCTAACGCCTCTTCCCTTTCTTTCTCAAGTTTGTCTTCGTCTCTATTCTCAACCGCATCCTTGACACACAAGCCCAGCATAGCCTGCATAGTGTACACGGCATCATTACCCGCATTGTGCAAGTTCCAGGGCTCGACATCACACAGCAAGAGCACATGCGCCAAACTCCTCGGGTTTGGTTCTTGTGTGAACACACGGTACATCATGCTTGTATCCTGGAATTCGAGCAGATTTGACAGGTTCGTCACGTCGTAGCCGGCTTTCTGCAGGTAGGCGACGTCGGTCTTGGTGTCGTGGCCCAGAAAGACAATGTTGCGTTTTGCTTCTGTGCCGGCGTTCTCGTCCGAGTCTTGCGAGGTGGGACTGCTCAGTGGCTTGCTATAGGGAGGTCTGAAGCATCCCGCAACCATGCCAGGCGTGTCTCTCTTCGCGATGAACCCGCTGTCTCCAAAGTCGAAGCGGTTCGGGCACCCAGCTACGAAGTCTTTATTCTGCAGATCCTTGTACTCTCGGATGCGGAAATGCCGAGCACGTATGTACTTGCGCCACTCCTCGCCGCGTGCCCCTGGCGCCACATCATGGATATCGCGCGTGTCGAGAGTCGCCACGCCAATTTCAGTGATGATGTTGTGGTTCCTCTCGAACGACTCCACGTCTACTGCGATAAAGACTACGTCGCAGTCGCATGGGAAAGGGACCTTGTTGTGCACATCGATGGGGCTGAGTGACGGCGAGGGGCACCTGGAGTCACCGTCGTCTGAAGTGGTTCTTGCACGCAGACCAAGGTAACGCTGGGCGCGCTTGAAGCTGCGCACCATTTCTTGTTGTCTGGAGGCGCGGTCTTCCTTGCGTTTCTCTTTGGCCGCAATCTTGCTCTTCTGTCTGGCATCCTCGATGCTTGCAGCTAGTCCTTGCTGCGAAAGCCCGATAGGCTCTGTTGAAGGTGGGACAGGATCATCATGCTGCTCGCCCAGATTCTGACGAGAGACAGGAGTAGGGACGTTGATGCCGAATTGAGCCTTGAATCGTTCTGCTCTATTGGTGTTGGGCGCCATCTTTGGAAAGCTCAACACTGTTTTTGAAAGAGTACTTTTCGTGCTGGAATTGTGAACTTGCTGTCCATGCAACACGTTCAGATGATTTCTGCTCACAGGTTAGGTGTGCCTTGAGATTTTGTGCAAGAAAGAGATCACGATCATGCAGAGGTCAATAATATAGCTTCTAAAAAGAGAACAAAGCACCTTCGTCAGCCTGTGTCACGTTCACAGGTTGTTGAAGACTCAAGATCATCAACTTTCAATTTACTGTTTGCTGTGCATGAGAAGTGTGGTTTGGAACTGCACGCCTTCCTGCCTTGACGGTGACAAAAAGAAAAGTCGCTGTGAAAGTGAAAAACCTACGTGGTCTCAAACTGTCTAGCAGTTCTGTCTACACCGTGCAAAGTACCGGCATGGCTTCATTACCACTGGAGTCTTCTCTCATCTTCACTCCAGTCACAGTGCACTACAGTCAAGGAAAGAAAAGTGAAATACCTACAAGGGTCAAATCAAGTCCACATGATGGAGACTTTGTAGCTGAACAAGACCTGTGTCTGTAGACTCTGACCCTAAGGTTTGTGCAGCGATTGCTCTCACTTGAGAAATCTTCAGTTATCGCGATCTTCGAATGGCACTGCAATACGATATGTAGAGGATATATTATGGAGTTTACCTGCTGTCCTGGGAGAAGTGGGGCGCAAAGCTGCATTGAAAGAAATACCGAGCTATACCGAAGCATCTTCGGCTTAGACATCCATACCTTACAGCTCATACGATACACACGGTACACCTCATAAAGATCAACAACTATTGTTACTATCCAATACGATGCGCAGAGCACTGGTCTCCGAATCAGGCTATTTATGATTCGCTTTCGTCGTTCCTTTATTTACCCTTTTTTTGCCTATCAACAAATCGAGGTGGGTTAGATAGATACAAACGTTAGACAAACGCTCCTACAGGGGTCATCGAAGAGGAAGACTTCGGCTTTGGTTTCAAGCTGTGTTAGGGTTTCTGTCCTTGTCATTGACAGGATTTAGAGCTGTGTCCTTGATGCCGCCAGATAACATGCTCGGCGCTGACGGAACGTGGGCACGAAGGTAATAATGAGTCTGTGAGAATGTGATTGTATTCATGTACCGGGACCAGGTACAGCAAGGTACTGTACTCGATGCAAGTCAAAAGCGTGCTTTCGTGAGAGGAGCGACTGAAAGGCAAAGGCGTCGCTGACACAAGTACGTCACTCACGACGCTCTCATGTCAATAACGAACAGTCAGTGCAGACAGTATCATGTCGCAGACATCTGTAACGAATGTCTAGTCCTTCTATCCGGATGCAGACGCTTAGGGCTCACGAGTACAATGAGCATCGCTCGTGTTATGATCCAAAAAGGTTATCGGCCAACGGTCGAGCGATAGCAAGATACGGAGTCATGTACAAGTACACATGCAGCTAATGACGGGTGCAACAGTCTACTGATTGCAGGCAAGAGAGGTGGTGTGGGCTTTTGTTTTGGTTCATGCTCAGAAAAGAGAAGGCTGATGACGGTTGGATAAAGCGGGTAGATAGTACGAGCAATGTCAATGATATTTCTTTTTGCCTGTACGGTGTGTATACCTTACTTTGTTTGGCTGACAAGATATTCGCGAATGATTACCTCAGAAGCAGCCAAGGCCTCACAAGACTTCATGTCTCGCGCAGTTTCCCTTGTTGACCAACGCAAACAGACGGGACGGACTTTGTCGCGTCTTTTTTCGCCGGGACGCTGAGAGTGGCACACCAGAAAAAGACAGCCCCCGCAAAGAAAGGCGGAAAGGCAGTCACTAGCAGGCCGGCAAAAGCGAAAATTTGCTGACGTCAAGAAAAGTCTTCGAAGAACCTCACTTGGACCGGGCTTTTGGCGCACCGCACGGATCTCTTTTCTCTTTGGCTCCTTTGAGTCTGACAATTGAATCTGCCCCGGGCCCCATTTTGATTGATGGAAAAGGTATAGGGACCATAAGCAAACCGTCCTCCGCCTTTTCTTTTCCGGTTTCCTCTCTTCTCTATCTGCAAGTAGAAAAGATCCGAGGACTCAGCGTGCCGTCGACAAAAGGGTTGTTTGTGACTTTCTCTACTCTTTTCTCCACGAAAAGTAGACAACAATAATACAGGGCGGGATCGCGTCAGTCTCAGCGTCTCAAGTCAACAAACACTGTACAAGTACACGGCATTCGATCATCAACAATATCGATAGGGCACGCACGATTTCCCGATTTCCGACTTCCCCCCATCCTTATAATCATCATAAGCGAACACAATTGCCTGCACAAAACACTGTCCGTGGTCGCTGTGCAACGTAATCAGAAACAACAAATTCCCAATTACCCTATTGACCGGCCTCCGCGCTTCATTGGGGAAAGAGAGTCGTCGCCGCTTCTGCCTTTCTACAACTGCTCGGCAGGAGTCATCAGCAATCCTTCACGACGTGCAAAACCCCGCGTCTTCCGGAAAGTGAAATCTGCAGGGGAGGCAAATAGACTTCCTGATCGAGTCCATCATTCGAGTGCGACTTCCTTTGCTTTTGCACAATTCCACTTGCGACTTCCAAACCAATCAAAACCCGATCGACAACACGACGACGCGTCGCAATCGCATCGCATCGCATCACAATCCATCACACCAATTAATTTACTTCTACACAAAACAAATACAACTGACGCAACCCTCCTTCTGATTCCCGTCTTGCAAAAATGCCGCCATCGAGCAGGCGGGCCACAAGGCCACGCAAAGCCGCCGAGGCTGCAGAGGTCTCGGATGCCGAGACTCCAGACCTGATTGCGACACCCTCTAGGACATCTCGCAAAAGAGCAAGAGGCAACAACGAAGCCGCCTCGAACGGTCGCGCTGCCACCAGGAGAAAGACCAGAGACACGCGAGCAGTGGAACGGGAGGACACGGAGGGTACGGAGCCTCAAGACAACAGCGACGCAGAAACAGAGCCTTCAGTGCCAGCAGAGGTGGAAGTCATCTCGAAACTCAAAGTCGCCGACAAGCTCGTCCACGCCACCGAGGACTACTCGAACGCACTCCTCGAGGGAAAGGAACACGTGCCTGGATACGGCAAGATCGCCGGCAGAAACTGGACTTTCATCATCCAAGGCGTCGAAGTCAACATTGGTAGACCCGAGCAACACGAGAGACCCTCGGACACTCAACAAGAACTCGGCAGCAGCCAGCCCGGTGATGCTGCTGCTCCTGCTGTCGCTTCGTCGATGGCCAAATCGAAGATCGATATTGATCTCGGCCCGGACAGGCAAATCTCCAGACTGCATGCAATCATCACCTACGATGGCGACCAGGAGCAGTGGTATATTATTGTCAATGGTCGCAACGGTATCCGTCTAGACACTGTCCCTATCAAGCGTGGAGCCAAAGCTCAGCTGCGTTCTGGCAGCGTCATCGACATCTGTGGCACTCAGATGGCCTTTATCACTACGTCGACAAATGAAAACGACGGGCCCAGCTTCGCCGAATCCATCATCCGTCAGACTTACAATTCCGAGGAAGACGAGCCCAACGATGGAGATGCTCGATCGAACGGCAACGGTCATGCTCGCTCCGGTCAGAATGGCCAGGGCTCATCCGTCCGCCGTCCTCAACACCCATCCTCTGCCTTCCGCGACGGCACCACGATGCGTTTCCATCCACAGTCACAACCTAACATGCAGCAGCCTGCACCGCCATTCCAGATGCCGGGCACACCTGTGCGTAATCAGGCTCTTCAGATTCCTACTTCGCGCACCAAGCCATCTCCCGCATCTGCAGGCGGGTACTCCCGTGGCGTCATGATTGAGTCTACCGAATCCATCGACTACGCTCACGACCAGGCCAAGGACCTTAAGCCTCCGCACTCATACGCTCAGCTGATCGGCATGGCAATCTTGTCCACACCGGAGCAGCAGATGACGCTCAACAACATCTACAAGTGGATCATGTCGAATTACGCTTTCTACAGGTTCAACACCGGTGGCTGGCAAAACTCCATCAGACACAATCTCAGCCTGAACAAGGCTTTCGAGAAGATCGCCCGTCGCACAGACGAGCCTGGAAAAGGCATGAAGTGGATGATTGCCCCCAAGGAGAGGGACACTTTCCTAAGCCAAGGCATGAAGGGCTGTCGTCGACCCAATACTGCTACCGGTGTGCCATCTTCGGATGCCCCCCGTGGAGCGTCTGATCCTTCTAGCCCTGCCCAGATTGCCGGTCAGTCACTCGCTCACGCAAGACTGAATGGCGCTGTAAATGGCATTCCTGCCAAGTCTGAGCACAGTGCCAGCCCGCCCATGAGCAGCTACAACCAACAGCAATACCCAACTTACCCTACAGCCCAGGAGGCATATACTCCGGACAGAGGCTCACGCCGTCCAGGCATCAAGTATGACGACAACGATCCTGACCTTGTCTATCCTCCATCTGCGAAGAGCACCTTGAACCATCTCACTGCAGCGGCCAACGCAGCTGGGTCTCCGCCTTCTCTGTATGTCAATGAGGATGGTCGTGTTGGGCCACTCGACACGCCGTTTCCCGTCCGCAGCAGCCAAAAGCTAGCGCCTCCATCTACTTTGCAACGCCCGTCGGCCTTTATGGAGTTTTCGTCACCGGCACCCTTCTGGAAGTTTGGTTCCACCCCGTTGCGCCCGCTCGGGGCTGATATGAGCCCCTTGAAGACACCCTTCTCAAACTTCCGGCCCCTGGGCCCCGAGATCAAGTACGAGGAGGACCACAAGGACATTGTGGACCGACGCAGTGCTACTAGCGATCGTGACATTGACGACATGCCTGTCGTGCAGTCCAGCTCACCGCCGCGTCCTGGTAGCGGGCAGGACCCGATTGATGCAAGCCCCACGCGCAGCATCCCTCGTCCAGCGACTAGTCACAGTCGCAGCGCCATGTACGAACTCGAGCACACTCAGTCGCCTATCGCTCGTGGAAGAAGTACTCCTTTTGATGGTAGACCTGCTGAAGCAGAGCCTGCACAGAGTGAATTGCCCACAGCAAATGCGCCGCCTCATCCCAGCTCACAGGCACCTGCCACCGCCATGCGTCCTCCGTCATCTGCATCAAGCTTCGGCAACAACAGCAACTACACCACCACTGCTCCGACTCAGCAGTCGACCAACAGCAGCAATAGCAATGTGATGAACTCTGGTATCAACGGTCTTGCCAATGCTGCAGCTACCGTGGGATCAATGCGTTACAGTGCCGAGGCTTCTAATGCGGATGACGATGATGGCATCGACCTGGCAAAGTAAGTCTTCTTCTTTTGGTCTCTATATCAGAATACAATACTAATATTTTTGCTTCCAGAGGCTTCCAACCCATCGGCGCATTCCACAAGATGGGCGCTGCACGATTCGGTCTAGGTATGGCGGGGCGTTAGACGCGCTCTTCTGGACATGAAGGCCGTAGTGGATACAGTCGACGTGGCGGAAAGAAGTCGAAAGCCGCGCATAGGTCTGCCTCGACGTTCTTGTCCACTGCGATGATGTCTATGCAGATGCCTCTTCCGCTGCCGTTACCGTATGGGGTCATGCCTTTTTATCGCACGCTCGGAAACGCACATCATTGAGAGGGGAGGCGTTGTGAGAAGGAGAGGAAGGTGTATTGAGTAAACTGTATGTACTGGACTGGGGCTGGTAGGTAATGTCTTTAAAACCAGCATGGGAAATGGCTGTAGTAGTAATTGTCCTTATTTCTCTTTTCTGCTTTTCTGATTCTAGCTCTTCGACTCTTGCAGGACTACTCCACTAGTACATACAAGGCACGGGAAGAGTGTGAAACGGGGTGTTCTGTTCATACCTTAGGGTTCATTCCTTGTGGGACAAGGGAATCATTCGACACGAAACGGATATTCAGCAGTGGCGTCTCAGGAACTGGGTTAGGGATTTATTATCATCGTCGTTATTCATCGTCATTCGTCAATTCTATCACGACTTCTTCGCCTTTCTCGCTCCATATAACATTGAATCTCCAGGGAAAGAAAAGCGATAAGACTTATACCCAGACGCAAGGGGGAGAAAACTTGTCAATAATATTACAGTATTACATTATCTGACACCTCGCACCAGAATTTTACTCGACTCGGTTCTACAAGGGGGATATACATCCTTTTCTCTTTGTCTGTTTCCTTCCTGTTCTGTTCTGTACATGCTAGTAAGGGGGTGTGCAAGGGGAATGACAAGACAACTTCAGCCGATCGGTCCGTCGGTTGGTTGATTGATTGAAGGCGAGAGAGAGAAGAACTATGAACAAAGGGAAGAAGAAGATAGAAAGACAAAAAACTCGAGGGGTAATATCGGATTGGCAAAACAATGAACAGGAAAGGAAAATAACCAAGGACAGACGGCCAGTACAGAAGCGCAGTGAGGCTTTTGTCCAAGCAGGTACCTTGGGTACAGTTCGAAACACAGAGCAAAAAGCAAAACCAGACGAGCAGCGTCTCTCTCGGACGAACGCAAACATCTCCTCCAACACATGCCTGGTTTGTTTCCTTACAATTGCCTCTTCATGGCAAGGAGAGACTTTCAACACTGCTGCTCACTCAGTAAGGGGGCGTGACCCTTCCATCTCTCCCCTCGATTCCGCCATTCGACTGCTCGCCGCCTTCGTAGCTCCTGTCGCTACCTCCACTGCCGTATTCATTGCTCTCGTCGCCGACAAGTCCCACACTGTCCAGTAGCGCGCCCAGATCTTTCCTGCTGCTGCTGCTGCTTTCGCCACCGCTTATGGTGAGGTGTCTGGTGGATGCGTGGCCCGATGCGGATCGGACGCCTCGTCTGGAGTTTGCTGTTTGTGGTCTTTGGTTGTATTGCTGGTAGATCATGTCGATAGTCGAGGCTGGCGAGAGGGCGGCACTTTCTGCGCTTTTGGGAGATAGTGTCGATGGAGCTGGGGGGAATGACGTTTCTAGTCTGCTTGGTTGTTGTGGTGACAGCAACTTGTTCTCGTTGGAGAGGCCGTTGCTGGCTTGAGGGGAGGCGCCGTCTTTGTTAGTGGCGGTATTGCCATTGCCATTGACGGTGATGTTACCACCTTCGGCGTTGAGCTCGTTCACGGCATCCCTCATCCAGTCAGGAAGGCTGCCCCTGTCTCCACTGGATCCTGCTCCGATCGCAGAAGCTGTGGAGTTGCCGATGGGGAGTGGGGTGTCCAGAGTAGGTGCCCCGTCGGTGAGAGCTGGTTGGTCGACGGGTCCACTGCCACTTTCGCCGGGCGCATCGGAAAGCGCATCTCCAAAGCTGGATTCGGGGTACTCGTCATTTTCGACCATGCTGTCATCGTCGTCATCTCCCTCATCGGAATAGTCTAACGCGCTTCCGCCTAGTCGTCCGAGACCTGCACCACCGGCTCCTCCGACTGCGGACCCGGTTGCCAGAGCGCGCTTGAGCTCGTCGATTCGCGAGACGCCGCCTGCACCGACAATTGAACTTGTGCGTGTACTTCTGGTACCATATCCCCCATTGGTGCTAGCACTTGCCCTCCTGCCACCGGCTGCTGCACCTGAAAGCGCAGTTGCCATGGCATTTGCAGACGCGCCGTTAGCACCAGGGGAGCGCGACTGTAGTCTGCTCGGTCCTCGCGCACCATTCGGGCTTCGAGCAGTGGGAGCCCGACGCACGCCACCCGTAGCTCCACTGCCTTGTTTGCCTGCAGACCCGGTTCGGGTTGGTGATCCTTCATTGCTTTTGGTCATGGGGAATGTGTGTGAGGCCAGCAGGGTTCTGTGGTCTCCTAGCATGACTCCGTTGCCACTACCGCGTAGCATGTCTGTCCGTGAGCCGAAGTTTGTGCTGCCCGAGAGGCCTGCACCTCCAGTCCTGCTACCACTCAGCGACACACTCTTGGGTGCACTCGCTGCGATGGCCGCGAGAAGGCTTTCCCTTGACCATATGGAGTCTAGCTCCTCCTTGATCGAGTCGGGTAATGGTCCGCCATGAGTCTGAGCTGCGGATGCCGATGATGGGTTCAGGTGAGATGGCTTCGTCAGCGTTGGGTCGCCCAGCATCGGAAGCGAGAAAGTACGGTTCGGCGAAGCAGGAGGAGACGAAGGTGGGGACGACAGAGAGTCTGAGATGGCGTCTGCCAGCGAATCGACGAATTGCTGTCGGTGCTCTAGCAGCTTGAGTGACTTTTCTGAGTTTGTAGGCAGCGAGCTCGATGAAGTTCTCTCAATCTGAGTGACCTGCATTGGCGGAACCTGGATACCTGGAAGCCAGAGGTTGTTGCCTTCGCGACGTAAGATCTCGTTCTTGATCTCCGTGCCAATAAAGGTATTGTCAAGCTTGTAGACTGCAATCAGAGCTGCAAAGTAGCCATGGACCAGACCACCAAGTCGTACTTTAGCTGGAACAGATGAGACTCGCTGGATGTCTTCTTGCATACGGAACATCATCGGTAGTCCAGTTCTGACAGCATTGATGCCAAGCTTAGCACTCAACTCGGTAAGCAACAGATGAAGAAGCAGAAACTCGCCGTCAGCGTCTGGAGCGGCGGCGCGCTGCAGTGCTTGCTCGTATATGGCCAGATGCAATAGCTGCAAGAAAGTAGACCGGCCTTTCTTGGATCCTCTATGTCTTGCTGAGGCATTAGACACAGCTCGACGTGCAATCTCACCACCGGCATTCTCCTTTCTGTTCTTTACCAAAGAAACTTTATTTTCCAGTTTGAAGTCTGCCGCAATCGTCTCAAGCTCGAGCCAGGTACAAAGAGCGTCCACATATGTTCTGCGAACTTCACTAGAAGTGTCACGGATGAGCCACTGAGTGCCTTCCCACACACCCACAGGTATGGGATTGCGGTTGACGCTGTCATCAACATGTGCACTGTGGGCAGTCTTCATAATGTCGATGACGACATTGAGTGCAACCTCGCGGGCGGTGTCAAACGAGAAGAAGCCATCGATGTTTGGTCTTTCCTTGAGACTCGCGTTAGAAGCAACTTCGGCGGCTGCGTTGTCCGGGTTCTCGATGGCCGATGCGGTAATCGAAGGGTTTTGAGTAGGCCCAAGCGAGGGTTTGAGGCGCAACAGAATTGCAGAGACCATGTCGGAGATTTGATCAGTATAATATACATGAGTAGCAAGGCTAGCAATGCACTGGCGCAATTCGGCGAGCAGCTGCACGCGTGCGGGAGACGCAGTCTTGACAACCTCCATCTGGACTGTACGAGGTGTCTTGGGAGTCGTGGGTGAACTTATGGAGCCGCTCCGACTGGATGGTGCGATGTCGTCGCCATTAAGAGTAGCGCTTCGAGTGCCAATTTGAAGGATCAACAGCACGTGTTGTACAAGACCGAGGAGTATGTCCATGATGGAGAGACCGATCAGGTTGATGTTCGAAGACAAAACCTGTCCAATGATGCCAGCCAATACCAACTGCTTGTCTAGTCGGTCTTCGGTGACGGGAGTGCGTATAAGAGTTTCGACAGCAGTGAACAGAACAACGAAGCGATCTTGGACAGGCGCGCAGTTGCAGACCATCTTCACCAGAGTCGTGGCCCATATAGCAGCATGACCGGGCTTCTCTGATCTGCTGGAACTAGTCGGCTGTTCAGAGATGAAAGTCAAGAGGCAGCTGGTCGCCGTGCGGATCTGGGCTCGGTTTTCCACATTGAAGATGGAGTTCAGGCAGCGTAGAGCCAGCAAGCCTGCCGATTCTTCAGCAATCTTGTCTGCATCGGCGGCAGTGCCCCCAGCAGCTCTGGCGTCTCCCTCCTCGTTGGTCTTGGTTCTCATCATGCTGACACTAGGTCTGCCTCTGGTCGTTGCGGTCTCTATTTCTTTGTTGTGCTCCATTTCACGCTCGTTCAGTCTGATCAGATACGAGCCGTCCTCGGCCCAGATGTTCTGCAGTATGACGTCCATGACAATATCCATATGTTTGCCTGCCTCCGAGTTCAGGGACTCGTTCTCGGCGACTGCCTTCATGGCCTCGAGTCCATCCTTCCTCAATCTGATCTCATCGCTGGCGCTCAACTGCGTCAACCTGCCCAGTGTCTTCTGGCCTCCTCTTTTAGCAGCAAACTCGGCCCAAGTGTGCACAACACCAGCGAACAAACCACGATACTCGGCATCACCTGCCAGAGTAGCATGATCCTGGTTACAGCACAGGCTGGTCCAGACAGGCAAGCAACCGTCCACCAGGTCAACATTGGCCCCCTGTGTCAAGACCTCCTTTAGTATACGCAGCACATACGGCGCGAAGAGACCGAATCCCTCCTTTCCGCCGCCGATCTCATGGCTGTTCAGAAACGCAGCGAGAATCTGCAACGTAACCAACACAGCAGGGGTGCGGCCTTTGTAGAGGTCGTGCTCTGTCTTTTTCTCCAAGAAGGTGCCGACCTTGGTGAGCTTGGAACGACGCGCCGATGCGTAGTAGAGGAGATAGCTCAATTCACTGCTATTGGGCTTGATTTCCTCTGTCGCTGTAGTGTTTTTAGGCAGCTTGGGATAGCATTTGAGTATCAGCAGCTGATGCTTGGGTCGACATTTCTGACGAAGCGCATGCATCATGCACGATATGCGGTGAATAAAGCTGCTACCGCTGCTGTTGCTGTTGTTATTGTTGTTTTCTGTCTCGTCGCTAACACGGCTAGCACTGCGCGGGTGCAGAATCTATCTGCTAATCTCTGTTATGATCAGCCAAAGCATCAACGTCGTCTGGCTGGTTGTATGTTCCGATGAGAGAGAGAGGGGCGGACGACGGGCAAATCGCGTCTTGGGATAATCTATATATGTAACAACTTGTTCCTTATCAACAGAGGGCCTGCAACGAGATTGCGAGGTCGTATGCTGGCGAGGACAGTTGGACCAAAGCAGACACGAAGAGATGTGTCATTCAATTAAAAGTCAAGTCTGCTGGTATATGTATCATCAAGCAAGGATAAGGTACAGTAGGTATGTACGAGTAGTGTATGTATGTATTGTACGGCACAGTCGTAAGTACAGAGCAACTCCGTACTTGGTTCACGGGTTAAGATGGGCACTGACGTATCTTACAGCCAGCTTGCATGCGCTGGCCTACCCTACTCAAGCCTCTAACTTGGCCTCTAAATTGGGGGAGGGGGAAGGGAAAAAAAATACAGCTTCATTGAAAAGGGAGATCCTATATGCGGGTAATTGTCATCGTGCGTCGGCGAGCATCGGCCTCATCGGGCCTTAATTCACCACCTACCTACTGTCCCTGTCCATCTTGTGCCCGCTCTCTCTTCTCCGTCAGCAAGCCTGGGGTGTGCAGACCATACTACCAGTCCTTGAACATCCTCGAAGACGAGTTCATTTGTCTGGAAAACTCCATATACGGCAGTCTCCAACTTTCTGTTACGTCTCTGCTCTGACAAACTTGGAATTAGTAAAACCGTTCGTTCGTTCGTTCGTTCCTTTGTTGGCGACCGTTGGCGCACGACCTGGCGGTGTCTTGGTATCGCACTTTCGGCATACACTACAGGGCGTGGCTGGGAATGGCACGCCTTGCCTTTCTGTACTTAATGAGTCGCCTGAATCTTACTGTTTGCTATGCTACTGATGCTGGCAGGTACTGGCACTGGTATTATCTCACTCTACTTGCCCTTCGCGTACTCCGAACTGATCCGGCATCCTCTGGTGTCCGAGTGATGAGTGAGTGTCAAATGATAAGTAACCTAGCGATTCATCAAGTAATCATAAAATCTCGAACCATGGCACGAAATGTTTGAGCGCCAGACGAAGCGGAGTCGAATGATATCGAGTCAAGTCACGAGAAGTGAAGTAATTGTGGTGGTAGAGATGAAGATGGCTCAAGACTCGCTCTATGTAGATATCAAAGGGTGAAATAAAACAACACACTAGAAATCAACTGGGTATATCACCGTCCACTTCCACCGCTGCACTTCTGCAATAATGACCAGGAATAAAACATGTCTAAGAAAGAAAAAAGAAACACCGTTTCCAGCCTCATGTCCCGTGAAACCATGGTGTTCTCAATGTCCAGAGATAGCATGCCTGACCGTCCCGCAGACAAGTCAAGATTGGAAATGACTGTAAAGGACAGCTCCTCATGCACCGAAGTGTGGGTTCGAAAGACCCCCAATGAAGAGCACTCCATGAAACACCTCGCTGCGCTAGGAAAAACTAGAAAGCATCGCTGGACCAGTAAAAAGAATTATTCGAAACCCAACCCCCTTACAAACACAATCACCTTGTCGCCAGTCTACGCCAGCAATCAGAAGAACGCCGTGCCAGCAAATAAGCTGTTGCCAAAGGCGTCCCTATCCCAATTGCTGTTGTCCTTCTCCAAACCTGCTCCTGGATAAAACATAGTGTCCCAGGCCATCGGCATATCCTTCATGCCTCCCATGGCCCCCTTTTCTGCATCTTCGACGTTCTTCGCCGACTCTTGCCCTATTTGGGTCATTGACTGTTGTTGCTGCTCATGGCTTTGCTGTGTGGGCGTCAGGTCCTTCGAGTTGTCGAAACAACTTTGCAGTCCCATGTCACCCAGTCCGATATCGTTCGTCAGGTCCATGCGGATGCTCGACCCGATGTTGTAAGGGTCCCATTCAAAGGTCATCTTGAGGCGATCGTTTTCATTGATGTTATTGGCGCTCGAAGCTGTCGAGTCTGTCACGCCAGACTGAGAGCTTGACGGCGTCAAAGCTGGACTAGGGTCTGGAAAACTGAACTCCATATCATCGCCATATGGGTTGTCGAGACCAACGAGCGCATCTGCCATTGCCTGCACGAAAGTGGGACTCTCATCCTTGCCCATGGCGTCTTCACCAACCACAGGCGAGGTAGAGACAGCCTGCTCACGCTTGGGTCCGTCCGCCTTCGGAATCGCGATCCCTGCTCTGTCCGCCATTGTTTCGAGCATCGTCTTACTGGCGACGACGGTGCTATCTTCGCTCGTCGTGGCCGGCTTTGACTTAGCCTGTGGTGTGCGTCCAGATGCAGGAGGTGAAGGCTTGACAAATCCTGGTGACGGGGTCATGGACTGTTTGGTCTTGCCGGGTGTTTGTCCCTCGATCTTCAATGCCTCTCGCTTCACTGTGACAGGTCCAAGATTGGCGGCCTTGAGCGCATTGCCTGTTGGCTTTGCTTTGTTCGCCACGTTAGAATCAGCCTTGGGCTGTCTTGACTGACCATCTACATCGACATCAAGCGCATTCGCGGCACTGTTAAGGAAGAATTCCAATGGATCTTCGATCTTCGGGTGGGAAGCTGTTGTGTGAGCTTGAAGCTCCTCTTCCTTCTCGAATCCCTTGACGCTGAACTCGCAATACTCGTCAGCGCACTTGAACCTTCGTTCCTGCTCCTGTTGCTGTTGCTGCTCAAGCTTGAGCTGTTGCTGTCGTCGCTGTCCAGGGCTCTGTTGGGCTTTCATCAGCTGCGGGCTAGCTCCAGTGGCCGGTGTGGCACCTTGATTCGCGGGTGTCGACGCCGCGCTGCCGTTGTTGCCCTTGCGCTTCTTCTGAGGCGGCAGGTGGAGTTTGTCGGGTGTGAGTCCGGTATTCATACCTTCGTACACTGGTACGCCATGACCGGTACGTGGAGATCCAATCGGGAAGGGCGGAACCGTGGACGTTGGTGCCGGGGGAGCCTTTGACTTGGCTTGTCGAGCCCCGCCCTGTGAAGCGCTGCGAGACATGTTTTCCGTTGCTCGCTGATGCAGATTCTGTGGTGGCTGCGGCTGTGCAGTAACCTCAGGCTGCTTCATGGGCGCTGGAGCCGGGACTTGCTCAGCCTTCGCGCCATCTTGGTGTTGCTGGTACTGGTGCAGAATGAAGGCCAAAGTCTTCTTCAGGGCATTGTACAAGTCTTCAAGCTGCTTCAGGTTGAGGGATACGTATTCGTGAACATCGCCGTTCTTATGCATCTGATGGAAGAAGTTCGTTCTGAGCATGCATAATCTTCTCAACACATCCTGTCCGATCAAGCCGTGATTGACCATAGCAACAGCGATAGGCAAAGCTCGATCCGTCTGAAGTGCAAGAGGCAGTGTTTGTTTTAGCTTGTCAATCATGGCTGGGAAGCTGCCGTTGTCAACCTTTGCAGGTGCACCCTTCTTCAATCCCTTATCAGCTTGCTGAGCAATGTTCAATGCTGCAACTCTGTGCTGAGGAGTTACTTCGATAGGCTGCTTTCTGGTCTGTTGTTGCATTGGCGACTGTTGGATCATTTGCCCTTGATTTGGACCTCTACCAGCTTGTTGTTGGCCTTGATTCTGGGCACGCTTGAGCGCCTCCACTTGAGCTCTCTGTTGAGCATTTTGATGCTGCTGCATTTGCAGAGACAGTTGGGCTTTCTGCTCTGCTGGTAGCGTAGCTAGCTGCTCGGGAGTCATTGTGCGAAGCTGATCAAAGGTTGGTCTCTGCATCTGTGCCTGGTCAGGTTGACCCACAGCAGTAGGAGGACGCTGAGGAGATTGATTGGGATTCGGAATCTCGACAACGTCATCGCTGGTTCCAGGACGTTTGGGACCTTGAAGATTATTGGGAACTCCAGCCTGCATATTGAAAGGTGGCTGAGCGCGGTTTTGTAGGCCTGGTGCTTGTAGATTGACACCAAGCCCTGGTTGTTGTGCCATATTCGCTTGACCGGCGCGCTGCAGTTGAGCCTGGCGAATGGCGTTCTGCTGAGCCTGGTACTGCGCTTTGTGCTGCTGAAATGCGGCAGGGTTCTCTTGTGAAAGTTTATTTATCTTCCACTTCATGATCGCGGCTTTGATATGTTCGTCTGGAGCATTCGGTGCGTTCATTCTAGCTCTGAATGCTTGCATTTCTTGCGGCGACACTTGCAGCATTGCGGCATTAGACATGTTCGGCGGGTTCAGTGGAATATTCATTCCGGGCTGGCCTTGGTTTTGTAACGTCTGCTGCTGTGGTACCATTTGAGCCGGAGGGGCCTGGGTGCCGGGGATGATCGGTGGTCCAGAAGCCGGTGTGGGTTGACTCCCCGGTAATTGTCCTCCAGCACCATTAGGCAGGCCGTTAGCATTAGCATTCATATGATTCTTCTGCAGTTGCATTGCGAACATTGACTGCATCCGATGCATCCTGGGCATAGAATCTGGAGGCAAAGTAGCTTGATGCTCTTGTACGAACTGTCTGAGTTGACCCCACGTCTGGACAGCATCTGGAGCAGGCAGTTGTAGTTCTTGCAACACTCTTCGCGGGAATGCCATCGGATCCATTGCACGCAGACGCTGCTGCTGCTGCTGTTGTGCGATCAGTCTTTGCTGAATCTGCACTTGATTCATGTTCGCAACATTTCCCACGTTCGGACCTTGCTGACCGTTTTGTTGTAGGTTCTGCATGGGATTGATGTTGTCTCCATTCGGCATATTCATGCCATTCTGCATCCCTTGTGCTTGGTTGGCCTGGTGCGAATTTCGCATGCGCTCCAATATCAGCCTAGCTTGGTCTGGGTCCATGCCCATGAGTTTCGCTTTGACCTGAGGGGGCAGATTATCAGGAATCTGTACTGGGAGCTTTTGGGGTGGAAACATGGACTGGTTTCCATTCATGTTCTGCGATTGTAATGAAGCCATCAGAGCAGGGTTAGTCGGACCGAGTACCTGTGGAATGTTCTGCTGTGAGGGCTGCTGGGGCGTCGTTCCGCCCTGCTGACCAGGTGGGATCATCGGTCTGTTCAACATTGACATTGCTGGGCTCTGCTGAGGAGGCTGTGTGGCATTCAGGCCTTGCCCTCTCAACATATTCTGTTGCTGGGCCTGGGCTTGAGCGGCATTTCGAGCTTGTGCTTGTGCCTGGGCTTGTAGTTGAGAGGTCCGCATGGCGGCATCTCTTTGTAATTGTTGCTGACGGTGTACCATCATGTTCTGCACCTGAGCTGGATTATTGTTAATCATTCCCGGTTGATTTAGGTTGGGCTGATTCATGTTGTTCATGTTCATCGATGATGGATCCATAGTGGTGTTATTGTTGTTGGTACCGCCTCCGCCACCATTGCCGCCCCCGTTGGTACTAGCAGGTACGACAAGTTGGCCGGATTCTTGCATCTTCATGGCATCGGCTTGTTGGCCAGCAAAGGAAGCAAAGTCGATGCTCGGATTGCCGTTCAGGCCTTGCTGAGAACCCGGTCGCTGCATATTGACAGCTTGCGCTGCGTTGCCGCCGTCCATGGATGGTCCCTGAAGTCCCTGCCCAGCCTGTTGTCGTGCCGCCTTTGCTTTCAAAAAGTTATTGAGGGAGATCTGGAACATGTGTCGGGGAAGGGGGTCCTGGTTCGCATGCTGCTGTCTACGCTCCAAGGGCATGCTCTCGAACAGTTGGTGTCGTAACAAATCAGCCTTTGGCTTAGGCAGACCGTTGATCATTTGGGTAGCATGTGCCTGGATCTGGGCTTTCTCCTGTTGCGTAAGACTCTGCATCTGGCGTTGTTGCATCGAGAGGTTCGTTTGCATGTTGGCAGGCTGCGGCGCCATGTTCATCGGCGAGTTCTGAAACGGTTGCTGTGGTTGCTGGATCATGTTCCCAGCTAGTACGCCTTGATTCGATCGGGTTTGCTGCATAGGTGTCTGCATTCCAATGCCACCCTGCGACATTTGAAAGTTGTTCTGTGCTTGCATCATGTTATTGTTGTTCATCGCATGAGCTTGTCTGGCCCTCTGGAGTTCTTGCAGTTTCTGTTTGAAGGAGGCTGTGTATTGATCCTAAAAGAAAGTCTCAGTAGATGCATTCGGAAGAGCAGGGAATGCACGGAGTTACCTTGCTCGGCGAAGTCTGGAAGAGCTGGACCTCGTAGCGAAGGGCCATACCGATGGCTTGTATCACTGTGTGCTGGGGCTGCAGAAGACGCATGCTGCTCTGCCTGTTATTCTATCGTCAGCGGATCAAGCTAGCATATAGGGACGAGAGATCCAGAGGATCCAGAGCGTGTGCCGTGAGCGATCGACATACAGTTGCATTATCCAATTCGCACGCTCGCGATAGTCCATGGTTATGTGCCACGTTCCATTCGGCAACGGTACTTTTCGAAGCTCCTCCATGATCTTTGCGTGGATTTGATCATTTTCATTGCCAGGCTGTGGTCTTTGCATGCCCTGAGGCAGCATGTTTCCAGCCATCATGAAGGGATTTGGGTCCATGATGGATTTGGCGTTATCGATCGATCAATCAAAAAAATGACAGGGCTGAGAAGCTGACAGCGGCACGAAGGCCAGCTGTAGTGAGAGATGTTGGTTCACAGGTTGTCGAGCATGCAGCGGCTTGAAAAATCGACGGATTGATGAAGGTGAAGGTAGGGAATCGGCGCTGTGGGTGCGGCGGTAGAAGCGGGCGATCGTGAGACAGAACCAAGAATGTGTTGCAGAAAAGTAGCGAATCGAATGAGCAAAAGGTGAGTGTAAACTGAAGGTAGGTGTTGGGTGTGTCAAACAACGGATTTGGAGGTGTCACAGGTCTTTAGTGGCACCAGATGTACTATTGCGCAAGGCAGCCGGTAGCCAACCGCGCAGGTGACTGGCTCGAGGACGTCGTTGCGTGGCAGTGGATGAGCTGATTTCCAGGAAATGATCCAGGCCCCGCTGTCGTTTGCTGTATAACAATGTCGTGTTGCGAGCTTGTACAGCGCAGGAATTGTATTCGCTGCCGACTGAGAAAAGGCTCGTTCCACAATGAAGATGGAGTGAAAGAAGGCGCAGGACTAAGAAGGAAGGAACAAGACTCGTCCCAATGTCAGCAAGTGACAGTAAAATGGGCGATGATGCGGGTCGAGGTCTGTGCCCGCCGAATGGAGATGGCGCGAATGACGGCGGCCTGAGGGGGTCACAGACAAAACAACACCCGAAAAGGCTATGCAAACCTAGCCGGATTAAGACTGCCTGTCACAGGTTTTCCAGGTGTGAGAGGAGAGGGCCAGGGAAGAGCAGAGGGCACCTGCTCGATGGTGGAAAGGCGTCGCTCTAAAGAAACAGTGAAGCAAGCCCTGTGGGTGGAAGCATACAGTACGTGACGGCCCGTTCAATGCACTGCAGACGATCTGCCTGTACGATAAAAGCATGGACCCGGCACGAGCACTACTGGGCAACTTGGTTGCAGCAATTGTTTTGACGGTGGTGAATCAATCTAAAACAGGCCAAGAGAGCATAAGTTTTCTCTGGATTTCCTACACTCAGCAACACGCAAGATAAACTACAGCACATTAATTGCGCGAAGGCGTACTGAAGCAAAAGAAAAAAAAAGAGGAAGGGGATTGTGGTACTCTCTTGAGAACCCGCAGACTGATCGTCGAGGAAGGGCGGAAAGGCACTGCATGGATGTGGCTTTGGCGCTAGTGTCACCGATGGAAATGTCAGAGATGGCCACGATTGCTGCAATATACTCACTTTGATTGTCTACTTTCGATTGAGCGATCTTTCACCGACTCATGATGGTACAAATAGAGCCATGCTCGAAGACGTATGGTGCTGGAAGTCCACCGAGTCCATGTGGCCACGAGTTTTCTTGTACATAGGTAATGTCCTCGAAAACATCTCCACGAGCGTTGGAGGGGTTCAGAAACTCTCAGCTCGTGCAAGCCTCGAGCCCGGCAGCGGGAACCAAACCGTTTTACGCGGGAACCTTGTAAGTCATTGGGCTGTCTACAGTGCTGTAGTGCTGTCCCTTCTACCCTTACCCAAACTTGTTGCCGGATCGTCGCGCCTCACTCGACCCTGACACGCCCGACACGGCTCCGCATAATTGTCACGCGCGGTCTCGCCTGTCTTACGTGCTTCGTACACCATAGTCACTCGTTTACACGTCTCTTCGTTGCCGGGCTACTTTTGAAAAGCAGCACAAGGTCTTTAGCGCGCAACTTTTGGTAGAAATCAGGTACCTTCGGCTCACTACCTGCGAAAACGCGTATATTCACCAGTGGACCCCACTTTCACGCTCGACGGTTGAACTTTGTACGTGCAAGGCGAGGCATGCCTACCACGGCATTCAACGCCCTTTCCCAGTATTGGATTTTGTATCTGCTGGACTCAGGGGTCGGTACGAGATACAGAACTTCTACTTTACAGCGCCACGCACTCATCATCCTATCATGGTGACCTTACAATGTACAGGGGAGGTACGTCTTGTATGACCATACTTTCCAGGCGAACTAGGTGACATGGGCACAGCCTCTGTTCGCTTGGCTTGCTAGGCCGCTGGTCCGTCCTGTCTTTTGTGCGTGCGAGCCTCTTCCAACGTCGACCCATGTGTACTGTACTGTATTTGTCCTTCAATGCTACGGGTTCTTGTATGCGAAATAGCGATATATTTTGCCAGGGAAGTGCTCTTTGTGCCTGCGACCAACATTTCGCAACTCAGGGGCAAAGATGATCAGCTATTTATAAATGGATGCACTACTCTGAGAGATGTGCATGCGTCACTCAAACATTTTGGGGCCAACGGTTGTAGACCATACAATAGGTCTTTGGTAATAGTTCTGCGATTTCTTGAAAACATCCTTCTTCCATTTTCTTTTTGGTATCGAGCAGGTATGCAACACGAAATAGTATGAGTAACTCATCTTCTCTTATCTTTCCGTCACCAAGGAATATCTTGGCAGCATAGCAATGTGAATTTTGGCCCCAGAGCACGGGACTAAAATAGATGGGGGCGATAGACTCTCATGGTTCATAGAAAGTGGAAGCAATCCGAACATAGCAGCAGCGGGCAGATTATCATCTAACAAACCTAATCTGATTCATTGCGCTTCACTTCGACGATATCACTATTTGATTACCTCCACATTGTGTACTCATTTGACACTTGTAAGTAATCATTGAGATCTTATTGGGATCTTATTGAATTCTTGCAGTAAACTCATTGGTATTGTGTTGCAAGGTCTGTCGGACTCGTCACTATTTCGCTGCTTTTTCGCTACTTCTTCACTACCCTCTGACTCAATATTCACTACTCTCTAATCCCGTGATCACTGCTCTTTAATTGCTTCTTCATTGCTCTTTAGCTGCCTTCTCACTGCTCTTTTACTGGATTTGTACTGCTTCTCCACTGCTCTCCTTTACACCATTCTTCAACTGCTTTCTTACTGCTTTTCTAACTGCCTCTTCACTGCCTTGCCTACTTCTTCGCAACTCTCTTGACTACTTTCTGATATCTCTCTCACCGCTTTCTGAGTGACCTTTCCCAGCTTCTACTTTGGCTCTACTATTTGGTCCTTGATTTTGATATTGTCGTTGTATTAAAGCCAAGAGTATATCATATAATAGTATATAATTTTCCTGCTCCGAGCGGAGCCAGGTCCAAGAAGCTGATCCTCCATCGTGAATCCTGGGGTCCCTGAAAGTGTGATCGATTGTTTCGCTTGTTAGATCCAAGGAAGTAAATGATTTTCAAGACTTCGCCTTGTTGAGTCAGACATCTGGTAAGAAAAGCCTGGCTTATACACTTGTATCCGCAAAGCTCTTCATAGTGTTATCGGACAGGGATGTCTTCCATTGCCTGTTGATAGAGATGCGGAAGGAGATGTATCCCGACTCTTGGGGCCCAGCCCCGCATATGAGTGGCATGTGCATACACTCGCCGTACAATTTCAGCGATATGTACGTAGAGCAGAGGGTCAAATGGGCCAAATCTATTCGCACTTTACAGATGCATGCCGAGCCACTAGCCTGTCCCCCGCCCCAAAGGCTGTGACTGGTGAAACTAGAACCTAGCGGATATATCAATTTAGTCAAGATCTCCCAAGGATGAGTGTCATGACTGAAAATAAAACTACCTACCTTACCTCACCTACACTAGGCACCCGTGTAGTACAACAGGCAATGGACATGCATGACCCCCTCATACCTAGGCAATCATTGCATCGAAACCTGTACATGTCAGGCGTGCAATTTCCCGTCGACTTCTTTTGAGGCTACTACAGTATGTGAGGGTTCGTGCGTGATAACATCTTCCTTCGCCTTCGCATAAGTTTCCGTGGCGACTCCATTCTTCTGCGCACTGCGACCTACTGCAGGTCAGTACTTGTACTGAGTGTAAGCTGACGCATGACTAGGATGGTGATCCTGTGGAGGCACAGGCCTAAGGATAACCCGCTCGTCTTTCGGGGCTGATTCGTAGCACAGCACCTAGTCAGATAGCCAACCAAAGCACTTTTGCTTCGTCCGTAGGTATGAAGGTAGTAAATTATATGTAAGGTACCTGGCCACTCTCGGGCAAGGCATTGCCTCAGACATCTTCATCTTCAAGTGCGACCTTGAAGCATGCCTCCAGCCTCTCATTCGCACTTCTCTCTCTTTGCTGCGTGAATTCGTGCGTTTGTGTGCCCTTCGCAAGACGAAAAAAGATATTGTTTCGTGTCGAATTGATCTTGAATCATGCTTTTTTGCCAAAGATTCGTTGCTACGTACCTTGGCCTCTCCGTACACCTGAGTTTGGTCTTGGGCATAATACCATGGCGCGTCTCGTGGGGGGATGGTGCAGGCAAGTGACATGGAAGGCGAGCATGGAGAAATTATACTAAGCAATGCACAGTTGGACCAGATGGTCGGTATAAGATAGCGCAAAGCTCAGTATTTTACTGTAACTAAATTCAACAGGACCATGGAACGCACTACTTGTAGGCGTCGATTCACCACCACAAAACTTGACATTTCTGCCATCCCTAACGAAGAGTACTCTGCTCATTTCGGATGGCGCATGTTCCAGTCAGTCATCTGTGTGTCCTCTGCCATTGCCTAATTTCTGGCTCAACTCCTCTGCCCACGCCGAATTTGTTTGGATAGATAGCCCCTCCTGGGACGCCAGCACTTGGGATGCTACTGTATCCGAACCTCTTCAACTCGATGGACAAGGCCTTCTTCTACACGAGACGCTCCAACTCTATAATCAGCCAAAGACAAATATAAATGGATTCGTCAACCAGGCCATGGCTCTGACACAAGACATGACCGTCAATTATCCAGACGGTACAAATTACACGATGGACGTGGGATTTTTCTCTGTCTACGGAGCTGCAGACAACCAGACCTGGACGTCGACGAATGGCTCAAAGATAACCTTGGACAGCACACTACCTTCCGTTTACAACGGGGGTGTGATACCATCGACCAGCTATTCACTCCATATGGGGTCTGCGTCGCTCGAGGTGCCTGGTAGCCTTGTACTCGGGGGTTATGATCGGTCCCGATGCTTGACGACACCAATAACCAGCGACAGTTCCGTTTTCCAGCTTCATGGTATTAACATCGGAGTTCGCGCTGGAGCAAGTGCGTTCATAGGAGCCACTCGACCGAATATCAGCTCTATACAACTTCTTTCGGGGCCCGAATTGACCGTCTTGCCAAACCCAGGTGTACCTTACATGTACTTGCCAAGAGCAACATGCGATGCTATTGCCGAGTACCTACCTGTCAATTATAATGCTGACAAAGGTCTCTACATCTGGAATACCAGCAACCCTGCTTATCAGCAGATTGTCAGTTCTCCTCATACACTTTCTTTTACATTCGCATCCTCGACCTCGGGCAGCAACGATACTATTCACATACCTTTTGCTCTTTTGAATCTGACCCTTGATTCGCCAATCGTGAATCCACCCCTACAATACTTTCCCTGCAGCCCTTACAGTCCATCAGACTCGACGACATACCACCTTGGCCGTGCATTCCTGCAGGGAGCTTTCTTGGCTCAACATTGGCAGACGAATACGACCTGGCTAGCACAAGCTCCTGGGCCAGCAAAGTCATCAGAGAACATCATCAATCTGGAACCCGAAGATACGACTCTCGCCGCCATGGTCAATGGTCCAAATTGGTACAGCACTTGGCAAGACACACTAAAGCCTCTAGCCAATGACAAGCCAGGGGAGATTACGGACTCACTTTCCGGAGGTGCAATAGCAGGAATAGTAGTTGGTGTAGTAGTTGGTGTTCTTCTCGTCGTCGCTGCTGTTGTATTCTTTTTCATCCGTCGACGGAGGGCACGTTCTTCGGCTGGAGCAAACGCTCCAGGCGATGGAGACGATACGCGACAAGAGCTCAAAGATTATCCTACAGAGGACAATGATCACGCTGCCGGTGCGTCAACCCCATTAGTGACGTCGCCCTCCGAGGCACATTCGAGACATTTAGTTGAGGCACCTTACACCGAGATTCACGAGATTGCAGGGAGCAAGAATAGACATGACGACGAAGATCCCTTCAAGGACAAGGAGATGAAACTTGCAGAAATGGAAGATCGTCGCTCACCTGTAGCAGAGCTTCCAACAAATTAATAGGATTCATTTGCGATTCTTCACTGCTATCTCATTCATGGCTCAATATAATATATCTCATCACAGACTTACTGCTTTCTTGTTTACTTTTCATTATTACATCGCGCTGATACTTCACTTACGGTTTAGTATGACTTGACAACGACCTCACCGCCTTCTATCATCATTCCTCGCTCTTGCTCCAGTTGTGGTTCGGTATGCCTTCAGTATGCCATCACTTCTACTTCAGTTATAGTTCAGTACGCCCTTACTTCCACCTCACTCATGGTTCAGTATGCCCTTACTACGACTTGCTGCTTAACAGTCACAATTACAGTATATGCTTTGCTCATAGCATTTTCTTTTGCAATTAATTTCCTCATCCGATTAAGATCAGCTACATTACGTTCCTTCGCCCGGGCGCGTTCTTTCCTACGTTGATTAGCATTTTTGTCTTTGCGTGTCTGGTCTCCTCCTTCTGTAAGGATGAGTTTCCTCTCAGCCTTCTTCTTTACCTTGTATCTCTTCTGAGCAGCAGCTTGGTCGGCAAGCCTCTCCAGCCTCTCCTCCTATCTTAGTAGCGAGATGCTTTACCTAAGACTGTACTCTGCACAATTGGAACGTGACTAGAGCCGCAGTAAGAAAGTGAAGAAGTCGCAGTTAAGACTCAGTGAATGCGCAATCAAGACTTAGTGAAAGCGTAGTCAAGACTTAGTAAAGGCGTATTCAAAAGTCGGTAAAGGTGTAATCAATGTAGATGTAGTGCTTTCTCGCTGTGGTAGATCCTGAATATAGCCATATTATATGTTTGGTTTTGTTCAGTGATAATTCAGCCTATGAACAATGATCCCTTACTTCTTGATTATTTACAATAGACTTTGTGATTATTATTGTATTACATTTTGACTACTTACTCTTGTTTCATAGCTTCTTTATACTTCCTTTCGAGTTTATTGCACGCTTTATTTGCATTTAATATTACCTTTTGTTGCATTTTTTGACGTTCCACTTCACAATCAGTTCCGTTTCGCTTCCCAATTGTGTGAGCTTCATTATACAACTACTTATGCTCCACCTTGCAATTATCTACGCTGCACTTTGTGATTACTGGCTCTGCACCAAAGGCAAGGTACAATGCAATTGCCTATTCCTACGATGACGTATGGATGATTAGACCTCACATTCGGTGCTTAGTGTGAGGATCTAGATGTTCCAGATTCCAGGACGTTTGGCTAAGTAAAGTATAATTGTGCAAATGCAGGTTCATTGAACAATTAACGTCGACGGTTGTCTGTAATATATAGTAAAGTGATGTACTGTGCCGCGAAGGTCTCCTCAGCTCCATTGTTGCTTGGTCTCGTACACTCTTTACAAGTAAAATGGTTGCATCAGAGACTGAAGATGTGATACTAGACCTCATCTCTGCCGATGACAGGCCGACTTTCATACTCGAAACCCCAATGTCACCTTCAGATAATCATGAGGATCCGCAAATCATCTATCGCAACACCGCGCTCGTCTCATTCCTGGAAACACCGAGAACAAGTCCATTATCATTCGAGACATGGAGCAATTCCCTTGCAAGAGCTTCATTAAGACAACCGATAGCAGCGACTGCAGGAGAAGCCCGCCATGCAGGTGTCTTTGGTGACAGAGAATGGTCCAGTAAAAGCCTCAAGTGCGGTTGGACAATAGTGTATTGCAGGAAACACAACTGGAACACTTCAGCCCATCAATCGAAAGCTGAGCAATCAACTTCCGCTTATTATACTGGTACTATAGAATACGAGGATGCGGCTGCAGAGACGGATATTCCATTAAGTCAACTACATATTGACTGGCTGAAATATCCTCTCCTGAGCTCTGATCCATGGATCTCCTACTTGCGCGGCTTTAATTGGAGCAGCACTAAGCTTGGTCCAACGAACGAATGGTCATCTACGCTTTGTAGCTATGTTATAACCATAATGGCATGCCACGAACCTCGTTACATTTTCTGGGGGGACGACTTAATCATGCTTTATAATGAAGCTGCAGTTCCAATACTTGGACCAATTCATCCAGGCTCACTCGGCAAGCCGCTGGCTGATATCTGGGGCAAAACATTACATGATCAACATCAGAGGACCATCAGACATGGAATTCAGCAGGGTAAAGCCTTTCCAATCAAGGCTGCCGAACTTATCGTCGAACGAAATGGGTTTTACGACGAACTTTACAGTGACATACAATATACTCCGATACCCTCAGAAGATGGCCGTTGGAGCGGCTCTCTTCTAGAGTATCACGATGTTACACCTAGGATATATCAAGAGAATCGCAAAAAGGTGGCTGCTGCCATCTCAAATTGCACTGCCAGAATGCAATCTTTGGCTGGGTTTTGGGTCGAATCAACTAAAGTTTTGGAAGCAGAGTCCAAAGACGTGTCATATGCCGTCATATACAGCGTGAACAGTCGTACATCAGCGGAGTCTCCGCCCTATCAATTCGAGGCCTCATATGGTACTGATAGCTCATTATTCAAGGATGAACCTCCTCTCAGCTTGGCCAATGCCTTCTCCACCAATCAGGGATCACTACACCTCTTGCAGAAATCGACTCAGACTTTGCCTCCAGAACTCACAATGACAACAGCGCATGGAACGGTATCTTCTGCATATATCATGCCTGTCACCAGTGGAATAGGAGCTGAACTGGCCTACGTAATTCTCGGCATGAATCCGAGGAGAGCTGCTGAGGAAAGCCATCTTTTTGTGACACACCTACGTGATCTGTTCGAAAGATCTTGCGCAATCATAGATTTGCCCGAAGCTAGGAAACGTCTGGAAGAAGCGAACCTAGCTCTTCTCGACCAGCTTCGAATCACAAAGGTCAAGGCGGAGAAGAACGAGGAGGCCTTTAAGAGAATGGGCCGTCAAGCCCCTGCCGGCATGTTCATCTTCGCTGCAGATGGTCGACCCCTCTACGCTAATGAGGCATATCTCAATCTATTCGACTTATCTAATAGCAAGTTCTATGACGATGCACAGACAGATTTTGTTTGGGGTGCGGCCTTGTACGAAGAGGATCATCAAAGTGCTAAAGACCTCATGATCAAGGTGTTCAGAGACAAACAAACTGGCTCCTTCGAGTATCGCCTAAGGTCTGGTTCGCAGACTATACCGCGCTGGATGGAAGGAACCATATTTCCAGAAACGGATGATGCCGGGAATGTTGTGTCATTCCAAGGATGGGTCGCCGACATCTCGCATCGTAAATTCGCCGAACATGTTCGAGAGGAACGACTTCAGGAAGCTCTGGATCACAAGCGAGCCGCTGAGAAGTTCCTGGATATGATCTCGCATGAGATTCGCAACCCTTTATCATCTATCCTCCTCTTAGCTGAAGATATCCTTATGTCACTTCCCCAAGACAAGAACGTTGTCTTGCCGCCTGAAAACACTGACTCGATTATAGATGCAGCAAAAACGATTTCTCTATGTGCAGTGCATCAGAAGAGCATTGTAGATGAAGTTCTAACCATCTCAAAATTGGATTCAAACCTGCTCGTACTCAGTCTGGAGAAAGCTCGAGCCTTGTCCATTGTAGAGTCTGGCCTCAAAATGCTGTCCGCTGATCTGTCCGCTGCAAACATCGAGAAATCTGTCAACGTCTTACCTAGCTATGAGGGATTGGGATTAGACGACATATTACTGGATGTTCATCGAATGACGCAGGTTTTCATCAATCTTTTAAACAATGCGATCAAGTTTACACGAGACTCTGAGAAACGTAGGATTACTGTAACCATAGGTGGTTCGACTGAGCGACCTGCGGCAGGCTCCTCACCGGTCACTTTTATCCCGTGTCGTATGAAACAATCGGGCTCTCTCATCTCACGAGTCAAGCAATCCGCTGCTGTCGAAGCTGGACGTGAAATCTATATTCATTTCAGCGTTGAAGATACTGGTTGCGGCCTCACTGGAAGCGAAATGTCGCACTTGTTCCACCGCTTTTCACAAGCATCACCCAAGACCTACAAGCAATATGGGGGAAGTGGATTGGGCCTCTTTATTAGCAGGGAATTAGTCGAACTCCATGGGGGGCAAGTCGGTGTCCGCAGTTCTCCTGGAGTAGGCAGCAACTTTATGTTCTACATTCAAGCATATCGTGCTAAATCAGCCTCTGCTCTGGAAACTGTGGTTAGAGCGAGCGATGTCAAGGCAGTTTCAGAAGCAAACACGCCTCTGAAAAAGGGTTCGTTGTCGTTGTCTAATGGAAAGGAAAGCTCTCTAAAAGATATGCATGTTCTACGTAAGTTTACTCATTGGTTTGTCTTCTTGAGCGCACCACTGATACGAGTAGTCGTTGAGGATAATCCAGTGAACCAAAAGGTCATCGCCAAACAGCTTCGCAGAGCTGGTTGTAAGACGGTCAAAGTCGCTGAACACGGAGTCGAGGCTCTAGACTTCCTCTCGAAAAGCTCACTATACAAAGATCCAGGGGTAGATCAAATACCTCTCTCGGTGATACTTCTGGACGTCGAAATGCCTGTAATGGACGGTCTGACATGTATACGACGCATCCGCGAACTTGAGGGAAGTGGGGACATAATTCAACATGTTCCCGTCATTGCTATCACAGCAAATGCTAGACAGCAGCAAATTGACGATGCCTTGCAAGCAGGAATGGACTCGGTCGAGGTATATCACGTCCCATTCTTTTTGAAAATAACTCACAGTATCTTTACTGACTTTCCTTGCAGACCAAGCCTTTCAATATTCCGGACCTTGTGTCTCGTATGGAAGCTCTTGTCGCAAAATGGCAACCGTCTTGATTTTGCGTCCTTGCAATTTGAGATTGATAACGAGATAAATGAATAGAGGATGAGCGATAACATCACCATAATATTGGCCTAGTGGACAGCCAAGTCAAGCGTTGATGAGGCGAGAGGCGCTTATACTTAATGCTGAGTAATCCCTAATTGTACGTAGATAAAACAACAGTCAGGTAGAGCCTGTACAGTAATTGGAAGTATAGTAAACAACAAGTAATAGAGAATTGGATATCGAGTATGAGCTGTATCAATAACAACTGAAATAGCGCAGGTTTACAGTGAACATCGAGTGACAGGTCAATAATTGGTTGATGACTGGTCAATCAATCTGTAGCAAAGTACTACTTATTGAATGAATAACACATACTACTAGGATGAATTACAGATGAAGGGTTTAACAAAGTACGAGCAAACGTAGATTGAATTTCAAAGTGAATTGTGAAAAAGTGCGAAGTGAACCTCGAGTAAATGCTTCTTCTAAGCGCGAATGGGTATGAAGTACCTTAATTAAAGGTATTAGTGGTCCGGACCTTCCATGGAGTGTCCGCACGGCGACTTCAATTCCTCCGAAGCTGGTGACCCTACTTCCATACCATCCTGACAGAGTCACTCTCCATTGACTACTATTGTACCTCGTATTAGCGCCAATAGTAAGCACGCATGGATGCGCCATCGTAGGACTCCGACTGAGAGCTTGTCCGAGAGGTTGAGAGGCGTTCTTACGACCCACATGTATCAAGGTCTAGCATGGTCGCTTATGGCGATATATCCCCAACAGCAGCAAGTCCTCTCACTATTTAAGTGACCTTGTCTCCTTTTGCGGACTGTACAATTTCGCCAACCGAATCCTTCCAAGCAGCCGTGATATTCTTTATCTAGCATCCAGCAGAACCTGTTCATTTCGTGTTGTACCACAGCATATTCCCTTAACAATCATCGGTATGTTCATCTATACATTTGTGACCCAACGACGGCGATTGATGACCCGTGAGGAACCTAATGACTACCTTGATAAACCGCATCTGGACGGCTTTCAGCCCTCCTCAGCCTGCGAAGAAAGACGATGCTCTTAAATTTGGTGTACTGGGAGCTGCGACGATTGCGTAGGTGTTTCTCTTGCTCGATTTGACACTCGCTAAATAGTGATACAGTCCTCTTGCGTTGATAATCCCTGCCAAATCGCATCCCGAAGTCATCATTCAGGCAGTGGCTGCTCGTGATCGCAGAAAGGCAGAGGCATTTGCGAAATCTAATGGTATACCAGAGGTCAAGGGGTCGTACCAAGGTCGGTGTTTCTCTCTCATCTTGCTTTTGTTCTCATGGCTGAAATTTCTTCCTCAGAGATCATTGATGATCCGAATATTGACTGTGTATACATTCCGCTGGTGAACAACCTGCACTTCGAATGGGCTGCTCGTGCAGTCCGCGCTGGAAAGCATGTCCTTCTGGAAAAGCCATCCGCTTCGAATTCGACCGAGGCCGAGATTCTATTCAACTTGCCTGAGTTGTCTGCTCCTCATGGTCCAGTCCTTCTAGAAGCTTTCCACAACCGATTCCATCCTTCTTGGGCATTTTTCAAGTCCTTGGTCAAGCCTGCTGATGTAGTCCACGTTACTTCTCATTTCATGTTACCCTGGTGGACGAATTCGAAGAACGATATCTTCTTCAACTACAATCTTTCCGGAGGCAATATCATGGCCGTGGGCACGTACAATCTTGCTGCGACACGACTTCTCTTCGATGCCGAGCCAGAGGAGTGTATCGATTGTGATACTAAAGCTTACACTGATGGTGTCCATGCCAAGTGTGATTACGAATTCAAGGCCAGATTTCGCTTCCCGAATGGTGGAATCGGCGAAGCCAGCAGTACACTCAGAGGTGGAACTATGTACAGGGCTGCATACGTGACAGTCACGACCAAAGGAATCGTGGTCCCCGATGACACTCTCCCTGCCAGCCAGGAGAAACGCCGCTCTCAGGAACTCACTATCAGCGATCTGATCCATGGTGGTTTCTGGCACAGAATTGACGTCACGAGCACGTTCAAAATATGTGACAGAGAAACAGGTACAGTGATCAAGAAGTGGGTGGAGAAGGAAAGTCACAAGGCATACACCTTCGAAGAAGCCGGTATGGCCAACCTGCCCGGTGAGGACTACTGGCTGTCTTATCGACATCAATTGGAGCAGTTTGTAAACAAGATCCGAGGTCGCGAGACGCAGCATTGGGTCACCGCAGAGGATTCCTTAGTTCAGGCGAGGATGATCGATATGGCGTATGAAAAGAGTGGTCTCGGACTTCGACCTACTAGCTCTTTCAGATAAGGTGATTTCTTCTTCTTTCTAACGTCAGTCAAAACTCGTCAGTCTCACTGTTACTTAATTGTCCTTCGCTATTGTTTGATCAAATGTGCTTCATCACCTCTATCTTTCTAACTCGCCCTAGCACACGTAATCCTGCCAGTCTCTACAGAAGCTCCATCTACGCAACTCGGATCTACTAAGCCTTTACTAAGTATCAACAACATCTTCATTGCGGACTCACTGCTCCTTCATTACTCCTTTACTGCTCCTTTACTGCTTCTTCATTAACTCTTCACTGCTTCTTCACATAATCAGCAAGAAGAGAGGTACAGCGCTGCTATTGAAAACTGGCTGGTGTACCATTCTGCGCCTGTCCCCGATGATGTCGACCTCGATGAAAAGACTTCTCGCAGCCAAGAACGTGCTAGGAAATGGTCTTGGAGTATAAAAAGGGAGACCCTAAGGCGGAGAAAGCATACATAGCGGCATATTGGAAGAAACGTATAGCTAACGAAACCCCCAAGGAGAGGACTGTTCGTCTAGCTGCTGCTGCTACTGAACGTTATTACAACAGACAAAGGGCTGAACGGAAACTTAATCCTGTTATTCTAACAAAAAAGAGGACGGTATAAGAAAGGAGAAAGTGAACAAGAAAAGAAGGGGCAAACCCCTTAAGGAAAGGACTGTTCGTTTAGCTGCTGCTGCTACTGCTGCAGAACATTATAAAAACAGATAAAGGGCTAAACGGAAACTTGATCATGTTGTTCTGACAAAGGAAGAAGATAACGCAAGGAAGGCGAAGGTGAATAAGAAGAGAATGGGGGAGAGAGCACGACAAAGGGCTCGAGAGACTGCTAATTCTAGTAAGAAGAAAAAGTTAAGTTCTAAGCAGGATAGGATTTGTAAGAAGAAGAACGCAGTAAGGCAGGCCAACCTTCGTAAGAAGAACAGAATTGCAGCAAAAGGAGCTGGCATGATTCTCTAACGCCTTTACTAAGTCTGACCTAATCCTTTATTGTGGATTTAATAAGTCCTCACTACCTCTTCACTAAGTCTTCATTGCTTCTTCACTAACTCTTCATTATCCTCTGACTGCCACTTTGGTGCATCTTCATTATTGCACAAGCCCTTAACCTCCATTGCTCACGAAGTCCGTGACTTAATGCTGCGGCTTGCTTACTTCTTTCTACTGCCGCGGGAACCCTTTCTAGATACACGGCGGGTGCTTCCTCCTTTAGCGCCCTTCTTTCCTCCCCTACTGCCGCCACGAGCCCTACTACTACCTGTGCCAGATTGACCACGACCCTTACTCTCCTCGCGGTCGTGATCATCATCGTCGTCGCTGTCGCGTACGAACTCGGTTGACAACGTCTCCTTAATGGCGCCTCGACTCACCCTGGCTCGCCTCTCAGGCTTCGACACAATACCCTCTTGGGAAGATTCTTCCGCGTCCTGTATCTCTGTGTCCTGCTGCATAGACGCACGAAGTTCGTCGTCCATAGATTGCAACTCACTCAAGGCCGGCTCCGAGCTCTTAGTTCTTCCGCGTCCTGCATCTCTGTGTCCTGCTGCATAGACGAATGAAATTCGTCGAAATCCATAGAGTTCAACTCACTCGAGGCCGGCTCCGAGCTGTTAGCTCTGGGTGTAGGCGAAGTTGGAGTAACAGCCCGAACAAGTGGTTAACCACTTCTTCTCTCGCTGTAAGGTCCCCAAGGCTGACATCGGCAAGCGGTGAATCGCTCATGTCAGTATCGTCGTCTGGGACAGTATCGACGACTGTCTTAGCAACAGTGTCGAACAAGAGTCGGTGTTTCTGCCCCTTTGCGGTGGATGTCATGAGGCCAGGTGTAGTAGACTGGCTGCTACCGAAAACCTTTTGTCTTTCCGCTAGCTCAGTGTTGCCGGCGGGCTGAACGAAACGGAAGCTTATGTTGCTCTTCCTACGCTAGGTCGAAGGGGTGACACCCTTAGTAGGTGTGTCATCGGTGTTGAACAAGTGGGTAAGGAGATCCTTACAAGATATCTTGTTTAAACACGCCGTAAGTCTTAGCAAAAGTAAGCAACGCTTAGTAAACAGAACCTCAATCCTGTTGTTCTAACGAAAAAAGAGGACAATGCAACAAAGGAGAAAGTGATCGAGAAGAGAAGGAGGGAGAAACCTCGACAGAGCGCTCGAGAGATTGCTGATCCCAGCAAAAAGGAAACATTAAATCGCTGAACAGGCAGGATTCGCAAGAAGAAGAACGCAGTGAGGCAGGCTAACCTTCACAAGAGGAACGGAATTGCCTCTGATTCACTACGCCTTTACTAAGTCTTTAACTACTTCTTCATTGTGGATTCATTAAGTTTTCACTACCTCTTCACTAAGTCTTTACTGCTTCTTCATAAGCTCTTTATCATTCTCTGACTGCCACTTTAGCGCATCTTTACTTCTACATAATATCTATCTATCCCTCGTGTGCTATGACCGGGGTCTCTATATTGAACACGGTGGAAGCGAGAATCCCAAGTATGAGCAGGTCTCCTCGAATGAAGGTACAGCTACGGAAGCCTTTACCAGGAGCTGCTGGAAGTCTAACAGCGCACGCCTTCCCTCGGCGGTATTCGTCAAGGTTCGTCCTGATGTATCCTGGGCAGGTCTTCTAGCCTCGTCGTGAGAGGTAATGATTTCCTCTTCATCCCCGATCCTCGCTAACATGGCCATATCCTCTGCACTCCGATCAGCGTTTTCATTAGAATCCGTTTGGTTCCGAGGCCACACAACTTCGACGTTTTTAGCAAGGGTCTCACAGACGATTTTTTGTTGCTCTAAGGTGAAAGTTGGCCGCAGCTCACCCTTGTCCTGTCCCATCGAGAGTCGGTGGAAGTTCGCGGTGGCATCCGCGATATTTTTCTCCAGCTTATCTAACAGCTCCTCTTTCTGCTCTGGCGGGATATCACTGTTCTGAACATCATCTTGCAGAGTGGCCTCCTGTCGGATGCGGTGACCAAAAGCGGAAAAGTGACTGGTCAACGACTTTTCTGCATGCTGCTCGGTGGCGTTGTCGCCGGCGAAGTCTTTGTCAGTAAGGTAGTGTGGAGGCACCGCGGCCTTGTTCTGCGGATTGGCTTTGCTTCGTGTGGTGCTGGCGTCCTTTTTGAAGCAGCGCTGGGCGCAACGGAGGAGTTCGTAGGCGCGATTGATATCTTCGCCAGAATATTCTCTGAAGTAACCGCTTTGGGATTTCTTGTTGTCCTCTGAATCATTCTGATTATCGAACATGCCCTTAGGCCCGTTCTTGATAAGCAAGGTGATTGCCTCAACTGTGGTGAGATAGTTGTGAGGCATTGTGCCAGTAGCCGCGTCTGGTAAATCTGGTAGTGGGAAATCGTATGCCTTCAGGTCTCCTGAACTAGAACCAACATACTGGAATAGCTGCTTCTTCACCAGCGGGCCTGTCCGGCCTCCTACGAAATTGGCCTCGTCCGATCGATAAGCGCAATATGCCGCGAAGACATCAGCGCTAGCCTCATCATCGTAGATATACGATCTCAGAGCGTTGGTGTCAGGGAGATTGACGTATCCTGCTAGGTGGGCCATGCCGGTGTGGATATCCTTGCCCTTAACGTAAACGATGCGGGCGTAGGTGTCGGAATAATTGAAGCGTGCTGCGTCGATCTCATCCTGGTTTGGTCTGGCAGCTACTGGTGGTTCGGCCGAGGCTATAGTGGTGGTGCTTTAGTTGGCCTTTCCCTTCTGTCCCTTCTTAGGCGGCATGGTGGACACGCTGTAATAGAGTGCGATTGGAGTGATAGACCGGAGGTAGAGTGATTCCGGAGATGATGAAGTAGAGTAGTGCGATTCCAGAACGCTGTACCTTTGCGATCTAGACGTGAGTGATGTCCTTATCTTGCTTCTCTTGCATTTCTTACCTTGCGTGTCCAAAGTCTGTACGTGTGTTTGCGAGAAGGAAATAGAGAAGTGTTTGCAAGATGGTGTACGGGAAAGTGAGAAATTGTGACCCTTGCCTAGCACACAGAATATGGCTACGACTCAATGTATCGATACCCTTGTGTCGATGGACTTGCCTGAGGATGCTATATCTCCTTACTTGGCGAACGATCGAGCAAGTGTCAGCGACCTAATGTGCTATAGCTGCTCTAAGACAGTTGAGGTCTTTGAGCGGTGATCAAACGTCGTATTGTCAGCACTAAAGGATGGTTGAAACCCTGATGCGATGAGGAAGCTTGATCAAGCAAAGTAGCAGGCCGACAACTGTGGAGGTATCCGATGACGAAGAGCAAAGAAACGTGTGAGGTGTAGAAAGGAAAGAGGAAATATTAGGACGAGGAAAGATGATAGGCACGAAACAGGCTATGCCCAAAGCGGTAAGCACTAGTCACAAGCCAGGGGGCATAAGAGTGAAGGTGAAGTCAATAGTTGGAGAGAAGAGCAAGGTGAAAGTGCAGGGGAAAATCTAGGGTAGAGGTGAATAGGGGGATTGCAATGTAAGGCTCGGAGTGAGGATTAGGCTCACTTTAGAGGTACTAACAGCAGGTGAACAGAGAGAAAGCGTGAGATTGAGAGTCAAAGTGAACCACTGACGACAGGCATAATTACATACAGCGGATATCATTGCGTGCGCTGTTCTTATTGTGAGCTCTGGAGGCTCCTTAATTAGTAGAGGAAATATATACCGATTTTCCTCGTCCTCGTCCTTCTGGTGGAAATATGTTGTGATCTTTCCTTTAGGAGCAAGCTTAGCCAGTTTGTTCTTCTTTCTCCTAGCTGCCTCTCGCTCCCGATTGTACATTTTCTTCGCGGCGGTCTGCTCTGCAGTGAACTGAGGTTTGCAGCTGGGATCCACTCTTTCCCGTTCTTTGCGTCTTGCTCGTTCGTCTCGACGCTGTTTAGCGTTCTTAGCCTTACGATCGCGATCTTCCTCCTCAGTCAACATAGGAGGATTGAGCTTTCTTCCAGCCCTTTTTTTATCGCGGTGACGCTTTTGAGCAGCAGCCTGCGCAGCAAGTCTCTTCACCCTCTCCCCCGCAGACTCGTTATCCAAGCGTTTCAGCCAGTAAGCTGCGAAACTGGCCTTTTGGTGGGCCGTCTAATCTTCTGTAGCTCTTTTGTTGTAGTTTTGAACGACTCTCCTAGCAGTGTCTTAGTCGGATGAAATGAAGCCAAGGCAACAGTAACATAACAACGAGATCACACAATAGTAAGCTGGTAGCAAGCTGTAGTTAAGCCGAGCTGAACCATAACCGAAGTAAAAGGAAGATAGCAATCACATAGCAGCGAGGTCGCAATTGGGCCCGACTGAACCATATGCTCAATGAAAATGAGCCGGCGATGAAGGTGAAATAGCAAAGTCCGGCTCGCAAGCAAAGGTCTATCAGCTGTCGAAGTCATGAATCACGTTAGAGCGTGGTGTACCATGTAAGGGAAGAAGTCATAATCAAAATGGCCAAGCTTCGTTGCCAGGACTTCACCTCTGCCTTTACTGTATGTTTGTGTCTATACCACAATTTTCCTAGCCTCAATATGCGGAACAAAGGAAGCATCTTTAGAAGGCTCTGGTTGGGACAGCAGAGGCACAACAGTATCACAGTCACGAGAATAGAACATAGTAATGTAGGAAATGTTTCCATTGTCTCATCAAGGCATATGCCCCATTGAATTTTCTAGAGGAAAATCTCTAGTCAAGGGCTAAAGGGAAAACATCATGACCGTGGTATCTCTTGTACAAAGACGACCAGCCTTTTTGCTAAACCACCTCAACCAATTTACTTCTTGGAAGCCTTGACGGCGGCCTTGGTGACCTTACCGGCACCAGCCTTGTCCGACTTCTCGACGGACCTGAGAGAAAAAAGTTAGCAAAAATTCGAAGAAAATTTCCAAAACATTCCAAATGTCTTGTTAATCATTGTTATGGATTGTTCAACTCACTTGATAACTCCGACCGCGACTGTCTGACGCATATCACGGACAGCGAAGCGACCAAGAGGAGGGTACTCGGTGAAGGCCTCGACACACATGGGCTTGGAGGGAATCATCTTGACGATGGCGGCGTCACCGGACTTGATGAACTTGGGGGCGTCTTCGATGGACTTGCCGGTACGGCGGTCAATCTTGGTGAGGAGCTCGGCGAACTTGCAGGCAATGTGGGCGGTGTGGCAGTCGAGGACTGGGGCGTAACCGGCACCGACCTGGCCAGGGTGGTTGAGGACGATGACCTGGGCGTTGAAGGAGTCGCAACCCTTGGGGGGGTCGTTCTTGGAGTCACCGGTGACGTTGCCACGACGGATCTCCTTGACGGAGACGTTCTTGACGTTGAAACCGACGTTGTCACCGGGAAGACCCTCGACGAGCTGCTCGTGGTGCATCTCGACGGACTTAACTTCAGTGGTGACACCAGCGGGGGCGAAGGTGACGACCATACCGGCCTTGATGACACCAGTCTCGACACGACCGACGGGAACCGTGCCAATACCACCGATCTTGTAGACGTCCTGGAGGGGAAGACGGAGGGGCTTGTCGGAAGGACGGGAAGGAGTGTCGATGGCGTCGATGGCCTCGAGGAGGGTCTTGCCAGTGGACTTGGTCTTGGTCTCCTTCTCCCAGCCCTTGTACCAGGGGCAGTTGGGGGAGGGCTCAATCATGTTGTCGCCATTGAATCCGGAGATAGGGACGAAAGGAACGTGCTTGGGGTTGTAGCCGACCTTCTTGATGAAGGAGGAGGTCTCCTTGATGATCTCCTGGTAACGCTCCTCGGACCACTTGGTGGTGTCCATCTTGTTGATGGCAACGATGAGCTGCTTGACACCGAGGGTGTAGGCGAGGAGAGCGTGCTCGCGAGTCTGGCCGTCCTTGGAGATACCAGCCTCGAACTCACCAGTACCGGCGGCAATGATGAGAATGGCGCAATCGGCCTGGGAGGTACCAGTGATCATGTTCTTGATGAAATCACGGTGACCGGGGGCGTCGATGACAGTAACGTAGTACTTGGGGGTCTCGAACTTCCAGAGGGCGATATCAATGGTGATACCACGCTCACGCTCGGCCTTGAGCTTGTCGAGGACCCATGCGTACTTGAAGGAACCCTTACCGAGCTCGGCGGCTTCCTATGTAGTTTATTAGTATTTTGCATTATTATTTTATTTTATTTTTATTTCTTTATTTTCTCGGTGGCGGGATGACCCTTTCGCAAGCTTCGGGCAGCAATGTTGACGAGGAGTCAAAGCGTTGTGGAACGAACGCCTCGCTTCACGCCCCACCAATTTTGCCCCTCTCAGAATGCGAAAGAAGCAGAGCAACCTCAGCGCAAAGGCCGGACATGTGCGTAAAAAATTGATATAGAGAAAAAGACAATCACATACCTTCTCGAACTTCTCGATGGTACGCTTATCAATACCTCCGCACTTGTAGATCAAGTCTGTATATGTTGTGAATATTTTGTTCTCATCTTACTTATTGTTGCGAATGATACGTACGACCGGTGGTGGTGGACTTGCCGGAATCGACGTGGCCGATAACGACGACGTTGATGTGAGTCTTCTCCTTACTGGAAGGTACGTTAGATCATCTTGTGTTGCTTGATGCATGAAAGAGGCAGGTGCGACCCAAGTGCCATGTATCGCAGTGCCTGCCTGAGAAGAAGACTTACCCCATGGTGACGGTGTTGGAATGTGATAGGAAGTTTAAGTTCAAGTGTTTGAGATTTCTGCAGAAAGATTAGTAGATGTAGGAAATGGATTCCTGCAGGCAAACCTCACTCAGAGTCGAATGCTTAACGATTCGAGGTATGAAGACGGCGGGGAGAAGAGGGTTGTAGGGTGAGTAAAATATTTGTACCCCTCAGGTGCGTCGCTTGTGTGGCCAACGCTTGGCTTAGTCAAGGATTAGCGCCGAAATTTTTCGCTGCACAATTGCCTGAAGTGGGGTTTCTGTTGAGACTCACCGCGCTTTGGATCCGCAAAGTGATGCAATTGGTTGGCAGAGTTCTTCGACCCAGGTGAGCTTGATTGTGACTCTACTCAACTCGGTGGCAAGATGATGCGCTCGTACACCTGTCTTTTAATTGGTGTCTTTCATCGGTGTCCGCATTCGATAGCAAGGTGTCCTTCATAACTCCAAAAGGTAGCCCATCCGAAGAGGCTAGAAGCGTCGCCTCACACCAACAACACACCCTCATTCAGGTAGTGGGGTGCTCTGATTTTGCTCTCTCTCACTCACTGGAGGGGCAAGCATGTGACCTCATCATTGTGGTGTGAGTTATGGGGCCCTCTCCGATACCAACATCGAGTCAGTCATTGAGGCGCAAAAAAGATAAGTGAATCATGTGTGAAAGAGTTTCTCATTGACGCTCTACCTGGAGCAATCCTGTATTTTTCTGACAACAATTGCTGTCGCTCCGCTGCTCCTTTTCTGTCTTTTCCTACACACTTGATCACACTCTTCTCTCTTCCTTAAGACCTTCCGCGCCCGAAACCACATCTGCCGCAACTCTAGAAATCCTTCTGTCCACTTTTCGTCTTATCTCTGTACCCCGCCATGTCTGCCATTCCAGCATACAAGCAAGAGCTGATCAAGCTCACGCTCACATCGGGCATCCTGACATTCGGCGAGTTCACCCTCAAATCCGGCCGAAAGTCACCCTACTTTTTCAACTGTGGCCTGTTCTGCAAGGGAAAGCTCATCCGGGGCATCAGCGAGGCTTATGCGCGGACGATCGCAGAGTACAGTGCTCAGCATCCCGAGTTTGAGTTTGATGTGTTGTTCGGCCCTGCGTACAAGGGCATCCCGCTGTGCGCCACGGCCGCCGAGAAGCTCGCTGGAATCGACGAGGCCAAGTATGGGGATGTGGCTTTTGCCTACAACAGAAAGGAAGTCAAGGACCACGGCGAGGGCGGTCTGATGGTTGGTGAGTCTCTGAAGGGCAAGAAAGTGGTCGTCGTCGACGATGTCATGACCGCCGGCACTGCCATCAGAGAGGCCATCAGCATCATCAAGAGTCAGGGTGGTGAGCTCGTGGGCATCATTGTAGCTCTCGACAGACAAGAAAAGACTCCTTCCCAGAGCGAGAAGGAGGGTAAGGGTGATGATGGGTCTGATCGACCTAGCACCATTGGCCAAGTGCGACAGGAGACTGGCGTTCCCGTACTTGCAGTCATTACTCTTGACGATGTTATCGGAGGTGCCAAGGGCATGGCCACCGAGGAGCAGATCAAGTCGATGGAGGCTTACAAGCAAAAGTATGGCGCCAACTAGACAAGTCAATTCACAACAGTACAGAGCTACGACAAGAGCAGGAAAAACGAGTAGATACCCAACAACACAGTAGGTGTTTTGAAATTACAAAAAGAGATACAGAAATATATCCAAGGGAACAATTGGTCTGAGAGGGCCGACTCAAAAATCCACACTATCTGCAGTCTGTCTGCCTATGGAAATGGTGTAGAGAAGAAGACCTGAAAGAAAAAAGCAGAGAGCTACTGCAACAATCTTTGAGCTGGACTGGACTTCCGCTAGATCGGCGCGCTATACAATGCACACACGCTATCAAGCCGTTATCGTTATCATTACATGTCGTGGGTGAAGTCAGATTTCTGTCGATATATGCGCATCATCCGCTTCTGGGGTTTGGGATGCCTCGTTCTTGAGGTTCGGCTCCTGTTGTGCGGGAGGCGCTGCTGTCGTCTTCTCGGTCAGCGGTCTCGCGAGCGGGGTGTGATAGGACGTACGAGTCGGTATCTCTGGGGCTGACTGCGGTGACACAACATCGCATTTCTGGGGCGGTTCGGTAGGAGGATCGCGGTCAGGTGGCAACGCGGTCACTCGAATGAGTTGACCGCACTCGGGATTTCTATCCTCGGCCTCATCTTGTTGTGATGTGGATGATCTGGCAAATCTTGTAGCATTGGATGACTCAATGCCTGCGATCATGTCTTCATCAAAGCCCGAGTCATGATGCAGTGGCGAGCTAAAGTATGCACTTTCTCGCCTTTCAGATGAATGATTGCCATCGTCAAGTCCGTACTCGCTGATCTGTGACGAAGCGTTGGTGTTATGCATAATCTGGGTGTCATGCTCACGCAGGCTCCCTCTCTCTCCCGTTGCATGCGGATAAGATTCCTGTGATGATTGAAACTCGCCTAATCTAGCAACACTAGATTCTCTGATCAATTTGTGCTGGCGAGACAAATGCTCTTGAAGATCTACGACTTCGTCATGCATGTCTTGTCGAACGTCTATCTTCGTGGTAAATCCTACAGCATCAGTAGCTGACAAGCTTGTTGCGCTACTCGAGGGTTTTCTTCGGCCGCGTCCGGCTGTCGCGCCGTGATTCGTGATTAGATAGCTGCCGTCGCTTTGGAATCTGTCGTATGTGGATGGTGCAGGGTCTGCAGATGTGTACGCTTCGGAAGTTAGATGCGAGGGCATAGGGGGCACGTAGTTGCGTCGATGCTCCTCTATATCTTCAAGGTGTACAGCTGCCGCGGGATCGATGTATTGCTTGTCTGAACGGCGACTCCTGATGCTGTGATCAGATAACCTCAGATCTACGGCCTGAGGATCTTCAGGCTCAGGTATCGGCGGGAATTCACCGAGAAGTTGCTTCGCGCTCAGACGATCTTTCGGCCGCTCGCTCAAGCATATCTCCACGATTCTCTTGAACCACAGCGGCGTCTCTTGATCACGTACCGGGGGAAGTCGATCATTGGTGCGTTCCGCACTCTCGGGCTCGTCTGTCTTCTCTGCTAGCGCCCAGAGCACCATGCCCAACTGGAACAGGTCGCTCTTGACACCAATGCACATACTTATTCTCTGCCCGCTGTGTATAAGACTGAGTAACTCGGGAGGTTCCCAGCCGACTGGACAACCTCTGCGGTTGATATCAATGATCTTCGCATCGTCGTCACTGTCAATGACTATGTTAGACAAGGTAAAGTCTCCTTGGACGAATCCGGCTTCGTGAATCTCCGATAGTCCCTCTATTGTTTGGTAGGCCCATCGTTCGCGTCTCTCCCACGGGAGCTGATCTGTATCTTTGTAATCATAAAGCATGTCGACCAAGGAGCCTCGTGGCGCATAAGAGATAAGCAGGCCCTTGACGTATGCATAACCCTCGTCAATCACGAGTCCGTGAAATTGTATCACACTCCTGGCGTCTTGCAGCGAGTCTAGAGCGTTGATCTCATACAGAAATTCGTCTACTGTATCGGGTCCAGGGATCTCTTTCTTGATGAGATCTTGGTCGTTGACACTGACGCGATAGACGAAGCCTGACAGATGAGCATCAAAAGTGAGCTCGCTCTCGCGATAACGTTTACAATGCACGTGCTCAACGAGAGATATCGAAGGATAGGAAATAATCTCGTTGACATCCTCCGTGACATGAACATGTAATCTTCCATCCTCGGTCTGTAGCTTGAGATTTGTGACGGTATCGAAAAACTGAATGTCGGCCAGTGAATCTCGTACAGCCTCGTATATGCGAGCATTCTTGTCTCGTTGATATCGCAGCGTTTTGAGGTCTGCCTCTAAGGACTCTGGCTCGGCATCTCGGTAGTCGAGCGAGATTGTGACTCTTCGCCATAAGTTGGGCCGCTGGGCATATGTCACGAAAAACTTTTCCCTTTCTGACTTGTCGCGGAAGTGCATGCTCAGGTTTAAAATCCATTGCGACTCAAGCTCGGCTTGTAATTCACGTTCATCCAATACGTCCGAGTGAGATTCGTCGTCGAGAACTGGTGGATACTCGCTGCTGTCCACAAGATTTGACTGTGCGTGAATGACGGGATCCGAGGCAATCGAGCCTTCTATATCATCAAGGCCATAGTGAGACTTCTGCAGCGAGCTGGAGGACGATCGCCTTATAGGGGTCCCGACCTCAGGTGCAGAAAGAGACGGAAGATGCCTCTTGGGCGACGAAGCACGATCTGTTCTGTTGGTGCTCCGTGGACGTCGGTCTGCGCTCAGTGCTCTCTTCTCGTTCAGTGTTGGTTCTACAGCCAAAAGCCTGTCGCGCTTTTCCGAGTTCTGTCTTCGGAAGGTTAGCGGCCTGGGTAAGCCAGGGACAGCCCTTCTATGACCCTTCCGTCCTAAAAGACTCGGTCGCCTTGTCGGTGGCTCTTCTGGCTGTCGCTGCTCTTGTTGCTGCTGCTGTTGCTGCTCCTGTTGCTTCTCTGGGTCCCTCGTCGCCTCTTCTTGGGGCTCATCGTCTTCCAGCGGCAGATCCTTCGGCGTCGTGTCATTATCACGGAACCAGTGACCCAACCTCGACACCCGTCCGAAAATGGGAATCCTCCGTTTAGGAGAGTCATCTGCAGGGATCTGAATAGCAGTGTCTTGCATGTCATTTTCTGTGGCGACACTGTTGACAAATGGTATATGCGGCATGTCTGACTTATCCACCATTCACAGGCCACCGTGTCTTCAAGTATTCTTCATGAGTAGTGCAGATAGAACTTCGATGACTTCGGATCGAGACTCGGGAAAGAGGGTTATTGTTGCGGGGGTACACGATGCGCTGTGCGACGTTCGAATAGCATACGAGGACAAAAAGAAAGCTAGGCACGTCTCTGATTGCTCACATGCATGAAAAGGTTATCTTATTTGTTGGAAGCAACATTCGTTTCAAAGGCCATCAGTAGTAGGGTGACACAGAAGCTGAGACCTGCTCAAGTAGCACGCGCATGGAGCTTCTTCTTAAGCAAGTGCACCGGAAGTGTGATATGTGTGCCTGGCGGCTACATAAGATATGTGACAATCAACACGCAGCAGATTTCCAAAACGGAGACCTGCAAGTAGGTGCAGGCGCAGTTGAAAGCGGTCTACCAACGGAAGGCACGGCGCGTTCAGACCGATGAACCTTGTTGTAAAGGTACATGAGACGGCGACCCAAAACTAACGAGGGTACGACTGCGGCAATCAAACGATCGGTCACTGATTTCCGATTATGGGACTACAAATAAGGGGCTTGGAATCCAAGAACGACGGGTGGTTGGGGGAAAGTGGTTAGACAACCTACCAGAACATGCACCGACGCATGATTCGAAGTGCACGGGCGGGGCAGCGCCGACCAGCACCAGCCACACGCATACGTCCACTGTTAGACTTCATGCGAATCCCCCAACCTTGTTGCAAATCGATCACTGGAACCTTTAAAGATATTCCTCCGGTGCCGACAGTTTTTCCCTACCTGTCCAACGAAGGTTTTGGTGGTGTCCTCCTACCGAACGTTGTACCATCCATCTTCAGGTTAGTTGGGCCATACTGCGCTGTCACAACAGACGTATCGTCGTCAATGCATGTTGGGCAGCAGTAATTTCAATGAGCCATACCCATGCAAGAAGCTGCAAAGCCTCCACTTTGATGCTCCGCTATCAAGCTGTACGGTGACATGCGAGGCTCAGAGAACGCTTATGATGAGTTCAAAACCGTCAAGAGGCACACCGAGGTCATTTGGGACGGAGAGGCTAATTCTTGCCGACGTGGACGTGAGTGCTGGGTCAGCAAAAGGTACTCTGCCTTCTTCTTGCGCGTCACTCTTACTGTGAGGCTCGATGGGATTTAGCTCGTATATCGCATTATTGACGTGGCAAGTTGAGTGTTGCAATGGGACTAGCAATAGGCGAAACGGAGTATCCCACGTCGACATTGGCGCCTCGGATGACTCTTGCTTTACCGAGACATCCAAAGTATGTTACAGAGTACCTTGTGAAAACACCAAGTGATCAGGCATCCTCGGAACCTTATACGCCTTCACGTAGGAGTGGAGGATCTCGGTTGATGACGGGCACGATGATGCGCTGTTCAATCTACATCAGGCGATGGCAGAGCGGCTCTGATGGCGTACTAGTATACCGATTGATACCGAACAGCAAGACATGGTAAAGTAGGTAGGTAGGTGGCCGTCATCTTGAATGATGGAAGCATCAAGCAGTCAGACTCTAAACTCCCCGAGGCTGTGCAGTATGGAAGTTTGAGGCTTTGCCATAGTGCAACATGTAGCCATAGGCATGCTTGTAAGTGGGCGGTTCTTCGTCGAGAGTAAGATTGTGTCAGAGTCGAGGTTTGGAACACACGTCTCATTTTTCTCTCTGGTATATCCGTCAATTCTCTCAACCTATGACCAAAAGAAGCGAACACCCGTTCTGGCTGGAAGAATGATGCGTTCACAAGACTGCATAGTATATCTGTCCCTCGTGTTGTGATGCTCGTAATTGGCGTTCAGAGGGTCATATTGCTTCTCCAATCATTGACGTGTACATTCGAACCCTGTCGAGTATGCACGGCGGCAGTGTGGTCTTCCATTCACTTCTTGTGACAGAATGAGCTCCAGGTATGTGATAGTGGTGCACACAGTGCCAGAACTCGAGCCTTGTCATAGACCTGACGAAACATCGTACAGACTGCGTAGAACTACGTTCGCTGCCTCGTGCCTAGACAAGTCGAAAGCGACGGAGCATCCTTACCTCGCTCTCAACTCGACGGCACGGTGACTGGGTTGTGACTTGATTCATCCACATTCCATAACCAGCGTCTCTACATCATGGTAGCGTCTATCACTCCTTCGTATACTCACAAGCAGCGATTCGGTTTACGAGAGTGCTCACTTCAAGGACAGCAGCAGATCCAGCGCATCAAGTCATGGAGTCGAGTCAAAGGGAGTGTACTACTTTCATCGATCCAGACACCACCACTCTCAACCATCTGACGATTCCTGCTGCTTCCATTATGACATTTGGACCACTCTTTACTTCCTTTCCTTGTCACTGTTCTGCTTACGAGCCGTCTCGACATACCGTTATGGTTTCCTTCTAGGCAGGGTAGGAGAATGTCTCCTTCTATCAACACTCCCATTATGACAGGACAGTCACCCCTCGGTCGCTAATGCCTATCTGTGCCTGAAGGCCCCTCGGGTACTGCACCTTCTCCTTGTACGATGGTCATACTACGACATTCACCGAACCCTCGATAATCCTCCATCACCCTCGAAAAGAAAGAGAAAGGCAAAAGCAACGCCTCCACCCCAACATCAAACCTTGTCAAAGGCAGCCCAAGAGTAATGATCCAAGTATTTGAACTTCAAAACCCTCGACCGTCAGATACTTCCATAACCGATGACCTAACCCACTTATACGTATATATCAGTCCAGCTATACTCGCAACTGACTGACTAGCTGACCTGCTGACATACATCTCATCGCACTACTCGCCTCCACTTTATCCACCTGGAGGACATGCCCGCTCTTTCTCGAAAATTCGAGATTGGCTCGTGTTGCTGTCGTTCAACTTGGCCCGAAGAAAGATGATTGCTCGGTTCGTGCAGAGATGAAAGTATGGAGACTCTGGAGAGAGAGGAGAGGATTTCAGACCATCAGCCAAAAACCAAAGCGCTGGGGGCTCAGGATCTCATGGATACTGTCTGTCTCTTGCGACTTCGAAACAGAGTGTAGTCAGGCAGAATAGGGAGAGGGTTCCTTGTCGACGTACAGATATATTCTATGATGAGGATTTTGATATATCGAGACGAAGGAGAAGAGTAGTAGTATGGGATAGCGGCGCCAGAGGCCGTCTTCCTGAAGAGAAGAAAGACGACTGAAGTACTGGGCAAGGGGCGAGGAGGCTGGCTTGTCGAACGTATGATATTAGACGGATTTGCTGATTGATAGCGAGACAAATGGACAATCCAGAAACCAGAAAAAAGCCCAATAGCCTCTAGTCACAACCTTGTATGCGAATCATGGAAAGAATATAGAAGAAGAGAAAAAAACAAATGGCACGGATCATGAGCAACAATTTTGAAAAATCGATGCTGTCATCACGTGCAGTACATACACGACCATATATAATCTTCTGTGTAATTCCCATCTTTCGCCTCTGAACAAGAAGCAGGAAAAGCGGGAGTCGAACAGTACTAAAGAACAGGGCTTGAGCATTCCATTGCCTTGTAAGCTACGATACAGTAATGTAAAACGCATGTATAAATCCTCTCCTCTCCTTCTCCGGCCCTCTCTACGTGCCTCCCTAGCCTAAGGAAGACAGGATGCGCAGGAGCGTAAATCCACTGTGGGATCGATGACAATAGAACACAAAACTCCAGCGGAAACAAAAACCATCATGCTCGTTTGTTTTACCCCCTTCCCCCTCCGTCAAAGTGTAGTAAAAAGAGTTCATAAACAGCTCAGGTATTCAAAGCAGACCAAAAAACAAAGATGATACCAAAACAAAAGAACGCCCTGATCAGATATAGTGCTTTGTGATGTGATCCAGAACAAGAAATATTTCATATAATTGTTCTTTCCCTTCTGCACTCACTAAAACTGAACTCGACTCCAATATGCAGAATTCCGAAAGAATGAATATTAAAAATGGATGATGCAGTTCGGTCTGTCTGTCTTGTGTTCTCACATGCCCATTCTCCTGGGTCCAAAGTACAACAGACCGCCGACACCAGTCATGGTCAAGCCAGCCCACCACCAGGTGTCGGGGTTGAGCTTGGAGCTTTGCTTGAGGATGTTGTTTGCTCCCTTGTAGTTGACGGGAACCTCTCTCTCGAGACCACGCTTGGCCTTCCTAGCTTTGGCATTCGATGTCTGCGTGGCGCCGGGAACAGCTTCGGTGGGGTTCAGAGTGATGGTCGGTAGCATGTTCGGAGGTGAGTAGACGAGGAACATGGGCTGCAGGGGAGTGCCGTCGAATTGGTACATGTCGAGACGAAGGATACCGTGGTAAGGATCCGTGTAGATGGAGTAGCGCTGTAATAGAAGTCAGTTGCTGAGAAATACAAACATTATGGAGAAAAGACAAGCACACCTCAAATATTTCGCTCTGATTGTAACGGGTGTAGGTCGAAGTCTGGGCAGTGCATGGGTCGGACAGCAATTGTCTGCCGTCGACAGCAAAGGGAGTCAGCTCGAGAGAGCCATTGGCACTGTGGACATATGTGCCATGTTGCCACTGCATGATTGCGGAAGGACAGTCGGGGCTTGTGGCTGCGCAACAAGGTCAGTCAAGGTGGGTCCCAAAATCAGCAGACAAGAAGAAAAACGCACGATTGGCAATTGCACGGTAGTAGGCTTCTTCATAGTAGCCATCCGAGGTGAACGAGTAAGAGATACCAGTTCTGTTCGGCTCGATCAACGTGTCGCTGACGGGATCGTAGAAGCCCTTGAGATTTCATGTCAGTACAGGAATGGCCAGACATTGCGAGTAGAAACAACGTACGGGTCCAGTCAGGGTCATCTTGCTCTTGGTGGACCAGGTGCCGACAAGCTGAGAATCGCCAGCGGCTTCACCAGTAGTGGTTCCTGCGCCTGCTGCTGCGGTTGCCGCTGCTGTCGCACCTGCTGCGGCGGCTGTCGTTGCTGCAGTGGCTCCTCCCGCAGCGGCCGCTGCTGCTGCTGCGTTCTTGGACGAGGCGGCGGCGGCGACGGCTGCGTTGGACGATGAAGCACTGGCTGCTGCTGCTGATGCGCTCGATGCGGCCGCGGCGGCTGCGGCAGCTGCTGGGTCTGCAACTTGTGCGATGGCTCCTGACATGAGACCGGCCAGGACGGCGACGGTGGACTGTAATCTCATGTTTGTGTGTGTGTGGGTGTGAGAGAGATGTGGAAAATATTGAGTTGTACAGGTATCGGTGCCTAGGCGTGCCGAGGCGTGTGGATGACGGTCGTTGTCGTTGTCGTCGTCAAGTCGTCCAGCGAGCGGTCTAGTCGTCGTGTGTATCTCTGCAAGTGCGCGCGGGTCACGGCTACTGTCAGGACAGAAATGAAATGTGTTGTCTGGTCGCGTGAGGCGATGGCTGCGTGTGTGGATTTATTATGCGGCTCTATTTGTGTTGTTGGAAAGGTGTCGGAGATGGGAAATGGTATGTTGGTCAACGATTGTCACAACAAAAAGCACAGGCTAGTAGTGGCGCGGGAAAGCAGACGATGGGGTGTCGGCAAGTCGATGCGATGTATTCCCAGAGTCGAAAACAGAATTGCTACTTGATATCTTTTGCCAGGCAAGTACGAGGGTGGGAAAGAGTGCAGTCCTTTCAACAGTGCAGTAATGTGCAGCACCGAGAGATTGCGAGATCGAGAGGCTGAGAGATTGCCAAGTACCTTTAGGGACTGTCGGATAAGGTAAAGTCAAGTAAGGAACGGGAACCGAAACACAGTACAATACAGTAAGGTAGTAACCTAGGGTAGAGTATGGTACAGTAAGAACTTGCACAGTACGAATAGTGTTGCGTAAGGTAAAATCCCCCCTTCTTCTTCGGTGCTGGATGTCGCCTTTGTGCTTGTGCAGACAAATCCTTGGAAGCCAACAAATTACGGTGCGGGTCCCCCGTCGTGCCAACTGAGTACCTACCTTACAGACACTGTACCTCACAAACGGCAACAAGAGGTTGGCAACGCAGTAATGGCTTCACGTTTTCCCTGGGTTCGCCCCCTCTCTTCCTCCCTCTTCTCCCTCTTCATCATCAACGAATAAGAAGAGGCTCTGCCTGTCTTACTGTTCAAAGGCGCAGTGTCGATCCAGCCCTGATTGTGTGGAGGGAGACGACGGCGTCAGGCGCTCGGCCGTTTTCCCGCCCTCTGCCAATATAATTAGCATCAAGACAAATGTACGTGTCCGGTACTTGGCGCTTGTGCATCCCCCTCCATCTGTAATTTGTGCCGATGAACAAGACCCTTGCTGCTGCTGTACCTTGAGAAAAGAAAGTTATACGCCGACGCTGAAGGCGAGCGTGAGGTTACATAGATCAGAGAAACAAATAACCCTCGAGGGCATGTTCAGACCATCGACTCGCATCAATTCTCGACCTTTGACTGCAACAAGATCAGCATTTCTGTCTGAGAGATTTGCCAGGTGCAGCAGCAGCAGCATGTCCACCTTCGCTTCAGACAGATCTACTGAGCCGCCGACGACTCGACACAATCGTCCGAAACTAGATCTCGGGAACGAGATGCATCTGTCAGACAAGAAAGCATTGCGCAAGCAGATTGGGCGAGTCCTATCTGCCCTACCGGAGCACGAGGTCCAGAGTCAATGTCCGTCGTCCGTCCATGCGTCATAAGTCGCTTTGTTGTCATAATTCGAAAATTGTATGCAATAGAAGTTGTAAGATACCATAGGCTGACGGCTTCTCATGAAATCAAACAGCTGCCAAAGCCACAGATCTACTGCTTTCCTTGCCTCAATATAGAAATGCGAAAACCATCAGTATATTCATGTCCATGCCCAGTGGGGAGATAAATACCGAACGTCTCTTGAAACATGCTCTGGCCGAAGGAAAGCGAGTCTTCATCCCCTACATCTACAAGGCTTCCAAGGAGAACGTGCAAGACTTACCTGCGAGCATCATGGACATGCTCTGTTTGACCTCCAAGGAGGATCGCGCCACGTTGAAACCCGACAAATGGGGCATTCCTTCTATAGAAAAGGCAAGCGTGCAAGACAGATTGAACTCATTCGGTGGTAAAGGCCTCTCGAACGGTGAGCCGCCCAGACATGAAGCCGCTGGTTTGGATCTTATCGTCATGCCGAGTATGGCCTTCGATGCGCAGATGAATCGCCTGGGCCACGGCAAAGGGTACTACGACAACTTTCTCACGAGGTACTGTTCTGGCAAAGACGCGCAGGGTCTGCAGCGGATGAAACCATTCTTGGGTATGTTCTATTTTCTCTCACTTCCTCTACTCCTGCTTTTCCGGGAATTGGCTAACAGGCCGTGTAGTCGGCTTCGCTCTGGCTGAGCAGTTGCTCCCTTCTCCATATCGTCTTCCCACTGAATCCTGGGATTGGAAAGTGGATGCCACCATCGTGGGTGGTGTTGATTCGGAAGCCAGATTGATAGTCCCGTAATTTCAATTCGTGTCGCATGGTTGGTTGCGTATCCTGTACTTCCTTTCTTTCATGTCGCGCCGCCCGTGTCTGCTCGAAGCTACCTGAACGCCAAAGCTCCCAATAAGCGCCACCTCGAACCCGGGCGCGCCATCAAGGTATGGTACACAGCGAGCATTTGTACTCAGTTCAATTGCTGGATAAGAGACACGTTGTCGCCTTTGAGAAGAATTTGTCCTGCGTATGTGTATCAGTCCTGGTGCGACCTTTATAACCACTCTATTTGCCATTTCACTTACCGAGACTCCTTCTGCTTTCATCCGGGTCGGTCTTCGTGGGCTGCTTGACTTCGAATGCATCATCGATGACGAGGTTCATGAACTCGTCGAAGCCCTATGGCAATCAGTATTTCATGTCAGATTGTATTCTACAGGCACTCACTCTGATGGTGCCCTCAATCCTGATGCCGAGCTGCTCATACAGCCATATTGACACCTTCGCGCGCGACTGAAGAAGCTTGAAGATGAAGTTGATGGGGGGCAGAAGCACCTTGCCTCCTCCTCTACCGCGTCCGGCCATTGTTGTGTATGTGTGAAGGGTGGGATGTGGTTTGGATTATGCTATAGTGGGCGCAAACACAGGTGTTGCGCGCGCAAGGTGGAATTCGACGATAGTGGGGAAAAGGCGGTGATGCACTATGTCAGAGACAAAGAGCTGTGTATGGTGAGAATTGACCTGGCGTGGTGGTAGATAGATGTTGTATAACAAAGCGTTGCGCAGGTACGATATAGCACATTCACATTAGCACTAGACTGCGGTAGAGGACCTCGTCCAGCTCTCGTCCTTCCCTCTGCTCTTTCCGCCGTCGTTGGTGCTGTAGGGCTGAAGCGTGCGTCGGAGTGCCGACACGCCGATTGCACTTTCACTTGGTTCATGTGTAGGGCAGTGACGATGCACAGACCATTGGGGTTACTCTAAGAATGTGGGATGTTCATCCATTCGGACTGACTTGTTGTAAGTAATCCATGCTTGCATTTGTCTTTTATAGCAATCTGAGACCTGTCTCTACTCATTCTCCTGTTTCTCTCTTGGCTTTGCAACAAAACAATAGCCCTTCACCTCTGACTGACGGACCATTGCGTGTATCGCGCTTGGTTATCAGAAAAGAAATACGACTCAGAGAAAATCATATAAACCCAAAACACCCCCACCTGGACTGATACTGTAGCTCGTTATCCAACAGCAGTCACGATGGCCACGAATGGCAACCAGCAGGCCTTTGCGCCTGTGCTCGCCGCTCTTGCGACCATGCAGTCTAATGTAGACCGAGAACAAAAGGGTCGCGCACATGAGTTTCTTGAGCAGTTCCAAAAATCAGTATGATTTGTGCATATCCTCACATCAATAAAGTAAACATGCCTAACCGCCAGACAGCCCGAGGCATGGACGAGCACAATAGCCATATTGCACTCGTCAGACGCAACGACACAGGCACAACTCTTTGCCGCCACCACACTCAAGGGCAAGGTATCATATACAAGCAAAGCAAGCCAGAGACAGATCAAGCACTAACCGCTCTAGATTGTCTTTGATTTCCACCAAATACCCAGAGAGTCACTACCCCAATTGAGAGATACCCTTCTATCTCTGTTGGCAACATTCGCCAAGGGGGCAAAGCCTATCCGCACACAGCTATGTGTCTGTCTGGCAAATCTGGCGATCCAGATGATCGAGTGGAAGGATGTCCTGCCCATGGTAGTCTCTACTCTCGGCAACGATGCCAACTCTCTACCTTGTGTCTTAGATTTCCTACGAGTCCTCCCCGAAGAAGTGACCGAAGGGCGCAAGATCAACCTCACAGTATGTCCGGCCACATCAAACATGACCTGGGTGGCGCGTCAAGGCGCAGAGGTCCACGGCAGATTGTCTAATTTGTGTTATTGAACAGGAGGACGAGCTCAGAGATAGGACGTTGGAATTGCTTGAGGAGAACGGTCAACAAGTCATCGCACTCCTCACCCAGTATGCCCAGTCTTCAGGTATGCATGCGCATAGTCTCTAAGGAAAGAGCATGGGAAAAGAGAATACTGACAACCAGTGCAGAAGCTGCTTCTAAAAATTACCAACTCATGGACTGCATCACCTCATGGATACGAGAGGTTCCACTAAACGACATTGTCAACTCACCCCTCATGGACATCATCATGAACGCTCTGCACTCCGATGACGCCTTTGAATCTGCCGTGGAGACACTCTGCGCCATCTTCAGAGAGACCAGGGACGTGGACGAGTGCATGAACATCATCAAGGCCGTCTATCCTCGCGTCATGGCCTCGCGACCGATGATCGCCCAGGCCGCCGAGGAAGAAGATACGGATAAACTCAAGGGCATCACAAGAATCTTTGCAGAGGCTGGAGAATCTTGGGTTGTGCTCATCGCGCGTCTGCCTGAAGAGTTCCGGGGTCTGGTGGAGGCGGTACTGGAGTGCGCAGCAAGAGACAAGGAAAAGGAGGCCATTTCACTGACATTCATCTTCTGGTATGAGCTTAAGCAGTACATCACCCTCGAGCGTTACATGGCCGCCCGTGCCCAATTTGCCGATTTGTACTCCAAGTTGGTCGACATCATGGTCGGGCACCTCCAATTCCCAAGACCGGAGAACGACTCTGCCGACTTGTTTGATGGCGACAGAGAGGCCGAGGATCGCTTCCGGGAGTTCAGGCATCAGATGGGCGATGTGTTGAAGGACTGTTGCGAGGTCATTGGCGTGACGGAGTGCTTGCAAAAGTCATATCTCCTCATCGAGCAGTGGGTCAACACATACGGTGCTCAGGCCAGCAACGGCAAAGTGCCCGAGTGGCAGGCGCTCGAGGCTCCCCTGTTCAGCATGCGCGCGATGGGTCGCATGGTCCCGCCGGACGAGAACATCATGCTCCCCAGACTCATCCCTCTCATTGTGCAGATTCCCGACCACGAGAAGGTTCGCTTCCAGGCTGTCATGGCCTTGGGGCGTTACACTGAATGGACCGCCGAACACCCAGAGACGCTTCAGGATCAGCTCAACTTCATCATGGAAGCTTTCAACCACCCTTCGAAGGAGGTCGTTACTGCCGCCGCACTTTCATTCCGATTCTTCTGCAACGACTGTGCCTATTTGCTCAAGGATTACGCTGGACAGCTACAGAATTTCTACGAAAGTGTCATCAACAAGCTACCGCCGTCGAGTCAAGAGGAGATCACCGAGGGAATCGCTTCTGTGATCGCCAAACAACCCCCTGAGAACATCTTCGCAGCCTTCAAGATGTGTTGCGACCCTGTCGTCAAGCGACTAATGGAGATGGCCAACACTGCTCGAGACGAGCCAAGCAAGCTCGCAATTGCAGATCATCTTCAGCTGGTCACCATCTTCATCCAATGGATACAACCAGAAGTACCACCCTCTCAACCAAACCCAGCAGTGCAGTATTGCCAAGAGATCTTCCCCATCCTCGCCGCCATCGCAGACAACTTTGCCAATTTCGTACCAATCCTCGAGCGAGTCTGCCGCTGCTGGCGGTACATGGTTCTTTCTTACCGCACCCAAATCGCGCCTTTACTGCCGAGTCTGGCTGAGAAGCTGGCATCCGGCTTTGGTGCCTCCAGACAAGGCTGCTTCTTGTGGGCGACCGACTCGATTGTTCGTGAATTCACTCCCGACGCGACGGATGTGGATCAAGCTACGATCAATGCCGTGTTCAGCTTCTACACTCAACAGGCAACCACTTTCCTACGAGCGCTCAATGACCTGCCTCCTGAGCAGCTTCCCGACGGTATGGCTTGTTTTCGTTGACCTACTTTAATGAAATTATACTGACATTTGGCTGTAGTAATTGAGGATTTCTTCCGTTTATGCATTGATGTCCTCCTGTATCACTCACCGTCGTTCATCGCCTCGGAGTTGACCCCTACAATCCTTTCAGCAGCCACGACATCGCTCACGTTGCTGAAGGAAGAGCCTCTACTCGCCACACTTCACTTCCTCCGCGACTTCCTCTCATACAGTGGCGATAACGCTCCCCGACCCTTCTCGGAACAGGCTGTCCCTGGTCCTGCGGAGATGGCAGCCCAGCAAAACGCAGTCAAGGCCCTCCTGCAACAACAAGGCGAGCAGATGGTTCAGCGTCTTCTGACAGGCATGATGTACACTTTCCCGGCCGATTGTTTCCCAGATGCCTCTGGAGTGCTCTTGGCCCTGTTCGAGCACATGCCGCAAGCCACGGCGCAGTGGACTGCGACGACAGTGGCCATGTTGCCTCAGGGTAGCATCTCACCACAGGAACAGGAGCGTCTGCTGCGCAACATCGGGCAGAGGATTGAGACTGGAGAGGTGCGCAAGATCAGGAGTCTGTTACAGGACTTTACCAACAGCTACCGGAGGAGGAATGTCGCGCCTAGGGAGGGCTTGGGTAGACTCGAGGCCACGAGATTCAGATTCTCTGGGTAGCCGAGCACGGTGTTTATAGAAAGTAGTGCCGGATCAGCCAGCTAGCCCCTTTTTTCACCCCACCTGAGGTAGAACAAGCACGAAAACTAAGACCGCTCTCTTCCATAAGAAGAAGAAACTACAAAAAGAACTATATGCAGACCGCGTGGTCTTGCCATGGCAAGGTAGATGCTGGCTTTATTGTACAAATTACGACCAGACATTGCATGTACAGGGTCGCCCTGCAGTACGCCGCCGGGTCCTAGACGTTCAATGCGCGACTAACGCAAGGGACAAGCTCCTTGGCAACAACGAAAGAAGGACGAACCTCGTGTCAAAGCTCCGGCATATCAACATTTAGTTACCTAGGTAAGGTACATGTCACTCGCCTTCAACTCTACCTTACCTACTTTGAAACGTCGGGGAGTTTATCAATGACATGTCTTCGAAGCTACTCTTGGTCCATCGATGGTCACGTGGACGTCTCGAATACACCAATCCCCTCGTACAGGACCTCGAGATTCAACCGTGTCTAGTTCGCGTCACTCGAGTCTGAGCTACGCGTCTTCCCGCCCTTGATCTTTACTACTACATCAATCCCGGCTCTACTGTCAGCGCGACAAGAAGTAAAGTACAACATCCCAATGGCGCAACCCTCAGTCATCATAGATCCGAGTGTAGAGAGCACACCGGCGCGCGTAGATGTCGAGATGGGAGGATCTGAAGAAGTGCGAAGCAGTGGACTTGACGCGAACCCAGACGCAGATGCCCAAGCGCAAGGGAACGGCAATGGGGCCAGCGGAGAAGAGGGAGAGACGGGACTGGAGGGCTTTGAACCGGATGTCCCTGAACGGGTCACATTCCTAGAGTATGCCTCCACCTTTTTCTCACATTTCCAATCCTTCCTTGAATAAGCCTAACCTGATCAGAACTGACGAGCGCGTAGCTACCTCAAGTCTCCGATAGTAGCGCTGGCTGTTGGTAGTGGGGATGAAGCTACGACATTATATGCGCATCAAGGTCTACTGGTCCAATCACCCTACTTCAGTGCGAAGGCTGCAGAGCTCCGCGACGACGCAAATGTATATCACATCACTCTATGAAAAGGAAGAGGAGAGAGCTGACGCGGCAGCGAAAAGGCTCCGCGCTCTATCAATCTCGAATCCGAAGACCTGGTAGCGACAGCCTCGTTCCTCGAGTACATCTACAAGGGCGACTACTTCCCCACCATCCTGGCCTCGACGCAAACCCTCGAAGACGACCCTACCGTGCCCTCGCCCGACGACTCAGGCCTCGCCTTACTCCGCCATGCCCGGGTCTACACTCTGGCCCAGCGCTTCGGTCTCCCACAACTCGCCTCCCTCGCCCACAAGAAGATCCATCTCACAGCCTCGACCGCGTGCGGCGAGATCGCCTACGCCAGATACGTATACGCCAACACGCAACCCACGGACGAGAGCATCAGGAAGCCCGTCGCCGCCTTCTGGGCCACGCGGTCGCATGTGTTGAGACACGAAGCGGAGAGAGAATTCAGGACCATGTGTCTCGAGTTCCCGCAATTCGGCTTTGACGTGCTGAGTCTTGTGCTGGACGCGCAGGAGAAGAGAAGTGTCAGGGCTGGCGAGAGCTCGGTAGGTGGTAATTCGAGGAAGAGACCCAGAGCTAGTCAATCGGGATATTAAAGTGGCAGTGGATTGTTCAGAAATGCAAGAGGACGAGTTCAAGACGAAGGAAAAAGGCATATGCAGAGATATGGATCACTGTACAACATCTTGACCTGTCCTTGCGACTAACTAGTGATACATCACCTACCGTAGTAGCAGTATGCATGGGAAAGAAAGATATGCCGAGTTCTTAGGTATGATGAGCCCTGCCACTGGACAAACACGAGCAGTAAGGGCAGAATATAATAGTGGGTCAGCATTACGAGCCATCGGCATTGCTGTTCCGACTCGACAGACTGGTGTACTTGGGGCACGCGACGCACATAGGATACAAGGTAAGGTAGGCACTTTCGGTAATTGGCCACTTTAGTTCGCTGGGGAGACCGACCCCATAGTTTTCTGCCCCATCAAGGCGTCCTGCGACGGTACTACTACAACAAACTCCTCAAATCGCTACTGTATCAATCGAAAAAAGATGCCTGCCTTCCTCTTAAAAGTAACTTGTCATGTGCTCGGCGGTAAAAGCATGTCTCTACGGCACGAGTTAGGTTCCTACAGCGCAGCGTCTCAGCCACACCGTTCAAGGCATAAAGCATACGAATACGTCTTGGGAGTTGCGGGGGCGTTTCACTCGCACGCGCCCTGCAGCACGAGCAAACGCTATTCGAGTAGTGCTTCTTTCTACAGAGCTAAGGTCGCCGCGCAATCACTCTTGCCTGTGGGTGTGAATTGAATTGGAGGGGAGAAGCACTACCGAACCCATGGCAGAGACTCGAATTGGTCAGGTTGGATTACGCAGCCTCCTTGGCCTCTCCAGAGATGGTCAGTCCGATCAAGCTCAGAGGATCAAAAGGACCAAGCTTTATCCATCCACGAGATCAAAACAAGATGCAATCAGTGAAGTCTTGCCCATATAAGGGAGCGACAGATCTTCGCTATCGCGACGGGTGAAGCTAGCCGTGCAGCCTCATAACACCGAACGTTCTGGTGGTCGAATCATTGTGGGGATAAACCTCGAAAGTAGGAAGAGTTGCGAGTTGATCATTCACCGCAAGCTCCTATTATTCCTCCCGTATCCCATTTAATCTTGGCCGAATTTAAAATTAGCCTTTAGCCACTCGACTGCTTGGTGGTTTATTCGCCCGTCCGTCATTCCTAAACCCGACAAACTCCCACATCAGCCATCCTGAATCCCATACAAACCTTCTCCGAAACCTGCTCCTTTCATTGTGCTTTTATCTTACCAAAACTCCCCGTACACTCTGCTCTCCGCGACTTTCTTACATCTGTTTTCTACTTTCGTCTCCGCGACAATCCGACCTTGTCTAATACTACACTCTTTCCGTCCCTTTTCGCGAATCCTTTTTCTCCACATTTGACACTCCACACAAGATCAGCTCACGAACAAACGAATCCCATAACAACCTACAATAATAACCGTCGCCTGAAAGTCTAAGTTGTACTTTTCACGCACAGCCTTCGAGCATTTCCGTACACTACAACACAACGAACTTCTCGAAACACCCTGTTTCGCATTAGCCAAAAATTGTCCCAAGACTCGATCAACAATCCATCCAGAGTCCCTGGAGGTGACCGGAAACCATGGACATCGTGGCAAGAAATCTCACAAGCCCCGTAGACGAGCCACAATGGAACAGCAAGGGAGCTTGGAAATTGCCCGGCTGGGCTGAGCCAGTGGTATGCAGATACAAGTGTTCATGACCGCAATCCTCGCTAACCCCCAATAGATGGTCGTGTCGATTCTGTTTGGCGCCATGTTCTTCACGCGGAGACGAGGCTATCGCATCCTCGGTGGATCGCCAGGACCATATCGATCAACCCTCGACGTGCATCCAGACTCAGCGCGCTCATCCGACGAGCTCATGGGCTACGATCCGGACAACATTGACGACGAAGAAGAGTACCTGGCGGCGACCAAGTATCTGCCCAAGACGAGGAGAATCTTAGGAGTGACCTTCAACACGCCCAACACCTCTCGTTTCAAGAACCACATCCACAGCCGCGTCCTCCAGCGCTTCCCATTCCTCATCGAGATGTTCTACTGGGTCATCAACTACGCCTTCTATCGCTTGACTGCCATCCTCTCGCAAGCCCTGTTCGCAAAGACCGGAATCTGGCAGGTGGCGGAGGCTCACGGAATCAATGTGCTTGAGATGGAAGAGTTCAGCTGGCTGAGCTTTCTGTTCCCAATTCGCGAGACCAGTGTTCAGCAATGGTTCATGCATGGCCATCAGGATGCGCTCACCGTCCTCAACCGCGCCTACGCGCTCATTCACATTCCCGGAACTGTCGGGTAAGTTTCTCCCTGTGTCTGGAGTCAAGAACCGCAATGTAGTGACAATCATCCAGATTCATCGCATGGTATTACTATGTTGCACCTTCTCACGCAACATTCGCTACCGCTCGACGAACCATGACTCTTACCAACTTCATGGCCTTCATGACTTTCATCGTCTATCCATGCATGCCCCCTAGGCTGCTGCCCAAAGAATATGGCTTCCTGGATACCGTGCGCCACGACGATGCTCAGTCTGTCTGGATGAGCGGCAAGTACGTCAACAGTCTTGCAGCCATGCCCAGCATGCACTTCGGCTACTCTTTCATCATTGGCTGCACAATGATCTACCATTCCGGCATTATGCGTACTCGACTTGAACACGGCGAGTCCAAGAAGTCGGTCCCCTGGAAGATTTTCTATCTCGTCGTCGGACTGTCATACCCGTCTCTTATCCTCACCACGATCGTCGCAACCGCAAACCATTACCTTATGGATGCCGCCGTGGCCACACTTTATGTACTCATCGCCTTTGCTTGCAATAAGGTCTTTTATGTCTTTCTCCCGCTCGAGGACTGGTTCTTGTGGGCTCTTAGGGCCGAGAAGCCAATCCCTAGCACAGGCGAGCGCTTCAGAGAGCTCGGTCACCGCATATAGATTTCTGGCTTTGGGAAAAGTCACTCACGTTTATTTTAATTCCTTTCCAACTCTCACGAAAAATCGCCTTTATCTTTCTGCTTGCCTTTGTGAAATATGCTTATTGCCAATTGTACTTCCGGAATAATTTGACATGTGAATGTCACGGTAATGACGCATAGGTACAATACAGTGGCCGTCATACCTTCGTTTCCTCTCTCTAGAGAATATTAAATCCCTGTGACCTTACGACCCCAATGACATACGTAAGCGCGTAAGCACAAAAGCAAGGAGTAAAGACGCTGAAGCGCTGTATCGTCCTGGCAGCAACCTTGTAGGAGTCTTGCAATTGGGTATGTTTTGCAATATACATCTGTAGGGCGACTCGACGTACCAGCGCCAAGATGATGTTGACTGAGGGGGACATCGGCTCGACCTCCGCTCATCTTTGACCGTACCCATTCATACCAGCCAATTGCTCGTCTGAAACGTGAGGATCGAGATGAGCGATTGGTAGCATTGAGATCCTCACCGTGAAACCAGCAGAACGTCAATGCACAAAAGCCACATTAATGATGGCATGATCATGCATGCAGCAGTCAGCTAAACGATAACCTGCCCTCACCCGCAAAACAACAGCAACCGACCTAAATTTGGCACCCGCATCTCCACCCACACACACGCGGCAAAGCTGAAGCTGGCTGTATGCCCAGAGTGGTAGCCCAAAGTAGGTAAGTAGCCGGGCTTTGCAAGCATCTGCACAGCTGCATCACATCATCCATGTGCTGTAGCGTGGTCGTTGTCGCATTTTGAAGCAAAGTCAACTTGATCCAGTCAATCAAGGTACAAAGACACTTTTCGAGTGACAGCAGCTCGTATCTCGTTCTGCGCTTTGTCGTTCACCCGCGGTACCGATACTCGGGTACCATCTGCAGTACTTTTGGCCTTGACGTTGTTTTAGTGGTCCCGTCCAGGCATCTACTGTAAGGTACTTCTTTCTGCCGGGCTCTTGGTTATAATACCTTGTCAGGACTATCGCAGCTGGACCTCGTTTTGGTTTTCCATCTTGCACGACTATTTCGCAGTGTGCTGCTGTCATCTCTAGCTATTTCTTCGGGTGGTTGTATGAGTCAACCGGGCAAGCTGCTGTTGGACACCATATGGCTTTAGTGTCGCCAGTGAGACCCTTCGACTCTGATGAACCCATCGCGCATTGGACTCCGTTCATGAATGTTCTTCTGGAAGGATTATAATAATATCGAAACTCGTGTGTTCTTATTGCTTTAGTCGGATGTTCTGACATTATCTGGATATACCGGGACTTTGACTATTGCGCTGAAACGCCTTGCTGCCTGAGGATATGGATTAATCTCGATTGGAGGGCATATTTCACACGATGAAACAGAGTTGACATGCCCACCAGTCCAGGCTTTATTCTCAAACCCAAGAAGACCGACCGGCCTGTTTGCTCATAATGAACCCTGTTAAGGCGGAAGGCGATCATGAGACGTACCCATCACTCGTCGCATTTGATAGCAAGGCGGCAGAGGAGGCCGCCAGGACGAGGTTGGCCAGAAAGCGAACGAAGACCGGATGTCTGACCTGCCGCAAACGCCGTATTAAATGCGATGAGGGTAAGCCTATATGCAAAAACTGCTACAAGTCTCGGCGACAGTGCGAAGGCTATGACCAGCGAGTGGTTTTCAAGCCGATCGATTTCCAGTATCTTGGACCATATGGAGCAGCGACGATAACATTTCATACAAGCATGCTGCCAGGCCCCACCATTGACGCTCCCCAGAGACCGTCAGTATCTTATGGACAACCAGAGCTTAGGCCTCGCATTTCTGTACCTATGGCTCCTCCTCACACTGTTCATCCTGCTGGTGCTCCTTTTCAGTTTGTAGGCGCTCCTGTTGGTATACCACAACCGGCACACCCTTTTCCTCCGTCACAGCACTATGCTCAGCCATATCAGTGGAACTCGGGCCCTCCAGTGCAAGGACATGAGAGTATGGGTATTGCAGCCCCTCCTTCGCAGCCATATCCTCATGCACCGTTTAGATATGGGCAACCACCCGTATCGCATCTTTCGCAACCGCCAGAGAATGTACAATTACCTTTCAGGGGAGGGGAAAACCAAAATGGGCCCTACGATCATTTCCAAGGACCACAGCAAACACAGCAGTGGCCATCTGCTGTCTTGCCACATCAGACAGTCGACAGCTGGAACACTCATGTTGCTCATGCTGGAGGAGCAATGGGACCCCCTTGGCATGTCGGACCGAGTCGCGTCACGATATCACAGACGCAGTTGACTACTACTGTTGAACATGATTGGCCGGGTCCGGTTTACTTTCAGAGACCGGATCATCAAGTGCTCGATAATAGTGCTTCATATCCACATCTGTATCAGCAACCACAGCAACAACACCAACACCAGCAGCAGCACCCACAACTGCAATGGATGCCACCTCTACGGCAGCAGCAACCTCCTCAGCCACAACAACAGCAACATCACGACGTAAAGACCGAAACTGTGCCTGGTGTGACCGCTTCAATCACTCCAGCGCGTTCTGACGATAAAGGTACGTTCGTGCCTCGGCCATATGAACCAAAGGAGCAGCGAAGTGCCAATGAAGAATATTACCAGAGCTTGAGTCCAGCTGGAATACTTCAAGAAGCGGCAATTGAAGCACAAGACGATGACTACTACGACATCGACGAGCAGGATGACATGGAGCTCGAGGTTGGCGTGAAAATACTTGAAGCGAAGAAGAATAGCTTGTTGAAAGCCATGTTCGACATGACTGGGGTTTCAGCCTCTGTTTCAAGTGTGAACAGCTTTGTTACGTTCATTTACGATGGAATTCTGAACAAATATCGTCCAGAGTGGGCTGCAAATCCCCTGAAGAACCCCGCCACTGCGAGAGTCTTTGCCCATTTCATTACTGCCACCGGCCCATTACTCACTACGTTCGTCCGAGGGGCTAGACACTCAATGTCACTGCCTCAAGATGACTTTTCAGTCACCAATAATCGAAGGTTATGGACCTACGTTATGCCAGTAATGGCACTGCAACACCAAGGCCTTTTGCAGGCAATGCTGGCCATATCGAGTCTTCACATTGCCAAATTACAGTGCGCTTGCGAAACCTCGTCTATGAAACACTACGGCTACGCGTTGAAACGGATCCACCGCAGTGTGCGTTCTCAGGAACAGAGGCACTCTGTCGCAACCTTGGCAGCAACTCTGCTGCTAGGCTATTACGAGATAGTGGCTGCGAACCATACGAATTGGAACACTCACCTCGCAGGCGCAAAGCAACTTGTCATTGAGCTCGACTTTGCCGAAATGACGCGGAAATACAGGCACATGAAACTCGAGAAAGCAAGACGAGATGAACAAAAAGCACATGCTGCACTGGGACATTCACACGTACCGACGGCTGATAATGTGCAAGACAGTATTCTAGACCAGATACCTAATGTGGCTCAGGCCGTGACTGATTTTTTCGCTGGTCAGCGTTCAGGCCTTGATGAACGAGGTCGAGTACTGAGCGATTCTGATGGATCAAACACGAAACGCGGCGAAAAATTGGATCTTCTTGATTACGATAATCTCAGGGAGCTTTATTGGTGGTATTGCAAGCAGGACGTCTATCAGAGCATCATCAGCGGAAATCCTCTCCTGTAAGTATGAATCAGCGGCTGGTGGCATGTATTTACTGACATTTTTGACTCCAGTCTGGAGTTCATCCACTGGACCGACTGTCCGCCAAGAGCTGTGTTGGGTGACCCTGATGCAGTGCATGGATCATTTGACCACCTTATGCTACTACTTGCTCGAATCGCGGACTTTACCTCGCGAGACAGGAAGCGAAAGCTCAGAGTGATGAGAGCAAACGGTGGAGCATGGCGGCCGCCTCCTGATCCACAGACTGAGCGATCAGCTAGCACGTCGTCGTCGTCGACCCAGAACCCTGGCTCTACAGCACGTCCTGTCAACTCCGAAATGCCTGGGAAACAATCACCACCCAAACCTCCGGTCATGCCGTTCTTCGGCATGGCACCACCGCCCGCACATCATGGCGGCATGCCGAGTCCATACAAGCCGAGGCAGGATTCGAACGACGAAGAGCAGACTCATGCAGCAAGTCCTGCAAGCGACACCATTGATCTTACGGCAGTCACTACTGAAGCTGTAACCGAGTGGGGACAGATCAAGGCTGCCGTGGAGTTTTTCGCATCACACCTCGGGCCCGCCTTCCAGCCACTATCCTCAGAATTCTCCTGCCCGACCCCTTTCGGTCCAGCACTCGTCTATCAGTCGTGGGAGATCGGCTGCTTATGGGCATTGTACAATCTATCTCTGATCGTGCTCCACAGATCTCATCCCCACATGCCACCAGCAGCCCACATGGCCGCTGGCGTGGCCGCCATGCAAACCAAGGACATTGCAATGACAGTCGGTCGCATCGCCGCCGGCATCCCCATGCCCCCACCAGACCAACTCCTGCAACCCTACCTCGCCAGTTCCCTCTGCGAGCTATCCGTCCCTTTATTCTTCGCCGGCATCCAGTTCCAAGCCCCGAACCAACGCCTCTGGCTCATAGACCGCTTATACAGCGTCGACCGACGCGCCGGCTGGGCCACGGCGGGCATCATCGCCGAAGGGTGCCAAACAGCATGGATAAAAGCCGCCGCGGCTGGACGAGGCCCTCCGCACGAACGCGTCCATCCGGCTAGTTTCGTCGAGAGCAGAGTACACTATGACAGCAGGGTGTATGCGCCTTCGACTTCTTCCAACGTCGGCGGTGGTGGTGCGGACAAGACCGCTCAGAGCCACGTCATCGCCGCCGAGCACGAAGACAGCCAGAACGACAGGCGCTTCGTGCGGTCTAATCCCGCGGCGCGCTTACATTGGGGAATCGGAGTCATTGGTGGCGAGGACGATGTGGTGGATTCTGCGTCTTAGAGTTGTGGACGATGGCGATGGAATGTGAAGTAAACGACGTATTGGGCGGGTTTTCTTTTTTACTGCCTTGAACATATATGATGATGAACGACGACGACGACGATGACGATATGGCATGAGTAAGACATGTCTAAGTAATGTAGATGGATAGGTATCTATTCTCTGCCACAAAGCAGAACAACACAAAAGCCCGCCGCCGGATTCAGTCCACGTGTGAAGTCCCATTTAAACCCGTTGTCGCGCTCTGTGCGTTTTCCCACCACCCCTGGTTCTTATGATAAATCTGTCGGGTACACCTAGTCAAAGAAGAAGAAGAAGAAGCTAGCTAAATCTCAGTCGCATTTGCATTCGCATCGCAGAATCGCGGGAAGAAGCCAAAAACAACAATTCTCCCGCCCCCTCTCTGCCGCAAATAGAACCAAGCCAAGGAGCAAGAACGTCAGAGACGAAGAAACGTATCTCAAGAGAGAGGAGGAAGAGAATCGCTTTCATGTATATATGTAAGACATACATGTATAACTTGCTCGAAACCCCCCAAAAAAAACCGTGCCAATCATGTTCGTGAGGTGTGCAGTTGAGACGCTCTTTCTTTTTTTTCGTTTCAATCAAACAGGCTGACGTCGCTCATGCTTCTCTTTGACTGTGCCCACCGTCAATCGAGGTCCATTGGTTTATCGACCAATTCGACCCCGCGCACGGGTTCTTCGGCTTCGTCTTCTTCTTCGCCGCCTGCTTCCTTGACGGCTTCCTGCTCGGGCTTCTCGTTCACGTCCACGGGGCTCGCCACCACCACCTCGCTGGTCGGGCCCATGACTCCGCCTGCGGAGTTGGGCATCGATGAAGCTGTGCCGACGCTGCCGACGCTGTCTCTCTTGGTGAGAGAGTCGCGCTTGGCGATCAGGCTTTGGCGCTGGAGGCCTCCCGTGGGGGCCTTGCGGAACGGTCGTGCTGCTGCGGAGCGGCCGAGCGAGTTGCGCTTGTCGAGTTCGACGTGCGCTGACCCTGCTTCCGAGTCGCCGTCGGCGCTTGATGCGTGAGCCATGTAGTCGGGAGTTTCGTTCTCGCTGGCGCCTGGGGTCACGATGGTCGTGCCGTTGGTGTCGCTGCGTGGTCGCGTCTTGGGTGTGTCGTCCTGTTCGAGCTGCATCGCTAGTGGCGTGCCGTTGGTCTTGGGTGGACTTTGTGGGCCGGCGGGTGCCCTCTGGGGAGAAGCGGGGACCTCGAGACTGCCCCTGTTTGTTCGGTTGCTCGTGGCTGCGCCTGGTGCGGCGACGGGGAAGCGTGTCTGAGCGCTGGCACTGCGGTCCCGACGGTGAGCTGTGGGTGAGGCTACAGATGCCTCAGTGCCGGATGAGTTTCTCATAGGGCTTGCTGCGCGACCTCGCCCTTCTGCGGCTGCAATGATGGCGCGTTGGCGCTCCTCAAAATGTTCGCGACGGCGACTCTCGTCTGTACTGATTGCACGGGGTCTCTGGGCGCCAGAGTTGGTGTGCGTCAGCGAGGATTGCCGCTTAAGCTCCCCAAAAATGGCATTCTTATGTGCAAAAAGATCTCGGACGAGACGCACGTTGAACTTTTCGGCCATTGAGAGCGAGTTTTCTTGCTTCGGCCTGAGGACACACGGAGCCAAGGCGGAAGCGAGCTGGGCGACGTACGACTCCTCTGCCGAAGTGAGCTCAATCAGGCGGGTGAAGTGGGTCATGATGGCATCGAGAGTGGCAATGTTAGCAAGTCGGAGCTGTCCAAGTGTGCTCTGGATGACTGTTATGCGTGCGCTTTCAGAGGTGTTCGGTGCAGTGGTCGTGTAGATGGTCTTGACAATCTCGTAGACGTGCGAGGACACAAGAGAGTCTGGAAGCTCGAGGAGGTACAGTTTGAGCACACTCGCGACAATGGGAATGTCATAGTTTTCCAGGAGATCGTGAGGAATAGCTTTGCCGGTATTGATGGTATTGCGAAGGTGGTGAGTCGCTGCGAGGGGCACATCGACGAGCCATATCTGTCGACGCGCTTCATCGCCTTCCAAGTCGGGGTAGTCTACCACGGTCAGCATAGGGGCAATGGCAAAGAGCAGTTGTCGAGATACTGACGATTATCCAGGAAAGTCAACAGTGTTGTCACAACTAGCGGCACCCGCTTTCGATCCGAACGTGCGCGCGCCTCAATGTCAACGCCAAATGTTTGTTCTGTTGTCTCGTCAGCTCAGAGAGTCCTGTGCCAATCAGATGCAATTATCATACCATCAACATTGTTGTAGTAGTTCTCGTAGATGGTGACTTTCGGCACAAACGGCCCAGTGCGATAGTTCTCCAAGAGATAGCGTAAATCGCCCAGAGGCTGCACGGTCTCCTGGAAAAGCATCATGTTGTCGACGGTGCTCTGCAGGCTCGGAATGACGTTGCTGACAGCACCGGAAAAGTCAAGAATGACGCTCTTGATGGCCTTTAGCCTGTCGAGCTCGCATCGCTCCATGAATTTCAGATGGTCCACCATGGCCTCTTCCAGATTACAGCGAAGAGCATCAAGCTTACGCACGGCAGCCTTGTATCGCTCGTCTGCCTCGCTCGCTTCTCGTCTCAGCTTTCCGGCTGGCGTCTCGTTCGGGTGGGCATTGTTCAAAGGATTCCAGCCGGCAAGGATGTCTCCCACAGCGCTGATTTTGGGGGAGTCGGGAATGGATGTCAGAGAAGAGATGGTGTTGGATCTGCCAAGCGGGCCGGTCGCAGCACTGGTAGGCGTCCTCTTCTCGGGGAAACCAGTGATTTGAAAGACCTTTGGTCGCCATTGGTAGTTCATGCGGCTGCTGTTGGCAAATGTGCTTCCCACATTTCCAATCAGTCTCAAGAAGCCCTTGTCGACCAAGTCCTGGCCGATTCGTTCGGCATAGCTGATGCTGGTTCCGTTCATGTGTTTCTGGATGTATTCGGTGATGTCGGCGCCCGAGGAGACATTCTGGTATGTGCCCAGGATGGGGACTTTGGCGTCCCCGATCTTGATGTTCTCCAGCATGTGAGTCAGGATCTTCTTGACTTGCTCGGGCATGTATGTCTCGTCTCCAATGTCAATCGGCTCCGGCTCTTCCTCGTCGTCGGGCTCCGAGAGCTTCACTGTGGGGATGGTGGAATTCGATCTGGGGCTCGAGGCAGCCTCGCTCTGGGGATCTTGGAAGGCCAGCTTCTCTTCCTCGTCGAGGTCCTCGACGCGGCGGCATTTGTTGTAGTATTGGCTGCGATAAGTGCGCACCGTGTCGGCTTGTTTGTCGTGCACCTTGATTCGGGCCTGGAGATCATCGTGCGAGTTCTGGACCCGGAGGGCGTGAGCCTCGCACCATCGTCCAAAGGGATTCACGACGAGTTCGCGGATGTTGGATGCGATTTTCCGGTGGTTCTTGGCCGCCTCAATCATCTCGACTCTCACGCCATCGTAGGCCTGGATGGGTGTCACTTGTCAGTGTGATAGTCAAGGTAGTGCAGCGCGATCAACACACCTTCTTCAGACTTGCGCCGTCATCTCTTGCGAATCCTCCATCGACCTTGAGTGTCGCAACTTCAATCTCTCCCAGCTTCTGTCCGTACACATCTTCTGCCTCGGCCCGCATGCGTGCTATCAGGAGGATCTGCTGGTTCTCCTGCACACCCTGTTGGAGTTTTCCAAACAGTACCCCGAGACCTAGATCGTAGTCAGCATCTTTGTCTTGATGATGTTTTCCTGTCTGGTTCAAGTGTTTACCTCCGGCATAGCTCTGATCCGAAGACCAGAACGCTGCAGCAAAGCTGGACATGTTCTCGATGTGGTTGGCAAAATGTGGTTTTGTGTGCGAGTGTGCAAGTTTCAAATGAGGGACAGTTGCAGGAGGTCGACAGTAGGACGTTGAATCCACAAGAGAGTGAAATGCAAGTGGTCAGAAGCGCTCGTGGCTGATGCAGGCGCCCACGAGACGAGCTATAAGTGCCGGGTTGTACAGATGACGTGCAAACACCTTGTTGTGTTGCGAAATGTGGAAAATGAGCGGCGTATACCAGACAGGCAGGCTTGTGGGGCTGTTTGGCAGAGCAGGCAAGACGCAAGACCAAGACGAGGTAGAGGAAGCAATAAGATGTGGCTCTCACGCTCTCGTCATAGGAATATTCCAGGATAAGGTGGGAAAGACAAGGTCGCTGTGACCAAAGGTATGGGACTCTTGGAGAATATTCACTGTATCCGTACAGAAGACTACAATAGAATGGTGTATACAACACTTGGCAGGCAACGCAACACGACGCAACGCAACAATGTGCTATGCTGCACTGAGACTAAGACCAAGAACTAAGACTCCTTCCCCATCATCTAAACCTCTAACCGTAATTTGAGGCTTGTGTCAAGACGACAGCCCAGGGCAACTTCACAAGGGTCCGACAGAAGACAAAACTCACTCCCCCCGTTCGGCGATCTGAATCTCCACCAGCTTCGCGAACGGCTATGCGTCACTGTGAAACGCTTGTTTTCCTGACGCTCTCTCTCTCTGTATTGTATATTATTTGTACCTTACCTCTTGCGCCCTGCCGAAAGTATGCTCGATGGGTTTGGTACCTCTCCTGCTTTCACTAGCTCTTCCACAGCAGCGAACACTGTATCCCTGAACGACCAGCCAGGTACCGAGCATCAAAGCGAATTTCATCTCATCGCATAGTGGTAGTACCACAACCTTGCAGTGCGTGGACGGCCCAGATGTTGCCTCGAGCGTCTTTTCGGTGTTTCTATTCATGGCCACGTCCTCGCTCATGGCACCTGTGCACCTGCTGCCGTTTAACTTTATTGTCCAAGGCATTACGTCGTCTCTGCTGGCGGTTCGCGATGAGAATAGTCCAGTGAAGCCCGAGCATCCCATGTTTACGCTGAAAGCAATGGCCACGCACTTATGCGAATGCTGGCGGCGCCTCACCCGTTGACATCTCACGTTGCTCTGCGATCCCGAGTCTTTGCACATATCAATCCGCGACGTCGGTATTGCCCCGCTGCTGATCCATCCTTAGTCCGTGTCGCATTCCTTGATAGACTTGTGGTGTTGCACACAACAAATGCATACCTACCAGTGAATGATTGACTTGCTGTGACATGTTGATTGTGAACAAAAGAGCAGCAGAGACGAGTGAGTTGTCTGGCATAGCCACTGTCTATAGCTGCAATACTCTATCCCTAAATGTCTTGGAACGTAGAATCGGGTGATGGCCGTCATCCCCTTTCTGAGATCGTGCGATGCTAACATCGGTCCGCACAGGAACTGGTCAACACAAGGTCTGAGTATAATATAAGCACAATATCGCGGACACTAAGATAAAGGAAGAAGATCTCTCCTGAAGATGAAGTAGAGTACTGATTCACCCTGTAAACATAGCGAGTCTACTATCCTCCAGGAGTGATCGCATTCCTGCCGGTATGTAGACAGGGTTGCCCTCTGGAATAAGCACAGCGTTCGTGATAGGTATATTTGCAGCTATATGAGTTGTGCTTCTAAAGATAGCTGCATCACGTGATGGCCATTCTAGATGTCATATGCCTCCCTCGGGATTTTGGTCTAGTGGTATGATTCTTGCTTTGGGTTTCTAAATCACACATGCAAGAGGTCCTTGGTTCGATTCCGAGAAGTCCCCGCTCTTTTTGTCTCTTGCATATCACTTTCTGCGTTGCTCATCTATCTTGTACTGTGGTTGGACGTGAGGACTCGAGGTTGCAAGTGTTTTTGTTCTGATATTGTACTGGACTGATCCTCGAGAATGGACCAGCGTTGGTGTACCACAAGAGACAACTGTATGGTCAAAGCATGACTGATGATCATTGCTGCCACTGACTAGATCGATATTTCTCCATCCTTCAGGTATTTCACCCTCGACACCTGGAATAGGATACTGATAAGTGTGTCCTTAAGGCACTGATACGCTTCCATGATGGAAGGAGATGGAAAACTATATATTCAGATCTAGTATTGATTTTCTCATCAAAGCTCGTTATCTTTGTTGGTCTAGTGGTCATGATTTCCGCTTGTCATACAGCTTACTGTTTACAAGCGCGGGAGACCGGGGTTCGATTCCCCGACAGAGAGCTTAACGTTTTGTTTTTGCTGCCGCCCCACATCCTCCCCTCTCTCACTCACCCTCTGCTTTTGCCTCTCCTGTACTCGAACTCGGGCACAGTGTCGCTACAACCACTTGAATAATCCTTGATTTACTTTTATATTTTTGTATCCAGGACAGCGCGACTTGATTTGAAAATACGGCTTTCATGTACAACATTGCCGCTGCGTCGAAGCGAGCAGCGCTCAATCACAACGCTCAGTATAGCAAGCAAGAGACAAGACCACACGCCCGAGGAGCAAGGAGGAGGGAGGAGCCAGCTGTCATCTGAGCCTCAAATAGTCAGCCAAAATACAGCGACGGACCTGGCACAAAACGCAAGAGTCATAGAGTGCCTCAGCCGCGGACTCCTCCATCGAATAGCCTGCCCGGCTGGCGCAATGGTAGCGCGTCAGACTTCTAATCTGAAGGCTGTGGGTTCGAGCCCCACGTTGGGTGCTTCTACAATTGTCACAAATTAGTGGTTGCCTAGGTCAGCGGGTTAGATTCCCGCATTCAGCCAACGATACATTTTTTGTTTCTTATTTTGTTTCTATTTTTGATTTCTCATCTGGTAGTGGTGTTGCTCGTATAAGTGAACTAATTATTGATCTTATCGCGAAAGTCCACAAAATCGTATATTGAATTCTTTCCATTTGTGATCACACTTTGGTACGCCTTTCCTCAGGAGTCTCGCCTCCACTCGCCCACTACCAGCAATTTGACAGGTATAGTAGTATTACATGCTTGCTATCCTAAAGTACTTAATTGATGTCGTAAATCATGAATGATGTTTTTGCGTCCTCTTCTACCCTCAGTCCTACATTTCTGAATTGCAGACAGCCACCCATACCGCCTTAAGCAGAAAGTCATGCTTAGAACAACCCTTCCGTAACTTCATCAAGCTCTTTCCTCCGCTCAGTGTCAATCACGCTGTCGAGCCAGCTCTCCGCTTTGACAGCGATCAGCTCCCATACGCCCTCCAAATCTCGCATTTCTGTATTCTTTCTCAGGAAACGAAGCACTAGTACCGTCATGCCAATATCTTCCTCCATTTTCCAGTCCTCACTTCTTTGCGCGTTAGTGCTAGATGCAATGAGTCCCTCAGGCAGTGCAGATGCAGGTAAGCCGAGCGTAGTCTCTACAACAGTAGAGTCCCAGATCCAGCTTCCGGCGAATGACTGAATGGATATGAGGTAGTGTAACAGTTCCAGTGGTTTAGCCGTGTTTAGTACAGGTGGGCCTGGTGGACCTGATTGTCGGGCAATCGTGTCCACAGTCTTGGTTGAAGGAGGAGGCGGTGGTGAACAAAATACCGCGGGAGAAGGAGCGGCAGGAGGTGGAGGAAATGCGCTGCCGCCTTGAAGAACTCTGGAGCTTGCCACAAACATCTTCGGTCCAAAACTCAACTGCCGTGCTGGTGATTGCAAAGTATTCCCACCAACACTGAAGAGTGCAGATCTCGTTTGAGGCATAGCCATGGTGGCTCCTGGCGAGAAGAGGGCGGATGAAGCTCTGGACCGGAAAGGGAACGAGGTACGTTCACGTGAAGGGGTAAGCCCAATTCTCACCACGGGATTGTGTTCGGGCGTGACTTCGAGAGTGAATCTCTGATTACGGTCCTTTATAACATTATTGTCCTTTCCTGCGGGTGCAGACTCCCTCTCCTCGACGGCGACCATGGAACACCATTTATTGGGGACCTGATATTTGAGGCCAAGACGAACAGCCTTCCTTTCAAACATTCTATCGGCCCGAGGATGCTGGAGAACAGGCATTCCATCAACAAACATAGTCTCGAAAGAGTCTCTGCCTTCTTCTAGCTCCTTGATAAGGCAGCGTGCAGCAAGATGATGGATTGTACTGCCTCTACTGATACCTCGGATGGGAATGACCAGCTCAAGTGGCCCATGAGGCGATTTGGCGCGGAGGATCACTGAAGTGAATGATCTATCCTGCCCATCTTCGATCAGCAGGTAAACGGTAGTACGATTGAACATGAAATATGGCGAGCGTGTTCCTGGGGCCTGCAAGATAGCTGGTTCCGGTCGAGCTTGGTCATAGTTATATCGATCTTCGGCGCTTGACCCGATCGATGCGTCTGCGTCGACACTACTGTCGAACATGCTCTTGGGCATCGGTTTCGTGGCTCCTTCGTCGACGTGGGAGCCAATGCCGCTCTCCGTTTCGGGAACTTCGATCTCACGTTCGACAAGCTCGAAATCATCGACGGTACTCTCGGAATACTGAGGTTCGATGGTGAGGTCACTGATGCGAGGTCGTAAAGCCGCCTTGAGCATGCGGACGATCTTCTGATCCATCGCTTCACCATCAGTGACAAATTGAGAAAAGCCATATCCTGCACGGGCCGCGCGCTCAACAAGGGTGTAAGAGCAGTCCTGCCCAATACCAAGGGTGAAAACACGAGCACCTGCACGTTCGTTTGCACGTTGCCGGATGAGTTTCATAAGCTCGTCTTCTCCCGTGATCTGCCCATCTGTGAGCAAGATGACTTCGAGTGGTGTATCTTCCTGGCGCCTGTCAAAAACTTCCTTGACAGCGGGAATCATTTCGGTACCTCCCATGCCTGCATCAAAGTTATTCACAAACGCGAGAGCCTCTTCAGCATCCTCTGAAGAGTAAAGTCTGCTATGCTCCCACAACAAAGTGTGTTCCGTGCCGAAAGCACATATGTTGAAGCGAACGCCAAGTGGAAGAGACTTGAGAAATGTTACAAGGGCTAAGACCAAAGCAGTGTTGTTGTCACCTTGCATGCTACCACTCTGATCCGCAACAAAGACAACCTCCGGACGGTAAGTAGGCATATCGAACCTTGGCACGAATGTGGCTATAAGTGCTCGAGAGTTGGGTAATGAGGGGTGGCGTTCAAGCGTAGCTCTGGGTGCATCAAGGTCATCGATAAGTACTTGTAGAACAAAATCTGATGACAGCTCTGCTGTGTTGCGAGTTAGAGTAACAGAGGCTTTAGACGACTGAGATTCTGTCTCTCCAGGATCGTTGTGGAGACTACCGATGGTGACGGAAATAGGATGGTCTTTTGACGGGGACTGCACTTTGCGAATCGCACAGCCCTCCATATCGATGTCTACGACAATCTCGAGGCTGCTCTTCGTGATGGCATTGTGAGACTTGAGGAGAACTCCCGGGTAAGCACCATAGCGAGGACATATGGACGTCGGCAGAGTGTACCGAACGCCGTTCACTCCCGCATCATGCTTGAGTTCACCCGCATAGGTGATGTTAATGACTACTTCCTGGTGTGCTTGAATATTGCCAACGGTTGCAGCAAACAATCCAAAGGGAAGTGATTCCAGAAGACCAGCAGACTGATTTTGGTTGATTGCAGTGCCGAAGGTTTTACGAGCTTGATCTTTCTGCTCGACTTGTCCGCGAAAGGACACCTTGCCAATGGTACAAACAAAAGAGGTAATGGCTACACCATCGTATAGTGGAAAGATATAGCGTACTTCCTTGATAGTCTCTGAAGTGGGATTGATGAAGGTCTGGCTGAGATCTGTGATAGAATAGAGTGGATACAGCGTAGCGTTAGACTTCAAGGCTACCTGAGGAAGGTAGTGGCGGTGACCCTCAGGACTGAAAGTGTCAGTTGTGTAGTAGCATCCGCTGATATCGCGGAGTGTCGCGGTTCCAAAGGACGGGTGGTTGTGCCGAGCTCCGAATAACATTGTGTGATGCTAGAGCATCCAGCAGTAAAGTATCAGTAGATAGACCATAAAGAACTTATATATAGTCCTGTATAGCTAACCAGGGTGTTATAGTGACAGGTGAATCTGCGGAGTACTTATTAATCTTGCTTTAGGCACGGTAAGGTACAGTATGTACTTGGCTGTTGCCTAACAGCTGCCTGCGAACTCTCTTTTACTTACTAATTATACTTCTACAATTGCTTACAAAACTGCTCTACAGTAGATTGTGCAAAGGCTGTGAACATGGAGTACAAGCGTCTTCTAGCTCAATAACACATACACGAGTACAAAAGTGCTTCAGACAGGCCTTGCCTCAGTCCAGGCAATCTTGAAGTGAATATATACCACGTGAGATAAGCAGAAGCATCGTTGGACTTAGACACTATAGCGTACGTCTAACAAGCTCGGCTGCCATCCAGCTCGCGTTCATCCAAGGCTATGGCAATATATGACGACATTCACGGTCAGGAGAGATTGTTCGAGACGAAGCACAGCAGCAACGGTGAGAGCCCGAGTATAAGGTAAGGTGATACTGTACAGTGTGAAGTACCAGGGCTGTTAGTGGAGATGCCAAGGATGCGGCTCTGGCGGTAGATATAGACTCAGGCAAGACCAATTTATGGACACTATCAGTGTCATTGACTTTAAGGACACTATGACATGCGAATGATTCATTTCTGGGAGTCCGAATATGGATAGGGGTTTGTTCATTACGATATTCACCACCGACTGATCATACTCTATGACGACAGAAAAGCAAAACGATCCAAAGAAACCTTTCTTATGTGAATTCTTTTCCATATTATACATTATGACAGACCAGTGATGTAGGAAGCCTGACCGTATAAGAAACAATCTGCACCATACCTTATTCTTTAAGACACCTAGATGAACCCCACGCTTGAAAGAGACAACATAGCAACATTGAATGACCCATGTAACTGCTAAAAGACCATGCTAAACCACTCATATCACTCATTCATCATCATCATCCCACCCCCATCTCTTTCTGAAAAACTTGATTCCATAAACCAATCCCACAAGCACCGGCACTTCGACCAGAGGTCCCACGGTAGACGCAAGCGCCTGCCCGCTACCAGCCCCATAAACCGCCACAACGACCGCAATGGCGAGCTCGAAGTTATTGCTCGCGGCGGTGAAGCACTGCACGCACGAGACTCTGTAAGGATAGCCCATCCTGCGCATGAAGAAGGCGGTGGTGAAGAAAATGAGGAAGAAATAGACGAGCAGGGGCGCGATGACGCGTAGCACGGAGGTGATCTGTGAAACGATATGCAGAGATTGAGAGGCGAAGAGGACAATGATGGTGTAAAGGAGGCCGAGCAAGGAAAAGGGAGAGATGTAGCGGATGAAGTATCGTTGGTACTTCCTATCGCCTATCGCGGCGAGCAGTGCGAATCGGGTGACAATGGCTGCTGCGAGGGGAATGCCGAGGAAGGCGGCTACGGACGTGGCGACGGTGGAGTAATCGACTGCTTTTGTCGAGGAGTTGTCGTGAGAGACGATCTTGATGTAGAAGACGGCCAAGGGTGCGAAGAGAATCATCTGCAGGATTGAATTGAACGCGACCAATATCGCACAGTAATCTCCGTCTCCGCCTGCTAGGTCTGTCCAGATGAGGACCATGGCTATGCATCTCGCGATACCGACGAAGATGAGTCCTTCGCGGAGGTCTTGACGATCTGGCAGGAACGCCCATGCCAACCCCACCATGAGCAGAGGTGCAATGATCCAATTCAACACGAAGGAGACGCCGATCTGGATCCATAGCTTGCGTGTTCGGAGCAGTAAATGCAGCGTCTCGTAGCGGACTTTGCAGAGAATGGGATACATCATCACTAGCAATCCAATTGCTATGGGTGCGGATACGCCTACGAAATGAGCACCCGACAAGGCGCGGGACGTATTGGGCACGAAGGCACCCAGGATAATGCCGATTGCCATCGCTAGGATAATCCAGAAGACCAAAAACCGGTCGAGTATTGAGAGACCCTTCAAGGGAGGAAGTTTCGAGAGATTTGGGCGGGTCTGATTATCTTGTGTTGGTGGCGCTGCATCGATGTTACTTCAGTATGTTCCGATATGGTATGAATGACAGAAATAGAGGCTGGAAGGAAAAGCAATACTACTCACCATCAGAACACCTCTCAATATCCCTATCATCTCCTCTCACCACACCACCCGCCTTTCCTTTAAAAGAGCCATCACTCGCAACCTCAGAAGAAGCACTGTATCTCTTATTGTCCCGCACAGCAGGGGCAGCAGTAGTGGCAGCGACGACCGCCTCAGAAGTCGCACCACGAGTCTTCGACTCCATTTTGACCTTGTTGCTCAGATCGCTTTCACTTCGTCCAGACTCTTTGTGATATATTTCTTTTTCTTATCCAATACTCGATCACGAGAGGGAATGTTCTTTTCCTATTATCCGTCCAACACAGTCTACGAAAAGAGATGAGAAAGAATAGGACAGAGGGATAGTTATGACAGCAAGAAAAAGGTCTTACAATGACCCATCCACGCCATCCACATACTCATATGTAAATCAGCTACAAGAGCCCCCAACAAGAAAGAATGTCACCGACCCATAGACCGCATATTCCACACCGTAGCTTATACAAGCACAAGTAGACCAAATACGCCTACAAGACCCTTTTTTTTCGCCCCTCCTCCGCACCCAAAGATGTCGTCTCAGACTATCTATTGGTCGGCGCGGAACCAGACGACTTAAACGGGCTCGCGAAAGCAAAAGACGCCTTGTACAAAAAGTGAAGTGACATTTGTTTGGTTTCGGTCCGAGCCAATCAGGACGTGTGGGCGACATGTCTCGTATGCCGTCTGTCGGCTCTGTTCTGGTACGTGGGCAAATCTGGGGTAGATTGGGTCCGGCATCCGAAGCGTGCGAAGCTTTTGGGCAGCTGCAAGAGATACTAGGTACTGTAGGTACAGTACTGCATGCTTGTACAACTGCATTTCTAGAACGTTGCATCGTATCGCGTTACGAGTGACATGCCGAGTGTGGGAGGGTTTATAGTGTCGAAGAGAGTCGCGTTTACGAGGTGATGCTGCTACATCTAATCTTGAGCATGATAGAGAGCATGTTTCAAGTCCTTTTTGGTGTCTATCTAAAACTTTTCCCACTTTCCAACTTTGCAGTCTTAGCTACCTCTACATAAGCAGACATCCAACGCCATACATGGCTCTCTCTACATCACCCCTGACACTATACCAATCCGCCCGACGCTCAGCAAACTCATAGACTTCTTCGGCGCCGAAAATGCCCTTGTAACGATCGTTGTCTGCGATGATGGTGGCGAGTTCCTTGGCTTGGGCGGATCGTAGAGAGGCTGTCGGTGCCGATGTGCAATCCACGAGGTAGAGCTGGGATAGCTCGCGTAGGGCCGAGTAGTACGGTAGAAGGGCCTTCTGGCGTAGCGTGGCGACAAAGGTAGAATAGGCATTGATGTCGCTAGATAGTGAGGATGTGTCAGTAGAGCGCATTGTGAGTCAAGCGGCGTACATTGATAGGATGTCGAGACACGAAAACATACCTGATCAGCTTGATAGCACCATCCACACTGATACGCTGACGCTTGATGTGCTTGCATAGCACACCAAACAACCTGAGTCCTACCTCTTGGTTGAAGACATCCAGCATGTTCTTGTCGGTGCTACCAACAAGCATACCAGTGTGTGAACTGATCGTTTCCACCACTCTTTTCGCCGTTTCCGTGGGTCCAATGTCGATAATTCCACTCGCGCGCGGATTCTTTTCACTCTTGTCAACACCCGGGTTAAAGTCTGTCGTCTGCTGTAGTGTGGCACACATGTATTCGACCTCATCCATGAGCACGTCGATACCTTTACTCATGCCAGCAGCGACCCGCTCGTCTAGCATCTGCTCGAAGCGCTTTTTCTCCTTGACGGCCGGATTGAGGAAGTCGTCACGATCAGTCAACTTTGCTGCTACGAGTTCTTGCACATAGAACACGTCGACCATCTGCTGAATCAGATCGCCCACGTTGACAAGCTCCAGGAAGGTCACGAGAGGTTCTACTCCAGTGCTGGCAGCGCTTGGATCGCCAAGCTGTTGTCCACGCAACTCCCGCACTTCTCGTGGTTTGTAGCCTGACAAGTGATGTACTGCCTTGTCGAAACCATTTTGGACATGCTGACGACCGACAATGGTTAACAGTGTCACGAAGATAGTTTCACACTGCTCTCTTGCTCTCGTGCTGAATTCGCCGTCGGCATGAACAAAAATTGCTGCACGTTCGATGGATGCCTTAGCTTTGTGAATTAGACTTAACGCAACCTCGATACTGAAGAGGCCTTTTATGCCTTCTAGCTTGGAGTTCATGATGGCCGTCTTAGCAGCCAATTCAGTTGTGGGCTTTTCGCTGACTGGTGTATTCGATCGCTCGACTGTGCTGTTGATACCAAGAGCAGGCGTAGAGGGCCCAGAGGTAGGCTGCTCGCCAGGGGTCTCTTGCACAGCTGGAGCTGCTGCGACGGATTGTCTGTTGGAAGATGGAAAAGCCGGTAACGCGTTCACCGGCATCATAACCACCTTCTTGAAAGAAGACAAGAAGTCACGCTTGGCTGCTTGTCTGCTCACGTTGGACATGAAGAAAGACTCGGTCCTAGCTTCTTGCTCCGAGAGTTCTCGTTCCCAAGCTGCGACTTCTCCTTCTGATTTGTCTTGAAAAAAGTTGAGCTCTTCTGTGAGGTAGAGATCGACATGCGGCTCGAAGCAGCGTGCTACGATGGTTCTGACATCCTTTGTGAAGTCCTTCGACGACGCCTTGGACGGTTGTATCGAGGCGGCGAAGCGTAAAGCTTGTGAGTAGACCCCCGATACAGCCTTCAGATACATTTCTTTGTTAGATCGGTGCGCTTCATCGAAGAGGGTTGTCAGATAGTCGGCCACTATGTCTTCACACGTGCGTTCGACGAACGCGAGAAGGACATCAACCTGGGATGGGAAGACGTGGTCTATAACCGCGGACTGAGAGGTCAGCATGCTCGCAAGCTTCTCGAAAAATTTGCGCGCTGGTTCGAGATCGACATGTCCCGTAGCAACGCCATCTATACACTCAAGTGGGTTGGGTAGTTGTTCCTTGTGCAGCATGTAAGGATGGTTGGAAATGAAATAGTCGGTCGCAGCGGCACCGCCATTTAGGGTGACCAGAACATGGGCATATTTACGCATGCGATCATTGTCCTGTGCTTGATACGCCTGCTCGAATTCTTGCAGCATAGAGTTCTCAAACACACCCGTCACGGAAGCCAGCTTCTCTGCACGTTCTTCGAAGCCTGAGGCCGTGTCGCTCCGCGCAAATACTTTCAAATCCGCGAATATCCTGGCTTGTTCTTCTGGATTTTGGTAGGTCTTGGAAATCAAAAGATCCTCCTGGTTCTCCGACTCGGCGAGATCAAGGTAAAAGGGAGCGAGGCAACCGTGGATCTTGCCATATTCCTGTCTCGCCTGGCCGCGTACTGACCTCACGCGGCGTAGCACTGAGAGAGCGAGTTTTGGGTCCATTGATGCTCTCGTACGCGAAGAGGACATGGTGACGTCGTCAAAGCCATCGGCACTGCTGCCATGTCTGTGACGCGTGGGCGGTTGATGTTGGAGTGGTTGCAATGGCTGCATCGGCTGCTCGAGGGATCTTCTGTAGCGTTCTTCTTCCACTCCTGCGTCGAATATCGTGATACCTCTCGAGTGAGGTCTCCCGTGTGCCGCACCGCCATTGACGCCATTCCCATCGGCATCCTTGGGACGGTGAGATTCTACTTTCCGCTTGATGGCTTCCTCATGTCGCTGCCTGGCCTCTGCCTCATTCCACACACCCATGGCTTTCAATTTTTGCACCCATCTCGTGTCATCATACACCATCTCCTGCAGCCTCTTGGACGCTCTGGCACATCTTAGCAGATCCGGAACGGGCAAGTAATCAACAATGGTTGCAATCAGCTCTTATGGGACTCGGTCAGCAACGAGACTCGATTGAGGAACAGAGACGACTTGTCGTACCCGCAGATAACACAGGCTTGAGGACGAGAATCTGAGTGGCGCGCAGCGAGGCCAACACATTGCTCGGAGTATTGGGCCTATGCTGAGGCCTGTTGAAGTTGTGGGACAGACTGTTCCTGTTGCCCACTGCTGGTGGTTTCTTGGGCGCAGCAGCGACCGATTTAGGCCGCGGCTTGTTCATCGCTTTATGTCGAGATGAGCGTTGCGCCCCGGCTGCAGGGATACACGACTCTGTCTGCTGCGCTCATGTGTATATATTGTGTATAGTAACCACGGTATGACGGGGATGGTCGCACAGGAAGTTGAGCTAATAGTGGGGTGCTGGAGTTTAATCTATTTATCAATAGTTCCATGAAGCACACAAGAAATGGCCTTCATAACAGCCTGACTTCTGCATCGTCCGGGGAAAGCCAGCGTCCGGCGGCAATTGTGTAAGCATTGTAACTCAGACAAGAGAAGGTGTAAGGCAGCTCAATACAGCAAGGTACCTATTATGTTGCCCAAAACAAGTATGACGGAATAAGGTGTCCATGTTACTCCATGTCATCCTTGGCCCAATTGTCGGCCACTTCACTGCTTTTTCCAACTCATCGTACGAGAAAGTCGGTCGCCAGGTGCAAGCAAGCAAAGTATGTAATTATCGACTAGTTCGCAAATCCAAAGATAGGCTCGAGCCAAAGTAACACTACAGTACGAGTCTCTAGGCTCTCCAAAGAATGTCAAACACCCGGACTCTCTTGTGATACGCCGCTATTTGCGCCCAACTAGACCCCACCCTCAATCTCGGGCCAGCCACCAAAGAACATGGGCGGCCCAGGCAATCAAACTATCAGGTTCGCAGCATCGCTTGTGCCTCTGCTGCCTATACAAAAAGTGCCTGTGTCCTCTCCCGTCAATTTGGTGTTTTGTGTTGTACCAATGTCAAGCAAATTGCTGCTTCGTGCCTGACCTGCTTCGACGCAGTAGTTACATGCGTACCATGCTTGGCGCATATTCGCTACTTTCTTTAATACACTTGTATCTTGCATAGCTCTCTCCTCCTCTCTGAGCGCATCACTAGACCCTTCCATTCCAAATGTGTCTCATCAAAGTCAAGGAAGAAGACGACTATGCTGTCCCACCACGCGTTGTTCGCCGTGAGCGCAGGAGATCACCCCCCGACGCCCGTCGCTCAAGCCGCATAGCTTATGCTCAGCCACGTCCACCGTCCATAGAACGAACGTATATCATTCAGCCACCACCTCCGCCGCCGGTCTACGCTGAGCCAGAAAACCACCACAGTCATGCCAGGCTGCCCACCCCTCCACATATCCCTTCGCCGGTGCCAGTGCCAGAACCTGCACCACCTGCACATACACACGCTCACTACGTCGAGGTGGTTCCGGACTCTGCCAGCAGCGCAGGAAGTTCGAGCGAGGATGTCCGCTCTAGGGAAACTTCCAAGTCGCGCCATGCAGACGCAAGAAGCGAGTATCACTTACGAGAAAGAGAATACCGTCGGGAACGCGAGCAGAACGACCCGAAAGAAGACTATGAGCATTATCGCTATGTCCGAGCACCAGGACCTGCAGGCCACGGAAGGGACGAGGGACGATCCGGTCTAGGGCCCAGAGGAAGCTTCGCGGAAGACCCAAGAGCTAGCAGGACTAGTACCAGAAGAGAGCGCGAGCGTGTCGTCATCGTGGGCAATGATGGCCGAACCACGAGGGAGTACAGACGATGAGAGAAGAAAAATTGGGCCGAGCTGATCCTTCGTCGTTGCTTAGACGGTCGCTGGGTTCCCACAGCATATCATCGAGCACCACCGCGTCTTGTGGTTTCAACAAGACATCGACTGGACTCGATCCGTTCGGGATGCGAGAATGGTTCCTTTCCATATATATATAAGCTTCTTGGGAAGACTCCGTGTCTAGTTGATAGACACAAAGATCCCCCACTCTTTTCCGCGATAGAATTTCTCATCACTGCCAAAGTGCCACATATTCATGCTCCACGTTAGGAATGAACGATTGATGTTGATGGCAATCTATTAGTAGTATCCTCGAACATGGCGTAGGACGCCTGAGACGCGATATGACACTCACCTGGAAAGAAAAAGACGAAGCACCGTCCTCACCAGAATGATCGGAATCGAGTTGAGCCTCTCCTTCCAGCGTAAGCCAGAAAGGGTTGGAACGCCGCGTATTGCACTCAAGTGTCGCACCTCCTCGGAGAATGCACACAATCTTCGCACCAGCTCCCATAGAGACGACAGCCCCGAGGGGGAACGCTCTGATTTTCTGATGCCGGATGCAAGCGTATCACGCCAGGCCCTCGCGGGCAGCGGTCAGAGCCTGTCAACTATGCTAGAGCAGGGAGGAGACAGGATGACTAGATAAAATGAAGATTACTCCGAATTTCCCATTTGCCAGATGATAGGACCAAACCGATGATGGTGCCGGCAATGGACAAGTCCAATATCGGTCATCACCGCTGTCTGTGTGTAAGCAAAGAAACGCAGCGTTGGTGAGGACGGCGCTTGAGAAGAAGAGAAAGAGAAGGTGAAGCAGAGACGCATGAAGAATAACAATTGCAAGAAATCTTGAAGCTCAGACCATGTGTTTCGAATGCTAAGCTTTCTTACGCTCGAGTCACAGCATATTTGTACAATGTGCCTTACTTAACTTAAAGACCTGTAGATCCACAGATCTCTCTGATTAAAACAAAATCATTACCTGCCCTAGACTATCTACCAACATGATCTGCATTACTCTTGTAGAACACCGTATATCAGCAGCACATTGTCGCACCATACATATGGCAGGAGGCATGCGACTGTTGTTGTACTTCGGCCCTCATCCTGGACGGTGACCGTGCTTTGCATAACACAGCGTAGCAATGCCCATACAGTAGGGAAGGCAGACCAACAGTCCCATATAACCTCCCTTGTGCAGGACAGCCCCGAGTTGCAGCTGAGCTAAAGCAGCAGGCAATGCATGGGGTAGCACGAACCGGTGTTTAGCGACAACTCCTTCTCCATGAGGTACCTACCTTAGTCATGGCTGGGCGATGGCTGGCAATCCCGTCATTGTTCCCGGGCGAGGTGGAAACCCGGGTGAAGATCCGATTTTGGCTTCAGGTCCACTAGTTCAGGTGATGCACATCCCTGGCAACTTCAGCCTTCGATCTTCACATGCTCGATCTCATACAGGAACCAGAGGCCACTTGAACTATATGTGCATCTGGCACGGCAGTCGAAGGACGAACTGTTCCCAGCTTCGTGGCTCGCCTGACCGATGCAGGTATGTTGCCGTCAACAATCATCAAGATCACTTCTCAATCCTGCCACCTTTTGACGGAGTGATTTGTACCCTCCCTAGTCAAGGATCCTCAAAATTGTCAAACAGAAACATCCCACAAGCATTGCCCAAGATACGAGTCGGATAGTTCTTTAAAGGCTTGTTGGCCGTCACCAGCCACTCTTGACAGACTTTCAGTGCCATAGATGAATTGTTAGCACATGGTGAGCCATGATACATGGTAAGCCACACCCCGGAGATATGTATGTTTACTCGGCATACCCAGCCCCGAGTAGATGTCCACGATGGTTCATTCAATTCATGCGTTCGTGTCTGGCGCTTGCTAAGCTGCCCTGTATGCCGGTCCCATGCGGTATATAATGCGAGACATCTCACGTCTTCAAGATCCGGTAGGCAGCCCCTTGTTTACCACATCTAGTACCCTTGAATATGTTCTCACCACTTTGGTATCTGTCACTGGTTGCACTGGAAGGTGTTACCAGATCAGTCGGTGGAACCCCACTCGCCACGAGCCTTCCAAACGGTGGTGTACTGTCGATCCCGCCAGGAGAAAGCTCGCCGGAACAATCTTCGCTTGCTAGTCTTCAGGACTGTCAAGTTTTGATAGATGATCAGCTCCCGAGCAAGGACAGTACCCCACGAATTTCAACTTCTCTGGCAGAGTACGAACGTACTTTGTCACCGCAGAACAACAAACATGGAACTATGCGCCGAGTGGATGGTGAGTACTCTAAAAATTGCTACAGATATTTGCCGTAATCCCTGACTGTCTCCAGGGACAATTGGCTCGGTGTGCCAGTGCAGCAGTCCACACATGCTGTTGCCGGGGGTCTTCTCAACATCACTGGGTCCCTCGGGGAGGATGGCGGTCTTACGTGGCAGAAAGCCGTCTATAGAGGCTATACCGACTCGAGTTTCAGCACGCCTACAGAGCAAGCTGCAACGAACGGAATCAATGGACCAGTACTGAGAGCCGAGGTGAATGATATGGTTCAGGTGTTATTCGTCAACAAGCTGCCGAACAACTATGCTTCGATGCATTCAATGGGAATGTATTACGGCAAACAGTATGAAGGCAGCACCTACCCAAATACCACGACTGGAACCTCACCCAGTGTGCAAGAGCAGGATGCGGTGCCTCCTGGAGGATGTGCAGTGTATAAGTGGTTAGTCTCGGAAGCACAAGCGCCTGCACCGGGACAAGACAGTCGACTCTGGTCATATCATAGCTATGTCAACATGCCTGCTGATGTCTCAGCCGGACTCTCGGGCCCAATGTACATTTACCGGCAAGGAAAAATAGACAGCATAATGTCGTCTCACCGAGAGTTCCTGGTCACCTTCAACACACACTACGAATCCAAGTCGTTCCTAGCAGGGGTTAATGCCGAGAGAGCAGGTCTTAACCTCAGCAGTCTACAGAAGACGAACACTCTCATCGGACAGCCTCATGTTGGTAACGAAAGCTTCTGGGTGCCGCAACTGACGGATTTCCCCCCGGTTTCCTTAACACAAGAGCAAGGGCCCATCTTCTACTCGATGAACGGATATATCTTGTCCAACGGTGCGCCTTACGAGATGTGCAGGGACGACCCTGTGGTGTGGTATATCATGGTAAGTGGGATACATCGACGGATTTCAGTAGGGGGACACTTTGCTGATATCGTATGACAGGCCTATGGCGAAGCATCGCACGTCTTCCACATGCACGGACACAACTTCAAGTACCTCGATCAGTGACAGGCAGCCATGAGCGTCAATGCAGGGGAGATGTTCACACTCACAATGGACGCACAGTTGCCTGGAGTATGGCAACTGATCTGCCATGTTGCATCACACAATCTGTTTGGCATGCAACAGAACTACATTGTGTACGAGACAGAGAATGGCGCAAGCTGCCCATTGCCTCCACTGACAGCAAAGCTAACGGGGGTTGCATCGGAGCCGGTACCTACAACAGCCGCGTAATCGGGGGTTCTTCGCCAGATGTAAATAGTAATAAGAGTAATATCATAGTAATAATACGAAGTGTAGTACCCACGACTCGCGCAGCTCTACCATTTCTGCCGTGGGTCCAGTTCTGGTGACGCATAAGATAAAAAGGATGATGGGAGGAATCACGTCGACGACTATGAAATAACGGTAAGTAACATGGTTGCTGCAGGAGCAGCGGTTTCGTGGTCCAAGCGCGTTGTGGCTGTTTTGGGGGGTTGTACTGTACGAGGACGAGTCGAGATGGGAAGATCTCAATGTGAAAATGACAAGCTGAAAGGATGAAAGGGTCAAACGCCAACTCCACCCTCCACCTTCGCCTCGTCTGTCTGCCTTGTCTGCCTGTCGCTGCTGTGTCTGGACTTCCCGTCAATCGACCATAACCTTCTATACCGACCTAATCACGTTCATTTTTTTCTACAATCGGTCAATTCACACCTGACTCATCGGCTGGATTGTCTTTTCTTACTATCATCAATAACACTCCATTGGGGAACAACACGTCCATTGTAATAGCAGCCTCTAAGCCACCAATGGCGGCGTCGTCGCACATCGATGTGTCGCGCAACAGGCTGCCGAATCTGTGGGAGGTCCTGAGCAGATCAACAAAGGCGCCTGTTGATTTGTATTCATTCTATATTTATATGCGTGACCAGCAAAGATCGGTGGATTATCTGGATTTCTGGTAATACTGATTCCTTCTCTCTTTCTTACTCCTCTGATCTTCCTTCTGCATCGAGACGTCGCGAGGGCAAGGAACGAGGGGCAAAACGGAAGGCGCAAAGACTAACATTCGGCGACATTGAATCAGGCTCGATGTGTCGCAACACATGTCTCTCTGCCGCCATTACGTGCGTGGCCTGCGCCGATCTGTGCTAGCAGAAACACCGGAGTTGGAAAAGGCCGGCAGCAAGCGCTCGTCACAAATCCTCGAACATTACGGTAGCGACAACTACGACTCGAGTCTCGCCGGTCCATCATCGCCTTTCGTCTTCGACAAGTCAAATCTCAGCAGCCCCGATCATCGTGTCTCTGCCTTTCTACGTACGCAAACCAGTGGGAGCAACCATTCGCCGTCGAATAGTCATGACAGCAACAATACTCCATTGAGCGACCAGCCACCGCGCGCCTCCTTCATGCACTCATCTAACAGCAATTCTCCTCACACCATGGACCATTCGCCATCATCGAACAACGTGTCGAGACAGGATATCCGTGCTTCGGCGGAGAAGATCCTGTACACCTACCTCCTGCAGGGCAGTGAGCGCGAGATCATCATCCCCGTCGGTGTCTTGAACGACATCACCCACGCAATCGAGTCCGAGGGGCGCGACGACCCAGAAGTGTTTGACGCGGCCAAGGACTACGTTTTCCAGGCCATGGAGCGCGACGCATACCCTGGCTTCCTCCGTACCAAGGCGCTCGGCAACATCATCCAGCCTAGTATGCTATTGAGATTGATCGCCGGACTGGTCGCCATGTTCGGTGCCCTCTGGACTGCCTTTATCTTGATCTTCCTGAACTACGATAGGGCGACGAGATGTTGGGTATGTGTCACTCATTTCTATTTTCCCGCTACTTCTTCTGCTAACAACACGAAAAGTTGATCCTCCCCTTCACCATCGCCATCTACTTCTTGGCAACGCATCAATACATGCTCGATCCCGTCTTGGCCTACACTGGCTACAGCGAGTATGTCTTCATGCAGTACTACCGCGTCAAGGAACCATTTGTCCGCCATCTACTTATGCGTCGCGCCACCATGTGTTTAGCATGGGTCGCTGTCATCGACGCGGCACTCTGTTGTCTTTTCATCTTCGTTCCCGGCAAGAGGCTATGAGAGGAAAGAAGTGGATTCTATCTAACAGTGTATGATCTGCTCTGGAGCGCGATCTCATTGTCAGAGCACAATGACACGCTGAATCACTCATGTTTTCCATGTCACTTTGGATTTTCTTTTCTTTTTACCCACTCGGGACTCGGATGGCGTTTCTTCAATGGAATTATGAGTCTATCGATCACCTTCTTCTCGTCCCTTCTCACATGCTGCAAATGGCTACCAACCCTCTCCTCTCGTCATCGAAGAGAGTAGCCATCCTTTTTCTGCCATGAAGGGAAGGGGGCAAGAAGAATTCGTTGAATCGGGGAAAAAATCGGGTAACGGAAAGCGAAATGGTGTTACTTATGTGGCGTTTCTTTTCCTTCTTCTTTGCTTTCTGTTTCTCGACTTGTCTTTTCGTCCCTCTCCCCCCCGTCAGAACCTTGCTTTTTCATCTTTGTATCTCACATATCCCCCGGAGATTCCCTCATATCACATGGGATCGTTTCCAACCCCTCGCTTTCCAAAGGAAAAGCACACCCCATCCAACAGACCACTACATGTATGCACGCACGCACGCGCGCAAATCCATTTCCTTGCGCCTTTGTCGAATTCATCTGTTTTGCTACCTACCTTTGGACTCAAGAGCTAGAGGGAAGGGAAAATCCGAGTTTGGAGTATACGCGCGCGCGGAAGTTAAGCGATCTGGGGGATTTTGTTTCTTCGTCTTCATCTCCGATTTTTTTGTTTCGTGCTTCTTTTTTTACTTCTTCTTCATTTATAGTTGACCTATAACGGTGACCATTGAAATGGATCTAATGTGTTTTGTCTCTTGTCCCCGGGTTTTGTTTATCTTCTTTTTGTTTTGGTTGCGAAATGATGTGATCCTTTCCACTCGTCTTAATCCACTGTTGCGTATTCCAATGCAGAGTATTGGCCTAAAGAAGAAGTTAGGATCGTGACGAAAGTAATATGGTATACTCAGACAGAGTAGGTTTGGAAGAATCGCACCGCAAGAATGCGTTACTGCCTACTGCAGCTACAGAGACCTTTCCCGACTGGATCATCACTTATGACCATAAGTGCAAGGACGAGCCACAAACTTTATTGATCATCAATCAAAGTAGAAACTATGATGAGAAAAGCATGCAAGACACGCGAGACGAAACCGTAAGCAAGGAAAGGAAAGATGAAAAAATGAGAGAAAGAAAAAAAAGTGATTAATCGTTCTATCTAATTCTCTTGTCATCGCTCATGCTGGGTCTGGTGTGAAGTCGGGGGTTTTCAGAATGCTAGTAGTACTGTGGTAGTAGTAGTGAACCGTGAATACAAAGAAACAAAGACCATTTCAAGAATTTATGAGAAGAGGAGGAGCAAGACAGACAAGACAGCAGGTGAACTTTCTTTCTTTTGGTACCTCAGTATCAATTCGCGCCGATGGCGTCCTTTCTCGTGCCAAAGTAATCGGGCGAGGCAGAGCGCGAATAAGTCGCCAATCTCTGCAGTGCAGACAACAAGCCCGCCGTACCCTGCGTGAGAGTGAACTTCGCCCGAGTGTTTCTCTTCCCGATGCTGACTGTGCTGACGCCCTGCACGTGTCCTTCGTGCGCTTGCTTGTTGGCCCACTCGAAGATGGGTTCGTCTTCGCGGTCGTCGCCGGCCACGAGCACGAAGTCGGGAGCTTCGAGACCCTTGTTGATGACGTTCTTCTCGCGCAGGCGGTCAAAGATGTGCACGGCGGCTGTGCCTTTGCTCCAGTCTAGTTGTTCGACGAGGACTGCCTTGCCGCTTGGTACTGCTTGTACCCGGTAGGCGTCACAGCTGTCGTTGATGTGGTTCACGCAGTCGCCTGCTTGGGTCCTTGCCAGACGGGGATCTTCCGCCTTTTCGTAGTGGAAAACTAGAGAGCAGTAGCGCTCTTCGATCCATGATCCTTGGACACGGTCGCAGTAGTATTGAAGGATGGGTCGGATGTCCTTTTTCCATGATGCGCAGTCGTCGAGGTCGGCGAAAGTGATCCATTCACTTTGACGAGCGCTGTGTTCACGTAGGAAACAACCATTCTCGGCGATGAGACCGAGCCCAGGCACCTGGTTGAATAGACGCTGTAGCTCCTCGGGCGCCCGCCCAGACATGACATACACAATGTTCTTGCGGTCTGACACCAGATCATTAAGAGCATCAAGTACCTTCTTGGGAGACGTGAGGGCGACGTTTGTATCGGTACCATACGAGGCCAGAGTGCCCTCGTAATCGAGAACGAAGACTCTGCGATGGGCAGCCTTGTAGGTCTCGGCTAGTTGAGGCACAGACAGTCTGGGAATAGACATTGCGTTACGAGATGTTTGCTCGGTGAAAGCTCTGTGTAGTGCTTCCTCAAGACATTGCGCCCAGTATGCACCAGTGTGGTGCATGACGACCTGTCGAAGCTTGTTGTAGCGTCGTTGCTTCTCGTCTACATCCATGTCCAGAGCCTGCTTGATCGCCTTGGCACATTGTAGGTAGTCCCAGGGGTTGACGGCAATCTCGTTGCCGCCAAAAACAGCAGCGCTGCCTGTAAATTCACTCAGGATTACTGGCCCATGCTTCTTGCCAGAGGAACCGTCTTGACACAAGATGAACTCGTGAGGCGCAAGATTCATGCCCTCGCGTAGAGATGTAATCATCAGCACGTCGGCGACTGTCAGAAGTGCCAGGTATTGAGAGAAGGCAATGTCTTGTTTGAGGAACACCAAGGGCTGGTGTGCAAGAGTCGAGTGCACCGAGTCAATGCGCGTGACGATGTCAGAGACGGTAGCCAGAAGATCACTGTTCTCTGTGGTCGATGTAGCCACCTGGATAAGAACGACCTGGAAATCGTTAGTAATGCGGGAGGAAGCAGAAGCGGAGTACTGCAATCACTCACTCTATTCGCCCACTCAGGATACATGTTGAGGAACAATTCGTATGCTAGAAGCTTTTGACGGACACCTCTGATGTTGTCAAGCTTATCACGCGCCACGATGAGGTGTTTGCCCTTATACCTCTCCTGCAGCACGCTGACCCATTCCTTGACTTCCTCTTCTTCCTTCAGCTCAAGGACTTGAGGCGGATCAATACCGATAGGTTGGCTTGTGACGTTAACGAAGCGGTCGTCCAACTGTACACCCTCGCCATTTGCTTCTACGGTCAAGAGACGGCTACATGTCTGAAGGAAATGCTGAGCATACTCCCGGGTCTGGAAGGCCACCAGATTTGCGCCCAGCATACCCTCAAGAAGTTCCTTGCGAGTTGACAGGCAGCGGAAGACTTCTGACGAAGGGAAAGCGGCATGCAAGAAGAAGCCAATCTTGGCTTCAGGGAGGACTTTGCGGATCATTCCCGGAACGAGCAAAAGATGGTAGTCGTGTACCCAGATGATGTCTCCATGCTTATATCCAGAGATGATCTTATCAGCAAAGGATTGGTTGAGACCTCTGTAGAACTCCCATGAATGGTCTTCGTAAGCTTTGCTTTTGGGGTGATCCGGAATCTGATAATGGAAGACTGGCCAAAGAATCGTCTTGCAATAGTGACCGTAGTGGCCGTCAAGGTCTCGATCACATGGAAAGACGGTTAATGCATCATGTTCATTCTCGAGCTTCTCATGAATCTCACTCTTGCGCGAGTCTGAGAGAGCATCTGTGGGGAAGCCGAGAGTTCCAACGAAGACCTTGGTCGACTGTGCATTCTTCTCGTGTCTTGGGTCATCACGATTGCGTTCTGATTCGAGTCCTCTGATTGCATTTACAAGACCACCATTGCCTTGGTAACCTGGTTCAATGGTCCAAGTCTTGTTCTCGAACTCACGCTCGTGGCTGCCCCTACGAGATTTGGATCCGGTCTGACGTCGTTGGTGATGCTTCTTAGGCTTCTCCATCTGAACGTAATCCAGGATATTGCCGGAAGGAAGAGCCGGAGCCCTTGATTTCGGTTGGTTAAGGAACTGCGCGGCGCTTCCCCATTCTGGCACAGAAGGGTCATGACGAAGCACTGATCTAGGGTCTTTTGATTTCAGAGTTGGGAAAGCACTCCTTGGATCAGAAGGATTGAACTGCGAGAAGAAGTCATTCTGCTTGTCCTCTACCGGAGTGAGAGGCGGAGCAGGACCCGTGAACAGACTTGCCGTGCTGGTGTTTCGCTTTGCATTGGTTGCGGTGTCAGTAGAAGACACAGCACGGCTATGTACCCTTAAAAGATTGGGTCTCCCGGTCTCCGGATCGGTTTCATCTTCGTGAAAGTCGATGGTATAAGGAAGAAATCTTGAGTTCACATCAGCATCTTTTCTCAAGTACAGGCAGGTGAAATACGCGTTACTTACAAACTGGCGACAAAAGTAGACATCCTTTATCGATCTGTGTTTAATGCCGCGATTAGCGAACAGTTTCGCCAAAATTGAAGCTTCCTCGAAACTCTGACTGCAGGAAGTCGACAAAAGTCAATAACGGTTTCGTTGTTTCACACTTTCTTTTCGAATGGTAGCAAGAGTAGAAGATCAATTCCGGTGAGGGAGCAGCGGTGATAATGTATCAGACCCGAGCTTGTGTGTCCGAAAGATGTTATAGATAATCGAGAAGTTTCTTTCGGCGGTGCAGTAAGGTCGCATCGGATGACAAGCAAGTGAGGCAAGAATCGCGTCAAGGGTCCTGGTTACTTGCTGAACGCGCAGCGGGAACGTGCGCTAGTGCGGCAATGACAACTGAAGGTACTTTTAACCAAGATAAATGAGGCTGAAAAATTGTCCTACAAGAACCTGTTTGGATCTACCTCGTGCTATAATGAAGTCGATGCAAATGTCGTATTGCGAGAGAGATGGGGGAACTTCATGTCAATCACTTGAGCGAGACGAGTCGGCGCAGCATATACAAGGGACGGTGAAAGTAGGGTAACATGACAACGTGTTCCAAGATCTCCGTACAATAATCAGGCTGTGAAATGTGAAGCGCCATTCCATGTCACCCATAGGCCCACCCCGAACGTGGCCGGGAGATATCGGTAGAGGTGGAACCAAACCATAAGTGATCCAAGCTTATGTGAACCTGCTTGGAGTTTAGAGGAATTGAAGCGTGACGTCGTTGCTTGCTGATACTCCACTCGCTATGTCTTCAAGCCCTGTACGACCCGTACAAGAGCCGTACAAAAGCGGATGACCACCAATATAACCTGCTGGCCCGCTCACGTTTTCCAATCTGGCCGTAGCCTAGCAAGATAGCTGATCAACTGTCGCGTATATGCTGCACGACGCACAACTCCGCCTAATCTCTAATGCATTATACAGCGACCTAGTGTCGGATTAACCAAGTCTCAACAACTTGTATGATTAGTGATACAGACCTGCCATTCCCCAATACATGTATGCATTGGTTGTTGTTGAAGCATATTGACAGTCTCATTACCCGTACGGCCCTGTTATACAGTAGCTCGCAAGTTTTGCCCACTAACCCCACAAACTATGAAACTCTCGCCAAAAAGCACGACTCGAACCGCTGGGTCTGAGCAACTGTGACTTCACTTTGTGTTCGCCCAGACAATGAATACGTAGTTATTAGGACATTGGACCTTTTTGTTGAGATTTTCCCATTGTGATGATCTTTCTTCCCGATGCCATCGGGTATGTTGTGAATACTATAGCGTGGAAAACCGAATCGTGACACCCATGAACGGAGGTTTTCTATTGGCACAAATTTTACGTTCAGGTACCATATACCACACATCTAGCGACCATGACCACGCAGCTGTGGCACAACACCTGGCTGGCAAGTCCCAACCAGGCTATATCGGTGACGTGTTTTTCCTGACAGAAGTTTCTGTATTGTGTAGGAGATAGGCAAGGTGCTGTATACTGAGCCGTGTGCAACCAGGGCGAGTTGGGGCTCGAGAGCCTGATCTACACGGCAGCTAGAGTGTGCGCACTAGTGACTCGTACATAACAAGGTACAGTACTTTTGATGTAGGTACAACGAAGATAGAGGAATCGCCTGTCAGCATCTGGTAAGGTACCTTACTTTCGAATAGACCATAGTGCTTGTAGCCTAGGAAAAGACTGTCCAGCATTGTTGAGGCCTCCACTAGGTACGTTGGTGTTACAGCACTAGAACACTTGCAAGGCAACAACCCATGATTTCAAAAGAAAAATTTCCCATGTTCACGCTGATGCGTACAAGATGATATTGAAACTACATAGACAAAGTCGCACACACATTCTACTAGACAATCGCCATTCCTACTAGGAACACAATGACGAATCAGATTCTCTAGCGAGGTAGCAGGCAACCAAGCCCACCTCCAGGTCATGTCTGGCTCAATTTGACCAGAAGTATGCTTGCCGGTGTCCGCCCGAACTGATCAGAATGGCAATGCTTAAGGCAGAACGAAAAGAAGAATGAACAGCAAACACAGAAAGCACGGGGTATGGCTGCTCTATGCGACAATCTAAGCAAAAGGAAGAAACAGCACCAGTCTAATAGTCCACATCCCCAGTCGTCAACATCAAGATACCTCCCCTGTAAGGAAGCGAGAAAGGGCGACGCGTGCCGAGCATTCGCCATCATATCGTCGTAAGCCTTGTGACCGATCAAGGCGGTCGTAGTGTGAATATCGATGTGAGGCAGTTGTGATGCATCAGTCGAACATTCGAGTCGAATCGCGATATTGGAAATTAATTAGTATTGCGCGAGGCACGGAAAATGCTCAACTCTCTAGCCTGCCACTACTGCGGGCGCAGAGCGTTTTCCAGAGTCTCTGGCTTCAGCTTGTCGTTGGAAGAGAACCTCACGGGCATAAAACTCCACCAGCATTGTGCCATAAGCTTCCATCTCTTCGACTGGTATCGACAGTCTAAAATCGTTAAGCAGCAGAAATTGAAGCTCGAGGTGGTTCAGCTCCGGTAGGGGTAGGCCTCCGACCTTGTAGTGTATTTGTTAGCGATACTGGTGTATGTCAATTCGGGCCAAAATCTACCTTTGCATAGCGCGAATTCGTATAAAATATGTCGGAAAAGAATTTGCTTGCGCAAGTGACTCCTGCGATGACAAGTCTGTGTATGTTGAAGCTGTCCACAACGAAGAATTGTGAGAGGTTCAGAGGATCGGCCTCGATCGATGATGCAACAGGCGACTCGAGGTTTCGCGGCTTACTGTGAGGGGTTCCAGGGACAGTACTGTATTGCTGCTTCTCGAACTCTCCAGACATAGGTGGTGTTGCTGTTTGCACAGGAGCAGTGCCGCTCGACGAGACACCTTCCATGGACTGAGTTGAGGGTGGACTTCTCAGGCCATCGGCTTGTTGTGACGCAGCACGTTCTGCCGCTTGTTGGTTTAACTCGCGTAAGTTCTGTATAGGTCCTGAATTGACCTTTTCGGTCATGCGGTCGAAGTAGACCAAGAGACTGATGAAAACCTCATAACTAGTGGGGCAGTATTTGTTGATGCGGTTGAGATAACTCAATATTGTTATACTGGGTACATTTTTGCCGTGGAATGCCAGAACACTGTTAGTTTGAGGACTCATGGCTGCGCTGCTTCCCGGGGCGGGCATTTGACGATGGAGATGCTCGTGCTGCATGTCGTTTGCAGTGGTGATCTTGGTCAAGAGTCCGGCCACCATCTCTATGATGTGCTCTATCGGCATTCCACTGATCTCGTACAGCGGTCCCTGATCTCCGCTCTTCTGTCTGAATGCATGTCCATTATCAGAGAAAGCATCACTGTTGCTGTCGGCAAGGCTCTGAATATGTGCCAAGTCCCTGATTTTGACGCAACGACCTTGTGATGATGGGGACTCGCTTGTCTCTACAGATGGTGCTGGCGAGGTAGCAGAGGCAGACGACGCGGACTCGGGCGAGCTTCCACGCGGATCCGACCCCGCGCTTGGTCTTCCGGAGGCGTCGTCGTCGTCAGTCAGCTTTGCTGAAGGCGTGCCTGAGGCTTGCCTCGTATGCGAGGGGCGCGACTGGCTGTGGTGTTGGGAGTGTGATTGTGACTGTGATAGTGTGGCATCGGTGGCGTAAGCGGGCGCGACTTGTGATTGGACGTGCGAGCTAGCAGCTCTGTTGCCCGTGACGGACATTGAGGAATGGGTCGGAGAAGTGCAAGAAGGACGTGGTTGCAGTGCAGGAGTATGCGATGCTGTATGCGATGCTGATCGGCGTTGAGGTTGGGGTTGTCCGAGCCGGTCGGGTGAATCTTGACTGTGGGTGTGAGGAGGATTAAAGAAATGGTTGACAGCGTCGATTACTATCGAGCCCATAATCTAGAGTGCAGGTCTTTCCTGATGGAGAAGCGGTCAGTTTGGCACATGTCAATATAACCGTGCGCTTGTGGAGATGCCATGTAGTGTTAGGGGTTGCATGTTGGTGTGAACTCAAACAACTACAGAGGTGATTTTCGAACCGATGAGATGTGAAGTGTTACAGCGTGGGGGAAGAAGCAGATTGTACAGTACATGGCCTTGGGGGGTGTTAAGGTGCATGGTCATATGATGTGTTGCTGGAGATGCTGCTGATGATGATGATGATGATGATGATGATGATGATGATGCAAAACAGTGGAGCAATAAGGAGAATACGATACAGCGCGGGCGCAGCGAGATTACGAAGTATGAACAGACATGGAGCAGGCTGAAGCCATGGATGCGTCGCACCAAGTGAATCGATTGGGAGACAGCGGAATCACGCGCGAAGGAGGAGCAAGGAAGAAGTGGATATGGAGGAGTACTCACAGCACATGTACATGCATTCCCACCGCGGAGTCGGTCGTCACTCTCGAGGTATTAGATGGTCAAAAGAGAATGACAGACGACGACGGCGACAACAACGACAACAACGACGACGACGACGTAGTAGTGTCGAAGATGAACGTGGAATCGCAAGAAGTCGGGCAAGATCCAGGGCAGGGCAAGCTGGGGACGACAGTTGAAAAGTGGATCCCGCACTACTGGGACTACTGGGACGGGACTACTGGGTCAACCTTAGCAACAACGACAGAAAGTAGAGCAGCAGATCCGGTAGACTAGCAGACACAGACACAGACGCAGGCCAGAGCAGAGCAAAGCACTTCAACGCAGTGTGCAGCACACCCCAACACCACCACAACCTAACCCAACTGCAGCATCTTTTCAAGGGACAGAGAAAGCGCTGATGCCCTAGACATTCCTCGTCATTGGCTGCTTTCCGGGGCTCTGGGAATGCGCCAGCCAGTCAGAAGGTCCGTGATCGTCGTTCTGGCCCGCCGTACCGTGACAGTGCACGCTGCCAGAGTGCAGGTAAGGGTAATATAATGATAATATGGTCCACACCTTGTTCACTTGACGATCGTTCGCGGACAGTCTGCCAACATCACCTGGTGTCCTCACCGCAGTCGCAATACTTTGTCAAAATGCAATAGTCATTTTCTGAGACAAAATTAATTTTATCTATTATACACACAGTAACAGACGATGGCACGCCCTGCTTGTGACAGCATTGGCCACTTAGTCATGTAGACGGCCAAGCAGATGGGTGAAAGCCACACTGCGTGCCAGAGCCCTGACTTGTGTGGCGCTTGACCCAAAGGCATACAAGGTACATTGCCATTGTATCTTGGGTCATCGATGTTCGGATGTTCTACCACCGAGCGCTGCTACCATATCATCCTCTATCTACTCCTGGGTTTAGGATGTTTTGACTGATGCGTGAAAGTCGCTTGACATGCAGATCTCTACGACGAGCCACTCATGTCGTCATTCGTACTGTCGAGTAGCTGTAGCAAACATCGCTCTAGTTGCGTCCGGGACCGGTGTAACCGTTGTCCGGAAGATACAGATGCCTCTGTGCTCCGTTCTTGGTAAGAACGACCATACGAATGACACCTCCAGAACTTCCATCCCATTTGATAGCCTCTCTCAGTGCGCCCTTGACGAACTTGACACCCTCTTCCTCCGTCATGCCTTCCTGCCAATTGGCGTCGCAATATCCATAAATGTAAGTTGAACCGGAGCCTGCGATGGCGTAGGATTGCTTATGTAGAGATCCTCCAAGAGGTATCGAATAGACCTGGCCACCATGTCTTTGGTCCCATCCTGCAATAATGATACCGGCACTACGTCCTAGTCAGTCGTCATCCCATGGAAGAAAGAACCATCTGCTCGAGGTTGGCATACCTTAGCGAGTCTTTGTTGGAATAGCACAGCTCTTGAAAAAGGGCAGCAGCAGTTTGTGTGGTAGGAGCCTCGTCGTTTGTGATGCCGTACATGCTCAAATGGTATTGGACGATGTCGGCGACTGCTTGTGTATCTGCTGCTGAGCCTGATCTGCAGCACCAGATGGTGTCGTGCACTTGGGTGAGCTTGTCTGTCACTCGATTTGCGATATATGCGCCTGTCGTTGTTCGACTATCTGCACCGAGGATGACTCCGTCTTTGAAGTTGATGGCCATACTGGAATAGAATTAGTATCTCTGCGACGAAGTTCCGGCTGTGTCGAAATTGGGAGAGGACAAGGAGATTGCGGTGGTGGAGTAGTAGTACTAGTAGTAGTAGCTGACATACATGGAAGTTCCCAAGCTGTGAGAGCGGTCAGCAATAAGCACACTAGACGTAAGCAGATCAGCACATCAACTTACTTAACCTCGCCCTTCTTCAAGTGGTTCATGTCGATGTGGATGCCATCTAGTAAGAACAATGATTGTGAGATACATGACTCCATTTGGCAACTATGCTGCTTGACTTACCCTCACCCAACGCTCCTGTGGCGTGGCCGATCATCTTGTGTGGTTGCTAGTTTCTAGTTTGTAGATGGACCGATGTTGTGCAATTTGTCGAAGATGGATGACAGAGATGAGTTGATTAGTTGGAAAGTACAGATGGAATAGACGATGATGGCGAGCTGCTGCTTTGGCTAACTGTAGGCAGACAGCAAGCGCGCGTCAGGACGGTCGGAGGTTGGAGCTCAGACCAATTCCGCTCTGGACACAGCGGTGGCGGAGCATCCCTCTACGCCGCCCCCCTTGAGGCACATATCCAAGTACAGCAGGTCTTGTCGGTTGAGATGCAATGAACATTGATCTCTTGGCATATTCTGTATCATTTCTCATTTCTCGTTTCATACTGTTCCATGTTCACGTCTAGCGCTAACAATTTCATTTATTCATTCGTTTTTTCAATAGTTCTCGTATATTCACTGTCTTTCCTTGTCACGAGCGTTTAGCCGTGTCCCTCTCCTGTGTTACCAACTTTCTTTAACCATCCTATCCTGTTTTAATGAAATCCGGTCGGCCACGTGCATCAAAACCTAAACGCTCCCAAGCTTCGCCTCCGGCTTCCTACCTATTTCGACTCGGTACTATCGCAATATCCCGAGCATTTCAAGACCAACGTACCCAATTGCACCCTGAACTTCAGCCGACCGTTCCTCTCCGATCTTTATCTAGTCAGGACATGGCATCCTCGATTTGGGGTTATGCGAAGATCCCACTTGCCCTGGGTTCAGGTTTGAGTGTAGTGTTAAGTAGCGCTTTGTACTACTTTCAGAAGTAAGTAAATCGCTAGCTAATGGATGCAAATATCTGACATCCACAAGCGAACTGATATATCCTCGCAACATCCCGATAGGCGCCCGGACTGATGTTCCGAAACCTGCTCGCTTTGGACTCAGCGACAGCGAGGAATTGATGCTGCCGACTCCGGATGGCGAGACTATAAGTGCCTTTCTCATACATCCTGACAACAAGAGTCAAGCCAAGAATGTGACTGTAATGATGTTTCATGGAAATGCTGGCAATATTGGTCATCGTCTGCCAATCGCAAAGGTGCTTGCTAATGATCTTGGCTGTAACGTTTTCATGTTGCAATATCGTGGCTATGGCCTATCAACCGGATCTCCTGGCGAAGCTGGAATCAACATTGATTCGCAGACCGGACTCGACTACATTCGTCAACGTGAAGATTTGAAGAACACGAAGATAGTACTGTACGGTCAAAGTCTAGGAGGAGCCGTCTCGATAGCCCTAGCCGCTCGTAACCAAGAACAGAAAGACATTGCAGGCATGATATTAGAGAACACATTCCTCAGCATCAGAAAGATGATTCCCAGGTGTGCTCTATTTCCAAGCTCCGACACTCATCATTTCACAACTACTAGCGATATTGCGTTTGGCTGATCAGGTTTCAACAGTGTCATGCCCGTAGCCAAAGTATTAGCGCCTCTATGTCACGAGGTGTGGCCGAGTGAAGAAGTGCTCCCCAAGATTTCGGGAATACCGATCTTATTTATGAGCGGTCTGCAAGATGAGATAGTGCCGTAAGTTCTATACATTCGATTGACTTGCGCGTCACGCTCGACTGATTGCTTTCACTCAGACCATCACATATGAAGCGGCTGTACGAGATATATAAGAATGGACCTAAAACTTGGAAGGAGCTCCCGCATGGCGATCACAACAATACAGTCTCTGAGGTTGGATATTTTCATTTTGTAAATGACTGGATGAGGGATCATGTGGTATGAATAGCTCTTGCTGTCGCATCGAATCATGGACTTGGCAGATACAGCGATGATCTCAAATGTCAGATTCAAAGCTGGAAAAGGTACATGAGCATCGGCGTCACCGAGTTGCAAGCAGGATGATAATCGTTACAACATCACTGACAATGCATAATCAACTATACTTATCATAGGTATTTTTGACTTGCTTCTGTTCTCGGAAACATTTGAGTCATTCCTGGCTAAGATTACACGGCACAGGTCGAAGGTTCGGTGGGAGACGGGTTGTACAATGCATGATCGGGGTGTTAGTCTCTCCGCATACAGCAGGTCTCGCAGTACCCATACATGTTACCGAATCAAGCAAGATACCCAAAATGTTCTCCCGCAAACAACGCCGCCTACTCTTATTCGCTCACCGACCATCTTACTTGTTGCTTGAAATGAGTCTTTATCATGTGGACACCCGTTTACCTCATTCGGCAGGATTGTCTGACCATGACACCGAATGCACTTCACTTGGTGTATAGGTAATTCCTTCAGAGATGGAGCTAGTCGGAGATCGTAGCTGTGTTTCACTCTCACTGGCGTGCGCCCTATGCCTTACTGATACTTTGCAACGAGATGCGGGGTGGGCGAGTCTGTGACTCGGGATGACTGTTCGCCCGACTGCCACTAGACAAGATTCGGACTATACACGGTACCAAGACCACCAAATCAAACGCCGGTACGCCCTCTTTGTTGTACACAGGGGGAAGGCGCCATGTTCGTGGCAGGCTGCCGCAAGTAGACGGTTAAATTCTTGCGCCTGTCTGAAATGACGGCGCCATGGTACTGTATGATCCTGTGATCTGACGGATCTCTATAGCTAGGTCGTCGTTTCCATACCTTTGAATATTCCAGACCTTCCAACTCAGAGCTCTCATCTCACGTTCCTATATCGTCTCAATCCATCCATTACCTTTTCCTCAAACCTTTCGTGACCAAGTCTTGCGCTTCCTAGTGTGCCTCAAGACTGCGCACTATGGGTTTACTTGGGAGATTGGAGGCGCTTAAGGCCAATTCCTCGAAAGCATCAACGCGAAGTGCATCCCAAGCATCATCAGATCGAGACGATGTGCATGCCCCTGTCTCCGCTGATCAGAAGTACCAGGAGGCAGGTGTAACTCTGCAGCCTGTTTTGACCACATCGGACGGACACTCTCAAATACAACCCGACTACACAGATGAAAAGGGCGTAGGAATCGTGAAGCCGAGTGAAGCAATTGAGGAGGAGAAACATGAGGAGGAAGATGACACCGATTATCCTACATCCTGGAAGCTTGGTCTGATTACGATTGCTCTATGCTTGAGTGTTTTCTGCATGGCCCTTGACAACACAATCATCGCCACAGCAATCCCCAAAATCACAGATCAATTCAAAGCAATCAACGATGTGGGCTGGTATGGCAGCGCTTATCTACTCACAACATGCGCCTTCCAGCTGTTTTTCGGAAAACTATATACTTTTCTCAACCTGAAATGGGTGTACGTCACGGCTTTATTCATCTTCGAATTAGGATCCTTCATCTGCGGAATTGCACCCAACTCCACTGCCTTGATCCTTGGACGTGCAGTTGCCGGTCTAGGCTCTGCAGGAATTTTCTCGGGTGCTATTCTAATTGTCGCCAACACCGTTCCCTTGTCCAAGAGGCCAATATATACAGGATTGATTGGTGGCATGTATGGTCTGGCAAGTGTGGCAGGACCATTGGTAATATATTCCCCAAGCTATTCGGGTGTGCTTTGACTGATGTTTGACAGATGGGTGGTGCCTTTACTGACCATGTTTCATGGCGGTGGTGCTTCTACATTAACCTGCCATTTGGTCTGGTGACCGGAATATTTATCGTCTTCTTCTTTCACCCTACGCAGCGAGCCAGAGCCATGTCTGCTGGCTGGAAGGCCAAACTCGAGCAGTTCGACATCTACGGCACCCTCATCTTCTTGCCCATGATCGTGTGCCTTCTCTTGGCATTACAATGGGGCGGAAGCAAGTATCCTTGGAGTTCTGGTCGAATCATTGCACTCTTTGTTGTCTTTGGTGTTCTATGTATCATCTTTGTCGGAGTTCAGATCTGGAAGGGCGAGAATGCAACGGTTCCTCCACGCGTGCTCAAGCAAAGATCTGTCGCAGCGTCGGCGTGGTTTGGCGCATGTTTGGGTGCGGCATTGTAAGTTTCTTCCGCTCATGAATCTATAAAGTGATGCGCTGACAATAACAAGCTTCGTCTTTGTTTACTATCTCCCAATCTGGTTCCAGGCAATCAAAGGAGTATCGGCGACTAAGTCAGGCATAATGTCACTACCCTTGATTCTGGGCCTAGTGATCGTCTCACTGATCGGAGGTGGTCTCATCACTGCCTTTGGATATTACACACCGTTCATTATCACCTCGTCCATCCTGATGTGCATCGGTGCCGGGCTTTTGACCACTCTGCAGACCAACACAGGACATGCGAAGTGGATCGGATACCAGGCTCTTTTCGGATTCGGCGTTGGCTTTGGCATGGTGAGCACACTTTCTCACAGCAGTACGGAAATTGCATCCACTGATGAAATCAAACAGCAAAATACACTCATCGCAGTGCAGACTGTGCTCCCAAAAGCCGATGTTCCAATTGGCACCGCAATCGTCATGTTTAGCCAGACTCTCGGAGGCGCACTCTTCATTTCAGTTGCACAAAATATCTTCACGAACCGCCTGCTCACGAATCTCAAAGCCGTCGTCCCGGGCCTTGACTCTAGCATTGTGCTCGCCACTGGCGCCACCAACCTGAAGACGGTCATCGCGCAAGAGTATCTCCCTGGGGTGCAAACTGCCTACAACGAAGCTATCACGCAATGTTTCTACGTCGCCGTTGCTTTGGCTTGCTTGTCATCAATTGGTGCCGGGTTTATGGAGTGGAAGTCTGTCAAGGGCAAGAAGATTGAGATGGCTGTAGCTTGATTACTGTATCAGTACTGCTTTGAGCATCTTTTGTTTTTTTTCCTTTGGCAACGGCGTTTACTTTCTAGTGGATGGGAAAGGTTAGATTTTGAGTGGGATCAGAACATGGAGTAGATACTGGGAGAAGTCTCCGCTCAGATGCGATGAAGAAGACTACATCTCACCTCTTAGCTACTGTACTTTTATCATCAGACAGAAAATGAGAGAAAGAATAGGGCAAAACCACATGTCTATATATATGTGCCGATAATAGCGTGCTGAGCGTCAGTCCTTTGTCAAGCAAGTATGTGATGCGTGTGGAAAGTGAATACTGTATACGGCGACCTTGAGCTCTATTCACTTTATGAGATACGCACTACGAAAAAGAGAAAGAGAGAGCTCCGAGCCCCTCGACATAGGCAGAGTCGAGACACCGAGTGAGACCTATACACGACTTACTTGTGCGTCGAGGCCACCACATGAGGTCAATAGCACAGTCTCTCGTGATCCAATCCCCCCCCCTCTTGCGAGCAGGATTTGAGTCGAGACGAGGAAAGAGTCAATTCACTTGCCCGAGTGCAGCGGTTTTGGGATCATTTTGGTGTCAGGATGTATGAAAGTTGATGACACAGCGGAAGTGGTAAGGCAGTTTGCGAAAAGAAGAGGTTCTGGAAGAGTAATACAGTATCTTTGATCGAGATTGGGTGAGAGTCTCTATTTCTTTTTTCAATTCTTTAAGAGAGAATGGTCCTTCCGAAGCGATGAAGACCCAGGACCCTCGAGGCTTCGTACATGTCACGAGGTGTGGAGGGACGGGACAATGGGGGGTTTTGGACTTTGGCACTTACCTTGTCCACCTTGAGATGAGTTGAACTAATAACGGAGTCTGGGCACGAGATCCGCAGCGTGCAGGATGACACCGGGGCTGTTCCCCTATTCTCAACGCAAGTGATGACTCGTCAAGGCAAGTGGCCCCCCTCTCCTGTATTCGACCACCTCTTCCAGAGAGGCATCAACAGCCATACAGAATCTTACCTGTTCGATTCCCCTCCTGCCACAACACGCAGTAAACTCACACCCTAACGAACCCACCCCCTAACCAATCTCCAAGTCCCATCTTCACGTCCCTCGCCTCCGCTCTATGACTACGCAAAAGTTCCCAGACGTCTTCGCGACTGACGCAATACCCCGTCTTGGCCCACCGAGCGTTGATCCGGTCGCATAGTGCGTCGGAGCTGTCTTTCCAGTCGTGCGAGTCCCAGGCTTCCAGCAGGAGGACACGGATTGGGGAGTCGGGAGGTGGCGGGGATGGCTCTGATGGGGGAGGAGAGGAAGTGGTGGTGGTGGTGGTGGTGGTGGAATGGAGGATGGAGCGGAAGGTCGAGAGGATGTGGGAGGGAAATTTCGAGGATCTACTGCTGCTGCTGTGGGTTGTGCTGCTGTTAGTCTTCGTCTTCATAGTGATGGTGGTGGTGGTGAGGTGCTTTGCGTTATCGGTTCTCAACTTTCTCTTTGAGATACGGGATACGAGAAGGAAAAAAAAGAGATCTCTTCTCGGGTTACGTCTGGCTTCTTTGCTGATGCCAATCTTACTCTCTCTCAAGATTGTGTGTGCGGCAGATATCCTTGGAATAGAGACCGTTGTAATCGTGGACCTGCACGATTGGTGTACAACTTGTCTTACCTGTTCGAATTGTAAGCGGAGAGAGGACTGTACCTAGATGCAACGCAAGCCTAACAAAAGAAAAGCCAAAAGAGGACTCGACAGCAATGTCCAGATTGCTTCGAAGACAGAGTTTGAAAAGCAATCTCAGAAACACTACGTCCATCATTGATTACTTGACGTTATACAAGTACCAGGCACACACCTTTGGGCCTCTCATCGAGCTTTGTTCCAGACAAAAACACAAAACGAGCTTTGTGTGAATAAACAAAAGGACTTTGATAAGTTTTTGTTTCTGATGAATGACTTGATAGAAATTAGACAAAGGAACTTGAGATAATTGCTTAATTTGATTTCATCATCGCGCGGTACGGGCGCGCTTTACAAAGACCGAAAAGGAGTGACAAGGGTAGAGACAAAGAAATCGCGCCGGCCACAGGAATGTAGAGGAACTGCGGCAATCAATGCAGAGCACAATCCATTGGGAGGTGGTAAAATGAGATGGCTTCAACCTGGAGCCATGATTCGGAAGTATATCTTCCTGGATAAGGCGAGCGGTGGATGAGAGGTGGGGAATAATTGGGGGAATGGAGGGTAGAGGGAGATGAGAGATAGAGGGATAAATGTCAATCGCTAGTGTACTCGTCAAGTTGCAAACGCATTTTGGGGAATCAATTCATTTCCACGCCGGAGTGCTCCACAACAGCCGAATTGCTCGCTGCAAGCCTTTGAAATGCCATCGCGCCCTTGTTCGAAAAGCCGTAAAAGATGAGCCGACTTCGTCGCTGTTCTGACGAGGCGGACCATCTAAAGAAACATAGAGGGGATAAATAACAAAGCATTTACGCCTTGGGCTCCTCGGCCTCGGGGGCGGCCTCAGGGGCTGCCTCAGCGGGCTTCTCCTCGGTCTTGGCTGCCTCAGCGGCAGGCTCGGGCTCGCTGCCGTCGGAAGAGGTCCAGAGAGTGAGGTTGTCACGGAGGAGTTGCATGATCAGGGTGCTGTCACGGTAAGACTCCTCTGACAGAGAGTCGAGCTCGGCAATAGCGTCGTCGAAGGCCTGCTTGGCGAGGTGGCAAGCGCGGTCGGGTGAGTTGAGGATCTCGTAGTAGAAGACGGAGAAGTTGAGGGCGAGACCGAGACGGATGGGGTGAGTGGGAGTGAGCTCAGTCTGGGCAACATCGGTTGCGTTCTGGTCAAGAAGGTCAGTCATGTGATTTTCAAGACAAGACGAAAGCAAAGAAAAAAAAATCACCTTGTAGGCCTCGTGAGCAGCGGTGGCAGCACCCTTGCGCTTCTCGCCGCTAGCGAACTCGGCAAGGTATCGGTGGTAGTCACCCTTCCTGTTTGGTCATTCTGTCAGCCGGGTGTCGTCAAAGCAGTCAAAGGATTACAAAAGACGAACATCTTGTGGTAGAAGACCTTGGACTCGCCAGACTCGGCCTTGGGGATGAGGGACTCGTCAAGGACGTCGAGGACATCCTGGCACACCTTCTCGAGCTCGGTCTCGATCTTCTGGCGGTACTCGCGGATGATGGAGACGTGCTTGTCAGAACCTTTTTGCTCCTCCTTCTGCTCGATCGAGGAGATGATGCGCCAAGATGCACGGCGGGTACCGACGACGTTCTTGTAGGCGACGGAGAGGAGGTTGCGCTCGTCAACGGTAAGTTCACCGCCAACCTAGATGGGATCAGTGAGTCAGTGGGCTGCACGTAGGATGTCGGCGGTTGCGTGTCATGTTGCACAGAATGGCATTCTGTCTCGTTGTCCCGGTCGTGCAGGGAGAGTAGGTTGGATGGGGGCAGAGCTGATGATGATGTGGTGTGGAGATTATACCTTTGCGACTTCCTATAATGATTCGTTAGTACGTAATTCACACCGCCTTGCAGATTCTGGACTATTGCTCATCTCCTCACCTTCATGTATGTGACCATCTCTGGGGTTGGATGTCAGCATGTGTGATTATCAGGCAGCATTATTGGTTATCGTACCATCGTAGCGCTCGGCCTGCTCGGACAGCCTTGCGAGGAAGGTCTTGCTGTATGACCGTTAACAAAGACATCCGGGGAAGGAAGGAGCTTCATCGAGCTCTATCCATTTTGGTTCTGTGCAAGGTATTTACCTCTCACGCTGTGGAGAAAGCAAAGGTCAGCATACAACCATCATATACAAAACACAGGCAGCAGCAGTAGCAGAGCGTGGTTAAATGGGTGTGGGGTGGGACTTTTGTTGAGCTTTCCTGATGCAGCAGGCAGCGTCACAAGAGAAGTGCTTGCTTGAGTTCCCCCCCACCCCTTTTGCCGCCCAAAAAGCTGACGACTTACTTCGGTGGCCATTTCGAAGGAATTTATGGAAAAAGGCGGTAAGTGGTGGTGTTGTAAATGTCGGGTTGGACGCGTGTGCGCGGGAAGATGGAGAGATACGAAAAGGGTGTGGAGTGGTGAGAGAGAGAGAGAACGAGAGAGAGAGTTGGATGGCTGAGCGTTTGGACTTGTTTACCGAAAGCTGCTTGGTGGGTTATGGGAGGGAGCCAAGGTCGACGACGCAGAGGAAATGGACGAGCCCGCATTTCACCTGCTCCCAAAATCAGTCCACGTGACTCTTCTGTCTTCTGCAGTGGCTCGAGTGCACACTTGCTGTGGACACTGCTGTGCACACTGACACTGCTGGGTGGACCCTGGCTGCCTTGAGACTTGAGAGTGCAATTTCCCGTCTTCGTCGTCCTTCCAGCTCCCGGTCCTTACCCTTACCTTAGTGAAACTCTTGCATGTTGTCATGCGTCATTTGTCATTTGCACTCTATGTTTGATCCGCTAATCGAGCCCCCAAATTTACTTTAAGGGGCTTCTAGAATAGCTGTGACAATTCCACCACTGTTTTTCTGCTCTGAATGCTTTTCACCGCCTGCGTTTTTACCACTGCTCTATTCTTGTCTGTTGGTCATGTTACGTCGAGATAGACTACAGCGATGGTGGTGACACTGGTCATGTCGGTAGGTAGCGGCCACCACATAATAGCAGCAAGTAAAGAAGGGGACACACTATCATCACTGCTGTCTGGACACACACGTCACTGCCTAATATTGCTATTGCCATTGCCATTGGCACATCTGTTCGCCGGCCAAATAAAAACCAATAGCAGAGATTGGTATCAAAGACAAATAGGAAAAAAGGAAAAAGGGAAACAGAAAGCTCGGGCATACAGTAGGGGCCCCCGCTCCCTTTACTTTCTTGTCTCCAATTAATCTCCATGAGAGCAAAGCGTTGGACACCGAGCAATGATAGCAACGACTATACCAGTTGATGACACCTATTAGCTTTCTTGTGAGGTCGAGGATCTGGTCTGTTTCAGTCGTGTGGTTCGATATAGCGTGTCTATATGTGGAGGGCTCCGTGAGTCGCTATCGGCACTGCTAGAGTGTCCTTCTAGATGTTTCGTTCGTCCCAGTGAGATTGACATCTCGTGAATGTCTCTGTATGCGGCTCAAAGACATAGGGGGCTCAGCTTATATGAGCCCACTGGGGCACGTCTCGGTAGCCGAGGAACAAGACGTCGAGGGAAATGATGAAGGTAGAGTAATAACAGCTCAGAAGCGTCCGTTGTTTTGAAGAGACTCTGAAGCTGGTCTACCTTTGCAAGAATAGCACATAGAAAAGGAGGTAGAATGGTAGAAGCAACAACACCACCAAGAAGACTTGATGTCCAACCGCCACACACCTGTCCTAGCTACCTAAGGTAGACAGTCACAACTACTGCACAGCAGAAGTGGACCGCCTCAAGTATCCTCCAAACCACAATCACTCTACACCTAACCGTACAATTGAACGACATGAATGATTGAGGGACAGGGAGACAAGCAGCCAAGGCAAACGTACCGTACCTCACGGCAAGGCAACAACAATAATGCATTTATTCTTCTTCGATTCTCTTCCGCGAACCAACCGAGCGTCCCTTCCCCGTGCTTCCCCCCGGGCTCCGATCCACCTCCACGCCAGGACCGAGTACGAGTACCGCACTGTATGCTCTTTTCTTCGTAGCCCAACGCAGCCCAACTCGAATCCAGGCGTCCACCCAGTCCTCCTTACGTAGGTAAAGTGCAGCGAAGTACAAGCAAAGCAAGGTGCCTAGGCAGTGAACTCAATCCTGATGAAGCAGTCCAACTAGAATAGAGTAGATAGCCAAGACAGTCGCTAGAAATCAGAATCACTCACTTGACCTCTGCCGCTCCACTACCTTATTACCTACTGTACCTTGCCTACCGTACAATTACCCTCAAATGCTCCGGCAGACCCTTTTGAATTTTCGTATCGACTGTGCCGTATCGTAATCTATACTTTTCCACAGTCGACTGTCCCCGTTCGTCCTCTGCGTTCTTATCTACAGTACAGTACAGTAAGGTAGATACTGTAGAACCCGCCGCTACGTACCTGACGGCACCTACGCTACGAAAAACGTCCCACTATTTCGCAAACACCTCACGCGCACGTCGATCCAACTCGACGCCCTATCGTCGTGCAGCAGATGACAAGTACAAGCCCTGTATTCAGCTACACGACCGCCTCAACTCGGCCCCCATCTAAGTGGTTCGAAAACAAAAACAAAAACAAAAGCAAAGCGAAGAGAAAAAGAATAGCCGACTAGACCAATCGTCCCCTCGCGCTCGCTTATCCTCGGTTTTGTTCGGAGATATAGTATCGCCTATTTATTGACCGGGAGATAAGTCATGAGCACGTTTGTCCTGACTGTCGGTTTGCCTTGTTATCTACCTACCTATGTATTGCAAGCGATGCGAAGGATAAGGACGGGGGGAAAAGGCGCGAAGGGTAGGATCGTTTCGCGCGAGAACGAGGGTGTCTTACGTGCTGTTGGCGGGGAGTTGTGATAAGCTACCTACTGTAGGTAAGGGTAGCTGGGCTGGGGTTTGGCTTTTTTTTCGGGGTCGTAGTGCAGCTGTGTAGGTACAGTATATATACCGACCTTGTATATATATGTGGTCGGAGACATCTTGTATTCAATCTTTCTTGTTTCTCTTGACAGAGACTTTTGAGATTTGGAACTTCTTCTTGCTTGTAGTGCATGCATGATATCTTGTGCTTTAGTGTAGCGTGGCATTACATTACTCTTTCGAACCTCACCATCACCATCATCGTCACAGAGTATCAAGAGGAACAAGGAAACGACGAAGACACCATGACTCTGACCAAACCCTGGGTGGAAACACCCCTTGTCGAATCAGCTACGCTGTCCAAAGCAGCAGGATGGTACGGAACCCACCCCTCTCTCTGCCCTCCCATCCCTACCCTTTCCTACCCTCCTCATCTCCAAGACCAAAAAAGAAAAAGAGACGAAAGGAAAGACACATGATTTCTAAATCGCAGAAGCAGAATCTTCCTAAAGATGGAAACCCTGCAGCCATCCAAATCCTTCAAGTCACGCGGCGTCGGCAACCTGATCCTGCAATCACTGGCGAAATCGCCCTGTCCGGACCGCACGCACTTTTACTCTTCCAGCGGCGGAAATGCCGGTCTCGCGTGTGTTCACGCCGCCAGAAGCCTAGGCCGACCGGCGTCTGTTGTTGTGCCTATGAGTACCAAGGAGCTCATGATTGCTAAGCTCCGGGCGGCGGGCGCGACGGAGGTTGTTCAGTTTGGCGCGACGTGGAGGGAGGCCGATGCGTTTCTCAGAATGGAAGTGCTGGTCAAAGCCCGCGCAAAGGGCGAAGATGCAGTCTATGTGCCGCCGTTCGATCACCCCGATATCTGGGCTGGGAACTCGACGCTCATGGATGAACTCGCGCTGCAGATGGAGGATGTTCGTGGTCCGGATGATGCGTCTTCTGCTCCGGATGTTTTGATCTGCAGTGTTGGCGGTGGAGGCCTGTTCAATGGCATCGTTGACGGCATTGACAGGTGCGGCGGGGAGTGGGATCGGACCCTGCTTCTGGCGGTCGAGACTCGAGGCGCCGAGTCGCTTGCGAAATCAATGAGCTCCAGAGAACACATCACGCTGCCTGGGATCACGTCCATCGCTACCAGCTTAGGCTGCACCAAAGTCTCCGATCGTACATACGAGCTGGCCACGACGAGGAAGCAGGTCAGGAGCGTGGTGCTGAGCGACGAGGAAGCGGCCATGGGATGCTGGCGACTGGCAGACGACGAGAACGTCATTGTCGAGCCCGCTTGCGGCGTCAATGTCGCTCTGTGCTACGGCGGGCGTCTCAAGAGAGCACTCGGCCGGCCGGTGCGTGGGGATGATAAGGTCGTTATCGTGCTGTGTGGCGGTAGCGCCATTACGGTCGATCAGCTCGCTCAGTTCAAGGAAGAGTTTGGCTATCTCGGGGATGAGTTGAGCCAGTCTGACAAAGCGGGGGTCGCGAGTGCGGTCACTAACGGAAGTAAACACTGACGAATCGGACAGCACTGAGGAATGGAAGCGGTCCAGTAGATCAGATAGAACGCATGGATGATTTCCGAGAAACAAATACAAACGCCATTATTACATGCATGTTTGGGTATCATTTACTGCAAATGCGACGTCGATTGCTTCAGAAGCGCCAGTGAGACGCGCAGAGTACAAGCTGAAACTCCCCTCCTTACGCGGCTGCCGCGGCGGGGGCGGTATCCATTCCAGCAGGCAACAGTCCCTTGAGATAGTGCCAGTAGTTTGCCCTGATTGGGTCGTACTTGGTCGCGAGCAAGTCGTATGCTTCGGCGGCCTCGCGTGCTCGTCCTTCGATGGTGTATATTTCAGCTAGAAGATCAAGGGCATGACTCGAGAGGACTTGATCGGCTTTGTCTAGCGAGGCGAATTGTTGGCAGTAATCCTTGACCTCAGCCAAAGGGGTACCCGCCGTGTCGATGACTCCGCGCAGGTAGTTCCATGGACTCTGGTTCTGCGGTGCTCTGTCGATGGCTTGCTGTGTGAACCTGTAGTCATGTTAGTCCTTTGGCCCTGGCATGCCATGCGCAGGATCAAAAGGCTCACCTGATCTCCCTGTCTCTGATAGTCTTTCCCTTGACCCCCGGCCCAGGACCGCCGCAGACGACAAAGAATCGATGATTCCAAGCCGAGTTGTTCCTCACATCCTCGTCAATCATACGCTCAGTCTCCTGCAGCTCCCTCTGACCTCTCTTCGCACTCTCGTCATCTTGCGCCTCCTCGTGTTCCCACATCTCGAATCTCTTGACCAACCACTGGCGGTAACTCCACACATGGTAGTTCTTGCTGTCGCGCTCGAACATCTGCGTGATGAAGTCGACTTCTCCGTCTGGCGAGCCGAGCTTGTCGACGACCAACTGGCGGTGGTGCCAGATCTGGTAGTTCTTCTGGTGGGTCAGCGCCGTTGCGTTCAGCCATGTCATTTCTGCGTGCAGGTCTGCGTCGATTGTCTGTAGGATGCGGGCGCGATAGAGCCTGTTGTTGTGTCAGTAGATTCCATTGTATAAACGACGAGGATGAACATACCAAACAGTGTAGTGAGCAGCGTTCATGTCGATGATGTCTTCGGTCAGGGCCAGCGCGCGCTCGCTCATCTCGTTCTTGGCCATGATGGCTCGTAGATACGACATGGCCTCGCTGTATGCATCCGTGTACGCTATGGCGGCCAGAGAGTTGGGCCCGCCGTCGTCTTGCGGCAGAGGCTCAATGTCGTCCCATGCTGCGTCTTCCGAGTATTTGCCCATGATGTTGATTTGATGAATGTGTACGTGGCAGGCCTGGCCGGTGTGCTCTCAGAGAATAAGACGGTGGATTATGTGGGGGGACTGTGAAAGACAGAATATGCTACAAACACTCATGAGCGTCATTAATTATAAGGTATGATGATTAAGATATACGAGATGTTTGGAAACGCCATTCCGGGGAAGTAAGGGAAACTCGGGGAAGACCCGCCAAGACAATGTCAAGGGCAACAATATCAACAAGAGGACAAAAGGACAATAGGAATCCATGACGGGTGTCTGTCCACCCAGTCGTATCATGCTGTTATTCGTACTGTCAAGGCTACATGTGACTCTCGGTCCTGCTACCGGTAGTCGTACACGCATTGAGCGATTATAGTCTCCAAAACTTCCATCCCTCTCTCGTGGCCCCTGGTTCATCTGCTGCGACTCCTACTAGTCTTTCCACACCCTCTCGGTCTACGGCTGCGACGAACTTCTCTTGATCAATCTCCTCGCCTCCAGGCTCATCTGTGCCGTTGTACAGCACAGCTGGCCATAACACGCCCACACCGTCTCCGCCCAGCGTCGTCTCGAACTTTTCGAATCCTTCTGTTTCTAACTGCGCTTCGAGGTCTTTCAACGCTTGCCCTCTACGCGGCCTTTTCTTTGTCGAATCGGTATGCACGTCTGTTGTGGCGGAGTCCTCGGGCTTTAGGATTGTGAATGTACAGCCACCACCACCTGCTCCAGTCAATTTCGTCCAGCCGACACCCGATTCGTCCACCAGTTGACGAAGCCGCTCGATCCTCGGATGCGAGACACCGAGACTGACCAACAGCCCGTGGTTGATTGATGCCAGTTGTCCTAATCTAGTAATTGATGCCGCGTCCGTCTGGTCAAAGTCGGGCGCCGAAATCAATTCGTGGGCTGACTCGGTGACATTGTCTATGGCGTCCAGGATGTGATTTGCGATCAGTGGCTGTTTCTTCTTGAGGTGCGCGACCTTGGCCACTTCGGCGGCTGTCGATTTCGCCTGTCTCGTGTCGACAAGCAACAGAGGCAGCTCGGGAAATGACACGAGCGGTTTGACCATTGGTGGTTTATTGTAGTCTTCCCGCTTGAACAACACCGCCTTGCCGCCAGATGCGACTGCGTTGTCGACTCCCGAAGGGTTTCCGTGTATGAGCATCTCCCCCACAAAGGCCCAGCTGTTGATCCTCTCAATCTGCTTCTCCGCCTCTTCCTTCATCTGGTCGGGGTGTGGTCCGGAAAGCGCGCGGGCCTGCATCAGAAGAGCGGCGGCCAGACAGACAGAAGTACTGGCGCTGGACCCCAGTCCGGCGCCAATGGGTATCGTGGAACGCAAGGTGTAAACACATGCGGGAGAGTTCTTGTTCCCGAGCGAAAGAAACAGATACAGGAAAGCGGCGGCCGAGGCCTGGTGGATCTTTTGTTCTGTCAGAGGAGAGTTGCGCGACACTTGATCGATCTGAGGCTGCATCGCGGCGACGAGCTCGGGATCCAAGGTCGTGACGTGGTCGTAGTAGCGCTTCTTGCGCAAAGGGTGACTGAAGGCGTCCCACGGTAGCTCGTCGATGTTCCATGTGTGGTTCAGCGAAATGTCGCGGAAGTTGAGAGTGATTGTCCTGTGCGATTTCGACAGGGTTGTGACGAGGAGATAGGAGCGCAGCGAGATGGCAGCAGCCATGGCAGCCTACACAAGCAGCTTTCTTTTAGACACGGCAGACCCAGAGATTTAGACAGTCCCTACCTTGCCATACACGACTGCATGCTCCCCGTATACTATGACTTTGCCTGGCGCAGACACCATGAAGGCTGGCGCCAGGGGTGAAGACACCTTCCTCCCATGTAACGATGGTCGCGACTGCCGTGTTGACGCCGGGCTGGAACCGGGGCTGGGACTAGATGATGAAGTTGACTCGGAAGCGGCAGAGGATGCGCCATTGACGGCGACTGGTGTGGTGTGAGCAGTAGTCATGGCAGACATGGACTTGGATATGCCATTCGCGTTGTCGAGAGCTGTTGGGGCAAAGTGGCCATTCGTTGTAACCATGCTTTGTGGTCTTGTCTGCCGTCCGTCGTCAACGGGGGATCAATACCAGTACAGAAGAAGAAGGGAAACAGAAAGCAAGAAGCGAAGAGAGATTGTGAAAGGAGGGAGGCAAGGAAGGACCAGATTGTATAATAATAATAATTACGATGAGCAACGCAGGGTGATATTGGAGCAATCAGATGCACTTTGTTTGGCTGACCCCAGATTGTCGGGTTATCGACATCAGACCATTTCGATGCGGGAGACAATACTTGTACAATTACTACACCTTTTACGGCAATAATTATAATGATATGAAGTCACCCCCGCACATGGTCTATAAGGTAGCACACCAAGGCACGGTAAAATTGCCTACGGTACGTCGTGATTATATCTAGATACCTTACCTACATTGCGTTAGTGACAACACTGAGCTGCTCGTACCTGACATTAATGCACGAAATGCTTAATCCTACCGTACCTCCTGTCACTGCCACCCGTCAGAGTGCGGTAACAAGGCACCGCGCTTTGAGGAAACCTCATCAGGTAATATGCACCAGAGCTGCAGCGCTGCAGAGGAGATCCTCATTGTCCACAGCCAATCATTGCCCCATTCGTTACGACGATCGTATGGGAGCGGTTGATACTTGTACCCTACACTATCTGGACGTGAGCCTGTTGCATTCCCAGACTTTGGTCACCGAGGAATAACGATACTTATTCATGACCGCTGTATCATGCGCGACACTACACGTGCAACGTTACGATAAAGTCCCGATGTTCAGAAAAGAAAAAAAAAAGCAGACAAGGGATTGATATAGCCGTCTACACCCCCACTTCCCATCCATGTCGAAGAAAAACCCTTCCGTATGTATCGTGTAACCATGTAATGAGATGACAATAATCATGTGCCCAGACGCCTCGATGCAGTGTCCCATCCGTCCATTCTCCATACCCATATCTACCCCGTCTCGTCACACATAGCATCGTACTCTATACTGCCCATAGCCTCTTGTTGGCATGCCCTCACTCAAATCTCATCAAGAGGCGTTGGCTACATCGCGAGCGACCTCCTGATACCACACTCCGTGATTCGCCCAGTCTACATCTGCTACCCGTCTGAGTGTCTCGACCATCTCACCAACCTGGCTCACAAACTCGGGTAAGCCCGTAGAAGACAGACTCTCGCTGGCTGAGCTGGCAGTGCGCACCCGCTCACTACTGCTCCTGGCCGCGACCCGTGTCCATACGTGACTGCGGAGACGTGCAAAGAGCACCTTGGCAACGGGATCTGTGAAGCGCTGTTGCACCGCTTGAGCGATGATTCGCGATGTTGTTGACTGCAGCGCTGCCTTTGTAGACGGAGGCAGGTTGTGCGCGGAGTCGAGCACAGCAAAAGCGCGCTGTGCCAGACTCGCCGTGTCCTTCTCTACCGAGGCCGAACCGCAAAGCGAAGCCGGAGGCTCTCTGCTCAAGAGGTCCCAAAGCCGACCTGCCTCCTTCTTCCACGCGCTTCGAACGTCGCGTTTGAGCAGGTTCTTTGCCACAAGCAAGATCGACCCGATCGTCGTCACATGCATCGCTCTCCATCGAATTTCACGGATTCGAACTTCATCGAGCGCGAGCGTCTCCGGAATCTCACTATTGTCCAAGGTACCTTGGGCGATGGCAAGATCCACCAGACCTCGGGAATAGATTTTCTCTAAAGAAGGTCTATCACCCGGCTCCCTGCTCTGTTCTGGATCTCTGCGATCAGCTTCTGTCAACAGATTGACGCTCGCATTGCGCCACCATCTGTTCGTCCTTGCCAGGGTTATGCGACCATCTGCGAGCTCAGCTGCAAAGACGCGCTGTTCATACCCGACTGACTCGCGGACTAGCACTGGAGCGGCATTCATCAGGAGGAAGTTCGAGTAGTCCAAAGAGAGCAGGTCGATGAAATGCAGTAGGCGGAAGAGCTTCTCCACCATAGCACTGGTATCGCTGCCTTCAGAAGACTGCAGGTCTGCCGCAAGCACCTTGACCTCCTCATCTCGGAATGGTGCACAGAGTTTTGGCAGGATTGTGGCCATGAACCTGAAAAAGTCATCATAAGAGAAGACGCCTTGCTCACACCGGTTCATGATCAGTCTGGTGTCCAGGGTTTCCACAATGACGTTGTACATGGAGTTTCCTGGCTTGAGTATATGGGTGAGTTTAGCCCGTATCTCTTCCGCCATAGCCACGGTCCACAAAGGACCGATACCCTGCTCGAATCCTCTGCGCATGCTGTCACAGAGAGCTCGGTTGACGGTGTCACGCACATCAGAGTGCGTCGAAGCCGGAATGCGGAACTCGCGGTCAATGGCCAACTCGTGAGTGAGGATACGGTTACTAGGAATCGGTGAGAATAGCCTGGCAAGACTGACACCTGCAGATTCGTCGGCTTCTATCCTTGGGTGTGTGGTCTCTAACGGAAGCGCCGGAGACGGATCCGTCGGAGGGGCTACACTCGTCGAAGCAGCATCCTCGTGCTCGGCCTCAGCAGCACGCGGGCGCACTTCAGCTGGAGCGCGTCTCCTGGTATGCCGTCTTCTGCTCTCACGGATGGCTTTCTTGATGTGAAAGTCAGCGCGTTCGGGGCCAGCGAGCTTTCTGATTTTGCTCAGAAGGATGACCTGATTATCACGTATCCCTTGCCGGTAGTCTTGTGCAGCATCCCCCCTCGTGTCGTCCTTGACCACCTGCCAGATGGCGTCGAGCTGAACGAATGATGCAACCAAAGTCTCGATCAATGCAGACGAGTCCTGTGCCCTCCACGCGTCGAAGGCTGAGCTAAAGGTGTTGTGGCTTTGTGATAGTTCGTCCTTTTGCGTATGTGACGGGGTGTAATTATTCCATGTAGCCAGACGAGCAACTGCAGACTCGAACAGAACGACCAGCTCTGTTGCCTTTTCGATAAGGTCTTGTTCCTGTGCACCGTTGCTGTTGAGCACAGCTGTAGGATGAGCCGTGATCAGGTACGCGCTGAGGAATGTCTTTGTGGAGAGTTTCGCATGCGGCTTAGCGATATCTCGGTCGAGGAGACCAAACAATATGAGCATGGCCGTCGTGGCTTCTATGACCGGTGTCTTTGTCACCAGAGATCCCACGTCTTCAAAAGTACGCTGGCGAACTGAGACAAGTGACAAATCGAGATCGAGAAATGTATCGACAACTTGCCTTCGGTGACGTGTCCGCCAGGTGCGCTGGATCTTTCGAGCGGCAGTGTCGTTGTCCAGCGAGGTCTGATGCTCAAGAGAGCCGCTGTCGCTTGAGGCAGCCTCGGAGTCTGCATCCATGTCTTCGTCGACGACTTCCAGCTTCTTGTCCTGACTGCTTGATCTGCGCGTCCTCCGCTCTTGCATGTTCCTCTGATACTGCGCTCTTCTTTTCTCCGCATCGGCAAGCCTCTCTTCCATCTCACGTCTGGCTCTGTCCTCCTCCTCAAGTTTGCGAACCTTCATTTCCTGCGCCTTCTGCTTTGCTCTGGCCACCTCCTCGGCACATGCTGCCGCCACCTTCGCCAGATATTTCTCTCTAGCAGCCTGTGCTGCGATTGCGCGCTCCTCGCTGGCACTGGCATCTCCTCTGGGGGTTGCTTTTGCCAGAGCAGCGCGCAGACGCACCTGCTCCGCATGAGCAGCCCGGTCCGCAAGGCGTGCCTTTCTTGACTCGATGATAGATGCACGGCGCAGGTGTTGAGCGACGTAGTTACTTTGCCCTGTCGATCCACGACGGAAAGAGCGAGCGGAACCGTGCGAATGTGTCGAAGACATCGAGTTGCGCCTGGATGACGCTGCCGAGGACTTGCGACGAGACAAGGAGTCGCGGTAGAAGCGAGCTGCGATTCTGGCTGGAGGTGCATATACTTGCCCTGCACCATCGGACATGATTATGAGTGACGTCTCCTCGTCGGGCTCCTCGGGAATGATGGTTTGTTGATCGAGATCCGGTAGGCTCACGCTGTCCTCGGACATGGTCTCACCGACGCCGTCGAGTAGACCGAGTGTAGCGGGCATGTTGCCCAGGTCACTTATGGGCATCATGGGTCAGATTCGGATTAAATAATGTTACGCTGATGCTTCCGAGTATTTCCAGATCAGTTTGACATGGGACTGCGCGGTCGAGTGACTGGCGAAAAGGCCCCTTTTGTCAAAATGTGTCAATCCGGGATAAGGAACGAACAGTGTGGGGGTGGAAAATAGAAAGAGTAAGAAGGAAAAGAGATAGGGAGAATAGAAGGGAAAGGCGTCGACGACAAAGGTCAAGATGTATATAAGGGACGTTTAGTAAGGTAAAGTGTACCAAGTAAGATGAGAGTGCTGGTATGGTAAGCGGGAGGCTCGGCGGGGCGATAAGGTGGTGACGGAAGACGAGGCAATGCAAGCACCGCATTCAGTAGCACCATCGGCTTTGGCGGTTGCAATTGTTTCGCCCGCGACACTAGCTGATGATTGCTTGATTCAAGTTAAAGATCATTCTTGTCGCTTGACTCACTCTGACTCTGACTCTGCTCCTTCTGTCAGGAATCAAAAGATCCAGTCTCGGCTCGATTCCTCGCGGCTCTGTACACTGATACTGATGTGGCTTGAAAACACCACGGGACTGACGGAGGCAGGAAATAACCAACACAATACGACGTTCATACTGCCCTGTACCTCTACTTAGACCAGGGCTTTCCTTGGCTTCACCTTTGCTTGTTTGCATGTGATTCAGGTCGGATTCCATCACCGTGCCAAGACAGCCGCTTGCAGCTATCAGAACCCATGATATGTACTATGGTATGCAACAATTAAAGTGTATGCTCTGGAAACAGCACCTTAATTCGCGATATATCCTAGGTTCATGACTAGTCAAATTTACATGAGAACAGTGCAAATAGATGTCGTCTTTTATTGGTTATTTTCATTTCTTTTCTGAACACTATGGACAAGACTTAAGGTCATGCCAAATGCGACCTTTGTAAGGATACGTTCGTTGTTGATATAGCCTTGACATATTTGTATGAATATGTCCACCTTGCCTGTTCTTCTGGGCCAAACCCTGTACCAAAACGGAGAAGATCTCGCAGTTGCAATGCCGCCTTGCCTTCCACTGGAGTGTTTACAATGAGACTGCGCTGCCCCGTGTCCGCCCAAAGTCGGAGTCAGGTATAGCCGTCGAGTAGTTTCCAACGCCTCGCTTTTTTTGTTGAAACAAGAAAAGGAATTCGTTATGTTTCGATGAGGTTGTGCGCCGAGATGAGATCCATTTCCGCGGTATTTCGTAAGTTCGTAAAGTGTGCAGATTTTATGCTACAAGAAGTGAAGTGTGTGCGCCACATTTGGACCAATCTTCACCCGGTCGCGAGGCGTCCAAGAGTGTTGCTCGGAGATCGCAGGTCCTTGAAGAACTTGAGCACGGCAGTTCTCTTGGACGCCTGTGTGGTGATCTGCGCGTACTGCACCATAGGACCGACGATGTCGGCTTCGTCAAGTTTGGGGAACTTGCCCGAATTGTCAGGATCGTTGAGTGATGGCAGTTTCGAGAGCAAAGCATGCTCGGCAAGGGGTTGATATCCTCGCTCGAGTTCGTGCGGCGAATCGCCCCGAGGCTTCTCGAATTTCTTGGCCTGCTCAACCGCAGCTTCGTGGTTCTTTCTCCACAATGCGTCGATCTCTGTCCATTTCTGCTCCGTCACTTTGTAGATGTGTGAAGTAGGGCCGTAGTGCTCACAAGTGCGAGCTGCTTGATTGATGAATTGCTTCCTGGCCTCCTCCCAGTCCTCGACCAAGCGTTTGCAAGAAGAAGTGTTACAGTGCTCAGGGACATATGGGGTTGGGTAGACGGTGAAGTTCGCATGCCCAAGCTTTGCAGCCCATCTTCCTTCGATTCGGGATGATTCGTCGAACGGCCTCTCTGGTGGGGGTAACAATTGACTAGATTGCATTGCACCGAATGATGAGATCGAAGGTCTTGACGAGAGGGGAGGAGTGGTTTGGTGAGGCAAAGTGGGTGTAGACATTGATGGCCTTCCAGAAAAGGAGAAGACGGGCGAATCTGCCACAGATGGCGACTGAAGCGGGGACTGCATTGTGTCTTGATCACTTCCGCGACGCTCAATCATTGGTGTTGGGAGTAACGGAGTGGAAGCGAGAGCTTTGCGATCAATAGGCTCTTCGTGGATTGGAGTTTGGACAGGAATGTTCATAGGCTGGGGTATTTGGGTATGGGACATGTCCTCTGAGTTCATGTGAACAGGAGTGTCAGGAGGTGTGAGGGGACCGGGTGATGACTTGAGTTCCTGCTCGTCGTGGTTTCCAATGAAAGATCTGGTCACAGAAGGCATGCGGAACGACGATGTGCGGGAGGGTACACGAGAAGCAGGCGCACTTCGTGCGCTCTGTGGATGCCCAAGAGGGGCAGGAGGTGCCTTCTCGCGCAGCCGGCGAGACAGCGAAGGCAATCTCTGGCCGAGGCGATTGGCAAATTTGCCGACAGGAGAGTCCGCAGTGGCTTTGCGGACCTTTGGGAAATTCAGAGGACCTTCGTTGTCGCTGTTGAAGCCATCTGCAAGAGAGTAGTCCAGACTAGGACGCTCCAATGCAGTTGCTGAGACACATTGACGTTGACAAAACGCAGATGCACCTAAGACGGTCAGAATGGATGTTTGAAGGTAGGCCTAGTCATAAGCACTTACATTGACATTGTGAAGTTGTCAGCTCCAGACCACAAGTATCAAACTCATGGTCTCTTTCGTCTGGGACTTCGACCAGGTCACCAAGAGTAGTCCTGGAAACACGAGGCGATTCAAAAGACTGATCACGTTTCGGCGGAGTGGTCCCGAGTGAAGATGTAGAATCAGAGAAGCGATTGTGCTCTTGGAAGGAGAAAGTCTGGGTTAGAGGCGAATTGGTATCAGATGCTGAAGAATCCCGCGAGTGTGCTGAAAAGGCAGAATATGGCGAACTGGTATAGTCGCCGTAGTTTTGTGCCATGTCGATTAGCTTTTGTGGTGCAACTACCAGTCTAGGTAATGCAGATAGTTGCATATTTGCACTTGAGGGTCGGAAATGGTTTATGTATTGGATGCTATGCTCCGGCAACTATAATGCAGGAGTCATATGCATAATGATAGTGCTTTTCCTTGGTAGTATAGTGAATGTGTATGCGGTGGAGGTATTCGTGTGGCTACGAGATTCGTTCGATTGATCTATGGCAGTTCCGTACTGGGCATTGGTTGGGCGTAGCTGCGGATATTAAAGATGCAAAGATGCGCTGGCAGACAGTCGCTTGCGAAGAAGATGCACAATTCGCTTGTTCCGAAAATTGGGGAATGATGACGGTGAGCTATAGAGACGAAGTGCTTCGGAGTCGGCAGCAATGTTCTTATCGTCGTCGTCGCAGCGGAAAACTAGAGACTTCACTGTTCTGTGCGGAAGGAGGCAGAGCACAAAAGACAGACTGGAGACAGACAACGCTGAATGACTGGCAGGCTGCACGTCAATAGAGAAAGGGCCGGGTTTAATGCGGCGCGAACGGAAGCGCGACGTGTGGGCATTTGAAGCAGAAGAGGCAGACAAGGCAGGTCACAGAGACACAAAAATTGCAGTCACAAGCGAGCGAGCTCCGTACCGGGGATCGAAAGAACTGTTTAGATCCTTGAGTAGCAGCAAGCCACGATTCCATGGATTCGGTGGGGTCTTCTGTTGGCTCCCGGACCACTCTTCCTAGAGCATGTGCCTGCATTTGAGCTAAGATCCAAGGTGCACCGGACTCGCGGCGGTCAAACTTACGTGTGCTGTACTGCCGTATCGCCAACGAGGTATTTGCCTATCCTTTCTCTATTTTATGCATATTGACAGGGTGCGTGCCTCGGCGAAGAGCCCTCGTAGCGCAAACGCAAGCGAGACAGCAGTGAGGGTCTGGGTTTGGTGGACCGCTCAGCCGCGTCAAACCCGGTACAGACAACGCCACTACCACCCGAGACCAGACTTCTTCGACGCAACGTCTTGAGATATCTGCCGAACGTCGCAGATGCAGGCACAAGGTCATGAAAAGATACCAGGTGACTCCTGCTACATGTATCCTTGTCCTACAGCGTTAAAACACCAACACCTCTTATGGCTTCTTGTGTGCATTTGTGGCAGGTGCAGAGCGATATATGGCGGCTATCTCCTATCTGGATCCTTCGAAGCATTGCGCTTCCGAAGGCTATCTCTAGGACCCCATGGAACGATCAGGGCAATCGCAACGGTCCACGTTCTGTATCTCGAATGCTCGATATGTGAATCTTATATCCATCAGTGAGACAAACTTATGTTCGCACTGAGCTATGGTCAGAATAGGTTTACACTCACCTCGACTACCTTTCGTTCTGCAGTGTAGAAAATAACATGTAATGATGGTCATGTAATTGCTTTTCTTGCTGTAGAGTAGAACGTTGACCACTCAGGTTGCACAACATTTGAGTTTTTATGCCATCAGATGCAAGCCACCCGCTGTAACCGCCGTTCACACATGTGCTCTGTGGCATGATCCATGTCAAGTGCCAATTCGTGCCACCACTCTACCTATGACGAATATCAGCGAGTAAAGCTCTTTGGGTTGTCTCTCGCATGAGAGCAGACGCAAGGTGTGTTAGAGGTGTCGAAGCAGCATTTGTGTTAGCAAACGATCGACACAAAACATCATATTTCGTCACGTTCTTCGGCCCACTTCACCCCACCCTGAGAAAATTCGACTGCGAACAACCGCCCACGCGACAAAACTCGGCGCTGACTCCAGCCGGGCAAGAGAGCCCGAGGTTTTCGCATTGAACAACGCAGTATGGAGCTCGCAGTATGGAGCACTCAGTGCTTAGCAGCTTGTGGAACTCCGCTACAATGGCACGCTACATGTTCTAGTCAGGGCACGGAGGGACTACGACCGTGGCATTCCTTCTAGTCCTTCCCCGATGCCGGGTTCTTGTCGCGATGCGCAGCGATCGGGTGATGTTCCTGCTACCAAGCGTGGACTCCCACACGCAGCATCTACTGTACGAAGCGAGGTTCGCATCTGCAGCAGCGGGTGGGTGTCCATCATTAGGCTGATTGACCTAGATGAAAGATGCAGTCAACATGGATGCCTTTGAAGCAAATTGGGGTTTGGCACGAACTCACGTTAGGAAAATACAAGCATCATGATCGACTGCAGCGGCACCGTTCTGACAGAACAGTGACAGACGGTAACGTGGAGCTCCTCAAGTGCACGAGCCTGTCACTTAACCTTGCGCATGCTGCTGACACCGGTCGCGGAAGCGATCCGACTGTCTGCAGGAACAAAGCACCGGTCCATCGCCGACCCAATCCGCTTGCACCAAGTTGGTAATGCGCCGGCTATTGCAAAAATGCATCGCGAAAGCCTGTAGAAATCCATGTTGGGATCTGCTTTTTTGTACCACTGTCATGTAGATATCGAGATGAAAACTGCCACAGACAGGCATAAAGGCTTTCTGCTCGTACTTGCGACATCTGGAATAGTCCGACTCGAGATTAGACTTGGGGCTATCGAGCGATAGAAGGATATGCCGTGTCCAGTAGCCGAAGTCAACTCAAGCCTCGAAAATGGCCCACAACTTCTTCTTCGGACTTGGCTTGTTCAAGCCCTCGCTCCACAGATGGATCAACGGAGTCCTCCGCAGGTAAGATAGATTCTGACTTCACAGCTTCGTTGTACCTGTAGTCTTTCACAATGCGGATAAATCGCCATGCAGAACCGTACCGAGGCCCAGATTTTGCGGGATGCCAACCAGTGCGAGACTACGGACTGTCTTACTTCGATAGCCCCCAGATGCAATAGCCGCGATTGTTTGCGACGGAAGTCTTGGACTGTACAAGTACACACGCCATGTGTGAACGCCATAATGTACTTCACCATGGCTTGCCGGACAGAAAATCAGCCACGAATGTCACTACAACGTGTGCTATGCAGCAGAAATGTCCGAGCCCTGATCACAGCGTGCCGGATATTCCCGTGATCTAGTATGGAGCAGTCAAGCACACTGGCCCAGCACCGCTTGTCGTCTGCAAGCCTCCCACTTCAGCCCAATAGCTCATTGAATCCTTCGGCGAGACCATACTCCGTCTGAGACAGTTTTCAGGATAGAGCTTTTAATTTCATCATTTCGCTGCAAGCCTTCTCACAACTTCTACTGAGTGCGCTCCAGGCAGCGAACCCTTGACTTTTGAATGCAGATCCTTTGCCTTGGCCGTCAGCTTATCTCAACTTCGGTTGCGTGCCGCATCCACCGTCGAACCCTTCCTGCGGGACATCTGAATAGTCTTCTAGTTTAGCTGTTGGGGTACTCCTTGCCAAACTTGCGCCTCTGCTTATCTGATCGACATGCGCTGGTGTCGTTCGAGTACTGTACAGCCGTCACTAAGAGATAAGCGAGTACGTGCAACGTCCATAGATGGAAACTATTCAAGCCATAATCTGGACTCTACGAATGTATCTTCGTTGGGATGGCCATTGAGGATGAGGCAGTGGTCGAGGCTGGACATAACATGGGAAAGAGTAAGAGCAGAATCAGACGTTCTGTACCAGCTGCGGTGTGCTCTCCGCCATTGAACGTAAATCGTCAGGGCTTATATCCAGAATTTGCTCCATAATTCAGTCTGCTCTTCCGTTCCTGCGAACTGCTCTAGTGTCAGAAATGGTCTCCTCACAGTGTCACTTATCATTCGTACCTCGAAATCAACCTCCGTGATGCCCTCGAACCCCTCCTTTAGTGTCGGCGCGCGGTAACGAGATGCGAAGCTGGTAAAAGCGACTTTTGGCAGACCTAATCTTGCTTCTGGGTTCATCTGGCATTGAGAAATGATTGTTAGCGCGAGACAAGGTTTCCATATCGAAAGTCGATCACTTACCGAGCTGCCACCTAGCGAGCGTACTGCATCATTGTGTTCGCACAGCCTAGCGGAAGCAGTGAACAGAACGCAATGCGTAGGTATCTTGAATCTGGAAGCTAAGTCGACCCAATGCGCTCTTGTATCAATGTCTGCATTTGTATTATCGATTGCAACTGGCTTGCCTTGTGCCAGACTATGCTCGGCAGCTTGCATGCATGCTCGGCGGGAACCAAGCTTGTCTTGATTGATGCGCTCGTAGCCAAGTGGTTCAAGATGCTTCCAAAAGAAAGTCGATTTACCAGCCCCTGGGCTGCCACAGAAAACAATAACATTGAGCGGATTCTTTGAAGCGAAGTTGAGTATCGGCGTCAATGATTTATATGAACCTTTTGTTGCCAGAACAATGGATGGATCGAAGACCCTTGCAAAAGGCCTTACCTCCTCGTCGAGGAAGAATTCTTCTGGCGTCGAAAATCTGATACCGATGTTGCTTGCAAGGTCTCTGTCAGAGCATGCAAAGTCGGCCTTATACATACCACTGGCTGTACGACCTCCTGCATCACCAACGAACACAGACGCCTGCATGTCTATATTCGCCAACTGTAGGGCTTGGTCTTGAAGCAAATTCTCCCACATACCGACTCTAGGCTTCCGATATCTATCTTTCTCAGTAGCGGCATACAAGGACACCGGCAGGTCGAGTTGATTCAGCACTGCTTTGACCTTTTGCTTGAAGTTCACGAGCCTTTTTTGATCGCTCTTCACAGTCTTTGATTTCGTGTTAAGGCTGATGCCACCTTGATTACTGATAATCGCCACGAGATATCTGGAGGGTCAGTTTTCGCGCCCAAGATGCTTTGCTTTAGGATGCGTGAACGAACCCATCTGCAACCATTTGTTGTAGTTTCGTGGGGACATGAGGGTGCCACCATTTCCAGTCTTCTGCAGCTTGAGCAAATTTCTTGCCGGATGCTGATGTGATTAATGTTGAGTCCTTTCATATATCAGCGGACAATAAAATCAACATTGTTATGACAAGGTGATCATACAAAATCGAAGAGTGCTACTTTCCGAGGCTTTTCGCTCGCGAATTCGTCGACCTTGTCGAAATTACAGACGAGCAGTGAATTATCGACAACACGCCAAGTAGTTTTATCTGGTTCCTTCTGAGAAGCCGGCTTAAAGAAATTGGCAATAGCTGAATCTGGACAATCGTTAAACATGATATGCTCTCGATGTGCTGCACGAATTGTACTGACTTGTGGTAGTGGCTTGTATCAATGTACGTTTGGTGGGTGGCGGCGAGACACTACCGTCCTCTGTGGCTCTACGCTTCAAGGAGGGAGACATGCTCGCACTTGACCATCGGCCCAGGCGAGTCGGCGATAGAGGGTTGAAGGTAGGCAATAACTTAGATCTTCTCAATGTATGTGTAAGCCATATCATCCGTATCTCTATGTTGGAAATCGTGCTTGGCTGGATCCTCTGTATAGAGCCTGGGTACGGTAGTTGTATAATGCTGAATGTGTATCCTCTGAGCCTGACTTGTGATATGTGTCTATGTTCATCAATAAATCGTGATTATACAGGTACTATAAGGAAATCGCGTCACGGGGTCACGTGGAGTAATATGATTCGAAACGGTATACGCTTTAATTACACGATGAATAAGATACGCAACGGCAAGTCTCCGAGTACATATCCATGGTACACTCGGTAAGGTAGTCGCAACACGCACGTCAACTTGCTCAGTGCGGTACGAGAACACTTTTATACGACTTGCACTGGTGGTGTCTAAGATGAATCACAACTAGCAAATATGTGGTGGACGGCATCCTCCTGTGATAATTTCTTGTAAGGATTTCGTCGACTATGGCCGACCCCCACTTTAGTAGTCTCGCTCGGACAAGTTTTTGCTTGCGTCTGCACATCCCAGATGGTGCTTATATAAAGAGGCTTGTATTAGAGACTTCATCCGATCGATGTACACATTTGTCTACAAGAGTTGGTGCAGCGCGAGGTATGCACCCGTCCGACTCCGTCTCACCATCAAGTACTAAATCGCGGCTGTCGCTAGCACCGCCGTTTAAACAGTGCGAAGTGGGTTCTCGACATGGTCACTATGTGCTGCAACGTGAGAATCTGAGGCGATAGTGACAGAATGTAATAACGCGTCAGTTAAGAAGAAATCGTAATCTATAATGGTGTCCTCCCAAAGAGTCCTCCGAGACCCGACCAGATCAATGGTCTGTCTACACCTGCTTTTTCCGCTGCAGAACAGGATGGTATGGCTTGACTTTTTTGAACAGTAAATGAAAGCATCGTGGTATCTCAAATTCATGCGAACATGCTCGCGCCTCCGGACTCGATGGCCTCGATCTCAGCCTGGCTCCAAGGAGTTCTTCTGAAGCGTGCAGGAAGGTCGTTGCGGTCGAAGTATTCGCCATCCTTTGGCTCTACGGGTCCGAGAGACTTGCCAGGGTGACGACCGATGTATCCTCCGTACTGCGCTGCCAATGCTGCAGCACCAGTGCCAAGTGGGCCGTGTTGCTGAGCCTTCTGCCTGTATGTCGCAAAGCTGTCCGGCAGCTCGTGCGTGGGCGACGCAGGATGAGGTTGAGGTGCGTGGTCAATTTCTATCATGGGGCGCACTTGTAAGCCAAAGATCATACAGAAGGCATCACTGAGGCGTGAATAGAGGTGCCCTACGCTTGGGGATGGAGCGTTTTCCAAGGAAACGGATCATGGGCTGTCTAGCCAGTAGTACTCGGGTCGCGTTCATCGTGAAGAGATATGCTGTTTCGTGCCAGAGTGAATACAGACGGATAACCACGGAAGAGAGGAGAGTGAGCAAACGCGAGCAAGAAAATGAACTTAAGAGAGACGAGGGTGAGGGGCGATGAGTGGGGAGCAGAGGCGCTGGTGCACGTTGATAAGAGGTGTGGTGTATTGTCCGTTGTCTCCGGGTAATATCCAAAGCGAAGTCGGGCGCCCCCAAAAGGTGATGTCGGCGTTAGGTGCCTTCCTTCCTTGGGGGACCTCACCATGGCTGCTTCCGTTCGTCGCGCAAGGAATCTCATGTAGCCGATCCCCGAATCCTCCCACTTCTCCCACCATTTTCAAGAAAGCACGTCCCTGTTTTAATGTCTACTTTGTCCCGAGCTACACTACTGCACTGTACTGCACTGTATGGCATGTGAATCTCCGGCTCGGGCCTCAACTCCATATCTAGCAATATTCTACCTGTACTCCCGAAAAGGGTAAGCTTTACCTTGACACCTGCTCTGCAACAGACAATCCTTCTACTTAGCGTAAGGGCTGCTATCACGACTTTTCACATTGCATTGAAACCTACCCATTCCAAGAAAACAAAGCGGGAGGGTTCCGTCATGCATGAACTACTGCTGTATGGCCAGGTGCCAGTGACGCGCTACGAGCAGGTCCTGAAGATACTCACTGGTGTTGCTGCTATGCAACCACGCGTCTTCTACGAACGCCAGCTCATCTACAAGCCCTTGCGTTCAAGCGAGGAAGCAAAGCCGAACAAAAGGTTCCCCAGTAAGCCAGTCAAACCTGTACCACTTGCCTATCATCAGGTATTGGAAAGTCTAGTCGAGGACGATTTTGGTAAAGAAATCCAATCTGTGGCTTTGCAGAGTGCCCAAGGCAACAGCGAAGCAGTGCAGCGAGTGACGGTCAAGGTGCTTGAGACCCCGGAGCCCGAAACTAAGACTTTCGTGTTGAGACCGGCCAACGAGCTGGACGCGTCTCAGGAGCTATTGCAAAAGCTCGCCGACCCTGCCAGCTACAGGTAATATTCCTTGCACCCGCGGCAAAGCATTGACTAACCTGAGATAGCTTTGTGACAGAATTGTTCGTTGAGGGCCATCACCTTGTGCATCAAAATGTCTTGCTCACCCTTTCACGCATGCTCAAGCCCGACCAAGCGGAGGTGGTAGCGCCTTCGACTGTTCTGCCAGCCATAGAGTCTCTAAAGCTGTTAGAACCAAGCGGCGCCTTCATTCTCGAGGCCCGAGTTCGGATTGAAGATCGTACTAAGCAAAGTCTTCTCTCTTCGGCCTCAGATGAACTCAACGCCTTTCGGGATCTCATGCGAGGTTCTGTTGACATGAGAGTCCCCGATCGTCTAGCTTTAGACACACGAGTAAAATAAGCCTCTCTGCTGACTCGACGGTCACACAACCCTTTCCTTTCAATCAGCAATTGAAGAGGACTATGTAATTTCCACCAATGTATCTGGTAGGCTGGAATCCACGCCCAAGCCTGAACGCCAAATATGCCAACATATCGCTGTCGAGCATCGGCGGCTAACGCTGTACTGCTGAGTTGATTGAACAGTCTGACACGTTACGCCTCCCCGGCGTGCAGTCTTGAGGAGACCCTTGTGACATAGGTCAACCTGTCTACAGCAGCTGCACGTTCGTAATAGAGAATAACCATGCTGACACTTCACTCGTGATGCTACATCGCGGCTCTTCAAGAGGGGGGTTCATAGCGGCGTTGCTCTACGTTCGTACACTTTTCAAGTTGCGTGGACGGTCCGTTCCCTGAATCCACTACAGACTACTCAAGATGTGCAATAGCCTTTATCCGATTCACTTCCCTGTTCGTGTTGACTTCTACCCGAAATGGCACAGAACTACGAAGTCAACGGACCAGACATCAGAATAGAAAAACGTTTTGATTCGTCATGGAGTATCAAGTATTAAATAAGCGCTGATGCGTATCGCATACATACAAGTCCTCAATGGGACATTTTCTTGAGCTAGTACGCTCATCGTTAAAAAGGAAGCACAAGACTGTCTACTCGGTGACAGAGAGGCCGCGACGACCACCAGCTGGCCTTGCGGCGGCTTCGTAGTCCGTACCCGAGACATCGGTGATACCGTGCGATGCGGTAGCGGCGGGGACGCTCTCCATGCGAGCTTCGCTTTCCATACCGGCAGCATCGGCCTTCTTGATTGATCTGGCGCCAGGACCAAGCATTAAAGCATCGGCGGTAACGAGATCTTCGCCCTCCGGAGGCTCCCACTTGGAACTCTTCCACGGCTTCACGTGCAAGATGTACATGGTGTCAATCTCCTCCAAGGTGCGACCTTGGTGCTCACAGAGGAAGAAATAGGCGACGAATGAACCGGCAAAGTTGCAAGCGGCGAAGACATATCCGTAGCGGTAATCGATGTCGCCAGTGATGAATGGAGTGAAGAAGGAGATCAGGAAGTTGAAGACCCAGTTTCCTGACGTGGCGATACCCATAGCCAAAGCTCTGTAACGGGAAGGGTAAAGCTCACCAACGACACACCAGACAATGGGAGCCCAGGTCATGGCATAACCAGCGATGAAGAGACAAGCGAACACAATCATAGCTGTGCCGGCCCCGGGGCTGTTTTGAGGAGTAACCCTGTCGAGAGAAAAGTGGCCAACCGATGCAAAGACCATGAAGCAAGCGAACATCCAGAAGCCACCAAAAATCAGGGCCTTGCGTCTACCAAAGTTCTCAACGACGTACAATCCTCCGAACGTGCAGCCAAAGTTTACACCTCCCAAAATCATGGCGGTGACGTAACTGTTGTTGATGCCGGTGGCTTGGAAGATAGTTGTTCCGTAGTAGAAGAAGAAGTTGGCACCAGTAAGTTGTTGGAGGATCTGAAGACCGACTCCAAGGCAGACACGGTACAACATGCGGGGGCCAGTGAAGACCTCATACCAAGGGTGGTTGCCTCCAGCTTTTTCGACATCAAACTTCTGCTTGATCTCCCTGAATTCTCTGCTGACCTCGAAGTGGTTCTCCGGGGTGCCGTACACATTGGCGATGGTCTTCTTGGCTCTGGCCAGATTGCCATGGCGGTAGTCCCATCTTGGAGATTCAGGGAGGAAACAGATTCCAACTCCCATGATCAAGGACCAGATGAAACCGATACCCATGGGAATACGCCAGGCGCGGGTGTTGGTGTCCTTCTCAGTGCCAAAGTTGATGCAGTCGGCCACGAAGATGCCGAGTGTAATGAAGAGCTGGTAACAACTGACCATGGAACCACGGATCTGGCGAGGTGCGGTTTCGGACATGTCTGAATAATGGATTAGCTCAAATTGTTCAGACTTGCTATGTGCCGAAACTTACACATTGGGGTCATGACAGAGAGAGCGCCAACACCAAGACCAGCAACCCATCTGCCAAGAGCAACCTGGTACCACTTGGTAGTGGCCGAGATCTGGACAATAACGCCGACACAGAACAAGACATTGCCGTAGACGACACCGACACGACGACCAAAGATATTGGCGATTGGTGCAGCAACGATACAACCGATCAAGGTACCGATAGACAGGAGACCGACAATGGTACCAGAGCGGACATTAGTGAACTTTCCATCACTGCCGAAACGCTCAAGGAAGTCCTCCATCTCGAGGAAACCAGAAATTTGACCAGTGTCATAACCGAAGATCATACCACCTGAAGGATTCAGGTCAGTAAGATGACTGTTAAGCTATCAAGGGTTCGTATCACTTACCAATACTAACAATCAGGATCATAGAGATGACCTCCAAGTTCCAGATATGCGGCTTGGAGTTGTCGAGCTTTTCGAGGTCGTGATCGGCCATAGGTGGGAGAGTGGCATCGACATCATCCACGTGGGATGAGCGACCCTTGAGTCTTCCCATCAACCCCATGATGGTAGATGGTTGAAAGGACTCTTATTCACTTGTCGAAAGTGAGATTGAATATAGGGGTCAGTGGGTGAGTAAAGTGTGGAGCGAGGAGAGAAGCGCCAAAACAAATGATGAACTGTGGAGGATTTTTTGGGGACTCCGCATGTTCTTAAGAACAACAGCCATGTGGTAGTGGGCCATGCGGAAAAAACAACCCTGAGGTCATTGAAGGATGGGTTTCGGTCTATGCGCTGACCAAACCAAGTCACACGCCTACGATCGTGGAGTTTTGAGACTACTGATCCGCCAGGACCGCGCGAGAATGTTCCACTCAATCGGTTCCCATCGCTGACTCGAGAAAATTTACCGTCAATTACGGGCCAGCCACGTCATCGGTTTTATGGTGTTGTAGTGTTTGCGAAGGCCAGGATGGGTAGACTTACTAGGTACGGTCTTGCCGTTCAGCGGACGCTTCCCATTTGCTCGTTTATAGGGACTATGCACACTATGATTGATACTGAATGCCCCGATCAAGCAAGATCATATCTTGGCAACATCTCGATAAGCTTTCATCGACGTCATGCTTTCCACATGTCTGCACGTCAAAACATTTCTAAGCGGTTTCAGGCCTCGTGTTGGCATCGCCATTGAAGAAAAAATATCAGTGTAATATTACTTGCAGAATAGCTCTTACCAATGCGCAAACATCGCCTAGTTGGCTTATACAAGTATGGTCAAGGCTCCCAGGACACAATTTCCATATCACATGCCGTTTTACCTTACGTTATTGGACTAGCCGGGGTCATGCATCTGAGTGGTTTAGTCGAGCGATATAACACAACGGATCCGCATGCGCGGCGATTGCGGATCCGTTGAGCGGCAAGTCAGTTCGTCTGACAGTGTCCGCTGGATTTCGACATTACCATACCTGGTGTCAATTGATCCTGCTAGAACATTCGTGCGACATCTTGCAGTAACAGGTGATACCTAGCTATCTAAGTGTCTTTACAATACCATGGTCTGACATTCTGCGTCAAAAATCCATGCCGAGCTGCTGATCTTTTGGTCTGTCGTTAATTCGCTCCGTATGATTACTGTGGAGAGGTCGAGTTCCCATGGGATTAGCAGTGGGGTTTGATTTCGTAGTACACACAGGATTGCGGTACAATCGGTCCTTCTCACAACTCCACTGGAGACTCCGCAACTCCAGCTGTGGATTAGATTGAGCAACGTGGAGGTCTGAAACGCCAGATTGTGTGCACCGCAATTTGGGGATCACAGTAGATCCCCTCGAGCAGTTTTCCCCTGCTGCAACGCTGACAACCATTTTACATTGCAACACGACACAATTGACTCTTGACACATGATAGATTGTCGCGAGTGATCAAGGACTTATTGAATAACAACAATAGTAACCAACAGCAACGGCTTCCTATAGTCCGCTCGAAGCGGTCCGGCAATGGGCGTTAATTCCTGCCATCGGTGACTACCGTCGATGATATGCCGGTGCTTCGAGGGTTTTCACATGCCCATCGAATAGACGCTAGGGCCACCAAAGATGCGCAACTTTGGGAGAAATACAGGGAGAAATACATTAATATGGCGTACTGGCGTTTCTACCGTCATGGCCACCTTAGTTTTTACCAAGCAATTTAACCGATATACTATGCTGCTAACATAACCTCAGCTAAGCGAAACCTACTCGCACTATCAAGCAAGCAAAACAAGATGAATCTCCGACTTATCTCACAGAGTCTTTCGGGCGAAACGAGAGACGCAAAGCTCATTAGCACAGCAATTTTGGGGGCCGCCCTGCTTCGTGCGCGTGATTGATACATATTCATGTGACTAAGATGCCGCAGAAGTAAAGTCCTCCTCCTCGGATTCAATATACTATCTGTGTCCACTTTCAAAGGCTGTCTTCTCAACCCCCGACGGGTATGCCGAGTCTGCCGAAAAGGATTCCACTCGGATTCGGGGTGTGGGTAAGTTCAGGCAAGCAACGCATGTGGCGGAAGAAGACGCAACCTACTGTACTTGTACAGACGCTCGGCCCGGGAGGCGCATCCCGTAGCGGGAGTATGCAGCCAGCCACCTCCCTGGGAGTTGACGCCTGATGCTGGATATCCAGGAACAGGGCCACAACAGGGCAGGTAAGCAGTTCGATGACAGAAACGTGATAGCAAGTCCGGATGCGCATTTCGGACAGGTCCGCCAGCAGACAGACACTGGCATACAGGCTGACAGGCAAGCTGGTTCGCCGTTCTCTCCAGTGAGCACGGAGGTACGTTGTGCTGGAACGAACGGCCCCCACGTCTTCTCCACGCGCATCCCCCGGCATCCTAATCATGGGAGACACATCAGTCCACTCTACCATACCCCGAATAATCCCCTTTGGTCTACCTTTGTGTCTCGCCTGGCTCACTGTGCGCCGACCTCAGCATCCGTTCGTTCTCTCCGCTCCTAACCAGGCCGCTATAAACGCAAAGATCAGGCCAGGCCAGGCCGTCGTCGTGAAGAACCGGAGTGTGATCCGAGGACCTCCCCATCGAAAAAGGGATCACCCGGTTTCTCGACTGTCGTGTCTGTATGGCAGTTGCTTTGCATCAAGCAATGCCTTTCCATGCTGTTCTGCTTATGCCTAGCGCTTACTTTCCCGTTCAGAAAACGCCAGACCTCGCCCGCTGACAGGGTCTCCTTGGAAGAGAGTTTGTTTTTCCTTCTTTGTTTTGAATTTTTCTGCTTCAGAAATCAGACCATGCGGTATGTTCTCACGATACGGAGGACGGTGAAGATGCCACAGGGATCATCACACCTTCTACCCTAGGTCTCAGGCACGAGGTACCCGCGACTGTGCGGCCTGCCCTCGCACTTGCCCTTTCCCTGTCGAACGCTGGTGTACAAGACTTGCATAAGGTGTGCAAGATCGTCATTACTCTTCCTCTTCTCCGAACAAGAAGTCGACGATGGCCGTAGAAAGAACGAACGGCTTGGAGAAGAGAATTCATCATCCTCTCGCCCTTCGCTGGCGGATATGTATGTTATATAACCTCTCCTTTTCGCCGTGTTCTCTTCCAACTTGTGGGCGAGGATGGGTTTTCTTTTCGTCCTTTCTCTCATCGCTTCTTCTACCTCTTCGGTGCTGTGTTACCCTTTGTGGTGCGGAGACCAGTGAGTAGGCACTGTGATGGGTGTATATGCTCTGCGATGAGTAAGTAGTCGATCGGTACTCTGGCAGGTATGTTCTATTGTCGCAGTTGAGGAGGCAGGGATCTATTCGTTCTGCAGTTTGACAAGAAGATGCCAAGTGGTGGTCCTACAATATAGTCGTACGTTATCATAAGTGAAGCGGCAGGCACGTGATAACTGGCTGCAGGACAGGGATTAGGGGATCTTGACTTGGTGAATTATATCGCAGTGCAGTGCAGCATGGTAGGTACCAACGTCTATTTCGAGAAAGCAAGTGTTGGTATAATACGACTTCGAGTCTATCTGCGATGAATAATACTCTAGCATTGTACGAAATTGCATGGTACTTTTTCCCCCTAATGGTCATATATGGAAGCTACCACATGAACCTTTGCACATTCCCTGGCTCCTGAGGCCAGGTGAAACCCTTGTTCAGAAACACCCAGCACGTGACTGCATTGACGACGAGGAACCATATCGTCTCCAACCACAATCTGTGGTCGTGCTCGAGGTACAACACTCTCGCGAAGAAGCCTCGGTTCTCAACGGCGGCTTTGGCTTTTGTCTTGGGGCCTGCGACTGTCAGTCTAGGCGGGCCGAGTTCGAACCCACTGGGATGTGCTTCGGGGACACGCAGGCGCCACATGACCCAGGGTATGATGAAGTAGCGCGGTTCGACGAGCGGAGCAGTGACGAGTGCGAGAGCGGAGGTCAGAAGCCAGATGAGCACAAACGAGACGGTGCAGCCTTCGCCGAAAGCGGCGTCGTTGAGCAGAACAGCTTGTCTAGAGGGCAGAGAGGTGACTTTGCGGTTCACGCTTCCTGGCTCGTCCATGTTGCGGGTGCGGTCTTCGTCTGTGAAGAAGAACTTTGCGGACGCGCCTAGGGCTTGTATAGCCGCCCATGCTGTGACGAGGTAGACGGGCGCGGCGAGATATCTGATGATCGGGTGGCGCATGAGGATTCGGAAGACATAGAATGTATAATGTCTGTTGTCTGCTAGAGTGAAGGGGTGGACTATGGTGTTGTAATGTACTGCTAGCATTGCTAGTCCGACTATGGCCAGGGTAACCACTGGTCGGGGCAAGATTTTGTGGCGGCTGTAGATCAGAAGAGGTTCGAAAACCATGACTACCGGTATCATGCCTAATATTGCCACTCCGCCTTGTAGGATGAAGGGGTAGGTCAACGGGATGGAGAAAAAGGTTATGTATGGCCAAATGTAGAGCATCTGTGGTAGATGGAGGGTCGCGATATGGTTAGATTTGTCGCCTAAACGAGGTCAGCTTACGGCACATGTCATAGCTGGCGATGCAAGCACGACGAACCTAGCACAACGCCGCCATTCCAGAGCACAAACGCGCCAAAGAGGGCGAGTAAAGTGAGATATGGAAGTAGCAGGCGTATCAAACGAAGGGTCTTGTCCCGCGCGGTCAGTGTCCGTACGCCCAAGACGAGGATGGACACAATGTTCATCAAGTAGTCTACACTCACGTTAGAGTCGAACGGAATGGATAGAGTTGAGCAAAAGGAATACCATCGATCCAGGCCCCTCCAACTTGGGGATCATACAGAATGCCTTCGGCCCAGGTTTTTGAGATGACATCCCGTGTGGCATCTGTGACGGAGAAACTGCGGGTTATGCTGCTTCTCGAGGGATTACGCTTTTCACCCATACCACTGATAGCGACGAGTCCTGCCGGGAAAACTGCGACCCAGAAGATGTTCGTCTGTCGGAAGCTGAGTGCTATGAGACCCAGCAGCACGGAGCAAACAGCTTGGAGAATGGTCGGGGTGCCTCGGGCATGGATATCGAAAAAGTGTTTGAAGAACAACAGGACGAACAGTGTGGAGGCCACGTCCGTATAGTACAGGCCGGAAAAGAAGAATAATGGCGGGAAGAGGCACATATTAAGTGCAGTATGAATCTGCTGCGGATCCACCTCTCCTATGCTTGACAGGAGCGATGTGTTCCGAGAGGCCTGTCGAGAGGTGATGACCCTTGACCTAGAGGGAGAGCTCATGTACAAGACAATGATGAATATGAAAAGCAACAGCACGGCGTTGAGGGACCTCAAGGCCAAGATACCGCATGACCCTGAAGCCTGATGGACCAGATAGGAGAGAAGGTATCTTGAGCCACGTTAGAGCCAGCACAAGAGGAATGGTACAGAGAGGAGAGTTCTTACAAGCCCGGTGGTGTGGTGATCTTGGGGTCCCATTCACGCAGTCTACCGGCGCAGTATGTCTGCGCTTGAACGACGTGGAAGAACTCATCCTAGATGGACGATGAGAAAGAATAGTGGAACACGAAGCTGAATGTCTAGTCTTACAAGATAGGGGTTTGCAACTTTTTCTGTTATCGAGGAGAGCCAGTAGCCTACTACCAAAGGTAGACTGAGGATAGCAAGAACAGCAGGCACGCGATTGCTGTGCTCCGAGTACAGTGTGCCTGCCATTGGGCGATTTGTGCCCATGACAATTGCCTGATGCTACCTTTATATCAAGATATACAGGTGGTTCAGGCTTGGCACGTCAGTACCATCCGCTTCGCCAAACTCCAGATTACAGCAAGGCGCCGTCTGCTTTCCCGGTATTCGATCAGTATATTCTTTCTAATCCTTGAATGTAGTCTACAGGCGGCTCTGTAAGAAGGTTTCTAGAGCAATATGGTCGGGAGTAAGAGTGCCGATATCGCCAAGAGCAAAGGCGCATGATCCGACGGCTCTCACCCCACGTTCGGGTGTTCATGGTTAAGTCAGAGGAGTATGATGCTGATGCACAATGTGTCATGGCATATGTGGGTACAGCGATTAGTAGTAGTAGTAGTACTGTAGCTACAGCAAAGTAGTCGATCGGGTTGCGGTGTAGGTAAGCTCGGCAAAGAGTATCTTTGTAGTTGTTGTGCTATACAGCACTCGTCCACTGATATACAGTACAAGTACTTTGTAGACTGTATAAGCGCTTATTACTGTTCGAAGATAGTCTGACTTATCACTTCTTACACCTCCCGTTCACCCAACCTCGTTCTTTTTCGTCTTGTCTGGTCTGGTCTGTAATTCTGTGTCATCACGTCCTGTTCGTCCGTCCTTGATATAGAACCGACTCGGTGCCTCGGCGCATCCTTTACAGTTCTTTGCTTTACTGCAACATCCACTCGCTATACCACAATCTTCCTCATGGAACCTTTAGCATAATGAATGCACTGAACATACTCTCCGGCATCAGCTCAACCCCTCCACCCAGTCCTCCTCGGTCGCGCACCGCATCTTACTCGGCCATCAGCCGTGATGGCCCATCGTCCTCGAGAGAGGCACCGACGGACATATTGAGCTCCGCTTTATCATCGAGGAAGCTCTCCGCGAGCCGGGACGATGACGATTCCGCTTCTCTCGATTCGAGTGATGCGATAAGAGATGAGAAAGCCCCGCTGTTGGAACACGATGCTTCGAAAACAGAGCAAACCACACATAAAAGAAGGACGTCGCGACTGTGGGAGATACCGAAGCGCATCAGCGATGCCGCCGTTGCCTCACTCAAAGCAGTCTTGACCACCATATCCGCGCCCGTCCTGTACGTCGTCAACAGCTTCTACGATGAGCAAGGCTCATTCTCACCCATGGCACCCATTCGCAACATCTTGAAGCCTCGGAAACGGAAATCACGAACTTACCCCCCGACCGGAGTGCGGGACAGCGTGGAGAAGGAAGGTCATCGTGAGAAACCACGGGTGAGACCGAGGAACGAGACTCCTCGCGGGTCAAACAGAGGCATCGCACAGGAGCGATCCATGTCTGTCGACTCGAGCTCGACCATCGCATCCGAATCCGAGTCCGAGAAATCATCCTCTACACTCGACGACAGCCCGGCCAGGAATACACGCTCTCAGGCCACGGCGTCCAAAGATGAGATCGTTCCGGCGAAGAAGTCGATCCGTATCAAACTACACAATGAAGAAGCACTGAAGAGAAAACGACAACACGCCAGAGCCTCCAGGTCGATAGACCAGGTGGCCGCCGTGGCCAACTCGCTCAAGTCGCCGTCCAGTCCTGCTACTGCGACGAAGCTGAAGTATCCACGTGCGCCTGCAGCGCCTCGACCGCTTGTACCGAAGCGCCAACCGTCGTATACCATCTCCTACAGCACCGAAACACCGAAGAAGACGTTGATTCTCGATCTGGACGAGACTCTGATTCACAGCATGGCAAAAGGAGGGCGTATGAGTACCGGTCATATGGTGGAGGTCAAGTTTCAAGGACCGATAGGTGGCAATGGAGTTGTTCTGGGACCACAAGTGCCCATCTTGTACTATGTCCACGAACGACCCTTCTGCCACGATTTCCTCCGCAAGGTAAGGGACAACTTGGTATGACTTGACTGCATTTGCGATACTGACATTCGCTTCCAAGATCTGCAAGTGGTACAACCTCATAGTGTTCACTGCATCTGTACAAGAGTATGCCGATCCGGTCATTGACTGGCTCGAGCGAGAGCGCAAGTACTTTAGCGCAAGGTATTACCGCCAGCACTGCACGTTTCGGAATGGCGCATACATCAAGGATCTCAGCCAGGTGGAGCCGGACCTGAGCAAAGTCATGATCTTGGACAACAGCCCGATGAGCTACATCTTCCACGAAGGTGAGTTTCGTGTGTCCAAGTCGAGAGAAGGCCATGGGTCCGAAAACTGACGGCAAGGCTACAGACAACGCGATACCGATCGAAGGCTGGATCAGTGACCCTACAGACAACGACCTGCTGCATCTCGTGCCCTTGTTGGAGGGATTACAGTACGTGACGGATGTTCGAGCATTATTGGCTTTGCGCATGGGACAGACGGAGCGAGGGTGATTCTGCAATGTAGCTTCTCTCTTCAATGTTGATTTGCATATGATTATTCGAGATGACCATGGAATAGAGGACGATTGAATGACAGTAAATGTGCCGAGTATAGACATATGTGTATGAAACGACATGATCGTTTTGTCGGTCTTTATCGATAAGCCATGCCCGCCATATGTTCTTTATATCCATCATGATTCTTTTTGTACTCTCTGTTTCCGATCAAAGACGACAAAAAAGAGAAGAGATGAAAAGTCTACAACGATGAGATTGAACAACAGGGCTGTCGTCGCTGGATTGAATCACCTATAATGACTCCGGGCCCTTGAACGACAGACAGACAGACAGACAGACAGCAGTCACCTACGCAAGCCCTGTGTTTGCCCACCACGACAACCGCACATTGAGAACCAATAGATCGCTGTCCGCGACCCTCCACCATCCCGAGAAGACCAGACCAGACCCCCACCGGACTGAGAAAACACCACTACCGCCCAACATGCCCTCCCTCAAGCTCCTAGCCACAGTCCTCCTCCTCCTGCTCCTCATCCTCTCCGCACTACTAGCCACCTCCCTGCGCCTCCTCTACATCCTCCGCCCGCGAGCCCCAACGCCCAAGACCCGAGGCTGCACAACGACGCATCTGCTGGTCGTGCTCGGAAGCGGAGGGCACACGGCTGAGATGATCGAGATGTTGCGCGTCGCAGTCCTAGGACGCGAGAGATGCCGACGAAGACTTTGGGCTGCTGCAGACGCAGACGCAGAGAAAGAACACGGAGTGGGAGTGATGGAGGAAGAAGAGAAGAGACTATTGGACTGGCGGGATTACACGCACAGAACATGGGTCGTGTCCTCGGGCGACGCAGTGAGTGCGTCGAGAGCGAAAGAGGTCGAGGACGAGTTTGCGGCTTTCTACTCTGCTTCGCTGTCTTCTCTCCCTGGCGGCGCGAAAGCGAAGACGGGCACGGGCACAGGGACATACGACATCCACACTGTCCCGCGCGCGCGCAAGATCCACCAGTCTCTGCTCTCGACCCCGCTGTCCTCTCTGGCATGTCTGTGGGCGTGCCTCTCCATCCTCTGCTTTCCCCCTTCTCCTCCGTCTCCGCCTCCTTCTTCATCTAGCTCGACAGCGCAGACGCAAACCCAACAGCCAGATCTAATCCTGACCAACGGCCCCGCGACAGGCACGATTTTATGTTTCGCAGCATTGCTCGCGCGACTCTTGAATGTGCGAGGCGCAGACACGCGGAATAAACTCCGGGTCGTCTATGTGGAGTCGTTTGCGAGAGTGAAACGCATGAGTCTCAGTGGGCGCATCTTGGGTTCGTGGGGATTAGGCGTCAGGAGGGTTGTGGTGCAGTGGGAGGGGCTTTGTGATGGTGCGTCTCCTGTGCATGTCGATGGTGATGGTGGGAGTAGTCGTGGAGATGGTGGTGAGGCGGAGAGAAAAGGGACTGGAATGGATGCAGGTGCAGGACGGCGGCCACAGCAACAGCAGAGAAAAGGAAAGAGAAAGGGAAAGGGAAAGGGAAAGGCAGAGTTCCTGGGCGTGTTGGTGTGAGAAGAACATCAAGAAACAAAAGGAAAAAGAGCAGATTTCTCGTTTTGAGAACCGGCTTGGAGAACGAAATAGATGTATCGTGATCATCATCCTTCGGGGCGAGAAAAGTGATATGAGACAGTGTCGTGATGAGAATGAATGGATATTGATCCTGTGCGACGTTCTGTCTGTCTCGCTATTCGAGTACCAATGCTATGCTACGCTATGCAAAAAGACTCACTCGTGAACCCAGAGAGGAAGAGAGGAGACAAACAGAAAAGAAGAAGAAAACGGGCCCCAATATCCTCTCAAGACACATTCCCCACCGATCCACTCCAACCTTGATAGCCTACCATCCATTCCGAGTACCCCGATTCCCTGATTTTGTCGTTTACATGTACGCGTATACTTCGTGTTCGTTTCTTCCCCTTTCCTTCTTTCTTCTCATTGTTTCGGAAAAGAGTATTACTTGTACTACAGACGCGGATGAGAACGTCTCTGGCTTCCGACTATCCCAGCACCGCTACCGCCGGCGACAGCAGCACTACTGCTACCACTGCCACCAGCACCACCTCCAAGAACACCGTGGCTGGCAGCATAGCTTTCTCCATCCCCACCACCGCTGCCGACAGCACCACGTCGTCGCCCAGCAAGGCCGACGACACCCAGCAGTGGCTCCAGACACACGTCGCTGATCCACGCTCTGACGCTGGCGTCTCTGAGCATGGCGACGGCCAGAGCAGCGAGCGCCAACAACAGCGACAAGCCGAACGCCCGGCCATTCGTCCGCACAATCTGTGCTGCTGCGCCGGTCTGGGCGGAGGCGCGCTCGAACCATTCCCGGCCGTCGCCGCCTACTTCTCGTCGTCTCGCTGTGGGGCTGGTCTTGGTCCTGGAGTTCTTGTTGTTGCTGCTCGAGGTGTCGAAGTTCTGAGTGCGTTTGGCGCGAGGGGTCGAGGTCGGGGTGTCACCTCCTAGTTTGAAGGAGGAGGAGAACATGTCTTCGAGGCCGGTTCCGGTTCCTTTTGCTGCGGCGTCCAGGTCGGATTTCAGAGTCCACCTGGCGGGGCGGAACATGTCTTCCTGCTCTGCTTCTTGCTCTTCTTCTTCTTGGTAGCCTTCCTGTTTGGCTTTGCGCGTGTTGTACCTTCTCTGTGTGCGCACATAAGTGCTCTGCGGCGCTTCCGTGTCTGAGGGGACCGTCTCCTCGCTTTCTGCGTCGCTGTCACGTCTCCGTCTGCGGCTTGTCGTGTTTGGTTTCTTGCTGGGTTTGGAAGATGATTGCTTCGAAGAAGACGGCAAGGCCGCTGATGACAGGCCCATCTGCTTGAAGAAATCTTGCTGTTTCGACAGGGGCGTAGGCTTGAATTGGGGTTGTGGAGGTGGATTGCGTAATCTATGTGCCGGACTTATGGGCGCGGGAGGTAGACGTCCTACAAAGGGAGACGGGGCGCCCGCTGCGCCTGCTGGCGGAGGTGGACGCAAGAAAGCTGGTATCGCTGGAGCTGGCACGGGTGGAAAGGACGAGGTCATCTGTGGCACAGTGGGGTTCTGGGTACGACGGATCAGAGGTGATGATTGTCGGGGCAGAGGCTCCCAATCCATCGAGTCTGCTGCGTCTTGGTGATTCGAAAACTCCGTGTCAGATGCTGGTGGTGTTGGTGGCGCGGCGAGCGGCGAGCTACGTGAGACGGGGTTACCAAGTCCCAAAGGAGATCTCGAAGACAGGTTGCTGATGTTGAAAGGCTGGGTAGGAGGCTTGCGCAGAGACGAGGGTTGGGGATGTATTTCGGTGGGGTATTGAAAGGCATCAGGCTCGACCAGGGGAGCAGTGGTGTCTCGGAAGGAGATTCTCTGCGTCCGAACGTACTTCACCATGCGCTGGGGAAAGACGATGCCGATGATTGTTACAAGCAGAGAAAGGCCGTGCAAAGCACGAGTGACAGTGGTCGATGAGCCCTGGGCGAAGTGGGTCGAGAGCTTCCACCAGACGGCAAATCTCCAGAACAGAACAGCAGCTTGGAAGCGGTAGAAATCGGCCAGACCGGTCCACTGAGACTTCTTGCCAGGAGCGTTCAGCTTGGTCTTGAGTGCAGGGTTCCACCAGGCCAGATACAGGCTGGTCTGGAGAGACAGACGTACGACATGGACGAACAAGTGGCTGCATCCGAGAGGAAGGTAGCTGTGCTGAGCGGCGGTGACTGTGCAGCCAATGATTTCCAGGGGTCTCATACCGGCGACTTGCTCCTGGTCGGCGGGCACGGCAAGCAGACCAAGGAGATGCCACAGTGCTTGCACGAGCATGCTGACCCACCAGGCGAGTGTACAGCACATCAGACCCGTCTTCAGGATGGACTTTGGAGGCGACGAGGTGACGAGAGGTTTGTTCTTCGAGTGCTCGATGCTCCTCGTCAGGAAGTCGACCTTTGCGGCGTACGAAGTCTTGTGAATGCGCTCCTGCACGCGCGGCGCACACTGGTGGCAGACCTGGGGATACCGCCGTTCCAGGTCCTTGCGATAGGCTGGGTACTCTCTCTCATACTTTTCGTATTCGGCATCGTCCTCGGAGGGCAAATACTCGGAGAGCAGCTGCGTGAGAAAGTACTGGTTCTTGATGCAGGTGTTGCAGAAGAGGTTGTCGTCGCTGTGGGTTATGGGAGAGGCGCTCTTCGCTCGCGCGTGGGCATAGACTTGTGTTTGTCGCTTGCAGGGTGTCGTGGGTGGATCTGTGATTTCGCCCTTCTGCTCTTGCCGTCAGCGTATATTCAGAAACAGATAAGCTGGATCCGTACCTGGTCAAGGTGATTTGTCGCATCGCATGACGCACATGTGAATTGTCGCGTCTTCCCGTCTTTGGCGTACGCAGACCGGCTGCCGCAGTAGAAACAGCACAGGCGCGGCTGTAGCAAGCTAGGCATGTCGGTGATAGACAGGCCAGCAGAAGAATCACCTTAAGAATCAATGGGGGAATATTGTAGACGTTCAGATCATGTGAATGTCAAGCCAATCAAGGTAGTCAATGCAGGTGCTGTCTATCGTTACTGGAAGACAGAAGACTCATGTCGATGACAAGGGTGAGCTTGAACTTTTCTCAGGCAGAATTATGATGACAAGGACAACAGTGGCGAGACACACGAAAGATCAGAGAGCAATGTGTCTATCGAGACCGAAAAGAATACATGTTATTCCAGTAGTTATTGTTTACTCGCAGCGGAGAAGACTTGCGAGCACGAGGCTTGTCTCCGTTGAAGACGAGGCAGCCGACTCTATGTTTCTTTTTCCATGTCAATCAATGATCCACTTTATGAATCCCTTGGCATCAATTTACAGATTGACCAGAGGCCGAAACACTCTAGACAGACAGACTGGACTGTACTTTGTATTAGACCAACCAACCAACCAACCAATTGCTGGTCGGCTGCTCGTCTTCCACCACTCTGCATCTGCAACATCCTTGACCCAAACCACACACGCTCCCCAATGCAGAAATTAATGCAACGCACCTCGGCCGCCCAGAGGCAGGCGACCCGCCGCGCCGCCCGCCAGACGGGAAAAGTGGAAAACGCGCAGGAATGGCAGAACCGACAGCAGCGCAAGGCCCGCACCGCCTCGCAGTCAATGTACATCAAGAACGAGCGCGAGCGACGACGAGAAGCCTACGAGGCCGGCTCCCACCTGGCGCCTCGGTATGATGTCGGAGAGCAGGCCGACACCTACGCCACCGTCGATGCCTACATCCTGCAGGGCGTCAACCGCACCTGGAGACAGTACAAGAACGAGATCTGCCCTTTTGCAGAGGGCGACAGAGTCGTCGTGACTCAGGGAAAGGAGAAGGGCAAGATTGGCAGGATCACCACGATGGATGCCCAGGCTGGCTCCGTCAAGATCAATGGCCTGAACATGGTATTTTCTTACTGCTACTTTCATCCGTGTATACACCAGATCACTGACCACAACCAAAGGGAGACTGGTACGTCCCCGAATGGGCCAGACAAGAAGACGCCGACCCGCGCCCCATCGTCGCCGCGCCCCTCCCGATCCCCTTCTCGCACATCAAACTCGTCCACCCGCTGCGCGACCCGGAGACGGGCGTCTTCAAAGACACAATCATAGACAAGATCGTCGTGCGCCTGCGAGCACAGCCCGAAGAGCCCGTCGAAGCCTCACCTTTTGTCCGCAGAGAAGTTCTAGGCTGGGACCCCAAGACGCGCGAGTACATCCGCGGCCGACGCTTCATCCCCGGTCTCGAGCAAGAGATGCCGTGGCCGGAGACGGAAGACGCCAAAGAGGAAACCGCCCACGACGACGACACGTACCGCATCAACGTCGACGAAGTCACGCATCGCCCCTACCTGCTGCAACCGCCCATGCCGCCCAGCGTCATCGACGAGCTGCGCAACAAGTACAGCGTCTTCCGCACCCGCCACGAGGACTGGTACGTCGCGCGCAAAGAGGCCGAGGACCGCGCCGTGCAGCAGAAGAAGGAGCTCGCCAGACTCGTGTCCACGCCGACCATGGAGCTGCGCGAGAAGACGAGACGCGAGAGGCTCGACAGCCGCAAGGATCTGAATCCTGACCAGTTGGCCGAGATTGGCCGTCTGGTAGCCGAGGGCAGACGGAGTGCTGCGAAAGAGGTTTCTCGACGCAGCGCATAATAAAATCTATCCTTGGAGAAGCGTAAGAAAAAGAAAAAAGAGGAATCCGCCGCACCCTCGTGTATGACTACATTTGACCAGCAGACGACGAGAGAAGATGTGAGAAAAGGGACGTTTCTTTTTCCCCCACCACCCGTGTGTGAATATTCCATCAGATCAGCAGAGAACAATATGAATAAAAAGTCCGACCTAGAAGACGACTAGGAAACAAAATCTCCCATTTCGAGCCAGTGAGTGACGGACGGCAAGATAAGCACTAGTAGACATCAGGACATTTTGAACATGCATACATAAATATACTGAGGTGTCAATGAACAGGTAAAGAGAATAGATATAGAAACAATCAACTATAGAGAGAAGGAAAAATATATGATGATGATAAATTGGCAATCAGCATTGTGCATATGTGTGAGTGCAGTGTGTGTCGCTCTGGCAAAATGGAACAGAACAAAGCAGTGTCGGTGCTGCTGCTGCTGCTGCTGCTGCTGCTGCTTCCGAACAATATCAAAAAGAAAAGGATATCTGATCCCGTATCACGCTCGGAAAACAACGTGTTCGAACGAGCGCCTCCTTCTGCAATATCCACTCTCTCCTCTCTCCTGTCACTGCCCTCCGTTCGTCTTTTACATCGAAAGTGACGACGGGTCAGCACTGGGAAAAACACATCCTTCCCAACCCTTCCAGATTCCCCATGCCCAGTCCGTGAGTCGCCCCCCGCTCCCTGCTATCGGAAGCGAGATCAGACCCCAAAAGTGTATGTCGTCAGAAAACCAGCCAATTATAGGCTGTTTCCTCATCAAAAATCGCGCTCGGTAATTCTCCCATCTCTTCGAACATGCTCACCAACTCATCATTGATGGTGGGATCGAAGCTCCAATAAAACATAGAATAAAATCAAGAAAAGAGAAAATGCGCAAAATGAGGAAGAAAAAAAAATCAACGTATCAGGTCATGGTGAAGCATAGTCCTAGCAGGTCAGAGCCTACGAGCTAACCAGCGCGTCAACCGAAACAAATGGGAAAACTCAAGAGTTTAACCCCTTGTTCCAATTTCAGCTGCTGCCGTCTCGTGTACACGAGGGACACCTTAAAAGTTTTGGGCGATGCCGCTGTTGCCTTGTTGATAGCTTCCACCAGCCTCGATTCTGGTGTTTCTCCTGGCGCTCACGTCGCGAACAATCGGCATGCCGCTTTCTGCGCCGCCACCGTAGGAACCGTCTCCGTAAGGTCCATGTTGTCCGTAGCCGTAGGTGGCGCTGTTGTACATGTCGGGAGAGGATCCGTAAGATTGAGCAATGTTGCCGTCAGAGTTATCGCTGTGATTGCCGGCCGAGTAGGATGAAGATGCGTTGGATGGACCGCGACGGATATCGTTGTTTCGATGAGCACCAGCGACTGGAGCAGCGCCCAGAGCAGCGAGGTCATCACTGCTCATGGTTCCTCGCTGTCCATTGAAGACAAGTGCATCGCCGCTGTTGCCTTCTGATGGTGGACCAGTCGGGGAGTGTAGAGCACCGCCAGGATTGCTGCCGGATTCGCTTGGTTGACCTGCGGTGTGACCACTGGACATGTTGGTGCTGGCCTTGCGGTTAGACATGCCTGCATTGCCCCAACCTCGGTAACCACCGCTATGATCCTCGGTCATCTCAGAGTTGCCTTCCTGAGCAATTACTGGGAGGGTCGGATCGTTGTTAGGGTTGAATCCATATTCTTCGACTTCCTTCCTGCGTGCTTCTGCCTCGGTCTTTCTTTGCTTGCGCTTCCTCCAGAAGAAAAGACCGGCGACAACCAACAAAGCAACGACGACGACGGGTACGACGACAGCTACAGCAGTCTTGCCGCCCGGGGAGAGTCCACCGCCCGATGAGTTGCTGGATCCATTGTTGCTGCCATTGAGAGATGCTGCGCCCGCCGTAGATGAAGATGCCGCCGAGGATGATCTGGTGGATGATGTTCCGGCTCCGGCTGTCGCGGTGGGGGAGTACACCGAGGTCACCACCACAGTCACGGGAGCCACTGATGATTCGCCGGCCACAGAGGGGGTCTGTGTGACAACAGACGTGTAGAGTTGAGTAGATGCAGGTTGGCTTGACGCAGAGACGACAGAGGTGAAGACACTTGTTGACGAGGGTTCAACTGTGGTTGTGCTTGCTGCAGCAGCGGAGGACGATGCTTCCACCGATGAGCTGAACACCGAAGAGACTGAAGAGGCTACATCAGATGAGAAAGACGAGGATGCGGCAGCGACGTCTGTGGTGGAGGAGAGCGAGGTTTGAGCGCTCGTAAAGGAGCTAGAGGAAACTAGAGCGATGAGTGTTAGTGGGACAAGTTCGCGCAAGGTGAACCGGGTTGCTGATGGAAAGATTCGAGGCGTACTTGTACTGTTCGACATGATGGGCCGAGTATTGTCAGTATGCAGTTGATTGCACGGCTACAGACAGCGTGTGGACAATAGAGGATGGTCAATTTGTGACCATGAGGTCGCCTCAGAGGCTCCTTTTGTCCCCAATATCCTGGTTAATTAGTTTATAATAGATTTCGCAAGCAATTGGTCGGGCGATAAGAATGAACGAGAGACAGCCACGGATGCGATACTGGGAGTAGAATCAAGGAAAGAAAAAAGGTGCGGTATGTCGTTGGTCAAATGGGTCACACTGGACGGTTGGATGCAAGTCGATATGTTGGAAAGCTAGGAAAGGACGCCTTGGGAGCGCCTACAGCCGATTGCTGAGACTGTGTGATCCGTGCGGCCGTAGTAGTGTCGAGAGCGAGGATCCTTGTCTTGTCGTCCTCGTATTTGGTCTAGTCCAGATGCGACTCTCGTGTCTGCTTCCGTTCCCTTAATAAATGTTAGGTTTGTGCCAAGCTCACGCGCCGTCCACGATCAACTTGCACGCTGTTTGTGGGATTTTCGACGCGATGTGTGAACGGATCATGTGCTTGTATGCTTTGGAAAGGGAAGAAGAACTAAAAGGGAAGAAGGTGTTGTGATTCCGGTGAGGGGTCGCCAATTTGGCACGTTCTCTCGTTCAGACAATGAATAGGTTGGGTTACAAAGACAAGTTACAGTCCAGTATTATTGTAGCCTCGTCCCGTCTGACATTTGCCCTGCCCTGCTCTGCCGTACACTGTATGGTACTCTTCCTCAAACGACAAAAAGACTTGGCTTGTTCTGGTTTCGCTTTGTCCCAATTACAGGCACGCTAAACCAATGAGGGGCGTTACTGCGCTGCTCGTCACCTTGGTTCCCATACGCCCGTTTTTCGCCTTTCGAAATGCTTTTTTCTGTTATTCATTTCTAACAATAGCTCTTTCCTAGTCAGGTTCGGATCATCATCATCATCAGCAATAGTAAGGTAAGATGTTGTGTGAAAGACATCATCCCGCCCTTCGAGTCATCATCACAGTGATATGTCAAAGGTCAGATTCAAGCGATATTACAGTTTTCATGCATAGTCTTGCTGATCTACAGAAGACAATCTTGTAAGCGTGGAACGCTTCGACAATCGTCTGCATATGATCGTAAAGCAATTAGGCAGTGTGCCGCATTTTACTGTTACAGCAATATGAAGTGAACGCTGCATAGTACTGCAATATACGCCCGAGTGACCAAACTCCTCGGCATCTCGCAACAAAGGACCGCCGTGCTGTTCTGGGCGAAGATCATAAACAGCCGAGACGCCTTCCATTGTTCTTGGTCGACGCGCTCTTCGAAATTGGGGCTTGCCCACCGAATCATGACAAAGGCCGTCCGGGTGGCATGGGGTGAAAGGGCCGCAATACGATCACGTCCGACAGCCCACTGCCTTCTATTTTGGCGTGCTTACGACAGCAAATCATCTAAGCACTGAGGTTTGTGCGACTCCGTGCGTGCGCAAGCGATACTACGTCAACGTTCGTGATCGGTTGCCTGCATGCGACAAAATTACAGGATCTGCCCGTTGTTTGTTTCTGGGCGGGAAGCATGGACTGTATACCTTTCGTTTGCTTATACTTGCATTTGATCACCGGTACATGAGTCAATAATCATCTAGTACCATATGTTATAATACACAAAAATGGTTATAGTCATCAGAAAGTGGGTTTTGTTGTGTATGTTTTGTAGAAGAGTCTTCCAAAGAAGATCGTCTGACATGTATGTATGCAAATCAAATCCACCAAAGTTTCCTTCACCAAACGTAGTTTCAAGAATCGAAGAAAGTCCATCATCAGATAAAGAAGAGAAACGAACACCGCGAATCACCTTTTTTGCAGGCCTGCCTGTCTCCCTTGCTGTTCTTGCCCTTGCCTGGTTTTTTCTTTCTGTTCCCCGTCGTAATGAATATCATGCAAAGCACCGGACTCGCGGCGCTAGCGAAAAAAGATAAGAAATGGTTTCGCCGTGAAATGGCATGTTATGCTTTCCTGAAGCACCTTTCGCGTTTCTCAAGTTTACTCCCAGGTCCAGCTCATGCCGCTGACACGGCCATCACCATTAGCGGTGACGGTGTTGAAGAAATCCTCGCTCAGGTCAAGGTCGGCGGTTTTGCATCCAGTGCAACGATCGACAACCTTGGCTCTGTGCTGGTTTCCATCCTTGCCGGTGATTGAGACATAACGACCACAGAGAGGGTTGAGGTTAGGGTTCGCGGTCTTGTACTCTGGAGCATCGAAGATTTCCTCAGAGATAGCGACGATGAGGTCGGAGGCGACATTGACCTCGCCACATGCGCCACTGCCAACTTGATACCATGTAAGATCTCCGGTGTAAGAAGTGCCTGATGCAGCGAGGCCGGAGCCAGAGCCAGAAGATGAAGTGGAAGTTGCTGCAGGGGCGCTGCTGCTGGAAGAAGGAGCAACGTAAGTCGAGGTAGGGACCTCGGTTGTTGTGGGCGCAACATAGACGGAAATTGAGCTAGTGGTAGGGGCGACAGAGACTGAGGAAGTAGTGGGTGCGACGTAGACAGATGAAGTGGTAGGAGCAACATAGACCGAAGACGTGGTGGGTGCAACGTAGACAGAAGAGCTAGGCTCAACATAGACCCATGAAGAAGTGGGTGCAACATGAACAGAGGTGCTCGAGATGGTAGGAGCAACATAGACGGAACTGAAGCTAGAGCTGGTGCTCTCCGGAGCGACATAGACAGAAGAGCTCGATGCTGCCTCAGTCTCGGAAGACACAGTGACAGTGTGAGTGGGCCTGTAGGCCTCGCCAGCCCCAACCCAGACGGTCTTGGTCATGGGAATGGTGACAATGTCAACAGCAGTGTGGGTGACCCAGACAATGTCGATCGGCGCAGCAGCGGCAAAGGCTCCGAAGAGCGATGCAGCAAGGATTCCGCAAGACTTCATGATGAAGATTTTTGTTTTTCTGGTTAAGTAGCTGAGAGAATGAAGCTACGCTTGTCAAGCTATAATGATCGGATGAATCTGACTAGCAGTTTCGATTGTTGACAACGAGTGATTTCGTGGAACAACGATTTGAGTAGAGGGAATGTGTATAGGAATGCTAGATCCCTAGAACGATGGAATGAGTGGATGGGAGAATGTAATGAATGTGAGCTAGACGAGCGATTGACCTCAAACCTGTGAGTGATGAGGAGAGAGAAGTGAACTTTTAGGCGGAGACCAGGACTCTTTGTAGGTTCTGCGGGCAGGCCCGAGGGTGCGGCTGTGGAGATGTCTGGATCAGCGACCATCAGAGCCCGGTAGTGTTCCCGATGCCAACGCAAATGTAAGCCCCTACTAGCGTACGCCAATGGACGCCCCTGGCAGGTCTGTACTGTATAGACAAGGTACCATATGGATACCCTCACGGGTAGCGGAGCCACGTTCTCCACATGCTAGGCTAAAAATCCTGTAGAAACCGTTGGCCAACACGCGATTGGTAGAGAAGAATTTGTGACTCTTCGATCACAGATTGGTCTCTCACGCATCCCAAGCACGCACACGAAACAGCTCCTTCGTGATATCACGACGCTGTGTGACATTGCGAGATGCGGGCATCACCGAACGACTGCGCTTTGTTGATCTCTCGGCGTGATATAAATAATTGTGAAGGACTGTTGGCCATTTGGTGTTTCCGCATTTTGCTCCAAGAATTTAGCTTCTGATATTTGCTTAGCCACAGAACGCGAGATCGCGCGCTCCCAAAGACATGATTGGCCGGGCAATCAGGAACAGGGTTAGTGTCAGGGGGCGGCTTACGGCTCGTGTTGACCATGACCCACATAAACACCAGCACATCGTTAGCTTATCGATTGCCCAGTGTGCCTTCTAACGACGAAAAGTGAAGTTCGTGCTCCGTTACAGCGTTGCCCCTCTGTTTCCGAGACCCCCAAAGCTGCAAGGGGGCAGTATCATCCAAGGCGAAGAGAGTAATGCGATGTGCAAAGCCTCGCTGTGCGCATCATTTTAGTCTGGCTCGACCAGGTGGGGAAAGCGTCGTCGCTTTGGCAATCTGAGCCGGCTTCATGTCCCGCGGCAGCCTCCGCCCATGTAAAGCTTCCATGCAGTCTTGGCCGTCTGGAAAGATGTGATAGGGCGCAAGTAGCGTGCCTGCGCCGTAGATGCAGTACCTAAGGAAAGGTAGTCTTGAAGAGCCTTCATGCATGCAAGAAAAAAGAAAAAGTGGATGCGACCAGTCAGAACTATCATCGCACAAGTCATTTCGTCTCCACCTTGGTGAATAGCGTGGAATATTCAACAGCGAGAACGTGAAGGACACCTAGGATAGTTTGCAGGGTACTTCACTCGTGCACAACTGACCTGAGCCGGCGTCCTTCGACCGGCCACCAGCTGCGCCGAAATGCATGAAAGGTTAGAATTCATCTAGTCTGGATGTCGTGATTGTGTACAAGGATGCCAGTGTTAGATGGAGAAGGTACTGGACTGCATGTACTGTGCGGAAAGCGTTACCGTCTACCCAACCATACATCCTGGCTAGACGGGTGTACCTTCTCAGCAGAGTCCAGATCGAGGGATTGCCTGTGGAAAGATGCAGTCTCTCAACTACCTTAGGTAAGTCCATACCAGGGCTCACGTCATTGACCTCAGTGCATCATTCATTGTCCTTAGCCAAATGCTCTCTCTGCAGTGGAACGTTTTCTGTTCAACCTCGACTGTCCCCGTTGGTCACGGTGGGTTGGGTGATACGTTGAAGTGATATCTGCCTTACAGAGCACTGGCTTGTTGCACAACCACGCGGCAGTATGCTGGATATGAACCATGGCCATAAGCATCTGTGATAGTCATGGCTCTTAGACGGGCTACCATCCTAGCATGTCGGTGGCTGAATTCCGGCGGTGGTACAAAGTACACGATTCAACTTTTGCAAAATCATGCATACCTTCTGGATAGACTCAGACGTCCAATGGTACCTTCCCCACCAGTCGTCGCGAAGACTACGTGAGCAACGTCTTGCTCCATGTCAGAATCTCCGATCTTGACCCGAACATCCTTGAGCAATCGGGCCCGCTCCATTGCACCCAATGCTGCTCCACCGGGTGGCAACTTTATGTACGGGTTATCGTAGGTCAAGCTCGCCACGAATCCCATCATGTCTGGTGCCAGACACTTGTACTTAAGCACTGTACCTGCGAAACCGATGCATAGCAGAACAACAGCCGACGACAATAGTAGTCCCAGCCACAGAAAGTTGCAGGCATATGCAATCGATGTTGTCACTACCAAAGCTGTAGCATTTATCGCCAGGAATGGAGCAACCTCATCACGGAACTGAAGCGGGTATGGAACCGTATAGTCGAGACTCCAAGCGCTATCGTCTGGTTCAGGTAAAGTCTCGACAACACTCATAGGCGACAGCGATAGCTGATAGTATGTGTTGATCAACAATGCGAGTTTGCTCGCGAACTTCTCTGCTGAGACAGTAGTGATATCTGGGATACCTGAACTGTTCTATACGAATGGAGTATCTACGCCTCGAATAAACAGCTCAGATGGCGACGGATCGGCGTCATGCAAGCTGCCTGTCGCGACCGGGAGGTCTTTGCAGAGTTTGTAACTAATCGTTGAAAGGTCGAGTGGCGTTAGATTCTGGTTCCTGTTGGCAAATTGTACAGAAGGTCGAATTGCAAATCGCCCCACATGCTTTGCTATCACATTGCACCTTTACCTCCACGAATTCTGACCATATGCTGCAGTTGCGATAGAATACTTGATACCCGGCTTTATAGTTCGGAGCATAGTATTCATTCCCGAACAGTATGTTGCGGCGCTCTTGAAGCAGCGGGTTCTTACGACTCGTGGTATTTTGATCAGCATAAGCAGAAATGATGCGCTCCCCATCTCTATCAAAAGGCGTGTTGGTGTCCAGGAAGAACGAGGTCTGTTGCTTAGTTTCTCTGTTGTGAAACACTGCCGATCCGTTCGTGGGTGCCCATATCTGGCCTAGATAGCGAGTCCATTCTCCGTGTGGTGACGCAATATATGCGTTTGGGGCACACGCTAAATTCATGTACGAGTACTCCACAGCAGAAGTCTTCAGTGTGCTTGCTTTCGTCGATAGTCCCGATATTGGTAGCCCAGCGAGCGTCGTAAAATCGTTTGGTGAGGTCACATCAAGTACAGGAATCCAACCATTTGCGGATTTGGTGATGTTCCTGACTGTATTGAGTCGTGGTATTCTGACATTGCCCCAAGTATCCTGAGTGGAGCTTTTGACCGATGGGGGCGCAAGTAGACTGGCACTATAGAGTGAGTTGACCACACTCAGCGCACTTCCCGGATCTCCTGTCGTCAGCATTCCGGCGTTTGTCTGATCTATGTTCATAGCAATAGTCGGCATATACTTGATTGGGCTTGTCGAGTTCGTCGAGATCTGAGCCGTGTGTAGTAGACGCAATGAAGCTTGACCACCCAAAGGTGATAGAGTCCACAGTATGACAAGGTGGGCTCCAACGACAGTGAAGCGGCGTAAGAGTACTTGGCTCTCCACTGTGCCCCAGACAGTCTGACTTGCCATGAGAAGCTCGAGGATCTGTGCCACTCAAGTTATTAGTTCACTTCGCTTCATGAAGACGTCTGCAGGTTGCAACAGCAATCACTGAAAGCTAGGATACACTTTGGGTAAAAGCGTAGCCTGCAAGCAATCATCCTGTGGTAACTTTCTCGTCGATTGCTGGACGTTGTGGCTGGAATACATGCAGGGCCTCTCGTACACTAATCTTCATGCCACGCTCAGCACAAAACCTAGCGATGGCTTTGAGTGATCTGTCCGCGACGGCTGTAAACATGATCGGAAACATGGTCGGACCCTGTGAATTGTAAGTTGAAGATACCTAGCTTGGATATGGTGAAATGCACTAGATCGCACATCTGGACAACCCTCTCGCCCAGCTTATTGTCAAGTTTGGATTGACCATGTAGTTTAGCAGCAAGCACAGCCAGGACTGATGATGTTAACAGATCGAACTTTACCATACATAGCGCGCAGTCCTACCTATGAAGTACACAGGCGCAATGCTGATTATGCAGTCAATCGCTGTGAAGGGAGATTTCCACATAATGCTTTCCCTAAGCTGCTGAGGTCTCATAGGCCAGCCCTCGATATACGGACGATTCTCCTCCTCGCGCACCATGACCGGTGATTTGAGGCCATGCCGGCCATGCATCGAGGCTTCGAGATTCGATTGTTGCGGACTGTTCTCGGTCCCATCATTGAGATCATGGGTCTCTTCGAGAAGTGGACTTTCACTGTATGGCGGTAAGCCTGATACATGCGAATTCATCTCACCATGTCTGTGGGCTGAAGAGGGGCGCGGGATACTGGTCATTGATATGATCTTGAGCTTTTGCTTGAAATGTAAAGAGAAGAAGGGGGTATCGCATGTCTAGACATAGTCTTGAACCAACCTATTATATCATGTATGAACCCAGTGCTATGGATAGTTCATACCCATCATCACAACAGAGACATCAAGTCATGCTTGAGGCTATCTTATCGCGAAGTAAGCTGCATGTGGTTGGTCAAAAAGTTCCTTTCTGCAGACAGGTTAGGCGCCTGGTAACATATAGCTCGTTACGCGCCGCAAATTCTATGACCTGCAACAAATCTGCATTAATGCACCACGATTCGGGCTAGAAGAAGATAGAGTGCGCGGTTGTTGTGGGCTGTGGTGTACTGTAACCGCCGAGGTGTCCGACTACCGCCGCCACTAATCTCGAGGACAAACTGGCGACCTTACTTAGGTAGACTCGACGTGCGTTGCTAAACATCGCCAGCTGAAGTTTTCCGGTCAGTATGGCCTGCACACTTCGAGTCAACTGAACCAAAGTCAAGGACGGCATGATACAGGGGTTGAGGTCGTCATTTGTAGCTCCGCTTACGTACAAGAGCTCGGTCGGGTGTGGCTTCTCTTTCTGTACGGCCTGCCTTGCTTGGATAAGATAGCCTTTCAGCGATCGACTGTAAGTACAACACTGCAGATAATGACGGCAGGATGAAGTCTTCCTTCCAAGTCGTACAAATGCTCGTCGAAGACGTCTTCGAACTAACACCCCCTTGATTTCTCATACTTGTAGATGTGCTGTTAATAGAAGTGGTATATCATGTCTTTCCTTGGTATTGAAGGCCTTCATGCATTCGTCACCGGAGCCGCAGGTGGCATTGGACAAGCTATCGTGGAAGAGCTTCTTGGTACGATTGATGACAGATGGAAGAGTGTGGCTACTACCTCCTAACATACTGAATAGCTGCTGGCTGTAAAGTAACGGCTTTGGACCTCAAACCAAGTCCATTACCCACTTCCGCCAGACTGTTCGCAATTGAAGGCGACATAACAGATGAAGCATCAATATCGTCATGCCTCACCAAGGCCCGTGAGCACTTTGGACCTATACACATTCTCTCAGCCAATGCTGGAATCACGAATGAGGCCAGTCACCCAAATATATGGGAGATGCCTCTGGAGACTTGGGATAGTGTATATCGCGTGAATGTTCGTGGCACCTTTTTGACCATTAAGCACTTTCTGCTATCTGCGAAAAGTTCTCAAGAGGAGCTTAAGAAGGAGCTTGACAATCTTGCGATTGTGGTTACTGGCAGCGAGTGCGGTAAGTTCGGTCAAGCAGGCCATTCGGAGTACGCGTCGGGCAAGGCCGGTCTACAATATGGACTTGTGATGACGGTGAAGAACGAGATCGTGCGATTAAACTCAAAGGGAAGAATCAACGCTGTTGCTCCCGGGTGGGTAGATACTCCTTTGATCGGAGATCGTCTTGATGACCCTCGCGAGCTTTACATGGAGAGCCAGGGAACGGTCGCATTGAGGAAAATAGCCAAACCGAGAGATGTTGCCAAAGCCGTTACTTTTCTTGCGAGCTACCAGTCAGCAGGTCATGTCTCTGGTCAGTGTCTAAGTGTGGACGGAGGTATGGAAGGACGGATTGTATGGAGGGAAGAGGAGGTCCTCTCAGGAAAAACGGGATCAACTATGCACTCTACGTCCATACCACCGCGGATGACAAAGCCCAAAGCCAAACAGACCATCAAGATCGCTCTGTCCATCGACTTCGACGCAGTCTCAGGATGGCTAGGCACTGGCTGCCACCCAGACAACAGCACATTCGACTACTCAGCCGGCTACTTCTCCGCCAACGTAGGCGTACCTCGCCTGCTCAAAGTCTTCAAAAGACTCGGCATCTCCAACAAAGTGACCTGGGCGATCCCGGGCCACTCAATGGAGACATTCCCGCAACAAACCCAAGCAATCATCGACTCGGGCTGCGAGATTGCGCTTCACGGCTACAGCCACGAGAGCGCATCGCAACTAAGCGCAGAGCAAGAACGGGACGTGCTGACGAAATGCATCGACCTTGCCACGAGACTCACAGGCAAGAAACCGCGAGGCTATCGCGCGCCGCTCTACCAACTCAAAGAGCGCACCATTTCTCTTCTCCAAGAACATGGTTTCCTCTGGGACTCGTCGCTATCGCACTACGACAGCGAGCCGTACTTCCTGCCCAAAGACCCAGCCCCGATCGAACCCATTGACTTTACTCCGTCCAAAAAGGCGGCCTCGTGGATGCACCCGTCTCCCAACTTCGACGACCTCGAAAAGTCGGCCCTGGTGGAACTACCCTGCAATTGGTACATGGAAGACATGACGCCCCTGCAGTTCTTCCCCAACGTGCCTAATTCGGGAGGATACACGGACGTGCGCGTGGTCGAGCAAATGTGGACGGACAGGTTCCACTGGCTGAGACGAGAGATCGAAGAGGAAGACAGGCGGGAAATGGCGGTCTTCGCGCTGTGTTTGCATCCGGATACGAGCGGCATGGCGCATATCGTGGGAATGATCGAGAGGTTCCTGGGCTGGTTGCAGGGGTTTGGTCCGGATGTTGTCGAGTTTATGACTTATGAGCAGATTGCTACGGAGTGGGTTGAGGGACAGAAGCAGTAGCAGCAGTAGCAGCAGCAGTAGAAAGCATAGGTAGAAGTTCTGTTGTTTCATTCTCCGTTGCTCGTTTCTTGTTTTCTTGATCTCTCTGTGTGTCTTCAGCGACGAGAGAGCGTTATGTACAATGATCTATATGGGACACCACTTTCGATGTCCCTATGCTTGCATGAAGAATTTAACAAAGAACGAGGAACAGAACCATGCTTATCACTCCGACTCGTCCTCGACGTCCTCCACATACGCCTGCCCCCTATTACCATTCTCGTGTCCGAGAGCATCAGGACCAGCAACCCCAGCAGCCTCAAACCCAGCCTCATCCGCTTGGTCAGCAGCAGCAGCCATAAGACTATCCTGCAACTCGACCATTCTCTGCGTGCGGGCGATGATGACGTGTTCTTCGACGCCGCTTTCTCTGATACGTCGCTCGATCTCTTCTTCTGTCGGTTGCTGATTTGTTTCTGTTGCGCCAACAACTTCGCCGTCTGGGCCTGGTGTGGTGTTGTCGGCGTTGTCGTTGGGGTTGCGGCCGGCGTGGAACCATGGGAAGAGGTCGTTGAAGAAGGCGTACAGTCGGTGCAGTTCGCGGAGGTTCTCTGCTGGCGTGCCTAATTGGCCTGTGCCGTTTTCTGTCGCTGCTGAGCGGGAAGCTCCTCGAGATGAAGGGGCGGGTTTGTACGAAGGCAGATCGTCCTCCGGGGGAAGTGGGTCGGAGGACGAGGTCACTTTCGCAGTGATGGATCGAGGGAGGTTGGAGATCAGTGCTGGAGTGTCCGAGAGCAAGACGTGGCGGGCTTCGTCGAGGGTGATGGGCTTGTCTACGACTGGGGGGTCGGGCACGGAAGTGCTGATGGCCGAGGAGACTTCGGCGAGCAGATTCGAGGCTTCGGGTGTGTTCCATAGGTCTTTGGCTCGTGTGGCGTAGAGTTCACTGTGTAGCTTCTCGCTGTCTGTACGTGGTTGCTTGCCCCATATCGCCGGGGGCGCGTCGATGCTCAGTTCTTGGAGAAGGCGTGCCACGACAAAAGGGAATTTGCTGACGCCCGTGAAGAGGGCTTGTTTTCCTTTGCTTTCTTGGTTCGTCTGCACCAGCGCTAGACCTTTGGACAGCTGGATGTTGCCAAGGGACTTCCATTTGTCGAGGAACAAAGTGGAGTTGGCAATGTCGAGGAAATTCTGTGGTGCTCTGGCGCGCATGGCGTACTGGTCGATTACCAATGCCATGCAGTAAGGGTCGTGATCTGGATCGAGTGAGAGCAACAGCTTTGACCATTCGTAAACAGTGCGCCAAGTGGATCGCATGCCCAGGTTCGAAATGTAGCGGCAGGCGGCGAGCCAGAACTCGCGGTTCTCCGGCCGACGAAAGTCCATCCTTGCTTTTCCTTGCGATAGGTTTGAGGCAAAGGTGGAATGCACAGCTCTGCCGAATGAGAAAAGGGCGCGTTCAAGCAAGTCTCCTGAGGTGGCATGGTCTCGTTCCTGCTTGGCGATCTCCGACACTTGCAGGAGGGTGCTGATATGATAGGGGTTGTATTGGAGCAGCTGAACCATGCGATTCGGGTCCATGGACGCCACGCAAGTCTCGAATTCGCTCTGTACACCCTGGTATGGGCGGGTGTGGGTGTAGCGGTACTCGACAGTGCCGTCTTCTCGCTTTTCCACAACTTCCATCCCCAGCCCACCCGAGGTCGCAGCTGGCCACTCGTCCTTGCCTTGGATGAAAATGTTTCTCCTCAGACTCAGCGCGGCGAGGCCAGAAGTGCGACCAGGCTGACCCTGTCTCCCTCGTAAGGCAGCTGCAAGACCGGCGTTCTGTTGTCCTCCTCCTCCTCCTCTTCTCCTCCTTCCACCAGCAGCATCGCCGTCATCGCCGTCTCTTTCCAGAGCAGCACGACCAAACAGGCGGCGCATCTCGTTGACAGCGTGAAGATGCGATGTGTCGATGGAGAGCAGGCGACAGGTCTCACTCACCGCTGGGTCGATTGTGGCGGCGGAAGTGGCGCCCCCGTCTTTGGTGCCATTTGGAGCAGTAGAGAGAGCCTTTAGAGCCAGGTCAATCTCGTCGAGTGAGCCATCGGTGGACGGAGTCGGTGCGTCTTGCTTTGCTGCTGCTGCTGCTCTGGCCTTCTGCTTCTTCTTTTTCTTCTTCGGCTTTGATGATTTGGGAGCAGGGGATTGTTGTGTCTGGCCGTCGTCTTCGTCGTCGTCTGAGGGTTGTGTCTTGGGTTGCACAGCGGGCACGGCGTCTTCTGCGTCATCGTCGTCGTCGTCGTCGTCATCTTCGTCGCCCAACATGGCAAAGGCACCAAAGGCACTCTGTTTTAGGGCGGGAGCAGGCGTGTCATCCTCCTCGTTCTCTTCTTCACTTCCTTCTTCCTCTTGTAGTCTCCGTAGCTGTTCGCGCTCCTCTTGCTCACGCTGCGCTTTCCGTAGCGCTCTCGAGGACATGATGGCGGCGAGAGACTATGACAAAGGGCAGGGTGGTCAGCAGTCTAGAATGCCGGATAGGTATTGCAATATGCCGACTTCGATTGAGAGACAAAAGACGAGCATAGAATATCTGAAAATGCAATGACATCAGTCAGATGCCGGCAACAATTCGGGATCGGCCATGATTCATGCGATGCCCTTTCTGATCTTTGTATTACTAGTGGATCATATCAATCTTATCTTATCCTGTTCCCGATACTCGATCGGCCAACACGCATTGTTATCACTACTGAACCTATACTATACCGGACCACTTCACGTGCACGATCTACTCTCCGATCACCACTACCACTCACGCGAGACTCACCTTTTCCACGACTCCTTGTCTCTGAGACAGTGAGACAGTGGGACAGAATAAGCCCACTCGATGCGTCGAGCTGTGGTGCAGAACCTGCGCACCTTCCGCCGCCCGGTCGCTCGTAAAGTGCTGAAACACCGAAACACCCTCTTTCCCGTCTCTCTGAACAACAATGTCTTCCAGCGTCGTGCTCTGACAACAAAGTCGGTCCAGTCGAATTCTTCTATGCGGTTCCGTCGCGTGTCTCTAGCCGTCGGCGCTACCGCTGCCGCCGCGGGTGCCTTTTACGCCTACCGCGCTGGTTACGGCGACTCTGCTACTGCTGCCGCCTCGAGATCATACGCCACCACTCCCTCCTATACTCCTCCCACATCTGCTGCCAACGCTGGCCCTGCATCTGAAGAGATCAATGAGGCTGTGCGCAAGGCCCTGGTCATCGAACAAGGCGCCCTCTACACCGCCGCCATCCCTGAGAATCTACCTCTTGCCAAGAACGAGGACGACAACGGCCGAAAAGTCCTCGAGATGATGACTCCCGACCAGGTCACCCAGAAGATCCGCACAAACGAAGAGTCATATCTTGTCGGCAGAGGCAGGGGCGTTGTGCGCTACGACGTCGTGCAGATCCCCAGCAACAACCCCATTGAGGATGACCATGCCGAGAAGATTATTGATATTCCCGAGTCTGTGTCGCCATCTCCTGGAGGAAGCGACTGGATGTTCTGGGGTGTGTTTGATGGGCACTCCGGCTGGACCACTTCTGCAAAACTTCGCCAAGCCCTGATCTCTTTCGTCGCACGTGAACTCAACTCGACGTATACATCTGCCCTCTCAAATCCCCGTCTCAAGACGCCTTCTCCCGACACCATCGATGCTGCCATCAAGAAGGCCTTTATGTCTCTCGACCACGAAATCACCCACGAAAGCGTCGAGAAAGTGCGGGCCTCCAAGTCTCGATCCTTAGCCGCCGAACTCCTCCAACCAGCTCTCTCTGGCTCATGCGCTCTGCTTTCGTTTTACGACAGCAAATCAAAAGACTTCAGAGTCGCCTGCACTGGCGATTCCCGCGCAGTTCTTGGTCGTCGCGGTGACAGCGGCATGTGGACCGCCACTCCTTTGTCCGTCGACCAGACTGGAGACAGCCCCGAAGAGGTCGCTCGTCTCCGCGCCGAGCACCCCAACGAGCCCTACGTCGTCGCCAACGGCCGCATTCTCGGCGGCCTCCAACCCACTCGCGCATTCGGCGACGCCGTATACAAATGGACACGCGAGACGCAAGACATCATCAAGAAGAACTTCTGGGGCCGGGCACCGAGCAAATACCTCAAGACACCTCCATACGTGACCGCCGAGCCCGTCGTGACGACGACCAAGATCCAACCCGACAAAGGCGACTTCGTCGTGCTGGCCACCGACGGGCTGTGGGAAATGCTGACCAACGAAGAAGTCGTGGGACTGGTAGGCATGTGGCTAGACGAGCAAGCATCCTCCTCATCATCACCAGCCTCGAAGCAATCATGGCTGAAATCCTGGTTCACGAGCTCCCCCAAAGTCCTGCCCGTCGAATCCTCCTCGTCATCAAGCACATCCACCGACCAGACCGACGCCGAAGGCCAACGCGCGCCCATCCGCCAACAGCAATGGGGCGTCTCATCGACGCAATCCGAGCGCTTCGTCGTGCAGGACAAGAACGCCGCCAGCCACCTCGTGCGCAACGCCCTGGGCGGCAAAGACCAAGACATGATCTCGGCGCTGCTGACGCTGCCGAGCCCCTACAGCAGACGCTACAGAGACGACTTGACCGTCGAGGTCATTTTCTTCGGCGAGTCGGGGCCTGAGAAGAGCGGGTCTGTAGAGGTCAACAGGGAGGCGTCGGCGGGTGTTGCTGTTGACGGACTGAGGCCGAAGCTTTAGTTTTTTTGCACCTCTGCCGCGAGGTAAATGCCACGCTCGGGCAGTCGTTTTCCTCATCTCTTTTCTTCTGCGGCGGTTCATATATATCCTTACGGTTTTTTTTTTCGGGAGTGCATTTCGGGGATCAAGCCAGCCAGCCAGCCAGCCAGCAATGCCATGCTTGCAATTCATGTCTATAGCTCTGTTGAATCCATTTCATGACGATTACCTTTCCCCCTTCGTCCTTCCCAGCTTGCTGTATGAAGAGTAGAGAGACGGCTCGATAGGTCACAATAACCTTGACAAGTAGAGAATCGCGAGCTGTAACATGAAGAATCTTTGATGACCAATGATAATGATGATGATTATGACTTTTTTTTTCTCCCTTTACGTCTTGTGTTTGCAAGAGGGCGTGGTTGAGACTGGGAATTAGATTGTTATTTTTGTGATTTATGTATATACGATATCAACACGCTGACAGGATGGAGATGATTTGCACCCTCTCTTCTGTCTTGTTTTGTTTCGAAATGACGCTCCGGTCCTTGCTCCATACATTGAGTGTTGACAGACAGAAAGCGAACAAGACCAGACATCAAAGCAAGCCAGGAATAATAGCCTTCCTCTTGCCCACCCTCTCCTTTCCAAACTTCTCCACATACCAGTCATAGCCCTGCAGCGCCCTGGGCAACATCGTACTGATCTCGTTGAACAAGAAACTCCTGGCAGGAGTGCACGACCAACCGCCACACATCCAGAAGCCCGCCCACTCGATCCACTCACAGAGGTAATGCGGAAACAGGACGTAGTTGAACAGCCCGTTCTTGGGCAGCATGTAGAGCTTATCGACGCCCTCGACGGGTTTGTTTTCTCTGGCAGCCTTTTCGTGCTGGATGCGCAGCGCCGAGCGTCGGATCTCGCGCAGGTCGTCGTCGTGGAAGATGTTGCCCAGCAGCGCCCAGCCCCAGACGACGAGGCCGACTTCGATCATGTAGAGGTGGCCGGCCCAGTCTTGCTTTGTCGTCGGGCCGTAGCCTGCTAGCCAGCCGGAGAGGCAGAGGGAGTTTGTGAGATTGAAAGCTGTGGCGCTGAGGAAGACTAGGGGGTGGATCGGGGACATGGACGGGTTCAGAAGCAGGGGCGCGATGATGGCGCGGTAGAGGTAGTGGATCGTGTATAGGGTTGCCATGGTCCAGTTCTCCCAGGGTAAGCCGTCCGTGATTCCGAGGAGTGGTGGGAGGGTGTACATGTTGTAGAGGAGGGTGATGAAGCCCGGCGCTTCCATGATTGCCCACGCCCATTTACCGGGCAGGTTGAAGCGCGAGTTGATGGATGTCTTGCCTTGGGGGTAGAATCTGGTGAGCCATTGGATTCCGGTGACCTGGCGAAGTGTTAGTCTGTCTTTTGGGGCAGATTGCTTTGGAGAAGAAGAATAGAAAGAAAGACTTACGATGGGGAAGAACTGCCACCAGTAATTCACTGTTTGCCATGTCGCGTACGAAGGCGGCAGGAGACCAGGCACGAGGACCATCTTGACGGCGGCGCCAATGGCTTCTTCCCGTGAATATCTACTGGATATCTGGAATGGCCTTTTCACACTCCTCCAAGACTACTCGGAGTGCATCGACTATCTTTTGAGATGATGCAGCAATGGTAAAAGTGGTGTGAAGCTCGTCGATCTGTTTGTAGTCGAACAAGGTACAATGTCGTCATGAGTCCGAGCTAAGCTAAGCTACTTTATCGATAAGCTTTTTCATCCCTATGTGTACTGTAAGGCAGTATCATTATTGCTGTCGAATTTATCTTATCTCGCAATCCCAAACATTCCAATGCTCAGCGAGGCTATCGGCGCGGTATACACGCTTATCACATCGAGGTAGGAGCAGACGCGGACTCAGCCTTAGAAGCAAAAGGAGGAGCCTATGGCTTTGAGGAGCAGTACGGCCATTGCGAATAGCGCATCTTCTGAGAAGAAAGAGCTGTAGATGTGTGTAAGGCCGTAACGACAGCAATAATGATATCATGGGAGATAATGTCACTTCACGAAGAAACGACATCAGTTCTAACATGCTTGATATCTCCAAATGGGAATGTCTCTCATCAATTAGACGCAAAGTCTTCAAAGCCGGGCTCAGACACTGCAACACGAGTGAGATGATCTTGGCAGATCGTTGGGCTTGCTCTTGGAGTTGATTTTGAACTCGTGACCTTGGAAGGTAGCGATCGCCGAGTCTTCGAATCCTCCGTGGATGTGTTTGTATTGGGTGTTACCTTGGATTTCATTCTACATGTGTTCTTATGGGAGATAGAACGAGTCCTTCTTCTCCTTGATCATGGTGTGCCTGCGCTAGCCATGTCCTAGGCCTGCAGCGACGACGACCACAATTGAGTAGAAGCAAGACTGGACAGTACTGTCCCATTGCAAAGAAGAGAAGATGGCAGACGGAGGTTCTTAAAAACAATACAGAATGAGCGAAGCACTAGCAGAAAAAAAGCCGTGGCTTGGCGCGCATTGCTCTATTATCTAAGCAGATCGCGGGTCAGTGTGGTCTGAGGCAGCAACGGGCAGCCAACTGTGCAACCAAAACACACGAAAGCAAGCGAAAGCGGGACGATCCCATTAAGCGCCTCAAGGGCAAATTCCGCCTTTGACACTAAGAACGCGACGTGGACGCGCTCATTGCCCTCTGTACGCGTCGATTCTCGATTCTCTTGGTGCACGAGGCGCAAAACAACGTAAAGTCGGCTCATTATATATCATCACGCTTCCTCGTCGTGTTTTGCCAGTCCTCTCTTCTCTTCCTGCTACACTCTTTCCTCTCCTCCCCGCCTCTTCCTCTTCCTCTTCCTCTTTGACTACTACTTCACACATATTATACCCATTGATTGAGATTCTTCTTGCTGTTCTCATTCTCCATCTCTTCCTCCATCTCTGATCATCCTCCACACATCTCTTCACCATGTTCGTGTGGAAGCGTGACGGCCGCAAGGAACGCGTCCAGTTCGACAAGATCACAGCTCGTGTGTCAAGGCTATGTTATGGCCTCGACCCTGACCATGTCGACGCTGCCGCCATCACGATGAAGGTCATCGCCGGAGTCTACCAGGGTGTCACCACCGTCCAGCTCGACGACTTGGTACGCTCAGCTTTCCCTGCTACTTGTCTATCATGAGACCAATATCAGCTAACAACCTATTCACAGGCCGCCGAGACCGCAGCATACATGACCACCACACACCCCGACTACGCCATCCTAGCAGCACGTATCGCCGTGTCCAACCTTCACAAGCAGACCAAGAAACAATTCTCCGCCGTCATCACCGATCTCTACAACTACATCAACCCAAAGACAAACAAGGCTGCTCCCATGATCTCAGACGAGACATATGCAACAGTCATGAAGCATGCCGACGAGCTGAACTCGGCCATTGTCTACGACCGTGACTTCAACTACCAGTACTTCGGCTTCAAGACGCTCGAGCGATCATATCTTCTCAGACTCGATGGCAAGGTTGCCGAGAGACCGCAACAGATGATCATGCGTGTTGCTGTGGGCATCCACGGTGATGACATCGAGGCAGCCATTGAGACTTACAACCTCATGTCTCAAAAGTACTTCACACACGCTTCCCCTACTCTCTTCAGTGCTGGTACCCCTCAGCCTCAATTGGCATCATGCTTCCTCATCGACATGAAGGATGACAGCATTGACGGTATCTACGATACCCTCAAGACCTGCGCCATGATCTCCAAGAATGCTGGCGGCATCGGTCTCAACGTCCACCGCATCCGTTCTACTGGTTCTTACATTGCTGGAACCAACGGCACGTCGAATGGTCTCGTTCCCATGCTCAGAGTCTTCAACAACACTGCCAGATACGTCGACCAGGGTGGCAACAAGCGTCCCGGTGCCTTTGCCATCTACCTCGAGCCTTGGCACGCTGACGTCTATTCTTTCCTTGATCTTCGCAAGAACCACGGAAAGGAGGAGGTCCGCGCTCGCGATCTCTTCTATGCTTTGTGGATCCCCGATCTCTTCATGAAGCGTGTCGAAGCCAACAGCACCTGGACCCTCATGTGCCCTCACGAGTGCCCCGGTCTCGCCGACGTCTACGGCGACGAGTTCGAGGAGCTGTACGAGCGCTACGAGCGTGAGGGCAAGGGTCGTGAGACCGTCAGAGCTCAGAAGCTCTGGTACGCCATCCTCGAGGCTCAGACCGAGACTGGTAACCCTTTCATGCTCTACAAGGATGCTTGCAACCGCAAGAGCAACCAGAAGAACCTGGGTACCATTCGCAGCTCCAACCTCTGCACCGAGATCGTCGAGTACACTGCTCCTGACGAGGTCGCAGTGTGCAACCTTGCCTCCCTGGCTCTCCCCACCTACGTCGACATGGCCGAGGAGAGGTACGACTTCAAGAAACTCCACGAGATCACTCAGGTCGTCGTCAAGAACTTGAACAAGATCATCGAGATCAACCACTACCCTGTCCCCGAGGCTCGCAAGAGTAACTTCCGTCACCGTCCCATCGGTCTCGGTGTCAGCGGTCTGGCTGACGCCTTCCTTGCCCTTCGCATGCCTTTCGACTCTCCCGAAGCCAGACAGTTGAACCTTCAGATCTTCGAGACCATCTATCACGCTGCCTTGACTGCTTCTTGCGAGATTGCCAAGGAGCTGGGTCCATACGAGACCTACGAAGGCTCCCCTGTCTCCAAGGGTGAGCTTCAGTACGACATGTGGGGTGTCACCCCCACTGATCTCTGGGACTGGGACGCCCTCAAGGAGAAGATTGCCGCCCACGGTGTTCGCAACTCCCTTCTTGTCGCCCCCATGCCCACCGCCTCGACTTCGCAAATCATGGGTTTCAACGAGTGCTTCGAGCCTTACACCTCCAACATCTACTCCCGACGTGTCCTGTCCGGGGAGTTCCAGGTGGTCAACCCTTGGTTGCTCAAGGACCTTGTTGAGCGCGGTCTCTGGACCGACAACATGAAGAACCGCATCATCGCCGACGGCGGTTCCATCCAGCGCATCCCCAATATCCCTGATGACCTCAAGGCTCTGTACAAGACTGTCTGGGAGATCAGCCAGCGCCACATTGTCCAGATGGCTGCCGACCGCGGTGCTTTCATCGATCAGTCTCAGTCACTCAACATTCACATGAAGGACCCCACCATGGGCAAGATCACGAGTATGCATTTCACCGGCTGGAAGCTTGGTCTCAAGACCGGCATGTACTACCTTCGCACCATGGCCGCTGCTGCACCCATCCAGTTCACCGTCGACCAAGAGATGCTCAAGGTCGAGGACACCAACGTCAGCCGCACTCCCGCCAGCAGGAAGCGAGTCGTCCAGAGCGGCACCGCTTCTCCAGCACCATCTCCTCGTCCCATGTACATGTCCAAGACTCCTCAGAACTCTGCAGCCCCCAACGGTGTCCCGACGCCGACGCACACCCCGCCTCCTGACTCGGAGAACAAGCGCATCTCGCTGCCACCCAAGGAGAAGTCTGTCATGGACATCCCTCACTTCCCTGCTGATCTCGAGGAGGGTGACAGCCCCAAGGTCATCGCGCTCGATGGCGCAAAGGGACTGCCGGATGACGAGCTCCCTCAACCTTCTCTCGATAAGCCAACTCAAGTCGAGGATGTCGAGGATGAGAGCAAGGACCGCGAAGGCGACATTTACGCCGATGCTGTTCTCGCATGCAGTATCGAAAACCCCGAGTCATGCATCATGTGCAGTGGTTGATCCACTCCAATGCTACGCATGACTAATGGTGTATGTTTCTATTCGGTTGTAATATGGGGATATATCGCGAAACGAGTGATATAGAAGACGAGTGGCTCCTCTTGATGACTTTTGGCGTACTTTGTTTTTTCGGGCAGGCAACCGTTTTGGCTGGGAGGGATTCATACCAAATGAGATTCGACGGCGCTCTTATAGTTTTGTAGTGATAGTTAGCTTCTTCAAATGCATAACGTACCTTACAAACTTTTAGTTTCCTCCTGATCTCGTTTTTGTGCGCAGTAATTTCCAGCTTGATGTTTTGCATTCACTGCCGTCTGCCGAAACTCATCCCACACGACTCTTGAACCTTGCTCTAACACTCATCCCATCTACAACAATCTCACCTCCGAGCTATTGATCATTCTTACAAACAATGGGACGTTTACCAATGAAGCTCCTTGATGTGGACGTCACTTGCAGGCATTTATCATGGTCTCCTCTATTTCATGCATCTCTTTGATTAAGCCTACTACTGTAGCAAGCATGGTTACGTATATGAGCAGATACCCTACGTGGATAAGATGCTCTACGATTTAGTCTCGACTTAACACCAGGCCAGGAGCACGCACCAGCATTCACACTCGGACGTAAGAGGAACATCTCTCAATTTGCGAGCTTGTGTTCTTCCTTTCGACATGTCTAAAGAGAGGTACGGTTCGTATTATTATATGGTGGGAAGGGAGAGCACGTGCAGTAGAGATGCCAGACTTCGTAGACAGGGTTGCCATTGAGATTTGACCCCTGAATCTTCGTTGATGCAAAGGGGTATCAAAGATGCCAACGGCATTACCGAAACATGGGGGATTGTACATTGTCTCTCGTATTTTCTGCTGCATCTATCTTTCTGATATCTTGATGGACAGGAATATGTTCCAAGGATCAAGAAGACTGTGACTGATGTTTTGGCTACTGCATTGGCTTCAATACAGGGTACTGCATAATCATGGCATGCATCACCTGTCTGAAAGTATCATGGTCGGAGATGGTCTGAAATATATATGTCGAAGACCGCGTTTCGTGCTTGAAATTACTAGCACCCTCGTGCCTCGGCAGATCCGCTATGATGGTCCGCAAGGACGACACCGCGGTCCTCGTACGGGGAAGCTAGTTATATCGTACTATATCGAAATACTCGAGGAGCATACTTACGGCATTAATGCTATCAAGATCTGATTAACTTGATAATCGAGATGATCACACTAGCTACCGTACGCAGCCTCAACGAGCAAGATCAACATCAGCCGTCCATTGACAGTGGAACGAATCCTCAGTACCTTACGAAGGGCTACCTCACTACGCCATCCTCTCTGAATACGACTGGCTTGCATTCTATATACCATCCAGTCTTGCAAAGGAAGGAACGACGCTGGGACTGAGCGTTACAACTCGCCTTTTGAAAAGGACATAACGCCGACGAATCAGGATGACGCGTTTCGACCACCACTCGCTGCAACTAACTTGACTGCTCAAAGCGAACACACTTCAGGTATTGGCTGGATGGGTGTTGCTCTACGCACGGGTATAGCAACGTATTCTCACTAAGTGGCTCGAAATAGAAACGAATTTTCTCGGTGTTGATGACTGAAAAGTGTCAGGTGAGTGAGGTGAGTATATCTTCTCGTACTGTCCTCAAGGATTTCTTTCTTGCTTCACGATACTTTCGTTCTCCATACCTGAATTCATCAAATTATAGAGCATACTTGTCTTGTCCTTTGAGAATACATTCACGCATATACACATACATATACACAAGAACACGAGAACACAACACCACAAGCACACAACCTCTGCAATTCATTGCAACTCTTCACCTCTTCGTATTAAGCATATTCAGCGTTACGTCGCGTTACGTCAAAACGCCAGCTATACATATAAGGCTCCATCTCACTTCAATTACTTTCCAGAAAGCGAATCACTCATCACCACTGTAGCAGGCTTCAGTTGCAACATTCTTGCTTCCAATCCACGCAATGACAAATCCGTGGGATTCCAGCAAAGATTGGAGAGCGGCAGCTCGGCCGGTGTCCAAGGCAAGTATCACACCAGGCCCAAGACCCTCTAATGTCAAGCTCCCCAGAAGTGGACAAATACTCTGGTTAGGCCGCGAGGACTCCGTGCCTGAGGAGTCAATATTCAAGCGAGAGTTCGTCCCTAATGGTGGCTTGCCCTGGTGTCACCCTGTGCTCGTGACCTCGGTGGACGAGATCTCCGAAACATTGACGTTCTCAATGTTGACTTCAGGAGTCATGGTCAAGAAATCTCTTGATCCAGATTGGCCATCGAGATACATGCCGATACAGCATGATCAGCGACCCGATCACGTGGAGGATCCTCGCAAGTTTGTGGACAGTCAAGGCAACTACTGGCAACATCCGACGTGCAGCGTTCCCCTTTTGCACCTGCAAGAAGGACAACAGATGTCTCTCCCTTCATGTGTCAACATCAACTCGGAGTACACGATTGAGTGGTGCTATCTTCGATACGTCAAAGAGAAAAGCTGCTTAGCTCTCACTGAGCGCTCTATGTTGGACCTGGTCATCTACAAGCGCGACCGCATATCTCAAGAGGGGGCTAGTGAGATGTATAAGAATGGGTGGGACTCCAGACAGTTGAAAGATCCATTTTGGCTGGCAGAGGGCGCAACCTTCGAGCCCCTCTGCGGGTCATCCTCGCCCGTGTCTCGTCCCCTTTTTCCGGCACTCTCGGCTACCTCCTCCATCTCCCTCTCAGGGTCGCCATCAATCACTCCACTGACCACGCCCTCATCAACCCCGCCGCCTTCTCGACCGTCCTCACCTCAGGAGCCCAGCACTGCCGCTGCTGGACGTTATGTGCTTCCGGGGCGGCGAGACTTCAGTAGATGGGCCGGCAGGTAGGAGGTAGAAACAAAGCCAGGGCCAGCAGGGAGACCAGGCAAATGACGACAGGCATGACCAGACGACAGGGCTACTCCAGCGACTCTCCGCTTCTGGACAACAACACACACTTTCAGCAACTTCGCCTGCCATCCGAAGACCACGCTGTTGAAAAGTCATATTGCATCCACTTCAAACGAACAGCCACATCGCAAGCTGGAATCACACTTTCTCTTGCCACACTACGGCTTCTCGCTACGAGAGGCCTCCGATAGACTCAGTCGCCCCAGCAGTGATGGCCTCCACCCCGTCCAGGGCCGTGTGACGCAAAATCCGACAATGACTCGGACGCCAACAAGACAAACTCGCTCAATCGGATCCTGCGCTGAGCTATTGGATTCTTATCTTCGACATTAACAGCGACTTCGACTTCAGCTCTACAATGGGTATTGACAGAGGGCACTGGAGCACACATGTCCATTAAGTGCTATGCCTCACTCGGACCAAATAGCGACCTCTTTTCAGCTCTCCGGTCAATTCTGGATGAGGGCACTGGAATCCACAATCAAAGGAGTGCTTCGCTTCACTCATGACCAAATATCGACTGCTTTTCCGCTCTTTCGTTAATCAACGATAGGGAGCACTGGAACGAATGCATATCGGGGGTCCTCATCTGTATGGGAATAGCGGCAATTTACAGGGGATCCTCAGAGTTGATTACTTCGAATGACAGCAATCTAAATGACTGCTGAACAACAATCACGAGGACCTCACTACGGGGGGATTGGCGGATCTACTGGGTATCAGCGTCATGGTGGACAGGATCATGGGATGATACTTGTGAGAGTATCTGATATCATCACAGGAATGATAATCGAATCTTGGGTGATTGATGGAATGCACAATGCGAGATGTTACAGGAAGACCACTCCCAGGTCACCGCGACGATCTCGTTTAAGATCTATACTGCATGAGTTACTACGCTACTTAACATAATGCAAGTCAATCCAGTCTTGCTCGGATCAACCGAGCAGCCCTCGAACGAATTTTCCATATCGTGATTTTTGTGAGGCACGTGCGACTTTTACTTATAGGAAGAGCTACAAGTATATAGCCGTCTTGAGGTATTCAGGAAAGAGTTGTCGCGGCATGAAGTGCTTTTACAGTATACACAGCATAGACCATTCCTCTCTCAGTGAGACATGCACACATGCGCAGTCATGCAGGGACACAAGATTCGCCCAAGATCTCCTAGAGTGTAATGCGGAATCAACCGGATGGTCGGGTGCAACCCTTGCCTCCAGCTCTGTCACATGCAAAATGCAAATAGCCAATTCTGCGGCGTGAGCGTCGGAATTAAGAGTGGCGTCCGGGATATGGGGAGGGCCAGGCCTTCCTGCGCCCTTTGACCCTCTCCATTGGGGCGGAGATAACAGCAAAGAGGGGAGATAAAGGTAAACGGCGGAGATGGAAGGCAAAAAGCGTTGGTGTTTTTCGTGTTTCGGCGACGCGGATTGGAGAGAGCAAAAAAAAGAGGGTTGAGCGGAAGCTTCTCCCATGGGATTTCCACTCCGAGTCGCTCTCACGGACTGGAGATCTCTCTTGCTTTGTGCCTTTGCCATTCACTGTGAGTCTCGGTTGGTCCAACGAGGTTTGAGCTTTGATACCCGTCCTTCTCCTCGCCCGCCGCCGCCGCTCTCGCCCGCGTTTTCCTGTGTGCCTTGTTTCAGTATTTGTCGGCCTTTCGCTCTTGCTTCTCCTGCATACACACACACACGATCATTCACTCTCTTCGTACGAGGCACACGACCGAAAGAAAATAACATTGAATAAGACCAAAAAATAATAATAGAGCTTATTTCGACTGTTTCTTTACTGGAACAACTCGCGACTCTATCATCTGCCTGCCACTATTTTATCCAGCACAGGAAAATACCCGAGCTTTATACTTTGATTCATCGTTCTTGACTGAATTGTTGAATCTGCTCGCGTCAAGCCGTATATCTATATTCATACATACAGACTTCGCATATCGCTATCCCTCCGGCTTTATTCGTCTTTCGCACGCACATCAAAATGAAGTTTTTCGAGTCAAAACACGAGTTCGAGTACTCGTGGGATGAAGTGTCGACCGCCAACTGGAGGAAATACTGTCCTTGGAACGAACAGAGCACGCACGTTATCGCCGTCGACACCCTTGCGCGCCACGTAGATGCCGAGACTGGTATTGTGAGTGATTCCGCAAAAACACCCTGAAAATAGTTATAGGAGACTAATAATCACAACAGCTCCGAACAGAACGTCTCATCACCTGCAAGCAATCCGCACCCAAATGGCTCAACTCCTTCCTCGGCGGCCAAGAAGTATCGCATGTCTTCGAAACCTCTTACGTCGACCCAAAGGCAAAGAAGGTCACCATGTGCAGCCAAAACATGACCTGGTCAGATCTGCTTTCCGTCCGCGAGACAGTCGTCTACCGCCCCTCGGCCGCATCTCCGCATAACCGCACGACCTTTGATCAAAGCGCACAAGTCATCGCTTTCTGCGGCGGATGGCAAAAGATCAAGAACAGCATCGAGGACTTTACCGTCGAGCGCTTTCGTCAGAACGCCATCCGCGGAAGAGAGGGCTTCGAGGCTGTCCTCGAAATGAGCAGAAAGGTCTTTGCTCTCGAGCGGGAAAGACAGCGCATTGCCATGGTTGCATAAGCCGCTGCGCGATCTCTGCCTTTACTCGGTCTATTGTCTTTTGCGACCGCTATTGCATCTCATCTCACCGGCACCAAGCCGTCCAGCCAGCCGCATCAACAGCGTCTAGCGCTTCACCCTGCTGCTGCTTGAGTCGCCCCACTTCATCGCTACTTTCATGCATTATTACATCTGCGTTCTAGCAACGGCGTTACTGTTTTTGGTTTTGGGGTGGGAAACAAAAAGAAAAAGCATCTTTGGGGATTTCGCAGGCGCATATCTGAAGTTTTTGTCTTTTCCTCTTTCAACCAAGATTCCCCGACTCGCAAAAAGTCCAAATCCGAAGTTTCTGTTTACAAATCTCTGCGCTTGGGACGGGCAACGAGCGATCACGACTCTGCTTTTTTTGTTTTATCAATCGACTCGAAAGAGGGGCTTTCTGATTTTATTAGATTAATGCGCGCACAGACTCGAAGGGAAAATGGATGGGAGCGGACACAAGATGAATGAGCTGGGGTTCATGTCTATGGGAATACTCTTTCTCTGCTGTGATCAGGGAGGGCGTCCTATTGATCGACGAGAACCTATTATTCATTTTGTCACTTCTCTCTTCTCCCTTTTGTGGTAGATCCAGAACGTCTCAGCTGTACTATTATACTAGATGGCTAAAGAAACCCTCCTGCAAAACAAACACAAAGCAATTCCGAATATATTCGCTTCTCCCATATCTTCTCTTCTCGCTTCTAGTGTGACATCTAGTAGTCGTGACCATCAGGCCATCTCACGCTTGTGACTACACGCCCAAGCAAAGAAGATGTCACTATATACGTGCAACCAGCCCCTCCTCTCCTATCCACTTCTCTAACCCTCCATCTACAAACACTCGATATCCACAAGCGCGCCCCTGACGCCATCTCGCAGCTGACAGAAATACAGCTCCTCCTCACAGAACATCCAAATGCCCTCCTCGCCGCCCTTGCCTCTACTGAAGCAGAAATTCGCACACACGGCACCCGTGACAATCTTGCCCAGCAGCGTGCCGCGTGCATCCCAGACATGCACGCCATCTCCACAGCCCGAGTAGACATTGCCTTGCGTGTCGCATTTGATGCCGTCCGGCACGCCCGTGTCGCAATACGCGAAGACGCGACGGTTCGCCAGCCGCGTGCCGTTGTCCACGACGTCGTACTCGTAGATGGTGGCCGGCAGCCGCGGGTTCATGGAGAAATTGTGGCCGTCTTTGGGGCCGCCGTCGTGCGCTTGACAGGCGCCTGTGTCGGTCACGTAGAGGTGCGTATAGTCGGGACTGAAGCACAGCCCGTTGCATTGGCTGAAGCCGTCGGCGACCATCCACATTTGGCCTGTCGAGGGGCTGAATCTGTAGATTTGAGAGGGGAGGTCTGGGGACGGGCGGAAGGCTTGCTCGTAGCCGTAGGTTGGGTCCGTGAACCAGAGTTCGTCGTTGGATTGGTGGATCACGACGTCGTTGATGCTGTTGAAGGGGCGGCCTTGGAAGTTTGTCGCTAGGATTTCCGAGGATGGGGATGAGGGAGTGGGGTCCACGAGGACGAGGGCTGAGGGGGTGGTATGTGAGCCTTGACTGCAGTATAGGATCTTGTCCTTGTAGTTGCATGCGCCGTTGGGTTGCACGACGTCGGCGTGCTCCACTTTGCTGACCGTGTGCGGCGCTGAGTGCTCGACGCTGTAGATGTGGATGGGATCACAGGTTTGGAAGTTTGCAGTAAAGTAGATCTTGTCGGTGCGTTTGATGTATACGCCTGCTTCGTGCGCGAATTGGTACTCTCGGGATTGGATCCGGGTCAATTTGGCGTCTTTGACTATGTCCGCGAACCGGGAGTCGTAGACCGCGAAGCCCTTGTAGCCTTCCACTGCTGATTTGGCATAGTCGAGGTCTTGAGCGGCCCGTTTGAGATCGACTGTCACAGTCTTCGCCTCGATCGTCACTGGACTGCTTTCAGTGTGCTCGTGAGCGTGTCGATCTGTCTTCAATTGAGCTGCCATTTCTGAGGATCGAGTTGGTCGTTATCTCGAGTTCTTGTGATGCAGATGTTCTGGTCTCACCAATCGTCCACCAGATGCTTTGGACCAATGGAGTATAACAGAGAAGATGGGACGAAATGCTCCTGGCGAGACAATACTTGCTCCACAGTATGTCAAGTGTGGGGGAGGTACAGTTCATATACTTGCTCCACATAAAAGGCGCCGACTAAATATATATCACGAGGCCAACCTTGCCCACCAATGAACGCTGGCCATTCTCTTTCTAGCGGATGCATCTTCTACCTTGACTCTCTCCAAATGTGTATAGAAACAGTGCCTTCGGCCATGACAGGACGGTAGATTACTTCAGCTTGAGGTTCCGTCATTGAAACAAACTCCAAGTCCGGTATGGAAGACTTTATCGTCAACAACAGGAGGAATGGTTCCTCTCGGGGCGGCAGTAACGGAGAAACGTTGGACAGACAAGCATACCTCGGTTCGGTTTCCCCACAGTCATATGGTAGCTTTAACCCCGCAACAAAGACTCCATGTATGAACGTCCCAGTAATAGCGATCAACATAGCATATATATAATCATTCCCGGACGAGAATAAGGGACTTAAGCATGTGGATATCCAGCATCCAGTGAAAGACTCGTCAGCTTCGTACATCTTACCAAACTCTCGAAAAGAAATTCGTTCTGTGATCATCTCACAACCCTCTAGACACCCAATATCATCTGTAAAACATGGGTAAAACAGCGCAACCATGCTACGTCCTAGGCGTGGGCATGACCAAATTCATCAAGCCTCGTGGCAAAGTCGACTACAACGAGCTCGGTTTCGAGGCAGGTGTCAAGGCCATGCTGGATGCTCAGATCAACTACGACGAGGTCGATCAGGGCGTGGCCTGCTACTGCTATGGTGACAGCACCTGTGGTCAGAGAGTCTTCTATCAATTCGGTATGACACAGATACCCATCTACAATGTCAACAACAACTGTAGTACTGGATCGACTGGGATAGCCTTAGGCCGCCAGATGATCTCATACGGCGCAGCAGACTGTGTGCTTGTTGTTGGCTTCGAGAAGATGGCCCCGGGAAGCTTGCAGAGTGCCTGGAACGATCGAGTTAGCCCTACTGGCACAACGACTGATATGATGAAGGCTACCAGGGGCATCACAAACGCTCCCGGTGCCGCTCAGATGTTCGGAAATGCTGGGCGCGAGTACATGGAGAAGTTTGGTGCGAGAAAGGAAGACTTTGCCGAGATCGCCAGAATCAACCACGAGCATTCGAAAAGGAACCCTTACTCTCAGTTCCAGGACGAGTACACTTTGGAGCAAATCATGAATTCAACAACCATACACGAGCCTCTCACGAAGTTGCAATGCTGCCCAACTTCGGATGGTGGTGCGGCAGCAGTCTTGGTCTCTCAAGAGTTTCTAGACGCTAGACCTGACCTCAAAGACCAAGCCATTCTCATTGCCGGTCAATGCATGGCGACTGACGCGCCGTCGCTCTTCTCTAGAAGCAGCATAGATCTTATGGGATTTGAGATGACCAAAGTAGCAGCCGAAAAGGCCTTGGCGGAAGCTCAAACGTCTGCTTCCGACATCAAAGTGTGTGAGCTGCATGATTGCTTCTCCGCAAACGAAATGATCGTCATCGACTCGTTAGGCTTGAGCGAGCATGGCAAAGCGCATCAAATGGTACGAAAGGGGGACATCACTTATGGAGGACGGATGGTGATCAACCCGTCTGGAGGATTGATCTCCAAGGGCCACCCGCTCGGCGCCAGTGGCATCGCGCAGTGCGCCGAGTTGGTATGGCACCTTCGTGGCTGGGCAAACAACAGGCTGGTCGAAGGTACAAAGGTTGCACTGCAACACAATCTTGGTCTTGGTGGAGCTGTTGTGGTCACAGTGTATAAGAGAGCAGATGGAAAACTTGCCACGCCAGTGGACTCGCAAACTGTAGGCAAAATCAACAAGTTGGGCTATAACCCAGCGGTCGAAGCGAAAGGCTTCACAAAGTCACATGCGGACCAGGTATGCAGCAAACAGTACAGGAGTGAGTGGGCGTTGGCCGGGACGCAGCAGAAGGTTGAGTCTCGATTCTGAAGGAGGAATATGCAAATAACGCGGTAATTCGCGCATATGCTCGCAGTCTGAGGATTGCTACGATGTAATGCAAGGGTATCAATAATTGTTCAAGTATGTCGAGCTAGAGGCGCACAGTTCAGCACTCAAGCACCTGGAGATCAAGCCGACGCCTTTCCCGGGTCATGCTTGATGCTCCAATGATTGGTCTTCCCGCCAGTGTGGTTTCTATGCGTCCGGACGAAGATGCATAGCTCATACGGCTTGTGCCTGGCCATCAGCCTCGCCGGAATTGACCTTCTTGCCAGTCTTCTTGATCTTCTCGAGCACCGTAGTGTAGTCCAGGCCGTCTTCGGTGGTGATGAATGCGGTCTGAGTGTCTAACGACACATCGTATGATTTTACGCCTACAGCAGAAAAAGATCAGCGCTGGGGTGTCGAAGAATTGTGATTCCGAAGTAAGGTATTTACCATCGAGCTTCTTGAGCACACGCTCGACAGCGCCGGAGCAACCCCCACAGGTCATGGTGACGTTGAACTTGTAAGTGTGCTCAGCCATAGTGTACCGGCAATGCAATCGAGTGAATATGTGGATTGAGTTATCGACAAAGAGAGCGCAAAGTTTGGTCTGGAGTGTCTAAAAGGCAATAACCTCAAGGGGGGCAAGGGGCGGCTATATAAGCCATACCGGAGTAAGGCACGACGTTTGTAATCGAGCGGAATCCAGAGACCGCGTGCACTCCGAAACAGCCACGGGATGGCGTGCGACACGATAGATCAAACGCGCTTGTAGCACAGCACCGTGTTGCAGTGTAAGAGCCGAATAAACAAACTCAAATGACCTCGATATTGATATATCTATGCTACTTATCGATCTGCAGGTTGGCCTGTGATAAACAAGGCGAGACACACGAGCCTCGACAAGGCTACCTGTTCCGCCCTCGACCTGTGTAGTTGTTTTACATGTGTTCCTTCTAATCACCGTTACTGTATCCCTCCAGAAGCGGGCGGACTCCGCCAAGTTCTATGCCAAGCCAGCCCTGGAATATGAAAATCGACCCCGCGAAAGCATGACGTGCGCTTTCTAGAAGGTCAACAGCTGGAGATAATTACGGGATACTCGCACGCCTTCCTTAGTCGCACAGGACAGTTGCTTAATCGAACCAGAAAAAAGACATCCTACCACCTTTCACATAGGTATCTAGGTCTAGTAAGGCGTGAATGTACACGGCAGGCTCCCTCACTTCGTTATTCTGCCGATACAGCAGGTCGCTGTCTGGCAGGCATGGCCTCGTATGTCAACCGACTTTCATTCTCTTGAATCATCTCGAACCTCTATACTGATACCAACAAGAAATCTTCTTCAATTGCCCTTCCGTCGCACTCACAATGTTGCCGTCAGCGGGGCTCTCAAGCAGTATATCTCTTCCAAATATGATCAACATCCGGATATGTTCAAGAATGACCTCGAATCTATCGACCGATTGCGACACGCCGCCGTTCATGCGCTGGAGCCTCACGCGAGCGGAGTGCGCAAGCTGCAAGCATATGCTGCTCAACTTGTCTGGATGGGCGGCAAATTCCCCGTGGATGTAGGCGTCGAGTTCGTCTGGTATCCGGCGTTAGGCTACAACACACAAAGACCAATATCTCAGGACAACATCCGCTTCGAGCTCGCAAACATCCTGTTCAATCTCGCAGCCATGTACTCGCAGCTCGCCATGGCTTCCAACAGAAATAGTCTCGATGGTCTGAAAGCTGCTTGCAATTACTATTGTCAGTCAGCAGGTGTCTTGTCTCACTTGAAGACCACAGTAGTCCCAGAGATGCGAACGACACCTCCGGAGGACATGGACACGAATTGTCTGGAGAGCCTCGAGCTACTGATGCTCGGTCAGGCTCAGGAGGTCTTCTGGCAAAAGGCTTGTCGAGACGGACTCAAGGATGCCACAATAGCCAAGTTGGCCGCAAAAGTCACCGACTTCTATAGTGAGGCTGGTGACTGGGCTATCAAGAGCGATGCTATCAGCAGCGAGTGGATACACCATATGAACGCGAAGCACCATCATTTTGCTGCCGCTGCTCAATATCGAGCCGCGTGTGATTGTCTGGAGAAGAGAAAATATGGCGAAGAGGTGGCGAGGCTGAAGGACAGTCTGAGCTGCGTCAACGAGGCCTTGAAGGAAGCCAGATACGTGAATAAGAGAGTGCAAGACGACCTGAATGGACTGAGGAGCAAGATTACCGAAGATCTCAAACGGGCCGAGAAGGACAACGACATGATTTACCTAATCCCTGTGCCACCCAAGTCAGAACTCAAGATCCTTGACAGAGTGAACATGGTTTCTGCAAAGGTGCCGAAGGAGGTTTCGGATTCGTCAAGTATGTTGGGAGACCACGGCGAGCTTGGAAAGCCTTTGTTTTCCAAATTGGTCCCTTACTCGGTTCACGTGGCTGCAAGCATCTACGCAGACAGAAGAGATCGACTTGTAAACGATAGCATCATACAAGAGCTAGATGCTCTGACCATGAAGATACACGAGCTCATGAAGTCGCTCAATCTTCCAGGCTCTTTGCAAGCATTGGAGAAGCCTTTGGGCATACCGCCCAGTGTTGCTTCTCACGCTGAGGAAGTCCGCCAACAGAATGGCTTCCACCGCTTGCAGGCTGCTGTAGCTGATACAGAGAAACTCAAAGCGTCAGACAGTACAGTCTATCAAGAAGGCGTAAACATGCTTCGTTCTGAGGCCGCGGAAGACGAGCAAGCGCGAAGAAAGTTCGGCACAGATCGGTGGAATCGACTGCCATCACATGAGGCTGTACCAAAGCTTTACTCACAGGTCACTGATATCGAAGGCTACTTGAGACAAGCCGGCAACAGCGACAGACTGATCCAAAAAAAGATGAAGGAAAACGAAAGCCTCATCCGTCTGCTCGGTGGTACAGACCGTGATCTTGAGGACTACGTACCTAGTAGCAGACGCGCTGCACTCACGGCCAAGGTGGAGCTTGAAGCAAACAACCTACGTGCCGCGTTGAACGAGGTTACAAGGCTCGAGAACCGTCGTAGACGTAAGATCGAAGACCTACGCGCCAAAGCAAAGGCAGATGACATTCATCCTGATCTGCTAAGGCAGGCAGCACGCCTGGAAAGAGAGTTCCCGATGCAGACCATCGAAGCGGTACAGTTCGAGGACTTCTTCGATGCAAGGCTGGACAAGTACTCCGCCGATCGAGCCGACATCGCTCAAGAAGAACGACAGCAAGACGAACTTCTATCGCAGCTACAGCGTGCCAACGGTACTCTCAATATAGCGCGCAAGGGAGATTCTTCAACAAGGGAGCGTGAACAGGCGCTTCAAAACCTCGAGAATGCGTTCCTCGCCTACAAGGAAATCATTTCAAACATTGACACGGGCCGCAAATTTTACAATGACCTTGCCGGCATAGTGACGCGGTTTAGAGATGAGTGCCGGAATTTTGTATACCAGCGACGAGCCGAAGCAGCCACCATGGAATCAGATCTCAGTATGGCCATGGCGCAAATGAGTTTACATCACGCGAACCATACCAACCTCCGACAGCAGAAGCAACAGGAGACACTTTTGCAACATCAATCACCAATGTCGAATGTCCCCCGTACAGATCCTATTACTGCTCCAATGCCCACGAGGGCAAACGTTGTTCCGCCGCCTGTAGCTGTGGCACCAGCACCAGCGCCAGGGATATGGACCCCGGAAATGGGCATTAAATTTGGCGGTACTGGCAATCCTGCAGCAGTGCCGGCAGCTATGAACGGTGACTTCCGTGGAGATCACTCGGACAACAGGTGGGATCCGTCCAAAGGGGTGCAATTTAGGTAGTAGTTTGGAATCAATTCGTTGCATAGCCACGATGCATGCGGGCGTTGCGCGCTCCTGAGCACTGAACTCTGCCTTGGCTGTCCTATCGTTGGGAAACTCCCAAGAATAGAGTTAATACCAGTTCGCCTAACGAACTAAACGGTTTTGATGTTGTCAGATCCCAGTATCTAGATGAGTCCGACAAGCTTTGATGATCATATATACCTCTATACACCGATCAGATCTGTTCAGCATAAGGATGAGCCCAGCTCTTCGCCGAACCAAAAAATCATGGTAGTCATGGCCTTACGACGGTGTCCTGGACCGGCTCCTTTGACCGTCCGCTATGAGATCGCTAGCAATATCATATCGCAGCGCATCGCAAAGCTTCTTGTACCTTGCCCGTCCATTAAGTTTGACAGTCATTCCTAAGCATCGCAACAAGAGCCCGCAGATTGCACGAGAGCCAAGGTACCCTCTGTTCAAGTTACCGAGACTCAAAGTCTATTCAAGGTATCTCTTCGGCGCTCTGGATCACATTCAAAAAGTGCTCAACGGCTGTCATGTGCGTAACTTTATTGACGCCTCGAGAAGTTGGTCCGAATGCACCCACTCATGCGAATTCTTGAGCATTGCGGTGCATACCGCTGGTGCAAGTACAGTACCATAATATCTCGCATATTACATCGAGGATACGGCCCCACCCGTTCTAGGGGTCAGACTTGTAGAAATTACGAGGGACCACCAGGCTAGCGAACATTAATTCTTCATTAGGTTGTCTCGAACAAAGGATCATCGACAATTGTGAAGTCGATGTTCATCGATCAATAAGCACCTGTGGCTTTTTCGTCGCTTCCGGTACCACTTTTCAGGAGTATTCAGCTCTCAGCGTGGGCTACTGTACATTCCTTGACCGCGAAACGTCTAGCCTCTGAATGCTCTCCCTCCTGAATGTAGCGTCGCATAAAGCAGCAAGGTATAATATTTAGTAGTACTCAGCAGGTGATTGGGCACATCGCGTGAATGTGTGCCTTGGTTAAGACCTAAGCGAAAATGTTAACCGTCACCAAAAGTAGCTAGCTGACGCCTGTCGCCTGCGAGCCACGTATACAGTATTCGCAATGATAGTGAGTGATCTTGTGCCCATTCGTCGATGGCTAGCATATCTTAGACTAACCTCGTCGCAGAACTAACACTGTTCCGAAAGTACCTTGCTTTGGCGTTGCGCTCGGATGCACCGTTCGCCGTCAGGCTCCGATTCCAAGTAAGTATGACCTTGACTTTCTGATTCGTAGACGTATCAGACGTCTCTTACTCGGGACGCATTACTAGCAGATTACTAATGACTGTGGCAGTGTTGTAGCTATCCCAGTAGATGGACATGACAGGCCTCATCATGTGTTGTGTTATACCTCAAGTTGTTCATCATGTTTCTCGGAAGAAATGGAAGCCGGGAACAAATGTTGAATTAAGCTTTTCACAGGGCAGCACCCTGCGGAGCTCGGCAAGTCCAATGATGGAAGCCCTGACAAAGTTGCGGAACACGGATCCGCCAGAACAAGCGATTGCTCCCAGTTGCCCTGTATCCACTGAAGACTGGGGCTGGACGGCTTGCTCGTAGGATCGGCGAGACGATCTTTCTCCACCAGCCCAGTGCCAAGGCATCATATACAGTCTGAGCCTCAGTGTTCGCCACCTACTCATAATGACTGTCATTGTAACATTGACTGGACTGGGACACTCAGGCGGGAACTCGGCGATATGACTCGCCTGGGCGTTTCTTATATGCAAGTACCTGGGCTTGGCGCAGCCCCTACCGACGCTACCGCAAGGCATACTCGAGGATCCGCCAAGTATCCGCCTTTAGCAGGTCGTCTCTGCCAAGCGCCCAAACGGTGGTGTATTTGCCCATCTCACTTGGAAGCTTATGTTCTTGAGAAAGCCATATTTGTCACACGGCGATCGTGCTTGCCAGACCATGGAGGGACAATTGTTCGCCGCTCTGTCTGACAAACGTCTATTTTGCCATGGTCGAGTACCTTACCGAGACTTCTCGTCTCTTCACATTCCCTGAGTCCTCCAATGTGATAGCGTCTTCATAATAATATATTGACTATCCCATTCTTCGACACAATCGTTCTTTTTTCTTGAGGCTCATTTCATTCTGTGATCATTTTCTTTGAAATTTCATCTCAAACCACTAACTTTCTTTGAATCCTTGGCCACCGGCTCGTGCTTCTCTGGTAGTGAGCTGCCCTTGCAAGTCTGGTATTTCTAGCAGAGTCGTCTTCGTGATGACCCCGCGGACACTTCTTCCCAAGGATGAACAGGGTTCGAGCGCGGGCCGCGACAGCACACCTCCAAAATCATCAAAGAGAAAAGCTGTTTCATCAGCGTGTATCCCATGCCGCAAGCGCAAGAGCAAGGCAAGAACAAGATCGAATCTTTGTATTGTTCGATTGCTGACTCTCAATCCAGTGCGATGGTGGCTTACCCTCTTGTTCAACATGTGTAGCTGTCTACCGCACAGAGTGCAGTTATGATCAGGACACTGATCACCGTCGGAAAGGCGCACTACGGAAGGACATCCACTCATTACAGGCCAAGAACAATGCTCTAGATGTTATTGTGAACTCTCTGCGATCTATGTCAGAGTCAGACGCATCGACTCTTGTGCAAAGCATCCGGCGAGGAGACCGACTCGACACGCTTGCCGATACTCTTAGTGCTGGTAATCCCGAATTGAATCTGCGTACTCTTGACACTGATCTCTCAGAACAAATCGGTACTCCGAGTAGTAGTTTCCATGGGTCGACACCCTTGCAGTCAACGAGTAGCTCGAGGAGCCCTAGTGAGCGGCACCGGACAGGGCAACAACCTCAAGAATCACAGCCAGATAGACCTGACGTCTGGTTCCGCATACCACAGGATGCCGAATTCGTGCAGCACTTGCTTGACCTATACTTCTCCTGGGTACATCCTAACAATGCTTTCTTCTCAAAAGAGCTGTTCCTAAAGGACATGTCCCACGGCCGCTCGAGATATTGTACCCCGTTATTGATCAATGCCGTACTGTCCATGGCATGCTTCTTCTCCGATCGCCCAGCTGCAGGAACAGCAGGCGATTATTTCTACAAAGAAGCAACAGAGCTCGACAGACAGACAGATGAAGCATCTCTATCGGCTGTGCAAGCAATAGCGGTCCTAGCTATGAGGGAGGCATCAGCAGGCCGGGACCATGTCAGCTATCGGCTATCCGGTAGATGTATACGCATGGCTATGGAATTGGGTCTCCACCTCAAGGATCCACCAGAGACCCAACAGGGGTTTCGCGCCACGGACACCGAGTTGCGAAAGATAACGTTCTGGGGCATCTTTAATTTGGAAATGTGAGGAGCACCCAGTCCTACTCGCCACGCCTCTCGGCCAGTTTATGTATCCATTGCTTTGCGAAAGAGCTTGCTAACGTTGTGCGACAGGTGCTGCTGTCTCTGTGTCGGCCGACCGTCAGCGTTGATGAGTAACGCCATCAGCTTGGACTTGCGTAAGCGCCTGTATGCTCCAAAGCTGACATCTTGAAGCTGACATGTCCTAGCCCAAGCCTCAGACGCAATGGACAATCTCGTCTGGCAACCTTACGTGGACGTGAACCAGCCGACAAGTCCAGTTCCACAGGTCCCCATGAAATGTCTCCTCTACATTCGCCAATTTAGCAAACTGCATCAGATCGTCAACAATGTGAATCTACATCTTTACGCTCCGAAGGAAAGGTTTACAGCCCGCAGATTGGCTGCAGCCTACAACGATTACCAAATCTGGTTCAACGAAATGCCCGAAGTATTCCATCTCCATAACACAGCGATGCCACATGTAATGAATATGCACATGTCATATTACATGTGTGTCTTGCAGTATGTTGTCGGCCCCCTTGAACACATTTGTTCCAGCTAATTGACCTAGCCTTTTCCGACCTTTCACGAAACTCGACTTGTCTGCGATAGGACTATATCCACGAGAGATATGCACCTACTGCGCTACCGAAATTTCGAATCTTATGAATGCGATGCGCGGGATGTACGGACTGCGTCGCGTCCCGCTGTCCACCACCGTCACAGTCACCTCGGCTGCTACGATTCACATGATGAATCTTCCCTCGCCAGATGCCGCGCTGAAGTTCACCCAGGCTTTGCAAGACCTGCACACAATGTCCATCAACCATCGTTACGCGGCATACTGCATCGGCATTATCGAGCGACTGTCAGAGCAGTGGGGAATAACATTGCCAGAGACTGCCAAGAACATTTCTCAGTTTCAACCTTCAGCTGATGCGCTGTACCCCAATACACCATATGTATCCGTCTTTTTCACTCAAGCTACGCTAAGTAATGATCCCTTGGACTCTCTTTCGAGTGGCGGACAAGTAAGGCATGACTCTGGAAGTGTTTACGAACCCTCCTTTGTGCAGCAGAGCTACACCATCCTCCCACAGCACGACTACAGCATACCAATTCCTGGACCAGGAGTGCAAGATATCGGTACCCGTGGTCAGAGGTACTCTTCGACGCCTTTGCAGACCACCCCAACGGTTGGCTCGCAGACTTTGTGGCCACAGTACCAACCTCAGCAGATGATGCACACTGACATGTCTACGAATGACTATCACATGATGTCTTCTACGTCTGTCTTCAGCTACAACCCGTACCATCCGCCGAATTGAATTCTGTGTTCTCCGACCAGAACACCATCCACCTGCGGAACAGACTCCTCCGTGCAGCGTCCGATCGTCTGTGCGACCTAATCTATGCTTGGCGTCTTCTTACGCAGGGAGGATCTCCAGTCTAGTCATTCTGGCTTGAGGGTCCGGGACATACACCGCACGATCATGGTAGCCGTGCATCACTGGCTTGATCTACCGGGATCTATGCAAGCCTGAATGTTAAAGCATTTTATACGTCTACTCGTACCCGTCCTTGTGTTAGATGTAGCCGAACCAGACCGTTGCACATGCAATCCTAGTAAAAGCCAACAATAATCTAATATACCAATTTTCATAGCAGATTCGTCACAGAAAGAGCGCAACGTGCCTATACCTTATAAACGACAAAGCACACGAGGCCAGCTTGCGCGCGCTAGCATCCTAGCCCAACTGGCAACTGTAGACCTCGACGTAGCGACAGAGTGTCCATGTTTGCTCGACTCGAACGGTTCTTTCGTGCGTACAGACATAACACTGCGCGCTCTAAAAACGCCTTGTGTAAATGAACATTGCCACTACTGCTGCGGAATATTGAACACTCTCCCCAGCTAATTTCCTGCCGATCGGAAGCCTCGTCACGAAGTGTCCCATAAAACACTTCCGAGGAGCCGAGACGCCGAGAACTCTTGCCGAATGCTTTCTGCTTACGACTCATGCTGGTGCGGTCGCAAGGTCGTCTTCGCAAGAACGTAATGTCGGGATGCACCACACTGACGTTACCCACGTGTCATTGCTGTTTCCTGAATCCCGATTGTTCGTCATGAGTCGAGAGAAAGTTGGTACCGCCGAACCCTCTAGAGGAAGGAGATACTCCCGGACGAAGTTGGTTCGTGTCAAACATGCGGTGTTCTCACCGCCGACCGCTAAGGCTATGATCGGATCGCACTATACTCATTATGTTCAGATGCGGAGCTTAGTGGTGTGGAAAGCCAAAGGCGAATTTGGTCTCGATCTATGTTATAACAGAGTTTACCAGTTTTCTGGTGCTCTCCACGAATACCGAAGAACCTACAAGTAAGGGATCCGTACCGATCCGGGACACTTAAGATGGACAGAGTACGAGTAGTCCCCCTGATCTTTGTACAGCATCTCCGTGGTCGTACTGGTACAGTACGATAACGATGCTTCCTTCTGTACGATTTTCTACTAAGCAATCTGCGTTACAAGTATCCTAATGCGGGAATGCTAAACGCGGAGGCAGGTCCGCCACGACGCCAAAGCTATGATTCCCATACTCGTACGCCTGCGGACCGCCAGTCATATCTTTCGAATATCATCGACGTGCTTAAATAGCTCGGCATCACTTGTAGACAAGAGATAATAGGCTAGGACGCTACCTTCACCTCTGGAGATCGGCTACGGATGATTTGTGATCATAACAGCCTGTGGTGCAGCACTGCCACCTACAACCATACATGCGACGTACACTTCGCAAAAGAAGATCGACAGCTGCCCAGGAAGAGGGGCGGACTCCGAGAACCTACCACCATGTGCTTGAAGTAGCATATGCATGCGTCTCATGGGACGCTAACATCCGTCAAATACAGTTTATTCGAAGCTTTGAGACCGAAATAAAGTTAGACTTCCGATCAACCCATCATTTATGCACTCACAAAACAGCGCGCGATGCTTAGCACTCCGCGAACATGATATACTGTGAATGAGGCACGGGAGGATAAGGTGGTGCTTATTAATCCTTCCTCCCTTTGCTTCGGCGCGGACTTTGTTTCGCAACGACCGCAGTTGACAACCAAATTACTAGTTGAGCTAGAGTAAAACCCATTCTTTTAGTAGCTGAAGGGGATTTTAGCGAGAATCACTGTCGCTAACCTAAACAGCGAGTAGGATTGTTCTACCTATTCTAGACTAACAATTACAGCAGAGGCATAGGGGTTCACAGCATCTCTTGTTCCTAAGTGTGTCGCAACGTAAGTTCATAAACGTACCGAAAACCGGTTTATGGACTCTTGTATCATTTTTGCACTTCTTACAACCTTTCCATTCTCGTTAGGTCCCTTGTCCCTAATATCTAGTGTTAGGTCACCGCCGAGGTAGAAGATGTCACACTTATCGATGGCTAGCTATGTTATTCGTATAAGACCACAGCTACTGTATTGTACATGACGAATACAAGGGAAGAACCTCATAAGTGGATTAAGTACCGGATACACTCCTCACTTCACTTATTCGCCCTCTCTACCTAATAATACCCACAAACCAGCGAGCCACCTAAACAAAGCCGCAGCACAGTAGTGGCTTCGTTTTATAAGTACAGTTCTCGGTCATTTCCGATGCTTACCCTACTTTTCCTCCAGCTAAGGCGGTGTCGTCTGCGGACCTTAGCAAAGCATAGAGAAGCATGAAAAGCGAACACGAAAGCTAGCACAAGAGACCGTGCTGTACGCGTACGTCTTTCATGTTGCTCACACAACCGCTGGCATATCCGTTCGGAACCGTGCTAGATCTGGACCTGCTGCTACGACCGAGATCAATGCGCGCCACGCAATGTGCACATAGCTGTTAAACTGCGGCGACGCATGTACAATTACTATATCCGGCAGGTAATAGCTTGCTTTCTAGGAGCGTTGACTGTACCGGACCGAGGAGGAGGAGGAGGCAGTTTAAGTCTGATGGGTACCACGATCTGGCTCTGTTCTTTCTTCGTCGCTCTCTAGAGCTAGACCGTGGTCACTCCCCTTCTTCTGCCGTTTGGTTCATCTGACATTGCCATCGCGACATGTATGGTTCGTATAGTATGTCGTGGCTCTCGGTGGTGTTGTCTGCTACGGCGAGGGTTCACATGTTAAAGGAACAGGTAGGTGGGCGCGTGCTAGCTTCTCTGCTTTGCTTGATCTGAACCATTTCACGCATTTGGGGAACATGGGCGGAAGTGCTTACTGAAAGGGGAGAAAGGACGATAAACAGCACTTGTGCAGTACATGCGTTCTTTTCCTTCATGGTCCCATGAAGCAGAGAGCATAGGATGTCCTCTCGGCAAGCTCTTTGTCACAACGTGGGAGAGAAAAAGACACATTAGTTTCTTTGATTTGTTCTTTGCATTTGTTCTTTGCATTTTCGCTTGGAGTATCTATCGAGGGTTTGTAAATTTTTGACTTTGAAGAATAACAGGAAAAAAGGAGGAAAAAAGGAAGAAGAGATCTAGATAGACGTCTCTGGATATGTGTATCGTGTCCAACTTGCTAACCGCAAGCTTGAGCTGCGGTGTCGCCTGTGCTCGAGGGGAAAAATTAGTAAGTTTCGTTGAGCTCACGTTCGGTGCTTTATGAAGAGGAAGATGATAGGGTACAGAGGTGGATTCTAATGAGATCTTTCGGGATGGAAACGCACCTTTCATCATCTTGGAGACGGAAAGTAAGACGCTAATGGCCATCACGATGCAGCCGAACGTCATACATGCATAGGCTGCGTACTATCATTGCCACGAAGAGAAGACGTCAGCCGGACCGCGCTCATAGACGACAACAAGCAAGAGGATAGATTCAAAAGAAGAAAAGCGAAAAGAAAACTCACGGTCTCCCAAGTCCGTCTCTTACTCAACTTGACGAAACAAAGCGGCGGCAGAATATACGCAAGCGCGCACGCACTGGTGGCGCCGACGAGTTCAAAGACGATGCCCAAGTCGCAGGTGATCAGACTCATCATCATGGCGGCAATGACCAGCGCCGTCGTGAAGATGATGTGCCTGTTCGGATCGAATGCCTCGTGAGGGAAATAATACTCGGTCATGACCTCTCTGCAGACGAAAGCCTCAAGGGGCAGAGTCGTGAGCATGTTGAGTCCGAAACACAGACGAGCTATGTTGACCATAATGTTGTCGGTCGGGAAATTGTTGAGCACGTTGCCTTGCGTCAGGGAGCCGAAGTTCAGGTAGCCGCTCAGGGCCATTGTCAGACAGGCGATCATGGATACGAAGGTGCTGAAGTGAGTCACTTTCGCGAAGCGGTCCATCGTCGGTTTGCGCAGAGAGCCGTAGATGAGAAGGGAGTTGTGGTGGCACACAAATGCTGCGAGAGTGGTAAGAATGCGGTTCAGGACGACCCACGGCGAAGCAGTTGTGCGAAGAGCATAGAAATAGGCATGACAGGGGGTGGAACAAACCGAAAGAAATGACGCCTATGGCTTGGAAGACGCCGTCGTTGATGAGCAAGGAGCCCTTGATGGGACCTCGCATCTCTGGAGGCACACGCGGACCTTGTGTGATGACGGTAATTAAAATGATGATCATGCTGAGCAATGCCATAGTACTAGCTTTTGCAAGCTATACGTATGATGTCAGTGAACTGGGGAAACGATTTTAGATATGTTGTATTGACCTACCTTTGATATGTCTCTATACAACGAAAGGGGATAAGAAATGCCAAGAATGAAAAGAACAATAATAGCTCGCCTGTCGGTCAGGAGCCAAAGGAAGTGTGTGTTTGCCAGCTTGGGGAAGACAGATGTCATGACGTGAGGGATCGTGTCTCCAACAATGATACAAAAGGCAACCATGCCACCGAAAGCGAAGGCCCATTGCGCAATGGAGATGGCGACGAGTCCAGATTTACCGTAGCAGTGCTCCATGGTGGCCTGGAAGGAGTTTGCGCCGCTGAGCTTGGAGTTTGTGACAATCAGTCTTATAGTCCAGTCAACGGTCACAGTCAAGGCAGCAAGCAGCACGACTCCAGTCAAGAGGCCGGCTTGCCTGAGAGCGTAGGGTTGGCCAATGATGCCTGCACCACTATGACAACATCAGCGTCTCGGCGCGCACACACGACGCAGGATGAGGGAAACGCGCAGGGTAAAGAAGCATACATGATACTGTTGGCCATATTCATAAAGGCACTTTTCATCCCACTCTTCGGTCGCGAGCTTTCCAGAAGGTCTTCGGGATTGAAGTCACTTTCGGCAACGATGATACTGGGAGCTTCGATATCCGTGAGCAGAGGAGCCCGTTGCCCGACCCTGTCTCTTCGCCCGCCATATCTGCTGCCGTGTCCGTTGCCGCCGCTCAGGTAGTCTTCCTCTTCCATCCAGATGTGATCGTCCTCGTCGTCCTCGTGGGCGGAAACGCTATGCACCGAGTCCTCGACATCGAAGCGGACTCTGTTTTGTGTACGAGGCGTGCCATCAGCTCGGGGATGCGCGAGGGACGACTGTCTTCTGGGAATATGTATCGAGGGTCTCTGTTGTCGTGTTTGCGAATGTGATTGTTGCTGTTGTTGATCGCCTATGATGTCGCTGCTGCTGCTGTTGTCCGGAGATGCTGAGCGGGAGCGAGTGAGGGCTTGCAGCTCTTCCCCTTCGTGCTGGTGTTGGTCCTCTTTAGCCATACCCTACTCATCGTTGCTCTATACCACTACTGTCGGCATGTAGGAAAACAGATTGTATTCCACGCAAAAGGCAACGTTGTATCAGGGGGGTTTGCTGCGGATACTATTGTCAGCCCTCGACCATGGAGGATGGATGCGTAAACGTACGGCTTCCGCATGCGGACTAGCGCCGTACCTTGCTTCGCGTACAGTCTTGGAGATGCTCTACTACTATTTATTTACATAGAAATGCTCCTTTCAGTATATAGTGAGATGAAATGGAACTCAGGCAAAGCCATCCTGTCAAACTCGCAAAAGATTCCTTGCCGATAGCGATTTGCTACATCACTGCGTAGCACGCCGCTGATGTTTGTAAAATAGATAGATCTGCCATTTCTGTATTGTTCTCGCCATTCCGTTAGTTCTATACGGTCGGCAGCATCTTCGAAATCCATCTCGCCATGTCAACGGCTTCCGTGCTTTCTAGTCCAGCTTCCTTGAAAAGGCCAGGCCAGTCCCTGACCGTATGCAAATGCTGTTGTTCGAATACTATTTCTCGGAGACGTTCACACTTTTCTGGCGTTATGCCCCTGATATCCAAGTCAAGCCCGGTGAACACGCCATTTTTGACGTTCATGTGCACCTGAGGTCTCGTCAGTATAAGTTCGTAGCCATCAGAGATGCACTTACAGTGGCTGGTGCTCTAGCTGATCCAGTGGCCTTGTGACCTGATGCGTACTCTGCCAAGTTGCTCGATAGCAAGAATTGTGGCGTTTGCAGATAGGTCCATTCGGGAGATGTTAATTCTGTCCATCCTTTTCTGACCTCTTCAATGTCCATCCATTCTTCACCGACTGACTCGGGGCTTATTGCTCCCCCGTACATCGCCCGGAATTCGCTTTGCACTTCATCGATGAAGTCATCGTTTTGCAGCAGAATATTGCCTACCGGACTACTCACGCTCTCTACGCCTCTGCCTGTGATGAAACCTTTCGCCGGGGAATGGAGGTAATGCGGGATGATTTGCAGATTAGGCGAGTTCAGCAGAGCAGTTCCGTGATGCAGAGCTCGGTGCTTGGTCAACTTGTACGCCGACCCTGACACTTTCAGTGCTCTTGGGTCTTCACTTTGCCATGGCGTAGAGTGAGTGTCCTCTTCCGGTCCCCAGGGTCCAGTGTGAGTGGATTGTCCTTGATCGAGAACGATATCATGTCGTTCATTGACTCTCGATCTGGAAACATCAAGATTGCGAAGAGCTCGGACAACCATTTCGGCATGCTTATCCCTGGTGAAAGGACCGGAAGGCGATATGACTGCCCAATTCACGTTCCCCTCGTCGTGGAAGACTGTGCCCCCTCCACTCCGCCTGCGCACGAGATCCACATCTCCGAGTCCAGGAGGTTCGGTCTCAGGTTTGGATTGAGCTTCAGATCCGGATCGACCGGCTTTAAGCAGGCCCAGATTCACCTCGATCCATGGGTTCTGATTGCGACCGATAATTATACTCGGCCGGTTGACATACAGGAACAGAATTGATGAGTCCGGTGAGGACTTTTGCAACAGATAGTGCTCGATGGACAAGTTGATGTACGGATCACGGGATCTCGAGATATACGATTGCACAGGTCGGGACAAGTCATGGCTCAGCCGTGGATTCGATGTAGTCCCATAGCATCTCGCACATGCTAACAAAGCATCCGCTCTCTGCCTCCAGTACCGGCGAGGAATCATGTACCTCGAGTATTGTTGTGTGAAATATTTGGGATGACTACCTTATCCTGAACAGAGATGCGGCTTTGCCTATGAGCCATGTCTTGGCAGCTGCGTTCGGTCCACTTGATGCACACATACAGTATATCTGTGGTAAGCTATAGAAAAACATCCATATAGTGTTTCGAAAATGAACACTCCTAGTATTGAATCACGTAAAGACGTATGAGGAAGGACGAAACCGTCGGAGGAAGGAAAGATCAATGACGAGGAATCTGTTGATATGGCACTCGCTACAAGCCGGTATTACATATGAATACATCTAAGACTACTTCCATACCCCATGGCAATTAAAGATGCTTTTTCGGAAAGTTAAGATGGTCGCAAGCAAAAGTGAAAAATTTGGTATCTCAAGCGGATTCAAGGACTACTCCCGTGATGCCCTGCACTCGACCCCTCCCAATCGTCCCCAAGATTGACGAACATTGTCGAGACAGCTGGTTCAGTAGCCGTTCATGTTGCCACGCTGGCTCTGTCGGCTCAATTCGCGGTCTGCGCTGGGGGAAATGGGTCTTGAGGGGTATAGTCAGTATTAAAACAGCCAAAGTGACAACAAGTTTGTTTACCTGCTGCCGCCATGACCAACAGCACTGCTCTCCTTGAGTGCAAGCAGTTGCTTGGCTCTGAAGCTCTCGTAGTGGATCTGACTGGTGGTCTCGATCAAATCTTGCAAGTGAGTGCGGGTAAGGAAGTTGCGCAGGTAGACAAATTCGCAATGGGTCTCATCTTCGCAGTTGATGACGCCCCATCTGTTCTGTCTGCCACGGACGGCTTGCCCGTTGACGTTGATGGTCTTCTCAGAACCGACAACAGCGAATGGGATCAGAGACTATGCGCAAAAGGGTCAGCACAAGTCTCGGTGCAGACTTGGTTGCAATTTGCTTTTCCCAAGACAAGCTTACCTTGATCTGCGAGTTCACTGCAGACTCCTCGGCGTCGTACTCCTCGTTGTCGTATGGGTAGAGTCTGATGCTGTGGAATGCGAACTCCTCCTTTATTCTGTCTTTGAATGCCTGTCGCTCCTCCAGGGTAAGACTATCAGCCTTTGCGATAACAGGGACGACGTTGACGGTCTCGCTCAGCTTCTTGAGAACGACAATGTCGATGGGCTTAAGAGCGTGGCCAGATGGCTGAATAAAGAACAGGCAGCAGTGGATGCGGGTGTCCTGAATGTAGCGGTCGCGTTGAGCAGTAAGCTCCTTTCGGAGGTAGGCAGAGTGCTGATCCTTGATGTACTTGACGATGGGGTCCCAGCAGCGGTCGTTGTTGACTAGGTCGCCATAACCGGGGGTGTCGACAATGTTCAAGCGCAGTCTGACGCCGTTCTCCTCAATGATGTGAGAGACTGGGTGGATCTCGGTGGTGCTGCGAATGGGTTCGGAGGGGGTGAGACGACCCTTGGAATCGATGAGGTGTGATGCGAAGATGGTGTTGATCAGGGTGGATTTGCCCAGGCCAGTCTGTCCTATCGAGGGGTCAACAAGGCGATTGTGCCAGAAATGTGATCATCAAGGGACCACGCATACCAACACAGATAACGTTGAATTGGAAGCCTCTCTTCAACAACTTCTTTTCGATCTGAGAGGTGATGCTGTCAAAACCAACGTGGCTCTTAGGAAACACCGACTGGGCGGGTTGGGCGTGGGCTGCGGTAGCCATGATGCGCTCTAACGAGAGACTGAGTATGAAAGAGGACTGAAGGAAAAAGAAAAGTGGATTGGCGTGTTAAAGACGCGAACGGAATCGAAGAGGCGCAAAGAAAAGATGGTGTGTCGGTTACAAGTGGACAGACGAGCACAGGAGTATGATACCAGCACAAGGTAATGGAAGCTGGAGAAGGTGGAAGGTGCCTGTGTCTCCTTGGGTGCATGTCAGGGTCCACCCCCGACTGCCAGGGGGAAGGAACCACTTGAACCACTTGAACCACTTGAACCACAGTCGCCAGTGCAGAGAGGAAGCCGCGTATGCACGGGCCACGCAATGAATCCAATCGGGACTTCGCAATCCATCATCTTTATCTGCTGTGGGAACAAGAGCCGGGCCTTTAGCAACACATTCCAAGTACGAAGACAACCAGCCTCTCTCCTGCCTCGAGAATCACCAGCAACAATGGTGCTCCGTGTCGCTCCATCGCCTGGCTTCCTTCAGTCTTTCCTCGCCGTCGCCGACGCTCGCCTGGCACCGTCTGCAATCCCCTCGAGATCCATCTTCCAATCACCAGTCCTCCAAAGATGGCCAGCCGCTCTCCTACCCGCTGTTGTGATTCCTATTCCATCCCTCGTCACGGATATTTGGGAGTCCATTCTGCGCGCAGTGCCGAAGAAGAAGACATCACACATGAAGAAGCGACACAGACAAATGGCCGGCAAAGCTCTCAAGGATGTCACCTCTTTGAACAAGTGTTCTGCATGTGGCAGGACTAAGAGAGCTCACGTCCTGTGCCCGTACTGCGTTGCCAGTAAGTGACGTGATGAGTTCTGGGCTTTATACAGTTACTGACACGCACCCAGGCATCAAGAGATGGTTCGGCAATGACTTCAAGCCCCGAGAGAAGGAAGTCGAGTCCAAGGGCACCAAGGATGCGGCCGGCAAGGCCGAGGGTGGTGCTCAATAGACTATTACCTTTTGTCTCTTTCACTCCTTCCCTGCGCGGGACTTGTATAGGCACGAAAAGTTGGTCAAGGAATATGGCTTTGTCTTTATCAGGGCGTTCGACGGAGCATTGCAGGTGTTGGTTTATGAAGTATACCAGAGGGACACCGTAGATTTATATGTATATTAGTAGGGTGATGGTTGCGTCTTGCCTCATTCCAGATAAGATTTGTCTACTTCATCTACGACTCGGCGTGGGATTTTTTGGAAGCCGCATGCGTAACAACGTCATCTCAAAGATGCGACTCGCACCCACCAATATTCCTAGACATACTGCGTTCACGTCATGATCTTCCATCCACCTACACTTCGCACTTCATAGTTGTTGCTAGTGCTGTGGAGTGACCGACTATAGTTGCTCAATTATTCTGACGACACAATGGTAATGCACCAGCTCTCTAGGTCAAAGTGATATACGGTGGGGCTGGGCTAATAATCTGCTCCGACAGTCGAAGCAATACCTCCAGACACATTCGGTCCCAGATGCTGCGCCGACCGACATCTTTTCCTTAGCAGCGACTTCTGGTCATCTCTTGTCCGCCTCAGGATCCTCCCATATCCAAATTCATTCAACCGCGAACACCTCACCCGACGAGGACAACCCGTACCCTCTCATCCAGACTCTAGAAGGTGCGCACAAGCTGGGCGCGCACCATGTATGCGTCAGCAGCGACGGCAAGACTGCAGCCAGCGCTGGCTTTGGCGGCGAAGTGAAAGTCTGGGGGTTAGATGAAGAACAACAGCAGTGGAGCGAGAAAGGGACCATTGTAGGTGCGACACTCTCATGTCGCATATCACGTCCCTCGTACTGGGCAGAACGAAACATTTCATGGCTGACTCTGGGAGCAGACGACATGAAGTCGGGCGAGATATGGGCTATCGCACTCAGCCAGGACGGCAGATACCTTGCCGGTACCACCTACGATGGTCGTGTCAACGTGTGGGATATGGCAACCTTGACTTCGGAGAACAAGGAGGGTGCCGCCAAAATAAGAGAGTTCGAGACGAAAGGTAGCTTTGGCATGAGCGTGGCCTTGGTGTGTACACTTTCGATGGTCAATTGCGCCAATATACTGACAGGCATAGTCCTCGGATGGAGAGTTCACAGCCTCAGGTCATGCGAACGGCGCGGTCTATTTGTTCAACAACACAACAGGCCGTCTGGCTCATTCATTACAAGGGCTGATCAAGCCTGTACGCAACGTCGCTTTCTCGCCCGCCTGCAAATTCCTTGCCGCTGGCGGCGACGCAAAAGTCATTGCGCTTTACGACGTCAAGAACGGCGAACAAGTCGCTAACTTGATCGGAAGCGGGAGCTGGATCATGAGTCTGGACTGGAGCGATAGTGGAGAGTATCTTCTCAGCGGGTGAGTCATGCCAGCAATGGCTGCTGTAACAGGAAGCACGCTGACAATTCCCAGCGCATACGACGGCAAAGCAAAGGTATGGAGCGTAGAACGTCGCGAGTGTGTCGCAACACAGACAGAATCCGACAAAACGCTCTGGACTGTCAAATGGCTACCCAAGACCGCAGCTACTCGTAACGAGACATTCGTCACCGCTGGTGCCAACAAGAGCCTCAGCTTCTACAGAGAGGCCAGTGGAGGCTGAGTGTGTCTTGTGCCAAGTTGCCTCTCAAGCAAAGGTGTAGGAGCGCTGCACGCTCGGATATCTTATTGGGGATGACACCTCGACGGTGTCGACCTCTCTCCCTCTGCCACCGAAGAGGTTGGCGAAAAGGTCATCCTCCATGACCAACGCCCAGACTGGCGTGTCGAATGTCCAGATTTCAAAAGTGAACAGACTTGAGCTGGGATAAGCAAGGTGATGAGGTACAGACCACGCTGGACCAAGCATAACAATCCTAGGCTCTGGGGGTCCTACCGAGAGAGCGGGCAGCATGTCGGTAAGTAACGAGTCATTTGCAAAACGACCTATATGTATATAGACAACAGAAACAATCCCATATCATCTTCGGTTCATTCATTTGTCGCCTTGGGCTGCTGAACATACAAGTCATTCCTTTCCACTATAGAAAGATGACCAACACTTGCATCATCACGGGATAGTCATCGCCTGTCGGGGCTGTGACTATATGCAAGGCAGGTGATAGACGTCGCCCGCAACACATGTGCGTTCTTGTGGGCCACATTCGACATTCGACACGGTGTGGTGTTCACTACAGCATACCCAAAGTCCCTGTCAGGTTTCATTGTCCGAAATCTGGGGTACATGCGGGTACGTACTGCGAGTATAAGGCATCTTGGCAATGAATGTCTCTGAGCAGGTGCTAGCGTACCTGCTCAGTAGTGAGCCTTGACCCTCTATTGTGCTCAATAAGCGTCCGACAGGTACATGGTCCACATTTGTCCTCGACCAATCTTGGACCGACCATCCCCTGGTGCCTGATTTGGAGAAGGATATTCGAGCCGGTAGAGAAGAAGTACTCCCTGCTTCACCGAACAACGTCGCTCTACACCAGTCATTCACATCCGATTTGACTACTCAATATCCGATACCATTTATCTCCTTGAAGATCCGAACGACAGATCGGCATTAGGATATATTGTTTCTCTCCGCTTCACTCTAGAGCACGAGATCTGATCTCGCGAGGACATCTCTCCTCTTTGGCACACAAATACATGTCTCGTGTTTGAAAGAACATCCAATGCCTCCCAACCAACCCCTGCCCTCCCGCAGGGGCTCCTTCCAATGGGTTGAATTGTTGACTTGCGCTGCATTGTGCCTGTCATCATGGATATCTGGTGCAGTCGCCGACAAGACCGCCGCGGACTATTATGTCTCCTCTTTACCTGGCGCGCCGTCGCCGCTGCTGAAGATGCACGCTGGGTAAGTGTTTGCACTTGGCTAGGAAATATGGTAGTGGTTACAACTAGGCTGACACATGCCACAACAGACATATCGAGGTCAGCCCAGAACACCATGGAAACCTGTTCTTCTGGCATTATCAAAACCGACATATCGCAAATCGCCAACGGACGGTCTTGTGGATCAATGGTGGGCCAGGATGTAGTTCCATGGACGGCGCAATGATGGAAGTTGGTCCTTATCGCGTTCAAGCAGACGGAAGCTTGACGTACAACAACGGATCTTGGGACGAATTCGCCAATCTTCTCTTCGTGGACAATCCTGTTGGAACCGGCTTTAGTTACGTGGATGGCGACAGCTACGTTCATGAGCTGAAGGACATGGCTGATCAGATGGTCACTTTCTTGGAGAAGTTCTTCACTATCTTCCCAGAATACACGCTGGACGATGTGAGTACACAACTTGACTTACAAGACTAGCTCCAGCGTTGACTCGTCTTCTAGTTCTACATCGCGGGAGAGTCATACGCAGGCCAGCATATCCCTTACATCGCTCAGGCCATTCTTGACAGGAACGCTGAGACAAAGGGCCAGAAGTGGAATCTGGCCGGCCTCCTCATTGGAAATGGCTGGATCTCCGGTCCGGAGCAATATCTGTCGTACCTTCAATTCGCCTACAAGGAAGGCATAATAAAGGGCGATAGTGATGCTGCAAAGCAGATCGAGGCGCAACAGGCCATATGCATAAAAGACTTGGATGCGGGCGGCAAAGACCACGTCGACACACGATCGTGCGAGAGAATACTCACCGAGATCCTACGTATCTCAGAAAAAGATGGCAACTGCAGGAACATGTACGACGTACGCTTGACAGACAGTTACCCAAGCTGCGGTATGAACTGGCCCCCAGATCTCGAATATGTCAGACCCTATCTCCGCAGATCAGACGTCACGAATGCTTTACACATCAATCCTGACAAGAAATCCGGCTGGGTGGAATGCAACGGTCAAGTGGGTCAGGCCTTCACCGCAGCGAACTCCAAACCGTCTGTCGATCTTCTTCCGGGTCTCCTGGAGAAGGTACCCATCCTACTCTTCTCGGGCGACAAGGATCTGATTTGCAACCATATCGGAACCGAGGATCTCATCGGCAACCTCAAATGGAGCGGCGGCGTAGGATTCGAGACAGCGCCAGGAACATGGGCACCGCGCCGCGACTGGACGGTCGAAGACGAGCCTGCCGGGATCTGGCAGACGGCGCGGAATCTAACCTACGTGCAGTTCTACAACTCGTCACACATGGTGCCCTTCGATTACCCCCGACGAACAAGAGACATGCTGGATAGATTCATGCAAGTGGACATTGCAAGCATCGGAGGCACACCGAGCAATAGCAAGATCGACGGCGACAAGGGACTAGAGACCAGCGTGGGCGGACACCCCAACAGCACGGCGGCCGAGGAGGCGCAAAAGGACAAACTGCAAGAAGCGACCTGGGCTGCATACTACAAGTCGGGAGAAGTCGCTCTGGTCGTCGTCAGCGTCGCCATCGCCGTCTGGGCTTTCTTTGTCTGGAGAGCGAGGAGGCGCTCGGCCAAAGGCTACATTGGCCTTTTCGGCCGCAGTGAAGAAGGTCTGAATGGGGGCATGGGCCTAGGCCTCGATAAGCTGAGGAGGAACCGTGACATCGAGGCCGCCGACTTTGACGAGGCCGAGCTGGATGATCTGGCTGCTAGTCCGCATAACCCGGAGAGGGAAAGATTCGATGTCGGCGATGACAGCGACGAGGACGACAGACGCGTCAGACACTGATAGTTGGGCGGCGTCTGGTCTCAACACTGCATTTCGATGGAGTTACCTTCTATAGTATTTTGTAGCAAATAGCATTGGAAGGAGTCACTTGGCAAATGGTAGGAGCATATCGATATCTTGAAAGGAATTGTTCTTATTTGGAAATAAATTTTCTTGATTGTTTATCAGATACCGTCGTAGGAAATGTAGCATCAATACTCCAAATTCCGGCCCAATGAAGGGTCCGGGTTCGGCAGCTCAGTGCTTGACTCTATACCTTTTCATCATCACGCAAACGATCAAGAATCCCCCAGAAAAGCCCACTTCTATCTAATGTATGTTGAAGGAACCTGGCCCGTTCGACCAAGCAAAGGCGTGGCCCTTCAATTGAGGTTTTGCCAGATCGAAGGACCACCCTAACAGATCCAAGTGAATAAAGAGATTTGAACTCCTCGCATCAAGAATGAGCCCCATTGAGTTACCCTGCTAGACAGATCAAGCCGAGGGCAAGACCGAGCAGGGCAATCGCATGTCTTTCGACCTCGACGAAAGAGTGACCGTGACACACCTTGAACCCAACTTGCTCCCAATGGCGACATTACCAAGACGAACCTGGCCCTCCTCCTACACTTGATCAAACTCTCGGCAGCAACCCACACCAGACCAATCCGGACTCATATCCTCGTCATATTGGAAAGATCTGCTGTGAGTGGGCAAGAGAAGACCAAGCGAGAGTGCAGACGGGAACAGGAGCCATGAAAGGAGGGATGGAGGTAAATGAAGGTCTTTTAGGCCGCGAAGACTGCTTCTATGGCGGCGCGTTTCCGCGTACTGGCGAAACCAGCATGTCCGGGGACTTTCTCCCAAAGCTGAGATAGAAAAAAAAGAATTTTTTTTCTGTGTGTAAGCTTTGATTGCGATCCTTTGAACGGGGAGTTGAAGGAAAAGGAAAAGGATTTGCGAACAGCTGAAGATGGAATTAAATATATTTTGCGGGATCCGCAGCTGCAGCCCGGTTGATCCTCGGTTTTGCTTTTCTTTGTGCTTCTTCTCCCGCCAGCGCTTTCTTTGAAGCTCTCGTGCACGGGCCGGACCGAGTGACGCGACTTGTAACTTCCATTCATTGCCCTTTGCTGTACTGTAGATGCCTGTTGCTGCCTTTTGAGAATCGACGAAGCTCTTATTTAGTAAAGGGAGGTTGATATAATTCACCTTCACACTCACTTGCACATCTAGTGGTAACACTCCAACCCCGGATTGATTGATTGCTTGCGCGCAATCCGTGTACAATTGTGAAGCAATGTGAGTTTCTTCCATCATAAACATCCTGATTGAAAATGCCTTTCCCACAACGTGTAGTCAAGGTGCCGAGCCGCATGAGCTCTGCACACGCTCGTGGTGGTATCGATCAGAGTGCTTACAGTGATACACAGAGCGACATCAGCGAAATGGCTGGCATTTTCGGTGCGCCCGCGGCTTCGGCAGCAGCCTCTGCGACGGCGACACAGGGAGACATCAGCAAGGATGTGGCATTGACAAGCCCCCCAGAGGACAGTGTGTCGGATCTTGCCTTTTCGCCTGCTTCTGAGCATCTTGCGGTCGCGTCATGGGACAAGAAAGTGCGCATCTATGAGATTGACGCTCAGGGAAACAGTCAAGGGAAGGCTATGTTTGACCATGAGGGTCCAGTGCTGAGTTGCGCATGGTCAAAGGTAAGACGAAACACCACGCGTTGGCTTGTACATCTGAGCTCTATACTCACTATCTCCTTCCAGGACGGAACCAAGGTTTTTGGTGCGGGTGGAGACAAGGCTGCGCGCATGCTTGATCTCGGTGCTGGAGGAACCACTGCTCAGCAGGTCGCTGCCCACGACCAACCCATCAAATGCGTTGAATCTGTCGAGATCCAAGGCCAGCCCATGCTTGTCACTGGCTCATGGGACAAGACTGTCAAGTACTGGGACTTGCGACAACAACAACCTGCCGCTACCATCAACTGTCAAGACCGCGTCTACACCATGTCTGTCAAGAACAACTTGCTGGTCATCGGTACCGCAGAGAGATGGCTCAACATCGTCAATCTCGCCTCGGCACCGGACAAGTTCTACAAATCGATGCAATCGCCGCTCAAATGGCAGACACGAGTCGTATCCTGCTTCGCTGATGCTTCGGGTTTCGCTGTGGGCAGTATCGAAGGCAGATGTGCGATTCAATATGTAGAGGACAAGGACTCTGGGTAAGCTCCGTACATTTCTTACTTTGCCGGTTTTTACTGATCACATGTCTCACAGATCCAACTTCTCTTTCAAATGCCACCGCCAGAACGTCCCTAACCAACGCGACGTCGCGAACGTCTATGCGGTCAACGCGATCTCCTTCCATCCCCAACACGGCACATTCAGCACAGCCGGTAGTGACGGCACTTTCCATTTCTGGGACAAGGACGCCAAACACAGACTGAAGGGTTATCCCGAGGTTGGCGGCACTATTTCCGCCACCAACTTCAACCGCACTGGAAGCATCTTTGCTTATGCTGTCAGCTACGATTGGAGCAAAGGCTACGCGCACAACAACCCGCAATACCCCAACAAGATCATGCTTCACCCGGTCCAGCCAGACGAGTGCAAGCCCAGACCAAACAGCAAAAAGCGATAGTCGATCCAGTCCGAATCCCTTGTCGCTAGTTCAGACGGAACGAGGGGTTTCTTCTGCACCATCGGAGAAAAATGGAGACGGGAAAGGGGGACCATTGGTAGGCAAAATAATGGGTTTTCCAAGAAACAATCATCAAAGCATGAGAAAGCGAGGCGCTCGGCGTTTTTTGGGAGCGGGGAAAGAAGGATCCAAGGAAATTATGCTATTATTGACGGTGGCCATTTCTGGGATGCTGCAGCATAGTTTAGGGGCTTTTGCAGTCAGGACATGAGAAACTCGGCCAATTTTGTTAGTTGTCACTTGAGTCAAGACGGGCATATACATATCTTGGCCATGAAATGATACAAACAATTCGAGATTGCTCAAGAACATGACATGTCATCTCAGAGAAGTTGCTTCAAGACGTAGTGAAAAATGAGTGAGGTTGATGAACATACATAGGTCTTTCGTGCCTTGTGTTACAAATGGCTAGAATCACGCAGCTGCAAGCCGTACAGGTATACAGCGGCAAAGAGATTACCACAGTCGACATGGGAATGCAGATATTTGACTAGACCAAGCAAAAGAAAAAAAAGTCGACAGACCGCGCAAGGAGATCGCGAATATTGACATTACCCACGTCTCACATCAAATCACATGTAACGGGTGAAAAGGTCAACCAATTCGACAAGAATCTCAATATCTCATTGTAGATGAATAACGACAGAAAAAAGTCTACGTAGACAAGAACAACTCCATAAACGCAAGATACGCGAAAGCAAGATCAAAAGCTATGTATGTATGCCGGAAGCGAAACCGACCCTCCACAATACAGAAGAGCCGGAATTATAAAAGGCGCATAAAATCCCCGGGAGATGTAAGTCTCCCGAGAGGAATATGATTCAATCTCGGCCTCGCGGGAATGTGGATAATCAAACGGTTTGTTATTTTGAATCCCAAGGGTATATGGAGGCGCGATATCAACTGAAAGAAGAAAGAAGAGGAGGTTGAAGGGGGGGTGTGAAGGGTTTTATGGGAGAGAGGGGGAGCTTGGACCGCTTTGGTTGGCGGAGCCGCGGATGTTGCCGAGTTTGTGGTTTGGTAAGTGAGGGAGGGAGTGAGTGAGTGAGCTGTTTGTCTTTTCTGGCATTGTTTTGATGCGTTCGTACTGTACACTAAAACAGAGGTACTATTTGACGTAATTTAAGATCATGACATATACAGTGACAGCTTGTGTCCTGAGGGAATACTATGTTATTTCAGTCGTGGAGTGGTGGCGTTACAATACTATTCATCGACATGGCATACAAAATTGTCATAACTTCGAATTGCAGTAAATCAGTCGATCATCTCATGAATATCTGAGGCCACTCAGTTCGGGATCTCGTCAATGCTCTTCGCGTTAATCTCCTTCTTGCCGTTCATCTTCCTGCGTAAACCGCTCGATGCAGGGTAAACTGTAGAACATCAAAGTCAGTCAGAGCTCCTAATGCGATGAGAGTTGTGTAGCCACCCATCAATGGAAAAAACAAATGCATGCAACAAGGAACGAAGCAAGACTCACCGATTCTTCTCAACCTGTTGGATCCGCCAAGGGGTTGGTAAGCCTTGAGCCCATGCCAGGGGTCAACCCTGAGGTGATCTTCCCAGAAAGCCTTCCTCTCAAAGTCAAAACTCTCCTGCTTGGGAATCTTGAGCGTAGCGACCGTCTGCCAGGGGTACTTCTCCGGGCCCCAGAGTGTGCCTACATACTCCACCGGCTGATCTTCGAGATTCTCGAGCAGCTGCACCTGGAAGAGATACTCGGCATCGTACTCGTTGTGGAAGTTTTGCAGCCAGCGATGTAGGATGTCAGAGCCGTGCTCTGGCTTGATGGTTTCATCGAAGAGCTTCTTCTGTGTTCCGGTCGATGGGACGAGGCAGTATTTCATGACGTAATCGCCAAATCGGTAGGCCGTCTGAGAGTATTGTCTCATACTCTCAAGATGGGTCTGACGCACTTGATCTCGACCTCTTTGCAGCTCTGTGTCATCGCGCTTGGCAAGATGCTCTTGCAGAACTTTCGGGTCTGATCCATATTTCATCCGAAGACCGATGATCTCACGAGTCACCTTTGCTGTCGCCAAGTCGAGGACGGGTGTGCTGTTAAACTCGATGTCTTGGGTTGGGAAGTCCTTGCCCACATCAAACATGTCGCCTTCAACATTGAATATCTTCATCGAAAACCCGCGAGGCTGTGGAATGCGATCCTAGAAGACTGTTAGGTTTCATGTCTCTGCAGTTGCGTACAGTTGACTCATACATCAAGCCCTGGATCGCCTGGTTCGGTGCTGTACCTGCAAGCTACCGGATACTCCCCGGGGCGAGAGAACAGCTCGCCTTGTCTGAGGTACTCAGGCAAGTCGTGCACGACAAACGTGCCTTTGACAATGCCGTGCGTCCTAGCATGGGTACCGCCGAAGCAGTGACGATGCAAATTCCATTGCGCCTTTTGACTGGCATTGATTTGTTCGGCAACAGCATCAATGTCCTCCTTTTCTCCAGGAGGAACATTCTCTACGCCCTCGCTGTCCCAGCGCACATAATTCCTCTTTGACAAGTCTTGTGCGCTAAGGCCATTGGTATCGCCGTCGCCCGGAGCTGGGAGCACTGAGAAAGCCGCGCTTCTGTCGGCGAGTGTAGTTGTCGCTGACATTGTGAAATGGGTGCAGAGTGAAAGAGATAGTAGACGAAGTGTTACCACTCAGGAAAGATGCTGACCCACCTGCCCTTAGGACACCATGACGCATTTATAACCACGCCTTCGTTCGTACACAACGCGATAGAGCATCAGAGTTGCGGGGTAGAGTCAAACATACTCTGACACTTGACCTAAAACAGCAATCCCAGTGATTCAAAGCGATCATGGCGAGATCCAGATTTCAGATGATATGCTTGCGCTGTGGAGTAGCTGTCTTGCCGCCCTCAGATACTCCTGATCAACATGGTTGGGAGGGGCCGGTCAGACGGAGGAGGAAAGTACACAATGATAATTCCAAATGCAATCACTGGCTGGCAAGGATTAAGGCAATGCGCGACAACTACTTACAGTCACAGCCAAGCATGCTGGTGCACGGGAGGACAGTCCAGTGGCTGACGGAGAGGATCAACAACTCATTGATGTTGGTATTTCGTTTTCGTTCTGATCTGCAGGTGGTATACAGTAATATCAGGAGGTAGAGACAATCAAGGGCGATGGATTAGAGAATAAGAGACGCGCGGTATCAGGCGGAGATTAGATGTCCGCGTTCCACATTCGGGGAGGCTTTCGTCATCTGGGGAAGGTGGTGCCGCGCTAAAAGGGAAGATGCGCCCTTGCAACGAAGTTGTTATACGGCCTGGACTTTTGTCTATTTACTCGGTTCTGATCGTATATTGGTGACCCTGCGAGAGCGTGCACTGTGCGCATTGACGAGGTGTGCCATCTTCGCCTCTTCACAACACCATGTCGGCCACCAATGCTTCTGATCCGGTATCAAAATCAGGTTGGTTCTCGCTTGGACAGGTGTCATCTTTTGTGTTTTTGTTTTGGGGGGAAGATTCACTAACGCCATCTGCTCTATAACACAGCTGCGAAGAAGAAAAGAAAGAACAAGAAGAAGGTCAATGACAAAAGTAAAGACGCCGGCGACAATGCCGAGGCTAACGGGCTGAGAGAGGATATCGAGAAAGAGGGCGAGGGAGAGGGAGAGGGCGAGAACGAGGGCGAGGCGGAGGCTGAGGTAGACGATGTTGAGGTCGAGGTCACAGATGACACGGCGCAGACACCCGAGCAAGTGAGACTAGGCCGGAAACTCGAAACACGATTGAATGTGGATCGCTTCTAACGTGAGACAAAAAGCAAGCAACGGTAGCTGAGACGACCCCTGAGCAGCCAGTGCCAGACTCATCAACACCAGCCGAGCAGACCACGGCACCTTCAGACCCCTCCCCTCAGGACCCCACGTCTGTACCAGAACCTCCTCTCAGCAATGGAATCCCCAGCGATCGAGAGACAGCGGCTGGCGCAGAGGAGCAAAGCACCCCTGACGACACAGCAGCACGATTGGAGGCAATGACGACGGAGAGGGACGAACTACGTGCCCAGGTAGCCGCGCTACGCAAGTCACTGGAGACTACACGACACGATCACCAAGGCGAGCTAACCGGTTTACGTGAAGAGGTGGAAGACGCCAAGACTGCAAAAGAAAATGCCGAATTACAATATCGCACCCTACTGGGCAAAGTCAACACGATCCGATCGCAATTAGGGGAGCGACTCAAGGCAGATGCGGAAGAACTGTCTCAGGCGCGCACACAACTCGAGGAGCTCCAGGAGGAAACCCGCAGCCTACGAGAGATCAACGAGGACCTTCAAAACACCATTGTCGAGGTACAGGCCAAAACCAAGGAGCAGGAAGATGAGCTTGAATTGCTCAGGAGCCGCACGAATCTTTCCCAGACGAACTGGGCGCAAGAAAGAGATGAGCTACTCGGCCGAGAGGCATATGCAAAAGAAGAGTTCGAGAGCGCCAGACAGGCCATGCAAGATTGGGAAGTTCTGGCCATGGAGGAAAGATCATTACGTGAGAGTCTTAGCGACAAGGTTGCCGAATTGGAAGATCAGTTGAATGCGCAGAGGGAAGCCTATGAGAGAGCTGTGGATGATCGAGACACCCAAAGTGCGACAGTTGATGGACTACAACGGGCGTTGCAGGAGATACAAGAAGGTGCGTCGCATCATCTCTACTTTTTACGAGCCAAGGGGAGCTGACATCATCTAGCACGTAAACGCGAACTCCGCGAAGTAGTAGAGAACTCGCAGACACAGCTCGAGGCACTACGATCAGAAGCCGAAACGGCCAAGTCAGGAGCAGCCGCAAGCGCAGCCGAGCTGAAAGCCACAAAGAAGGAACTCGAGCGGGCCTTGCCCTTCGAAAAGGAGGTCAAGGAAAAGAACCTCCTGATTGGCAAATTAAGACATGAGGCCGTCATCTTGAACGACCACTTGACAAAAGCACTCCGTTTCCTGAAACGAGGCAAGCCGGAAGACAACGTCGACCGACAGATAGTCACGAATCACTTCCTGCATTTCCTGATGCTCGATCGGAGTGACCCGAAGAAATTCCAGGTCTTGCAGCTGATTGCCGCCTTACTTGGATGGACGGAAGGTACGTTTTTGAATTTGGCTTTCTCCCCCACCTGCTTCATGCACTTCAACAGACCCAAAACAGAACATGACTCGCTCACAAAAACCCATCAAAAACAGAACAACGAGAACAAGCAGGGCTAGCGCGACCTGGAGCCTCCAACGCCGCCCTACGAGTACCCCTGTCTCCCTTCCGCCGCACCCCAAGCACACCCTCGTTATCCTCCGACTTCATGCCCGACGGCGGCAGCAACGTCGGCAGCAAAGAGTCTCTGGCTGAGCTATGGTCTGATTTCCTTGAACGAGAAGCGCAAGAAGGCGGCGGAAGCAGTAGTAGTAGAGCGGGAAGTGTCGTCGGCCACGGCATGAGGAGTCCTACCATCACGAGTCCAACCATGGAGAGACAGATGATGGGATTCGGAAAGGGTCATTGAGATGCTTATGGGAAAAAAGGGGAGGGGACCATCACCTGTCCGAATAGGGTTGGATGGGTGTGGTTGTGGGGCCTTATATACAGGTGTACGATGTACGCTTCATTCATCCGAAAATGTAAAGGAACAGGGAGCGAGCGATTTCGCCTCTCTACTATGGCAGCCTTTTCCGTTGGCTATTTTGCCCCTATACTCGTCCCAAGTGCTAGACACTCAATGTCACAAGGTGAGTCATGTTTCCGGGTGCTGGATGAATACGAAATGATAAAGTGAACCTTTTTTTGCAATGTCTGTCTATTGGTATATATCTCTCTCTCACAACACATGCCACTTGCGCGCGACAGACTATTCTTACAACTTGTAGTTACCAGCCGAAGCGGCAGGTCCAGACCTGACAGCGTCGCCGTCGACATTGGTCAACTCACCCTTCTTGCCAATGATCTTGACATTGCCCTTCTTGAGATCACCGATGACCTCCTTGCGCGCCCTGGTCTTCTTGTTCTCGGGCTTCTTGTTGCGCGAGGCCTCGGCGTTAGCGCTGCCCTTGCGCTCTCTCTCCTTGTCACGGCGTCTGCGCCTCTTGCGCTCTTCTCGTGACATCTCCTCGCGCGCAACGGGCAGACCGCCTCGCGTGGCAACCTCCTCGGAGCGCTTCTCGATGGCCTCGCCGGCCTTGTAGACTTCTTGGGGAGCGAGCTGGCTGGCTCCTGCTGCTTCTGCGCCGGCGGTGGGACGGGCGTCTTCGAGTCTGACGACGGGCGCGTCGACGCGGATGTCCAGCTGGGCCGTCTTGGGTCCCGGCTTGAAGTGGAAGGAGCTGAGGCTGTCCAGCTTGTGCACAATGTCTTTCCACAGCCCCTCGATTTCCTTTTGCTGCTTCTGCGTCTGCTCGTCCTTGGCGTCGACGTAGTTGGGATCCGTCTGCTTGAGGTGCTCTTCCTCGTACATTTCCGCCAGCGACTTCTTCGACTTTGTGTCGTCGAGGTGGAAGTCTAGACGGCCGCGGCGGGCGTCCTTGCCCGTGGCTAGGTCGTCTGGTCGTCTGCGCGGGATGTCTTGGAAGTCTTGGGCCAGGATGCGGCGCTTGATGAGCTCTTCGATGCTTTCGCTCACTTCGGCAGTGATGACGGGGACGGGCTTTCCGGCACGCTCAAAGTCGAGGTCCTCCTCGAGCAGAGAGTTCATTGGTCGATCCGCCGCTCGTGCTTCACCGGAAAGTGTCCACTCTCGCTTTGCGACGTTGGCGGCTTCGAGTTTGCGGATTTCCTTTTCGATCTCGGCGCGGCGGCGCTCGTGAGTGCTTCGGCGTGAGCGAGGATCCGCGGGGTCGAGTTCTTCGCCTCCTTCGTCTTCCTCTTGGTCGGACTCGTCGAAGAGGTCGCGGTGGACAGCTTCCATTGTGCGCTCCATCTCGGCCTCGATATCCTTGTCGTCTTTGGCGGCGCCGGGGACCTGCTCTGCCGCAGGGAAGTTGTGAGGGTTCGGACGTCCTTTTTTGTTTTTTCTAGTGGCTTTCTTGGCTGGAGGTGCGAAAAAGTCTTCGTATTTGATGTCGTTGGTGTTGGACAGGCCGGCCATGTCATCCATCTCGCCCTCCTCTACTTCAGCATCGTCGTCTCCCTCGTCGTCGCTGAAGGGTGCGTTCAGATCGGCGTCGCCAAAGGTGGGACCTCCTTCCTCGTCGTCTTCATTGTCTTCGTTGTCTTGACCTGCGGCGGCCCGGCCGTCTGCTCCGAGAGGGTTGGTGCCCCAATCAATCTCTTCGTCGTCATCGTCCACCTCGTCCTGATCGCCACGCATGTCGGCTTGTTCGAGGAAGTCGGATTGTTTGTTGAAGTCGTCGATGGAGAAGAAGCCGTCGTTGAGGCCGTTGGGGTCAGGAACGTATTCCTCGGCAGGCTGCTCGTCGTCTTCGTCGTCTTCGTCCGCATCGCCGCCCATCTCAATGTCTTCGCCATCTTCTTGATCTTCCTCTGCGTCTTGCTCTTGTTCCTCGTCCTCGTCTTCGACAAGCTGTTCGCCCTCATCTTCGTCGTCAGAGGTGTGGTATTCTTCGTCGTCGTCGTCGTCCACACCCTCGACTTCATAGTCAACACCCTCTTCGCCCATTTCGCTCTCGTCATCCTCTTCGTCTTGGGACTCCTGGGCGGCGTGTTTTGCTTGTAGCTCATTCAAGCCCTTCTCGGCCTCCTTCCTTGCAGCGTCGATGACTCTTCGCGCCTGCTCCCAGATCTGCTCGATGGCGAAACCGTCGACGTGCACCTTCTTGAGTCGAAGGACTTGATCTTCTTCGTCAAGGTGTTCGCCTCTTTTCCGCTTCTTCCTTGCGTCTGCGAACCGTTCCTGCTGTGCTTCCGAGATTGAAGCGGCGATCGGGTCCAGTGCCTTCTTCAGATACGACAGCGATGAGGCGTGCAGTGCTGGAGGAGGTTGTAGAAAAGCGTGTTGGGCGGATGCCAGCGAGGATAGCAGGTCGCTCTGCGGAGCCTGCGCAGAGACGGCCATGTTGGGTGTATGGCTGGACTCTTTCTCTTTCTCTTTCTCTTTCTCTTTCTCTTCCTCTTTCTGTTTCTCACTCGGGAACGCAGAATGCCTCAATCAGAGGACAGGAACAAACTTGGTTTAATTACTGCACGAATCAGTAGGAAGCTCTTGGTGCAAGACGTGAAGCAGGAAAAAGTTCTGCCAAGAACTAAACCCTTCATCTTCACTTTCTGGATTTGTTTTTAAGCCCGGCTAAGGCCGATGGCTGCCTCAGGCCGCCATTCCGGTCTAACAATATAATAATCACTCGATCTTATTCGACAATAACAATTGATTTGGTGAATTGATGCGGAGATTCAGGCACGGGCAGGTGGACCCCTCCATAAACCCCAAACAAGTACTCGGTAGGTACAGTACCTGACTATATATCTCTTTACCACAAGTGACTCTGGTTATATCTACGGTACCTGTCCTCGACTCGACTGGTTTTATGTTTCTTCGTCGCATACCTTCACCTCGGGCCTCTTGCAGTATCCTTTCCAAAACACATTACAGTCTCACTCCTCGTTCCATCACAACCAAAATGGCACCCACTGGTATGTGTGAGCTGTCACTGCATGCGCCTGCACAAGAAACATGACCTTTCACCGCTTTCTTGTGCTCGCCGTCCTTCCACCAGCCTATCTGACTTGTAGCCTCCAGACCAGAAGCCTCGTCCAATTGTAATCTCAGGACCATCCGGATCTGGCAAATCGACCCACCTCAACCGCCTGCTCAAAGAGTACCCTGATCGCTTCGGTTTCTCCATTTCTCACACCACTCGTGCTCCTCGGGGAGCCGAGCAGAACGGCGTCGAGTACCACTTCGTCACCAAGGACGACTTCTTGAAGCTTGTTGATGCCGGGGGCTTCATCGAGCACGCCCAGTTCGGTTCCAACTACTATGGCACCAGCGTACAAGCTGTCAAGGATGTCGCGCAACAGAACAGGACTTGTATCCTTGATATCGAGATGGAGGTAAGGGTTTTGTCGCATCATAACCCACCACCTCATCCACCAGTGCTGATACGAGGACCAAACAGGGAGTGAAACAAGTGAAGAAGACCAACCTCAACGCACGCCTGCTCTCGCTGCAGCCTCCCTCGCTCGACATCCTGGAGAAACGTCTCCGTGGTCGCGCAACTGATTCCGAAGATGCCATCACTCAGCGTCTTGCTCAGGCCAAGAACGAACTCGCCTATGCCAAGGAGCCCGGTACATTCGACAAGGTCATCATAAACGATGATCTCGAGAACGCGTGGACAGAGTTCAAGGCTTTCTGCCTTGCTGACGACTAAATGGAGTGCAGACTCTGTTTTTGAAAGACGTGCGGACGTTGGTGCTATTGATGGGATAGAGCTGCGGACGATTTGAGTAAGGCCGCCATTGGACTTTGATTCATGGCCTTCAGACGAATCATTTCTGGTGCAATCAAGCCGCATGGACTCCCTTGAAGTGCTGGATCATCATCCAGTGCCGCACGCTACACCGCACTTCCCACTTTCTGTCGTCCTAGTCGCCGCAGTGTGGTGTGCTATGCCGTTGTCGCTAGCCACGCAGCTCTCGCAACGATCAAGCACGACCCTCAATACCTCATATTTCTTTGGGCACCAACTTTGGCCCGTGACGCGGCGATGTAGTGGATTCTGAGTACACCACCCATACAAAAGTTCTCCTGGAGGAGCGACGCATCCGCACCGATAGACGTATTGATATATCATGCACATAGCTTTCCGGCTTTTTCCTTCCTTGTTTTCGTGCTCCTGACCTATGACACTTTCTCTAGCTGCTCAGGAAACTGGTGAAAGAGAGCAACTCATAGGACTGAGGTATGCACAAGAAACGAGGTCAAAGTGAAAGTGATGGATGAACCGCGTTCTGCTCCTTCCTAAAATTTGTCCGATCTGGTTGTGATGCTTCACTGTTTCATCGCTCTTTAGCATGCCACTACTGTGAAATACATCAACAAGGTAATCAGAGAAACTCCCGGGCAAACACTCCACTTTCTCATCTCCGTTGATTGGCAAAAGCAAAAGAAGCGAAGCCACGAAAATAAACCCAAAAACTGAGTCAATATATGACAGAGGGTAGATGTATTCAACAGCAACCAGATCAAACCCCTTCGCTTGCTGACCGCAACTATGCTCATGCACCAATCCGGACCTCACTTCCTGCTGCCACTCATCCCCTCTTTTTCTTCTGTCTTACTTTTTCCCCAGTCTCACGATGAGTAGTGGTCATACAATAGCAGCAGCAGCAGCAGCAGCAGCAGCAGCGACATCAATCCTGAAACCCGGGCCAGACAGAAGACTACCCACCCGCATATCTGACTCCATTCAGAACCATGGAACGTCGCTCGCGCGAATACAGAGATACAGACGTGGGGGGGGGGGTTTGTTTCGTACGACATCAGGTAGCATTATATATTACCTTGGCACAGAGACAGAAAAGAAAGGGTACCGAGGACCATTCACGACCAGTCTTCTGGGTTTTGCTCTTCTTGCTCCCGGTTCGTGTTTTTGCGAGGAGAAAAGTTGACGTGTCTCGTTTGATCGAGCGCGCTCTCCGCGCGTCTAGCTTATGGCGGAGGTGGTCTGGCTCATTCGTCATGTGAGGAGATACGGTTGGATTCGCTGGCTTACATAGGTATATGCATGCATGCACGAATTGAAAAGCGCATGCTTTTTGGATGTGGTTGACCGCTCTGGGACAGGGTTGCCCTCCTCAGCAATAGACTTTCATTTCAAATGATTAAGAGTCAGGCCGGCAGGTAGACATTTGTTGTGTGTATACTTTACAGAAAAAATCTTTGTGGTGGACACTGATTGGATGGTGATGTTAAGGATATCATGTAAACATCAAGTTGTTCAAAGAAACAAATAGAATGCTACGACAGCTTCGTGAAAGGCCTATGATCTCCCATGTCATCCATGATCGCGCGACTGCCGCAGTCTAGGTAGCTTTGCTGTCATCATCTTGCCTCTTGAAGATCCAAAAAAGAGTCCCAGACCAACACAAAATAGTGTTGTCGAATGCCATAGACTGCTTGCCTGTCATCTAGCCCCTGCTTCATCTGATGCTTGATGCTTTGGGTGTACTCTTGCATCGCCCTGAAACCCGTCCCTCCTTCTCTCTCTGCTGTTCTTACTTCTGTCCCTCTCGCCGTCTCGTACTCGCGTAGATTGAAGCCCCTCGTACACATGTGATGCAACGCTGGCTGCTGTTACATCTCCCGCGGGAAGTGAGATCTGAACGTGTTAATACACCACAGGATGGAGTGGCAAAGAGATGACTGCGCAGAGTGCTGACCGTCGGCAGTGCTCGAACCAAATTCCGACCGCACGATCTCTTGTATGCTGGTGATATAACAAACAAACATGTCTGCTTCGTCCGAACAAGACTACCGAGAACCCAGAGTATAGACGCGTGGGGTCGGCATCAGTGGTGGTCGCTGTCGATAGCAACCGATGATCAAGGTCTCGCTTCCACCACTAGAGTGATCGCACCTTCACCACAACAATTCTCGATACCGTTCTTGGGTTATCCCTGATGCTTGCAGAGCACGCTCGTCATTCCCTTTTCAGTGTGTTGATTTCGTTGTTGATCGAACGAAAACATTCGTGCGCTAAAGGCCAAGATATACGGACGAGGATGTCGTCTTGCAAAGCAAACTCGATAGTGTCAACATTGAACAACAGACGTATATAGGGATAATTCAAGTGGCGTCTGTATGTCAAACAGATTTTGTTCTAAAAGTGTTGTTCGTGGAGACTTGATAGCTGTGACTGGATTCAACCCAAAATATTGGACCAGGCAGCGTTTCGTGCTACTAGGACGTGAAACCGAGCTGTCATGACACATGGAATTTCCACTAAGCAAATGCCCAAGCCAAAAGTCATGGTGGCCTCAAGGCAAGTAGGCCGATCCGAAGACCCACTATACTGAAAGCAAGTGTCAGCAGTTGTGGTAAGGAACCACAACGACACAAATGATAAGAAACGTACTTATTGTATAGATTGAGGTCCGATCCATAACAAACTACATGTCAGCTTCGTCAACGCGCAATGAACATCATTTAACGAGACGTTGATGTGGCTTAGCATCTCCGCAGCCGTCCCAGGTACTACCCAGAGAGATGGGGTACACATGCCTGATGAGAGAAACAATATCAGACAGGAATGGTGATGAAAGTGAAAGGGCTGCATAGGACGATGAAGGAGATAATGACCATCGAACATGGTGACTCACGATATCCTTGTAACGCGCGCAATCCCACACTTAGGGATAAAGAAAAGGGTGCGAGTGTTGCTTGCCTCGAAGTATCAGATGGCCTCACCTTGAGACTTGAATTCACAACGCTTTGCTGTGCCCAATGTATAAACTTTCAGGCATTTGAGCTGCTGTCAGTTGTGGAGATTTTTGATCAAGCTCTCCGTAACCCGTATCTGTCACGCCAAAGTCAGACAGTTGAACGAAGTTGTGTCTATACCTCGACCTGGAGAGCGTGTGAGTGTAATTCAGCCTCACGTCTCTCGTCCCAGAGCAGACAGATGACCCACCCCTCAGTACTTCAGTACCCACTTTCTGCCTTTCCCTCCAATAGCACTGGAAACACTGTCCTAGATCTGCGGTGAAGATTTGGAAACCCTTGGGGCAGTCACCAATTTCCGGGGTCTGGTGCAATCCGTTTTCTGGGCAGAATTGGTATGTGGTAGCAGGAATGCCCATGGTCATGCATTGACAAGAGTACGCGTAACTGCGGATCTGGCACATTGCTCATGCTCGGCGTATTGACCAGTGAACCTTGACATCAAAGCAGATGTATTTTGTTGAAGTGGGCAAGAGACGAAAGACTGAGGTATATGATGGGACCATGTAAGGCTCGAGACGCAGCACTGAAATCGCGCTTGTGCATGAAAATCTTCGAGATGCTAGAGGTACCAATCGATAACCAAAGGTGGGTAGCAACGAACAGCAATAACTAGGACCAGGCGGCAGCAATCATAGACAAATTACCTATCCTACCGCTGCTTCCATGATATGCTGTGCCACCCGTCTCGAGACGCTTGACCTGCCTTGTCGTATCAATGGCACACTGTATGCACATGGACTGGTCCGCTGCTCAGTATCAATCTCGCAGGAATCGCCACTCACATCGTCGATGATCTGCGTCGTGGGTGGCAAGCCAGTGTTGAGAGATCATGGCTGATGTCAAACCACACCCTCAATCGACCAGCAGCCAAACGGATATAATTCCCAATTACCAGCCAGCAACGAGTGCACCGAAGCTTCTAGGTCGAAACGCCATTCGGCATGTGCCTAACCCCCGCCGGTCAAGGATGATCCCAAAGCAATGATCTTCAATCCTTCCTGATTCGTTTCACATCCAGGGGTAACATGCTTCTAGTCGTGACATTCCGTAGCAGCTTCTCCATCGAGCAAGGCCCATGAACAGTGCACGGCTGAAATTTGACCGTAACGTTGATGGTATATGGCGAAGTCGTGCCGCGATATCGATCCCTTCGGTGACTATCATAGATTGCATATCGACCCACGCCAATCTACGATATTTGTCAAACGATATGTGGGGAAGGTGGAACTCGTACTGTAATGGTCGCGAGTCCTGCTTGCACGATCGTATCTGGTAACTGAGTGATTACTTATGCCCAGTCACATCATGTCAGCCATCTCCCACAACAGGTGCATGAGTATCGCCAGCTGATGACCTGCCAACTAGATCTGTCAAGCGAATGTACAGAATGAATTGCTCGGTGCCATGCGCCGGCAATGTGCTAGTGGTAAGTTCCTGTTCCCCGACTATATGATCTTCCACACATGTTCCAAGCGTTTGGAGCATACTAATATAGAACAGCAGATCGCCCGGCGTTATACTGTAGTTCCATGGACCTCATGCTGGTTCTTTGCACCACCAAAGATACTGCGCAAGCTGGCGACTGGCTTCGGTCCGCGTGGCCCATACAGTATAGTGATCTCGGTCATACCCGACCGCAGTACCGCACGATCCGTAATATAGATATGTGTCTCGCCATCGACGGCCGGGATGTCGGTCGTGAAGAGGCTTCTAATGATATTCTGGGGGCCTACTGATGTACGCCACGTGTTGTCCGTTCGCACGAAAAACACAGGTTCTGGCATCTAAAGTTAAAGATCTCCATCCGGGGCTCTCGGAACGAGCTTACGAGATTACTCTAGCGGCTGTCATGATCCCTCTCACTTCAAAAAGAATGCTTCAAGTGTGGCTTAGTGCTGATATAACGCTAGATCACCAGATTGGCACGCTACATTCAACAACTAAGCATAATGTGATATCTTAAGACGTGACGAGTCAAATAGCTACTATTTGTAAGGAGGTACCTTATGCGTTCCGTGTCTCATCTATCGCGGATGCGGTCCATTCATCCAGCGCTAATCGGCTGAACACCAGTCAAGAAGTTCCCCTCTCTGTTTCTGCAGCACCTATAGGTGGTACAGTCAGTGAGCCCATGCGGCAATACTTGACGATTTAAGATGATCAGCAGGCTCGAACCGCCGCGCTCATGCAACCTGACCTGTGAACGAATGATTTGAATAATGAACATTAATCTAAGCTGTCTCAGATGTACCTGCAGCTGATACCAAAATGTAGATAAGCGTCTCTGAGGCCAGGATAGCACCAAACCAAAGATCGAGTCCAAGGCATCTTCCATAGCAAGGTATGCTATCTTGGTTGTGAGACTATCTCCGATGGATCCGACCAGGCCAAAAGAGATGGATGCTAGGAAGTGGAGGGAATGTTCCGAGCAGATGATGTGGCCTGTCAGTGCCAACGACTCCCACTAATTAGCACTGCGTCATCTTACTCATGAAACGTACGGACTTTTGCTCAGCAAGGGTCTGGCGATGCAATCCTCCCGGAGGATCTCCCAAGATATGGTGGGCAGGGACAGCAATTCCATGCCATGCCAGGCGTACGGCCCGCTTGCCGGCAATGCTAGTGACATTACAAGATTGTCCTTGTGCAGCCACATATCTCCAATGAGTTTGGCCTCTTCTCTGTTCGACCAATTGTAATTTTGATTCTGCTCGAAAAGAGTAGAAGCTATCAGTAGACGAGATTTGGTGTCGTCAATTATACTCGTCACCTCTCTGAAACCAGCGAAGTAAGTCGAAGCTGCCGATATGGGAACGTGCATTCTGCTATATGTCTCCACAAGCTCTACAGCCAACACCAATTGAATATCCACATGTCCAAGCGAGGGGAGTTCAGCGATTAAACCTTGGAGGCCGTCGAATGTAGGAATGGCAGAGTCTGACTCGCAAAATACGACGACAGCTACTCTCCTAATGAGCTTGTAAATATATGGTGGCATGTGGCCATACCACGGAAGTGGAGGGAGTGTCAAAGATAATGCATCGGATGTTGTTGCCATGACAAGCACCAAATGCATATTGCTGGACATGGACGACTGATATTCGTCGTGTATTTGTCGATTGATGCGCATCATCTCTGGCCGCAAGCAGTTGACTATGGCAGATTCCTGTCTTTGCAGACCAGAAGTCCATCCAGTATCATCTGATCCGACGTATCTGGGCAATGCAATTCGTTCATCTCGGAGAAGGAGACAATAGATTTCATCACGAATTTCGCGCGGGAGGTCCAGAAACCGGAAGGAACCATAAGTGTTGAACTCCATGACTCGTCACATTGGATAGAGCTTTTACCTCTTCACGTACAGACCATGATGGGAGAACCTTGCAGCATGATGATAGCTGACCCAGAGTCCTGTCATCTGAATTTACAAGATAGAGAAGGGACACAGCACATCAAACAAGATCGGGGAAGGAAGTGGAGGCCACGACGTCAGAAGTATACAGCTGGGTAAGGCTTGGCAATCGATCCATCACCTTTCAGGAACACTGTATACCATAGTACAGCGTATGAGACGGGCTTGACATAAATCAAAGGATAGAGTGGCTACTAAGGCTTCCATACCGAACCATTACTCACTGGTGAAGGTCAAGTGAAGGTCTCAAGTGAGTGGTCTTGAAGTGAGATCTGGGCGTACCACAGCGGTCATGGCATGCAAAGGAGGTGAACCTGAACATAAGCCTCACCCACTCCTAGAACATCTCAGCCATCCGAGTCTATCATATCAGACTTTATTCCATTACCTTGTAATAGTCCAGCTTGTACTGGTTCCTCACAAGCATATAACTGTTCTTTGTGCAAGGGTGCTAGAAAGAGGAAGCATTCAGCCAATCATGAGACGGCATGCGCAATTGCAGCTGCCCCACGTAAGCCACAGACATCTCCAAGCCGGCGATTCTGAACCTCACATGTCTATAATATTATTTCTTTGCATCGCCATAGATAACCACTGTTTGGTGCATACTTCGTCTAAGTGAATTTATACGAGCGAAACCCGACAAAATGGATATCCGCGTCCTCAGACCTTCAGACATTCCCCATGTCCAACAGACAAATATCACCAACCTACCGGAGAATTACTTCTGCAAATACTACATGTACCATGCAATGAGCTGGCCGCAATTGAGTTATGTCGCCGTAGATGTACGAGTACCTTCAGCTATTGGAACCTCAGAAACACGAACTGACATATGTATAGGTCTCGCGCCCACAACAAACCCCTTACGACCCCCCGAAAATCGTTGGCTATGTTCTGGCGAAGATGGAAGAGGAACCCACTGATGGATTGCAACACGGTCATATCACTTCATTGAGCGTTATGCGAACACATCGAAGGCTTGGACTTGCGGAGAAGTTGATGAGGCAAAGTCGTATGCATTCAACAACCGACCCAGAGTAGAAGGTGGGAGACTAGATGACTGATCAATCTCACAGAAAGAGCCATGGCAGAAATCTACGGAGCGTCCTACGTTTCTTTGCACGTCCGTGTTTCCAACAAAGCCGCTTTAGCACTCTACAGAGATACCCTTGGCTTCAAGGTTGAGGGTACTGAGCCGAAGTACTACGCCGATGGAGAGGATGCTTACAGCATGAAGATGAACCTCGAACATCTGAGACTGTCGCCGGCAGACATGGATAGCGATGACGAGGCAGGGGAGAAGAGCGTGGGCAAAGACGAGGGCGGCGAAGTTGGCTCAGCAGGGAACAAAGACAAGGTGCACAAGGTCAAAGTTGGTCGGCAACTAGGTGTAGGCGAATTGGTGGAGAAAAACGAGAGTAGCGCTACTTAGGGTGGCAGCTGAGCACGAATCGAATGTGAGCCATCAGAGATCACACATCAACCACTTAATAAGCAAACAAAAGCACATACTAGGGACAGTATCAGCTCGTTGCACCTACACTAGCCACAACATCGGCATCACTACGCTTTCAGCCTTGATGTCGAATAGTAGACGTCCAACTTCTTACGCATCCATTCAGGATAGTGTTCCTTCTGGAGAGCATATGGTACATGAGGAAGGACGCATCTACTATATTAGCTTTATTGTAAGGGCCAGTGTGAATAGGCACACTACCCGGTCGACCTGCATTCAACTGATTCAGCGGCCTTTGTCACTGACTAGGTGCAGCCTGGGCCAGATGGTAGCTGAAATATGTTTCATCCATCGGGCACCGAATAATGCGGTGGAGTATAATACCCTGCTAGTACAATATATATGATAAGTGGCAGCACTTCATTCGTGCAGACATGCGCACAGGCGTTGGTGTCCGGGTTCGGGCCTACCTCGCATCTGCGCAGGCCGAGATGCCCTTAGTGGAAACGTCAGTACAAATGCACATTATGTGCGAATGGCCACAAATAGGCATCTCTTCCTGCGTCTGCCAAAACAACAGCATGCCTCACTGGCACGGTCCTGACCTTACTCATGTGTGATGATTCAGGAGGGACTATCTTGAAGACGAGCCTGTTGATAGGTCTCATCAATGCCCAGAGATTGTGGAATGCCACTTTGTAGTGTTCTATGATAAGAAAACTTGCTGTCCTTCCATGCATCAATCCACTTGTTCACTGTATGAAGTTAGCAAGTCACATCTAGGACCTAGTGAGAGGACCAACCCATAGATGTTTTGTAGCTCTTTGACCGGTACCAAGCTCAGGTAAACCGTCAACACAGGAGTCTCCTGAAGCTTGTCTTTTGGACGCATCACTTCAAAGTCCTCATCCATGTCATCGGCAGCATTTTCTGGTGGTGCATCAAGCGTAGCAGTCGATCCGGATCTGCCAGGACCCGGGGCCTTCGCTTTCATGAGCACCCTCTCAGTTGTCAGAGAAGAATATTGATAGACTCTCTCGCCCTTAGCTTTGAGGTCCCTCTTCGCGATCTCAACAGCGCTAATCAGCTTGTTAGCTGCCGCGGACCGAGCGTGGAGACTCGCAACAGCCGCCTTGTCTCCTTCTGAGGGTTGAGACAAGTGTCTGATCAAGGCTCCTGTGCGGCTTGCGACAGAATTTGACGAGATCACTCCCAGGCGAAGGAGGTCATACTTTTGGTCTAGACCAGATTCAAGTTGTGTTTTCTGAGCAGTCTTGTTATTTTCAGTCATGACTTCGAGATTAGAGGCAATGCTCGTTTTGTAAATGCTTGACGATAAGAAGATCAGGTCGACTAGAAGACTAGACGCATCACTGCTTGACTTTCAGGGTATTTTGTCAGTTCATTCATCATGAGTGTTATGCATGAATTATAGAATTATAGGAACTTGAGCAGTAGTTCACGCTAACTTGAGTTCGACTGACTCGTGCATTGGGTAGCGGATATGGACGCATCACGTGACATAGTATATCGGCTCGATTGGGCTTGTCATCGAAAATCAAATTGAGTGACATATGTGCTAAGATTGTCACAAAAAGCCTATTGCGATGGTCAGACATTGTAGAGACCGAGGCATGAGGGCAAGTCGGCACTTCCCAAAAAACAATAATCTATTGCAGTGAGAAGAATGCGAGCTCGTTGCACCCACGTTTGACGCTTGACGTGGCGACAACTAAAGCTGAAGCCGTCTTCCCCGGACGCACTACTGAGCTGCTGGCACCGGCAAACCCAGGGCGAGGGTAAGGGTAAAGTCTGAAGCATACCACAAACCAGATATGCATCATTTAGTCTGGATTATATAGTTCGCCAGACAGGGTCTACTTGATGCATTCGCTGGCATTGAAATGCGCCTATAGCGTCAGTGTGGCAGCTAAGCATGTATAAAGCACTAAATACGGATGTCGACAGAGGAATCCAGTGTCCGATTTCAACCATACAAAGTATAGCTGTGTAGCAATCATGAGAAGATGCAATATGCAGCCTTGCCTGTAGAATGCACGCCAATAGGAACAGGCAAACCCCATATCCGGGTGGATGCGCAAGTCAGGGATGGGGTGCGGGTGATGCGTCAGGACTGCATCGATTGATTATCGTATCACTCCTAAATTGGCAACGCCCCCCTTGGCGGCCGCGTCGGGACCGTTCCCATTCCCTCCTGGACATTCACCACTTTCAACCTTCACCTGCCGTGTTCCTAGTTCCCCTATAATTCTGCCTCCGATATCGTTTTTGTATTGCTGGTAGCCGATTGTTCTTTCCACACTGCGACAACGATACGCTGTTGACTGGCACTCTGAAGCGGCAAAGCCAAGCTTCCCTTTCCATTGCTTTCTAAAGCATCAGAACCGTGCCGGTGTTGCCTTTTCATTCCCACAGATTTCTAATCGCCGTCCTTGTCGACCTTGCGCGACATCACGCCTTCACGACACCATTATTCGTTTTTAATACTTCTACCACTCCACCACGGAGCTTAATACTTTCTCGCAACACTCATTTGACAGCCACTCCTGGTGTTTGGTTTTGTCTCGACTTTGCTTGTGCCATCAGGTTTTCTCCGTGCTTAACTCCACGATTACCTCATTTTCCACTTGCAGCGCAAGCTGGAGGTCCACACAGCCTGCGCAAACCAGTAGATGACTTTATAAGGATCTTTGCGTGAAGATTGCTCTTAAGTATCATGCAAGGTTTATTCAGACGGGCATGGTGTCACGATCAAAGCGACAAGAAAGAAAAGGCGTTGTTGTCAAATTCCACAATGCGACCATCATCCCTACTCCACGTCACACCCTTGCTCAAAATGAAGCGCAAGCGCAGTGAAAGTCCTGGAGAAGACGACGCTTCTCTCATGCAACGCGATAGCAAGAGATCAAAACTGTCAAATCTAGGACGACAGACACCGATACAATCTCAAGACACTAGTCCTCATACTCAGTCGAATGCAGCATACATAGGCAGATCAGTTGCTAACAGTCTGGAGAGACCTGCTGGTGGTGTGACTAATCCACAGAAAGCGAATGTCTCCGATGATCAGTACTCAGATGGAGACAGGAAGCCTTTGGACACAGAGTCGAAACCTTCATCGATAGATTCTGTGCATCCGCCACATACTAAAGCAGATGACTCTACTGCAACTCAACCACAACAATCCGAACTCTGCCAGATCATTGAGCACCAGTTCAATCTCGAAATATTGCTCAAGCATCGTGAATTGAGACTAATAGAGCAAGAACTTGCCAAATGCCAGGTCGCTTTGGAACAATTACGCAGATGCGAAGTTGTACCCTACCCTGGATCCACCGGGTTATCACAAGCAATCTCCGATGGAGTAGGACCCTCGATCAAAGCACAGGCTGGATTCACTCAGCCACAAGCACCCGCACCTTGGGGGGTTACGGATGGTCCATATACGAGGCATTATGCCAGATGGCTGCTCAATGATCCTACTTTCGATTCTATGTCAATTCACCCAGCGCAATCTACTACAGACAACTTTCAAGCCGTCACCGAAGGCCGCTCGACTCGCAATAGCACAGTGTCCTCCAGCAGAACCAACAAACATCGACCATCGCGAGATTCTGTTGGCAATCTGAATCATGCGTTGCCCAACTATCCCACGCAAGTACGCGGAAAGGGCGGTCCTCTAGTCATCAAGCGTATAGCAGACAAGAAATTCGTAAAGTTGATTTGCAACAATTGTCAAAGAGGCGATTTCTCCAGCGTACAGGGGTTCCTGAACCATTGTCGGATTGCTCACAAAGTCGACTACAAGAGCCATGAAGCTGCTGCTACAGATTGTGGGCGCCTCTTGGATGAAGATGAGATGCATCTGATCCCTCAAACGGCTGCTAATGTTACCCCCGCGCCGAAGGCAGCTCATCAACGCGCTCCTGCACCCGCAGCGCAAGTTCTCGACCCACCATCTGTTCATCCCTTGAACATGCAGATTGTGCCGCACTATACGTGGAAAGTACAAGCAGCAGCAGCCCGGGCGGCGGCAGCTCGAAACATGGAGGCCGGTGTCAACGAAGATGCGTCGATACCCAGCCGCCAAACACCAAAAGCACGTAATCGCTCTGGAAGCGATGTAGCTCGCGGTGCCGCCAACGCATCTGCGTTCCATTCGAGCCCTCTTGTGGCGTCTTCTTCTACCCCTTATCTGTCTAGTCAATTTGTCAGACGTGGTTTTGGAGGCAATCTTGCTGCGGTCACTACCAAAGCACGTGAGAAGGTCGACCTCGGCGTCGAGTCACCAGATGAGGAAGGTGTTCCTGCAGGCACTTCTCGCAAGCAGTCCGTATCCAGAGCACCATCGACCGCGCCTGGCGCACGACTTGTACAGACCTCAACGAGTTCAAGTATGAGTCGTTCGCACAGCCAGAAAGGCCAGCATGCCCCTCATTCGCGCCCCCGCCCAGCACCTCTTGCGCCCCCTTCTTCTCATGCGACTTCTCTCCGCAGCCGTGATTATGGGGCCGAGGTACCGGAATCTCCGTTTGATTCACACCTCTCTCCGCATACCGCAGACAGCAATCCTGGCCTGGTCTCAGACCACGAGGACGATGATGGGGTTTCTGATCTCGATGAAGCTCGTTCAGAACGCCACGCATCTCCCGATGAACCAATAACACAGCTGAGCAGCATGAGGAGAGGCATGGGGGCGTGTGGCGAAGCTATGGATGTGGACGTGGAGTTTGAGGACGACGCAGATGGTCACCATGAAGTACTCATACGACCTCGCGGATTAGCCTTTCAGGAGTTTTCGCAGCGATCTGCTGGAAGCACTAGTGCTAGACCCGTCAGTCGTTTTGGCGAGGCTGCGAAGTAGATGAGGAGACCAAGCGAATCGTGGGATGGTACAGGCTTTGGAGTGCATTAAATTTCCTAATAATGGGATACTGTCATTGTAAACTTGGGGGAACGCTTCGGGGGGTTTGGGGGAACTTTGGCTTGGGCGGGAAAGGGGCGAACAACTTCAGGTGTCTTATGTTGCTTTCGTTCTTCAGGTTGCCAACCATTATGGACGACGACTTTTCTTCACTATTGATGAAATAAATTAGACCACTACCACTACTGTAACTGCTACTAAGCCTACTCCACTTTCCATCGTCTCTGTTCTTGATTTGCTTTTTCTTCTTGTCGAGCTGTGACTATCTCGTCTCGTTCGATCTGATCTTGGAACGTTCAGTGCTAATCTAAAAGAAAAGGAATACCAGAAGAAGAAGAGAGTGGTCTTGATTTATGTCGTATATATAGCTTCAAAAAATTTGGTCTAAAGGTCTGTACAAATTACCAGACGATCATGTCTCTCGAGCCTTTCCTGACATCCATGGATAAACAGCCCGACAACGCCAACAATATGTACAACTTGTTTCTTTTCCTCGTCTAGCTAGCAATAAGTGCGGGCCCGGCGGGAGTCCCCACAAGCATACTGCCATCACCGATCGGTCGTCGTGTCCCAAAATCCAGCGTCTTCGTCTTCGTCCTCATCCAAGTCTTGGGTCGCAGGTTCAAGTTTCGCATCACAGGCGTTTAGGTCGTCTTTCTCTGGCAGGTTGGTAGTGCTGCTGCTGCTGCTGGACGGAGAAGAGGCTATGTGATGGCTTTTGGGGCCTGTGTCTTCGTTTGCGGTCGCGCTAGTCCGATCGCTAGCACTGTCGAGGAGAAGATCCGTCTTCGTGGCAGAGAGATGCTTACGCTCGTGGAATCTCTGCTGTTGCTGCTGCTGCTGCTGCTGCTGCTGCAGCTGGCGCTGGTAATCAGCAACAAGGTCATCCTCAAGCAACAGCCCGGCGTCGACGTCGACTTTCCGGAGTGCGGTCCAAGTGACGTCGGAGCCTCGGAAGCCTTCGTCTCTCATGCGTTTGAAGGCGTCCAGAGCCCCGTCGTGGTCTCGGATGCCTACGTAGCCTCCGACGAGAGAGTTCCATGTGACTTGGTTCGGGGACATGCCTTCTGCGCGCATCATGTTCAGAGTCTGCTCCGCCAGGTCGATTTTCTTGTGTTTGGCGAAGCCGTGCAGGAGGATAGACCAGGACTGGATGGTTGGAGGTTGACGCTTTGTAAGCCGCTCGGTTGAGTCGGAGTTGCTTGTATCGTGGGAATCGTTGTTGTCGCGAAGGGATGGGAGAGACGTCTGCATATCCTGAACCACTTCGGCTGCGTAGGATAAACCACTAGGGTGGGCAGTGAAGGCGACCAGAAAGGCATTGGAAAGGAAATCCGCCTGAGTGAATTGAACCCATGGTTCTACACCACGCTCAGCGAGGTAGCGGATATGTTTGTAGAGGGCGTGTTGTTTGTACAGAGTGGCTGCTGCCCCTAGTCGATGAGCCGAGTGATCACGCAGGTAGGCAGATATCATGATCCCCAGGGCTTGGACAGGTGGCTGGAGGAGGCCGGTGCTTGGGGGGTTGCGGTCGCTAGAAGGAAGGATCCTTATACGAGAAAGAGGAGTGGGGTCGAAGAGCTGAGTGAATGCTTCAGCGACTGTAGCGAAGGCGGTATCCGGGCTGCGGTCGAAGTGGTGGAGGTATAGACAGTGTAGTACCTCGATGGCGACGACGGGGTTCTCCATGATGTTGATGTCGGCGATTGCTTGGCGGATGATTGCATTCAGAGTTTCCGAGTCTTGAATGCTTTGTTTGCAACCCTTGAGCAAGATGGCATGAGTATACTTGTCCCCCTGCAAGCCGCTGTCAACAAGGGAATGAAAAACATTAAAGGCAGATTTCAAATCTCCGCTTTCGACGGCGTTTAGCATGACCACATTGCAATGCTGCACGTTCAGCTTGACGCCTAGATCTGCTAGATTCTGGATGATCCGTAGACTGAGCCGTAGACCGTCTGGCTGGACGCTGGCTCTGCGCAGGATGGTAGTACAAGTGCTCTCGAATGCAGGAGAGTTGAGATCAGCGCCAGCATTCGCGGCAAGAAGCAGAGCATCCAATGCTTGCTCGAGAGAATCTTGTCTGGCTAGATAAGAGGCCAGATGCAGCAAAGTGTTGTAGTGTACCTGCACTCGATGGCGTACGATAGTCTGGAATATCGACAGGATCTGCTCGCTAGAGCAATAGGGCAGCAGGAGGCGGATAACGCTGCCGTTGAGAATCATTGGCTGTGGACCAGGGCGATCCATGACAGCACACATGACCTGAACAAGCTCGTCGACGGCAGATTGCGATGGCGCATGCTTGGAGGTGGCATAATGCGTAGCCATAAACTGGAAACAATCGTTGAGCCAGGCAGCAGGGAGATGTGGCTGCCTGTGTGTGCGCAGAAGAAATGCTGGTACGAGGTGTGGCGAATTGCGCATCAGATAGAACAGAGCATGAAGGCAGACGTTGTACCAGGACAAGCCAAAACGCACCTCGATCTGCTCGACATCGGGACCATCCGGCTCCCATTCTAGAATGCAGCGAACATATTCAGCATCCTTAGCTCGAGAAGCGGAACTGGATGGGTGTCTGAAAGTCGACTTCCCAAGCGCACTATTGTTCAAGCGCGCGAACTCGAGGTTCCATTTCAGAAATGGCTCATGAATGCGGTAGCCAAACTCATACGCGTGGTCTTGCGAGCCCGATTCCTTTCGCAGTCTGACAGGACGACCAACCTGGACGTATTTGGGTGGGATGGGGTTTTTGGAACTGAGAGCGTTGGTGAGAGCGTATCGCCGCATCCTAGCCATCACTTCTGCCCTTCTATCATTACGACTGCGTTTTGTTTCAGCGTCATGGGGTGAAGACTGCGGTTGCCTGTTGATAGGTTGATCTGATTCCTTTGGAGCAAGGAAGCCAAAGTCTGTCCGTGTCGATGTAGAGGGTCCGTCTTGCTCGCGTGACACACTACTCTCTCGATCTTTGCCCTGTCTAGCGGCCTTTGAATCCTGCCTCTTCTGGTAGTCCTCACCGTGGTGATCGACAAGCGATGTGTTGAGGTCGGTAAAGGCGTGTTCGTACCAGTCCTGTGCCAACCGACTGCGACTACTGCTCGATCTTGAGACATGACTGTCTCTCTGACTGTATAACTCTCGCTTGGTGCGAGGTAGTGAGGGATTGGATCCAGCGCGGCTGCCTCTCCGATGCTTGCTCCTCGACTCTTGTGCATCATGGATGGGTGCCTCATACAGCTGATGTTCAGTATCGGATTGTGATGGTGCAGCAGCGGGACTCGGCCGACGCGCAGACACAGCGAGATGACGGCGAGAAGGCTTCTGTCGAGCAAATGGCCATGGTTGGAAGACTCTGGGCGCCAGGAATGGGAGGATGGGTAGTTCAGCTTCGGCCACAAGCCTGACTTTCGGGATGCGACATGATGGCATAAGCGGGCATTTACTGTCCGAGTTTCTCTGCCTTGTATGTGTGCTTCTTGCGAGGTTGACTTGCGAGGTTGACTAGTTGGATGTGCCAGGAATCACAGTCGGGATATGTACAGTGGAAATTATACGTCTTGACGTGCCTTCCTCAGTTGTCTGTACCTCATGATTTTTTGGGGGAAGTTGCGGAGGAGAAGCGGAGTTTGGTCTGTTTGCATCCTCCCATCCTACTAATCTCCTCATAGCACAACTATCCACTGTACACTGCTTATCCTCAAGACTTGATTCACAGACCACACGTATAGGCAGATCTACTCTCACTTCTTCGCTAGTCGCTCGTACCTCACCTTAGCACGTCTCGAGAAGCGCGTACACCATCCACCGTCAAAGAGGAAGAGAGAACACGAATAACATAAAATCCCCATACCACCACCACAACCGCCGCTACCACAATGTCCTCAGGCGGCCTAGCAAACGCTGCCGAAGATCGCAAAGCGCGACTCGCCGCCCTCAAGTCTCTGAAGCGCAAGCAGCCCGAACCAGACGCAACCACAGACCAAGACGCCGACTCCTCTCTACCAGCGCCCAGATCACCACGACATGACACGAACGACGACAACGACGCAGCAGCGGCAGCGGCCAAATCAGTGACATCAACATACCTGTCAGGGCGCAATTACGACGCGGAGACGCGCGCCCCGAAGTTCGGCTTCGAGCACAACCCGGCTTCGTCGACAGAGACCCTCGAGGCCAAAGCACTGGAGTTGTCCGAAGCCACACGTCTTCAGGCGGAGAAAGATGCGCTGGAAGAGTCGAAGCCCCTGGACTTGTTCAAGCTGCAACCGAAGAAGCCCAATTGGGACTTGAAGAGAGATCTGGATCGGAAACTGGACGTCCTGAACGTCAGGACGGAGAACGCCATCGCGAGACTCGTGAGAGAAAGGATTGCTGCTCAGCAGGCTGCTAAGAGGAAAGAGAGCGCTGGCACTGCTACTACTGCTACGGCGAACGGCAATGGAGACAAGGAGAAGGATGAGCTGGGTATGGACGGTGCATCATTTGTCGAGGCCACTCGGGAACGAGAACGTGAAGACGAGGAGGATGCGAGGAGAGACAAAGTCTTGGATGAGGAGCTGGAGAATGGCAGCTGAGGACATGAAATTTGAGTACAGGAAGATTCTTCCCTTGCTCTTCTCTAGCCCCCTTCCTCCCACCTACCATCCAAGACAAAGCCTCTTGCGTCGAGTCATGGAGGCTCTGGGCGCATCAGCACTTGACGCTGCATCGCTGATTGGACATATTCCTGTCCTGTTGCACTGCTCGACAATACCTGCAAAACACCTGCAAGAGAGCTAACCTGAGCAAGCAAACGCATAATTAGCTTGTCTGATGCATTAGACACAAGGGTGCGGAGACAAGCACCCCCATCGAGCGCATTGCAGAGGAATTCGGGATGACTGAAGGATGAAATTCATGTTGACTGGATATTATACTTTCCACTCACCATAAGAGTGAGAAAAGCGAAGCAAAGCAAAGTGAAAACTGCCTCATGTCGAGAGCGATAGACAGACTCAGCGACTAGTGTCGCCAACGGACCGCGAGAACGAGCAATGTCTAAAAGTGAAAAGGAAAGAATAAAGGATAACACAAACAAAGAACAAAAACCACGTGAATTATGAACAGCAAGAGGTATCTTGACGCGAGAAATCCAAAAGAAGCCGCTCCTCCTGAGACCTGGAAAACCCATCGAGTGCAAATCAAGTAGAACACAAAGGGAAAAAGAAATTATCAGTGAAGAAAAAATGCACACCTCGTCAATTGCCTTGACTCGTCTGTGCTTCAATGCCCCCGAGCATCAAGACAGGATCCAAGCCAGAAGCGCCCCAGATGCGATAGCATCAACAGCGAGAACGGCAAGCGCGATCAGTCTAGCAGTCCACGGCACAGTAGCACCTCCGGTCACACCAGTGGAAGACATGGACGCTACTCCTGAGATTGCGAATAACAGACTCGACACGACCGCAAAGATAATCCCGGCATCGACCTCCTGGTATTGCTTCTTGCGACCAGTCAGGGCCAGGAGATACCCTACCACCATTATTGCTAGAGATGCTCCCAGACACGTCGCGGCCACAGGCGGGAGCCAGAGAGGGCTCCGCTTGTTGTGCTTGGTGTCGAAGGTTCCGTCCGTTTGTTCGATTGCACCATAGGATTGGCGAAAGTTGGGACGATTCGACAAGGTTTGGGCCTCCTCGTCCGAGGAGCTCATTGCGTCGTCGCGCTGAAGAAGGGGTTGTCGGCCCGATGCTCGCCTGCCTTTGAAGATCTCACGAAGGCTGCGCCAGGTCTGCGTGAAGCCCGACTCTGCGTTTGGATCTATAAAGAGCACATATGCACCGTCTTCGTCGTCGTCCGACGGATTGTCGTATTCACTCCAGTATTTCTGCCTCTGAGCTTCCGGTGGTGCGTAGGCTTGGCTTCTCTTTTTCCTGAATGAGCTCAGACGAGGACTTTGTAACTCATCAACAATACTTATGCGACCAGCGTTGGATTGATCTTCCACTGCTGTCGTGTCGCCATGACCAGACTCTGATGTGTTCGAGGCAGACATGTTGGGCGTCGTAGCTTGTGAGCCGAAATTTGAGTATACGCCATGATCACGTTTGCCCCAACCCACGGATTTGGGCAGTTTGCGAATCTCCTTCTCCAACAACGGAATCTAAAATAGTCAGCCTCTAAATGTCATTTTGCTTGTTCAAGATTGATGGACATACCCAGAACGGTGGGACTGTATTCTCCGGTTTGTGGCATTGCCACACGGCGTGGTATTCCAACGAGAAGCCACGCACACGCTCCACGAGATGGCTGTTGTCCAGGACCCGTAGGAGGTTGCTCGCATGTGTTCCCTCTTGATGTACTCGGAGGACGGCGAATGGAAACTTGTCAGCATGGGAGCTGTTAGTCATGCTGTCAATCGTGTCGAGGTCGTTCAACGCGCTCTCCTTCATGCTGATCGATTTGTCCAGAGTCGACAGAAGGAATCCGCTGGAGTCAGCTGCGATATCCGTGAAGCGTTGCCGACTGGAAGTAATGGTGACCAGGGGCTGATATTTGGGATTGCTCGAGAACCAAGACCGTAATTCTTCGATTTGCTTCGACGACTCTTCCGTATTCGAAGCTTTGCGAGCAGGGATGCTTGATTCCGGGTTCAGGGCTGCAGCAAGGTATTTACGTTTGACCATAGATTCAACGACACCAGTATTTTCCGCGCCGGCTTCGGTCTGTCTAGCAATAATGGCTTCATCCTCCTGAGTCCATCTTGCCGCTACATTGGCGTTTTGAAGTCGCACTCCTGCGTTGTTCTCTCTGGCTTCGAGAGTTGTCGAGCTTTGTTTCTGCACGAAGTCGGTTTGATCGTCGATTACCAGAAGCCCAGTATCGTATTCCGCGCTGGTGGAACCTCTCCTGCTCGACGTCGAATTGATTTGACTGTTATTTCGAGATGCAGTACCTATAGGCGTGCTTGATACCGACTGCCTTCTCACCGCATGAGAACGAGTGTGCTGGAGCAGGAGTACCTGGAGTTCGACGACGTTGTCCGGGTGCACCCAGTACGCTGCGTTCCTGCCGCCATCACCAAGAGGTAATGTGGCGAAGAATGTGTCAAACTTGGTATGGGAACTAGACTGCACCACCTCGCGAAACTCGGCCACTGCTTTTCGTAGACTGAGGGACTGCTGTTGCGGTTTTGAATTGATCAATGACGTCGTTGCTAGCGACCCTCTCATGCGCTCTTCATACAGAATCCTCACGGCATCCAGTATCTCTTCCCATTCTATGAGCAATGGTTCGAGATCGACCTTGGTAAAACTGCCGGAGTCTCCGAGGACTTCTTTATTGAAGCTAAGCTCAAGTCCGGAAGACCTTGTCCATTTTTTGTGTTTCTTGATCAGTTTCCGGAAGGCAGTCTGTTGTGCGGTGATGAACCTCGATAAAGATCGCAACTCCTCGCCGGCTCTGTTTCATGTTAGCCACAAGCTTATAAGACATGTCCCGGCAGTACATACTTGAGAACATCACTCTCCAGTCTTCCGTATCTTTCTAGACGTTTTGCCGTGATGCGGGTCTGCGATTGGCTTCCTCGGGAGCGTAGTTCTTTTGTCTGCTTGTCGAGATGATCAAGTCTCCTCTTGATTTCCCCAGTCTTACTCCACACAAAGAGATTGATTCTCTTGTGTTGCTGACAGAGAATATCGAAGAGAGCATGTTCTATCTCCTGTCCCCGAGTGTCGCCAGTCCCAGGTATAGATATGGTTGAGCCATTGCCGGGTGTGGTGTTTTCCTTGATGAAGTGCTTTATCTCGTCGTAGTCGATGTTGTCTATGTAGTAAAAAAGAAATGGGTCAGTGTCGCCAATGCGTGAATGAATTGTTCGAATTGCATCGCTTACGATGTGCCCATGCAGGTATAGAGTGCGCTCGCAGAGAGGCGCCGTACTTCATGATGACGCTATGGGGACGCTGGTTGGAGAGATAAGGCAAGGTCAGGCAAGTTGGGGTGCGACTCAACGCTTGTTGACTAGGAATGTTCGAAGCGCGACAATGGAATTGATATGAAAGTGCGGTATCTTAAATTATGTAGTGAATTGAACCATGTGCATCGGCCACGCCTCGAAGAAGCATGGAAACCGAAGGAGCATTGAGTGCATCGAAGGACTGAAAGAAAGAGGACGAAAGTGTATGTGCTTTTACCACCAAAGACATCACTACCTACTAGTACTCCAGTGAGGCGCAATGAACGCTTACCAGGAAACGTCTGGTCTAAGATACGGCTAAGGGCATTTGTGGAGTAAAGCAAGACCAATTACTGCGAGACCATAAGACTGCCAGAAACCACTACCGGAGGACCCTCGACGGACCATCCATGCGAACTGTAAAAGCTTATTTTCTTGTTCCAGCCAGTGTGCATGTCCAAGGTTGTCACAAGCTTGGCTGTATCGGGAAGGACATCGCGTGCCCACTTTATTCACTTGACTTTTTTCTGCGCAAGCATGTGTGCGTTGTGCAGTGCATTTTGAGTGGAATGCTCAACTCCTCTCACCATTGCAATACGTAAATCGAGATCAAGTATGATGTGCCCCCGCAGCTTGAGAAAGTGACGAGATCAGCATATGGCAGATTGTACATTGTCTATCACACTGTACATCACAATCAATGCGACATACCTTACCTTACAGAAGAACCTGAGACTCTGGTCAATCATGTCGGACATGTGACGTAGGGCATACAACCTGCTTCACTTTTCTTTTTCCTGTACACACCTCAGTTGGTAGTCCAACTTGCTAGTGGACTATATGACTACCGCGACACTGTGATGAACGTCGGAAAAGCCACCCGCTCAGCTATGCCACTCTATTTTCCTCTCCACAAGGTGTTCGCGGGTGTTTGGAACCCTGTAAACCTCAGACCAGGTAACTTACCTTGCTGCAGCTGAGCCAGCAGAAAAGCCTTTGCTTAGCGCCTAATAACCTAGATCCACCAAGGATTGTTTGCCAACTAAGGTAGACACCGGCTCGTATGACTTTACCCGCCATCAATCTGGCTTGCACATGAAAATGTAAGGCTCAGCTTGTGACTGAGCACATCCATGTCGAGGAACCTCAGATATGTCCTGGTCCAATCGTTGCTTTGCTGACATAGTGTATCACTGTGCACGGTTGTACAGTCTTGATTAAGTGGGTGCCATACCCTCCCGTTCGTGGAGACTACCATGATCTGGCTACGCTGGGGAACAAAAATACTGCGGGAGATTCTCCTTCCACATATCTTATGCACCTCGGACAATGGCCTGACCATCGGGAGAAGAGATGGTTTGCCTATAGACTGCCGATTAAAGTAAGCGTCCAATCGCACATAACAAGTATCGTTCGAGGCACCTCAATGGTCAAGCTTTTCGGGCCGGCCGATAGGATAACACGAACATTACCTTACCTATAGTGGTATATGTTCTTAGACCCTCAACTCAAAGGGTCAAGCCTCAAATACTGTTCCGCTGTTGCAGGCTTGTCTAGTGGAATGCGTGCAATAAACGCAAATTCGAGGCGCCACGCACTACCCACACTGCACGTATAGCAGATCCACTGTGGAACCCATACCGGTCAATTTTTCGTGTTACTGCACCCATGGTGTTGCAGAAATATGATCTAACGGCATTTTTCCTCCAGTACAATGCAACGCCCTAGACATGCACGGTCTCTGTGCCGGTTATCTCGTATGCAAAATTCAACACAGCTTGTACTTTCGAGTGCGTGTGATGTTGCATTCTTGATCCGAGTTGCATCGAAGAGTGTCACCGTACAATCGATAGAACGACTTGAGCACTGTAGCCGAGCAAACGGAATCGCTCTTTCCGCTACCTGGGTCGGACAAATCCCGAAATGTGTCAGCGACCATCAATGCTCTTCCCTTGAGACAGCGCTACTCTCTTGCTGTAAGGACTCAAGCTCCTCTGGCGGGTTGCGCTGAAGCCGGCAACTGGGTCCTGAGCTCGTGACATGTTCCTGGCAGAGTCTGTCTCCTGGGCATGATATCCTGCTTTTGTGTCGACTTTCTTCTCGCCCCGAGGCTCATCATACCGAGGCGCACTCCTCCGGCTGTCGGCCGTCGAAGGTCTGGCAGAGCCCGACCTGTGATGTCTCTGTCTAGAGTCCTGTGACCTGCCACGACGACGACCACGCTCCCCTGGACTTGTCGAGCCTCTCCGCAGTCTTGTCCTTCTCTCGCTGTCGGCAGTATAATCATCGTATTCCCGTGTTCTAGATGAGGAAACAGAGCCATCCCGTCTCGGGCGCTTTGCCTTTCCAGGTAATGGTGATAAAGAAGTTTCTCGCATACTGTCTGATGGCGGGAGACGGCTATGACGGAGGGCGCTAGTAGGCTGAGATGGCATCGGAGGACTGGGGGAGCGGGTTGAGACCGAGGCTACAGAATCCGAAGAATATGATGATACTGAGCGCTTCCTCGAGACTTCTGCCAGGTCAACGGATCGTTTGCGCTTGCTACCTTCTTTCGTTGAGGGACGGTCAATGAGCATTTCACTGTTGGTCTGCGCGTTAGCGAAGCGCGCGCTTCTTCTCTCGTGTTTGTCTTGGACTCACTTTGCTCGAGGCTCTTCAGGTGCAGCATTGGTGAGCTTGGGAGCCAGCTTCGGATTTAGTAATTGCTGAGTGCGGGACGGTCTGGACTGGTAAGGGCGCTCTTGTGTCGCCGACTTGCATTCATAGCTGTAATGACCTGGATAGCATAAGATAATTAGCAAGCGCCCGAGTTGTTATGCGCCGACTGGTGTACCTGCCTCTTTTTAGACATTTCTGGCACAGTGTTGTACTGGAGGCTTTGGAGCCACCTCTGCCGTGGCGAATCATAGCAATAACGTATTGTTCGTCAGATGGGAAAATGATACGCCGGTTGGTCGCAAGTGAGGAGATTCGCCAGCGCAAGCGTTTGAGGCTTGATCGGCTGAATGTGAATAGTAGGACTTCGCAGAGTGTGTGCCACACAAAGTGAGCACTACGACTGTCTCTATTCACTGTATCTAAACCGCAGGTTGCTATGTCAGGTGCGTTGAAGACAACGCAAGTCAAGGTCACGAAATGTACTGTTCGAAAGGTGCAAGGTAAAGGTACCTCACCTTATTATTATTATTATCAAACAATCACCGTACCGAACTCTTGATTGACACCTTACCCTACCTACCTTGACGGATGCCTGAGATGAAGCCGTACTGTGGAGTCAAACATTTACAGTGTGACTTCAGTCAGTTTTCTGGTCCCTACAAGTAATCGACAGCGGGCCGCACTTAGCGTTACCGACGTGTTACCGACTCATTGCAGAGAACGACGCCTTGCAACCTGAAATTCACATTCGTGTTGATAACCTTGACCGACCCTATCGAAAGCGCATCGTCAATACGCTGCTTTCCAACCACTGGGAAAGGGCAGCTCTGGAAGAATAATTGAGCGTTGCATTGAGCGTGCCTACTCAAGGTCGCCTGTCATATCGCACTTCCGTCGAGGCGCTTGTGTCGTCTTCTGATCCCTCTACATAACAGTACATCATACTCATCATCCCACTATTGGCGCGAAGACAACCCCAGCGGACAATCAAATTCTCATGTCTACTTACCATCATGCCCGAACCTCTGGACTTGGTGTTGATAATTTTCCTTGAGCCTCCAGTTTCCTGAGATCCTTTGCAAAGAAAAGCCTTCCTTTCGAAATCCATTCTTTTTTTTACACGCGTTCGCAACGTCGAGCGGGTCACGCTATCATATAGCAACCGGCGCCCAACTATCTCTCGTTGACCACGAACAAAATTAATCTTGACCGGGAACTTGCTGCATTCTGCATAGATGGCTTCCGTCACCCCGGATGCTGCTGCTATCAAGCGCACCTTTGCAAATGTACGTTCTATACCCCAGAGTCCATCTCGAGCTATCTGCTTTGGGGTAGCTTCAGGCTAACAATACCAGGTCGCCGCCTCTGCCTCCAGTCCTGCCCTCCCCAATGGGACAGCTGCACACAAAAGCAATAATGATGAAGCTATGAATGTATTGGAAGCCAGTACTGCAAATGGCAGCAAAGCACAGAATCCACCCACAAGCGATGTCACGCGAATCAATCCTGCGATTCCAATGAAACTCGCTCAATCCATCCCAAGGCCTCCTCGGACTCCCAACGAGCCTGCCCAGTCTGGCTCCAAGTCTCAGGCGCAAGACGCTCGTGCCAGCCACGACGAAGCCTTGCCCCTCGGTTCCCTCCCACCCTCAGCCATCTCGGACGAGACCTCTACTCAGCTTTCTTCCTCAGGTAGTTCCGCCAAGCCTGCAAGCCTTGACGGGAAAAGCGTTGCATCTGCGACCACCTTTGCCATGGATGAAAAGGAGTCGTTGAGACCTGACGACAGCGCTAGCGTCAAGGCCATTGAAGACGAAGAATTGTACTCACCGCCTGAAACCGCAGCTGCTGGCTCGCGAATCGATTCCGAGACTGGGGCTCGTGCTTTCCGCGATCAGCTGCAGGAGATCACTTCAATGGGGCCTCCGTCCCTCCCCACTATACCTGCTGTGGATGCCAGAGCCACCTCTAAAGGAGGGCTTCTCTACGACCCTTCGGTTCCTTCACCCGCAGGCCAACCCCCCTCCTTCACTCAAGCAACGCAGGCAATGCTTGGCAAGCCGGCGGACTTCCCTCCTGATCCCAAACTACTGGAAGCTTTGAGTAACCCAAGAGACCGTATCTGGGTGCTAAAGCTCGAGCAGGACATAATCGATTTTGTCAAGGACTCCAAGGAAGCCTTTGTTGATCTGCCTCAGTGCAATTCCTTCTACAGGATGTTGGCTCATAAATTAGCCGATTATTACCTGCTAGGACACGCTGTTGACAACACCGTCACTGCTGTGCGTCTCTACCGAACTCCCACATGCCGCATGTAAGTTTGATGTTATGCCTTGAGTTCTGTATGCAGACTAATCCTGCAAAGTGCTCCACCTCTGACGGCTCTCACCACTCCATCGACGGCTTCAAACACGCCACCACCTTCTGCCCCGCAGGTAAAGATATTACGACGCGGTGGCGAGGCGCCAATGGCCAACACAAACTCCGAAGCCGGTGACAGTGATAGTGAGAAGAACAAAGCCCCTCTGACACGTGAGGAGCGTGAGCAACGTTACGAGCAGGCAAGGCTTCGCATCATGGGCTCGGCCAAGCCTGAAGTCGAGCCAGCAGTCCCGAAAGAAAAGGACGACTCTCGATCGAGCTCTGTGACTGGCAAGAAGAAGCCCAGGAAGCAGCGCACTGACAGTGAGGACGGATTCGACCCTCGATCTGCTTACAGTTCTTATCCACCTGGCTCGTCTTTTGCCCATTCCGGTGTGCCAGATAACGGTGCTGCAGCAGGGTATTATCCTGTCTACTCTGATAGCAGCAGCAACAATGGACCTGTATACGGCACAACGAATGGATATGCGCCGCAGACATACAATGCTGTATACGGTCAGACGATGCCACCGCAAGCATCGTACCCATGGCTACAGCAGGGATACGGCAACGCTCCTGATGCAGGCTTTCAGCATTGGGACCAGGCACAGCAAAATGGCAATGACTTGGCTGTTGAATTTCAACAGATGTCGTTCCACTCACCTCAACAGCAGGGCCGCCCACACACTGGTCCGTACAACAGTCAGCAGCAAAGTCCGGCATGGCCTCAGGGCATGCCTTATCAACAGAGTTTTCCAACACCACCAGGGGCCCAGCAATACGGACCCTCGGATCGACCTGCTTCGTCTGCCAGCTACAACGGTCCTTACGGTTACGGTCCCTCTCCAAACCAGTATATGGGACCCAACAACGCTGCGATGAATGGCGCCTTCTCGCGCGGCTCGTTCAATCCGCAGTCTCAGGCATTTATCCCTGGATATCCTGGCCAAAGTGGTCCGATGAATTTCATGCCCGGCATGGGTCCATCGCCGAATGGTTACAACGCTTATGGGCACCCTCAGCCACTACAAAGGCAAGGGTCGACGAACTCGCAGGCCTCGTCCTACAGCGGCCAGCGATCCAGTAACGACACCGGAGCGAGTACGGGCATGACCCATGCTCTTCCTCAACCAGTGTTCTCCCCAAATGTCCCCATGCCTTATCAGGGTCAGAAATGGCAACCGTCCATGCCATCGCGAGCTGGTACCCAGAGCGGTGCGAATGAAAGATCCCCTGGCGGCGGCAACGGATCATCAGCCAGCACCATTGCCAAATGGGGCACCCCGGCATCGCTTCCTGCAAAGCCACCACCACCCGCAAAGGACTCGTTCGACGTGTCTCGTATCCAGGACCAACGCGGCACAGGAAGATTCAATCCGGCCGCCGCTGCTAGAATGGCAAGTATGGGTTCACCGGGCTACCATGCCCTGCCAAACATGGCTGGCATGCGTGGAGCGCCGGCCGGACAAACACCCAGGAGCGGGTAGAGGCCGAGGTCGATAGGAAAGATTCAGTAGTAGAAGGATGAATTGGGGAAAGCACAGAGTAGTATCTGCGACAATCCCTCGAGGAGAAAAGCATAAAATGACACGAAAGCAAAGCATAGCAACGGGGATTATCTTTTATCTTCTCAAGCGTATGCGTTTTCTTGGTAGTTTTGGTTTTCTGTGGAGAGAGGGGGGCGGGGGTGTTGGCATTTGCTAGTTTCTTAAAATAGGGTAGACAGTAGAAGTACCGAGTTAACACGAGATTGTCAGCATGTGTTGCTTTAGTATCACTAGGAAGAACATATCACAACGAGGGCGCGAGTCCCATGTATCATGATGATTGGTAGTAGTAACCGTAATATTATTCGTAGTGGTAACAATAGTGGTAGTCCTGCAACCAACCAACCACCTCTCTCTTTTATCATATATCTCTTTCACTGCTTCCGCTTCCTTACTCCACGCCATTAATTGCATTTCTCTCTCCTCTTGACCCCTTCTTTACTCATTGAATATGTGACAGTGCCAAGTTCATACATGACTTTCGTTCGTTCATTTCGTTCTCCTTTCCGTCGTTGCAGTAACCATAACCCTGCGGTCTCCTTGTGATCTGTTGGCGCTCTCCGTAAGCAGTCGGCGCTTTGAGGATGGAACGACTGGCTCTTTCCAGGAATCGGAGTTGATCTCGAGGTCGATGTGTAGGTCTGCCGCCGCGCTCACTCTCCCGCACCCCTTGGGCCTCGTGAGGTCTGTTGAGTGTCCTTCTTTCGCCATCTCATGGGCCATCAGGGGGCAAGATGGGTCTGTATCTTTTGCTTTCTGTCCCGGATCGAGATGTTGTCGAAGAGCGGTGTCTTTCAGCTCATATCTCGCTTTCCGTCTCTCTCTCGAGCTTGTCCGGACTCTCGAGACACGTGCCAAGCCCAAAAGAGCAAGGATCGGAAAGAAAAATCCAGGGCCGGATAGAAAGTCAGAGTTCCGAAAAACAACTCAAGACTTGCCGACCTCCCTCCAAGCCCTCGCAACCCCCTGCTCAGCCTCCCTCGTCGCGCGTCCAATGTCGAAATTCAGCATCTTGTTCGCGACAGCCGACAGCTCCGCGTTCCAGCGCGTCTTGATGCGGTCCGCTAGACCTGGCGTCGTCGTCCTGGCTGTGGGCAGAGGAGGCGGTCCCGCGGGCGAGATGATGTTGTTCAGTAGTGCGGATTGTTGGCGCAGCAGAGTGGCTTGGTGCAGGCGGTTGCGCTGATGTAGGTCTAGCGAGACGTAGAAGATTGCCGTTGTGAGGGTTGCGCCGCCGAGCTGGGATTGTGGTTAGTTATGGTTTCTCTGGTGTTGTTGTTCTGAGGGAAGGGGGGTGGGGCAGGTGCATGGGAAGATGGTATGCGTGGTTGTGGTGTCGGGGTTTTGTGCGTATGATTCATGTTCTCCATCAGGGTGGTTTGCGAGAGGGTGGTCGAGATGAGATGAGATGAGACGGGGCACTTACGAATCCGCTGATGAAGCCCATATTGTAAGATGTGTAGTTGTGTTTGATAATGCGATATAAGTATCCTAAGACAAAGAGTGTAGCAGGTCTGCCAGTCTGCACAGAAAAGGTAGGTACGAAGTGTGTTATTGTGTCTGAACAAAACGGTCAACAAAAAAAAAGACAATCGGCGAGTGTTTTGCGGGATGGCGGGCGGGCTTTGCGGGCGAGTAAGAGAGACTCCTTGATACCGTAGCCACAGTACAGTAAAAAAGAGTCCAGAGCGGGATAGTTCACGATTAAATCCGCATAGCACCGTGAGGGTAGCGGAACGCCATATCTCTCGTGTATTCTCTGGCGCTGCTCGAATCGGCCCTTTTATCTCACGGCGACCGTCTTTTCCCTGGCTGGCTGATCGGTGTTTCTGTCTGCCTGTGCTGCTTGTTCCTGCATTTGATTACTGTAGTCCAGGGTCCAGGTTTATCAGGATGAAACGAGCGGAAGAGAGAACGCCAAGCCAAACCTCCGAAGTTGGCCGCAAAGACTCCAAACTCGACGACGATTACTTGAGGTGTGATGAAGAGTAGTAATATGATATCCGTGATACTGTTGACCACACATCCACGGGACTGAGAACATTGCAACAATACACACAACCTCCGAGTCTTCTTCACAACACAACCCAGCATAATCACCCTCATCAAACATCAGTACTTACGAAGAAAAGCAAGAAACAAAATGGCAGGCGGCGTGGTCAAATACCGCCATCTCTCGCGCTCCTCGTCGCACCGACAGGCTCTATTGCGCAACCTCGTCACCTCGCTCTTCAAGCACGAGTCCATCTCGACGACATGGCACAAGGCCAAGGAGGCCCAGCGCCTGGCTGAGAAGCTTATCACGTTGGGAAAGAAGAACACGGACGCCAGCAAGAGACGGGCGCTGTCCATTTTCTACGTACGTTTTTCTTTTTTGCCCTCCCTTCCCTTTCCTCTTCCTGCGACCTAGACATATACAGAAGCAGAAACGACGCAAAAACGAACTGACGGCTCCAGGAACCCCACGCCCTCCTCCCCAAACTCTTCGGCCCCCTGCGTGAACGCTACGCCGACCGCCCCGGCGGCTACACACGAGTGCTGCGCATCGAGCCCACGCGAGAAGACCAGTCGCCCAGCGCGATCCTCGAGCTCGTCGACGGACCGAAAGACATGCGGTTCGCCATGACGGCGCGCACGATCGCCAAGGTGCGCGCCGATGGCAAGGACATCAACGACATGACTGCTGGCAATATCGCAAAGGTCACGCGGTTCAGAAAAGATGGAGAGGTGGAGCTCGAGAGGATGGTCGGCAGGTTCTCCAGATTGAATGCTAGTGGTGATGAGGGCGTTGAGCAGGTTAAGAAGAGGAAGGTTTATCCTCCTATTGAGGACAGTCGATAGGGAAATTTCTCTTTCTTCTTTCTTTTTTTTTGCTGTTTCGCATTCAGGAAAGCGGCATTTTTATTCTTGTACTATCATCAGAAATCATCACGGTCATCATGGATTCCGAGAGACACGATGAGGAAAGCAGACAGCCATGTTGTATTATATGTAAGTTTTCCGCAGACACTCGAGGTGGTCCAATCATACGAAAATAATATCCAAAAATTACAAATCTTCCCTTGATCGTTAGCGCAACCTGCTCGTGGCTGCATGAATATGTGCCTCCTCAACACAGCGGCAACATTGACCGTGGACCCCAAAGAGATGTCCGAGAAACGCCATTTCGATTCCGAACAGAGTTGCAAATGACTCAAGACAAGAGAGCAGCTTCAGCAGAGTCCATTTCCCCCAACCACTTCCCTGACCATGCCCTCGGCCTGCCTCGCCATACTCTCATTTTCCTTGCCCGCGAAAACACAATCCTTCTGAATTTCCTGGTCATCAATCATCCCCATCTGAGACTCGTTGCTCTTCTCAGCCAGTCCTACACCCACAGAAGCCACAGTGGCGGTAGCCGTAGCTAGAGCAGCAGTAGCGGCGACCTGACCACTAGCAGCCTGAGCGGCAACGACACTCAGCAGTGCCTTTTCCAACGCCAACTTGCACTCCCCACAAAAGGTCGTTGTGTTCACTTTGTTGGACCCTCTGACATTGTTGTTGCGCCAGTCGACGTGGGGTAAGGGGACGTATTTGCGCTTGACCGATGACCAGTGCAGTCTCGAGGGCGGTGCAGCACAGAGTACTGGGCTGCTCGTCGTGTGGCCGCAGATTTGGAAGGTTGTCTTTTGGTGGCCGCACATCGTTGGTCTATCGGTTGGGTGATCGGTTTTGGGTTGTGGTAGTGATTGATGCTTCCCTCTTCGCTCGACGCCGATACAGAGATTTTGTTTGAGAAAAGAAGAGGATTGAGTCGTCCCTGGAGCAGAGGCCGTGCAACATTCACAACGACTGAGAAGGGCAGTAGATAGGTCTTTGAGCACGATAGGACATGAGACACAAGGTCTTGGACAGACAGAGCTCGTGTGTGTGATGTATAGTATGATGATTCCAGACGTCCAGAAATTACGGCAATGTCTAAACTGACCTGAGTTTTCGACAAGGAAAGAAAGTCAAGATAGGTCGTTTTGCCCATATTCTTAGTTGAGAACCTGTGGAAAGGCTGCTTGATATACCTTCTCGATGGCATTGAGATGACCACATACCCCTCTCTCTTTTTTCCCTCTCCATCACAAACTCGCATGCAAGCGGACGCGCTCGCGCCGTGTGCCTCATTTCCCGAGGATGACCGAATATCAAAAAGAGAAGAACACTCGTCTCAACTTTCCCTCTCTATATCGTTCATGCCGATCAAAACGGACACGACTAATGCATCAAAGCCATTAGTCTGATGCGGAGAAACATGGGGTGGACGTTATTGGGGAAAAACATAAAAGAACGACGTAAGAGATCGAGGACAATCAAGCAGGGGTTGGGAGAGTGGTAAATTTCAAGTACCTTGCGTGCTTCGGGGAGAAAGAGGAAACCGTTCGATGGCAACGACGCTGCATCTGTGACAGGGAAGTTGAGCGGATCTTGACGTGTTTTTCTCCTCGTTTAGATATGATATGATGTGTCGACTTTACTCTGCGATCTCACATTCCGCGGATGGTGTAGGAAGAGTGGCTGGCGGACACGGTGGACATGTGCTCATATGACTAAGGAACAGGACAGCTACTCATACTGCCTTGAGCTGAAAGGTGATCTTCACCATTGTGGTGTCTATACCAATTAGCCTGAAATGCAGTCGCTAGCCTCTTTCATCGAAGAATGGTGGTGATCGTGAAAGTGATGCGATCCGGGTGGATTAGGTGACTGAGGTGGAAGCTACAGGAATTATCTGCCATATTATCTCGGCCAAGGAGGAGCGATCCAGCCCCTTTGGTCACACGAACAGGAAGGGACGCGTGAATTCTTGGCCTTAATGCCATTGTAGTGTATGCCGCGCAAAGAAGATGTCTAGGTGTGGTGAGGAACCCGGTCACATTTCCGGGGCACAGAAATTTGAAGTGACACTTGTGTCCCTCAGCTAGACATAAGGAAATTACGGTATCCTGGAGGATCCTCCGCCCAATGCACAATTGGTTGAAAAGGACGATACATGTCGAAGGTGCCTGTGCAAGGGCTACATATACTTCACACTACCACAAGGAAAATACCAGGCTGGTCATGGGACACACATCGTTCTTTTCTCTTTTCAATTTGCATGTCTCGTTGGACCGTGAATGTCCAGAGGTCGTATGCCATCGTCGTCTAGGTTTGCTATGCTGGTAGCTTCGAGTGTGTTCGTGAGTGTGAATTGTTATGGTTTAATTTCTTTTCTCGCTAGATTCTTTTAGATCATGTCAGAGTCACAGTGATCCTAGGGGTGTGTATCGTCATTTAACAAACTCTGAGGAAGTCCTTGAGATGGACTGAGATCCCAGCCTAGAAGGGAAAAAGTAGGCCAAGACACCGATTGCTGATCTGTAATCTTGAACTCGAGCAGCATCGATTCCCAGTGTTGGTAATGCAACTGCAGCAGGACAGCGTGCAGTCAAGATCTACACAAAGTCAAAGGTGTCTCCTCCCTTCTCGCGTAGCATATTGCCAACTCTCTTGGACCCGACAATCCTCTCCAATTTCAGCGCGTCGAAACGCGAGAACAACGCCCTCGCACTAACGTCGACCTCCTCTACACGGCCTTCTGCGACCATTGTGCCAAGGAAACCGGCAACAAGCTCGCGGTAGAATATTGCATTGTCGGGTAGACCATACATGATGATCTTCTTGACACCCTTGACTCGGTAACGGTGAAAGTGATGCGCTCTACCCGTGTATAGAAGCACCGCATGCCGCCCAGTCAGGAAGTGACTTCTGGCCCTACGTGTGTCTGACACACTCGTGTATTCCGAGATGGCACCGAAGGAGATATGCTGAGTGTCATTCGAGTTGGCGAAATAATTTCTGACCCGCACGAAGTCGAGGTAGGAAGGAATGAACAGCATGACCCCGGGTCCACCTTCAGCGGGACGAGGCAGGCGGGTCAGTGAAGGCACGATGGCCGAGGTGAAATACTTGAACCTATCGTCTGGCTCGCTGACAGGACTCGGGCTGTCAAAGCGGGAGAAGGTTTGTTTGATGCTCATGCCAATGTCCATTATGGCGCCGTGATATATCGTTCCATACTTGGCTTTGCCAGCTATGTTGAGCATGGAGCTGTTGTACAGTCTGTTCAATTCAGGAGTGATAAAGGAAGAGAAGACAATGGTTTGGCGCAGGTACTTGGCTTGATTGTCAAGGTACCAGTTTCGAACTCGGCTGAAGTCGCAGCCGTGGGTATCTTTGGGCTGGAGATTGAGATGTGAGAAGACAAACTCCACATGCTCCCAGTTCTGCATGAGCATGGCATCGGCTTGATCGACTATGCAGACTTCGATACTGCTGAGGAAATCACTATCGGCCTTCTTTGGCTCGGAGTTTTCAATGATCCGCCGTAAACCCAAAGCAGACGCCAGGATGATGTCTGACGCGTAGAACTGCGAGAAGAATTTGACGATCTTTCTAGTAAATTTGACGCCCAGCCTGAAGTCGTTGTCATCGTTGCCTTCGAAGAGCTCCCGGTAATCGGCAGGCATAGACCCCGGCTTGAACTTGTCTTCGTCACCGACAAAAGCATCTTGGAAGCGCTTTTTGTTCTCTTGTTGCTCTGGCTGACACAATCCCATCAGAGCATCGACGTATTTGGCGCAGGCTTGTCTGGTTTCCAGCAGAATCAAAACCTTCGGCCTGGTGAAGCCCTGGTCACGTAGCTCGAGGTCGTCGGAGTCTTTGGTTTGTGACAAGCGCTGGTTATTCTTAAGAACCCTGTCTCGGCCTTTATAGACGTGATTGAGTGCGTGTAAAGACGCAAGCTTCCTCAAGGATGCAGCGTTCTCTATCGTCCTTGCGCCACAGAGTAGATCCTGGTAGTTGAAGATGTATGGTGAGATCACCTGTTCAAGTGCGCCAATTTCTGGAATCTGGGTTTGCGCCGCATCCGCAAGCCTTTGCTTCAGATGAAGTTGTTTGACCGACTTGCATGGTTTCCGAGCATTGAGCTTTTCGCCGATCGCAAGAGATGACAAAGTAATGCTAGCTTCTTCTCCGGCTGCGGTTTTTTCGGCCTTCCATTGATTGCTTGAAGCTGCTTTGAGCCGGGCTTGGAGATTATCGTCGGCGGGAACGGAAAGGTGCAACTCATATGGGTCGGAAGAGTCCTCGTCCTCGTCGTCCTCCACGGTATCTTCTTCCTGCGCCGAGAGTTCGGCGTCTTCGTCTCCCTCGTCGACGTCACTGTTGACAGCTGCCTCTAGATCATCCTGTATCTGTTCCTCGACTTCTTCCTCGCCCTCTTCCTTCGTTTCTGTTTCGGCAGAAGCTGGTGTTTCGGCTTCGACTCGCCTTCGCTTGCGCTGAGGCCCATCGGAGTGGGAAGACTGGACGAATGTTTGCAAGAGAGTGTTGTATGCCTTGGTTTTTGCTTGGCCAGTGGGCTCGTCATCGCTCATATCTGAGGCGGCGTCCTCGGAGTCTGAAGACTCTTCTGCCTCGTCGGCTTCGGGTTCGGGTTCGCTGTCGGAAGGTTGATCTTCAGGATCTTCGATTCTGCTTGTCCTGAATTCGTTTCTCCCAAATCTCTGGCCTCCTCTTCCACGACCTCTGCCTCCTCTGCTCGGTCCGCGGAAACTGCCTCCACCTCTGGCACCGCCGCCTCCTCTTCCTCCTCCTCGAGCGCCTCCACGGCCACTGCCTCCTCTAAAGCCTCCACTACCTCCTCTTGCTCCTGCTCCTCCTCTTCCGCCTCTGCCGCGAGGTGGACCACCTCTGAACGGCGGCATTTTTGATGGGTGTGTGGTAAGACGAGATTGGAAAAGGTGAGAGACTCGGTCTAGTACAAGTACAGTGGTAGACGAATAAATTGTTCCAGGGTCCCTGCAAGAAATGGCATTCTTATCGATAAGGAGGGTACTGTATTGTACATAGGTCTACAGTACAGGCACAGAACTGGCAGGAACTGGCCGGCAAAACTCCGGGAGTCTGATCCGACTTTTCGAACCCGAGTTTGGCGCTTTTGCTTTTGGAGTGGGATTTCGACGAGTGAATTGTGAATCGAGCTGAAAGTGCGCGGCGTCAACACCAGATCAACACCATCTGCTTCTGCACCCTCTCAATCTCCCTCAGTCGTGTCACCATATTGCCCAGTATGGCTGAAGATTCATTCCTTCACCTGGCCAGGCCTCTCGGTCCCGCTGCAGTCGGATCCCAGCCCACCACCGCCCCGCTCGCAGTCACGGTGCAACCACAGGCCATCTTCGCCATCCTCGACCACTCACTCAGAAGACCCGCCGACCAGGAGCGCGTTATTGGTACCCTTCTCGGTGTGCGATCAGACGACGGAACCGAGATCGAGATCAGAAACTGCTATGCCGTGCCCCACACCGAGACTCAAGAGCAGGTTGAGGTCGACATGGACTACCAGAAGCAAATGCTCGCCCTGCACCTGCGCGCAAACCCTCGCGAGGTTCTCCTGGGCTGGTATGCCACCAGCAGCGACCTCAACACCTTCTCCGCCCTCATTCAGAACTTCTACAGCCAGCAGGGCGACGGCACCTGGCCGCATCCCGCTGTGCACCTGACGCTGTCCACCCAGCCTGGAAAGGACATCGAGGCCAGGACCTACATCTCTGCCCCCGTCGGCGTCACTGCCGAGCGTGCTGCCGACAGCTGTCTGTTCATTCCCGTCCCCCACGAGATCAAGTATGGCGAGGCCGAGAAGAGTGGTCTGGAGTTGATCGCAGGAGCACGAGACCGCGAGGATAGATCGCAGCTCGTTCAGACCGACATCGAGGCCCTAGAAAAGGCCGTCGAGCAGGTCCTCGAGATGCTCGAGCGTGTCTCAAACTACGTCAGCAACGTCTTGGACGAGGAGGCCGAGCCTTCATCTGCTCTCGGTCAATTCCTCATGAACACCCTTTCTCTCGCGCCCAAGGTTGACCCTGCCGACATCGAGAGGGATTTGTACGTTTGTTCTATTCCATCTGCTTCACTCGGAATGCTAACATATGCCCCAGCAACAACCACATCCAGGATGTTCTCCTTGTCTCTTACCTCGCAAACACCATTCGCACCCAGATCGATCTCTCCAACCGCCTTGCTACTGCAGCACTCACCATGGGTGGTGAGGCCAACGCCACCACTGGCGAAGCCGGCCAGAAGGGCGGCAACCACAACAACAGAAGACAAGGCCAAAACAGGGGTCAGAACAGGCCTATTGAGCTGTAGTGACTCGAAGAGGTCACTCAGGGCCCGGTACGGCTCGCTCGCTCACTTCACCTTGACCCTCTTCGCTTTCTCGACGTGCTGCATAGCATCTCGTACATTTTAGGCTCTTCTTGCACGAAATCAAGGCGCTGTTAGAGGGGCTTGTGTACTTTGGACGATTTATTTGTAACGGACTCTTTCTTAGAAGCAGAAAAAAAAAAGTTGCGCCATGGCAGCAGCGCATCAGGTCACGGCGTGGGTTAGCGGAATCTCCCATAGCCTTTCATTCCGTAGGGGTGAAGGCTAACTTTATGAAAAGTTTCAAATCATTTCTGTGTTTTGTTTGCCGTGATGTGTGTCTTCTGTCCGTCATGCTGTACGCCTGCGCTCCGAAAGCTGCGAATAGTCATGCTGCATGAATCTCCCATCGCCAGCTCGTAATAGTGACCAACCCCATCTTGCCTCAAACTCCTCGCTAATGTCACAATGTCGAATGCAGTCCATAACCAAATAAACCCCGAAGGAAGAGAATTGTCTCTCTTCTCGCCTAGAAAGATCACTTCTCCTCAGTCTTCCTCCTCTTCTTCTTCCTGCCTTCCCCATCCTCCCCAGCATCCTCCTCAGGATCAACCCCAATCTCCTTCAACCCACCCTTGACCTTTCCCTTCTTGATCATGCCCTCGTCCCCCGCATCAAACACGGTTCGATTCTCCTTCAACAACTTCTCCGCAAACGCCGACTCGGCGACCTTGCCCAGCTTCTTCGTGTCGCGCCTCAAAACCCACTTGAAGTCGTCGACTTTGATCTTTTGGCGCCGCGAGTATGAGGCGCATAGAGCGGCTGCGTGGCACGTCTCGATGACGAAGTCTGTCAGGATCTCGTCGAGGATGAGCTGCGTTGATGAGAGGGGGTCGGGGTCGTCGCCGAAGGCGCGAAGGAACCCGGTTACTGTACGAAGCAAGAAACGTCAGCAAGGGTTTTTTGGTTCGGCAATGTGGTGGATGATGTGTCTAATTGATGATGTGATGGTGAGGAGGTTTGACTTGCGTTCGTTGTGGTGGAATTGCTGGCCTTTTTGGCGCAGACGCATACGTGGCTCTGCCATCTCTTATGTGCCGAGCGGCCTTTTTGTTTATTCAGGCTCAGCAGCTGTAATGTGCTATAGTCGTTCGATTTCACAAAAAGGTAGAGAGGCTCATGAAATGAGCCACCTTAGCATGTGAAAGTCGGGACATTGAAGCTTGACGTCGATTGCGAAAGGTTGTACCGAAGTCGCTCCGGATATGCTGTACACAACACAGCTGTCCGATGGTAGGACTATCAAATCACAAGTACAATCAAGAGCATATATCAAGTTTAATTGAAAAGAAGTCACAATGGTACGATTATATACGGTCTCGCTCACTCAGTACGGGGTACGGCCCCACTCGCTAACACCGCATCTAGTCAGCTCTTTTCAACTTTCAGTCCCTGCTACTGGTCATCTTACTCTTCATCTGCACATGTGCCTACACACACTACGTCTTCCCTGCTCTGATGGACAGGCATAAGGACGGGTGAGTCGTCACTCACTTTCTACTTATGGGCCAGTACTAAAGCAGCAAAAACAGCGTCATGAGTGTCTTCTGGAGAGCTGCCAGGATCGGCGAGAGACTGAGCCCCTATGTCAGCCTTTGCTGCGTCGCCATGGCTGTAAGTGAATTTTGAATGCTTGAATTATGTGCTCGGTTTGTTGATTCTGATGCAGGTCTCTCTTCTTACTGGCCAATGAGTGTGTGTTTGAGATATACCTAAAGGTAGCGTGGCGTTTTGGGCGTTGTAGATTCACGAAGGCTCTCAAATGAATGGTTTCTGGTATAACACATTTTGTATTTCACTTCTCATATCTCATGTGAAACCTTGGCCTCATCGTAGGGACTAAATGATGAGATGGGTTTATCCCACAGTCAGCTTTTTCTGTTCACGTTACACCTCCTGCCTCTTCCTGCTTCTCCTTCTTTCCAAACCTGTCTATCGAACCACCTTTCTCCACGAACACATCAGCGTTGCCAACTGCCAACGAGCTCACGATGTCTACGGGAATGGGCCTGACTTGCCTGAGGTATGGTTCATTCCAGCTGCGCTGTTTACGAGGTTCTGATCAGACATAGCGAAGCCTTCAAAGTCCCACAGGTGACGTTCGGAGTTGGAGATGGCAAAGATGCCAAATCTTTTATTCTGCACAAGATTCTTGTGATCGAAAATTCCGCCCTCTTCGACGCTGATTTCGATAATTCTCGTGGTCGGTCAGATCAGTGCAAAGACTACATCAATATACGCCTCGAGAGGCCCGCTCTTTTCGGCATCTATGCTGCCTGGCTCTACCAAAATGCTGTAGACCGTACTGCTCTTTCGCACCTTGGCAAGGGAGGCCAGGAGAGCGCAGACCAAGATATAGGCAACTATCATGGTAATCTAATCTGCTTATACATCTTTGCAGAAGAGTACGAAATACCTTTGCTATCCAACGAGGTCATCACGCTTTTGGCAGTATCTAATGTCGAGCCCTCCGTCATCTGTGAGAACTATCCTGACATGCCTGGAGCACTGCAGCGCCTCCTTGTTGATCGATGTGCCACTAATCGACACCGATTAAAGAGGGCACTGGACGAGCCGTCATTTGACCCTCCACCGTTTGATCAACCATTTAGTCAACCCAACCGCTTTTGCATGGATGTTCTTAAAGCAATACTGCACCAGGAGGAGCGGGCCAAGACATCAGAGGAACTCGTAACAAAGAGGCCTATCGAAAGGATTTGCGATTACCACGAGCATGGAAGCGTACTGGAGCAGGAGACGTGCATCGAAAGATTGAAGCTCGCCTATCCCGATCTGAAGGACACTCCTGGATTGAGCTCTGGCTCTGGCGAATAAACAACCACACAATGAACGACGCCCGTCTCCTAGCACAATGGACGTACTTGGACATGGAGTGTCCTACATGTAGTATAGTCGTCAGACCATGGATTCCATCGAGGTCTCATCTTGAGTCTGCTCCAGGGATATGAAGTCATCTCCACTCTCATCAGATTTCCTGTGTTGAAGCTCGCGTTGAAATGTGCATGTCTTAGATGTACTTTATACTTTGGCATTGTCGAGGTATCGCTTGAACACGAGTGCCTCAACTACGTCTGGAAACAGCACATTTCCACATGGTGTGAAAAGTGCTAAATGCTGCCTTGTGACTGCCTTTGATTAGTACCAGGCAACTACACGCCAAATCACATGGGATTCGCGGGTTCTTGGCATCGTCACAGACGCGTTATTCCACAATCGTGGCGCGTCTGCAGCCTACCACGTACAATTTAGCCCAGGCGTTATTACCTTACCTACCTTACCTTACGCTCAGAACATATAGATGACCACACGCCACTCTTAACTCTGACCCGAACTTCCACCTTACCTCAGACCATAATACCTCATCAGGACCCTGATAGAAGCGGGCTAAGAAATCACAAATGACACGACATGCCTGCGTAAGTGATCATCCAATATCGCCCCATAAAGTGCCACCTTCCTCGAATTCCTTGAACAAAACAACTTACGATAATGAAACAAACACAGTCCAGGTCACCAATACCGTGACAATGACAAGACTGTCAATCCTTTCGAGGAGAAGATACCTCACATCAATGAATACACAGCGCGAGAAATCGCCACTCTCCAAAGCAGACTAGATAAACAGCTTGGCCCCGAGTACATTTCTACCAGACCTGGTGCCGGAGGAGGCAAAGTTCATTATCTTGCTGCTGAAAAAGTCATAAATCTCGCCAACGAGGTTTTTGGCTTCAACGGATGGAGCAGTGAAATCAAAAATGTCCAAATCGACTTTGTCGATGAGAGCAGCTCTGGAAAGATCAGTCTCGGCCTCTCGGTGATCAGCAGAGTTACCCTCAAAGATGGCGCGTTCCACGAAGACGTCGGTTACGGCCACATTGAGAACTGCAAAGGAAAGGCAGCAGCGTTCGAAAAAGCCAAGAAAGAGGCAGCTACGGACGCAATGAAGCGCGCCTTACGAAACTTTGGAAACGTGCTCGGAAATTGTCTTTACGATAAGGATTATCTTGCCAGAGTCACAAAGGTCAAGGTTGCGCCGTCAAAGTGGGATGTTGAGAATCTACACCGTCACCCGGATTTTGCACCGATCAAAAGGGAAGCTATCAGCGAAACTACAGTCTCGGTCAAATCTGGACCGCCGCCTCGATTGACAAGTGCGGTATCCGCACAATCTAACGGAGCTGAATACGAGGACGACTACGGTGGCAATCTATTTGATGAAGTCGATTTCACTCACCCAGATGAAGTGCGTCTGGACGACACGCCGATCAAGCCAATCGCCAATGGAGCAGCACAAACATCCAACCGTCAACCAATGGCTAGAGTAGCCTCAATGCCAGCGATGAGGGTTCAAAGTGCACCTCACGTAAGTCATGGTCAGACACTCAACCTAGACAAGAAATGATCATCCTAATATGTGTGCGCAGCAGAACGGTCAGTCGTCAGGACGCATGATGCCACCACCGAATCAAGCTCAGGTACAGGCCCAGGGACAAGCTCAGAAAGTAGCTGCACAACAGGCAAACGACACATCTCGCCCTGGCGGAGTGCAGAACGCCCCAGCGCAGAACAGTCAGAGACCATCAGGCCCTCTTCAGCACGGTGATGGGAACCGCTCTACGCCCTCATCCGGGTCAAGTACAACCCAAGGCAAATCAGGCAATAGCAATGGAAAATTGACTCCCCCGGATAATGAGAACCAACAAGCACCGCAGGCAATGGCTACACCACGCAACGCTCCGGTGGGCTTCGTATCTGGGAAAGCCGCGACGGCTTTGACAGATGGAGACCCTGCAGCCATCACCCCTTTCGATCCGCACCACGAGAGCCCTTCCATTCGGCGCACACAAGGTGTCGATCAGCGCAAGTCTGTACCTATTCGTCGCTCGGAGATTGGAGCTCCGCCGGCACCAGAAGTGCCGCTGATCAAACCGGCTGGCGCTCCTGGTGGTGCCAGTGGCGCTAGACCAAACTTCGTCAATCCAAGTATGGACCCAAATCGCAGGATCGGAGTGCCAGCGCAAATGGCAAGTCCCATGTCAAATCGCAATGCGTATAAACCACCATCACTTCTCAAAAGGCCAGTGCCTAGCGATGGCAGACCTCCGCTGTCTGACGTGAGCAACGTCCAGCAGCCCGTTGATGGAGGCAATGACTCCAAGAGGATGAAGGTCGAGTCTGTCGTGCCGGCGAGTGAGGACAAGGCGGCTGCACAATGATTGCTCCGACCACGTTTCCAATGACCCAAGGGTAAGGATGGGAGTTCGGCGTTGTGAGTGGGTTTCTCGCGGAATAGAGATATCTGGCAAACAGCATGCATATTTGGCGTTTTTCTTTTCACTGCCGCGTCGCAGTCTGATATCCTTCGTATCTTGTTCATGAGACAGCATTGAAGCATTGCTAGGTCGCTTCATGAGCGCGCACCTCGAATGTTAAAGTCTTCCATACTGCTCTCCCCTCCCACGTTGTCCCGCTTGACTCGAATCTGGCGTCTAGGTCCGCCAGTGCTTGCACCTGTAGTTGAAGAAGACTCTACAGGCTGTTCTAGGACGAGTGGGCCTTCTCCAATGATCTTCTCGATGACTTTGACCTTACCCTCTGCACGCTTAAAACGATCGTCAAAGTCAGAAACAGAGTCCTCATTGTTCTCAGTGCTGAGACTATCTGCCTCGGTCAGGGCATAAAGTGTTTGCAAATGCTTCGCCAATCGAGTGTTGGAAGGAAGTGCTTTCAGCCGCTGCGATTCTGCTAGGTGCGCAGACCCTGCCAGATTGCCTTCATCAGGCTCTGAGGTAGGAGCAGCAGAGGTTCGCGATTCCCATACTGCACATCTACCCGCCAATGCGCCCATGGCGGCGAATTTCTCGAAACCCTTTTCGAGACCGAAGATTCTGCCCTCTATGCGGCCGGCTTGCGAACCATCGGACACGCCAAGGTTGTACCCTTCGTTGTAGTATTGATCCTCTAGACTCAGGAGAGAGTCGAAGGGATCCGCCTGTTGGACTTCTGCTTGTGCGGACATGCTTTTAATTTTTTGTTGTGCACAAAATTATATTATCTTAGTAAATGCCGCGAGTTTCGAGTTTCTCGATATAGAGGCGCAAAGGCGGAGGTGAGGTGGGATGATGGAAGTGGGAGAAATTCGGGCAAGATTCATCTGACTCACTTTTGGTGCCTGCCCCTCCTTCCTTCCGCTATCGATTGAGCTTCACACGGTGCGAACATCACACATTTCGGCCCAGCCTTATTATATCATCTTTGTCGAATTTTTGGACACTTGGATCGCAAATTATCAGACTTCGACATCACCAGCATCAAACACGAATAGGAATAAAGTTCGAACTCAATCGGCTGTACCGAGAAGTAAAAAAACAGGCCTACCTGCCAATTCCAGCCCGGAAACATAGCAAAGGACCTCTCCGGCATCATGGCGGCTGTAAAGAAGGAGATCCTGCCCGAGGAGGGCAAGAGGAACATTCTCATCACTTCGGCGCTTCCCTACGTCAACAACGTGCCGCATCTGGGTAACATCATTGGCAGTGTCCTGTCTGCCGATGTCTTCTCGAGGTAGCTTCCTCCCACAGCCCAGTCGTGAGGGCATGCGATTGACATTCTGTTTCTATAGATACTGCAAGGCGCGCGGTCTCCCGACCCTTTTTGTCTGTGGCACGGATGAGTACGGAACAGCGACAGAAACCAAGGCGATTGAGGAGAAGTGTACACCGGAAGAGCTCTGCAACAAATACCACAAACTTCACGCCGAGGTCTACGAATGGTTCAACATCGGCTTCGATATCTTCGGCCGGACACCAACCCACCAGCAGACCGAGATTGCCCAAGACATCTTCACGAAACTCCATCAGAATGGCTTCCTCGAGGAGCGAACGACAATTCAGCCCTACTGCGAGACTCACAAGGCATTTTTGGCCGATCGCTTCGTCGAGGGTGAGTGCCCGCTTTGTGGATACGAAGATGCCAGAGGAGATCAGTGCGACAAGTGTGGACACCTCCTTGATCCCCTCGACCTCAAGAACCCCAGATGCAAGCTCGATGGCGCATCTCCAGTGCCCAAAGAGACCAGACACGTTTTCTTGCTCCTTGACAAGCTCCAGTCGCGCGTTGAAGAGTGGTCCAGCAAGTCCAGCAAGGAGGGCGCATGGTCGGCAAACGGAATTCACATCACCAACTCTTGGTTGCAAGAAGGTCTCAAGCCTCGAGGTATCACCCGTGACTTGAAGTGGGGAACCAAGGTCCCCCTCGCAGGATACGACGAGAAGGTTCTGTACGTCTGGTTCGATGCCTGTATCGGGTACGTCTCCATCACGGCAAACTACACGGATCAATGGCAGAAGTGGTGGCACAACCCCGAGAACGTTAGCTTGTACCAGTTCATGGGCAAGGACAACGTTCCCTTCCACACTGTCGTCTTCCCCGCCTCGCAGTTGGGCACTGGCGAGAAGTGGACTATGCTGAACCATTTGTCTACCGCCGAATACCTCAACTACGAGAAGGGCAAGTTCTCCAAGTCCCGCGGCATCGGTGTCTTCGGCACCAGCGCAAAAGACACCGGCATCCCCTCTGACGTGTGGAGATACTACCTTTTGTCGCGCAGACCTGAGACCGGCGACACAGAATTCGAATGGGACGGTTTCATCTCGTCAAACAACAACGAGCTTCTCAAGAACCTCGGCAACTTTGTCAACCGCATCATCAAGTTCGTCAACTCTGCCAACTTCGACAGCGTCGTTCCCGACTACACCAAATATGCCGACGAAGACGGCGCGCTCGCCGCACACAAGAAGGACGTCAACGAAGCGCTGAAGACATACCTCAAGTCCATGGACGCCGTCAAGATCCGCCAAGGTCTCTTCGACGCCCTTCACATTTCGTACCTCGGCAACAAGCTCCTGCAAGACAACAAGCTCGACAACGCACTAGCAAAGGAGCAGCCCGACCGATGCGCCGCCGTCGTCGGACTCGCACTTAACCACGTGCACCTCCTCGCGAGCATCATCGCCCCCTACCTACCGGAAACGACCAAATCCATCCTGTCGCAACTGCAGACGGAACTCCTCATCATCCCCGACGACTGGCAAGCCACCAGCATCGCGCCCGGCCACAAGATCGGAAAGGCAGCATACCTCTTCTCGCAGATCAAGCCCGAAAAGGAAAAGGAATGGCGCGAAATGTTCGGCGGCGCAGAGGCACAGAAGGCCAAGGCGGAGAAGGAAGCCAAAGCGGCCGCGCGAAAGGCAGACAAGGCCAAGAAGGCTGCGAAGAAGGCCGCGGAGAAGGCCAAGGCTGCTGCTGGCGGTGCTGATGCTGCTGATGCTTCTGGAAAGTCGGTCGAGGCTGTCGAAAAGGACGGCGCTCAGAAGCCTGAGGCCAAGGACGCTGTCGAGGAGGTGACGGAGGGGATCAAGCAGGCTGCTCTCCAGACCTCGTAGTCTGTTTTCTTCTCTGCTATCTCGCTATTAGTCACTGCATTATTAGGAGCAAGAAAGAGGACAACTAAATGGACATCTAAAAGGGGAGGAACTGATTCAGCACACAATACAAACATGAGCAAAGTAGCTAGCTACCTGGCTGTAGGAGTAGTAATAGCAGCAGCAGTAGTGCTCAACGATTGGAAATACAAATCTGGAAAAGATGCGACGAGACACAGTATGAGGAAGGATCTCTACGAGAGTCCGGTTCCAGCCTCCTGTGTTACAAAGGTAGAGATCTGGGAGAACAAGTGAGATTTCAAGGTCAAATGGTTTGATGGTCTAGATAAGGTACATAAAGAGCGCGAGAGGAGGTACAAGCAATGCCATCCAGTAAGTGTTCCATACTCATCTAGTTTCCGTTTCTGGTTCCTACCAAAGATTACACGCCCTTTCACACGATTGACAGAGACGAGAGAACGACCGAATGCGGCAGGAAAGACGTAGATATTTTTACATTTGGAAGATAAAATCTAAGAAAAGTGGGGTGATACAGGAGGCCTTCTCATGTAGACAACATCCCTTGTTTCTTCATCAGGGAAATGGCTCAAACAGACTCTCTCAAGGATGCACGACAGCGCCGCCCAGAGCCTCCTGGCCCTTTCTCGAAGCCGGCAGACTGTCCGCGACCTCATCGATTCCCGCTCTCGTCTCAGCATCATCCAGCGAGGCAACGACATCACCCGAGCTAGCGATCGGGGCAGAGGAAGTATCCTCTTCTTCGGCGAGGTTGCCAGCGTACGCGCTACCGGACAACTGCTTCTGCTGCGCAATCTCCTTGACGGCCCAGACCTTCCATTCCTCGAACTTTTGGTCTTCGAGCGCCATGCCGACCTCGAGGGCGTTGGGGCCGAACTCGGCACCGACGAATAAGGCTTCCTCGCGCGCGACGCGGCGCTGGATGTCTTGCTTGTGGCGCACGGCGTAGAATTCCTTGCGCGCTGTGTCGTAGGCGTGGGCCTTGCTGTAGAGGTTGAACGTGTCGGGGTCGGGCAAGGGGAGGGGTCGGTGGATCAGGGTTGATACAGGGATGGAGAGCGAGGAGGCGATTGAGGCTATGGCGGAGGACAGGGAGGGGGTGAAGTTGCGGTTGTAGCTGAAGGTCAGGGTCTGGAGTTGTTTTTCCGTCGAGTCGTTTGAGCCTTGCTGGGATGAGGTGGTGAGCTTGAGGGGCTCACCGAGGCTGACGGCGATCTGGTAGGTCTTGAGGATTGGAGAAAAGTCTGTGGCGGATAGAGAGTCGATGAGCTTCTGGGTTGCCGGGAAGGCGACGTCGAAGCTGCGGCGGTTGATCATGTTGGACCTGACGCCCTTGTCTGATAGCAGTTTGGCCATGTGCTTCTTGCCGGCATTGAAGTCGTGGGTGGTCTCCGGGTGGTAAGTCAGCTGCACAGAGACTGTCATGTCGGCCGAAGTGTCGAGTCCCTCGCTTGGCACGGCGCAATCCAAGTCGACGTTGTATTCTTGCTTGAACAGAGCGCGTTCTTGTTGGAATTGCTCGGAGCGTAGGTAGGCTCGCAGCTCGGGTGAGCAGGGGAAGTCGAGATCATGGCGGATCATGCCCATGAGCCACCGCTGTCTCTGGACAACGCTGTGTAGAGAGAACGTAGTCAGTATATTTATCCCACACCCGTTCGATTCTGGGCAAGTGTCCTACCTCTCTCCGTCAATCTGCTTTCCCGGCTGCTCCAACTTGCTCCAGTTGTATCTCTGGTAATCCTTTCCGTCGTCCTCCAACACCTGCCTCGGCCGTGCCAGTTCCCATGGGTGGTCACCGAAGAAATCGGCTCGCAGGTTGTCCTCTTCGTATGCAATCTTTACTGGCTGGAACAGCTTGCTGGCCTTTTTTCCTTGCTTCCTTGCACCCTGTAGCGCGGGGCGGACGAGTCTTTGTGAGGGAGGAAGGTTTGCGACGACGTCGTACCATGGTGGTGGGACAGTCAATTTTTTGGTCTCGAGCATGCGAGTGGCCGTCTGGTGGACGCGCTGGGCGGAGAGGTTGTATCTGCCCATTTCTGTGTTGTTTCGAGAGGCTCTGGTGAAATGTAAGGTGCCTTGATGTAGATTCGAAGACGAGGCACAGTGGAGTGAAATATCCCAAAGAGGCAGTGACGGACGGAAATTGAGCATGTACCGTATATGCGCCTTCCGGAAGGAGTGAGCAAAGCACCGCTGGCGAAATGAATTGCCTTGACTCTGCTTTCCTATATAGCAACAATGAAACCAGACAGTACAGAATCGCGTGCAATCAATGTCCACTCCGCTATTCTGCACTACACTGCATTTACACTCGCACTGCGGCACCGCCTCGACCATTGCGAATCTCTAAACTAAAAGTCGGAGCGGGAATGTCACCGGCCAATCACAATCGAGGATGCGGAGATTCAAAGCTTTCCCGAAGTTGGTGGTAAGCAGAACTGCGAGCCCCAGCCTTTGTACTTGTTCATTGCATTTAATCATTGCATTGCTGTGCTACCGCTCGCCACTTATACATATCTACGTCGAAAGAGCAATGTTTTAGATCCTTCTCCAATGCCAGTGGCATGTCGAATGACAGACTGACACAATGCGCGGCGCTTCATGTACCTCTTTGGCAGCTTCCCCCGGTCCTCGAGTACCACCACCATTCCACTGTACACAAAGACTGCCATTGGCAAGGTTATGACAGTGTTATGTCCTCAACTACAGCCGCCACAGCAGTCTTTGCTGACTCCTCCTCACCCACATGCACATGCACAGAGGAAGTCGAGTCGCCACTCGAGAAGTCACCACACCCACGCTCACCCTCACGCTCACACTCATACTCACACCCACACCCGCACGAGGCGTGCATGTCCACCCTCGGCCTTGCTGCCTCAGGCCGCCGAGGATCTCTTTCTGCTTGCTCTAGCACGTGCTAGCCTTTGCCGGAAACATTCGAGGCCATTTTCCACACAATCTCCACGCGCAGCATCCCAATCACGACCATGCATTTCACCTCCTAAGCATCTCTTACCATCCGACACCCCTCAGAGGCTGTCCCGTTTCAGCACCAGCCATGGCACTTCGAACACTGCCAGTGCTGCATCTACCTGGTCCCGCGAAGAGCTCAGAGACATCGTTGATTTATACAGCATCGACTCCGACCCGTGGGACCAGCCCAAACCCAAGTCACGACCTACGCAATCGCGTACCCCGCTGCCCGTACCGGTGCATGACATTCCTCCCGCGCCAAATCACTATCGCCCGGCCGACACTGTCGCAGCCGTGCCTGTTCCTGTAGCTCCCGCTTCCGTTGCCACCATATCTGCCTCTGCCGTCGCGTCGACGAAACACCAGCCTCGCAGGAAACTGCCTGCGGACGCTCCGCACTATCGAGATCAGATCGGCCGTGTCGAGTCCCTTCTGCAGAACCACGAAACCCCTCATGACCTCCTCTTTGACGCCTACCAAGCACTGCCACATCCCCGCATATCCTACCTGTCCGATGGCCAGATTCGCAAACTCATGCTTCACTTCAGCATTGTCGAGTACAAATCTGAAGCCTCCATGTTGCAATACCTCTCTCTCGTCGACGACCTTACTGCCGCCGACATCCCCCTGACCATCAATGAGTGGAACTCGGCCATAGCCTTTGCTGGTCGATGGGTACGCCGAGTCACCGACGACCAGGTCGAGACTGCCACCCAGATCTGGCTTCGCATGGAACGAGAGGCTGATGTCAGGAGCGATAATGTTACATTCAACATCCTCTTCGACGTTGCCGCAAGAGCTGGCAAGTTTGCTCTCGCCGAAATGATCATGCGAGAGATGCTTGCCCGGAACATGCCCGAGAACCGCTATTTTCGTACAAACAAAATCTTCTACTACGGCCTGAGGCACGACGGCACCGCTGTGAGACAGGCCTACAAGGAGCTCGTGGATGCTGGATGTTTCGTCGACACTGCCGTTCTGAACTGTGTCATAGCTAGCCTGATCAAATCAGGAGAGGCTTCCGCAGCAGAGCACATATTCGATCGTATGAAGGCCATGCACGACGACCACACACCCGGGACTCCCGCAGTCAGGAGTTGGCGCAAACAACGCAACCTGGCTCGCGTCCTCGATAAAGCTGCTCAGCTGCTGCGTGAAGACCCTGAACGAAGAGCTCAGGTCCAGGAAGCGACTCCAATAACGCCCAATCTCAATACATACAGGCTGCTCATCAAGTATCATGCCCTCGAGTCTGGCAACATCGATCGAGTGACCGAGCTGCTGGATGAGTTGCATCAGATGCGCATCCACATGCACGGATCCGTCTTCTATCATCTCTTCAGAGGCTTCCATCTGCATGGCGGAGTACGCTATTCCTCCTGGACCAAGTCTCGTCTCGATCAGCTGTGGGCTGTCTTTTCCGAGTTCGTGCAGCGCACCGACGAGCGGAACCAAGATCATCACGGCATCACATATGAAGAAGATAGAGGCTGTTACTATGATTGCGGGATTGTCATAGCGGTACTGCGGGCTTACAACAAGGTAGCTGGCAAGGACGCCGCTATGGATGTCTGGGATGAAGTCCTGGATAAGTGGAAGCCGGAGCACGACGCCCTGGATGAGGTCAACCGCGCTTTGGCAAATATGTTCAATTGAATGAACACCGAAAGACAAAAGATTGTACAAGAGCTGTACAAGAAGCTGTATAACAGTTGGCTTGCATCATGTCTGCTTTATATATATCAAGTTATCAATTTTTTCTTATGAGTATCATCGATTCGTACTTTTTTTGTTCTCTGCTTTTGTTGGTCTGTGCAGCACTCCTGCCAAATTCGTCTCAGTGTATATAAGTATTCTATAGTAAACGTCTGATCTTGTGCATGCGAGCAAATGATCTTGTAGTGTTTCCGTTTGCACCTTCCAATGCTAAACTACATTCACGAGTGAACCCTTCCTCCCATCGCTTACTATGAGTGTCTGAAATATGGTCATAAGGTTGCCACTCAGATCACATCGAACACTACGGCTGCCGCCTAGCGGATGAAGCATATAGTACACAACGAACAGTGATACAACCAGGAAACAATTTTTATTTGATCTTGTGACTATAGCAATGGCACCGCGCAAAAGAGCCAGATCGGTAGACATCGACTTCACTCTTCGTCGAGTCTTCGGGAAAAAGTCATTCAGGTGAGTTCATGGCCAACATACAGAAAGGCAAAAGAGCCCTTGCTAACGTCTTTCACTCTTCACTCAAAAGGCCAGTACAACGCGAAGTTATCACAGCCGCCCTCGAGGGCCATGATGTTTTCTTGCAAGCCGCCACTTCGTTCGGCAAGAGTCTTTGCTTTCAGCTACCTGCTATAGTTGACTTTGGCAGTGGGTTCTCTGCAATTCCTGGATGATAGGCATTCATACTAAGCTACAGACAGTAACTATTGTCATATCACCACTTCTTGCGCTTATGGTATGCATCTTATGTTGTGCCCTCTACCTGCATTTCCTCATCATGGCCCGTGATTGACTGTCTGAACAGAACAACCAAATTGCGGCATTACGTGTCGCTTCCGTGAGAGTTGCTACCATAAACAGCACCACCAAAAGACCTGAACGCGATGCGGTGATGGAAGACCTTAAGTCAGGTCATCCTCTGACCCGTCTGTTATATGTGACACCTGAGTACTGTCAGATGGACCACTTCAGAAAAGTGCTACGGGTCGTCTACGCTCAACGCGAACTCGCCCGGATAGCAGTAGACGAGGCTCATTGCATCTCCGAATGGGGCCATGACTTCCGGCCTGCGTTTCAAGGTCTCTCTTGGTTCAAAGAAGAGCTTCCAAATGTGCCCATAATATGCTGCACAGCGACCGCCACCCAGCGGGTGCGAGAAGACATTATCAAGACCCTCTCGCTGGACCCTCAGAAACTGAAACTCTTTACCATGACTACATCGCGACCAAACCTGCACTACGAGGTTCGTTTCAAATCAGACGAAGCAGATCATTACGACGACTTTCTGGCTTGGATCCGCAAAGCGCACCAACGACGAAGCGAAGGGCCTCGAGCAGAAGAACTTGCCGCAAAGGGTGAACGCATCACAAACGTTCCCGGAATCATCTACACCCTATACCGCAAAGACTGCGAGATTCTAGCCTCACGACTCACCCAAGACGGAATAGGAGCCAAGCCCTACCACGCCGGGCTGACCAACGAGCAGAAAGACGAGAACCTCAAGAATTGGGTATCCAACACCCCCGGCTACGACGTCATCGTCGCAACGACAGCTTTCGGCATGGGCATTGACAAAGACAATGTCCGCTTCGTCGTGCACTGGCAGATCCCAAAGTCCTTCGAGGGCTACTATCAAGAAGCCGGACGAGCCGGACGAGACGGCAAAGCCAGCGTGTGCATCATTTACTACTCGCGAGAAGACCGAGACCGAGCCGCGAATATGATGGCGAGGGAACACGAGCGAAAAGCTAGCAGCAATCAAAATCAACGTTACCAGTCTGGAGGCGGCGCAGGCGGACAGACAAAACGCGACACCAACATGATGAGCCGAGCCAGTTCTCTCCAGTCGCTGATCGAGTACTGCGAGTCTACGAACCAATGCCGGCACCGCATGATAGCGTCTTATTTCGGACAGAGGAATCTACAGCAGCAGCGACAGGGCGGAAGATCGATCGCTGCGACGAGATCAAGTGACAAGATTGAAACAGACGAGATGGAGAAAATCGAGTGCGACTTTGCTTGCGATTGGCACAAGGATGCTTTCGCGCTCGTCAGGCGTAAAGACCAAGGGCTCGCTAGCGAGGAATGGTGTTCGACACAGAGAGAAAGCGGCGCATACGGCGAATACTATGACGAGTACGATTGATCGACAGGAAAAAAACAAAGACCAGGTTCATGAAAAAGTGGGTTATAAAAACAACAACAGAGAAAAAACATACATTGGGAAACATAAGAAATACCCTGGTCAAAGAGGCGCAGGCAAAAAAACAAAGCCCGCATGATACGAGATACATGATATACGTTTCCTCTCTCTCCCCTCTACCTTCCTCTGACGATCCGTCTGTCTGTCTGTCTTTCTCTCCATCTGTCCGTTCTCGCCCTTAAGTCTCAAAACCAAAGAACGCCCGAACGAACCTGCTCCTCTTCTCCCATGCATGCACATTCCTCCGCGGAAGAGAAAGAAAGTAAATTGAGAAAATTCAAACATAACAGGGGGGAGAAAGTACCCTTGACATGGTGAACGCCTGTAACGCAAAAGAAAAAGAGATGATTGAGAGGGGGCCTGTTCTGGTCTGGTCTGGTCTGGTCTGGTCTGATGGAGAGGGACGTCGTAGTAGTCGGTCCCTTTTTGCTTTCGATGTCAAGTCAGCAAGGAAGCGGTGGAACTGTCCTCTTCAGAAAAGTGTCCCGTCTCGTGTCTCCTCCTCTTTTCCACTTCTCATCTGTGGCTTGCTTGCTTGCTTGCTTGCTGGTAGGTAATCGTCGTCGTGACAGAAGCAGAATTGAGGCACTTTCCACGCCAACGCATCATACCAAGAAGAACAGACCGAGAAAAAGCGAAAAGGCCAGACTCATTGACGGATAGGCATGCCCTCAACCTGTGGCGGAGGACTGACCGACTCAGCGTCCTTGTCGATAGCGTCTCTCGCGGCGTTGGCGGCATCAGCCGGGTCGTCGATGCTCATGCCTCTCTGCAGGAAACTGCTTTCCTTGACGGGGCTGCCGGACAAGCCTGCCATCTGGTGACTCTGGGTCGGCTGCAGCGACAGGCCGTTGTTGGTTCCGTTGGGCCCGCTGTGGGGGGAAGATGAGGAGAGGTGGGGGATCGTGTCTGGGGATGGGTGCTCGACTCCGATGTTGGTCAGGCCTGCGTCTGAGGCCTTGCCTGCTTTGCTCATGGCGTAGTCGCCGCTGTCGAAGTATTTGCGCTCTTGACCCTGAGGAACAGAACGTCAGGAATGGCGAATCTTTCGAGAGGAACTGAATTACTCACCTTGAGTTTGTGCTGGAGAAGGTTCTTCTTGTCGGGCAGCTTGCCGTACATGCGGAACAGTCTCTGCTCGTCAGGCGAGAGGCTCTGTGACCCGACACATTTGTCAGAAATTGGTCGTTGTTATTTGTATATCGCTGTCCTTGACAGGTAGAGGTCATGCAGACTTACGTTGACGTCGACCTTGTTCTTCTGGTGAGGATTCATCTTTGTTGTTTATCTGTGATGCACTTTCTCTTTTCAACTGCCTCAGATGGTATATTCTGAGTGCTATCGCTATAGCGCTCGAAAGGCGATGGAGACGTTGGCTTCAAGCCCGGGAATGGAGCTTTCGCGAGAGTGGAGTGTGGTGTGTCGGGGTTTCTCTAGACGTGAACCTCGAAGATAAAACCAGTCCAAATGGTGTTGGTGGGATTTTTCCCAGGATTGTGTTATGGGGCGAGAATGGCGTGCGTTACCGGCTTATCGGTATCGCGATGGATGGGTGCTTGCTCTGCTCTCGACCTTTTTCTGAAGCGGAAGCTCAAACAAAGGCAATTGATAGGTTGAAGCGAGAGAGCACGGCGTGCGCGGGCCGACAATCGAGTGCGAGGGAACAACAGAGACAAAGCGATACGATGACTGCTTTGCTTGCTTTACTTTGCTTTGGTTCTTTTTCTTGTAGTCTGATGCCCAATCTCTCGTGTCAGTCAAAAGACGTCCGTGGGATTTTGGTCGAATTAGGAATTACGCAGCGCTCTGACGTACACTTTGTATGTTTCAGACAGGGTCGGGCAGGGATTGGGATTCTCAGAGCCGGCTGTGGCAGTATGTGCTGCTTGAATTGGCACGTAAAGTGCAGTGCTTGTACAGTAGTGGCGGAGTGGCTGGGGGTAAGAGATATATAGTGTATCTGCAGCAACAATAATTGAGGGCAGGGTTTCAGATTGGCGAGAGACGAGAGGGTAGAGGTACGTGGAGAGCTGATAATGATGATGATGTGGGCAAGAACACGCGGGTTACATTGGAAGAAGAGGAACGAGCGAGCAGCGGCACTTGTGACTTCAGCTTTGCTTTGCTCAAAGTAAAAGTAGTGTGAAGCTTTGTGCTTTGTGCCTTTGTGCTCCTGTGCTTCACACTTGTCGTGTTTGGAGATGGCCCAGGGTTTGGAGCGAGAGCTGTGGAGCACACGGTAAAGTCACTCTCCTTGCCTCCAAGACAGCCTGTACACTATGTGCGTAACGGCAATCAATGCACCCTTGTGCTCCGGGTATAATTACCTTTCGCCCACCTCTCAAAACGCTTTGTGCATCAGACAATTCACTCTGTATCTGACTCTGCCTACCTTACCTTCCCTTCATCTTCTAATGCCTGACGTTCACATAAGGTTCAATAGTCGATTGGACCTGCGGGAAAGGGTCCATCATTGCTCTTTGTAAGGTAAGAAATGGAACTCTACGCTATCACCTTCGTACAGTACCTTTGTACATCCGTCCGAGTATATCTGCTGTCGAACGCTGGTTCACATGCAGTATATGGTGGCACCTCCTTCCAAGCTGCGTCTCCTCTTTACATCTTGGTCTTGTCTAGCCAGAAGCCGAAACATGCGCGTTTTTCCCATATGCCTCTGTCATATGTCAACCCGTGTGTTCCATGCATGCATCACTCTTCATGTGGAACACCTGACAGCTGCATGAGCATTGATGGGGCGAGCAACGTGCGAGCTTCTATGGCTACCTTACCGTATTGCTGCTGTTCTGCTGCTGCTCGTGCCACCCCGCACAGCTACTGTACATGCTTCCGAAAGCCGTTGGAGCAAGCTATACCCCTAGTTCCGATTCTCCAAAAATCTCTTGGAGATTGGCATTGCCGGTTATCAGGTAGGTCAGCAGACGAGCAGAGAGAGATTGGCATCGCGCACTATGATCATCGGAAGGAACTCAATCCCCTGTTCGAGTCATCGTTAGCTCTATCTCCATTGACAGAAGCAAAATCGCACTGTGTTTGAACAAGGCATTCGTACAAGGAAGGTAAATCTTGGCATCACAGGTACTTGTATCTGGACCGACAAAGCTTGACTGCTCTGCCTTGGCTTGGCTTTTCTATACAGCATGGACTTTTTTGCATCAAGAATTGTTATTATCACCGAAGACTATTTCTCTCGTACATACACATAATTGACTACAGACAAAATAAAAACATAACAGCAAGATGGCATTACCACCCAAGAAGACATTCATCGTCGAACATCTAGACCCGGAGCTAGAGCAATGGTCAGCGCTCGAATATAAATGCATTGCCGAAGAATCAGAAGCATCGGGAGCATCATTTTACCTAACGTCAGTCCCCAAGGAACTGCAACTACCAGAGCAATTGAAGGCCGTCTCTGCCCTACAAGTCGAACACAGAGGTATAGAAGAAATCTACGCAGACCGCAAGAATCGCGTGTGCTTGCTCGATCCTGCCGCGAAGAAAGAACTCAGTCCCGAGGATGGCGACGACTTTGACATTTTTCTCTTCGGGGGTATCCTAGGTGACGATCCGCCCAGAGGTCAGTCAATCCCTCTCCTTTTCTTCTTCTTTTCCTTTTCCTCGCTTTTTCCCAATATCTGCAAAACTCATCTGCGGTTTCGCCCCCCTTATTGATCCGAGTCCACAGACCGCACATCCGAGCTCCGAAAGAAGGGCTACGAGGGCAGACGACTAGGTCCCATCCAGATGACGACCGACACCGCTGTCCGCGTGACGCGAATGATCGTCCAGGAGCGCATCGAACTGGAGAAGATACCGTTCGTCGACAACCCTGAGATCAAAGTAGACGAGCACGAGAGCACCGAGATGCCCTTCCGTTATGTGCTGGATGCGAACAAGAAGCCTATCTTCCCTGCTGTAAGTCGTGGATGTTTCTGCTTTCGTCACTTCGCATGGGGAAGACGTTCAGTCGTGGATGTTTCTGCTTTCGTCACTTCGCATGGGGAAGACGTTCAGAGGATGGACTGGCTGACCAAAACTCGACAGGGCATGATTGACTTGATAAAGCATGACAGTGAACGAGGCATTGATGATTTATTATAGACTCGTAATATGCAAATATATACACGACTGAATATAGAAACTCTGACCAAAGCCCGTGGAGACGGTTCTTCGATAATCAATGGATCTGTCTATATTTCTTTGCATTCATGATTATGACCAAGTCGGATCCTTCGTCGCCCGCAATTGGCTTGTCTGGAAGCATTGTGTGGTCAGACTTGCACAAGCATGTCGTACAGAAATGGTAATCAATCCGATGCAGATATGTCCATGATGAAATCGTATCCGTTTATTTCTGGGAAAGCTGCAATATCCCGATATGATGCAGAAAGCCTAATGCTTCAGTTCCCCATTCATGTGAGATCCACCCGTCCATTCAGGACCTCTTGTTTGAAGATGGTTTCATCAAACATACCGCAGAACGCCACAAGATACCCGTGCTTTTTTCATGGTCATTATGACAGACCACAGTAGTCCCTATGATGAGCCCTTTTGCAAGTGCCACACTCCTCACATATCTGCAGCCTTGACAGCCATGGCGAGAGCGCCATCGAAGGTCTTGTTACCTCCGATGAAGCCACTGGCGTGGATGAAGACACCACCAGGCACACCAGAGACCTTGCTCAGCTCTTCGTCTCTGACACCCTTCCACGCATCAGGAAGATCCTTTCTGTTCTCGAAGCTGCCTGCCTCGCGGCTGACGGATCTGATCCTCCACTTGCTGTCGGCCTCGCCGTTCTCGGCGAAGAGCACATACAAGACGTTGCCCTCGGTGTTGTTCTCCTTCTCCAGAGCATACAGGTGGTCGGCCCACGGCACGCCCTCGGGACGGTGCGGCACAACCATGATGCGGCCCTTGGGGTCATATGAGAGACGGTCCGTGAACGCCTGCTTGACCACAGCGCGCGCAGGCAACCAAGAGTAGAATTTATCCATGAGCTCGCTGATGAACTGCTCTCCGACGAACTGACTGGCCTTGAGGAAACGCTCGTCCTCGACCGCCTGTGCCTGCTCGGGCGACAACTTTTCCGTGACTGCGCCGGCCGACGCGGTGCCATTGGTTGAGATGGACGCCGAGGCTGCGAAAGCCGGGACCGGGTGCGAGTAGTTGATGCGGTTGACGACGCTGGCGAGGCTGAAGCCCTTGTCCTGGAATTTCCTCTCGATGCCTGCGCTGCGCAGCGCATTGGGGTCGTAGGCGGAGACGCCGTTGTCGTTGGCGTCAAAGGCCTCGACGAAGTCGTCGTAGAGCTTCCAGTACAGGAGATCGGCGTCGGCAGAGTCAATGGCTAGTCCAGTGCATTCCGAGATGATGGCTTTTCCGTAGTGCAGATAGACCAGTCCGGCGGATGAGAGCTTGGTCGAGTGCTTGGGGAAGACGGTGGTGAACTCGCGCTGGTGGTGGTCGTAACGCTTGGTGGCGTCGTCGTAGACACCGCCGACATCGACGACGGTGTGGCAAGGAGCGAGCCTCTCGGGATCACGCGTGCGCACGAGCTCGCTGTTCTTGTATTCTGGGAGGAGGCGCAGGAAGTAGACGGCGAGAGCCTCGTCTGCGTGGAAGTGGCCGCTGTGCGTGCCGATGAGAGGTCCTGACATTTTGATGCGTTTGGTGTCGGACATGTGTCGAAAAAGAATTGACGATGATGATTTGGGGACGAAGGCGATTGGGCTGTATCTATATGGCGAGGATTTCAGAAGATGGCGGCAATTATTGATGTTGGGCTTCATACGATTATGGTTTTGTTTCTTTCTCTTTACAGTGTTTTGCCAGGAAATTCGTTCACTGCTGACCATCGTCCAAGGGTCTTACTGGTTAATGGCTTATCGGCCTCTTCTAAAGCCCGCCTCTAGATTCGATACGATAATAGCCCCTCACACCCCACTCCACCCTGCATTCATGTTTCTATCACAAGGCAATCGAAAAGTGTCACACATTCAAGACTCGTGTACTGTGTCTCACGATCTGAAGAGTCAGCAACATTGTTACGGAACAAGCATTCATGGCTATGGACAATGTTTTCAGACTGATCTATGTACACATACACTAACAGCCCAGGGCATCGATAATATCTGCGACGCTGCTATTCACCCTGTAGCCAATCAAGCAGATGCACAGGCACAGATTCGAGGATTCGTACAAGCCAGGATCCAATCTATCCAGACGAGCTAATTGCACCATTTAAGACGCTTCTCACTTGTGTCCTCCCAGTCTATCCTTCCAGTTCGGCGTCCCTAGGATCGAGGACACCCTCGTCTTCGTCGTCCTCGATATATTCCACACGGCTGGCGTCTACCCACTCAACGCCAGCTTCTCCGTACATTTTCTTCAGTAAGCGTGTGCGTGCCTCATGCTCTGTGATCTCGTCGGCATCCAAGTGCCTTATCTCGAATGGTACGCAGCTCCCGACTCTGATTTTCTTTAAGTGAGGATATCCTGCAAGCTCTTTTGAGAATCCCTCCAGGTGGGCCTCCATCTCCTCGGAGGTGTTCAGGATTCCAAGATACTCCAATGACGAGGGCAAGATGTTTGAGAGTTGAAAAGGTTTATATTCTGCCGGGACATGACCCAAGCGTGCAGGAATAGGGTTTTGGAGGCCGGTGAGACCTGTCTGTTGTATCTCGAGGTGCTTCAAATTTTCGAAATTTCGAAGTGACGGCAATAGTGGCTCAATGCTCCCTGTGTCCACAATTGGTAGTACCTGATTGAGATCTGATATAATATCGATTGACAATTTCTCCAAAGTTGTCTCGTGACGCTTCAAGGCTTCACCGAGCTCTGACCATTCGAATTGCAAGAGTTCTTCTCCGTTGTCTCCAGATGTGAAAAACACCTCTAGCTTTTGCAGGGATTTGCAGCTCTCCACTAGCTTCGAGATGGCTGCGCTCGACAGCCAGCAATTCTTCAGGCGAAGATCCCTTATGCTAGACCAACTTGGCTGGCATCGCCATTGTCCGTAGTCTTCGGGATCATCGTCACAGACACTGTGATAGGTGATAAGGGTCTCGAGCTGCGGTAGACAAAAGACTTCCGACAATGCAGAAATTGGCATACCGATCTGGGTGTCTTTCATTTCGTGATCTCTGATCTCTACTTCTTTCAAACTTGAGAACCGATTCAGCTGGGAGGTTGCTTCAGCATTATCTCTGACAGCCGCATCAAATATTTTTTGGAACCAGAATTCGTATCTGTCCGTTGCGACATTGGGCAATGCTAATTGAAGCTTGCGGATATTGGGCACCAGAGCTAAAAGTAATGCTACCTCGGCATCTTCGTCGCCTTCATGAAGAGCTGCAATCAATTCTTCGAGCGCCTCATATTGCGGCAGTAATTTCGAAGCAGCCTCGGAGAATGATTTGGCCAATGTACGACTAGGCCGTACCAGTATCACCTCATCATCAATGTCGGCTTCCCATTCGATAATAGACTTAAGAGATTCTCTAGTCTCCCATTGGTGAAGCTGCACGGTTCTGACTACGCCCGCTAGACCTGGTCGTTCTATAAGGGTTCGAAGATATTGTCGTAGAGCCCAGCATGGTTCGTGAATAATGGATTCGCCGTTCGCAGTAGGAAGCTGCCCACGGTCGCAGATATTCCTAGGCTTGACGAATACACTGTAAAGTGAAATCTCAGCAGCGGGCCGGAGTCGATCGCATGATAAGCAAATATTCACAAGCGTTTGGAAACCTTCTTCGTCCAAATGCTCGTAATGTCCATAATCCTGCCAGATGCTCTGGTCCCACGAAATGAAATAGGAGAAGATTTGGAGCTGCACTTCCAGCGGCAGCGAGAATATATGGCCGCGTGTGGACATGGAAGCGATGAGATAGTGCCGGAAAGATGGGTCCAACACTTCAGCGCTTGTCTAGTTAAGGCAGTCTATGATGATGCCCCGTCCCGAAATTTAGTTGTCCGAATACATCTTTGACAAACATGCTCTGGGTGGTGGAGGTGGCAATGATATCGTCGCTCCGATTCAGCCCATGTGTGTAGTATGAAGCTTGAGATTCACCAAAGTCCTTTTAGCCGCTGCACTATTGTCAGTACCAACTCGGAAGAGTTAAGAGATTGATCACATGACGGCAATACGAACGGTATTTGGTAGCACAGTATGCAGAGTTTCATGCTTCAATTAGTATAAGACGATGAGGTTCTGTGTGGAGTCGCTCGACGATGCAATCATTGATTGAGCCTGCCAAGCATTAGTGTTGATCGGGTGGTTACATCGAATTTGTATAATTAAGGAAGTACAGTCGCAGGTCCGCTTTCAGGATCACATTATATCCAGCTTCCAATTAGGAATGCATAGCAATTGGCTGTTCGCGCTTACCATACGTCGACTTCTTCTGCATGTAAAGCTGTTACCTCAATGATATCATCGAGGTCACATCGGAGTGCCAGGCCTAAGTGGCAACCCCCATGACCAGACCAGACCACTCGTGCACGCAAATTGAATCAAAGCGAATGTCTACAACCGTGCCGAAGCACTTAAGCACTACAGATGACGGTCGCATTGCCATCACTCGATTGCCCGCAGATGCGATTGCTCAGATCAAATCTTCAGGAACTATCACAAACCTGACCAATGTAGTCACTGGTTTACTCGAAAATTCTTTAGACGCTCAAGCGACTAACGTTGAGATTCTGGTTGACTCTCGTCGTGGAGGCTGTACGATCGAAGACAATGGATTCGGTATCTTGCCTGCTGAGTTTGGTGAAGATGGAGGGCTAGGCCATGTTTATCACACCTCGAAACGTAGCGGCAATCTACAGCGAGAGACTCATGGCGGAGACGGAGTGTTCCTGGCATCGTTGGCTGCTTTATCGTACGTGACGATTACCTCTCGACATCGGGGCCATTATTCTCATAATACTTTGGCAATGCACCATGCGAGGCCTATAACGAGATTATTACCTGCACCTGTACAGCAGCACCTTCACGGAGTGTCCTCTGGCACCCGCGTCGTAATGAGGGACTTGTTCGGCAACATGCCTGTGAGAGTCAAACAACGAGCAATACATGCTGAAAATCCTGCGAAGGACGAGAAGGATTGGCAAGTATTGCGTAAGGCTATAGTCAGTCTTCTCCTACCGTGGAGGGGAGAAATCACTGTCAAAGTTCAAGATATCGGAAACGCATCTCATCACTTTGCAATCACTTGTAACAAGTTGAGTCATTCAGACTCGGCATGGGTCGAAGCATCGGAGCGCAGCCTGTCTGCTATCGATCGATCCAATATCATTAATATCCTAGCTCAAGCTAAACTTAGTTCGTTTGCGTTGAAGGAGACTTGGATACCAGCATTTGCGTCTACAGGGGACCTATCAATAAGGGGCCTGATCTCCACGGAGCCAGCCCCAAGCCGAAGTTGTCAGTTCATTTCCATTGGTATCATGTCATGCACCGAAAACTCCGATCACCACGCACTCTTCGATACGGTCAATCACGCCTTCAATCAGTCTAGCTTTGGAGTTCTCGAGCAAGGTGCCTCAAAAGATCAAGAGTGGCGTGACCTTCGTTACAAGCAGGATGGGCCTACTGGTAGACAGCGAGGGTCCGGTGCCAGAAGTGTAGATCGATGGCCCAGATTTTATATTCGTATCGATACGGAAGAAGGGGTCCAACCTCGAAGACTGTTCAGCAATTCAGATCCGACATCTATCGTTGAGGTACTGGACGCCTTGACGCATCGATGGCTGGAGTCGAATCATTTTGGCCCGAAGAAACGCTCAATCAAAAGCCATCCCGACGAAGCTGAGTCGTTTTCAACATATGGTGCACCCAACCCTACTCGTGATTGCAGTGTGACCCGGGAGAACACCGTTGACGCGGATAAGCCCGAAGTGGCAACAAGTCATATGGCGACAGCTACTTCGTCCAAGCATGGTAGAAAAGAGCTACATCGCCCATACACCCAGCGGTCTTTCACAGATTGGAGCAGGATTAAGAGTAGCAGAGTTGCTCTATACGATGAGATGTGGAAATGCCAGAGCCAGACAGCCAGTTCCTCAAACTGCAAAGAAGTCCCACCCAGTATCAATATACAAAGACTGACAACTAGAGAATCACGTTCCGCCTCGAACTCACCAGTCCCTGATCTGTTCCAAGCCACACGTGAAGACGTACAGCTTACCAGCAAGTCTGCCATCTGCGAGGGAGAAGCTCTGAAGTCTATGACCTCGGAAGATGTCGTTGACTGGATGGACCCAACCAGTAAACGAATCATTCGCATCGACGCTCGCACTGGGATGTTGGCACCGCAGATCCAGGAGTCCTTCAACGATGATACCCAGGCATCGGAGAAGGCTGCAACGAAGCGCATGCGTTTGTCAACCCATAGCCATCCCATGAGCTTCAGGCGACTACCAAGTGCTCCAACAGACAGATCGCCATCTCCCTGGCTCCGCAACGTTATTGATGGTAGTGACAACACCGTGTTCGCGAACCAGAAAGAGCAATCGATTCCAGTCGCCACTTACGAAGGACCGGGACATGAAGCAGGTGGTATCAAGCGGTGTCGCACAGGGCGTGACAAGGACAACTTCTTTGCCCAGGCTGGGAGTGGCTCGACAAGTCGTTTGTCCAAAGGTTTCTTGTCGACTGCTGAGGTCATTTCTCAGGTGGATCAGAAGTTCATCTTACTGAAAATGAACTTGACAGAGCACTGCAAGGAAGGGCCTGCAGAAACGAGAGCTGCACTCGTCATGGTCGATCAGCACGCGGCATCTGAACGATGCATTCTGGAAGATCTATACACTGACCTATGTCAACCACAATCTGGCGGCAGATCTGCGAGGTCCAATCTGGGCGTCACATCCATGATAAACACAGTGACGTTGGATAGAGGCATACAATATCAGGTGTGTGGCTCCGAAGTCGCCATGTTCAAAGCCAATGCAGCCCACTTTGCCCGATGTGGCATCTTATACAACATCAGCGATACACAAACAAGCCGCGGTGAAAATGGTATGTTAGAGGTCTTGACCATACCACCTGGCATTTCCGAACGATGCCTTTCCCAGCCAGAGCTTCTGATCGAACTACTGCGGGCGGAACTATACAACGACTCGGCACACGTGAATACCTCGGCGAAGTCACAAGCCGAAGATGACGACTCGCCGGGCTGGCTTAGACAGATCGGATCATGTCCTCAAGGTCTGATACAAATGCTCAAGTCACGAGCCTGCCGCAGCGCCATCATGTTCAATGATCCACTGTCGATGATGGAATGTCGAGAACTTGTGCGCAAGTTGTCTGGGTGCGCTTTTCCGTTCATTTGCGCTCATGGCAGAGTCAGTATGGTGCCCATTGTGTATATCGATGGCGAGGGTAATGATGATTGTGAGAGTGTATTCGAGACTTACAAGGAGTCACGAAAGGAGAAATCCTTTGCGGATAGTTACAAGGACTGGGTTGCTAAGAGGCGGAAGTGAGATGTGTCGGGGTAGATAGCTATCCAATGCCTCTCTGGTTCTTGTTTACATTACTTGTCCTCGAATATTTGAACAACCCACTGCGCGGGCAACTTAGCAAGCTTCGTGTGACATTTCAGTGACACCACCGTCGACATATATCACGGCTCTATCTCAAGGGGCCATCAACGCTCCTTCTTCGATACAGAAGTCACATGAGTGAGCCATGATTTCAAGTGCATCGACACAACGCGCACAGATGTCACTACATAGCCCCATTGGAAGTTGTACCTCTTCTACTACGCTTGTGATCCTCGTATAATTTCTTATGCATCGATATAATGTACTGAAGCCACGAGATTCTCGAAGATTAGACATTGGCCAGGAGGGGCGGAAGCTCAAGGGGGGAGAAGAGGGGGACCCTGTCCACATCTGCTCAGACGCTCATTTCATTGCTGTCCTTCAGTCACTCGTTGACTCATTCATGTCACTCGCTCGTGCACCCATATATGTAACGCACATACAGAACGAAGTGCCTCTATCATATGCACCAGCGCTTCTGGTAAACATCAAAGTATCTTCTCTTCCTCACCTTATAGACAGACGGCATGAATATCTAGAGATGACTGTGGACCGCACGTCCTCCAAATTCACTTATAGGTAGCACAATAGGTCAGGTCTAGATATGTTGCTTTTCGAGGTTTGTGTGGCTGGGGTTTGGCATCGGTTTATGCTGCTACTACTGCTTCTACTGCTACTACTACTACTACTACTGCTGCTGCTGCTGCTGCTGCTACCGCTCCCAACACAGAGAAGGAGTCTGCGATGATTCTCCAGTCCTTGCCATCAGATGACCGTGTTAATTCTCTTCTCTGCTTTGTGGACTGCAACGCGTCGAGTCATATGTCGACTATGAACCTTGGACGTAGCTGGGCAGATCATCCTTTCTTTACGCTATCACGGGCGTGTGATCGAGAGTCTGGAATTGCGTGATCGGCGCTCGACGAACACCCTTTGATCCTGTTGCGTTGATCGCGGTCGCAGTGCAGTGCAGCGTTGCTGTTGCCATGGCCACCTCTGTTGCGACCTACCGAGGGCATTGGCGAGGCTGCACTCTTGCCTTGTGGGCAGGAAGACGCGATGGGCAGTAGCAGGGCGAGTCCGTCGATCGATGCGATACACCCGTTCCTGACAGCCGTGTACATTCCGGTAGTCTGCTCCTCCTTGCTTCAGAGGACCATCCAGTATAGAAAGCAGAGAACTGGGACATCTCAATACCCAATCTTCATCCCTCTTTCTTCCCCCGACCTCTCTCAATCCTCGCATTACTCTTCTCCTGCCATCTCCGCACACTCTCACCCATCTTCGGCTCCAATTCGAACCTTGTCCCTGCCCAGCGGCAGATGTCCAGGATTCTCTCGTAGTCGGCTTTCCAGTAGAGTTCTCCGACCGCGGCGGTGACGAGCTGGAATTGTTTGCGGTCTAGTTTGTTCTCTTGATCTTCTGATGGCGGTGGGTTTTCTGTGGTCGCGAACGCGGAATGGGATGATTGGAAGGGTGGGTCGAAATGTGTCAATTGCTTCCATATCTGCGTGCACGACGACTAGTGTCAGCAAAGTCCAAACAAATCCACGGAAAATATAAATCAATCCAGAGTAGGAAGAAGGAAGAAAAAGAAAAAGAAAAAGAAACTCACGTCGCCCCCATCAATCTTGGCATCGTAGCCGTCTTTCTCCTTCTGGAAATCATCCTCGGTCTGGAACGTCCTGGCTTCTTTGGCGCTCTTCTTCTCTTCGGCGGTCAGAGAGATTTCTTGATCTGTCGCGGCTGCTCTCGCATAGTCGTCTGCTGATATCTCTAGATCGAGGAGTTCCGGGTCGGCAGGTGCGGCTGTGGACATTTTTCTTTCTTCGCTTTGCTCTTGACCGGAATACTCTTTTCCTGAGTTTTTCTTGTTTCTCGTATGCGCCTCGACCTGATACTATATCCGGATCCTCGGGGGGGAGGGAACAAACGCCGGACGAGCGAGAGCTTTGTCTGATCTGCTTGTTGCTTGTTTCTTTGCTGCTGAGGCTCTGCGGAAGGAAGATCGTCGTCGCTCAATCGTCGTCTTTTCTCCGCAATTATCTATTCTTTACCGAGATCGAGCTAGGGCCAATATTTGCCCAAATTATAGGTGCAGACTACAGCACCAACATCAATAGAGGCCTGGTATTCTTTGACAAGCAAGGACCTGCCTTGACAAGCAAAGATACGAAGTTTGTGTTGACATCTATCCGGTTTCAGTTCATCGTATTACATAAGTACATAAGCTGCAGCAACATTTCAATGGCGCAGGTTGTTGTACAACAACCGAACCGAGATCGAGTCACTTGTAGGCGTCAAAGCACCGTAACACTTTGATGATCAATCAGTACATAGCAAGGATTAGTCTTCAATGGACTACATTTGGTAAAACTATTCATACAATCGAGGCTTATGCGCCCGAAGAGTTAAAAAAGTTGAAACCACCACTCCGCGGCTTAAAACTAATTGATAGGGAAAAGCGAGACATCTGATGCTTCATTCTCATGCTCGTGTCAAGACATTAAATCGAGGCGACTAGCTTAGTCGAAAGGGTTGGTGCGGGTTCCCCAGTAGGTGAGGAACATGGAGAGACCGACGGTCTCGAAGATGCGGGCAAGAGCGCCGACAGCGACGGTGTCGAGGGGACGCTTCTCGGTGGCGATCTGGGCAATGAACTGATTTGATTTGTTAGTACAGACTGCTCTCAAAAGTCAAAAGTCATGAATAAACTTACAGAAGGAGCGGAGCTGGCCATGAAGATGAGAGCACCCATGTATGCAGCGCCCTTGTAGCTGAGGGTACCGGTGGCGTTCAGGAGAGCGCCAACACCGTACGATTGAACGGCGGAGCCGATGAGGGAAGTTCCCCAGGCGGTGGCAGCAGAGGCGGCCTCCTTGGACTTGAAAAACTCCTCCTTGGAGTTGGCAGCCTGGGCCTGACGGTAGGTGTCACCGAAAACGGGTCCGAGGACGGCGAGCGAGGCAACGTGGTTGAAGGCAGTGCCGAGGGCAATGGCCGAAGGCTTGACGGGAGGAAGGTCTGATTGATCGGGTCAGTCATCTTGCAGTCTCTCACGATGGAGACAGATCCATTGACTGTCCAACAGCAATGGCCCAAGCCGGGAGCTTGCTGGAGGACAACAGAAGGACAAGTCGAAGGGAAAAAGTAGCTTACAGCTGAGAGACATTGTGAATGTAGGTGTTTGTGTGAAGGTTGGAAGATTTGAGATGGATGGATGTCGATTGTAGATAGAACAAGTGAATTGAGAAGAGAAAAAGCTATTTACTTCAGGGGGAGGAGGTGCGGTTTTGCGTATCCGTGGGTGGAGCGTAGCTGTCCTCACGTCATCGTACGGTATGCTCCAACCACGTCATTCTTATTGGAGCTTGGCGATCATGCGATCGAGAAACTGGGGGAATGCCCCTAAGCCCCTCCTCGATTCGACCAAGAAATGGGGCTGCGGCGTCACTGGCGGAACTGATTCACCACTTCCGCCAGTCCAGAAGCTGGATAGCGCGTCGAAACAGGCTCTTCATGTGGACCGTTCGTTCACCACTTACCTAGGTTGCCTGTCATCACTGCGCTTCTACTTGCCGCTTCGACGTTGTGGCCTGCTATTTCACTCATACATCATTTCTCCCTCGATCCCGGGTACTGTATGTACTGTACCATGTGGCACTTTCTCGACTGTCCACACATCGCTTCGTATTACCCGCGTCTATCTGCCAGCGCAGCTTCGTACTCATTACGGCAATATGTCTAAGCTTCAGGCTCTATTTGCGCCTCTTCCATTTCCTGTTGCTATGGTTTCCATGCCTTGTCATGTTTACTGACAATGTGGGTAGCTCTCCTCTTGGCGAGGAGGGGAGGCCCAGAACAGTCTGATGTAGACCGCGAGAAACGAACGTGGTTTTATTCCTTGTTTCATGTACCTGTGATTACCTTCTGAATGATTTCAAAGTGTAGGAGAGCGCACATGGTGTCTCCCCATGTAATTATGCATCGCTTTCAAGCGATAGAGGCAGAGATCCCTCTTTATATCTTGGTCCTCGTCGTTGAGCAGCCATCTACTATAGCTGAGGTACGAGAGAAGCTCATGGCGCAACACGTAATTTCGGGAGAATAAGATGAGCCGTACGTTGTGACCTGTAAACAAGAACAATGGACAAGGTAAACACCTTATGTTTAATCAATAATCTCGCTTTTGGTCACATTGATAAACAACTTTTGCTACTGCTACTGATCCACGTGCTGTGTGCTTTATCTCATGCACACACAATAAAAACCTCACTCGAGATTCCTGAAAGGTACGAATACAGGTAGTTCTATCGTTCCGCATGCCCCGGGGTTTGTTGACATCGTCTTGGCGGTGACTTCCCTAACGAGCGTATACCACTCAAGGAGTGCCATGTGCTGTAGGTAGGTAAGGATGCGGGTAGATATTATTGTTTCATATTATATCCTGTGCTACTTGAAATCATCCAAAGAACATCCATCAGTAACCAGCGGCCACATTCCTAATACACCTAAACCCTTGCAACAGTTCTTTGAAACATTACCTATTCAGCTGATTTGTCCCTTGTGGATAAACTCCTGTTTTCATACGACATAAGCACTCCAGCAATCATCATGATTCCCCAGCAGAAAGTGATCATCATTGTTCTCTGTCTCCTCACCATATTAGTAGCAGCCGCACCTCCAGCATGCCTACTTGCAGCAGTCGGGAATCAAAGCACACCCTCTGACCTAGAGGCCGTCTGTGGCAATGCAAAATCCATAGAGTCAACCCTGTCCAGCACGTGCGGTGAAAATGTCCAAGCAGCCGTCGTCGCGTTCTCGAGTATCTGTTCGATTGCTGGTATGAGTGTGTGTAAGTACACGTGGACGTGACTCGATTTTGGTTGAGACGAGAAAGCTAAGCCTTAGATTTCAGCGACGTCTGCATCTTCACTTTCATCTTCGAGAGGGTCATCGTCCGAGCCAAGTGACACTGTCAGCACATCTCAAATGTCGACATCACACGCATCGTCGTCAGCCTCGGGGCACGCAAGCAGTAGCAGTGATGCGACATCCAGCCCTTCAAGATCTGGCGGATCGGCTACTCCTACCTCAAATCTATCAGCTTCACCTACGACCGCAACGACTGCTGCCACCAATACTGCCAATAGCGCCTCCTCGACGACTTCTGGTCAAACAGGTGCAGCGGCACAAGTTGTCAGATGCGGACTTTGTCTTTTGGGGACTATAGCCGCATTTATGATCTTAGTGTTGTGAGATGGCTATGGCAGAGTCGCAGATCGAGTGTCGAGGTACGCTCGTGAAGTCATGGCATTCGGCGAGGAGGCGCTATTGGCAGTCTGGCTTGGGCATGGTTCATGGTAGCAAGGCGTTCCGGGCGTGTTAACATGATACAGTTGGATTGTGGTAGACAGACGCCAATAAGCCTTGCCCAAAGTAGCATTAGTAATTGGCGATATCGGACTGGTCATCCCCAGAACTTCGGGCGAACTTTTTGCGGAGATGGCGAAAGCGGGAGATCTACTGGCTGCATTACAGTATTTCACGAAAACATCGCGAATCACAGGATTTTTGCTTGTGGTGGATTATATCACACAGCTCAGTCCATTCCAATTCCTATTCATAATAATGGCGGGAACGCAGGCGTTCCGTACGGGCAGATTGCCTGCTATCAAGGTAAACAATCCGCACTTGAAGAGAAACAAATCGTAACAAATTCGCTTATACCCGAGTTACAGTCATTGAGCCTCGCCTCTTCCCTACGCGGACCTGCTGTTGCTCGCAGAAACCTTGCCACTGCTGCCGATGCTGCAACCACTCAGGCTGCCTCGAACCTGGCCATTCGCACTCCTCCATACCCCAAATTGCTCCGGAAACTCAGTGAAGTGCGACGGGTTCTCCCAAGTCGAGCCCTCACTCTCGCCGAGAAGATCCTCTACTCGCATCTCGAGTCACCCGAAGAGTCCTTATTGACCGGAACCAACAATGGCGCCGACATCCGCGGCAAGGCCAACCTCAAGCTCAAGCCTGATCGGGTTGCCATGCAAGACGCATCTGCTCAGATGGCTCTCCTGCAGTTCATGTCCTGCGGTCTCCCTTCCACCGCCGTCCCCGCCAGTATTCACTGTGATCACATGATTGTCGGAGAAAGAGGTGCTGACACGGATCTGCCCAACGGCATCCAGGGAAACAAGGAGGTCTTTGACTTCCTCGAGAGCGCAGCTAAGAAGTACGGAATCGAGTTCTGGCCTCCCGGTGCTGGAATCATTCATCAGAGTGTGCTCGAGAACTACAGTGCGCCTGGTCTCATGATGCTCGGCACAGACAGTCACACGCCCAATGCTGGTGGTCTCGGCGCTATTGCCATTGGTGTTGGTGGTGCGGATGCTGTCGACGCCCTTGTCGACTCTCCTTGGGAACTCAAGGCCCCTAAGATTCTCGGTGTCAAGCTCGAGGGTCAGCTATCAGGCTGGACGAGTCCCAAGGACGTTATTTTGCATCTTGCCGGTCTCTTGACTGTTCGTGGCGGCACTGGTTTCCTCATCGAGTATTTCGGACCCGGTGTCGACACTCTCAGCTGCACTGGTATGGCCACTATCTGCAACATGGGTGCTGAAGTCGGCGCGACTACTTCCATCTTCCCCTTCTCCCAGGCTCACATTCCTTACCTCGAAGCCACACACCGTGGTCCTATCGCCTTGGCCGCTCAGACCATCGCCAGCTCTCCCGGTCCCCACAACTTGCTTCGCGCAGACTCTGGAGCTCAGTACGACGAGGTCGTCACCATCAACCTGAGCGAACTCGAGCCTCACATCAACGGTCCCATGACTCCCGATCTTTCCACTCCCTTGTCCAAGTTCAAGGACACCGTCAAGGCTAACCAATGGCCTGAGACTTTCGGTGCCGGTCTCATCGGCTCATGTACCAACTCTTCTTACCAGGACATGACCCGCGCAGAGTCTCTGGTGAAGCAAGCCGCCGCTGCCGGCCTCGAGCCAAAGGCGGACTTCTTCATCACTCCCGGGTCCGAGCAAATCCGTGCCACACTCGACAGAGACAGCACCCTGGATACCTTCAGCGGCGCCGGTGGCATCATCCTCGCCAATGCCTGTGGCCCTTGCATCGGCATGTGGAAGAGAACGGACGGAGTGGAGAAGGGCGTCAACAATGCCATCTTCACTTCCTACAACCGCAACTTCAGAGGTCGTAACGACGGTAACGTCAAGACGATGAACTTCCTTGCTTCCCCTGAGCTCGTCACCGCCATGTCGTACGCCGGAAGCACTACCTTCAACCCAATGACAGACTCTATCCCTCTTCCTGATGGCAAGGGTGAGTTCAAGTTCGAGCCTCCCACCGGCAAGGATCTACCGTCATTAGGTTTCGCCCAGGGTAACCCTCTCTTCATGCCTACTCCCGGAAAGCCCGATCCCTCGGCTGAGGTCAAGGTCGATCCCTCATCCGACCGTCTCGCCATTCTCGAACCCTTTTCGCCATTCCCCGAATCCGAACTCGAAGGTCTCCGCGTCCTCGTCAAGGTCAAGGGCCAATGCACAACCGACACCATCTCCGCCGCCGGACCTTGGTTGAAATACAAAGGGCACCTGCCCAACATTGCCGAGAACACACTGATCGGCGCCATCAACGCCGAGACCGGCGAGACCAACACCGTCTACGACATCAACGACACCACCTCGCGCTCCAACGGCATGGGCATCCCCGAGCTCGCCAAGAAGTGGAAGACAGAAGGCAAAGAGTGGCTCGTAGTCGCCGAGCACAACTACGGCGAGGGATCCGCGCGCGAACACGCCGCTCTGCAACCGCGCTACCTCGGCGGCCGCATCATCCTGACCAAGTCCTTTGCGCGCATCCACGAGACGAATCTCAAGAAACAAGGCGTCGTGCCACTGACCTTTGTCAGCGAAAACGACTACGACAAGATGGACGCCTGCGACGAAGTCCGAACCGAGGGCCTGTTGGATGTTCTCAAGTCCGGCGGTCAGGGATCCGTTACTATCGTTGTCAAGAAGAGCGACGGCAGCGAGGTCACTATCCCCACCAAGCACACGCTATCAGACACGCAGTGCGCGTTCATCCTCGCGGGCAGTGCACTGAATCTGTTGGCCGCCAAGGCCTCCAAGGGCGCCGCCGCCGCTGCCGTGTAAAAAGAGAAGAAAAAGAAATGGATTGTCTGACACAGAAAACAGCGTTCAGTCGTATATTTCGTCATGAGCACAAACAAGAGAGGTTGCATGTTCTGGCCTACCTACACAAAAATAAAAGGAAGAAGAAGAACGACTTTTACAGAAGTTTGTACCCACAGAGCGATTCTCTGGGAAAGGGGACCTAGAATGAAATGTATATATATGTGCAGAGTTTCTTTCCCCCTTTCTTTCGCCTCAGAGAGAAATGTGCGCAACGAAACACACGGAAATGGCTTGAGCGAGGAAAGTGAGTGAGGTGATGCATCCTAGAAGCAAGGCACGCTGCGCAGTGTACTGTAGCAGTGCGATGGTTTACTAGGCTTCGATCCGACGGGACTGGACTCGACTCGACTCGACTGGGTTTCTCGGGCTTTAGTCTCATGCCTACCTCACCTTATTTTACATGTTTTGCCTTGCCTAAGGTACCTTGACTTACATGCAGATTATCTAGTACTTGCACAGACAGGTACACACTCACAGACGACGCGACATGACCTAGCCCCACTCTCCTCTGCTCTCTTCTGCTTTTCTTCGTACTTGAAAGTTCATTGAGAGTAAAAGAGTATCATTTTCCATTTCCACATTATCATAATCTCGAAAACCAAGAAATCCCCTTTTCAGCACCACGCCAGAGAGGGTCAGCAGCTTTTCCTTCCTTCTGCGTATCAATGCACCTTGACGAATGCCCGACTTTTTGTTCGAATTGCAGATTCCTTCCTATCATGTGTGCGGCCGTGTCTAGGGGGGGGGGCTGAGATCGGTCGTCGCGCTGAGCTTCATCATTTGTCTGCCATCTGACGGCCAGCCGCCAGTGCCGTGCTTGCTGTTATCCCGCGTCGTTGGCGGATCAGGCAAAGCAGATTAGACGTTCAGAGGCTCGGCCAACATCCAGGGTGTCTCGCCTGCTGTCGTAGCCTCGGCGGCGCGCGGGCCCTCAGTCGACGCCGAACTTGGTTGTTCTGCGCCCGTCCTTCTTGCGGCCCTGTCGGGTCTTGGCACTGACGTTGACGAGGTATTGCGCGCCTGGGCATGTTCGGTTTCCGTCTCGGTTGCGTCGGCGTCTGTGTCTGCTGCATGCTGCTCCACCTGGTGTGAGTCGTCATCGTTGTCTTCATCCAGGGAAGTGAAGAAAGCGGCGTATGGAGCCTCGTACCACTGGCGCTCGTCTTCGTGGAGATCTCTGAATCGCGCCCACAGAGCACTGCGAAGTCTGATGCCTTGCTCGCGCCAGAGCTGGCGACTGTTGGCCGCTTGTGGTGCTCTTGAGAACGGGACATCTGGGCCGCTGGTCTGGCTTGATCTGTGTCTTGGCACATTACGATGCGAACGCGGTGGAGGCGGACCGAGCAAGATGGTATGACAGGCAGCTATCAGAGTGGCTTGATCGCTTCCGGCAGGCAACGTCGTTGCCATACGATACAGTCCTCTCGCCAGCTGTGTCCGGCGCCGTGTGTGATCATCGTTGACCTCGCCCATGATCGCTCTATTGACGTGATCAATTGCAGCGCGTCCAGCATAGTGGCCACCCGTACTTGCCATGTCCTCGTCTTGCGAATCCGAATCCGAATCGTGTGATTGTGCTTCAGAAGAGGAAGTGGAGGATACCTCTATGCCCATTTCGCGCATCGTCTCGTCGAAAGATACATCTCTATCAGCTCTTACCGGTGCCATGACGTTCGACTCATGATCGGGATCGGGTAAAATAGGCAGAGAATCTGCTGCAGCTCTTGCACTGGCGAAGCTTGTCGAAGCCGAGGGTGAGGTTTCGTCTGGTGTCATCGTGACACGCATGACTTGCCAGGTATCAGCGGTGGGAGATGGAGTCTGACCGGTGGACACCTCGTCGTGAGCGGCGCCAGCCGTGCTGCGCGATGGGCTGAGTGCGGCATCTTCGGTTTGGTCAGGAGGAGCGGAAAGGTCCAGTGGTGGAGTGGGAAGATTTGCTCTGCTGGTGGACTGCTGAGCGCGTTCTCTCAGTGTGTCTGCATTGGCACGCCTGCTCGATGCTTGCCTAGCTTCTAGAGTTCGCTGTTGAGCTATTAGTCGCGACAGGGTTTCGCTGCGTGCAGCCCTTGGATGGGACGCAGGGACTGTTGGAGGAAATCGGGTGCCTGTTCGACGCGCGAGAAGACCACGACTCTCGCGAGGTGCGTCAGCAGTACCTGTGGCTGCGGGTGAAGCATCGCGACTCCCTGTCGTTGATCCGTGACTGGAGGAGGAGTCGCTACTATCAGGTTGTTGGACATGCTCTATGGCCTGCAAGGCGGCTGTATGGTTGGATTCGCCATCTACACGGCGAAGATGTGCTTGTATGCGGCGAGTTTCGCCGAGTGGACGTCGTCGAATGACGGAGCGAGCAAGAAGGTATTGCGGATTCGGGGCGTTGTGTTTTCCGCTGTCCTTGGATGCATGTGGCTTTTCCGCCTTGTCATTGTTGTCGTCGGAATGATTCCATATGCTGGCGTCGACATGAGATTAGCGTGATAATCGGACGGAGCTGAGATGCGCGTCGCGTTGGCTGCTCGCGACTTACGGGAGACCCATCGCGTCTGATTATTATGGACGAGGTGAATTCACGACCGAGGTTGTTGCTATTGTTATCTGCTGCGAAACGGACACGACCGCGAGGAATGCTCGGGAGATGACAGTGAAGCTCAAAAGGTTCAAAGTAAGCAGAGCACAAGTCAACAATGATGATTGTTGCTCTGATACTACGCAGATAAATTAAGCTAAGGTAGGTAACACTTGAGTAAAGGTAGCTTTGGCTGCCTTAAACTGCACCGTAGACACGCGCTTTGCCGTAGCTGTAGCTACGCAGCTGTGTTGGCCTGCCTTAGGCAACCGGTCAAAGCTCCTGATCATGACTCAAGACCTCCGACTTCATATAAGCCCGAGGTCACTACCAGCAAGAATAACTAATTATTCTTCACAACAGCATCATGTCAACGCTATTGCTCCTCCTCGACACCGCCGAGCTAAGGCTGGTGCTGTAATATCGGCTGTGCTCATCTAAGGTAGAGTATTTCTGAGGCGATCAAGAGGATTTCTACGGAAGTACTCGAAGCGAATTTATGTCATTTCCTGGCGCATGGCTTCTCCAAGTGCCGCCATACGCAAGTTCTTTTTATTCAGTCATCGAGGTCGAAACCGCACCCTCAATCTGGTGCAGATAGCGAGATCATAGAGATCCAACAACCCTTTTCACCCTTTAGCATCATGATAGAACTTGGATTAGCTCGCATCTTTCGCCTCTTGGCTCGGACGCCTCTACCATGGCGAGCCATACATGTTGCTGGCACAAATGGCAAGGGCTCCATCTGCGCATACGTAACCGGTATGCTCTCGGCATACAATGTCTCTACTTTCCGCTCTGAATCCGATCAATCTGCACTAAAGCACGGTCGCTTCAACTCACCTCATCTGATTGATCGATGGGACTGTATTACCATCGACGGGGAGACCATTTCCGAGTCCATCTTCCGCCAGGTCGAGGCCCGTTTGATCGAGCTTAACGAGAACGAGGGCATCGGCGCCTCGGAATTTGAGTTACTTACTGCTACGGCCTTTGAAATATTCACCCAGGAGAATGTTGATGTTGCTGTCATTGAAGTCGGCATGGGCGGTCGCCTTGATGCAACTAACATCCTTGGGCAGAGCTCCGGATGGGATAAGCCCGATGTTGCTGGCGTGTCTATCGACCAGTTCAGACCGAAACCGCTTGCCACTGCAGTGTCCACAATTGCCCTCGACCACCAGGGCTTCCTTGGCTCTACCCTAGAACAAATCTCGACCGAGAAGGCCGGTATCATGAAACCTGGTGTGCCTGTAGTCCTAGCTCCGAACGATGCCACGGTGACGCAAAACCTTCTGAACATTGCGAAGAAAGTTGGGGTCAGTCAGATCATTCGTGCCGAAGACACTCAGGGCTACGAGAGCATTTGGAGCCACACCCAGAAGCCTCAACTGTTCGATAACGAGCAGGTGCGAAAACAGAATTCTGCCATGGCATTTTCCTTGACCTGGCTTGCACTTCAGCAACTGCATCGCCTACACGATCACATCCCCAGCGCTCTCACAGCTTTGATCAGCTCCTTCAGAGAGGTGCCTTCACATACTATCTGGCCTGGTAGAGTCCAAGATGTGAGCATCGAGTGCATCACCGGCTACAAACCCCTGATCCTTATCGACGGCGCTCATAATGCTGAATCTGCCGAAGCACTCGCTAACACTGTGCGCAAACGCACTTACAACGATCGACCAATCATTTGGGTTGTCGCGGCCTCTTACGGGAAAGATGTCAGATCTATGCTGCAACACTTCCTGTCCATTGATGCCGACCAGAGGCGTACACATCCCCCTTGCGTCATCGCTACCAGATTTGGCCCGGTGGATGGGATGCCCTGGGTGAGAGCAATGTCTCCTGTGGAGATCGTGGACCAGGTACGACAGACCACCAACCAGTGCAAATCTGCCAACTTCAGCGTCAAGCCCTCATATCAGACCGCTGTGAACGATCTGAGAGATGCTTTGGAAGAGGCTTGTACCATTGCAAAAAAATGGGATGGACTCGTCGTTGTGGCGGGTAGCCTTTATCTTGTTGGAGATGTACTGAGGATGGTACGGGAACACGGGGGCGACATATCATAGGCGAGCAGCTGGCTGCTGGTATTCCAGCTTCTGGAGTGAACTGAGATCATTGCGTCCATCGAAGATCCACCTTTGGCGTCAATGCTTCCCTTGATCTTCGCTCTTCAAGATGCCATGTAAGGACAGTTCGAGTCACCGCATTCACGATTTACGGATGGAGAGAGAAAAGTTTCCTTTCACAAGGACCCAATGGTATCATCTACAGGCACGGCAGCGATCTCGCCGTGAAGGTGCGTACCATGAGGATTGAGTGCACTGTTATCGTAGCCTCGGAAAGACACACGACCTCTGGTGTTACGAAGGTGACGAGGAACTTGACACAGAGCTTTACAGCATACCTGCAGATAGCCAAATGGTCTTCGCAAATCGAGCGACTGGCTGCAGTTGAGCCTACACAGGCATAGAATGATCACCACTGCCAAGCCTGATTTGAAACTTCACAGCATAGCACAGTAGCATTCTCACCTCCTTGAGCGGTATATTTAATGTACGATCAAACAATAATACCTCCGCTACTCGAGCAATCTCTGTCTGCATCATCCTTCTGTCGCAGTGCTGTCAAATGTGATATGCAAGAAGGCCCCGCAGATCCAGTGAGCCTACCTTATTGAGCTTAGTTCATGAGGCATTCCCCTGCAGAATTAACGCTAAGGCAATCCTGGGAACCGACCCTGGGGTATAATTTTAATCGCAAGGCTAGCGGCGATGTATCTCCGCCGCAGATAGCCAACAGGCTACGACGTGTGTCCAGCTACTCGAGAGGACATTCCGTTCTACACGATTCATGTATGATTTCTGGCGTATTGAAGTTCAGAAAGGGAAGTATCTCGATATACACGGACAGCCACGTGATACGCCTTGCCCCTGTCCCTTTATAGCCCTATTCCGTGTTCCTGCATGGGACGGACGCTCGGACCATCTATAACACTGTCCCTTCACTTGTACCTGATGTCTGACGTAAATCTCCATGTTTTGAAATGTCACGATGAATGAATGAACGAAGATCTCGCATCTGTTATTGTCGGTCAGTCGCGGCCAGGTATCATGAGTACCGATGAACTCCTTGCATTTGCAAGGGCGGCACTCGATGAGACGGCCGAGAAGCAGCGTGCGGCATTGGATGGCGGCGCTACACTGCCGTTTGGCTATGGTCCCCAGCCAGGAGATACACTTGATCTGGGGGACAAAGGAATTAATGTGCTCCCGACCGAGCTCATCTTATTGATCAAGGATAGAGTTGAGAGGTTCGATGATGACATGAACATCTTTTGACGAGGATGACACTGAGACTGACAATCTATAGACTGGCTATCGGTCATAACCGCCTCTCACAAATACCGTCGCAGATAGGTCTTTGCCATAACCTTTTGTATCTCAACCTTCGACACAATAACTTCACTGCAATCCCGGAACCAGTATGTATTTACATAAAGCCTACCAGTCTGCAGATGATCTAATCGTAGAACAGGTACTAGGTCTAAAGAACCTCCAAATCCTGGACTTCAGTTTCAATCGTGTCAGAGTGATTCACGATGACATTAGGAGAATGTACTCATTAATGTTCCTCGCTATGGAGGGCAATGAGATCAAGCGCCTTCCCGTCTGTCTTGGACAGATGTCACGGTTGACCAAGGTGAAATTCGGAGGCAACCCGCTTGAGTTCCCTCCTCGTGAAGTCCTTACTGCCAGTGCCAATGCCACAGGTGACGCTCAGGTCGAAGAATCTCGCCAGATTTGTTCGCAGCTCAAGTCTTACCTGCGGGAATACGCAGCGAGAGAACAGCAAAGACGCAATGCGGCTGCTCCTGAGTCAAAGTCAGTCTATCAACAACTTATGAAACTGTCGTGTGATGGCAATTTACTAACAGTGAAAACAGCAGCGAGAGCAACATGGAAACGCCACGTCCACCTAGACGTACTGTGTCAGGACGTTTTCCAGTAAGACCATCCGTGAGCGGCATCGACGGCCTTGAGTCTTTGAGGATCAACACAGAGGGCAGTCTCATGCCTCCGCCACCGATCCCACAGAGATCAAGAGCACGTGATTCCCTTGTCTTGCAGAATGCTCCTCGTCGCCCAAGTCTCACAGCTCTGACTGTCGATGGTGAGAGGATTCGCAGCCGCAGTGATGGCATGGCAGTGACGGTCAATGCTCGCTCGAAACGGCTAGGTTATGTCCCGCGGAAGACTTCTGGTGGCGTTGCTCTGAACCCTACAGATAACGGCACTGTCAGGCCTTATCACTACCGCGGTCCTAGCCAGCTATCGACAAACAGCTTCAATGCCTACAGTGGCACAGAGTCCTCGTCAGGCGCTGTCAGCCCTTCCGAATCACCAGTCGCTCCACGTGTGCCACTTACCCGGAGACGCTTGTCAAGCTTGCCCGAGGATCGACGCGTGTCACGGCCTACAAGTATGACCATCAAGCTGGCTACCCGGGTTTACTTTACAATTTTCCAGCTCAACAGCTCCCTTGGCGACGCCGTGCGTATCATCAAGAGCGGTACACCCAGGAAGAACGCAATTGCCATCGAAAGAACATTCTTCGAAGCAAGTGCGTCATTGGAAGAACTCGGTCGCCGTCTGGACCAATTAGCTAGCGATACTGGCGCACACCGAGCCACCGAACGCGATCCTTGGATCCAGGCAATCCGCAAGAAGTCCGGTCATGTCCTCTCCGCCTACAGCAATCTCGCGGGTGAGCTCCGTCTGCACGCCCGTAGGATTAGTCAACGCGGCGAAGCCATGCACATTCGCAACCTGATGCTCCATCTTTACGGCACTCTCGTAGAGGTCAAGAACATTCTGGATTTCCAAAAGACAGAGATGATTCAGGTCAAGACACCAGTCATGAGCACACGCAGCTCACTCGCTACGTCGAGCAGCCGCTCTGTCACGCCAACACAGGCCAAACCGTATCCAAAGAAGCGGCTGCGTGGTGCCACTATCCTCCAACCATCTAGGCTCGCGACTCCAGGCTCCATACCGCCTCCTGTCGCTCTCAGTGCTAGTCGAAGTAACACGATGACATCTGCAAGTGGAACTCCACAACTCAGCGCGATCACACCTCGTTCAGGAGAGTCGTTCCCTTCGATCTCCATGTCCAGGAGTAGCACACAGCAAGGTCACTACGAAGACTCCGACGAGCAGCGACAGTTCGAAGCGATCTACATCAAGTACCAGCATACCTGTGATATCGCCAGCCAAGTGCTTCCCAGTTGCCGCATGGATTTCTTCAATCGCAAAGAAGGAGCTGCGAGAAGCATGCAAGCTCGTGTGGCGCAACACTGGGCCTTGGTTCTAGAGAAATGCGACATTAGCATCAACGAACTCGAAGCTCTGAAGGATCGTCTTGCCGTTGTGAAGCTGAAGGATCCCAATCTCCGTTATCAACGCGATTTGTGGATGAATGGCGAGAGATTCACGCGGGTATGTACTATCTTCTTCCCATTATTGGAACTCCCTTCAAGATTTACTAACGAGACACAGGCTTTCCTCGAGGTGGCGGTAGAACTCAAAAACATGCATCGTCAAGGACACGATACCGCGAGCATCGGCAGTGTGATGCGACCTCTACACCAAGCCGTCAAGGACACATCTCGTACGATGACAGAGTCTCCAATCTACCAACGAGTCAAGAACCCACCCAGTGGCTATGTGACACCAATACCTGCCACGCCACTGAGCGCAGCGCTGGGGCCCGCGGCTCTGGCGACCGTGCCCAACACACCTCGAGAGACGCCAGGAGTTCAGTATCAGTTGGAGTACTTCATGAACAACATGAATTCGGGAGACGGTGCGCGAAGCATCCACCAAATCGACAAGACGGTTCGGCACATGAGGGATCCAGGCAGGGGTTAGTTTGTGATCTCTTTCAAGGTAAGTCAACGACTTTGTCCACTTTGATTGGATATATGTCTTGGCCACGTTCCTTGGACTTGGCTCGCTAGCTTGTTCAATTGTCGCTTGGGTAGCATGAAGAAAGATGGAAAAGAGGAAAATGCAACCCCGCGCAACTGAAGCTTCGCTGAGGCTACTTGGAATGATCTGGTTGACTTGAAGAAATGGTGTGACGGAATGGATATGCAACCCTTCACAGGGATTTGATAAGACGAGGATGCTCTGACACGAAAGTATGATCTGCATAAAGCATTGAAGCGTTGATTGGGGACGGGGAAAGGACAGGGTTATGATCGTCTGATTGCACTTGGGGCGATCATAGAGGCCTGGGCGAAAATCATTTTTCGGGTTCCTTTTTCTGCGAGACCTTTTTATTTGAAGCTTTTATGAGGGAGCTGGAGGCGCAACATGGCGATTGACATATCAAAGGCACAGACTGTATACTAGGTAGTAGAGGCACGGCACGGCGCACTGAACGCATCAAAGCATTTGCGTTTCCTCTATTTTTTTTTCTTTCGAGGGAACGGGAAAGTGATTGTTTTTTTCGACTTCAAAATGCAGAAGCGTGCAGGATTTCGTTACGGTGCGAGCTATTATGCCCGCCGAAGCCTTCTAAACGGTGACAGTACCAGGAGCCATCATCCTCCATGAATCAACGTGAAAGTAACAACAAACACCCTGGCCCGAACGCCCTTTTTCCGATCCCGCGCCGCAGTTCCACACATTTGATCTTGGCAAGTTTTCGCAGTGATACGCTGATTGTTGCTTTTTTCGCGAGGATATGAGCAAGTCTACGCACACGCTTAGTCGAAAAGACCGAAGCCCATGTCGTCGTCGGACTCCTCCTTCTCCTCCTCCTTGGCCTCCTCAGCAGGGGCGTCGGCAGCGGCACCACCAGCGGCGGCACCACCGGCGGCAGGGGCGGCAGCGGCACCACCTCCGGAGCCAACGTTCAGGAGAAGGTCCTTGACATCCTTGCCCTCGAGAGCCTGTAGTTGTCGCACACACATGGTCAGAAAAAAGGTCTTGTTCTACGTTTGCTTTGCTTGCCGGTTGCTTCCAAAAGGATTGAGAGGGTGTGATTGAATATGTACCTTGGCGAAGAGGGTGGTCCAGATGGGCTCAACGTCAGCGACCTTAGCGGCACCGATGAGGGTCTGGAGCTTGTCGGCCTGTAGAAAGAAAAGAATGTCAGAGCTGGAGTTTTATTTTCTTCATCATCGCTGCAGCAGCGCGTGTTGCTTCTCGTCTGTCTCTCGTGTCTCTGTTTCTCTTCTCTATCGAACTTTTTTCTTTCTCGCCGCTGCTGCTGCTGCTGCTAGATGAGGGGGACTTGAAAGGAGGATGCTCAGCGTACGGTGATCTCAATACCGTCATCGGCCAGGATGAGGGCGGCGTAGGAGGAAGCGAGCTCGGAGGTAGACATTTTGAGGGATGTTTTGTGGTGGTGTTGAGATGCCTTACAGTTTTCTGAAGGGTAACTGTCGGACTTCTTCTCAGTGGATTGATGATCTCTTTCGCGAAAGTCTTTCTGGGATGCGAGTGTGAAACCAAAATGTCGACGCGCTAGCTCTCGCTTGTCCGGCGAATCGACGGCTCTTCATGCTTCTTGCGCCGGGGGCCGACCTCCGACTGGGCTTGGCGTTGAGCAGAAGTCTTGGCAGATACCCCCGCAGCCTGAGGCGACAAGAAGGCGACCGAGTGCTGTCCGTGCGCTACCATGACCACTAACGGGGGCCTGTCAGCCAGGCGGTCTCGTGCAGCTCTAGCCGGACAGAGACAGAGAGGAGAGAGAGACAGAGAGGAGAGAGAGACAGAGAGAGGAGAGATGTCTTGGCTCAAGTGTGCGTCATTGGGTTGATGCCCGCCGCCGCCGCTCTTTCGACCTTCGACCTTCTGGGTGCTGGGATAAGCGATCCCTATCTAAGAGTAGCTTAAGCCTCCGTAGTAGTCACTTACTAAGGTACGTTGCGACCATTCAGTAATCTGCATCCGTGTCGCGTGGAAACTGCTGTACTACTACTATATACCAGACCGCAACATTGACAAGCTACACAAAATACACATCACTATCAGCTTAACAACCACAAAGGACGCTGAGATTGAGCAACTGTGACTTCTCTGACGACCACCACCGCCGCCACATCACCCCGCTCCTCTGTCTCTCTCTCTCTCCACAGCTTCCACCAGGACCCGGACAACCACCTCACCTTCCTTGAACAACTTCATCAACCCTCAACCATAAAATCATGACCGACTCTCCGGCATTTCGCATACCCATTGATGCCAATGAACAGCCCATCCTTGACAATGTTTTGAATATCAGGGACAAACTATCCTTACTCAAGCAGGACCGCAGCACCTACGTCCGCAGCCAGGATGTCATCACTCTCTACAACGAGGTCATCCAACAGGTCGAGAAGCTGAATGCCATCAGACAGTCAAAGCGAGGAGAGCAGAATCGAGGTATGCTCATGCGCCTTGTCGTATATATGTTCTGGGGCTGACTTTCATGATCAAGTGGATACCGTTCTCGACGACTGTTTCCAGCTCATATCACTCTTCTTCTTGACCATCGGTCGAAACCAAGAAGCCCCCGCAGTGTAAGTTGCTATATTGCACCACTTCCGCAAATGTACTAAGACATGGTCCAGATACTCCGCCATTTCTACAGTCAAGGTTTGTCATTTATCGCCGGATGCAGCAAACACAATCGTGCGCTGACCGATGCGAAACAGCGATTACTCGACCACCTCAAGGAAGCAGGCTTCTACTCACCCAAAGATCTAGAGTCCATCCAACATAACCTGGACAAATGGCAAGAGTCGGTGGAGCGAGGCAAGGACACCCACAGCCCAGAGTTGATGACCCTGCTCGAAGCTCGCATCACCGTCTGTCGCAACACCTTGGAGGAGCTCCAGAAGAGCTTGTCCAAACTCAGCCCAGACAAGGTGGATACATACGAACAGTTGGTGTCCATCTTGAGGTCACTGAGCGCATGCAATACCCGATCAAAGGTGAGTGCTACACCTTGCAGCCACGAATCGTGACGTGCGGAGCTGATCCGACAACAAGTTCCCCGACAAGGATGTCAAAGAGTTTGAGGAGCAACTGCACAAAATACAGAGAGAGCTTAGTGAGACGGGTTTCGAACATGAAGGCAGGACGGCCGAGCAAGCGTATGCGGATAGGCTAGCCTCGTTCCAAATCCAAGAGGGCGCTGTGCCAGAAGGAAACCAGGTCGTCTCCATTCTGCTCGCGAGATGTTTCCTATGGGTCGAGGTCATTCAGGAGAAGTATGGTCATCGGTCGTTCAGGATGCGTGATTGCGCTCTAACACAGATCACAGACAAGGAAAGATCGACGAGCGCTTCCAAGAGACATACGCCAAATTGCTCAAGGTTAGGAATACGCTTGAGCAGATGAACCTGACCCAAGCTTGGTCCCTGAGAGAAACCGATCTCTACTCTTATCAACGACAACTTGACCGAATCGACGAGAGCAGAATCGACGGTAACTTCATCGACGCTGAAGGCAGGCCTGCGGATCTGCACGCACAACGAGTGAGCATATACCTCCGCCGTAAACCCCCTTCCATGGCATATCACTAACTATAGTAGACGCTTCTGTACCTTTTGCGCAAGTGTTACTCCTACATTTATCAATACATAGTCTCATCAGAGCCTGTGTCGGAGGCTTTGCTACCGATCTACAACCAGCTTTTGACCCTCAAGCGGTGCCTCATCGAGGTCAAGAACTCGGGTGGAGTCGATTCACCCCGCGAATTATACCCTTACTCTATGAAGGTGAGCCAATACTCCAACGCGGAAAGTAGTCAATCAAGAATACTGACTGATGTCTCATAAAGATCAATTCCATCGACAACATGAAGAAGGACGGCAAATTCATGGTGGGTAACGACATACCAGAAGGCCAAGGTGCCGTGATTGCGTTACTTTCCGAATGTTTCGATCTTGTGTATGACCTCCGAACCGATGTAGTGGAGAGAGACGAGTCACAAGAGCCCTCTGCCACGGATGTGAACGGAGTCGGCACGAAGGAATGATCAAGGTCCTGAAGCTACGAGATCATCACGAATCATCGGAGTGGCGTACACTACTTCGGTCCCCGCTTGTATCGAAGCTCCCCCCTCACTCGGTGATTATGTCGCTCGGATACCCTGCGCCGCTGAGGAAGGAGAAATCATATGCATGGCGCTGGAAAGGATTGGATGGTCAGCACTCGACTGGCTGCCTTACAGTACGATCTTGAAAGGAAGACTATCGGGAGCTCGCATAGGGGTTGCGGAGTACAGGGGGTCTATTGAATTCTTTTTTTCTGCTTTCTTCTTATCTATCTCCTGTCTTCAAGGGTCGTCAAGCTGTATATTACTCAATATATGTGAACCGTCACCCTCGGGAGTCGGCGGTCTAGCATCAGTGTCGACAAATGTCAGACGCGACCCATATGATATACCTTTTTTTTCGGTCAGCCATTGTCTATGCAGATACTACCTTATGTTTCCCAAAGACCCTTGGTCCAAGTGTTGATAGTAAGACTCACATAGTTCCTCGCCGGCCTCGATATCTCGTAAAGCAACATATGTCACAATCTCTCGCGCGAGATCACGTTCCCACCCTACATTCTGTGAATGGGACGAATGATTGAACATGGATCCGAGACCCAGGATGACGGCCTGCGTCGTCTGTGGCCTCTCGCCATCACGCACCGGCAGGGGCCAATTACTGCGGACGCTCTCGAGTCATTATTTTTGTTCACAGATATTCCCCCTTTGCGCTCGCTCGCTCACTGACGAGTTCCACGAATGCCTATCTTGGTTTTGTTTTTCGATTCATGATAATAATGACAAGGGCGCAAACATACTAGGTATAGTGATACAAGGACGTCTTCTCAACATGCAGTTTATTCTCGACAGGATCCAAGACCAGCGCCGGACACGTCTCCAGGACTGTGCCCGAGGGTATACAGGACCGCGCGAACACGCCTCGACCTGTGAAGAAGAAAAGAAAGAATATCGTCATCAGCTCTCGTGTCTCTTTTCTCATCGTGTCACCTTGTTTGTATACTTCTCCACGATCCCACTACGGTTTTGCCGTAGGTTGAGAGTTCACTATGATGAGTACCTTTTGGCGTGTCCTCGACTAATAATAGTTCGCCGTGGCGAGTGAGGGGGAGAGCTTTCTCGAGTCTCATATTGATTGGATATGAAGGGGGGCCCAGAGGAAGGGGCCGGCCAGGGGAGTTTCCTTTTTGGGCAGCCTCTCGCCTCTCTCTCTCTCTCTCTCTCTCTCTCTCTCTTCTGCTCGAGTATAGAGTGTGGATGGTATGTGCTGCTACCCTGTGATCCACGCAGACACTGTACGTGTAGAAACCCAGCAGCGCCGCAATTTGATGACGCAAGACCTGACCTGACCTGACCGGCAGATGAATGCGGATAAAAGATCGAAGCGTGGACGGACTGCTGACTGCTGACTGCTGCTGCTGCTGATGTTGATGACGAATGGCTCTAAACGAAGTAATAATAGAAAAGCAAAGACTCGAAACAAAAGGGATTCAAGACCATATAATAGCTAATAATAATATGTGTAACGAAGAAGGCAATATATGCAGTCGAAGATGGTTAGAGTTCGCTATGCACAAGTGTGAAGACAATTTCTCTACTTCTTCCGCCGAGTTGCAGCGCAGTGCAGATCTGTAGGTGAAGTGGGAGAGAGAGACGCACGGATCAGCAGTTCCCGCGTGTTGGTGAAACGGTTAATACACAGTTACATCTTTGGGGGAAAGTGTTTACTGATACTGTGACTGTTCAACACCTCATCGCCCTCCACCAACTACCGAACTTACCCGCTCTGCGCCTTCTCGAACGCCACTGCTCTTTTGACAGCAGTAAGAGGCATGAGATAAGGTCGTCAGGAGTGCAATGCCGCTGTATGGCGCAATCACGACAGACTTTGGCGGCTGCCGGCGGGAGTCAACACCCGCATAGTGTGAGCTTGAAAGTGCTACGGTATGTGTGCTGTGCCAATTGTTCATAGACTTCCCCAGATGATTGACGACTTCGCCTTCGCAGCTTGTCAAAGCCTACCTTGGTTCCGGCAGTAGACGTTCCCGGACCGGGCATCTTGAACACAGCTTCCAAGCCGTATCCTTCCACATCCAGGAGCTCATATTCCCTCACCCCTCTATTGCAACTCCCTCCGGCCTTCGGTGCTGCTTATGTAGGCACGACTTTTTCGTGTACGTTGTGCGCCAACAACGAGCTTCCTGAGTCGTCTCCCATCATCATTCGTGATGTCGAAATCACAGCGGAACTGCAGTCACCCGGAGGCGTCATACCCCTGGACCTGAGCGACCAATATGCCGACGTCAACACAGCCGTTCTCGAATCGGGACGCACAGTCCAGAAGATCATTCGACAGGAGCTGAGAGAGGACGGACAGCATGTTCTCGCCGTCATGGTCACCTACACCGAGGTACCTTCGGAGCAGCAAGGCGACGCATCCGAAGAAGATGCGGGCAACAAACGGACGTTTCGGAAGCTCTATCAATTTACTGCTCAACCCGCCGTCGGAGTCAGAACCAAGATTGGAGAACTCAAGCGCAATACTTCCGGATCGAGAAAGTTCGTACTAGAGGCCCAGCTGGAGAATCTCACAGAGGGATCTATTGTGCTGGACGCGGTGTCTCTGAATCTGGCAAAAGCCCTCACGTCTAAGAGTCTCAATCGGGACTCGGATGGGACTGATGAGAAAAACACGCCTCACAAGAAGCCATGCATGGCACCTGAAGATGTCATGCAGGTTGCTTTCGTGATCGATCAAGTGGATGGAAAGACGCTGGAAGAGAAGAGAGATCGCATTGTGCTGGCTCAGGTGCACCTCGAATGGAACGGGCCAATGGGAGAGAAGGGAGAACTGACTACTGGCTGGCTTGGATGCAAGGGACGGTAAACACGGGATGGCGCAAGATCCCAACTCAGCACGAAAATAGAGACGGATTTGCTTATTGTCGACATTCCGACCGGAAGTGTAGCTCGATCTTACGCCACCAGGGTTTCGTCAAGCGCCTTGAGATCGACAGGCGTTCTCTTGTCTCTTCTCGGCTTTTCATCAGTCTCTCGTTGGTCCTATACCTCAAAAGGCAATTCTAAAGAGTAACTCCATGGCAGCCACATGTACCCACCTCCCTCACACGTTTCAAGCTTCGGACTTGCTCCGATCGTGCTATCTCGACACGCGATTGTGATCGATGCATTGCCCGATCTCAGAACGGCGCACACTCCACTTGAAGACCGGCTAGCATATACATATATATATTGCATGTCTCAAAGTCACCATATGATAATTCAAATTGCCTATATGACCACATATAGAAGCATATATGTATATAAATACACACCCGATAATCTTTATCTCGGCGAGATCTAGGTGCACAGTATAGCAGCCACGGGCGTCCGAGTCAGACACTGAAAGTAGGAGGGTTGAAAGGCAAATGTGCAGCAGCAGCATGCAGAGACACAAAAGTAATGTCTCGCAAGCGAGTCCTATCTCGACATTACAGCGCAGGGGGCATGATTCGCCACAGGCTGAATCTATCGCAATAGGATCGTTGCTGCTGTAGTGCAGAGCCCCGAGAACAAGCACCTCCATGAAGACTTTGCCTTGGACACTTGCCGTAGATCAGAGGTGAGGAGGAGCAGCAGCCGCAGCAGGAGCAACAGGAGAAAGGGATTGCGCAATGTTGCGCGCGTTTCGTAATCTGCGCACGCAAGACACACACAGCTCTACGCCCTCGACGATTCTTCTTTCGCTGTGGCTGTCAGACGAGTCCTTCTAGCGAGCGCTTATACCCAAGGCAATAACCAATGCAGACGACTACAGGAGCACCCCGCTGATTGGCCAAGGGCGTAAGAGGAAGGGCCGGCCCTAAGACGACATCCACTCTGGACCCTTGACTAATAATGACGAGAAGGGAAGGACAAGCGAATTAAGATATGGAGAGTCAGAGACACCCTGGTATGAGATTGAGAAAGGGTGGATAGGTGGGGAGGATTCACCATCGCGCGAACAGTGCTCTTTAATCACCCTGAGACGAATGGGCTGCGGAACTCGACGTAGATCGTTGAATTCATCACGGCCAATCTTTGTCCGTGCTCCCTGGGATGTCTTGTGGTGATTGATTGTATGGAGAGGATATGCCGCCGCAGCTCGAACCCTTTTTGGCCCGATAAACCCCCCTCCCCTCCCCCTCCGCAAAAATCACTCGATCATTTGTTTCTTCAGCTTCAAGCGAGGGTGGGATCACGCACCATATATACTATATGTGATGATGGTCATATACGTCTGGACGTTGTGCAAGGCGGATCTTATGCAGCTACCTTAGTCTGAACTCGACCGGGTGCCGAACAGGACAAGACTCGCACAGTCACACCTCAAAAGCTATACGAGAGTGCGCCAAGGTCAGGCATTGTTCGTAGTGACGAACGCTCGGGGGAATTTTCTCTTTCTGGAGCAACTTTCTCTATCGGTCAGGTACCGAGTGGAAGAAATCCGAGTGCGGTATAGTCGTTGATGCGACCCGGGTACACGAATCGAGCGTTCAGTACCCTGCCCAGACCCTAATTCAGAGAGATGGAGCATAGCACGATTGAACTCCTGCTTAGTACCAAAATAAGAAGTTTAGATCTAGCGTCGATAGCTAAGCTCAGGGTTTGCGGTTTTTACGAGTCGTGTAAGAGGGTGGGTAGGGCCACTCTGTGACCACTCTCTCTGCGGCTCGTATCATCATCATCTCAAATCCATCCACAGCCACTGTTCGTCAGGTACGAGGATGGAGAGGGTCCATAGAGGCACCTGCGCAGAAGCTCAGTGTATAGCGCGAAGACGGAGTTCGGCTGGATGGGCTCTCTCTGGCGTCGTCCCTGCCGTGTGTCGTCTACCATCACGCTGCTTTTCTGATTACTGATGGTCGAAATCCCGATACTAGCCTGGTACAGCGGTTGCGCCAATAGTCGGACACACGTTCACTTGCAAAGGAAAAAAATGGCCCGGCGCACGTGGCTATGGTGTATTACTGCATGAGCGGGACTTGAAGGCTGAAGCCAACGTGGTGCTCGTACTCAAACGGAAAAACCAACAGTGTTGATCTTATGAATAAGGTGGGATTGTGGGATTGACAGGCCACACGTCACGTCCGCGGGAACCCCTCCAAAACACAGAGTCCCTCGACCACCAGCCCAACCTTAAAACCGAGGGCAGATGAGAGGAAAGGTGGATCCGCGCCCTAGTAATGGGGGGTGAGTGGTCCTGAGGAAACCTGTTCTTGTATCGTCGCCCGGCTCTTTTGACAAGCCCAGTGTTAGGCAAGCAAAAAACCACCTACCCTACCTTAGCTGCCCGTTGATCACAACGTTTTGCAAAACGCTGAGCCCAAGCCAAAGGCGGGAGAGCAAAGCCAAAAGTAGACGTGGGCTTGAGACATGATTGGTGACAGTGTTGGTGTACCTTGATCCCATAGGTGTCCCATGGCGCGGTTGATTGTCGATAACAGTGATCTGCAGGGGACAACGTCTGCGTCCGCGTCTTGCTTGTCTCTTGCTGCGTGCAGTGGGTCGGTCGACTGCCTTGCGCCTTGCATTCTCCCCTTCGAATACCGGACCGGTGTTATAGTTATATTTTTTTTCTATCTCTCTTACATGTGATGTGGGTGCATGTGTGTCTAACTGTATCTCGAACCGAAACCCCTCTCTCTTCCACTTTACCTCTTATACCTTTCTCAGATCGAGCCCGTCTGTGGCCCTGACGACTTTATCAAGTTTTAGAATCGTGCGCCAATAATAATCAAACAATAGCACTACTATCAAAGACCCTTGGATAGCTCCGATCGCTCACCGCACTGGGCTCCAACAGCACAGCGCAGACCTAACCCTCTCCGCTCCCTTTCTGCCGTTACTGTCGCTGTTGCTGCTGCTGTTGCTGCTGCTTGCAGTACTACTCTTTCGATAGCATTTCCTGGAAACGCTTTTTGGGCAACGCGCTCTCTTCTGATACTTTTTGTTCTGTTGTTGTTGTTGTTGTTACCACTCACATTCCCTGTTTCTGCTACGTTCGACGCTTTGGCATATATCAACAGTTCATTCACGACCAGCATAATTCCCTATTTCGTGCGCTACCCGAAACACATCACGGCAGTCAGGCCCGTCTGTCGGCATATTGCAGTAAAACACACTTGGATCAGTCATTGTTTCGTCTAAGCCTTTTCCGCGGGAACTTGCAGCTATACCGCCCTGGGTGCTTCAAAAGTTTGGATTACATTACGGACGCCTGCATCTGAGTTGGATCAACCTCACATAAGACGTTGATATTCGAGTCGGTGAATCAATCAATGGATTAGATTGACTCACAGCTACTGGACACGAACATCTATTACAACCCTCTTCTCCTACCTTGGCGCCAGAGCTTGCGCTTCACTCCTTCCTCCCAATGGCCCCAGCACCCAAACCTGCCAACGCGGACGCTTCTTCAGTGCCCTTGGCAGATCACTTCTTCATTGCCGGAATAGAGTCCACCCAGATATATGATGAGCGACTACATCGTGTCTCGTCACCGCCTCCGGTGGAGGAAACCATCGACGAGGATGTTGCTTTGGAGACAGATACCCTGAGGGACCTCAGCATACGACCAGAGACGCCGGCTTCACCAGGTGCAGTCCCAGATGGTGGCCCGATGAGAATAACACACAGATACAGTTGGGAGGCACGAAAGAGCATAGGGAGTGTTATTGGACCTCTAGACATCAAACCCACCCCAAGCAATCGAAGCAGCGCAACCATCAAGGCCGTTCAGGCCGATAACTTACCTGGTCTGAGTGACGAGGATTTCGAGCAGGCGCTGAAGAAGTTCGCGACCGAGAGAGACTCTTTTCTCGAAGAGATACAGGTTCAGGCCGGCGCCGTGGTGCCTCCGAAACCAGCAAAGGCTCGACCGAAGACCCTTCGAGTCGCACATAGCGAGGACTCGGCGAATCTCACCAATGGTCCTCGTAGCGGTATCGGCAGCGGAATCGGTAGCATAAGGAGAAGGCTGTCTACCATGAACAGACCGAGGAGACAAGCGTCCACAGCCTCTCGAGCAGGTAAGTTGCTCTCCTCTTTTCTGACAAGACACACTGTGTGACGCTGAGCTGTTTTTAGCCTCTACAAGGACGACGAAAAGACTAAGCGGCTACAACTCGGTGATCCCTTCTCCACAGCCCTTTCAAACCAGCCCCCACATGCACCCCCTCAAACGACGTTACGAACCGGTCCTGCTCGACAGATATCCCACCAAGGCTATGGTGGACGAGTCGAAACGCAGGAAACCTTTTCCCGATTATGTTCCCATGTTCGCCTTCCCCAACGATGTCGCTGTCGTATCTTCGGACGAGCGACCAAAGGCGACATGGCATGGATTTGCAATGACAAATGGAGACGGATCTATTTTACACGGCATTTGTGTCACCATCTGGCTACCATTGAACCACTCGGCTTCAGAGGAGCTCGAACGCCAATGCAAACTCTGGCGAGAAGCCAACATGAGCGAAGAAGAAAGAGAGCTTGCTAGTAGCTTAGGCGAGAGACTCGCTGGGGAAAGAGCAAGAATCTCAAGATTACTAGCGCAGCTACCCACCGTGCCATCCGGTTCCGCGGAGCGAGATGCACTCGACGATGAGATTAACGCTGTCGAAGAAAAAATAGCATTGATGACAGACCTTCTCCGCCCAGTGCGACATGGAGCAGCTTCCAAGATTGACGGCCTCACGGATGGAGAGACAGGATTCTGGATCCCCCGTGTGTACGGCATCCTTGGAAGAGATGGTGCCTTGACCAGCTTTTGGAAGGAGTGGCTGAAGGCTGTTGTGGTACCTATGATGGATGGGGGTGTCCTAAGAGTACCGCCAAGTTCCCCTAAAGTTGGCATCTGGCAGCCACTCGAACGATATGTTGTGAACCTATGCGTGGAAGCTCCCAGCCCCATGTCATCCATAACACAAATCGAAGTGGCCGTTCGCGAACTACGTCTCTACGCCCGCAAGGAGGCCGCCAACGAGCTGCCCGGCTCGCGAAACACAGACATATACGCACTGTTCCGTGCACTGACAATACCAAACTTACTCACTTTGTTTGAGTATGTTTTGGGGGAAGGTAGAATCATCCTATTGTCCTCGCACACGTCCATGTTGCATCTAGCGAGCGCTGCGATTAGCAGTCTTCTGTACCCAATGAAGTGGAGTGGTGTGTTCATCCCGGTCCTTCCTGCTCGCCTTATCACGGCGCTCGAAGCGCCCTGTCCGTACATTATCGGAGTGGAAAGACGATATGATTCTCTCGATCTCCCCGATGACGACTTTGTGCTGGTGGACCTCGACCAGAACAGCGTCGAGAGCACCTTCGCCCCTACGCCTTTGCCTCGTCAAATCAGAAGGAAGCTCATGTCGCTGCTGCAAGCAGCAGCTCCCCATCATAACAGATATGGTGTGCCTGTTGGTCCACCTCCGTATGCGGCGGAGATGTTCCCCCACGACGCCTTTTCCTCGGAGAACACACAGATCTTCAACCAGACCGCCGAGCGATCTACACTCGCTTCACTCGTGGGCCAGAACTCGGCCACCTTCGGCGAAACACTCACCATGGGCCCTCCTCAAACACGAATCTCTGTCTATAATGCCTTCCTCGGCGTGCGCAAAAACTCCAGCAGAGACAGCGATAGACCCTCAACTAGCTCTACTAGCAGAGCCAGCAAGTCGTCTTCGACAAAATCACCTCCGTCGCCTACCACGTCGCCTCTGTCTTCTTCTTTCCCAGCAACGCCGGTCTCACGCAATGACTCAGGATTCGGTCTACAAGCCTCGCTCCGCGAAAAGCGATCGGGACACTTCGAAATGGCCGCCCGACGCAGCTCATCTGTAAGTCTTGATGGCAAGTCAGAGTATGCTTCGGTACTAACGTCATGACAGTTTGGATTTGACCGAATGAACACATTGCGCCGCCCGAGTCAACCCACGATGCATACCACCACCCAACCTTTCATCAGTCACTCTAGCAGCATGTCGACATCCACGCTGACAAACGGAGGAGCTATCGCGAATGGAATCGCGAATGGAGGCATGAATGCCGGGTACGCGCCATCAGTGTATGCGCCGTCCACGGTTGCTGCCTCTACCATTATGCCTTCGGTTCTCTACCAACCAGTCCGTGATACAGAAGGCACAAGGTGGGTAGAAGGCCATTGCTTGGTTTTCCGCAAACGAGAAGAGAATGTGTACTGTACCATCTGTGACGAAAAGTGCGACGAAGGCTTGTACCGCTGCACAGGTGAGTTCTACAATTGATTTCAGTCTATACGCAATCAGCTAAACTTGCTTAGGATGTGCCGTTTGCGTACATGGCCGTTGCGCCGGTGCCCTTTCGCTGGTATGCCCTGTTGCCTTCCGCGCTGACCAAGTGCGTGCGGCCTTTGTTCGCAGTTTTGCATCGCTGTTCTACACGTATCGTCGCTATATGCTTCCAGCCTCCGGTGAGCGCCGCAAGCACGGCATGATGTATCACTTCAACATGGACGCCTTCTTGAAGAGTGTCCCGAATGAGAACGCGGAGTACGTGCATATGCTGCGCGAAACCCAGGGTAAGTCTTTCCACCCTTGACAACATTTTCTACCGAGACGGTGACTGACGAGAGACGCACGACAGCATTCAATGAATTCATACACGAACGTGAAATGACACGAGCAGAAAGTCCTTCCATCAAACTCTTCGACGAGATCATCCTAGCAAAGCGCAACCGCGGCCGCGGAGGCATTTTCTCCAAATCAAGCACATCCTTCCTCTTCGACACTTCCGACCACCTATGGCGATCGGCATCCACCGCGGCACCGAACAGTCGCATTCCAGGTGATTACCGCGCGATAGTGACACGCATACCAGCAAGTCTAGACCCGACGTTGATGAAGGAGCCCAGAGCAGTCCAAGGAGCTCCCAGGATCCCGGCGAACGCAAGGACTCGAAGAAAACCCATCCCGAGCATGTTGGCCATGTCTTCGACACAGGAAGACGCCCCGGTCGAGTAAAAGCTCTTTGCTTTCTCGGCGGTCCAAATCCACCGTAAAGTGGTGTGCTCTTGACAGCAGACACAAGGCACCAATATTATCATAATTATAAGTTCAAAATCTACTATGCGACAGAACAGCCCTAGAAACCACCACCACCCCAGCCTCCGATAGAGATTAAAAGAGCCATACTCCCCAGATTTGGCGAAGACAACATTATAGCACACACAGTATCAGACCCCCAAAGTGCCAGAAAGTACCCAGCACAGAAGAACGGAAGGAAGAAAGAAAAGTCAGAGAAAGACAGAGAGGCGGGGGGGTTAAGTATCCAAAACAGCATTCGAAACAAAAGGAAAAAGAATACTTTTTCTGTCGAGCGGCCTAATCAACACTCTATACCCCAATCGCACTCGGCCCACTCCCCAAGAGCTCTCTTTCTCTCTCCTCAGCCACAAAGTCTCATAGCCCGAAGAACAACCCCATTCGCTTGCCCTCTTCTTCGCGACCTCGAATGTAACAATTCTCTTCTTGTTCCAGCGAGGCGTAATCGAGGCGTTGTTTTTCTTTTCCATTCTTCAACGGTCCGGCTCCTTCCTGCTCAATTTTTTTTGGCATGCTCGTCCTTCTCTGCTATTTTCTCATTGTTCGAAATTTGCAAATCCACGTCTCGTTATCTCCGACCGTTCAGAGGGCCCTTTTCTCGTTATTGTTTTCTCGTTCTTTTTCTTTCATACTGTATTACTACGATAGCTTAAACCAAAGCAAGCCCTACGAAATTCCTCGGGAGTCGTTTTTGGCCCCCGCCCCCTTTTTCTTACATCTCTTTCCTCTGTTAGGTGTGTTTCGTTGATGTTTCTCTCTTTGAAAGGGACGGCTTCCTGCTTGAAGCAGAAGGATGAATATGAAACGGGGGGTTGGTATAGAAGGGGAAAAGGGGAAGAGAAATGGGTTCAAGAAGGGGGTCTAGATGGTGATGAGGGGGCCATGAATAGCAAAATAAAGACCCCCTTTTTTTGATAAAATTTCATTTCTTGTTCTTTTTGTTTTGCATTTTCCTCTCGTCATTTCTTCTGTTGTATGTGTGTGCGTGCTTGTATCTGTACCAAATTCTCTGGGTCTCTTTTCCCTGCTTGTTCTCTGCCTCTGAGTGTTTTTCTGAGTTTCTTCCTTTTGGCCTTGATCTTCCAGAGAAGCTAATGGTCCTCTCTACCTCTCATCCTCTCTCTTTCCTCTTAACTGCACATAAGTGAAGAGAAACAATGAACTAGAGGGCTTTGCGGAAGAAGAGCGAGAGTGAAATAGATATCGATGCAACGGCAACGGCGCTTTTCTGGTTGGGGTGTAGAGAATCATCTGTGCTGTCCTATGCAATCATCTAGTGTAATCTTTGTTGGGGTTCTATAGACTGTGTGTCGTCCGATATGAGACAACAAAATCAAAGTAAAATCTGACTTGGCTGATCATATCGAGTCGGGCATGTTGTGAGAACAAGGGGAGTGACTCGTTGGTGTCTAGCCATGAGTGTCTGGGTAGTAAGGAGATACGAGTGTAACAGGTGTGTCGTGCTCTGCTTGATGCTCAAATCCCACACGACTTTGCTGACGAGGTATGTCTACATCACCTTTTTCCCCGTCATGCCAAATGCGTCATTCAGCTTCACGGGTTGTGTTACTACAGTGTTGTGAGCTCAGAACTGCACCTCGTGTGTATCTGGATCAGGAGCATTCATGGCGATCCTGTCCATATCGATGGGCTCGCACCTTTAACTACCTAGCGAAAGTAGCAAGTCTTCTAGCTGAGGAGTATACCGAAGCATGCGGATACGGAGCAGCTCGACCGGGGTAATGATGGTGGGCCAGTCGTCTTCATCGTATAGGGAAAACTGCAGGAAGATTCTTCCGTTGTCTAAGCGAGCAAAGTAGGTCTACCTCAGCTGTGGCCATGATTATGGAGCATTGGCGTGTATCTCGTGGCGTGAGATGTTCACTTATACCATCGTGCCGTCTACAGCGTGTGATTCTGGCTTCAAGCCTACTGCGGAAATGCGCGAGTCCGAATAAGCATACGACGAGGGCGGAGGATTCCTTGTTTTGAGTCAATAACGCTGACAGAGCTGAGGCTCCAAGTGTGGCTTGGATGTGGAAGCGAGCGACACGTGCAGCTGGCCTATCTAGCCAACACTAGAAATGTTGAGCATGGTGGATGGCTTCGAAGCATGCCCGCAGCGCTGGCACCGGCCACTACTTCAAGCGAATCTTGGTAGGATCGAGTCGAACAACGGTTTCATTTCGGGCATGGGCGTGAGGTCAGCCATACGAGAAGGCCAGCAGCGCTCTTGTTCTCCGAGGGTCCAATGGTCTCTGGCTGCAGTAATACCATGCGTGTCTACTGTCTGCGAGCATTGAAGAGACATTCATCTGTAAAACCCAAGACCGTTTTTAGACTGTGAGCAAAACACCGACTTACCTGCACTCTATGTGACAATATTTTCTGACTAGAGCCCTATCGATCATCACAGTAGACAGCCTACACGCGTATTTGTTAATCTGACATACAACTGCAAGCTACCGTACGGTTGCAAAATGGCCTCGCTGCCGCTTCGTTTAGGCCAAGGTCATTTTGCACTATCAGTGTACAGGAGGCTTCTGTACAGCACAGGCGACATTGACCAGGTTAGCTGAAGGATTGAGACCGAAGTGAGCGAAAAGGATCCTTCTAGTTGTCATTCTACAATATTCGTAAAGGCGTGAGACTATAACAATAACGTTCAGGTAGCCTTTGCCAAGCTGCATTCATCATGCCCAATGCGCCGCTTGGGCCTAAGAACCTTCCTGCATGCATAGCAGGTGTATGACATAGTCAAGCGCGTTTTCCGGCCTCGAGGAATGTCTCCTTCCTGAGTGAGTTGTCTAATAGCCCAGGCTTACGTTTGGCCTGCGGCGGTCGTGCATCCGCGCTAGTGAGCATTTAGGCGATCCAGTCTTTCTGTACGATAGGTGTGAGATGCTTGTAGGACATTGACATCTTGCGACATATCTCTAGCGCGAAGTGCAGTGTACATTATGTACCAGGCTGGCAGAATAAGCTATTCTGGAAAGATCGTGCTACCGAGACCATGGACTTGGGGAAGCCGACTGCAAGTCGTCGTTGAAGATGACTAGGGGGGGGGGGGAAAGGTTATCTACGCACACCGACATTAAGAAGCTCAGTCTAGTGTCGGCGAAGCAAGCCTCAAAGTGGAGAGCGATCGCAAGAAAGGTCTGCAGCACAAGGATTGTTCGTGTGTCATGTAAGACTGCTCGCTGTGCAGTAAGGCGTAGCATTACTTGTCGCAGAGTACAATGCCACTGGGGGTCACTAAGGTTGATAGAGGCGATGAAATCTCACTGCCTATCTGAGCTCGCTGCAGTCTGTAGCTTCCAGAACCACGGTAACACTCCTGGTGTGCTTTAATATAAGGCGCGGCTAGTGACGCACTCGGGAGAGTCCTTTCAACGATCCTGGGGGACGGTGCGTCCTTGCATATGCTATTCCCACTCTTGTATTCTCCGATTATCAGCTGTTCCAAGTGTGAATGATGTAGAGGACGACCCGTGTTGCTGACCGTATTGACGATTGGGCTTATGCTCGATAACATCCCCATGGCCCTAGGCTACTAGAGGGTATTGCACTCAAGTGCCTGCGATGCATATGATTCAGTAGTAGTAACTGTATTAGCCTTTTCAGTTCGGGTGCTCAGATCGGAGTTTTCTCACAGTCCAACGGTGCACTCTCTACTAGGTAAGGTAGGTTTCATTGACATGTTCCTTGATAGTTTTGACATCTGCAAGCCACTCAAGTAGCCAATAAGCTCTAACCAGCGTTACATGCGCGCTACGTGCCGGACGCATCTTCTCATGCGCGCCGGTCGGCGAACTTGAGCAGGAGCCAGCCTAGAAGTCATCGGGTGTTCAGCGAAACCACAAGAGAAGCCTTGTGTCGAGTGTCCTTGTGGAGGCCCACTTCTGATGTTCTGCTCGATCCGCAGCCCTTATGCAAAGCCGTCGTGCTTGTACGTGTTCCTCACAATTTAGAACTCGCAAACAATGACTGCCCGCGGTATGTGAATTGGTGGCTTTGCTTGATCATACATTGCTGTCAATCAAATCATAAAACCTTCGGTTGTGTTCTCTTAATCACCGTCCTAGATTCCAACGCCATGGCCTCGGTGCCGCAACCATGGAATGACGAGGTAGAGATGATCTCAGGTAGAGAGTTCCACAAATTCTCTGTGCGACATGGAGTTTACCGCCTTCCTGTAGATGAGACTGTATGTGTTTTTTTTGGCGTTGCGGATTCATAGTACCAAAGAGTCTTCACATCCTCTGCCCATTCGCTTGACTCTTGACGGTCCCAGTGTGGTAACCGCGACGGACAGAGGTCACAGCTTGTCAGCCGGAGGGTTGGTTGTAGGAAACGCTCTTTGGATGCGGTTGCCGCTGCGTACTTTTACCTGCTTCCGAGCCATGGCTGACAATGTTCCAGGAAGAGGATCGACTGGACAAGGTTCACAGCATTCTGACTTCATGGGAAGACTTTGGCGGTCTCATTCTACCGGATCCTACTGAAGTGAAACTTTCCGCTGTGCTGGATTGTGGTTGTGGCAGTGGAGCATGGGCGGATGCAATAAGCGATGAATATGCCGACGGTGAAGACATCTCTGTATTACTCACAGCAATCCAATACCTGTCAGGTTTACCTTTCGGACTCATTCTCTGCATCGAACACTTGTACAGTCGAAGCGTCGTTGCTGACAACTGCTCGCTAGGTCGTTGGGGTGGACTTGTACCCTCCGAAACAGTGCGAATACTTAGACTTCCAGCGTTGGAACCTCAATGCACCTTTCCGACTGGACCAAGGTGTGTTGTCCGAAAGATACACCTTCATAAACTCTCGATTCCTGGCCAACGGGATCGACGCAGCCAGATGGCCCAGCTACATCCAGGATATGTATGGCCGACTTCGGTCTGGAGGTTGGCTCCAAATGACCGAAGCATACATGAATATACAATCAGACAATGGGAGAAGAGATGAGGCGCCGTCCCTAGGCAGATGGTGGCATTTGTTCAGTACCGCGTTAGAGCAACAAGGGAGAGATCCGCGGGTCGGAACCACAGTCGTACATGCGAACCAGAGGTCCTGGGCAAACCTCAAAGCCTTGATGACCCAGGCTGGTTTTGATTGTATACAAGAGCGGCACCCTCGACTACCGATAGGTGGATGGAAGCCAGGTAAGACACTTTGGTTCAGTGAGTTGGATGGACTCTCCCAATTGACTGAAAAATGTTAGGGGCGTCTCGATATATTGGTGAGAGAGTTTTCGACTTGATGCGTGGAACATTAGAGTCTCTGGGACTTTGGGCATGCTGTCGGGTCCATGGCATGTCGGCTCAGTCTTTCACAGATCTGCTGGACGAATGTGTACAGGAGATGAGCAATGCAGACCTGCATCTATACATCCAGTTGTAAGTGTTCTATCATTGGCGTGGGAACCTCGCTCTTATTGACGACCAAATAGCTATTCGGTTTGGGGCCAGAAGCCTGGTCATGGGCGGCGACAGAGTAAAAGTACACGACGATCCTCACAGGTGCTAGATCAAACAATGCCTCCACCAAGCATAGGCAGGTGATAGGCACGTGGGTAGACGTGCCAGCAGTGTTAGACGCCAGGCTACTACAGGTACCAGCAAGGCGATTTCGTGCAAGGGTGTCAGTACGACTACGATCAGCAGCCTCTCTGAACGTCGAACAACCATTCTATGCTTTGTTATGCTGTAGCCATGTATGTCATTCTCTTATCACAGAGTGCATGTACGCTGATATCAGTATGGTATTGATGCAATGCTCCTTTGTAGTTGTTCTCGATGAAAACTCGGCAAGACGAATGCCTATGCCTCGCGGAAGTGTCGTAAGGTCGCTGACCGGCATTCATGGTCTGGCCTGTTCTCGAATGCTGCTGGAGTGAGCAATTGGCAGATGATGGTTTACGCAGGACGTTCACGCCTCTCACAGCTTTACCTCACATTGTAGGCGACGCACAATGTCAGGACAGGAGATTGTAAGTCACGAAAGGAAGCTCGAGGGGAAAGAAACATAAGAAAACCGTCATCACTTCCGAGAAACGTTCGGTCCCAAAGACGTGGGCCTCGCGGGTCACATAGGTACCTTACCTACGCCTACATCCGGAGGACTGGTTCGAGGTCTTAGCTGCACGCATCGTCTGGACTAGGGCGCCATAGAATCAAAAGGTCTAAACAGGATTTTCTGATAAGAGGGCATCTGCGAATCTTTTCCCGCTTGCAAATACACAATCTCGAGCCAGTATTGACATGTCATCGTAAGGCTTGGACACAAGTACTCACTCTAGGTTTGACAGTGGGAGACAACATCATAGCCTACATTCAGTACCTGACTCAGGAAAGGCGCATCCGCGGCTTAGCGTCCGATCCATTCACCCCGCCGTTAGATCTTCCTAGTCTTTTCACATGTGCTGCAGTCGTGGTTCATTGCGGGTACGTCAACATCCGGCAAACCTTAAGTGGATAGGCTCACTGCAATGAATGGCAAGGTACAGTACTGCAAGGACACGGCAAACACGATACAGGCTATTACTCTGCAGGAACGCATTCCGTGGATCCGAGGGAAATGTGATTGGCTAGCATCTGCTCCAAGGATACAGTATGTCATATCGGATAGGAAATGAAGGAAATCACAAAGACAATACACCCAGTCCCAACGTATATACTTGTCCCCTAAGGTATCTATCAACTCCGCGTATCAAGGCCTTAATGATACCGTACTTCCTACCCGGGATCTAGGGCAGGGTGAAGGAGCTTTGATCACTGAGGTATGCATACTGATTAGGCGCATCATCATGAAAGCAGGCAAACAACTTAGCGTTCTACCTAATCCATGTCAGTTTGATACGTTGTTCACACCTCGCAATGCCGTTGGAACAAGAGCCAATCTGTAAATCATGTGCTCACGACCCTCATGTATAGGTAGGATACGGTATTGGTGGACCTCACTTTGGGCAGCTTCTCGTGAAAATGTTGAAGATGGAACTTTTGACAACGGGGGAGCGGCATTACACGTCTCTTTTTAACGTGGACGTTTTGGCACGGCAAGAGATACGGCCGAGATGGTCGAAGAAGACACCTAATTGTGTGCACACATGTGCTGAGTAATAGCCGTCAGCACTTTTCAAGCACTTACTATGCATACTGTAGGTTGAAACAGCCAAGGCAGGGATCTCACATACGAGGAAGCTAGAAAGTATGTATATGGAATATCATAAGATCATATGTCGCATATGGGAAGCGAGGAATCAGCGTATCATCACAGCTCCGCAATACATACAGTGTGCGACAAGCCTAGATGATCTAGATGATCATGTATGAGATAATGCATGATCCATCTGAAAATATCTGGTTGGTTAACAACAGAATGCCCAGCAATTAGGCAGGAAGCTCGAACGTGGGCCGCACTACACAACAGAGCAACCAATCGATCGAACGTGAATCTAGATTCGAATCATAAAGCATGGTACTTGTGTCTTACTAGGTTATTGGCGAGGGTTTAGATTGTTCAACCTCGAAGACGTTTCAGGTTTGATGACGTTAGTATTGTATGGGACGTTCCCAGTCTTTTTGATCTGGCAATAAACAGCGTCAACACCAACATCGTCCTTAGCCATTGACTCGACATTTAGCTCTACACAGCCATGTCGTGGAAAGTCAACATAGATATCGTAGGTAAGGCACTGAGCGAGATGCGGTTTGATGACCATGTCATAGCCGTCATCAGGATGAATAAGGTGAAACGAACTGGATCATCCCGTGCTCTGAGCAGGGCTTCGCACAAGTCATGCATTGCGTCCGCATCTCGCTTACATGTGTCATGCAAGCCTTGATTCGAATTTCGGAGCATCGGAGTTGTTGTGCCCTGAGCCCATGATTTCACTCATGTGATGGCGAAGGCAAGGTAAAGAGGTGAGGGCGAGGTGTATTGTAAATGCTGGATGGTCCCTCCCGCTATTGTTACGTATGTAATTTTCGACGAGAACGAGGACCTCATCCTTGCAAAAACCAGCATCAAGGAGATTTATATGCCGTGAAAACAGGCTTGTTGATTCAGCACAAGGGATGTGCGCAGTCAAGTGAAAGAAGTACCTTGCTGTACCGCGTCCCGTGAACCCAAATTGATTGGATTGATTGGTCGAGTGAACCGTCTATCGCCCAATCTACGGCATCGCAAAGAACGCGACTACTCGAGCCGAGATACCTTAATTACGGCTCAATAGTCTGTAAGGTATTTCCTGGATTTACAGACCTGCGCGCTTCGCTGTTGATCGTGAACACCACCGGAACGGCTTATTTCTGCGCAGCTGTCCTCATAACAGTCAAAGGTCGAGGTGCAAGCTTTGCGCTCTTCCCTCTATCCCGGTCTTGACATCGCGTTGTTCACGCTGCGTCTCCAATAAAGTGAAGTGGAACCACATAGCGTACTGCAGCAGCAGCGGTAAAGCAAAGGGCGGTCAAGACTACATTAGTGGCAGAATCAACCACCTGCTCAAGTTTCCATGGTAGTGCGAGTATACCCAACTTTCTTCACGACGTCCGGGAGACAATCAAGCAATCCCACACCGCACTGCAATTTGCCGCACACGACGTCCCGAGCTTGAAGACGCCGCAAAGTCTTGTCCAGACACGCCTTCGAAGCGTGCCCTTCGCGCGCACATGTGGCTCACTCGTTTGATTTCTTCGGTGCTCTACCTGTTCGCCATCATCTTCACCATTCCCCTGGCCTTTGATGTCGGCGGCCGCACCTGTGGTCTTGCCTTCTCTCTAGCACTCAGTTGCTTCTACTTTTTCTATTCTGCCCTTCAGCTGTCAACGCCGCATGATTCGAGATTCCGCTGGGTTCTAGGCAAGATCATAGCTGCCTCGCAGTGGATCATCATCCCCACTCTGTTGATCTGGAGTCTCAACAAGTTCTCTGTCGATTCGGACAACAGCTCTGGGTGGGTGGAAAAGACGTTGGGTGGGGAGAGAGCAGAGTCTCAATCCGTCAGGGAATGGTTCTTTGGCAAGGAAGGAATCGTGGAAAACATCACAATAGGTGGATGGGATAAATTGCTGCGATGGTCTACTCCAGTCTTTCAACTCAGCGAGGGCTTCTGCAGTCTACTGGTCATCCAGGCGGCAGGCCAGATTACTCGCTACTTGGTGAATGGAGAGGGAGGAGATGGCTGGATGGTCAGTAGCACGATCCCCTGACGTCCTCCGGCAGGCACTGACAATACATCCTAGATCGGACTCTTGATCACCTCCGCCTCGATCATCTCTACCTCGGTGTACTTCTTGTGGAGAATCACGACCTTTCCGGAAATTGGCAACATTGATGCTGTGCTCATCGGAATTGCCATCACCTGTGCTTTCTTCCTCTGCGCTTGGGGTATCGGCAGCGGTAGAGGCAATCCAGTGGAAAGCTCTCTTCTGGCAAGTAGAACAATGGCGCGAACCTGGTGATTCTTGCTGACTTTTCACAGTTTGCGTATATGACGCTCTGCATCTACCAAATCTTCACGGACTACCAGCCATCGCATCCTGTGGAGAGCACAATGCCCCTGGAGCCAGACTTCCCCCCACTACCACCAATAATCATGGCCTCGTATTCGACCCTCATGCATGCCCTATCCACGCTCCCCTCGACCATACATTCCGCCTTCAGCTTCCTGGTCGCAGCGATCATGACCATAACGCCATCCGTCATCATCTCGCTTGCCTACAGGCTTTTTGTCATGTACGCCTCGGCGCGCATCATTCCAGCTGTAAGAGATTCTGGCGCACGCGCCCTCTCTCAGGAGCCATCTCTGGACGACAATGATGGCGTCGGCCAGGTACTTGGTTTTCTCAGCTACTTCAGCCCTAGTATCCTGATTGCTGTCTACACGAGCCTCTTGATGCAGCATTTCGCTTCAGCCTCGACTGACCATACAGGAGAATGGTGGACGAGCCAGGGCGGCGATGCAGGCAGTAGCGTGTGGCGATGGGCGAATCTCGCTGGGACTTTAGTGCTGTACGCGGTCGAGCTGTACCTCGGCAAGGGGCATGACGACAGCAGCCTCACAAGCCACTGGAAGGTCGATTGAACAGCCACGGCCATTCTCAACCGTTACGAAAGCACACGAGCGCTGCTCACATTCGCAATAGCTAGACGAGTCCAGAGGACACGTCAAAAACGCGCCGCACCCAAAACCTTCCAGATCACACGCCATTTTGCATACCACCGCGATCGTATGGCCAGCGCCAACTTGGGGTTGAAATGCCTGATCGGTGCCTTTATCATAATGAGGCCTTGTGTTGCATGAGACCAAATTCCCAAGCCACCTTGCTTAGCAACATGCCGAGTCAAGTGCAGGGAGCCCCCAGGACGCGGCCGAGCACTGTGAACTGGGATTATACACAGGGATAACAAGCGGCACAACATATACGAAGCTACTGTACCTTAGCTTATTATTCGTCACGTTCTCGTGGCGAAGCATGAATCAGATTTGTGCATTTTAGCATAGCATGGGGATCGTAGTACATATATATAATCATATATTCAATAGCGGACTCGAAAGATGCATCAAGATGAATGCTTCATGATTCTTGTCCTGCAAGATAAGCGAGGCGCTCAATCCTTCAATCTCACGCTTATCTCCGCAGTATCTCGTGGGCTAAGATGGGATCTTACTTCACTTCAGGTGTTTTCATGAGGTAAGTGGTTGTGCGTCAAACTCAAGCGTGTCACAGAAGTGTCATGGCGATCTCCCGCTTCCCGAATGAGGTACCAGAGACATGGGGAACGTGTCAGCCTCCTGACGTCACCAACGATCATACTGAAGGTATGAGGTATGGTGCCCACACGTGTAAGGAGCTCGAGGTATGAACGATGAGTGATCAGAGTTGTCAACAGGCTAGTCTTGAAAGTATACAGTAGCCAGGACATGTTAGAGCAAACCTCTGCTCACCAAAACCAATACCAGTCTTCACTTCATCGTCCACTTCGCAAACCTCGTTGTATACCTCAAATACTTAGGTTTCAATTCACGTAAACAATGGCAGAGACACAACATTTCCACGCCGACAAGCTGTTCGAAGTCAAGGGATGGGTCTGCGTAGTCACTGGAGGTGGCACGGGCATCGGATTAATGGCAACTCAGGCACTCGCGGCCAACGGTTTGTCATGCCTATTGGAGATGCGTCCAAGCACAACGGCTAAGGTATCTTTCAGGTGCAAAGGTGTACATTCTGGGTAGAAGTGGGTTCCGTCCCTCATCATCAATTCTCTGTGCATCGCTGATGTGGTATAGGAACGGAGGTGCTAGAGAACGCAAAGGAGAGCCACGATCCCTCCGGAGGATCGATCATTCCGTAGGCACATGTGCCTTAGTCCCTTGCCAACATGTGGTGCTTATCATTTCCCACAGTATCGGATCTGTCGACGTGACCAACAAAGATGACCTTGAGAAAGCCGTCAAAGAGATCGAGAAGAAGGAGAAGTACATCAACCTACTGAGTATGTCACCAACCGAACTTCTAGATGCTATCCATCGCTTACCAGTCCTTTTCGCGCAGTATGCAACGCGGGAGTCCCAGGCCCCAAGGCGCCCCCAGAGCACATTGATGCTAAAGATATGAAAAAGAAGCTTTGGGAAGGAGAGTCGGTTCAAGAGTGGGACGAGACCTACCGCACAGATGTGACTGCTGTCTACTTCACTACTGTGGCTTTCCTGCCTCTCCTCCAGGCGGGTGTGGAACCGAACGGACCCAACAGCCCGAACCAACCCTCCGTCATCACCATCTCCTCTATGTCCGGTATGATGCGCCACGCTCAAGGACACTTTGCATACAACGCCGCCAAGGGAGCGACTGTTCACTTGACCAAGCTCATGTCTTCTGAGTTCGCCAAGTGCTCCATCAGAGTCAACAGTATCGCACCGGGCTACTTCCCGAGCGAGATGACAACCAAGGACTCGGACGACAAAAACAAGAGCGATCTTCCGGCGCAGCAGGTCGCCGACAAAGGCCACGTTCCCGCGATGCGTGGAGGAAAGGAAGAAGAGATGGGTATGGCAGTGGTAAGTAATCAGTTCGAAGTATTGTGTGCAGAGGAAATGCTGACTCCGCAAAGTTGTTCCTGGCAAAGAACGAATATGTCAATGGACAAATATTGGCTATCGATGGCGGAGTGCTCAACACCATCGCTTCTTAAGGCGATGTTTGGAGTGGGAGATATGTGCTATATGCACTGCACAGCTGCTCCGAAAGACCCTCGGCCTCCAAGCAACGCCGGTCGGTTCACGTTAGTCATGAAAGTGGGGCATTGTTTACCAAGGATATAGTACATGTGCTGCTGTACATAGTTATAGCAACAACACACCTTGAGAGAAGCATCTCACCAAGACCTGAATATACGATAAGCTCATTTATTTGTGACTTGACGGGTAGTATCCCGCTTGGCGGATGATCCTGCGAAGGATTCCCGCAACCCATGTTTTGTATTTGTATAGGGCGGATCGTCTGCTAGGACCACGGCTTTATCTACCATGAAACAATGTACGTATCTCTCAAAACAGGGCAGTGCGCGTGTTCTTAGCGGATGCGCAAACAGTAAATTGATTGCAAGTGTCGCGTGAAGCAACGGGCAGGACGATCCGCGAGCGATGTCTCTCCCACCCAGTGTGCAGTGTATTTTTACCTACAAGTCGATGTTATATAATAATGCCTGAACGGCTCGCGCGCGCGGACCTCACTGCATGACCTCCGTTTCTCGCGACCAACATTCCAGCGAGCGGACCAGCGCCGCAGTACGACGACTCCCTCGATGATTCACACTGATTTTAATATCCAGCACAAGGCACAGACTCCGAGACGATCAAAGAGGTCGCAAAGTGCAGGCGACTCCCACGTCACCAGCTGACTCTCTGGTGTTTTGGGTGCGAACGCTTGCGATCATCAACAACAAGCGCAGGTATAACAGTAACAGTCAGGCAAGACTCTGGGAACGTCCGCTGGCGGGCATGAGGCCTCACACGCCTATACCATAATTTACGCAACTGTCGAGATTAATCACAGCATATTGGTTGTTCTTTTATTCCCTTACCGCATAGTAAAATCTTCTTGGTTGTATTGTTGTCGTCACACAGACACTTTCGTCAACAGAAAGATCAACCCAGAGATATCGCCCGGGCCTCCACCGGTCAAGGTAGCGCAGTGGACGATTAACAGTATCCGAGACGTGCAATCTTTATCGCCATCGCCATGCCCGCGTCCTCGTCAGCTCGCCCTTCGTCGTCGTCTGCTGTCGCTGCGGAGAAATTGTCCAGCTCATATAACAGCAGTGGCAGCGAACTCTCAACATATTTAAGCGCCGAAAGTGGAGTATCGAAGCAACGACGGTCAAATTCCACCCACCAAGGAGGAGGCCAGCAATCGCAATATATCAGACCGGATTCTTCTTCCCTGGCGACGCAGAAACCACAGCAAAATGCTGTCCAAAATCCCATCAAGGCTAGAGAAATCCCGCGCGAGAAACCTCCGAGTAAAGATGGCACCGCTCAGAGGGCCGCTGGTGAAGTCGCCGGACTGAAGGACTACGTAAGTGCTTTCTTTGTCTGAGTGATGCCCAATGTTGGGCAGTAGAGCGTCGAAGCCACGTCAATGCCAGCATCTTTGAGACAAGAGTCGGGTGATTGAGACACTAGGGAAGGGACTTTGGGAGGCAAGAAAGAAGCTGAGACACCATGGTCAGACTTTTGAATACAATGAACGAGGAAACATGAGAAGGGACGTGTATCTCGAGTGCCACCGAGGAAGATATGAGATATGGAAACAAAAGACTGAGCTCGCGACCGACTGGCTTTCATCACTCGACCGACTGCGCCTTGCCTGTGTTTTCTGCCATTGTCGTCTTCACTTTGTTGACGTCGCTGTTGTATGCAACGAGTGACTGACTATTCGATAGCAATTAGGCGACTGCCTGGGCAAAGGCGCCTTCGGGAGCGTCTATCGTGCTCTCAATTGGGGTACTGGCGAGACCGTCGCAATCAAGCAAGTGAGGCTTGTCGATCTGCCTAAAGGCGAGATCCGAGTCATTATGGTAACTCTCAGTTCGAATCCCCAAATTGATAGCGCATGCAATGTTGACGCCTCAACAGATGGAAATCGACCTGTTAAAGAATCTCAACGTAGGCAGACATTGAACTCCCTGGGCTCTCTTCATTCTGACCACACTTAGCATCCCAACATCGTCAAATACCACGGCTTCGTCAAATCAACCGAGTCATTATACATCATCCTCGAGTAGGTTCTCGTCAATCTTCTCCGCCGTTTGAATGTCTTGACTAATCCCTCAGATACTGTGAAAACGGATCATTACACTCGATATGCAAGAACTTCGGCAAATTCCCCGAAAATCTTGTCGCACTTTACATGGCCCAGGTATTGAATGGTCTCTTATATCTTCACGAACAAGGTGTCATCCATCGTGACATCAAGGGTGCCAACATCCTCACCACCAAGGAGGGTCTAGTGAAGCTTGCCGATTTCGGTGTTGCGACCAGAAAGGACAACGGCCTTCACGAGAGTAGCGTCGTGGGCACACCATATTGGATGGCCCCTGAGGTCATCGAGCTCTCTGGCGCGACGACAGCTTCTGATATCTGGAGTTTGGGCTGCACAGTGATTGAGCTATTAGACGGCAAGCCACCTTATCATAAGCTTCAACCTATGCCTGCACTATTCCGCATTGTGAACGACGACCACCCACCTTTACCGGAAGGAGCTTCTCCCGCCGTTCGCGATTTCCTGATGCAATGCTTCCAAAAAGACCCTAACCTCAGAGTTTCGGCTCGGAAGCTACTCAAACATCCATGGATCCTGAGCGCAAAGCGATCAGACCAAGTCATAGCTAAAACTACCAAGTATGATGAAGCCGTGAAGAGTGTTCAGGAATGGAACGAAGCCCTCAAATCGCCCAACAACGGGTCATTACGGCATGCTTCTCGAGCCATGTCTATGAGTCCGGCGCCCTCTAGAACAGACGCATCGCATATGAAGACCCCTGCGCCACCAAAAGATGCTCTGAATATTGCAAAACGTGACAACACGAAGCTCTATCAATCGCCAGAGAGCGACACCAAAGATAACTGGGACGATGACTTCGCCACTTCAATTGGCATGAAGGACCTGCATCTCCCTCATCTTAAGCCCCACGATAATTTTGGTGGGATGTTGTCATCCGACAAATTGAAAGCATTCGCAACCTTCGACCCTGTCACTGAAGAGGAAAATTGGGACGATAACTTCGAGGGCGATCTTACGGTGAGGAGTCCTATGGAGCTCACATCTGGCGACCCCCTTCAAACAGTCAGACCATGGTATCCAGCTCGAGCGAAGACTTCCGATATTCTGCACAACCCGCCTACAGTCTCGCCCCCGCCATCGGTTCCAAAACAGCAACCACGGACAAGTTCCAAGGAGTCGAGTCAGAAGACGCAAATGCTCAGACCTGCGCAGACGCCAGTGCAACAGGGAGCCAACGTTCGGCGCCCCTCGATTCTATACCGAGAGAAGTCAATCGAGGACTACTCCGATCTCGCACCCCAGGATGATCTGGCTTTCCAAAGGAAACTTGCACTCATGCAGACCCACAAAGAGAATAACAGATACGAGCCTAAACTTTTCCACCCCAATGATCTTCGGGATGTACCGCGCCCGGTCTCCAAAGCTGGAAGTATTCGTCGTACTTCACCACAAATACACGACGCCGCTGCGATGCGTCGGACGCGATCCGAGGTTGAGATCCAGAAGTATGCCGAAGACCCGGAAGATGAAGACTTTTCAGATGTGTTTGGTAAAGACGAACAATCTGCAAGATTCACAAAACCGGAAAGCGAAAGCGGATCCGAAAGAGGCACACCCATGATGCTCAATTCCAAGTTGTCTACGAATTCCTGGCTCGGAGACGAGGAAGACGAAGATGATCCTTTCGCTCAACTCGAGGAAGGCTTTGATGAAATGGACTTGGAGACGAACATTGCTCGTGATAAGCATGCCAGGGTTGTCACTCTCGTGGAAGGGTTAGTCGGCTCACTAAAGCTCTCGCAACCAGAAGACGTACTTGAGGAAATTGTCGCCCAGCTCATGCAGGTACTGTACGAAGTGCCGGAGATCAAGTCAGTCGTCATATCCTCCCACGGTATGCTCCCCATATTGGAGATACTGGAGACATGTAACAGACCGCACACCATCCTGAGTCTGCTCAAGATTGTCAACTTAATCATTCTAGACAATGTTGAGATCCAGGAGAACCTATGTTTTGTGGGTGGCATTCCTATCATCACACGCTTCGCTAGCAAAAGATTCAGTAGTGACATCCGACTCGAGGCTGCGGCTTTTGTACGACAAATGTATCAGACGAGCACATTGACGCTACAAATGTTTGTCAGCTGTGGCGGTCTTAATGTTTTGGTGGAGTTCCTCGAGGAAGATTACGAGGCGGAGAGAGACTTGGTGCTCATCGGTGTCAATGGCGTGTGGAGTGTGTTTGAGCTGCAGGTGAGTCGTGATCTTTTTCTTGTCTGCAAAATTGTGGCTGACGGTCTCCGCAGGGCCCCACGCCGAAGAACGACTTTTGCCGTATCTTTTCGCGTAGTTCTGTGCTCTATCCTCTTTCCCTAGTGCTCAATAGAGTGCTAGATGAGGATGGCGAACTAGCAGAACTGGTCGAAGGACGCATCGTCAATATTTTCTTACTTTTCTCACAAGCGGAGAACCATGTCAAAGAAACGGTGGCGGATCGTATGGTGCTCAAACGTAAGTGAAGTCGGTTACGGTTTATTTGGCAAATGCTTATAAAGGACGCACAGGTGTGCTCAAGGATCTGGGACGCATGTCACCGAACCATCAAATCACAATGCTCAAGTTCATTAAAAACCTGTCGATGCTTGCCACCACTCTAGATGCCCTGCAGAACTCAAACGCCATCGAAGTACTTACAGACCTTCTCAATGCGAGCATGAAGTTTGCGCATTTCAGAGAAATCTCTAATCAGGTCCTGAACATCATGTACAACCTGTGCAGGCTGAGCAAGACACGGCAGGAGGATGCTGCGCTCAATGGCGTGATTCCGCTGCTTCAACGGATTGTCAAGACAGAACGTCCGCTGAAGGAATTCGCATTGCCCATACTCTGCGACATGGCTCACTCTGGCAAGGTCGGACGAAAGATTTTGTGGCAACAGAAGGGTCTTCAATTTTATGTTTCTCTCTTGGCAGACCAGTATTGGCAGGTCACTGCGCTGGACGCAATCTTCATATGGTGTGTAGTATCTTTGTCTTTGCGGTATACTTCTTTGCTAACACATTCAAGGCTACAAGAAGAGACCGCAAAAGTGGAAGAGCATCTTTTGTCAAACCCCGCTTTCGCTCGAGCCATTATCGGCGCGTTCGCAAACTCGAAGGCGGATTCGTTCGAAAACTTCCTCGAACCACTCCAGAAACTCCTTCGGTTGTCGCCACCGATTGCGTCCTCGCTTGCACACCCTGACCTCTTTCTTCGCGCAGCACAGAAGCTTCGAACGAAGAAAGCTCTTGTCCGTCTCAACCTACTCAGAATCATTCGAAGCGTGGTAGAGGCTGCCGACGAAGAGGGCAATCTCATAGAAAATGTCGGACTCGCAGACCTGATCCGCGAGACGGCCAAGACAGATCCGGCAATTTTGGTCCGCGAGATGGCTTCGGACCTGCTGAAGTCATCGGAGCTTGTCGCTTCCCGTGCCGCTCATAATGCTCGAGCTGCCGGCGATGCAAACAGGGTACGACCACTCCGTCGATCTTCGAGTTCGACAATGGTCCCGACTGGAGCTTCACTCCCGCCGACTCCTGTTTCTGATCGCGCGCCTCCACCTTTAAGCAGAGCAGGCTCATACTTTGACCCTGCTAGTGATCTGACCCGCACCTCAGCCGTAGCACACGCACGTGGACTAACATCGCCAAACCTCGCCTCTAGTCCATTCCGACCTACCAGTCGCGACGGTAATTCTGGCGGGCACAGCGCCTCGTCTTCGGCCGGCGCAATCAACTGGAGCGCGTTGAACAGTCCGCCATCATCAGGATTCGCAGGTGGCAATCTCAATGTCATCAACGGTCTCAATGGCATGGGCAATGTCTTGTCCAAGAGCAGGCTCCCTAGAACAAGCATATCCGGGCGACCGCCGAGCTCAAGGCTCACACTAGGAGGAGGAGGCGCAGCGTCAGGAGACATGCGACCCAACAGCTCCCATCGACCGAGCAGTTCTCGGTCTACGACAAGCGAGAAGAACGAGAACCTGACTCCTATTTTGCATCAGGCCAGACCCTCCAGTCGTTTAGGTCAGACACCATCGCAATCGAATATCCATCACCATCATAATCATCACCATAGAGGCAACAGCAGCAGCAACACCTCTACCAATAATTTGAACGGCAACACAGCGGCAGCGGTGACAGGAATGCCTGCTAATCTGAGGAGAAATACAAAGAGGATCGCCAGTGGAGAGATGCGCTAGGTGAGCTCTCTTCATTTCTGGAGACATCGACAACAGCGGCATCGTCACCAGCAGCAGCAGCAGCAGCAGCAGGACAGAGCAGCGGAGTATGTTGTTGATGAGCAACAAGAAGAAGAGAAAGAAGAAGAAGAAGAAGAAGAAGAAGAAGAAGAAGATGATGATGATGATGATGAAAGAGGAGAATAAACGAACCCTTTTTCGTCCTCTGGGCTTGTTTGCCACTTCATTCTTCCTTTTATTCCAAAAGTCAGAGAAGACTTATGAACAACATCCCTTTCCCCCCCTTATTCCCAACCACACAACGAAAGCACCTTACTTTTCTTTTCTTGCTTGTATTTCTTGCTTTGTGGTCTGGGGATTTTCACTCGCGGATAGAGCGAGTCGAGTGAGCATTGGGGGTTCCAGGGAGGCGGGAAAGAGAGATACACATGCGTAGAAGTGGGACCGATGGGGATAGAATGGGGTATATACCACGCTGTTACATGAAGCCATTATTCCCATCCCAGACACGAGAAATAACTAACAGAAGTGATGATCATATGGTGCTGTCAATGATGGGGTGTCTTGCTCGTGTCTATCGTGCTCTCTGGCTCATAAGTACCAGGCCATACATATCATCCGATCATACAGGCAAGGCGTGGGTGTCTTGAGAGCAACCACCAGGAGAAAAAAGGCGCAAGGAAAAGGGCAGGGTAGACATTTAGGAATTTTTTCTGGTTTTTTTGTGAATTGGTTACTGTACACTCTCTCAACCTCGAGCCTCATCTTACCATCTACTAATGCCCCCCCCCCCCCCCTCCCACCCTTCAGTATACCAATTCCACGACCCTGACCATCAAAGACCTCGAAAAACTCAGGCAGCCCATCCTCACGACCCAGCAAGCAAGCTAGCAAGCAGCCTTGGATCTCATTTCTTATTCTTACCCTTACGATCAGCAATCTCCGCCCTCATCTCCCTCTTGATTCGAGAAATCGTGCCCGCGCCACCATACACCATGGCGGTGTAGACAAACGCGATGCTGGCGCCTGCGTTCAGGACTTCGAGAGCTTGTGCGCCGGTGGTTATGCCGCCTGTTGCGAAGATGAGTTTGTCTTTTTGTTGTTGCTGCGCTTGGGACGGGGTGGCGCGAGGTGCTGTCGTTGACATTGACTTGTCGTCAGAGGAGGAAGAGGAGGGCGAGTCATGGCGCGACGGAATCTGGACGAGCGGCTGGGCTCTGCTCTCGTCGTCTGCTTTGGGCGTGAGGGGTTTGAGGTGCGCGCGGTCGCGCTGGACGGAGTCGTCGATGCGGGCGGCGGTCTCTTTTGATAGCGCTGTGGGGGGGTTCGAGTCCTTGTCGTCAGCGGTGGCGGCGGAAGCAGCGGGCTTTGAATCTATGGCTTTGGGCTGTGACGAAGAAGAAGAAGAAGAAGAAGAAGAAGAAGAAGAAGCGGATTTGGCATTCCCTTCTTGCGGGCCTTGGTCGAGCGCGAGTCTGTATTTCTTGACCAGCGAGACGGTGCGCCCGAAGAGTTGCGGGCCGGAGTAGCCGCCCATCTCGAGCATGATTTTGGCTTCCTTCTCCGAGAGTGCGTAGCCTGCTGGCAGAGGGTCGGGTCGCTTCTTGGTGGTATTGCCGACGATGACTCCGTCGACGCCACTTGCCCAGACTGCGGCGCAGATGCCGTTGACTTGCTCGTCGCTGTCCTCGTCGGGAGACACTTTGACCATGACGGCTGGCTTGGTCTTTCGCGAAGTCGCTTGCGCGGCGTCGACGACGGCAGACAAGATCTTGGTCAGGGGCTCTGAAGCCTGCAGGTTTCGCAGACCGGGCGTGTTGGGGCTCGAGACGTTGACGACGAGAATGTCGGCGTATTTGGCCAGTTTGTCCACCGCGTCGGTGTAGTCCTTTGCGATGGCGTTGATGTCGTTGTCCGGTGTCCCCTTCATCTTGGCCACCTGCACGGCCAACAGACGTCCTGGCACATGGCTACCGGGAGGCACGCCGACTTCACCATCGAGCACCTCTCGCTCCGCTTCCACGTCCAGGCCCAGACCCATGTCGTATGCGAATTGTCGCAGTCTCTGACGTAGACGCATGGCGACGCTCTCGGCACCTTCCGAGTTGAGGCCGTAGCGATTGATGATGGCGTTCTGGGAAGGAACGCGGAAGCATCGCGGCTTGGCGTTGCCTTCTTGTGGCCGCGGCGTGATGCCGCCGACCTCGACGAGACCAGGACCGAGGGCGAGGATGGGATCAATGACTTCGGCGTTCTTGTCGAGTCCGGCTGATGTGGCGATCGGATTGTCGAGCATGTGCCCGAACACTTCGACTCTCAGATCGCCGGCGGCATCTGGGTTTCCACGTTCGCGCGGGTGCAGACCGAAGGCATAAAGACCCTTGAGCATGTCGTTCCCAAAACGATGGGCATCTTCGGCGTCGGGGAAGAAAGTGCGAATGAACGGAGGAACAAGATATTGGTGGAATGCGGCGCGGGAATCAGAGACGTAGAGGTAGCCGAAAGTTCCAGTGACGAGCAGGATGGAGGCATAGATTACTCTCTTGACGGTCTCGAAGCCCGAGCGAGCGCTTTTCACGGGGTCGGCCTGGGCGACTGTGGTCTTGACGTCTGTTGAGACATGTCGTACTTGCTGTGAGAGGCGTGTGGCACGATATTGGTATTGCTGCGGATTAGGCGATTGGCGACTCAAGGATGCGAATGAATGTCTCGATGGTCGCAGTAATGAGCTCCTCGTCGCCGCCTGTATGCCTGTGCAAACCAATCGACCCCTCATACTGACACAATTGACCAGAGCCGGAGGTCAAGCGATCTTGCTTGTCGAAGGATAGAATGTAACCTGGTATATACGTCAAGTCACTGTAGATTCAATACAGCGACCTGGACTTTGCCTGCGAAACGCCACATCTTTCGCAGTCGGACCAGGGTCGCCAAGACTGCATCGACAGGTCACCTACACACGCTGTGTCACTCTTCAAATCACCATGCATCACCTCATCAATGACTAAAATCGAAAAATTGTACTTCAAGAATCATGGCTTCGAAGCGACCGGTTTCATGTCGATGCGCACACCATAGTGGAATCATGTCGCGTCAGTCTGCTTCGTACAGCCTCAATCGTGTGCACACAAAAAGCCAAACTGAAGTGGTGGGGACCAAAAAAAGTAGAGGGTGATGTCCTTGCCTTGCACACTTTGCTCCAAGAAACCCTATGAAAGAGAAAAGAAAGTGTATGTGAGAAGCGGTACCAGAAAAGAAAACAAACCACTGTGCATCTTTGATCATCTAATCCACTTTTCCTGCTGCCGCTCCTGGAGCCCCTAGGAGTCCGTCCTTCTCATTTAGAGTGAAGAATCCGCCGCTGCCGAATGACTTCCCGCTGCCTCGTCTCATGGCTCCCCGTCCCCAGATGCCCAGACCGACGAACATCACGGCCGCTACACCCATGGTGATGAGGGGATGTGCCGCCAGACCACTTCGCACCTTGAATGCAATGTGGCCAAAGAAGGAGTTCTTGTTGACCGGGCTGATCTTGGGTGGATTAGCCACGACCTTGGGCAGGGTCTCGAGAATAGAGACACGAGAAGGAACAATAGGGTTGCCGGTGATGGTGACGTCCCAGTAACGTTGGTTCTGCCGCATGTCAGTACATCTGTAGTTGTAAACCCGTGCTGTCTGTAATGGACTATCACTCACGTCTTCGTCGTTGATGACGACCTTCTCGCCCTCCTTGACAGAGATGCCAAAGGTCGTCTTGATCCATCGCTCCCAGAACACGCCATCAACCCAGGCGAAACCGACTTGCTTCCAATCGACTTCGTCCATGTCGATGACGATCTGCTTGGCCGCTCTCAAAGCGCGCTGGTCGTTGCGGTCCTCGGCTTCCTCGATGCGCAATTGCTTGGCATCTCTCAGTTCCTGTCTCTCTAGCTGGAATGCCTGTGTCTCCTTGTCGATCCATTCCAGAGCAGCTTGCTTGAGTTCACGGCGTGCGATGATGAACTCGTCAGATCTCTCCCGGGACAGAATGGCCAGGACGACGAGTCTGCCGTCCATGATCTCGCGGGCATTGGCTGCGGTCAGCTCAGGGACAATGGGCTGCCACACGGACTGCATCCAATTGAGCACTTTGCGGAAGTCACGGATATCTTTTGGCGCCAGGGGGGTGAAGTAGGTCGGCTTGGTGTCGCGCGACACGACGAGTCTGGGCCAGGTAGAGATTCGGAAGCGCGCTTCAAGGTCGGCATCGTGGGTTCTGACCAGCTTCGCGTGGCCGATGAGGGAAAGAAGCAGACGCTCGAGGGCGGCAAAGTCCTCGGTAGTGGTGGCGTGGTCGTAGAAATACAGGAAAATGACCTCTTCCTTCTTCTCCATCTCCTCGAACTCGGCCAGAGTGACGTCCTCGACTCCGTTGCCAGCATCGACGGCCTGGTTGGCATACTTGATCAGATCTCCGACTCCGCGAAGGCCCTCGTACTCGACTCGCTCTCCGGCTTGGAAGTAGACGAGAGTCGGGTAGCCCTTGACGTGAACATCCTTGCAGAGACGTTTCTCCGCCTCGCAGTTGACCTCACCGATATTGAGACGGCCCTTCATCTCCTTGGCCATGGCCATCCAATTCGGACCCATGGCCTGGCAGTGGTGGCACCAGGGAGCGTAGAACTTGATGAACCACGGATCATGGGTGGTGGTGACAAGGGTCTGGAAGGTCTCGGCTGTGAGAGGGATGGATCTGCCGGAAGGGTTGTGCTCCTGAGCGACGAGAGTACTCTTGGTGGAAGAGGCAGTCGAGGTGGTAGAAGTAGAAGCGGCAGCCTTGTCAGCGGCCTTGTCGTCCTTTGCGGGGGCATGCTTTGCTGCCGAGCCAGAGTCTCCGCCATCGACGTGATGAGCTCCTACTTTGGGCAGCTTGGGTCCACCCTTGGGACGCGAGCCAGGACGAATTGTTTCGAGAGTGGACTCGATCCACTTGCTCAAGGTCTTGATGTCCTGTCCGCCGACTTTCTTGTCTATGGCTTTGCCATCCTTGAACAGCACAATGGTGGGGAAAGAATGAATCTCCTTGTCTGCGCACGCGGTGCCAAAGGCGACACAGTCGAGCTTGGCGAACTTGAAGTCGTAGTAGCGGGTGAAGGAGTTGAGGGACTTTGTGGAATCGGGCGAGTCAGCAGCCGAGTTGGCCGACGAGTCGGCGAGAGGAGTCGAGGCGTAGTAGAATTCGAAGGCTGTCTGCCACGTCGGAGCAAAGGCCTTGCAATGGTGGCAATAAGGGGAGAAGAATTCGACAAGCCAGTAGCCCGAAGCAATGTCTTTGTCTATCGACTCTCCACTCAGTTCGGTGAGCGGAGGCACCTTGTGGCCGCTGAAGGTTGTGCCTGAGGCATCGTCTGCATCTGATCCATCCGTCACTGGGGCAGCGGCAGTATCGCCGGCGACAACGGGGTTATCTGCAGGGGAGGCAGGACCGGGCGCTGGAGCTGGTGCTGCCGCATCCTTCTCCGCCCCTTTCGGCACCTCGATGGCAGCTTCGGGTTGCGGGTCGAGCTGAGGCGCAGCCAGAGCGGACGTGAGGGCAGCGAGTGCGAGAAGAGGTGTCAGAGAGGGGAAGCGCATGTTGACGTCGATGTGCGTATGCGTTCAGGCCGGTGGAAGTGTGCGCGTAGAGGCCTACGGGCTCAAGAGGGGGGTACGCGGCCGTCGTGGTTGAGGAATGCGCCTGGCTGAGTCAGGCTTCCGGACTGTAGGTGTCGAGTGACCGAGCACACCTCAACAGGGAGCAGCAGATGAAAGTACAGGAGAGTCGTCGTGTGTTCCTACTCCATCAGGTGACACGAGACATGCACTGTATGTACAGATACACAGACACAATAGGGTATTCTCTGCGCGGCCCCGGTCTCTCTGTCTCTCTGTGAGAAAGGTATTGATCGGCGACAGGAGGTGTGTATGTCTGCGGTAGTCACTACAGCAAGTGTTGATACGGTCCAGTAAGGTAAGGTACCTTATGTTCCAACTATAGAAGGGCCAAGGGATGTCCGCTGAGCCCCGGGTCAGCGTTGTCTTGGCATTCCGCCCTGTCTGGAACGGAGAGCTGACTCGAAGGAAGGTCACGGCGGAGATCTGCCAGCACACAGCACTAGTCAGAGAGCTCACAGTCCTGATTGACCACGAACCATTACCAAATTGCTTTCGGATCCGTGCGCAAATCGTGCTCGTCTTGTGTATTGATTGTTGCTGACTCACAGGGACATACGTACACAAACGCTCTACAACTGCTGGTTATAGCACACTCGTATAAACGTGAACATTAATCTGCTAGTACTGCAGATAACGCAAGACTTTTCCTTTCCTCGCAAGTATAAACTCAACAAGCAGCACAGCCGTCGCTCTCATCAGAATCATGTCAACCTATATCATTCACTTCTTCTGCATGCCATCTCCCTCGTGCACAATCTCCGTCAACTGATGCCTCTCGGCGCTGCCGCCGGCGCTGACCCCACGGATATGCTCCCACTCTTGCTCGTCCCGCGCCTCCTCGGCCAAGTCCGCAGTGATGACCTCGGTCTCGACGTCGTCTTCCTCTTCCTCGGGCAGGATGAGATTCAAGATGACGGAGAGAAAGGCGGCGATGGCGAAGCCGTTTTCCATCACTAGCACGATGGCGTTGTAGAAGCCTAGGAGGGCGTGGTTCGGGCCCGAGTAGGTGAAGACGTAGCTGAACCATCTGTTTTGTGCTCGAGTCAGCAATTCGCTTCTTCTTCTTCTTCTTCTTCTTCTTCTTCTTCTTCTTCTTCTTCTTCTTCTTCTTCTTCTTCTTCTTCTTCTTCTTCTCTTCTTCTCAGACGCAATGATTGTGTAACAGGATGAGATGGGACAGAAAAACACTTACGTAGGCACGAGCGTCGCTCCGAACCCCGGCGCCAGAGCCGCAGTCAGAATAAACCTGTTGCGGCGATTGAACGGCACCTTCGATATGATACGAATACCAGACGTGGCGACGGACGCGAAAAGAAACGTCGTCATACCGCCCAGGACCGCCGACGGGATCGCCACGAGGGCGGCAGCGAACTTGCTGAATATGCCCATGACGAGCAGCCAGAAGCAAGCCGCGTAGCCCGCCTTGCGATTCGCGCAGCGCGTCAGCGCGATCACGCCGTTGTTCTGCGCGAACGTCGACATGGGCGTCATGGTGCAGAGGCCGGCGATGATGCCGTTCAGCCCGTCTGCGAGCACGCCGCCTTGGATGCGGCTGTCGAAGAGGGGCCCATCGACTTCGAGGCGCGACACGTCGCAGGTTGCGGTTATGTCGCCGATGGCCTCCATTGCGATGACGATGAAGACGGCGAGCAAGGGGAGGACTAGAGGTCCGTAGACTTTGAGTCTGAAGGTTTGCACCCAGATGAAGGACGCTACGGGCGCAGAGTCGATTCCTGAACGGTCAAAGTAGCCGCATGCTGCTGCGATGATGCATCCGACCAGCAGACCTACAACCACAGCGCAGGACTTCATGATCGGGCTGCCGAATCGCTCGCAGAGAATGATGGTCAAAAAGACAGAGAATCCAAGACCGATGAACTCTGCGCTTCCCCAGGGCAGGGCATGCGGCGCAGAAGTGCTGGGACACAAGCTGTACATGCCGGTCTCGGGCCTCGACATGCAACTGCCTGAACCACCAGCCCAGTCCTCGAATCCAGAAGTGATGAGGGAAACACCGATCAGCATGACCGTCGGACCCGTGACGAGCGGAGGGAAGATCTTCTTCAGCATGCGCGGTGAAGTGAAGGACATGAGGATTTCGAGCAGCGCGCAGCAACACGATGTCGCCAGGATCGCGCCATAGCCATCGGGACACGGAAGAGGGTTTCCCTCAGCGTCGGACGGGCAGTAGCCTGTGGCGTACATCTGCGACAGCGCGCCTGTCGCAACAGGAATGACTGCGAAAGAAGTTCCTACCACGGAGATCAAGCCCGTGCCGAGATAGTAGGGCGTCTTGAAGAGGTGGAAGCGAGTGATTTGGATGGCGGATAGGATGCCGCATACGATGAGCGAGGTGCTGACGAGGTATTGCTGCTGACTTTGCAACAAATTGGCACTGCCAGCCAGAATAATGGGGGGAGAAATGACACCAGCCAGCATGGACAAGGCATGTTGGAATCCAAGCAACATAGCCAGGAGGAAGGGCATCTTGTCGTTGAGTCCGAAGAATGGCGCCGCTCGTCGCTCACGCTTCATGAATGGGATCTGGGGCTTGAAAAGGAAGGCATAGTCGTAGTCTCCCACAAGACCATCCTTGGTGGTCAGCGCCCTGATCATGCGTCTGCCTTTGTCGGCGAATGATCTTTTGCGTGTGAAGTCGGGACCAATTTGGTCAGGACTGTCGTCCTTGACGTAGCTAGGGTTGCTAGACATGGTGTCGTCGCAGAGTATTCAGGATGGACCAATTGATCAAATGAAATATATTTGATTGGGATACTGAAAGACAGTACAAGTCGAACTTCTCAAAGCTGGGCTTGGTCGGTTCTCCAATCTTCAGCAATGTTCAAGGTATAGCGCATGGGTATAGTTAGACAACAGCAAATATGGGTATATGATAGCGTTTAAGTCATGAGCACTTAATGCGTCGGCGTAGTTCTAGATAAGTATGGAGGCTATAAGATGGACAGGACAAGGCCTTATGTACGGAGTATAACACAACCTACCGTTCATCGAGGGACGAGAACGATGATATACTACAGTGCTTCTCCCACCAGGATGGCGAAAAAAAACAATCTACGGCTAAACCTTCATATCGGAATCTGGGTTTTAGAGATATGGGAGGTGATGGGCCAGTATGCGGTCCCCGGTATGCGGCGACTTTACATCAACACCTTACGAGCAAGAGAGGGTAGCATCAAACGTGGAAGTCGGAGGCGCGCGAAATGAGACCTACTGATTCACCAAAGTGCGTATACGCACGCTTTTCCATGACTGACCGGAGAGCGGCGAGCAATGTTGTTGCTCGATGCGATTTGGTGAGAGCCCGCCGGCCTACTGATAAGGGCTGCTTGGCTGCTCGAATGGCCCCGCTAAGGAGGTACCTCCGGCGTGGAGTTGCCGCATTCAGTCGGAGAGAAAAGCAACTCCGTAAGGTAGGAAGAGTGTAGTGTCTTCTAGGGCGATCATCCGAGCGCTACGACCTCTGGTTTCTTCTATCCCGTCCATCCATTCGTACGCAGTGGCTGTGTTTCCAATGATCTAGGCATCTGATCGTCCATGTAGTTAAGGTACGTGTCGTACATTGTCTTCAAAATCTGGTGCGCGCGTCACTCCGACAAGTCACTTGAAGCTTTTCAGAGGGGTTTGGAGTTGGTGATCCCCATACAGTAAGTGTGGAGTCATGACCGTTGTTGAAAGACTATAGCCCGGTAAATGACTAGCCACATCACGGCAGCATAGTACTGTACAATACTCCAAGCTGTAGTCGAAAGGCTGGCTGTACGTTCGAGCAATACATGATCATCCCATTCGTCATTAGCTAATAGGTACAACAAACGAGCTCCGATCGCACAGGTCTTGGAGATGGTGGACATCAGTCAAGTCATTGTGCCTTGAAAATGCGGCTGCGGACGCGGCGGCGTAGGTACGACACCCAGATACTGTAAAGCCACTTCGGCAGCATCTTCTCTAGCATTGTTGACGCATGCCCCATCATACCAATATCGGGCTCGATGCTTTCTCCCATCGACTTCCACAGTACTGGACCAGGCGGTGCGACCCCCTACAAACGATCAGCGTTCTCGATTTCACAGATCTGTCTAGCTGTTTGCACAGTGGGTGACAGGAATCGTGACCCCTGACGTTACTAGATAAGCGCTCTGATCCTCGTTCTCAGCAGCTTGAATCGAGACTTTGTAAGGGAAAGCTAGAGCCAGTCTCTAATGTCAGGGGTCACGATTTTTGTCACCCACTGCGTTGCCTAGACGCAAGTACGAGATTCAGCAAGAACCGTATGACATACCTCGTCGATCAGAGCATTCCTGATAGACCGGTGGACGGACACCCATGCTCCTACATTGGCCTAGCAAAGTCAGTCATCGCACTAAAGAACAATGGCTCAATGCCAACTTACTGTTCAGCCGGGTCTGCCATGCCATGGACTGCGTTGAACTAGCCAGGGTCTGAGCATTGGCTGCTGACATTGTGACCAAATTTAGGACAGGGCAGCGATTGTCCGTTGTGTGAGGGGATTGATTTCTTTTCGAAGGACTCAGGCAGCAGAGAGAGCAGCAGCCAACACATTAGGGTATATATATCTGGCCCTTGTTCCAGTCATTTATGGACTACACAGTTAAGCAGCAGGCTGCCGTACATCAGCAGACTGAAGATGGGACATTTCATTTCATACTTGGCCAGCGTACAGCAAGTAGATGCATATGCGCTGGCCCATACGCGTTAAAGGGAAATCTTCATGGGACTCCACGACAGTCATCGTGTCGAACAGAAGCATGCAGCCTCGCGTTGCGAAGCAACGCAGCAGCAGCGAGAGATGCGAGCTCGCCACCCTGACGTTAAGGCATCATTGGGTTCGTCCCGTACCGATGCCATAGAGCTGATGATCGGTGGGGGTAAAGTGCCAAACGCTACTACCCACTACCGTCACTGCTACTACCACTACCACTGCCCTGTGCAATCGGATACATCGAACAGACACTCGTGTGCTCAAAGAGTGGGTTTGGTGCGCTGGACTCGTTTGTCATAGCGGACAAATGTGCAAGGCGTCATTTCAAAGCCGAATAAGCTAGATGGATGGCTCGGCATTAGGTTTGGGCATCGAAACGAAGCGCCCTACATTCTCGGCAGATACATACCGCACTAACCACATCCATTTACTCCCTGGGTACCGATCAGGATGTGCTATCACTGATCGTCTGTGGCTTTCCTCTCTGTGAAGGTCGAATATTGTGCAAGAGTCGCAGTGCGAGCACCCTGACGTTGGGTGCCGGTGCCCAAAAGATATATACTACCCTGAGACAAGTGGCAGAACATCATACACTAATATCAAGCGTTCCTGCGCCGGACTACGACCGGGCCTTCCCGTGTCAACCCCACCTCCCTGGTCATCGATCACCCATGAAGAAGCGATGAATATAGCCAGAGACGAGGTTAACGGTAGTACGGCAGCTCGGACCAAAGCATCCGTATGGTGACACGCAGTCACCCCATATGCATTGCGATATGAACGTATATTGTACTAATTCCCCATAGACGAGACAACCAAATTATACTTGTAGCTAATCATGTCAAGCTCGATACCGGTGCGAAGTAAGGCGAGGGCACTTCCTTGGTGAGGCGATACCATGATCAGTACGTTCCTGCCTGGACCGGTGACAGACCGATAAAGTACTAGTCTGCGTCGGTAGAAAATTATCCTTAAGGACGAGGCCCCCTTGAATCTGCAATGGTCACTTTCAGAACATACAATGCAGCATTCCGTCGATCGTTGAGAAGCGAGATTGCTTCAAGCTTCGCTTGACTGCTGTGGACATCGGAGTGAACGTATCATTGATCATTAATTGTTTCATTACATAAGGTACTATTGAAGATGCTAAGGGTCGTCAAGTCACCACTCATGGGTATGACTGCGCAGTGTTGAAGGCCGATGAAGCATATCTCTCCAAAGGGTCTTGGTCCCGACGTAGTCAACATCCACCCTGAATTTCGGAACTGGAATCAAGAATTGTCGACGCATTTGGGGATGAAAGCGCTGCTTGATACAGTCATCTGCTAGTGCAATGAGTCCACTAGCAACGACGACACTGGTTGGGTGGTCAGAGATATGCCATAAAGAGCGGTGCACGTTGGGCGACTTACTCAGATGCCTCGGTCTGGTCTTGCAGAATCGTTTCATCGTCAATCTGCATGACACACGGTGGTATCCACCCGCCTTTGCTCTCTTCCTCGTCAGCTTCGACAGAAGTCAGATAACAAGGCTCAATACGCGCCAGTACCCGCGAGTCCCCTGCGCGGTGTAAGTAGTACAGCATGCCCTCCGAAGGACCAGACTTGTCGACTATGCGCTTCCACACGTATTCAGTACCCCAGTACTCGAATTCATAGCGCTTATTACTTCTCGTACCCCTACGCTTGACCTCCACTTGTGAGTAATTTGCGAATTCGAGCTTGGTCGTATTCGTCGGGATGAGCGTATGTCTCGTACTTGACAAATCACGCATGGCCGGAAGTCCAGCATCTCTCTCCACGAATTTCGACGAGTTGATCGACTCATAGCCAGAGTCTGATCTCTTCAGCTTTGGGGTAGTGACGACCTTACCGCCATCCGACTTCATCGCAGCAAAAGCAGTACTGAGGGAGCGTCCAAGATGCGGCCTGCGTTCGATCGCCGGCTCTCTATACTTTCGCACCGAGTGGCAAACCTCACGACCAGAGTCTCGACAGTATCGTCGCAACGAGAACTCTCGCTTCTTCAGGTCATGCATACGAAGGTGGAATAGAGTCATTTTCTGAGGCCTGCTGCCTGGGATATCTACAGCAGTATCGATGCGCAGATTCATGTTACCATCGGCAGTGGAATCATCGTGTCTGATGATCAGACTCCTCTTGGAGGGAAACAACCGGGCGAAATCCGACGGCGTTGTCGGCAAGGCTTCAGATGGATATAATCTTACTGTTCGCATCCGAGGATCCTCGTTTTCTAGTTCCTCACTATCTGCATCGATAGTTGAGGCGTACGTCTCTACAGAGGAATTAGGGCCATCACTATAGTCAGACCAACGGTCACCATCGACACAGCGATGCTCTATTCTCGCACCGCATGTTTCGTAACGAGGGACTGCGGGTCTTGTGGGCAATTCGTTTCTAGCAAGAGGTGTTGATTTGGAGTTGTAGGACTTTTCGCTCGCGTGGGAATCACTTCCGGAGAACCCAGAATCCCGACTTTGAGGATAGCTTCGAGAGGTAAGATGGTTCATGATGACGATGATGAATGTCGTATGAGTATAGGCAATAAAGTATTGGAGCAATATAATCGAGAAGGGCCTGTGCGTGAAGAGGCTACTAGACCACCGTGGGTGAAGTACAATTTAACAACACCACATTGTTGTTGTATAATCTTGGTTGAGATTGACGTACGTCTTGTAGCATCATCAGAATAGGGGGTAAGAAAAAACAAGTTGGTGTTCCAGATAATTGAGAAAGAGATCCCAACTCAGCGGGTTGGGAACATTGCTGGTCTTTCTAACATGCTACGGTGCCATGGTTTCCCCACGGTGATACGGCATCCCTAAGCAACGCATGGAGCGCCAACGGCACACTGCATGATAGCGTCTCTAGCATTATGCAGGTCATACCCAATGAAGTGATCTTCTATACCGCCCATTCAGAACAATGTCACCGATGCTTCCGCATGCACACACGCAAAGACCTCGCAGTAGGGCCCCCCCCCCCCCGCCCCTCTAGACCTGCACTCTGCCACGTTACAGCACGAGACACCCGTCGGTCCTGCGAGTGGCGTATCGGAATGTGCCAACAGTCACAAGCCCCCATCACCTCGATCACATGCAGGCTGCTTGTACAAGCAAAATCCATCGCCCATACACATCCGGGCGCCCATCTTCGCCTGGTAGCCGTGCCTGTTAGCTGTACCTACAGCACTCGCAGCTGCTTGGGTATCGCTTTAGATCGAATTAGCCATGGAATAGCCATATGATAGCCATCACGATCCTTCTTCCTTGTTATGCGGCTGAAGCAAGAAAGAACAAGGTTATCGTACCTCGACGCCGCGTTGCGTGCGTGTATTGCTAAACAGGAAAAACCGAGCCTAAAGGCAAGATGACTTTTATGAAAAGCTCCACGGACTATTCGAATCTAAACGCCCGCCGCCTGCCCGTCGGCTGTCAAAAGTCAGCTTGCACCAATTGTACGACCACCACTACTGATACTGACTACTTTCGCTGCCTTCTGTCTCGCCTGAGCCAGGTAGCCGCATCATATGCCCTTCTCAGCCAGTCATCTGGGCGCGGCCTGAGTCTCCCATCCATCACATCGAATGTTTCTGATGACTGACTTTCCGCGGGATCCCAGGCATGAGCAGGCGAAACAAGTGCCCGCTCGGCCAGCCAGCCAGTTGTAGCTTGAGACGATTCCACCCTTTGGGCCCAGCAATATCAAACCGGTAGCACACCTATGTAAGTGCAGCTTGCGAACGAGCGAGCGAAGCATCGATCGGCGCACAGCACAGCCCAGCCTGAAAGACGTGAGCGATTCGTCCCAGCTAGCCAGCTAGCTAGTGAGCGGGACTACACTACTCGATCGTTCTCTTTTCCTGTCTCACGATCCACGATCTCCCTTCCCCTTCCCGTTCACGCATTGTTGTTTACCCAAGAAAAGGGTTTGGTTCCAAGGTAGGTAGGCCCCCGCCGTTCCATTGCGCTGGAGCAGCATAGATAGCTTGTGAGGAAAGAGTGAGAGTGGAGCTTGCTTGTCCTGTCGAGCCCCGCGGCACAGATGTACATGAGGTAAGGTAAGGTGTGTATGTATGTATGTATGTAGGTACACAGCGGCTAAGACGTGTGCGGAGATGCTCCGCATATAATGCATGCACACAATGTCTTGCCGTATCGTATCGTATCGTGTCATTTTTCACGGTTCCCAATCAGACAGCATTCACCTGTCGATGGATGGGACGGGGGCTTATCTTCTTACTCATCCGCCGACTCGGTTGCGTGGCTCACTCAGCCCCTCCTCTACTTCGTCTCTTGCCAGGTCTGATTGCACAGTAATCCTTGCCTGACCAGCAGCAGCAGCAGCAGCAGCAGCAGTAGCCGCCGTTGGCCTGATGGTTGGGGGGCCTGAGGGTTGAGAGGCCTGGATCTCATTCAGGCTCTTTGACTAAGCGAGTCGAGGTACTTTTGCTTCTACTGGCCTGAGGTGTCCTCGAGTCCACGAAAAGCTATTTTAAGCCACCAAACGAATGTCGAATACAAGTACAGTAATATGATTCCGTTAATCAAAGCCACGCACGCCGCTTAGGCTAAAACAGGATGGGTTCGCAAGCCCCCTTCGCAAAGGCTGTATGATGGAAGCGAAGCGTCTACAGAATATCGTTCTTCTGGCTCCGTTGCTGCCCAACTCGGGCTCAGCACTTCTCGTTGTCACTTGGTCAAACTTGTTATAGGCAAAACGGTCATGCAATGCGTCATGGCGATTTATACTATCGCTAAAGACGGAGACGTGGAATCACAGAGACAACATTACAAATTATTTCGTCACAATCGCACCAATGGTGGAACGACTGGGATATGACTTAGTTTGTTTGGCATCATTAATGACAGGTTCGGAAATCAATGGCTCTGCTGGGAGAGACCAATGGTATAGCTTTTTGCTCTTAGCGATTGGAGTGGATAAATAGGCTTCATGTTGTGGACGCATAGTGTCGCCCAAAAACATTTAGCCATGGGTTTGTCATACTCGCCCCTATAAGGTCGCATTCGAGCTGCCACGCCAATGAGCTCGGTCGATCTAGTGACTGCAGCTTGGATTTAGGCGGTGATCATCCAATTAAGAATATCATAGCCGGACACAGTCAACGTCCTGTAACACAACCCATGAAAGGTCGTGGTATCCTTTGATTATGATTAGACGGTCAGAAGAAACATTCGAATCAATCAGGACAGGACGCGCATGCTGATAGTGGTTTGCAATACTAGCTGCATCGCTATCTTCCATGTATCGTATACTGCAGTGCGACCCAATCATTCAGCTGTATCGAGAAGAACGCAGCGGTTTCAGCAGTGTCTGTCCCACATCCGAGCATGCGGACAAGTGTGGCCGTTAACACAACTTGTCTTGTGCACCGTGACGGTCAACCGATGAACTCCAGAAGTGAGCGTGCTGCGCACTCCGTAGAGATGACTCATTCAAGAAAATTTGACTGGCTCGCCTTTCGGGAACATTCGAATATAATAGTGCTCGCCAGTGCTTTCGACGACGATATCATCACCTACGCAGAGACGTTCACAGGCATTTTCAGCTTTGAGCAGCGGGACCGCAGACATCCCTAAGCAAGGATCTGGGCCGGCGCCTTCATCGACGTACGCTCGTGCCTTTCTTAAAACACGAAGCGGCTCCTGTCGATCTCTATTGCCGGTCTCAGGATCTACGTTAGGAAGCTCGCAACGAGTTGTCCGAGAGCTGATGTGGTAGGATAATGAACCTATGCGAACCTTTTTCCATGTATCTTCGACATAGGGTGGTCCTCCGGTGACTGTACAAAGTTATTCAGCAGGTGAAGGCGGGGACGAACATTTGGTATCACATGCCACTCTTCCCAGTCCTAGCAGAGACGACAAGTAACTATGCATGGCTCGGAACAGCGGTGTGAGGGCTCAACATACAGTAAATGTTGGCGCGGAAGCGCAGAGCACTCAGATTGAAGGGCTGAGGTCGTTTTATCTTGCTAGCAACGTCTTGCACCGATGCAAGTCCCATGAAAGTCAGCGGATACTATGCACGCTAGGTCAGTATGAAGCTTTACACATCAAGTCTCAACGTAGCAGGTCGGTGAAGATCATCTGCCTACGTCTTGAGTGCCCGACAGATTGACTTACCGCGTCAGCAAAACCAGTCCCGGGCTGATAACCAGCTTCTTCAATAGTTGGTGCATTCCGGAACACATCTCGGCGCTTGCTTGGATCCGCCATAAAGAGTGCCAGGGGATTCGACATTTCGAAGAAGCTCTTTAGCTTCGCAAGTGTCGAAGGTGGTATTTCGGACGTCACGTTGATTGCTTCTGGAGCATCTTTCCATATATGCATGATCTCTCTGCTGTGCTTGGCCGAGCGAATAGCATCAGGTTCAAGAGGGAGTCTGAACTGCACCATCGGCTCCGCACTCAGGCTCCGGGCAGCAATCTTTGCTTCAACGATTGTCCAGACATCCTGCAAAGTCTGCCATTCGAACACATTCCAGAATCCCAAGTTCGGAGTAAACGGAAATTTGCACACCAGGCAGCCTCCAGACTTGACCCATTCAAGATCTGGTGAGTATTCCGGTGATGACTGGTCCGGGAGCCATAGCTCCGTGTGAATCTGGCTAAGCTGTCGCACCTTTCGCTGCGTGATGCAAGTCCATTTGTACTTCGGTTGGGATTGGACGCCAGTGTCGTCCTCTGCTCTCGCCACCTCCTCCGAGTGCAACTGCGCGAATGAAAACTGCCTGTCATAGCGAAAGCCTGTAGCAATGACGTCGGTCTCCGAGAGCTCTATGATTCCACAAGACTTGATAGGATAGACAAACAGAGCTTTCACTTTGGGACTTGATGCAGCCGTGCCGTGTCCATTGTGAATTGAAGAATATTGGTCGCTTAGGTTGCTGTTGCTTAGCAGTCCCACGCGCCCGCAGCCAAGAACTCTGTGTCTCTTACTACTCTGCCTCGCTAAGAAAGTGAAGATAACAAATGCCAGCGAGCAGCAAACCACGGTAGTGGTAACAAGCGAAGTGAGTTGACCTGCTGTCATGATGCCACTAAGCCTGCAACAGGCTGGGATGCTCAAAGTCTGATTCGTCTACCGAGAAGATTGACATGTCAAGATGAAACTGTACAAGTCAAGCTTAGTCTCATCGCTGTGGGAACAACTTCCTACCCCAGCCAGTGAAGTAGCGAGTGGATATTAGTCAATTGGAGAGCAGCAATGACATTTCACGACAGGTATACCGATCGTAAGAGGTCGTGACGGAAAAGCCTCCGGAGCAGCAACCAGAGGAATGGTAGAATCATCGGGCCGTTGAACTTCCCGCACTCGATCGAGGCTTAGTGCTACTTGGCATGCCCTTGTCTGTTCAATGTGGTAAAGTAAGGTAGAGATGTAAAGTCTCAACAGCTATACGAAGTCTTGATAGCGATTGGAAGCTATGCTGGATCCTGCTTGCTTTACAACAAATCTGGGATCGATCTACTAGCTAATGGTCGCTATTCCCAACCGTTGATAAGAAGGTCAGTGCATCAGCCTCTCTGGAGGCTTCTTTGTAGGGATCACGGAACAAGATCAACAACTTATTCACACCGAAGCAGAAGTGAAGAGAATATGATAAAGTTGACGATGTAACAGCATTCGTCCAGTACGACTCTTTCACCTACAGTAATAAAACAACGATGATATCGCTACGTTACGACATGGCTGAAGGCACGCAATATGTAGCATGATCATCAGGAGAGTAACCCTGTCTCTTCTGTCCTCTTATATAAGATATAGGTGCACTACTAACCAAAGAACATGCAGGTTTTACAGAGATTACTCTCGCAAGTCGTTATGTTCGTATCTGGTAGGGGTTTATGGTGTAAGGCTTGAACGTCAACAGCGCTTTGAGGAGGCAGCACTTGTTACGAGGTTGCGATTCAAAGCTCAAGCAGGAGGAGCAGATATCTATTGCAGACCATCCATCTCACTAAAAACCAGGAGACAGAGCGTCACAAAGTCGCAGCTTCTCTCACTCATTATCTTGTGACGTGCTGAAGGACAAGTCCGAATTTACTAGGGAGGAGAAGAGCCCTCATGCGCGCGTTTTCCGCGAGTCAATACCGAGACTCATGGGGATGATGTCTTATGATCAGTACAGCCCGTATAGTGGCTACTCAGATACACTGTCTTACTATTGACTCTCTCCACAAAATCTGCTGTAGCGGTGTGGGGGTCCTTCGAATGGTATCGAGCACATGAGCACACACCATTGCGCCACGATCGCATGCTGTACGTACCTGCATTAGAGGTCTATGACGGAAACATTGCATCTTGAAGGAAAGACATCAGCTGATGTTTACGGTAGCAGCGCGTTTTGAAGGGTGTGAAATTCGGCTTTTGGAGATATAGACCGTCCGCAAATACTGTAGGTGACAATGAGGGCCGGAAAGAGATCCGATTCTCGGATCCTGGACCATGTCATTCAATTGCACTCGTTATTGCATCCGAGAAAATGTGGAGTCATATTCGACGCGAGGTCGTCCATGATGCCATCTATCGCTCACGGAGAAAGCTTCCTTGTACTATGCTTGTAAGTAGTCCATGTCTCTTGCGGACCATGACGGAGAGAATATTATCTATCTTGGTCAGTGACCTCAGTGGTTATCCACATATGAGGTAGTCGTAGTGGAGTTGCAATCTCACTTGTTCCCGAACCAGGCTCCCGTTTGCGAGAGAGAAAAAGGCTGATGGACGGGCTTACCCGCCCTCTCCACTGCAAAGAAAGTCACTGTGAGCTACCTTGGGCCTGCAGCGGCTGCAATCTGTACTGCGAGCTGCAAGCCAATCCGCAGTCGGTCTGCATTCCCCACGGTAAGGTTAGTCACAGCAAAGTACCTTATGTATGTAAGGTATCCATCAGGTAAGATAGGGACGGTACTGTACCTCAGGGCATCGTCAGGACAGGCACCCCGCACTTGACTCGCATAACCCGCAATTTGAAACGCAAAGCATTTGTCTGTTCCAAGCTATAAGACTGCACGCGAGCGGTTAAATGTAAACAGGTGATGTAAGTCGCCCCATCGAGCTATCAAACCTACCTTGCAGGTTTGGCAAGTATCGTTACAATCGTGTTCGAGCGTGTTGCTTGCTTTTGGTGCAACCGCAGCACCGGAACGTCAATGATCATCAGTCGTCGTCATGTTCATGTCAAGCTGATGGAATTTGCAATCTACCAGACAATTGAACAGCCGACATCGAAGATGATAGGTGTTACCGATTTCGAACAGGCATTTTGCGCAAGCGGCAGATATTGGTTCTCTACTGTGTATGTACAGTAGGGTTCGTTCCAAAGCTTGCCGGTGACGTGAAGATGGAAGAAGTCAATCAAATGTACCTTCGAAATTATCTCCAAAAGCGGGGAAAGGGTAAAAGTAAGGTCCTGTGGAAGCTGGCGGGCTTCCGTCACCAGGGAAGCAGAAAATAGATCGTCCCAAGATTCTCGAAGGAACTTATCAACGCCCCAAGACATAGGCATCCAAGGAGAAGGAGGGGGCTTGATATCGTTGGGGTAACTCAAATTGTTGGGCCATTTCCGGGCCAAGGCAGGTACAAGTACATAGAGGGTGAGATAAGGTGAGGCAGGCGCACGCATGTGACAGCTACATGTGAGCGAGAAGGTACACGGGTTGTCTTACCATGAAAAATGAGTACGCGTCTTGTAGCATTGCATTGATCACATTCGATATACCGGATGACTTTATGACGCAAGTGTGTCAACACCTTGTACTACGTCTAGCGGAAAAGAAGGGGGCTAGATGGGCTACGGGCCTGCAACAGTAAATAATGGCGGTTATATGACTAGAGCCATCAAAAGAGCGATGTGTGTGGGAAAAGGCATTGTACTGTTCCCCAATGAGGGGAGCGGTACCTCTGGAAAAGAGAAGGTACGACGCTACAAGACATGCATGGTCGCTCCCCCACGCCTTTAACGTGCAGGTTACAATATTGTCTCGTCCCCGCGAGCGGGACGAGCGGGTAAGGCACTTGGTATTGCAATATTCCGGGGAAGGTACCGACGCCAACTTCGTCCATGGCTTGATGACAACTGCCTGCAAGGAAAAACTGTTGAAGAAATTGAGCAGAGATGTAGGTGCGCGATATCCGGGAGCCTGCGACACAGACGTGGTCCAGATCTTTGTAGCGGGTAATCGTGTCGTAAATCACGTGCGCCGCCACATAGAAGTCGCCATTTGGGGGCGGAACTTTGCGACTGGATACGGCACCCTTTGCGGCAGACACTGACATCCCGTGTCCGAGTACCTTTTTTTCTGGCAGTAGCTTCCATATCCCCAGATTCGAACGTAAATGCTTGCCGCACCTTTAAATCCTTGCGGGAATCTGGGGAAGATGCGTGTTGTGGAGGTGACTGATCTCATAAGAGATGGCAGTGTTCATCAGGGCATTAATCGGTCAAGGTACTTGTGAGACGATAAAATGTAGAATTCATGTAGCGAATTGCAGAGAGATTCTCGGAACTGCGCAGGTTCTGCGTCTTAAAAGGTGTCAATAATCTATATATCTAAAGCAATGTGATTCACGCGTTACAAGAGAAGAGGAGACTTTGAGTGAAAACGCGTTCGAGATCGAATCGACAAATCCGAGAGAAAAAACTCGTGACCATCGATTATTTGAGTGAGAAAAAAAGGCAAGGGGTGACAAAACAATGTTTAGAAAGAATCGCTATGCCAATCTCGTGATTGCTGGTATCGTCGAACGCAACTCGTACCAGAGCAGCCGTCAAACCATAAACACAGGAACTTGCCATGTCCTCAGCATACCGTCCCACCGACTCCAGACCGATCTATAGGATAAAAGAAAACGCCGCGCACAGGTTAAAAGTGTTGACATGTTTGCCGGAAACGCCTCGGGGCTCCTATGGGGTCCGCCCATTGCCACAACTCCGAATCCCAAAGCTTACAAAGTGCTATCAAGATGAACGTTCGCCCAAGTCGCCGGCAACACTGCCTGTGGTGCTCGATTGGCCACTGCTGAAGCCGCTGCCAGGGTTCAGGAGGTCGTTGACTTTCATGGCAGACGGCACCATGGGGATCGGAAGTTTTCGCTGCGCACCGTCTTCTCGCTCCATGATCTCACTAATGCGAAGGCCGCTGTGATGGGTTGGAATGTACGGCTGTTGACCGTCAGCGGACGGCTCAACAGGAGCAAGGGCGGGAGGCGGTTGTTGGTGCTGGAGGGAGAGATGGTGAAGAGTGGGGAGCTGCACACCGTTGTGGAAGTATTGCGGACGAAGCCGAGGAGAATGCGATGGCGTAGCCAGCGGAGTGTGGTCGGGCGTCGGAGACGTTGACTTGTGGGAGAAAGACGGCGAGGGCGGGGCGGTGGACTGAGGGCTACCCGGTCGCGATTTCTTGGTCATGCGGTGCGAGTAAGGATCGTCGTCCTCGTGAGAGTGAGACCTCGACATGGGCTGGGAAGTGGGGTTTGAACCATAGTGGTAAGAAGAAAGAGAAGGAAGACGACCGGTGGAGTAAGGGTGGTGACTGTAAGGATGAGTGCCATAGCTATGCCGTGTTGGGAAGCTAAGGTGGTTCTGAGGAAGTGAGGTCTCGCGCTCGACCTGAGAAGCAGCCGAGGCCAGGAGGTTGATGTCCATGGGATGGTGGAGACCGGCGGGACTCAAGTCGCCACTCACATTACGGGTAAGGTATGAGCCAGGGTTGCTGGTGTAGGCGGCAGTTGCGTAGCTATGAGGGGGAGAGACATTAGGAGAGGTCAGAGCAGAGTTGGGAGCAGAGGCAGTCATGGCCTTTGGTGGGGGCGGCATCATCTGGTTGAGCTGGTTCATGTGGTTCATGTGGTTCAGCTGGTTGAGCTGGTTCAACTGATTCATCTGGTTCATCTGCTGCAGGACAGGGTGTTGCTGGGAAGGGTCGAGAAGACCGGCCTGCGCGGCGGCGGCGGCGGCTGCTGCGGCAGCAGCGTGTTGCTTGTTGCCTCTGCGCGAGTTGGGGTTGTTGTGTATCCTCGAGTGACGGGTGAGCTCGTCGGATCTGCTGAAGCGCTTGGTGCAACCAGGGAACTGGCAGGCGTGAGGCTTCTCGCCAGTGTGGGTGCGGATGTGTCTGGTCTGATGCTCGAGGCGGTGGAAGGCCTTGTCGCACAGAGGGCACTTGTAAGGGCGGGGAAGGTCAGGACGGTGATCCTGATCCTGGGGCTGCACGGAATGCGCCATGGCGGGGACAGTGGCAGCGGCAGCGGCCATGGATGAGTTTTGTGGTGATAGAGTGGTAGGGTTGGACTGGACACCGGCGTCGACGTAGAGTGACGAGGGAGTGTTGGTGCCTGAGGAAGCAGGCGACGGAGAGGGATTGGTGCTGGCGTTTGATGGCGATGGATTAAGCAGATTGGAAAATCCGACCCCAGACGATGTGCGCTGCATTGACGAAGACACGTAGACCCGGAGAGACGGGGGGAGAAGGGGGGGATTTGGCGTTTGAGGGGATGCAGACGTATTTGTACGGCGAGAAGTGGATGGTTATAGAGGGCAGGAGCGAAATAGAGCGAAATGAGATTGTAAAGCTGACAAGTGACGGAAGAAGCGTGGGGGAAAAGCACAAGGTCGTTACGAGCATCTTTAGACTGACAATATGAGATTTTGCTTCCAGCTGCCAAGACTCGAGAATACGCCTGATCCAGGGCTAGCCGCACGGATCACCTGCGCAAAACTGGCACTGACGTTATCGACAAAAGGCCAAACTTTGCGGAGCTTGTCGGGATGTGATGAAAAATGGGATCTTCTCGGCCTCTCTGTCAGACGGAAACTCAGCCAACTGTAAGGTACAAGTCCTGCGTACTGCACTACTGAGATGTACTGGATGTACTGCCCTGTACAGTGCGAACACCAGATGGGAAGAGCACTACCCGATCTTCAGGACCCCAGATCTGTTCTTACGATTTGTGATTGTGGAGTCTGCCACAACCTTCACATGTTAAACCACCTTCCCCCCTTCACCAGCCACGATCCACCACTCTGCACAGCAAATAGAATAGAATAAAATAAAACAGTCCAGCAAGCAGCATTTGACGTTAGTATGCGGTAAGGCAGCCTGGCACCATTGCCGCGCCATCCCATTTGTGACTTAATCATTTTATTACTGTACTGTACCTACGTCGTACCTGGCCCTGACACCCAATCGAGCGTCTCTCCCGGAGTTATTTCCTTCATCAGTCTCACGCTGGACTTTCCATAATTCCGTCCTCTTGAGCCTATTCACCGCCGACCGGCTTTTGCTGGCCCATCACCCTATCGTGAGGTTGGTGCTACTACTGTATGGAATGTTCGCATGCTCTGGCTAGGGTGATGTAATTTGCAAACCCTCGCGACCGCATTGAGAATGCTACAGTAACCAACTACTCATGCTACACGAGTCGCAGTCGTTCCCCAGCCCACTCATCGCTTCGCCCTCTTCCAATTTGCGATAAAGTCCAGCTCTCGACTCATACAGTACATTGCTGCCCCTGCACACTGCGTGGTGCTACAGCTGGCTTCATGTGGGGCAAAAGGCCGAATCAGTAAGGTGGAGCAGTAAGCTGGGCGAGTAAGATAGCCGTGCTGTGCCTCATTTGCGAAACGTCTGGAAATAGAGCAGTCGGATGGTGTCCTTTGCACCCATCCGCACAGGCAACCAACTACCCAATGAGAGTCAATACTCGACTACTCGCCGTCTCTGCTATTCCCCATCCTCGCGCCCCGTGCGGGAGAAGGACGGAAGAAACCAGTGAAACTCGTCCCAAGAAGGTCTAACTTCGGCTCGGTCTTATTGAGGCCTGTCGGACCCGTTCTTGTCTGGGGTAAATTCAATCCCCATTTCCCGTGCTCCACTAACATGTGCTGCTCTTGACAATCTGGCCATGTTTCCTTGACTCGTGCTACACGAAAATCCCGGCAGCATGTGGCCCAGATCATGCCCCTCGGAGACCGACCCTCCGTTTCTCTGGACGCTCGTAATCAAATTTCCCAATCGCAACAGGATGTGATGCCCTTGTGTCTGGGTCGCTACAAGCTTGCCGACGAAGCTTTTGGTGTCTGCTAGGGCCGCCGACTCCAGATCACGGCAAGCCGCATATCCGTAAATGAACCAACCCCCGTGGGATCATAGACCTGTAGCGCTGAACATCACCCCCTTTTTCGTGATGATAATGCGCTGTGCTGCATCCACAATCTTATGAATGCAGACGATCCTCGTCATGGATCGTCCTCTCCGTTACTACCTCGGATCGAGCCTGCACTCCTCTGATTGGCTGTTGATCCCCATACTAATGCTTATGTTTGCTTGTCTTTCTCACATGAGCAGGTGTGAATCATAATCTTGTGATCCCCAGTCCTTAGATCCCCGCAAGGCGGACTAGGCGGAGGTACAAGCATCCCCACGACGACCCTGTATCGCACAGTATCGCGACAGCCATGTGACACAGCAGATCGTCAATTCCGTATCTCCTCGCTATCGACTGACTTTGTGATTGTATCGCCTGTCTCAGTCAGGTGGTGAGGTGTCAGTCTAATGTGTCACGCTATCACTGCTTCTACGCGTACCATCCTGCATTTGCTCCCCAGAGTGCGGCGCTTCGAGATCTAAGAACATGGGGAAACAAGCATTGGCTTGGATGGGACCTGCAAGAAAAGAACCAGATATTACGTTTCGATCCGAGCTAATCGGAAGCAAGTACAGTGCTATGCGCAGAAACATGTTCATTATCAACTGGACCATACTGCTATGGAATTAGTCTCCGGTGTTGCGGAAAGTGCGGTGAACATGACGATAGCACACGAGCCTTTCGTCGAACTCTGGTCTTGGTGCGTCGAGCATGCTGGCCGTTCGATTATTGAATGACCACTCTCGAGGTTGATTGTTTACCTGCAGAAATCAAACCAGATAGAGTACTCGTACGATTTCCGTCACGAGGGTGACTACGCGGTCTGATATGGAAACAACGCCACTCTCCAGACTTCCCCGGTGATGCTCCACCTTTCACGCAGATCGCAGGGTTAGACCGGAACATCCATCTCCCGTGAGGGAGATGTGCACATCTGGGGTCGCAGCCAAACTCTTTTCTTCCCCACGGTTACATGGATACTTGTACATTGAGCCTGAAGGTGACAAAATCTGTGTAATCGGTTATCATACGCTCGCATGGTACCAAGAGTCAAGGCCAAGGACAAGACAATCGAACGGGCGACGGCCAGACGTGCAGTCGATGTAGCCGCCGCAAGTGTCACAACTTGAGAAATGATGCGACCATGCTCCACTCAGTGTCACGCAATCTGGACTGCATCGGTGACAAAGCCCCGTTAATCGGCCTGACGGCTGCAGAAATCCGACCATTTCGAAACAAGCAGAGCGAGGACAGCATGTTTCCCTTATGAACGGACTGTTGGGGTCGTCTGCGTAGACCACGCCACGCCTTTTCCATCATACCTATTCTATCGAGCAATATCGCTACCGTAGCATTCGGCGGTTGGAATCGGCTGCCTCTTGCAGTGTGATTGTATAGCCATCAAGGTCGCCTAGCTTTGATTGGGGCCAAGAATAAACTCCTTCGGATGAGCGAGAAATCCGCGAGAAGCCCAGCGACCAAGCGACTTTTCTCTCGGCAACGAAAACCCCAACTTTCGGCTGTAATCAGCGGAGCCAGTCTCCACAAAGCATCCGGAGCACGTTTTTTCAGTCCAGTCATTCCATTGAAAGTCTACTGTAATTGTCTTTGTCGCTTCCTCTATCTCTATCTGCGCCACTCTCTTATGACAATCCTCATGGATGCCAAAAAAACAAAATGACTATCTCGGACATTAGCGCCGAGATAACGCTGTCCCCAACAAAGATGGATGACGAAATGTGGACTGTCTGGTCAATTTTCAAAGCCCCCCCATCACGCCCGGCGCCGCTGCCATCCCTCCGAGACAAGGCCGATGCCCAACATATTTGTGATGACAGAAGATAGAGGGAGTTTTCGCTAGGACCGAGAAATTTCTTCACGGCGGGCCTGCGGCGTAGCAATTTGCTTACAGAGCGAGTACGTTATCGATGTTCTCGGCGGTGTACCGGAGAGAATGGAGAATTACTTGATAATAGACTCTCGCGTAGCACACAGCGGTTTATGGAGAGGAATTTTCGCATCCACGTCCACCGTCATGGCGGATGGAGCTACAGTACAACAACATGAACCGCTTCCGCCTCTCGGCTCTGTGGAGAGCAGCAGTGTGGAGACACGTCGCGAGATTCTGATGAAGCAGTCATCCATTCTGCCGCATCGGATCTTCTGCTCATTGCTGTGCTAGTCTGGAAGAGGACTGGTCTGAGCGAGTAAGTCTAGATTGATTAGTGAACAAGGGTCGTGATACACAACCCATCCAAATGCACTAGGATGATGACCCAGAAGCGACCGTGGTGCAAGCTTGGCTTGGTCCCTTCGGCTTTACCCCTCCTCGGAGCAACTCGAGGAGAAAGGGTGGACTGGGGTTCAGCTGTTGTTGCTGTGCCGCAAAGGAATGGATTCGATAACGTCGCAACCCATGTGAATTGATCCAGCCTACGCATATCCATCATGCATGTGTGGCTCAATGGCAGGGCTTGCTGCTGTCTACAATCGTAGGTCTATCGCCTTTTGTTTTCAAACCTTACCGAAGAGGGTGTCTGTCACCCTTCATACTCACCACTGCATGTCACCTACCTACCCTATGGAGTAACGTATGTTGTCGATTGCCTTTTGGCTGAACGAATATGGGGTTACTTTCTTCTCCACACCATCCAAATTCTGCACGTGGAAGATGATTTTCTCTTGGAAAGAGCTTCTTGTGTATGATGCAAAGTACTGTACCTATGTCTGTTTCAGCCCCTATCTGCCTACCTATCCTTGTCGTTGTGGAACAGGAACGCTGCTGCGAGGTGATGAGTATGGCTTGACCGATTGAGATGCATGACACGGTATAGTAGTACGGCACAAGCACGCCAATCCTACAGGCCTATCTATGTACTTGTACTGTTCAGCTGTAGATCAGGGGGCCAGCAGCCATGTTGTGCTGTTGTCGCGCCAGGCATTCTGTTTACGCAGTGATAACCACCATAGATAAGGTAAGATAGGCACGGTACGGTAGACATCACAAGAGTCGGCGATGAACAGCCAAGCATATGCGATGGATCCCCAGAAAATCACGAAGGGGGGGATGTTTGACACTGCCAGAAAACTGGGGTAGCATATTTGCTTGTGATTCTGTGTGTATATGCGGTATTATAGGAGGTAAAGAGTCACTACTGTATTGAATGCGGAGGATGTGGTATTCATCGACAGAGTCACCAAAGCGAGCGTGATTTCAACCATGTTACACATACAAAACTCACCTTCATCTAGAGGCAGTCTCTTCGCCGGTGCAGTGTGTATACCTCTATCACACACATATGTCAAAAAAGAAAAACATCCCACATGTAATAGCCTTTGCAGCAAAGGGAAAAAACCCTACACACAGTATATATGTATATATGCATTCCCGCTCTCCCGGAAACCAGTAAGCTGATGTAATGCACAAACGGATCTACCTAAAGGCGATAGACAAGCTACTTACCTAAGGTATGCAATGCTTATTGAAAGACAATGCCACCGTACAAGCGAGCGAACAAAGAATCCCAACTCGTCTGCCTTCTGCCACACCACATCCCTTCTCAGCTTGATATTACTGTCTATCCTCTACCAAAAGCACCTACTCGATAGAGCGCAAGCAGCACAATCACATGCCGCACACACGTGTGAACAGCTCAACAGAAAACAGACAAATGAACGACTCAGGCGAGAAGCAGTGCAGTGCAGCGCAGCGCAGTGCAGGTGAAACATGGCATATCAGGAGCCATTATTGTCCAGCGTGGGATATATCGGGTGGAAATATATGCGTCCACCAATTAGACTTGGACAGAGAAACGCGAAATTATATCCGTGTTTGGGACACTCACGTGTACGGCCTCGCTGATTACCTCTGATGAAAGAATTGAGCGATCGATTGATGGCTGTGTCTTGGATCATTATGCGAGCGGCGGGAGGGACTAACGCTTGTCTTCGCATACGCGAGGAGAATATGGGTTGCTTTAGTGGAGGGGTGCTGTTGTTGCTGTCACTTGTGCGACTTGTGAGCGGCGTGAGTAATTCATCTGTCGAAAGGGACAGGGTTGCCCTATGGTCTCGACCTGGGGACCGTTTGCAGCAAGTTTTTCTGATGGGTTGTCACAAAACACTTTCATGATGTTCCACTTGCATTCGCAGAAGTACAGGGTGAGGTTGACTGAGGAAAAGAAGATACAAAAATGCAAAAAAGAACACATGTCGAAGGTGATAAGACACATGGAATTGAACCACACCTGATTTGAACAGGTAACCTTCTGGACTGGAATCAGACGCGCTACCATTGCGCCAGCGGTCCCAATTCGATAAAGTTTCAGCTTGCTTCTTGGTATATAAAGTGTGAGAACAGAAGCTAGGCTGTGGAGCTGTGCCGGATTAACTGTCGCCGGAGAGCTTCGAAAGGGACAGGGACACGGTAGGCACCACGCGTCTCTCGGAGCGATCACCCTGTAGATTATCACCACGCGGAATACCTTGCTCTATAGCTCCCGTACAAGATAACTCTCAGGCACACACTTTGATTCATTCAATCAGTGGACATATTGTCGCAATAGCTGGACCGTTCCATACCCTCGACTCCGTTGCAGCATAAACCATCATGGCAGCAATGATGCCTAGTGGATCTGGGTCAGGGAACCCTGCGCACTACGATCCCTACGACAATGACGCCGACCTCATTGACCCAGATGATGGTGAGTTTCGTTGAGCTCTTATAGTCGTCTGAAAAGATTTCCGTCTGAATCAAGCTCAGCAACCCTCGATGACCTGGACCCCATCACCAGCTCCGACCGAGCTCCTCTCACTGGCAACCTTCAACCACAAGACCAACAGCGCATCCAGCAATCGCAGTCATATCTCAACTCAGCCGTGGGCGGAGAGGACCGGCGCGCGCCCTCGAATACGATCGATGAGACGGTGTGGACGACACTGAAACGGGACTTGCTGGCTGTGTGGGAGAAGATGCGCCAGGTCCTATATCCCAAATACCTGCTCGGCGGCGTCATGGAAAGAGGAGGTGGCATCGGGGGAGCAGAGAGACAGGAGGGAGATGCGGCAGGTGGTCTTCGAGGTCTTGTGGGGAGATGGCCATCGGACCTGCCACAGGTGCTACTCGAGCAAGGTGGCATGAGCGAGGGCTTGAGGGATTGGGATCTATGGTGAGAAAGAAGTCAAGCTCGGAAAGTGTGACGAGAGAAAGACTAACGGCATGGCAGGGGTCCCTTACTATTCTGCCTCTTACTGAGTTTCTTCTTGAGCCGAGGAGCGCAGGACACGCAAAAGAGTCTCGTCTTTTCCGGCGTCTTCACTATGGTCTGGCTCGGTGAAGCTGTCGTCACTCTTCAGATCAAGCTGCTTGGCGGAAACATGTCGGTCGATTCCATAGCTCGAGATGCGCAGTTGGACATGAAAGCTAACGTGATGCAGTTCCTTCTTCCAATCTGTCTGCATCATCGGCTACACGCTCTTCCCGCTCGTCATCGCATCGATCCTCAGTGCAGTCGGACTTCCCATGGTGGCGCGCATACCCGTCTATATCGTCCTTGCATTCTGGTCCGTGGCGGCAGGAGTCAGCATTCTCGGAGGATCAGGGGTTGTCAAGAACCGCGTGTTCCTGGCAATGTTCCCGTTGTTTCTGTTCTACACGGCGCTGACCGCACTTTGCTTCATCAGCTAGATGGACGAGAAAGACGGGGCATGACGGTCGTGCTGATATACCCGCCCCTGGCGTAGCAGGTTCTGGCCGAGGCAAGGTGTCGTCTTTGATAAGACCAAAAAAATGGGACCTTAGACAAGATAGCAGATTAGAATGACTTTTTGTAGTCACCGATGGATTCGATGCATACATCACCACGGGGTATTTGATGTCACTGGGAACTTGCGATTTCAGCACACAGCTGTAGTGAGACCCCAGATCTGGTAGGGTACAGATGCATTTATATGTATATATCGCACAACTTCTATATCAACACTACTTACGACTAACGACTATGATCGTGACTGAGCGTATTGGTTGCAGCATGATATACGGGTGGTGATACGGCAGCCTCCTGCAGTCAGTTGCAGTGGGGTAACTTCCACTTGTACACACCAAAGCAAAGCCGTACAACCTGAATCGGAACCACGAATTGCTCTCTTTTCTCCCTTTCTCTTCCATCTGACAACGTCCACGCTGGCCCGACTCACCCTGCAGCTGCAGTATTCGATCGCCATTCCGCATCCCAAAACATTCATAGCGCTCCTACCGCGTAGAGCAAAGCTATCGACGGGACAAAGCTGTTCAGAGTGTCGTTCCTCCCGTCACTGTCGCTGTCGCCAGTCGGCCACCAAGAGAGATCGTCATCCGACGTGCAATAGCAGTCTCTCCGCTGCGTCAAGCTTGTAAACACACAGAGCAAGCACAAGTGCAGCAAAATCCCACCACAACAACATCAGCATTGATCACGGACGACGGGGTCTGTTCATCATGTCGTCGTCGCCCCGTGCTGCTTCAGACACGGAAAACCACGAGAAGCCCGTCAGGGAAAAGCTTCGCAACGCGTCCATTTCAGCTGCAAGCACGCTCAACACCATGGCCGAATCCACCTCTGAGACTGCCGCTGCTCCTGCCATTGTCGACGACGACGCCAGAGACTCAGCGCAGCCCGGGACGACTCCTGCAGCCGACATGACCACCTCGGCCCCCAACGACAGCAGCTCTGCTCCCTCGACGGACACCAAGACCAGAGGAAGACCGTCGAGAAAGAGAAGCCACGAGGACATTGCCGACGAGAGCCAAGAGGAACCCGCCCCCAAGACCCGTCACGCACGCAAAAGATCACGCGAGGCCTACGACTCGGACGAGCCAGATCACTCCCAAGAGCGCACCTCCCTTGCTTCCGGAGACAACGCGGCTGCCAGGTCTTCATCGACGGCGAACAAGAGACCTGCCACTCCCGCAGACGACGAGGATGCTTCGTCACTCGCCGACAAGGTCGCCAGCCCCAGAACGAAGAAGAGCAGACCTGACGAGCCAGTGAACGGATCCGAGGAGAGTGCGCCTGCGTCAGAAGGACAAACAGAAGACGCGAAACCCACGCCCGCAGATTCGACTGAGTCGTCCAGCTTCACTAAGATCCCTCCCACGAGCGGCTTTGCCAATCCCTCGACTGCCTCGCCTTTCACTGCACTTGCCAGCAACAAATCTCCTACGAATGGAACCACGCCCTCTGCCTTCGAGTCTTCATCCTTTGCCAGGCTCGCTTCGTCATCCACCTCGGGCTTCGCTTCTCTGGCTGGGAATGCCCCCAAGCTTTCATCCTTTGCGAGCGCCTCGCCGACACCTCCGCCCGCAACCGCCGCTGATTCCGGGAAGAGCGAACATGACAAACCCGCAGCTCAGACCTTCGGAGGCGCCTTGGGCGCATCTTCGCCCTTCACTGCTGCTGCAATCCAAGGGGCGACTCCTTCACCATTCGGATCCGCTGGCGCGTCCTCCTTCGGCCAAGCGGGCAAGACTGGCTTCGGCAGTGGGCTCGCTGGTGGATTTGGCGGACTCGGCAGCTCCAAACTCTCTTCGTTTGCGAGCAGTGCAACGCCAGCCTTCGCTGGAAGTGGCGCGCTCAAAGCAGCCAAGCCATTCGGCGCCCCTGCCGATGATGGCGAGGGTGACGAGGGACCAGGCGGTGACGCAGAGGAAGGAGGCGCTGGCGACGAGCCTAAGAATGATGCTGACAACGACGAGAAAGATGAACGTTTCTACGAACAAGACAGTAAGCCGACCGAGCTACCCCTGAGAACGGCTTCAATACTGACGAATCGCAGTTGAAACCGGCGAAGAGAACGAGACAACCGAATATACTTGTAGGGCGAAATTGTACAACTTTGTTAAGACCGAAGATGGTACCAAAAAGGAGTGGAAGGAACGTGGTCTCGGTGTCGTCCGTCTCAATGTCGCAAACCCAGGTCCCGAAAGTGGCGACACAGCACCGAAAGCGAGATTAGTGATGCGCGCCGATGGTAGTCACAGAGTCGTGCTGAACACGCCTGTTGTGAAGGGAGTCTCTTTTGGAACCGTCCAGGGAGAGGCTCCGGTCGGAGGTTACGTCTACTTCATGGGAAGCATCGATGGGAGTGCGAAACTCGAGCTGCTCCAGATGAAGGTGAGTCAGTGTCCTTTAAACACATTGAGCATCACTGATCAATTCTGCAGCTCCGTCCACAATTTGCACTTGAACTGTACGAAAGAATTGCAGATTTGCAAAAGGCTATGTGATGAATCACGGAATGAGACTTTGCAACAGAAACCTAGTAAACCAGCAGCGCGCAGCCGCAGCTCCCGTTGTAGTCTTCGCCTTTCCGCTTCTCTTCTATCAGGTCTCGAGAGCCTTCACCCTCCATATCGAGTGTCTTCGCACTGGTGTGAAGACACATTGACGATAATTTCTGGCCGCTTCGACCAAGTCCTCGAATTTCATATATAAATGCTCAGCAATGCTTGGAAGCGATACTGGCTTTGGAAGTAAACCTCCGAAGCGGCATGTTCTACATAGCATCTTGAGATTGCATAAAAACCCCCGAATCACCAATGACTTCTGGTTCTTCTTTTTTCCTTTGTAGGTCAGATTCTCATGTGCTGGGTTGCAAGGAGGTATATACCCGTCTATTCACGCCCATAGATCAAATTCAATTTAAAAGTCTTTCTGGAGGCTCGTGACTCCGCGTTGTGGGGAGACGCGCCAAAAACATTCCGTACCGAGTGAACTACATCATCGACAGCGACTCGCCACCCGACTTGTGCTGTGATTCTGTATATTGCAGTAGCAGACATTTGGATTTCATGTACTTGCTGATCAGATCATTCATCGAGTGTGAAGATAATATTCATTCCTTGAGTTTCTGAATTCGATTCCACGATTTGGACTGCCTAGAATAATACTTATACACAATTCAGTACGTCATTTAAACATCAGGCACACTTTTTCAATATCGTGCCACATAAATGTCTTGATCATGGTAAGATTGCAAGCAGCCACTGTGTCAAATCAAATCGTTCGCAAAAGGAAGAGAAAGTCTGCCGAAGGACCCAACAAGGATACGGATGGTTCGGTGCAATCAGAAGAGCAGACTGCTGCTGCAGACCAGACGAATAATGCAGACATCATTACGTCCACCAGCAGCACGACAGCCGTCCCGACCAAGACCCACGATGGAGGCAAGAAGCCGCGGAGGACGGCAAAGGCAGTCAAGCCGCCGTCGACTCTCCGGCAAGACTCGTCCAGCTTGATCGAGTCGTCAATACCATGGCCGGACCATTTCACAAAGCTCGGCCAGGTCCATCGAGCTCTGAACCTCGTGTACACTTTCTGCTGCACGCGCAAGCAATTGGCGACGACCTTCGAGACGATCAAAAGCGCCGTGCAGGGCCACATCGGCCGCGAGCTGAGCATCGAAGACGTAGCTAAGATCAAGACACTGCTGCCCCGCGCCATCCAGTTCGCGTATGTGGATGAGGCGGCTCTGCAGGTGAACCTCATGGGCGAGCCTGAGGCGCGGCAGAATATCCGAAACAAAGCGTACTTGATCCCTGCCGAGCCGAAAGAGAGCAGTGACCAGGACGGAGAGCAAAAGGAAGTGCTTCTGTTTGAATTCATCGACGGCGATCTGAAGAGACAGGTGCAGCATTCCAAAACGGGCGAGCCGACGAGGGCGACGAAAAAGCTCCGCGAGGAAGATCTCAAAATGCCGGTTTTCAGTCAGAAGCAGATGGTGAAGTTGATTGAGAAACGCAATATCAAATTCACTTCTGCTGTGAATGTGTGGCTCAACGAGTGTATGGAGGAAGGCGTTGATCCGGTGCAGAAGTTAGAGGACGAGCACAAGGCGTTTGTGCCGGAGCCATCTGATAGTAGAGCAGGCACACCCGCATCTGACTCGAAGAGGACGGGCATTATGCCGCCAAAATCAATCCCACGCGAGAGAAACAGTATCCCGGAGATCATCTCCGAGATCAAGACGCTGGAGTGGTATACAGGCCAGATCGTACCGGATGGCCATAGAGTTTTTGATCCCCAGCCACCGATTCACGGTCCCCTGAACTTTGAACTCAGCCAAAACCTCGTGAACGCTCTATATAACACGAGAGGGATAGAACAACTATACGCACATCAGGCCGAGGCAATCAACAACCTCTATGAAGGCCATAACGTCATCGTGTCCACATCTACCAGTTCCGGAAAATCGCTGATCTACCAGATTCCTGTCCTACACGAACTCGAAAAGGATATCAATACGCGAGCCATGTACATATTCCCTACAAAAGCACTCGCACAGGATCAGCGCCGGAGCTTGAAAGACATACTACATCTCATGCCTGGCCTGCAAGACCTGGTTGTCGATACTTTCGATGGCGACACGCCCATGCCGGACAGAAACATGATCAGAGACGAGGCACGTATCATATTCACCAATCCCGATATGCTGCACATAACCATTCTTCCGCAAGAAGAAAAGTGGCGGACGTTTCTTCAGAACCTCAAGTTTGTCGTCGTGGACGAATTGCACGTCTACAATGGACTTTTCGGCGCCCATGTTGCCCTCATCATGCGACGGCTAAGGCGCATATGCGCCGCAGTGGGAAACCGACATGTCAAGTTCATATCTTGCTCGGCAACTGTTGCGAATCCAGAGGAGCATATGACGACCATCTTCGGAGTTGATCAAGTGAAGCTCACAGATTTTGACGGAAGTCCTAGTGGACGTAAAGAGTTTCTGTGTTGGAACACTCCGTTCAAAGATCCAGCTGACCCTACGAGCGGAAGAGGAGACGCACTGGCCGAGAGCGCAAAGGTATTCTGTCAGCTGATATTGCGAGGTGTGAGAGTAATCGCGTTCTGCAGAGTCCGGAAACAATGCGAGATCCTGCTCGGCGCAGTCAAGACGGAGCTCACAAGTCTCGAGCGACCGGAAGTCATGGCCAGGGTCATGGCCTACAGAGGAGGCTACACACCTCAAGACAGACGACAAATCGAGAGGGAGATGTTTGATGGAAAGCTTGTCGGCATCGTGGCAACCAATGCTCTCGAGCTTGGAGTAGACATTGGATCACTAGACGCAGTGGTCACCGTCGGATTCCCCTACACGATCGCCAACCTCAGGCAGCAAAGTGGCAGAGCGGGACGCAGAAACAAAGACTCGCTGTCAGTTCTGATCGGAGACTGTTTTCCCACAGACCAATACTACATGGAAAACCCAGATGAGATCTTCACGAAACCAAACTGTGAGCTCCAGGTCGACCTGACCAACATGCTCGTGCTGGAAGGGCACATCCAATGCGCCGCACACGAGATGCCAATCCGGCCCGACGAGGACAAACCGTACTTTGGCAAGCTCCTGCCCGAGATAGCAGAGACACGGATGCGCAAGGACGATCTAGGCTTCTACCACACCCACGAGCGATTCCTACCGTACCCTTCGCGCTACGTAGCCATTCGCGACACGGAAGACGACCACTTCGCCATCGTCGACGTCTCGAACGGGCGCAACGTCGTGCTCGAAGAACTCGAAGCCTCACGCGCCTTCTTCACCATCTACGAAGGCGGCATCTTCCTGCACCAAGGGCACAAATACCTCGTCAAAGAAATGTCAGTCGACAGCAAACTCGCCAAAGTCGAGCGCGTCAACGTAGAGTGGACGACGCAGCAACGCGACTTCACAGACATCGACCCGGTAGAAACAGAAGCCATCCGGCGCATCCCCAAGTCTCTCTCGCGCGCCTTCTACGGCAGCATCCGCATCAAACAAGTCGTCTTCGGCTTTTTCAAAGTCGACAAGCGGCGGCGCATCCTCGACGCAGTGCAAGTCGACAACCCGCCCATAACAATCATGTCCAAAGGCATGTGGCTCGACGTGCCCAAGCGCGCCCTTGAGATCCTGGCCTCGCGCCGCCTCAACGTCGCCGGCTCCATCCACGCCGCAGAACACGCCCTCATGTCCCTGATGCCCAACTTCGTCATCTCCACGCCCGGCGACGTGCGCACGGAATGCAAGAACGCGCTCAAGGAATTCGCGCAGAAGGAAACCCATCGCAAGCGGCCCGCGCGCCTGACCTTCTACGACGCCAAAGGCGGCGCCTCCGGAAGCGGCATATCGACCAAGGCCTTCGAGTTCGTGGACCTCTTGCTGCATCAGGCTGTGCGCAGAGTCGAGGCGTGTCATTGCGAGGAAGGGTGTTTGGAGTGCTGCTGTGACGAGCGCTGCAAGGAGGCGAATATGGTCATGTCCAAGGCGGGCGCCGAGGTTATTCTCAAGACGCTGTTGAATCAGGATATTGATGTTGAGAGTTTGCCGTGGGGCCCGGAGGACGAGAGGTGTCCTGCGGGTATTGAGACTGTTGTTGTCGCTGAGGAGGTCAGGCCTGCTAGGGGTAGGGTGATCGAGGAGGTCATGGTCAAGAGGGAGAGTGGAGGACGAGTGGTTGGTATGGTCACTGTGGGACGTGTGGGAGGAGAAGGAGCTGGAGCTGACGATGATGATAATGACGGTGTTGAGGAGGTCAGGATCAAAGAAGAGGTTGTTGACTAAGTGGTCGGACCCTTGTAGATATTGCGCACATTTATTCCTCCCTTGCTACTCCTCCATCTCTTCTTTAGACAGATGATTATACCAAGACAAATCTAGAACTTGTCACGTCTACCATCCATCCCTTTTTAGTTTCGTTCAGTCCTCTAACTCCACGAAAAGAAGAACTAGACCAAGAATCCGAAAAGACCAACCCAATTCCACAGCCCTTACCCCCAACCCCCTCTTTTTGTTTCTCTTCTATCTACATCTTCTTCCTATACAGCTCCCCACCACAGCCCCTAAGTCTCGCAGCCGCCTGCTCAGGCGTGATATCCCTCTGCGGCTCAGCCATCATCTCGTAGCCGACCAGGAACTTGCGCACCGTGGCGCTGCGGAGCAGAGGAGGGTAGAAATGCATGTGGAAGTGAGAGGACTCGATTTCTTCCGGGGTGCCAGACAGCGGCGCTTGGTGGATGCCCATGCCTGAAGAACAGTCAGTGGATTTTCATTTCTAAGAGCGTTGAATAGAAGGGTAAAAGAGGAAAAAGGGGTGGCTGTGGTTCACTCACTGTATGGGAAATGCGTCTCGAAGAGATTATCATATCTCCTCGTGACATCAGCAATAGCCTCTGCGAGATGCAGCCTCTCCTCATCACTGAAATCGACGAGCGACCTCTTGTGCGTCTTGGCGACGATCATGGTCTCGAACGGCCACGTCGCCCACCACGGACACACGGCGAGGAAAGTGGCGTTCTCGGAGACGACGCGCTCTTGCTTCGAGGCTTCGAGGTTCGCGTAGTCGACCAGCATGTGCTTTCCTCCGTGCTCACTCCTGTACTTTTGCAGGTTCTGCAGCTCGAGAGATGGCTCTTCGGGCAGACCGGTGCATGTCCACACTTGACCATGGGGATGCGGGTTCGAACACCCCATGGCCGCGCCTTTGTTCTCGAAGATTTGCATATATCTGTATTGGGCGTTTGGCTTTGCAATGTCCGTGTCGTTTCCGGATGGCGGCATCGTAGTCGACCATGCCAGAGAGGCAAGAGGAGAATGCGGATCCAAGTGAGCAGAGTAGATGCGTGTCCAGGCTTGAATGACAGGCAGGATATCGGCAGGAGGTAGATCGGCCAGGGTCAGGTTGTGGGCAGGCGAAAATGTCAAGACGTAGCATTTGCCAGTGACGGGCTCGGCACGCAATAGAGAGCTGGACAACTCATCGCTGTTGGATGCACCGTCGTACTCGGCTTGCTCTTCCTTGACTGCGCTGTAGTCGTTGACAAAGACAAAAGTGCTGTCGTATTTGGGATTCTCATCTCCTTGGGCTCGCTTGTTGCCGGGGCAGAGATAGCACTGCACGGAGAGACGGGTTCAGCTTGCGGAATCATGACGAGCTGAGATGTGGCACGGGACAAGAAAACAGAAATGAGCAAAGAGATAGAGAGATGAAGCAGAAGGAGATAGATTGTTTCATACAGATGGGTCATACGCAGGGAGGGTCGTCCTCGATGCACCTTCCTGCTGTCCTAATGTCGCAAATGGTCAATTACCACTCGACAACCCAAAAAACCGGGAAATGCTCGACAGAACCGGAAAACATTTATAGCTCCTTTAGTCTGGCAAAGCACACTCACCTTGCCATGGTCGCTTGGTTCTATGGGGAGAAACAAGTATCCAACTTCCCCGCAGTGGGTTGAAGCGGCGATGAGAAATGTCGTCAAGGATAGCGTCCGGCATGTTTTCCTGTCGCTGTCAAATCTGGACGATTGCTTGCTGTGGTTTAGCAAATAGTGATAGAAGCAATACTCAGTCTTACAAAAGTCGAGAACTCGTCGCTTCACTCGCACCAAATCCTACCACAAAGGAGCAGGACAATAATTTTCCCACCATGTCCCCCTCATTGCTGCTCACCTGTCCTTCCTCTTTCGTCACTCGCGTTGGCGGGGCATGCGGGCAGAGCTGGGGCAAGCGATCGTCCGTTATTCGCTCATCATTCGCGACCCTACCCTAATCACTAATCACCTGCACTTTGGCCCTTACACTTGCTTGCCTACCGAAAGATTTCTCCGCCAGGCGACCGGCCATGTCCGCCATTGCAAATTCCTACTGTACGCCCTGTCCACTGCCTCCTTAGCACGCGTCTGCTGCTGTACCGGACTGTATGCCCTGGATAAAGCTGCGGCTAAGTGCGTTACAATTCTCTGGTTCGGTGAATTCGAATCATCACATGGTCCATGTCACTATTGGACGCCCAGGTATTGAACACCGTACAAGCTGCAGCATGTCGTCGTGTGAAAGAGCCATCCCTACCACGACTATGATGCGTAGGTGTGCATCGTTTTCTCTCTCTTGTTGACCTCGAGTCGGAGTATACTCTATGTCTGGACTATGCTGGCTTCCGAGCTCGAGTTTCCGTTTGTGATAATCTTCGCCACCAGGCTAAAATGGAGTCTTGCCCATGCGCACAATTGCACGACACACAATCTATGATCCGGTCGATCCCGTAGAAAGTCGGTTCGACAGCAACATCAGTCCGCGCCTGAATCTTGACCATCAAAGAGGTCCTTGCGCCGCATATGAAGCACAGCCCGTGAGAGTATTATGGACCGTTATGTAGGTAGGTAGGGTTGTCGATGATCCATGGCAACCAAGTTCACAAATCCGGCTTGCATGGCTGCTGTCGCTCCTCGAGTTACGGCCGAAAATTTGCATAACTGGAGAAGTTCATAGTGTTTGCTTCACTATTATCTACACGACGCTGTGTTGGCGTTCGGAAATAAACTTTACAGCCAAGCAGTGTCTATAAGTGTAATGGCTTGCAACTACCTGTACGAGTAAGGTATGGTACATACTAACGACACGGAATTTTGAGTTGGTGGCCGACGGTCCGACACTTGGACACTGGCGCGGCTAATTGCGGCCTTATGGCGTTCGGAGCACTAAATTACCTCATCAGGGCAACAGCTGCCCTAATTGTTGCTGGACGGATAAATCGAATTGCGCCATGTTGGTTTGTTGCCCGCAGCTGTCGTGAAGGTCGTACAAAGCGAGCCGGCGAAATGCGTCTCTGACGTCAATCGGCAGTGATAAGACGCACAAGTAAATAGGTACTGTCCTGTGTGAATCAGTAAATTCTTACCAAGTGAGGTTGCACCAGCGTAGCAGATGCCGACGACGAAGACAGGGAACCGCTGCCAGCAAATCGTCAAGAAAATATGTCTGACCAGTGTGATAATAGAGTAGCTAACAAACTCGCATGTGCAGCTGTTCTCACATGCTGCTGCTGCAATCAACTTATGTTCTATGCATATACCTTTGTGGTTTGCACAAGTATCGGACAAGACTTTCATATCCAGGTCAGACTTTGTTAGACTCCCGCCAAGCTAAGCCACCGACGGAAGTCCAAGAGCCGATCCGGATAAAACTGCCCGCTTCCGCGTCGGCAGAACCAAGCGAGCTCAGAATGACACCCTGCATACCAGACTTTTTAGACTGTAACTCCGCGACGTGTCACGTTGTTGTATCAGGGCATAGCTTCCGTGAACGGTATCTCGAGTCGGCTTGTAGACCCTGTGGCCGCGGCCGACTCCGTGGCGGTTTTCTTTTGGGCATAAGCGTCGGTCATACAACGGGCCTGTCAAGTCGGTTGGACTAGCTGTCGCTTAGGTTTGTTGAGAGACAGGGCAAAGGCCAGAAGATATCCAAAGAGAGGCATCCTTCTAGCTGGTCAGGTGCGAACGCGATGGACGTGCTTTTATGCCGCGCGACTTACGCCGCCGAAGAGCCAGGTTCGCAGACTCGTGCTCGAACGATGGATACCAACGCTTGCAAACTCCCTTCCAGTGGTGACGGCGCCTTGGGAGTCAGTCGGGTATAGAAGTCTTGTCAACAGACAATACAAACATGAAGTGCGGCAGATGGTAGTCGTGGAGGATACGATAACCATGACTCGAGCTCTGCATGAGATTACCTCATCTTTGGCAACACATATCAGCGATTAAACCGTGATTCCGAGATCTGGAAAGAACACCGATCAATCGCAAGACCTTGGCTACACTATACATGCTTGTGCTTATTAGTCCGGAGGTACGGTATTGTATGTGCGACCCCCAGTCGCATGGACGCCAGGCAGACAATCAGGACTGTGCGGCACACGCTGACTCAGTCTCAAAGTACCAAGTCCGCACGAGTCACACGAGCTCGCAGACGCTTTTACGCTTTTGCTGTGATCGAATACAGTAGAGCACCGCTCGTGAGATTTCTCTGCAACGTCGTGAGTTTCGTGAACATTGCAGAGTACGACATGGCCTCCGGAAGTTTATGCGAGATTCTGATCGTTTCCTTTCTTGCTCCGATCGCCTGAGAATGAATGTGATCCAGCAGACTCGTTATCGGTGTGCCATAGCATAATGAAATATACCTCCAATTAGAAACTTGATGATCAAAATGACAGTCCTCGTATCCGAGAATGGAAAGAGGCTGTGGTGCTGAATTTGTACCTGCTTGCCTGTATTGTAGTCCCTGCATAGTTGGGCTTGATGCCCGCCGCAAACCATAGGTACAGTCGCGATCGTGGCGCCAGAGATCCGTGGCATTGTCGCCACGAAGATCATCTCGGGACATAGTGCGAAAGCATCATTACGGTATCGACGAATCGAGGCGACCTGTTAAGAATTACTCCGGACCTTCATCACGGTAGTGGTGTGTCAACAGAGGTTAGCCTGCACAGCTGGTGCAGCATGTGCGTAAGGATTAGCTATGCACATCACTGCCGTATGCGTGAATTTCTCGGGAGAACCAGAGAAGGGGTTTGGGACTAGCGAAGGTCAGAACGTTGCAGCAACGCAGGATAACGCCGCCATCTTTTATCTGATTCGGCAGAGGAAGAAGGCTTCTGAGGTGACGTTGCTGCGCTCAACGTCGACCGTCTGCGACTCAGCGAGGCAAGCGTGATTTCTTCACGCCGATTTACGCCCTTGTCTCGTTCCGGCGGGCATTTCATCATTTGACAGACCACCGGTTGCAAGAATTGTGCCTTGTCACCTCGAAAAGAATTCGCTCGTCCGTTGTAATACTATTCTTCGCATTCCAAAGATACCGTCACTACTCGAAATCTGCGTTTCTCCATTGTTTTCCCCTTCTCGCAGCCCGTCATCCAGTCATAGACCCTCGTCGCTCCATCTGACACCGATCCACCACTTGCGGGTTCTTGTGGGTCCCGCCTATCAGCCGCCGCCGCCGCCTGTCACGACATCCCGGCATTATCTATCTATACGAACATAGTGCATAACAGCCGCGCTGTCTCGTCAAGACACACAGTAGTATTGTCAGAAAAGGGCATAGATATTGACCTTGACCAAACTGAGACCCTCCGTGTCACGGTAAGGCACTTGACAAGGACAATTGGCGGATCGGAAAACGTCTATTGTCTCTCTCACTGTCGCTCAGATCTGCTGTTCTCACATCTGCAAGTCTGCACTTCACAGCATCGGCGACGTCGGACGGATCAGCCAAGGATCCGAACAAAATTTGTGAGAAGCTCAAGGGAGTCTAGTTGCACGCTGGTTGACTTCAAGGTTGGATCTTGCCAGTCTCAGTCTCGCTCTGCACGCACGCACTTGCCCTCGCTATTACTGCACTTACCCTCGAGTGCCCACTTCTTTCCAATACTGTCCCTACCGCGCGTTTGGAGTCTACCGTCGTCTTGTCTTCCTTGAGTGTGTGTGTCTCGCCCTCTCGCATCTCGTCAAGCTCCTGGTGAGCCAAAAATTCATATTTTATTATACCTCGGCGGCTTCCATCACTCTGAAAGAGAAATTAGCTTTTTTTCTTCGCTGTTCCACTTTACCCGCGCGTACCCGCTGATGATATCGGCACGATAGAGATTATTCTACCCTCTCTTTCCCCACTACGGCCACAGACGTCAACACCTCCGGAGATCTCGACCTCTCCATCGCTATTGTCAGCCATGGATAGTCAGTACCAGCCGGGTAGCTACATGCCCATGACCTCAACAAGTCAACAAGGCCAATACGCGCCTTTTCCCGCGTATTCATCCCACCACCATCATCACCACCACCATCAGCAGCAGCAGCAGCAGCAGCAGCACCCGCATCCGCAGCAACAACAACCTTCGCAGCAGCAGCAGTCGTCGCAACCGCCGCCCTCGCAGCAACAGTCCCAGCAACAGCAACAACAACAGCAGGAAGCTGCGCGAGAGAACTCTACCCTGCCGCCTCTTCACACCCAGGCTGGCGGTTTCAATCAACTCCCCTCCCTTTATAGTGGCAGTGGGAGCCACCCTCACACGCCAACTAATGCGTCGACCCCAGCCACTTCATCTATGCCCTCAAGCACTCTCCACTCCTTCTCCCACCACTCGTCGCCTGCAACAAGCGGATCAATGCTACCACCCTCGTCCTCCTATGCGCCTTATTCGACGACACAGCCTGGTATGTCTGCTGCTGCCACCACGACTGCCACGAGCGGATCGGCATTGGCGCCCACGCCTGCGCAAAACCGGCTCCCGGATCTGCGGCCAATCATGCCCCAAGCTAGCTACAACAGCTCTCTGTCCGGTCTGCCCAGCTTCGGAGCATCGTCAGGACTCGCGTCCGGTCAGTCATATATGGCTAGTCAGGACCCCGAGCCCACGCACGTCGTAGGCTCACAAGGCAGACGAGGAATACTGCCCAGCGCACCTGGTCGCGCAGCTGCGCCCACGGCTGGAACCACTGCTGCTTCTACCAAATCAATGATTCCAGCAAAGGACGCTGACGGCAAATTTCCTTGCCCTCACTGCAACAAGACGTACCTTCATGCTAAGCATCTGAAGAGACATCTTCTGAGACGTGAGTCCTTTCAACTTGTATTCCCAGACTTTGGACATTTTGACTAATCCGCGCAGATACTGGAGACCGACCTTACATGTGTCACCTGTGCAAGGATACATTCTCCCGCAGTGATATCTTGAAGAGACATTTCCAGAAGTGCTCCATCAGGCGTGGCAATCCTACTGGCGCTAATCACCTCGCGCACCAGCGCAGGAATACGAACTCGAACAGACTGTCTGTCAGCAGCACTGAACCAATCGGACTCGCGAACATCCCGGAAGTTGCTGGCCAACCGTACACAAATGGCACCAGCATCAATGGTGTCCAGAGCAGTCCCACCGTCAATGGCGATCATTCCTCATACGCTTCCAGTGTCGCCTCCATGTCGGGCCGATCGACACGCGCCAACAGCCTGATCCATCCTGGTGCCATGAACGGTGAGAACAGACACAGCTTATCAGGTATGAATAATTCAGCCTTAGTCTCAGGTGCGCCTAATGGTGAACGCATCCCGACTTCCGCGGCCGGTTTTGGCAGCAGCATTTCATCCTACGGAATGCGGCCCCATTCAATCTCCAATCCAATGCCTCCATCCTACACTTTCAGCGGCCTAGGGTCCCACGTGTCTAGCGGAGGTTCTTACCCATCTTATGTCAAAGCCGAGGATCATGCCCCAAATGGATATACTCATCAAGCACCTCCAATCCAGGACAGCCGAAGCCAGGCGAACGGAGTAGGGCCTGACTGGTCTTCCATGTTTGCACCTAACGGTCAGGACGGGTTTATGACCCAGTCGCAGCAGGCGGCCTCGCACGCTCCGGTCAAGGCTGAAGCCGCGATGGATGGGCAGAATTTCAACGGACATGCTGAAGGCAACAATGAGAATTTCTTCAGTGGTCTATATTCAAATCCGTCGACTTTCGGCGAAGATTCAGGTGCGCATCACCTGTCTGGTTTTTCCAACTGGAACATGGACCTCCTGCAAAGCGATCCTTTGCAGAGCAAGGCAAATGCATTGCTGACATACGTCTTCTCAAACAGAACATCATCAAGCGATGACGCTAGCGACGAGATGAAGCGCTGCTTGACTGTTGACAACATCAAGCATTTCATCGAGCAGTTCACCAGCTTTCAGGGGCATTGGCCACTCATCCACATGCCGACCTTCGACATATTCAAAGCAAATGAGAGTCTCGTGTTGGCCATTATCTGCATCGGTGCTGTTTACTCGGAGAAGCGCGACGTATATCAAGTGCGAAAGATGATGGAGCTGGTCAACGAGGCGGTCAAAACCTCGTCAAGGGTGTATATGGTCACATCAGGGCTGGTGAGCGAAGGGGAAAGCCCCCTAGGGACGTTGCAGTCGGATCTCGAAGAATTTCAAGCATGTTCCTTGCTTATCACTCTTTTTGTATGGCATGGCAATCCGGCGCAGCGTGCACTTGCACGGCAAGAGTTTGGGCAGATCGTGGCCATTAGTCGCCGCATGGGACTTACCGAACCCGCACCCCCTGGACATCCATCGTATAGCTCGTTACACCACCCTGGGCAGATACTGCAAGGCGCCATTCCATCGTGGAACTGGTTGTCTTGGGTCGTCCAGGAGACCCGCAGCAGGATCATGTTCTCCATAGTCCTGCTTGACGCCGCCTTGGTAATGTTTTTCAACACCCAGCCACATGTCGATCACCTTGAGATCCGGTTGCCGTTGCCCGCAGACGACGCTGCTTGGGATGCAAAATCCAGTGAGGAATGTCGAGATGTTATTGGTCTGATGGGCTCAAGCGCACAATTTGGGAACGTCAGTGGCAGTCAACGACTTCGACAACCTGACATGAGATCTGCAATGCGCTCGCTTATGGACCCGACATACACCTTCCAGCCTCGGTCCACGAACGCATACTCCAAGTTCATTCTCATCCACGCGCTGAACGTGCAAGCCTGTAAAGTTCAGCGTGCCAATGTGTCGGTCAGCCATAACCCAGCTGGTGTTCTTGGGTCCTTGTCTGCAGCGTCAAGCGGACCCAACACGCCACTGGCTCAGCACGATTGGATCGCACAAGACGGGTCAGGCAGCAGTGGGACCGCTACACCGCCAGAGATCACAGTGGCGCAGAACACTCACACTCATAATCTTCTCAAGACCATTCACCTAGCCATGAGCAAATGGAAGACGATGTGGGATGTGGACATAAACATTCAATACCCGCCACATACCGTCGAGCAACGCTTCGGATTTTCCAGAGACGGCATCCATTTCTATTATCTTGGCCAATCATTCATGCGCTCTACCAAGGCTTCTGATTGGACCGCGCCCCCCGACGTCCGTTTCATGCAGGTCATGACTTTGCTGAAAAAGATCAAAGGTTTCGTGGTGAATGACAATTACCAAAATGGACAAGACACTGGCTCGATCGGTAAGATTGACGATACATACGGTATCGGCGATCTCACCCTGGACATGAAACTTCTTTTTCGACCGCTCGGTAGCAACGACTCTCCCGTGGTAGGCCTCCGCACCGATATCCTTTGAACTGCACCTCATCCAACTGTGTGCCACGAACGCGCCCCCGCCCCTGCTCGATGCAGGACTTACGATGTGTATCAACAATCAAGCGACTTCAATTCTCGCACATAGCTTATCGCTACATTTTACTTCTTTTCACAACTTACAAAAAGTTTCCCGGCCCTGGAATTCACATGGCTGGGTGTTCTTCAAAATAGCTTCATGGCCCGAATGAACATGACATGCATGGCGGGCTCTATCGTTTCAGAAAATGGGGAATTACTGGCGTTATTGTTACACGGAAAGGTGAACATAAAGAAAACAAAACATAGATTTCTGGGGAGTGGGCAAAAAAGAATCGGATGGCAATGAAGTCATGAGCCTTTTCTTTTACTGTTAATTGCTTTTCAAAACATCTGAATGCTGCATCTGCTGGCGTCTTTTGTTTTGTTCGATCCTTCGTCATCTGCTTCTATACTTGCAAACCCGCTCCTTCACAGGTGTGCAAGTAAGTCTAGCAGGGCTTCATATACAATTCTAGCCGAACACTGCGTCTAATTTCTCAGTCAGCACTAGACTGAGAACATGAATTGTCAAATCATTAGACGCGCGTTTGTGCTTTCAAGATGAGTTTTTCGGCCAACAGCTCGACCGCATTGAAGATGAGAATTTTGCTAGATATGTAGATAGCTCAACAAGTCCAAAACCAATATTGAAGTTCAATTCATCTCATCTCGACACACGTATTCTCCTGCTCTGATGTAAAGCATGACCTAATGATATCGGCACATTGAACGTTGATGTGGTTGAGTTCTGTTCCGGGAGGCATTTTGTGGTAGTTCTGACTCGAATGCACTGAATGAGGACGTGATCATGTAATTACCTTATATTTCACAATACCCAAGGACATCCCGTACGAAGCCCAAGATGGGATCGAAGGTACCCGCCCAAAATGCATAGGGGCGTGCGCGCGGACATGCATGAGGTACCTTACCATGTACGGTACATGCATCGAAACGTCCCTTACAAAGCTTGTCTTGAACCACCTTCCTTGCATCTTTATCGAAACTACCGAACAAGGAACCTGCCGTCAACAATACTTGTTCACAGGAAAAAAAAACCTTTCTTCGTTGATTTCACGACATCGGATTTACCATTTTGTCAAGCAGACCAGATACTTGCCGCAGGGCACAAAAAGGGTATCATACAGCCTATACATGCCATGCCATCAATTTTCAGTGCCCGATGGGCTGACCTTTACCTACGACAAGCCTACACCTCTCTTTCTGGCCTTTTGAATCTCCCGCACTTGGTGTTGATGGTACCCGACCGAAGTCTGACAGACTGGGGAAACCAGCAGGTATTTTGGCAACTTACAAGATCTTAGCGGAGTGGATGTTCCTGAACATCCGCGATTTTCGCTCATTTTCGTCATATGCCTGCATAGTGTGAGTGCTGAGATGAGGTATAGGGGGATACCCCATAAACGCCGCTGGTTGTAGCTGCAACGAACTCATACACGGCCAATTGCGGCTTGCAACGAGCTTATAGGTAAGTGGCTGTGTTCTACAAATAGAGCCACAGCCAATCGCAAGGAAGGTAAGTCTAATATAGGCATGAGAAAAGTCGTTCATCGCGAGTCACCGAAAAGATGTACTTTTCTCTGGACGCATATATGCCTTCTCTTCTCTTCTCTCTTCTCTTCTCCCATCTCTCATCTCATCATCCATCAAGGCATACTTGAACTTCATTCGATTGCATCCAAACAGCCAAGAACAGCATATCTTGATCTCTACTCGCACTCCCACGTCTTCGCTTCGAAAGGGTGATACCACTTGGTCTCATTGTGATTACAGAACACTTTGCATCAGACAATTCAAACAAGAGCCTCAGTCGAATTGACAAGAATCAACGACTATATTCTGGACATCAATCAGAGAATCAAGTCTGTCTCACTCAGCAAGCGCAAGATAAGAGGGCAAGGCCGTGTACTAGATCCAAGGGAGCAACAACGGCCGGCACAAGCACAAGCATCAAAATTCAAGTTCGAGGTCAAAAACCAAAATGCCATCTCAATCAAACACTCGCCCTTCTGCCATCAGAAGCATGGCACCACCAGCAGCATCATCAAATGCTATGAACCACGCATGGCTGCCGCAAGATGCCATGCAACAACTGCGTCAAAGACAAGCACAAATCGCTACTCAAGAAATGTCAAACTCCCGCCTCATCAACAATGACGGAGTGATGACAACAGCGCCATCAGCAGCTGCTACAAATCAATCATGTCTATCACACAATGCTACGCTGCAACAGCGCCGAATACAAGCACAAATCAACATGCAACACATGCCAGCGACTCGCCCATCTGCCAACAGAAGAGTGGCAGCCTTGTTAGCAGCAGCATCAGCATCGGCAGATGCTACAAGTCAAGCAAGCCTGCTACGCAATGCCACGCTCCAAGAGCGACAACGACAAGCCCGCATCGTTCGTGCCGCAACCAAAAGAACATGGCAGCCAAAGAGTGGCGACTTAACCACTCTTGCCTCAACGCGAGCAAGAGCCTCTGGAGGGCTAGACAGAGCACACTCATCAGCATTACTCCCTGCTGCTCCTCTGCCCTCCAGTCCTCCTCCTCGTTATTCTCATTTTCCCAGCCAGGCCTCAGAGATCCAAGGACCTCGTCAAGTCAATCATGGCCTGGCAACATCATCAGCACGCGCCTTCGCTCAAGTCGGCGAAGAAGAACACACTGGAGGAAACGAAGACATCCTACCAGAATACACCACCCATGACCCGAGAAATCCACCTCTCAATTGTCTAGTCTTCGTCTCTGGAACCAAGCCAGAATTTCGGGTGGCGATCAGATTGACCAACCGACCTGTCCTGCCCGCGTACAACGATACACGTCACGGCAGCAAGTCCACAACCACAACATCAACAGCTCCATATCGAGCTCAGACAACAACGCAAGGAGGACAAGGCGTGGAACAGGAAGGTCTAGGAGCTGCGATTTCATCCATCACCCTTCCAGCCTGCAAAGACCGTTCGATGACCAGCGCGGAGGCAAGACTATCATGCGGCTATGAATTCGACGATCTCGTGGGGGAGATCCAGAAGATACTTCAAAAGCGCTTTGGCTCTCTGCTGAATGCCGCTGCTCCCACACCTACGTCCCAAGTACCAGACAGAAAGGGAAGGATGACGGGCCTGATGAGCAAGAAGCGGCCGACGGAAAGGAAGAGGAAATTTGTCGCGCAGTGCGACATTCACGTGCGCTTTTATCATCGCAGGAGCGACCGCTTTGTGAGCTCGGTTCTGACCGGCGACGGCGGCGGCAGCGGTGCCTGTGCCGTCAAGAAACTCGCACACGCGCTGGAGATGGGTGGCAGACTTCATGGTGGAATGGGCCTTGTTTGGCTCGAGGTCTTTTGGTGGTTGAAGGAGTAAAAGTTCAAAGTCAAAGACTTTGAGTACGGTGTTTTTGGATTGTAATGATACGACTTGTCCGATTGAGGGAGGCATTGATACTGAGTCGAATTCGGGAGCGACTGGAACGCTTGAGGGAGCACCAAACCCGAGGCGCTATTATTGTGGTGGAATGTTACCTTTGTCCTTTTCATCATCATAGGACACTGATGACGGCCAAGGCCGTTTTGTAACATTAGATAGTCTGATCAAAATCACAAAATGATCACCAAACAAATCACAATCAGCTCACGGAAAGAAGGAACGTTCGTGAGATTCACAACAAAATTCGTCATTCGAGTATGCCATTTGATGAATCTATTTCAGACCCGCAAAATAGTATTGCTGCAGCGCTGTCGCAGCCATCGGGCAAGGGTACTTGAGATTCCTGCACTTCTCGATCGCATTTTCCTAAACAGTCATTAGCTTTTCTGCACTGCTGTCATTGGAACAAAAAAAAACTTAAAAAAAACTCACCAGTCTGGCAAGAACCGCTTGCGAGTCCTTGCACGCAGCTACAGTCCACTCGTCGTTCTCCAACATCGCAGGGATATGATCAGTGAACATAGCGCAATTACCCGCCGCCTTGGAAATGATCTCGTACATCAACTTGCGGTCCATCTCGAGATGCTTGCAGAACGCCATCGCCTCGACCGAAGCCGCGAGATGCGCGCCAGCCAGTAAATCATTGACAGTGTCCGCCGAAACCTGGTGATTCGAGCGCATCTTGACGTCTGCGCTGGTGCACTCTTTGACAGCCGACGCCGACGACGAAGCCATGTACATGGTGACGAGTTTTGCGTCGTCGTCGCGCAGAAGTCCGGCCTGCAGACCGCGGAGATAGAGCTGCTCGGCCTCGTTGACCATGGGTGTCGGGAACCAGCCTGCTCGCGCCGTCGCGGTGACGATTCCCGCGTCTTTGAGGATGATGCCTAGAGCGGAGAGCGGGGACCAGTCGTCTGCTAGCATGTGCACTGTGCGGTTCTCGAACATCCAGCTGTAGCCGTCGTGGGAGTTCACGTGCTCGACGACTTTTTGCGTGTTTAGGCCTGCTGTGGCGGCTAGACCCATGGCTTCGGATGCGAGGATGATGTTGGTTGCAGCGAGGAGCTGGTGGATCGTCTTGACTTTTGTGCCGCTGCTTATACCGCCGACGATGCGGTAGAGGTTGCCGCTCATGCACTCGAGGATCTCCTTTGCGTGGTCTAGATGGTCCTCTGGGCCAGACGAGAAGATGGACAGGGTTCCGTTGCCGGCGCGGATGGTGCCTCCAGATACGGGACAGTCGAGCAGACGGACGTCACTCCTGCCTGCATTATCTAGCTTCTCTCGCAATTCATGAAGGTAGGCTGGGGGACAAGTCGAGAGGAGAATAACAGTCTTGTCTTTGGCCAGACCGGCAAGAGCGGCTTTGTCATCGCCTTCGAAGAGCGCAGATGTGGTCTGCGCGGCATTGGCCACCATGATGCATAGGAACTCGGCGTCTTTGGCTGTCTCTGCTGGAGTCGGGGCTGCCTTTCCCCCTGCTTCTACGAGCTTGTCCACAAGCGGTTGCGCGAGATCGTATCCTGTGACTGACCACCCGTTCTTGACCAGGTTGATGGCTACGCCGCCGCCCATGGCACCGAGTCCGATGAAGCCTACTTTTTGAGATGGCATGCTGACAGTTCAATAGTAACGCAGTTGCTAGGTATAATATTATCTGGTGACCAGGATTTGGTAGTCAGTCAACATTGGCGTCAAAGCACTGGTGAGGTATGTTACATACTTGGAGGAGTGTTACAATACGGAGGACTACGTAAATGTGAATATATTGGGGAGTAGCTGGTGACACAGAGGATTTGGCAAGCAAGCAGAACAAGTTTGCCAGCGCCGGGATAAAGAGTAGATCATAAACATCATCATCATCATGATATGTTCCCCTATATAGCTAAATAAAGGCAATGTACTACTGTCTGTTGCCCCACTATACGAATGGCATGTCCACATAAAGGTATCCACCGATAGCGGGGTGCGGCAAAACACTTCGGGGCAAAGAAGGCCCGGGTCTGGGGGACCTTGTGCCACCCCCCACATGCTGTGCTGCTAACAGCTCCCCCGTTATATTCGCTTCAAACACCGATCATTGACGTGCTCGCCGCTCGGCTGCATCATAATCGGTTGTGGACATTCCCGCATACATTGCTCATATCGACAGATACTTTCTTCACAACTGGATCGTTCATTTGTTCTCATGTTCAGGGCCTGTCACGGCGACCATTCCGACGTCACTCTCGGCATCTGAGTGTCTCTTCTCGCTGACCTCACTGCCTGCGGGTCGCTTGAAGCAGTATCCCGGGTGGAAGATGTTGAAGAGAAGCACGGCGATTGCAATCATGCTGTCGGATACTGGTCAACTTTCGGTTCGAATATTCAGAGACATGATCTAAAGGGGGGGAATACTCACACCGACTCGAGGACGATAAAGTCCGTTTCGTTACGCATAATCGAATTACCCCAACCACCCTGCAGCTCAGCGATGCGATATGAGCATCTGATGAGGATGCATAGATACGAAACGATAGTAGCCCCGATGAACAATCTGAATTTCCTGCTCGCGCGTAGAGGAGCGGTTTTTGCCGGTAATTCGTGACGGTGCTTCCACATGCTGTAGAAGACATCTGCGGCCAGAACTGCGAAGATGACCAGGGTCACGACCTGGAATGAAAGACCGGCGATCAAAAGGTCTTCTCCTGACTTGAGTAGACTGTCGCCATCATCGGCGGCGGCGGATAGTGCGCCACCGGCTCCCTGCAGGATGATGGATAGTACATCACAAGAGATGAAGATGTAGGTGTACAACTTGGGCTTGAGACGCGAGTATTGCGGGCCAAAAGTGAGGCAGAATTGTTTGAGGAGCAGGTAGATACCGGCGGTGAAAAACGCAGGAGCAAAGGTGAGGAGAACAATGTTCAGCTTAAAGCCCACATCGGAGAATGGGTTTTCCGACAAGAGGATTCTTGCAATATATCCCACTGATTCGAGGGCGGTGCCTAAGGTCGTTGCAGCTGTGAAGCCCCACCACCCTCTCCATCGAAATCCTTGATAGAAGAATATGGCGGATGAGATTGCGAAGTAGACGACGAAGAAGATGTTGGCGCCTAAGTTTGGAGCATAGCCATCTACGATTTGTTAGCAGCTGTTGGTAGTTGCAGTTGGACATGACGTACAGATTGAATCACTAGCAGGACAGGTAGCTTTGGTGCAGCCGTCGTTCTCGTCTGCTCGCTTGATGAGCGCCATTGAGGCATGCAGGACGTAGTCCATGCTGTCGTTACACTTTTACAGTGAGGTCCGATATGGCAGCAGTGTATCCTGGTCGACTCTACACTTGGTACTAGACAAACGAGTAGGAAGGGGAGATATGTCTTGAAGTCGTTCAGGGAATACAGCCTCACAGCAGAAGGGCAGATCAACGACGATATGGAAGCAAGGAGTCGAGGTGATTGATGGGCAGGAACAGGAGAGAGGAAAATCAACAATGCTAGATGACTGCTCATAAATCACCACACCTTTGCGAGTGGATCGAGTACTTATATCCAAACACCTTGTCCTAGAAGGATGCTCCAAAGCAACGGTCATACGAATCACTTACTTAGCGGCGACTGCGCCCCTGCGACGTATTGTTGCAAAAAGTCATGATATATTTTGCCGTAACAGGTAATTAGTCCGCCGGGAGACATTGAAGAATGTCAATAATTGTAGGGGATGTCCGATCTGATTCTGCTAGAAGAATCATCAAGGATCCCAGCAAGCAACGTGCGGACGGGGGCTAAGCGGAATAGAAGACAACGCTAGACCACGGGTCTCAACTCAACGTCAGTAAAGGTGTCGCATGTGTGGACGGCCTCACAAGCATTCACGCTCATTAGCGGAGGTTACTGTAGTGTACTGTACAATAAAAAAAGCAACACCACGGGGATTGGGTTTTGATCAGAGGACGTGCGCCGTATAAAAGTCCACATGCGGTAAAGAGTGCGTCCTCTGCAGATCAGAGAAGGCCGAAGGACTGACGTACCGGTAGGCTACCACAATAAGCTCGACTATTTGGCGAAACGCTATACCGTCCGTGGCCCTGGTCGCAAAGAAAGCTTGGCTTCTTAAAGCCACAAAACATGACATGATCCTTCAGACTGCCATTCGAGCGATCTGAAGGTGAAGCGCTGACGACACGTTCAGGAACAAGTAACGTTATAGACCCAGGTGATCCTACGTCTGCATGTCACAGGGATCGTGGGAAATGGAGGCAGAGTCCAACGTGCTATCTCAGCTATATGCTTCGACACGTTCAGGCAACGATTATGAGTTACCATTTGAACCCATGCACGGGGCAGTGCACTGGTCGTAATCATTGCCAGTTCTGAACGAGTGAATTGCCAACCTGGTATGAGCAACCGGCAGTGCTAAGTCGGTGCCTAGTGATAACGTGGGGGATCTCGTATCGTGGCGTTTCATATTCAGTTGAGTCAGCCATTGCCATGGTCTGTAGTGAGGTACATCATGAATGCAATATGTAGTTCAGTACAACTACAAAGGAGTACGGTCTCTGGATTAGGAGCTGTGTTAACTCAGACCTCTTGGCTGCTCTACAATCTGGGTTCTAGGACGCTTGTGGTCAAGACTAGGACGCGTCCGCCTTGCGCTGTAGATATGTAGAGGAAGCAGACTTACCTACGGCACACACGAATGGACGTAGACGGCCCGCCTCATGAAAGCGCGCAATGCTAGCACCGTTCGTTGGATTCAGAATGTGGAGTATTTCATCAAACGTTTCATTTCTGATGGCGGAGCAATTAGCCAAACATGCTCGGGCCGCACGCAGCAATGGCCGTGTATATGCAGGCACCTATAAATACTCTAAGAAGTCTCTCGAACCACCTTGTCGAGGGCCTTGGCAAAGTAATCGATGTTGTGGGAATTTAGGCCAGCCATGCTGATTCGTCCGTTCTTGGTCATGTAGACATGCGCGTCCTCACGAATCTTGAGAACTTGTTTTTCTGTTAGGCCGGTGAAGGAGAACATGCCGATCTGATCCGTGATGTGGTTCCAAGTACCGGGAGTGCCCATAGAGTCGAGCTTTTCCCTCAATGCCTTGCGCATGGTGATGATGCGACCACTCATCTCGCGCAGGTTCTCCTCCCACTCTGCGAACAACTTCTCGTCGTTCAATATAAGCGAGGCAACTCGAGCGCCGTATGCCGGAGGATTACTGATTTCGGAACGCTGGAGAATAGCCAATTGACTGCCAATGCGGGCGGCAGTGTCTTTGGCCCCGGATGCAGGGCCGGTGACGAAATGGAAGCATCCTGCGCGCTCGCCATAGAGACCAAAGTTCTTGGCGTAGCTTTGAGCGACACATAGCTCGAAGCCCTGGTCGATAAAGTAACGAATGGCCCATGCGTCTTTGGTCAAGTCGCCAGAAGCAAAGCCTTGGTATGCGCAGTCAAAGAAAGGGAACATGGTCTTCTGCTTCATGACCTCTGCAATCTCCTTCCATTGCTCCTTGGTCGGATCGACTCCGGTGGGGTTGTGAGCGCAGGCATGGAGCACGACGATGGTACCATTGGCAGCCTCACGAAGCGAACCGATCATGCCATCAAAATCTAGACCCTTGGTCTCTGGTGAGAAGTATGGATAGCTCTTGATGGGCAGATTGACGTTGGAGAAAATCTGGTTGTGATTCGCCCAGGTGGGATTCGAGAGGTAGATGGTCTTGCCCTCGCTGACAGCAGGCTTGTAGAATCTGGAGAGGAAGAGGGCACCCAAGTGAACTGCGCCTGTGCCTGAGATGGTCTGCAGCGAGTAGATGCGCGAGTCGCTGATGGCTGGTGATGAGGGGCCAAAGATGAGATTTTGTGAAGCCGAGGTGAAGTCAGCGAGACCGGCGATGGGTAGGTATTCGTGATTTATGCTCGAGTCATTTGCGATGCGTTCTTCCGCCTGTTTCCGCTCTGTCAGTTGTGTTTTTTTCTGTCAACACGTGAAGGTGTATGCTGTTCGTTGATCATCTTTCCTCCGGGGTCCCGCAGTGCCCCTCCACCCCTCCATGCGTTGGAGCCCCACTTGATGTTTACCAGCACATGATGCGCCATGTGGGCAGAAATAAGACAGAAGAGTAGAAAATCATAAACACCGTCACTGGACATACCTTCTTGACAACTGGAAGCACCCACGGCTTTGCGTTGTCGTCTCTATAAGCTCCGATACCCAGATCGACCTTGTTTTCGTCAGTGTCACGGCGAAAGGCAGCCATCAGACCGAACAAGGGGTCCTCTGGTGCCTGAGGCACGACATCGGCGGCGAAACTGGTTCCGTTGATGGCACCCATTTGTCTGACTATTTGATTGAGACGTGCTTGTGGCGATGGATTCGAGGCAGAAGCAGAAGCAGAAGCCGAAACAGAAGCAGGAGCAATAAGAGAAGTTGTGTTGGTCATGACTCTCCGGGGAAGGAATGACGGGTAAAATGTGGATACCGCAGTGGCTTTGACCTTTGGCAAGGTGTGGGGTGGGTGTGGGTGCAGGTGCAAGAGCCAAGAAACTGCGACACTTCTTCACTACTCCCGAACTCCTGACAATCAACGACTGATATAGCCGAACGCTACAATTAGAACAGTAAGAGAACTTTCAGGTAGGCAATGCAAACACAGTCTGGCGCAGCGGTCCAATAGCGAAAGGTGGGTCAGGTGGAAGGTGGCAGGGTCAGTAAGGTATTCAGCCGGTCTTGGCTATGGCGACTAGCGGGTAATAATGTTATCGACGATAAGTCAGAATGCGGGATATCAGTGCGAGGTGGGCGTGGAGTCGTGGCACCGCAAATGTTGGATGAGTGTGCCAGTCGAAGGAGAAGCTGGGATTGAGCGAGCACAGAGGATACAAATAGTACGGAAGGATGGGTTTTAACTCTGTGAGCTGCATTCTGTATATCTTACCTAAGGTAAGGGAAGCAAATGGCATTCGTCCAAGGTATCGCGCCTCGGGAAACGGGGGAGCAGTCGGAGCCTCGGCTTGAGCATATGACTGCGGAGGTTGGGCACACTCGGACCGGCAGCTCGTGCTGCAAACAACACTCATATTGTAATAATAGCAGAGCCAGAGTCAGAGTGGCGTTTGCGAACTCTCTGCGACTTTCGTGTCGTAGCGATTAGATTCGATCAGACGACGACTCCGCACGTCGCTAAAAGACGAGATCCCAAACCACCAGGAAGGCACAGAACGCGCATGTGCCATGAAACAACATCCTCGCCGTACTCGGTCTTTCGCTGGCTCTTTTCAATTCCTTGTTTCCCTTGCCTACGTTTTCCGTTGTCAAAAACGAGTCCTGAGTGAGCTGATCGATGTGCTCATTCTGCTGCTGGAGGTTAGACACCAGAGTCGACTGCAATTCAGATATCTCGATAAGTGATTTCTCAGCATTCCTGTAATGGAAAATAGTCGTTAGCTTGCAAGTCAACAAAGATACAGATATGGTCATAGACCAGCACGACTTGCCTGACTTGACTGAGTGTGTCTTCGTAATGCCTCAACATGTCATGGTTCTCTTGCGCGAACAGCTGCATTTGCTCTTCGCTCAGCTGTTGCTCGGGTGTCTCGTAGGCGGCATCTCGCTGTGCCAGAGTGTCGGCAGATATCGAGGACCTCGCTTGTTGCAGTGCACTGCCTCCTTTCGCTTTGTACAAGACACTCTTGCTCTTTTCCACCTCTCGCTGTATCCTGATATCCATCATGGTGGCCTGTAGACTCCCAGCTTCTTGCAGTTTGGTCTGTAAAAACCAGATGATGGCTTCCCGATGTGCCGCTAGCATCTTTTGCTGCGCCTTGACTTGGAGCTCCTCGTCCGTCTCAGGAACCACAACTCCACCTGCTGCCCATCTCCCTAGTGCGCCCATGCCCCCTCTCTGCGCGCGCTTCTTCATTGCGACATGCGAGGCTGTGTCCTGCCGAATTTGTTCGGTTTGAGCTATTCTTTCCACCGCCTGGCTCAGCTGCCTGATCACGGCCTTGGCCTCCGCATCAATCGCTGCACGTTCTGTGTCGGTGAGGTGTCTCTGAGGGCCATCCTTTTGCGAAGCCACACCAGGCTGGTGCCGTGTCTGACGGGCTGGTGGAGTAGTGGACAGGTACGATGGACGAATGGCGCGAAGGTACGAAGTGAGGTCTGCAATGCGTGCGTTCTGGAGCTCTTATCAGCCTGATGATGGAGAAGATAGGGATAAGGGGACGGAAAGCAATGCCTAAGTCATACAATATTGTAAGCCTCTTTCAAGAATTCATCCAGTCGATCAATGGAGTAATGATGCGTTGTCAACGGAGGCGTATTGTGTTCACGCAACACAGAACTGAAAACAGGGGCCAGGTCTGTCATGTTTTCGACGTTGATATGGTATGTCTGGAGTTTGGTCACCGCACAAGGTCCAAGTTAAGGTCTCAGGTGACAGGCAGATGTAATGTATCTGGAGCATAAAACTCACGACGATCGGCCGATAATCCATGCATACCGCATACCTTAATGCTGGCTTCAGGTTGATCTGCCTATCGAAGCGTCTGACTCACAAATATGGGGTCGCATACTCAACACGAGTCATGGCAGAATGGCGTCAACTAGGTAAGGTATGCGTTGCCGGTCGCCACTTACACGTACTTGTACCTTACCTTACCTTAGCCGTGGATCTGACTTTTGAAGAACTCGAATAGGGTGGGACATATCAACAAAAAGCAACAGACCAGATCAATTGATTGATTTCTCGCTGCTGTCCATCATACAGCACCGGCTGGCCAGAAGCTGCGCGATGATAACATCAGTTTTGTCCTCCGAACACGGCATCGTACTCGCCCTTCGCCCTGTATAACGCTGCAGACGCCGAGACGGTACGCACGCTTTGGCCGAAGACGGCGGACACTCGCACCCCGGTCTTGACATCAAGCCAATCACAACAAGGCGTAATGCCAGGCTGATGCATCTTATTTCCGGCAACGCACCTGCCTGACTGTGTGTGCGCCTTCGGACCACCGACGATTGTGTAATAATGTTCAGAACGTTCACGATAGACTCGCTCGGTAGATCTATATAGTCGACATGGCCGCCTCCTTCGCTGCTACTGTATTTACCACAAGCTTCCTGCCTACCCAGCTCACTGTTTCATAATTGGGGCTTTTGGTTCATGTAGCGCCTATGACATCCACAACAACCACTGAACCACATAATGGAGAGAAGGCGGAGATCGCAGCAGGACCAGGCACCGAAGGAATAATCCTGGGACAGGATGATTGCCTGGGTAGCAGCCAGGCCAAGGTCGACTACCATGAGCAGGCTGAATCTCTACCACCAAGCGCTTCATCATCAACACATGTGGATGATGACCTCGACACCGAAGATGGCGAGGACCAGCAAGACCCGCCGAATGACCTCGAGGCAGTCACAAGCGTGGCCAGCAACCGACCTCCCTTCACTGTCTTCACTACTGGACAAAGGAGATTCATAGCACTCATGGCAGCTTGCGGCGGGTTCTTCTCCGCCGCCTCGGCCAATATTTACTTTCCAGCTCTGAATGCATTGACTGTCGAATTCGACAAGTCCTCTACCCTTATCAACCTGTCCCTCACCACGTACATGCTCATGCAGGGCATCGCGCCCACCTTCATAGGTGACATGGCTGATATGCTCGGCCGCCGTCCGGCATACATCACATGTTTTGTCATTTACATCGGCGCAAACATAGGTTTGGCGCTGTGCCAGAACTACGCTTCCCTGCTCGCTCTGAGAATGATGCAAGCTGCCGGTAGCTCTGCCACCATTGCGCTAGGAAGCGGCGTTGTTGCTGATATAGCCACGAGTGCGGAGCGAGGCAATTGGATGGTAATGAGCCCCTGTCATGTCCTCGGCTTCTATACCATACGGCTAACATTTGTAGGGTTGGGTTACTGCTGGTCCTATGGTTGCCCCCGCCCTAGCCCCAGTCCTGGGTGGTATCCTCGCTCAATTCGCAGGCTGGCGATGGATCTTCTGGTTTCTAGTCATCCTGTCAGCATCCTATCTGATTGTTTTCGTTCTCGTCTTCCCCGAGACAGGACGCAATGTCGTGGGCAATGGCTCAGTCCCGCCACAGAGATGGAATGTCTCTCTAATCAGTTATCTCCACACCCGCCGAGCAGCAAGACAACAAGGCCTCACCCGCACAGTGACTCGCGAGAGCAAGCGTGCGGAAAGGGAGGCTCTGGCCCGAGGCCGCAAACTCCACTTCCCTAACCCTCTCAATACCCTTCGCGTCATCGCAGAGAAAGACGTCGCATTGCTCCTCTTCTTCAACAGTATAATCTATACAGCCTTCTATGACCTGACCGCAGCCACCCCAAGTGTCTTCGCCAGAATCTACGGCTTCAACGACCTGCAGATCGGTCTCTGCTTCATCCCCTTCGGAGTAGGCTGTTTCCTCGCCCCCGTCACCTTCGGCAAACTCCTCGACTGGAACTTCCGCCGAGTCGCCAAACAAGCAGGCATGCCCGTCGACCGCAAACGCGCCATGGACCTCAAGGACTTCCCGCTGGAAAAGGCCCGGGTGCAAGTGACTTGGCCTCTAGTGCTCATCGGCGACGCGTGCATGCTCTGCTACGGCTGGGCGCTCGAGCAGAACCCCAATCTCGCCGCGCCCTTGGTGCTGCAATTCATCATGGGCTTGACGTTGACGGGCGCTTTCAACTGCAACAGTGTCATGCTGGTCGATCTGTATCCTCTGAGTCCCTCGACTGCCACCGCGGCGAATAATCTCGTGCGTTGCCTTATGGGCGCTGCGGGCACGGCGTTGATTCTCATCATGATAGATGCAATGGGGCTGGGGGTGGTGCTTCACCTTCATCGCTCTCGTCGTGCTGGCCTGCATGCCCATTCTTTTCGTCCTGCAGAAATGGGGTGGTGGTTGGAGAGAAGCGAGAAGAGTGCGGCTAGAGTTGGCTCAGGCGAAAAAGAAGAAGATCGAGGACGAGGAAGACAGAGTCGCCATCGAGGCCGCTACTGCTGCTGCTGATGCACAGGAACCATCTCACGCTGCATTCTCACAAGAGAAGTCGAATAAGAAAAAATGAAATTTTGTGTGTTTGTTTGTTTGTTTGTTTATTTGTTTGTATATATATGATACCACTCAACCTTGATTTTTCGTCGTTCATCATTCTCAGTCGTTGACTTCCCGTCTCAACATGCCCTTCAACTCTCCTAATACACCAGTAAAGTCTTACTGCTACAAATACAAGATCCGTATCCTCATGCGGATTATTGGTCGAGTTTTGAGTACAAGACCAGGCATGTTGTCCCGCTGCCGTAGTGGTTGCAGTCGGTAGGTACGACTTAGGGAGACCGACATCATCATGCCACAGATAGCCAAATTTACTCCTCTTCCAACAGGGGTTGGCGCTCGGCGTCTTGGCTGACAACAACACCGCGCTTGAATGGGTCCTGTCCGATGATACCAGGCACACCGACAAGAAGCGACAGGATGAAGAGTACGCCCATGATGACAAAGGCGAAGATCCACTGGAAGGCGATGACGTGGGTCAGGAATTGAGATACTCCGAGGGCTAGTAACACAGAAGAAGTTAGTATTGGGGCGGTGTAGTATGTGTTGTGGTATATCATGGATGTGCTAGTGTGGTTGCAGATGTGCGTCACAGTCTTAGCTCATAGTGGCGGTCAAGGCCGGATGAACCCTTCATTGGGAGCCGGTCCCTTGCCGACACAAAGCGTTGCCCCTGATGTGTTTTCGAGGGGACAACGAGGGAGGATAATAACGAAGAAAAAAACTTACCAGCCATAAGAACACTGAGCTCGAATCCCATGGTGTAGTCCTTGTAGGCAACAAGGAAGAAGAAGCCATATCCAAGGATACTCCAGATCATGACATTGGCAAAGATTCTGGCAATAAGAGAGTGGGCATTGACCGCGGCAGCTCCCACGGCGAATAGGGCCACATAGTTGAATGCCAAAGGTCCGGATACCACAGGAATGTGGATGAAGCGGGGAGTCCTGGAGTGGCGAAAGTACGCAGCGGACAAGTTGAAGAAGTTGATGACAAGCAACAACAGGCAGAGCCAAAAGTGCGAGCGGACCCAGAGATGGACAGCGCCGAACAAAAGTAGGTTGTTGACAACAAAGTGCGAGCCTACGTTAGCCGCGGCAGTGACGTATGCGTCGTTGCCAGAGTAAAGGTGCCAGGAATAGCCAAGTTGGCCAATGTACAACACAATCCAATAGATCGACACGATGATTGAGTTGAGAGCAAAAGGCGTGTGTCTACGGGAGTTCTGACCGAAGATTGTGTCTCGGTGATGTTTACCCTCTGTCGGTTTATTGAAAGTGTAGTAGAATGAAGTGATGACCAGAAGAAGCCAAGAGAGAGCAGTTGAGACCCTATACGCATGAACGCTGCGCTTGGGATAGGTCTCTCTGCTCATGAATGGGTTGACTGTGAAGCAGTGCAAGATAGGTTAGCGGTCTGGTTCGAGTTGTGATGGCACACGTTCCAGTGACAATATATTGATGGTATACATACTTGAGTGGACGTTCTCGCTCGTCGCTTGGATTTGGCGACCAACGCCTTCAGCTGCTCCGTCAGACATGATGGAAAGAGCACGACTTGTACACTTTCTGAACTTGGTTGAGAGGTAGGAAAAAGGCAGAAGGCGTAAGACCAAAAGCAAGGTTGAGTTTTGTGTTCAGGCACTTGTACCTTATACGAGAGTGGAGGATCAAGGTGACCATTTAGAGCGGGGCACCTTCCGTCATTGGCGCTATGACCTGCATCTCACGCGACGAATCCTTGAACACGCGAACTCTCAATACAAGCTCGACAATTAACAGGGATTCGTATGCGGGGGCGTTATGTTCCAAGCTGGTCACAACAGGTTTGAGAACGTCATTCGGAGTATTATAATCGATCGGCTTACTGCCGCTATCTGATCCGCTGGCGCTTGTTGTGGCCGCGTGAGAGCGGCCACCAAATCAATGTACATGCATGTTGCTCATTGCCGTCGTCAAGGAACTATCGTCTGGTTAGTTCGAACAACTGATTGACCGCTGAATTGGACACATCCGCTCAGAGATCATGATTGGGTCCACCCATTGAGTTTCTAATGGTCCCTCATGACTGGCCTGCGGAGCTTATATAACATAATGCTCAATATGGTCGTGGACAATTCCTTACGCGACCTTCTTGCCCTCTCGTTCCGCCTTCCTCAGAGCGCGTTTGCGGATATCCTCATGCAGGCCTTTGTTCTTGTCAACAACGATTGAGCTGGTCGTTCCAGTGATAGCAAGTAGGGCCCAGTGCATTACACCGTGAGTCCACCAAGGGCTGCTCGTGTAGGCGATGCCCTGTGCGCCACCACTGCGACCAATCTTGGACAGGGCTGCCCTTACAAACTGTTTGGGAGTAGGAATAGTAGCACTGGAGCGTCTGATCTTTGACATGGCTGAGGTGACCAGGTAAGACTGGATGCATTGCACGTGAACGCCATGAGGTTTGAGCTCGGAGCCCAGAGCTGTGCTCCAGTACTGGAGGAATGCCTTGCTGCCGGAGTATGTTGCCAAAAGCGGAGTTGGAAGGACACCGCCAAAAGATGCCATGTTGAGAATGAGACCATGTTTGCGTTGAACCATACCAGGAGCAATGAGCTGTGTGACACGTAGAGTGCCTGTGCAGTTGATGGTGATGATGTCCTTCATTTCCTGTTCAGGAGTCTGGATGAATGGCACGGGAATGTTGTGACTCAGACCAACATTGTTGACGAGGATTGATACCTCCAGGTCCGAAACAAGAGATCCCAAGGAGGCGAAGTCGTTATCCTTGTTTTGAGCAAAGTCCATAGCAAATGTCTTGGTCTGAATAGCGCTGTATTTATACTCAATCTCCGTTGCAAGTGCATCGAGCTTCGACTGAGTGCGGGAGACGAGAACGACATTGAAGCCCTTAGCAGCAAGTTGCAAAGCATATTCTTTGCCGATTCCATCGGACGCTCCGGTCACGACAGCCCAAGTTCCCTTCTTGCCGAACTTTGAGAGCTGCCAGGAATCAGCATGCTTGCATGTGTCGTTATCACAATCGTACTCACAGAGGCACCCGGAAGGATGAACAGACTGGCAATCAAGCGCCAAAAGCTGAATATCTTCAGCGATACGAACAGCACACCGATGAGAGTGAAGGCTGTGGTCAAGGGCTTTTCCCACACATCTTGAACTATCTCAGACATTTTGAATTACAGTATCTCGCCAATTATGTGGTGCTTGAGAACGTGATAAGCTATCGAAGGACATGTAAACATCCCGTTCGTGGAGTAGCTTACAGCTTTTCCCATACGGCAACGCGATATGGCGCATGACTAGTAATAGTAGTGTGGCTTCGTGCGGTTTGAGTCATGACGACAGCAACCACCGTGCGATCTTACAGAGCTAAGGTATCGTAAGTCCACGATCACGCATTCAGCCGCGTGTTTCAGGTGTCGAGGATACAAACACTAAGATTGGATTTCTGTCATACTTGTTGTCACCCCGACTTGCTGCAACTTCAAGTTGTACTTCACATACAAGCTCCATTGGCTGATTAGCCGTCACCTGTGCATCTCACGTTCTATAATCTTTACAAAAAGGTCTGATCACACATACAATGAGCATGAGTTCATCGATCCTGAACTATCTACCACCTGCGGATGGCTTGTTGCCGAAATGGCTACTGTTCGTATGTAGATACACACCAAGAAATTGATAGACAGACATATTAACGTCTATATCCAAGATCTCGGTAGTGTCAATGGCCAACAGCATTCAAGCTTACGCTTCTCTTGCACCTACCCAGCGTGTTTACTGCGGATCTATTGGAACTGCTGCTGCTGCCTCCTCTAGCACTTCCAAGAAGTCTGCTGCTGCTGGTCAAGAATTGTCTCCAGTAAACGACCTCTCAGCCCGCACATTCGGCACATGGACCGCCATCACCGCGGTGGTGCGGTTGTACGCAGCCTACCATATCGACGTGCCTGTTATGTACGAACTTGCTCTGTGGACCTTCGGCGTCGCCTGGGCCCATTTCGTCAGCGAATGGCTTATCTTCAAGACTACTAAGATGGGTAGCGGTCTTGCAGGCCCCGTCATTGTTAGCACCAGCAGTTTGATCTGGATGTGGGTGCAGTGGGATTACTACGTGAGAACATAGTTTCCGAGTTTCAGTGAGAAGTGGTACGACTTCAGAACGCACCGTACCCTGCACGCAATTTCAAGCATCAGCTTGTGTTCTCTGACCAATGCAGCTGCACCGATCCGCTGCATCCGTCCCTATGGAGACATGACGAATCATTGTCGGATAGAACCACTCTGCGTTATACTTCCATTCCAAGATGGAACCGGATATTTCCAAACACAGCAGCCGCTGTGATTCCAAGCAATTGCAATGGTAATTGTTCATGAGAAGACGTTCGCCAATATGTGATATACCATATGTATGATTTTCATGGTGTCTACCATTCCTTCACTGGAGATCATTGTGGAAACAATCTATCGTGTACGGGTATCTGCATGCTATCTGGGCGACTTGACCAGAACACACTACTCCATGTATCTCATCTTGCCGATATGCACTACGAAAGCGTCACCAAGGGAGATGCGTATCGCGATTCTAGAGGCAATCTTGCCATCAGCACATCTTCTCGTAATGCCGAAGTAGTGTTTCTGAGGCCACATTCAGTTGTCTCACGCATGCGAAGTGGCACAAAACGCTATATCGTCCACAGTTCGTGAGACTTTGGTACTCTGTGAGGATTCGTCATGCCTCATGTGTACAGGTTCGAAGAACACAGGGTAGTGCATTGACTACTCTTGGTGAAGCTTCGATAATTCTAGGAATGTTTGGAAATAGTGATGTACTCCGGTGATGATAACGCCTGGATTTGCCACCCAGCGTGCAATTGATGGGTCTGCTGTCTCACGGATTCCGTTTCTACAACATCAGTCTACTCGTAACGAGCTGTCGATCTCCTCTGAACAAGTATGTGGCGCCATCGAGGACTGTTTGAAATGAGATGCTCTCCCGTTGAAATGGTCATAGTCATGAAAATGACAGGGTCATCCTTGCTTGAAACTGACATGGTCAGATCCGTGTCGCCAGCTTAGGAAAATGGTGTTGCAGGCTGTGAGACTCGTGGCACTTCTCTTGATCTTGGTCAAGCGGATTCCCTTCTATATATGTTACGTGAGGCACAGAGGGTGACAAGATCCTCTCCTCGATTAGGGTCGCATATGAGATGCAGATTCTCGCCCCCACCACCACTGCCAATCCCACCACTAAGCATGCATATCAATGACGCCAACAGACTTGTCTTCCTGTAGACCTAGAACTTATCCGCTGCAATAAGCATTCCCATGCAGTACTGTTGTGCAGAGATTGGATTGGGCAGGGACTAGATCCGGAAGCAAAACGATACACCCTATATTGTGCTCGGGCCTGGCTTGAGAGTCGTTGAGAAGCGACGCGCGATTGGGTGACCTTTTAGTTGCAAAGCTCTCCTACCACACAGGCGTACGGAGTGGCTGACACTGGACGACAACAAAGAATGAGTTATGAGGGTCACAACTAAAAATTGTAGTCGGTCACTAAATACCAGCCTCATGGCCCAATTCAGAGCCGCAATGGACAAGCAAGGTGTGACCTGATGTTAGCACAGTCTAGAATTGCGAGGAACCTTGGCAATTTGATGAAACAAGTCGATATTACCGTCCGAGGGAGAGAATGGAAGGGAATGTATAAGTACGCTCAAAGGAGCATCCACAACATCAAGTCCTCTCAGGAAGCTCACCTCTAGTCCAATCGTGATAGACTGCACAGGAGAAAGAACTCACCGGTCACGCATCACTCCACCACAATCCTTGTCTTCGAGGCCGAAAACTTCAGCTTCTGCATAAATCTTACTGCCGAATCGCATATCATGCCTTCTTCTGCTCTCGAAGGATCGAAGTTGCAGCCGATGGCTGAAGCGAAAAGTCAGCCATGGCTTGCAGTGTGGCCAGCCAATCGCGAGGCCCAGCCACAAGGCCAGATATTCGGATTCGAAAAAGGCCAGAAAATGGTCTTCGACGGCAACGCTGGCAATTTCTTCGCCAGAGATGGATGGGTCGTCGAGCAGGAAAGTCGCACTGCTACTTCACCTTCGCGATGATACGAGATTCTTGCGCGCGCGCATACCGTAAGGAACTTCAGATTATCCTGTGTCAGTGTCTCGGAAGACTGACGGATACGACAAGGTTACGACTAGTCATATTTATGAGGTGTTTACCTGGATGCTGCTGCTACGTGTGCACATGGCTTACCACGTGCATGCGCCTTTCACTTTTTCGACCCAATCCTGGAAGTGTTCACTAGCAATAGTAGTCTTTCACACCATCTGATATGCTCTTCGCTGTTACTGATGGCGGTGCTAGTCACTCGTTAGGACACGACCAAAGCATCGATATCACCATCTCGATACTTATTGGTCTGTCGATTCGCAGAATAACGCGTTGTTTTGAAGCAAGGAGGGCAATAGCGTCAAATTTCAAGCAATGTTTACCATTCCAATCTCGCATGAGTCTAATGTGCTCTTTCTTGCTATCATGCGGTCAGATTCCCCAGCTCAGGCCAAAAAGAAAATCCACCATTGAAAAACACCTACCGACTGACCATCCCGTGCCAACGCATCACAGCCTCCTCCTTCAACTCATGTATAGTATACCAAAGCACGAGCTTCAATACTTTCTCTCGATGGATCGTCTGGCGATGCCAACGGATTCGGGAACGAGGTATGTGGAACTAGCACGAGGGCTTAGCTCGATACACCAACAGGACATGTCGTAGACAAAAGCCATACCAGCCACTTGCCCATTCTCTGTATCCGACTGGACGAAGACCCACGCTTCCGAGACTTGTTGGTCGGAAAGATAGACCCACCTGTGAGTAGGCCTGAAGTAGAGCTGCAGGTTTTCGACCACGTAATCTACGACACTATCAGCAAGAATGGTCTACTTGTATCGTGTGCGGAGCGCGAGACCGACCTGGATATACGAGATCGCATGGCTCATGATCCTCTTTAGGTACGACGGTGCGAGGATCACACATAGCCAGAGGCCAATCTCGCACAGGTCCGATAATAGGCTTCCAGACACTGAATCATGCTTAGCCAAGTTTCACTACACGTTGTCAGTGGGAAGTGCACTTGCTTGACGCATTGTAAGTGACCGTTCGTCGTCACATCGTTGTTCCCATCATTAAGAGTCCGAGCCATGGATACTGCCCAAGGCACCGTGGTATCTTTAAATATTAACATCATCATGCCAATGGCCTGGAAGGATGGACCAACCTACCTACGTGCGCCATCGACGTGGGTTGATTGTATTGATAAGGCTCTCCGGTAGATATCGGAAATATCTCATGCCGCTTGCGTATCTTGTAGAAATCAGAAGTCGACCAGAGTCAAAGAGGACAGGTGGGGGGGCACTTACTGTATGCTCGAAAATCTGGACTCGAGTGGCTCCGAGATATTGTCGCAAAGTATTGGACAATTCCCGCAGATATACGTCTATGACCTTGTCTTTGTCGTTGAAGTCTTCGTATTGCATACTGCTCTCCAGAGGCATGATAGAGAATCCGTTCTTCTTGAGACTAAGCTCCTTCACTACCGGACGTACATCTTCGATTGTAATATCGTGAGCCTCGAGCTCGACATTGGCGCGAGGAAAGCCAGCAGGCGGCGTGAAACGAAGTGAATATGGCTTCACTGTGTCGTATTTGGGGTCTTTCTTCAGGAAGTATACCTGTGAACTTATGATCTTCGTATTTTCCGACATTAGGAAGACGCTTACGACGGAAGTGAGGAGTGTTCTCATGCCTAGGATACCGTCCTTTATGTCATGCATTCTTTCCGTGTGGCTGGACTAGCTGCAGCAATGAGGATTCTTTTGTAGCGGCCCTGCATGTGGAATCGCTTATATGCCTGCCGCACGTTTGATGTAATTCACAAGTGGCACATTAAGATACCGTATGTGGATAAGCCCAGAGTCATTGCCATACTATCTCGACCAAAACACGATGAGCTCGTCCATTACCACATCGTTGAGCTCACTCAAACGCCTGGTATCATGCGGCACTTTTGTTCTGTATAACCGCTCACACGCACTTTCCATCGCGTTCGCTTCAGCAGTCTTTCCCAGAGCGCGGAGAACTTTCCACTGGTTGTATATTGCTCTTATTCGCTCCGGAAGAAACACTGCACTATTGCCATAGCATCTCAGAGCCTGGTTGAGCAACGCTCTGTACAAGTAAGCAAGCGTATCAATGGGAAGAGAGGCAAGAGTCTACCTAGCTAATTCCCAGTGACGGAGGCGTAGATGGTGGCCCGCAACTTTGACACAAAGATCAGCCGTTCGATGGTGATTGTTGCCCAGAGTGGACTTGTACTGAAGCAGAGCTCGTCGGTGATACGTAAAGCTTTCCTCGTGCAACCCTTTGGAGTACTTGACGTTTCCGGAGGCATGTAGAATTCTACCAGTACTGGGACACATCAGGTTCTCAGTCTCCAAAGATTTGGCGGGCTACTCACATGAAAGAATTACCATCGTCTTCGCCAAAGACTGCTTCGCGATCTGCAAGTGCTTTCGTGAGAATTTCAGATGCATCTTCATATTTGCCAACAACCCAATACGCCAAAGCCAAGTTAACCAGCGGCAAGGACAGCTGCAAAGGGCTGAAGTCGTCCAGAAGGTTCATCTGCGCGATTGACTTCTCGAAACATACTCTACCTTTCTCCCAAGCTGAGTTCAGCATGTAAGCATTACCTAGCTCGTTCCAAGATATTGCCAGGCGCATGTCCTTGCGAGCTTCAGCCTGGCCTATCTTGATTAGCATCATCTCGTTAAACCTGCTATGGTACTCCAATGCCCTGATCGGAAGATTCGTCTCTGTGGCAAAGCACCCTTTGTTGTGGTATAACTCCGCGATGGTAGCCTCAAATGCCTCTTTCTGCACTGCTGGAATATGGGAGCTGCCAGGAATAGCTTCAACCAGGGGCTCGAGGATTCTTAGAGCAACATCGCTGAAACGAGTGGACTCGTCACTGTGTCCATTCTCATGATAATACCAACCCGCATCCGTCAACAATCGCGCAAACTCATAACAGCCATCCAAGTCACCGCCTTCGGTTCTGACAGGGCCAGACAGTTCAAGTAGCCGAGCCACATGCGGGAATAGAATCGCACACGTTGACCATCTCTCCACACCATGACGCCATGTGAATAGCTCATATGGCCACGTCGCGGATATCAATCGAACTGCATCAAGAAAGGCAGCGTGATACTCGCCAGGTGCCATCTGTGTTCTTGTAATATCTTGGCACATACGGTGTAGCCAAAGCTGGTTGGTTTCCTTATCCTCGTTGACTAAGGATGTAGAGAGAAGCTCATGCTTAGCCTCGAGATAGGCCGCGAGGGTTTGAGGGTAGCCCTGGTATCTTGCCTTGTTTATGTGCAACGTCAACAGACGTTCTGGTATGGCGTCTGGATCAAGCATCGAAATAACATTCAGCAGGCCCCTGCCGTGCTTGAGGCTTTCGACAGCCCAGACCGAAGCTAACATGTTTCTGTGCAATGCTAGTGGAGATGTGGAATCGATGCTCCTTCTCTCCCCATATGCTGCCAGGAAGTCCGACATGGACCAATGCTGTCTCATGATCATTCCAGCCATTTGTGATAAGATAAGAGGAACCCCTCCAATTCGATCCACAACAACCTCGGCCTGCTTCGCTTCATGAGCGTCATGCTCTCTATCAGTGAGGCATAGTAAGAGCCTCGTCGCATCATTAGTGTCGAGGGGTCCAAGTGTGATGATTCTGGCCAGCGATCCAAACGAAAGCGGATCTCGACTTGTAATCAGAATGCTTCCAGGTGCACCATAAGGCCACGCCTCGTTCAACACTTCGGGGTCATCAACCCCATCAAAAACGAGCAACCAAGTAGCAGTCTCCTGGAGTTCATCTTGGGATCGTGCCAGCTCCTTCCGAGGGTTCATCAACCAATTTTTGAGTAGATTCCGCGTCAGTGCCTGGTCATTGGAATCAACGGAGTCATCTGCTACCAATCCAAGCTTGACCGCAATATCTCGGAAGTCTTGCAACAGCTTCGCTCGGGTATCACCATGTACCCACATCACTGCATCAAATTGATGGAAGTAACTGCGTACGAAGTCTGATGCAGCAGAGGTCTAGCCCATACCACCAGCTCCACATAACGCAAAGGTATTCAGTGTAGAGGTAGAAATACCGCTTGTCGACGTCGGACATAGACCTTTCGCCAAAGTCTCGCGAATACTACTGCGCACTTCGCATCTCTTGTCCGGATTACGAGGTAATACATAGCATGGCAGGACAGGTCCGTGTGACGGTCGTGACATCGGCGAGAGTCCAAGATATAACTTACGCAAAAAGGGCTGGAGAATCGGATCTCGTTCATGGCCACTGTAGAACTTGGCTGATAAGAAAGCCCACTCCAACTCATGGCCGTCTCCGGACATAACGCTATTCTCAGGATCGCCAGGCTCCGGATCGAACAAGAGGTCTGCAAACTCGAGGCTAGAATCTGCAACTTCCCTCTCCGACGACACCCTCGACTGCTGATCGAGATCACTCTTCTCGCTCGGACCGTTGTCAGCCGTATCAAGCCATGGTAGTGACAACAAAGCTACCTCTTGCAGATGATAACGTATGTGATCGATCATAGATTGCGGATCCAATACTCCTGCCGCGCTTGAAACTTGACCTAGGCCCTGAAGGTGTATATCCGAACAGAATGGACACGAGGTGAAGGGGGACATCACCCTTCTCTCGCTAAGTCTCATCAATGCAGGCATCTGCGATGGCGAGAAGCCCTTCGAATGTGCCTCATAGAGATGAGATTCGAATTGCTTATCGGTATCAAACATTAGAGGCTTGTGGCTAGAATTCGTACAAACCCATCTCAAGGTTCGGCTTTGCGGATGCGAATGTTGATGGGACAACCACGAGTCTGTGATACGGAAGATTCTGTTTCCCTCCGAGCATCCCTCGATGAGGCACACATATGGTTCAATGTCATTCAATACGTGCTGTTTCCAACGTTCAGGCTCGGTCTCACGAGACATAAGCACGGTGCAACAATACGGACAGATAAACTCCTCACACCCAGTGGCAACTTTTGGAGGTGGAGGTATTATGACTGGTGAAACATCGGTGGGTTGATAGACAGTTGTAGGAGCATCTGCGGCATCGAGGTCGAGGCCTCGAATCTTCGGATCAGAGAAATGGCTCGCTGTCGTGTCTTCGTACTGAGCCGACCGATTACGCTGCAAAGGTATGTCTTTGTTCGAGGCTTTAGGCAGTGGGGAGATCTGAGATGGATTAACCGTGTGGTTATCTGTCGCAAACATTACTGGCAACTGTCCATCTTTCGAGAGTGTCAACCCTTTTGGGTCGAGCTTTTGTTGATGTTTTTGTCGCCATAAGAATCGTCTACGGCGTGCTACAACAGCATCAGACAAGCGTCGCGATAGGAAATTTGGTAGATCTGGGTAGCGCTTCAGCATTCTTTGCAATACGTATGCCTTAAAATCTGGGCTCGCATCTCTGCCATCGTCATCTCTCATAACATAAGCATCAGCCTTGATGTTTCGATGAATATCCGTCGGCCTTCGGATGAGAATCGACAAACGGTATAGTCTGCTTATGGCGCTACCAATATCGGCGATAGTTCTGAGGAGGAGTATCTTTACGGGATGCTCCTTGGCCGGGTCAAAGTCGACAGTACTGAGAGCGGAGGATACATAAGAAGAGAGATTTGCAGGTCGCAATCCGTATTCTTCGTAATCTTCTTCATCAATGTCGCCTTCGTCACTTGGATCGTCATTCTCATTCATTATCTCCGTAACTGAGCAGGAATTTGGCTGTGTCAATGATTATGTCGAGAAGCACAATGCGTATTCTCTCACCACGTTGTAGATTAGCGAGTAGCCCATCCATCTGCTTGACAGTCAAGTCTTTGGCCAAAGGGCTGTCCTTCAGGCGATAGTCCAAAGACCCATGGGCGTTAGCGAAGACGCCCAGATTACCAGCCCATATGTTGAAGCGACCGCTTTGTTCCTCGATTCCCATCGAGGTATCATTGTCAAGGAATGGCTTGTCTTGACTGACGATATTTGAGATACCATGAAAGTGATCAGTGCATGCTTTTGCTATGTCTGCTATATTGACGTCCTCCATGTCAAGGGATTGTGTGGAGACCAACAAGCGTGTACGAAATCCAAGCAGATAGTTTCAGGCATCCTGGCGCAGCCGTGACGTTACTATTAAGCACCATGGCTTCAGGTGCATGGTCAAGACTATCACACGACCGCGAGAGCCAAAACAAGGCGTCGCATGCATGATGGGCGTAAGCCACTAGACGTGGGTCATGGTGAGGCTGCCATGCGCTGTCACCTTAGCGATCTTCATGGTTGTTGAAAGTGCATATACTCTGTCCTCCAGCATCTAGACCCTATTCCTACCAGATTCTCATCTCGTTCCGCACAAGACTCACCAGGATTACGCCGTAATGTCAGGTATCGAGATCGCTGGCATTGCCCTGGCAGTCATTCCGCTGATAGTGGGAGCTGCCAACCTTTACAGAGAAAAGGTTGATCCGAGACGCAGAGATCAGAGGATTGCAGACTTCTATCGCGATCTCGCATTCGAGGTGGAGTTTCTGCGAGTGATGCTGAGTGGCATGGTCGAACAGCCAGGGAATAGTCGACATCATCGATCAGATAGTGTGATGCAAGATCGCATCCACCATGAGCGTCTGGCGGAGAGACTTGGTAGTTCGACACCGATATTCTTGGACATACTGCAAGACAACCTGGAGTCGTTTAACCATCTCGTCTCTGAACAAGGACTGGGCCTAGAGGGCTCCTCGATGGTACATCAATCTACGATGACTGGAGAACAACGACTGACTTCGTGAACAGACCCATGGTACAGTTGTATATGCCAGACTTATAGCACTCAAGAGTCAAAGAGAGTCAGGCAGAAGTATAGCCGAGCTGAAGAAAAGGATTGTGTTCAGTTCCAATGAGCAGAGGAGGCAGAGGCTGGTCCAACGATTGCAAAGGAACAACGAAAAGCTGGAACGCTTGCTCAATCTGAGGACAATCAACAACGTAGGAAAAGACGTTAGTGGTAACGCGCCATCAACAAATTCTCGAGATGTCTTGATGCGGCTATATAAAGCCGTGGCAAAGGTGTGGCAGAAAGAATCTTGCCCATACCATGAAGCAATGATATCTCTCAGGTGTTGCTGCTCATGGTCAGAGCTTGGGTCTGGGATCAACAACGATGTGAATATTGTCATGTCTGCGCACTCAACTAAGGATTCATCATGGCAAGAGAGCAGGTTGAAATTTGCGTGAGATCTGCGGATACCTCGGCATCTTATGATATCAGACTGACCATTAAAATAGGAATGCTCATAGTACTAGAATCCGTTTCGCTACTGACCCAGCTGCACCAAGCCTAGCCCAAGTTCATGCTCAACGCCGACCATTTGACAGGCTTTGCGATACGATACACCAAGCCCAGCAGCATAGAGCAAACATTTGTGTTGAGTATGATGGCACCGAGCTCTGGCATGCTAGATCAACTGCAGCGCCGACGATACATATGTTGGCTTTGCGCACAACCCTGCGTGATTTGTTCCAGCGACGTCACAAGGTCTCATTAAAACAAAAGCGCATTCTCGCTGTCATCCTTGCAAAAGCACTCCTGCATTTCGGCGAGACAGTATGGTCGCAAGGAGAGTGGAACAAGATGCAATTAACATTCCTCTCAGATCCCAAAAGCACGGATCGTCAAGATTATGATTTGGACCATCCTTACATCGATGCAAAATTCGCGAAGCCTGAAAAAAGCTTTTTGGACGATTCGAAAACACAATTTCAGATGCACCCCAATCCAAGTGTCCTGTCACTTGGTATTCTACTCCTTGAAATTGATCTTTGGGACGAGATCGAGAAACACAGAACTGAAACAGACATGGCTGACGGGATACCCAATGTAAACACTGATCTAACCACAGCACAGGGTCTACTTCAGACCCGGTGCGATTATATCCAAGAAGATCACAGGGCAGCACTCAACGCTTGTCTTAAGTGCGAATTTGCTGGAGACTGCAGGGTTGCGTCCTTGACAGACGACAAATTCCGGCAAGGGTTCTATGATCAGGTGGTAAGGCCGCTCGAGAAGGAGCTTTTTGTTGGGTTTAAAATCGAGGTCCATAGTTCATGACTCCCGTAGCTCCATTGATTACAACATCTATACGCCTTTGTTACTTGATCTTACCCTCGACATGCTGCACTAAACTCCATTCCGACAGCAACAGATTGGTTGGAAGCAAGAGCGAGAGGCGTCGACCCCGCTTCATTGCGAGACTCACTATTGCTCTCTGATGTACTGCCGCTGCGCTGTGACATGTCTGTGAACCAATGCATGCATCTGTATGCATGAAGCGTTCCACTGTCACGCGTGCATTGGGTCCATGCTTGCCAGAGATAAGTGTCCATTCGATTGGACCAAGGAACGCCAGCTTATGGATTGCACATCGCAAATACGGTTGAATGAGGCAACCGATCGACCACTTGACTTGATGTGCTGCTTCGTCAAGGATATCAGCTCTGCCAGACAGAGGCGACTTGATCAAGCCGATGGCGCTCATTGGCGTTCTGGAGCTCTCTAGTGCGAGGCTGAAAGTGCTTGAGGGTCCGCCTTTCATTGAAAGGGCAGGCATCGTTTGCCAGTCATCTTGAGCGTATCAATGCAGAAGACATGTGGAAGATCGACGATGCAGTAGTGCAGCTGCAGCTGAAATTGAGTGTATAATCAGTAGTTGTGAATGGAAATTCTCTGCGGGGAGATCATGGTGGACGTTTAGACGCGAAATCCGATCGTGGTAAATGTATCTGAACCAACGATTCAGATATGGGACCCTCCACGGAATGATCCTGACAAGAGGGTCATTCAAGTCATATGTAGAAAAAGGCCAAACACCTGGGGACGCCGTTGACCACCATGAAATGCCAATCGCTGAATGTGACACACAAAAGAAGTATAAGGTGATTTACATCACTTTAAGCAGCAGCCTCAGCCGCAGCAGCTTCAGCAGCTTTCTTCTCCTTTCTCCGCCTCTTCCTCTCTGCCTTCTCTTCATCTTCGTCGTCGTCATCTGAAGTCTTGCGCTTCTTTTTCTTCTTGTCCTTCTTCTCACCGGGCTCTTCAGGAGCGACAAAGTCACTCTCTCTCTGCTTTCGCTTTTCTTCCATTTTCTCCTTCATAGCCTCCTCTCGTCTTTCGCGCTCGTTGCGCTCCTTGGCTTGCTTGGACAAGAAGTACTCTCCAGACTCGATCTGCAAGTCGACTCTGCTCTTCTCTTGAGCCGGCGGGAAAGGAGTGTAGACCTTCTTGGACTTGTCTGTTACATTGTGAGGGACCCTTCTCTTGCTCAAGTTCCTCTTCTTGAAGTGCGGCAGGAAACGGTCCCAATTCTCGTTGACAAGCTCAGGGTCCTTTGCCAATTCGCGCTTAATCATTAATTCCTTGATGTGATAGATTGGGTGGATGTTGGCCATGCAGTCTTGGATGATACGGCGGACTTCCTTTAGGCCCTTGTAACCACCCATGCAAGAAACTGTGTTTCCCTGGACGAGGATGTAGCAGCCAGTCAATAGTTCCAGCGCTTTCAACGTGCTTCCATTGGGGCCGAGGATACGCTGTCGACGCTTCACGAAGCGCTCTTTGTTGCGAACAAGTCCACGAATTTTGATGACATCGCACGCCATGTCGTCTTCCATAATCTTGATAGCCTGGGGCGCAGGCACACTTCTAGACAGCAGCTTGATTAAGTCGCGAGCATTGAGAATGGCGGCAGGGTCGTATGTTTTGCGCGTAGTCTTGACGGTCATGGAACCCTCGACCAAATCGAGAGTGCAGGCTATGCCCGTCCTCTCCAGTGAGCGTGTGATCAGGGGCCATGATGCCTTGAGGTAGGTTTCGCGGTATTTAGGGAAGAGAACTGAGAAGGACGACTCCTCAGTGAATGTACCACCGATGTTGTCCTCTGGCTTGAATTCGTCGATCTATCACGATTTTATCTTAGCATATGATGAACTTTGTGAAAAGATAGAAAACTTTGGGGTAATTAATTCTTACCTTCCATTTGTCAATATCATCGGTGTCCCACGGCTTCTCAGCATTGTGAGTGGAAGGCATCTTGCCGAATTCCCTCTGATTCCACTGCTTTAAAAGTGCACTGATATACAGAAGTCTGGCGAGGATAGAAAAGACTGGATGGAAGAAAGTCGATGATTGCCGCGGCGAATAATTTGGAAAGTACGAAACACTTTCTACGCTCCAAAGAGGGAAGGCGCAGTCTTGGCACCAGGGTTTGCGGGGAAGTCGCTAGTTCTTGCCCTTGGATTTATCTCAGATAGGTACTGTACCGTATGCAATAAAGTCTTACCTCCGAGCCATTTCGCATGTGCCATTCGTTGATCAAGGGTTCGGACTGTTCTCAGGTTATTCTGCCTATCCTTGTCGTGCTGGGCTCTGCCTCCCCTTGTGTTGCTTACGCTACACTGACCGGTCACCTATCTACTTGTATCTAGTCCATTAGCCTCCACGAGTCGTCGGAGCGCTGCACGAGTGACCGAGTAGCTGAATCATTGTCACGCAGCGGCAGGTTTCACTATAAAGTAGGTTGTTACTTTGTCTTATCTTGCTCCAGTCTGTTCATCTATATGACTACTACTCAAGGTGAGAATCTTACCAAAGTGCAATAGCAAGGCCAAGCAACATGACCGCTGTCATTCGACCTCGGGTGTTCCTGGACGTGACGATCGGGACGGAGCCAGCAGGTCGTTTGACTATTGAATTGTTTACGGATAAGACACCAAAGACATGCGAGAAGTTCGTCGAGTCTATCATCGGATGCTTGACATGCTACTGATCTCTCTCTGCAGTTTTCGCCAGTTATGTACTTCGTCAGATCCAGCAGCTTCGTATGCAGCTAGTCCTTTCCACAGGATCATCGATGAATTTATGATCCAGGGCGGTGACATCACTGCAGGTAATGGGACTGGTGGTAAGAGTATCTACAATGATGGCGGCGAATTCGCAGATGAGAACCTCGAGTGGCGTCAGCTGGACGCTACGGGTCTTGTCTGTATGGCGAATAGAGGCAGGGATACGAACAGCAGTCAGTGAGCACAATCTCTCCTGTTACCCTTCGATCTCACCACCCATGAAACTTGTTTCCAGATTACTCATGCTGTAGCCATTAGGTTCTTCATCACTCTCGAGCCATGTCCCCACCTGAACGGCAAACATACCGTGTTTGGCAATCTGGTCGGCGGCCATGATGTTCTGCAGAGGATGGCCAAAGTGAAGGTCAACGACGATGACAAGCCTTTCGAACCAGTCCTCGTTGCCAGATGCGGGGAGCTCGAAAGAAAGAGAAAGCCTCCTGCCATCAATAGTGGCTCACCCGAGAAAGTCGCTGACCGTGGACGTAAGCGTAGCGATGGTTCGTCGCATTCACCAGTCCGGAAGACGAATGGTAGTCCCAGAACAAGCGACAAACGCAAGCGCCGCCAAAGTGACAACCAAATCGACGAGAATCTGCGCGGCAGACCGCGTGCTCGTTCTGATGATGAGTCCGACGCGAACACTCATCGCGACTCGCGTAGTCCGGCGACCATTCACAGGCGCAGACGCAGCCCTAGCCCCAGCAGGGTTCCACCAGATGTGGGAGGGCAGAACAATAGCGACAACGCTGAAGCTGATTACGAGAGAAGACGACGAAGGAGCTTACCGAATCAGTATCATGATGAACAACGGCGACGCGGTTCCGAGACGAGAGATAGGGAGCATAGCAGGAGTAGGAGCAGAGATAGACGGTCTTATCGGAGAAGTGGGCAAAATGCCTGGAACGAGCCCAGAAATCACGACAGACGTGATGGCACTCGGGGAGGCGAACAGAGACACAAAGGCTATGCCAGAAGACAGCAAGACCGCTACCGCCCCAGCATGGAAGGTCGACTGGGCGGTGGCAGCAGCGGCGAGGGCGCTGGGGGTGACAACGAAAGCGGCATCAAATTCAAGGGTCGTGGTAGCATGAAATATCGAGAGCCCGACCGGAAATGGTAGACTAAGCCACACTTCGAAATGGAACATCAGAGCTTTCCATCTTTCGTGCCCGCGCCAGTTCCCTCGCCATGCACAAGCACACACCAGCCTTCATGTCTGTTGCAACCACTCAGCCCTTCGAAACCGCCGACCGCAGCACCGGGGAATTGCTCCTTGGCTTGTTCCAGAACGTCATCGTCGAAGGTTCCAGGTTGTAGCCAGACGGCCTGGATGCCTGCGTCTTTGGCGTCCTTGAGCAGCTGCTTAGTGACTGCAGGAGGAGTGACTATGCTGAGCGAGGTTGACGATGCATTCTTGAGCGCAGACGGCGCCGCTGCAGTCTGGAAATTGTTGTTCCTGACGGAAATCGAGGAAGCGCGAGGGTTCAAGGGAGTAGGCTGGATACCCTGGTCAAGATACCAAGCGAAGACTTGCGACATGTCAGTGCCATAGTCTTATCTTCTACGCGTTGTATGTAGGCTCGAAAAAAGGTATTGTAGATACATGACTCGTCCTATACTCAATTATCACACTACCTACTTTTGTTCCCGAATTTAGCTGCATCGCTCGATGCGCCGGCCACGGCGTAATGCGGGGACGAGAAGAACTTCTTTGCTGCCGCTTGCATGTCGTCTGTAGTTGACATGGCTTTGCTCTTCTTTAATGGATGCTGTTGTGAAACAAGAGAAGAGTTGGAGTGGAGTGATGGTTATCATCTTTTCAGGGAATAATGTCCGGTTTTCCTGGACCTCGGCGTGTTATGATGAGAGAGGGCAAGGTGAGCTCCGATAAGATAAGGGGTATGGATGATGTCAGATCACGAAAGGGAATGCGGACAAGTCACCTCCGTCGGTTGAGGATTGTGGTAGAGCAACAGTGATGATGGATTGTGATTGAAGCCCATAACGAGGATGGGTCCTATGATTACTTATGGCAATCTCACTTAAGACAGAAATGGCACGTTGTTGTAGTCGGCGGTTTGTGCACATCACGACTTCCTTCGCCACAGCACGCGGGCACCGGATATTGATGCTCCGACTTCGTGCTTGTCTAGGTCCGAGGGCAGATCAGATCAGATCATGTCTAGCATTCACTCACGCTCGTCGCATAATCACACAGTATTGATATCACTCCACTCTCATCTGTCTTCTCCCTTCCTCGTGCGTCTCTTGTGTGTGCCTTCGAGTCGTTCATCCGCTTTGATTGCTTCCCTTTATAGTCTTCGATGACCACTGGACAATCGGACTCTGACCCGGCAGGAGAGATGCCTCCTTCATCTTCGGCGATGAGCAAGATTATTTATTTCGGGCAGTTTGCTGTGACGCCCCAGGTACGTTTTTCTTCTTCGTGATATCTGTCTCTCGCATTTGCTTGTTTTTGAAAATCGTCTGGTTTTCGGGTCATCTTTCGGCGGCGAATTGCAAGACATGAATTGGCGACAGAAAGAGAGGTCGAAACATATACACAAGCAGATCGCGCACAGCCAGCATCTCAAAACCCAAGCCCAACAGCAATCCAATCCCCCAGATCCTCTCCAACTGACCCAACCCCTCCCGCACAGGTCTTCCACAAAACGCAACACTCCTTCTGCCTCGTGAACCTCAAGCCCCTCCTACCAGGCCACGTGCTAGTCTCGCCCCTGCGCCGTGTAAGCCACATGACGGACCTTGCCGCGCCCGAAATCAACGACCTCTTCCAAACAGTGCAAAGAGTCGAGCGCACGCTGAAACGCCTGTACGGCTCGGACGCCTTCAACATCGCGATCCAGGACGGGCCGGCGGCGGGCCAGAGCGTGCCGCATGTGCACGCGCATATCATCCCTCGGAGATGGGGCGATATGGACTCGAGGGGCGGCGGCGATAAGATGTATGAGTTGCTTGAGGGCGAGGAGGGGGATGTCGGGTTGCATCTTGAGGAGCAACAGCGGGAGCAGGAGGAAGGTGGGAAGAAAAAGTATAATCGGTTCCCGAAACAGAGTGATGAGGATCGCAAACCGAGGGATATGGAGACTATGAAGAAGGAGGCCGAGTGGTTGGCGCGGGAGATGGAGAGGGATAATGGGGTCGAGGGAAGTGCTGTTCTGCGCGAGCAGGATGAGAGCGCCGGGTGTTCGCTATGAATGGATTCAATGCATGAATTAGGAGGCGCGTTATTCCCTGCTAAAGAGTAGAAGCGAGTCGGGGAGTTATATGATGCTCTGGAATGACTACTCTACTGCGGGACGTCACGAAAAGCAAGAAAAGGCCAATTGCAAACGAGAACCCGATGCTCAAAGAAAGAGAATGAAACGGACGAGGGGAGGGCGCAAAGACGTCTTTTGTACTGTAGGACAGCAACAGCGGATCAAGACCAACCGAACCAGTGCATCGAGTATCCCCATCTGTTGCTCCTCATATATATAGCAACACACTAGCGAGAATGCAAACAGATGCTCTGCCATGCATATACACTTTCTACCTCCGAGTCTCTTTTCCATCACAAGACTTTACGCCCGGAGAAGGAAAAAAGGAGACTTGAAACCAACTTCGAAATAATCAAAAAGGTGTAAATAAAAAGAAGAAGTAAAGAAAACAAAAAAAAAACGCCGGACCGATGCTCATTTACCCGTCAGCGGAGAGTGGGAAAAGAAGACTCCATCACTCCGTCCATTTCCATGGACCTAATCCATCCATCCTTCCCAGCCCAACCCTTTCTCCTCTTCGCAACCGGAAAATCACCCTCTAGTTTGCGAGAATGGTCTTGACGAGATCTGTGTTACATCGCCCGTCAGTCCATTGAAACTCTTTAGAAATTAGGCGCGACCGCAAGATAAACATACCCATGTAGTTGATCTCTCCTGACGTGGTGTCCACAGCCTTGAGCAACTCGTCGACCTCGTCGTCGCTCATCTTCTCGCCCAGGTTGGTCAGGATGTATCTGAGCTGACCGACGCCGATGAAGCCCGTCATCTCCTTGTCGAAGACCTGGAAGCCGCGGCAGTATTCCTCGGGCTCGCCGGGATCGCGGAAACCGCCTGGGCGGTTGAGGACTTTGCTGAAGGACTCGAAGTCGACTGGTGGAGAGTTGTATTAGCGCTTGCTGTTCTTCCATGTCGTATCTCCTCGTGTTTCTTCATAGTCGTGTGTGACTTGTTATTCTCGCGACTCTGTGTCTCGATATTCTCCTTCTCTTTGGCCTTATGTCGCTTCGCATTCTCTCGTCGAGAGGCTGTTTGCTGGTAAACAAAAGAAAAATACTCACAATCGCCGCCGATTCCTTGCTCCAAGTCTCCAATCTCGGCGAGCGTGGGGTTCTGTCCACACGCGCGCAGAAGATCACCGAGCTGGTTCAGAGACACACGTCCGTTGCCGCGCTTGTCGAAGAGGGCGAAAGCCTCCTTGTAGTTGGTGGTGCTTGCCTGTTGTTCCGCCATATTCGATTAATGATTGTTCTCTTGCGTGTCTGTGATGTTCTCGTTTTTCAAGAATCTGTGGTTTCCGATAGATGGAGATGTGCAGCAGATTGTTATGTATATGTGTTGTGTGTATGTGTTTCAGTGTGAGTGAGTCCGTTGCACGAGGATGCGTTGATCAGGGGATAGCCGCGGGGATATTGTTGTGGTGATCCGGAGACTGTGCTGCTGCTGCTGCTGCTGCTGCTGTCCGATTTGTTGTTGTGGTTGCCGAAAAGGAAAAAGCAGCTTTCTTGTTGTCGAATCAGGAAAACAGGGGGGAGAAGGCAGTGATCGCTTCTTCTGTCGCAACCGAAACGCATACACAACACATATACACAAACAAAGCTGTTCTCTTTTCCTGCTCTCTGCATCTGCCGAGAACCAACTTTCCCACCCAACCCCCTCCTCTTTGTGGTTCTGTTCCACCCCTCCCCAAAACGGCAGGGTCTGCCGAGATTCGCACTCGACTCGGAATGCCGCAATTGGAGGAAAAAAGGTTGATCGCATGACTTACCATTTTTTGTTTCTTGTTCGCTCGCAAAGATGTTTTTCTCGGGGATGGTAGAGGAATGGAAGAGAGATCTCGAGGATTAGTTTGATAGTAGCGGTTTTTCGTATGACAGAGGACTAAGTAACAAAGGAGAGCGGGCGGTTTGTTGCTCTTTACGGGGGACTCGCGCAACGATCATCTCTAGGGTCGGTCATATGCCAAGGCCCTATCCGTTGTCAGGGTGATGGCTGTCCATGTCCATTTGACGCCAGATACAGGAGTAAGGCAGCATAGCACAAGATGGAGTCGATGCTGCAAGCATGTGGTAAGTGTCAAAACATTTCGGTTACTCAAAAGATAGTGCTATCTCTCCGTGCTTGCTTGCAAACGTTGATTCCCCTATCAGATTAGTAAACTGGATCGGCTTTCCAGATCCGCGTCTTCAAGTTATTCCTTCAGCCAGTCGGTGAATACTACGACATTGATAGCCATGTCTGATCATGCAGCTGAACATCATGTAATTGTCATCATACCACACAAATACAAGTCTCACTCTTGGTCATTTTCCCCATCTGCGACTTTCTGAGGCAACCCCTGTGCTTTCGCTGGCAAGAAGCGGATGGTGACAGCCACTCCCAGAGCCAATATGACCAAAACCACCCAGGCCAAGTATCCGCCCAGTATCTGACCTCTGACACCCGCGGCAAACAGGCTGGCAAATAGGGCCGGCGTGAATGCTCTGACGCCACTGCTCACAGCCAATGCTACTGCATTCAATGTTCCAAAAACCGCCGGACTTGGCGAGATGTCATTCAGTGCCAGTTGAACGGATGTAAGTGACATGATGCAAGAGCTGCCAATCAAGGGACCTAGCGGCATGACTGTCCAAAAGGCTGCCTCCCAGCCTTGGCGCAGAAAGGCATTGCAGACCGGGTTGATCAGAGACATCGCAGGCCAGACGATGCCGCAGAACCGCAACACACCGCCGGTCCCCCAGCGATCATGGGCCCTAGGAAAAACGAACAATGTCCAAAGCGATTGACTGAGGCCCGCCGCCCCAAGAAAGATGGAGATGAGGAGAGGAGTGAAGCCGACTCCACCTTTTGAGACGCTTGTGAACCAAAAGACGGGCACAACAGCAGTGTAGGCCATGCCGAGCATTCTGATCACATTGTATAAGGAAAGCACGTTGGCAACCCCAGGCGATTTGATCAATTCCCATGTTGACATTGGCGGCTCGCTCGTCACTACGTTAGCGCTCTTTTTGGACTGCAATGTCTCTTCTACGAAGAAAGCACTGATCACAGCGGCTGACAAGCCCACTACACCAACCGCTAGGGAGGGCAATGCGTAGGGATAGTCGTGGAAGAATTGGATTTTCTTTAAGGGTCCCCCGTATTGTCCCGCGGGATCTGCCAGAGCACCACCTGCAAGACATGTTAGTGTATATTAATAGAAAATGTAGATGGTAAGGTACCCGCCGAACATTGGCCCGAAGAATATGCCAATATTACCGGCAAATGCAAAGTAGCTGAAGGCATATGCTTGCGTCTTACTTGTGCTATGCTCCTTGACCATGGCCTGTACAGTTCTAGAGCGCCAATTAGCGTTTTTGTGTCAATGCCTTCTGATGCCGATGTCTCTGCTTACACAACGGTGCCAGAGAAGACGCCTGCAAGACACCGGAATAGCACCATTTGCCATATTGTCTTGGACAGACCAAAGAGAGACACTGTAACGCCGACTCCGAACAAAGAAGCAACGAGAATGGGCTTTCGCCCGAATTTGTCAGAGGCGCGGCCCCAGGAGATCATGAAGGCCATCTGTGTCAATGAAAGAGGGATCCCTATAGCAAAGGTAGATGAGTAATGGCCAAGCGAACGCTGTGGAGGAAACATACTATGAGACCAGAGTAGAAGCCAACATCTTCTTCTCGCACGCCGATACTTTGGATCATCTGATTGATGAAAGGGAATATAGAAAAAAAGGCCAAAGGCTCGACCGCACGACAGTAGCACAATAGAAAGATCTGGCGCTTTGGTAATGGTTTGTCGTCTTCATCTTCGTCTTCGACAAGGCTGCTATGGTTCTGGGACTCGGCATCGGATCTCAGTACTTCTGGATCAGCTTGGAGTAGGGGGGTCTCCTCGCTGGCAGCGGCGACTGCTGTGCTATCAGCCAGGACAGGGTCGGCTGCCATTCCGCTGTACGTATCGGAGGGCCGCCGACGGTTCTTATGGCTAGAAATATAATGCCTATGGATGAGTACGCAGCGATTGTTATGAGAGGACAGGTTGAGGCTGAGTTGCAATCCTCTTGTCTCCTCCTACCTGTTGCTACATCGGGAAGCTAACTAATGTATGTCTGATTGATCAACAGCACGGAGGTAAGTCGGGGTTAGACACAACATCATGAGTCCTGATAGAGATGGTAAGTATCGATTGATGGAGTGCTCTGATGCAGCCGTCGGGTGTTCAAAAGTCCATGTCCAAAGCATTGCACCAGTAGAGACATAAGCATTACTGTAGCTCCACACCTCCATACAAGTGACGGAGACAAGCCGGCACTTATCTGGATCGGACAAGTTATGGTGTTGCTGTGTGCTAAGATCTTCAGGGTCAAGCGGCGGAAAGCGGTTTTAGCGGCGCACACAGACATGGTAATGGCGTGGGGTTCACAAAGGGGGACTACGAGTCAGAGGGCGTTTTTCAGGGTTCATGGCACCTCCAAAATCAGGGCCGATGATGTGTTTGGACATGGTTGATGCAGACTACCTCGGGAAGAGAAGCCGTGACATGAATAAGCAGTGACGATAGCCCGAGAGCAAAAGCAAAAGAAAAACCTCGCTTCGACCCGTACGAAACATGATAGACAATTGGTAGAGCATGTGGGCGGCCGTGTTTGTGTTTAACAGAAACAGTGGTGTTCTGGATGTGGGGTTGGTTGGCTGGACTGTGTGCGACACGTGATTGGATCGACGCAGTAGCCGCAGCAAGGAGCCTTCGAGAAGTGGAAGTGATCCCCAAGGGTCACACTTGGATAATTATTGTCATCGGTTGTGATGAGAGAGAGTGTGTTGTGCTATACAAGTAGTTCCATTCGACACCTGAGCACCTTGCATATTGTACAATACTCTCGATACTTATTTCTGTTTGCATTCAACACTCATATTTCATACTGTACCTGATCCCTTGTACTGTACCAGTCCTTCGAGGAAGGGGCTCCACTTCCGTCAGCTGCACTTGCTTGTTTTACTGCGTCGCTCGAGGCAGAAAGAGGCAGGATCAGGATCACTCAGCCAATAACGGTTCCGTCCTTGACCGCACCCTTCAAGAATTCATTCTCGCTACAAACCATCAAATCACTTCATCCATTCCATATATTCTTCCATCAGATACCGACAGCGTCTGTCTGAATTCCGGCAGCCCGCTCCTCGTCCGTGACGTGACGTGCATCCCAAGGCACCCCACAACTCCAGCACCCTCACGAGACTCATTTTCAGCTCAACTCGGCCCCCATTGCTGAATCATTCAGGATCTCCTGTACACAGTCGTCTGGTGTATGCACCCACCCATGGGTGCTTCGAGACCTTGAACCGTCTCCTTTCAAGCCCGACTCCATCTCACGCACGACATGCAATTGATGGCGGATGAGGGCGTGTCACGTCGACGCCGTGCGCCAGCACTGAGCGTCAGCAATGCCCTTCGATTCCTCCTCTTCTCTCTACCGCTCCTGGCGGTTGCTCAGCAGCAGCAGCCGCAATCATCGTCGTCGTCGTCGTCGTCGTCGCCCCGTGTCAACGCCAATGCCGCACGCAGGCAGCAGCACACACCGCCAAACGCAAAATCACTCCTCAACTCCCCCAATTCTCCCAGAAATGGCAAAGACACTTTCGTGATCCCTTCCAACGAGCGCGCCCTTGCGACTCTTGCTCCAGCCGAACAGGCTGTTCGAGCAGCCCCTGCACGATCATCGGCTCAAGCCGCTGCTCTCAACTCGCGACACCCGGCGCGGTCTCTGCAGGATTGGCAAGTCGAGGATATTATTCTCCTGGCGACCGTGGACGGTAAGATACACGCAAGAGACAGAAAGACGGGCACCGCCAAGTGGATGCTCGAGGCCGACAGACCCATGGTCGAGACCGTCTACCACCGCAACCTCTCCAACACACACGGAGGCGCCACAGGCACGGCAGAATCAGACGCTTCCGACACTGGCGATATCCTGTGGATCGTCGAACCCACACAAGACGGCAGCCTCTACGTCTACAGCCCTTCCCTGAACTCGGGCATCCAGAAGACCGGGCTCTCCGTGCGTCAGCTGGTCGAAGAGTTGTCCCCCTACGCTTCGGAAGAGCCCCCCGTCGTGTACACGGCCGACAAGAAAAACACTCTTCTCACCATAGATGCTGCCACGGGCCACATCCTAAAGTCCTTCAGTCCCGCAGGCACCGTCAGCAACGAAGACAGAAGCTGCAGGAGAGTCAACCCTATGGAGTCGCTCGAAGAGGAAGAGTGCGAGTCCATCGGCACAATCACGCTGGGCCGCACCGAATACACCGTTGCCATCCAAGACAAAACCTCTGGTGATCAGATATGCACGATTCGCTACTTTGAGTGGACCGCCAACAACCGCGATCGGGACCTCCATGACCAGTACGCCAAAACCATGGACGACAAGTATGTCTACATCCAGCACAATGGAGGTGTCTTTGCAGTCGATCATGGCCACAGTCCCGGCGTCGAGGCTCCCATCACCTTCAAGCACAAGTTCAATTCTCCGGTCGCTCGCGTCTTCGACGTTGTACGTCCGGCTCGAGTCGACGATACCGTCGATGCTGCCCTTGTCTTACTGCCTCAGCCCATCGGTCCTGCCGGTGGAGACGTCTTTTCCGAGGACAAGGTCTTCGTCAACTGCACCGAAAGTGGCAGCTGGTATGCCATGTCTGAAAAGATGTACCCTACAGTCACCGATGGTGCGTCCAACGCCGTCTGCTACACCGACACTCTGAACGATGTCGCTTTCATCCAAGGACTGAACCAACCAAAGCAACGGGCCAAGTTGGTCGGGGTACATCCCTTGTCACCAATCACGGACCCGGGACAGAGCATCTTCACTATAGCCCCCGGCCAAGACTATCCCACGATCGGATCAGGACACATCGACACTCTCAACGACACTCGCGTTGCCCTCTACCAGAAGAGAGCCTGGACCGACAGTATCATGTTGGCAATCTTGTCTTTCCTCGCCGTCTTTGGCCTGATTGCTATAGTCGGACAAGTCCCATTGGCAAGGAAGACATTGCTGCCCTGGCTGCGCATGCTCAACGAGCCATCTCGAACAATGCTGCAAAAGCCCCATGTCCAAGAGGCTCGGGCAGAGCCTGACGTTGTGCAGCCCCCTACGACCCCCAAGCCCACCCACACCAAGCAAGTACGCTTCCCTGAACCCGCCGAAGAGACTGTGTTTGCCAAGGACGAGGACTCCGAGTCTGACAAGGTGGTCATCGAAGACGTCAGTGGCAATGAGACTCCGAAAACCTCGAAGACGGCTCAAGCCGACGGTCCGCCGCAAGCCAATGGCACCCCTACTAAACCCAAAAAGAAGGCCACTAGAGGTGTCAGGGGAGGTCGGAAGACCAAGGAGAAGCGTCAAGAACAGTTGGAGAAGCAGCAGAAAGGCCGACAGGATCCTGCTAGCGACAAGGAGAACACGCCTCCACCGACAGAAAAGACCGTCACCATCAAGTCGACTACTCTGCAGCCGATCAACGTCATCAGCCCCGAGGCTTCCGAAAGTCCTACCGTGTCGGGTAAGCTCCAGATCAACAACCTTTTGATTGACATGGACCGAGATATTGGTCATGGCAGCGCTGGCACCTGTGTGTTTGCCGGTACTTTTGAGGTAGTCCGCTCTCTTGTCCCCCACCCCTCCACCACAGAGATGCTAACAATTTCCGTAGGGCCAAGATGTTGCTGTGAAGCGTATGTTGTCACAATATTACGAGCTTGCTTCGTCCGAGGTCTCCTTCCTGCATGCCAGCGGCTATCATCGTAACGTCATTCGTTACTTCTGTCAGCAAAGAGACCAGCACTTCCTTTACATTGCTGTAGAGCTATGTCAAGCGAGTCTGTGGGATCTGTACTATTCTGACACAAGAGATGAAGAAAGACGCGAGCAGTTGGGCAAGCTTCTGGCAGGCATACAAAAGGACGCTCCAAAGGCCCTTCATCAGCTGGCTTCTGGACTCGAGCATCTTCACAGCCTACGCATCATTCATCGAGACATAAAGCCACAAAACATTCTAATCGCTTTCCCTAGGCGGAACGAGATTTCTACCGAGCCTAGACTTGTCATATCCGACTTTGGTCTATGTAAAACTTTGCCGGAGAATGTGTCCACGATTCGAGACCCCACAAGCAACGCTGGTACCAGCGGTTGGAAAGCACCGGAACTGATCAACTCGCCTGAACCTCGAGGGGACCATTCGAACAATGGCCACAGCAATCACTCTCAGCGCAACGGCAGTGATAGTTCCAGTGGAAATGGTACCATCCAAGGAGTCAAACGAGCAGCCGACATCTTCTCACTTGGATGTCTCTTCTTCTGGGTTCTCACGGGCGGTTGCCATCCCTTTGATGACGACGAGGGCTGGACCATGATCCGCGAAGTCAATATCAAGAAGAACTTGCCGCTGAACATGCACAAGTTGGACCTTGGCACCGACACAGAGGAGCCGATGCAATTGATCACTTCGATGCTTTCACACCATCCCGAACAGCGTCCGACGGCCAAGCAAGTCAAAGAGCACCCCTTTTTCTGGTCACCGGAGAAGCGATTGGCATTCTTGTGTGATGTCTCGGATCACTTCGAACGCGAAACCCGCGATCCACCATCGGAGCAACTGAACGTACTCGAAAGCTGGGGACCAGATGTCATCCCTCGGGAGGACTTTCTCAAGAAACTCGACCAAAAGTTCATCGACACACTGGGCAAACAACGCAAATACACCGGATCACGTATGTTGGATCTCCTTCGAGCTCTGCGCAATAAGAAGAATCACTATGAAGACATGCCAGACGATGTCAAGAAGAGAGTTGGGTCGCTGCCGAAGGGGTACCTGACTTATTGGACCTCTAGATTCCCCAAGCTGCTCATGGCTTGCTATTGGGTTATCAGAGAGTGCAAACTGGATAACAGCGATAGGTTCAAGGGTTACTTTTACACCTCTGATAGCACCTAGCTGATGTTATCGTTGAGTTTGTAATGTCAGACTACAGCCTAGATGTATCTGTGTGAATGTATGTGCATTGACAAATGTGACGAGAGGAGTCTTCAGTAGCGGACTTGGATGTTTTGACATATATCAGAAAGTTCCTGTATTACCTTTTTATTTTCTATTTGACAGCGAACTTTTGGAGGTGTTGATGCAATCATGTAATATGTTCTCGATATACTCACTGGTTTGGGGCATGGAGTGATGGATCATTGATGGAAGTATCTGTAGTAGGGAATCAAAAGCTAGAGCTAATATGTGATGCGGAGATCTATACTACGAGAAAAAGCCGGGTCAATTTGATGGGGGTATCCATGCTAGATGCAAGAGAGCCGAGAAGGATATAAGACTGGGTATCTATACTAAATCACAAAGAAAAGCTGGAACTACGTAATGTAACGGGGGGTATTTATACTAGAAAACAGAGAAGCAGAAGACAAAAGACGGAGAACAAAAAGATTGAAAAGAATACTAATAAGAGATGGCGATGCATGTGAAGAGAGAAACCGAGTGGGAGTTGTGGACGTCGACATGACTATCCATCGACATGATATGACTTGCAGGACACACGTTGCTTCACCTGTTGTGCAATCAGTGAGTCAGGCAATGGCTCCGACCGCTGAAGAAGTCCAGTCCAGGATGCCAGAGGACGAGACTCTCATGGTGCTAACCACAGTCGGCTGGAAGTAGAAGAGGAGAGCCAGATGGATCTCTTCCGGATGCATCAAGATGCCTGACTTCATCCGCTGTCGATCGATGGGTCAGGAGTTTCGCTTCATGGATGTATCAAGACGCCCTTGACATGTCATCGATAATCAGTAATAGGACCAGACAGGGCTCTGCCCGAACGTATCGACATCCATGCCCGAGAATGCGAAGAATGGTAGAGGTGGAGGAATAGACATCACTGCAGTGTAGCTCGGAAGCCTCAAATCACATACACAATTCTCCAGATCACACGGCGCGGACACGAAGCCATCAGTCTCGCCCTCCTGCTCCTTGGAGAGCCTCGCCAACCGATCTGCCCAGATCACCCATCATCTCATATTCTGGAAATTTGCGTTGCAAAAGCACATGTAGACGAGTGGTCCACTTGTCCAGAACCGCGTCGTACAAGTATCGCGCTTCGAAAGCCGAACAGTAGGCTGAGGCTGGTGAGTTCCATGCTGGACTTTCTTGCGCAGACGCTGGGTTCGTGTTGAGCAGGACTGATGAGCGTGCGAGGGAGGTGATTGACGTAGGTGAGAGAAAGAGAAGGGATTGGACGTGGTGGTCTGCGGGTGTGGTTTCTAGGGGCAGGTAGGATGATTTGATTCGGTGGGGTTTGTTGGTGGCTTGTTGGTGGGTCGTGGCGGTCATGAAGGGGCGGAGTAGAGTTGGAGAGTGATTACTGTCGTCTTCTGCTGTTACTGATGTTGCCAACGTCCTGCGGTCGTTGGGTGCTGGGAAAGCGTTCTCGTATGTCTTTCTGCGTTTCGCTTGTCGAAGCGATGAAAGTGGATGTGGTGCATGTTGCTGTGTAGCAGCGTCATCCAGACTGAGCTTGCTGGCAGAAACAAAGTCGACGTTTCCTTTGCTGGCCAGTAGCACTCGTGGATCCATGTTCTCGTCCGGTTCATATAGCAGCTCTTCAGAGGGGTGTGAGGGGCTTGAACCAGCTGCGAGCCTTCGTGGACCGATGAAACTACGAATGTCCGAATTGTTAGGTGGCGGGGATAGGCCCAGAGGCTCCGAAGCACTGTTCCATTTAGTACTGCCAGGATTTCCGTCCTGTGATCTAGTCTTGCGAGCAGATCTCGTCAATTCCGGAACAGGGAACCATGCGTCCCTCTCTGGATCGACACGAGCCTGCTTCTTGCGCTTATCATGTACTTGCTGGGCTTTTCTTATAGATGAATGTTTTTGCTGAGGAGCATCTGGGATTTGATCGAGAGATAGACCCTGACTCTCATGATCTTCTGACGCCTGATCGAGTATGACCATCTGCTGTGGCGACTCATGAGCCGAAGTGCTCACTATGTATCTTAAACTTCGATCAGGGGGACCATCTTCTGGAACTCGGGCGGCGGATCTCGATATCTGGAATGGTTGTGGAACATCAGAGGCAATGTCCACGCGAAGACCTTGTCTGTTGCCACTGAAAGCGTGCAGAGCAGGTGATGAGGCTTCTGGTGTGGGTGGATGTCTGTGTATACTCGGAGAAAAACGCATAGAATCGCCTTCTACGAATAAGCCAGAGGAGTGATTGGTGTCGACAGCGTCTTTCGAAGGTGTCATGAGCTGCGCTTGCTGCTTATGGCCACCAAGTGACCTTCCAGTTCGTCCGTTGATCTTTGCCATGATCCAGGGATTAGAAGACGATGGGCCGGCGTCCGACGAATGCAAAGTCTCTTCATCATTATGGTCTATTTGTGCTTCTGACCCATCTGCAACGCTTGTGATGAAAGCCAGGTCGTCGGGATCCAGGTCGTACATGTTATCATTCCGTTCACGGTATAGTCTCTCCGGAGTTTCATCCTGAGTTGTATCCAGGTTTCGAACATTTCCAGCTAGCTTAGCCGCCAACTGCAATTCACAACCAACTTCTGCACTTTGCTGAATGGTGCTGGGTTCTTCGGGTTGTCTTCGAGGCTCTTCGGTAGTCGTCAGTATGGACTGGAAGAATTTTCTCACCACAGCAAGCACGATGTCAGGGTCTGCGAAAAGTACATCATCTTTGGACGGTTCAACATTCGGATCATAGCTTCCCTCGGGACAAGTAATGTTCATATAGATGAAAGGATCTTTTGCAACCTCTAGCTCTTGGCATGTTTCTTTGAGATGCTCCTTGAACGTCTTTACAATCTTTTTGAAAGTGCCTTTGTTGGAAGCAACAGGTCGGCAGTCAACCGAAAGGAAGGGTCCTACGTTGCTGATCTTGGATATATCGGCATCAACACGAGGCACAAAAGCCTGCACTTTGACGTGGTTGTGCTCATAGTCGAACCAAGCGCATTGTGAGGCGCATGGTCTTCCTACAATCTTCATTGCTATCTCGCTCATATGGGCGTCGGTCCTAGGGGCATAGGTCCAATTGTCTCGATCATGCTTAGCTTTCAGGACTCGTAGCGATTGTCTGACATTGGGCTTGGCAAAGGCATATGCTTGCATGATCAGTCTAATCTTAGCCAGGATGTTAGCAGCTCCTTTGATGGCTATTTGGCGCCGGACCGGATGCTTCTTTAGGAAGTTTGTGATCCGAACAGTAGTTCCGGTAGGATGAGAAGCAACCTCATATGAAGAAACCTCACCGTCCTCGCCGATTGTCATCATGGTGGCGGTTTCTTCTCCTGATACTCGAGTCACGATCGACAGGCCACCACTCATCTCGGCAGCACTGTTCAATGCCTCGCCACGAAATCCAAGATACAAGCCACCTAATGTTGCAATACTGGTCTCATCGGTGATCTTACTGGTGCAATATCTTCTTGCGACCATTGCGCGGTCATCAGGGGCGACACCATGGCCATTGTCGCGGACTTGTATCAGGTCGAGAGCATTCGCCGATATCTCTACGGATATAGAAGTTGCCCTCGCGTCAATGGCATTATCGATCAATTCCTTTACTACCGAGGCAGGATCGGTCAATGTTTGTGAAGATCCAATGATCCTCACGGCGCTTTTTGGCAAAGGATGGATTGACATGATTAGGGCATAGTGATGTCGCAGGGTGGACACCGACTCTCACTGGACATGTGTAGCATAAAAATAGTCCAGAGGTGTGGAGGATCACTGGTGGAAGACGCGACTTGCAGTGGAGGAAAGACCCTGGAACGTCACTTACGACGCGAAAGTGAACGCGAGGCACCTGATCGTGCTCAAAGCGTAGAGCCCTATCTTTGGCTCAATGTTCTTGTACATTGCAATTCTGCACACTCCACTTCATCCGTCCCGTGCGAGGTCATAGTTGTTTGTATCCACTTTATCATGGATGGCCTTATTGGTAAGTGTCGTTGTTTGATCATGGTCCTCAGTGCTAGCGCTATCAGAAATGGATGTTGGAACGCCACGAATGGTCAGAAGCGGTATGCCATGTCGAGACAGCATCGGCTCTTCCACTCAAGTCGGTGTTGCGTACATGCACGGCGTAGGAATGGGCAAGGCTAGTAGTCCTGACCGGCTTGTCATGTCGCTGATGCTACTCAAAATATAAAGACTTGACTGCGTCTACGTGGAGACACTCGCTTCTTGCATTATCGTTTCAGTAAACTCAACTGCAACAATGTCCTTCGGAACTGCACTTCCCGCCTGCCTCACTGTGTTTGCAGCATTATCTTCGTTCTTCCACTATGTTAGTGCTTACCCGAACCCCGAGCCTTGTAATGGTAATTGCTCCGGCGTTCACGATCCGACTTTGATCAGGCGGACATCAGACGGGACATGGTTTCGACTATCCACCAATGGCAACATAGCTATCGCCTCTGCCCCTGACATCACTGGTCCATGGACGTATGATGGTGCTATGCTGCCTGACGGGAGCATTATTGATCTGCCTATAGACAACCCGGGGATTTGGGTATTGAGCAAGCAGAGCATTTGCTTTGATTCACATTTGGATCTAACAACGATATACAGGCTCCTGATGTTCATCTGATCGAAGAGACTTACTTTGCCTACTATAGCGTTTCTACATCTGGGAGTCAAACTTCGGACATTGGTGTCGCCACTTCTGGCAATCTCGAAGTGGATTCCTGGACAGACCATGGGAGCATCGGCATAGCAAACAACAGCGTCTACAACAGGATCGACCCGAACTGGTTTCAGGAGAGCGACAGCAGTCCAGTATACTTTGCATTCGGTTCGTCCTGGAGCGGCACCTTCGAAACAGAGCTTGATCCCTCGTCACCTTTAGAGGTGTCGCCAAACGCAGCAGGGCCCGAGAACCTCGTCTACAACAGCACAATACCTCCTGGAAAGGTCGAACCTGCCATTGTCGAGGGTGGATATCTTTTCTGGCGGGTAGTGGACGGTGTTAAATATTACTTCATGTTCTTCTCGTCTGGTAAATGTTGCAATCCGGCGAATGACTTGGCTGCAGCCGGCGACGAGTACAAGATCATGGTCTGCCGCTCGGACAGCCCTGCTGGACCATTCGTTGATCAAGACGGCAAGGACTGCTTGACCGAGAACGGGGGAACTCTGGTCTTGGGAAGTCATGGCGAGGTGTATGCACCAGGTGGTCAAGGGGTGTACAACCACGCCAGCCTCAGACGTCCGGTTCTGTATTATCATTATGGTTTGTATCCCCTGGAGAGATGTGATGATCGATGTGCTGATTGCCATACACAGTCAACACGAGCATTGGCTACGACTTTGAGCAGTTTCAGTTTGGGTTTAATCATCTGGACTTTTCGAGTACCTGGCCTGTTGTGGTAGTCTGATGTCTGATGCATGAAATGTCCTTGGTATGCGTACACATGGTTCATGAAACATGAACGTCAACAGAAATCACCTCCAACCTCTTACTCGAGATATCGAAGGAACACAGAAAAGTGGGTGTGTTCCAGACATGACACTTGTAGATAGAATACTATATGTCCTGAAACTGGTGGATGCATTTACTTTGCTGCAACAGGAAGTGGCTTCCCTCGGCCATCGTGTTTTGTTCCTCCGAGCGTCTGCAATGCGATAGAATCGATCTACCTGTTGTTCATCTACAAAGGATAATGCATCCTTGACCTTGTCCAGTACGAGGTGGCGTACGAGTAAGGTACAGGAATAATGATTGCGTGCTCAGTCGGCGACATCGGCCAAGGATTTGACCCCGGAGGCTGACAAACAGACAGAAACAGCCGAGATCAGTCATCATCACGAGCTGATCAATGCATCATATTTATTATTTCTCGTCTGCTCATCTCACATAGCTGCACACACTAGCGACTGCACGAATCGTGAGTGTGGTGTACTACCACAACAATGTCTGGACCACGCACTGTGCTGCACTCGGCGCGGCAGCTCTCGAATGGATTGGTCAGACGAACCAACATACGCAAGCGATTCGTCCCTCTGCCCACAGCGACGACTACTCGCTCCTTTACATCTCGCGGCAGTCTGCAGTCTCAGGCAACATCAGCCCAGGAAGCCATCGTCGACGCCGAACGCCCTGCGCAACCCCACAGCGTGAACCAGCCCCTCTCATTTCCCTGCCTGGACGCCATAGACACCAAGACCCAGAGACTACAGAAGAAGTCTCTGTCCGGACCAGAACCATCGTACGCAGCAGGCGAGACCGAACGCTACCACTGTCCTGACCCCATCCTGCTGGACTGGGGCGGTGTCCTCCCCGAGTTCGACGTGGCCTACGAGACATGGGGCACGTTGAACGCAGACAAATCCAACGCCATCCTCTTGCACACGGGACTGAGCGCCAGCAGTCACGCAAAGAGCACAGAGAAAAACCCCAAGCCGGGTTGGTGGGAGAAGTTCATCGGTCCGGGAGCACCATTGGACACGAACAGGTACTTCATCGTCTGCACCAATGTCATAGGAGGCTGCTACGGCTCGACGGGCCCCAGTTCGTTTGATCCGCAGAGCGAGAGATACGCCACTCGATTCCCCATCTTGACCATGCAGGACATGGTCCGCGCGCAATTCCGACTGCTGGATTGGATGGGCATCAACAAGCTCTACGCCAGCGTCGGAAGCAGCATGGGGGGGATGCAGTCCCTCGCAGCCGCCGTGCTCGAGCGAGAAAGAGTGGGCAAAGTCGTCAGCGTGAGCGGTTGCGCCAGGAGTCATCCCTACAGCATCGCCATGCGACACACGCAGCGCCAAGTCCTCATGAACGACCCAGCCTGGTCCTCGACGCGCGGAAACTACTACAACTCGATCCCACCGCACGCAGGCATGAAGCTGTCCCGAGAGATCGCCACCGTGACCTACCGCAGCGGACCCGAATGGGAGCAGCGCTTCGGACGCCGACGAGCCGACCCGAGCAAACCACCCGCTCTGTGCCCGGACTTCCTCATCGAGACCTACCTCGACCACGCCGGCGAGAAATGGTGTCTCGAATACGACGCCAACAGTTTGCTGTATGTCAGCAAAGCAATGGACCTCTTCGACCTCGGCGAAGAGCACATGACGATGCTGGACAAGGTGCGCGCAGACAACGCATGGAAGCTCGACGGCTTCAACGTCGCCAAAGCCGCCGCGAGGGGTGAAGACGAAAAAGCCAGCCTGTGCAATCTGACGCTGCCGGACACGCCCTATGAAGAGCAAGAGACGACTTCAGCGGACCTCATGGCGTCGTCTCCCGAGCAAGCGAGAGAAACACAAAATGCTATCGTCGTCGCCGAGGAACCGCCCGAGGATCTCGTCAAGGGGCTTGGTGCGCTCAGAGACACGCCTACCCTCGTCATGGGCGTCGCGAGCGATATTCTGTTTCCTGCGTGGCAGCAGAGAGAGATTGCGGCTGCCTTGAGGAAGGTTGGCAACAGACGTGTCACGCACGTCGAGTTGGGCGAGGACAGGAGTCTGTTCGGTCATGATACCTTTTTGCTTGATCTCGAGGGTGTCGGGGGTGAGATTAGGAGATTTTTGGGTTGAGAGATCTTGTGATGATAGAGACAGTGCCACTGCATTGTGAACCGTAAGGAAATGGACCGAGTGGAGAAATAAACGATGACATGTATGACGGACCGGACAAAGAGAAGACGGCAGCCTGTGTAACTTCACTCTGCACCGAGCAAATACAAAAGTAATCCATGATTGGAAGTGTGTTTTGAACGTTTTGTAGTGTTGTGTATTTACATATTCCTGTGAGGGTTTCTTTTTTTTTTTTCCTTTCTGGGTATCATTCATCTGTATTCTTCTCTCTTCTCTCTTCCTTCCTTTCAGAGCACGCCCGCAACAGCTCCAGCGTAGCGTCTTGTCACGGCGTCACCCCCGCCCGTCTGCCCCTTCCTCTTGACCACTACAGGCTGCACTACTTCAGAACATTGGATCATCCGAGTCCCTGACCGGCCTCTGATTCTCATTTCAAATATCTTCAAACTCGAGCTCGTCCTCGTCGGACTCTCCGTGTTTGGAATCTTCTTGCGCGGTTGCTTCTTCGGATGTATTCGCAGCAGCAGCTGATGAGGCGGCGGCAGTGGTAGAGCTTGTTCCTTTGGCCGCTGTTGTACTTGTTGCGTTCGTTTTGGTCTTTTTCGCCGCGGGACCTTCGTCATCGGTCGCGGTGCTCGATACTTGGCCGCTGGTGTTCGGCGTCGAGGCGTTGATGCCGCTGGAGGATAGAGAGTTCGCAGCCGCGGATGCAGATGGATTGGCTGTAGCAGAAGAAGACGGGTTCCCGACATCGACGTCCTCGAAGTCATCTTCTTCGTCATCATCGTCATCCTCGTCTTCTTCGTCTTCGACTTGCTCGCGCGCTTCTCTCTCCTGTTCTGCCTTGAGCGCCGCCCAGTAGGAATCCATGACGCCGTCGTCGTCGGTCCGGATCTTCTTGTCTTCGCTGCTGTCGTTGTCGAGGCGCAGACCCATGTTGTGCGCGTCTCTGCTCGCGCGCTCGGCCGCTTCCTTCGCGCCGACCGAGGTGATGTCGCCGCTGATGGTGGATTTCGAGATCCACTCGGGCAGCATGTTTTGTTTTGCCTCGTCGGCACGTTTGCGCGCCAGCTCGTCCGGGTCCATTTTGACTTCTTCGCCGTCTTCCATGACGGAGACGCTGACTTTCTCGGGCGCCAGAGCCAGGCCTTTGGAGCTTGCCAGTGACGGCTTGACTTCGTCGACGATCTGCATCTTGCGCGCTTGATTGTACTCGCCTCTGACGACGGGGAGGGCATGCGACAAAGCGGTGTCGAAGTCGTTTTCGGGCACGTCGGTGCTGTCGATTTGGCGCATTATGTCGACGATGCGCGAGAGTTGGTCGTTGAGACGCTTCATGCTTTCGTTTTCTCCCGCGTCGTCCTCGGCTGCTGGGTCCAGCGGGTGCTGGCACATATGACACAGAAACTCGCCCATGGCGCTGATGTTATCCATGACTTCGAGCTCGGTGTAGGAGCTCTTGCAGCGCGGACACACGAGGTCTTTCTTCTCTGTCGTCGGCGCCCCGAGAGACTCGATGTGGCGCGATAGCTTATACATGCGGTACTTGAGACTGTCGATGGCGCGGTGGTAGTTGAGATAGTACCAGTCGCGGTAGAAGAGTCGCTCCTTGAATTGCGGCGCCTGGCCATCTTTGCCTGGGATCGTCGCCGGTGGCGCTCCTTCCTTTTTTTCGCCCCGCGATTGCACAGAGATCAATCCGTCTTCTTTCAGTCTTCCGCAGAGTCGTCGTAGTCCTTTCACTTGCATGCCCAGCACATGGGCCAGGTCGATGTCCGTCAGCGTGCTGTGGATGGCTAATGCGTCGATGATCAGGACATGTTCTGTGCTGTAGAATGCTCGCGCTGTTATGCGGACCAGACTTTTGGCGAGATCCATGTTCTGCTTTTTTTGGTTTCCCTGTCAAGGCGGACAGACGGCAAGCTCAGAGGAAGAGGCGAGTCGACATTGATTGTTGTTTGATGTTGCCCGTCACCAGTATTATTATTGTCCGATATACCCAGATACCGGACCCCAAATTGTAGAAGATGAGTGCAGTGTCTAGGAGGGAGCTCAAGCTGGTCAGGCTAGATCGATTGAATCAATGTATTGTCTTATTATGTCGATGGACTACAATCATGGTATACTCATAATAATAATAATTACATGTGATGCTTCTCCTTCATCCTTTCACTTCGCCGTCGCTTCGTCATGCGGAGAACGCCCGCTAATCCGCTTTGAGACAGTCCCCCTCCTCGGACAAGCCGTCCTGTTTTGGACTAGACATCGCTTCACTCCGACTCATCCATCCCGCCCGATCGTCCCCCGGATCAACTCAATCTCAGATATGAGTCATCTCACTGTCGCAGAGGCCTTCTCTTACCTGCCTCTCTTCGTCTAGTACAGCTACCGCTCGGATCATATCACAAGCAGACTGTTGATTTCACTGAGTGATGGAGGAGTCACACCCTCTATCGACTGCTTACGTGCATCAGAAGTGACTCATGTGTAATCTCGTCCGCTGCATCGGCTCCGTTCTGGTCTTTCGTCTCCAATCGATGCAGTAGTGCACCAACTACAGTGATCCGTCGTGGTCGTCAACTTTCACATACGTAATATACCTCCTGTAGAGAAACATAAAGGGTAGGCGCTCGAAGGTAAGGTATTCTCATAGCATCACTTTCATTTGCACCCTTGCACATTTACGACTCCATTCTCTGAGAAGCTTTGTTCAAATCTCTGTATCCTTTTTCTTATGATGACTGCTACTCAGAGCCCAAGTGCCGGAAGCAGCGTCACAGCTCCCACCGAGCCATTGTCTGCAGTCTTCTCATGTAATCTGTGCTCCTTGACCTTTCAAACCACCGAGCAGCAGCGTGCTCACATGAAAGAGCCATGGCAGTGAGTTTCTTTTCTCTTCATTCAGCTCTGTGAATCATGAATCTCATCGCTCCAGTGTCTATAACATGAAACGCCGTGTGGCGGCTCTGCCGCCCATCTCACTTGATATCTTCGAGCGCCTGGTCGATGCACTAGCGCACGAAGAAGTGCCCGACGAAGAAGTCGACCAGAGCAGTGATGAGTCGTCGTCGTCCTCCTCCTCCGACGAGTTCACTTCAGAACAACCATCTCTCGAAGCCTTCCCAACGACAAAATGCATCTTCTGCGACACCGAGTCTCCAACAACCGAACAAAGCACATTGCACATGACGCAATCCCACGGCTTCCACATCCCCAACGCCTCCCAACTAACCGACCTCGAGACCTTCCTGGGGTACATTGCCGCCGTCGTCCTGCAATACAACGACTGTCTCTACTGCGGCCAACACAAGCATTCAGTGCAGGGAATCAGACAGCACATGCTGGCAAAAGGACATTGTCGACTGAACCTAGACGACGACGCAGAGCTCCTAGACTTCTGGGAACCATCGAGCGAGGAGTCGTCATCATTAGAAGCCGCAGAAGCCGTGCACTGCGCGACAGAAATGCAGCTCGCCTCGGGCACAACCATATCCTCACGCCTCAACTCCGCCGACAAATCCCCGATCCCAAACCGCCACGCCGCACGCCAGCGCTCTTCGCTACGCCGAGCACGAGCTCTCGCAGCGACCGCGGGCATAGAGCAAGCGCTCGCCGTCAGAAGCTCGCATGACCAGACCCACATCGACACTCAAGACCCCGAGGCACAACGCGCGCCGCCGTCTCAGCAAAGTCTTCGACTCGGCGCGCGCCGCAGCGAAATGGGACTGACGGGCCTCTCGACGCAGCAGAGGCGCGCGCTGGTGGCCGTGGAGAAGAAGATGCTGAAGTGCGAGATGAGCGCCAGAGCGCATCAGCGGTGGACTGTCGAGAGGGTGGCGAATCGGCAGAAGTGGTTCAAGCCGGATGTGCCGGGGCGCTCGAATGGGTGATTTTTTTCTCCTTTTTCGTTCTTTTGTTCTTTTGGAGGATTGGATGTTTTTCCTTTTCACGAATGGACGGGGTGTGACACATCAGCATGATGTTCACTTGTACAGAAAAGGTGTGATGCTTGACGTTTCTGGTGATTGTGTGGAACTTGCCAAGTAAAGTACGTACGTATGTACAACCAGAAGGGTATAAACAACAGAATAATCCGCCGAACTTTTCTAATTCTCATCCGTCCATTCATCATCCGCGACTACACAGGACAGAGCAGAACAAACAATCAATCTCCCACCATCGTAACATCGCCACTCGCGAACCCGCTTACAGACTCTGTCTACCCCTCGTCTCAAGCGGCAACAAGCACATGGCGACAAACGCAGCAAGGAACAACCCACCAGCGGCATAGATCGGCGCCGAAGGACTGGCATTACTGGCGTGGATAGCGACGATAGGCGCACAGAGACCCGCGATACGGTTCAGAAAGGACGAAATGCCCACGCCGGTGCCTCTGTTTGGCGCGGGGAAGACTTCAGGCGTAAAAGCGTAGAGGACGCCGTACATGATGTTCTGGAAGAAGGCCTCGAGGGACGAAAACGCGAGCTGGGTGCCGGAGTTTGTGCTTGTTGTGAACAGAAACAGAAATATGCCGCTGATGGCTGTTGCTGTCGCCATGCTGCCTTTGCGCCCGAAGTAGGGGATGTTGACCGTGTAGTATCCGATGAACGAACCGGGCACGCCGACGACCGAGGTGATGACGTAGTTGCGGTAGACGATGTTGGTGGGCGTCACGCCTCCTGCGCCGTTCTGCGCCAGATACTGAGGCAGGAAGGCGTTGAAGAGCGGGTAGCCCATTCCGATGGTCGCCCAGATGAACCACAGAAGGCAAGTCGTGACGGCGAGTTTCCAGCCTTCGAAGAGAGGTCCGACGCGCTTGGTCGAGAACTTGCTCAGATTGCGTTTGAGGATCTCGAGGGTGCTGAGCTTGTGGCTCTCACCGGCGACTTCGGGGTCTCCGCCGATCTGGTTCAGGATGTCCTCGGTCAACCAGGTCTTCTGCTTGTTATATGCTGCGATGGCGTGCACGACTCCCACGGCCTCGCTTTGCCGTCCGCGAGATAAGAGGAACTTGGGCGACTCGTGGAGGTTAAAGATGAAGAAGCGGCAGACGAACATGAGGAATGTCAGAGCACCGAGCGTCAGGACGAGATATCTCCATCCCCAGTTGTCGGCCTTTGCGCATGTCGCTGCGGTAGAGTCGCACGAGAAGTTGGGGATGAACGCCCATGCGAGCAGGGACGATATCAACTGACCCACAGGCCACCAGACCGAAAGCAGCGTAAGAAGGTTGTTCATGGAAAAGGGCAGGAACTCGAGGAAGAGTGCACCGTCGACGGGCAAATTACCGCCAACACCGAGTCCGACACAGGCGTAAAGTGCGCATACTCCAATCCAGTTGGGTGCGCCTCCGGCCGCAAGTCCAAAGATACCAGCGATACACAGAGTGCTGTTGAATGCGAGACGTCGGCCGATGACATCGGAGGCGACACCCCAGAAACTGGCACCGATACAAAGACCAACGAATAGCGCAAGAGTGGTGTATCTGACATCGTTCGAGTCCACACCGAATTCAGCAGCGATAGGATCAAGAGTGAGTGCCACACCTTGCAGCCACAAGCTAAGGGTCACGAAGATCAGCATACTTTACCAATTGCTAGTCAAATGGACGACTCACTTATCAGCCAACCATCCAAATCCGCAAAGAATGAATAGTTCCCATTGGTATCTACCCATTCCCATGTCTGATAGAGCCTTGTTGATGACTCTGGATTTGCCTATAGTCACTGGCGTAAGCATTCCACAAAACAAAGTGGCCGAAGGGGACTCTGGGGTCAACGCTGAGCGCCCCACGCGAGAGAGCTGGGTCAGGACATACGGTCATAAGGCGTGTCATGCCCATCATGGCCAATGTCACTTAATATGCCATCTCGCAAGTTTGCTATGCTCAGGCTAACAGCGTCATTACTCGAAATAGAGCCGCTGTCCGCGGCTTTCTCGTTATCTTGGAGCTTGTGCTCCACCGGCATAGGGACGATCACATCTGTGTAATCAGTTTCGTCTTTGGAACTAAAGGCTTTCTTGAAGAAGGCCAGGGGCGAAGGCATAGTTGCTGTTTGGCGCGTAGGGATCAAAGTTCAATGTTGCTTTTGGCTCAGTATGATGATCAGGTAGTGTCGCAATGGGGTTCAATGAATGTGTCGCTGTGGGATTGCCTGGGATCGTCAAGGTAATGCTGCTTTGTTGCAATGGGATATTCCAGTGGTCGCAATGGGCTGGTCCGGTACGTATCACAAGTCCTTATGCAAGCAAAGTGCACACTCGTAGAGACAGGTTCGAGAGGTAGATATTTTCTTTCTGATTGGTCGATAGTCTGGGACTGTATATCGTATATCGTTGTAGCTGAATGGCGTTCGAGGCAGCGACAGCTATTCAGAAAGTTGATTGCTCCGTTCCAGGCTAGACAGCAAGATATAGAGAAAAAAGAAAAGGGAGAAAAGCCTTCCTCTCCCACGGTCATCATATTATATAAAAATCGAGGAAAAGCTTGTTGACCGGCAGAATGCCAAGCAGTGACTTTCTCGTTGCGTTGGTCATTGTCGTTTATATGTACCCACCTTGACCTTGCGGATGCGACGTTGCTGCTAGGGTTTGGCAATGCTATATCTGTCGTGACTCCATACTTGCATTTGCTCTACAAGCAGTAGCTTGCCTATCTGCCCGGGCACCTCAACGTCAAAGGATTCCATTAGTCCTACCTTTATCTGCAAGGGCTGCTGGAGAAAGATTGGTAGTGGGGCAGAAAAGCGAATCCATGTTATAGAGTTCGTTGTACGGGTCGCTCCAATGGCGTCTTCGACCTGGACATTGTGACGATGTACCGGTAATCAAACGGGCACCGTCTCTGTCGATCGTCTCTCTCGACAACTGCCCGAAGCATGGCAAGTACAGGGATTGACGTTATATCCTTCTGTCATAGTGTCCCTACCGAGTCACGAGGATCAAATGCAAGAAGTGCCCGATTGCTGGGGATGTGCATCTGAGGTGGCGTGGGAGGTCCAGTATGGTCTTGGCATGCTCGGCATCGTTGCTCGATGCGTTCCTCTGCGGATCTCCTCGTAGCCTCCTACCAATTGGACGATTTTCGAGCTTTCACATTACGTACATTACAGCGAGTTGCCATGCAAAATTCTGTCGTCTTGAGCATGTGGATTGAAAATACATTCCAGAGGCGTCGCAAACCTAGATTTTGTCCACCTTACAATACAAGGTTGTGGCTTAGAAATGACGATGCAGGCCGCTTGTTGCGTGTTGGCTCAGGTTCGTGGAAGCAGGCTCACGCACTAGCGAACGAGTACCTGAATCATGAAGGATTTTGTTTCGCTGGGGGCCGGCCGCACTAAAACCCACCGCGGGGCAAACTCGACAAATGCTCAAGAAGTCATTTGATGCAGACAGAAAGTGGAGTCAATAGTAGAGGGTGAGGGTTGTCCGGTATCCGTAAACCTAAGGTAGAAGTCCCTTCCAGAGATCTGAGCCGGCACAATCTAATTGCAGTATCGGATGCATATCAGCGTTGGCCGTTGGCTCGTGAAATGCATTGCGCAGTATATTGTTTTATCGACGATGACAGAGCTGTGGGACAAGCTGTGGCCTTTGGTGCTTTGTCCACTCGTTTCACAGGATTGATCAAGATATTGATATTTCTTATACACGCTCCTTGTCGAGCAATTCAGTAGACTGTCTCCATCTTCGATCAGTGCAATGTCGCCTCGGATCTATTGCCGACCACCAATCAGCTCATGCCTGCAATGCGGTGTGCCTAACTTATGGAGTGCCTTGAGCGTAGTCGGTGCATGTTCGGCCCGGTATGATGGCTGGTAATGCTCAAGCTGCTGCTATAACGGACTATGCTGTGAGTAAGGAAGGTGGCGGTAAGTCTACTGTGAGGCTGTGGGCGTATAACGTAAGGTCGCCTTGTCTCCGATCTCGATCATAAAGCCACCAGTGGCGCCGCCCTACTGCTCTTACTTTGACGCACATACGGATTGACCAAATAGAGCGCCGAGGTGATCATCTTTCCAAGTGGGTATCATATGTAACAATCTATATCGAACGCCGTCGCTATGCAATCCACCAACGCCTATCGTACGCCTATCAGCAGCAAGGAGTTTACATCTCCATTTTGGTACCATCCATGAGTTCGTCAGCAGGGGCTTGCTTTCCTTCCTGTTCGATACCGATGTCACCATTGGGCAGGTTTCCAGCTACGTCGACTTGAATCCACCCTCTGATTGACCCATCGTTTGCAAAGATCTTGTCTGCGCCATCGTCTGTTCCATCGACCTCTCGATCCGCTGCGGTCGTGTCTGCAATAACGAGGCCGCTCTCTCTGAAGGTTTGGAGCACTGCTCTTGCGTTGAGCCTGAGCAGACGCTCAGGTTCCTCAGCCTTCATGAGTCTGCGAGTGATGTAGGGAAACAGGATACCGAAGTCAGACTGGGAGAAATGCTGGCTGCTGGCCGGATAGTAGCAGTGTGGCTCTCGGTTCTCGCCATCGTAGTTTGCTGGAGGGGTAATGGCTCTTTTCGCATCATTGCAGTTTCCCGCCCAGTTGAAAAAGCCTTGCGATAGTATACTAACAATAGCTCTTCCGCCGGGGCCACCAGGTGCATATGCAGGAAGTGGATTCTCCCATAACCACTTCTGAGAAGGGCTGCGAAGAGGAAGACACCAGAGGTCAAGTAACGCTATAGGTGTACTTGAGGTGATCTGCTTTGCAAGATCCGAATCAGGCTTTAGTTGGATTAGAGAATTGGCTGCTGCCTCGGGCTTATTCGTCCCATAGAAAACAGTCTTCAATAGCTGAATGGTTGTGCAAGCACCAAAGCTGTGACCCCCGAAGGCAATCTTTCCGGGTTCGTGAACATCAAGTTTGCCTGCAAATTGATCGAGGACTTCCTCACGTTTCTTGCGATCATGAGATGTGTTCTCATCGAGATTATCTACATGCTCCCCCTGGTCGACTTTGAGAAGTGCAGTATGAGCCATGGCAAGTTCCCATAGGCGCATTCTGAGCTGCTTGTCGCGTCCATCGTAGACATCCTGTGTTGGGGTATGGGGTAGATGCAATGCATCCACCGTCCTACTCTCGGTAGTCTTGGTTGCCCTTATGTATTGAATTGGTGAACTACCATCTCGGTGATCCATCGCGATGACAACGAGCCCGTGAGAGGACAGCGATCCGCAGATATGGGAGTACATGTTTCTAGACCCGGCCAGGCCATGGGAGAAGAACATGACTGGCCATCTCTGATTGGGTGTGGGTGGATCGAGTAGAGGTGCATTTCGAAGGGCTGGAATGGTGATATAATACAGCAGAGCAGGAAACAAACTAATGTTATTAGTGACCCGCGGGTTCCTAGAATATCCTTGCAAAACTTACGAGAAGATGCTAGCAAAAGTGGAACCTGCACCGAGGAACTTCGCAAAGGCAGTGATCGTTGGCCGCTGTGGCGAGGGAATCCACCTCACAGGCCTTGTGGTAGGAGTCTGTTCGCAGGGATAAAATACGCGGAAGGCGATAGTCGAGGGAGCGGAGTCGGGAAGAGGGCTTGGGCTTGGTATATCTGCCGCCGGTATCTCGACATCTATCGTTCCCACACGGTAGGGACCAGTATACTCGGGGAAGGCAGGAGTCGGATTGAGCCGAGAGAATAGAGACATGGCGAAGAGCGTACAAACAGTCGATAACGAAATGAAAGACTGAAATGAATAGTAAGGACGTCAAATGTGATAGGTGATGGTGGTAAAGAGAGAAATGGATTCCAGTAGAAGGTGCAAAGAGAATTTTCATGTGAAAGGAGATATTACGTCTGCGACGAGGAGTATAATTACAAGCACACGACACAAGGAGAGTTCTCGGCCGGTGAAATCGCCATTATCCGCGGCGGACATGACGTTTAGCACAACGACCCTCGGAGTTATTTTGAGACTAACCTTATTGGGAAAGTCTGCATGTGTCCAGCATAAAGAATGAATGGCCGACGCCAAAGGAATCATGAATAGCAAGTCGTATGGGCTTATGTTCGTGAAGACGATGGTTGATACAATACATCCGGCCTTTTAAGTGCTTACCTCGCGTTTGATAGTGGTTTGCGGTACTTTTGGGGTGATGCTCATCGTGGTCGTCGAGCCAGGCGAGTAAGCGCGGGTCGCCGATGACCATTGTGCACGAGAGGATCGTTCCTATGAACCTTCGATTCGACTACAGTGCTTTAACTGTTGCGCTTTCTTGAGGTAGCTGTAGCGAGATAGGGAGACGTAATGTCGACGGATATCGGACGCGAAGTGAGGGAAAATCTGTGAGCTGCGAGCAATGGAAGATATATATCTTCGATTTGAGAAGCTCGGAAGTAAGGTCCAAGATGGTCCTTCGAAGCCTGCCACGCTGCAGTAGCAGTCAAGCCATGCCATGCTTACAAGCATGTTGGCGTCGATAGTGTTGGCATCACAGTGAAGCAAGCTGTAGAGCTTTCCTCGGAATGAGTAATTTGTAGAATGAAAGATGGAGTCTCCCGAACCAACGAAAGACGAGATGATGAACATGCGGAGACGAGGAGTTGGCGCCTGGGGTGTACGGCACGTGCGCCCGCATGGTTTACCTTAGCTCCCGCCGTCATAGTCTCAGCGACTTATCATGTTGCTGTATCACAGTACGCTACCCGGGACCTAGTCCTTATCTCAAGTCGTGCCATGATAGAAGCGTAACGTCTATAAAACCAAAGGCGGTCAGCGGCAGGTCTTCTCATGCTTGTCCCGCAGGTCAAGATCTGACATACTCAGCTTCAAGTCATCGAAACACAGGACTGTCAAGTCTAAGACTCAATCATCATGGTCCGTCACCGCCGACCCTCGACGTCCTCGTCGGCCACCAATAACCACTCACACTCTCCGACTCGCGCTTCCCATTCTCCCGTCCGTAACCATCAAGAGCTCGGCAGTATGTACGACTACCTCGCCAAGATAATCCTGCTAGGTCCGTCCAACACGGGCAAGTCGTGTCTCCTACATCGCTTCGTCAAGTCAGAATGGCGCATCCTGTCCTCTCAAACAATCGGCGTGGAGTTTGCTTCCAAGATCGTGAAAGTTGGCACTGGGTCTCGTCGCAAGCGAATAAAGCTCCAGCTCTGGGATACGGCTGGAACTGAGCGTTTCCGAAGTGTCAGCCGGAGCTATTATCGTGGTGCAGCTGGTGCTTTGCTCGTTTATGATGTGAGCTCTAGAGCGACCTTTGACGGGTTGAGGACATTCCTGGATGATGCACGAGCACTGGCTAGTCCCGAGCTGGTGGTCATGCTGGTTGGAAACAAGTCTGATCTGGCTGAGGAGAATCGCGATGACCAGGAGGACTCGAGCTTGATTGAACACAGCACAACTACACCTTCAAGTCTCGACAGCAAAAGCAGTAGCTACCCGTGGGGCAGTGTGAGCAGCAGAAATATGGGACCAAGGATGGGAAGTCATATGAGAGCAACGGTGGCCGAGGGGAGGGAGGTCGGGCCAGAGGAAGCAAGTCGTTGGGCTTCGAGGAATGCTATACCTGTCAATGCTGAAGTCTCTGCCCTCTCGGGAGAAGGTGTCGATGAGATCTTTAACAAGCTTGCCCGAACGATCCTTACCAGGATTGAACTCGGGGAAATCGATCCAGACGATCCTATGAGTGGTATCCAATACGGAGACAGTGGAGGATGGGGTGGCACTGATGATAGTGGCAGTATAAAGAGCAATCTTGTTGATGGCGATACCAGAAGGAGGAGAGGCCGGAAGAGAGGAGGAACAAATAATTGGTCCACTGGTCTCATGGAGTGGGAAGAGGTTTTCAAGCTCGCTCCGTCAAGAAATAGGACTTGCTGCTGATCGCTCTTTCCGCTTTCATACATACCTTACATTCAGCTGCTGTCGCATTGCGGGCAATGCTATAAACTCAGCAGTAACACTTATACGAAAATTGATCGATAACTCATAATCATAATTCATAATTAGGTATCTACTACGGCCACCGGCTATCAGACAGCCTATAAGGACTGTTCCATATCTCTATTCGACAATTGAATATTACCGTCAGTTTGCCGCTGAATACATCTCGTCATGCGAAAGAAAGTACAAACGCTCTAGAAGTCACTTTGTTCCTCGTTCCTCGTTCCTCATCATTGACCATCCCAAGCTCAACTCCATGCTCCATTCGGTATGTATTGATCGATGAACACAGACTCCACTCCGCAGCAGCCATAGTCGTCCGCGTCCTTGACAATATGCTCTCTAGTGCGCATATCCTTCTGCTCGCTGTCCACATTCGTCGGGTGACATGGAACCTCCTGCGCCTCTAACACCGCTTCGTGATCTGCTTCGCCAGACTGCACGAAGCTCTGCGTTTCATTGCCATCCGGCACATCCTGCTCATCTTCGCCCGGGCGCTCTTCGCAGATATCCGCGTCAGTACGAATCGATGCATCGAGGACCACATGTCCAAGCTCGTCTTCTGCGGCGTTGCTTGCGTCGCTTTGCCATTCTTTTGCATTATTGGGCGTCGGGGTCTCAGATCTTTCGTAAGTCTCCACGACCAGCTCGTAGTCCGTGTGCAATGCAATAGGTACCGCAACGTCTTGCAGTGCATCTTCGGCTACTACAGTGGTATGGACTTCTTCGCGTTCGGGCGTAATGGCGGCAGAGGGCTTTATTGGATATGGAATGGCTGAAGTAGGCTCAAAAGTCGAGACCATGGGCGGTAGCAGGGAGTCTTGCTCAGCATAGTCAGTAAGATCGACGAGGTGGTCCAGAGTGTCGCTAGCAACAGTGCTTGGTGCAGAAAAGCTGGTTTCTGCTCCTAAAGCATTACCAGTACTTCGGAGAGTATCCGACTTCTGTATACCCAGCCCATGAATTGTCGAGAAGAAGATCGTGATGATCAGAAACCCTACGGCGATGTTTCGTCTATCTTGTGCCAATAAATAGATATAGTTCTTGAGGAGAACACTGAGCGGTATGTCTTTCGTCGTGTATACCGAGGGAAGATGCTGCTCTCGATAAACTGGTTTCTTGACCATTGGTGAGCTTGTGAGCGGCTTTCCGGTTTTGGGCAAATTCTTGGTGGGCTTCTTAGAGGGATCATGGCCTAATGGTGTCGCTACCGGTGCTTCTTCGACCGGTATTGGATCCGACCTTACTTCCTCTCGGAATGGCTCCTCGGTGTGGGTTTCCGTGTTCCTTGTAGCTCTATGCAATCCCTCGATGGCTTCGTCGTCTTCTACCTCTTGCGCCACATCCAGTCTTCTCCTTATAGCTTCGTTGATGAAGGGGCGAACCTCGACATCTACCTTTTCCATTTGCCACCATGCTGCTTCCCATGCCCCTGATCCAAGCATACCATTGGAAGCGTAGACCTTGATGTCCCACCTCCTCTCTATACTTCGACTGAAACACTCTGCATCCCCACAAGTAGTGCATACGTCTTCGCTGCGCCTTATGTTGCGGCTAGCGTAGCCGCTATCATCGTTGCATCCTGACTCATGATCAGCATCGTGTTGACTCTCAGAACTTTCGAGATCCAAAGAATCAATGATGCTTTTTTCTAGCAAGTCGAAGTCTTCCTGAGGATGCGGGATCAGGAGACCTCTTTGCAATATAAGTTTTGTGATGCGATCTTTTAGTAAAAGCAGGTCGTCCATCATGTTCTTGGGAAGGACCTTTTTTACCGTATCTAGGCTCCATGGAAATTCACCGGGTAAAAGACTGATATGTAACAAGACCAGGGCACCTTGGAGCGACTGCGCTTCGTCGTGTCTATCCCTTGTTCTTGGTCTCGGACTTGCTCGCACCCCAGCTGATCTTCTAGAACTGCCTGTCCTGTAATTGACCCGTGGAGGGAGGCGATCCGACGGACCATGCCCTCTACTGACCGCTGACGAGCGCAGAAATGGTCGTGGCTCCTTAGTGGGTGTGTATTGCATTTCACTTTCCGAGGCATGAGCCGACGACGGTAGAGAAGAGACAGACGTTGCTGTTATATTTGGAATGCCCCGTCGCAGTGGGGTTGTTCGATCGTCATTATTACCAAGAAAGTCGCGGTCCTGATCGACATACTGCCTATAGGGGCTCGTCTCTGTCTCCTCAGTCCCTTCAACTGGAGAATCAATCCTGATGCTTGCATTGAACTCGGGAGGGCCATCGCTTGTATCATCACTGTAGATTGTAAAGGGCGTCCGTTGCATATCACCCTTGGCACCCATGATGGCCCGGTAGGACTCGTGAGTGATTAGTGAAGCCAACAGCAGCCGTTATGCGTCGAAAAACGGGAGTGGTTATGGAGATGGCAAAGCTGGAGAAGTCTGTTCTATGATAATCCGCTTGTTGGCACACGCAAATAGTAAAGGCGGCGTTGCTGGGGCACCGTATATACCATGCCGTAGCAATCTAAAGTCCGCGGCTTTTTAACTCCGAATAACCACCCGAGTGGTCGCATTCGGTAGTGGTCGATTGAAGATAACTCTGCATGATGATTAGGACAAACGGCCTACGACAGCGCCTACTGCACATAATAGGTGGGTTGAAATCGACATGTATATATATATATATATATATATATATACTTTAAATATGATTCGTGAGCTTAAGGTCTCTGATCGTGACCGTCGGAATCGATCGCGTACTCCTTTCAAGATCAATATCAGTCTCTGGTAACAATAGATTCGGCTCGCTTTGTACTTCGCCATTCGAGTCCCGGCGTTTATGCCATTCTATTTTCGCACTCTCGAGATCCTCCCATGTTTCCGACGGAGCGTGGGCGTGACGCGTGTCATATTGACCTGTGCTCCATTGCGACAATGGCTGTGGACGTTTTCCGACATCAGAGCTTAATTGCGTAACCACCTGTGGGAATTGGTGAATGACTGCCACTGTTGAGATGGACTTGTCCTGTGAGTCCATCTCTCGGTCAATCTTTTTAGTTACATGGGATGTCTCGGGCCAGGTCACTTCCGATTCGCAAACCGAGTTCGCGGTCGATTTTGTGCCTCCTGTCGCCGCAATGTGGGCATTATATGGGTAGCCATACGCAGCGAAATCCCCTTGCTTCTTCGTGTTCAGGGCTATATCTGAGGATTTTGCAATCGAAGGCTCGGGACGTTTGCTGAAGTATGTTGCTCTGGCCAAGCGATGCAACCATCGCCAACCAAGTGCTACTTTTGCCGAGAGAATTCTGAGGAGCGGTCTTAGTGTCGCTAAAGATCCTGCTGTATTCCTAGGCCTGCTTCGGCTTGCGAAAGCTGGGCATGTGTGAACATGTTTCCAAGGAAGTGGATTGTTTTGTCGTGCAGAATATGGATGAGTGCTATGCGGACTAGGGCAGCTATGCTGCCGAGGGTGCCCAGAGAAAGGATGAAGCACACCGATACTCGAATCCGCAATGGCATGTTGAGTTTAGGGATCATAGCGATAGGTAGTAATGCGAATAGCCAATCTGTGAGTGCGCCTAGGATCGAACCGGAATAGAGGAGTGCTTCGGTAGTCCGCTGACTCATGCATTGACCTCTCAGCAGGTTGGCTGAGAAGTGCCTTGGATCACCACATTCGAAAACTACAAGAACATCAGTCACGAGTCCAGAAATGCGGAAATAAAAAGGTCCTTACTCATCACAAACATAAATGCAATGGAGAACAAAGTATAGATCGTTATACTGACTTGTATGACCTAGTCTACGTTAGATGATTGAGTCTCGCTTCGAGAGAGAATTAAAAATACCTTCTTTTGCCATGTAGCCGTGACTACTCGGATATAGAATATAGCCAGAGAAATTTTGAGTAGTATCATAGTGCATGTGCCGATCGCCATATCATACGTCCAAAGCTTGAGGTTCCCAGTACGTTTCCAGCAAGCATACTTTCTTATAACTTACCTGCAGAATGTCGGATACTAGGTCCGGATCTGATGCGCCGTTCAGCATCTCGTAAGACGCCGCAAAGTTCACACCCGACATGGCAGTGAAGCAAAACTGTTCTTGGGTCAATATGTGCCTCCAGCGAGCAGCCTCATCTTTCTTACGAGGCTTAACGCCATGGCAGCGTCATCCCAACCAAGTGCTTTGAGTAATAGGCTTCGAACATAAATTCTCAGAGCTACTGCAGTCCAACATAGACCGATGAGAACACCTGTCGTAACGATCAACCTGTTGGCTTGATCGAAATCTACCAGAGCTGCGGATGACTTTCCCCTTAGGGTATATCAGCGTTCATAAGATGTCGAAGAGGATTTGGCTTGTCAGTAGCCTGAGTTTCAATGAGAACTGCCGATTGCTTATACGACCGCTGGCGGCATATGGGCTGCAGTGACTCGCCAATATGGCTCAGACTCGGCGACGCAATCGGCAACGTTGATCGGTCTATTTCCTGCCACAGATCTCAGTGTTCTGTCATGCCGTTGTCTTGCAGCGTCTTGTACCAATGATTCGAGCTAAGGGACAGTCTGGTTCGGCGTGCATCCACCGTTTTATGAATACCTTTAGATCGCGTTCTACCTGTTCGAGATCTGCGTTTTTCTTTTGAACATTTAAAGTCGTTCACTTAGACTTGATTCTCTGTGTCATCGGTCTCATAGTCATTCGGACTAGATTTACCTCCAGGACGTGGGCTGTTCTCGATTTTAAGGAGTTCAACAAACCACTTGCCCCACTTCACTCCATTCAGCATCCGAAGAATGCGTGAATCTATACTGGATCGACCGGAATCGGTTCAGGCTGAGACTAGACCGTTATCATAGGTACAGGCAGAGACTATGAAAATGATCCAGCAGGACGGAGTATTACAAAGCTTTCTTGGAAAACCGTTTTGTCGACAAGGATGAGGCACTCGGGAATAGGCCATTAAATCTTGATATGATTATTCCCATGCAAGAACGATAATACATAGCATAAGTGACAGCAGAGTACATGGCTCGGTACTGTGATGTTCTTCTTCTTCTTCTTCTTCTGCTTCTGCTTCTGTGTGTGAGTTTGTCCGGCGCGTTCTGTTAGAATCATGCAGTCGGAAGTTCTGCGTAGGTCATTTGCATATGACAATTTAACGTTGAAAGGCGAGCCCGAACTCGAATATGCAAACGCGTTTGTGCATCTGTGAGGCGCCACATCACCGTGGTTTAGAGAAGCTACTGAGACAGTATGTAGTGTACAATGATACCTTACTGAAAGATCGTGAAAATATTAGCACTATACCTGTTAACAGCATGGAAAAGACATACCCCATTACGGGGTGCAAGGTAGTTCAATACTAGTATTGTCTTTGGGATAGACAGATACTTCAATCGCTGGTGCGCTATATTGATAGGAATCAAGTAAAGCGCAGTAATGTCAGCACTGATTTCCAAAAATTTATTGGTTCATCAATCTTAGACCAGGAATGGGGTCTTAGGATGTTGCGATGCAAAAGCACGAATTGAATGTGATGAATGCAAACGCCTCAACGCCGTGACTTCTCGACTTCGGCTGTGGATCCACAATATCAACAACACAACGTCTGTTGTGCACAAGTGCCGACTTCACGCTCTAGAGTTTTCTAGGTGGGCTTAGTAAAGTCTTCGGCACCAAGCGATTAAGTAACATATGCAAATGAAAGTGTTGAAGTTGTTCTAAGACGTGGCCGTATGGCTGCAAACATGGCCGAATATACACAACCTTACCAAGCAAATATCGGCGACGATGTGGATGTCAATGAAGAGTATGAAGACGATGGAGACGAAGGCGAACTTGGTAAGTTAAATTTTGCACCCTGTAATGGTTTCCTGCCTGGGTATTTCTCAGGCATTGCTATATGTTATGCATAGGGTGGTTTTCATCGCCCAGATATCACCATCACTTGGACCTTTTCCACTGTTCACTTGACCATCGCGTATAGCTATGCAGATGCATTTCCCCATCCATGTGTTTAGAGATCATCTCTTGACTGTTCCCAAATTCTACAAAATCACTCCAATGATGAGAAGGACGCAAAAATGGATTTTACCCTTATGGACATCACCTCAGTCGTTGTCCATAACCATGTCGATTCAGACGACATGAGCATGGACGATCTTTCCCATGAGCAATCGTCCAGTAGCACACCTTTGATTCTAGCAGTCTTTCGCTCAGTACTCTGACTATCAATTAGACCCTACAGATATTTCACAACTTCAGGCCTCTCTTCCGCCACGCGGTCTGAAGGAGATATCGTCGTTGGCCTCCTGGACAGTGTCTACGAGTAAACCCGGATGTGGCGTAGCTGCGCTACGTAATCCCGACACGTCGCTCTTCTGGCAGTCGGACGGCCCACAACCACATCTTCTAAGCATACATTTCTTCAAGCTCGTTAGCATAGTACACATGCGCATATTCCTGGACTTCGACAACGATGAGAGCTATACGCCTACGAAGATGCAATTCCTTGCAGGTATGGGCGTATACGATGTGCAGGAGTTCTGCGAGATGAATTTCGAGCAGCCACGGGGATGGATCGACGTGGACTTCTCGCAAGTCGGCCCCGTAGACGCTGACGACGACTTCGGAGAGGAGGATGCTTCTGTCAACTGGGAGAATCGACCTGTGCTCAGATGCTTTCTCGTGCAAGTTCGCATCTTGGAGAACCACCAGAACGGCAAGGACACGCACTTGAGAGGGCTACAGATCTTTGCCAAGGATGAGAGAGCGGACGAGGCTAGAGAGCGGAGATCGAGTCTCGGAGACGTGCTGGAGAACGGGCGTACGATACCGGAGAGGCCGAAGAGGTCAACAAAGAAGAAACACGATGGGCCCAGACCGAAGAAGGCAAGCTGGATGTTGGAGCCAGAGCTGAGATAAGGTCGCTCAGGGCGGATTCGCGCACTTCCTGTTTATTCACGAACTGCAAGCATGATATTGATCACCAGAGATAATCCGGGAGCCTAGTCTAAAAGCAATGGGGTATCTAAAACAATGATGACAGATCCTGTGTAATGGCGGAGGCATTGGCTGCACTGGTAGCAAGCCTTGCTTTTCTTTCCTCTGATTCTTTCCTTCCCTCGACTCCACGAATGAAGTCCATCCTTCCCAAGAAGCCCTGCTTACTTCTGCCATACACGTCCAGTTCTTCCTTGAGACCTTCCTTGTCGACATGTGCAGCCCAATCGATAGCGCTTTTCTGCACGGTGGTAAGTTTCTGCACCTTGCCCTTCCTCTTGTCCTCTTCGGCTTTTCTCAACTGCTGAGCCAAGACATCTGCTCTCGTCGGAGCACGTAGACGTTGGCGTTCCAATGGGAGGCCCTTCACTTCGCCTGTAGGATTGGGCTCAAAGGCAGAGGATCGACGGAGGGGCCGTCGTAACTGCGCAGTGCTGACTGCGTGCTCATCACCTCCAGTCGCTGATTCCTCGGCCTTTTTCTTCTTGTCTCTAAGTGCAAGATATAGTTTGGCTTCTGCAGAAGACTTATGCACACGCTTTTCTTCTGTGTGAGTCTCGCCCGCGAAGCCATATGTGCGTTTTATCACAATCATTTCGTCGTCGTCGTCATTAATTCCATCCGCCACGGACTGCTTGCTGCGATCCAAAATGGGCCCTTCCGATGCATTCTTGTTCGAAGAGTCGACTGCATCCACATTAGATTGTTCGGGATTCTGTCGGCCGACGGGGGCACTACTGAGCTTGGCCCAGAGCGATGCGACGTCTACCGTGACAACACCCTTGTCAGCGCTTTGAAATTCTGCCTTTTCTTCCTTTCTAATACCGAGTCAGTAGATGACTGAGATATGAGGTGTTGCTTAAAACATACTCTGCTCGCCTCTGTGCTCGGGTTTTTATAAGCCCTCCCTCGCCGCCACTATCGTCGTCTTCGCCGGTCTTTCTCTTTTTTCGTTGCGACTTCTTCAGTTCTTGGATAGTTGCTTCGTCTCCGGAGTCCAGCTCCTTGTCCACGATTCCGGCAGGTACATGCTTGCGCTTTCTGCCTCCTTTCTTGGCCGTAGTCGCGACCTCTGCGATCTCCGCCTCGCTGTCTGAAGATGCGGAAAGTTGGTCATCGTCATTCGCATCTACGGCGGTTGGATCAAAGTCATCGTCTTCTTCTGAGTTGTACTGATCGTTGTTCGCGGGCACATTTTCATCAGCTGTTGGATGCATCGTGTAGCTCCATTACCATCTTATGAGCTTCAGTATACGTTCGAGTTTCACAACATTTATACTTGATGAGTCGGTCACATGCGACGGAAACTTGAGAGTTCTTAATGTGTATGTCAAGGTGGCGCATTCGATAATGGTTTGCACTGTTTGCATCGTTCCCCACGTCCGCCGGTGGCTAATCGCTCTGCTCATAGCATTGTTATCTATTCACCGGAAAGCACTTGTCGTATGTTTAAGCACATTCTGTGGTAATTGCCTCGAATATCCATCTGATGACATGCGTTAAGACGATCATAGATTACAGTCGCTATCTGGTGATCTACAGGTATAATAGCATCTGAAGCACGCAAAAGTGCAAAGGCAGATCGTATTGACACACTGCAGATCGATTTCGGCATTGCAGATTTGTAAGAACATGGACACAGACACATAGTGTACTTGTAGCTTCTGTCATGGGTCTACAGAAGATCAGTAATGACATATCTACCATACGGAATCTGCAGACCCCTTGATATTAACCCATCTACGATAGCTCCGTATCTGAAAATTGCGTAACATTGACCACAGTGAATGATGGCAGAAACATCCACATCCAAGCGTTTGGCTATATTCCCGGCCTCAGGCGGGCTAGGCGGAGGTATTTACCACTACCTCTTCGAGCAACGATTAATTTCTCCAATTGATGTTGTGCTCATCTCTCGCAATCCGGGCAAGGTCCCCGAGAAATACAAGGCGGCTGGTGTAACGACTCGACAAGCCGACTACGACAAGCCCGAGACACTAACGCATGCTTTCGAGGGAGTTTCATACTTGATGTTGATCTCTTATGCGTCTATCGAACATGAGCACCGAGCAAATGTATGTTGTGTTCCATGGTCTTTGGAGACTGATATCCTTGTTGAACGTAGCTAGGTCCACAAATTGGCCATTGATGCAGCTAGAGCAAGTGGTGTTCGTCACATCTTCTACAGCTCTCTTGCCTACGCTGGTGATGGCCAATCGTCGTCTGCTGCTTTCGTGATGCAAGCACATCTTGATACAGAAGCGTATCTAGCATCTCTATCGAAGCAAGATCCGTCTTTCACGTACACCTCCATTAGGGAAGGAATTTACACAGAGGCGATCCCCATCTACACCTCCTTTCTCAACTTCGAGTCGCCAGCCGAGACCATTTGCATTCCTCATAGCGGGTCTGGACCAGGAGTGGCATGGGCGAAACGAGACGAACTTGCGGAGGCATCAGCTCGTCTTATCGCGGCATACACAAAGTCTCCGAATTTGTTCCCTCATACGAACAAGACAGTGCTGCTTTCTGGGTCACAAGCTTGGTCACTCTCGGATACAGTAGGTCTAATAGGCAACATTGTTGGAAAAAAGATCTCTATTCAGGAAGTCTCACTCGACGCGTATCTTCAACAGCCTCATATCGAGAGTGCCAAAGGCTACGGATCGGGCGATCGCGCCTTGCGGATGGCTACAGCTTTTGATGCTATGAAGCAGGGGGAGACAGCTGTTGTATCTCCACTTCTGGCACAGCTCCTCGGGCGTGAGCCAGAGTCTCTCGAGGTGACGCTTAAGAGCATTGTTAACGGAGCTTGATAAGAGGGTCAAACTTAATGCGATGTATCAAAAACCTATCACAATATCTTTTCTTCGTCGTCACTAGCATTACTGATACGTGCACTTTAATGCTGTCATTAACTCGTATGATAGGCTATGAAACTATGATAGACAATGTTGGTCAATAACATATCAAAACTATTTACTTCTGGAACGTGGTGTTCTCGCCCTTAGCCAACGTGTCTTGAACAGAACCACCAATCGAACCTGACGGGGTGAATGCCTTGCCGATTGCACCATCCTTGTCAAAAGGACCACCCACCTTCTGAGCGGCACCACCGAGCATGCCACCAGCTGTTACACGTATCAGTAAGATGCCGCCGGTAAAGTCCGTCTGATGGAGTACTCACTGGTGAATTGTTTGCCAATTGCGCCACTTGCATCAAATGCTGAAGTACCTGTGCCGGTGGTCTTCACGCCTGCGGGCTCCTGCGGATTGTAAGTATACAATCTCACATATGTGACTGTGCAAACACCTACTCCTCTTGGTTTGGTGACCTCGGGCATACCATCCTCCAAGTTTTGGGCAATGGCAGCACTGATGCATTGTCAGTCTCTATCAAGTGACCAATATATGCTTTCAGGTCAGATACTCACGAAGCTGCACCCTTGTCCATGGTCTTTGCTGATGAATCGCCGTCCATGTTAACAATGTGTAAGTAAAGATGTAGAAATAATGACTCAAGGTAGTTGACAAAGCAAATGTATTACTGGGTAATGGATGGTGTGAGCTTCAGGAGGCGCTCGCTCTGAGGAATATATAGCTGGAATACTTCTGATTCATCAGACAGTCATCGTGCGAGTTATTGTCGTCACGACTCTACTATGGTATGGTACCCCATCGTAACATGGGCGTCATCTGAAGTGGTCTTGACACTCGTATGCGTCATGGACATCTTCAGATGTAACAGTCTTGGCAAATGAGGTCTGGTATTCATTAACAAACACTTCTACACAATCAGAAGATCTAGTAGAAGACCTAGGATTTGTCCATTTCATGAGACACTGTACTGGCAAATTTAAGGAGACGTAATTTGTTTGGCCGGATGGAGCAACAAACCCCCGTCTATGCTTACCTTAAACATGTATGAATCCCCAGATTTCACACTTCGTTATGCGCAGGCCACTCCGACGGGGTAACATTTATCCTAATAATTAAGGGACCTTATGAGTGCATATGCACAACAAGAGCGCAGTACTAGGCTACGTGAGGCATGCCGCATTCTTGTACATGTATCAAGAAAAGATGAGACTTCCATAAAGCCTCATAAGCTCACCGCCTGCAATGCTCTTCCATAAACCAGACCAGGCAATGTTAGTGGTGGTAGCAAACTCAAGGTTGCGTTTCTTGTGCATAAGGTAGCAAGCTCAAAGATCGGACTAAATCCAAACTCTATCTGGCATACCTTAGCCTTGCGCTCCACTTATGACGGGGATCCTTCGGCATCCTTTCGAGGTATATCGATCTCCTCCGATGTATTGATGGTATGGTAACATGAATTGAGACAAACAACGAGCATTCGGAATCTCTAAGGTACTCTGAAGCTGCATGGCAACAAGTCACAGCCCACGCGCCTTGCATCCTTGACATGACTTCTGAGTCGACAGGATGCTGACTTCGTAAGTATCCTCGTACTGGCTGACTCGGCATCCTGCACAGCAAGACTGTTTCCGACAGCATGTTCGGCCCCTCCTAAGGACCATCCCGGTTCGTACCTCTGTAGAGCCCAGCGTAAACGTATCCTGGTCAAGCTATGATAGGAAATTGCACATGCATAGCTGTCAATTATAGCACGTACGACGACCCTTGACCGAACACGCGAGAGCTGCCGCTACCTTCACGTACTTTAGTCGCGTGTTTCGCTCTGATGTAGAACACAACCGATCTTGTCCTACAGTGGGTAGCTGCAGTTTACTCGAAGCCTTTCCGCCCCAATTTCTTTGTCCCTGCTGCTCGATTCCGATGCTCCGTCCTGTCACTTGAAATTTGTTGCCCAAAGGTTTCTGACTGGACCACAACGCCTTCAGCACATGATACTCCTTGGATAGACCAGAAAGGCTTCATCGTGGCTGACGAATCGACTCTCTTCCCTGAGGCTCTTGAGGATTTGAACTTGATTCCAAACAATCACGCCAACGTGGCTCACGTCAATGGTACACATCCGATGGAATTAAAGACTACAATACAAGATCTCAACAATGGCATTTCGCCCACTCTCAGTCGAATCTCGAGCCAAAAGAAGGATGATTTCGGCTTGACCACATCAATTGATGGAGAGAGAAAGTTGATGCAATATCTCGAGGATCGACTTACGTATGAGATTGGTCATTCTACATCTGCGCTACATCGAATACATAGGGATTCTCCGGTGATAGCTGAGTTGCGAACCAATGTCATAGTAAGTGTTTTTACTTTCCCAATGTATGTGGTCTGTACCGATCTAACCTTTGACTAAGGTGAAAGATGAATATACCTTGGTGACAGACATGTCCTATCATCTCTCTACACGTTTCTCCTGCCCCGAGTCGAGCATCATGATCAATCTAGATCACAGCGCGTGCCTTCTCCATGCAGGTTCATTCGAGCCTGCGTATATATTGACCATCTCTGCGATACCGTCTCATATCCATGCGAGTTCTAACAAGCGCAATTCCGCCTTGGTCCAGTCTTTCATGGCCGATGTTCTCTCAGTCCCACCAGAGCGTGGTGTACTACGCTTCGTTGCCATCCCTGAGGAGAGTCTCGCATACAATGGAACGACAATATTGGCAGAAATCGAACGCTTCGAGAGGCAGCAGCAAGCTGAAGAAGCTTCAATCATGACTAAACGAAGTTTAGTGAGAGGGTCGCGACGAAGTTTTACCACACCAAAATTACCGAGCTCTAGACCCGAAACACCACGTATACCCGACAGTATTGCTGACGGTGGTTCCCCTGTTCGGCCATACCTCTCGACTTATACTTCTGCCACATCTCAGGTCACAAATGGAACATCGGTGGGAAGCAAGCAAGCAACGGTAGCTGCGTTACCAGGCAATAACAGCAAGCCCTTGAACGGTGTGCTCAAAGATAATTCTACTTCATCTACAAGGCAGAGCAAAAGAAAGAGTCTAGGCTACAACTTTACCTCGACCTCATCGTACAGTCTCAAGGATGCAGAGCCCATGCCAAAGGTCAATAAGCGTAAAAGCATTCTTGCTGTCTTCCGGAAATCATAAACCCCTGAGTCATATTCGAGGGAGCAATTTTACACGAAGGTCACCCAGTTGAACATCGTATACTGTGCGCTTACGCTCCTATACGTCTGGCATTTTCCTGAAAAGCTCATCGGGATCAAGGACGCCGCTAGCCACTGAGGGCAAGAAAGAGCTTGATAAAGTATTGCAGTCTAACCTTGTAGCATACGATCACGTCGTCTGCCTCGCTACTCCTCTCATTGATCGTGTACAAGCTTTCTCGCTTGATCGTCACCATTCCGATGCCATGCCCAGGTGTTCGCAGTCTTCATGGCGTCTCATGGCCATACACATGAAATTCTGGACTTCCCTTACCACTACTGGTTCCAGGGATGTCTCTGTGGCCTCCACCGGTAATGATTGATCCCAGCTCTTCGCCTTTCTCTTCGCCCACTCGGCTCTGCCAACGTGCAACAGAAAGGTTGCTGACTGCAAACCCAACTATAAGGAGATGCGTTACAAATACCGGGATTGTAGCAAAGTAGGCATATCGCTAGATACTCGATTTAGCTTGGAATCAGCCAACACGTTGAATAGTCACAGGATGCTCACACTTTCGTGGCAGAGCGCCGAGAAGTTAGACGGAGATCCAGCAGAGGAGGCCCATTGGCATGTCCATGTTTGCATGCTATCCGTACCCGGAGCAGCATTGTTGATTGCAGCCGGGAAGGCAACTTCGACCACTGCTGTTATTGCAGCAAGACTGCTAAGTACAAGCAGAACATACCGTGTCGAGGACTGTTCTTTTGTCAGCACAGCAGATACATGTCACAACGAACTATCTGAAACACACCGCTTTCGCAAAAGTTGCACCACAAATCGACGCATTCAGCAGTATGAGGGACGCCGAAGCCCCAATCAATGTTTCTAAGCCCCTGGCATCAAAGTGCGAGGGCCAGATTGGAAGCCACCACAGGTTAGTGCTTCGCTGCTGGTCATATGAGGATAAGACGTGAGATGCTGTTCCTGCGATAGTTGCGGACAGGCATAAGGAAAAGACCGAGAGAGCAAGGATAGACCTAGGTCGGCTGCTAGCTCGTGACATCGTGCTCGATACTCCACAGAAGCAACAAGAGCCAACGTGGCAAAGTTTGGAAGAGGTCGCAGGCGAAGGGAGAACAGCAAATTGCAATGGGTGTCAATACCGAAAAGAAACTCGAAACGGCTTGGAAATACTTGGTAGGCCAGGAAGTCAAGACCGCGGCGAGGACTGAAGACTATAAGATTGCTGTCAAGCACATTCTGGAATGGTAGCCATACCATGGTAGCGCTTACAGTGATGGCCGTGTAGGATTCGAGCGCTTATGAGAGAAAATGAAACTTGAGGTTCGAACAATAGTGTGTGATGAGTGCGCCAACGAGCTCTACATGTTCATCCCCAATGAGACAGGACGTTCAAGCAAGCGACATGCATAACGCGGTGTCAGTAACACTGTACATGTCAGACTACGGGGCATGCAGGATCATCCATGTATAGCAAACCAGGGCATCTAGTGTACATTCAACTTCTCATTGGTTGTGGTAAAGGTGGTCGGCGCGTACAGGAATAGAGAGATTTTGTGTCTGCAACCGCCGAGTCAATGTATCTTGAGCATATTGCATGCAAACCAAGCAACAACCAGCAAGGGCCCAAGATCAATTTTCCTGCAGATTTCCCGGAAGCCTTGCAAGCCTCCATTCTGGGGCATGTTGGTCATAGTGGGATGGCTTGACGATTGCCTGTACAATGTGCTGGGATGGTAGTGTGATGTGCAGGAGGGTGTCCAGGATCTATATATATAGCACGTCAAAATTATGGTCTAAACATAGCTACTTTGGCCGAGTGGTCTAAGGCGGTAGTTTTAAGTAGCTCTTCGATGAGCGTATTGAACACTACTATCGAGAGATGCGTGGGTTCAAACCCCACAGGTAGCAACATTTGTTTTATCTCCTCGTGAGACCCTGAATTCTACTTTTTTGAAGAGCCACGGTTCAGGTCTCAATTAATTACAGCATGTCTCTCTAAGGTCCAATGCAAATCCACTTTATTCAATAGATGCCAAGCCCGACTCTAGCCTGACTAAAGCATACAACCACAGCGATGATAGTCAGCGGCTCTTAGTCCAACACCGCTGCATGATTAGGGGTAGTGAATGTGACAGACATGTTTTTGTTGTAAACATACGTGCGAGGACTAATTAGAGTGCCACTTCAATAGATAATGCGGGAATGACAATCCGCGTTTTGCTGAGGGACCATCCTCATCGGGCTATCGCCCTTGCGACAGATGAGCATATACTCACTTTCCGACACAGCGCGTCGACGGTCGGCGGTTCTACAGTGTCGCTGAACTCTACCCAAAATGCTGCTATCCAGCCAAGATGTATGGTGGAGTTCTCTTTGTTGCAGGAGACCGATACCTCGGATTTTCGTTCTCTGAGTTCATTGTCTGCTCAGGGTACACTTGGTCTCATTACCATCGGCGGAGACATCTTTCTGTGTGTAGTCAACGGGTCCGAGAGAGTAGCGACTGTCAGGCCTGGAGAAAATGTCCAGAAGATTACCTCTGTGGAGTTTCGTACGTTGCTCACTCTTGGTGGTGTTGACTTGCTGACACTCTCGTCATAGATTGTATCAACAGGTCGGAATATGACTATCTAGTACTCGATCGTATCAACAATTTCCCGGTAGATGATCTTGAGGATGACGGATTCGATAAGTTCCAGACGCGTGATCCGTCGATGGAACATCCATGTTTGGCGCTCAAGAAACTGTTGAGTGGCGGTAGCTTTTATTACAGCGCGGACTTTGACCTTACAAGGAGGCTCCAAGATAGGTGAGTGAAGGGCGTATAAATTTGACGTAACACATACTCACCAAGTATCCAGAGCACTTGAGTCTGCGACTGTGGCGTTTGACAGTATTGACACTGGCTTTTTGTGGAACTCATACATGATCCAGCCGCTTGTCAGCTTCCGCTCTCGATTGTCTGACCATGAGAGAGCCGCACTGGACTCGTCGCGCATTCTGACTTCTGCCATCCGTGGATTTGCAATGACCATTACCGTACCAGCAGCTTCCTCGCCCGTCAGCACAAGCTTCTCGGGTCTTCCATCTACGTTGACCCTTGTTTCACGTCTGTCGTGTCGACGAGCCGGCACGAGGTTCAATGCACGCGGCATTGACGATGATGGAAATGTAGCCAACTGGGTTGAGACAGAGACCGTCTTTGCTACTCCCACTGGAATGTGTTTTTCTTATGTTCAAACCCGCGGCAGTGTACCTGCATTCTGGGAACAACAAGCTACCTTTACACCCGGGCAGCAGAAGATACAGATTACTCGATCGGCTGAAGCCACGCAGCCTGCGTTTGACAAGCACATGTCCGAGCTGGAAGTGAACTACGGCGCCGTCCATGTAGTGAATCTGCTGAGTGCGGAAAAGTCTGGTGAGGCTGAATTGACTAAGCGTTATCGTCAGCATATTCGAAACAGTCCTCTCAATCAACCTTCCGAAGATAAGCCCGCAGACCACGAGCTGCTCAAATTGACAGACTATGATTTTCACGCAGAGACCAGGCAGCTGGGATATGAAGCTGCCAAAGGCATTAGTCATTACATCCAGGACTCCGTCGAGGCCTTTGCATACTACCTTTCCGAGGAGATTGAGGAGGATCCAAAGACGTCGACTGGACTCCGACATAAATCAGTACTCAGGAGACCCATGACTATCTTACAACAGGAAGGAGTTTTCAGGACTAACTGTCTAGATTGCTTGGACAGAACCAATCTTGTACAAACGATCATAAGTCAAATGTCTCTTCAAGAGTTCCTCTCGCAGCGAGCAGAACGGAGAGCGACAAGCGACTTCTGGGTACGACATGGCACACTTTGGGCCGATAATGGCGATGCTCTGTCGCGAATCTATGCGGGCACAGGCGCACTGAAATCATCATACACAAGAACAGGAAAGATGTCGATTGCAGGAGCTTTAGCGGACGTTCGCAAAAGCGCTGCACGACTATACATCAATAATTTCGAGGACAAGGGACGACAGAATACCATCGACACGCTGTTGGGCCGACTGATGGGCCAGCTGCCCGTTCATCTCTACGACCCCATCAACGACTGGGTGTCGGCCGAGTTGACAAAACGGACGTCTGAATACTCCTCTTCTGATACCATACACATACACGTGGGAACCTTTAATCTTAACGGCAAGACCAAGGGCATCGACGAAGACCTTTCATCGTGGGTGTGTCCGCCAGTTGATGCTTCGCAGCAGCAGCCAGGTATTGTGGCAGTTGGCTTCCAGGAGATAGTAGAGCTCTCGCCACAGCAGATAATGTCCACTGATCCTAACAGGAGACAAGCATGGGAAGATGCTGTCAAGAGAACTCTCAATACTAATGCGCAAAGTCACGGTTCGGAGGAGTATGTCATGCTGCGTGGTGGCCAACTAGTAGGGGCTTCCTTGTCGGTGTTTGTCAAGGCCAGCATCCTGCCGTACATCAAGAATGTCGAGGGATCTCTCAAGAAGGTTGGTTTTCTGCAGCCGGCGATTCCTGTGAACCAAGCTAAATACAATCACAGACTGGCATGTCAGGGATGGCAGGCAACAAAGGCGCAGTGGCCATCCGCATGGATTATGCCAACACGTCTATATGCTTGGTGACAGCACATCTGGCAGCTGGATTTGCCAACTACGAGGAGCGCAACCAGGACTACAGAACAATCAGCCACGGCCTTCGCTTCCAGCGCAATCGCACAATTGAAGACCACGATGCCATTATCTGGATGGGCGATTTCAATTACCGAATCGGCATGAGCAACGAAAGAACTCGTGCATTGGTCAAGGACAAGGACTTGGAGACACTGTACGCCAACGACCAGCTGAATCTGCAGATGGTTCACGGAAAGACGTTTCCGTTCTACCACGAGGCGCGCATCACCTTTTTGCCTACGTACAAATATGACCTGGGGACAGACGACTACGACAGCAGCGACAAAGCTCGCATACCAGCATGGTGTGATCGCGTCCTGAGCAAGGGCAACAACCTTCGTCAGATCAACTACGAGACAGCCCCTCTACGGTTTTCGGACCACAGACCGGTATGGGCGACCTTTCAATGTACAGTGACAACGATGGACGAAAAGCGCAAGGACGAAATCAGCGAGCAGCTTTATCGTAAACGACGCGCGGTGGTAGGCGATAACACAGCCACTGCCCAGAACGAGGACAGCGACGATGAAGAAGTGTTGGGATACGAGTCCATCGAACCCGGTTTACCTCCTGCGAGTTCGGACCGCAGGAAATGGTGGCTCGATAATGGACAACCTGCCCGATCAAAGGTAACCGGACCTCCGGGGCCGAATTACGTGCACAACTCTGCTCGACCAGCCAATCCGTTTTCGAGAACAGCAGAGCCAGATTGGGTGCAAGTGGACAAACCGACGCCTCCACCTTCGCGAGCAATGTCGATGCGCGAGAGATCAGCGATGCGCGAGACAGGAGGCAGCGGCGAGAAAGCCCCGGCGCACACCCTCCGCAAACTACCTCCCCCATGGCACGGTGGAGCAAGCGGAAGCGCAGTGTCATCTCCGAGCAACACAGCAAGATCGTCGTCGAACAGCATCTCTCTAGACCAACAACCACTGCAACCGACCAAGGCTCGGCCATCGATATCCTCGGATCGAAGCCCACAGCACAGAGAAGCAGGATCCATAGCAGCAGCACCGATCCACCTCAAGCAAACCCTACGCAAACCCGTTCCCCCGGCAGTAGCTAAGAAACCTGCGTTCCTGCGATCAGAAAGCTCAACTCGAGGAGCATCAGGATCATCATCAGCATCCAGACCACAGGAAAGATACAGAGACGACCCGTCCGACGACGAACACCCGCCTCCACCCCCTCGACGAGCAGCAACACGCAGCGAGAACACGGCAAAAGAAGTCAAAACGCCCAGCAGCGTCGCAGCAAACACTGTTCCTTTCCCGCCTCCACCCCGCAGATCAAACACTGTTGCAGACAGAGGTCCGCCTCTACCATCAAGAGCAGCGTCCGTGGCGCGTGCAGAAGTGAACACCAGAGCCAGCAGTACTAAACACGCGACTACAGCGGCGGCAGCGGCGGCGACGGCGACGAGAGGTCCTCCTCCGTCTTCTTCGTTGATGGATGATGTCGATGATGATCATGGTGTCGGAGGCGCAGGGAAGGCGCTTGGTGGATGGACGGCCTTGAAACCGTCGTAGCAGCAGATATAGCTTGAGTCGCTTGTATACATACTCAACTCGGGAACCTTCTTGTACCGTGGGCGGAAAGAGGGGAGGGAGGCAGAGAGTGAGTGCAGATGTAGAATTTCTTGTATCATCGATCATGAAATCCAGAACAGGAAATACATGAACAAGGGAAGAGGGGAGGAATACCTGCCGTGATTCAAAGCCCATTCCCCGCCGTGTATATCTACCTTGTGTATATATATCCTCGCATACCTGGTATAAATGCAAGGCAAGCGACTCAGAAAGCAGTATTCTGCCAAGAGAGGGTTTTTTACATGTCGCTGCTTTTCTTTTAATCTTTGTTCTTGGTTATTTCTGTTGCGGAAAGTAATGTTACAAGCTCTCTTTTTGGTTTTACTCCACTCTCTGGCCTGCCTTTCTCGCTCTTCTGCCTTCCGACTTGTGTTTTCACATGCTCGCCACAAAGTCTAGACAGAACCAAGCCTAGAATCGGCCACAAACGAGAAGCGCAAGCCTCCCAAGACCAACAGAAGAACAAACGAGCTAATGAGACAGCGTCGACCTCCTCTTGAGCCTCCTACGCTTCAACAGATTCCTCCCCGTGCGGCTCTTGAGCCTGGCCAAGAACCCATGTCTCCTCTTCCTGACCCTGTGGCTAGGGTCAAAAGTATCTCTCTTGGGGCCTCGAGACTGCAGCAGTCCGCCGGGAGGGGTGACGGAGGAAGACGTCTGCGGTAAGAGGGCGCTGGCGGCCGAGGGGGCCTCGAGGGTCGTGCTCAGGGACAGATTGGTGCTGGTCGTCGAGGGCAGTTGGGGGCGGGTCGTGGTGCGGAATGTCGAGGTTGGGTTGCTGAAGGAGGCGAAGGTCCTGGAGTGGTGGTTAGTTAGTTCTTTGGTTCTCTGGTTCGTGCTGTCTTCGTCTTGTTCTTGTTGATCTTGGATACGCGGCGGGGCGGGAGTGCGGGTTCACCTCTGTGCTGCTGGGAAAGACGTCGCCGCTGATCCCGCTGATGCTCTTCCTGTCGCAGCTGCCAGTCTGCTGGTTGTGATGTTGCTGGAGTGAGGAGAGCGGATGGCGGATTGGAGCAGACTCGTCGTCGTGGGAGCCGCTATCCGCTTGGTGCAGCGCAGACAGAACATCTTTGTGTGTCGGGTCCCCTCTCTCTTGTTGCGCCGTATGCGAGAGGAAAAAGAACAAAGGCGCGTGGCTCAACAGGGTGTGTAGAGGAGACGAATCACGTGTAATTATGGATATAATATTGTCCAAATCCAGATGCAGCAGTCACTCCAGGTTCCTTCCGTCTTGGTTCGTCTCTTCCGTCCTCCGATCATTTGCGTGGTCTGTGCGGGGGGACTTTCTTTTCTCGAAACATTTACCTTGATTATCTTTTTTAGTATTCGATTGTTACTCCAGCCATCCCCCCAATACAGAGCACTACAGACTTGATTGTCTTCTCCTTCTCGACCAGTCTGCTGGAACCAATCCATCGACGAATCTCACCGATAGACAACCCCCGTCTTCGGTCCGGTCCAATTCACTCCCATACCATCCACCCAAACAGCAAACCAATCACCACCACCGACCACTCCTCTCCGCACGCGCGCAACCACAACAACCCACACCCCGACAAAAGCGCCGAGAAAAGAGAAAAAGACCTCGGAATGGCAGCGACACAAACCCCCTACCCGCCCTCGCACCCCCACCACACCTCGAGCCCCCTCTCCCCCTCCACCGCCCTGCACCACCTAAAAACCTACCTCTCCCTCTCCGAGACCCAACCGCACCTGCACCCGGACGCACAGCTCGACCCGCGCGAGATCAGATTCAGCACGACTGGCGGGCCCTCCGGCGGCCTCGTGCTGCATAACCTGCGGCGCGTGGAGAAGGGTCTCGAGGGCGAGGTGCTGGCGCCGGAGGTGGACGAGCTGAATGAGATTTTCGGGGGCGGAGGCGCTGCTGCTGCAGAAGATGAGATGGTGGGTGGCAAAGGACCGGCGAAGACGGCGCTGAAGCGCACGTCGGCGTATGAGGGGTTGGAATTACTTGACCCCGTCGAGTATGCGCGCAGTCAAGCTGTGCTGGAGGGCGATGTGGGTGTCAGAGACACGGCTGATGCCGAGGCGTTCTATGATGCTGCTAGAGAGGAGGAGGCGTACGAGGGCGGCGCTGGGGGTATGACGCAGAGGGAGAAGGAGGCACGAAAGGAAGAGAAGAAGAAGAGACGCAAGGCTGAGCAGAGGGCCAAGGCCGAGAAGAAGGCTTGAGGGACGAGGAGCGCTTTTCTTCGAGTCTTTTGCTCTTTCTGGGAGCATGTTGATTTCTTCAGGCACTGCTTACTCGACTGGTCTTCGGGAAGCTGGGCGTGTGGAACATCGTACAGACAACATCTTGAGTCCGAGCATTGCATGGAGAGGCTCCTCTGCACGAAGAAGCCACCCACAGCCAGGACTGGCCTGGAACGAATCATGTCTACTGTCCAATCACGGGCGCCGTCGGACGCTGAAGACACGGACACACACCACGACTACTGCTATCACATCACGCTGGAAACGGAACTCGGAAAGGACAAGTCGAACCGCTGTCTCTGCATAGAGTACTATTCTACCAATCTCGGTCTAGAGCGCCGTCTCAAAGCTCTCTGCCGCTGGCCTCGTCGACCTCGACGGCGTCGGCGTAGCTCTCCTTTTCCGTGTCCACCTTCTTGCTGCCCGACACCTTCCTCTCGCTGCTCCAGCCCAGCGCCTTGAGTCTCTCCGTCAGGATCGGGTGCGAGTAGTGGTACGACGAGTACATCCAGTCGGCGTCCATGCTCGACAGGTTCTGGATCTGAAGCTTGATCAGCGACGACGCCAGCTCCGACGAGTAGCCCAGGTCCTTGCCGAATTTGTCTGTCGTAGAAAAATTAGTCGTCGTCTTTTGCAAGAAAGATATACATACCAGCTTCGAATTCCATCTTACGTGTAAAGACGTTCATCATCAACTTGACCAGTGCGTCCGTCGGTCCAAAAACCTCGTTGAACAGGATAAATCCAATCATGATCGGACGCTCCTGTCCGAAGCCGAAGCTCTGGTACAGCGAGTTGTTGTTGATGAACACTCTGAACATGGCAAACATGAAGAAGAGGTGGAATTGCGAGATCAGCAACAGTCGACTCGTGTGGCCCATCTTCCAGTGTCCCAGTTCGTGTGCCAAAACCGCTTCGACCTCCTTGTCCTCGCTCTTCTCCAGCAGTGTGTCGTAAATGACAATCTTCTTCTTCCACGGCAGACCGGCAAAGTATGCATTGCTGTGCGCGCTTCTCTTGCTGCCGTCGATGACCTGGAGTTCGCCGAGTGGAAATTCGAGCCTGGCCGCGAGCGCCTCGACGCGCTCCTTGAGCGGACCGGCAGGCAGAGGGGTGAGCTTGTTGAACATGGGGACGATGAAGATGGGATAGATGGTGATGGCGAACAGCTGCACTCCGAGAGCGAACAGCCAGAGATAGTAGAAGAAGCTGTCGCCAGTCTTTTGGATGATCCTGAGGAAAGCCCAGCCCAGAGGAACGCCGAATGCAACAGTGAGCGCCTGGCCCTTGAGCAGGTCGGTGACCCACAGCGAGAGCGTCTGTTTGTTGAAGCCGAATTTCTCTTCCAGCACAAAGTGGTAGTAGTACGATAGAGGCAGGCTGAGCAGCGTTTCAATGAACGAAGAGGCGAAGACGAAGACCAGCGAATGCGCAATCTCGCCCTGGAACCGGGCCGGAAGGTAACGAGTGGCGACGACACCGGCGAGAGCCCAGAACTTGGGATAGACATCGAAGCGGAGAACAGCGAGAGATTTGACCTGAGAGATGAGACCGGAGACGAAGCCATACTTGGCTTTGGCCCTTCCATACGCCTGTCGAAGTCAGTGATGTTGTCACGTGTGAGGAAGGGAGAAGTCAGAGAGAAAGTGAGGACGGAGACAGGACATACCTGAGACTTGTCGTGTGTTTCTTGATCGACTTCATTCTCCAGTTGCTTAGGACGCCTCGTGCCTTGCAGCACCTTGTACTGACGGTATGCCAACCAGTTCTCGAGAAAGTAGTCGCCGAGACTGAAGGTGACGATGAGGGACTTCCAGGGGAACCCAGGTCGGTCCAGCCATCCGGCCAGGCGACGAATCAAGTCCATGTTTTGGACGAACTCGAATTCGATAGGGATCAACAGATGGTAGTCTGAGAAGAAAGTACGGTGGCTTTCCTTATAGAACAGAACACCAAGCTTGGGGGTGCTACACTTTCGTCCCTGCCAATTCCAGGAGGATCAAAGCTCCCTCTTTCCCATTCAGAAACGCCAAGATATACAGAGGGTCGAACGTCACTGCCGAGGCCGAGACGAAACGGACAGGGCGCCAGGTGCAACGTTGAGACACTCTACGGTAAGGTAGCTTGATAGTGTAGTACAGATAAACCAAAATATATATCTACTGTACCTCAAGCTACCTTATTCAGCATCCGTCTTTCATGCCGTCATGGCGACTTTTCATCCTGCATCCTTCTGTCCCTTTGAACCAAGCACAAATCACAGAGTAGGCACAACGCAACAACGGTAAGGTAGGTCTTCTCCCTTCATGCCATCATGCTCGCCTCGCGAACCCTCTTCGAGTTGGAAAGCCAACAGCCCAGCGACAAGCTTGATACACTCAAGGTAGAGCAAGGCGCTTGTGCTATGCACAAACAGCCAATCACCGTCCCTCGCCGCTCTCTCCAAATCTCGGGCTGCATCGATGTGCATCAGTGTGCATCCAGTACCCCGCTGTCTCTTTAGCATCTCATAGGTACAGTAAGGTATTGCACGCGCACGCCCTCTCTCTTGTAGCTGCTTCCTGCTTCCTGCTTCCTGCTTCCTGCTTCCTGCTTCCTGCTTCCTGCTCCGGCGCTTACTGTGTGCAATGTGTTCAATGCCATCTCACTGGACACTGTCATTGTACCTGCTCCTCCCCAAGGTGCTCTTCTTGTACGCGCCCTTCGTCATCGCTATCTGGCCAAGCAGCTGCAGGTGGTCGCAGAGCAGGTCGCCCTGTCACCTCGTCTCGCTTGTATCTCTCTTTCTCTTCCACCATTTCACTTGACACCTATCTTACTTGCCACTTACTCATCTGTCTTGTCGTCAGCCGTGCCTTTTTCGAAAAACACACACCACCCGCTGCGCGCGCCTGCGCACACCTGGCACTCCCTCATTGCTAACACAGATCGACTGTTCTTGCTATCATCATGGACCGCAATGCGCGACAACAGAAACCGGATGAGCTGTTCTTCCAGGACCAGAAACCTTCCACGCCTCTGCCCGAGACTCCGACTGTTGGCCCGTTACGCATAAACAAGGCATCGCCCCCGTCGCGAGCCTCTTCTACCGAAGCCGTCCTCGAAGGAGATCAGAACGGGCCCGGCTATTCTCAGCATGCGTACAACCCTCCATATCCCGACGACCGCTCCCGCCCTTTGTCGCCGCGCTTCACCTACACTGCTCCTGGCGCCGACCGAGCAATGCGGACGTCGCCGAGTCCTCACGATCAAGCAAGACAGACAACCCCCACGGGTCGAGCGCGCTTTGCGGCTAGTGATCCGCATCGTCCATCCGTATCGGGCTACTCATATTCGCCGCCACCGGCAACGTTGAGGCCCGCTGGGGGAAGAGATACCACCCCAAAGCCCTTGCCCGAGTCTCCTGGCCCGGAAACACCTGAAAAGGAAGACGATCTGTTCCAGCGGCCGCCTACTCGTCCGGCAGTTCCTACTTCAAGTTCGCCGCAAGTGCCGCTGACCCAGTCTACTTATCAACAATACTACCCGCCTCCAGAGGACACCCAGCCAGAGCTCAGCGAACCGCAGCCTTCACGTGTCAGTCGCTTTGCTTCGACCTCGACCACACGTGCCGAGCGAGGCTCTCCTCCTCCCCCGAGACGCCCCTCGCCGGTCGTCCAGGCCTACCGGTGACATCAGCAGGCCTTTACGCTCAGCATGCCGCCGCGGCTCAGCGTCTGAGTCCATACGATGCCTCATCCGATAGATTACCTTTGTCGTCGTCTCCTGCTGCGGGCCAACAACAGCAGGAGACTAGACGGCCGTGGACTCCAACCGAGCAGCCAGGAAGCAATCCATTCGGCCCACCAGCCGTGTATCAAGGCATGAACGAGGTTCCTACAACGACTACGCCGCCGCTGACGACCATTCCACCTCCTTCTCAGCCCACGCAATACCAGCAGCCAGCGCCAGCAGTCTCGCGGGACACCGCTTACCCTGCCTTCCACGACGCACCACAGCCTGTACAATTCCAGCCACCTCCTCAGTCCTCACAGCATCTACCAGCCTCCGCTCGATTCTCTTTTATGCCACAATCTACTGCACTGGAGCAAGATATAGGTCGTCTCCATGTCGGCGAAGAACCGCCCCCTGCCTACTCTAGTGTGCATCAAGCAAGAAATGGCCAAGCCACCGCCCCAGGCTACCCTGTTGAAAAGGTAGCAACAAGCGGCAGTGCAAACCCTGCCGCCACCTCGGCCGCTGTCGTGACTTCTCCGCCCCGCGAACCAAGCATGAGTAGACACCCTGCCTTTGCTCATAACAGCCCAAGTCAGAGCATCTCACCATCCCACCCAGCAGCAGCAGGCCTCGCGCCAATCCAGATAGCACCCGCTGCCTCGCCGAGTCCAGGCCCCTCGAATGGACCTGCTTCACCGCCTCCACTGCCTGAAGGCTGGATATCACATCTTGATCCCAATTCAGGACAGTATTATTACATCCACTTGCCCACACAGTCCACACAGTGGGAATTCCCCAAAGGCCCGACACCCTTGAGTCTGAACGAGCCGCTTTCGCCTGCGACCACTTACGCCGCTCCTCTTGCAACGCCGTCGTATGCCGGCTTACCCTCACAAGCTCTGACTTCCCCTGGATACCCCCCACAAACGCCCTTTTCTCCCATGACGAATATGACAAGTCTTTCGAGCCCGACAATCGCTGGATTCAGTGGGCCTCCTCCGTCGGCAGGAATTGACATGTACAAAATCCAGCCTACTAATGGTGTTTACTTTGGTCCATACCTCCGCTACACCAATCAGGATCTTGAGAGAGGCCTTTGGCTCGGGTCAATTCTTCTGGTGACAGATGTGCCGCAGCCTCCAACCATACACATCCACCAAAGCACTGATCTCTCCCCGAACCCGCGCCAATTGAAGGCCAACCAAATATACAATCACCAACGATGGGTGTTCTATAGATACGACATTGATCTTCTCATGGACGAGCACGACACCAGATGGACGTACGCAATCACCTCACACCTGGGCTGCACGCGTTATGAGTTCCTCGTCGCCGGCCGTTATGAGCCAAGCTGGCGCTTCATCGCTCACTCGGGGAACGATTTCGCACTCAACGTGAACTCTGCAGAGAGGGCCAAACTCGGCGGTGTTGGACTCATGTGGAAGGATGTCCTTCAGAAGCATGTGGAATGCGGAGGCTTTCATGCCCAATTGGGACTCGGAGGACAGATCTTCGGCGACAGACTCTGGAAAGAGATCCCTGCGCTCAAACAGTGGACTGGCATCAGTGGCAAGGAGAATCGCAAGAATATGCCTTGGACGGCGACGCACGAAGAAGACGTTCTGCATGCTTACTTCCATTACTACACGAGTCACTTTGATCAGCCTCACGTGAGGGAGGCATTTGCGCAGATACCCCATGTATTGACGTTGGACGATAACGACATGTGAGTTACTCGAAGTCTGTCTAGCTTACAGACATTGCTGACTCCTTTCCAGATTCGATGGCTACGGCTCATACCCCGACTACATGCAGCAATCGCACATGTTCAAGAGTATTGGTCGGATAGGAATCGACATGTACCTTCTCTTCCAGCACCACACGACGCATGAGATCTTACGTGGTGTCAACAATGATCTTGATCTCTTCACGGTGACTGGCAATGGCTGGCATTTTGTCAAATATCTTGGCCCTGCAGTCGTTGTGGTCGGTCCAGACACTCGTTCCGAGCGAGACTCGCACCGCGTCATGGCAGGGCCAACCTACCAGGGCTTGTTTCCCAAGGTTGCAGTATTACCGCCCAGTGTACAGCACTGCATTTGGTTGATCCCGGTCCCACTGTTATATCCTCGGCTTGAAGCGGCCGAGAGCATCGCGCACACCATGGCTACGGGTAAGAAAGCGGTGACCGGAACGTTTAACATGCTGGGCCGAGTCACGTCTTCGGTCGCTGGCGTAGTGGGCGCAAAAAGCGTCGTGAATGACGGCTTCAGCAGCGTCAAACGCGTCGTTGGCAAATCCGGCCTCATGTCAAGTGTGCTCTCGCCCTTTGGTGAGATTGACATGTTGGACGAGCTCCGCGACATGTGGACTCACGAATCAAAAGACCTGGAACGAACATACATGATCCGCACACTTCAAGGCATCGCGCACAACAAGTCTCTGCGGATGACTTTCCTCTCTGGCAGTGTTGACACCTGCGGCGCTGGTCTGGTCCACGATCCGTCGCACCCTGGCGATCACAAGACCATGTACCAGCTGATCAGCGCTTCGATCGTCAACGCTCCTCCCCCTTCTTACGTTATGAGGTTGTTGAATCAGAATCCCAAACAACCAATATACATCCCACAAAATGGTCACCGCAGCGCTTCGCTGGTAGGCAGTCATGGCGAGATGCGCGCCACGGACACCAAGGAAGATATGATGGAAATATTCATCGCTGATGTCAATGGCTCGCCCAGAGAAGGTCAGAGAAAACTCATGGGCAGAAGGAACTACATCGCTCTCGTAGCATATGATCCCGACATGGTGCAGTCACAGTACGGAAGCGCGATAGCTCCACACGGGGGAGGCAACAACGGTGGAGGCAACGCCAAGGGAAGTGGAAGACTGAGTCTGGCGGCAGACTTTATGGTGCAGAACGAGGGCGCATTTGCCCAACCCGTCAGATACGGGCCGGTCATCGTCCCTTCTCTCGACTTTGGACGGTAGAACTAATTGCCGGAAACATTGGCAGCGAAGTGAGTCATTTAGACGAACATGGGATTGGACATGATGGTGATGATGATGATGATGAATTGAGGGACCATCTGACGAATGTAAATGGCGGTACGCTTCTCACAACACTTCTGCATAGCAAGCAATGGAGCTTTTTACTTTTTCCTCTTTCGTTTCTTCCTGTACTTTGATCGCTGGTCAGATGATCACATGTTGAGTCATTCTCCTGTTAGTGGTCTGCTGGTGGAGCGGGCGCAGCTATACAGGTATCTAGAAAGTTGAACGATCGGGCAGCTCACATACAAAAGCCACAAAGTGCGAATAACGATCCCCCCAGATCAGTGCTCCATTCACGGCCACAGACATGAATATCAGAGTAAAACAATATTGCAAATATTATGATTATAACGCCCTATTCTCGTATATCCCATGGTATCATTCCCCCATCTCCTTTCGTAAGTCGAAAGTCAACACAAGTCAGGTCAGGTCAGGTCAGGTCAGGTCAGGTCAGGAGGTGACCCCCTAAGCTCATCTTATCCGACCTTTCATCTCGTTCCTTCTCAAGTGTAATCTGCCCAAGCAGGAAAAACAACCGACTCGACTCCCTACTGCCTCCCAGACCCACTCATAGCCCTACCAATCTTCTTGATCCCCTCAATAACATTCAACGCGCCCTTGCCGCTCTTGCCATCCCCACTATCGACCGCGCTCTCCGGATCCCTATCCTTCTCCCTCTGCTCCTTATCCCTCGCCTCGCGCCGGAACTGGCCCACCGCACTACTACTCCTCGACCCGCCGTTATTATCACTCATGCGCCTCCGACTCGCGTTGCGCTCGCGCGCCCCCGCCCGCGCAGCAGCCATGTTTCCCGCCCCGCCTCTGCCGTAGTGCACGCTTGTCTCGGGCTCGAGAGCCAGCATCTGGGGCGGTTGCTCGACGTCTTGGCTTGCGCGCGCGAGTTCCGGGTGCGAGTGCAGGTTCAAAGCCATGTTGCCTGTGCCGCCGCGGCCGGTCGTGTAGAGGTCGGATTTGATGCGTGGGGTTTCGAGGTCTGAGGGGAGGAGGGCGGGCGAGCGAGGGGCTATGTTGCCTTTTTTGGAGTTAGTTACATTTTGGGGGGATGGGTGGGTGGGTGGTTTACCTGCTCCGCCTCGACCTTGGAGTATGCTTCCTTTGCTGCCTTCCATTGTTTCGCCTTGATCTAATGTCTATGGGATGGAGAGGGAGGGACTGGTTGAATTGTTGAATGCGATCGTGTGCGGCAGTAGTGTCAATGTCGATAGAGAGGTAAGTCGAGTCGCAAGACCGCAAACTGGTGTCTAATAAGAAAGAATGACGATGCGCCGTCAATAATAAGAGATAAGTGATGCTCCCAAGACAGACAGACAACTCGGCACCGGTTCTTTGCCAAAAAGACGTTCCGATCGATTAGCGGTTCCTCGTTGCGTCTTCCTTGGTAACTTTTTCTTTTTCCTCTTTGTTTTTAGATTTGCCGCTATTTTCTTGGTCTTGAACCCGTTTTTCAGGTGAAAGAGAGCTTTGACTTGTTCGGCAACACAAGTCGCATGAAGAAAAATGATTGAATAGAAGACGAGAACGAACGGTTCAAGATACTGTACTGTACTTCGCTTACATTATTGCGACCTGAACGTCTGGGTGGTTCTGTCCCATGCCTAGACGTTGTTACGTTTCGCCATGCTACTATAGCCTTGTATTTACGTAATGTTTTCTCGCGACTATAGGTGAGCTTCCTGGGTAAATAGGCTTCGGGCTGTCTCTCTGCGTGTTTGATCTTCACGGCCAGACTTGTGGTCTCACCTGATTGTCCTTTGTACGTTACTAATGGGAGAGGAACTCCATGGGGTAAGTGGAAATGTGTTTGTCAACAAAATGCTTGTCTTATCAGTTCGTCCCACTCGGAGAGTGACGTCGTTAGATAGGTGTTTTAGATTTTCGAGAGGTACATGCTTCCACGGATGTCTTGACTGATGGTTACTTGTCAATACTTTTGCTGATCGTTGAGATGCCGCCTTCGCGCTCGTGGATGTCGTCGGTTTTGTCTTGGCTCTAGCTTGGCTGTCGCTGGGCGAGTCCACGTGATGCTATAGTCTACGGGCTAAAGCAGGGCGGGCCAAAGATGGGGTATATCTCAAAACCTTTGAAAGAAGCAGAAGACATTATGCACCACAAGTCCAGCCTGTCAGATTGTGCGTATAAGCGCTGGTTCTCAGCCATAGTCTACAAACTTGCAGCACGCTCACTATCTCACCGCATGACCTCTCTGGTCCTACAACTTCTCATTGGCTCGATGAGATATGCAACCACTGAACGCGACATTGTCTAGCTTCAAGTCACATTGCGGGTCGGTGATGGATCTGGTCCAGCGCCTCCCATCGTGGATGCGATTCGTCCCTCTCTGTCTGTTGGTCTTCGTCGGCAAGTCAGGGCACTAGTTGACTTGTATGTAAGCGGTGTTCAGAGACTATGTGACAATTTCTCCACTAGGTAGGTGGTTCATTACGGCTATGCGCCAATCGTCCCTATCGAACAGGGCTGATTTCCAAGTCTGCTGGTAACTGCTGTAAGTGCTACCTCTATTCTGCATGGTTTCCTCGTTCACATCGCTCCTATCGCCTCATCACCAAGTCTACTCTAAACTCTACTTGTCACTATTGGACTGGACCCCGGCATCATGCAAGGTGTTTCCCCTTCCGTGGTCAGGATTGGCGGATCTGTATCTTGGTCTGCCGAAGCATACTATACGGATACCTGTCCGATGTGATTGTATGGCGGCTGCGCAGCTTGTTGGACCCTTGCATGAGTGGCCGCGGTCGATCTCCGCATCAGTGTCCAGCATCCGACTTGTGCTTAAATCATGGGCTGTCCACGAGGACTTTGCATCCTACCCATACCCATGTCGTGCACAGCCTCTGGTTCGAAGACCCAGCTCATCTCACGAGAACCAGCTTTCGTATCTATGGGTTGTGCCATTGATCTGACCCCCCTGCGCATGGACTCATGAATCTTTCTGGAGTTTGATTCGATGTGACCTTAGGCGTGACGTACGAAACACACCCAGGATCTATATAAGCATCATTCGTGTTGCATGTCAGCTTTGACGTCAGATTTGGAAATCGAAGACATTAGGAGAGCAGGAGGGAGCACGCACATGATCGTAGTGGGCACTTCCCTATCTTTGCTGAGTCGATCTATTCTGAACAAGATACAACATGCCGTCCCTGGTAGACTTGTTAGCGAGAAGGGCGGGAATGAACATCAACGCAGATTCTGGTGTGGTTCAGAACATGGAAGGAGAAGAAGAAGCGCAGGATAGTCCGACTGGTTCCGCTATGTCTGTAGTGAAGAGGATCAGCATACCGTATAACAGCAGCAGCCCACCAGGACTTGTCGAAGCAGATACTCGCGATCCATGGAACAAATCTGCCAAGTATGCGCTGGGATGGGTATATTTCTGCATCATTCTTCTGGTGCTCGCGGCGGCAATCCGTGTCTACCATATCTGGACAGACAAAATTCGATTAGTACTCCACAAAGAACAAATGAGCAAAGCAAAGGAGACCGAGTCGCCGGCCACGGACTACGAGATGTCAGCTCTCGGTACAGACAAGTCTACATTCGAGCTCTTCCCGCGAGTGCAACCCCCACCGGAGCCACCTAAAGTTGAATCATCAGTTTCTTCGTCCTGGATTCCAAAGTGCGCGATCGCAGCGATGCGATTCATCTTCTATCGTCCTATTCCAGCGCTGCGATGGCACAAGAGGATTCGGCCAATCGTGTTTCCTTCTCTCGGCGCTCTCATTATTGTCACGGCTGCATTCATCTTTGTCATCCTCTACTGCTTCATCCCGCAACCCTACTATTGGCAGAGTATCCGCTTTGGTTCGCCTCCGCTTGCTATCAGGGCCGGCATGATAGCTGTTGCGATGATGCCATGGATTGTGGGCCTCAGCATGAAGGCCAATGTCATTACTATGATCACTGGCATTCATCATGAACGATTGAATGTGTTGCATCGATGGCTGGCTTACATCTGTCTCGTGCTGAGTCTCATACACACTGTACCCTTCTACATCACTCCAGTATGGGACGATGGGGGTCTCTCGGTGTTTAGGACCATCTTTCCCAAAAATGGACAGTATATTTATGGCACAGGTAGTTTTTCCTGCCCCTCTACCAACATCGACAAGACCGAGACTGATCATGTTCTTCAGGTATTGCTTGTCTTGTGCCTCTGATCTTCCTTTGTCTACACTCTCTGCCGCCGCTCCGACGAGGGATGTACGAGCTGTTCGTATCTTTACATGTCCCCGTTTCCATCATCTTCCTCGGAATGTTGTTCTGGCATTGTAAGAACTTTCTCACGTCCTGGAGCTATCTTTGGGCTACCACCGCAATCTGGATCGTCTCCTACGCAATCCGGATCTTCTATCTGAACTGGACAAATCCATGGCGAATGTCGTGGCTGATCGGCGAAGAGGCAGCAGTAACGCTGATGCCAGAGAATGCACTCAAGATCACCATCCCCACGCAAATGAGGTGGAAGTGCGGGCAATACGTCTATCTGCGCATGCCAGGGATTTCTGTCTTCGAGAACCACCCTTTCACGATAGCATCACTTTGCAGCGATGACTTTCCATCCGCGTACGGAGAAGGATTTCGCGACATGGTCCTGGTCTTTAGACCTTTCGGCGGGTTCACGAAAAAGGTGCTCAACAGCGCGTTGGATCACGGACCATGGCACACCTACCAAGCTTTCTTGGACGGTCCATATGGAGGCATGACGAGGAGTATGGATGCTTTCGACCATGTTGTGCTCTTCGCAGGCGGAAGCGGCATCACCGCCGTGGTCTCTCACCTCTTGAACCTCATCAAACGTATGCGCGACGGCAAAGCCCTCACCAAGACTGTTCATGTGATCTGGGCACTCAAGCGACCAGAGACCATGGAGTGGTTCAAGGAAGAACTACGGATATGTCGCGAGTACGCGCCCCCAGACACCGTCCGCTGCCAATTCTTTATAACCGCCGCGAAACGGCAACCCAGCACTGGCAATCTAGTCAGCGCGCAGACACCCAGTCGACCCGTGAGCATGATATTCCACGACAAAGTCAACGAAGCATTCCAGAACATCGCCAACAATCGGTACTCGATGAACTCGATGGCGCGGAGTTCGACGTATATCGTCGAAGAAGCAGGTGGCGATGCAGAACGAGAGAAGGAGCTTCGCCAGGAGAACGAAGACAGGATACGGCCTTTGCCACAAGCTCACCTCGTGCCACTTGCCGCTGCTGCTGCTGCTGGCGATGTTCAACACCAACAACAACGACATCACGCGCATCCGACCCCGATAATACATCATCCTCACCTACCACCAGCACACTCTCCTCACCCAACACTAACCGTGCCTCCTCGACTCACCTTACACGAGAAGCGGCGCTCTCAAGCACTATCACTAGACCTCAACGCCACTCCGACCGGCAGTCCGCAAGCATCCCCACACGACAACAACACCAACAGCACCACCAACAACCAAGTCCTGCGCGACCTCCGCCGCGCAGCCGAAGCAGAAGAACAACAACACCAGACCCAAGAAACCCAGAACAGACAAAGCACCACCACCACCACCACCACCACCACCGGCGGCTTCGACTTCGGCTTCCCCTCCACACCAACCGAGTTCCAGAAGAACCTCATGCGCTTCGCCTTCCTCCCCGCCACGGTCAAGTCGTCTTCTCGCGCCGGCGGCTGGAGCACAGAGTACGGAAGACCCGACATACCGTACATGCTGCGCTGCATGAACCGGGACGAGTGGGGCAGTAGTAGTCGCAATCCGCCTCACGCCAACAACACCAGCAGCGGCAGCAGCAGCAGCAGCGACGACAAGACGTCGTCGTCGTCGCCGAAACCCAAGCAGAGCAAAAGAGTGTGCGTCTTCGTGTGCGGACCAAGCGGCATGCGAGTCGATGTGAGTAATGGCGTCGCGGCGCTGCAGAGACAGGTGTGGGACGGGGACGGCGGGATCGATGAGGTTTTCTTGCATGCTGAGAATTACGCTATATGATGATTTGACAATGATATGTTTTCTTCTCATTCTCTACCTTCCTTGTTCGTCTTGTTTCGGCTTCTTTTTTCTTTCTCCTTTCGCATCTTTCGTTGCTGATTCAGTCGAGACTGATGTATCGGTGTATATCTTTCGTTCCGGATTTTCTTCTTCAGATGCAGGACCTGTGTCAAATAGTGCTATAGAGACCATGGGATCGTCGGCATTTCTTCAAGGGTCGAAAAAATGGCACTCAAGCATCAAAGTACCATATCTGTTGCAATTTCTAAAGTCTGTTCTTACTTCTAATTCACACGACTCTAGCGATGCATTTGCTCGCTATCTTCGCCGTCAGATTGACTCGTCCCATATCGTCCGAGTGAACAAATTACTTCGCATTGATCCATCTCAACGGCTTTCGTGTTCACAAAGGCTCCTTTTCCTTCATAACTGCGTGGTAAAAATCTCATGTCTTCCGGTCGTGACTAATTTTCAATCTGTCCTTCTACCCCTTGCCAATCCAAGCGGCAGGCGTAGCTGTATAGTAGCCACTCACCATATCCTAGCATACCAACACCGATCATACCCAATCTTGACCGAACCCATTTCCCAAATGTCTCTAGAGTTGCAAGTCTGTGCATCAGCTTCTCACAGCTCAGAAAGTACGAGTAGTAATAAAACATAATAAACTGAAAATAAGGAGAAATCCCTCGTAAAGCTGCTGGGGAGGACGTCCCGCTCAGGTCAAGTACGCAAATTACGGCGATAGTTGCATGCGCACAGGGAGCGAGCCCATGACGTCGTCAGGATCCTACTCCGACGGTCTGATGACAACATCGCGACACAGCACCACTACGCGCTTGAACAGACGTCTCCATTCGAGAGGATCACCCTTTGCCTTTGTGAATCGCACTTCCACGAGCCCCTCGTCACTGATCTTGTCAACAAACGCATTGCCGCTGAGGCCCTGCTTGCGACCATCGAGGAGCTGGATGCGGATGGTGGCGCTTCTGCTTTTGTCTTCGCCGGGCGCGGCAGGCGAGATGGGTATGTTGAGGGTGTGCAGAGCGCTGCGCAGCACGCCTGTGACTTGAGCCATTGGCTGTGCGGAGTAGAATCTTGCCAGAGAGTTTTGTGGTAAAATGTCTTTGAAGTCCCGAGCTTGCTGCGTGAGGCTGATGGGCACGGCGTGTGATTGACTGAATTGCGTCATGTGCGGTTCTTGTGACAGAAGCGAGCAGACCTGGTCGTGAGTGATGACGGCTCGGTTGCGGTCGCCAGCTGTTGTGGGCTGTGAAGCGTTGAAGTTGGTCATTCCTGCGAGACGAGGTGGCGCCTCCCAGACGAAAGGCTGGTTGAGGATGGGTGTCTCGGGTTGAGTCGAGGCAAAAGCTGCTGTCCAGGCCGGAGGGGGCTGCTGAGGTTGCGAGTGGACGTCTGGCTTATTCGCCTGCTGAGAGTCGACATTTGGTGCGTCGAAATCAATATGGAGACGCTCGATCATGTTCGTCGCAAGCGTCACAGAGTCGGCAGCCTTGCCATCCTTGTTCATATAAGTGTTCTTGCGGGTGAACCAGGAGTGGATACGGATATCGTCCAGGGTAAAACGATGTTCGGAATCGACTCTGAGCATGCCCCTCAGCAAGCTGATGGCATCTAGTGGTATACGGGTCCAGAGCTCATCGTCCGGTTTGCCTGCGGTCGCACAGAAGTTATAGAACTCGTCGCTCTGGTTGACATCTGGCAAGTCCCATGGTGTATTACCCACGAGCAACACAAAAAGCACAATTGCACAACTCCAGATGTCTGCATCGTCAGCCTTGTAGCCGAACTTGTCCTCGCCGTGCCTACGCTTCTTGTTCTCTTCGCCAACTCGTACTATCTCTGGCGCGATGTATGGTGGGCTACCGCACACCATCCCATGCATTTTGCGCTCTCCCGTCTGTGGGTTCAAGAACTGTGTGGCGAGTCCAAAGTCGGCCAATTTCAAATCTCCGCGGTCAGACAACAGCATGTTCTCTGGCTTTATGTCACGATGTGCGATGCCTTTGCCGTGGCACCACGTCACAGCGCTGATCAACTGCTTGAAGTAAAAATGTGCAATCTCCTCTCCTACACCTTCGTCGGCTTCGATTTTGTCGAACAAATCGCCTCCGCCGGCAAGCTCCATCGCAATCCATACCCAAGATGCATCGGACCCACTACCTAGGTTTCTGATGACATTTGGATGGCCACTTGCCCGGCCATGGAGAGCAACTTCCAGCTCCACTTGCCTTGGCTTGAGTCGGCCGACACGGAAGGCATGTTCCTTGTTGATGAATTTGACGGCTATGATTGGTTTTGAAGCGCTGAGGGGAACCGCTTTGCGGATGCTGTAAGATGTCAGATGGTTAGCATAGTGTGACTTGCCCTTTTTAGCTGTGAGAGGACGCGGTCTCAACAATCGGCCCAAGGCTGGAGGTAGCGGCTAATGATCTTATAATCGAGCTGGGAAGACCATGTGCAGAAGGAGGGTACGAACGAGGCATATGCGCCACTGCCGATGGTCTTTGATACAAGACGGAAAGGCAGATCCTTTGGCAAGGGAGCCACTTGGGACTTTGATTACTCATAAATCATGTTAGCAATTATTGCACGTCAAGCTTCATGGTAGGTGCTTTTTCACATACACCAGGTGGAGCACCCATTATCGTCGTGCGACAAGCTGCATATACAGTGTCGACGATGCTAGTAGTATAGCTGCTGATCGAGACGAGGTCGAGGGCTTGAGAAAGAAGGTGATCAATAAATTCAGACACAAAATCGTCGCTACGAATGATGACCTGTCACTCAAAGACGAGTTTCTCAAGCTCCATCAAGGTGGAGGGCAAACGCACAAACATCGACCCAGCTTATCCAGTCATGGATCACGCGTTCCTGGCGTGTTTACGCGATTGACGTGTTGCCAATTTACAGTGGCTTCCACAGTTCTTCTTCCGCTTGCTTCTAGCGCCTACCCGCACAAGAGACTTCACAGATGTACAGTACAGTATTATCATATCTTATCAGTCCATCGACTTTGCGGGCACGGTGATGATCACAGGCCATGTGACCTTTGCACTTAGTTCGTATAAATCTCGGAGCGAGGCCCGTATCCTAGGATTGGATAAAAGCGGCTCGTCTACCACCACCTTCCAGTTGCTACACTTCTTCCGAGACGCGCTAACGCTAAGCCCGAAAAGGTACGAGGTGTCCTCATCCTGGGCTTCTTTTTTCGCCGACGGCGCGCGGCCAATTCATGCAAGGTACCAAAATCGGCAATTCGTAACATTATGGATATGCATTCAGTACAGTACAAGATGAGAACTATTGTGCCATCTTGACGTGCTCAAGCTAGCTAAGTGTGTGCGCGGTCATGTGGTCATAACCCATCTTCAAATCTCCTAATGCATACCCTGCTGGGGCCGCCAATCGTGCTTCCGCAGACCCGTGATATGCTGGACCTTCACCGGACAAAGACTCAGTGATGTCGATTCCAGAATGTGGCGGATGGTGTACTTAGGAATACATGCCACCGCTCGCCGATGACCGTCCGAGGATAATGTGGAAGAAAAGATGTATGAAAAGTGAAAAGTGATAAGAAAAAAAAGGAAATGGTAGTGAGGATGTGGACATGATTATCCAGGGTCCAGAGTCGCTCCTATTATGGTGTGGTCGAATACAAAACGCCGCGCTATATGCATTTATCAGGAGGCCTTTGACATCAGACGGTCCTGGAATCGAGTACACATGCTGCAGCCTGCACTTTCGTCGAGTGCAACATGTGCGAATTGCTAATCTGACAGGATGAAACTTTCGAAATTCGTGTCCCATTTCCCCAAGTCCGACGCGGATTGTCCATCAATCGTTATGTCGGGCTTCGCTTTGGGGCGGGTCATGTGCCGCTGGCTTCCGGAAATTTGATGTAACATCCGTATCTGCCTGTCCCGCGGTCCAGGCCGCAAAGGCCGGTGTTGGTTTGGGTTGGAGCAAAGGTAAGTATTTATAAAGGTTTTACGAATACTTTGTGGACCGCTCCCTATGAGATTGAGGAAGTGGCAAAGGCGGTACTAAGAATACTCTCGTAGTTGCGGTTCTCAATCACTTTGGCATACTTTGGATCGCGGCAGAATTTGGGCACAGAGTCCTGGTACTTGTTAGTCGAGCTAATCAGTCAAGGGAGAGCAGATAGACTTACGCTTGCCATGAGCTTGAAGACGCTGGTTTGAGCCTGATCGAAAAGCACAGCGACCTCGTCAAGGCTCGTAATCATCTCTGCGTCTTCGCCAACAGCACGGGTCATGCGACCAGCCAAAGCATTGCGAAGGTTGTGGTCGATGTTTAACTCGCAAGGGGAGCCTGGCGCAAGGAAAGCGTTATATAGACCTATTGCAGTTAGCAAATGTGTGTGACGATGATTGTCCAATTTTTGCAACTCACTGTATGCCGAGGCGAGAGTTTCACGGATGAGATCCAGACGCGGTGCAGGGACCGCACGTTTGGCAACTCCATAGTCTAGTAGGAAGCCTCTAACTTCCAAGAAAAACGTCAAGTTCTCCTCGCAATGTGTCTCCTGTAGGAACTCTCTGAAAAGCAGTCGAAGAGCGGGATCGTGGATGATTGCTGACATCCTGCTAGTGTTAGAATCGCGGGCGATACCTGGCGGTAGCTTGGCGGCGTTGGTTGCTTCGCCATTTACAGATCCGTTAGAACTCCTGACCCAGCCAGCTATCTTCATGCCCTTATCCGTGACGCCATATTGAGCGTTCTTGGTAGGCTGAAATCGTTGTAGAGCGTTGCGGTCTTCGCTGACAGGAACGATGAAGCCATGCACCAAGAATTGTTGTGCAAGCTCGAAGGCTTCTTTTCGGTTGACAACCATGCAACAGTCCATCAGCCAATCGACGGCCGACTTGCCAGTGAAGATGTAGGGAGTGTCCTTCTCGATCACCTTCCTAGCTCGAATCATACGAACTCCAATCAAACCAGTCGCATACTCATGCACCGAATCGGAGTCAGCTGTGGATGTGCTCTTGAGGTTGGGTCCTGCTTCGCCAACAAATCTGCGGAAGATGACCTCGATGGTACCCCGATCGAAGTTGGGGTTGTCGGTGTCAGCCTCGCGCTCCAGGATGACGAGCTGCATCATGTTCCTTGGCGAGTCGAGCAGTTCGTTGACGTGGCGCTGGTGAATACCGTTTCGCTGACAGAAACGAGTCAACACCCGCATGCCCTTTGGTGTAAGTTGCCAGACGGAACTTCTAGAACCAAAATCTTGCTTTCCATCCAAAGACTCGACAAATCTTGCCTCCACGAATCGATTGCAAACGGTGCGGGCCATTTCTTTCGCCATTGAAAAGGTGGTTGTCGTTGTTGTGGTCACGATGCGGGAGGGGTCTTTCGGGTCAGGCATGCGATTGGATTGTGAGAATTTGAGAGAGCCAAGGTTCGTCAGAGCTTCTTCCGTAGTGAAAGTGTGCTCGACTTTTGTGAAACGGACACGGTGCGGTGTGAGGGGAAGGGAGACCATGAGCGTGGAAAAGAGATCCTTGAGATCCTGTACACAGAGTGTCAGCAACGTTATTGCAATTCACCTTTACACTAGCCACGAGTGTGCATGAATCGTGTGAAAGAATCGATAGCCGCCGAGTCCTCAATTACCACCATGGTGTTGAAGGCCGCTGGCAGGAACGACGGATCAGGTCGACACCTCTTGTGTTGCCGATATGCAGCGATTTTTGGCAGTAAACTTCGAGCAAAATCCAACCCAGAGGCAGAACAAGATGTACAACGAGACTTACCCTTGTGAATGGCCGATCATCGTCAGTTTGGCGTAATAATCTCGAAGAAGTCTGATGCATCGTGGGATTGTGGACGGTTGCGTCTTTCTTTCGGGACCGGGAAGGCAGATGGCCTGCAGTTATCGCGATGTAGCCTCTTGGTGTCGCAAGAGGGTTAATATATGCTGGAAGTGTCTCTATAGGTTGGAAGACGTCAAATTGAGCCGACGCCTACAATGGCGACTGATTCCGGGGAAGGACAATTGGACGGAGGAGGGGCCGCACAGAGGTCAGGAAGCAAGAGCAAATATATAGTAGTAGTCAAAGGGATGACGAGCGTCAAGAATGGACATGCAAGACGCTTAGAAGGGTCTCGTGCAGTCTTGGGATAACACTGTCGCACTGTAGACAAGTTCTTCGTGAGACTGCGACCGCCAAGCAAGAGAGATGATGCTCTGGAAAGTGGTGCAAGAGTGGAAAAGAAATGGATGATTTGCTAGAAATGCCCGGTGGGTGATGTATCGAATAGAAAGGGCGGCTGCGCACAGAAGTCGGCTGAAATATTCGTTCGTCGTTGCAGATTTTAAGGGTAAGGGCAGCCGCTACCAGGTTGGGGCGAATGCGAGATAGTGTGTAGGTTGGAGGGCACGCAGCGGTAACGTCAGTCGCATATGCTTCGTTACAATGGGAGAGAGAATGATTGCCAATAGAACGGCAAAACACCTGAGAGATGGGGAGAAGAGGAGGGAGAACAGCTGAGCGGGGAGGAAGAGAGAGAGAGAGAGGGTCGAACAGAGTGGACTGGACGAGAGGATTACGCGGGCACGGAAGAAGAAGGGTTAATAGTAGTAAGTAGGAGTATGTAAAGTCAGATGAGGCATCTGTACGAGTAGAGCGAGCCTCTACCATCTGCGAAACAGGAGAGTGGAGCCGCTAAGTCGAGTTTTGACCAGCGTCCACGCTATGACCTAGCCCGCATCAAAACCTCGTGGGAACCGACAGGGGGGGTGTGCCATGGTGGCTTGCTCGAGCTTGCCTGGCTGCCACGCGCTTGTGGCTGCATGCACTTTAATCTATGACTATTATCTCACGCTTGGCCTTCACTTATGTCCGAGCCCGTAATGATGACTTAGGTGCAGCTGGCAGTCTTGCCTGAGTCAGTTTCTCACTTGGGTGTTTTCGCTCGTCTCGCTGCGTGCATCTGCCCTCGTCTCGCGAATTGCAGCTGCGCACTTTGTGCCATGCTGCTGCTGCTTTGAAGATTGGGAACCCCGTGTCTGGGCCTCACTCGGTCTTCCTCGTGCTGCTCCACATACAGCAGGGCCTCTCCTTCGGCATTTCCTCTGCATTACTCTTAGTCGTCGCTATAGAATCCCTTCTCCGTGTGGCTCGCGTGAAGTAAGCATACTCCTCGCACGTGTCGCATGCGAGTCGCACGCGGCAGATCATGTCACGGACTTACCGAATCTGGCCTGCGACTAACACACGCCGCCCACCGCACAGCTCGGGTTTGCGATCTTGCAACGAAGGCTCACAGACTTCACGTTTCTGCTCCTCGGCTGAGCTTTTGTATTTTCCGACCCTCTTGACGCCTGTGCAAATGGCTCATGGCCAGAGCTCCTATACTGCATATTGTCCTCGAAGCTCAGTGCTGGAGCTGCGCTGTCGTTTCCACTGTAGAAGCATGGCACCGTACAGTACATCAGATGCAGGCGTCTGTACACAGTAATTTCATCCACATGACCGCCGCTCAATATCGGGACGATCTCTGATCCCAGCGGGCATAAGCCAACAGGTGCCAGAGACTTCGTTAAGCCCGCTTTTTCGGGTGGTCGCCAATCAGCAAGCTACTATAAAGCACGGTATATACTCTATAGAGCGACCTAATATTGTTCTTTTTGTCTTGCATCACTTTATACATGTCCCTTTCGCCGCCCTTTACAAGAGAGGTTCCAACCACAGATGTGTCTACCTCGGACGGCTTTATGCCATACGGCTCTAGCGGGAATCTCGATTTGATTTTCCCATGATATACAGTATATGCTAGACTCGTTGTGGCGGGCACCGAAGCAGCCTTATCGCGTCAGGCAAGCAGCCCTCCACACCGCCTCGACGATCGTACATAGGGTCGTTGACGGGCATGGGTCTCGTTGCTTGACGCCATTTGTCGATATGCCGAGGCTTCAGGTATAAGTTGGTCAAAGCCTCGTTTGCTCACACGATAAATTCACATCATTGACGTGTCCGTAGAAGTGTAGCATCATCTTGGTAGATAATCCACATGACAAACGGAATCCAGCCCGCCCGTTGGCTGCTTTTACCCCCTCGAAGCTTTGCGGCTAGTGTACGTTGGAAGACGCATTCTATCCGCCTACCCAATAATTCAGTTGTAACGGATAGCGAGTACAGCGTCGATTGCAAAAATCCCACGCCCGACGATGCACTGTATTTGCTTTTGGCCCAGCAGGGCGTTTCTGATCTTCTTAAAGTTTGGAGAAACGATCCATACAGCCGGGTCAATCTGACGAAGGCTTCCCTTTTGAGAGGCGAACACGATGGCGGACGATACAACTCTACATTGCAGACACTAGGGCGGGCAGGATATTGTTGCATGTGATGTTTGTCCCAACAGTCACAAGAGTCACAAGAGTCAAGTTCTCCTACAGTGGTCAGTTCTCGTGAATTGGGGTAGGAATCGCCTAATTGCAATGGGGCTTGGTAATCGCTCGCAATTTGTTTGCGACGCCGTCCATTGTCAATCACTCCTGTGCGCCGCGTATCGTCTGCTTCTGGTGATAAAGCGTAGCTTCGAAGACACCCATGTGCCACGCCCGATTGGCTCTTCGTCTATCGTCCACAATACAGTGTTGAGGAGGGATGCATCATAGTTTCCGAGATTGACAGCGGAGATCTGCATTGCAACTCGGCTCTGAAATATGGATCTGCTCTCCACCTTGATAACACAAATCGTGAAACGAGTCCGGAGGTCTTCGGCAATAGAGCCCTTTTCTCGAAGACAAGCTGCTGACCTTTTTCACGTCACTGACACGTGGGCATGACTACGCGCTTTACCATCTTCGTCGACACTACTGCTGTTGCTTGCCTCTATCTTGATTCATTGTATGGGATCTTCATCTTCGCCTTACGTTCGCGTCAATAATGGGTGTTCGTCGCATCGCCCAGCTGTGTTCCGCGAGTCGCTAGCATAAAGCCTAGGACACGCCAGCCAAGGCAGGGACCAAGTGATACTGCAGACCTTCGGTGCGCGCGCGTGCGGTGCCGTGCAGCCTTACCAAAACTGCGGGCGGAGAGGAAAGCTCTAGATCGTCCATGGCCTGTGATATCACACCACTGTCTGACGTCTAAGTAATAAGACTGGACTCAGATATAGGGGAGGGGTGCTTGCAGTTGCCACCACAACCGCCTAGCCATTTTTTACGAAGAGGGGCACTCCGTGAGTGTGTGTGTGTGTGTGTGTGTTCTTTCTGGGAGCTGGATCGATGGGCATCCACCAGCTCTTTTTCAAGGGGCGAGAGAATCCTTGAATTCCGGTCGTACGGATATGCTTAGGTAGCCGTCGGACCGGCTCTTCGCAGTAGTGTGGGCTTCCGCACCATTAGGCAAGCATCATGGCTGGCGGTATCGCATACTTGATCCACTTTCGAAATCCACCGCATCTTGACCATGTGCTTACTCTCGGCTAAAACCACGTGGCATGCAGGGCATGCTCATGACGGACAACGTGTCCGACCGGATAGCCGGCATGGGTCCTGCTTAGTGTCTCTCGCCCTCGTTGACCAATCAAGTAATGTGTGGACTGCGGCTATGTAGCAGTGATCATGGAACAGACGTTTGAGTAATGTAATTCACATGGCCTCGGAGAAGCAAGTTTCTGCTGCACGCTACTGCACTGTTATGCAAGGCTGCTGCATCTGCACGAACGCACACTCAATATTGCGAACATGATAACGTGCCAGCAAAGGGAAAAGCTCAGTACTGTACTTGTACCTTACATAGGGCTAAGACTATTCCTGGTCCGCCATGCACAATCCTGAAACGGGGGGGCTTGGCTTTGCGCTGCAAACTTGACACTACTGTGAGGTGGCCTTGGACCTCGCTCGCCCTTCTTCTGCCACAAGCTGTTGGCATGACCAGGTTTGAGACAAATCGCATGGCATGTTTGTTCGATCCATGTGGGTAAACCTATCTAAAAACTCATCTCAAATCAGACATGTCTCTGGAAAATCAAGTCTGCGCTGAGGATAAAGTGTGGTGTCAGAAAAAAACAAGTGGAATGTGTCAGGGACTACGATCGATTGAAGCCTTATATCGTCTTAGGTTTGCATAGAGTGCCATTAGACATGTGGTGGCATTTTTATACAAATGCCTATCCACATCAGGCAATCAATGCGAAACCTTTCAGCGGCCTTCTCGCATCTTTCTAGAAGCAATTGAAGCGATTACCTCCACATACCTTAATGAGAAACGAGTGACGCCTCATCCGACACCTTCACGTCCCCTCGCGTGGCTAAAAATACGGACCACCTGAGGTAATGGAAAAAGCTTCCACGTTCCACACACGTAAGTTGATCGAAGCTGAACACAAAGAAGGGTCCTGTCTCGTCGACACCGCCTCAATATGTTTCTCGCCCTTCTGCGATCGGGACTGATTCAAGAGTGACCGAGCTTCTCCTCCCAATTGTCCATGCATCTCTCTGTCTCGCGCTCACCATCTACCGTATCGCAACAAGGATACAGTGGTGATTTGCAGCTAGCCTTCTGCACCTGCTGAAAATCCGTGAACATTCCATCTATCTTCTGGCGTCCAGCTGATGCACTCCATCTACGGTACGCAGTGGCCATTTTCAATAAAGCGCCATCACGGACACTACCCATTACATGTGAATCTCGGGAAAGGGAACGTGGTTCTCTTGCAAGCAAAGGCACAAGGAACCACTGATGTCCCGAGAGCCGCCGACATCAGTGCCGTACGCTAGCAAGGCCAAGTTCATGATGAGAACAGAGAAAAAAAAACCCCCAATGTTTCTTCTTCGAAAGGCCAAGGCTTTCCGCCGTGACCATTTCCCAGCCGTCCCAACAACCTTGAGGAGAACAGTGTTTGATCAGCCTACCCGACGGAGCTTCACCGCCGTCGGGTTTTCGCCGGAACAGGCGTCTCCGCACCGTGGTAGCCCAGTCCCGGAGGTTTGATGACCATCAAGGTTGGATTGGACTATCAGACAAGTCTCGCATTGACGGACTTTGGTGCAGGCGGTGTCGCGCAATGGATCTTTTTGATTGTTTGGTCGTATGAGTGAGGGGTTGATGGGCAGAGTGGACATGTAAGGTTCGAGGGACGCGGCATTTTGAGCACATAGCCTTTTTTTTGCCTTTATAGCATACTGTACAGTACAATCTAAAGCGGTGAAAAATGGTGTACGTTACTCCGGGAGAGGGCCTGTCAGCCTGCGACAGAGCAAAATGACCTGATGAGCGTGGGCATTTGGAGACCAGTGTAGAGTAAGTCAAATGTACCACTGTCCGTGGTAGCAAACATTTAACATGGAAAAATGCCTTTTAGCTCGTATCAGTGGCTGCTCGCATAAATTTTCAAGGATGTAATGGCGCCTGTGCTTGAACCTTCTCTCACGACACTGGTGTGATGCTCAGAATTCGTTTTGCTGGACATGATAGGATCTACCTGTCCATGGACAAGGATTTGATATCATTCGAACCACAGCGTCTGAGGTTTTACGCACGAGCACTTGCTCGCAAATGCGAAGGATGACAAACACATCTAAGACTGTGCCACTTGATCTTTTACAATACAGTACAGTATCTGATATCAATGCGACATGGCGAGCGACTAGGCGCACGCACTGCTGCACACCCCCAGCTCCAGGATGTCATGAGGCTCAAGGTTGATAATAGATCAGAGTAAGAAAATGTATGAGAAAGTGGCGATGCTCGGCCTTCTCCAGGCTGCGATGCGATTTGAAGACAGGAAGGCTACACGGTTTAGGAAACAAAACAGAAAAGGTACGCATGAGAAGTCATGGCCGGAGCGTCAACCAAGGACAGCAGCCAAGATGACGACTGTAAGAACAATGGCCAGAATTAGAAGTAGGCAGCAGGCCTTGTTCCTTGCATTTCGCTGATGGCGGCTCGCGGTGCGCAGGTTCTGGTCAGCACCTCTTGTATCGTCTCTTGTGTTGACGACGTTGTCCGAGATGATGTCGAGTGATTGACCCTGTTCGTGCACCATATGTGCGACATCTCGAAATAATTCATTAAGCTCACCGACAGATTGCTCGATGTTCCGGATCTCGGACTCGCGCTCAACGATCAAAGACTCTTGAAAATCAACCTCGGACTGGTCTGCAAGGCGCAATTGTTCCTGCTCCTGTTGTTGCAGCTGTTGATCTCCTCCTTGTGGGCCGGAGAACCCTTGACCGCCCTCCTCCAGAGCAGTCCGTGCAGCAGTGGCCGACGCCCGCTGTTTGTCGAGGGCTTGTCGTTGAAGCGTCTGAAATTCGGTCAAGGAGGCTTTAAATTCTTGGTTGAGTTTGCCTTGGGTGTATTTCTGCGAAGGCTGTGATGTGACAAACAGTCAGCAAGACGGCCCTGCAATTACTGCAATTCATCACTGTGTGTCACGGCAGCACTCACCCCAAGGTCATGCCATGCTTGGACCTTCTTCAAGCCTTCGCCGATGTCTTTGAAGCCATCCGACGTCTCCTCTAACAAGTCTTGTACTCGCTCTCGCACACGATCTGTCTCGCGCTTTGTCCCGAGTAATGCGACCTGGTTCGATAAGCGAGAGATGTTCGAAGTCAACGAGAAGAGTTTGTCGGAGAGATCTGTAGTAAACTCCTGAAACTCGGGATCGTCGGCGTATTGCGGGTCGTCCTCTCGCCTCCAGGTGGTGGGCTGGGCTGGGGAGTGGTCAGCAAGGCAAATGCATCCTTCCCACGCGAGCGGTCTGCCTGGTGTATGGTGTATGGTGTATGGTGTATGGTGTCACAAACCTTCAAGCGCATTGGAATCACTATAAGACATATCTGCAGTTGTGGCAAGTGGCAGGAATACAGAGCCGGTGGTGGTGTAGTGGGAGAGGGCAAAGTGTGCGTGACAAATGTGGAATGTACAGTAGAAGGGATGGGTACTCAGTAGAATGCGTAGAATTGGCAAGGATTATGTGCAAGACTAATGTCGCAATGAGATGGGCGACTGAACACGGTATAACACAGACGCCTATCAAGGTAACCTGGAGGGCAAGGTAGACAAGATAAGGTAAGGTCAGGCACAGGATAAAAGTACCTGCACTGCCCTGTACAGTCGGTAAGGCACAACTCGATAAGGTACTTGTAGATGCGGAGTTACTGTGTGATGGCCATGACGACGTCAATCCATGGCAACCAGTGTTTGCTCCTGTTTGCATTGTGGATTTACCTCTCAAAACAACATACACGTCTGTGGAATATTGTACACGCGCGCGCAAAGTGAGAAAGTCACTTGGACGAGGACTATACATCCAAGACTTGTACACGGAGGCGTCGAGCTGGGATAGTCATGTTGAAGGGCTCTGTTTGAATGACGTAGCGACTCGAGCGCATTCTTCATCGACGGAAAAACTTTCGATAATTACTTTACACAAGGAAAGAGCTGAGCTGGTCAAGAGAGAAGGAGCTTTGCTACGAGGCCGAAGCAATATCACTTCATTCCACATACACAATGGGAGCGACGACACCCATGTCCGCAGCGCGGCCTTATCGGGACTTCCTCACTCCTGCTCTGCATCGAAGCTTCACAAATGCTGCTCTGGTCGGCTTATTTTTGTGCTGGATTGAGGCTGCCCTCATGGCCGAACTTAGCTGTGAGTCAGAGCAATACATACCTCCTTCAAGCTGACGCTGACCTTCCGGCAAGTCTTCTGGTCCTGGTTTCCACTGGGAATGACTGGTATCCGCACTTTACTGCTCTTCGTGAGCCCGCTTAGTGTTTTCATTTTACGAGTCGCCCAACTCCACTTCGGCAAGAGGACCACCACTTACTCATTCGAGACATTCTGGCAATACGGTCTCAGCCGCAATGCTTTGCATACTTGCTTCTGGTATGCCGTCTCGGCATTCTTGTTTGGCGAGGTCTACATCTGGAGCACCGCACAAACAGCCAACCTTTCTTTGGTTGATCCTGGCAGGTATGTATATCGCAGATTCTGATACCATCAGGATGACTGATCCATGCTAGATCTTATGAGCGTCCTCGAGTGAATCAACGACCCGTACTGTTACGTAGTCTGTTTTTCATCCTTGCTCTCTTTCAGTCTGCGGTCCACCTATATCGCGATTATGACTTGGTACCGCTCGATACAAATGCAGACGTGACAGGAACGAAAGGCACTGTCAGGTCATGTCTACGACAACTGCAGCAGCTGACGCCGAAAGCCTTGCAAAGATCGCTGACCATTGTCATTGTAACGACTCTGACCGGACCATTCCTGTATCTCCTCAACTTCTTATGGATCCGCACATGTTCATGGAAAATTGCTATCAGCCTGGCCCGCCTGTCTTTTACTCTGTCCAAGCAACCAAGGCCTGCTGGACTCACAGATGTGACAACCTTGTTGGCTCGTTTTGCCTGGTCTGCTTTACTCCTTGTCGTCCTGTGGGAGATATCAAATCATGCCTTCACCATCTACACCGCTCAGGAGCCTCTCAGAAAGGGGTCGCCTCTGACTACTGACTCTAGAGATCCCAATGGTAGCTTGATTGCCGGCCTGAAAGCCAAGAAGGAAATACCCAAAACAGTCGCATTTTGGGAGCTAAGCACCATCGTTGCCAAATTTCCCGAGAGAAGGGAAACTCTGTACGCTGATCTAGATCGCGCCGGAGGCTCGACATGGTCTCAAATCTCCAATATCTGTCTTTCTGAGATACAATCCGTCAGCCAGCGTATCCAGGACTGCCAACGGCCTATGGAAGCACCCGTTGGAAACCCCGCGGAGCAACAAAACACGAAGTCATTGCCGAGAATTTCACAGCCAATTCACAACGACAACATCCTCAATGCACCAGCCCCTGCTACGTCCGGTATGGAGGTGGTCCAGAACGGTATAGGTGCGGTGGCCAAACATTATGGGTCTTCGGCCGGAGCCAGTCCTATCAACGCGACAACTAAATTATTAGGCTACAATGGCAACCATGTGCCTATCGGGGTGCCAAAGCAATTGCAACCGGCTCTGCAGAGTGCAAAAAAGAACGCCAAGGTCGGAGATCTTCGAAGCCTGTTCGGCAAGCTCTTCCGCCGTCCGTTCGGCAGGCAGGTCAATGCAGTTGTCTTCGGAGTCCCGTACAGCAACGCCAGCCGCATCGCAAACGCGATTCAGTCCATCTCCAACCTGGTGGTGTTCAGTCTAAAGGAGGACAGGCTGGGTCAAGTGCAGAAAGATATCGCCCTGGTTGTTCGCACACTTATGAAGATGATCGAGGATGTCCAGCAGCTATTGCAAACCCTGCCGCCGCATTGGACAGACGTTGGATTTGATGGCACGAGACAGTCACCAGATATCAGTGAGCTACTGTCCATTACACAGACAGGTCTAGAGAAAATCCTGCTCGTGTTTGGAGAATACTCGGACGAGCTAGGTCTCAGTAAGGGTGAAATCAGGAAGGCGAAGCAGCTCATCGGACGCCCTCGGGAGATGGAAATGAAGAAATGAAGACGAACGTCATTCATCTACCTCGCTCTAGACATCCGTGAATGTGTATGATGAATAAATAAATAAATAAAAAGCCTTTGACTTATAGACACATACCCATAACCATGACACACTCTCATTGTACTCAGATCTTCCTCAGCATATGACACGTACGATTGAACTCCCTCCATAGGTGCGTCTTGCACAACAAAACTTCTAGTAGATGTTTATTATGTCATGCCCGTGCCTTTCCTTCATATAGCGAACCCGGTTGAGTTATCTGACCTATGAAGTTCTTTCAAGGTCGATTGAAGGCCAAAAATTGCATCGTGAATACACCATGGCAAGCATGACAGAAGCAAAAGATAATGAACAGAGTGGGATTCGAACCCACGCCATTTCTGACTAGCGTATGTAAGTCTTCGTAAGAAGACCACCTTAAGCTAGCGCCTTAGACCGCTCGGCCATCTGTCCGATGAAGGAGCAGGAGTTGTTACACGTATATATTGTTCAGTCACAACTGCTAAATTTTTCGTAAGAACAATACTGCGTAAACCGGGTGAGCATCGAGGACACAAGGACAGAGAACCAGAGTTCCTCTACAAAGGATCGAGACCTGCCTGGCCTCCTGCAAGGATCTAAACTTTTTGAAATGTCTTCTAACATATCTGCTCAGGCAGTAAAATGGTCGTTTGGCGAAAACCCACATCGTCACCAGGAACTAAGCATCGAGGCAAATATCTCGCACTACCGCAACCTCGGCGAATCTAGAGCTACCTGACCGAGTCGAGCTGACTCTGGCTTACTGGACTAATGTATCTTATAAAAGGGACTCTAATCCATCGTCTTCGACATCATGTTTGGCGGGAGTTAGTGAAGCAGTCCTCGAGGTCATGTTTCGTCGGAGATAGTGAAGCTTTGCATTTGGAGCGAATGGAGCGAACGAACGCGAAGCCAACGGAGCAATCAGCGAAACTCAATATGGCGTCGTTGTACTGTATGTTCTGCCAAGCAGGTCTACTAGACAGCTATATAATACATCTATTCCCAAGGATTGTTACTGGACCTACCAGAGTCAGTGACAGATATACAAGGTGTCGGATTTCCCCTCCTACCCCACGAAGCTTACTTGTATTAATTCCTCACAAGGAAAGGGGGTCAGACAGTTCATATCCTTTCCTCGCACGTCTAAAGACATAACTATATTCTTAAATATGTTTGGTCTTTTTGGTGGCGAAACCTTCAAGCCAGAGCAGGACATACCAGCTCTGGCTGGCAAGGTCATACTTGTCACTGGTGGTAAGCAAGACACGACGATAAGACAGCAGCATGCACGGAACACATGTGTCTGAAGGCGACGGCTAACATTCTGTCAAGGTAACACTGGTCTGGGCTATGAATCAGTACTCCAACTCGCCAAGCACGAGCCAAAGGAGATCTATCTCGCAGCGCGTACAGAGTCAAAGGCGCTGAAAGCGATAGAGGAGATCAAGGCAGCCGTTCCCAACGCAGCCATAACCTTCCTGAAGCTTGACCTGACGGATTTCAAATCCGTTGAGAGCGCAGCCAAGGAGTTCACGTCCAAGAGCGACCGTCTAGACATCCTGCTGAACAATGCCGGAGTCATGGCCCTGCCGTACTCCAAGACGGCGCAGGGCTACGAGATCCAGTTCGGGACAAACCACATGGGTCACGCACTGCTGACCAAGCTGCTTCTCCCCACCTTGGTCAAGACGGCAGCCGAAGCGCCCGACTCGGACGTGAGAATCATCAACTTGAGCAGCGCAGGCCATCAGCTGGCCCCTTCGGGAGGCATTGTTTTCAACCAGGACGCGCTCGAGACGTATGGGACGTGGGCTCGTTACGGTGCCACCAAACTCGCCAACATCCTCCACGCTCGCGTTCTCAGCGCCAAGTATCCGCAAATCACTTGTGCCGCAGTCCACCCAGGCGTCATCCTCACTGATCTCTACGCCAGCAGCCAGCAGTCCAGTTTCATCGTGAGATGGGGTTTGAAAACCGTCGGCAGCTTGGCCATGCGTGATGTGCACTATGGTGCTTTAAACCAGTTGTGGGCAAGCACTGTATCAAAGGAAAAGGTCAGGCAGAGTATCTACTGGGTTCCTGTCGGCAGTGCAAGTGCAGGATCTGCATACGCGAGAGATGAGAAGCTCGCTCAGAAGCTCTGGGATTACACCGAAGAAGAGTTGAAGAAGCACGGCTACTGATGGCTGCATACTTTTTTAAGGCCCCATGATGTCTGCTCGTATTTGTCTTGAATCTAATGGTGCTCTTTTTCTGTTTATTCACTAGTCTTGGGACTGACAACCAGCTATTGCGCTTCTTATCGTCTACTAAACACAAGCTGTCCAAGGGACATCTCCAAGCTCACGCCGAACAAAGCGTCTTGATCTCCGGAACCTTGTAACTGACATGCATAAGGTATTCAAGCCGTACCCTTGTGCCCCACTGGTAGAAATTCGGTCGTCTTTCGGGAACATGGTATCGGGAAACTCTTGCTCCGCACCATGCCGTGAATTTGTAACCTAAGGTAGGGCGGAATACGCACCCCGCACCACGTCATGTTATCGATCTTGACGTTTTAAAGACCTACCGTACCTTACGCTACAGCAGCAACACATTTGCAGAAACAATCTTATGATAGACATTGTCTGTTCTGCATACTGACACTAAATCGATCGTGTCGAGACTCCGGTAATTAATCAAGGAAAGGAACCCGTAGAAAGACATCTGTCGTCTTTCGCATCCTACATACTCAAAATGATGAAAGCAGTTCACTATGAAGGGCCGTTCAAAGTGTCGGTCAGGGAGGTGGAAATGCCCAAGATCGAGCATCCCGACGACATAATCATCAAGGTCACCACGGCTGCCATTTGCGGCTCGGATCTACACATGTATCAGGGCCGTACGGCGGCTGAGCCCGGGCTGGTCTTTGGTCATGAGAATATGGGTATAGTCGAGGAGATTGGCCCGGGTATCACCCTGCTCAAGAAAGGAGACCGAGTTGTGATGCCTTTCAATGTCGCGGACGGAAGATGTAGGAACTGCGAAGAGGGGAAGACTGCGTTCTGCACTGGTGAGACTCTACGGCATTCACGTTGGCTGTGTTCACAATACTAAATGATGTGATTAAAGGTGTCAATCCTGGATTTGCTGGTGGCGCATATGGGTGAGATCGAGCATTATCCAATTGAAAGACTAGATCAGAACCATTGACACAAAGTAGATATGTTGCCATGGGCCCTTACCAGGGAGGCCAGGGCCAGTACCTTCGAGTCCCATTCGCAGACTTCAACGCTTTAAAGCTTCCTCCAGGAAGGGAGCATGAAGCCGACTTTGCCATGCTGGCTGATATCTTCCCTACAGGGTGGCACGGTTTAGAGCTCGCAGGTTTCCAGGCTGGTGAAAGCGTGGCTGTCTTCGGAGCTGGACCAGTGAGCAACCTGCATGATTCCAACAGGCATGTGAAGTGGTACTGATGATCATTTTTCAGGTCGGTCTGATGGCGGCTTACTCTGGCATCCTTCGCGGCGCCAGTAGAGTGTTTGTAGTCGATCAAGTCAAAGAGAGACTGGATGCAGCAAAGAAGATTGGCTGCATCCCCATCAACTTCAGGGATGGCGATCCTGTTGAAGCCATCATCAAGCAGAACGACGGTATGGTAGACCGTGCTGTCGATGCTGTAGGCTACCAGGCGGTGGACACGAGCGGCAAGCAGGAGCAGCCGAATGTCATCCTCGACCAATTGATCATGGTCACACGTCCCACAGGCGGCCTGGGTATACCAGGACTCTATGTGCCCTCGGTAGGTCATCTCAAAAGACAAGGGAGTCTCGGACGTCATTGACAAGTCGCAGGATCCTGGCGCGCCAGATTCGCAAAGCGCCAAAGGGCAAATTCTGATTTCATTCGGCAAGCTGTTCGAAAAGGTACGATACAACCAGACGAAACTCATGTTGTAGTCACCTCTAATTCCTCGCCTGCATCAGGGACTGCACCTCGGAACAGGCCAGTGCAACGTGAAGGCATACAATCGTTACCTGCGTGACCTCATCATATCCGGACGGGCTAAGCCGAGCTTCGTTGTATCCCACGAAGTTGGGCTTGAGGAAGCGGTCGAGGCATACGAAAAGTTCGACAAGAGAATCGACGGATATACCAAGGTTCTCTTGCACCCTAATGGCTGGTAAATGTACTCTTGGGTGGCTGGGTATGGCAGATGTGGTTCTCAGTCAGTTTTTAAGGCGCCTTTAATCCTCATGAAAAGGCAGTCCAGTATTCACTGTGGGAAACCACGGTGGAGAGCTGTAGAAGCTCCTGCCCTGTATGATCCTCGCAATGGCCGTGTTCGGTGCCTCCAGCCAATTCCAGACACGCGGAGAACTTCGTGATTCGTAGACGTCCTCACTATTGTGATCTACACCTCTTCATCCCCCTCCAGTACTCGCGCGCTTATTATCTTCACTTCCTCAACCGGTCTGTCTTCCTTGTCCGTCTTGATAAGACCCATACGTTGAACAATCCTCATGCCATTCTTGACGCGCCCGAAGATAGTGTGTTTGCCATCCAACCACGGGGTAGGCGCAAGAGTGATGAAGAACTGCGAGCCATTCGTATTCGGCCCTGCGTTGGCCATTGACAGGATTCCCGCGCCAGTGTGTCGCAGAGAGGGACTGATCTCGTCCTCGAACTTCTCGCCATAGATGCTTGCGCCGCCCCGACCGGTGCCTGTTGGGTCCTATATTGAGGAAATGTCAGACTATAGACGCGCGTGGACTTTCTCTTGCATACGGCAGAGACGGGGAGATTGACGTACTCCTCCTTGGATCATGAATGATGGGATGATGCGATGGAAGACGGTGCCGTTGTAGTAGTTCCTGCTGGCCAGCGTGGTGAAGTTTGCGCATGTCTTGGGTGCATGGTCTCCGTATAGCTCGACCACTATCGAGCCCATGCTTGTCTCTAGCAGTACGTTTTGTGACATCGTTCCTGGTTCGTTGGTTGGTTTGGCTTTGATTCGTGTAAGTTTTGTTCGTAGTGGTGGTGCGTTGCGTTCTAGATTTTGTTAGTTACTCCATGTAGGGTATAACTCCACGACTCGTAAATCGGCCTTGGCATGCTGTATAGAACTACCAGTGGGGGAACCCTGGCCAATATACCAGAAATGATGTTGCACTTACGGTATGGATGGCTTTTCCTTTGGGAAATAAATATAGTCGCCCATGTGTAACACACTTTTTCTTTTGATGTTCATGTCGTCTGTTATCTACTCAGTCCAATGAACGTTGAATTGGCTCATTGTTCATTGCATACTTCGTGACATAGGCCTAGACCGTCACAAGTACTGTTCTCCATGCACATTTCACAGCGTAGGACCTATACACAGTACCTTATCCTCTTCTGGGTCATTCTCTTGATCTGTAGCATAATGACAGCACGCACACTATCATCCATATAACGTGCAGTGTTTCGCTACACAGATCCCAATCATATTGACCACTAGTAGAGAGATATGTCCTCTATGCACACGCTACATAGGGTATCATACCCTTGGCGCCATAACCACCTACTGTACTTGTTTCCACCTGAGTCAGGATGCTATAGTTAATAGATGCATTATACAATAAAGTGATCACGCACGAACTATGCTGTAGGTGTTACGCTCTCCAAGACCTAACATCGATCTCGTCTGTGCACGACCGACATCTCTGGTTCGACAACTACTAGCCACCGGGCGGCTGTAATACTCCTTACACCAACCCTTGTACAACTGCCCAGTGCAGGAGAAAGTGAGCATCCTGGCAGAGGTGTCAAGGACGAGCGTACGCTGATGACACCCCGCCACGCTCCTCTGAACGATGTTTCTGCGCTACCTGAGCCTGTACAAGTACTGCACCATCATGGACCAGCGAGCTCGTATCGAGGGATTCTTGAGTCATGGAAGCCAAGCACATGCGATATGACATGCAGGATCGACGGCTCAGAGCAGAGCCAGAACGAATGTCTCACTTTTTGATGCCATGATGCCATGAGATATGATCAACACGCACAGATGGATCTGTAAGGATTGCGAGGAGAGCGTCAGCGGGTACAGCTCCACCAATGGCGCGCAACCTTTGTAATGGAGGAGTGTAGAGCTGTCACAAGAGCGGTGAGTGGGTAGTGCGGAGGGTTCCTGTTTCATGCTAAGAATCTTGCTCTTCAAGGGACATTGCCATGTGACAAGTCTACAGTAGCAGGAGCCTCCCCACCTCCCCACCCAGTTCTGGTCAATGACCATAGGGTGGAAGCGAGATTAATGAGCGTACTCATGATCGCTGATTTTATGATGTAGCTCAAGACTGGTGAACACATCGTGCTGGAACGTTGCATCAATGGTCTGGTAGGCCGGTCGTAAAACTTCCTCCGAGCCAACAGCACCAGACAACGTGGAGCATAGCACATCCAATCTTTAGCCGTTACACTTACTGAATATGAATATCATCAACACAGTTTGAACCAATTGCCGCCGACTCATGGGCGTTTTGCCGGCGTCGTAACAGCCACGTCTTCATCGAGAGAACGCTATGCGCTGAACGACATTCGCTGGCACGATTTACTGTCCAAAAAAACGCAACAAGCCCAGGCTTCCGAAGTGGACTCATGTTGGGCTTAGTGCGTAAAGCCTTGGCCTGGGAGACCCTTTCGCTGAATTGGGGGACTGTGGCGTCGTAGAGTACCAGTACGGTACGGAGTACATACTGTAGAAGTGGTAGAGAGTACTTTTACAAGTACCCTGGGTCACTTGCTCGATGCGTACAGGAACGCATTGGCTGTCATCGAAAGTGAAACGAACGACAATCTGGCCTAAACCCCCAGCCGTTCGCTTCCAGCACTACTGCGTGGCATTGCTCTTCAACGTTATTGGACACAGATGAATATGTGGCCAGTGTCTTTCGAGGGACAGTGTAGTCGATGTGGGAACTGCAATCTTGAGTTGCGCGTCCATTGTCCAACACCTTGATTGGGTGGATGGGTGGATCAACCAAGAAAATCATGTTTTGGCAAGCGCAACCGGTCTGAATGCTTTCGCGCACAGAATCGTCTCATGCGGTTCATATCCAAGGCGAATTCACCGGCTTCACCGAGCTGGAATAATGCTCTATATTCAAACAAGATTCAGAGCCTAGAACGATGGATGACGGCGTAAGGAGCAGGACTGTGAAGGAAGGAGAGATGTGCGGGCTTCATTGGTAAATGAAGATCCAACTCGGGCAGGCCGAGATCAGAGAATCAGAGAATCTGATACGCAGCGGTCCACGCCGCACGCCGCCCTGTCCCTGAACCCGCAATTGAACCCGCAAACTGTAGGTCGTGCAACGCCGGCATGTACTGTACTCGTAAGACGGCAAAATGCACAGGCGTGCATCCGAGGATCATTGCGTCTTATTTCGGCGTATCCTGCGGTAGTACTCGATGGTCTTGGGGCCCCCAGTGCCATGGTGACTGGCCCTCCCCAACAAAGATCACAGATGCGTGTGCACAACCGGCGTGTGTCAAGATGAAGAATGCCTTAGTGCCTTAAAGTGTCGATACGAGCTCAAAATGCTTGGCTGAGCTGGACATGAACTCAATTTGCCATGTGCGCGGGATACCTCGGTTCGATCTAAATAATAAGTAGAGAGTGACCACATTGTGTTACATGCTCAAAGTTTTCCTCGAGCAATCCATTACCGGTGACTTGCAGCAGCATTGATGCATGCTGTCACTGCCTGCGAGCTAGACCGCATGGTTGTGACACCGCATAAACTCAAAAAGTTTGTTAGTTATTGCTAAGGCGCGAGGTGGCTAAGGTATGTAGCTACGGAGTACACACCAATACCTGTACGAATCTTGTGGGATACCAGGCACAGTAGTTCTAGCTTGTACTTCCGGTACCTGCAGCACCGCGTCGGCATTTGACGCAATCGCAACGGGAACTATCGGTATTCAATCGAGACCGGAGTAATTTGCCCTAGACATGTGTACAAACTCTACAGCTCGACGTCGAGCGTTTGCAAACATTCGGGAATGTACTGGTATGATCCTACAGATAGGCGTCTTAATAGCGGCAAAGCGCGAGACGCCTATAGTCGAAGGATCACCGACTGTATGGTACAGTGTACGCACGTAACTTTTGAAGATACCTACCATCTCGTGCCTAGCCACTCGGCGGGCACGTCACAACCAAAGAGACTGTCAAATGATGAAGCTAAAGGTACAGTGATATGGAAAGGATCAGTCCAGCGGAAAGGGTTATCGGCGCGAGAGGTGACGCCGTAACTTGAAGTACGTGCTACGGTATGATCTTCTCCAATTCTTGGCTGGGGGCTAAGTTCCTCTCACGACGAATAATTAAGGTGACCATGATGCAGGACTTGGCAATGGAAGCTTGGTGCTTCGGTGGCAGGTAGTATCTCCTTGTACCAACCATGTTTAAGGAGCTTTAGTGCGCCGGATAATCTCGCACTCAGACTGATTGTACTCCTGACCGCCTCTGATGTGGGGCTGCAATCCCCAAGTCAATCACTTTAATGAGCACGAGATGTCAACAGCCTCGTGTGAGGTGGCTGCTTGGGACATGACTAATTTGTGTCTGGTTCAGTACATGATCATGCATGTAGAGCATGAGAGCAACTATCGAACCACTGCTACATAGCAGCTTGCACATGCCAGTGGTACGCGCTACATGCGTACACAAATTTTAGAAGTAGGAAAACAAAAAAAGTTATACTCTTTGCGGTCGTGCCGCTAGTTCATCTAATCGTTGAGAGGGAGTAAGGCTGGCTCCCATATTGTGTCTGTAGCAGCACATTGTTCTGTCGTAATTTTATCCATAGTAACTTTTTCCCACATCTGGTATATGAGTAATACCCCCCCTGTGATCTCGACCGAGTGATGCGCCTCGCATCATTCATGATCGTTCGACGCGCTCTGTGATTCGTCTCATGGCTCCGAAGAGTCCAGTCAATACAGATGTTGCTCGAACTTATGTTCCCGTCTACAAGCCAAAGTTGACAATGGCTATACCTTTTGACTTGGCGAGTGTGATCCAATCCACTTCTTCTGCCTGAGCGCCTGCCATGGCGCACATTTCCTGCTCTTCGCAAACCGACACAAGAAGCTCACGAGATCTCGTCACGTTTCGAGAGATTCCGGTGCCCTCCATCGCATTGAGAAGGTTGATTGCGTGTACTTTGACTTCCGCCTTTTCTGTCGCAAAGCCAGCCATAAAGATAGGAAAAACGATGTGGTGCTGATCGTAGTCCTGTGCCTCTACAACCGAGGTAGTCATCGCTATTATAGTGGTGCAACGTCGTGAGACGTCTTCTCGGACTTCCAAGGTATTGTGAAGTCGTTGTCCAGGATACATGGATGTATCAAGATAAAGCATTTGAGTGTACAGCTGTAGATATGACTGCGGATTATTTGTTAGTGGATATCTTCTAGCGTTCTTGAGACCGAGGAAGACTCACGAATTGAAAGATGATACGAGCGAGCGCTGGTAATTGTATTGTAGCTTGCGCGGGGTCAGCTGACAGAAAGCTGGGATACCCTCGAGCCCAGTAAGAATGATACTCGGCACGAAGCTGCGCTATAGTATGTTGCCAGTTCGCAATTGTAGCCGGGTCAATGGCGCGTCCGACGTAAGATGTGACCTCTGCTCTAATTCGCTGAGAGACTACGGCCAGTTTAGCATTGAGAATGCATGCGCCATGACTGAAATTGTAAATGGCAACAAAAGCAGCAACTTCATCGTACTGTTGTACTGGCTGAGTTCGGAGACCTCTAGCAGAGCCTTTGATGTCTCTCCAATCTGGTAAGAATATCTCGCCGTCGAGAAAAGCTCGCGCGAAATCACCTGAGCCATTTCCACCAAGGTGTGCGTGGGTGTCCAAATATAGGATATACCAGAGGAGATAGTCCTGGAGCTCTCCGCTTGCTTTTCCTTTCCTGTTCTTGGCAATTCGAATTAGATGGTGCATATGTTGTGACCACATATTCATGTTGAATCCATCATAGGGGTTGTTGGACGCTTGGGTTGCGTAGCAGATATCGTAGATTAGGAGTAGGAAGTGCAGGTAAAGGAGACGATCTGAGCTGAGATCGGAGGCCGTGGTCAAAGAAGACGAGATAGCTTGATGGTAATGTTGGAAAGCTTCTGGGAGAAGTTGCTGCTGCCCTTTGAGAGCCAGACTAAGCAAGGAGACGGCACATATTGCGTGATACAACTATTGGCCAATGTTAGATAGGAGGAAGCTTCACTTTCGCAGGATTGACATACCGGCAAGAACGTCCTGGCTTCCAATACGATCGGATCCTCTTGTCCAGCACCATGATCAAGATAGAAATGTTTCCCCAGTGGCATAATCCTCTTAGCAATGAAGCCTCGGTAGTGAACCATAAGTCTCTCATTTCTTTCGTTGATACCTGTCGCGTGATTCCGAGAAGGTAGGCTTGAGCCGCGAGGATTCAACGTGATCTCAAGATGTTGCATCGTCTCCGGAAGGCTCGTCCTTCGGTCTGTAGAGAATGAAAGACTGGCAGGTGTCGTTACAGATACATCCTCGAAGAAGGGCAACACGACGATGTCAGGATCTTCCACATCTGATCCAGGCTGACCTCTACTACCTCCCGGGGATACCGATGCCGACGGGCTTGTCAGACCGTCTCGTCCGCTGTGGATTGAATGTGAAGAGTGAGTGCGAGGGCGTGAAGGGTCGTGCACGCCGTATTCCGGGAGGCTTGCGAAACTTCGAGGGTTCACTATAACGTTATATGTACCTGGAGCTCGTGATCCAGCCTTTCGTTCGCGGTCTTGATCATTGGTCAGGTTTGCGAAAGATGGTAGACCATCATAACTCAAAGATGGCGAGCTACTAGAACTCGTAGTTTGTATAGGCGCGTGAGCTAAGAAGTCAAAGTCAGCAAACGAAGATGGCTCGACGCAATGTCTTGAGCGATTGAATTGCGAAGATTGATCGGGGAAGGGTGCATTCAGCTAAGCGCAGTCATGGAAGCGCCAGCCATGGGCTGCGGAAAGAGTCTACTTACGATCCCATACTGAATTTCCTGCCGTTGAGACATTGGTGTATTTGTTTTGAGTATTTGTAGTCACATCGTCGAACTTCCAACGGAACTCCCAATCGCAGTCCTTGTTCAATCGCACGCAAGGCTGCACCGCTCGTTAATGTATGAGTCAGCGTCAGGAAAGTTTTTGACTTACGCCGCATTTTGGATGAACCTCATCACATTTGACCTGCACAAGGCGTCAATTTGGATCACTCATGCATTGATGCTGAAGGAAGCATTCTTGAGATTCTACCTTTCGTTTTCGGCAGGTCCTTGTGGCAGCTTAGCAAACCGCTTGTAGAGCGAGAAGGAACGTCATGACTTACCAGCAACCAGCTCTTGAACGATGAGACAACCTCGGTCGAGCAGCTCTTGGGCTGGAGACTGTCCTCGTATTGGCATGATTTAGAACCGGGGAAGTTTGTGAGCCGCGAGGTGCTAGGGGAGGAAGCTGATCTCTGGTGTTGGATGCATCCGAGCGGCGGTGATGCATCGAGGCCAGGGATACATAAATGGTCGCCGTTTTGACCCTTTGAAAAAGCAGAAGTTGCCTTTATGAAATTGGGCAGGCAGGATTATGGAGAAGCGCAAAGTAACGAGACCGGCGAGCCGACCCACAAAAGCCAATAGGAAGTCAAGGTCCAGCTGTACAGTGCGCTCTGATATGAAATAGATAGCCTCTGATCTGCTCTACCGTGTCAATGTAACTAATTGCAATAAATGTCTTCGGTAAGGACTGAGGAGAGTGTGAGCGAGATCGACATGAACGGTAGGACTGGACGAATAGTGATATAAGAGCGAGAGCACAACCCCATGTAGCGCTTTGATAACAAAAGTGAAATAGGTGCAACTCACTCGGTTAGCGAGTCAAGCATACTAGCTTGTGAGCTGGCCTGGCGTATGACATGTGGAGGGAAGGCCCAAACGGAATAATAGCCGCTACCAGGAGGGTTACCAAGAAGGCTTGCCCGTTCATGGCGACAACGTTTAATGGGTCTTGGAAAATGGTCGGCGGCAGAGAAGGCGCAGGCGCAGGCGCAGGCCGTGCCTTCGCAAGTCCAACCACTGCTAGGATTAGGCCGGTCAATTAGGCTTTGCGCCGCTTCAGAAGACTGCGCTAGAAACACACTAGAAAGTGTGGCTGCCACGCGAGGGGACAAAATCAAAGTCCCCACACAGTGAAGGGAAGGCTCTGCCTGGGTTGTCCAGCCCCTCGTCGTCCCTTGAGGTACCGGACCATGAACGTCGGGGTTGCTTGATTCCATTGTTGCTCAGGTACCTCATCAAACGGGGTTTCTCCATTTGATCTTAAAACGAAGTGTTTTGCCTGAACCTTCTCCAGGGGGTTTTCCCAGTTGCCCGAGAACTTCAATATGCGCTGGCCAGCCGTTGGTGATGGGAGCTGCCTCCGGGGAGCTGCCTCCGACATTTACCTTCTATTACCTCTCCATTTCTGGAGCAAGGTCCAAAAGAGTCCAGCACAGGCTTGGCATGGTGTGCACTAGGACGGTGCTTGTATGCTGCAAAGGCTGTTTTCAAAGAACATTACTGCCGGATCAGGTTACGGGATTGTCCGACGCCACCCTATACCTTACACTTGGGCCAAAGGAACCTTGATCGAATCAGAGATCACAGAAACCGTCATGACCGCCACGGAGCTCTTGTGTGCGCTAAAGGACCCGGTGATGTATTGAATTTATCTTGAACGCGAGGAAAGGAGTCCACCACCACGTGAGCCGCTAGATCTCTGCGTGTCAAGACGTATGATAGTTACGGGACGGGAGGGAAACCACGCCGCTGGGAAAACGCCATAGCCCAACAATGGAAATTCGCATTCGCGGTTTCCCCCCTTCTTCTTCGAGATGTTTGAATTCAGTGGCGCTGACGGTGACGACCTATCATGTATGCAGCAGAAATCAGACAGCCGCGGCAATTTAGCACGTTTCGTCCCACAAGCCAAGATACCCTGGGAAGGAGGCCACATACTGAGATTTGTGGTCGTCATACTCACTTTAGTGTATACCGGGGAAGGGTGCGATATAGCTCTACCTAGATACTCTATCCGCTAGTAACGGATTCCGACTGAGATCGTGTAGATCTGCTGTACACCACAGTACTGCATCTGGAAGTGTTATTCCAATTCTAGAAATCGTCTCTCGCGTGACCTTGCATACAAGTGAATTTTCTGTATGCATGGATTAGTGGTTGTCTCGGCACTTAATTTGACGCGTTCATTACTGTATATTGCAGCAGCCGCGAGTCGCTGCACGGCATCAGCATCATCGCGCTATCCAAGACCCTGTTCTGATCCCGCGCCCGTGTCAACAACTACGTCGTAAGAATCGCGGCCGAGTTCGACATGTTGCTTAGAATATCAAGGCCCAGACGACTTGGAGGTGCCGGAGTATCACTCGGACAATCCTAGCATCATGCGATGCCCAGAACTGCTCTATACAAATAGGCTAAACAGTAGCGTTTTCGTAGAGTCTCAAATCGACCTCTATGGCGTACTTTCAACAGCTACACCTGCTCCCGGCAGTTCGGTCTTCCACACCTTCCGCACCAGCCAACCTTGGCAAAGCCTCGGGCTAGGCCGAACCCTTGCTCTAGGCACGTGGTCAAGACCCATGCACGACCAAAATCTCATTTCATGACCCTGCACATGCATTGTAAGGGCACAACAAAGTTTTTGAAGCGCGAAGGCACTTCTCCCCTGGATGTCTGCTTCCTATTAGTGCTTGGCTGGCTGGCTATTTGTGGTCATATTTCCACCATCTCTATTGTAGTTGTTCCATCAAGCTACTTTGCCGCTTGATTTGCTCGGCGTCGCCTTTGTAGCCATTGCTCTTCACATCCTCCGATATTGCCGAGACGGCTTCGTGCACTGCAGTATTGACAGGCCGTGACTGGTTTCGAAGTGGTCTGAGAGACACTAAGATTTCCAAGACCTGCAACAGCGCAGCACCCATGTTTGCATCAGACATCCGAGGTAAGTTGCCTAAGTGCAAGGACTTCCACAAAGCTTCTACACCGCAAATGATGGTTTCCTCCCGCCTGTGATCCAATGATTGCGTCAGCTTAGGTACGGTACTTTAGGGCAGCCGGGTTCCGACAACGGTTCGCGCCGAAGACTAGCGCTGCAAATCTCGACCCGGAGACACCCTCATGAAGAAGGTGATCGGTAATTGGCGGGCCGCACTTGAGACGAAACATCACAACACAACCGAAAGTCATGCCATGCACAGCCGCAAATGACGCACGCACCAAGATCACTATGCCAGAGAGAGCCGGTTGAGCTGAGATCTGTAAGCGAGGTGGTCAGACTTACCTCTTCTTTTGGGCATGTTCGTCGTTGCCGCGATCGATGTCCATCTTATCGACGTCTTCTTCTGCCACCAAATCGACCAGAACCGGTGATACGATCTCGATCACCGCCGAAGACATGTGTGTGTCATTTCTTGCGGACGCGATGCGACCTAGACATTTGAACGCATAGGGTCTGTAATTGGTGTTTTGTCGCTTTGCTTCCCTGATGGCAATCTACGCGCACGATCTGTTGTCAGCGAGGTCCTGGTATCCGTGTCCGCAGACGCTCAGCAACAAGGATGAAAACCGAATTTACCTTCTCGATGGCTTGCGCGACGTCTTGATGAGCTGACCAGTAGCTCTTGCTGGTTTCGACGAATTGAGCAAAGGCATCTAAGACCACCTCCTTGCCTTCCCATGTCTTGCCTCCCAGAGCCTTTTCTAGTATAGGCCACAATCTCGTCGCGTTGGAGAGCTCCATCTCGCTGCTCATTGTGGAGATTGCCACTGTTGCAGCGGCAATCGATCTTGCAGCTGTATGTTTAACGTCCCACTGAGCAGAGTCTAGATTATCGTTGGCCATTGTCAATATCTCTTGCAGATATAGTGCAACTGCGCGAGGACCGCCAATGTTATCATTCCAAATTTCCTGGAAAGGGTTCTTGACTTGTTCGTGAGCATCATGCTTGGCAATGAAGACGAAAGGAATGATATCGGCCGCAAGAGAATTGAATCGGTCATTGGCATGCTTCGAGATCGCATGTAAGATTTCTGCCGCGGCGATGCTATTTTCGTGTCAGCTACAACCGCATCCCTTGTTACAAGCACATGTGGTGTGACGTATTGTTTGTGAAACTTACCTCCTTCTTGGGACCGCTTGAGCTCGGTCGTCCTTACTCTCGAAGTACAGACCCTTTGCGAAAGATACCACACGTAGGATCTCTTCGTCTGACGCCCCTCGCGCTACGTAGCCTGCAGCCACAGCATATGAGCTTGACACCGTCTCGTTCCGATCGAGGACATATCTCTGAACCAAGCGTAAGAACTTGTCCGAGTACGGTCTGAAGACGGCGTTGTGACGTGTACTGAGTGTCACTAACACTCTACTACAACCTACCTTCGAAGGTAGACCAACGGCACTCTTCATTGCGCTTTCCAGGCGTGGCTGAAGTTGTTGCATCGTGGTGTCGTCTAGCAAATCCAAACAACGCTCGATTGCTTCCATGAGGGGTCCACTGCGAATACTCGCAAGTCTCATGTCGTCGATTTTCTGCTCGGTAAGATTGTAGTTCTTGGCATTGAGGTGTAGGTAATTCACCATTGCCGGTTCGAGTGAGCTCAATAAGCCCAAGAGGCGTTCGACTAGATCTGGAATGAAGGGTCGAAGAATCTTGCCACTGCTATGTTTGATGATGCTGAGCAAAGTCTGCAAGGAGAAAGTCTGGACTTCTTCGGCGCTTGATTCGATACCAGAGGTGGACAGCAGGAACGGAAGAACATGTTTGAGCATTGCTGAGGCATTGCTGGAAGCTGTACTTGCGGCTTCCAGGGCTCTGATCAGCACGCCTGTCATGACTCGTGCCAGGGATGCTGCAGCCTTTCTCACAGAGTCCTTAATGTCGTCTAACACCTTGAAGCAAGCTGTCCAGACCTGCTCCAAGTACTTTTCATACTTGTCGAAAGGACGACTTGAAATGAGGTCCGCAAGTGCTGCACAGCATGCTTGTCTGACTCTCCACTCTTTGCCTAGAATGTTATGCAGCAAGTCCTCCACAATTGCATCGAAATTTGCATCAATGGTCGCGGTGGTATCCTTGATCAGCGCGTTCCAGATGTCGTTCATGGACCTTTGAACATTGGTGTTGGGGTCGAATCTATAACGGAAGAGTTTAGGATACAACTTTGGGTTCGTTGCCAGATAACCATCAACACTAGAGTCAGACAGCACATCGCTAAGTCCAAAGCGTCCAAAGGCAGCCCGGCTGGACCAAATTGCGTTGCTTGATGCAAGCGACATGAACTTATAGACCAGTGTTGAATCGCCAACCTCAGATGCCAGATTCATGATGTCTTTGTACGTGGTGATGGATCCATCACCAGTAGGCAGTGCGCCAGGTTCGAAAAGTTGTGTTTCAGAAGTGACGTTACCTGAAAGCTGCGCTTTGCTATCGGAAAAGGAGCCGATGAGGTCTCTGACTAGGTCGTCTTTCAGTCTTCGGTCACCCTTCTCGTAGACAAGACCTAGACCCCTTGACCCAGTTTCCTGGACCAAATCATCACGATCACTTAAGCAGCGTTTGAAGGCAGTCTGGAAAGCCGGTAATTGACTTTGAACTTCTTCAAGGTGGCCACAGAATTGTACAAAGCACAATAACCAGAGTGCAGATGCCTTTCGCAGTGAAGGCTTGGTGTTTTGAGAGTCGAGTAGGACTTTTGCCACGAGTCGACTAAGAAAGCCACGACGGTTCCGTCTTTTCGGAGTCATACCTGCAACATCCTTCCTTGTTGCAAGAACTTTGGAGTCCCATCCTGCTGCCATATAGGTCATGGCTTCTCCAACCGAGAACTGCGCCTCAGCTTGGCGAACCTCGTGGAGTCGGTGAAGTCGATCTTCCACATGTAGAAGCAGTGAGCCGGATTGAGAGGCTTCCGGAGTGGGCTCGTCTAAGATCATTGCGATTTGGCCCAGAGCCAAGGCTGCACCGTCATTGCCGCTCTTTGCAAGCTCGGCTGTGCCATCAATAACGACCTTCAGCTCATCTCCAGCACCAAAGTCGGACGGACGGACGACCTGGAACATGCAAAGCTCACCAATAGCCACAAAACTTGCTATCTTCAGAAAAGCATCGGTAGTTGTACTCAGGATCTTGGTGATGGTTGCAATATACTTTGCAAGAATCGGACTTGTACTTTCTTTGCCTCTGCCAACGATTCTGCTGAAGTAGTAACTTAGAGCAGTAATAGCACCATGGACGCGATTGAGTGCCGCTCCGATAGCGTCTTGCCACGTGGTTATGGTATTGTAGAGCTGGTCGGTGACATTGGACAATGTTTGACGGTCTTGTTCCTGGACGACAGGATGCGAGGCTAGTAGGCCGAATGCGTGCGCAGCGGCACGTCTCTTGGCAGGTTTGTTCGAATAAATTGATGGTAGGAGGTTTCCGTACATTGGTGCCACCACGCCGACTAAACCATCAGGACTCAAAGCACAAAGCTCTATGAAGAGGTTATCAATGTCCGTGTCAATAACCTTGTCTTCTTCTTGAGCCATCATATGTGTAGAAAAGGCGACCAGGAGAAGCTCAAGAGCAGCCGTCTGGGGCGACCTGTCCGTCGCGAGCTCACCAATTCTTCCCTGAATCGACGCTCTCATTCCTTCGTCGTTTGCAATGGCGGTGTCGAATTTTAGCTGCCAGTCGACATCAGGCACTATCTTCACAAATTCACTAAGGAATACTTGACGGCAGTACTTTAATGCGTGAGGAAAGACACGAGGATGCTTCTGGCGAAGGGCTTCGACTACAGCTTGTGGTTCTCTGCGTCGAGAGGCTGCTGAGGACCCAGAGGTCTGGTGGAAGATGTAATCTACCAACTCAGTAAAGGCTGGAAACGATATCTCTGAATCTTCAGGTTTACGATCATTGAAACCGTTGAGAAGCCGATACCAATAAGGACTGAGGCCTTTCGAGCCTTCTTCACTGACTTCTTGTCTGTCATCTTTACCTGCAGCCATAGCTAGTAGATCGATCCATCGAGCCTTGACAGATTGATAAGATAAGCAGCGGTTGGCATACCGTACAGCTGCGTAACGAGTACTTCGTCGAGATTGCGTTTGCTCTTGGTCGAGCGCCATAGACTGCTCCATTTGGTCCAAGAGGAGTAATTCTAGGCTATCTGCAGTCTTGTCATCGATGCCGCCCGAGAAGATATTGATGATAGAGGAAAGTGCCTCCTCAACGCTGACATTGATTGAGTTTGCCGCAGTCTCGAAGGCCAGAGAATCAAAGAGCCAACGTAGTATGTCGAGATTCGGCTCTACCACCATTCCTGGTGGGCCAGCTTTTGCAAGGAGGCCGATCACCTCATAAGCTAGACCGCGAGAGACTAGGTCTTCGTTGTTGCTTGGTCGCGGCCAGCCTTGACCTTCGATATAGTCTCTCAGCCTACCAACGACTCGAGGCGCGATAATAGCAAGGCTTTTGCGATCTCCATGACGCGCCGCAAAGTTAATGTACTGGAAGACTGCAGTGCGTAACCTTGTTGCCTCTCTTCCGACGGAAACTGTACTTGTGTAATAAGGCCGTATCGAAGAATCGCTGTCGTTGGCGGCGTAGGTGATGCCATCATTGGCCACTCTTGTGACCTCTTCGGAGTACGTAGTGCTTATTGCAGACTTCTCTAACAATCCTAATATCTTTAGTCTAAGAGGAACTCGTACTCGAACGAGCCCATTGACAGCTTCATCTCCAAAGTAGTAGCGAAACAGTGTGCCGATGAGTTCCGCATCTTCAAGGGAAGTGTTTGGTCTTGCTCGCTTTAGAATATCATCACCGACATCTGATATCGAACTTGCTGCATCGGCAGAAGCAAAGAGGGCCGGTAGAAAGCGCTCGGAGTCGTTGAACAATCCACTAGCAAGCAGCTTGGCCGCTCGAATTTTGACTTCTAATAGATTTAGACCTTGTGGTGAAGATGGCACCCATGTATCTTCTTTGTTCAGCGTGAAGAACGCATACTCATCAGGCGTCAACCCTGGGCTTGCCACACCAGATGCGAGAGTACTATTGTTAGTACCTTTCACGGGTGAAAAGAGAATCAGCTTTCCAAACCATGATGCTAAAAAACTCGCGTCTTTGTCCGTAAGCTTGACGCTGGCTCGCAACTGGTCATCCTCTTCACTTCCTCGAGGTGGAAGTGGGAAGTAAGCAATGACTTGCAATAGGAAATTGAACATTTGAGCACCCTGCGCGGGCGAGTTCTCGAACGTTGATGCAATCCCCTGTAGGATACTAGGGAACAACACTGCACTTTCCGAAGCCGAAAGCCGTCTGATTCCATTTTGGATATAGATAAGGTCGAAATGACGGATGAGGGGTGTATGCGGATTGGCCTTGAACTGCTCCATAAGTGCTGCTACCGGTAGCTTGATGGACTCTGGTTTGATCCGCGTGTTGATGTGCTGACAAATGCTGATGACTTTGTTCCTCACTGCCACATGTTCAGAGGCAAGTTTCAAGAGAAGCGGAGGGAGAAAGGTCCCCAGTATAGTCTGTAGTTTCAGGTCATTATCGGCCAGTGCTATCCTCATCTCTACCTTGCCGACGAGAGAGAGCTCTCTCGCCTCAGGCGAGGGACTGGGCGCTGTCATGGTTCGGTGTTATGTCTTGCAGTGTTGTGCCTGCAGTGTATCTCGATTTCGTTACGTCAACATCCCTAGCAGAAGCAGATGAGAGAAGAACAGAAGTACGAGTATTTCCAGAAATTATGTGTCTTGCTCAAGTCACGAGTGTTTGCCACGATATTACGACGTCTATGACTGCCTGGATCTACCTTACTCATACCTTCAAGATATACAGAGATACGTGAGTCGTAGTTCATACCCCAAAGCTGCCGCGGGGTCTTGGCACCAAATTCGACCTGAAGCGTCATCCGGAACATAGAGAATATTCAGGCACAAGTTAAGATTATCTCTCCCTACGAAAATCATTTTGGCAGAAGTGGTATACAATCAATCTTGATTTTTGACTAGTTCGTGGGGTTTCGTACAGAGCTATATTCTCCAAGACACAACATTCTTGCAAAATGTCTACAGGTAGCACTGACAATGCTTCCCCAATCCGACTGACGGTGCTCATCTCCGGGTCTGGATCCAACCTCCAAGCACTCATTGATCAATGTGGACAACCGGCTCTACCAGATGCGAGCATAATCCGTGTCATCTCGAATCGGAAGGACGCATTTGGCCTCAAGCGTGCTGAAACTGCTCACATTCCCACCGCATACCATAACCTTGTCAAGTACAAGAAGCAGTACCCAGACACCAATGTGCCTCCGACATTTGAGATGGCGCGCAGCGAGTACGACAAGGATCTGGCTGCTATGGTGCTAGCCGATAAGCCAGACATCGTTGTATGCGCTGGGTGGATGCACATCCTCATGCCCACGTTCCTTGATCCGTTGAGTCAAGCAGGTGTACCTGTGATCAATCTCCATCCAGCCCTGCCTGGCAGGTACAATGGTGCACATGCCATTGAGCGAGCATATAACGACTTCACCCAAGGCAAGACTGACCACACGGGCATCATGATTCACTACGTTATTTCCGAGGTCGACATGGGACAGCCCATAACAACCCGTAGGATCGACATGAAGAAAGACGAGAGCCTCGACCAACTGGAACAGCGAGTGCACGAGAATGAATGGGAATTGATTGTCTTGGGCACCAAAATGGCCATTGATGACTTGCAAGCAAAGCGTCGCTCTGGTGGACAGCCTTGATACAATAAAGGATGAGAGTCACATTTGGCACAGATGAGATGAATTTCGAAATGTTCACATCTATGTGCGCGCGTATGCGCTGTCAAGAAAATAATCCGAGGACCATCTAGTCCTCATCAATCTTGGGACCAAAGTCCCCGAGCAGGATATCATCCACTGGTGGGCTACGATCATTGCGTACTAGCGAGCTGTCAGTGTTGGATTCACGCTGAAGAAGCTGAGAGAACATACCCCATTCGGTCTCAACGCGAAGGAAGATCCATATCCAACGTCTGAAGACCTCCAACAACTCCATGAGGAAGATACCTCCTTCCAGATCATTGAAATGATCCAAGTGCGGGCTCAGCTTGAAGCTCCATGTGCATCGCAGCATCAAGTCCATGACAATGACGCCATAGTATATTTCCTTTGTATGGAAATAGCGATGGCGACGCAATCCCCATGGGTGCTCTGGATTGTTACGCTCTCTGGAAGACGAGAATAGAGAAAGATCCCAATCTTTGGCGACATCCCAGTAGAAAGAATAGAAAGAATTGACAAAGACGAAGAAAAGCCTGTTTCATATTCAGTATAGACTGCCAGGACAGCGACGCAAAATGCAGCAGCAAAACTCACCAGAGTCGGAACAGACCAGCTTCGCTCATGCCAATCTTTGTAGGATCGTAGCCTCTTTGCAGCGCACTGAGTATGATGACCGGGAATGCGCTCGAATACTTGAGAGCGTTGGCCAGATGCTGTCCTCCCCAACCGTGTGACCCAATCCCTCCAGACTTTGCATTTCTCTTTCTCACTCTTCGATACTCGATTAAGCATTGACGAAGCCGAATCAAACTCGGAATGGCGATTATCAGCGGTACCATATACTGCCCTCCACAGGATCGGTCCGGTTTAGCTGTCGAGCTCTTCCCTGGTGAGAAGAACATACAGAGTGCGACGAAGAGGTCGCCCAGAACTTTAGCATAGCTGGTCAAGACATCCGCCATGAGGATGTCGCCGAACTTGCCATCGTGGGCTTCTGCAATGCCTCCGATGCTGATACGCTTGAGGATGGCAAGGGTGCGATAACGACCACCGCGCGAGACGCGCTTGATGGGGACGAAGAAGGCGATGACCAGAACCAGAAGATAGATGTTGGGCAGGATCTCCCAGCGCAGGACGGCCGAGGCATCTCCGTGTGTGACGAGCCAGAAGAACAGCAGCGATAGCGCGAGAGGGAAGGTGAGCAGAGTCGCGAGCCGGTATGTTGAGAGATGATGGGGCGCTTCAGTATGAGAGTTACGCGAAGGATAGCGAATCAGTGCGGGAACATCCTAGCAGCAATGAAGAATAAATATCTCCTCTGATACATGAACTCGCGCAAACCATATTGTAGACGAAGAGGGAGGAAGGGAGAATGACATACAATCTTCACAAGGTGCAAGTAATGTAAATTAAGCCCCCAAGCCCAGACGCCTGGCATGCCATTGTTAATCCCTGCGATCCCATTCTTGTTTGCGAATACTCATGCGCCTGGGAGAGACATACCCAGAACAATAATCAAGGCAACACGATAAGGCAAAGGGAGCACCAAACTGAACGAGTCCAGCTCTGGCTCTACAGCCGGATCACCATCCATTCTCTTCTCCGCCGTACTGCAAGCTCACGAGGAACCAGTCAAGAGAAATAGATTGCCCACGCCTCGCGCATTGATAGAGGGTGGTGTGGTGTGGTTTGCGCGAGTGGCTATAAAAAGGAGTAAATTACTTTCTAGCGGAGGGTGGAGAGCGTGCCGCAAAACAACAGCTGTTTGGGGGATGTGTTTCAGCCCTACACTCGTTCAGGACAAAGTACCTACAGCATGTTGCTGTACTTGTAATCTTCAGGCTTCAAAACATAACACAGGAAATCCGTCAACGCAGGCCGCTGGCGTGTGAAGGGATGGAAACAGACCTCACAAGCCCTAAGAAGATCTTTGCAGTTATGATTCGGTAGCCTGACCGAGCGAGCCCTACCGCATTCCAGACAGATCGTGGGCGCGCTTCCAATTCCCCGAGATCGCCAAGGGATCATCGAGAGATCGTTCAAACTCCATGGTTCACATCTGTCTCCCTTCGACTCGCATGCGTCGTGATGGTCGTCCATAGTCAATGATGTCAGGACAGTCCCTGGTTCAGGTCAATTGGACCCAGTGCACCGCGGCGTGTCCATCGACGAAAAGCCTAAGGTATGATGGGATTCTGTGTGCATTAATCAAGGGTTCAGTGGGGGTATGGCAAGGTGAGGTACCGTACACTGTACCTTGAACCCTGCGGGAGACCTTGATCCGTACCAAAGTAAGGTAGGTAGTGGGTGATGGTTGGGTGATGATGATTTGAGTAACGATGATGATGATGATGCAGCTCCTGCGTCTTGCCCATCCAATCACATCCCAATTGTATTTTTCTTCCTATCGGTCGTTTCTCTTCTGATAACTTCACCTTTATTTGCATCTAAACACTACTTGCCTGTCTTTCAGATTCGAAACGACATTTACATTCACATCTACCAGTATCTTGACCTACCTTTCCATCAATTGAAACCTCACAACCTCCCTCTCGACCTGTAAAGATAACAGGAAACAAAAGACTACCCAATCATGTCTTTCTGGTCTCGTCCCCGTAACCTCGCCCTTATCGGCGGTGGTCTATTGGCATTGGCCTTTGTTCCAAACCCAATTAACACATCCAAGTATGCTTTTGATCCCTAATTTTCTTTCCAAAGCCACAATCCTTCTTCAATCGAATGTAATCAGAAGAGAACCAATAAGAGAAGCTGATCAATTATGGTCATAGCAACCCCTTTCAGACACAAGCGACGCAAAATGTGACGAACAGGTTCTCGAGCGGAGGAGGCAGTGACGTGCACACACCTGGTGTCGCGACCAAGAGAGGTGAGTCTTAGTAGATCCCAAAAAAGAAGAGCAGCTCTGGTACACAGAGCTTGACACGTGAGAAGCAAAAGCTCACTCCCTCGTTCTAAAAAAGAACTGTATATACCTGTGTTGTACATACAAGCATACTGACATCAAAAGGAACAGGCGACGCATCAGTCACCACCAATGACCAAATAAACCCTAAAGGTATATCCTTCTCCTATCCCTCTTTTTCCTCTATCATTCTACACTATCCAATTGCCTCCATCCTTTGAAAAACGAAATAAAGAAGAGAATGAGCAAAGACCCACAAAACTGACAACCACCAAAAAAGGCATGAACACAGAGCACTACAAAGAGCTGCAAGCAGACCAGCGCCCCGGCAAACCCGGTCCGTTCGACAAGGCGTTCAACAAGTCCAACTACGGACACGAGCAGGGAAAGTAAACCAAAGTAAAGCGCAAAGCAACAAAAGATATGGCATCGGGAGGAATTTCAGCTATTACATGCATGCGGAATCGAAGAGGATTGATGATGTGATGAGAATCATGGGTGGTGTTGTGGTAGGGATGGAGGATGACGGCTGACTTGCATTACTGTCCATAGGCGTTTCTTCTCTCTTAGTGATAGCACATATCGAATGTCAATAGTGTCAGTTTTGACTTCATCTCAGCCTGTGTACAACATTATTATCATATCCATTACTACTACTACTACTACTACTACTACTACTACCACCACCACCACCACTACCATCACCATAGTTATTGCTCATTCTGCTACAACAAGACCATCATATAACCATGAGGCGCAGTCGCAGTGAACGTGTAGTAGAGCGTGAGTGAGAAGTACAGAACATATCAACAATTACTCTGAAATTTATAATATCAAAAAAATAAAACGCTAAGAATCTACGGTGGTGTATGATACCAGTGTTGCTACTTCCACCTACACCTTGCGTCGTCTGGAACGATGTCATCTCGCGGGAAGAGGCTAGGAATGTAGCCCCATACAAAACTACTGAAAGACAAGAAAAAACAAGGCTTTTATGTACAACTGTGAACACTCATGCATGCTTGCATATAAGAACAAAGTCACATGACGACTCAGTAGCCCAGCAGAGCAGAGGCACCAGGCTCCGAGGAAATGTACACAGTGTCGTGGCGGTCGGTGAAGCCGTTGAACTTGGTGGCAGAGCACTTGGTGTAAGCGCCCATCTCCTCAAAGTACAGCCAGTCGCCGACGTCGACCGTCTGCGAGCAGGCCCACTCGGCCGCGATGCAATCGATCCCGTCGCAGGTCGGGCCCCAGATGGAGTACTGGATCGCGGGGCGGTTGCCGTCGTAAGCGTCCATGCCGTCGCGACCAAAGTACTGCGTCTTGGCGGCGCTCTTGAGCACGCGCGGGATCGGATGCTGGTGATCGAACATGATGGAGCTGAAGTTGCCGTAGACACCGTCGTTCATGTATAGCATGTAGCTCTTGACACCCAGTTCCTTGTCCTCGACGGTGCGACGGGCTATGACGTTGCAAGCAATGGTGAAAGCGCTGCTGACATAGTAACGACCGGGCTCACCGATGACGCGGACGGTGGACGGAAAGTAATCATCCAGGGCGGCAGAGAGCACGGCCGCCATCTCATCAAAAGTCTCGGAAACGAAACCGCCGCCGACATCGAGAGTGGTGAGGTCGTAGCCCAGAGCGTTGGCCTGGTCGAAGACAAATCGCGCGTCGCGGACAGCCTTGAGGAAAGCCTCGGGATCGGAAGCGCCGGAGCCGACGTGGAAAGCGACACCAGTGACATTCAGGTCGAGCTGCTTGGCCAAGGCCAGCAGATCACCGGTGGTGTCCAGCCCTGCGCCGAACTTCAGACTCAGGCGACAGAGAGATGCCGAGTCGTCGGTCAGAATGCGCAGAAACAACTCGGCCTCGGGGAAAAGCTCCTTGATCTTGTACAGCTCGTCGGCATTGTCAAAAGTCATCTGCTTGACGTTTTCCTTGGCAGCGTAGCGAATGTACGACTTGGTCTTGCAGGGTTGAGCGTAGATGATGCGCGAGGGGTCGACACCGTGGCGCAGCACCATTTCAATCTCAGACTTGGAGGCACAGTCGAAGCCGGTGCCGAGCTCGGCCAAGAGACGCAGGACCTGGGGATCAGGGTTGCACTTGACGGCATAGTGCGGCTTGACACGCTTGAGGTTCTTCTTCCAGCGCAGATGCTGGCGGTAGACCTCGCCCATGTCGGCGACGAAAAAGGCATCCTCGTCGCCGGCCTCGCAGGTGTTCTCGTCAATGTTCTCGACGCGTTTCTGCAGAGCGTGACCGATCATCTGTCTGGCGATAGACTGCCCGTGGCCGCCGTGGGTGGCGGCCTTGGTGGCAGCTAGGCCATCGTGATGATGCTGGATGGTGCTGAAGGAGGGATAGTCTGGAGTCGTCTTCAGAGACAGTGTTCCATATTCCTCGAGGGTAGTAGTGATGGCGGAAGGTGCCATAACCATGCAGCAGCTGGACAGAGATAGCGGGTTCGAAGGGGCTCTATAAAGAGTCTTGATGTTCGAGTGGCAATTCTAAGGCGCGAGGTTGGTCTTATGGGGGCTTGAACGGGGTGAAGCCGAGACTGAGTTTGCTGGCGAGCGGCCTCCTCGAGTCTTCCTCCTGGAGAGGAAGAGCTCCAAAGTGGTCCTTATGCGGCAGCTGAGGTATTTCTGGAGTAAAGGGTGGAGTCTCTAACGGACTAAAAAACAGACGTTCGAGCTCGCTGAGTGAAGCCACTAGAGAAGATTTGGAGAATAACCCTCGGACGGGCCTTGGTTCAGTTCATTCGATGGCCGTGTGGATAACGGATGGAGATTGTCGCAATTGCGAGATGGATGTTGTTGATGGAAAGAAGCAAAGGAAGAAAGGGAAGGAGAGAAACAAGAGGGGAAGGAGGCAGTATCCAACACCACACTGGGAATGGGAAGTCGTGGAAATAAATTCGCGCTTTCGAAGTAAGGCTGTGCGTCATTAATGGGCCAAGGCCCGCTTTGGTCAGCCCTTTCTAGTGAGTGGAAATGTCACCGATCGCTCTCTTTCTAGCTACCCAACCTTTTTTTCTTACTGCTACTGTACTGTACTACTAAACTGTACTTGCGCTGTTGCTCCACGGAGTTTGTGTTTATTCTTCCAAAATACATATACAAGAGGGGAGAAAGATAGGCACAAGGTTCGCCTCCGAGGCATTAATCAATGTTACCGTATTCGCCTCAACATCCTAGTCTTCACTGCACACCTGTGAGCAGCAGCGAAACAGCGCATTACGCGATCGCTAGTCGTGAGGCGCAAGCTGCAGGTCACTACTGTAACATTCGCAGCGGGTAAAGAATCCCCCAGCACAGAAACGTGGAAGTATATTGGAGTCGAGATCGAAGATTCAGCTGTGGAGTACAGTAATCCATGCACAGCTTTGCCTTGGTAAAATCCACACTTATGTGACTACTGTAATTATTACCCGCCCGCTTGCAATCGAGGTTCGAGCTCAACAAACAGCAAGCACTGCTTACACCGCTGCCTTGGTCGTCGAAATGTCGTTCAGCCACCGTTCGGGATGGGCCACCGAAGCATATGTACAGCTAATTATTTCAGTAGTAATGTTTTTCTTTTCTTGCTCGTCGGTTTGTCGTCGTCTACAGCGCAATATTGGTCGTAAGTGTGTATGTGTGCCTAATCTATCATCCTAGACGATTCTCTGCATGTTTTCCCTCGCTTCTGAACATGTATCAATGTTTTTAGCTGTGTACATGTTGCGTGCCTGCCTGCGTCCAACCGTGAAAACGCCATGCTAAAAAAAAACACAACCCCCCAATGAGATAACCACTAGCCATTTTCCCATCCCAACAGGAAGTTATTGTAGTACTTTATTACTTCTATTCTATAGCGATCGGCGATCAATAGCGTACACCTCTGACCAATAGCCAGAGAGCAATGGGCACGACCACGTTGTCGTTTGCGCCCGTAAGCACAGCTTCCATCAGACTCGCTCCGCACCCGCACAATAGTGCTTTGCCAGCTTGTAGTATCCAATAAGTGGCAAAGGGTGTGTCTTCGGCGCGGATCTTGGCCTGTTGTTCTGTCCATCCACCTATGTGAAGCCAGATTTTTGCCGTCATTAATCCAATCATGACCGCGATTGAGAATGCTGTGCTCCCCTCGAGCGACTTTCCGCCAAGCCATGGCCACTTGCGGCGGCCATATCTTCGTCCCATCAGTGAGGCGGCAGCATCGCCCATACCCACGCAGACGACACCGGCGACCATGGCGACATCTCTGGTGTCGGGTCGCAGTTCCCAGCCTAGCCACCTTCCCTCGACGTCTCTGTCCGACCCGGCGAGCGAGAGCCACAATGGGATCGCGCATCCGATCAACAAGAACACATGACTTACGACCATCGGACCTCTCAGGTCTCTGCCGTCGACGTACGGAGCGACGAATCTCCCAATGGCCGCGCCAAGCGGAGGTATTTGACCAGCCCGAATGACCTCGAGCAGCAAGAAAATGGCAAGTACTAGACCCAATGCCAGACCGCAGAAGCAAGGATCCACAAATGTGGTGGGCAGGAGCATGGTGACTATTGTAGCGTGGAATATCTTTCTCCGCGTGTCTACCTCGATCCTTGGGGCCATGATGGTCACCGTGGCAATGCCCAGCGCCACCACTACCACCCAATATACAGCCACGAGTATGCGAGTGTTGGCCGGTCCTGTGGCCAGGCGTAAAGATGGCATAGAGAGCCCGGTCTCGTAGAGCTGGACGCCCACGACATGTCGCACGTCGTCGACCCAAGTAGCAATGGCTTCCTTGAGTGTATATTCTGAAGAATAGAACCATGTCATATCCCCGAATATGTAGTCGAGGGCCCACAGTACCGGCTCGGCACCGTTCAAGGCGTGATGGGCTATCGCCATGCGCACTGGGACCAGGATAATGCCTATGATGACTGCGTATACCCAACATGAGTACAACCAAGTCCTCAAATTGGCACCTTCTAGTGTCAGCTCAAGGTACCAAGCACGACCCCGGCGTTTTCTGCCCGAGTCGATGTGACCTGGTCGAGTCTTGCTTTGAGAAGTATGGTCGCCCACTGTGGGCATAGTGTGGCGTCGCTTCGATGCGGATGCCGTGACGTTGGCTATGTAGGTGAGTGTATCGACTGATGTTGCCATCAGATCGGACTCCGGACCTGTAGTTCCAGCACGACTCAGCGATGAGTTCTGAATGGCCCGAGGCGGCGAGAATTTGGAATCTCGCCGACTCACTTCGTGGTCATCTTCGTCCGCATCGCTGTGATCCTGTTTAGTGGTAGGCGAGGTAGATATAAGTTCTCGTAACGTTGAGGTAAACTCTTCAAATGCGCTTCCCTTTTGCGCAAAGGTTCTCCTGAACTTCCATCGTGGCACTCGGGCGAGAGTTACGTTCCACTGTAGCACACTCGTACAAGTGACCAGCACCCAAACACCTCCCACCCAAAGCAGTGCTCTGAGGATGCATGCCTGTGGCGAGATGGCGAAGCAGAGCAGATTCACCAGACCTGCAGCCAGCATATGCTTCTCAACCGGTAACAAGCTTGTGGTGGTGAGGTAGTTCAGCGGTGCTAGTAGAGCCTGGTGTAAGGGGTACAGCAGCACCAGCAGCTCGGGATGCAGAAATGGTGGACCCTGGGCCTTTAGACTATACGGGAGAGGCAGGAATCGCTGCGGCGGCAGCGCCGTGTTTTCAGATGCGATGAGTGGCACTATGGCAGTCATCCACCCAAGAGTATTAATGGGAGCAAATCGCGATATCTCCGGGAAGAGTCGTGGCGGAAGGGAAGCGAGGCCCAAGATCAGATTTGGTAGCAAGAGCGCGGGATATTGGGGAAGTAGAGACAAAGCCACCAGTACAGGCACAAATGTAGGATAGAGAATTGAAGCGGGGTCGAATGAGGCAGGGACTCGGAAGCGGCGAAAGATGTTGACTTTATTTGCGGCCAGAGTACGATAAAGCTCCTCGCGCGTCACAACGCGGAGTGGATAGATGGCGATGATGAAGAGGACGGTCGATATTTGGCTGATTATCTCTGTGAAGCAAATGTAAGTAATTAGACCGAGACTGGGCTGGAAGGCACAATCTTGATGGTTCCTCACCTCGATGCCAGTTTCTCGATTCGGTCCATACTGCATGGCCACATAGCACGACAAGGCCAATCGCGGCGAGAAGAGCGCTCTCAGCAATTCGTCTTATCCTTTCGGCCCTCTTCCTCTTCATGAACAGCTCTCTGGCAGCCAACGCTTCCTCTTCCTTGGACGACTGATCCTTCTCTCGCGCGCCCTTTCCTTCCCTTGCGCTGTGGAAGTAGCCTTGGGAGATAGTCCTGTCGTCTCGATCAAGTTGCGCCGGCGTCAGCAGCGGCGAGACATGGCCGTCAGAGCCTGCCTCCCCTATCAATCCCTTCCGGGGACGTGTCGCCGGCGGAGGCAAGGCCTTGAGGAACTGCGGCCCTTTGCCGAGTTCATCATCAGCTTCTGTTCCGCTATCACTGCTGGCAGCATGTGACGCCGTCGCTGAAGCCAAAGCCGAAGCCGATACTGAAGCAGCCACGGATCTCATATGTGAGGCGTCGTCGGCGGCGACATGTGTCTGTGTCGTCATCGGTGTGTCGTATCCAGTGGCAGTATGGACCCCATCTTCCGTCTGATGTGCTGCGGGCAGGAGATTCTCCCGTTCATTACGGCGCACAAGGCTTCCCTTTCGTGCATATGGATGGGGAGATCGATCTCTGTAGATGGGTGTGGTTTCCTGTAATGAGGCAGGATCCAGCGCCGGTGGCATGATATTTCTCTCTTGCCTACGGTTAAGCGCGCATGTCTGTCGTTGAGATTCTCTTCACAAACACGAGACCGAAGGAGTAGATGTGCTTTGCTGTCAAGCGCGGGTCGACAAACTGATTATTGCAGCATTGGTGGAGTGTGAATCGTAAGATCTGAGGTACTTCCTTATTCAGTGCTCGTTCTTATTATCATTCCGGAAATTCAAGTACACGTTGCAGACAAAGACAAGATGACTGAAGTTGTCATATGTCAAAGTAGCCCGTATAGTAGGGTGAGGTAATGTGAATATGACATCTGTGCGTCTGACATGTGCAAATGTTGGGGTGATCTCCGTGGACAAGGCAAGGTAAGGTATAAAAGAATAGGACATAACAACAGCTGCGCGGCGATACGTCACCCCAACCCTGTTCTCTCCCGCTCTCCCGTACTCCACAAACAGCCAATTCAATGGCAATGCACCTGACCTAACTACCATATACCCTATGAATGCTAGTGACATGAAACATGTTTCAGTACTTGAAGCACTGCCCAAAATACCTTACGCTTCAATGCTCCGAGTAGACAACGCTACGCTTTTGTACATGATTCGCAGCCATGTCAGATAGAATAGAGAGCCCAAAATTGGTTCTTTGTTTTGCATGAGTCATGACCCTGCATATGATTCAAGAGGTGCAACACCCCCTCATTCGGGAGCGACATATGCGAGCGAATCCCACATCTTATCTACAGGTATCTGTTCGCCTTCAACCACGCCTTGACGTCCTCGCTGTCTCTCTTGATCCATCCCTCCTTGGCACGGATCGCGTCGAAACTTTGCGCCAGACTCTGGTCGAATCCCTTGGTGCTTCTTGTGCTGAAGAAGTTTTCGATATCCTTGATGTGCTCCGACGAGGAGAAGCTGCTGGTGCAAATGGTGACAACACTGCCGAGCATGCTGAGTCCAGGGGGCAGTCTCTTCTCGATCGTCTCCCAGTTCTCCTTGAGCCACTCCCAGAGAGCAACGACACCCTCCTTGTGCGTCCGCAGGCCTCCGAGGGGCAGGTAGATATCCTGCTCCTTGACTTCCTTGCTCAGCGGCAGGGTGAGTGTACGCTTGATGAGATCGGGCTTTCTGGCACGACCGATGGAACGCAATGCCGTGTTGCGCTCGTCACTGTTCTTGGCAGTGCGGAACTCGTTGAGGATCGCCTCGTACTCGGCCTCGCCGCCATACTGAAGGACAACAGCGTACACTCCGGCGCGCAGGTTGGGGTGTAGTGCTGATCTGTCGCCCTTGGTGAACTTCTCAAACATGTCGAAGGCAGCCTTCTTGGTCTTTTCATCGCCCGCAATGGCGGCGCTGCTGAACAGCATCGACTTGAACTGCTGCTCGATGTGACCGTCGCTCTCCTCGAACTCCCAGCCAAGCTTGTGTGACTTGGCAGCGACGAGGTCGCGCTGGAAAGCCTTGAGTGCCTGCTGGACCTTGTCATCCTCGAAGGTCCATGCAGCGCGGACAGATGCAATTCTTGCAGTGACTTCGTCCCAGACGACAAACTCAGGCTCCGTGTCGAAGCCTTGAAGAAGAGACAGGACGCCCGACGTCTTCTGGTATCCCGAAGCTGCAAGCGCACCGGCATCGGCGATCATGCCAGCGCGGTCCTCCACACTCAGCAGACCCTTCTTCGCGGCCTCACCAAGCTTCTGCAGGCGCTCAGCAGAGTATGATGTGCGGTAGATACCAGAGTGGTCGGCGTTGATTTTGAAGAAGTCGAGATCCTTGACAGGGAAGCTTCGCTCTCGGCTGCTCAGGGTCAGCTCTTCGTCAATGCCATCCTTGGTCCTCAGTCCGAGGAATACTGGGAAAAGAGTCTTGTCCTCCTCGGGCTTGACGTCAGCTGTTCGCAGGAAGCGGTTCTGCTTGACGTGCACCGAGCCGTTCTTCTCGTCCTCGGTCACTGTAACAACGGGGTAGCCGACGTTCTTGGTCCAGATGTCCATGACCTTCTCGACATCCTTGCCACTGGCATCGCTGAGAGCGGCCCACAAATCGCCAGTCTGGGTGTTGCCGTATGCGTGCTTCTTGAGATAACGGCGAATTCCCTCCATGAAGGTCTCCTCGCCGAGGTACTTGGAGATCATGCGAAGAACGCAGGAGCCCTTGGAGTACGAGATGGCGTCAAAGATCTGGTTGATCTCGTCGGCGCGCTTGACGGGAACCTCGATGGGGTGAGAGCTTCGGAGCGAGTCCAGGGAAAGTGCGCTCTGAAGATTGTCCGTCACGTATCCTTGCCACACCTTCCATTCGGGATAGAATTCGTTGCAGGAGTACCAAGACATCCAGGTTGCGAAACCCTCGTTCAGCCACAAACCATCCCAGAAGTCCATGGTCACAAGGTTGCCGAACCACTGATGGGCAAGCTCGTGTTGCACGACCTCGGCGACTCTCTGCTTGGTCGAGGCACCGCTGGTCTTCTCGTCAAAGAGCAGATCGACGACTCGGTAGGTAACCAGACCCCAGTTCTCCATGGCGCCTGCGCTGAAGTCGGGAATGGCAACCATGTCCATCTTGGGCAGAGGGAAGGGGCTGTTGAACTTCTTCTCGTAGAAATCGAGCGTCCTTGCCGCGAGCTCGAGAGAGAAGCGACCGTGCTCGATGTCCTTGTCAGGAGTAGCAAAGACTCTGACGGGGACTCTGAAGTTGTTGGTCTCGATGACCTTGAGCTCGCCGACAATGAAGGCCAGGAGGTATGTGGACATGAGAGGGGTCTTGTTGAAAGTGACGGCGGTCTTCTTGGCGCCCGACATGTTCGAGTCAATCTCTTTCTCGGACTTGACGTCCATGTTGGACAAGCAGGTCAGGCCCTTGTCTGCGACGAGGGTGATGGTGAACTCGGCCTTGAGAGCTGGCTCGTCGAAGCAGGGGAAGGCACGTCTGGCGTCGGTGGGCTCCATCTGAGTGGTGGCGATGTACTTGTCGCTGCCGTCTTCGCCCTTGTAGCTGGATCGGTAGAAGCCAGCCATGTTGTCGTTGAGGGTGCCCTTGAAGGTCTGGACGAGCCGGGCCTTTTGGCCAGCAGGGATGGTCTCATTGAAAGAGACGGTGGTGGTCTGGGTGTCTTTGTTGTAAGAGACGGTGGGGGAAGAGGTGATGAGCTTCGAGGCAGCGTGAACCTCGGTCGAGTGAATGTCAATGTCAATGGTATTGAGAGAGATGGAGGTCGTGTCTTCGACGACGTCGAGATCTATGATGACTTTGCCCTCGTACACGAAAGTGTCAAAGTTGGGCTCGAGGGTCAGGTCGTAGTGGACAGGCTTGACATTTTTGGGAAGGACCTCGCGACCCTTGGCGATGTCAAGAGCGCTCTGGTCCATTTCGAGTTCGCGACGGCACATTCTTTGATGGGAACAGTGTCTGACCCAGTTGTAGCGTGGACGACTGAGATGCTTCGGACGAGATGGTCGAAGCAGGTGGGATTGTGAGGGAGTGGGAGAAGAAGTAGTGAGGGGTGGAGGTGAGGGGCGGTTGTAAGCTAGAGAGCGGGACCCTGAAGGACGAGATGATGCAAGGCCAAGTGCAGGTGATGAAGCCCGGTGGAGGATGTGGCCGACGGAGGATGCGGACGACGCAGCAGCAGTAGAAGCAGTAAATGCGAACGGCGGCAGGCGGTTGACAGATCGTGACCCAGCGAGTGACAGGCGCTGGAGGGTCATCAGGAATAGGGATTGACTCGAGAGTGTATACAGGTTATTTTTATCCAATGCAAGCAGGACAGTACTGTAGCACAGTATACGGAAGGAAAGGTAGGGCTGAGAAAAGCAGCGCAGCAGCGAGTGCTACAGGAAAGTTTACTGGTAGATCGGAGGTGACACGGCAGTAAATGGAACACGATATCCAATGTACTGCCCTTGTAATACACTGTAGCGTTCCACGGAATCGTGTCCCTTGCAGCAAGCGCGCAGTGCTTGAATCATTCCACTCGTTCAACTCAAGCCACAAAGACCTTGTCCAGCCTGCACCGACATCTCGAGAGCGTCCTGGAGCTTCTTACCGCCTGCCTGTTCCGGATATGCACACATCTCCGCTCCGCACCAATGGCCGCCGGGGGCAGCAGGAGCAGCAAGAACAGCAGCCGCACCTTCCCCCACATGCCACTTGCCACGTTAAGGTAATGTCTTAGCGGCTCATTATTGCTTGGTTGCTTGACGGATTGATTGATTAGTCGATTGCTTCATTCATTGAATGATTGATTATACCTCTATACAGCGCCCTGTGATGCACGCGCAATCGTCACAAGCATACAAACAATACTAACCATCCCACGACTCACCTTGCGCATTACGCATAACAAGACTTCCCCTACCTCGGCTCGCCCATGAATACTCGACCAACATAATTCCCCCAAAACACCACAACAGCAAACATCACCAACAACCAAAACGATGTGGATCCTCCCTCTAGTGGGCTACCTAGGCCTACTCCTAGGCTTCTGCTTCCTGACGCTCGCCATCGCCTCTGGGCTCTACTATCTATCAGAGCTCGTGGAAGAGCACTCGGTCTTCACCAAGAAACTGCTCACCTACCTCATCTACGGCGTCGTCGTGATCCAGACGCTGTTGGCCCTGTTCGACAAGTTCCCCTGGGGTCTCTCGGCGCTCAGCGTCTTCAGTCATGTCGTGTATGCGCAGAACCTGCGGAGGTTCCCCGTGGTCAAACTCACTGATCCCGTGTTTCTCTCGTCGTGCGGTATGTAACCCTAGGCCCCTTTCTCATCATTGGCCCCGTCTCTCTTCATGCACAGAACCACTGACTGACACACACCCCCCTCCCCACCAGTCCTCGTCCTCCTGAACCACTGGCTCTGGTTCCGCCACTTCTCTGCTCCCCCGCCCATCAGGAGCTACGACTACTACTCGCCCTCGACCGAGAACCTGCCCAGCTTCACCGAGATAGCCGCGTTTTTCGGTCTGCAGGTGTGGATGGTGCCTTTCGCTCTGTTCGTGTCTTTGTCCGCTGGCGAGAATGTCTTGCCCAGCATGGGGAGCGAGTACGCCACGGGAGCCGGCAGCAGCTTCATCAGTCCTGGAAAGTTGCCCGAGGGTGGTGGTGCCGGTGGTGAGGCCATGGCTTATCCTTCGTCTTCGTCGCAACAAGGCAGGAGGAAACGCTCGGGCACAAATGCTGGCATGGCGAAGGCTGCTGTCAATGGCGTGCGGGAATGGATAGGCGAGACGGGAGAGCTGATGGGTCTCTGGAAAGGGGAAAAGACCAGGGCCTATCTATAGCAGGTAGCTCGCATGGGTAATTTACATTGCATCTACAATAGCAAAAGAAAACGTTTCTCCTTCTTCACTCTACGCAAGAACTCACAAGGGCGGTGCGAGGTTAATAGTGCACTCATCTTTGTCTTTTGTACTTTCGATATGGAATTTTGAATCTTTTTGCTTGCTAAAGTATACAACTTGCTGTACAGGTGTGCAATGCAAACAATCCGTACGGCGCACCTGCCCCGCGCTCTCCTTCCTCCTCAACATTCGTTACGTTGCTTTCTCTCTCTACTGCTTCTCCATCGACTCGAGGATGGCACGGGTGAACTCGTGGGTGGTCGAGTTGCCGCCCATGTCACGGGTTCTGGTCTTGCCCTCGGCAATGACGTCGTAGACAGCCTTGGAGATTCTGTTGGCGTGGTCGTCGAGCCCGATGTGGCGGAGGAGCATGCTGCCGGAAAGGATGAGAGCGGTAGGGTTGGCCTGGTCCTTGCCCTTGATGTCGAGACCGACGTGTCTGCAGCCGGGCTCGAAGACGGCGACATCGCGACCCATGTTGCATCCGGGAACGATTCCGGGACCACCGACAAGACCGGCACCGATGTTGGACAGGATACCACCGTAAAGGTTGGGCATGACCATGACGTCGAATTGTTGCGGGCGGCTGACACATTGCATGGAGGCGTTGTCGACAATCATGTCGTTGGTCTCGATGGTGGGGTACTCCTCACCGACCTTCTTGATGGTGTTTCTGAAAAGACCATCGGCGAGCTTCATGATGTTGGCCTTGTGGATGCAGGTGACCTTCTTGCGGTTGTTGGCAAGAGCAAAGGAGAAGGCGAACTTGGCGATGCGCTCAGACTTGGCGCGGGTGATGATCTTGAGGGACTCGACGACGCCGTTGACCGACTGGTGCTCGAGGCCAGAGTATTCGCCCTCGGTGTTCTCACGGATGATGCAGAAGTCGACGTTCTTGTGGCGGGTCTCGTAGCCGGGGATGTTCTTGATGAGGACAATCGAGGCGTAGATGTCGAGCTCCTGACGGAGAGCGACGTTGAAAGACTGGTGGCCAGAGCGCTCGACGGGGGTGTGGAGGATACCTAGAAGAAACGAATGCTTTGCTCAGCGAGACAGATACTCGACTCTTGCATCAAGAAGAGATGACCAACCCTTGAGACCGAGCTTGTTGCGCTTGAGGGAAGCAATTGACTCCCTGAAAAGCTCCTCGGAGTGCTTGTTGCCAGTCTCCATACCGGAGACATCGACCTGCTCCCACTCGATGGGCACGTTGTCGGCCTTGAAGATCTCCTTGACTGACTCGGACACTTCCGCACCGACACCATCACCTAAGACTCGATCAGACTGTGCTCGTTTCGTTGGAGAGCTCTGCGCTGCGCAGGGCTGGCGTACCTGGGATGAGGGTGACTGTGTACTTCCCGCCGAACTTGGTGGGCTTGAAGATGTCCTGACCGACGGTCGCCATGGCTGTGGGGTTGATTTTGTCTCAGTACTCTTGCTCTTTCTGTCGGTTTGTATTTTTTTTTCTGAGCATGGAATGCCCGCGAGGGTTTACTGACACCTGGAGGTCATCGAGGGACCGCATCTCGAGGCGGGCTTTGCGCTGCGCAGAAGCGTCTGTTTCGGAGGGAGTGGTTAGTCGACCGCCTTGCCAGACTGAAGATAGGTGGGCATTGGGTACCTGCGCAGTCCTTTGTGGTGCCTTGGAGAACATGGCGGGAGATGGATGAGAGGTTAATGGAGAAGGGAGGGAGAAAGTAGAGGTGAAAGACCAAAGGAGAAAGAGCGGAGAGTGGAGAGGATTGGATGCAAGCAATTGCTGGAAGGTGCAAGTTCAAGTCCGCGGTGAAACAGAAGAAAGTACGGACAGTACCTTCCCTCACCCGTCTTTCCTCGAAGTCTGTTGGCGCAGACCAGCGCGGGCGGACAGGGCAGGCAGGGCGATTCCGGAGGAGTCTTGGCTGTCCTCGTTCTCACATGCGGGAGGAACGGATGGAGCATGCGGCAACAATTCTCGCGCCAAACCTTTATCAGATCGATCTGCCACCCAGCCAGTGCAGCCACCACGCAGCATGCACCATGGCAACACGTACACTGTATAGATATGGACATATTGTATTCTACTACTACGTTCTCTACTCGCATCTGGCTCAGGGAATATTCCCCAACTCTTGCCACCTGCTTCTATGCAGAATTGACATGGTGTATGGCCTCCGTACCTCACCTAAGGTACTTTAGCCTTGGCTTTTTGTCCACTACCCGACACCATCTCACAGATTATTGCCGCTGCTCCCTCCCCCGGCTTCTCCACGTCTACCCATCTGCAGATTACAGATACAGTAATAGGCAACGGACACGACCATAACATGTACTTCTTCCATGTCAGATCCAAACAAGCATGCTGCACAGCTGTCGGTAATGTATAACTTGCATATAACAGTCCACGTTCTTTCCTTTCCAACGATCGTTGTGCTTCTTCGCCTGCCTGCTGCGGTGAGCAACTCCGCCAAGCCCAGACAACGAAGCGTCGTCCCTACGACATGACGCTACCATGTGCCTTTTCTTATTGTACACCACTTTGGGCGGGTTTTTTTTGTTATTGAGCACTGCTTCAGGATAAGAAATGAGCGCCACGCCTCTGGTCATGGTCCTGTGTTTCTTTCATCATGTTCTTTTGACTCGCAATATTCTTCGAACCAATCTGTCATGCTTGATAGTTTCGAGTCTGTTGTGTGCGATGGCTCTTCAGTATGTCTTTGGTCACCATGTCCACCTCAGCTGTCCACCCAATCCTTCCACAAGGTCAGTCCTCCAAGTACATACTTGACGGAGCTTGCACTCGAGTCTTGTTTCACAAGCGGCATTGTGTAGGTACTCATCCCGACTTTGTTCTGCTCTTATGGCATAGCGTAGCGACACATGCTGGAAGTTGTCCTCGCAAAGGCCAGGTTCACAAAGACCACCTCGTGCGCGACTCGATGACCATAGCATCTTATTGATACCCGTTTTGGTTTCTCACCCTGCTTGCTGGTAGGTTATTGACAGACGATCCAATTTTCTTATTCACGGTTCTTTTGTTTATTCAGTCATGACAAGGAGAAAGCCAGAAGTGTTGCGTTCTCTTTATACCACATGCCCTTATTGACACCCATTTTCACACATATGATATTTCCCTCGGGTCTATAAAAAGTGGCCTTGACCATGTAACTTTTCTCTCACTCACCTACAAGTCATTCCTTACGAGATTACACGGGGTTCATATCACAGATTTCTTCGAGATCCATTCGAACGCCTTTATCACCATCATCATCACAAAAACACCCAAGAAACCAAACCTAAAAATCAACCAAAAGACGACAACATGAAGTTCAACGCCGTAGTCTTCGGTACCGCCCTCCTGGCCTCTTCCGTCATGGCCATCCCGGCTGCATCTGCAGAGCCTGGCCTCGTCCGTGCCGGCAAGTTCGGCAACTGGTGTGTTGCACCCGGCCAGATGTGCTACAAGACCAAGCGTGACCTCGACGACGCGAAGACCATCATCGCCGCCGGCTTCGAGGCACCGAACCAGCAAGAGATCGAGAAGCGTGGCCTCGTCCGCGCCGGTCGTTTCGGCAACTGGTGTGTCGCCCCTGGCCAGATGTGTTACAAGAGCAAGCGCGACTACGACGAAGCCATCACCGACATCGCCGCTGGCTACGATGCTCCCCACCCCGACGAGATCGAGAAGCGTTCTGCTTCCCCCGAACCTAAGAAGGGTGGCCTCGTGCGCGCCGGCCGCTTCGGCAACTGGTGTGTCGCCCCAGGCCAAATGTGCTACAAGAGCAAGCGCGACCTCGACGAAGTCACCGACGCCATACTCGCCGGCTTCGAGGCTCCCACCCCAGACGAGATCGAGAAGCGCTCTGCTTCCCCTGAGCCCAAGAAGGGTGGCCTTGTCCGCGCCGGCAAGTTCGGCAACTGGTGCGTCGCTCCCGGCCAAATGTGCTACAAGAGCAAGCGTGACCTCGAAGTCGCCAAGAGCCATGTTGCGGTTGGCGACTACGCCCCTCTTCCCGAGGACTTTGAGTAGAGACTCGGCCCTACTGTTTCCGTCATCGCTTTCGTCTACTTGGACATTTCCCCCCTTTGCATTGCCACCTCCTTTTTGCTATTGAGGTTGGCAGCCACTTGCTCCTTCTACTCGTCAACAGACGAACACCGAGGGTTCTTTCATGAAGGCACCCTTTCCCCTCTGCGTGTACCACAATTTGGGATACACAGCTTCTGATTTGGAAAGTGTCCAAAAATTGGCAGTGGCGAGTCAGGATTCGGCAACGAGCTGGCTAGAAGTGGTTTGGTCTTTTTTTCCCGCATTTTGACTGGACGTGTCTCATGTCCATTTGTTTTTGGTTTTATCATTACCTCCTCAAAGGGGGGTTTCTGCATACATTGCGTGTGTTTTCGTGCAGTGTTTCATTCATATATATCAAATATACATATTGCCAATGGTCTAGGGGCGGCCTCCTGGAACCATGGTACTGTTCCATGCTCTCATAGTCTGTCTGTCCGTGAAGTGTCCTTGATTCCAGTTTTCGATGTAAGAGCAAGCCTTCCGTAACATGGTGGCTCGAGAGGGGACGTATTTGAAATTGGATTTGTTAAATTTCGGAAATAACAAATGCAACACTAATTCTAGTTACTCGAATCAGGGATTCTGTATTCCTGGGATAATTCGCGAACAGCAAAGTAAGCTGCAGATACGAGTATGCAGCAGCGAGACTTTCCACAACGCCATGGCTATGCTATTTCCCGCCGAGAGAGTCGAACTGCCGAGTGAACGACGTTGCTCTCAGATGACAATGCCCTGGAAGACCAAAAGAACCATTCATAAAGTCGTAACACAAGCAGCAGGAAAACCCAGTCCATCTACTTCTCGGGCGCATCAGGCAATCTCTCGATGACATATTTGCCCTTTCCAACACTGATGATCGGCACACCAGGAATCTTACGAATCCTTCTCTTGAGATCCCTATCGTTGGTCGCAACAATATAAACCCGATGCTTCAGGACCCTGTCGACGATACAGTCGTCTGCGTACGTGCCCTTGTGGTCGCACGGCAGCCGCTCCCAGCGCTCGTCGCGGGCGATGCGCAGCGCGATGCGGTACTTCTGACCTAGTTTTTCGAGCTCGGCCATGACGCAGGTGGTGATCATGGGGCGGCAGGTGGCGTACAGGCAGTCCATCATGGCGGGGAGCATTTCGAGTTTGTGGTGGACTGTCAGGGAGAGGAAGTTTGTGTCGACGAGGATGGAATACGGTGGTTGCAGCGCCGTGTTGTGCTGGAAGAACATGGACGAGGGGGCTTGGGGGCTGTAGAGGGTCGGCTGTTAGTTTTCCGATGCTTACTGATGGTGGTGGAGATGGTGATGGAACAAGGTGACATGCATTTCTCGCACGAGCTCGTCGTCCTTCTTTTTCTTCTTGCCTGCTGCGTCGTCGTCGCCTGTGACTTGATTTTTCTTGAGGCGGGCATCGCGCTGGCCTATGACTCGCTTGACTGTGGCGAACTTGCGCGTCTTTTTCTGGACACCCATTCTTGGATTTTCTTTTCTCTGATTATATGGGCAGTTGGGCAGGGAGAGGGAGAGAGTGGCGATGGAGCGCGAAAGGTCAAGTGTTGATCAGATGGTATATCATTTTATGAGATGCCAGTGGAACTTTGACTCTGCGGATTTGTCTCGTGCTTATCGATAAGGTCTGACTCTGATTATCCGTGCAAGCAATCAATTCTTATCCGACATGACACAATACCCTGCAGAGCTTGGCAGTGTTTTCCGTCCTGCGTGAAGACGGTCCAAATTTAGAAATAGTCCACGCTCCTCGGGCAACAGGCATCTCCGCCCGCATCCCGCACCTGCGTGTGCTGCTTTCTTTGGACATTGTATAGAACCAGGTCATTATCGATGAACATTTTCTACAATCAACATCGGATTGACTTGCTGTCTCTCAGACATTCAACAAGTCAGATTGCTTGCGGACTTTGCGAAAGAGTGTACACGTGTGTAGAATTACTTCAAGAAGACCGTTTGTCAACAGACGACGACTGCGCCAAGTCAGGGGACACGAGGCCGAGGGTCCTTCCTATTCTTTGCGCGCGACAACAGGGCAGGACCTCTTGTAATTCCAATTCTCTATTCTTCAACTTATCCAGCGATACGCACAACTTCGTCACGGCGCATGATCCCTCACATTGAGCGGCAGACAAGGCCCACTAGGCACCTCTCTGGCAACATGAAGGCTTCCATCCTTCTCTTGTCCCTCGCCGCTTCTGTGGCGCTTGCCGCAGAAGCCACTCCGACAGTCTCGGTCGAGGCCAGACAACTCTCGGATTTGCCCGATCTCAGCACGGCGACGAGAAAAACATCGAGCGCCGCTGCCTCAAGTACCGGATCCAGCGACTCTGCATCTGCCACCGACTCTGCATCTGCCACCGACTCTGCCTCGAGCAGCGACTCCGATTCTGCCTCGAGTACAGGCTCTGCTACCACAGCATCCGATGCCTCGAAAACCGCCTCAGATGCCTCGTCCACGACGGATGCCAATTCTTCCAAGTCGTCGGCAGCATCCAACTCAGCAACTTCTGTTGCGCATCTGTCCAACCTGCCCACCATCGCCGGTGCTTCCATTCCTACCGTCGTCGTTCCTTTCACCGCAAGCGCGCCCTACATGCAGAAATCCACATACCCCGAAGGAACCGTCTTCATCTGCATCGGCGCCGTTCTGGGCTTCCTGGGTCTGTGTGTGTTGGCATGGCGCGCCATCATCGCCTACACAATCAACAAGTCTGTCAAGCGTGCCGCCCTCGCCTCCATCATGGCCTCAGACGCCAAGACCCCCGCATGGCTGGCCGCTGGAATGTCTATGAAGAAGGGCCCTGGAGGCAAGATGTACAAGCAACCCACCGATGCCTCGGAACTCTCTCTCGAAGCCTTGACTGCCAACGGCAAGAAGGTCGGCTCTCACCGTCTGAGCGCCCTCCCGACGCGCAAGGAGCAGAAGCGCGATCCTTCCGGTCTCTTCTTCTCGCCCACCGCTGCTCCACCAATGTCAGGCCTCAGCGGCGGCGCAAACAACAGAGCATCCACCTACTTGCCCGCGGGCTACTACGCCTCGCCTTCGGCCCACCCCGCAGGCGGCGCATCAACGACCACTCTCGGAGCAGGGCTCAACACCCGTCCTTACTCACGCGTGTCACCACCAGAGTCACCCAACGCCCGTCCTCACAGCTCCTACAACCGCAACTCGGCCGCAAGGGACGAATCAAGGAACAGAGGGTCTTTCGTCGGCAACACGAATGCAAACCGCATGTCGGCGCCCCTGCTCACCCCGACCTACGGCCACGGCGCATCACAGCCGTTGTACAGCCAGCCCAGCACCAGCAGTCTCGCCGTCGGCTTCGGCGCCGGCGAGGAGAGCGACCTTCCGGGCCAAAGGGCTCCGAGCGCCTATTTCGACGAGGTCCTGGACAACCATGGTCATGGTCCGAGGGAGCGCTACTGAGGAGCGCCTTTCTTTGGAATATTCCTGTGGTCGTCTGAGGATTTAATGCATGAGGGGAGAAGAACTGGAGTTATTCATTGCCCATGATGATGGGAAGAGAGAGGGACAGACTGCATTTGCATGTGCCGAAGAGAGGTGTTGTTTTTCGGCACGCTACCTTGCCTTTACTCTTTGCATGTATGTATGTATGTATGTATTTAGCCTTCTTTCCTGCGATGATCTGTACATAGATTTTGAAAAGAACAATCTTGTTCTTTTTCTTACGCTTCTTCCGATCATGTCCTTGTTGCACGTGAATCGTCTCTTATTCCCCCCTGAGTGATACAGGCACTGCACAAGTAAATCCGAGCAAACAGCGAAGAAGTCCATTGCATTGTTCCTTCTTTCCATCTTTCGAACTGTCTATATACATGTACTTTTTGATTTCTCATTCCACCCCCTCCCCATCTCCCTCCCCTTTCCCAAAAGCAAGCAGCAAACCGGAACAAAGGAAGAACTCGTCCCCTAGTTCAACCCCAACCGCACCCTCGCAACCCCTTCCCACCCCTCACGCGCACTCGCCTCAGCGCGCTCCGCGAACGCCCTCAGCCCCTTGTCCAGACTCTCGCTTTCACACAGCACGTCGCCCACAGACCCGTTGTTGCGCAGCGCCTGCACGATATCTTGCGCGTCGATGCATTTCTTGGCTGCGGCTGCGCTGGCGAGCAGGGCTGAGTGGGCGGATTTGATGGTGGATTTCAGAGCGGGGAGGGATTTGGGGGGGAGGGGCAGTTGGTGATGCGTGCTGGTGTTGTTTGTGGGGCTGCGTTTTTTGGTTCCGGTGGAGATGAAGAGGGCGCAAGACCGCAAGAGGTCGACGAGGAGGAAGTGGGACTGGAGGTGCGCTGTTGTGGGCGGTAGACCGGGATGGGGCTTGTAGGCCGTTAGTGACGAGAGAGGGAGGGTGGTCAGGGTGGTTTGGAGGCTCTCGACGCGGGATTGGAGGTTTGCGGCGGCGTCTTTGGGCGCGGTCTCTACCGAGGGGAAAAGAGCTTGGGTTGCGAGGAGGAGTGCATTCCAGGGTGCTATGAGGGCTGATTCCATAGTTGTGAGTTCGGCGGCTCCGGAGGTCGCTTCTGAGTCTGTTATGGGTGTGCTGGGCGCGGTGCAGACGGTGTCGCGGTTGGAGAGCAGAGACCACACGTCTTCGGCTAGGATGGCTGTCTTGAGCCATACGCTGTTCGGGATCTTGCCGCCTGCTTGGAGTCGACGTTCGGGGTAGGAGTCCTTGGTCACGCTGTCGTAGTTGAATGTCTCGGCATAGTCTCTGCTGTCCTTGAGGTCTTTTGTCCAATGATCCAAAACGCGAGGTCGTACCTCGTAGACCCGAGGCTCCTGCACGTCGTCTGTCAGGCGTGAGATACGAGCCTGCTCGAGAATCATCATGCGCCTGGTCAGACTGTGAGCGAGCGTGTTGCGAAGGTCTTGGAGCTCGAAAATGAGATCGCATTTGCCCTGCTCAAACAGCTTCATCTGCGCGTTTGCTAGCTTTTGGTCCGACGATAGGAATACATCGAGGCCTTCGTCGATTATGCGCGTCGGGTCGATGCTCTCTTGACGCTTCTGCTCGAATGCGAATGGGTGACTGATCGACACTCGGCTCAGAAACATGTGAGCCATGGTTTCGTACTGGATTTCGCGCACTCTGAGCGTCTTGTACTGCTGCATGGCGAGCGAGTGCAGACCAATCTCTGACTCTAGATACACCAGCATCACCCTGCCTGGGTGTGCATCTTCCGGTGCAGGTCCACTTTCAAGCAAGTACGCTGCCTGGAAGAGGTAGGTAACATCTTGTTCGGCTTCATATAGTCGGATCAGAGCAGCGGCTGCAAGATATGTAGCGTCGGCGGTGCTCAACTTGTTACGATGACAGACTTCGACCAAACGAATGGCCTTGCAGGCGAAATCGCGAATCTTTTCTGGCTTTCCATCTGCTTTGACACCGACTTCAAGCAAGTAATCGAATTTGAGGGCGTTGATTTCCGCAGTCAGGCATTCTGCGCGTTTCTTGAAGTCAATGTCTGTCTCACCGGCCGGATCGATCTTTGAGAGCTTGAGCGGTGAGTCTGCCATGTGCTTCTGGACTTCGACCTGTGCAGTCAGAGGTAGTCGTGCCACCGTATCCTTGATGTCATCGTAGCAAAATGGGTGGCCTTGCCATGCAGTGAAATACTCCTTGGCAACCTGCACTGTTTGCATATAAGAGGTTCCGTTCACATCGCCATCCTTGGTGCTTTTCTGTGCCAATAACAAGGTCACCCACAGTGTGACAATCATTCGCTGACGCTTTTCTTTCCAAGCTGCTGCGGACTCAGGCTTGTATTCGAGACACTTGCTCAACTCTCCAAGCTTATCGCAAGCGTGCACTAGTCCGCTCCACACTTTCCAATCGTCTTTGACTATGAGATCCTCCTTCTTCGAGTCACCGTTCGTCGAGTCCGGTTGATCGGTGCCTAGTAAAGAGCTACACAAGTCCCGAAGTTCGTCCCATCTGCCCTCTGTAATGCAAATCTCGATCCTTTGTCGAGCGAATTGCCAGTCAGCGAACGCCTGCTTTGACACAGCAGTATCCTTATCCTTGAGAGAGGTGAAACAATCTAGTACTTCACCTGCTTGACCCTGCCTGAGATACAGCTGGGTCAAGAAGCGGAGATCACCTGCGGTGTCGATACTGGTCTGCTTCATGATCCGGAATGCAAGCATGCGGTTCATGTCAGCCACCCTCGAATCAGCCTCTGCTTCTGCCAGCATCTGCTGTACAGCAATATGAGCCAGCTTCCAGCCTCTATTGTTTGGGTCCCCTTTCTTCAATGCTACCAGGGCCTAGTCATTCCGTTAATATTCAAGACCTCTCAATACAATAGGTCTATACTCACTGTGCCGGCGTCCGACCACCTCTGTTCGATAACTGCGGACAAGAACCTCTGGTGACTGATAGACATGGCCGCCTTCTTCCCAGCAAAACCCGTGGCATTGGTCCATAGTTTTGCCGCCCTAGGTCCATTACTCAGCGGTCGTGGATACACGTCTGAAGACACAGACGTGGCAAGCTCATCCAGGTTCTTCAGTAGGTTCAGATCAGTAATAGGAGGGCTTTTCTGGGCAAGCTGATCCAAGATTTTGTTCGCCTCGTCGGGTTGTCCCAGGCCAATGAGGAAACTGGCTTTGAAGTAGAGCAAGCGGGCATCTGAAGGTGATTTTTTCAAGGACTTGTTACATCGGTCCAGACCGATTTTGTATCTCCCTGACTGTAAGAAGTCTAGCAGTTCTATAGATGCCATTTTTGGGGGGTGCAGATGGCGAAACCGGGTGTCCAGTGGACCCAATGAAAATCTATCCCCTGGTATAAAGCCGCCACTAATCCTTGGATATTCCGTACAAGTGGCCGTAATAACAGACTCGTCTTGCTATCGCTAAGAGAAGTGCACCGTTCCACACGTGATGTTCGCGACAGTAGTAGACTATATTGTTGCGCCCGAATAAATATATTGAATTGACGCAGAATGTCGGAGTTGTCCAATCAGATCATGGCAGCGCGTTTGTGAAAGTCGGCTGGCCTGTCGAGCGCGGGCCGAAATCCCGGACAACGCTAGTTCCTACCACCTGCATCCCTCTCAATCTACTATCCTACCAAGAGTATACAACTATGCAAATGGTACTCGGTCGTGCCCTTCGTTGCATCCGTATCGAGCGATCCGAAAGATGGCACAGACGTGATAGCGTATACACAGAAAACATCCGCCTATAATAAGTCAAGATCGAGAATGCAGTAGTTATACCGTAGATGTATAGGCTGAACGGAGCGGACGACCATTGCAGCTTCACGGCAGCTGCCTGGACAAGTATCACTATCTAGAGCATGGACCTGCCCCATCCCGGCCTACTCAGCCACCGAGAGACTTCGTCAATTCCAGACTGGATATCGCTAACCGTAAGACCTGGTGCGTTCGGTGGCCCAGGATTGTTGTGCAAAGGCACCTTCCTCCGGTGATTCTTGCCCACCTCCAAGATTGTTCCTCCAGGCAAATCCTCATCCACGATGCATGCGAGCATTGCCTCTGCAACTTCCTCTGGCGTGGCCCACTCATCTTGAGAATCATCGAACAATTTGCTCTTCTCGGGATGGTCGGTCCACAGAGGAGTTTTGATAATCCCCGGTGCCACTCCGTTCACTCTGATGCCCAACCTTTCCTCTAAAGACGCAAGCGAGTAGACAAACCCACTGATTGCATGCTTGCTCGCGTAGTACAAGGGAGTAGGTAAGCCGGCGTTCTGACCCGCAATGCTGCTAACATGGACGATCCACTTTGGGTGCGTACGGGTGACCTTGGCTCCCCTAGACGGGGACAGAAAGTACGCAATAGCCATCTGCGTTGTGCGGATCGGGTGCGTAATATTGATGTCTAGCAAAGCATAGCGACTCTCGCTTGTCTGATCCCTCGACGCTTCGCTGCCCGGCGGGTGCCAGAAATTGCTCCAGTGAGGCTCGAAGATACCTGCTCCGGGGCAAACGATGTCAACATCGCCGAACTCTTGGTCAGCTACTTCGAACATGGTCTGGAGCTGCTTCCAATCTGCGACATCTGTCTTAACATAGACGGCTCTGGGCTTGTTGCTGGCGATCTCCGAGTATTGCTCAATGAGACTTTGTGCTTCAGGCCGTAAGGATAGGTCTGCTAGCAAGACACTGCAACCACGAGAGAGCAATAGCCGTGCAAAGCAGTAGTTGATACCTGTTCGTCTTGCTTAGTAGGAGTTTACGAAGAGGAACTATGTGGTCAGAGACCTGATCCGGCACCAGTAACCTTGATATGTTAGCTGTGCATTGCATAGATCAGTGTTCAGGAGGAATTACTATAGCAGACTTTCCCTCGACTGGAAATGGTGCCACATCCATGCTAATGGTCAATGTGTGATGAGATTATTGTACAGGACTTGAAAGTAGGGAATAAACTGTAGAAATGTAATTGACAGCAGCGCTCGACAGCGCCTCTAAATACAAGAGAATGGGTAACCACAAGGAAAGAATGGCGAGCATGACATGTCACATATCTCGCATGAATGCTACACCGATAGCATACTGTACTCGGATAGTCGACTGTATAGAAGCGGGGAAACACAAGAGGCTCCATTATTCCCAAAATGACAAGTCTGCCGAAGAGGGCAAGCTGTGTACGTACACATCCTTGGGGACGCACCACAGATCGAGGTTGCTTACTGCTTGCTTGAGTGGGTAAGGATCAGGCGCTCGGTAGATTTTATCTGCAGGCCAGTATAGTCCATTCTACACGTAGTCGCAATGACATGAGCAAATGTCCAGCACGAAGTATTGATCACGAGTGCTATGCGTTCTTTTGCAATAGCTGGGGATTGGGTATGCGTCTGATACGCTTCCTTGCTACCCACTAATGCGTACTTGACTGAAGTGAGAGAGTAGAGGGTATATTCGGGATCAGCCAGCAGCTTCTCTCTTTGAAACGAGAAGCGCACGAACCTGATCACCACGAAGAGCCAGATATCTGACTCTGCAAGGATGCATTCACAGGCTAAGTGACCCAGTTGCGCAATACACAGTTCTGCAAGTGGTGATCGCAAGCGAGCCGGACTGCGCGGAGTCTGATATTGCATCCTCCAGATGTCCACATTTTCTGCTGTTGGTACAGCAATGCCGTTGATTGGAAAGTCAAGTGGAGGTGGCATGCCTCCTGCCATTCTGCCACCAAGGATGACTCATGAGAACCAGCCTCCCTTGGCTCGCTTCTCAGCTTTCATTTGTGCCATCTTCGAAATGAGTCAGTTGAAATTATCAAAAGTCCAAGTGAGGGTGAATTTATTTACCCATTGCTTCTTGCATTCTTTGTATGCGCTGCATGATATCATTTAGGTATAGCCCCGGCAGTTTCGAGATAGAAGTAGGATACTGACTCAAAGTAATCTGTACACATATCTCTCGCACCTCCATTCCTTCGTAGGCACTTCAAACTTCTATCGGCAGCCTCCTGACAAGGGTCGAAGTATTCACTATATTGCTTGCTGATAGATCGTCAAACCGATGACCTTTACGGGGGTGATGAGAACGTTATCGGATGTCGACGGACCTGTTGAATTTGGCGGCGGACTTCTCCCATGCCTTTGTTCCTTCATCTGATGGTGCAGGCATGATCTCGGACAGATAATCTATCAACTACCCTCAAGAAATGTCGGTATAAAATATGATGGAGTGTCAATACTTACTGGCGCCACCTCGCTATCGTCCACAAAGTTGGCACCGGGCCGTGCACAAATTCGGTCGGAGTTTATCCGATTGGCTATAGACACTACCTTACCTTACCTTACCTTATACTACAGTATATCTTAGGCTTATAAAGAATAAGCAAGACATTGATCCTTACAACATAGTTGCTCGGTTTTATCAAGTTCAGCACATCTCCAGTGCGAATGGTCAGCATGGCGGTGAGAAGCTGAAGATATACTCCAAGGGAAGCTGCGCTGTCCGCTGCTGGACTATGATAGTCTGCATGCACATGTTGCGGTTCACAGATAAGCTTACGGTTGAAGGCGGTTAACATCGCAATTATGTTTGCCTTATCAGTCAATGTTTCCTATCTAGTGCCGGAGTATCAACTGTAAGGTCCATGGAGAGCGTGTTTGCATCAGAGATAACAATGAGTGATGTCGTCCTCTTGGTATGGACCAAGTGGTCAAGTCAGACAGCTATAAGCACTGTGCCCTTATGCCAGAAAATGTAAACCTTGCCTCGTGTCGATGTACAAGACACGACATGAGGTAGGCTGGCTTCTGGAATATCTTATTGCTATCTGCCCTATTGATCAACATATGTGAATGTGTTGGAAAGCGAAGAAGTTGTGGGGGCTATACTCCGCGATCTGCAGGGTTTCGGAAAGCTGGGGGATTATCTGACGCTATGCCCAATATGGAGATAAAGTCCATTCACTTTTCACCTACGAAGGTGTCTGTACCTTATTCTTGAACAATTCGCCGTGGAACGTGTCAGTACTCATCCAGTATAAGGCGAATTGAGTCAATTCAATGCAAAAGCTCTACAATGATGCTCGTTCTGCATTTCCTTGACAACAATTAACCTGCTTGCTTCACAGAGGCATGCAAAAGGTCTGGTTAACATGTCGTCGCACTCATCATCATGATGCATCTGAAGGTCGCAAACGATCCGTCTAATCCCGAAGTAGACATAAAATCCATAGCCCCATGGTGAGTTGATAACAGATCTGAAAGTCCCCACTTGTCGTTAGATAGTTTATTCTTTTCTCGTCAAACGAGCCAATCACGAAAGTACAAGGTGGCTATTCAAGATAAGGTGTCGCCTACGTGGTAATGCATTCGTACGCTTCCTCAAAGTTGGTCAATTCCAGAAGCGCCGAACAGGTAGAGCTGGCCGATTGACTCGCAAATCGTCGCAAATGATGCTGCCAAGTGAGCAACCGGAAATCAGACGGTGGTGATCCAGGGACTGGGTACTCCAGACAAGGGTGGCACAGTCTCTCGTATCTGACCTCCCAGATTGGTGACAACTCACTTGCCTGCTGGTGCTGGTGCTGAAGGTCCATTGATAAATAAGAAGACATTCCTCACACAAAACACACTTCTCTTGAATCCAATTTCACTGGTCTTCATCTCCATCGTGTTCATCATTGTAGTCTTAATCTTCCAATTCATTCAATCATATCCAGAAGATCTTCGTCATGGCATCAGCAGACGTCCTTGCACAGCCTGGGATGCCCAAGGCAACATTCGAGCCTATCGTTCAGGCAACGTCAGCAAAGCGGAAAGCGGTCGATGCAGATTTCGACCCGAAGACACATATCCAATTCAAGCCTCCTCCAGAGATCATCAAGATGACAGATCTTGGATTTAGTGAGGATACAGGTGTATCTCCAGTAGCTGTTTCCCAGCCGTTTCAGTTGTTTTCTCAAGAAGCCGTTCATCAGATGCGAGATGAAGTCATGAACCCGCAAGTGATGAAAGAATGTCGCTTCCAGAGCAACATTGCAGCGTGTCAGATCCGAGGACATGCTCCCAAGTAAGCACGCAGAAGCCAGTGGTGATTGACGGTCGTATATTGACATGCGATAGGTATGCACCGTTCACCTATGATGCATGGACGCATCCAGAGACGCTCTCAATCATCTCAAAGGTTGCTGGAGTCGATCTTGTGCCGGTGATGAACTACGAGATTGGCCATATCAACTTCTCAGTCAAGTCCGAGAAGGAGACGCAAGAGGAAGTGGCAGCAATCAACCGCGAGAAAGAAGGCTACGAGAATGACGAGGGCATTGCCGGATGTCCTTGGGAGGATGAATCCCCAGTGGTTGGGTGGCACACTGACAGTTATCCCTTCGTCTGTGTCCTCATGCTTAGTGATTGCACAAACATGGTGGGAGGCGAGACCGCGCTGCGAAGTCCGAAAGGCGACGTGTTGAAAGTCCGAGGACCGGAGATGGTACGTGTCGTGATCCCGAACAAGGGACCAGTAGGAGAAGCGAACTAACAAGCCATAGGGTTGCGCCGTCATCCTGCAGGGCAGATATATCACTCACCAGGCTCTCCGTGCTCTCGGTGCTCAAGAACGTATCACCAGCGTCACGTCTTTTCGCCCTCGCTCGCCTTACGTCAAGGACGATACTGTCTTGACAACAGTTAGACCTGTTTCCGATCTGCCGCAATTATACTATTCGTTCGGCGAGTACCGCCTCGCAATGTTGGAAGAGCGTCTGCGCGCCCAGCTGAAGGTGATGAGGGAAGACAATGCGGCGGGCAAGAAGCTCGACACAAAATCCTTCAAGAAGTTCCTGGCCGAGCAGCAACATCACCTAGAGCGTACTAACGAAGAAATTGTTGCGTACGAGGACGTCCAAGTCGGATACGTTGACGAGATGCAAATTCCAAATGCATCAGAGATAGACAAGGAGACCCAAAGAGCGGCCAAGAAAGCGAGAGCAGAGTAGCTCGAGATATGGGGTTCATTCTTTGGTAAAGAACTGAGTGGTGAGGAATAGCGGCAGTCCCGCGTTCGAGCAACTCCGCTCTGCTTCTGTCCGTTTCCTGAGCCTTTGAGACGACATTATGACGACATTATGACCTTTTGGATATCGCGGAAAACGCGATAGGCATGCCTTATATGCTGGTCCGATATGATGGCCCGTATGAGGTGTGTGCGAATAGGTAGCCAGCTCGGGATCAGCTGCTCCATATAGAATATGAATAGAATTATTATCAAGTATAAACCGTCCGGATCAATGGTTCAATGGTATTATCACATCATATGTCGCGTAAGGCTAGTAGTCCTGATAGAGCGGTGTATAAGTTGCTGCGTGGGGTATGATCCTTGTAAGAACGATGTCTGGGGCCTAGGGTGTATCAGGTTGGGTTCAGCTATTCACTGGCGAGGAGTGCGGACATGATGAGCCACCGAGTCTGCACAAGACCGTGGAAGTAGCAAGCATCTGAAGAGGTAGGTCGAGGTCTGCTGAGACAGTACAAGCATCTGGAAGAATAGAGATCGCAACAAGCCATGTGTCTTGGCATTGCGTGCTCATGAGGTAGGTGACTGTGTCAGGGACGAGGATGGAAGGTCGGATCTCTGGTAGTGGAGTACAGTACAAGTAACTCATGAGGGGTCCAAGAGCGCGGGCATCAAATCAATCTACAAGTAAGGTACGGAGACAGTAATTACCACCTTGAGTTACCTTAGTTAGCAGGCGCGAATGAACGGGCCACAGCCGGTGGCTTTTCCCCACAAGTCGCGAGTTCTCACTGAAGATTCATGAGCGCCTAGGTTTATCATCATCATCCATTGTTAATCTCCGTAAAAGACTGTGTGTACATTATCTGCTTTTCGATATAATCAAAGTAGCATAAGCCGAAAGTACAGTCGCATACAGTCTAGGTCTTGAGTACTTCTGCGACTGTGAACATTACGAGATATACTGCCTCACCACTAAAATCTGCGTCGATAATTGGAGCTGGATTATTTTCTTGCTTGTCTAGGAAGGAACCCTTTGCTGTGGAGGCACCTTCAGACCGTCCCTTTGTTCCACATCAAACCTTTGGGACAACCCCTGCAACTGGTCTCGTCAAGAAAGACACTGGCAGGGACACATCGACGAAGTAATCACATGATCGTATAACCCGTACCACACACATCACATCCCCATCTCGGAAAGAAAGAACAGACCAAGGAGCAGATACTTGGTTGCGCCTATCGACATACCTCTCTGTTGTGCCGCTACACCACTAAATCCCGAACATCCACGCGTCGCCACACTATTCGTAGATCAACCCTACCACTGCCGGCTTCACCTCACCCCACTGTATTAAGACCCATCGCTGCCACTATATGCCAGCCAGGAAGAGGTCGCACGAGGACGCCGAAGAAGGTGCGCGGAAGAAGGCCAAGCGCACCAATACCTTCGGACCGGACACCAGCTTCAGCGAAAGTGAATACCCTAGCGAAGCAGACTCTAGGGACGACTATCCACTTGCCGATAGTACTTACCCCTCCGGCCTACGAGGTGCCTCTGTCGATATGCCTGCTGCCACTGCTGGTCGAGATAACAACAGTGAGGCGCACAAGGTCAGTGCATCCGGTCTCCTCTATATTTTCATGTTACTAACTGATCATGCATGTACAGACTCTTCAACTCCTCCACGCAGATCTTGAGAACCTCAGAAGCCTCGTCACTTGCAAGATCTGCGAAAGACTATTATATGAACCATATGTGCTGTCTTGCGGGCACACGTATTGCTACTCATGTCTATGTACCTGGTTCCAAGGCAAGCACAAAAAGACGTGTCCCAACTGCAGAGATGTCATCCGTCAGGTGCCTGCCCCGTCATATGTCATCAAGGAGATGACTTCTGTTTTCATCGCCCGAGCCGAGCTCTTACCTGACGGTGAGACTCTCGACCAACATGCAGATTGGCAAAAAGAAGAAGGGGAGATTGTCCAGAATGACAAGAACAACGATGATCCACACAGGGGCGGCCTTTTCCGGGGTTGCTTCAGCAAAATCAGCCACAGTGCTGGACCCATCATTGACACCGAAGACGGCGTTGAGAGATGTCCAGGCTGCGGCTGGGAGATCGAGGATGGCGAGTGTCCGCGATGCGGCTACCATTTCGATGGCGATTTCCACATCGGGAGTGCAGACGAGATCAGCGACGATGTCTCGGACGAGCTCGATGAGGATGACATTGACCACGATGATTTCGATGCCGATGTTGATGCTGCTGCTGAGTTCGAGGCAAACGCCGCAGCCTATAACGCTGGTCTGCAACATGGGGCTCCCAATTTTGGCAGACTCCAACAGTTCCGGCAACGCTTTGGTCGACCGTTCAGAGAGGAATGGAGGTTTGAGGTCGAGGATGATGACGAGGAAGAGGAAGAAGATGAAGAAGAAGAAGAAGCAGAGGACAGTGAAGATGACGACAACTCCCTGGCTGATTTCATTGATGATATGGATCATCGGTCTGGTGAGGTAGAACAGGACTCCGGGTCTGTGCACGTCCTCAGCTCTGACGACGAGCAACCCAGCAGCAGGCCGATGTCACGCTTCCCGAATCGCCCTCTCCGGCGCCCAGGCCCATCGTGGACTTCCAGACGGCGTGTGGTGGACGAATCGGATGAGGAAGAAGATGATATCACTGATCTCAATACTCTTCCTGATCCCGAAGACGCTCAAGGTCATAATGAGGACAACGGAGCCTACCGCATTCGGTGGCAAGTACCTTCTCTCGGGCCCCGGTCTTCACCTGAAGAATCCGAGGACGACGACGACGACAACATAGAAGTACTTTCCCACCCACGACCCAACAGACATAACCGACCTATCACAATAGTGGATAGCGACGATGAAGAATTAGATGACACTGAAGACGAAGACCACAATCACGACGCAAGCTCACGTTCGACGAGGGTTGACGAAAGTCAAGCAGACGATTCAAGTATGCGGAATTTCAGCGATGACGCTGTGGAGGGCGGTGAAGACGAGGAAGTTGGAGAGCACTACAGTTTCTCGCCTATGCAACCTGATATGGATGGGACAATTTTCAATGATGGCTATGACGATGACGACGACGTGAACGAAGCAGACGACGATGGACAATGGAGCTCAGCCTGAGCGTCCCTTTTCGTTGCGACTACCACTCGATACATTTTTTCATAGATTGATCTACAGGTCGGAGCAACATCCTGCGAGTGCAAAATCCGTCCTCGCCTTGCTCAAATCGTACAGTTGACTCTGTCCTCGATTTCTGCTCCCCGGTGCGCTGAAGCAGTTCGACATGCGTCCTATCCCTCAGTATGTGTTCTGCTCGTGTCCTGCGAGGCAGTACTGTATGTCATCAGAAACTTAATGTTATGCAAGCACAGTACGAAGGAGCTGGTTCTCAGTCGTTCATCATTCATCGGGCGGTCATCGACCAATCATCAAGGTAGGGAGTCATTGACCATCTTCAAGTATGGGGTAAAACAAAATAAATCTCCACAGCTCCAACCTTAAGGGCCCGTCTCTCCAACTCTTACCCCAGGTTCGTCACGCTGAACCTCGGCTGATAAACAACTGTGACTACATCATCTTGTGCTTGATGTACAGTATAACACTGTCGGTAGAATAACCACACATGTGCTTCAGTGATTCTTAAAAAGCGAACATTGTATACTTCTTGTCACGAAATATCATTATCTCGTAGACACCGAGGCGAGATGGCAGTACCTAAGTTGACAGTATATCTCGACATCGTCAGTCCATTTGCGTACCTGGCGTTTTACATGACAAAAGTGAGTGACGTCGGCGCGCGTGTCTAAAGCATTAATAGCCAGCATACAAGCACATGATGTAGAGAAAGCAGAGTCGAGACATGAGAGCCATAAGGAACACGTCGGGTACCCTTGCGACGAAAGAGTGGATCCAGAGAACTGACCATATATCTTCTACGCAAACAGAATGCCAGGATATTCAAAGACTGCGACGTCAGCTACGTGCCTATCTTCCTCGGCGGAGTGATGAAAGCATGTAACAATATCCCTCCTATCGAAATAAAGAGTCAGTACAATTCCAGCCTTTTCTCCATCGTTGGACCTCCCTCACAAGCACAACCTCCGCGCACAAAGCATCGAGTTTCCTCGCGTATCTAGTGAAACTTGCTGTCCAGGCTTGATCAGTAGACTAGAACTGACGCATGTGCGAAACAGACAAGGGCAAATGGATCGGACTGGACAGACTCCGCTGGTCACGCTATTGCAACATTCCGATGCGAGAACAGATGCCGGATGGGTTTCCACCCTTGACTTTACAGGTACGTCACACCCTTCTCCTCCATGTCTCTACCAAAGCTGCTCGCCACTACCATGCTTGTCCAACAGCACTATGCCCCATCTTCTGACAGTCATGTCCAGATCATGCGCGTCCTCTGCGCCGTCCAGATAGCCCACCCTCAGAAACTGACCGAGGCGTTCGACAAATTGTACGAAGGCATGTGGGTGCACGGAAACGCAGTCCACAAGCCCGAGGTCTTCTCGGGCGTGCTCGCCGAGGTCTTGGGCTCCGTGGAGAGTAAGGCTGTTATTGCAAAGGTAAACTCACCCATCAGAGATCGATCGTCCCTCTACCTTTGGCGGAGACTCGTATCTCATCTGGATGGGCGATCGGGTTGACAATGTGCTAATATGTGAGGTTTCGATGCACAGGCGGGAGAAAAAGAAGTCAAAGACCTCCTCCTCCGTAAAACCGATGCCTGTCTCGCCGAAGGCGCATTCGGACTACCGTGGTTCTCCGGTAAGTGATTTATCTTTCCCTCAGTCCATTGCTCTGTCCCCTCACTCTCTACATTTAGACATATACTGACCCAGACTTTCACAGCTACTAATGCACAGGGTCAAAAAGAGTGTTTCTGGGGCTTCGATCACCTCGGTCAGGTCATTGAGCATCTGGGTCTTGATCGGTCCAAGGCGCCTGAGTTCAAGGCTATGTTGTGAGAAGATTACTCCTTGGCGAGCGACACCGGTCATGACTTTCCGGTGGGATTTCTGTGGTGTGTATAGTTGGTGCTTTTCCTTTCTTACCTTGTTGGATGATACACACGTGATTTGTATAGTAGACATAGTGCTTGCTCGCTTATATACTCTATGCTACTCTTATCGTCACGCATATGTGCACGTGTCATGGGATGGGCGCGTGAGACAGATACAGATATATGTTGTTATGATGTGGAGCTGATTCGCTACTATTAGCTGCCGAAATGGTAAGCATTTTCTGGGAAAAGAAAAGAAAAAAGGCGAAGAAGGGACAAGAGCTCACCACTCATTCGACTCGGTCTCAATTCTCCTCCTTCATCTTGCTCTGACGCGCTTCTTGCTCCCTCTCCATTTGCTCACGTCTCCTGACGGCCTCTTCACCGATGCCCTTGACGCCCTTGACGCGCTGGCGCTCTTCGTACAGCGCACGGCTCTTGAGGATGCGGTCGACAATCTCCGTGGCGTTGACGTGCGAAAAGGGATGTTCCGAGACTTCGCGTAGCAGACCCATGGACTTGGCGTCGGTGTAGGGGTCGTGAGTCCCCGGTACGAAGGAAATGGTCGGTCCGTGGTAGACTGCGTCGATTTTGTAGGGGAGAGTGGAGAGGAAGTGTTCGCTTGGGGTGAAGGGTGCGGAAAACACAAGGGCGGAGGTGTATTTGCATTGCAGCACGCACAGGCCCCGCTCGAAGATGTTCATGATGGGGTAGTTGACGCCTTTCCAGTAGTTTATCGTCTCGTCGTCGTGGACGCCTGCCACGAGATAGACGGGACTGTACGGCTTGTCCCAGCCTCTTTGTGCAGCTTCGGCTTCCTCTCCTTGGATGACATGCTTGAGGAATTCGATGTGCCCTGATGAGAAGAGATCGAAGCCACCATCGACGTAAACGACGCGCTGGCCGGGCTTAGGGTGCTGCCCTTGTACCATCTTGGCAAAGGAGCCTTCTTCACCAGATGCGTGCCACGTCCACACATCCACCCACGGTTGCTTGCCTGAGGCATCACTGGCATACTCGGTGATACGCTCCTTCATCTCCGAACCCTCCTTCTGCCTATCTGCTGCACTTCCGGGTCCTTCTCGACCGTCAAGCACAGCATCCAAGTCCTTGATGAAGTGTGTCTTGGTACATAGAAGCATACGACCAACAAGGTCGGTGGTGGAGATGCCAGGCGTACGCTTGACAACTTTGAAACGACCAGCCTCCTTGACGAAGCGATAGCAGTCGTACCCGTCGGCGTCCGAGGTGATGTCGTCTCCATGCACGACATACTTGGCACCGTAATGTGAGATCCAAGAAAGCTGTGTCACGTACGGAGCATGGGGGATGGGCTTAGTGGCCCATCGACAAGCATCTACTGCTGCGCAGCTATTGTGGTCGTTCAGAGATTGGAAGGGAAGATGAAAGTGGGAGTGAGGAGGGAGGAAGATACACAGAGAAAGAAGTCTTACCGTTCCTGGAGTGTCATGACTGTCGGTCCTTTGTTGGCCATGATGGCCTCGTCTGAGTGCACTCCGACTAATAATTCATCGCCTAGACGGCGGGCTTGTAGCATGGCACCGGCATGGCCGTGGTGTGCAAAGTCGAAGCAACCATCGACCCAGATACATTCCTCACGGACAGGCACATCTTCCTGAGGGTCCACAGGCCAGTTGCCCGGGGTGGGTACCTCCTATTCCAGGGTTGGTGAGTGACGGGTATGTCGGAGATGAACATGTATTATACTAACATCGGTAGCCATGTGGCAAAATGTTATAGAAAGTGGAGGGGACGGACTTGGCTTGTTGGTCGAAGTCACAACGTGGGTTGGATTGAACGCGCAAAGTTAAGCGCTTGAGTAATCCTTGGACAGCGGACAAGTAACAAGAAGATGGCGCTCTTTAGTGATCAGACCTCAGACTAAGCAACAGCCAGTAATTAGAAAGCCAATAGATGGCGAAGGTTTATGTGGTGCAAGATAATGTCGTACTGTATTAGCATAAGGTAAGGCACAGGATGTTCCTTGGTGGGGTGAAGATGGCGGGGCACTGTCGCCGCTTGCACTCGGTCTTTCCAACTACACGAAGTCTCACCAACCATTAGCTCGACGCCTCGCTCGCCGCCTCGCTCGCTTTGGAGAAGCCCCTTATCGATTGCTCCTGTGTCGGTACCTGACCACACGGAAATGCCTTATGCTGTAAGGCAGCCCGACTATCCTGGGATTGGTAGATCGGTGATGCTAGCATGTCTTTCACCGCAACCTCCGACCGGCCCGCTTCTTTTGCAATCTCTTGGTGCGGTGTCCTGCCGATTCCCATCCGGAGTGAGCATGTATTTAAGGTTTACGCACATCGCACATTGCTCTTGGATGCATCGCAGCAAGGGTCTTCCAGGGGTGCGAGTGCAGGTCTGTCAGGGCTTAGGAAGCTCAGGCTAAGTTACGGCAGCCTTTTCAATTCGTCTATCTCTGTACCCATTGCAAAAAGGCACAGTAGCACCCGCAGCTTTGGAGGAAGGACCGGGATGCCGAGACTCTCCGCCGACCTTCTACCAAAATAAGGTACTGTCCTGACTGTACCTCGAGGTATGCATGCCTTGGTCCTGAACCTTACTGTACCCCCTCTCCCCTACTTGTGCCTTAGCGAGCCATGCCCGACCCACCCGCCTCGACTTCGGTCTTTGGCAGGAGGCCGTCGTTGTTTAGTGGCAAGAAACGCAAGGAGAGCAAAGACATCAGTGCCAGGGAGACCAGAGAAGCCAAGGACGGCAAGGACGGTACAGGTAGAGGAGAAAGTGCAGGTGCAGGTACAGTTATATGGGAAAATCCAGAGACGGTTACCGTCACTCCACCTTCGGCGTCAGAGGACAGAGACGGGGAATTATCACCACGGGAAGAACAATATCCGGCACAGTATCGCGACCGACAGTCATCCGTTGTTTCGATCCCCACATCCGTCAGCGAGGGCAATCTGCATCGCTCTGTCTCACTCATCTCACACGATTCTCGCACCAGTCTGAGCTTGCACAAGTCACGCGCGCCGTCTGTCGCCAACATCGCATCCTCGTCTGCTCACCCGGCCCATTCCCCCGTTCGTCTGCACCGCGTCAGTCGATCCATCAGCGCAAACGCCGTCGGCACCATCCACAACAAGTTCGGTTCCTTTTCTGCCGGCGCCGGTCCTCACCCTCTCGACAGCATCACTCAGAGTCCGCACAGCCGCTCCCGCGACACGCTGAACCTGACCTCGTCAGACCAAGCGCACAAGAGTCCCTTCTCCATGCTCGCCACGCCCTTCGGTCATGGCGTCAAGAGACAGGACACCGGCATGACCTATGCCTCCAAGCCGAGCATCTCGAGCGACAGCGGCAATCCAATGGCCATGACTGTGCCTGGGGGGCCCTCTAATCCCACAAGCATTTACAACAGCATCAACGAGATCTCCAACAAGCGCATAGCAACCCTCGACTATCTGCGCAAACTACACGAAGGTCAGATATACTATCTCAACACCATGCACTACACCCCTACGAACCTGAGTCACATGCCGTCTCTACTGCCCACCAAGATCAGTCGTCGCGCCACGGGCTACTATCTACTCGGCACTTCGATCCCTCCTGTGCTCGACATCGCGAGCGGCAGTCCAGTCGAATATCTAGCTGCTCTGCTCGCCGTCTTGACCGAATTCGACACCTTCCAGAATCTGGAGAACGGCAGCAGTGGCACCAGAGGTCGCATGGGTCAAATGTTCAAGAGTGGAATGCGCATGCGCACGGGAAGGCGATCGTCGGCGACTTCAGACAGCATCCATCTACCGGACGCCGATCACAATGCCAGCACTGCGGCACTGGACACGATGCCCATGCCTCCTTCAGCATCCTATGGCTATCACCACCACCCCGAGTTCGCCTACCTCCGCACACCTTCGTTGCCCTTCGAGCCAGACTTTGCCGTGTCTTTTGCGTCCTTGACGGATATACTCATCGATACTTACGACAACCTCATGCAACTCATTCCCGGGCCCGAAGCGTGTACGCCGGCACTCAACGAAGTCTTCACCAAAGCGGACAAGATGGTGAGAAAGATTCTCGTGCAGAATGTGGTGCAGGAGTTTGGCGACACCACGCGGAAAGAGGTCAAGAGCGAGGTGGCAGGCTTGGGCAAGGTCGTCCTGAGCGGGCTCATGTGAACGGGGTCTGATCGGGTTGGTCTGGATCTCGTGGACTTTGCGACGACATGTCTATTTCTTATTTTATCTTTTTTTTCAAGCGAGGAGTTCGAGGCGCTATATATCTGGGTTTGTTGCCGGGAAGACATGGTATGGAGCGGAGCTGGACTGTTTGTCGGTTGGATACCCCTGGGTCATGGAATGAATCGGCTTGTGTATATGCACAACCTAGCGATGAGTATCACCACCACCATCGTATTCGATATTGGAAACACTTGATTCGAACCAATTAATGTTCTTCTTTTCTTCGCCAATCGCACCATTTCGAGAGCCTAAACACACGATGCTCGATCTGGTTCCTGCCATGTTTTGTGTATTTGCGAGGACGGATACTGCGGTACCTACCTTGATGATTATGCTGACGAGGCAGCGGAGGCGGCACGATCCTCCGATAGTACTGTATCTACAGTAAGGTAAGCGTGGGGAGCATCAAGCCACGCCCGCTACGACACGGTGCTGCAAGGTACAGTACCTTACCTACTACTATTTAATTATACAAGTAACTACGACATATACCCAGCAAAGGCAGAGTGTATGCCATCGTTGCAACAGACATTCGTGTCTCTTCCTAGTCGTTCGTCGTCCATCTATCCTGACCTGGCCAGCGCCTGCCCAGGTCAGCGCACCTCGAATTGGACACGATGATTCCCTGGTCGACGTATGTTGCACTTTCTCAGATCGAAAAGAAAAAGACACACTCGGAGCTGACAACATATGGCTACAGCGTACAATCATTGGTCATCTTCTTCGGGCCCATCCTGCTCCCCAAAGTGCTCGCCTTCTATCGATCCATCCGAGCACCCTCGACCCAACCCCCGACTCCCCTTCCCTCATCCACCTCCCGCGCTCTCAACATCCTCTTCGCCTGCGCATTCTTCGCCCTCGTCTCGACCCTCCCCTTCTTCTCCCCACCCAACATCTTCACCCAGACCTCTTCTCGCCTCCAGACCCCAACCAACGTCCTCTTCACCCGTCTCGCAGCCCTGCACTCCCTCACCCCATCCGAAGAATCCCTACGCGCCGTCTTCGAGCGCGGCGGCCTCGAAGCCCGACTCCTCTACTTCCGCTTCGGCCCCGACGTGCTCGCCTCGTCAGCACACATCATCGCGGATCCGCGCGCAGGAGACGCCGGCATCGCCTACCTGGTCTTCGCCCTGCCCTCGCTCCTCGCCCCGCACCTCTTCCACCTCGCCATCCTCGGCGTCGTGACAAGCGCCGTCTTCGCCGGCCGCGACGCAGCCCGCTGGCGTACCGCAGCGCTGATCTCCGGCGTCGCGCTCGCGCTCGCTGACGTGGCTGCAACGGCGACGTATGACCACGGCGTCAACGCGCGCGCCACGCGGCCCGGCGACGTCGATGCGTTCTTCTGGAAACGGAGACTCGTGGCCAGACTCGCTGTTTGCGCCACTGATGGTCTGCTCGGCTGGATGGTGTACTTGACGGCGACGAAACGCGCGTTTGTCGAGCCGCTCGCTGCTGCGGAGAGGGTGGAGGCTGCGACGAGGTCGTTAGAGGGGGTTCTGGCCAGGCTCAGAGGGCTCGGCGCGGTGAGGAATGTGGTGTTTAGGGATACGATGCTCAGGGGCAAACTAGAGCGGTACTGGGTGCAGGAGCAGGAGGTCATGAGAGCCGTGTTTGAGGATAGGGAGGTCGTTGCTGCTCTTAACGATACGCTGAACGGTGCGGATATGGGCAGGATCGAGGGCGATGCTGATACCTATGTCGAGAATATACTGGGGAATGTCAGGGTCGTGCAGGCGCCTGGATAGGGGAGGGAGGGCGAGATGGAGAACTTGACATTTTTATTTTCATGCATTAAATCTTGCTTTCACTGGTCACATCTCAAAGGCGAGAAATCTCCCATGATGAAAAGGAGCTCATGGCTGATAGGTAGACTTTTTTGGTATATTTCTCGGCCAGGGGGGAAAAGGAGGCATGCACTTTTCAACACCCCCAACAACAATGTATGCGACACGTGTAAATATGTAGATGGTCTAAGTAAGCTTCTGCTTGATGAAGAAAGATCTCAGATGCGAGAGCTGCCACGCGCAAGTGACGACGAGCACGGCAAGCTGGATAAGAGTCCAGCGCACGACACGGGCGTTTGTCGACTCGGACTGATCTCTGAACTCGGCCTCGCGTTCCTGATGCACAAACCAAACGTTAGCGATTGCCACACCTCCGTAGACGAGAAACGAGAAAAGAAAAAGAAAAGACATACCCTCTGAAAGACCTGCTCCCTCCTGATATCCTGCAATCTCGCATTCAAATCCTTGACCTTGCTAACAATATCCTGGATCTGGCCCTTGTCGGCACTCTCGATAGCGCTCGTCTCACCGATGGCCATATCAAGCTCGAACCGAATATTGCCCACCGCATGCCCAGAGGGCAACCAGCCCTGAGTGGCAGGCACATTGGTGGGCGTGAAGCAGATCCTGTGATCGCCCGAGTCGGCGGCGCTGAAGGTGAAGCGACCCTTGGCGGCGCCCCGCTGCGACACGATGCGGTGGTCGTTGTCGAAGATCTCGTCCACGCTGATGTAGATGCCCATGTCCACGACGGGCTCGTACGTGCGGCTGCCTTCCTGCCATTGCTTGGCTTCGTAGTGGCCTTTTGTTGTTTTCGTCAGTCTGAACAAAGGACGCTGAGATGGGAGTGAGAGGAAAAAGGAAACGCACCGACGACAAGAGTGTCCTTGGGCAGCTCCTCGAAGAAGCATTTCTGGGTAGGCCCGTCAATGTAGAAGTACAGCGCGTTGGCAGGCAGCAGCAGAGTTGCGAGTGCGAAGACGGAGAAGATGACAGAATACATGATCGGCGAGGGTTTTGGTTTCTTGTCGTGATCAATTCGTGTCGGTCGTGAAAGCAGAGAGGGACAGGGTGTCGCCTGTTGGGATATCTGCAGCAGCCGTGGTCCTCCCTGTGTATACGGTCCAGGTGTGCGCGAAACAGTATGAGGAATGTCTCCGTGCAGCAGCAGTCAAGGTCAAGGTCCCGTAAAGGTGGAAGGTACACAACACCGGAGCCAGAATGCCAAGACTGCGGGGGGCTGCATCTCTCTACTCCTTTGTTCCTATTATTATTATTATTATTATTTATTCTCACTGCTGCTACTTGTACAGATGGAGGTTCACTGCGGAGCGGAGAATCGGCCTCCGATGATTATCCGCGCTTTCCTCCATACGCTCCATCCATCTTTCCATCTCTCCACTGTGTCGCATCTTGACTTGCATTCCAACCCCTTGACGCCTTTGATTCTCTACGCCTGAATATTCCAGCCGCACGCTCGTTGCTATCCCGGGCCACACTTACTCAACGTCGCGAACCAGACAAGAACAATGTCGGCCCAGGACTTGCGCGACGTCATGGGGCTGACCGGAGATGTCGCCCGCCCGCCGCCTCTGAAGAAGCAGAAGATGGCGGCAGAGAAACAAGCATTGGAGAAAGGAATGGCGCGAGAGGTTGCAGCACTCATGGGAGAGCGAGGTCCACCCATCTCCATGATTCCCGTCCAACCACGATTCAAGCAGCGACCCAGGAGATCCCATCGAGCCGCCCCGTGGATCTTGGAGCCCTTCGCCAATCAGGCTCGCGACGACAATTTGCTGCTCTACCACTGGGCCCGGAAGCAAGTCGCCAAACCAAAGCATGCCGATTCCACCGCGTCTGAACCCGACACTGCTGCTGCTGCTGCTGCTGCTGCTGCCAATACCGCTGCTGCCGAGCGATCGCATGTCCAATCGCACGCGAAGGAAGACTACAAGTTCGCCAAGTTCAACGTATCCGTTGACGCTCCCGAGTACTCGGACGAACTATACAATGCCCAGCTGCAAGATCCCGACTGGACCAAGGAGGAGACGGATTACCTCGTCGATCTGGTCAAAGAGTATGGACAAAAGTGGGCTGTCGTCGTGGACCGCTATGACTTCAAACCCACAAAGACCGAGGACGGCGCAGAGGTCGCAGTCAAGCAGCGCTCCATGGAATACTTGAAGCAGCGCTACTACAACGTCAGGGCAAAGGTCCTCGCCCACAACATTCCCATCTCCTCGATGAACCTGTCCGATTACGCTCTTTACCAGACACTGCAGTCCTACAATCCCAGCGCCGAGATGAACCGCAAGAAGCTCGCGCAAGCCCATCTCTGTCGCTCGCCCGCCGAGGTCGACGAAGAGACTGCTCTTCTCGCCGAGCTGCAGCGCATAATGATCAACCAACAGCGACTCGAGAACGAGCGCAAGGAGATCCGTGATCGACTCGAGTTCCCCATCGCCACCACCAATGCTTCCGCCGCGCAGTACAGCTCGAGCACAGCCCTGGCCGCTCTTTTCCAGCAGCTGCTCCAGGCCGACCGCATGAAGAAAGACCGCAAATTCAAGAACCTCCCAGATCAGACAAATCAGACACCATCGTCCGCGCCGAGTGCTAACGCACCTGCCGCCACCTCTGCCCACCGAGACTCTATTTCCACCAACACAGCGCCTCGAAAATCTGGCGCCAGAGACTCACTGGCTGGCTCTGCCGATGGTTCGCGTCCTCTGAATGCTCACGCGGAACAACGCTTCTTCATCACCCATCACGACCGACTCTCGTCCGGTGTCTCCTTTGCATCTGACAAGCTGCACAAGCCTCGTCTCGCCAAGTCTGCCATTCAGACCGAAAGGATCGCTGCCACGCTGGCTCACTTGCAGATCCCAGAGATCATTCCCCTGCCTACACAAAAGGTCATCGAGGAGTTTGAGAAGTTGATGCAGAAAGTCCACGTCTTGCTCGACATGCGCAAGGTCGCCGAGAAAGAAGAGCAAGAGATCAAGGTCCGCCAAGCCGAGCATCGGATCAAAGGCGAAAAGGCCGGCGGTGTGTCTGTCAAAGAGGAGAGGAGACCATCGCTGGCCGTGCGGGAAGGCGGCGATGCCGCATCCGGGTCCGGACAGACCGCCGGTCAGAAGAGGGGCGCGAGTGTCATGAGTGAAAGCACCAGCGGCCAGACAAGTTCCAAGAGACCAAAAGCTTAGCAGTCTTTTCGAACGGACTCACTTTCGAGGATATGATATTATGATTTCGGCCAAAATTAGCGTGGCGTTCTTTGGGTTTTTTACTGAGCATATTTGGGTGCTGAAGCAGCATCACTTAGATGAGAGTCTCATATCGTGCCAGATCAACGTCGAACATTCTCGACAGCATGCTTTGTGCTGCACCGACCCATTCTTCGTGTTGCATCTTTTATTCATTCGACCCTTTGATTTCCGAGGATACATATGTTTGTACAACACAACTACGGTCAAGTCTTGTAGGTCACGGCAAACATGCGTCAGCGAATATGGTAAGTGATGTCTTTATTTCGTTGTTCTTGTCTCCTCTATTCCTGGTGGAGCCTGGCTAGTATGAGTAGTCTGATTTGCCTCGCAAGGATGATTTTATTCCGCATCATCCCTTGAATAAGACTTTGACCAGTATGGTCCTTTTCGCCGTCTTCTTCTCCCTCTTTCAAGCTGGATTCGCAGCAGGGAAAGTCGAGTCTCACTTCTACACCTTCTGCTCCTTTAACGTAATCCTGTATCTGATGAAAGACATCATCAGCCCACCCTCCGCAACACCATGACCAACACCAAATAAGAACTTACAGGAAGAGATTCTCCCTCGACCAAACAGGCTTCTCCGGGTCATCCGCCACATCCTCCACAACAAACGTCTTCCTGATGGCCTTCATGAAATGCAGATCCGCCCGTCTGCGCTTCTTGAAGCAAAAGTAGCAAACAGTGTTTGGCCCGATCAGGTCCCTCAGCGTCTGCTGCAGCAAGGGAAACGCCGGCTCGAAGTAGACGCATTCCGCCGCCAGCAGGATATCTGGATGCTGCGGCAGGTCCGAGGGCACGGCGTTGCCCCAGTCGTATATCGAGGCTTTCACTCGGCTCATTAGGGAGTTCAGCGCGATGTTTTGCTTTAGCAGGCCCAGCATGGGTAATTGGTCTGTCAGGTGGATCGGGGAGTCGGTCTCGAATCCTAGTGCTATTGAGAGGCTTTTTGTGGTTCGTTCAGTCAGTTTCACAGTGTTCCTTTTCTCTGTAACCTCACATGGATCCATTGTCATGAGGAATGAAGAAGAAAAAGAAGAGGTGTAGATCTAACCCTACGAGTCCCCCACCAGCACCAAGTTCAACTCTACACCAGCCGAAAACAGCAACCCGTCAGTCAAATTTGTGAGCCACTCCCAAGTCGCGCCTTCTCTCAAGCGTACAAACATTGTCTTATGCCTCATGTAGTCCTTGTCTTGCCGCAGAAGGTATCTCGACAAGACGATGCCCGCCGGCCACAGCATTCCGCCGCATCCCTCGGTCAAGTCCTCGCGCAGCTTCAATGGCCCCGTCTCGAGCAGGCCGTCGAAGTCTACGGTTAGGACTCCGGCCGCTTTGTGCTCGCGGTTCGGCACTAGGTCTTCGCTGATGGCGAAGACGCCGGTTCCTTCGTCGTCGGAATTATCACTCATTGTGTCGTTGTCCATTCACGGTTTTGATCTATAGATGGGGGGGACGGAAGAAGAGGGGAGTGTGTGGCACGCGCGGTAGATAATATATAAATTGGTTTTCTTGATAGCAATAATGGATGGCTCTGGACCACTAGGGAAGGGGCCGCGCGAGGTTGATCAGCTGGATTCAGTTAGCGTTTCCGTGGATACTTACCAATCATATAACTAATGACTTTTAACTAAGGTAAGGTGCCCTTTCTCGTCCTACAGTACACAGTGTGTCGGGCTGGCATTCTTTCTGGTGTGAAATGATCATGCCAGTGCGTATTGTGCATGCTTTTCTACGCGTATGCTGAATTACTGATGGACGCACAGTAGCAGGTGGCATGCATGCCTACTCTCTAAAGATTCACACTCGCCACAATCCCTGTAGATCGCTGGTGTACCATGGTGAAAGCTGCGCTCGTTCAAGCAAGTAGCATTGTGCTCTTGTGCGGTGTTCGCTTGACGAAACGATTTGTGTTGGTTCTTTATGAATATCTCGACGAGGACGAGGTGTACGACCGGGAAATCAATCTCATTGCGTGTGAAACTCGTGTATCGCTCACATTGTCAATCGTGGTAAATGACAGGACGGTACAAGATGGTAGGTTTATCAGATACGTCGCCTTGAATTTATTACACATCCTTTGATCGAATTCATTATTTCCAGCAGCCAAAGTCACTGTGTATCCACCAATTCTTTCACCGGACATCTTGGTGGTTTTCTCGAGCCTCCTTGCGTTAGCTGCCCCGAGTTGCTGTGGAATGCGGTGCTTCATGCCTCCATTTTTCGAAGAATGCTTCTATCGCCCTTCTCCGTGGTAAAGCAAGGACTAATGTAGCGATATTTAAACGCGACAGCGTGTCAGGACGCGCTTCGATAGCAGAAAACCATACCTTCGAGCTACGTATGCAGGAACACATAATGTGTCGTGTCACAGTCGCATGTCTGGGATGTCCCATATGCAGGTTGACCTCGCTCTGTTGCGCAACTTGCTCCTCCTGAGGCAGTCGCCGATGCCCATACTGGTCTATACAACGGTGCGACCATGATGTACCAGCATCTCCTCCGGCGATGGACTTTGGCTACGACTTCTCTCCTCGCCGCTGTGGCTGCACGGAGTCCTGAAGTTGCATTGCCGTTCAATGCTCAAGTCCCGCTGGTTGCGCGAGTGGCGGAGCCGTATGCTTTTCGACTCTCGCCTAGCACCTTTCTCAGTGATGGCCATGGGAACCTTTCCTATACTTTGTCCAAGCCACCAGCATGGCTGAACATCGATCGAGACTCAGGGATACTGTTTGGCACGCCAGGTCAGGGGAACGATGGAGCCAACAAGTTCACCGTCGTTGCTAATGACGATTCTGGGTCTGCGAGTATGCCTTGCGAGATCGTCGTTTCTTCAGATATGGCTCCACAGATAACAGGCAACACATCTGCGGTATTGGCAGCAGCTGGTGTTCTTTCTGGCCCAGAGACGCTGGCTTTGCGATCCAATGATGCCTTGGATATCACATTCGGCAAGCACCTCTTTCGTGAAGGATCAAATCAAGTCACAACATACTATGCCACGCTCGCCGACCATACTCCTCTACCGTCCTGGCTAGAGTTTCAGGAAAACTCGGTAGCTTTTTGGGGCATAGCTCCAAAACAAACGGAACAATTCCAGTCATGGAGTATCAGTCTCATCGCCTCGGATGTCGTTGGATTCGCAGGTGTCGTGGCAACCTTTACTCTTGAGGTATCGCCAAACCAGCTTTCCTTCGAATCGGAACGGACTGATGTCACTGTTAAAGCTGGAACGCCTTTCACTATCAGAGCCAGCCCACGTTTAGATGGCCAGCTTCTCACCCACAGTCAGATACTTTCCGCCGTCATTGAAGCACCTTCATGGATCCGATATCAAAATGAGACACTAGAAATCGTGGGAACACCACCGCAAGGGTTTCACTCACAGATTGTCAAGATCAGCGTGACTGATGTCTATGGAGATGTGGCCAGGGAAAGCATATGTTTGTGGGAGCAGGACAGATCTCTTCTCACAGGCAGGACTGCCAACATAAGTGTTACTGCTGGCAGACCCTTCACCTACACGGTATCTCGATCGTTGTTCAGCGAAAGCGGTGTCCTTGTGGGCATGAATCTCCGTGCTGCTAGCCCCTGGCTTCACTACGACCAGGCTACAATGCAGCTCTATGGGACACCTCCAGTGAACACCAGATCTCAGACAGTAATGATTACAATCGACGCCACTTCTCTGAACCCACCAAGGACGGATTCCCAGACCTTCGAGCTGAAGCTCAACGCTGCACTGGTGGGCGAAGTCCCCACCACGACATCATTCAGTAGTTCGCTTCCGTTGTCACCGCAGTCTTCTTCAACGCATACGATTGTACTGGGCACGATTGGTTCGTCCGCACGACCAACTAAACGCAGCGTGGCTACAGGCGTGGTTGTAGGCGCTGTAATAGGGTCCATCGCTCTAGTTGCCTTGATAGTAGTCACTATCATACTGCTATGTCGTCACCAACAACGCAAGTCAAGCCATAGTCCAGGAGACCTCAAGATATCCAGACCTATGCAGCCTGTCGGCCTGACAGCCGTGACATTATCGGATGGGTTTGCAGAACCAGATATAGAGAAGACGGCAGGCGTCCCCGACAGACCGCCGCGATTGCACCTACCCTCGCGTTACAGTGAGTTGGAGGCTCCGCAACCAAGATATGCCGGCTCTCTCATCAGCTCCATCGGCGACGGAGAGGCCACGATCCAAGCAGATCCTGATATTCCTGAGTGGGGACGAGAATCGGGCAATGTGCATACTCCACATCATAGCTACTCTGCGGCTACGGAATTGGCGCGGAACAACAGCCTTGCTTCGAACGAGAGGCTTTCGCAATTTTTTAGGTTCTCGCCTAGGAAGCGCGCCTCCAAGCTGCTGCAGAGTTGGCAGGCTCAAACACGTCAAGGAAATACTTTCGAAACCCACTCGCACGACAGTATGCCAAGCCCATCAAGACGGTTTGGATTCAAGAGCGGTCTTTCAAACACTCGTGATCGCACCAGTGGTACATCTCTGAACACGCATGGAACAAGCATTTTGTCTGCCAGCATGTCGGATTTTCCAGAGCCACCCAGCTCTACACTACGGGATACGTCTTACTCGATACCCAGATTATCGATCCGCAAGGTCAACAACCGACGCAGCATCCGTCTAGTCAGCCGCAGCGATAGTATCGCGACAGACGACAGGCCACTCGCAGACAAGCGACAGTCCTTCATCCGCAATCGCGCAAGCAGCAGCACGGTATCGCCACTATTCGCCTCCTCTCGACGCTCGTCAAACATGAGGACAGACGGGCCTCTGGCGACGAGTATGTGCGGCAGCCTGCACCACGGTCGCAGCAGTCAGCAAACAGAATCCTCGAATTCATCATTCCTTGAGCCTCCTGCAAGAGACCCCCGCCGATTGACTTCGAAAACCAATTCCCTGGCGGCCAACTCGTCTCTGCGTCCAGGCTCTACAGCACTCCAGGTCATGCCTTCCGTCGCTGCACCAGGCCACAGCCGTCGCTCGAAAACCTGGGGTTCATCAACCAGTGCACTTTCGAACCTATCCGAAATCGAGCGCGAGCACAACCCTAATCAAAGGCCTGCATCAACAGATCCATCAAGCCCCGACCTTGCCGCCCAGCTCGCCCTCCCACGCCACAGCCGCAGCTGGGTGCTTCCAGGCGAAGCATCTCCCACCCCTACCCCATCAACCACTACTGCAGCAAGTCCAAGAACTCGAGCGCGCGACGCCGCGCGCCAGAAATGGGCTCGAAGACTCCAGCGCAACAGTCGCGGCGACCTGATGAGTCCTTCGTTTGCGCCTTCTTCTCCTCTTCTTCTCGCTGCTGATTCTCCGCGGGAAGAGCCGCCGGTGCGGTTGACGCATGTGGCGCAACACTTCGGTCGGCGCCGGCGGGGGCAGACTGGGGTTCAACATGACGAAGCAACAAGTCAGCAACACCAGCAGCAGCAACAAGGAAAACAAAAGCACCGCGGCCCAGAAGATCGATTGTCTCAGCTGGTAAGCAAAGACTCCATGAACGGTCCCCTGCGTAGACGGCCCGCCGTTGTCGAGACAAGTGAGGGGCAAGAGCAGGGACAGACTCGAGGCGGAGCTGCTCGTGAAGAAGACATAAAGGACGGAAATACAGGAGAGAGAATGGTAGTGCAGCTGCCAGCGTGTGCGGATGCTAGCGATGCTACTTATGCTGGATCCGGTGCTGTTGCTGAGACTACTACCCATATGGAACCCCAAGGCCTTGATCGCGGCAAGACGCTAGCGCTAGAACGCGATGCGTCGTCGTCTTATTCTCATTCTTCTTCTATCGGCAAGGCGTTCATATAGTCTTATATTATCAAGTCCAGATAGAATCTCAATCCCATCTCAGACCTGATCCAACCCAACCAATCCCTCCTCTTTTCAATCATGGCTTTCAGAAACAAAGACAAGTATTTGACCAAGGAAATTCCTCAGAACATCGAGTCGTGTAGATTGAACAACAGGATATTGCAGGGACAAGACGACAAGGACAGGGTCCCCCCCATCCCTCACTCTCTTTGCACCATGGACAGAGGTATCTGTGGCTATACGCCCGTACATGCTGTAAGCACGGAGTGAGTACCTGGCTAATCAAGGATTCTGATTTCTCGATCGACGTGTATGCACGTATTTACATATATGCTTCGATGAGGCGAGCGAGCATGAGCCGTTGGCCCGCCTTTATCTGTTTGTCTGGTTATGGTGAGCCGCAAGGGAGAGAATAACACAATCTTCCCGAAAAGTGTTGTCTCGTCATCGTACGGACTTGGTCGCATGTTCTGGATTTGAAAAACCAGTCTTCTTCTTTTTCTCCTTCTTCTTCTTCTTCTTCTTCTGTTCCTTCTCACTCCTTCTCCTCCTACTACCTGTCGTTGTGCTTGAACATTGACACCTACCAAGACATGTGTCCCTTGTGAAATCAGGATTTCACGACCAGTCTAGACGGATCACTTCTGGATTAACGAGCAAATACAAACGCTTAATGTCATCCCATGTTTCGACAACGACGACCAGACGAATACTGTTATAAAATTGACGCGATGCCAAATTGGACTTTTTCCATTCATTGCGAACAATGCAGCCCCTGAACAATATGATGAATCTATACGAGAGACGACAAGAAAAGAGAAGAAAAAAAGGTACAAGTAGAAGGGCACACGGAACAGACATTTCACGCGTCCTCTGCCTCGACCCTACAAAGAACCTCTTCCAGGAATCCCTCGAGGAAGCCCTCGACCCCTTCGCCCATGCCTACAGGAGCGACGTTGTCCCAATGATCAATGTCGCGTACTAGACGCACTGCCTTGCCGACCAGACGTTTGATCTGCTCGTGCGCCTGGCGTTTCAGTAATAGATCCTGTGAGGACGGCGGTGGTGGCGCATTTGTCGACCTGCTCCCTCCGGCTGTCTGAGTGGCGGCCTTGGCGAGCAGAGAGAGCTGGTAGCTGCGGCGGTGGAGAGCCGCCTCGAGCGCAGGTATGACTACACCGGTCAGTGCCGTTATCTCCTGGTCTGCTGATGATGGCTGCGATTGACGCGGCGGTGGTAGCTCCGAAGATGGCGAGTCGGCGTGTGATGAATCGCTAGATTGCGAGCTCCCATCATCGTTGATCTTTGACCTGTGTGAGGTTCGTGATGCTTCATGTGCAGACTGTAGTCGTGAAGAGGGCCCTGATGTGGATGCCATCGAAATAATAGACGACGACGACGACGACCCAGAGTTGGAGCGAGAGCCCAGCGGCTGCCGAGATAGTGATTGTGTTTGGGAAGATGCAGAAGCAGCGTCATACATGTCTTGCTGCTGCTGAAGAGACGACATCCCATCCCACCGAGGGCCTCCGTGAATGCGGCCACTTGCAGCAAAATCTTGAGTCGCTGGGCCAGACCTTTGTGCAAGGCCCGACGATTGCGATGGGTTTCGGACGGGTGTGTCATTGATAGAAAGGCCTTGCATATACGAAGACATATCAGAGGCGATCGACTTTTGTATAAAGTCGTCAGTGATCATGCGTGGCGTTGCTTGTTCACTTCGCAGCTGTGAAGGAGTTTCCTTTGGTGTCATGAATCCATCACCCCCTGGAGTTCGCGGAGGAGTACGAATTAAAGACTTTCGGGCTGGCGAAGATTGAGCCTTCGAAGGCGAGGCTGGCAGAGGAACGCGCGCAGCTGCACCAGGCGACATAGGATGTAAGGGTGGCAGATCGGCGCGTTTCGATGGTGATACGTCTCTGGGCAATGGAGGTGGGGCCATGTCCATGTTTTTCGTGGGGGATGGGGCGCGAACAGTTTGGCGGTCCATATTCTCGTCCTCTGTCGTGGTTGTTGGTTTAGGAAAAGTACGGTCTGACCGTGATGCTTGACTCGTGTGGTTCCTAGAATTGGTGCCGGCGTCATTCATGACCTTCAGCCCCGGAGCCCTTCTGTTCACCGGTTTGACTGTACCAAAGTCCCACAGGTCTTCTTCCTCGGTGCTCGCGCGAGGCGGCTCCTCATAGTCATCGTCATCGTAGTCGTCGCGGTTGCCGTTACGGGCGTGCCACCGTTCGTAACGCTCGATAAGTTCTGTGAGGTAGGTGGTACGCTTCGCTCGTCTGATCCACGGATGCCGGAGCAGGTCCTTTGCACTCGGGCGCTCTTTCGGTTCTTTCCTGAGACAGAGGTGGATAAAGTCCTTGAAGGCGGAAGAGAATTGATCACCCTCAAGTTGTGGCGGAGGATTTTTGGGGATGAGGAAGAGAACCTTCATAGGATGTATGTCCGAGTAAGGGGGTTCACCATGGGCTAGCTCGAGAGCAGTGATGCCCAGAGACCAGATGTCGGCCTTGTGATCATAACCTGATTGCTTGATGACCTCGGGTGCCATCCAGAAAGGAGTGCCAACAAATGTGTTCTTCTTCGTCATGGTAGCAGAAAGTTGACCAGAAACACCAAAGTCGGCGAGTTTGACCTGGCCATTGGATCCAAGAAGTACGTTAGCAGCTTTGATGTCCCGGTGTAATTTGTTGTCGTTATGTAGATACTCCAGCCCCATCAACAGCTCTCGAAGGATGATGCAAATGTAGTCCTCAGGGATAAGACCGGGCTTGAGAAGATTACCGCAGCTACCCCCAGAGCAGTATTCCATGATGATCCAGAGATCCGATCCTTTGAGATAAGAGCCATAGTACTTCGTGACGTAAGGTGAGTTCAATCCTGACAGAATAGAGATCTCCTGGATGATGTCATCGACTTCGTCTTCGGCATTCTCAACATCAATGACTTTGATAGCAACCGAATGCCCAGTCCGCTTATCTACGCTGGGTCTCAAGTCAGCGATCATGAAGACAGACATCTAGCGTTTCCCATTGGCGCACTGATGGAGAGCTTACCCTTTGTAGACCTTGCCAAAGCTTCCACCGCCTGGATCCCAGTCAGTGTCTTTTCTTGCTGATGATAGCGAATGTTTGGAAGTGTATATACCGATGCAAGACTGCTTTGTATATATTGTCTCGGGATCGACAGCGCCCCCCGCAAATAAGTTGGCCATTATCCTTCAATCCGAACAAATGTTTCAATCTCCAATTCTTTTTATGACTGAGTGGGTCGACTGTTTCGTAATTCGCTCGAGTATCAAACGTAACAATTCAAGCGACTGATACGATCAATCGGACAATATTCTAATGACTCGAGAACCTCAGTGAATAGAGCGCTGGCTGGTGGTGGTGGTGGTGGTGGTGTGGGGCTATCGAGACAATTTCGTGGTGCTAGTATGATACGCGTATATCTACTGTTGTCGAGCGAGGCCGTAATGGTGTGTCGTAAGCGTCAATGGGAATCTTTGCTTGTGTAATTGAACAGAAGGCACTGGACGGCTGTCTCTCGAGATGTAGATTGTGTGCCAACGATGTCGTGTTATCCTCCAATGGCCGAAAGGGACAGGCGCCTGAGAATCGCAGTTGATGCGGTAAACTCCCAAATACCTCCGCTGCGACTCGCAAGACTGAAAGAATGGGGAAGATGTGATAATCGTCAATCTACACACGCTACAACGAGCAGAGGTAGGTGTTTGATAGCACTGCTGCGCGTAAACAGTAGAGGAACGTAGCAGGAAGCTGTCCTAGTCATTGGGGCGTTACAGATCCTCTAGCAGCACTCGTAGTCTCTGATGATACTAGAATACGGTTGCCAGATGCGACATTACTGACAAGGACAGAGAAAGAACAAGGCCATAGCATGCGATATCTGAGCATACAAGTAGCAATTGCTAGCCTGCGGTTGGCAGAGCGTCGGCGTTTAGGGACGCCCAAAACATCCAGTGCCTGCCCTCCCCGCCCAAACAAATACAAAGCCGCCTTCTACTTTCGGCTTAATGCCAGGGTCTGGTGGAGCAAGCTTACAGCCAGTAAACAAAAGTATATTGCCATTTACCTTACGCACCTGCACTATCACATCAGATATTGTGCTCAAAGTACACAATGTACTTCGCAATGTTGCAATGGCAATACGGTTCATGACATGGTAGATACCTAGTGATGTGTATATTGTAGCTAATCTTTGCAAAATAATCTTGTTCATCGCAGCCGAAAAGTTTCGAGCGGCAGGACGGTGCGCGAAAGGGGAATCTTGTAGAGCAAAATGGGAGAGGGAAATAAAAGAAAAACCATGACCTCGAGTCCAGAGTGCCAGAAGAGAAAAGAAAAAAATGGGGACAATATGCCAGGCCCTTCTTGCTTCTACCTTTCCCTGATGTAGAACGCACGTGCAGAATCTTCATGTTTGTTGTCCATAACGCCTGCCTTTGCCGGAAGCTCCTCTTGAGCGTCTAATGCCTTGTTGTCCATAGCAGCCTCCTGCCACGCCGTTAGACGGCGATGCATGCTGTGGCTGATTCTCCATCGTCGTCTGTTGGGATGGATTGCAAGTTCCTCAGAACTTAACACCCATACCCTCCTCGTGTTCTTGTAGCCATGCAAGGCTACCGTCTCCCGAGCTGCCCAGTGATCCAGGGTTCATGAAGAACGTAGTGCTCTCTCTCTTCGATTGCTTTGACGCGGGGCCGTTTCCCCTCGCATCGACGATGCTTGGTCCGTCTCGATGTGAAGGCGCCAATGCGCCATTCAGGCTTGCGTAGGTTCCATCGATATGACCTGGGCCCTGATATGACTGCTGTACAGGCGCATGACCGGTGTCATATGCTCCCCGCTGAGCTGGTGCTTGCTGATGCTGCGATTCTGTGAAACTTGTCTGTGCGTATGCCGGTGTAGGTAAATCCGAGAACATTTGTTTACGAGGAGAGCGAATTGCGTCATTGGGTAGAGGAGACGTTCCGTGCCCGTTGATCTTGATATTGCTGATGTCGACGGGTGGTCCGAATACTTTGTAGTGCTCCGTGACGAAGAGCGAGATCAAAGTCGCGGGAATATTCAAAGTTGGGGCAAACACAATACCAACTAAAACTCAAAATTAGCCAGGGCCATATGCTGACAGTAAAGCAACACTTGACTTACCATTTCGTACGCTCATCTTGTTCACCTTCTCGTTGTCGACGATGTCTCTCAGGAAGGAGGTCAATGCTTCAAGCAACTCTCGGTTTGGAGGCGGCAGACGGTTGACGAGGACATTGCATACTTCTATCTTTGCCTTTTCGTCCAGTTCCTGAATACTCAAGAAATCAAGTTGCAGTTCTCTAGTCAGTATATTGGCTGGGAGCTCCCTGAGGAATTGTTTCAGCAAGCTTGCTACGGCATGTACGTCGTAGCGGTGTTCGTCGGTGAGTAGGTCGATGTCGCCCTCCACGTTGAACCGCTCTCGCAGAGCCTTAATCACAAGGCTTGAGCCAGAGAGTCGGAATATACCTTCTTCGGAGGTTGCTCCGCTTCCTCTGAGATATTCTATGCAACGATATGCCACTGCTGGCAGAAGGACTGGAACGTCAATGGGGGCAGAATACTCCACTGCTTCGGCCAGGGGCACGCCAAAGACTGGTCGCGTAGCGTGTTGCCTGGCAGGGGTCACAGCCGCAGTGTCGGAAGACGCACGTCCGCGAGTGTGACCGCCCCCGAAACCGAAGATACTACGCTTCTTGTCTTTGACTGGCGTCTGCACCACAGCCTTGTTACCCCAAGACTGTACGTCACTGATGACAGTGCCATTGGTAGGTCCGGATATCAAAGGGTGTTGCTGGGCCTTCTCCTCGTCGAATTCATTGGTGATCGGCGAGCTTGCAACAGGAGGCGATGGTGTATCGCGTCCCTTCATACTTGCTGAGCCCATTTGTGGCGCTTCTGCAGCTTTTGTGGCTTGATATGGCACACTCCGGAGGGATCCCTGGGTGCTCGAGCCTCTTCCACTCGACGCCGGCCTACCCATGTCGTTACCAGACTTCTGCAGTAGAGGGCTGCGCCCGCCTGCTAACATATCTCTCGGAGTGGGCAGAGGATTTGAGGCTTTCCTTGTATGCGATGAGTCTTCGACGTAAAGCAACAAGCATTCGACCCAGGCGTCACGCTCCTCATCACTCTCGGCACAGAGGACATGTCGCACATGCGACGTCGAATCTTTTCGCTTGGGCTCAAGCATAAGAAAAGCGTGGCGGTACTGGTTATCTATGTCCTCATCAGTCTGTGGTGAGGTGCTTTGTTTGCCAATTTGAGCGTGCTGTAGTCTGATCGATCCCAGGAGAGCACCTCCAGGCGCCTCAAAGTACTTAAGCTGAGGGCCATCCAGCACGAAGTAACGAGCTTTCCATCCGCCAAAGTTCTTCCCACGCTTTGTCAGATAGCCGTCCTTTCGAGGATTGCCATTCGACATCTGGGTCTGCTGCACAGGCTGCGCGGCGCCCTCTTGCGGTCTTTGTCCAGGCTCATTGGTTTCAGCCGGGAAGGCATCCGCGGTGAGAAAGCCACAAACTATCGTGGCCCCTTGATCGTTCATTGGCGTGTCTAATAAGCTATGGAAATAAGAGCCTAGAGCGAGACGGCGCGCGTCAATTCTCGCCGGAGCATGGCCGGTGAAGAGACTTCGATCGGGCAATCTGGTCCTAAATCCAGAAGAAGCTTTGATTTGTTGGTCGAAAACCGAAAGAGCGGCTAGGGTTTTCTCTACTCGCCAGAGCTGGGTATTATCAGATCTGGCAAAGATAGCAATAATGAAGACGGGATTTTCTTCCCCTGGACGAGGCGCCATGTAGCTATTTCGCGACGGGCGGAGGCGCGATGATTCTACCTTGATGAAGATGGAGGGGAGTGCATTCGGTGGGAGAAGGAGACCAGGATATTGTTCAGACACTAGTCCACGGTACACTTCACCAGGGGACCTTGACAAGGTGTATGTTGGCGGGTGCTCGGCATCAGCACTTGCACCACCAGGCACGGCAAGGCGATCAGTTGTCTGGTGGTATGAGGGCGGGTGCTCGGCATCAGGACTCGATTTGCCTGGTACCGCAAGGCGGTCGCCCGATGGGTTATTCAACTGCTGATATGCCTCAGCCCGAGCCGTATTAGCAGTGCGAAACGTGGCAGTTGTTGGCGTGGGCAGTGGGAGAGGAGCTCTCGGCGCACGGGGAGACAGCGGCAGCCCACCGTCCCTCGGCGACATGGGCATCCCAGAGAAGGGGGGCCTGAAAGCTCTGGGCATAGGCGAATTTATTGGCCGGTCACCTGGGCGCGGACTCATGGGCAGACCTTGGCTTGGCATGACAGCAGGTATAGACACGTTTCTGGCACTAGACGCAGGAGGGTCGACATCTGACACAGTACGCAGATGAGAAACAAGCGATGCCATTGTTTGAGTCGTATCACGAGGGATTGAAGCAGGTTCAGAAGAGCGATCAATCTCGCTCGCGGCCATGTACCCTGATCTCGTGTTGACAGGGTCAAAGGCGATCGGTGGCACGCTGTTGCTTTTACTTTTGGCATTGCCCTTGTCCTGACTCTCACCGCCTCGCATGGCAAGGTTTTCCCTGTAACGATCATCATCTGCTCTGGTCTTCTGTCTGCCGCGGGCCTCATCCTCGCTGTCGTTGTCGTCGTCGTTCTCGTTATCGTAGTCAGACTCCGAGTCCTGGTCAGCAAGAAACGACTGACCAGGGAAGGACTGTGGCGAGAGCTGCAAAGGCGCAGGTGGCGCCTTCCGGGCCAAGATAGTGTTCTTATCCTTGGGACTTGAAAATCCTTGCGGCGAAGCCATGAGCTTGGTTGTATTCTCCCACTCTCCGTTTGCATCTTCGTCGTGAGAGTGTGGACTCTGCGGTGCGCTGTGTAAATTCGGCGTTGAAGGCTGCTTGTTCCTGGAGTTGTGGCTTTCCGTTGTGGTGACCTGGTGCAAGGACGACGAAGAGAGCGGAGCGTGTGACTGTCGACCCTGCTGGCCATCGGCAGTTGCATCAGAGAAGCCGCGGCCATCTCGTACCTCTGCAAAAGCATTATCCTGAATGCGAGGGCTCTGTGACAGCTGCTGGGGAGTAGACGAACGGCTCGCCAGGTCGTTCAGGCCGCTGATATCGGTCGCATCACTGACCTTGCGACCCATGGGAAGCTGCTCGGAGTTGGAGATCGATGTCGTGGTAGGAGACTGGCTATCGGCCCTTGCTGAGCTCGTGCTTTCCTTGAGCGCTGTGACAAGTGATTGACCAGCGGCAGAAAGGGCCAAGTGTTCCTTTAGTTTTCTGCGATACTTGTCCTTCTCCTTCAGCGCACGCTCCAGATCCGATTTCAGTCCAAATATCATTGTGCGTTGTTTCTCCATTATCCGCCACATCTGGTCGGTATGAGCTGCGACCGATTGTTTCTCCTGGAGCAGCCTGAGGATGGCCGCCTCGGGCGATCCATTTGACTGGATCACTTTGGCGATGTCATTCGGTGAGATGGTCTCCTGAGAGCTTGATTGGGGGTTTCGGGGAATGTGCGAAGTGCTGGACGAGAGTGACGAGGCGGTTGAGTCCATGGACGCGGTGCGATGGACGAAGTTGTTCGCGTCAGCACGAGCGGTGGTTGGAGTATAGACATTAGGTGCGGTGGTAGCGGGAGTAGTAGTAGTAGTAGTAGTAGTAGTAGTAGTAGAAGAAGAAGATAAACCAGAAGTGGTATTAGGTGCTGCGGCGGCAGTCATAGTAGCAGTTTGAGACGGCGGTGCCATCTTGTTCGCTGCTGATATTAACGAGGGAGACTTGGACGGGTATGTAGTCGTAGACGCAGGCGGACTGTGGCCTAGCGAAGGAGAATGAATCGGAGTCGCAAAAGGTCGTTTGCGGTTTTCAAGGCGTGACTTTGCTGCCTCCTCTAGCAAAGCATTTCTTGTAGCAACTGTCTTGGTTTCATCAAATGCCCGATCCGCCACCCCACTCGCCTGGTCGGCAGCAGTGTTGACGGTGACGGTGGCAGCCCTGCCGCGTCCAGTGGACGAAGGAGAATCGTCGCCGCTGCGATTCAGGCTGGCGTCGATGTTGTTCTGATGGTGTTCCAAGGGGTTCACAGGAAATCTCGTGCCACGGGGACTGACTATCGTCGGGCCAGCTTTGAAGTCCGGTGACGAAATCGCCCTGCTGCCGCTGTAGTTATGTGTGGTCTGGAGCGGACTTGGGACCGGCCGACGAGGCGTAGCCACACCTGGAAGTATCACTGCGGCGCGGTGTGAGCGTGAAGTGCTGTTCTGCCTCAGTGCTCTCGCGCTGTCTCGGCGCTCCACTATAGTGACCTGCTGTGATTGCTGTCCCGGGCCTTGCACAGCGACAGCGTGATGGGTGAGAGAGAGGTCGGCATCTTGCGACATGTCCAGTGATCGACAAATGAAGTGTTATTGCTGGCTTTTATTGCTTTCAGCAAGTTGGACGAATGAGAGCGCGGGCTTTTGCTGCAGGCGCTTATCCTTCATCAACCTGTTGCGATCTTCGGTGGTACCGGATAGATGACGATTCGTGCCCGTGGTATGCTCATCATAGGTTAAAACAAGACACGGCCTGTCACACATTTGCTGTTTCTTCGAGAGCCCGATTTGACCCACGCATCGGCTCGGTGCATGCAATGCAAGCGAATCTCTGGTGGACTGCGAGATACTGTACAGTATTACTACACCACATGCCCTGGATAAAGGAGCGAATTGCAGGGCAGCAATGTTGCAGCAGGATCCAGCTTAGTACCTTGGGATAAGGCAAGGCAACAAAAAAAGGTTTCTGGCTGCGCGGTCCGTTAGAGTGCAGTAACAGTACATTGCCTTTTCCGTGACATGAACCCTTTCTCTCCTCCCCCTTCCTCCCGTTACATGCAGGCTTTTGCAAGCCATCGCGCGTCTAAATCATTAGCAGCATGCACCAGCGAACAGGCCGGGGTTGAGCCATGGTCACAGAAGCTTCCGGCACCAATCCACAATCAGCCAATTCCGTCTTGCTATACCCCGTCAGGCACTTTAATCTAATAGGCCAATCTCGGACACAGCGAGAATGGCAATGCGTACTTCAACAAGCAGTCGTGCTGGTGAGTCTGGCATGTCGAATCGGGATCGTTGCCTTGTACAAGCCTTGTGATTTAGATGCTTCGCCGTGCATACTGGAGTCCAGCATTCGGTAAGACGCAGTAAAGTACAGATACAAGTACATGCTGTCCGCCGACCATTCATACTCTACTTGACCCTATACAGTACACCAAGTAGAAATGTTCGGACACCAGCTTTACCCTAAGAGATGTTGTGGATTTCTACCCAATGCTCATCTGCATCTTGTCACATCTTATGGGTTTTCACCAATGGCAGGTAGCATGATAACTTTTGCACTGTATGTGACACGTACACCTCAGCGTATTCGTATTATTGTGTATATGAGCAGTGCAACACGACGTCAGCATTTGGAAGCCATGGGCATCGCTGTGACCAGGCACTGTGCGGCACCCAATCGCTCTCGTAGAGCAACAGACAAACCCTACAACTTCAGCCCCACATAATGGTATGTTAATCACACTTGATCTCCACGTCCGGCCCTCCTTCTCTCCTGAGCTCGATGACCTTATGCTGTGGCAGCATGCAGCCACAATCACCCAATCATCAGATCAGCCAAGTGCGGCAAGCAGTCATACGTATCGTCGATCATGCGGCCCAGTGACAAGTTCCTGTGGGAAATCGTTCTTTGGTAACTTGCCCTGCACACACACATTTTTCGACTGCTTGTGCATAGTGCGGACAATCCTTGCTTCACTATCCCTACACATTATGCTTGTGATGCGGAGGAGACAACAGGCACGTGTCTGTGCCGGGGTGTCGTCCTACCCACCCTCAATCTTTTGACAGGCAAGAGCCTGCTTGTCGCCCTTCCTCGGCACAAGGATGATCCTGATATTGGGCTATCTTCTCTTTCGCGAACGATGATGCGCGCGCAGACGTACCCACTTTCTTCTCCAGTTCATCACTTAAAACAGGGGCATGCATAGATCTCATTTAATTAGCCTTCTGTTTCATAGTCTAAGCGGAGCCGCTGTCCGGATACCAGCGTCGGGTTGCTCCTGACGTTGCGCCGCAACTCTTTGCACAAGATAGACCAATCTACCTTACTTCGTATCTATAACGGATAACAACGTCTACAAGAGTCTAATCGGTGTCTTTTTTATACAATCACAGGTGAGTCGCAGGCGGAAAGTGCATGATCTGAGCGGAGGCAACACTGGAAGTGCTCGAGCCGGCATATACCTTAAGTTTTCGAATCCCGATGTGCCTCTATGCGGAATGGAACTGGAGGAACTCAATCCATGAGCCACTGGCGCTATATTATCAGTGGTGCATAGTAATATGCTACGCCATTTCCCCCCTACCACCTCCGCGAATAACGCAGGCTATTTGTGGAGGGTCCGGACTCGGACGGAATGCAAGACCATACAGTCTTTCTCGCTATTAAAATATCCAAAGCGGATCCGTAGAGGCCATTTATCCCATATACATAATCCCTGCCAGCGCGGTCGATTCCCAATGTTTTCGCCTTACTCCATGCTCAAAAACGCTCAAAAGAAATGAAAATAGCAGTATTTTGAAATTACATTGAGTTATCGCCTGGTAGCCGCGGCAATCGCGCCGCGTTAAATTGACCTTCGTCATCCGCCCCAGGTTCAAGTCCTAAAGAGGCGATTTCATTTTCGTCTATAGTATCTGGATCATTCATGGCCTGAGGATCAAATGGTGGAAAGGGCGTGGTCGGCTCGCCGTCAGGCGTCTCTCCAAGCGGCACGACAGCTTTTTCGACAGAAGGAATCTGAGTAGATCATTAGTGATAGATTTTGCGGTTGTCCTCAACAAAAGACATACGGAATCGCCCGGTACATCGGCCAGACGTTCAGCAGCCAGACGGTGGGCGGCCACTCGTCTCTTTACGATCTCAGCTTCTTCCTCCTCTTGGGCTTCGTCCTCCTCTTGCTTCAGCTCCGCCATGGATGCGATTATCTTTGGCTCAGTGGACACGTCTTTGGCTGGTGACTCGGTACTATTACATCGGGATAATCGTTTCGAGTTCCGGCTGCTCCGGCTTGACAATGTTCGTGTAGACATGCGAGAACCAGCGCTTGGACGCTTGCCTTTTCTTCCGCTGCTTGCTTCGTCCATGCCGCTATTTGTGGTCCGGCGTTCCAGCACCATTGCGAACTCATCATCGAGGGGTATGGCATCGTCAAGCTCATCTTCACTGGGAAAGATGTCGCCCCGCGAGCTCAAAGAGTCGGTAGTATTCCCACTGCCCTGAGTGCCACTCCGCACCCTCTTGTGGCCCCTGCTGTTGAACGCTTGCCTGACTTCGTCTTCCTCGTCCTCTTCCAGTAATGGTGCATTCTCAGGCGTGTGGTGAGCAGCGCCGGGGTGCTCTTGCAGATCTGCAGCAGACGGTTTGTATCGCAAACTTTTTCCTGCACCAAGCTTACCTGTCAACTTGCCAAAAAGACCCCAATATGAGGCGGCAGGGATAACGGTAGGATCAGCACTCTCACGAGGCTGGCTTCTTCGGCGATTGCCCCTTCGTGAGGTTCCATAGCTCATGCCGCGCTGCCTGGCAGGCTGGGTGGTCGTTGCGCCGTAACCTCGCGAGGAGCCCAGAAGGGAGTCGTACTCGTCATTGCCCCATCCCAGCAGACTCGTGTCTTCCTCATCGTCCCAGTCATCGTAGAAGTCGAAGCTCAATTCTGCTCTTCCTCGAGACCTCGCCCTACTCCTGCGGCGCTGGTCGCGCGGAGCGCAACAAGAGGCGGTGCAGGGTCCGAAGCAATCGCCAATGGAGGAGAAACAGGGCGTAAGATATCTATGGGAGAAAGTGTAGACATTGGCCTGGGCGGTTTCATTCGCAGATTCGATGGTTTGCGAGATTTCATTGAGAGTACGGCGGAAGCGGGGGTCATTGCGCCTATACATCTTGACGCGATGTGGCCTGGCCAGCAGAAATACTACGGGACAGGCTGGTGCGACTAGTGTCGCAGCGACACACAATTACGGTGAGAAGCCGAGGCTTACAACAATGTTGCTGGCGCGCGCGCGGAGAAAGGGCATTGAAGGCGCGGTAGGTGACCTGGATTATCGGTTATCCTGGCTGCCTTGCATGTACCAGATGGGTTGTTTGCCAGGGCTGATTCATGTCGCAGTAGAGGAGGAGAGGAGGAGGATAAGGTGGTGCAAAGGGCATCGACGACGATGATGACGGGATGCTTGCACCGCTTGCACCGCTTGCTTTGTTACACCGAGCTCCGATCGCCCGAGTCATACTCGCGGCTGGGTTGACCGCAGAAACGCTCACACCCGAGTCACGCTCACGTTACACTAAACAGAATGGTGACAGAAGGGGCGGCACCTTATTTGTCACACTTCCTCGCTTACTCTGTCCCCATGATGAAAGTATGAGTTCTTCCCGCGCAACACTCGAGAAATGATCCAAGTACGAGGTTTTGGACGGTACCTTAAGATGCAGGTGAGGTCCTGGAAGCGGTGCTCGTCTTCCAGGCATATCTTCATCTTCGATCACAGCCATGTGTACCTTGCCTTACGTCCAAGTAGCACGCACTAGCACAGGTACAAGCACGATTCTTGCCGTTGAAAGGATCGTATAATCGTATAAGATGATGCCCTGGCCTGACTTGAACCCGATGATGCTACACACTAGCAGCTAAAGCAAGTTACAAATAGGCGGATACGACGCTCGGGCCGTCAGATATACTTGCTCCCACGCAGCACACAGCACTGCAGACTGGTCTCTAGGGTTGGTCTGGACTCGTTCAGGAAAAGTCGATAGATCCAGACTTCGGAGATGCTCACAAGGTTCCGAGGGGTTTGTGTTTCCAACTGTGAGACAGGAAGGCGTCTTGAGCACTCCGTATACAATATCTGATGCCACGCCATAGTTCTGCCTTTTTCTTTCTTTCTTCTCGTCGCTGTCGGTTCTTGTGTCAACGTCCATACCGCAGGTCTACTCGTGAACTTCGGGCCCCGGTGGTCCCACATCGCTGTCGCGCGCCTGCATCAATACTAATCTCGAGGCCTGTCTGTATGCCACCATACCGTCCTTAGCTTCGAGAGCCTTTCGTTGTCGTTCTATCTTTGTTCTTGGCGGCCACCTCGCTCTTTCACCATGCATTACAGTAAGTCCCTGCACTGCCGCTAAAGAAACCTGCTGCTTTGTTTCTGGTCGTCGCTTTCCGGAAAGAGGCCGAGGTGCTGCGACTGCTCTTTGCACACCCCAAAATGTCGTTGCCGTGATTATAACAACAATTCTTCTAGTTCGCTTTCTCAAGACGCCCAAGATCACGATAGACAACGACACAGTAAAGTTGAACGCCGTCGTCACTTTGACCACCGACCTCGGGGAGACTTTCTTCCTCGATGATGTTGCGCTAGCCGTCATATTACGCGCACCGGAGCGCAATGGCGACATCTATGTCAGACGGACTTTCCAGTGGACCGGCGGCATGCGCGCCCTACCCATCTCCATGGACCTGACTCGGATCGACGTCGATTGGCCAGCCAGGGTTCACGTTGGCGTCAAAGGTGCTCCCTTGTCCGATCATTTTGAAAAGCACGCGAATCCGGACGCCATTCCAAGCATCATCTCTGTGTGGTCGGAGTCTCTGAACCCTACAAAAGGCCGACTAGAGACTGGGCGGAGGGTGGAGCGACGGTTCATGCCGCTCAGTGAGCGTACACTCAGCATCTTCGAGGACACAGGCGACAGCATAGCCCGTCATCTGTGGGACGGCAGTCTTGCTCTCACTGCCTACATCGACCGGATCATAGCGCTACAGGCTCCCACCACAATGCCTATGCTTGAGAAAGTATTCGGCACCGCCAGTGTCAAGAGATTGCGCGTGCTAGAGATCGGCTGTGGCGCCGGTATAGTCGGCATCGGACTCGCACAAACGATCCCGGACTGTGAGGTGGTGTTGACTGACCTGGAAGAGGTCGTTGAGTTGGTGGACCGCAATATCGAGGCTGCAAACCCTGCCATTTCCTCAACTATTGAATTCTGCCCCTTGGACTGGGAAGCTCCCCTACCGCCGAAAGTCAAATCCCGCCAATTTGACCTCATTATTGCTGCCGAGTGCATATACAACACCGACTCAATACCCCCGCTTGTCGAGACACTGATGGCCCTGGTGCAGCGAAGTCCCAAGGCTGTCGTTCTCATCTCTACCAAAGTCCGACACGGCAGCGAAGCCATGTTCTGGGACCTATTCGAGCAGAAAGGCTTCGTCCGGGCTAGCAAGACCGAGATACCTTTACCGGGGCAGCCCGGTCATGGCTACGGAGATAGCGCTACGCACGTAGATGTGTATCTCTACTATCAGAAATACACCAGGCCCAGCGTGAGCCCCGAGGCTCGCTGAGACGCAACGCATGGCCTGACAGGGCTTTTCGATGGACTTTGGATATTGTATCCAGGACGAAAGCTATCTTACGACGAATCATGATCATTGAGACTTTTCCCATTCTTGTCTTATCACCTCTCTGCATTGCTACCCTACTGCATTGCATCGGAACGGAGTCTGCACTATTGCGTGTTGAATTAGCCCCCTTTGGATTTACAGGGAGAGCAGGCATCCAGCGGCGCGCATGACCAAGTCGAAGTTTTTATCGAGCTTTTGCACAACAAACGGCTGCTACATGTGATAATGAGCATACTCAAAAAGTATATATGAACAATATTTCTTCGCCGAGACTTGACCCCATGCGAGATCTTGAATGAATGCTACTTTTCTCCTGCTTTTCTCAATCACGTTTCACTATCTCATGTTCCATTTATTGTCATAGGTCTCATGACCAGCCAACAACAAAACAAGCACGACGAACACCAGCACGTAAGCCGCGAATATATCCCCACTATATGGTTTCAATCTTCACAGCCCTAAGCAGCCTGTCCCTATGAAACATCATCCTCACACGACCAAGTAGCACACCAAAAGTAAGTCCACCAACATCCCCAAACTGCACTCCACCATTCGTACCCCCTATCGCTTCCTCTCCTCTCCTTTCTTCACCATCCCCTCCTCCTCCCCCTCGTCCCCTATCCCAAACCGTAGCAACAACCCACGTCACCGGCGGCTGCGAAAGAAACATAGCTCCCACCCCAAGCGATGAAGCCAACGCCAACAAATCCTCGACATCCTTGCGCTCCAGAATCATATGCGCCGAGAATCTACCTTCCAGATGCGCAGGCGAGAGGTGCGAAAAGCGCCAGTGCGTGAGGGTTTGTACCACGGGATTCAGAAGTGGAGGAGCAGTAGCAGCAGCAGCAGCAGCAGCAGCAGCAGCAGCAGCTATATCTGTCCTCCCACCAGTCCCACCGGGCATGTCAGTTGCGACAGTAGTTATCGTCGTCGTTACATCCCACGAAGCGCTCGAAGACGTCCGTGGCGCCAGAAAGAGACAGCGTTGCGACGCCGGCGTCGAGGCGATCAGATCGCTCCAGAAAGGATGCACGCGTTCGCCGCAGAGCTGGAGACTGCGCAGATTCCGAGCGCGGTCGTACACGCTGGTCGAGCGCGGGTCTTCGGGCTCGTATGTGTGGCTTTGGTCATTGTCCGTCGCCTTGTTTGCAGCGGGCGGAATGGGCAGGGGAGACACGAAGCTTAGGATCAGGCTTAGCAGTTCGGGGAGTGCGAGCACGGTCGAGCATGCTGTTCTTTTGGGGGGTTGTTGGTCGTTTGGCGCCGTGGAGATAATGCTTGGATGCAGTGAAGGGTCTGGGGCTGGTGTGAGGGATGGATCTTGGGCTTCTCTCATCGGCGGATTGTTGTTTCTTGATGCAATGTACATATCGTGCTCTCCGTGGTCGGGCAGTATGGGATTGATGCAGTGATGAGCGAGCATGCGATGTCGGTGCTTCACTACTAGAATTCGAGTTACGTTCTATATATTACGAGATACAGTATGTCCGTAGAGCGATGGAAGGTTGAGCTACATCTTGCGCCTTCTGATCGTCGCCCTAGTCGACTAAGTAAATAAGGTATATATTGGTAGATTGCCGAGTACTGTATGTCGTGCGAGCTACGCGGGGGAGAAGATTGGCCTGAACCTTGAAGCTTTGTTCTGACTACTACCTGTGTCTAGCACCGCACCTAGATATCGACTCTCTTTTACTGATCGACTGGTCGGCAATTTATACGCTACATGGCTAGGTACACCCAGAAAGCCGTCCTGTTACTCTCAAACAAAAAAGTAACGCAGTGACGCACTGGTGTTGTCATAACGAGAATATAACATACTGAGGTATTGATGCCAAAAGAGAATCTATAAAACCTTCTCGCCTGGAAACTCCACATTGCGCCTTGCTCGAAACACAATAAACGAAGTACCATGCATCGGTAATTCCTCGAGAATTTCTCGATCAAAACATACTAGAGCTCCCCACTGCCCGAGCCTATGGCAAAAAGAGCCGCCTTGTCTCCTTTCCCTTTGCTCGCGTCGCTCAGCAATGCGAACCGCAAGAGGACTTCGGTGCATGTGACAAGGATTGACAGAATAATCAAGACGATGACGATCCAGGTGATTTTAGTCATCTTCGTGTCCGCAATACTGTCGGAAAGAATCTCGGCCAGGTCCAGGAAAACACGGCAACGCTCGTTCAACACAAGGATTCGTGGCTTGATCTCGAGATACTCTCGAACAGCAGCATAAAGCGGATGGAGCGTCGGCTCCGAGTCCCAGAAGAAATTGGGTGTGTCCAACATGTTAGAGGCTACACGATGAGTCAGCCGATGTTGTCTACATTGTATACACGAGTTTGCACTTACACAAGTTCACGTCAACTCTGCCCTGGAAGAGCTTTCCTACAAGAGCAACGACTTCTCGCCTGCTCATGCCCAAGCGGCCCTCGAGAGCCAGTCTTCGAGGCACATATTGGGCTTCGCTCATGGTCTGCTGCATGCGCTCTTCGAAAAAGCTGAGCTTGGTGCTCTGAGAAATGGCGTGGCTCATGGCCAATTTGATCATATGATCTCTGGTCCTCAAGGTTATCATGTCGTTGAACAACCGAGGCTTTTCGATCTCGCTGTTGTATTCGAAGTGAAATTCCTCGGTCTCGAAGTCCTCTTCGGATAGAGGACGGTTAAGAAGAGGGGTCGCGACTGCAGACGGTATCTGTGATGAAGAGGGTGCGAGTTTAGTTGGGATGCTGGATGAGGAGGAAAATGTAAGATCGGCGAGGATGTCTTTCTCTTGATGTTCGGTAAAATTCCAGAAAACCGCAACGCCGTAGCTAAAGACAAAAAGCTCGGCAATGGTGAGCGGATCGGTGGTGGGGGTGGCAGCAAGTAGACTAGAGTTGCTCGATCGTCTGTCCTCTAGCGCTCCGTCTTTGCTGCTGCGTCTCATATGGCTCATGTGAGATTCCGTTGGAGTCGACGCCTCGGTGCCGCCGACGCTGTACTCGTCGCGTTCCTCGAACCAGCCTTCTCTGTAGTCTCTCCTCTCGTTCGCTTCAATTTGGTCATCTATCGTTGTTGTACCGCCGGGGTTCTTGAGAACAGGGCTACTCCGAATGCGATAGCCGTCATTGCCTCCAAGAAGAGGCAACTGATATACACAATAAAGACAGTCGTCGTACAATTTGGTCCTGGCTCCGTGCTGGTCTCGCGTGAAGTCGGCTGTGGCACGTAGACGGTATGATTGAGCAGTGCAGTATGCCGTCACCCGGGCCAGTTGTTCAGCCCTACGAGCTTTGGGTAGCCTTTCAGCATATGATTTGTCGCCGATCTTGGGATGTCTTCTCCTCAGCAACTCAGCATCAGAAGGAGGAGCACTCTCCCCATCATCAACATCCGCTTGTTCATCATCCTCATCCGCCTCGCTTGTTTCAGGAAGTAGAACAAGCTTCTCGCTGACCTTACTTGAGCGTGCAGGAATATGTGAGCCAGCGACGGGCAGAATACGACCAGCTAGTTTGGGATCCAGGGGATGACGGCCGCTAGGAGTGCGGGTATGGTTCTGTGGTCTCGAACCTGGTGGAGCTCTCCTTTGCGCAGATGGGATTTCTGAGGCATACTGGAGTACACTGTCTACTGATATGAGTTTGGTGCCGGTTCGCTGTAGTGTTGGCGGTCGCTGTGGCGCCTTGTTTGCTGTTTCTCTGGCATCCGTGACCTAATATGCGTCAAAGTTAGGCGATTGTCAGTCTACAGTCTTTGCAAAAGGCATGTGACGATAGGAAAATAGGAGGGAATTGCTGGAAAGATCAAACAGGTGACGGAATAGGAAGCAGCGCTCACTCACCAGCACAGTCGGCCCCCGCTTGTTTCTAGGAGGAGCAGCCATTATATCCCGATTAGAGTGAATTACTACTCGCTCTTCCTTCTTTCTGTCCGTTACTCAATCCTACAGCAATGGGAAAATCCAAGGTAGTGAGAGTGATTGATTTCGTATATTCTGGCGTGCGCTTGAATTTGTCGGTCTCCTAATTTCTTCTCTGCTTCCCTGACTATGACCTGGATAGGTTAGAAAGGGATAAAGGAAACGCTGACTGCACAGATAGAGTAGTTATAATTGCAAATGGTCATGAATTATTGGTATATACAACCAAGGCAAAGTACCTTAACCTTCACACTCTGAAGATGGAGAAGTCAGCACCGACCGACATTCGTCTTGCCGTGAAGAACGACGTCATGCGCTGCCAGCGAATGAGATGAGGCTCTGACAAGGCACGTGCGTCCGCGTGTCTCTACCTCTCCGTGACAGCACTTCAGAAGCATCAACCTGCAGTAGCGTAAGGTACTGTGCCTTACCTTTGCACAAGGCAGACATGAGCATACCTTGTTCTTCGTTGCCTTGAGCTATCATGGTCCATAGGTGGGTGCTTATACATGTCGTCCAGTGAACAAGGTCTGGCTGTAGCAGAAAGCTGCATCTTCACATATGCTTTCGTTTCAACAGAGTAGAGTGTGCAACGCAACTGGTATTAATAATGACAAGGCGATTTGCGATCTATGCTGGCTATCTGCCAGCTACTAACGTCAGTGTCCGGGAGGACATCTCGACCGTACAAGAACGAAAGAAAAGGTATTTGCACAAAAAATATCCAATCATCTGAAGAAGAAAAACATTGCCGGTACCTCCTGGATTGACCGCCGCCCTTATCATCGTTGCGATCAACAAAAGCAACACACCTTCATGCTCACGTTCAGTTGCAAATGACACTGAACTGCCTGTCCGTTAGAGGCTGGGGGAAGATGCCGGCGTCAATCAGCCGGAAGGCATCCCACTCGGGGCTGGACTCGGTCTTGAAGTTCCAGAAGACCCAGCCCTGCGTGTTTCTTTCAAAGGCCTCTAATTGGGCCTCTATATAACCGCGCATGTCATTCTTGAACGTTTGGCTCCAGGTGTCCAGAGAGTTGATGCCCTCGCATGAGCCAACCCACGTGCTACCGGGATATGTGCCATCGTAACGTGCGCCAATGCCATAACCATTGAGTGCCGCTGCGCAATCGGTCATGGCAGCAGTCCACTCTCCGACAAAGGTCCACTTATCCGCGCCAGAATACGTCGGCGCATGGTTGCATACGTATTGTCTGTGCTCCCAAGGCTGGAGGGCGACAAGCTCGTCGGTGAAAACCTGGTATTCATGGTGGTCAAGAGCAACGTTTCGCGCATTGTTGTCGGATGGACTCAACCAGCCATTGTATGTGTTTGGAGGCTGAAATCCGTCCTGAATCACAACGACACGGGACTGTGAGGAAACGCGCTGCTGTCCGTATCCGTCACGCTCGAACTGCTTCAGCTTGTCGAAGTCGAGCTCAGACGACAGGGGCTCGTTGATTAATTCGATGCCGGCAATGACATCGTCGTAAGAAGAATCGCCATACTTGTTCTGGATGGTCTGCAGTACGGCCAAGGTCCTCTCTACCGTGTCGCCTTCTTGCCATTGTGGCTTGTCGAGACGCTGTCCTGAGTTGTCAAATCCGTTCTGGGAGCCTGGAGCGCTGTGGAGATCAATAATGACCTTCAGGCCCGTTCCTCGCGCCCAGTCTATCGCTGCGTCCAGGTACGGCGCTGCACCAGAAACATAAGGGCTGTTCGAGTTGTCGTATGCCCAGTGACCAATTGGGATTCTAACGACATTGAAGCCAGAGTCGGCGATCTTTTGAAAGTCGGAGAATTGCACCCAGGAGTCCCAGTGCGGCTTCAGCACACTGTATGCTGCATCGTATCCTAACTTTTCTCCTAGCGTGTACTCGTCTACGATACCCTGGTCTATAGGGTAGGCTTGGAAGATCGAGGGGGTGATCCACCTGAGAGGTATGTGTAAGTCTATGAACATCCAAGGTCGACGCAGACTGCAACTTACGGCTCGAGCACCAACCACCCTCCTATGTTGACTCCTCGCATAGTCTCACGGCCCCAGTTGAAGCCAGAAAATTGTTTGCCAGCGGGCGCTGCCACTGCTGTGGCTACAGCAGCCAAGATTTGAAGGGAGATGGCGAGCGTCATCGGTGCGACAGTCAGACGGAAATGCTTTCTCAAATGCGACTTGCCAGTATGATTTTCAACAACGACTGGAGGGGCGAAGCAGCTGATATGTCATGCGAAGCTGATGGTTGTTGTACAGCGAGAGTGATTACGATTACGTTTTCAGCAGAGGAATGTTGGCACCACACTCGCAAAATCAAGTAAAGAATGCTTTTGGAAACAGGTCGCGAAGAGGTAAGAATGCCAAAGCGAGCGATAGAGGGCAATTTGGTGCGACTAAGCAAGAGATGAATAAGCGTTCTGGTTCGACGGTGTTATCTCAACTCATTAAGTACGGATAGAAGTGTGGCACAAGCTGATCGGCGGGCTAAGGCAAGGTATGAATCGTCGCTTCCGTGAATGCATTAAAGACGGTGTTAACCGTCGTTTTACGGATACACTACCTGAATACATTACCTGAATACGTGCTCAGCTGCGGCAGTTGCCAGCGCATAGACCGTCACCACTGTTCTTTGTTGGCTGTTGGATGGCTGGCTCCCCTGACCCATTTTGGCTGTTGACAAGTCGGATAGCATTCCTTCGCTTCCCATTGTTGTGGCTGATGCACCGCAGGAAAAGGCCAGCCCGGAAAAGGCTTATTTTGTCTAGCGGCCCAGGAACAGGAAAGGGATTCAACCCAGCTGGGGGCCCCATTGGGGATCAGCGCACAAGCCGCTTGCACAGACGCGTGGTCATACACCTCAAAAGAACGTCATGTCCTGCATATCCCACGGCTGGTTGTCGTTGAGGCCGTGTCCGTAATGATCTGTCGTTTCATCAGAGGAGTGGAATGAAGAAAGCCCATGGCTAGTGGGACCAACGTCAGGTAATTGACGTCGCCTTCGTCTTTACGCCTCCGTGGGCTTCTGGTCTTTACCTGAGCCAGAGTGTTCGACTAACGACCCTGGGAAAAAGCTACGCATCTGCCATTTTATCGTCAAACGCACCCACGTCAACAGCCTCCAAGCCACAGCCGGCGGCTACATGCAGCATGTGAAGAGCAAATGTAACTCGCACAAAAGTGCGACAGCCCATCGCCGTTCTCACTGGCTGAACCGCATGAGTCGACGCTGAGCCTAACTCTATTTCCAGCATCCACCTCTGGCGGTATTATTTCCTCGTACGATCTATCTTTATCTTCTATACGTCGCCAAGTACATCTGTAACTCGTTATGCTTACATCACGACTGCGTGCTATTTTATTCCGTCACAGAACTCAGATCATCCGGCCACTACCGTAGATTCTTCTGTGTATGCTCCGGCCCGATTACAGCTAAGAGTATCATAAGCCTCAGTATCGACATGGACCCATAGCCATGGATCTGAGGGTCTGAACCTCAGACACTGACAGCGAAGATATCAATTCAATCGATAAAGCGCCGTTAGAACGCGTCAAGCTCAGCTTCCCAGCACCGGGTGCGGAGCGGCAGGCCCGTAATAATCGTACCCAACGCCTTAAAACCCGTTGCGGTTCGTAATATAGTCAGGGATGCTCAATAACTCTTTCTCTCCATCTTACAGGAGAGTCGAAGAGCACAATCTCTTGAATGCCCACGCTGAATCCAATCACCCCTGCTCACGACCCTAGTTTCTTATATGCGCCCACACATATATACCTTAGCCCTCTCATGTCTCCTCCGTTTTTATTCTCACAATTCAAAAACGCCTTCCTCTAACGCCTTCCGCGAAATTACTTTTCCAAGTATGCGTTCGACTCGAATCTTGTTCGCCTGATTCCTGCAAATTAGAGAACCAGCTGGCTTGCAGATCCCAAGTCTGAAAGAAATGCCCGTGACGAGTTCTGGAATCAAAAAAGAAAACAACAAACGTAAGCACTTCTTGGGTGGCGAGGAAGCTCTTCACAATCTGCCAAGCTTCTCTCTCTGGAACGTCCACGCGAGGTGTCAACAAACTCGTGCGTTCGGCCTAAGGTAGGTACTTTTCTTTCTCTACGTGCATCGAGTAGCTTTTTTCTCCTCCTTGCAAACGACGCCGAAACATTAACGCCGCACGCGCGCGAGAGAAGCTGTGGTATAGGGTGGGTTTTAGTCTTTTGACTTCAAGCTGTTCGTCTTGATGGCCTCTTGGCGGACTCGGCATGAATCAAAACGGCACAATCCTATTTGCTCAAGGAGGTAGGTTCCGTTGGTCAAGCAAATATCGAGAGGATTATAAAGAAGCCCCATCAGAATCGCTTGCTATCTCGAGTCATCCGTCTGGGCGTTTTTGGACTGCGATTGTAGAAGTGATGTGGCTGGACTTCCCAGCCTCGTACGATTCTTATAGCTGACGGGCGGTCGCCATTCTGTGCTTCAGCTGAGGCTTGATCCTCTGATGCCATTGCAGCCGGGCGCCTGGCAGTAATCCAATTTTTCATTTTCGTATCGTTTGTTGATGGATCTCTGTGTTCTGTCGTTCGTCTTACATGTGATTGCAACGATTGTGTCGCATCGCGTAGTCGCCATTCTGCGGATACGGGGGTTGCAATTGTAGGTGTGCCTTGAATATCAAAGGTTGTCCATATGGTAATCTAAAATCAACTGAAAGAACCCCAAAGGTCAAGTAGGCCACCTTATTTGATACACGAGAGTCGTCGGATACGGGAGTCTGGCTCCCCTGGCTCGGTTTTCTTAAAGGCACTTGCCACCGTGCTGCGCGTGATGAAGGGAGCTGCCGTAGATTATGATGGGCTGGAATGCAAATTGCCCTTTTGCTTGCAATGGTCAACCATGAATGGTATTGTCAAGATGCCCGTATAAAGACAGAAGAAAGGTACTGCTCAATCCTCATCCTCGCGCTCCGTGCTCGCATCATCATCATCATCATCATCATCATCATCATCGTGACCGTCCCCCTCTCCCTCAATCAGCGGAACAATCCTGAAATCAACAAACGCGACCCCCTCTCTGCCCTCCGTCTGCAGATTCGGCTCCACCTCGACAAGAAACTGCAGGCTCAAGACAGACTGCACATCAGTGCGCACACTGACCTTTGACGCACTAGTCATAGCGCGATACGCAGCCTTGAGGTGCGCGAAGCAGTAATTCGCCGTGAAAAGCGTCGCGCACTGGAACGTCTCGAGCAGCTGGGGGTCCTTGTCGAACTCGACAGTCGCGGACCCGAGGGGCCCGGACGCGGACAGAGAGAGATACGGCGAGGCCGGGGACGCGCGCAGGGAAAGCGTGGTCGGGTTTGCTGAGGCGAGCTCGTTGATGGCGTCGGCGAGGTGCGAGGCTTTCATGATGGTTTTGAGAGATAGCGAGTCGCGGTCGAACGGGATGTCTTCTGTGCTGGACGCTTCGTAGGTCGTCAGGTCGCAGGTCGTGCTGACGCTCGATTCCGACAGGTTGATGGATAACGGACTGCCGCGGTTTTGGTACGAGATTCGACAGAACCCTGAGTGGCCTAGTGCGGCGGAGGAAAAGGGCATCTGCGCGTGTCGGTTTAGTCTGTGGGCGGCGAAGCCGTCGTAGGGGTCCTGTTGTTGCTTGAATGATGCTGTGTCGCCCAACGTGAAGATCTGTAGAGTCTCGAGTAAGGCCGGAAGAGACAGTTGGAAGGTCGGTGGTGGAGGCGCATGCTCTGGCAGGTCATGCTGCGTCACTTCGGGATCTTGGAAGTTATAGGTCGAAAACAGAGTTTTGGAGAGGAAAACAAAGGCTGCGGGAGTTAGAGCATGGTCGAATGTGTACAAAACCGGAAAGAGTAATTCTTCATGTCCGTCTTTTCGGGGGTGGATGTCAGAGGTGCGTGATTTACCTTCCATGACACTTGTTTCTTCAGCACTGAAACGAAGGCCGTCGGCTGAGACGCGCACTTGGGTCTTGCTGGAGAAGGAAATGCATCGAAGCAAAAGATACAGTTGGCGAGCCGACGAACATATTGCACTACACAGGGGGGTGTCTGTGTTCGGAGGCATACTTGTTCGAGAAGATCGCCAAATGGGGATGAAGTCAAGGCAGTGACTTGGCCGTGTTAGAAGTGACACTCGAAGATATGCGTGCGCTGCTTCGAGTCATGATTGTAGCATGCAAGTCGTCAAGGCTACAATTCCATAGTGGAGGTAGGGTTTTCTGAGTTCTTTGTACAGAACATCAGATATCATAACGAAAAGGTATCATTATATCGAGGTCTGATAGCAAGATTCGCGCTTCGCTGAGTAAGCGCCGAAGCGAACGATCAGAGTGAGGTGTTAGAAACCAAGATATTATTGTTCATAGCATTGACATCTTCACAGATCAACATGGCCCTAGGCATGACTGTTACCACGGAAGAATATCGCCAGTGGTTCAAAGTATCACGGATGCAGGCTAAAGCAGGATCACTAGAGATCAAGTCTATATTCGTTCGCGCTCGTCTCACGCGTAGCAACGTTGACCACCAAGACTATGGTGAGTTGCCTTGCACAGTGTCAACCCGAGCATTGTGCGTATCATGTCTGCAAGCAGGCGAGTTCCAGCTGGCACGTGGCTGACATTCTACACATAAAGAAGGGAAGAAGGACAGGGTGTCCTGTGCACCTATTCTGCGATGGTCGAATGAAACCTTGCATTCGAGTGGTATGGGTATCTCTGGTAATGATGGCAATACTTTTATGCATTCCTTCTTTCTTCCTGCTGTATGCCCGAAGCGACTAGACGTAGACTCCAACAGCGCAAATCATGTAAACGGCGCCGAAACTATGTAGGCATTGATTAGAGGGGGCAATGATCCGGCCAATTGTCGATGAGTTCTTACCCGGCTGCCAGAGAAGCTGGGAGTGCGACGAGAGGAAGGTTCTTGGATGACGGGTCTGTCGAGCAAGGTCAGGCTGCATGTAGTGATATACCAGAAGTGCAGTGGCATACTGAGGCTGAAGTAACCAGAGAGGATTAAAGCTAGAAGCAATGTAAGTCAATCGATCAGGAGACGACCACTGCCTCATAACAGAGAAGGACTGGCACAAAGCCTACCAATGAACAGTAACGAGAAGCCAAGCGTGAACTGAGAGTCTTTGGAAACCATGGGCTCATAAGCCTGGGTGGCAGCAGCCTCCCAGAGGTCGTGAAGTGGTTGGACAGACATGTCTATGATGTGTTGGGATATGTAGGCTCCGATCAATAACAGTGAGCGATAGTGAGGTGACAGATTTCGTATATCTGGACCAGGCAGATGAACGATGTCACTATTATTGTGTACAGCAGTAGTAGCGTCTCGAGTGAGTGACAACTGGAGCTTCCGCTTCCACTTCCACTTCCACTTCCACTTCCACTTCCTTTGGGGTAATCGCGCTTGGACAGAAGGGGGTTCAGGGCGATAAGCTGTCCCCCTCCGGTGTTCCACTCCGGTGTTGCACTCCGATATCCCGCTCCGCCATTCCACTCCGCCGAGAAGCTGCACAGTAAGTACAGCCCTACCATAAATCATGGTCCGTGCCACCGACGCCCGACGCCGCCGCTCCTCCTTGTTGCATTATTGCAAGTGTATTATTGTACTTTATCCATCTTCCACTGACTTCGACCATCACCTCCGCCTCTTTCTGTTTCCTCCTCCATCCGCCACATCCTTTGGACGGCATTCCGTGGTGCGACTGGTTCTTTCTCTCGACCAGCGCCACCTTGCTCTGCTGCCTTGGACGTTCTTTCTTTCTTCAAGGCGAATAAACTGCTGGCGCGGATTCTTGATTTACTAAGCAGGCACGCGCGCGCGCGCTCCACGTCGCCTCGACCCTGCCTCTGATCGATTCCCATCACACACAGTCTCATCGAATCCGCTCTGAATTACCGTCCGACACCTCGATAAATCATCATCATGGCTGACTGGGATGGCGCCGCCGGCAGCCCAGAGGGCAGTGACATGTACGATGACCCCAGCGTGATTACCTCCGAGGACTGCTGGACCACGATCCAGTCTTTCTTCGATGCAAAAGGTCTCGTCTCTCAACAGCTCGACTCCTTCGATGAGTTCGCCGGTACCACAATGCAAGAGATTGTCAGCGAGACAGGCCGCATCGTCCTCGACCAGAACGCACCACAGAGCGACGACGAGTACAACCCCATCATCAAGCGACGATATGAGATCGAGTTCGGAAACATCACCATCTCCCAGGCTGCAATCACCGAAGGAGACGGCAGCACGAGACCGCTATACCCCAACGAGGCCCGTCTGCGAAATCTCACCTACGCCAGTCCCATCTACCTTGAGATGAAGAATAGAGTCATGGTTGCAAGAGAGAGGAGGGTAGGCGCTGCCTACGACGAAGATGGCATGTTGATCCAGGGCCAAGAGGGCGACGAGAACGACACCGAGCTGGTGTGGGAGAAGGAGGACCCCGACGAGCCAGAAGAGTCGACCAAGGTCTTCATCGGCAAGCTGCCCGTCATGTTGAAGTCAAAGATCTGTACCCTGCGCAATCGTTCAGAGCACGAGCTCTACGCCTTCCAGGAGTGTCCCTACGATCAGGGTGGCTACTTCATCATCAACGGAAGTGAGAAGGTCTTGATCGCCCAGGAGCGCAGTGCTGCAAACATTGTTCAGGTGTTCAAGAAGAAGGGCAGTCCCACCCCTGTCGTTGCCGAAATCCGCAGTGCCGTCGAGAAGGGTTCACGGCTCATTTCTTCCATGCAACTCAAGCTCTTCTCCAAGGGTGAGAGTCAAAAGGGTGGTCTGGGCGGTACCATCAAAGCTACCCTTCCGTACATCAAGAGTGACATCCCCATCGCCATCGTCTTCCGCGCACTGGGAGTCGTCTCCGATATGCAGATCCTTGACTGTATCTGTTACGACGCCAACGACTCTCAGATGAGAGAGATGATCAAGCCGTGCTTGGAGGAAGCTTTCGTCATCCAGGATCGTGAAGTCGCCCTCGACTTCATCGGAAAGCGTGGTCAGCAGATGGGCACCCGCGAGAAGCGTATCCGCTACGCTCGCGACGTTATGCAGAAGGAGTTCTTGCCCCACATCTCCCAGAAGGAGGGTAGCGAGACTCGCAAGGCCTTCTTCCTGGGTTACATGATCAACCGCTTGCTACAGTGCGCTCTAGGAAGAACCGAGGAGGATGACAGGGATCATTTCGGCAAGAAGCGTCTTGATCTTGCGGGTCCGTTGATGGCTCAAGTCTTCCGTCTCAAGTTCACTCAGCTCGTCCGCGAGATGAGAGGTTACCTATCGCGCTCCGTCGAAACCGGCAAGGAGTTCAACCTGACCCTTGCAGTCAAGTCAAACACTCTCACGAGCGGTCTTCGTTACTGTCTTGCGACGGGTAACTGGGGTGATCAGAAGAAGGCTGCTTCCGCCAAGGCTGGTGTGTCTCAGGTCTTGAACAGATACACATATGCTTCAACCCTTTCCCATCTGCGACGAACAAACACCCCCATCGGCCGTGACGGAAAGATCGCTAAGCCGCGCCAACTTCACAACACCCATTGGGGACTCGTCTGTCCTGCCGAAACTCCCGAGGGCCAGGCTTGTGGTCTGGTCAAGAACTTGTCACTCATGTGCTACGTCAGTGTGGGTACCCCGAGTGAGCCAATCATCGAGTTCATGAACCAGAGGAACATGGAGCTCCTCGAGGAATATGAACCCAAGAACAACCCCGACGCTACCAAGGTCTTTGTCAACGGTGTCTGGGTCGGTGTCCACAGGGACCCGTCCCAGCTTGTCAAGGTCGTGCAAAGCCTGAGGAGAAGCGGTACCATCTCCTTCGAGATCAGTTTGATTCGTGACGTTCGAGAGCGTGAGTTCAAAATCTTTACAGATGCCGGTAGAGTCATGAGACCGCTGTTCGTTGTTGACAACGACCCTTCGAGCGAGCGCCGAGGCAACTTGGTCCTCAACCGTGAACACATCGACAAACTCCAGTTCGACAGAGAGCTCGATACCACGGGTCTGAGTGAGGAGGAGCGGGCCAACAACATCTACGGCTGGAAGGGTCTGGTCAGTGACGGTATCATCGAATACCTCGATGCCGAGGAGGAAGAAGCTGCCATGATCATCATGACCCCTGAAGATCTGGATGAGCATCGCCAATCGAGGTCTGGCCTGCCTGTCTACGACGAGCCGACTCTAGACCCTCACAGACGCTTCAAGGCCAAGCCGAACCCGAACGTCAGAACGTGGACTCATTGCGAGATCCATCCTGCCATGATTCTTGGTATCTGTGCCTCCATTATTCCCTTCCCCGATCACAACCAGTCTCCTCGTAACACCTACCAATCTGCTATGGGTAAGCAAGCTATGGGTGTCACTCTGACCAACTACAACGTACGTATGGATACTATGGCCAACGTCCTGTATTATCCCCAGAAGCCTTTGGGTACTACAAGGTCTATGGAGTATCTCAAGTTCAGAGAGCTGCCTGCAGGCCAAAATGCCATCGTCGCCATTGCATGTTATGGAGGCTACAACCAAGAAGATTCCGTCATCATGAACCAATCTTCGATTGATCGTGGTCTCTTCCGATCGCTCTTCTACCGTGCATACATGGATCAGGAGAAGCGCGTCGGCATGTCCGTGGTTGAGCAATTCGAGAAGCCCACGAGGGCAGATACCTTGCGTATGAAGCACGGCACCTACGACAAACTCGATGACGATGGTATCATCTCACCAGGCTCGCGTGTGTCCGGAGAGGATATCATCATCGGCAAGACCGCCCCCATGGCCCCCGATGCTGAAGAACTCGGTCAGCGCACGAAGATGCACGTCAAGCGCGACGTGTCTACACCTCTCAGATCTACGGAAAGTGGTATCATCGACCAGGTGCTACTGACCACGAATATCGAAGGCCTCAAGTTCGTCAAGGTCCGAACCAGAACGACAAAGATTCCCCAGATTGGTGACAAGTTCGCTTCTCGTCACGGTCAAAAAGGTACTATTGGTGTCACCTACCGTCAAGAAGACATGCCTTTCACGGCGGATGGTCTCGTGCCCGATCTGATCATCAATCCTCACGCTATTCCATCGCGTATGACAATTGCACATTTGATCGAGTGTCTGCTTTCCAAGGTCGGTGCATTGCGCGGCCAAGAAGGTGATGCTACGCCTTTCACCGATGTCACAATCACACAAGTCTCAGAGCTGCTCCGATCCCACGGTTTCCAACAGCGTGGTTTCGAGATCATGTACAACGGCCACACGGGCAAGAAGCAGGTCGCGCAGGTGTTCTTAGGACCTACCTACTACCAGCGTCTGCGCCACATGGTCGACGACAAGATCCACGCCCGCGCTCGTGGACCAACTCAGATCCTCACCCGTCAACCTGTCGAGGGTCGTGCCAGAGACGGTGGTCTGCGTTTCGGAGAGATGGAGCGTGATTGCATGATTTCTCACGGTGCCTCGGCGTTCCTCAAAGAGCGTCTGCTCGACGTCAGTGACGCCTTCAGAGTCCACATTTGCGAGATTTGCGGACTCATGACGCCGATTGCGTAAGTTTTCTGACTCTTTTTCTCTCTGACGTTTTTATCTCAATCACATTCTCCTCTTGCATGACTATGGAAACTAACTCATCGTTCCACAGATCCCTCAAGAAGAACCAATTCGAGTGCCGACCCTGCCACAACAAGACGGAGATTGCACAGATCATCATTCCCTACGCCGCCAAGCTCATGTTCCAGGAGCTGGCGGCCATGAATGTCGCGACGAGAATGTACACTAAGAGAAGCGGTGTGACGATTAGATGATGGAAGGTCGGGATGGGTTGGGGGTTTTTTTTTCTTTCTTCTTCTTCGTCTCCTCTTGTGCAATAGCAAAAACAATCTCTTTTTCGGGGTTTGAAAAGATACAACAGAGGAAAAAAGTTCTAGAAAAAAAACCCCCCGGAGCGAATCAAAGATACCAAGATTTGGAAAGCATAACGTGGCAGGGAGAAGTTATGGAATTTTGCAGACCATATAACAAAACGTCGCGCTGCGCGCTCAAAGCAGGATGAAGCAGAAGAACAATAGATAAGAGCGGAAGTCTTAGCGAGACAAATCAAGATTCTTCACGCTTGCTTCTCGTACATATATCTGCTCTCGGTCAATATGATAAAACACATGAGATCATGAATAGGCTTAAGAAGTGAAAACGACAATCACAAGACCATGAATCGATTCTACTATCAGGCTACAGCAGTGGATTATACAAGGTTGCAAAAACAGGAATAGAAAGATCTAGGTTCCAAGGACTTTCTATCCCAAGGTATTTGATGATGAAGAAGGGAAAAGAGCAAGACCAAGGCAGAATACGAGAAGAAAGGCCACGCTCGTCGTCGTGGTCGTCGTGATCGTCATCGTCATCCACACCTGTATAACGAGGCGAGACGAGCATAGACTGCATGTTGTTGCATGAGAGAGAACCAGACAAGATGTAAATGCACCGCAATCGCCAGATCCAAAACTCCAGGAACAACCACCCGCCCGTGAGAGAGTCGACGGATCTGATATCATCCAAGCCAGTCGTTCTCTTGCTCCATGTACGCCGTCACCGCCGCCGCCGCCGCCGTGGCGAAGAGTCATATGCCAAGCGCCGTGAATTCAGAGCTCCGACCTATGAAAGGAGGAAAGAAGAGGGAACTGGTTGGTTGCTGCCACGTACGCAAGTGAATTGCCAGTCGGATGCTTTGACACGCAACAGCTGCTGTGAAGCCTCAATTGATCAGATGTGTGGCAGCAACACCACTCTCTGCGTTGATCGACGAGAGAACATCTTCTCTACTCCATATCCTCATCTGTGAGATCCTGATGGCGAGCGAGGACGTTACGCTTGAACTCTTCAAAGTCATTATCCCAGAGCTCGGCAGCCTGGCCGTTGAGCGGACTCGCACTGCAGATGAACGTAAGCATGACGACTCCACTTACAACACGCTCAAAAAAACCCCCAACTTACTTATTCGGCTCCCCCAACAAACTCTGCAACGACAACAACACGCTCCCGACATTCAAAACCGCGCTCCACTTATCCTTGAGAATATCAAGACAGATACGACCCTTCATATCGACGTTGGGGTGGTAGATTGGCGTCTTGAAGCGCACCTCCGGCGGCACGTAGGGATATCTGGCGGGAAACTGAAAGTCGAGCTTGAGAGTCAGGTTGGCGTAGGGCGTGCCTTCGGGGCCGACGATGGTGCCGATCCAGTGTAGCAGGTCGCCGTTGTGGGGAAAGGCGCTGACGCCGGGGGTTGGGGAGGTCATCAGGGTCATTAGTTCGCCTTGGAGACTGGGAGCTTGGTGTCAGTATAGTTATTCGAGTGCGGAATGACGCTTGCTTTGAAGTATGGCTGAGACAAAACCTACCGCTTGATGACATTGCCGTGGTCTTTTGAGCGCGAAGGGCTGGATGGCGTCTTTGCGGAAGAGGTGACTGCGGTCGCCATTACGAGTATATGAGTTTCTCCGAGGTCGAAGTGTTTGATGGGATAGGGTCGGAGTATATGATGATTATATGAGAAAGAATCCACCAGCGAGAGGACGACAAAAGCTTGTTGGCTGCAAGGGATTATGTGTAAGTGGAAATTGTATTGCAGAAGTTCAGGAATTGGTGGTGTTTGATGGATTTTGTTTACTGTTTACCCCAGCAACCTCGGCGGTTCACTTGGACTGTCCGAGAGCGTCGTCGCGCTGATCATGGAGTGCCGCGTCGCGTTCGTGTTGTACGTCAATCAAGGTACTGTATGTTTTACTTCACAAGGACTACCAGAGTGCAGTACTACTGTATCTACCTTAGTTTTGACGATCATACCATCTTAAGACGTAAGTGCACAAACACAAGAAATTTGATTTTCCTCGTTGGCTTCTTATCTACTAGACGTTTGCGGAAGACAGAGCACTTTGCTAAGCCATAACTCAGGCATGCACTGCATGTAGGAACAGCAGCTGCTGCCACTCTGACCTGACGAACTTCATCTACGCAGAGGCTTGTTCTGTTGGTATACTCATCGTGCTAAGAATATAATGAGACGATCGGCCGAAATTGGTCGAGGAAGCTTGATTTCAGCCAGTAATGCATTGAATTTGTAAGACTCGATGATCCACTTGCGGCTGGTATCCTCACCATTGCACAAGGAATCGATCGTGGAAGGGGCTAATTATCGAAGTTTCCTCTTCGATAATCTTGTAGCTCAGAGTACCTGTGACAGAATTTAGCTTTTGTGGAAACAGCGCTTCATGATCGACTTACCTCAGCGATGCTTTGACGGATGATCATGCTCTTTTGTCTTTCGTTTCGGCTGATGCGATAGTAGTAGTCGCAAAAGTCAGCGCATTGCATATACCGCAAGAACTCCTCGTCGTGAGTGATGACTATCAGCTGGAAATTACGCTGTTGTCTTCTGACGCGTATGATCTCTGCGAGCGATGCTGCTAGAGCCCGAATATTGTCGCGATCAAGGTTCGTGGTAGGCTCATCCAGAGCGATAAGCCCACAATTAACCCCAAAGCATTCCGCGAGTGCCAAACGGATGATGATTGAAGCAAGCACCTTCTGTCCTGCTGAGCAACGTCCTCTCATATCCATCTCTGCGTCTTGCTTTACCATGACCACACGGTAGTTATAGTTCTTATTGCCTTTCATGTTCTCGTTGTCGGATCGTATACCGATCGTGTCAACGTCCGTTCCTTGGTAGGTCTTGCGCCAGAGCTCCTCAATGATACGGTTGATCTCCTCCATCTTGAGTGCATGGTATTTCATAATCGCCTTGTCCAGTGCACTGCCGTATCGAGTGAGATCCTCAACAGCCGCTTTGGTTGTTTCCACTTTGATGTGTGCCTCCTTGTACTTCTCAGCTGCGCCCTTGTACTCGGTCTCCCAATCCTGTATGAGCTGCTGCAAGATATCATCCTTGCTCTTCAGCTGACCCATGATGCTAGCCTGGTCGGCGACGAGTTTGTTTCGCTCCATCTCCCAACGATTACCTTCACGTTCATATGTCGATTTCTCTTCTTCGGCGTTGTGAGACTCCAATTCCGAGATCTCGGCAGCGATCTGTCTGGCGGCATTGCGATCGCGACGGTAATCTTGATTATCCGCGATTTGACGTTTTGTTTCCTCGACGTCCCGCAAATCCGTTTCAAACTTCTTCACTTGTTTGGTAATCTCATTCATCTCACCCTCGACACGAGTGATCTCTTGCTTGATGAGCTCGACCTCGCTCTTCGCACGGTCAAGTTGCGCTGGTCCATTTCTACTCAGGTAGTCTTCAATATCCCGATTGGCGACCTTAAGTTCATTCACACTGTTGTCCAGTGCTGACTTCTCCGCTTGAAGCTGTCGATCTCTGTCTTGACCCCGACGTGCAGTGTCATCATACTTTGCCTTCGCCTGCTCGAAGTCTGGTCCCAGACCACGTATCTCTTCGTCTGTGGAGCGTAGAACGTCGCGATGCTCAGAGTTCTGGGCCTTCAGTTCATCAACCTGCTTCTCCAAAGACAACTTTTCCTTGAGTTGATATACAGCGGTGCTCAGCTTGCCTCTGTTGTCCCGCAGCTCCAGCTCCAGGGTATTGATAATTCCACGAGCACCATCACGCTCGCCGATGATCTTCGTCAAAGCTACTTTTGTGGCTCTGGCATCCTCATTGACCTTCTTCAGATCATCCTGGATCGCTTCGAGACCTCGAGAAAGACCAGCATGTTTCTGCTTCTCCGAGAGTTCTTCAATCTGTTTCTGCAGAAGTGTCATTTCGTTCGAGTACTTGACAATATTCTGGACCGTCTTAGACAGACTTTCGATATCGCGTTTGGCGTTGAGACGCTCTTCTACTTCACGGTCGCCTTCCTCCGCTTGGCGCGTAAGAGCATCATGTTTCGACTTCAGGTGAGCTTCATCGGAAGCCAAAGGGGGGATCTCGACCTCCTTCAGACGAAGCCAGGTATCATATGTCGGTTGGAATTCTTGCACAGCCTGAAAGTCTTCCTCCACATTTCGCAGCTCCTCGGGATCCGAGCCCTTTTCGGCCTTTGCGATCTCGTTACGTAGCATACCCACAAAGACCTCGTATTGTCTGGTGTCTTTGCTGTCGTATCGCCGTGTGCACATTCTGCAGCATTTCTTCTCCTGCGCGACTTGTAGCGAGTTCTTCCAAAACCCTAGTACTGACTCTGCATACTTGGCATCAGTCAAGACTTGATCGCGCTCTGCAATGGCTTTCTGGAGTTCCGATGGGTATTCTGACGGATCTGCACCGAGTAGTTTTCGAAGGCTGGTCTCAGCTGTCGAAAGTTGGGACTTCTTTGTCTTCAACTCTGACGAGCATGTTTTGAGACGGAATGCAAGTTGATCTAGTTCCCTTGTGGTACCATCCCTAGCACGCTCGGCTTCGGCAAGATGTCGCCGGCTTTGCTCTAGACAGCCCTGGTAGTCGGCATCAAGCGTTGACGGCTGCCAATCGCTGGTGACTATCTCGCTGATCTTGGAGCCGTGCGCGCCGACCATAGTCTGCAGGCTATGTTCGCGATCCCTCACCTCTTTGCGCAAGAAATCCAGTCTTGCCGATTCACCAGCCTGCCTCGTCGCTTGGACAAGGTCCGAGTCGAGCTTTTCTTTCTGCTCATCAAGACTTCGTAATTTGGCATCGTTCTCTTCCACCAACCTATCCAGGTTCTTGGATCGCAAGTCTTCTTTCGCCAGACGAAGCTTTGTCTCGGTGTCCGCTATAGAAGACTCCAATATGACCTTACCTCCCTCATCAATTTCGATGTTGTCTAGCTCCGCCTGGAAGCCACCGATTCTTCGGTCGTTTGCAGCGATGGATGCTCTGGCACTTTCTTTCTTCTGATTCAACGCCGACTTCTGCTCGCTGATGCGGTTCAGAACCGCCTGTGCCGACTGGAGTTGCTGTTGAGTCTCTCGTCGAGCTCGCTCGAATGCAGTATGCTGATCTTGCGCCATTCGACTGATTTTCTCGATGAAGTCAAGCACCTTGTCCTCGTCCACGTCCAGCTCGTAACCACGGATGTTGTGCTTCCGGGCTGTCTGTTTCACGAGCTGCTCACGCTGCTCCAGCTGTCGTTCATGGTTGGCTTTCTGTGCTTCAAAAGAGCCGCATTCTCGCTCCTTCACACTAAGCGTCTCACGGCTCTGAGAAAGCACCCGCATCATGTCCGAGTAACGCCTTTTCTCGGCTTCGGACCATGCTTGCAGTTCACCTACACGAGTCTGATACTGCTCAAGCATCTCTTGGAGATCCTCATCCGAATCAGCCATCTCCTTGAGATTACGCTTGAGCCTCTGCACATTCTCCTGTTTGGCACGGTGTTCAATGCGTTTACCAGATAGCTCACCGACGATGCCACTCAGGAAGCTTATACGTTCCCACGCGGCGTCGTACTTCTCTTTGGCTTCGCCGATTTTGTCACCTAGTGACTCGCTCTTAGTGCGCAACTCTTCGATTTCTTCGAACAATTCTTGAGATCGTTTCTCTGCCTGCCACGTATTAGCGAGTGGATGCCGACGCAGAAATGATACCTTACGCGCTCGCCCTTGTCTTTGTCGTCTTTCGAGTGTTGTTCGATAATTCTCAATTTGCCAAGTTCTTCATTCTGGTTCTTGCGGAGAACTTTGATGTTGTCGATAGCTTTCGTATACTTCATGGCTTCAAAAATCTCGTCAAAGCGTTTCTTTAGGGCACTAGGCTCAGCCATTGGCCACAGGCTCTCATCTTGATGGCAGAATATGACAGAATCCAGAATGGCTTTTGAGACACCCAGATACTGAGGCATGATCTGGTCAAGCTCGGCAACACGACTGGAAATGGCGATTCGTTCACCATCCTTGAGTGCCATCAATTGTCCTTCGAGCGATTTGACGGTCCGTGAATTCTTCTTCACGGTAAGCTGCAAACTACGAGTCGCAACCATCTTTGCCCCGTTGGTTGCCTTGAACGAGAGCTTTACTTGTGCAAGCACCTCTTTTTCGCCGCATAACTAAAGTAGTCAGATCATAGTCTCTGCGGTGGATGACTGTTTCACCCTCTCACCTTAGGATCGTGAATGAATGCTCCTCCTCTACTGTTGGGTGGTTGATCTCCAGTAGTGGCATATTTGAGACATTCGATAATCGTCTGTTCTGATCAGTAGTGCTATCATCTGGTGTGGGTACCATACGCACAGTTTTGCCAGAGCCATTGTATCCCACGATCAATGTGAGAGGTGTGTAGAACTGGATAGTTTCGCTTCGGGTGTTGTCAAAGGATCGAACACTACAGCATGCGATTAATTGTGAGATCCTTTTCCAAGAGGCCTATATCACTAACCCCAAGATAGAAAGCTTATCGATTTTCGCTTTGAAGATGTCAGGAAATAGCAGGAGGGGGGATTGTATGTACAACATACACCTAGGGGAGATCAGTATATGGTTGTGTATATAGACTCGCTTTGCACCTGGATAGCATACATGTTTGTTGCAACGAAAGTAACGAAGCGTGAGGGTGTTGGTCAAATTATACCATGCTCCTCTGGTATGTATTTTGCAAGCAGTCTGCAATTCTGAATGTTCGACTCAATCACATCTGCCGTGGCGAATCAGGAATGGACACAATCAACTGGCGCTTTGACTCACTTTGATCTGCCTACAAGAAATTACGCCTCGTTCATACAGTGCTGGGTGAAGTATCTCGCTGTACCTTACTACTGTGCTACGTGAAGCAGCCGCCTGAATGTGGAGTTTGTGTGACGCGCATCTACGTGTTGGTCACGAAAGTCACGTTACCTCAAAAGCAATTACACTCGAATAGGAAGTGACCCTGAGTCTGGGACCAGAGGCACGTGCAAAACAAGGGATCCTAAAGTGTCTGAAGTGAAGCAATAATAAGGTAATCTTTATTACTCGATGTCACGAGTACATCAGCTATGATTACTTGAATGTATAACACATGAATCAGCGGAGCAGGCAATATTCTAGGCATATGCCCTATACAGCAAGTACGTGCAGCAATGACCTGTAGTCGCAGTGAAGCACATAACGAAAGTCTTATTCTTTGTTGCATGCAGCAGCGAATCAGATCACTGCAAAAAATATCTCAGCGATCGAAAAGACAATCAGTCGATGACTCGGGCCAATTCTTATGTCCAGCAGTCTCTCCGAAGGTATTGCGAATGCCGCCAGAGATATTTACAGTCTCAGCACGAAGTAAGATATTACTGTAGAACAGAAGGATTCCTTCCAAACCTGACTGAGATGGTCCCACTGAGTAATTTAACATGACGAGTCAAGACCCGCTTGGACGGGGCGGGATCAGCGCGTGTCAAAGACCCTGAATGCCAATACTGGGATACCGGCCCCGTGCTGACGTCCAGCGATCGAAGTCTTCCTCCATCATCGCACATGCATCGCGCTCCATCGCAATTCAATGTGTGGCCGTTCGGTGCCTTGCCTCTCTACATTTCTTCCTTAGGCAAAGCGTATTGTCTTTTGTGGGATGTCCTTCTCACTGGCCCCTGATGGCTCGATAATGCAGAGCGTAAGTTTCAGCCCTATTCTTTCTCAACCCCCCCCCAAAATCCGTGTCGGGCATGGGCATGGCGGCGGCGCATGGCGTAGTAGCATGCATGCCTACGTTCCATCCTGGAGGCGCCCATGCGCCGTCGTCCATGTGGTGGTACGCTGGACGAGGAATTATGACACTCTCTCTACGTGTGCATCTAATTCTCACCCGGTAGCTGCTCTATATCCGATCGTAATCGATATCGCGTGGCAACCGCAAGGGTTTTGTTTCGCAGGCGTCTGTGGAGTGTGCACTGCACGCTGTGCGGTGAAAACAGTCGTTTACTGGGTGCTGATGACAATACGCGAATTTAGATGGCGGGGCCACACTCGATGGGTGGTGTACTAGACGCAAGCACCACAGCCAACATGTTGTGCGGCTTAGACGATCTCTTACCTATGGACCTTGACCAATATGATGCCTCTCTCGCCGATGCCGCCGCTGTCGCCGCCGCTTCCTCCACTACTTTCGACCCCATGTCTCTTGGACAGGAGAACCGTGCGGACTCGTCTTATGATAATCTCACCGGTTCGCTCACCCCTACTAATGCCTCAAACACCATGTCCGCCGTCGGTGCCGGCCCTCTGCCCACGGGGTTTGGCATCGCACCGCAGAACGGCAATAGTGCCTTGACCGAGTTCACCAAGCGGAGAAATTGGTCACAGCGCATCATCGAGGAGTTGAAAGATTTTTTGCACATTCTCACTCCTGATGGCCGAATCGTCTATGTTTCGCCGTCGGCACGCACCCTCACCGGCTATGCCCAACAACAGCTCGTCGGCAGATTCATTGGGGAATTCGTGCATCCCGATGACAGCGGCATCTTCATGCGCGAATTCAACGAGTCCATAGCAAGCGGCAATGCTCTACGATTCTTCTATCGCTTCAAGAAGGAAGATGGCACCTATGTCATCTTTGAGTGTGACGGCCATCCGCACATTTCGACCGACATCCATGCCGCCTACAACACCTCCGCGGTGGCTCCGATCTCCACTCTCTGCAAGGGTTTCTTCATGATGGCAAGGCCCTATCCCACAAAGAACGCGGCTCTGCTGGACTCGTTCTTGGAGCACAAGATGGAGAACGAGCGGCTGATGAAAAGAATCGCGGACCTGAAGCGAGAAGAAGTCGAGGAAAACGCACAACAAGAGAGACAGTGGCAGGAACACTCTTCCAACACGCCATTGCAACAAGCGCGAGAGGGCGACATGTCCGAAAGCGCCTCGCGTGTGCCCGATTCTCTTATAGACGCCCCTAGCCAAACAGATTATCAGGGTATGCCACCACCTGCCAGACCACCTGGTAATTCCAAAGCTGCTCTTACAAGGCAAAATCTAGATAGCGTGCTCTCGGCACAACAGCCTGACAGTATCGCAGACAAAATGTCACGCTACGAGGGCTCGAATCACCTCGAGACGATCGAAATGCTCACTGGTCTGCGTTACCGCGATGGCGAGCGAAGTCACGGTATCTCTACTGGTGATACTTCGCCTGCCTTGATCCGTGGCGATGCCGGTATTGCCATCCTTCTGGACCGAGACCGCGATGGTCATCAAAAGGAGAAGAAAAAGAAACTCAAGCTCGCAGACGAGTACGTCTGCGCAGATTGCGGCACTTTAGACAGCCCTGAATGGAGGAAGGGACCCAAGGGGCCCAAGACTCTGTGCAACGCTTGTGGTCTACGATGGGCGAAGAAGGAAAAGAAGAAGCACGGCAGCGACAGCATCAACGGTGGGAATTCGCTGCCGGGTGGTATGTCCAAGCCAAGCTTACCACAACAAAGCAGTGGGGACAGTCTGTGATGATTAGAATAAATCCTGACATTGCGAATTTAATTGAAACGGGGTCACCATGAGTGACGGGCGTTTGGCGCATAATGGTTGGCGAGCTTTAATGGGACCTCCAATTGTGCATATTCGGGGTTCTCGCAAGATACCCTCGAGCTTTATATCCAATAGAAAAATCCACAACATACATAATCGAGTCACTTTCTACCCTCGGCCTATGCCTGAGTGGACCTTTGTATTCATTTCCAGTTTCATTATTCATATGTTGATAGGCTCGATTTGCAAGCGAGAGGAGAGCAAGTGCAAAGGCATTCGGCGCCCGTCTGATTGAGCCTGTTACTATTGGTTGGCGAAAGAGTCTACTATACATATCACGGCTGATCGATTTCATTCGTCAGTGTCATGGTCCTTACTCGGTGTACTCGCGTACACACACAACCTGAATCAGCGTTTACCAGGCGAAGCGAAGGCAGCGTCCTGCACCTTATCTTGACTGCCGTGAATCTCTGAATGTGTGTGGCAACCATCTCAGATTCAAGCGCTGTGCAGAACAAAGCAGAGAGACATGATTGCGCACGGTTTTAATATATCTACAAGCCGGCCTCTCGCAAAAAGGTTGAGCAACACATATTGAAAGGGGAATATGTGATAGATGCAGGTCGAATCGTGATGGCAGACCATGGTCTGTTCTCATGCACGCCATTTTCCGAACCCTGAAGGCCGAGTCTCAGGATGGCGTGTGCGCTGGCAGGTGTGAATACTGTATAAATTTCCATCAACCATTGAGTTCATTGCACTTAAGACCCCTCCGGATTGAATATCTTTTTGTGATCTTGGTTCTTATCATCCTGGTGATGCGTGTGATCATTCTGTGATGGAGTCGGCATTTATAGTATTGCTTGCAGTACTCCAGTGAGTGATGTGTCGCCGGCACCTCGCGCCAACTCACTACCACTATCTAGAGGTAGGTTTGATGAGCTGCACTGAACAAATAGCGCTTGAACACATCTTTCAGAATACCCAATTTCTTTTACCTACTTTCCTGTGCTTCCAAGGTGCAATTGACCAGACCTTCGCTATTGAGAGGCTATGCCATCTTCTTGCTCTAACATTGCACTGCTATAGCATAGGATTGACATCAAGTCGCTATCGCAACTTGGTGGCCCCAGACATGGCACTTCGATCCAACTTTCTTGCCGTGGCCATTGTGCAAAGGAGTAGAATTGCCGGAATTTCAAGGTGTCAGAAGCCGAGGCTCTACACAAGACCTCTTATCGCTTTATTGTTTCCCTGAAGTTTGTGTAATTGTGTTATATGTGCACGTTCGCGAATATAAACGGTCTCAGCATATCGCATGGAGCATATATGACCTCTGTATGTATCGACATATATTTATTCATATTACTGCCATGCGGTTTCTGTCTTTGTCACACCGAAGCCTTTGCAGACAGCGACGTCGAGTATTCGAGTAAGTCTGGAGCCCGCCCACGTGGTCGTCTAGGAATGGTTCTAGACGCCACAAGGTATGGAGAGACCGTTGAAGCCTATAGCACCACTTAACGGCATTTCATCATGCAGATTGCACCCCATCACTATGCCACAACGAATAACCCTCACGAATAGACATGCCGCGACGACGACCGTTGGAGCTATCAAGGATCTGTTTCTAATATCCAATGCAAATCTCGGATACGGAATTGTCAGATTGGCCGTAGAACACTGCGAAGTCAATAGTCACTATGTGGCAAGGAAGCATAGGTAGGGTGAATATGATCAAGTGCCGAAGAATAGGACGTTGACACTGTACCAACTATGACCATGCTCATGTCTCAGATCCTGTGAACTGCCATGCAGAAATGGATAGAGGAAATCAAGACTGCTGTGCGACATTCACAGTGCTGTCTCGGATTAACACATGGGATTTTCCCCCAGCGCCTGCGACCTTATAGCATGCTACCTCATACATAGGTCTACTGCCTTATAGATTACACAACCGTCTTCGACAATCTCATAACTTGTGTCACGCAAAAGCTCCGTGAGCTGTCCCTTCTTGATCGTCACTACCCATCCCTTCTGTTCGGAAGTCTTGTCGTCGACTAGGTTGGTGAAAGCCTCACAGTTCTCAACATGGCAATATCAGCACGCGCAATACCGTACATTCGCGTAAATGATGTTTTGATGGCGCTGGCATTTTTAGTCGTGGTAGCCCGCTTGTGGCTCAGATACAAGCATCAAAAAAGAGGGCTTTGGTGGGACGATCTTTTCATGGCTTTGTCTGTGGTAAGCGCTCAAGATAACTTTTCATTTAGTCTGAGAAACTGGCAGCGTACTGACTGATCCGTCAGATAGTCACGATTATCTATGGCACCTTGGTGAATGTGGGGATGAAACACTTTGCCTGGGGAAACAGTATAGAAGATTCATCTATCGAAAAGCTGTCGCAGTCCATTCTAGGCTATATCATTGCCAAAGAGCTCTTCCTCGTGGCGGGTGCCTGCATACGGATGTCACTGCTGTTCTTCTATCTATCTCTTGTTCGGTTTATTGCCACCAAGACTTTACGACGGATCATATATGCCTGTCTCATTGGCAATGCACTTATGTGTATAGTATTCTGTTTCACGAGTATATTTGTTTGTCGGTAAGGCCTCCTCCAATTCTTCTCTCCGGATATCCAAAGGTACTGACATCTTTCCTTCTTAGCCCCGTTAAAGCTTACTGGACGATACCACGACCGGAAGGCGCGAAGTGCTACAACGATAAATTGAACACAATGATCATTGGAGCTCTCCTATGCCTTGCGGACGTCATTGTCAATATCTTGCCTTTGCCAATCGTGGCCACCATGAACCTTCCGTTACGTCAGCGCGTTGAAGTCGGCATACTATTGTCTCTGGGAGCAGTAGCTACGATAGCCGGTATCGTTCGCGAAGTCTTCATTTACAAAGTTCTGTTCAAGGCGGCTGATCCCATCCTGGATGCATTTCCTCTCTGGATCTGTGCTGACGTGGAACTGTATCTTGCAATTGTGAGTTATCAGATGTTCTACCATTCCAGTTCAACACTGATCGTTTCTTGCAGCTCTGTGGGTGTGCTCCCACCCTCAAGTCTCTGTTTGAAAAACTTGAAGTCTGCGGCATGCCACACTTTCTCAAGCGCCAGAAGTTGGGAAGCGAACCGGCAGCTGTGCGACCTGAAACGCTGGAGCAGGGACTTCACGAAGTACCGCAAGAAACCTTCATGTCTCGTGGAAGTAGATCTTCTAGTGTCACCCTCATAGCCGCGGCAACTTCAAACGACATATCCGGTCCAGGATCACCCAGCAAATCGTCATACAACCGCCGGGAGAGCACCAATAGTTGTACGTGCGGAATCCAAGTTGACACACGGATTCACATGGAAGAAATACGTCCTAAGGACGATTCATGCCACACATGAGATATGGTCGAATTACTTCTAAGTCTATACAGCGCATTATGTGTCGCGAATGATCCGAGCCTATACAGGAGTCTGGGTTTGCATACCACTGAGATACGGCCAAATCACCGAGCTTGCACGAGCGATACAGGACTCGAGGAGCTACACATTTCAGCTACTAACCCAGAGTCATTCCTCTTGCTACAGGGTAAAAGTGCAAGCACTTGCCACTGCTCTGTCACCGAAGCCACATCTTGGATTTCCCGAATCCATGTCACGAGGGAAAGGTCACGGACTCGATCTCAGGCGACCACATAGCCCTCCGTGTGCAATCAATGTTCCGGCAGAGTGTCTTGATCCGGCAAAAAGCATCCCGATTGGATTGTGCCAGGTGACAGCGGCTTCATTCAGCGCTACAATTATCCCAGCTGACTTTACCGGGACTGGCAATTGCGGTGGCACCATCACCTCATGTGTTTGCTGCATTGCGATAAGAGAGACTCAATTGTCTGTGGTTGTAATACATTCTGGCACGGACCAGTAGAGGCATTCGGAAGCACGGAGCACGAGAGCTTAATTGCGATTGTGAGACAACCATCGCATGGACATGAACACCAGAAGAGATGGGTGGGTGGTAATGTCTCGGCGATGCCTTCAGTCATTGTGTTTGCCTGGTGCTGCAAGGTTTCGATAATCCACCACGCCCGGACAAGAAATTGACACGCACGGATGTACAGCGAGAAGCTAATGTTACAGTCCCGCACATTGCTGGCAGCAGCAAGGCAATGTTACTAACGCAGTGGATCGGAAGACTCTCCATCACAGAGAAAAAAGCTCAGGAAAGCAGTGTCCGAGTCAGGTCGAAAAGGATGATGCAGGGAATATGATGATGCAGGGAAAAGATTTATGTCTGTTCTTTACCTGCGACACGTCGCACGAGGAGCCAATCAATTGCCCGATACCCGGGTACTGTGGAAATGCGAATTGTGCCCTGGGAAGGGCTGCTTTCACCGCATCGTTACGCGGGTAGGGACAGCTTGACGGTTGCGATGCACGACAGCTGCTATGCAGCACAAAGCGCGCGTAAAATTCACGTCCACCAATTTGAAAAGCTGCACCCTTGTAGATCTACTTTGATCATCCCAAAAGGTAGCTTACTCAATCTAGCTTGTTCTGCTATAAGTGCTATCCATTGGTTTCGTTGATCTGACTTCAAAATCTGGTCAGCCCCAGATATCGCACTATAATTACTGTATCTTATAGATGTGACGCTAAGGTTGGGTAGTCATACTGATGTGTTGCTGGTACGGCAGCTCCCGCGTAGTGCGCTTGTACCTCGCCCGCCTTAGCTTGCTTGACGATCTTTAACGCAAGACTTTAAGACAAGTTCACATTCTTCGCCTACAACGCGCTTGGTCAAACATCCTTGCATACATCTCAAGAGCTCTCAGGCCTGCGTTTCGGTTGACCAAACGGCCGTCGCATCAAGCTGGAGGAGCCGCATGCGGTGCCGCACATGGAGAGATCGTCTTTGCTGAACCTCTATTATTATCTCCGAATGGAGTTACATGTCGTACAGTTCTCGATGCATGCTATCTGCATGGTAGGCCAACTGCCACACCGGATGGTGCATGTGCCACACGAGTTCCTGCAGACGCCAGGGCAGATATCAAACTTTCAAGGTTATTATTAGGATGGCATGCCGTTCTGCCCGTCGTTATGGTCGATCACACGATGGAAGAGGCAATAGTCAATCAGGTAGGTAGGTGACATTCCGTTCAGGAAACCATTGCTATATGAGTTCTGCCCTGCCCCCTCGGAAACGTGAATACATCAACTCTTATTCGTTCTATATTGTTCGTTCGCATTATGGGATTCCTTTCCTTCGCTCTTTACGGAGCTATAGCTGCATACGTGCAGCTTGCGTCAGGCGCGCCAACTGAGAATTATCATTCCCTTGTCTCGAGGCAAGATGGTAACTGTGCCCACACAGCAACATCCAGACAGTGCTGGGGAGGGGGTTATTACATCGGCACTGACGACGAGACTTTTTGCCCCCCTACTGGGGTGACTAGGACGTACGTTCTGGAAATCACAAACACCACCATGGCACCGGATGGGACTAAACGGATGGTTTTTGCAATCAACGGTCAATACCCTGGTCCTACCATTACGGCGGACTGGGGTGACATGGTTAGCGTGACGGTCAAGAACTCGTTGCCGTACAACGGCACGAGCATTCACTTTCACGGCATTCAGCAGAAGAACAGCAACAACATGGACGGTGTAAGTGCATGAAGCCTTGACCTACTACTCGTGTGATTACTGACGATCGATAGACGAACGGCATAACCGAATGCCCTTTGGCACCGGGAGATTCGAAAACCTACCTGTGGCAGGCGACTCAGTATGGGACTAGTTGGTACCATAGCCATTTTTCCAACCAATAGTAAGCACAGGAGTGTGTCGTCGCATACGGTAGCTGAGTGAGGCTGACCTTCCATAGTGGAGATGGTGTTGTGGGCCCAATTGTGGTCAACGGCCCTGCAACTGCTAATTATGATATCGATCTTGGTGCATATCCCATCACCGATTGGTTCTACACGACTGCAGAAAATGTCGGCTATGCACAGAGAGTTGAAGGTATCCCTTGGAAAGCCGATACAGGCTTGATCAATGGAACCATGATAAATTCGCAAGGTCGCGGTGCATACGCAAAGACCACCTTGAAACCTGGAAAAACCTACCGATTGCGGCTTATCAACACCAGTGTCGACAACAATTTCAAAGTGCATTTGGATGGACACAACATGACCATCATCCAAGCGGATTTCGTGGCAGTGCAACCCCAAAAAGTGGATTGGTTAGCATTTCCCTGATATTTTAATACTTCAACCTCGGTTCACTGACATTTTGCACTGTCAGGCTCTTCATTGCAATTGGACAGCGCTACGATGTTCTAATAACAGCGAATCAAGCAGTCAAGAACTACTGGTTCCGCGCAGAAGCACAAATTGACTGCGGAGAGAACTGGAATAATGGTAACATTAAGTCTATCTTCTCATACGAGGGATCCAATCTTTCAGCCTTACCTACCACGACAGCCACATCCTACACGAAAGGTTGCGTTGACCAAACCGGGCTTGTGCCTTGGTGGAAGAAGGACGTTCCTCGCGATGTCTTCACGGCACAAGTAAAGGAGCTTGATGTTTTGTTCAGCGTCGGAAAGAAAGCCTCATGGTCCAACGGAGTCAGCGTAGTACAATGGTCAATCAACGGCACGATGATGGCCATCAACTGGGAGCAGCCAACATTGGGCAATGTGTTTGACGGCACAACCGACAACTTCACGGACATTCAGCATGTCATCGAATTGCCCGACGCAAACGCATGGTCCTTTTGGATCATCCAGAGCTTGGCCGGCGACGTCACGAGCGCGCCACACCCAATTCATCTCCACGGACACGACTTTTTCGTTCTCGGGGCAGGCCAAGGCACGTTTCCTGGCGCCGATGCACTCACGTTCAAGGCGCCCACGCGTAGAGACGTCGCCATGCTCGCTGCCGTAGGCTGGCTCGTGATTGCCTTCAAAACGGACAACCCCGGCGCCTGGCTGATGGTACGTTGCCGCGATGACCTTTCCCAATTCTGATAAATTGCTCGCCATAGAAGACAAGAGAGGCTGACTTGAAGACTAGCACTGCCACATCGCATGGCACGTGGCCGAAGGCCTGTCGCTGCAATTCCTCGAGCGCGCAAGCGAGATCCCAGAAACCTTTCAACTGGGAGACGAGTACGAACAGCAATGCGCCAAGTGGGACAAGTACTACAAAACGGCGCCTTACAAACAAGATCAATCGGGTCTTTGATTGACCAAGACATTTTTATCTGTGTGTTTGACAGGGAGGTCTTATTTCTCTTGTTTCGTTCACCCGTCGAAGTCGACGACACGTACATAATCGATTGTTTCTTTCTCACAACCCCTGTCCTTTTCAAGGCACCAACGTTACTCGGTGATCTCCTAGTCCGCTTCTGGTCGCAGCGAGCGAGCGTCCGGATTTGCTCGGACGTGGCCCTTTGATCTCTTTCCTTAGGCGACTGCTTAACATTTAGTCTGGGTGGATTATCTTTCTCCACCCGGGTGACTCTCCACCCGCGGCCTTTGGCACACTTCATAGAATGCAAGATCTGTCAGCTCCATCAGCGGAACACAAAAACCGATGGACTGCTCACCCACCCATCATCAACCGATGGGTCCACATGACCGTTTTTGCACACCTTTTTATTTTCCGTCGGGACAGGAGGCGAAGTGCCTAAGATACCTCATGGTTGGATTATAATATGTACATTCATTGCGAAGTGTAATCAGTCATACATACACCCATACACGCACACAGCGAAAAGACAACGGGGCCTTTACCTAGTCCCTGAAGTTGTTATTGTCGGAAAAAAGTCCCCTTTTTCCTTCTTTCCTGGCTACAAGCCCAATTGCATACCTTATATAGTACTGTACGCACATATACGCTCGGATAGGCAATATAATATGTAATGTGTTCTTCATTCGGACGACCTTCTTCTTCATCAAAGCTTATCATCATCACCGACTGTCAATCCGCTATATTAAGATACAGAGCTCCACTTTGGACTTATCTTTCTGACAAGTCTTCACGATATGCAGGGAGACAAAAGAAGACAGAGAAAGAAGAAGAAACGACAATTTCTGAGGATCGCGTTTGTTCCATTTTGGCTTGCAGCCGAGTTGAACCCCACTGCTTAAACGCCTGTGCTGTGCATGGATGGATTTCTGTGGATTCAACAATAAAGTGCCGCACGAAGAACAAAAAGCATTTGCTTGCAGCTGTCATGAGATTCAATTCCGTACACGTTCAAGATTGATGATATGCTTGTTCGCTCGCGGCTGTTATGCCCATTTAGGTGAAATTATTCAGCTCTTGTGTCTGTCTGTAAAGTGATATTGTGGGGATGGTCTTAGATCATGTTTGAATCAATGATGTGACTTGATTAGAGGTAACTGCATAATCTATCGGAAGAAGTCTATTTGACTTGTGCAGCCGCTAGTTGATCCGAAGCTTAACCGCGCTTACCGCGCTAGTCCCAATTGATCCACCTCATGCCTCGCAACAGATCAGATCGAATCTGTGGGGTTAGACCCTCTTGTCGCACACTAGCACCTGCACAGCATGCCACTATCGCTGCGTAGACCGTCTTCAACTGGCTGTACAAGTACACGCCGACGTCTTCTTTCCCGCGAGACACTGTTGATATTAGCCATTCTCGAGAGAGAGAGAGATAGACCGAGATAGTTCGTGTTGTAAGCGGTACGAAAGGTCGCATTGCGTCAAGGTTGATGCAGCATTGTTCCATCGTGACACATGCAAGGCACTAGTGACCCGCATGATTTTCGTTGAAGATAATAGGACATCGCTGGTACGGATAACGCGTGTATGCACGACCTCGGCATTGTGCTACCATAGGCATGAAGCTTCCTGCATTTGCTTGGTCACTGCAGCATCCAATGCATCCTCTGGACGTGGCGAGCGCCTATGTAGCATGGGTTCCTATCAAAGCGTCTTCTCTCCATGTATTCCTTGCCTGATACTCTTCGGCGGCAGACTCCCTTGACGGCGGGCCGCTTCCCGAGCCAGTGGGTTGTTTATCCAAGCTGCCACTTCGATACACAGCTTGACAGCTCCTGGTGATGAAGCGTCTTCCTTGCTGTGGAAGCACTAACAAGCCTTACGACTTGAGGTTAATGCCCTCAATGTAGCGATAAGTGCTCCGGGAAAGAAACCCTGTTTCTCCAACAAAAGCGGTGAAGATATCTCAGTGATCCCATCCAGCTCTTCTCTTCACAGAAGACTCGACATTTCTTTACTGGAGATAGTCACTGCCAGTAATTCATCATGCGCTAGAGCACTCCCATGATCTCTCTTCTTGCCTCGATGGACAAAGCGATTGCCGTACATACAAGCACTGTGTAGGCACTACTTACAACTCACAGAAAATAGGCATAAACAGTGGAACTGAGGTCTGTGGGAGTCAGTCTCGAGTGCCCACGAAGCTCTGATGACATTCTCCATCAATAGCTACTCTGAAGTAAAGTGCCTCAGACCGTGGAAACGCCTTTTTGTGTACGATTGTTTGGTAGACAGAGTGTTGATCGGTTGCTTGGTGTGGGGATATCAAGATGGCTACGTCATCGAGTTTCGGCTACACAAAGATGCAAAGTCCGACAACTCCATCAGGCCTAGGATTACCTTACCTTTTTGTACGTGCTACTCGAACAACACCTGGACTCTCACACCTCATTCCAGCTCTCTTTAAGCCTTGTTACCTAGCATTGATAGCAGCCTAAGCACAACAAGACTCGTTGCTTCCACAAACCACAATCAAGATGGCCTCCGCATTCCTCCTACCTCGGCTCTCGAGGCCAATGACCTACGGTCTCGGCCTCTCACTTGCGACAGCTAGCGTCATGCACTTCCGGAAATCACCTTCAAGCCGCTTGATTCAATGCGATACCACGTCGGGTGGTGTGAGTCCACGCGACTGGAGCTTCTCTCAATACACATCGGACGCCAAGACGCCTGTTGTAAACAGCGATGGTAGATTGAACCGAGGAGCTGTCAGACAGATCACCAGGGGCAGCATTGCTGGTGAGTTTTTTTTCCCTTCAATTTTTGATTTCGAAGGTCTTTTGGGTGGAGGATAGCCAGACAGCGGAAGTTGTGAGATTGGCTCTGGCACGTCGAGGATGGGCTGATTCACGAGGTTATGACACGACTATGGTCTCGAAGCAATCAATTCTAGCATCAAGCGAAGCCTTTGATCGTACACGGGGAGCAGGTAGATCTCAGCAAGATCATAGTTCATTGAAAGTGGGTTTTGGAGGGCAATGCGAGCTTCTATGCCCGCCGTGAGAAAAGCTAGGACACGTCAGAGTCTGGTAAACCAATCAATTAGCTGACACGTCTTTTTGATACAGGCGTCATATGCGGTCTCGCCGTCTCCGTCTTCTCCAAGACTCTCGCTCTCCTCTTCGGTCTAGTCGTCATTGGCGTTCAGGTAAGCATCCTCACCCTTTCCCATCTGTCAACCCCTCTACGGCCCGCGAAAGGCAACATACAACCCAAGAATGCCAGTGCTAACCATAGACAAACACTACAGGTTGCAGAATCAAAAGGTATTCACATCATCCCGTATGGTCGTTTGCAAAGCTACTTCAAGGACATCGACCTACGATCCGCGGTCCAGGATAACGTGGCCTTGAAGCTCAGTTTCGGCGCTACGTTCGCGCTGGCTGGTTTCGCGAGATTGGAGTAAGGTCTCTGGTAGGAACATAAGCATTGGATCATCGAGAGTCTAAAATGTGCCTCATCTTCGACGCAAAGAAAAAGAATTAACTTTGTAATTCAACAAGCACTATTGGCTCGGAGTCTATCTCTGTCCACTGCATATACGTCAAACTTTACAAAGTGTTATATATACCATCCCAGGGGCGCGAACTTTTGAACCACTGTCGCACTCGTGCCGTTGATATATTCCTTTTATGTTCTATAGTCTCCGTTGATGGTGACGTATTCGTGGCTAAAGTCACAAGTCCACATGGTGGCCTGTCCAAACTTGATTGCCTTGTCGACTGCTCCGTCGCACAAGTTGACCAAGATCTCAAGATCTTCCATCTCGAGAATGGCCTTGGCGCGGACCTCATCAATTTGCTCGGGCTCGCCTCGGACCAACAGCTTGAGCTCCTCGCTGCCGTCTGCTGGAATAAACGACACAGAGGTATGTTCCGGCGTGACCGATTTTTGTGCGCCAGCGGCGTAGCCAATGGCGCATAGGATGCGACCCCAGTTGGCATCCTTGCCATACAAAGCAGTCTTGACAAGAGGGGAACGAACGATGCTGTTAGCGATGCCGTGAGCAGTCTTGTGATTCTTTGCTCCCTCGACCCGAACAGTGACAAACTTGGTCGCTCCCTCGCCATCACGAACGACAAGCTTTGCAAGATCGACCATGAAGTCGGTGAGGACGGTGACGAAGGCGTTGTAATCTTCGGATTGCAAGACATGCTTACTACCCATTGCAGCCGAAGATTTGTTATAATAGACTGGGGAGACATCGGAACTGTCGGCTGCGCCATTTGCTAGGATAGCACATGTGTCATTTGTACTTGTGTCGCCGTCGATGCTGATCCTGTTGAACGATTGCTCCGTCGCTGTAATCAAAGCTTGACCGAGAGCAACATGATGGATAGAGGCATCGGTTGTGATTAAAGACAGAAGAGTGGCCATGTTTGGGTGTATCATACCGGCACCTTTGGTCATGCCCGCGATACTGTACTCAACATCTGGACGAGATGGGAGTCTGAAGGTCTTAGACACCAACTTGGGGAAGGTATCGGTTGTGCAGATGGCACGCGCTGTGCGCAGCCAGTGATCATGGGTGTTGCCCAGGGAGGCGTGCAATTCTGGAACCTTGTTTATGATCTTGGTAATGGGAAGTCTTCAAGCATCTATCAGTACAAGTAGATTACAAAACTTACAGAAAAGATTCAACATACCGTTGGCCAATGACACCAGTACTCATCACGAGAGATTGAAGATGTTCGACACTGTCCTCTGCCCCACTTGGTTGGACGATGCCGAACTGTTTGTCTGCCGCGCGCGCCATAGAAACTGCATCCTCATAGCCACCCTTTCCAGTAACAGCATTGGCACAACCAGAGTTGACGATGATAGACTGAATGTCCTGGCCATTGGTCGCTTGAAGAATGGCTTTGGACACTTGCACAGGAGCTGCCTTGAAAACGTTGGTGGTGAAAACTCCGGCGGCGACACAAGGTTTCTCTGAGGCAACGAGAGCGAGATCATCGAATTTGGTGTTACTCGCCTTGACCCCAGCATGTGCACTTCCGGCCAAGAATCCTTTTGGGTAGGTGCCACTCGTTGGAATATACTTGATCTTGTTGGGCGGATCTCCACCTGTGGGCGCTGCGTAGAAGCGACGCTGAGCAGGAGATGAAAGGAAGATCCTCTTTGCGGGGCCACGAGTTACTGAAAGCATGATTGAGCTCCTTTGTCTCACGTCAACACTGCGGTTTATGACAACTTCAACTTTGAATGGGGGACTATCACGAGTTTACCGTGCACAAGGAAAGGAAGTACCCGACGTTTTTATGTTCGGGGACAATTGGAATGACACATACAGTCGAACCTATTACAGTCGAACCTATGAAGAAACACAATAAGAGTAAGACCGTCAGTCGGAGTTTGTCTGATGTGACTCAACGATATCTCAACTATGCGGTAGAGTCACACATCTCGGTATAAATTCATCTGATAATTAAGCACCTGTATTGTTAGCTAGATTCGCGTCATCGCGGATGAACCTCGGATTTCATCTTGCAGTGCAGCGCGGCTTTCTTATATTTCCCCACATGAATCTGCTACAGTACCTGTGCTCTTTGATTGTTTTGATCCAGGTAAGTCAAGACATGCAACGATGCGACTGTTTGAGCGACTCAATTCCATTGCTGACCCTCTTCATAGAAAATGCCTAAGAGGAAGTCGACTGGGGAGGTAGTGGAGAGGACTCCCAAAAAAGCACCTGTAGACATAGATGCAGATGAACTTGCCGGTACTGCTACACCATCAAAACAGTATCTGGTCGCAGATACTCCATCTAAGCAACGCTCCATACTCAAAAACCCGCATAACGGTATTGTCAATGGCGGCGAAACACCAAGATCAGTGAGAAAAGTACTCTTTTCAACCCCTGCCAGAGCGCTTGAAACGGTAGTGGAGGTTGGGACAGAGTCACCATTAACGGCAGCGCGAAATGCTGACCGATCAGCCCGTAAAAAAAGCTCTAGAAAGCTCTTCCAGGGTGATGATGCTGGCATTGATGAAGAAGATGACATAGAGGAAGATGTGGCGCGCCAAATCTTAGACACAGATGACGAAGATGAAAGAGAGTCAGACGAGCTTGAGCAAGAGCTTGAGCAAGATGCTGCCATTGATGGGCCAATTGCGCCCGATACTCCTTCGACTCATGCAAAACTTCGAGGAAGACCGAAAGGAAAACGACGTGTCCCATCACCAACGCCTCTTGAACATCTTCCGCCACATGAGCTGTACTTCTTTCAGAATCGTCCTGGCAGTGTCAAAACATCTACCAACTCATTCGGCGCTAATGCCATTCTTGACCATGACGAATATAATGCGCAAATAAATGCCTATTCTGATCCACATGAGGAGGACAGGATGATTTTGACGCAGATGCATGAAGCCTCTTTCGAACAATGGACTTTCGAGCTGGAGCAAGGCTTCAACATATGCCTCTACGGCTATGGCTCCAAACGCGAGCTTCTTCTGGACTTTGCAGAGTATCTATACGCCAATCCCCTCAACCCCAAGAAACCGTCCAAAATTGTCATTGTCAATGGCTATGATCCCTCCGTCAACCTTCGTGACATATTGACACTCGTATCCACAACACTCTTGGGCCCTGTAGCTGCTCGAAAATTGCCTCTACAGGTCTCTGCACACCTCGACGCACTGCTTGCCTATCTTGCCAGCTCAACAACGGAACATTCTGTGCATCTACTCATTCACAGTATCGATGGTCCCGCATTGCGCCGGCATCAACAAATTCTGTCGCGTCTTGCATCCAGTCCATACATCACGCTTATTGCGTCAGCCGATACACCGAACTTCCCCCTATTGTGGGACATTTCTCTACGTTCAGCTCTGCGATTCGTGTTTCATGATACGACTACTTACGCCCCTTACACTGCAGAGTTCGATGTTGTGGATGAGGTCAACGCACTTCTTGGCCGTAGCGGCCGTCGTGTCGGAGGCAAAGATGGTGTTGCTTATGTCCTGCGTTCTTTACCGGAGAACGCAAGGAATCTTTTCAGGATACTTGTGGCCGAGCAATTGGCCCTCGCAGATGCCGACAACATGGACATGGGTAGTGCTGCCTCTTTCACGACCGACATGCAAGGCTTCGGGGATGAGCTCGGAAATGAAGGAGAAGATGATGACGAGGACTTCCTAGGACATGCAGAAGGTCATCATGCTTTTGACATGGATATCGAGACGGAGGTCCCGGATAGTCCAACCAAACGCCGTGTTCGCAAGGGCCGACCAGCGAAGCGTGATAAGGCAACACCACAGAAGCAGCAGCAGGTGCAGCTCATGCAGCACCAAGGCGTCGAGTACAGGACTCTGTATCACAAAGCCGTCGAAGAATTCGTTTGCTCGTCGGAAATGTCTTTCCGCACGCTTTTACGAGAATTTCACGATCATGCAATGCTCGAAAGTCGTAGAGATGCTCAAGGCACCGAAAGACTCAGCGTGCCATTCGCGCGAGATGAGCTCGAAGAAATATTGAGCGAGCTGGTATAACGAGACAACACATGGAGATCAACGGACATGTACACAACTCAGATGCTCTATCCAATCGACGCGCCAGCTATCTCAGTGCGACGGATGCACAGACCTTCAGCAGGGTCATCCCGGCAAGCATCAAATGAAAATGGTGATCTGCGTGTTACACGCATTCTCTACGTCTCATCCAGAGCTCCAAAGACGAATGGTATGCTCGTGGACGGTCGCACAGAAATGTCACTCACCTGTAGACCAGGACACAGTGAGCAAAGGCAGCCATCGTGACGATGCTTAACGTACAGGACCCGAGCCAGCAATATCAAAATATGCATGACTGCCCAACCTAGTCATGAACGAATAATGTTGTATGAGTGTTGCTGATCTTAAGCATGGCTTCATAGCGTTTCAGTATCCATACCTATTTCCGATGCGTACCTTCGCCTTGTCGCTGGCAGTCACGTTCTCGACACTTGCTCTTGAGTTTGAGTTACTACTTCCTTTCCAGTCTTTCGAATATTCATTCCCTACCGAGATATTGGCCTCACCCATCGCCTGAAGCCCCTTGACCATGTGGTCTATATCTTGGTTTAAGGACGATTGGTTTCGTGTCATCTTTTCCGCCTTCACGAAGTCGCTGTTCTTGCCGTCAAGCTGAGCTCTTTTTCTTGCCTGATTGACATCTGCACGACTTCCAGTGCTTGGGAACTGACATTCTAGCTGCGCGACTAAAGCCGTAACGTTGGTGCTTAGTTCCTCGACCTCCGATTGCCGTTTCAGAATCGATGAGGCTGACGTCGAAGCAGTAGCAGTGGTCGGCGTGCTACTATCAGTGGAAGTATGTATCGGCTTGAGTTTGAGATCATCTCTGAGCAATCTTAAAAGCGAAAGCAGACCGGCCAGCGTCAGCTTCAGTTCGTCTTCGCTCGCCTCCTTGTTTCTCCCCTGGCCCAGTGACTGTTTTGCATCGCGGCTGTGTTCCGTGTGTCTGTCCATGCCCGTGGCTTCACCCCATCGCGCGAATCGTGTACGAATTCCATCGAGAGATATTCGAGCAGCTGTCGAATTGCCTTCGAACTCGGTTCCGATATCAACCGAATCAATGTATGCCCGGCATTTGATATAGGCTTCGGCTATGGTGGGCTGGTGGCCCACTGTAGCAGCCATATCTGAGACGGCTTCCCTGACTATGGTCATAGCTCTGCCGACTGCAAGATTGAGCTCGCCTTGTGGACAATCTTGGAAAAAGGAGCAAAAAGAGAAGAAGATAATTCCGTTATGCTCCTACTTCGTGCGCCTAAGAAGGCGACGACATTAAATCAAGTCCGCTGCCTTCATCACCTACAAAAATCACGATGCCACTCGCCCGTCACCTGGTAAACGAGGCTGTCAATGATATGCGCTGGCCGACAATGTGGTTCTTATCATGAGGAGTTTGGGTCGCATGCTTAGCGCTAAGCCAAACGGGACCAGTCATTCGGCTTACCACTTCTCAACGTCGCAATTTGATTAGGCTGGCTTGCATATTACCCCTGCTCAAAGCGAAGCCGTCATAGTGAAGCGACATTGCCTGCCTTATCTCAAGACGAACGCCTTGTTTTGTTGTGGAGTATTTCAGGACTCGCGCTACACGTGGCCTCAGGCGTCGGAGTTGGGTCTCAATTGTCGCCAGCTTTTCACCTACCTGACATGAGAACACCAATCTCTCTATCCTAACGATTTTTGACGATTTTTACGAATTAGCCAAAGATTGCTGTATACCCGATCTTCGAACGATGGAGGTTCTGTGGAGTAAAAGCGACGTTCTTTGCGATTAATTTATTGATCTGTACATTCCAGATTTGCCAGAAACCAGCCGAGCATAATTAGTTCCATCAACACGAAAAAAGCAGAAAAGAACATCCACAAATCGTTGAACAGCATTTCTAAGCATGTCTCGAATGTACAGGCTACTGCGTGCCTTTGAGCTTCATTGCGGCTCATATTGTCCACATCTCATGTGAGTCGATGATGACCCCCTTCCTGATGGCAGTTGCAGGAGCACCTCGAAGAGCATCCTGAATGCTTATGATGTCGCGACTAGACTGGTTGATCTGGAAGGCCGTCTCGTATAGTTGGTCGAAAAGCGGGTAACATACTGGCCGCAACCTCTTCCTATGGTTCGGGCATACGTTGGTCTACGGCTGGTTAATGTAGCCACTGAAGCCGAGAATGGACAGACCGATGAGAGCGCCGGATGTGTTGCAGAAACGCAAGTCTGCATCATCAGACCTGTCTGCCTCACAGCTGTACAACAGACCAGGAATATTATCTTTCTGTTTCGAGGATTTCTTTCGATATCGCGAAGATGTTGATTGGTCAAGAAGTAGTAGGCCCAAATGATATAAATGTCATCGTCGGGATTCTCAAGACGCTGGCGTATCTCTTCCTTGATGAGATCGACTGTCAGGGGAGGAGCGATGGCGAGCTCAAGAGTCAGGGACGCGGGCAATATGAAGACTCTGATCTTCCAGACAGCTGCAGTGGCCCTAGCAGCCTCGGCCGATCGAGTCAAAACGTTATCAGTCTCGCCCAAGACATCCGCCGGTCTCGATCGTGCTGTGGAATAGTTCGAAGCGAGGTTCTCAGTTGATTGGTTGAGTACCTCTCTTAAAAGGTCGAGAGGTCCGCCGATTATGGCCTGGTCAAGGGAGGCAAGAGCATCCGCCTGCAAGTGTCTAGCAACATCCAACTCCTGCGTCCGCCGAGGCATCCTAGACCGCGAGCGTGCCACCACGCTAGCCGAGATCAGGGGCTGTCGGGATGGTGGTGGTTCTCTAGGTGGATATGTCAGGACCGTGAAAGCATGGCAGAGGGGCGATACCAACCTAGCGAGTCTGCGAGCGCTTCTCTCCTCGGCAATAAGGCCCTGGTCATCATCTTGCCCTCCTTGCCTAGAGCCGTACCAGCCTGCCAGCCCATTTTCCCCAAGAGCTTGACGTGGCAGGATGTGATTCTGATCCGGGAGTACTGCATGACAAGGTCAGCCAGATCAGAGGCGCAGGAAACATAGGGGTCGTACCGAATATGAGGTTGACGTTGTATGTGATCCTTTCATCGCTACCAATGTGCACGGTGGAGTGGTCTCGAGCTTGCACCTCACGCACCGTGTTTTCTTCAGCACGGTGCCGGGCTGGGACGGGGAGAATAGTTTCCATCGCTTCTATACATGAGAAAGTGTTGTGTTGTGAAAATATTATGGCTGGTGATGCTCGCAAGGTTGCTGTTGATTGAGGTTCTAAGTTGGAGGTGCTATGATGAGAGTCCCGGGAGTCGAATGAGCTTAGCGGTAGCCCGTAGCATGCGACTGACTGTACCTGAATCGTGATGATCGATAAGATTGTGGCGCAAACATCTACCGAGATATTTCCCCTTCTCGAGTTGGAGACATGTGCGCACTTGTGTATACATCATGAACATTCGAAGCGCTTCCACAATAGCGAAAGGATTTTCAGGGCACGATCTGCCGTGGATATATCGCTCACGCTTGCTTGCGGACTACGTTGCACGTTCAGGAGGTGAGCGAGGCCGGTAGGACAGATTGCGATGCGACTAAGGTGTCTACAAAAGCATTTACAATCAGATAGCAGCGCACTCCCTCTCCAACCACTTCAAAGTCTTCTCATCCCCTCCACGGAAATAGCCCTCCGTCTTCTCGAAAACTTCCTTGTGATAGTCATTGAGCCACTTCTTCTCCGTCTCGCTGAGCAAGGAGACGTCGGTGAGCTTCTTACACATAGGAGTCATGGTGACGTGCTCGAAGCCCAGATATGGCTTATCGCCGAACTGGAACTTCGTCTTCACTTCGCGGACCATGACGATATTCTCTATCCGGATGCCGAAGCCGCCGTCCTCGTAGTACCCGGGCTCGTTGGAGATGACGTTGCCGACGCTGAGGGGGACTTCGGAGTATTGCACGCGAGTGCCAATGCCGATGGGACCTTCGTGGACGTTGAGGTAGGAGCCGACGCCGTGGCCTGTGCCGTGTCTGTAGTCTAGACCTTCCTGCCATAGGAATTGTCGCGCCATGCTGTCTAGAGCGAAGCCTGTGGTGCCTTTGGGGAAACGGACGTTGTCGAGAGCGATATGGCCTTTTAGCACCAGAGTGTATGCCTTACGTTCCATCTCAGTAGGTTCACCGAAGTGTAATGTCCGCGTCGTGTCTGTCGTGCCGTCGAAGTATTGTGCGCCCGAGTCGCAAAGGTAGATCGCGTTTGGGTCAATGATGCTGCAGGCGCCGCGCTCGGGCTTGTAGTGTATCACTGCCGCATTCGCTCCAGTAGAAGAGATGGTGTCGAATGAAAGACCAGCGAAAGATTCGTGTTTGGATCGAATCGCTTCAAGCTTGTCTGCTGCCTCCACTTCATCAATCTTTGCCTTCTTGTGGATCAGCTCGTACTCCAACCAGGCGAAGAACTCGGAGACGGCGGCACCATCGCGAACATGGCAATCGCGCATACCCGCCTTCTCAGTCTCGTTTTTGATTGCCTTTGCATCTCCAACAGGAGAGCGAACCTCATCAACACGCTCGGTTCCACCCAGTGCGTGCGAAAGAGCCCACGAAGCTTTCGATGAAACGAGATACTTCGCAGGAGATGACTTTGTTTTCTCCGAAGCAGCAAGAGCTTCAATATCCGTGAATATTGCCTCGTATGGCCTGATGGTCACACCGCCGAGCTGTGCCTTGGCTTGGTCGCTGAGCTTTGATTCATCGATGTAGAGGGTCACTGCTTTGGGGGTGACGACCGCATAGGAGAAGAACACGGGGTTGTAGGGGATGTCAGTTCCGCGGAGGTTGAATAGCCACGCAATCTCATCTAACATGGATACAACGAAGCCTGCACTTTTCCTCTTCTCGAGTTCTTTTCGAAGCTCCTCTATCTTCTCGTTGAAGTTCTTGCCGGAATACTTCAGGGGCTGGATGTTGACCTTTTCATTTGGTCTCGCTGGTTTGTCGGCACCCCATACTGCATCCACAAAGTTATCCTTGACGCCAACGAGATCCTTACCACCCTTGTTCTTGATCTTCTCGGCAAGTTTGCGTGCATCGGCTAAGAAGCGTCAATTTGGGGAGGTCCCAGGAAAGGTTTGGTTCACATACCAGCAGTTATCGTGGTTGGGTCTACACCGACCACTTTACCACCTTCAGCTTGCTCGGCAGTCCTGGCTCCAATCAGCATCCTACTTGTTCCCAGATAGGTTCACCCACCAACCATTCTTGCCATGTGGGAACGTCCTGTAATCCCTGTTTGAGCAGCGTCCAGTTCTCATCGAGTTGCTTAGCTGCCTGGTTGAAGTATCGACCATCTGTTGCCAGTGCTGCTTTCTCCAGTCCAACTACAGCTGTTCCTGCAGAGCCAGAAAAGCCGCAGATATATTCTTCAATAGTGTTAGCCTGCGATGGTACTGACGGTTGACGGGCGGGAGCGAACCTCTTCTTGCATCGGTCGGCGCTATGTATTCTGACTGATGGCTGTCCTCAGACGGTACGACTAGGAATGTCAGTCAGCCGTCTGTGACCTTTCCAATCGGATATGCTTACTGAAGATATCTACCTTATTGCGCTTCATCAAGTCTCTCAATTGAGACAGACGCTCTGTTGTGTGTACGCGCTCCATTTCGATGGGAAACTTCCGAATTGCTGAAGTATGGAAGGCTCGGGATGCCCCTTGTCTGGTCAATCTAGAGACACAACGTAGCATCTGTGAGAGAATGAGATATCCTATATACCTTACCCAGAGTTGGGCTGTTAGTGCTGATAGACGGTAGACCGCAATGATGCGATATAGCCTATGACGGAAGGTGCTACCGCAGCAAAGCGGCAATTGCCGCTGTTGGTCACCAGCACTATCAATTGTGACCATTAAACTCCCGTATCTTTGCATTTGACATTACGGCTGATGTATTCGCCATACCATGTAAAATGACAGATACTGATACGATAACAATGTAGGTAGCCATGGGCTCGAATGTGGTGATCCGGTCAGCGATTTCGAATATACATGAGAAGAGATCATCGATGTGTTAAGGGTAGAATAGTTGGAGTGAACTATGATTCCACTTTGCTTGTATAAGAATGCTACGTGTGATAGTGGAACGTAAAACTATAGGCTGGAATGCTAGCACGCGAGACAGTCGCGTTGCGCCAGATCCACCATTTCGTTCACATGATATAGTCCATCACACGAGTCCACTTCGAGTAAAGGTACCAACGATATTGAGCCATTGGTATATATGTCTTGCTACTGCACAAGAGCTTTTCACGATATGCGTATTCTCAAAGCAAGTAGATTCTTCCGATCTCGAGATCCGCATTCACTTGTATAGAGCAGTTTCAGTAGAGGCTCCAGGTCTAAGGCGCGGAATGGAATGCAATGCAGGAGACGTGAAGAACATACTTATAGGCAAGGGAGCATATATCACGCGACTGATGGATAAGTGCCTGAAGACATAGAGTAGTTTCATCTATTCTCCTGGGAATATTAGTAGCTCTTTAACACTATCCCCTTTCACTATCTACCTCTATCCTAGGTTCATTACCTTGACAAGGTGAAAGTCAAACGAAAGAAGACACGAAATGCCTCGACCGTCGCGTTTCTTCCTCTTACTGCTCTTGAATCTGTCGACTCTATTTCTGCCCTTCTCGGCACTAGGATTAATAGCCCGAGCCCGAGCCCTGCCTCTTTCCCTCGGTGGTAAGTCTCTCACTGATACACTCTATAGTGCTTCGGATTCTGTCGACGCTTTTCACGCTCTTCTGCAAATCTCGTCTGTGGGTTCTTGAACTGACCTCGAGATATCATCCTGTATGTGTAGGTCACTTGGTATACTGTAACAGATATGCTCGTTCCACAATACTGGAGCAAATGGGCCCTGAAGCAGCAACGGTGGCGGTCAAGGCAAGAGTTACGCCACGAGACATCGCCCTGCGGACTTCATCAGACGCATTTGTCGAAGCAGCGGCAGCATCTTTCTATGAGAAACGAGAGATGAGTGGGACTGTAGGCGAGAGGAAGGATCGGGATGTCCTGGAGAGAAGACTTGATGACGGGTCTGGAGGTAATTATGCTGGGGTTGGAAGTTGTACGGGGGGTGGATATCGCGGAGAGATGATAAAGAATATGACTGGGATACGGGCCTGTGTCGGCTTGTTCATTGCAGTCGTCTTTACGTGTATGATGTGGTTGCACTGGCGCGCAAAGAGTCGCCTGCTGCATGCTGGGTGGAATGATATGACAGTTGCAAAGGAAGAGGGGATGAGGTCAGTCATCCACAATTTGGAGCTGGGAAACGAGAGGTAGAATATCTGATGAATGGTAACAAACGCTTGTGCTGTTAGATATTGGGTATACGAGGATTGCTATGTAACCAGGATTATGAGAGCCCTTGGCAGACGTGACAACGCAAGCAGACGCGCCCACGGGCTATGTACTATGCTTTCTCTGAATAATGCCGTCGTCAGAGGTCTGTCATAAGACACTTTCGATTGGGGATACTAGCATACCTTTACTTTTAGCATCGGATTCATGGCCACCGGATTTGGTCTCGTTGCTACTAGTATCAAGATCTTCCTGCCCAGGAGCATTTGTGCCATTAAGATCATTCTCGGCAGAGGACATGATGTCGTCCGTTATCTCAGAGGACACTGGTGGAGGCTGTCCGCTGATGGGACCTGTCTTCTCGCCAGCTATAGAGTAATATCAGTGCTGGCGATGCGCGCAACCAATGTCCCACTCAGTCGATGGCTTACTGGGATTGTGGGAAGCTGCGTTCAATGCCATAATGTTTATTTGACGACGCACGACAAGAAATGAATGTTATCAAGGTAAGAAGTGGAAATGTGAAACTTGTACTTAGCTATATTGACAGCACCTACTATGAGTAGTATATCTATTGCTACATGCAGCATGCATGATAAGCTGGAGCTTGACACGCGGGTGGGAGGCTTATACTCGTACGACCGTCTCGATCAGGGTCCCTCTCCTCGTTGCTTCCAGGTCGTCTCCGCGGTCATCCTTTCACTTGTGCGACAAGGAGCTTTATGAGTTCAGATTCAAGAGAAAGACTAACCGCATCATCCGCAATAGGCCGTGAATCTGCTTCGATCCAATATAGACATATAATGGTAGAGCCATACGGAATGCTTTCTTGGCAGTGATGCGCGCGAAACTGATGCGAGACTTGAGGTTCGGCAGTAAAGATGACCTCATCGCCACCTGCAGCTGCGCTGGGTGGCCTGCCTATATACACGTTATAACCCTCGTCAGCCAAAATCAAATCGAAACAAAACCTACCTCGCATCTCAATAGCTCTTACACTACAACTTGTCATCCATCAGCATCAGTTACTAGATCCTGTGTACACCAAGGCCGATCGATCCGAACCAATCCACAATGTCTCCACAGAACACTCACCAAGCAAGCCTCCTCGAGCGTATTGGAAATGCGTTGGTATATGTGCTTGCCTTCCCATTCATCGCGATGTTCATTGCCATGAAGCGCATATTCACCGAACGACATGAGCCTGCGCGATCATACCGCGCCAATTTACCTCCACAGAAGTCGATATGAAATATAGCGGAAGTCGATTGCATGGTCCAATCGATGCGCCACCTTTATGATTCCTCCGGATCAATCGGAGTTACGCACAGTACTTGTTCACTCGTAGCAACCCCCGCGAGCTATAAGTTGCGAGATTTGCTAGATGAGAACCCACGAGGTTGTGCGACTCGGATAGCAGCCATGACTGATGAGAAGGACATACCCAAGAGTTGCGCCAGCATCTCGATCTTGAGCCCGATTACTGGCTTGTGCCCTGAAAGAGCGGGATCATTCTCCTGGTGCAACATTTCTGGTGTAAAACGAATCGGACGGGACTGCTACCATGTCTACTATCAAGCTTGGTTCGCGAAGTAGAGCAACTTGGGCAGATCTGACCTCGAATGGATCATACACGATTTAGTGCGTCGATGGCTTGCTCAAGGGTGCTTGATCGCAACGCTGATGAGCAATGCAATTAACCCGATAAGCCACATCTTTTCACGCATCGTCATCCCAAGTCTCAGTGCTCTGGAAGGGATTGAGGACATTGTGCAACACGGACGCAACTCTGTATCTTAATCCGGACTAGGAGCAGATGACTTCTTTCGAAGATTTGGGTAGTACTTTAGTAGCATTGCAGTCGTTCTGCGTTATATCAGGTATATGGCAGGAGAAATGCATGAGCCTTTGCCCCAAGACATGTGAAACAGGCTGCCCGCTGTACAGCATGACTCGTCGAGGCACTCATTCGCCTGCTACATCAATTTTACGTTATCCCATGTGCTATAATATTTGATTGTACACAGGCAATGCTACCTTCGCCTGCCAAATAATATACTCCAAACCATCGCCTACATCTACTTCTGCCACAAAGTACATCTCAACTATAATATCTCAACCATAAGGTAAGGTACCCAGGTTAGATTCCAAACACCAATCACAAGGGTGCGGATTGGCCGGTGCTCAGGGCCCCCTCGTCATGGGTTCGCCGGCGAGTGCGGGGCAGATTGGCCGGCGATCCTGTGATTGCACATTTCCCCCCCTACAGACAGTATCACCCATGACAGATTCAATAGGCGTACTAGTTATACTTCACGATATTTCCTTTCATATACTCGCTGAACTATGAGTGTCTCGACATACTGAGCGGGTTGACTCACAGTGGAGCTGAGAAATTTGATGCCAGCCATGGACTGACTCAACCGACTTTACACTTGCATCTCAACATAAACACTCAGCCATTGTTGTAGCCTTGGGCACATCGCAAAATAGCAGTACAAGATGGAGGAGAGGCAAACACCCGAGTATGCGCTTGACTTGTTCGCCGATCGGACGAATGCGCGAGATGTCGCAAGAGGTAAATGCACACAATATCAGCGACCGTGGGGTACACATATATCTGATCGCATTGTGTTACTCGTCAGGCATCCTCCACTTGATCTTCTTCCATCGCATGTTCGCATCAATCACTCCCAGTACTCTAGATGTACTCGATGTCGCACTGCCTCGAGTCATAGACAACGATCTAGACGCCGTAGTCGATCAGCGTGTCAACGACCTTCTCCGCCAACTCGATCATGACTATCCTCAGCAGCACGGCGGTCGGGGCCAGATTGCCATTCATTTCTCGGAGAGAAAGAGGAGGAAGGGATGGTTCGGAAACACGAACGACGATGAGTTGATATGGGAGACGTGGATCATCAGTTTCACCATGGCCTCGCCCAGGACCGAGTCCGGTAAGCTAGACTTTTGTTGACTGAACTATGGTTGCAGTAGCATCTGTGTTCGAAACCCACTAACTGCTTCTTCGTTTTTCAGATACATACAAAGTCCGGAAAGCCACAGAGAAGAGTCTGGACAATGCTTTCGCAAAGGTCATGAGCATCGTCGCCAGAGACACTGCGCACATTCCTCCCATCACAACCAACGAAGGAAATCCCTTTCCTTATTCTATCCAAGTCAAGTCCAAGAACGAAGGCTGGGGAAGGGGTATTCGAGTCTTTTAGATTGTCTCACGTTTTGGACATCACGATGAGGTACGCACTTACTCTGCCGCATCAGTAGATGGCGCAATCTACCATAGAACAGCTGAACGAATGTTTTCAGCTACTCCTACACACGGTCTGGTGATACGGCTTTAGATTCTGGAGGTTATCTCATATACACTGCTACTGCGAACTAGACAATAGGTGGCACCTTGACTTTTGCAAACCGGCGCTCTAGAGAAGTCCTTATTTAACTTGGATTGAAATCAAGATACCCGTTTACCTCTTTGGCCTATGCTTCAGGGCAGCATGAAACCAAAAATCCATGACATCACCAGATTGCACACTGATACACGGGTCTCGGACTGGGTAGAACCGTATCATTGGTCTACTCTGTCAGATCGTATCTGTTCTTAGATAATGGAAGTCCTATCCTGGAGAGACGGAATCATTGACTCAATTGACAACAAGGAAATCCCCCCACCACCATAAAACAAATTAGATCAGTCCGCTCGCCAGTGCCGATCATGTCCGCAAGCATGTGGAAGGAAGCCAGGATCGCGCCTTCTCTATTCTCAACAGAGACGCAGAGGGAAACCCCTTGAACCACGCTCGACCCCCCGAATCAGCATGACAGGCACCTGCTCAAATCCAACTTTCTTCCTCATCCAACAAATAACAACGACGCATGCAACAAGCACGCAAATATCTGCTTAACTGCACCTCAACAATGGCAGGCAAAGGGTCCTGAGATCCATTTCCGTGTGGGCCGTCCTTGCAGCGAATCAGACGCGCGAAGAGTCGTTCGTCGACCTCGACTTCTTCTTGGAAATTGAATCCGGTACTGTTCTCTCTATTGTTGGCGCTCTGTGATACCGCCAAGATGAATGCAACGATGTTAGGTGTCTTGAGCGTGAAGTCCCGGACCGTCAAAGCCCGCTTAAGAGGCAGAGGATCGGGCTCAGAAGGATCATTTCCCTCATGGTTGTTTGTTGTGTGCGCTACGGTATCCGTACTGTAACGGGGTATCGAAATCGGAGAAGATGGAAAAGAAGCCCGGTCCGCAATGTCTGTAGCGGGAAAAGCCAACGACCAAGCGCGACTGAATCCATGGACAACAGCCGGCACAGCAGCAGCGCTCGTTGTTTGCGCAGCCGAAATGCAAGAAGTCATGAGTCCATGGGCATGTTCAACTCTACTCTGGTCGTTTCTTTTCTTGGCCTGGATAGTCCTGTTGATCTGAATGTTGTTTGGGTTGCAGGGCACGCCACGAGACACAGATAGATGGCGGTGCACTTCCTCGGAGATTGTTGGACGGGTGACCTGGATCCAGTCGTCTTCTGCGTCGTACAACTGAATTTTCTGTTCTTCGTCTTGTGGGTCTTTGAGATTCAGTTGGGCTAGCAGACTTGTGGTGGTATCCAGAGGAATGTCAAGTAGAATTTCGCTTGGACTTTGATCGGGGTTGTCGTTGTGGTCGGATGCCTTCGTACCGAGCGATGTTGTACTCATGTTGCTTGTCATCATGTAATGAGATGTAGATTTCAGGAGTGAAGGCTAAAGATTCAGAGCTGCATCTACAATTGTGACGGAAGCGAGGAGATGTTATTGACTCCGTTTAACAAGTTGTCGTAGCAGGCAGTCACTTTGATAGACACGTGTGCGGCATTCAGCGTTGGTTGATCATGTGGCAAAACCTGGTCGTAACAGAAGCAGTGCGACTTTCTCGGCTTTTGAACAGCAGAATAAGCCGCCTCCATTCACATGCCTATCATGTTTTCTCTAATTATCGTTCCTTTTAGTGCTTTTAAGATCATGCCTGAGTTGACTGAAGTAAGTCTCAAAGTTCCATGTGCGAGGAGCCTCCTCTGAGTCTCGGACCATGACCCCTCTCCCCAAGCACTTTCTTCCTCAGTCCTGCAGCTGATCTCTTCTGCTCATGTTCCTCAGCTTGACCCTCCGAGGGAGTTTTCTTGTTTGACGCAAAAGCTTGAACCTGGCTTCCAATTGCCCTCATCTCCTCTGACTCCTCGCCCTCTTCTCCTATCGGCTTAGCGACGTGACTTCTCAGAATGTCGACAACTTTAGTTTCCTCATTGTCTGTGCTTCTAGCTGTATACCAGGACTCATATTGCTCCCACCACCAGGTATGCGTTACACCGTCCCGTCCCAGATAGCCCGCGACACCATCCTCTCCCACGCGCTTAGCCCAGGGCTTGTCGACGATGTAATGCAGACAGTCCACTTCGTCGTCTCTCCAGATGTTCTCGTGCCAGTACCGCATGGTTTTGAGGGCGTTAAATTGCCATCCTACACTCACCCACTTGTTGCGGAAGAACTCGGCCAGAAAGTCCTGATCGGGGAATTTAAATTCGCTCAGTAGAGGAGTAGTGTTGAAGAATTCGAGCATCTTGTTCCATAGCTCTGTCGATGGGCTAAAGAGAAACATGCCGGAGTTCAAAAGGTGCCATGTGGGTCGCGCGTCAGGAGTCACTGGTGTTGGGCTCTCTAGTGCCCCAGGGTGTTTGACGGCAGTATATGCGCAGTTCTCCTTGGTCCAGTCCTCGGGTGCCCAAGGGTCTTTGTCAAGATTGCACACGCACGCATGATTTGCGGCTATCCAATCGTCCGCCGGTAGTTGCTTGGTGAAGACGTGGTCCATGTTCTTCTTGATGATCATGTCCGCGTCTAGATAACATAACTTCTGCCACTGCCCCAACTCATGGAGTTGGAAGACCCGGAGTTTCGTCCATGTATCCGCAAATCGCTCTGCGATCAAGTGGACGTGTACGTTCTCGCGAGGCAGAAGCGCGGACACGCGATGGAGAATTAGATTGGACTTTGGAGCCTCGAGGCGTAGAGCATCCAGAGCAGGTCGAGATAGGGTGTCAGTGTATAGCACTATGAGTGGGTATCTGCTACCGCTTTGCTGAAGGGTATAGGCTAGTATGATGACACCGGCCAGATATGAGGGCCGGGTTATGAGGGTGCAGTAAGCATTCACGCTGCTGTCGTCGTTGTCCATCTTGGTGGAGATCAAGTAGAGGACCACCTCGGACAGAAGGACGTACTTGTTGCGTATAACAACTCACAATAGTCTACTAAGTATTGAGTGTAGCTTGGATGGGTCCATAAATTATGAGGTACATATATAAAGGTAGTGGTGTTTGTTGATGTTAAAAGCTACCTATCTGGTGTCTACAAATGGTGGTGACGTCATCTATATACGAACTCCTCTCCAAGGATGTAATTCATGATCTCCACATACCTTACCTACCACTGAGTTCATATATCCAAGTATATACAATGACAGTTTTTGCTAGCCATGGGTGTGAAGGCCATAACGATTTGCACCTTTGCGTACCCTGGTGCAGCTGCAGACTGTGACACCTATCGAGTGTGAGCCTGTAGAAATCATTCTCACGAACCCTCGATTGTCAATGCCTTTCGATTCTCGTTGACTTGAGCTATTTTCGGAATTTGGCTACGGTCTCACTCATACTCGCGCCAGCTTGTAGAGCCTTCAGCATCTTATCATCAATTTCTTTCCTTTCGTGACAAATCTGCGCCACTTGGTCAACAAGCTTCGTAGGCACGACTACGACACCATCCGAGTCTCCAACAACAATATCTCCGGGGAACACCGTGGGGCCGCTTGAGAAACGAACAGGCTCATCCAGTGCAGTCGTGCGAGTGAAAGTGTTGGAACCCAGGATAGAAATGCCTTTGGCGAAGACCTACATCTTTCAGTCCCCTGCTCACCCACATTAACGAGTACTCACTGGAAATCCCATATCCTGCATCTCGAGAATATCACGGAATCTACCATCAATCACTACCCCAGCAGCACCAAGCTGGGTCGCTCTAGTTCCCATCAGGCCGCCGAAACACGCTGATATTGCGTTCTCTGGCTGTTTGATGACCATCACTTTACCGGCCTGGTTGTTGTCCGCAAAATGCTTGCTGGGTTTTGCTTGTGACTCGTCGTTTTCGTGAACCATCTAGATCATACATAGATTAGAATGAAATTGGTCCCGCCACAGTCAATGACATGAAGTCTTTGCATATAGGTACCGTTACTGTGGTCGCTTCGCCGATCATAGTTGGTGCTTGGCCGAGTCCGTGAGTGCCGGCTACACGAGGACTCCACATTCTGAGGTCCTGCAGATAACCGGCGTATGGGTGTTGTAATCTCACCAAAGCATCGCCAATCTATATCATGAGTATCAGGAGGTTCAGAGAAGGGAAATTTGATTATCGAACTTACATCGCACGATGCGAACGGCCTCAGTGCTTTTATAGACTGTGCCATCTTGACACCGTATGGTCTTTATTTTGCCCGAAGCCTGAGGAGTGATTCACTAGATACCTAAGGTACCTTATCTGCCTGCCTGTCTCTCTATTACGGCTACCGACTTTAACAGTAGATGTAGTCGACACGGACCCTGTCTCGCCTGTTCACCACCTAACAGAGTCGTCGCCAAGCCAATCTGATTTGTTTGGGACGGCGCGTTGTGTTACAGGGTAATCCTAGCGCGTGGTGGCAGCCTAGAAGTTCAAGTTACGTTTTACGTTTTATTGATTGGTGACTACGACACAAGTAAGGCGATTCACCAGCAACGCGCATGAAAGTGCCAAAAACACCCAACCCTTACATGAGAGCTTGAGTTACTCGAATCTCACAGGCTATAAAAACACCAGATCACCGTGCAACTGCATCGCTATACTTGTAGCTTCATCTACCGACTTGCGGACTCTCAGGACTTTACGCTAAAGCCGGATCGTGGGGTAAGTACGGGTTTTATCTCTGTAGCGGCGATTAGCATTGAGCGTATCTTATCGGAAGGAGCCCCTGCGCTCTAGAGGTGGCAATTCGGGAAGACATTGACATATTCATCTTTCTTTTTCACACACCTCTCTGTTTGTCCTGCGTTGTGTTATACCAGGTGAAACACAAGTGGAGGTAGCTTGTTCTAGTGTTGTTTTTTGTGTCTCTCACTACCTTACTTAGCTTCACTCTCGTTCACTTTCGAAAATGCCTCGCACAACCAGGGCTTCTCTTCGCCACTGTGAGTAAATATTTCACTCGACCTGGAAAGTAGTTGTGCAGTTCACGTTTCAAACTGACAGAGTGAATACAGCCATGGTCTCTACGCCTGCTGAGTCAGACGTTGAAACCCCTCAAACAAGACAAGTTTCGCGACCACTGAGCAGTCGCGAGAAGAGTTCTGCCAGAGCATCCATTTCTGCCGACTCAGATCAAATCATGGACGAGGCCATTCGGATCTCACCTTACCATCCACGAACTGAAGTGCAGGTCGTTATCCCTGCAATGTCTGCCCCGACAAAGCCCACCGCCGCCCGGGCTGGCTCTTCCAAAAGCACAACCTCTGATTCGTCTCGTTCCGAGAGCGTCGACTTGACTGGTGTTGACACGCCTGGCACTAGCATTGCTGTCACCCCCGATGTGTCTGTTGATGGACGCCGTTATGGAGCCAAGGGAAAGCGCAGCCGCTTAAGCATCGAAGAGACTGCACAACAAGATGAGCTCATGGATGATGCGGATGCTGCTCTTGCCATACGCCTTCAACAACAGGAATACGAGGACTACGATCAGGTCGAAGAAGATGATGAGCCTTCAAGAAAAAGAGTCAAGCTTGGCTCGTCTAGAGCATCTGCTCAACAACGAGTTGATATGGAGGATGATGACGAGTCAGACCTGTCTTCCGTCGCTTCTTTCATGCCAGACGAAGAAGACTTGAAGATTTTCAAACGACCTGCGCTGCCAGCGGCCGCCAGAGGCAAAGGTAAGGGCAAGGCTCGATCGATCGTTCCCGATGGTGGCGACGTAGAGGATGATGTAGAGGAAGATTATCAGTCTGGCCTTGCTGCTGCTCGTGCTGGCAAGAAGGCTATCAGGGCACCCATACGTCAAGCTGGAGCCGCAGCCCGGAAGTCAATCGAAAATGTCCTCGAAGCAGGTATTCCCGACAGCGATGATGATGACATTAGTGATTTCACAGACATGGCTTCGGAAGACGCCTTCGAGTCAGATGATGCTTCCTCTATTGCAGACGCCAATGCACCCACATACGATGACGACGACGATGATGTACCGCTCGCGCAGACCAGAAAATCGAACATTGGTGGTAGTGCCATGAACGGAATTGCCCCGAGTCGTCGTAGCAAGGGCAAGTCCAAGAGAAAAGGCCAGCACAATCTCGCCAACACGACTTTTGAAGAAGAATACGCTCTCGTGAGCGGAGAGTACGGCAATTCTCTTACTGGTCGTAAGCTCAAGGAACGCAAGAAGCTCGAGAAGGCACATCCCCAGATCAAGACCATGTGGGACGATCTCGGCCAGATTCCCGTCATCACGCCACAACAAGCCGCCCAGCCTACATCGATCAATCGCAAGTTGAAATCATTCCAGCTCGAGGGCCTCGATTGGATGACCAGGATGGAGAAGACACATTACAAGGGTGGTTTGCTTGGTGATGAAATGGGTATGGGCAAGACCATCCAAGCCGTCTCACTGATAATGTCCGACTATCCTCAGAAGCAGCCCACTCTTGTGCTTGTCCCGCCTGTTGCTCTGATGCAGTGGGCTAGCGAGATCAAGGAGTACACCGATGGCACATTGAAAGTGTTGGTCTATCATGGACAGAACAGCAAAGTCAAAAGCATGAGCAGGAAGGAACTCATGTCGTACGATGTCATTATGATATCCTATAACAGTCTGGAGTCTCTATATCGCAAGGAAGTGAAGGGATGGACTCGAGGCGACAACATCATCAAGGAGACATCATCGATTCATTCGATTCATTTCCATCGCCTCATCCTAGACGAGGCGCACAGCATCAAGACGAGAACTACAGGTGTGGCCAAAGCATGCTTTGCCCTGAAGGGTACTTACAAGTGGTGTCTATCTGGAACGCCTGTTCAGAACCGTATCGGCGAGTTCTTTTCGCTGCTCAGATTCCTCGAAGTCCGACCATTTGCCGATTACTTTTGCAAAAAGTGTCCTTGCTCGATACTGCACTGGGAGCTTAATGAAGAGCACAAATGCAATGCATGTAAGCATGCAGGCATGGAACACGTATCTGTCTTCAATCAAGAGCTCCTGAATCCACTCACCCAGAGCGAGGACAAGAAGATCCGCGAGAAGGCCATGGATAAGCTGCATATGATCACGGAGCGCATCATGCTCCGCCGCATGAAGCGGGATTACACGTCGTCGATGGAGTTGCCACCCAAGGAGGTCATCGTGCACAACGAGTTTTTCGGGGAGACGGAGCGCGACTTTTCCTCCAGTATCATGTCCAACACGACTCGAACATTCGACACGTACGTGTCCCGTGGTGTGATGCTCAACAACTACGCCAACATTTTCGGTCTCATCATGCAGATGCGTCAGGTGGCCAACCATCCAGACTTGCTGTTGAAGAAGCACGCGGCCGAGGGTCAGAATGTGCTTGTGTGCAATATTTGCGATGAAGCAGCCGAGGACGCTGTGCGATCCAAGTGCAAGCACGACTTCTGTAGGATGTGCGTGAGGAATTTTGTGTCGCAGATCGAAGCTTCCGGTGGTGAAGCCGATTGCCCACGCTGCCACATTCCCCTGTCCATTGACTTTGATCAGCCGGAGATTGAGCAGGACGAGGAAAGTGTCAAGAAGAGTTCCATCATCAACCGCATCAAGATGGAGAACTGGACATCGTCGACCAAGGTTGAGATGCTGGTTTATGATCTGTACAAGCTGCGCAGCAAGAAGCAGACGCTCAAGTCGATTGTCTTCTCGCAGTTTACCTCGATGTTGCAGCTGATAGAGTGGCGCCTCCGCCGTGCTGGTTTCAACACTGTGATGCTCGATGGTAGCATGACACCGATTCAGCGTCAGAGATCCATCGAGTACTTCATGACTAACTCGGACGTGGAGGTGTTCCTTGTTTCTTTGAAAGCCGGCGGTGTGGCCTTGAACTTGACCGAGGCATCTCGAGTCTTCATCGTTGACCCATGGTGGAATCCAGCTGCCGAGTGGCAGTCGGCCGATCGCTGTCACCGCATCGGGCAGAAACGTCCTTGTGTTATTACTCGACTCTGCATCGAGGACTCGGTGGAGAGCAGAATGGTCATGCTGCAGGAGAAGAAAGCAAACATGATCAACGGCACGATCAACAACGACAAGGTGGCCATGGAGAAGCTCACGCCCGAGGATATGCAGTTTCTCTTCAGGGGTTCTTGAAAAGAGCCATCTCAACGACGAAGATGACGGTAGAGGCAATGACACTCATGCTAAATCCACGGACAAGGGGGGTTACTGATTCATTATTCGGGGATTGGTGGGATGAAAAGGGCGTTTCGGAGGGAAGAAGTATAAGCAAGGATCGGAGCAACATCAGGTTCTCTTTGGTATGGTTATATGGTGCTGCAGCTTTGGATGAACAGAGGCACAATCTCCAGAGGATGACAATGAAAAGTGGATCCAACGAATGATTTTTGTTTTACCGTCATCGGCGACGATATGAGTGTTGCGACTTGGCAGAATTAAATCACATGGCATTGGCAAAGTGACAGTTGCTATGCTTCGAGACGATTTAAAAAGCACTCATGAAGCGGCGCCAAAAAGCTCTAACTACACGGACGACCTAGCATGATGCAATCAATCTGCAAATCTGTATTGAGATGGAGAGATTGATAACTTTAAATCGCATAGTGGAGATTGATTGAAGGATAAATTGATTGGTCCAGCACAAGAGTGGATGCCGGCCGAGTAGAGAGGTGGGGAAGAGGACCCGACATGATAGTTTTTGTAGTGCAATAATCTGCAATAATCCGCCAAGTCGATCGAGGGGAGGTTTCTATTCACCCTAAGGAGCACTAAGTAAGGCACGGTATCTGTAGCAATAGTACAAAAGAACCAAGAGACTGCGCCTCGCAAGAGGGTGCTGCCGCGACGACAATCTTTACCAAGTCGAGCTCGCCTTTCATTGCTATTTGCCTCGGAACAAGTTTTTCTTCTCTTTTCTTTTCTTTGGCGACGTCCCTTGTGACAGCTGGTGTCCATTTTTTATCAGTCGCTTCTTTAAGCTCTGGACTTCTCGACTCCTTCGGCGTTTGAATCCCCAGCGCCGGCGTCGGGTCCGATATTGTAGCTTATAGTAGTGGAACCGAGACATCATCCAAACACCACAATAACAAGAGGACAATGTCTTCGCACCATGACACGACATCGGCGACGACGACAGGGCTGAGTGGCTCTCCGCCAAAGGGCTCTCCGTTCCGCATACCACCTTCGATCAAAGGCTTCCTGCCGCTGTCCGATGAGGCCTCCCTCAGCACTCGAGGGCAACGTCTGCCGGGTCTGATCAGAGACCGCACGAGCACCAGCATGAACAGAAGGAGAAGGAGCTCCCTGGACGGCAGCTTCGCGCCCGGGAGCAGTGGGCTGTCGGACAAGCCCTCCTCTGTCAAGTCTGCTGATCTCGAGGCCGGCCTGGCGCGAACCCCGACCAACGAAGGCGAGAACATCCTGTGGGACAGCAACCCGCGAGGCTCATGGCGAGAAGGGAGAGAGCCGCGCACCAGTCTGACTTCGGGATGGGGAGGAGGCGACAGGGACGACAGACGATCCAGCGCCGGCGCACAGATCTTGATGACGCCGCAGATGCGCTCGATGCGCCTGATTGGCAATTCGAACCCGCGTTATCGCTGGGAGCAGTACTGGAAGGACGAAGCAGAGCTCAAGACAATGTCCAACAAGTTGCGCAAGTACTACGAGAGAAACAACTTCTTGATCCAGCAGTACATGTACATCGACCGTCTGCTCGACTCGAGTCTGCCCCACGACTTGATCCAGGAGTATCAGAACAACGACATTTACAACAAGGCTGTGCAGGGTCGCGATGCTCATATCCCGCCTACTGTCACCGAAGAGCAGACAAGCACGCCTGACAGCCCGGATCCAGATGCCGACGAGAACGGTGGTCTCAAACCAGGCACGAAGAAACTCAAGCGCACACCGAGAGCCATCTACCGCCATCAGGACGACGAGAACACTCCTCTGCTGAACCGCACCAACGATGTCATCGAGGACGAAGAAGATGAGTTTGCGAAACCTGTCTTACCGGACTTTGAACCAGAAGAGGAAACGTCCTCGTCGCATCCCATCGTCACGTTCGCCATCTATCTGAACCTCGCAGCAAACACGGCTCTGCTCATCATGAAGATCGTCGCCACCGTCCTGACATCTTCAGTCTCCGTCCTGGCATCCCTGGTCGACGCCGCCCTTGATTTCCTCAGTACAGCAATCGTGTGGACGACGACGCGCCTGATCTCGCATTCCGACCAATACTCCTACCCGGTCGGTCGTCGCCGCCTCGAACCCATCGGTGTCCTCGTCTTCTCCGTCATAATGATCACATCCTTCGTGCAAGTCGCGCTAGAAGGCTTCAACAAGATCTCCTCGGGCGACCACGAGATCGTGCAACTCAGCGTGCCCGCAATCGCCATCATGGCGGGGACAGTGGTGATCAAATTCGCCTGCTGGCTGTGGTGCCGCTTCATCAACAACTCGTCTGTGCAAGCGCTGGCCCAAGACGCAATGACCGACGTCGTCTTCAACACCTTCTCCATCATCTTTCCGCTGGTCGGCTACTACGCGCGCATCTGGTGGCTCGACCCCCTAGGCGGCATTCTACTCTCTTTCTACGTGATCATAAACTGGTCGCGCACGAGCGCCTCGCATATCCGCAACTTGACAGGCGCAGCAGCGACCGCCGACGAGCGCAACGTGCTGCTGTACTTGACCATGCGCTTCGCCAAGTCCATCCGTCAGATCCAGGGCTTGCAGGCTTACCACGCCGGAGACAGCCTGAACATCGAAGTCGATATCGTCTTGGATGAGGGCATGAGTCTAAGGGACAGTCATGACCTCGGCGAGAGTTTGCAATATGTGCTTGAAAGCGTGCCTGGAGTGGAGCGCGCCTTCGTGCATCAGGATTACGCCAGCTGGAATCTGCCCAGTCATATGGTGCAGCATGATGATGACGATGATTGATGTGATATATCTTCTGTTTTTTCTGTTTGTCTTTTTGGCCGCTATCCGCTGGCTGGGATTTATCGTATCTTACTTCTGCTTCGAGGCCGACCTATCTCTCTTCTTGTCTCTTCTTGGATTCGTGAGCCACGCATGTGTCACTGCAATATAGTCATCTCAGACCAGATCTGTTCCCTTCTCCTCTCGGGTTTCGAGGTGTCATCCATGTATCATTTCTATATCCAAACCAGATCTTCTTCTCATTCCCAAACAAATATGATACCAGCTCTTCTTCTTCTCTTTCCAAGTTTCATCCGTGTATCAGCTCGGCGGTGTAGTTTATTCCAGATCTTCCCCTGATTCCAAAGGACATATGCCCATCAGTAACGGCGCTTATCACGTACTTCGTTCCGCTTGCTGTCGCGTTTCTCCATCCTCAGTCCACTCTTTCTCTTCTCTCGTGTCTTTTCCTTGCCCTTTGAGTCTTTCTACTTGTTTTATTTTCCAAGGTCACTTCTCGTGCAGTCGTGGAAATATCGTGATGGTATGTCTAAAGTGTATTGTATAGGGCTCCTACCCCTCCCCCGGCCAGACTCGAGTCGAGGGTGTTCGACGTGCATCTTGGATCGCCATCAACTCAAAAATCGGAATCTACCGAGCAACTCCACAATCTCCTTCGCCACCTTCTCCACTTCCTTGACACTATTGATGAGTCCGCCGACAGTCGCTTTGGCGTCCAGCGCAGCGCACAAATCTGCCACTTCCCCTGCGCGAGGAGCGCAATATACCAAATACCCGAAGGAAGTGAGAGCCGTCCTGAGGGCTTCCGAGTTGACTTCTTTCGTTTTTTCCGTCGGTGTCTCTGTGCTCAGCAGCTCCAGAAGTCCAGCTGCTAGCTCTACCTGTGACGCCTCCTGCAGTGCTTCCCGGTCTTCCTCGCGTCGGATGCGGTGGTTGGTTGAGGTCAGGTTGAACGCGAGACTTGATGCAGCTGAGCGGACGGCGGGTTTGTCGGGTTCAGCGAGCAGACTCTCACAAGCAAGTTTTGTCATCAATGTCGGGAGTTGCCCTTGGCCTTGGCTCTTCATGACAGTCTTGGCAAATAGTGGTGAAGTGAAGAGATTGCTTGCGAGCTGGATCGTCACGAGCCTCAGATTGTAAGGACATTTGTCTTGGTCGATCAGACTCAGAACGTGAGAGAAGAGCACGGCTAGCGTTTCGCTGTCACCTCGACCTGACTCCTCGGCAAACCACCCGCTGACTCGGGGATCGAGTAGTGTGCATCGCATCAAGTCGTAGGCTGTAAACAAGTTGTCTACAGATATGGCCTTCGGCGCGTTACGCATGAAAGTAGCCACAGCTGGTAGGTCTGGCAATGGCGCGTTGCTCGATCCTTCTGCTCTTCGATCGGACAAAAACGTCTTGATCTCGGCCACCACGGGATCTTTCGCCTTGTCGCCCATCTTTGCGGTCAACTTGTCCAGTGGTGGTATCTTGCTGAAGCTGACAGGTTTGAGACTTCCGAATTGCAACGTCGGTGTTCGAATCTGCAGATGTGGATGTGGAGGGTATGCTTGCTGAATCAAAAGCCCTACATTGGCGCGTAGTTTCGACGGGTCGGCGCCAGACCACTCGTTGTCCTTCTTGCCATGCAGGAATGTCATAAATGTAGGCGTTGCGCGAATCTGATACTTCATGGCAATCTCGTGCGCTTGGTTGATGTCTACCTTGACAAAAGGGATCTTCTCGTTCTCAGCGGCAAGAGCGTCGTATGTAGGATATGCGATCTTGCAAGGTGCGCAGGTCGACGAAGTAAAGAAGACAACGGCGCAGCCTTCCTTGGCTTTGGACAACAAGTCGTCCAAGGTGGAAAACTGCGTGATATTACGAACAGACCCAACGGCAGAGGCAGCTCTTTGCTCGTCTCGTACTTCCAACTTCCTCGGATGTTTCCTGGGCGGCGTACCGTCTCCGTTGGACGTGTCTGCAGACTGAGCGTCCTCTGATGACGTGCCATTACGGACCTCTAACTTGCGTGGGTGCTTCAGCGTCGCAGGCTCAGAAGCGTGTGCAATTGAACCACCGCTTCGCACTTCTAATTTGCGCGGCTGCTTGTGAGGTGGGTCGGCTTGCTGCTGCAACGCTTGCTTCACGGTGGTTTCCACGGCAGTCTGGGCTGCATCCCCCTTGGAAGGAGTCGAAGTACCATTCTGTTGATTCCTGTCTCTCCGTGCCGCAGCAGCCTCTGCCTGTACCATGGGATTCTTCTCTGGTGGCACAGCAGCCTGTGTGACGGAACGCATAGAGGAATCCAATTGGTTCTTGATCATGGCCCCGAATGGTGTGTTCAAAACCTGGCTAGGCAGGCTCGTGATGTGTTCCGGGATACCCTTTCCAACAAGAAACATGGAAAAGTCATGAGTAAAATTGTTGCAGTTGTGTGAGAAGAGATCATAGTTCTCATAAGTGTACAACTCCTTCAGAGATTCGAGATAACTCAAAACAACGTCCATAGGCAATTCGGTCTTGTCGAGCTTGATGATCTCCATAGGCTGACCATGATGGGTCTGTCCGGGGAGACACGTCTGAACACCTGCACCATAAAAATACTCCACGCCGCCGAGCACGATAGAAGTATGATATACAGCATCGATTTGGATACCTACCAAGCCCATGGACATGACACGGGCCAGGCCCTTGGAAAGATCGTAAACATATAATTCAACGTCCATGCTGCCGAACTACAAGGCAAATATCGAAGATAATCAGAATCACAAACAGCAAGGGTCAAACATTGATATATGTATAAGAGGGAGAAAAGAGTCTATGGTGGAAAGTGTTGGAATCGCCTCTCGCTCGGCGTTCAGATAAGTGTAGCGTCATCGTGCTGCCGCCTGTTTCGTCGTGCAACTGCGCGTGATTCGAAGCTAGGTATGTACCTTTTGAGGATTACAGACTGTACTTTGCTTGCCTCTATACTAGACATGAAACAATTCAGCAGCATTTAATGCATTGCTTATCATTTTCCACAAGACAAGGTCATGGTTTTTAGTTAACATTCCATCAACGTCACAACCAAAGCAACTCGAAGCAATCACCATCGCCACATGCGGCTTAGGTGAGCACCAATCAGATGCCACAGATACCCAAATAGACGCGGTGGACGGACCCCTGCGCCCCATCATCTTGGCGTCTCGTGCGACCAACCATTTTTCGACGAGTCACCAATGAAATATCCAATGAGTCTTTAGTGGATGGTGAATGATTCCAAGATGACTAGCCGATGACTACCCGGTCAATGGTCAATGACTAAAGAATGAGCCCCTTGTACGCCGTTGCTCTGTTCTGATCTTACTGGATCCTTAATTCGAAGTCAATTGTTGGTTCAGTCATTAGCACTGTATACATCGTCTTCGCAATTATACCTCAGTAACCCCTCACCTCTGCATCACAGACATGCCTCATTCGTCTTTGTCGCTTCGACCTCGGCCACAATGTCCTCGACGGAGTTTCTGGCCTGATTTCATCTTTCATCTATTCAAGTTCTTCGAACCTACCTTCATGCACAGCTCGAGCTACTGGGTTCTCAACATTTATCACGCCAGTCGCTTTCAGCCTAGAGTATGTCAATTGGATTCCGACCACAAAGCGAACACTTACCGTTCGAACAAGACAAATAGCTTCTCTGCCTCACGCTCTTTCTCGTCCTCTGTCAGCTCTGGAAGTTCAGATTCGATCTCGTCCTTCCGCCACTGCCCTGTGATAGTATTGATCTCGGAGTTTCGAAGACGTGCGTTCTCAGTGGGGATGCTGGAGTCTTCCTTCGAATCTTCTGTTACGCGTCTGTTGTGAGCCGCCGGATCGTGATATAGGCCTCTCGAGGCTAGATATCCAGCTGCTAAACCGTAGCCAACGTTGGACACGAATAAATCCACATCTCGGTCCGATAACTCGAAATACAACGCGGGCAGGAGTGCACTCAATTCAGGTGCGGCTGGGTTGTTGAAGAGTCTCAGTAGTCTTGACGGCAACGAATCGTTCTTTCCGAGCACATTCTGCCGATCTTGTTCGGATGGCAGAAGGATCTTACCGAGCTGCGATGCCACGCCAGGGGGAGAGAGCTCCGTTGCGCGAAGGAGGACTTGCACCAGTGGTGAGGCCTTGATATTCATCTCTGCTGCGCTATAGGTCTGACTAGCAAGGTCAAGGATGAGCACCAATCGTTGTAGGTAAATGTTGTTGCTTGACTCTACTAGTAGAGGGCAGCCTTCCTTGAGCTCTAGTTGATTAAGTGGATTGATTAAGGACGATATCAGAAGCTGTAGTGGTGGGGAGGGTATTGAGGCTTTAGAGAGCAGGTCTAGGATAGGATATAGCGCCTCATCAAATAGTGTAGCTCGGTACGGATCACGATCAATCAAATTGTAGAGTAACTTCAGTGTCTCTGTACAAGCACGTTCGAGAGTGTCTCTCTGGGTACCTTCTGATATTGGAATCAGCCTTGCGTAATGCCCGATATTCTGCGCAGGGTCATCAATATATCATCTAGGCAGTATAAGAGACAATCATGCAGGCTACGGAACTCACCTGATTAATAGTGTTTGCGAATTCGTATTTCTGGAACAGAGGCTCGAAATCTAGGTCTGTCTCATATGTACAGAAAAGCAGGAGTCTTGCCGACGTGAACACGTCGTCAGGATCGGTACTCTAGGGATGTTTTAGTGGCGGTAAATTCGACATGTCTCGTAGTACAGAAACTGTATCACAGGCCACGAATGAGGGCGGGCAACATACCTTCATATGTAGTGCTGCTTTCCCTGGATAGTCTCTCTCGTTGCTCACAAACATCTGCCGTGTCTGCTCTGCCAAAAACAGAATATTGCAGAGACACCTCACAGCGATGCGGTTTGGCTCTACCGAGGCGACATCAAAACTATAGCGGCAACAGATAGACACAGCACGTTCTGTAGAGAGCGAACTAATGCATCCTGATTGGAAGGTGAGATTCCTAAGCTGATGAAGCAAGTCATTATGTTTTGGAGTGGCTGCTGATACGGTGCGTACGCCTTCGACCTCTGTACCAAGGTCGTCTTCAAGCATCTTAAGGACGTTCTGGATTTCGCTATCTGCCATCGTTGTGTAGCAAGTTGTTGGAACATGCAATGGTCAATGGCGATGCTGTGAGACAACGCGCTAGGCTTGGTCAAAAGGGAAAAGAACAGTACGAAAGAGATCGTGAATGCTACCTTGCACTACCTCTAGTGTGAGCCAGAAGTATAAGATGGCTAAGGTACAGTAGGTACAGTAGGTAATGAGTTTGGTTAGACCCCTGCAGCATCACCTTGGCATCTCCTGGGGCTGCAGACCTAGTGCGCCGCGGACAATGAGTGTGGAGCCCTCTTGCCTGACTCGAGTATTTATAAGATGGGTGAATGTTCACGGTTCAGTAGTAAATATGCCACGCATCGCGACTTGAAAGAAGGGGGCAAAGTTGTTGATTCGTAAATCCGATTTCCTAGCATCTCTTTCCCTCCCCTGTATCTTTTGCTTAGCACCTGGCAGGGTCTATCGTTCACTCTTCTCTATCATCTTGGGCTTCTGCATCTTCTCAACCTCTACAATTGCGCTGTCTGCCTTGCGGATGGTTCAACAGTTGTGATATAATTCCTTGGCAACAAACAGTACGAAGCATACCTTACCTTATATATACGGGGTCCTGCTCGTCTTTTGTAGTCAGCGAAATAACAAGGTTTAATGTCCACGAGTTTCGACCAGGGACAGTCCAACATCTGGTCCTATCTTCCCAATTGGTCTTCAACGCCGCGTCGTCGCACTTCTGTGTCAAAGTCCCACAACAGAACGGAGTCGCAGATATCCGCACACGCCCTGGAGGAGGAGGAGGAGGCGCAACATAGACAACACCGGGACGACGATAATTCACCCATGCAGGACGTCAAGTCAGCCTGGATGAATCAAGGACAGCGCGCCCGTTACATCAAGACGGGAGGGATACTGGCTTTTGTCCTTCTCGTCTTGTTCTACATTTCTCCCCGATCCGGCACCACTGCTACACCACCTTTCCCCGGCGGCGATGTCGCTTCCAGTCCCGAGCTGGGCACCACCAAGTGCACAAATTCATACTCTTCCAGCAAGCCTCTGATTCAATATGCCCTCATGGTCGATGCCGGCAGCACTGGATCTCGCATTCACGTCTACCGATTCAACAACTGTGGCGCGACCCCCGAACTCGAGAGTGAGGACTTCAAGATGACAGAACCCAAGAAGGGCGGCTCAGGCTTGAGCTCGTACAAGGCCGACGCCGAAGGTGCAGCCAAGAGCTTGGACATGTTGCTGGATCTCGCCATGGAGAAGGTCCCCGACAAGATCAAGTCCTGCACCCCTATCGCGGTTAAGGCTACAGCCGGTCTGCGCAAGCTCGGTCCCGAACTCAGCGATGCCATACTCAAGGCTGTTCGCACTCGTCTCGAGACCGTCTACCCTTTCCCCGTCGTCAGCGAAGAGCATGGCGGTGTCGAGGTCATGGACGGCAAGGACGAGGGTGTCTACGCCTGGATCACCACCAACTACCTGTTGGGCAAGATCGGTGGCCCTGACAAGACCCCGACAGCGGCCGTCTTTGATCTCGGTGGTGGCAGCACACAGATTGTCTTCGAGCCCACCTTCCCCCAGTCTCCCGCCGGTGGAATGCCTGAACAGCTCGCTGAGGGCGACCACAAGTACGCCTTGAGCTTCGGCGGTCGCGACTTCACTTTGTACCAACACTCCTACCTCGGCTACGGTCTCATGGCCGCACGTGAGAACCTTCACAAGCTCGTCGTCCAGAACGTCTACGAGAACAACCCATCTTCGCGCACCTGGCTCAAGTCTCCCGTGCTCAACCCCTGCCTCATCCCAGGCATGACCGAAGAAGTCACCGTAGAGCTCGGCGCAGACCACCCTCTGGGCGCCTCGATAAAGGTCAACATGACCGGACCTACCACCGGCAGCGCTGCCCAATGCCGCGCTCTTGCTGAGAAGACGCTACTGAAGGAGAAGGAGTGCAAATTGGCCCCCTGTGCCTTCAACGGTGTTCACCAACCTTCTCTCGACAAGACATTCGCGCGCGAGGAAGTCTACCTCTTCTCCTACTTCTTTGACCGCACCGCACCTCTCGGCATGCCCGAGTCCTTCACTCTCCGTGAGCTCAAGGAACTCACCGCACGTGTGTGCGATGGACCGCGCAGCGACAAGGGATCATGGGAGCCTTTCAAGGCCGTCACCGGCGCCATTGATGAGCTGATGCAGAGGGCTGAGACGTGTCTCGATCTGAACTTCATGATGGCGCTTTTGCACACGGGTTACGAGATGCCCATTGATCGTGAGGTCAAGATTGCCAAGAAGATCAAGGGTAACGAGTTGGGATGGTGTTTGGGTGCCAGGTAAGCACTTTCTCTTTTCTTTTTCTTCACGTGTAAACAAGAGAACTTTCACTGACGGTCGTCTGCAGTCTGCCCCTTCTCGCCGGAGAATCATGGAAGTGCAAGATCAAGCAGATCGCATGAACGAATAGAAAGGGGAAATTTTAGACACAATTTCTTCCTTTTCCATTTTGTTTCAATAATCACGAAACGAGACAAGAGACAAGACGAGGGGACAAGTTTAGCATGTCGAAAACGGCGTTATTTTTGGGTTATCGTGCCTGTAATCTTTCTTCCCTGGGTCCGACTCTTATAGAGTGTCTCCTAGCCCCCTTGCCAGGATTGGATCTTCTCCTGGGATGAAAGTAGGAACGAGCGAAAGAGGAAGGAACAGGGAAATGATCCGTAGCGGTATCGGTCGACCGGCTCTGTTGTCCGACAGCTTTTGTATGGTGAATGTATTCAATTCTATGTATCCTTTTTTCTTTCTCGCAATCGTCTTGTCTTGTTTCCTCTTATGACTGTTTACCATCTTCGCCAGGCCTCGTGATTTCACAGGTCATAACGTGATTTGAATGCTCAACACATCCTTGCAGTACCTCGCAGGCTGTGAGCTTCGTTCCTTCCCCATAACACTGTCTTCTTTACTGCTCAAGAGTGGAAAGTGAGAGTTGATCTTGCTGGTCCGAGTAATGTCTAGGCATGTCATTTCAGTCTTTGTGTCTTTTGTCTGGACTCTTTTTTATCCATCTATGCATCGCCCTGCTCTTCGATAATCTTTCGGTTCAGGTTGATATCCTCAAGAATCTTGCCAGCACCAGCCTCGACCAATTTGCGAGCGACGTCCCAGCCAAACTCATCAGCCTGCTCCTCGGTCTCAATGAACCTCCTCATTTCCGTTTCGACAGCTTCCTCGCCGTTCAGACTGACGACCATGGCGCGCATCAGTAGCTCGCCCGTCTTCTCGTTGCCTTGACCCTGTGTCTCGCCACTCTGCTCGAGACCAGTGCGACCGCTGACGGCCACGCCGGTCATCTTGTCGTAATCTGCGGCTGGCTTCGCGCCGACGCCTACGCCTGTGCCGACGTTGCTCGACAGCGAGACGCCCTTGGTGATCCATTCTGTTTCGACGCCGATGGGCACGCTGCAGCCGCCTTCAAGGGTGCGCAGCAGACTGCGCTCGGCGAGGCAGGCGAGCGTGGTGTGCGGGCAGCCTACTTTGGCGAGAAGTTCTTTGGCCGTGGTGTCGTCGCTTCGGACCTCGATTCCGATGGCGCCCTGGCCGACGGCGTGCAGGATGCCGCCTTCTTTGCTGCTGAGGTAGGATGTGATACGGTCGTTCATTCCGAGACGCAAGAGGCCTGCCGCCGCGAGCACGAGGGCGGTGTATTGTCCGTCTTCGGCATCGAGCTTGGCGAGTCTGGTGCCGATGTTGCCGCGCACATCGGCGAAGTTGAGGTGTGGGAAGAGACGCTTCAGCTGGGCGCTCCGGCGGACAGAGGATGTGCCTATCACTGCGCCTTGAGGTAGGGTACTGAGAGACGTGTAGCCGAGACCGGGTTTGACCACGAGAGCGTCACGTGGGTCCTCGCGAGGGAAGATGCATCCAAGAGACATTTGAGAGGGCAATTGAGTCGGCATATCCTTGAGCGAATGCACAATCATGTCCAACTTGCTCTCTGCCAGCAGTGCCTCCAACTCATGCGTCCAGAGCGATTTGGCGTTGAATTCGTGTAGCGCAGTCACTTGATTCTTGTCGCCCATTGTCGCCATTGCGTGGATCTCGTACTCGTGCTCCGGCCATGCCTTGCGCAGCTCCTTGACTACAATGTCTGTCTGTACGCGTGCCAGCACCGAGCGTCTGGTTCCGACATTGACGACTAATTGGTTAGTGATGGAGGGGTCAGCAGCAGCTGGGGTGGGTTCTGCGGATGCCATTGCGAGGGAATGGCAAGCAGAAAATCAGAAGACTGGAGTTGATTGAATAAGATTAGTACAAGATTTAATGTTATTTTTGTTTGTCCTTTGATTTACAGTAATTATTCGAGAGTGAGGTCGGGAAAGGGTGGTGTTTTTGGGGGATCGGGTTTCACTGACATCAGCGCTGTCGTCCCTCCACCCCACATTCTTGCATTCTTTTGTCGGCCAGCCCGTCCCCGAACCTCGGACTTGGCTATGACAGTATCGCCTCCACCAAGGTATCTCTTGCGGATTGACATGTCTATGCAATTACCCTATTGCTTCTGTTTTTTCTTGCCCGCACAGAGTCGATTGGTTCGACGTGAGAAAGACAATCAGCCCATCGCGTAGTGACCTATCCCCATATCTGGGCCGTCATGAAGCACAGCAGCCAGGATTGATCTCGCCTAGTCTTCATGTCTTGATAAATTTGTTGATCCCGTCGTCATGTATCAGTATCAGTGCCCAGAAGGACAGAAGAACCGTCTTCTAGACTAGCCATGTCTCAAATTCCGATCACTTGCCATGTGAACAGGTCCTTCTGCTTTGCGCAAGTCGTGAGGACAACGATCACTCTGGCGCACTCGCCGCCCTCCTTGCAAATAACTAATCGTTGCCATCCAGCATCTCAGGAGACTAATCGCATCCTGCCGACGGGAATTCCCAAACTCCTTTTTATGTCCCTCCACCCAATAAAAAAAAACTCCTCGTGGAACGTACTGTCCACTGAAGACCCACAGCTTGTATTCATGGCTGGTAAACAGACACATCCATCAGATCTCTTCCGGGGTAAATATCACATCATCGCACAACAAGAGCAACAATCATCGCATGCGCATGCGCAACCGGCACAGCAATCTCCTTTTCCTTCTTCCTCTGATGTTTGCGGTGCTTTCTGGTCCGTGGCCCCTGGACCGCCGGAGGAAGGTTGTTCGTAGGTCACTGCAAGGGATCCATTAGGTTTTCCATCGCACAGAAAGACAGAAAAGCATGTATGCTTACTCGGTGCTGAAGCGCCTGTCATCGCTTCCGACGCGCCACCAGGACCCATGTTCGGCGGAGGAGCCCCATTGTATGACATTTGTGTTGTGTTTGGTTCTGTATGCTATGCGCGGATAGATTGTTGTCCTCGTCTCTGATCGTCTAAAACCAATCGTCGAGGATCAGTCAGAGGAAGGAACTCCGACCAGAAACACGAAAATCTTGAGTGATTCGAAAAAGGGAGAAAGAAAGAATGACTTGTGTGATTTCCAGCCGATACTTTCTGAAGAGAGTCTCGGGACGGAAAATCAGTATATTCGGGCGACTTTCTGAAAGGGAAGAGAAAAGCAGTAGATCAATCCCCTATGCATTCATCCACTTTCTCACATCTAGGAACCGTCGCCCTTCGGTAGTGAGGCTGAGTAACATACACTCACTTAAAGAGACCTACATATTACAGCGCTAATACGACACACACACGCACGTCTACGCCTGTGTTCATCTCACACGGCCGATGACGAGAATTACGTATGTACTGTATGCAGAAGAAGGACTTGACCATTGCGCAATATACATTTACCTACAATTCGAAATCTCAACTTACTCGTCACTCATTCTCTAATGATCCATGCAGTACAGTGCTGTGCGTGCTGCAAGAGAACTACATCTGAAACTTCGCTCTCCTCCCCCAAATCTGGCTCCTTTTGCGTGTGTGGTGCGTGTTTCAGGTCGGATTTTCGCCCTCGTTGCACATCATCTCATGTTGTTTGATTCCCCCTGACACTCTGCGCGAATCGTGAACCCTGGAAAATGCGCAACACGAGGGGAGGAACACGACTAAAGCGCAGATCTGGATTTCGTTTCTGAGACGTCTGACCGGGCCTGACTGACTGACTGACTCTTCGAATAATTCAGTTGACTGGTTTTTTGCGGGTTGGAGAGGGAAGCATGAATCATGTACTCATCGACGCAGTAGTATAGGATCTCAGTCCTGGTAAAGTCAAGTAGAAAAAAGCCTCCATAGCTTGTCTAATGGATTCCATACACACAAGTGCAACTTGCGCGCAAGGTAGCTCGTGCATCACACCGTGTGGTGGATCAAATCCGATCAGAGCCAGGGTATATATAGCAGCGTCCCACTACAGAGCTTCTTCATTCGCTGAATCCTGCAGAAGAGAACAGAGATTGGATGTGCCGCGCGTACATTTTTGCTTTCTTTATGTCCTTCTTTCATGAAGATGCAGGGCTTGGTCGAGGGGTGTGGTTCTTGTAGCTTATGATACTGCTTTGCTTGATTCAGATGGGTACATATGCTGGGTACGGTAGGAATAAATAGGTGGAGTTTGTGTGCATTGTCGATTTATATCTCTTCGTGGGCACTTCTTTTGCTAGTCGACTTTGCGTCTTATATTGGAGTTGTGGAGACTGGCATAAGGTCTCGTTTTCACGAAACCTCATTTTCTGGTTATGGTGTCTGCGACATTGATGGACATGCAACAGCCATATTCATGATTGTCTTCTAGTGAGAGCATGGCACTATGGTCTGGATATCAAGCATACATTCTTAATTTGATCGTACCTCATTTCCCATCGCAATTTTCCATCCATATCTAATATGCTGTTCCCAAATACAAAACTATCTCCAGAAGCCCGTGAGGGATTAGCCCACGGCAACAAATATAGACCAAATATCAAACAAGAAATGACTGTGCAAATGCACTCCAGATTCTCCCGTCCTCGTTCCTGCAAGAAAGAAAGACAGGACATATATTTGATACATTAAACCCGCGCTTCCCAAGCGACCGCTTTCTATACGAGACATATGCAAGAGCATGTCAGAGCGTCATACATGCATTTGTGTAACCCCGCATTTTTACCCATACTTATCATGATATTCATAGCTACTTGCAACACGAGCCCCGGTTCTCTCGGGCGTTCTCAATGAGCTGCTCTCTTCAATATGAACGCATCGCATTTACCGTTGCGGCAGCGTCATGCGCGGCACCGGCGCTCCGATGGGCGTCCAAGTGCGGGTTACATCCATACTTCTGTTTACTCTGGCACCAGGAGTCAAGGGCACATCGACGCGTCCCCTGCTGCCAGCTCCAAATGCCTCGTCACCAGAGTCATCGTCATATGCGTCGCTCAGCCGAGAGAAATAATCTGCAAGACCGCTTGTCGGCGATGCGATGCTGTCATATTGTGGTGGTGGTGTAGGCATCGGTGGCGGTGCCTCTTCGTCGTCAAAAGCCGGGGGATTGAAAGATGGTGCGCGCAACAGGTGAATCGGTCGATCCATTTGATGCACGTGATTTGTCGGTCCTCCAATATGTGCAGCCTGAGGACGTGCCAGGCCGGGGGATGGCGATCCTGAAGAGCTCGGGTCTGGTGTATCCCTTGGTGTGGAGGGATTGAGGGCATTGAGGGTCGGAAGGAACGAACTAGGTGAGTTGCGTCGGCGAGCAGCGTTGGGACAACCGCATTCGTACAGAGATGCCACATTCGTGGCTTCTGGACCAGAATATGCAGGAAGAGATGTGTTGGCCTGCGTTGCGCGACATGACAAGATATGGAACGGAGAGTCAATGGAAATCTCGAAATGACGGCGCTTGCCCGGGTTCTCTGCGTCTGGTTTGGACAGACGCATGACGATCTGGTCCAAGTTAGCAAAACATATTTTGATCATTAGAAACAAGCGAAAGAGAATTACCTTGATCCAATGGTGTACCTGGATGTTTTGGTACGTCGTATCAAAATGTAGTCTGGTAGATCGGTTTCCTTCCCGATTGGTTGAGCAGCTCGGCAATTGCACATCGAACTCCATCTCTGTAGGTCCAATGTTGCTCTCGCCTTCGAGATTACCAAGCAAATTCGTCGAATCAGCGACTGTCACTTGCTCTCCAGCAGCAGCTTGTGCCCGTTGATCGTACGGTACACCACCTCCGGCTGTCACCCGCATCGAACTACCCGGGAAGGTACTGGTCGGGGCTGCATCTGCGCGTTTTTCGAATAGCTGCACTTTCCTAGTAGGCTCCATGCGGTGCACACGCTTGCCAGAACAGAAATACTCAATGTTCTCGGTCACAAGCACCTTTATGCGATGACATTGCACTTTGGCGAGTGGTGTAAGCTTAAAGGCAATAGGGACCTTCGCGCCCAATGGGAATGACTTTCCAGATATCACGATGTCGTAGTGCAACTGATCCTCCCAGTTTCGACTGATAGCAATAGGCTCGACTTGCTCCAGAGAGCCTTCGGCGGGAGCTCTGATCAATTGCACCTCCTTCATACCAACCAAGTTGGCTCTAAATGCTCCGGCTCGCTCAACAACGGCCTCAAGTTCGTATTTGACGGATCCGAGGTCGACATCGATGGTCTCTGGCAAACGGCTGTCCAGAGGCAGCTCGAAATTGTAGACGTAGTCACCAGGGAAAAAGGTACGGTATCCCTTTTGCGCAACAGTTGGTCCACCAGTAGCGGACTCGCCCTTGCCGAAACTACGTGATTGATTCACTTGTAACGAAAGCTTGCGGTGATCTTTCGAGGTCAGGTTTGTTGTTGACACGTTGGGGGATTTTCCTAAAGCCGGACTGCCTGGAGGTTTGTGAAGCTCCACATGATCGGCACAACTGCCAGCTTCTGCAGTGGGAAATTGGGCGTTGAAGAAAGGCCATGTGTGGCTCATAATGTTGTCGATTTCCTCGAAATCGACTTTGCGCGGAGGTATGCCTTCGGGCCATTTTGTCAATGCCCTGCCTTTGAACTTTAGGGTGACAGCCTTTATTTTTGCACTTTTCGTAACTCTGAGATGAAGTGTTCCTCTAAGCATTGCCGTATTTCTATCTGTGTGATCGCTCTGGTCGAAACCTTGTAGGAAAAGTACCGGTTCCGCAAGGTTGATCGAGACTGATACGCCGCTGCCTGACACCAGTGGCTTGTCGTTTGGGTCTGTACCCAGCATAACATGGGAAGCGGTAGAAGAGCGCACAGAATTTTCCCGTGATCGTCCGTGATATACATCGTCTACCAGAGATGGCCTCGAGGCCGTGCCACTAGAAGATCCCCCGAGGGATCCTCGGATTTGAGCCCTCATCTCGTCGCCTTGAGTCGATGTTTGCCCTGTATCTCTGCCAAATGGACTCTCTGTCCTCTTTCTTGAAGGCTTTCTGTGTTCTGATGGATCCGGCGAAGGTGAACGATCAGCTGGGTGATTATGAGAAATCACTGATCGTAGAAACCTCTTCGCGTGCTCTCGAGAGGTCGCCAGCTTTTCGGTAGCCCGGGTTCGATGATCGTATCTATGACGCTGTCCTACAGCTCTCGAGACACTTTCGACGTCGTTGGGTAGGCTCTTGATCAGAATCGAACCTCTTCTGAATTGACGTGGTTCGAAATAACGGATAGTCCGGACAGGACCGCGATCACTCCGACAACAGTGAGTTCCACGGCTGCAGCGGCGAGGTTCTAGCATGCTTGGTCAGAGAATCGTCGGGGATCGTCCAATCGTACCAAGACTCGAATTTGCTTTTGGAAGGGAAAGTGAAAGGATAGATGATGAGAATGAGGAGGAATTTCTGTGTTTACAGGAATAGTGTTTTGCCGCTCGTAACGAGACCAGCAAGCACGGCCGCACTCATTCGACAAAACAGGCATGCATACGTTTGGGAGGTGTGCAAGCATATCAAGGAGCATGGGATATAGTTGGTCACTTACCACCAGTACGTGCGTTGTTTCACGATGAGGCCGGCAAAATTTACCCTCGTCGTGTGACTTGCAAGTGGTCGTGACCGACCCAGATGAGGATATGCGGTGTGGTGCCGGGTATACAATAGTGCGGAGTCCAGATAATAGTTGCGTCACGAAATCCGCTGATCCAAAAATCCAGTGATAGAATAGGCGTGGCTAACAGCAATGAGGAGAACAAAAGAGCAAGGCAAGGTTATATTCGCACGCAGCTAACTCGGTCAGAAGAGTGGAGAAACGATCGCTGTGGGGTGGACTCGGACAGAGGAAGGTTAGTCTAACACTGGATCATCTGCAAATTCACAATGACAGAGATGACAAGGTTTTCCTTGGGCATCGAATGAGATTGTGCGATGTGGCACGCAGCACCGAGAGGTCTGGAGGGGTTTTCGAGAACAGATGCAGATGTTTCACCAGAGAAGAGCAGTACCGGTATGGGCGTGACAATGTGCACTAACCCACGTTTTATCCAGGTCTTTCGTCATGCAAAAGCTGGACAAGGGCAGTGCCCAAAACCGCGCGGCATAGCTCTCCGTACAAATCCGCTGACCAGCTAGTGATAGGCTGGTCAAAAGTATTAATGCACTAAGCTTTGAAGTATCCGCTGGTCTTGCTTACCTACCTTACCATTTTCATGAACATGGCGAAACGGGCTAAGCTGTTTCGGCACGCGGAGCAAATACCGCGGCATACCGAAGACAGACTTGACTGTTCGTAATAGTACCTTGCGCTTCCGGTCATCCCGCGCAATCTCAGAATTAACTCCGCCTCTTCCTGACAGCTCATGCCATGGCTCGTGCAATAAGCTGATATTTTTCCCATCCCTCCATCACCATTGTCAGAAGAGCGCGCGGTGTACGATGGCAACTGGGACCCCGCTTTAGCCTCCATGATGTCAAGGTGGAGACTCTCCCAGACAGGAGACGGTGTAAACTCTGCTGAACATGGAGGCAGTTGTGCGTGTAGCAATATTTGAGACACACACCAGTCCTTCATCCCGGACAGTACAGTACAAATACATCTACGATGGTGCATGTCCCACAGGAACAGGGCCATTCTCAATTGTCCACGTGAAACCGACAGAAAGTCCAGCGAGAGTCTTCAGGCCCACATACTGTCGGTAAGGTACGTAGTTTCTACATCACTAGAAAGGACTCCTGAAGCGCAAGCTCTTTTCTGCAAGGGTCTTGTGCGAAACTCTTGCTCTAGTGCTCTATGATTGTGTCCGCTGCTGTGTGAGCAGACGATGTCATCAAAGCCCAATGTCAAGATAGAGTAGGTGTGGCTCAAGATCTGCATTCCCAGCAACAAATAACACAGATCTCCACGGAGAGATCTGCACTGGGAAGCCAAGGACTCACGTCAACCTACAAATATGTACGGATCGTGAATCGCGACATCTAAGTCATTGTCATACCATAGGTAGTGAGCGCACATGCACACACTTTGTTACTGCATTTGCGCATTTGCAAGGCATTCATTCATGAGGCACACGATGCCGAGGCTGAGTTAAGCCATATATTGACCGATGAGTTTGCAAGACAACTCTATCCTACTTCCGGAGGCGATGCGGCCTTGGTGTGTCGATTCGCCAATGCGAACCGTTCGTTGGCAACAACTTTAATCGTCTTCCGTCTCTGATTCTTCGTTATCAATGTTGTTCCGTCCGAACACGGGCGTCGGCACCTTAACTCCGCCATACAAGGTACAGTGATGCCAGATCTCGTCCTTATAGACAAGGCCCATACAGTAGCAAGCCATGTAGCGATCACCGTCATCGTCGACCATCTTGTATCGCACATGCCTCAGGCACTGAGGTCGCGTTAAGGTGGAGGTAGAGTACATGTAGTATCTTTATGCGAGCTCGATGCGAGATGCCTTATCGCATTCCCGTGACTTGCAAAACAAGCTCGCACCAATCTACCTGATATGGCCTAGCTCAACTCCGCGAACGCGTCTTGCTTAATTAATTTCTTCAGAGACGACGCGTTTTGTAGTAATCGACTCCCAAGGGATCTGATTATTATTCGGGACTAGACAGAGAATAACAATTTACGTTCGATTGCGATAGCGATGCAGGTCTGACCATGCAAGAGAACGGTCCGCACGATGGTATAAAAGTTCTATCTATCTGTTGTCGCTTGCCAATTATGTTACTTACGTCTTTACAGGCCATGCGTTGCCCCTCAAGGGCATCATCCTGTGCAGCACATCCATCAGCCAGGATGTTCGGGTCAGTAGGGTTAGTTGATATAGATGATTGATCATACTCATGGGAATCCCGCAGACATCGCTGGTCGAGCTTTCGAATAACATGGGTGCCATTCACCGACTGGACCTTACGACAGACGTGACACATCTAATAGTGGGCCAAGTCGATACACCCAAATACAAGCATGTTGCGAAAGAGCGGCCTGACATTCATGTCTTGCATCCGAAATGGATCGATGCCATGCGTCTTGCCTGGACATCGGCCGAGGATTTCGATGTGTCTGCAATCATGGAAGAATATCGGCTCCCTGCTCTCTTTGGACTACAGATATGTGTCACTGGATTTGATGACCTGGACCAGCGACAGGCTTTGATGCAGTCTATCAAGGACAACGGTGCCACTTATAACGGAGATCTCACCAGAGCCGTCACGCATCTGGTCGCCAGAAGACCGGAGGGCCTAAAGTACGAGCGAGCAAAGCAATGGGGGCTGAATGTTGTTTCCATAAGGTGGCTACAACAAAGTCTCGAACGCGGCATGGTCTTGGAAGCAAGCTTGTACGATCCCTTACTGTCCGAAGATAGGCAGGGACAGGGCGCTTTCATTAGGGATTATCAAACAACGAGTGCAATACGGAAGAGGAACATCGACACTACAAGAGCTCAGATGCCAGAAGAGAACAGCAAGCGAAAGCTGCGTAGGACTGTTAGTTCACGTCTGAACAGCCACAGTCAGACTATGTGGGCAGAGATATCTACGGTTGAAGATGCGGCTCCCATCAAGAACGAGAGTCATTGGAATGAGCCAGGACAAGTAGTTGACGAAACAACCTTAGCAATCCCTGAAGATGCTCCTACCCAGAGGACTAGTTTTACCGTATCCGGAGAGGTGGTTGGCCAGCCAGGTACTAATTCAGCAGAACACCCCGAACCCAGAAATGGCTTATTTTCGAGCTGTCTCTTCCAAGTCATGGGACATCCACCGAAACGATCTCAGAAGATACTTGAGATCCTGCAAAATGAAGGGGGTCAAATCGCTGATTACCCAGACGACCTCTACTCTGCCGTCGAAAGCCAAAATCACCAACTGACTGCGCTCATAGTACCAAGCGAGTGGCATAAAGAGTCGGAAGAAGCACTACCTGATGTGCCCGAGGATACTTGGCTTGTGACGGAATGGTGGATCGAGCGATGCATTGTATCGAAGTCAATCATTGACCCCCAACAAGACTTCTACAGTCGCCCACGAATGGCCTTACCGATGGAGTGTTTCAAGGACCTCATAATCAGCACATCAGGGTTGGGCAATGATGCCAAACTCATGCAAAATATCGTCAGATCGGCTGGGGGTGAATATGACGAGCATCTCAAGCCTACATGTTCGGTTCTTGTGATCCGTTCGGCGGCTTCAAACAAAGCAAAGATCACATACGCTATGAAGCATAACGTCCCTGTTGTCTTCGAAAATTGGTTTCAGACATGTGTAACGCAGGGTCAACGACTCCCTTTTACTCTGTTCCGAGTACCTCATCCAGACAAGGCAGATCGCGTTGTGCGGGGACAAAACGCCAGCAGGCAGTCTGAAGTTCAGAGAAGGTACATCAATGTTCCATGACCTCGTTCCGTTCATACAGCTGACACTTTGTCAGGAAAGATGACTCGCATGTACAGCGATTATCTGCAACAAGGAAAAAGAGCTCCGTGCCCTCGCTGAAGCTTATCAAGACAACTACGATGCAGCCACCGCGGGAACCTCAGATGGTACTCAAGCTGGAGACATCGAAGAGCACTACAGTACCGCTGCCTTTTACAGAAGAGGATGCATCGCCTGTCGATGACAATCCAGCCCCCTTTCTTGAACTTGCTCATTCACATGGGACGGAATCGCAGCCACTGAGAGAACTGCCACCAAATGCCTCGAACTCGCCTTTGAAGAAGTCCGAAGCGAAGAACAGCACAAAGAACACAATTCCATTAGCTGACTCACATGGTGAAGATCACCTGACTCCTACACATACATATACGGATTATGGTCATACAAGCGAAGACCTTCCGAATCTTGCACTAGACGAGTATATGGACCTGCCGATCGGTGAAAGAGTGACAGAAGTGCACACAACGACAGCGCCAGCGACCGACGATGACAAGCTTCGCTTGACTGAAGAGATCAAATCACTACTAGAGCGGAGGAAGGAGGCATCCGCTTCAGCAGAGCAAGCTTTGCCACCGAGAAAACGAAAAGACAGAAAGCTTGGCCGTGCTCCTTCTAATATGTCCAATCCTCCCGCGCCCGCATCGCTGAGATATGGTAGAAGCACAGAGGTGGAAGAGTCTACAGCCTCTGCAAGCCCAATGGACCTAGGCATGATAATACCTAGCCAGCAGCTGGGCTACGAAACCGCAGATGCAAAAGAGCATCGAGCAAGAATGAGCAAGCGCACCGGGACAAATCTCCTGGATAACGAGAGTACAGGCAAGCGAGTTGAGAGTATTGGACTTGTCAAGGACATCGCTGCCGACAACGGAGGAACAAGTGTCGGTGGACGAGTCAGACGCAGTCGTCACGCGAAGTCATGATCAGTCGTCCCTACGAGAACATATCGGCCGACGTCTTCCTATGCGATATGAATAATGACTGAGGGGTTACATAGCCTTTGCATAATAACCGCAATCCGAAAGCGTTTATCGTTCTATCACAGCGTTTCACTGGGTTATCCTATGCATATGATTGTATGATACCCATATGAAAAGACCCTTGAATGCGGCATCTTGGAGTAATCTCGGACTCAGTTTTCGCTTCATAAAATTGAGCCGAATTTGCGTACGTGGACGATTCGTTGCCGCACCCATCACATGAATGGTGCTCCTTGACATTCAGTGAGATAAGACTCTAAGATAGATGATATGAACCTTCGGTAGTTGTTCTTGCCACCATCATGCTCAAAATCTTGGCGCTTATGTACATGCATGTGGGACGTTCTTCGACACTTCACTTTCCCCGTCAAGAGCTTTGGCCACATGAAGCGGCTGTACCTGTTTACGTTCCGTTAGCCTCACGTGCGTTCACCTTGAACATCATCACAATTCACAATATATTGTTCTACCGTTTAGAACATCCTGTCTTTGTCTTCTGATTGGCAAGGGTAATAAATACTGACTCGGTTTCTCCGGAATTTGCCATTCGAGCCTGCTTCTCGAGGTGTTTTCATCATTACATCAGACACTTGTCAACACTAGACAATGATTGCTGGATTCGATGAGTGGGCGGCCTCTGCCCAGGTAGGCCATGTGCTTCCTCTTGAGCAGCTGCGCAATCATAGACTCGGTATTGATGCAGAAGATTACATCAACAACCTTCTCGCGAACCAACCGACACGTGAGCCCCTTCTACCCGCTCTTGGGGGTCTTCCATTTTCCTTAAAGGGGATTGTGGAGAGCCATATCTCGATCCTCGAACAGCATGGCGTCGAACCTACCTTTGTCTTCAATGGCCTCAGTCACAATGCTCAGGAAGACCGGATGCGCATCATGGCGGGCTCCGCAAAGGCCTTCGCCGCGGCTTGGGACTTATATGGAGCATCTCAACCCGACCAAGCTGTGAACGAATTTGGAACATTGTGTATGAATTCTGTTCTCCTACTAAAGCTTTTCTGTGTTGGTCGCTGACGCTGATGATTTCTTGCCAGGCACTCTGGATGTCGAGAATGTGTACCGTTATGTACAGACTATTCTACGTAAGCGCGGAGTGAAGTTCTTCATTGCTCCTTATAGCGCTGCCGCTCAGGTATGTCAAGTGTTTGGTTGATTCAAACTCCTCAAATTGACCTGATTTATTGTAGCTTGCATCAATCGCTGGCTCTGAATTTTGCGATGCAGTGGCTGGCTCGCCCGAAACCCTCATGTTTGAAATCGATAAATTGATTACCAAGCTAGACTTTGAGCACAAGGAGATTACGCTGGTGACGCGCAAAGAATGTGTCGAAGCGCTTGGCTGCACCTCAATTGGCATGTTCGTTGATGCATGTCTCTTGGCCGGCTCTTCTTTCCTACCGACGCTTCCTGCACTGGAGAATGAGATATCCCCTCTCCCGAAGCCACCGAGGGTCAAGGCAGCTGCAGACTTACTCAAGCAACGCAATGTTCACACCAATGTTATCTGCATGCAATATCAACAAGAAGACCCCATCATGGCTGCCATGGATTATGTCGACAGATACCGCAAAGCATCTTGCTCTATCAAGCAACACGTCGTCATGCGACCAAGCGGAGAGGTAGTCTCACTGGATGCTCCTCACGTGCCCCGCGATATGCATGCGTTTATGGGTCAGCGACTACCTGACGAGATTTTTGCATACCTTTCGCGTGGCATCATTGGACCTGAAGTTCCGCAGTGGCGGTCATTGGGCGTGATTGTGGAGCGACCCCCACTTGACGGTGGTGAGTCGCAAGTTTACCATCGTCTCGTTCGAGAACGTCTTACACCTTTACGGGCATCTGCTGTGGGCCTCCTGTCGCAATCCCTGAACCGTTACTATGGTAAAACAGACATTACCGTTCGATGCTGGTTCGACATCGATGGCGATCACACCAACTTGGGCATACCGGGAAGCTCAGATCCTCGAGCTGAAATAGCCGCTTGGAATGTACGAATTGAGCAAATTGGAGAGAGAGCCAACCAACTTGAGGTAAGTCGGCTTGTCGTGCGATTAGTGCATCTTTTACTGTTGCTAACAGTGGAACATGATAGCGTGAGATCTCTTCGCTTGCTTTCTCGGTTAAGAGCCTAGACGACACCAGCTTTGCGAAAAGCACAATAACACCAAAAACGGCTGGTTACAAGCCGCTCGACGGACCATCAGAGGTCCGTTGCAATGCGGTCTGGCGTTTCCTACAGTTGCGCGGTTATATCAGCGCAGACCATACCCTGTCTCCGATAGGCAAAAGTCTTTTGGCTGCTTTTATCAAAGCTGGCGACCAGCGACTTGAGGAGTCTGTCATCGTCGCCCTGGAGCTGTTGCGCCTGGATGCACTGAACGCAGATGATATGTTCACCAATTACGGCGGGGCCCCCATGAGAGGAAGCGAGACAGACAAAAGGAACACACTCCTCATCAGCCGAGTGGCCTGCCTTGGCAACCTGGAGCATAAGAGTATAGGTTTCACTGGCCCTCTGAGCCGACATCTGCTCGCGTACCGAAGTATGATCTCGGTGGTCCGACGTAGTCTGCGCGACATGGTGGAGATGAGCTTGTGCAGTATGCTTATGGACGGCACTGTGACACGCGATCTATCATTGGCCGAGCTAGCCGATGTCAGCTTTGATCTTCCATTCCTTTTGGAAACTGATTGCGCTCTTGGAATTGCTGTCAAGTCATACCTGGACGAACTCGCAGGTCATCCAGACCCGTCTTCGCCTGAAGCTCGTGAGGAGACCAAGACAACTGGCGTCAGCCCCTGGTTCCCCCATGCCAAGAACTTTGTGGGTGACCTGGAGAAGGCATTCAAGCTATGGGATGCGGTATGTTTTCAGTCTTCACTTACCGTTTGGGTTTGGGCTTCGCTAATACTGTGCTAGGTTTATGCCGCAGTTGAGGTTGCACCATCCAATGTGATCTCGTCCAAAGATAAGAAGATCTGGGAGGAAGCGAATGCCTGGCTTGCGGAGAGAAGATAGGCACGTTTTGTTTCCTAGGCCAGCAGGCCACGCGCACAAGGACAACAACAACAACAACAACAAGAGGGCGAAAACTTGGCACGCCACCTTGATGAGGTCTTGCTGTAAGGCGGCAGCTATCCCATGCGCCCATTCTCCCTTGACATCATACCAAGCGTCATCTATGAAGGGTTAGTCGCACAGGAAGTGAAATTTGCTTCTAGATTACTATAGATACATAAGTGGACCGGTGTCACCATGGGACCGTCACTTGAAATCAAAAGTCGATTATAACGAAACCGAGTGTGCAAGCAACAAACTAGAAATACATGCAGGCGTGACTCGAGCCACACGAATGGTGTGGAATTGCGAGCCCTCACAGTCACAGAGACCACCAAACATGTCTCGAATTAGCTTCTTTCTGGTATTCAAAGGGGATTAGAGCCATTAGGTGTCCATTGCGAAAACAGTATCAAGGGCGCCAGGGTTGAAGACAGGGTCACCTCCAGGCAGATGCCAAGACTGGTGACGTCGAACCTCCAATCGGTGTTACCTCACCTCCAGGTTACCTACGGTACCTTACACTACCTGAATTACCCTGGTCAATGAAACTCCTTGATTTGACACAGACGCAAAGTGTATCTATATTGGCCTCTTCACGTGTTCGTGCATTGTTGTTTTATGCTCTGTCAACGCTTTGGAAGGCTTCCGGAAGAGAGAAACTCTGACCGTCACCGTGACAGTGTCCTACCTGTGAATCAGTTTCTGTCAAGATGTCAGATACTACGCCATCTACCAAGTTTCTCGACTTGCCGGTTGACGTTCTCTATCTCATCTTTCCGCATCTCGCTGTCACAGATTTCATCTCCTTGACATCAACATGCAGTGCTTTGCATCAGTCATCATTTTCCCAGTATGCTCCTTTCTGGGCTGCAGCAACTCGTAACACATTCCGTGTCCCCAACCAACCAGTAGTCGAGAATGATGGATCAAGATGGCGAAAAATGTATAAGCGTCTTCGCACTCAAAGTAAAGTGTTTACGTGGGGCAACAATGAAAAGGGTTGCTTAGGCCACAGCACCGTGACATACGAGCAGTTGGGCCAAGTCGGCCCTGCCATGCGAGGACGCCTCGTCAGACGCAGCAGACATGTCAGTTGGCCGCAGCAAATGATGAACCTGGACTCTGTTGGAATTGTAGCTGATCTGCAATGTGGGGGCTGGTCTACGACGATGCTAAGCTCAAAAGGTGCATTATGGAGTGTTGGAGCACTCGATGGTCAAATGTTCGTTCACCATCGTGGGAGACCTAATGCGCTGCCTATGCAAAAGCCTCAGTTCACTCCAACAAAATTGAGATACCCGCCTGGTTTGCCTCATCCGAATGACAGGTACGAGCCTGCTACTGCGGTGCGACAGTTTTCTTCTGGTCGAGCCCATGTACTGGCCGTCTCGGACTCGGGACGTATCTGGAGCTGGCAGAATATCGAACATGCTGCGTACAATGTCAAGTTCTGGAATGTCGACTTGAGAGAGCAATCGAGAGAAGATGATTTTGGGTATGTGAGAAAAGTTGTTGCAGGATGGAACAAGAGCTGTGCCCTGGTGAATGGCGCCGGTATCGTTGTCTGGGATCCCATAAGTCGGGAAAATGGAGCACAAGAAAGCGAGGAGGATGCTGCTCTCATACTGGAGACAGCCGTGGCGCCCTTGACTGCATATCAGCAATCATACTCTGGAGACTCGTCCGAGATCGCCAGAGAAGGTCAGCACATTGGTGAAATACAGAACTTCATCTGCCTTGAGGATCACCTTGTATTCAATACCCACCTTGGGAAGGCTTTTGCGGCCAGGATTACCTGGAACGGAGCGGACCAAGCTGTGTCAGAGCCTGTAGAGATCGTGTTGCCGACCGACGAGAGTGACGCTTCATCTTCCGTCGAGCCGCCCACAGCCACGGATGTGCAAGGCTCCTTCCGCTCATTTGCAATATTCACCTCCAATGGAGGTGTTCTCACTGGAGACCAAGACATGATCAGCAACCTCATCAACTATTCTAACCGACCAATACCATTCAAGCGTATCCCCGCTCTTCAAAACGCCTCGGTGATATCTCTCGCATTTGGTGACTATCACTTGCATGCCCTTCATGCATCCGGGCATATCACATCTTACGGCACAGAGCCTCAGGGTTGTGGTGCACTGGGTCTTGGTGGTCACGGCGATCCGGAGGGTCGACTTCGTGGTCTCAGATACACAGGTATCGGAGGAGACGGAAAACTTGTGCCGCACGCTTATACTATCGGCCGCCGAGTATGGTTTGAGCAAGAGAAGGAAAACTGGATCACTTTTCTGACGAGTGGCGGTGTAGACCCGGAAGAAGCAAGGGAGCGGATGCGCATGTGTGCAGACACGAGTGTACAAGGTGAAGTCAGCGAATGGGTAGAGCAAGAAGGGCGGGCCTGGGAGCAGAAGATGACCGAGCTTGGAGCAGAGCCTGGCGAAAACGCAAGAGACAGTGGCGATAGCAGCCTGGACGACGATGGTCTGTGTACATACTTTGCGCTCAGCGTCACAGCCGCAGGTTGGCACTCCGGAGCTCTTGTTCTAGTCAACGAAGACTTGGCCAGAAGCACAAGAGAGAGATGTCTTGTTCCGTTGCCTTTACCATCGGATGACACTGAGACACAATCGCCGGGGGAGGTTGGCGGCGACAGCACCACTGAAGCTCAATCTCGACAAGACACATCTCAAGGACAGCCCGACTCCTTGATCACGCAAGTCACAGGCATGATCAGCCGTCTGACAACATCGATATGGCCGGCCCAGAACCCGAATGGTCCCATGACCGCAAACACACCCAACAATGGTTCAGTCTCACGTCCAGTAGTCTCCGCCCGCCACGACGCCTCGAATCCACACGCGTTCCTACATCCATCGAACCACGGGGCCGCCGACCAGCAGGGGCGGCAATATGTCTGGGCTGGGGACAGTTTCCCAAGACTTGTACTCCGTCATGGACGGGAGATGCCCGGGTCATGTGAGTTCTCCCAATGGAGAGATGGGCGGCCGGAGTGGGATTTGAGCTTCGAGGTTCCGTAAATGACCCTTTTCCATACTCTGCAGTCTGTCCGGAATGGTGGCATGGTGGCAAGAGGGATGAAGTTGAAGTATCCGCGCCCACGGACTAAGAAGGCGACTATAGTGGTTACAACATTCCCGTCACTCTCACAATGCTACAAGTTCGTTCTGACAAAGTCATACAAATACCAATACATGATTGATATGATCACACGATTGATATGATTACACGATTTCCTGGATGGAGAGCATTATTATCAAGGCTTGTCTGAACACCTCAGGGTTCAAAGATGCGGGAAGCTGCGCAAAAGGGGTATAGCGTGGCTGCCGTTCTGACGTCTTATCTCCGCTTGATAATCAATTTTCGGGCTTTAACTCTTTTGCTGCATATTTCTCGATTTCTCTCTTTACTGCGCCCAGCTTCAGTCACACTGGCTGAATAATTATTCATCAACCATCTATCGACGTATTTTGGTTTTCTGTCTCTGTTCTATCGCAACAAGGAAATAGACCACGAATTGTTGCGGACACTCTCTACATCACAGGCCTGACCTAGGCGAACGCCAATCGACCCTGTCCTCGATCTACCCCTCTAGTTATCAACCGCCACCATGGTTCTCGCCAAGTCCAAGCAGCAGGTCGGACTGGGCAATGCCCTCATGAACGATCGGTTCGGCAAGGGAAAGAAGTCGGAGATGCACAAGGGAGGTGTGGCGGGAAACATCAAGCGTACCAATAAGGAGACGGGCGAGACGTACATCACCAACAACAAGGAGGATGCCGCCTACATGAAGATGCGCTCCGTCACCGAGCAGGGCGCCCTCGACGAGTTCTTGTCGACGGCCGAATTGGCTGGAACCGACTTCACTGCGGAGAAGATGAACAACGTCAAGATCATCCACAAGGACCAGAAGAACCCGTATCTGCTGAGCGCGGCAGAGCACAACCGTGTGCTCAAGAAGCACGACAAGAACAGAAAGAGATTGACCGTGCCCAGAAGACCGGGTTGGGATTCCAGCACCACGAGAGAAGAGCTGGACACCAAGGAGAGACAGGCCTTGCTGGAGTGGAGAAGAGGCCTTGCCGAGCTGCAGGAGAACCAGGATCTGCTCTTGACTCCGTTCGAGCGCAACCTGGAGGTCTGGAGACAGCTGTGGAGAGTCATCGAGCGATCAGACCTCGTCGTGCAGATTGTCGATGCCAGAAACCCCTTGATGTTCAGATCCTCCGACTTGGAGAATTACGTCAAGGAGGTCGACAGAAAGAAGCGAAACTTGTTGCTTGTCAACAAGGCTGACATGATGACACACGAGCAGAGGACGGCGTGGGCACACTACTTCATGGAGCACGACATCAACTTCCGTTTCTTCTCCGCCGAGCTGGCCAAGGAGATGAACGAAGCCAAGGGTCTGACCGAGGGTAGCGACGACGAGGCAGACTCCGAGTCCGAGTCCGAGTCCGAGTCCGAGGTCGAGGATGAGTTAAAGGAACAGATCGAGCAGGCCACCCAGGGCGACGAGAACGCCATCGAGCGGGAAGCCCGCAAGGTCGAGTTCCAGGAAAAGCAAGAAGAAGACGGCAAGTGGGTCGACGAAGCGACCGTCGATGGCGCACCGGAGAGCGACACTCTTCCTTTGTCGCTCGAGGAGGCTACTCGCATTCTCACCACCGACGACCTCGAGGCGTTGTTTCTGCAACACTCGCCCAAGCAAGTGCCCAACCAGGACGCCGACGCTCCCGTGAGAAAGACTCAAATCGGTCTTGTGGGATACCCCAACGTCGGTAAATCGTCGACCATCAACGCCTTGCTTGGTGCGAAGAAGGTGTCCGTGTCCGCCACCCCTGGTAAGACGAAGCATTTCCAGACCATCCATTTGTCCGAGAAGGTCATTCTGTGCGATTGTCCCGGTCTTGTCTTCCCCAACTTTGCCACCACCAAGGCCGAGCTCACTTGCAACGGTGTTCTCCCCATCGATCAGTTGCGTGAGTACACCGGTCCCGCCACTCTGGTCGCTCAGCGCATCCCTCAATCCTTCCTCGAAGCCATCTACGGCATGAAGATCAACATCCGCCCTCTCGAGGAGGGTGGAACCGGCACCCCCACCGGAGAGGAACTCTTGCGCGCCTACGCGAGAGCTCGTGGCTTCCAGACCCAGGGACTGGGTCAACCCGACGAGAGCAGAGCTGCACGATACGTGCTGAAGGACTACGTCAAGGGCAAGCTTCTGTTCTGCGTGCCGCCTCCCGCGGAGCCTCCCATCGACGAACGCGAGTTCAACCGGGAACTTTACGACTTCGCACACCTGCCGGAGAAGCGCCGAGCTCGTCTGGCCGCCGACGTCGACAGCGCTCTGACGGGCACCGACGACCCGTCTCTCATGGACCCCGAAGCCGACTTGATCACCATGCCCTCAGCCGAGGGCGCCAAGACGCGCAGCATGGACAAGAAGTTCTTCGCGCCGGGCCAGGGTCGGGGAACGGTGAACATGCCTTTTCATCACAAGTACAGCGAGGTGGGCAGCGCTCAGGTCGCCGAGACGGGCGGCAGGATGCTGACGGGCCGCAAGGCCAAGGTGATGACGGCGCTGGAGAACGACATGGATCTCGAGGATCCTGCTGTCAGGAGCCAGTTGGGGCTGGGCAGCAGTAAGAAGCACTTCAAGGCGTTCAAGAAGAGGGAGAAGAAGATCAGGAACAATCACTCCGAGTACAGTGATTTCATCTCTTGATTGGTTTTTTTTTATTCTTCAGAAGGAATTCGAGGTTGTTGTTGTCGTCCCTGCATGTTCTGGCGTTTTGTTTCGGGTTTTTGTCTTGGCTTCATGAGATTATCGATGGACCACGACATGTCTTGTATGCTCTCTTTTTCTTTCTTAGGTAAGAAATCGAAACAAGAAAAGGAATGAAATGAGAAAAAAAAAAATCTATTTCTCATGCCGTGATGTACAAGTTTTATCTTCATTGGGGGGAGGGCCTTCCCTGACAACATCTAGACCAACCGTCCACGAAGCTGCCCCTTTAATTCCGTCCTTGCATGTAACCACACGTCTATCATCATCATTTTCCAGACCAGACCGGACCAGACCATCAAAACAAAACCCCCTTAGTGCTAGGAACCTCGCCCTCCTTCCCTATTACTCTAGCACTAGCCATGCGAATCGCGCCCGCAATAGCCTTGAACGCGCTCTCGGCCTTATGATGATCATTTTCTCCTCTCAACACATCAACATGCATCGTGACGCCCGCGCCCTGCGTGAACGACTGCAAGATATGCGGGATCATCTCCGTGCTGAGGTCGCCGATTTTCTCACGCTTGAAGACGGGCTGCGCTGCAGGGACAGAGGGGTAGGGCACAGCGAGGTTCGAGACAAAGTACGGGCGGTTGGACAGGTCCAGCACGCAGCGCGAGAGGGCTTCGTCCAGAGGCGCGTAGGCGTGCCCGAAGCGCGCCAGGCCGGCGGTCGTGTGCAGGGCGGATTTGAACGCCTTTTTTTTTTCTTTTCCGTCAGCATTCTACCTTTCATATCGGATTGACGAGAGAAGGAAAGGGAAGGGGAGGGGAGAAAGAAATGGGACATCGCACCTGTCCCAGCGCAATAAACGTGTCCTCGGCAGTGTGGTGGTCGTCGATGTGTAGGTCGCCCTTGGTCCGCAGCCACAGGCTCCAGCCTGAGTGTTTCGCCATGGCGTGGATCATGTGGTCTAGAAACCCTAGTCCTGTGTCGATGTCTATCGTTTGGGACGCTGTCGCTTGGGCTGCGTGCTCTGCTGCTGCTGCGTCTGATGAAAATGATGAAGAGGAAGTCATGCCCGGGACGGGCTCGAGGGCCCCGCCGTCGATGTTGAGGGATAGCGCGATCTTGGTCTCGTTTGTGTCGCGCGTTATGGTTGCGCTGCGGATGCGCTGGTTCGTGTTGGCTACTGCCTTGAAGGTGTTGGGGTCTGAGCAGGACATGGTTTCTTTTTTTTTTCCACTTCTTTTGCCTCTCTTCTAGGTATTTTTCTGTCTTCTTCTGTTTGTCAATTGGACCAGAGGGACAAGTAGAACAGGAAAAGTTCAAATGTTTCGTGCAAGTCAATCAATAATCACCCGAGTCGTGATTCGGTCATCTCTCTCCATCAAAGTATAACTTCACAAAACGCCAAGTCTCGTTCTTTCCACTCCCCGCAGCATAATGAACCGCAAGACGACCAGAAAAGATAATCGGCAAAAAAAAGGAGATGGAACTGATAAGATAACCTTAATTTTTCTCTTGCAGCCAGCCAGCCAGCAGCCCTCATTGCAGCAAGCAAAGCACCAGGTCCCTCTCTCTCTCTGCGGGAAGAGCGGACTGTGACGAACGAACCTCCGCGATTATCAAAAATTCCCATCCTCCCTCGAAAAATTGTCTGGGTGATAGCACAGCACAGTCGAGGCCACGACACATACAACGCTCGTTTTTGAATAGATAAACGTAGAAAGAAGAAAACAAGAAAAGAAGAATGAGCGCAAATGGAGACCAGGAAATGACGGATGCCGTCGTCGTCGCCGGTGCGGGAATTGAGGATGTCGAGCAGGAAGAGTTTACTGAGCCGCAGCGTATCAGAGTGGTATGTTCCATTTTCTCAGTTATTCTTATCTCAATCTGGAAGAAAAAAAAAAGGGAAAACAATTACAAAAAGAATGTAAGACGCATTGGTTTACTGACATCGTATAATGAAACCAGTTGCCTGGGTCAACGGATACCGCTGCCTCGTTCGAGTTCACAAAGGAAGATCACACGCTCGGAAATGCGCTGAGGTATATCATCATGAAAAAGTGAGTCCTTTTTTTTTGTTCTTTTATCCCCTAAACATCTGGCTAATCGGATCATCAACAACAAGTCCCGACGTCGAGTTCTGCGGTTACTCGATCCCGCATCCTTCAGAGGCAAAGATGAACCTGCGCATTCAGACATGGGGTAAGTCAAAACCCAGACTCTTATGGCCGTGAGACGAAAACTAATAGAAAATGAAAACAGACGACGTCAATGTCTACGACGTGCTAGAAAAGGGACTGAACGACCTCATGGACCTGTGCGACGTCGTCGTCGACAAGTTCACCCTCGCGCGTGATCAATTCAACGCCATGAAAGCATAACCCTTCACAAGAATGCTGTGTCCATTTCACGATATACAGGCAGCTTGAGCGTCCGAGGCGTTTTTCTTTTGTTTCCTCTCATGTTTTATGTACGCTCTTTTTGCATTCGAGGGAGTTTTGTGTTTATAATTGGTATCATTACAGACAGAAAAGAAGTCTGGGGGGAAAGGGGTTCCAATGGATCGGGAAGAAACAGAGACGGGGGGCAGGCAGGCAGGCAAGGCGTATGTATAAAGAACTATTCGAGACCTTTTTTTTTCTTTTTCGGTTTAGTTGCGTCCCTGGAGGATGCATGCGTCAGTTGTCGTCGTCTCTTGTGATATGTTTGTCAAGGAAGGCAAAGGACTCACCTCCAAGAAACCCTGGATGAAGTTCTTGGGTAGTGCGGCCTTGGGGTCCTCCTCGGCGCGGAAGTACTTGAGGACGTGTGTGACTTGCTTCCAGAAGTTGAGAGTCTCCTGTTTTTTGCGCATCAGCCATTCGTGTCCGTCAATCCGGCGTCTTCCTTTTCATACCTGGTATTCCTGGTGCGACTGAAACAGCAGCACATCGACAGTCTGCAGCTGGCCGACGTATCTGTGCCTCTCGAATTCCTGTCGCATCTTGGTCCGGATGGATGAGACGGGCATGTTGAGCGAGTACATGGTCTGGATCTCGGGGGCCTGCGTCGGGTTCATATCAACCAAAACCATTCCTTTTTTTTCTTTGTAGACCAGCAGGGTTCATACCGCTCTCAGCCATTCCCGGTAGGACTTGAAGACTCGCTTCTGCGCATCGCTCCAGTTGACGGCTGTTTGGCGGTTGTTAGTGGTGTAGATTCGGGGCGGACGGGACAGGACAGGGCAATCGTACAAGAGCGCGTCCTCTGCGCGAGATATGTAGGGTTGATCATATTTGCGCGATAAAGAAGTCTCTCGGGCAATTCACCAGTCGATCATCAATCGAGGGGAGATTGGAGATTGGAGATTGGAGTTTGGAGATTGGATAGTAGTGGATGGTGGAATGGTATGGCGATTGCTGCTGACCACCACTTGCTGCTTGCTCTGCTGTTGGCTGACGGGAGACCTTGCCCTGCGCTCTCGGAGCGGAGGGGAGCTTCCGAGGTTCCGGAGTCTTTTGCTTTGCTGGAGTCAGCCCTAAGGCATCTCAAAGTCAGGCATCAAGGTATCCATCCGTGTCTATACCTTACCTTACCTTCCCGTAGCTTAGCCTCAATCACAACCAACAGCACCCCTCCATCGTCCCCACCCAGCGATATTTCTCACCATCATCATCGCCACCCCCAACTTCATCTCGACAAGCCGTCCCACAAGAGCGCAACAAGGAACAGAAAGATCAAAAGAATCGCAAAAATGCCGCCAATCCGCAGCGCAAAGAACCGCAAGCCCCCACCCGACGGCTTCGAGGACATCGAAGACACCCTGCTAGAATTCAGCAACAAGATGAAAGACGCCGAGAACGCATCGCACGAGGGCCGCAAGAAACACGAGATGCTGTGGCCTGTGTTCCAGATTACACATCAGCGTATGTTTTTTTTCTGCTCTTCAATCAAGAGACTTTCCAGAGAAAGAAAACCAAAGGAAAAAGTGCTGAGCTGACACGGTTTACACATATGCAGGCTCTAAATACATCTATGATCTGTACTACGAAAAAGAAGCCATCGACCGCAAACTCTACGACTGGCTGCTGAAGAACGGATACGCCGACGCGAACCTCATCGCCAAATGGAAGAAGCAGGGTTACGAGAAGGTGAGTCGGCACTCGACTGACAGGAAAAACTCATGCTGACCGTTGTTGCCACCAGCTATGTTGTCTGCGCTGCATCCAGACAAAAGAGACGAACTTCAACAGCACCTGCATCTGTCGCGTGCCCAAAAACACTCTCAAGGAGGAGCATACTGTCCAGTGCGTCAGCTGTGGATGCAGAGGATGTGCGTCTAGTGATTGAGCCATAAGACTTGACTCGGCGACTATAAGAAAAGAAACAAGGAAAGAAGAGAGGGACAATCGTGTCATATACCCAACAAAGTGCCGAACATGGGGAAATCCTCCTGATTATACCACGGCCTCGGAGAGCCAGCATGGAACGATACCCCAACATACACTACTCCAGTCCACAGCCGGCCGGCCGGCCGACGCATACTCCGTTCCGAGGCATGTCTTTACGCCTCCCATCTACGCTTGCAGGAACAACGCGACACACCCTCGCAGCACGTCAAGCGCCAACGTCCCGCAGAGAGCATCCGAGATGGAAGAAGATTCACCACCGACTAGAAGCGCTTGGAACAAGAGAGTGGCTGCTGCTGAAGCGGCATCATTCGGAGGGCATCGAGCATCGTTGGATGAAGACTGCTGATCGAAAAAGAAGAACATCTAGTAGACACGGTGGTTTTGCTACCGGCATTCTGAGCGCTCGAGAACAGCGAAGAAAGAAGGTCTGGTTCTCATCGAGCCATAATCATCAATAGTCGATGGCGGGGCACCGAGTCGAACGCAGGAAGGTTACTGCAACAAAAGACTCACGAATAAGGATCACAGCCAGACTCCAAAGGCCACTGCCCAAACTCAAGTCCCAGCGCCCTACCCTTCCCGTCGAACCTGACCCCTTCCGACCTCAAAAGCTCCATTTTCTCCCGAGCATGTTTCCCCTCTATGCCCCACTCACCCCCGAACCCCCCTATCTTGCCACCAGTGGCCAGCACCCGATGACAGGGAACCAGAGGCGCAAAGGGATTGTTCCGCAGCGCATTCCCCACCGCGCGCGCAGAACACTCGTACGTGAACCTGTCTATATACTTTTTACGTTCTGCGGCTGTCGCGCCAGGTCCTGGATCCCGGGGCCGATTAAAGTGCCCGAGTGCGGTGATGTAGTCTGATATCCCAGCATACGTAGTCCAGCGCCCGCGCGGCACGTCGCAGAGGATCTTGAGTACTTTCCGCCGGAATGCGGTCAGGGGAATCGAGGTGCTGGCCAGGAGGTCGCGCGGGTTTTGGTCGGAGATGAAGGTCGCTACTTGGGCTGCGGTGGGGGATTGGTCGGCGAGAATCGGGGGTGAGGACTTTTGTTTCTTCGTCGGCTTTGGGGAGGTCTCCGGTGACGATGGAGGAATGTCTTCGGACGACTTGGGCCGCTGGGTTGTCTGCGTCTTCTGCTTCTTTTGCGGTGAGGGCAGAAAGTACTTGGATATCGTGCCGTTGAGCTGTACTTGGCCGCGAGTCCGTTTCCTCTTGTCGCTGCTGCTGCTGGTCTTCATCTCACCATCTCTTCCCTTCGCTTCCTCCTCCTCCTCATCCTTGGACGTTTCCCCTGCTTCCTTCTTCTGCTTCCCGCTTTTCCCCCTCAACATCAAACTCCTCTCATCCAACCCTACCAACCCGACTTGCCCCTCCGCAATCTTCTCCCCCAACGCAACAGCAGCCTCCAACTGCTCCCTCGTCATGTTCTTCCACGCAGGAGCCCTGACGACTTCCGTCCACGGCCTCGTCTCGCCGACGGCATTGTCGAGGATTATCCGCGCGAAGCAGTGGTCGTTGTGGACCGGCCACTTGGGTTGCGCGGGGTCTTTGCTCCGGGCCAGGTGGGGGAGGCGTTGGGTATAGAGGATTTTCCAGTAGGATTGGAGGTCTTGTAGGCGGTCTGATAATGGTGGAGGTGAGGGTTTGGCTTTGCGGGGCATTTTTTTTGAGAGAGAGAGAGAGGAGAAGAAGAGGGAATTTGGTCTTTGATTGGGTCTCTTGTCTTTTGATAGATCGAGTGTATATGTAGGGAACAGGACAGACAAGGAGAGGAAGATCGGAAGAACGACAAAATTAAGGCAATAGGAAAAAATTAATGGTAAATGGAAGATAAATGGAGACGATCTATCTCCAAGTCTTCACTGTACCTGTCCAGCTAGCCACTGCTTACTGCGAGATGCAAGTCTTGTCTATATGTCTTTAGTGCTTTGTCGTTACAAGCAACCGTTCATTGTAGGTAAAGAGGATCAACATGTTCAGTATCTGGTGCGAAACGCGTGAAACAAAACGCGACTGAGGTGGTCGACGTGTTGGTCAGGAGGTGACGTCAGAGGCTCGCTCGCGGGGTTCTTGGAGTGTCTGACTTGACAGGCGGGGTGAAAACGACTATCTCATGTTGCTACCATTAGATATCAATCAACAGCATTCGTCTCATGAGGGAAAACTGTATCGTCAGAAGTCACGCAGTAACCCTGATTTATTGCTGGTCCATCAGTTAGCAATGATCCCAGTGTATCTGGCGAAATATTACACAGTTCATATGCGACGAGTCAAGCATTGTTTCACATTTTCCAGTAGAGAGAAATAATGTTTCGGGATGGATATAGCCACACAGCGAAAAGGATTGTATTTAGTCTCAAGGAACCCTCATAAGAGTCCCGAACTAGTTATATGTCGGTGTTCAAAGCATGGCAGTCGTTCAGTTCACTCACAGGCGTATCTATCCCTAGATATATCACGGCTTCAGAGAATCTAGGCGGCAGCACCAATTGCCTGTGCAACCTCCTTTCTCTCGGCTTCGAGGATGTGCTCAAGAACATTGACCGCGCTGCCGGTCTTCATGTCGCGAGTGACGTCCTCGAGACCGAGCTGGGCATCGGTCCAGAGAGGCTTGTTGTGCTCAGACACTGGCTCGCCAACGCCCAAGAAGCCGCCCTCGGTGGCCCAGTCAGAAGTGCGCTTGATGTTGAGTTCAGTAAAGACGTCATCAAGAGCAGCGACGAGGTGATCGCGATACTCGCGAACGTGACCAGGGGTGGGAGTGATGCGGAGACGCTCCTGACCGACAGGAACAGTGGGATAATTGATGGCCTGGACGTAAATGTTGTGCTTCTGGAGGAGCAAGTCCGACGCCTTCTTGGCGACTTCGGCGTTTCCGACCAGAACAGGAATGATGTGAGAAGGGTTAGGGATGACAGGAATGTGCTTTGCGCTCAACGCATTCTTGGTGGCGCGCGTGTGCAGCTGCTGCAGACGGCGGTCGCCTTGGTAGGACATTTGATATTCAATGGCGGCCTGGGCACCAGCCATGGTCGCGGGAGGAAGAGAAGTAGTAAAGATAAAACCAGGGGCCAGAGAACGAATGGTATCGACAAGCTTGGCGGAACCAGCAATGTAACCGCCTACGACTCCGTAAGCCTTGCCGAGAGTACCAGTGATGATGTCGATGCGGTCCATTATAGTGCCCTCAGGACGACCATTCTTGTGTGCTTCAAAGTCAAGGTGCTCTGCAACACCGGCGCCAGTCGGTCCGTACATGCCTACTGCATGGACTTCATCGAGGAAAGTGATGGCGCCGTACTTGTCGGCCAAGTCACAGATCTCCTCGATGGGACCAATGGAGCCGCACATGCTGTACACACTCTCGAAGGCAATGATTTTGGGGACATTGGGAGGAAGAGAGGCGAGTTTGGCTTCCAGGTCTGCCACATCGTTGTGCTTGAACACCATCTTCTTGGCTCCAGAGTGGCGAATACCCTGGATCATGGAAGCGTGATTGCTGCTGTCAGACAGGATCACGCAATTGGGCAATTTGCTGCCGAGTGTCGCCAGTGTTGCATCATTTGCGACGTAGCAGGAGGAAAAGACGAGGGCAGCCTCTTTGGCGTGCAACTGGGCGATGGTGTTCTCCAGCCCCACAGCATGCTGATTGTGGCCGGAGATGTTCCTAGTGCCTCCTGCGCCAGCACCGTACATGTCGAGAGTCTCGTGCATCTTCTTGAGGACATGAGGGTTGCGACCCATACCAAGGTAATCGTTGGCGCACCAGACCGTCACCTTCTCCTCAGCGGTGGCCATGTGCGCACGAGGGAATTCTTGGGCAAGGCGGTTGATGTTGTTGAAGTAGCGGTACGACTTGTCCGCGTGCTTCTTGTCCAGCTCGGCCTGGTAGAATCCATCATAATCGAACTTGGGCACTTGGGGAGCGGCGGGCGGATTGCCGTGCATGGGAGTGGGAGTCACATGGCGTCCTTGTACCGCAGCAGCCGATGCAGGGGCGGACGGAGCAGCTTTGTGAGGGTAGCGCGCTGTAGAAAACAATGTCAGTGGTGTTCGGTGGCGATGTCGTCATTTTGAGTAAACATGAAGAAAACGCACATTCACGACGCAATGGACCAGAATCGACAGCCTGCGCCTCGTTGGGTCTGGTGGTGTGAAGTCTGGCCCTGGGGACTTTGCTGTGGTAAGCGCGACTGCCACCAAAGGCACCGGAGAGAGCAGCATTGCCACTTCTGGCGCTCTGGACAGCCAGTGCCTTGCTCATGATGGGGCAACGGCGGGCGACGACCTGCAGGTTGCTCATCGTGCCTCCACACGGACCGACCTGGGCCTGTTGGACGCTGGTGCTGGTGGACAGCGAGCGAAGGGTGGCGGGCGATGTCTTGTGCAAGAACGGGCACATCGAGCGCGATTGGCGGAGGAGGGCCTCCATGTTGATTGTGGGTTGTGTGGATGGAGACAGAAGCGGAGAGGGGACGAGGATTGGATGTGTGTGGGTTGTGGAAGTCAGGAAACAAGCAGGAAAGAAAGAAGATGAATAACGATTGATGGCAGTTCAATTCGGCCTGAAATTCGCTGCGAAGGCGATTCAGGCCAATCCCGAGCAGCTCGCACTAAACCCCAAGTGGGGATGACTCTTGACCTCGGGCTCTCTTCTGATTGGTTGTATCTCATCTGGAACGTAAACGTCTGCCCTTTTCGAACATTCGATTGTCCCGGCATTCCTTTCTTGTTCCTGGGTCTATACCGCGCCACGTGCATCTATCGACTGCAATATCTTTCTCGCCTCATTTCATTATGAAGCTGTGAAGCATGCATCCACATCTGCGCACTCTGAACATATCTTACGACCTCACCTGAGGATGACCAACAGGTTGGAATTGCGCCGAGTCGAGGTCGGAGACGTTCCATTTCCTCGGACGATGCTCGCTGATCGGCACTTTTCCGCTCGTCCTCTTTCCCAAGCGGGCGAGGCTGGCCTTGTCTTTGACTTTTGAGCGCGTCTAGGGCCTGGACGACTTCGGGGCTGCCGCCACTGATCTGCTCTCGAGCTTACTCTATCTATCGACACTCGATTGATTTCCCCGCAGTCCCTGTTGACGCTTGTGTGCTTTGTTTCAATGTACCTGGATGATGCTGTGCTGTTTATCCTCGAGGTCCGAGGCATATCTGTTTACACTTTGCATCATTGAGCTGGCGATCCTACCACGTCTGACTTTTCAATGTCATGCTTTCTCTGCTGTCCTATAGTGGAAGAATAGTGTCAAGTTACAGGCGGGTGAAAGGCGTCAGATCGTCAGAGAGGCTGCGACTGAAGCTGCAAGTGCCCGCACATTGATCTCTGTCTCACTCTTGATTGACAGGGCATGAGACTTAAGACTGTCGTTCAATCAGGGGCAGTTTGAGAGCGGCCTACTGTAACTGTCAACCGCCGTGCCTCTCACCGTCCAATTGGCAGGTAATTTGAAGTCTGTTTACAACAAACAGAGGTTTCCACAGGCTTCAACGAATCGATGTCCTGCACAGCATGAGCCATTGCTGCTCATCTCACAATCCCTACTCCATATGTGATATTCTTTTTAGACAAACGGAGCCATTGCATGCTCTGCAACCAGAGTGCGCCAAACTGTGCAGAGGAGAGCCTGATGAATAAGGTCTGGGACTAGCGTAAGGACAACGACTAGATTGTACTGTATCTCCTCCACAACAACGCCCCTCCACCGACATACTGTACACTCGATAGGCATTTGTGGTTATCATTCTGCTGATTCGTCCTAAGTTGCATTGTACTATTCGCTCTCTGAACCTTGTCAATTCTTGTAGAGTGTCCTTGTAGATTCAGCAAAGCAAACAAAAATGTCACAACAAATCAAAAACGTCATGCTCATAGGGGTGAGGACAACACCGGACTTGCATCCGTTCCCACCCATCTCGTTAGCACAATGCTGACGAAGTCACTCGACAGGCCAGTGGCCTTCTTGGCTCGCATGTCTTCGAAGCTCTGCAATCAGAAGCTTCATTCCACCTCTCAGTCCTCGCCCGCAAATCCTCCAAAGCTACATTCCCATCGCACATCAAAGTATATCGAATCGACGACGACAGCCCACTAGCCCAGCTCGTCGACGCCTTCAAGGGCCAAGATGCTCTCGTCTCGACGCTCCCTGGCCGTCCATACGAAGTCCACATGCGCATGATCGACGCCGCAGTACAAGCGGGCGTGAAGCGCTTCATTCCCTCAGAGTATGGCAATAACACGTGCAACGCAGCTAGTGAGCTTGTACCGCTTTACGGTGACAAAGCAAAGGTATTGGCTCATTTGAAAAGTCAAGAGTCTACGGGTTTGACCTGGACCGCGATTCAAAATGGACAGTTCTTTGACTGGGGCCTGGACACTGGATGGCTGAGCTATGATTTGAAGTCCAAAAAGGCTTTGATCTTCGACTCTGGAAAGACGAAGTGGTCTACTACCACGATTGGTACTGTCGCTGCTGCTGTTGTAAAAGTGCTGCTGAAACCGGAGGAGACGAAGAATAGACCTGTTCATATAGCTTCTTTCACCGTGTCACAACAGCAAGTTCTTGACGCATTAGAGAAAGCAAGCGGAGCTTCTTGGACCACAGATACCATCGCATCTGACGCCGCAATGAAAATGGGGCAGGAAATCGACCGAAACGGAGACTCAGAAGGCCTCAGGTTGTCAGTCTTACTATTGATGTATGCGGACGACGCAGACCGAGGGGGTAACTTCGAGGAGACCTTCTCGCTGGACAATGAAATGCTCGGCCTGCCTGTCGAGCATTTGTCCCTTGTCGTCGAGCGGATAGTCAAACAGCAGCAGGCTTGACAATAGCGAATGTCAAATCTTCTCTAGTATCAGGTGTGAGCCAGAATCGATCGAGTTTGAGAAGAGCTATAGGTTCTACTGCGACGCCAATAGGCAACTGCTTATCTCGTCAAGGGACATTATGTAGCTTAACTTTGGTATAAGCACATACGGCCACAGGCAGCTGAGAACTGGGCATCCCGTCCGCTCTGCCATACATAAGCAGTTGACCGGCTGATTAGTACTACGGTGGGTGACCACGTGGGAATCCCAGCTGCTGTATGTTCTCTTTTTTTTGTTATATCCATGATGATGTCTGTACTTGTTGCATTACATGTGACTCAGGGATATCCTCCATATTTCCGCTTCCAATCATTAACATCCTGATAATACCGAGCGAGAGGGTTCATCTGGATGTTTTTAGAGGCCAATTGTGGCACGTATTTTGGATAGGTTGACGGACGTGGTATATTTCGATAGCCTCCACCCCCTCCCCCTGTCGCACCATTACTTCTCGCACCTCCTGAGCTGCTCCCGCCATTCATGGGATTGAGATGATTGTGATAACTGCGACTGTTCCCACTATTGATGTTGTTGTTGTTGTTGCTGCCCTTCGCCACCTGCAACTGGTGTGCGAGACTCTGAATCCTATCGTCCTTGCTAGCACTGGCAAGCCCCAAGCGCTGTACTTGGTCTGCAAGACTGTCAATCCTTTGGTTAGCAGATGCGTTCGACGCATGCTGTTGTCTTCTGAAGTTCTCGTCGAGCTGCCTAGCGAGTGCATCTTTTTCCCTGAAACTGTTGGCCTCGAGGTTCTTCTGCAAGTTGTTCTTCTGCTGTTCATACTGCTTGGCGAGATCCATCTGCGTTGTAAAGTTCTTGTCTTGGATGCGTTTCAGTTCTTCCTCGCATGACTTTACTCGGGAAGCAGCCTGCTTGTTGGACTCCCTCGTATTAGCCTCATGGGTCTTCTGCACATCTTTCAGCTTCTTTTCGTAAGCACGACTATCGTCGGCACGAGCACGAGCTTCTTCCTCTCGCTTTCTGCTTATCTCGTGCAGTCTGTGTTCATGCAACAATCTAGTCTCTTCCTCGGATGCACGCATCTTTTCGAGAATCTTGTTGTATTCCTGCGTTATTTCGTGTCTGGCGGACTCGGTACCTGCATCGAGTCAGTAAAGAAATCCTCTTCTGATCTAGGCTGGTACATACTTGTTTCCATCATTCTGAGAAGCTCTTCAAGCTCCTCTTGGTGTTTCTTCATCATTTTTTGAATCTCTTCATCAATGTACGACCCAGCTGCGGTGTCTCCCAATGCCTTGCCATCATCTACCAGCTCCTTTTGGATATCGAGAGTGACTGTATCACGCCGCATAAGGTCGTGAATCAGATCTAGGGCTGATTCGCGACTGTTGTAGTATCTGCGTACTTGTGAGCCTTTGTCTATCATCCTTTTCCAAAAATCTTGAATAAGCTGCTCCTCGCGCATCTCGAAAGTCTTGATGTCCTCGACCGTCTTTCCTGTATCCCACATAGTTGTCGCCAGGATAACGTTGCTCAATCCACCTTCTCCACAAAGTTTTCGGAACAACTCTATGTTCCTGAGCGAAGGTCCATCGACTCTGTTGTAATAGATTTGGTGTAGGTAAATTATATCAGATAGGTGAGCCTCTCCACGATAAGATCTCTCCATCCATTGAGCAATCATCCTCAAGACGTCGGTGTCGCTCACGTTCGTGTCGGCAAACCCTGGCGTGTCGACGAGCGAGACACACCGGCCGTCGACAGTCACGGAGCCTTCGTTCCCTTCACTAGTTTCTGCAGCAAGACGAAGTCGCCATCTGAACCTCTTACAGTTTTAGATGTTCTACTTACCTGATTGTAGCCCGTGTCCAGTGCCGATGTCAGTACCAGCCACAGTCGAAATGAATCTGCTTTTTCCAGATCCAGTCATTCCGCATACGGCAATTATCGCAGGTCTATCAGGGCCATCTGATCTTCTTGTCCTAGAGACTCTCGCTGTAGACCTTCCCCTGTGGACTTGAGTCTCGACGGTGTGATCTGATCCTGGACGTGGGTTCCTTTGTTCTTTCCAGACGACCATCGCGTGCTTGATAGCTTCCCTAGCAGCCTCTTCCAATGGTAAGGCGGGGTTCACTCTAGCTAGAGCCGTCGGAGTAGATAGAGCCACAGAAGATGTAGAACCATTGTTCAGCATACGCATGTTCCTCCTTAGTTCCTTGAGCATGTTCTCCAGAGACTTGATGCTCTCGACGATTTTGGAACTGGACTCTTCGACATAGTTTGGGATTTCGCAGGTTGCTAGACTGTAATCACTTAGTCAAAAACACAAACTCTCAGGAGAACACTAACAGTGTGATGATTTCAAATCCTATATGGGCTGCTAATTTCCGTTCGACTAGTTGTTGCTTTAACCTAAGTCTATCTTCACCTTTCATCGTTGCATGTGCGAAGCGCATGATACGCGTTCCACTGCTTTTGGAAGTCTTGATTGACTCTTCCAGCTGCTTCAGAAATTGGTCGCAGTCCCGGAAGTTAGCTACGAGACCGGCAACGATGTTATCAGCGCTGGCCTGGGAAATCATGTCTTTGATAGACTGAATTGTCAAAGCGTCCTTGACCTGTTCGGTGATAGCTTTCAAGGATGATAGATCTTCCTCGCAGCCTGCCAACATCTTATCATTGTTTCTGGCAGCTTTTATGAGATTCCCGAGGTTGGGCACAATGTCAAATACAGTATTTGCGAGCATAGATAGAGTAACCGGCTCCATGATGTTCTTCGTGCAGGTTGGAGATTATCAGTAGCTGGATCCTGGAGTAACAGTAATGGAAGACCATGGCTAGCACCCTTATATAGCACATTATACCATGACGGCCCAGAGGGGCTGAAGAGACGCCTTGTTTTCTCATGCAATGCAAGCGGCCGAAAAAGAAGCCTTGCACTGCCTGTTCTTGGCTAGTATTGGTCAATGGAGCCCGACCTCGACACTGCACATTTTGGCTTAAGGGTAAATGTATATGAATGAGCAGTCACTCATCACCTTGTGATACGACTGTACCGTTTCCACAGAAGTTCAGACCTCCCAGGACAAGTGGTATTGAAGCGCTTGCAACTCGACCTTCGTATGTTTAAGAGCTCGCAGTTGCAGGGACAGCCTTTCAGTATGTCAATTGTTCATAACAAAGCTATACTGGCGCAGTACAGAACCTGGAGTCGAGTAAGATTATTCATTGGATACCAGTTGCAGCACATCCCAGGCTGTGCTGGTCACAGCTCCCAATGGCCAGCCACCGAGGTCAGCTGGACAGGTTTCGTAAAGAAGAAGAAAGAAGAGTCCAGCCATGAGGTCGGGAAAGTGCACTTTCTATCAGATGAAGAGATATTCTCAGAATGGAAGGAGCGCACCAGAGTCAGGAGCGATTTGACGGATACTTGAGCCATGAGTGCCAGCTGCATCGATTTCCCTTCTTGCCCGAAGGCAAATGATGCTTTGGAATCGATGGACTAAAAACTCCTGGCAAGGGACGACGTACTAGCATATGTGGGCAGCAAGGAAGTCATGACAATGTATAAACTGGAAATGGTTTTTGGCTCGTTTGAACGAGGTCCTTCATACATGGACAGTATCATTGTTTCCGGTGGATGTTGTCAGAACTCTCGATGTGACTAAGGTACACAGCTACGGAATCATGGACGGAACGATCACATGGGAACCCCAGCCGCTTGCTCCACGCTTTGCTTATTTTGCTATGTGATCTTGATCCCCTTTGCTTGCTCCTCGGTGTAATGTAAAGCCTACGATTTCTTACAGGAAGGCTTGAACTGTGTGCATAAACAGTAATGTACAGCGAGCAATCAGGCTCGAGATAAGAACGAATCCCGGTCGCCAAAAAAATGGTGTACTCCGCAATACCTTGGGACACCTCCGACGCTCTCATGTTATCGAGTGAAGTCCTCCGAGACCATGTGTACAATGCTAGCGCAAGTGTCACAAAGAAGAAAGACAAACTTCGGGTATCACCAATGGCGAGTAATTCACCGGCTATCCATGTTGCTGTACGATGTTAAATTGGTGGTAGTGAATCACATATATGTCAATTGCCAACCGGACAATGGCACGTCCTTGAAAGTCAGCATCAGACTGTCTCATGACAACAGGTATTCTTCACAATATTGGGGACTCGGCATGGCTGTGCTCTCTGATTGGAATCAAATCCGAAGTCTCAAAGGGTTGGCCAACAAGACTGTCCTTGTGCTCCTGTCTCATGTTATTGCATGTGAATATGGTGCGCTCGCTACACACCCTGAGTCAGCGTAACTGATGTGTATCAAAACGGACATCTGTAAGATCGACTACTCTAGCCGAACCTCTGGACAGCCATGAATATATCGTGCGCAACAACCGTCTCGCATCTTTACCTCAAGCTGTTTCGACAGGCTTGTAGAAGATCAATGATTTTCTTTCTTCGACACATCTCCGGGGTCCAGACCTATCGTTGGACTGACCAGATCTAGAGCTTATTATCTCATCATGGTAGAAATTCCCTCGGGCAGATTCCCACAACGCCAAAGCTATTGTCAAACCAAGTCAGTGTTTTGATAGGCCCACAACACAGGCATTGACCCGGTATTGAAAAGGCATGTCATAGCATCCAAGATGACGATGTGGTCGAAGCAATCACAATCTCACTTCGTCGCTGCCTTGGAATCAATGTACGACGTCAGGCACCAAGTAGAAGTAAAAGGAGAACGAATGAACGTCACATGAGCGTTGTGATTGCCGAGTACTGAAGCAGATGTACGACAATGTAGGATTCGGTCGAAGGGCATTGGTATGCATGTGAGTCACGCAGTCGAGGCGATGCTTGAGCAGTAAGGACAGCGAAGGTATAAGTAGCCATTCACCTCAGTCCTTTTTGCTTGTTCTCGACCACCTTGTCGGAAGAGTCATTTCTTTTAAAACAATCGCCATCCAACATATCAGCAGTACAATCCTTGAGACGTGAACCATGGCTCATCGAACGACAATCAGATACACTCACAGCTCCCCCAGCCTAGCCCGTCAACAACGATCACTCCCTGAGCACGAGCGCTACGAACGAGTATATCTCCGAACCAGATCCGTCCGACCACATGCCGAAGGCACCACAACAACTACCAGAATCACAACCACTCAACGACAGAGTGTTCCAGCCCCTGCGCGTCCACCAACAAGCGGTGATCGCCAGGTTTTGCCGCGAGCAGACACTAGACGTCTGCCTGTTTCTCGAGGTACGCAAAAAGAACAAATGCCCCAAGTAGATCCCGTAGCACCATAAATAAACCGTGAAGAAGACCAAAAGCCAAACCCAACTCGAGAACGCCCTTCTCGTGGCATTGCAGCCCCGTACAAACAGTACCCACCCACCATCCATACGGAGCAGGTACAAATTACACTCGGCGCTCGCCGTCCTGCTCGTCCTCGCGAGTCTATCCCCGTCCAGCACAATCTGCACAGATCTCCGCAGGGAAACTCCTCTAGATACGTCGAAGTGGATAGGCGCAGGGATGTATATGTAAAGGGCAGTGATACGCAGCGAAGACATGGAGTCGTAGACGGGAACCGTGGTGGTTTGGGCCCTAGTGCCACCGCCGTCGGAGTCGGCGTAGTTATCTCTGTGGCGCCCGTGTATGTTCGCGAGACCGGTGCCTCGAGATACAGTTCATAGATTGCTAGCTACGGTTCTGGCGAGAGAGAAGCGAAAGGGCAGGTGATTATTCGGTGAAGTCGGCATATGAGATCTCCAGGGTGTAAGCATTGAGGTCATGTAGAATGATGACTATCAATCTAGGGTTTGATTGTGTTTTTTAACAGTGTGATATCTTGAGGAAAGTGGGATTGTGCATGCATTACCCTGTGTCGTAGATACCTTGTGTCTCGTAACATTAGTCCCTCCTTCTTTAGGGAAGTGGTGAGCTGGCTTTGTAATTGGGAATGCATTGGATGGACATAGCTGGGGTGAGCTGAGGCGAGCAAGGGCACAAGAGACATGGATCAGAAGATAAACAACATCGTGCGTGTGACGAGAAGTCTCGTCTACCTGAAGCATGAAACTGGTCGACCGTAGTGCGTCTACACAACGAAGTGGCAGCATCCAAGAAAGCAGTGCGAAATCGAGTGGTGTGGACAGGAATAGAAGAAGAAAATTCTAAAATGAAGTCAAATATAAAAATAAAATAAAAAAGCCTCGGAGAATTTCCGTTATAATTCATACTACTCATTAAAAATTGCTTTCGTGTACTTGATTGTTTGTCAATTTGTTCCCTTTCCAGTTCCCGCAATCCCTGGACAGAAAAAGACAATTCGAAAAGAAACCCCCAATACCCTCCCCCAGAGACGAAAAAACACGACTACTCAAACAACAATATTCCCCAAAGTCAGGGGATGAGCCTCCGTTATCCAAACATACAAATTCGCTCTTTGAAAAAACGTCGAAAAGAAAAACAAAAAGGTAAAAAGGAAGAGCAAAAGGATGTTGACAGGGGCAAGCCATCAATGCATCCAAACCCCAAACCCATTAAAAACGCCATAGGAAAGCCGAAAGTGGTGGCGACAAAAGGCCTACCACTACAGAATGAAAATCGTATCTCAACAATTCGTGTCAGATATCCAGCCATTTGCAAAATTGCCAACAGCGTAGTATCTACAAGCCATCGTCCACTCCAACTTCTGCTCCATCCCTTGCTCGCATTGCATTCGTATCCAGTGCTTGAGAGCTGAAGTCAATCTTCGTTCACGTATCAATCGTGGCCATTCGTATCCTGGTGTTGCAGCAAGATGTCCAGCTTGCGCTATATTGAGTTAGGTCCATCAGGAATGATCATATTTCGTGCCGCATATTCGTGGAGAACACCAAGGTCGTCTAGACATGAGCGTGCATCGTCGTCGTCGTCATCGTCGTCATCATCATTGTTCCTCGTTCCACTTGAGAGGTTGTCGCTTCGTTTCAATCTTCTGTGCCACTTCGCCGATGACCGGTCGTCCTTCGGTCTTGCACACAGCAAATGCATCTGCATTCAGGCTTTGCCTAAAAGCGGGAAGTGATGCTGCGACTCATGCTGGGTCTGTGGCCAGGCTTTCTGATTGGGCTTCCTTGAGCCTTCTTGTTCTCCATGGCAGCTTTGGCGCCCAGAGGAGCGAAGCCAGCCATCAGGTCAAAGCCCTCTTCGTCGTCGTCGCCGTTCTGCAGACCGAGGCCGAAGAGGCCTTCGTTGTGCGAAGGAAAGTAGGAGTCGAGGCTCAGATCAAGCCACTCGGGTGCATTGCCAGAGTCATGATGAAGGTTAGATGATGGCACCGCGAATGAGGGCATCTTCGAAGGCGATGCGAGCTGCACAGGTGAACGAAGCATAGGGTTAGGGGAGGCAAAGGCGTTTGACCTGACAACGTTGCCTGCGGTGGGCATGAGAGGAGTAAAATTCTCGAAAAGACCGGTGACGGCTGGGGCATGAGCCTTGATGGCGGAACGAGGCGGTCCAGTGACACTGGCGAGAGCATCGGAGCTTCTAGCAGCGCGATCGATGCGAGGACGTTTCTTCTCCGGGCTTCCTCTTGCGGTCAAGTCTTCGTCATCGACATCCGCTTTGCTGAGTGCAGTGTAGCCATCTTCCCAGAATTCGTTCTCATCGCCATTCGTCCAGGTCATCTCGCTACGCTTCAAAGGCGAAGATCCAAGATTGAAGGCAGGGGACCAAGAACCAGCTTGTAGTGGGGTCCACTTACCCGGGCTGTCACCGAGGAGGGCCTTCATTCTGTTGCGATGGTTGCGGAGGTTGGTGTTTGGGGAGGCAGATGGAGGAGGACGTGCAGGCTTCTTGAACACAACAGCAGGCGTCAGCGGGGCAGGAAAGTCGGCCTTGTTGTCCTCGTTGGACGTCTCGGCATCATTGGACGATGTAGGACGCTTGGGCGAGGAGAATTCAAAGTGAACAGAAGCCTTCTTCTTGTGACCGTGCTGCTGGATAGTCTTTTCCTTGGTCGGACTGTCGAAGCTAGAGCTACGAATGCGGGCGATTTCTTCTTCGGCACGGCCACGCTTGATACCGCCACGGCGGTGCTCGACGTGGTTGTCGGCTTCAGAGGTGAGGACGGAACGAAGGGGGTTGCGGACAGCGGAAGACTCAATTGACGAGTAGTAGCCACTGTCTTGCATTGCGGCGACCTTGCGCTTTCGTCCACCTGATCTGGTCTGGGGGCCGCCGATCGGTGTGGTATCGTGACGGTTACGAGAGGGTGGAGGAGACATCGGCGGAGGAGATGATCCGATGTGAGGCGGTGGGGATGAGCGGAGTGCACGAGAGGGAGGCGGCATGGCAATGGCATCGGTCTGCTCATCTTCTTGCATCGCCGGATCGGAGCCAGGAATGGTGGCGTCCGAGGAGAAGTGGTCTTCGGGAAACTTGGAAGAATCGACAATCTTGGCTTCCATCTTCTTGACGGACGGAGCGAGGGTGAACTGACCGACTGCGGGTGCGGTCGACGGGCGAACGATGCTCGAGGGTAGAGAAGCTTGAGAAAGCGGCTCTGCGGCAGTGGTTGGGAGGAATTTGCGCATCGGCCTATCCTTCATGAACTGCTTCTCCATGCCAGGCTCAATGGCCCAGTAGTTGCCCTTTCCTGGATCGTCCTTTGGTCTTTCTTGCTTGATAAACGCCTTGTTCAGACTGAGGTTGTGACGGATGCTGTTCTGCCAGCCGGAGTCAGAAGCGCGATAGAACTTGAAGTTGTCCGAGATCCACTTGTATATCTGGGCCAGGGTGAGGCGACGGTTGGGAGCGCGAAGAATGGCCATTCCAATGAGGATGGCGTAGCTATATGATGGTTTGGCGCCATCGTCTTCGACCTGCGGCATTTCCTCCGGATGAGGGAGAGCGAAGTCGAATTGTTGTGACTCCTCGACGCGTGCTTTCTTGTTGCTTCGGTCCTTGAGCGGCACGGCGTCTGAGAAGCTCCTCTTGCCAGGGGCCTTGTAGCCGTATTGGGCTGCGTATGCCGACGCGTCGTCTACGCCAGAATACATGTTCTCCTTGTTGTTCATATTGCTCCCGAGCGTCGATGGGAAGGTTGTGAAGAGGGACTGTGCTTGTGGAAGGCCGCGAGGGAGGCCTGCGTGGTAGTGCGCGCCAATAAAGCCAGGGGCCTTCTTAGGAGGAGAGTCTGTGAAGGAAGATGGCACAGGCAGGGGCAGGTTGATGTTGCCGTTGAGACTTCGCTTTCCGAGGGGAAAGACGGGTGCAGCGGTGATCGGAGACGCAGAATGTCGCTGAGGTTTGCGAGGCGATATGGCGCCGTTCGATGGTACGGAGGGATGGGGAGGGTAGTTTTGGTATTGTGCGTTGTGGTATTGACTCTGGTGTTGGTGCGGGGGAGCGTCGGCGGCAAAGGGACGCAGGGCGCTGACAAGAGCTGCTTCTACTGATGAAGAAGAGTCTTGGTAAATGTGAAGAGGAGCCTGTCGACGCGTAGAAGCCATCGTTCGACGACGAGAGATTGAGGAGATAAGTCACACACTTGACCGCGGGCCTGGCCAGTAGTGGTCTGGCTGAACCGGTCAGTGGTGATATCAGAGAGATTTATTTAGTGACCGAGCGGCGGCGGGTGTTCCGATACAGCAGTTGTCCAGATGTTGATGACGACGATGCTGTTTGGGTGATGGTATAGATGGATAAGGTGGTTGCAGCGTACAGCAATAGAAAATAGACGGAATGTGTCTAGTCTACTGTGGATGGATTGACTCTCCATGCGCAGGATAGAACTTGGATCACCTTATGCAAGGAAGACAGAAGCAGCCGGCTATGCTCTTAACTCAGCCTTTTTTTCGCAGGAAAAGCATGAAAAGCAACGGAAAACGTGCGCGCGGCTTGAGAAATGCTAAAAAGGAGCATCGTTAGTGCCAAAAGACCAGAGGCGTGGTGGACTGTGAGATTACAAACGTTGCACTCTGATATGTCTACCTTACCTGTGCCTATGCCTCTGTGCCCTTGAGTTCCGAGCGAGAGAGCTTGGATCAAACGGCACCGGTCAAAGCGTGTCTATCCCTGCTATCATGTCCCGATTGTCAAGAGATCGAGTCGCGCGGATCGGCGCCTAATTACAATTGCGCAAGTCCCGTCACCGCTCCGGAGTAAATCAATTAATTGGAAGAAGAGCAGTGCCCGTAAAGCAATGACGACGATCGAAGAAGGGTATGCGAGAAAAGTGAGATGATGTGGTGGTGGGGGCGAGAGCCAGAGAGAGAGAGAAACGATGCTGATACACACTCTGCTGCAGCTGCTGCTGATGCTGATACTACTACAACAACTACTGCACAGTGCCTGTCCTGTTCCTGTACCTTATTGTTTTGTTGACACTGCACTCAGCCGTGTTACTTGCGCGTTGAGCAAGGGTTCTCAAGACTGGGCGATCCACCGCGACCAATGACCGACAGCACATCAGAGCAACTCGTAGCAGAAAATCCGGGCCCTCGACTAAAATGGCACAAGGCTCCTCCTCCCACCCCCCCCCCCCCCGAACCCCACCTTCATCGCCTTCCCGTCGAGCCGCTTGACGTCGACCGGACACGAACTGGGCACCAAAGTCACATGTCGAGCCCCAGAAGTCACCCTTCCGCACCAAAGCCGTAGCCAGCTGTAGCTCCACCTTACCTTACCTTACTTAGCACCACAATCGCCAATCGATTGGATGCCGCCGCCATTTGATAAAATTGATTGCCCTTACGCGCGCGCTCTGCCCTTGCATTCCGCATATGTACAACACATATCTGCAGTAGTAAGAACCTCTCGTGTTCACATACTTGTACTAGCATTATCACTCGTATAATTAGGTAGCTAACTTGCTCTTTTCCTCTTCTTCCCGCTCCCGCCGCTACTCCCTCGCAGCCCCTTGCTTGTCTTTAAGATTTTGCGAAATGTTGGTTTTATTTGTTCAGGACCAATGTCTACCTTGCGCAGTACATGTTACGGAGCTTGTGCACCGAGGCTTCCTACTAGCGATGCCCACGGGCTAAGGCCTTGAATTCCATTGCTGCTTATCCAGCTTCCAGATCGCCGATGTCCGCTCGCTTAGCTCTGCAACTCCCCGCCGATCCTCGAGCCAAGCTTAAATGAAGCGCGCCCATATCCACATACCTCTTACTTGCAAGTGCGCCTCTCGCGATAGACGATAAAACTTGCTTTCTCACCGCCAGTGACATCTGACATGGATGTAATCTCTCTCTTCGCATGTTCCAGGCTCTCATTCTTTGCATCAGAAAAAGTCATCATGTACCGCTCAAGGTGTGGCGACCGGTAGTGCTGCGGGGTGCAGCGAGATATGGATCAGGGGTGCACATTCAAAGACGTTGTGTCCTCGGTCGCGGCTTTGCATCGGCGGCGTGACCCTTTCAACCTCCTTACTATCGACCGCTATAACTTCCAGCTTCCTGCTCTTCCTTGTACCTGAAGTTCATCTTCCGATACGACCGCGGCGGCGTGGGAGTGAACAGCAGCCAGCTATGGCGGAGTATTATGATTCATTTCGCCGTTTCTGAGGTTTCAAGGTCACATAGTAGCACAAGATAGACACTTGCGCTATTCGCATGCGGAATACACATTCATGAGCCATACCTCAAGTCCTGATGATCTCACGAAGCGCGAGGGTCTTCTTCATCCATCGCTGCTAAGGTTTGTGCCTCGCGCGTGGTTAATAATATCTTCATGCTTCGGTCCTCGATTTCCCGGCGACGTTTTAGTCGTTGCGTCCTCGTTCAATTCGCGCTCTGCTAAAATGCTGTCACGAGCCACGGCCTCATCGCGCAACATGACTTGTGATTTCGCGATTGCAGCGCGATGGAAAAAGCTGACATATCATCGTACTTGCGGTCGGTCTCGTCGGGTCATCGCGAACTGCAATTGCTGATGCTGCTGCGCGAGTCAAGATCTCTCGGAGCAAGGACGCCGGCTTGAAACGCCCAGAGCTCGTGCACGAGCTTTATACTGTGGAAACCACCAGCTGTGCCCAACAATCGGAACCACTGGCTCGGTCATTCAGCACCGCATCTTATTCGTGACGTCTGTCAAATGACTTGCGACCAGCGCTGAGTCCTTCCTTCGCCCTTTGCGGCCACATTGGGCTCTGACCGCTGTTCTGGTCCTTAGGCTCCCACTTTTGCGATTTCCCGATGCGCGAGCAGGGTGCGCTGCTGTTGCATTGCGCATATACGGCATGTACGCGTCTGAGCATCTTCTTTCGCTCTGAAGCTTCTTCTAGAAGATGGCTGCTCTTGACCCATCAGACTGCATTCCGCAATTTAATCGCAGATCCGTATCGCAAACAGAGAGATCGCATCTCATCTCGTAGAAATGCATAGGCTTTGGAAGCTTCGATCGTAGTGAACTCCTCCCGCTGCATTCAAATCAGCCGTCGTCGAGATCCATGTCCTCCTGGTCTTGGTCTGCTCGCTCGGCGGTAGCCGGCGAAGTCGTTCGTTCCTTGCCCTGATATTCGCTACCTGGTGTGACTTGCTCTTGACCTTGTGCCTGACTCTCTTTTGCTCTGGCCTCCTCTTCTTCGGCGGTGGGAAATGATAGATGTTTCCAGTCTTCAATCTGCAACAACATATGATCAGTGTCCGTGCCGTGTATTGATCATCATTCGCAAATGCTTACCTCTTCCGTAATGCACCTCAGTCTGTCTCTGATGCTCTCCACAGCAAAAGCACCCAGGAGCAGGCGCAGGGGCGGGAAACTACAATGGCCAAGCTGCCAAGTCAGCTCTGCGCTTTTGACAGCAGACGTAGGCTGTTGTTTGCTCAGCCATTGAACCACACGCCTGGCGTGAGCCGCAGGCGCATTCTGGCTTTCGTAAGGCTGACTTGGTGGCTTGACGAAGAAGTGACCGTAGGTGGGAAGTTCACCCATGGCTCCCGAGCCGTCGTTCGCATGCTGATCAAGACCAGTTGGCTCATCCAGCCGCAGATGACCGGGTGCGAGCAGCGTAGCTTTGATGTTGAAAACATCGACTTCGTAAAGCATGCTCTCCACCAACCCTTCGACGGCATATTTCGTGGCGCAATACGGGCCCAGGCCGGGCACACCCAACGCACCAGATGTAGATGAGAAGATGAGGTAGCGACCGCTTTGCTGCTCACGAAAATAGGGAAGGGACAGCTGGATAATGTTGAGAGTTCCGAAAAAATTGGTTTCGAATTGAGAGCGCAAGTCGCTGAGATCCTGATCTTCACATGCGCCAATGACTCCATAACCAGTACAGCTGTTGCACACGAATGTCAGTGTGCTTGTCATGCTATAAGCTTGTATGGGGATTGCCTTACTTAACAATGATATCCATTCGTCCCCAATGCTGTATCGTTTTCTTGTAAATATTGTCCACCGTGCCGGCGACTCGAACGTCACAAAGCAGACCATACACCAGTTCATGCCAGCCTTGCATCTGGGCCATAGTGTTTTCTCCCGTACGACCTACGGCGGTGACCTTATCACCATGTGAGATGCATGCCTTGACAATGCTACGTCCCATGTGGCCTGTGGCTCCAAAGACCTAGTCATCCAGCTCAATCAGCATTGTGATTTCGCAGCGGCGGTGTAGCATGGACATGGGGACTTACCACCCATACTTTCTGCGAAGGTGGATTCTCTTCGCCAGGTGGATCTACAGTATAAGGCAGCGCAGCGGGGGATCTGGCGCTTGCCATTTTGTTGCTTGTCGCTCGTGATGAGCGTGTGGGACACAGCAATGTCAGATCTAGCGGAAGCACTCGGGCTCTCAATGATCTTCACGCATTTACAAGTTCTTCCTCGACCTTCTAGAGCACGATGGCGGAACAATCGCTTGGCATGGTCTTATAATATATTACTTGTTGCAGATATGAAGCAGGGTTTAGCAATAATTGTAATTGTATCTGTACCTGTCCGAACTCCGGCCTGCCTTGTCCGATGGGCTGGGGGTGATGACGGTGTGGGGTCACCGCCCTGTATAGACATGTTCGGCACGTCATATCGTTCCATTTTCTGCCGCCCGTCCACCGCATCCATCAATATCATTTTAGCTTGACCATGTATAATAGATCAATCTACAATACGGTATAGCGGATAATGCGACTTTAACACGTGACGTGTAGTACAACAAGCGCGTGCAAGCGGTAGGCGCGTCAGTCAAGAATGTCCAAGGCGAAGCAAGCAGCCTACGGTATGTCGAGTGCATCTTCACAATTTCTTCTTCTTGCGCAATCCATACTCTTGTTGTCATCGCCAATGTCAATTGTACCTAGTTCAACCGAATTGACATGCCTCCAGCTGCAGCCCAGCAACAATCGGGCTCGTCAGCCTCTGGAGCATATGGCTTTGCGTCTGGTTTCCTCGTTGGCCAGCTGACACTTGCCTTCATCCTCTTCCTCTTCATCAAGTTCTTCATCTTCGGCGAGCCCCCGAGTGCGGATGTAAGAGCGGCGACTCGTGCCTCTCACAGACGTCAGCGCACTCTATCCCATGCCTCATCGCTTAATATTCGCAAGCGCCGTCACTCCATGTCCTCTGCTTTCACCTTGAATCGAAAGACTAGTCTACTGGGTCTCAATGCCCCATCCACCAGGATTGGAGGTGCCGTAAACAACTTCTTAACGACAGAGCAGATCTTGGCAAAGACTTACTACAATGTTGACGGTCATCAGCCAGAGTCACTGGACTGGTTCAATGTGCTCATTGCTCAGACTATCGCTCAGCTCCGGGCAGATGCACTGCAAGACAATGCCGTTCTCGACTCACTCACCACCGCCTTGAATGCGCCTGGCAAGCCTGACTTCATTGATGAGATCCGCATTACCGATATCTCTCTTGGTGAAGAATTTCCCATATTCAGCAATTGTCGCGTTATTCCTGTGGATGAAAACGGCGCTGTTCTACCTACCAATCAGGGTCGCCGGCGAGGCGGCAATTCGAGGGCTGACAGAGGAGGCATCGGTGAAAGTCGGCTGCAAGCTCGCATGGATGTAGATCTGAGCGATGTTGTCACTTTAGGCATCGAGACAAAACTCGTCCTGAACTATCCTAAACCATTCTCCGCAGTGCTCCCTGTGGCTCTGACTGTGAGCGTTGTGCGATTCTCAGGGACTCTCTCCCTTTCCTTCACTCCATCCCAAGGACCTCCATCAGACCATTCCACCTCTGGCGATGATGCTGGGTCAGCAACTAGGTCGCCCACGACTTTGACATTCACCTTCTTGGACGATTATCGACTAGACTTGTCTGTCCATTCACTCATCGGCTCACGATCTCGACTCCAGGATGTGCCAAAGGTCGCCCAGATGGTGGAGCAGAGAATACACGACTGGTTCGACGAGCGCTGTGTTGAGCCGCGGTTTCAACAAATAGTGCTCCCATCACTTTGGCCTCGAAAAAAGAATGTACGTGGTGGAGCAGACGAAGGTATTCCACCTGAAGATGATGCTGTCCCTGCAGTGCCTGGCTCGCTTATCACCCCCTCACCATCACCGCCACCTCTAGAAGAGCCAAGAGCCACTGCCCAAGCAAATCACGGCAAAGCAGCACCTCCTGGCGTGAAAGAGTGGGCAGAGCAGCAAAGACCTCTTAATGGGAAGGCTTCGCAAGCACGAGCCACGTCTCGAGAGCCGAGCAGGGATGATCAAGGCCTCAGGCGACGCAAGAGTGAAAGAAAGAGCAACCAAGGACGAGGACTAAACACGGATGAAGATGAGCTTGAACGAGCAGGTGCCGAGATGCGTGCGGCCGAGCTGAGGGACAAAGAGAAAGGCAAAAGAGGCCGAGACCTTGTTCGTTCTTCGCATCGAGGGAAGCAAGACCAGTAGTTTGAGAATCACGTAGGGCAGCCTTGCAATACTCCAGCACGCCAGCCGCGATAGAGTCGTAGATCAAAATCATACATGAATAAAGATATGCTATGAAGCCGCTCAAGTCGTACATTGTGACTTATCTACACAAAAACCATAATACAATAAGTCCTGCTTCTCGATCTCTGGTAGCTCCAAAATGACCGGTATGAAGAGCATCACCAACCTCATTTAAATACAGACGCAAGCGAGCACAATGGAAAATCGTCGGCTTGTAGGGGACAGCCTGTCGGCCAGACCACTGGTCTAAGCCGTCGCCTCTTGAATTTTGAATCTTGGATGAAGCAAATCTTCATAAGTGTGGCCTTTCCCATTGATATTGTGATGCGAATGCTCCGGGCCACAATTTAGACAGGGTCACCCTCTCTCCACGCTGACTTGCGAGGTAGAAGCTACGAACGGCAAAAATTGGAAGACTTGTCGTTGTATGTAGAGAGGCGATGACAATGCACTCCATCTTGTATAATCGATATAGTGAATCTGACTATCATCATGAAAAATATGCGTCGTGTCACCTTACCTAATGAACCATACACTACCGAGGTGCATATGCAGTTTCGCTGCCACTGTACGTACATGCAGCTACAAGTACTTCTACTGTACCAATGGACTAGTGCCGACGCAGATCAAAGCTTGTTTAGACATCTGCCTCCCTCTTCATGCCATGGTTGCTTTCGCTGAACACTGCTTTTTCTACGCAATCAAGATGCGCGGCAAGCTACAAATCATTCGGTCGATCTTCTACAAGATGACACGTCGGCAAGACCTGACCACCTTGATGTGGTGATGCGGCAGAAGCTGAAGATTGTGTTTTCCCCCGAACGCCACCAGCTCGTCCTGAAATCGTGCGCCAGGAACACCCAGGCCCCTTTCTCTTATCTCCTGACTTAGACCCCGTGTGGGGCAATAATACAAGACGACACTTGCTAGAGCCTTCAGGTTTTCCGGCTCCATCTGCCTCGAAGACTAGCCAGGAGCAACATCAAAAGATGTACAAGTGACTTTGATAAGACTCAGTTCAGCCTCCTGGCTTAGTCTGGGTCTTCTGTACTCTCTTGACATCATCCTGTCGAACATGCCGCTCCAAGTTTCCTACAGCTGAGGCTGCAGTCATGACAATTCGAAGCTGTGAAGACGCCAACCTATGTGTATATGGGCGGCCTGGACCTGATCTTCGCGGACCTTAGATGCTGTTCAGGTGGAGTTCGGCGAGTCTAATAAGGTTTCTACCGAGCACATCCTTATTGCGTCTTCGTGGCATTTTTCTTGCCCGTTAACATGCACTAGTGCCTCTCCTTGGCTAGCTGAGTTGCTTTATACTGAGGTACAAGCGTGGAAATGGTGTTTCAACTACTTGATATATCAAATAAGGCGGCACATAGGACCTCTCCATTGAGCCGTGGTTGCAAGATTACGCGTCCTATTCGCTAAATGGTCGCACTGCCATTCGCGCAAGCTCCACGATGGCGCCTATCCCATGTCTGTTCTGATTCCAAAAACCTCCAGGCCCATTTTGGTATGCACCTTGACATGGGAACCCCTTCTTCGAGGCACTTCGCCTCGGACTCGGCTAGGTATATATCACAGACGTTCGACTCGGGCAATCGAGTGCCTTCGCGCTCTGATGTAAGTCGTTTTTTTTTTCGAAGAAGTTGCCCGACTTTGGCAGTCATTCTTGATCAAGTCCTATATGTAAATTTTTAGTCATACTATCCTTATATTTCTCGTCATGCGCTTTCTTCCGCTCATCTTCGTCCATACGGCTGTACTTGCCATCAGAGCGTGTGCCGCCTGTACACAGTCCAATGGCAATTGGTATTGCTCGCAGGTCGAGGCAATAACGTTAGTATATGCATACAGTCGAGCAATTATTGACTAATAGCCACTAGCTATCTCAATTTGGGAAAGGCTGGCTCCTATAACCGAGTCTCATTAATGAATGATAACAATGGTGAATGCGATTTCGCGACATTCAGCTACTCGGGATCAGTCGCTCCGTTCGACGAAGAGGTCAGTACGAAGTATGGCGTGATTGATAATGTTGCTGAGTGATCATACAGCTATCTATCCACCTTCGTGGGCCCCTCTACCTGAAGCAATTCGCGTTCTATACCCCATCAGGCTCGGCTGCTAAAGCTCGACGCAATGCTCACGTGAACAAGCATGTGCGAGATGCTCACAAGAGAGCTGTAGTGGCAGACAATGTCGAGATCGAAGAACGTGCTACTTCACTGACATGCCCGGGCTCGAACAGCACTAGCTATACGAGTAATGGGAAGACCTTCACCATCGAATGTGGCTTTGATCGACCAGGAAACATTGGAATGGTCTACACAACAACCTTCTCTGATTGTGTGGACCAGTGCGCTGCTAAAGCTTCATGCGTTGACGTCAGCTATCTCGCCAACTCAGGAGGCGCATGCTACATGAAGAGTTCTATTCTCGCACCTAACTACAACGCGAATATCTACGGTGCAAAGCTAGCAGCATCCCAATCTTCTTCGGTGAAATCTAGTACATCAACAAGCAAGAGTTCAAGTGCAACGTCGACTTCCAAGACAACAAGTTCACTAACTAGCTCGAGCAAAGCCACATCGTCAAGTACCACTTCGACGAAGCCAACCTCATCATCTTCAAAGAGTTCTTCGACTTCAAGTAGTAGTACTCCGCCTGCTGCGACTGGGGGCTCATGGACAAGACAGTCTTACTACAGTTCTACAGCTGGCACAGCTCAGAATGTGGTGTTCTTGAACACCATGGGTGGCGGGACAGTCTCTGGCGTATGGTCTTCGTGAGTTCGCTGTCGCCTTTCGATGAGAAACCTGCTCATGTTTCACTACAGATACTTCGGAAATTCACTATCATACTCTTCCAGTGATGGAACCAAGGCTGCATCATCTGCGCAGGTCTTGTCCGACATGACACTTGCCTCTTCGACAGAGATCGCCCTGTTCTCCGGCACCTCATGCTCGAGCGGGAGCGGCTGTGGCTACTACCGTCCCGGAATCCCAGCATACCACGGCTTCGGCGGTGCTTCGAAGATATTCGTCTTCGAGTTCTCGATGCCCAATGACGCGTCCGGAGATAATCAGCCAGCGATATGGATGCTGAACGCCCTCATCCCAAGAACCCAACAGTATGGATCATGCACATGCTGGGGTAATACCAACGGCTGTGGCGAGCTCGACATCTTCGAAGTCCTTACCAAAGGCGAGACGCGCATGACGAGCTCGATCCATGGAAACCAAGCCAGTGGTGACTCAGACTATTTCGCCGGACCCATGTCTGGTACCATCAAGGCTGCAATCGTCCTTGATAACCAGCGGTTTCATATCAAGATCCTGAACTCTGCATTCAATATCGGATCGACCCTCAGTGCTACAGATTACGCGAATCTTGTCGCTAGCACTAATCCATATGTACCTGGCGGGAATGTTTCGACTGTGACCCTGTCGTAGTCATATGAAGATAGTGTAGCTCTGACTCGGAGGATATGTTGTAACCCTCTTCACCAAATTACGAGAACTTTACATTCATAAATAATTTGACACTGCGTGACTTGAGATGCCTGAAGCAATACAGTCATTCTATACGCTGAGGTGACTCAAGGTGCCGGAAATAAAGTCTTAAGGTATGCAGTGTCCTTGAACGGCATAGCATCAGGCTTGGCACAAGCCATCTCTACATCTTATGATCCTTAGAGGTAACTACAGTTGTATTTGATTAGATCCTGCAACCCATCACAAGCCCAATCATACACCGTTTCGTGTATACCAAGTAAATCTATAGACAAGCACAGATGTAAAGCCATTGCGACCTCGAGTTCGAGATAAGTTCTGTTGTTTGTACTTCTAAAGCCCACTACTCTAACGAAGATGCCCGACCCAGCACTAGAAGTCAACGAACACATCGACGTACTAGGCCAGCAAGCGTCTCTAAAACTATACACGCAAACATCGTCTATCTACGCAGTGCCAGACGACTCGTTATACCCAGCAGTGATCCAACGACTACAAGCAGGTCTAGAACAACTGACAGCGCATTTCCCATGGGTAGCAGGTCAAGTCGTCAATGAAGGCGCCCGCGAAGGCCACACGGGTGTTTTCAAGATCAAGACGCTGGGCAGGAGCCCTCGACCAGTGGTGAAGGATGCAAGGACAGAAAGTGCAGCGCCGACAATGGGCGACCTTCGACGAGCGAGGTTTCCGTTCACGATGCTGGATGAAAGCCTTGTGGCTCCGCGAACTACACTTCCGCTGGATCCTGAGCAGTTTGCGGCGAGTCCGGAAGAAGTGTTTCTTGTTCAAACTACTTTTATCACTGGGGGTCTGGTGCTCAGCTTTCTGGGGCATCATCAGGCGATGGATATGATTGGACAGGGTCAGGTCATTGACCTGCTTTCGAAAGCATGTCGGAATGAGGCCTTCACTAGCGAGGAGTTGTCGATTGGTATTCTTGAGAGGAAGAATCTTCTCCCTCTTCCTGATGAGTTTGATCGCTCGGAATTCACGCATCAGCTTACTACGCCTCCTGTACAAGCAAGTCCGGACAGCACTTGGATGGAGGTAGAGCCGATACCGCCTCCCTCACCTCCCCCTTCCCGATGGGCTTACTCTGCCTTTCCGCAGAAAAACTTGCATCACTGAAGTCATTGGCTTCGCAAACTGTCACTTCGCCTCCTGGCTACATCTCTACAGATGACGCGCTCACAGCTTTCGTCTGGCAATCCATCATGCGCGTCCGGCTACCGCGCCTAGACCCAGCCAAAGAAGTGAACTTTACCCGAGCGGTCGATGTTCGAAAGTATCTGAAGATACCCACTACATACCCTGGTCTTGTGCAGAACCTGACGTATCACAAGTCCACGCATCATAAACTCGTAGACGAGCCACTAGGTGTAATCGCATCGCGGCTTCGAGTGGCCGTAGATCCCAGGACTTCGACGCTTGGTCACGATACGAGCGCCCTTGCTACCTTCTTCGAGCGGTCTGAAGACACAAGTGCTGTGTCTCTGGTTGCTGGCTTAGACTTTTCATCGGATCTGATGCTAAGTTCATGGTCGAAAGTTGGACTTTGCGATCGTGATTTCGGCCTGGGGACTCGGCAAGCCTGAAGCAGTGAGGAGACCACGATTCACTCCGGTCGAGAGCTTGATCTATCTGCCTCCTAGAGGGCTCGATGGTGAGATTGCTGTCGGGGTTTCTCTGAGGGAAGAAGACATGGTGAGGTTGAGTAAGGATAGTGAGTTTGTCAAATATGGAAATGTATATTCCATGATTTGACTCTGGCCGGTGCAGAAATTGCAGTTCTGGCCATGTGATATAATGTGGTATTCACCTTCACATAGTGTTGACAGGGAACACTTTCTTGCATTAGTCTATCGAGTGTTGTCCAATATCGAGCACTTTTTGTTGTAGTTCGACATGTCACAAAGCGATCTGACACTCGTCTTCACCTCCGCCTTCACCTCCACCTTCACGTTGATCAAGGTGGTCTGAAACTCCACCAGCTTTCACATACCACTCAGAGAAGCTCCTGGTTCACTGTGAACACAATCGACCACTGCTGCCATATAGCAATGAGCGGTCCGAGCCACAGCATGAACAGCGAGGGCGATGGTGAGTGCGTAAGCTACTTGAAAGAAAGCGAGACTGAAGACTGATCCCTCGAAGGACAGGACGGTGACTACTGGCTTGACCTTGAGAGATTGGTCTCAAGGATACTAGACTACAACATCAGTGGGTCCATGATAGCCCGGGATCTCACTCCGGACGAGTTCGCAGCCGTGAAGAGAGACTTCACAACCGTGATCCTTGCCCTTCAGAAGATATCGAAGAGCTTAGGCGGTCGTGATAGACCAGGTGGCGAGGAAGCGAATCGAGCGAATGGACTACTTATACGCTCGCGGTACTAACATAGCGGCGCAGGATTCCAGAGAAGCAATCGCATCGACGATAAAGCAAGGAAACATAGCATGAATCATGTTTCGCAATTGGCCATGACCATAGCGAAGACAATCCAGAGATTGAAGAAACCTCAATCGGCTTTCCACCAGGAATCAAGCAGTAGCGATGAAGGCAGAGCAGGAGGTGTTATCGCCAAAGCACCAAGGTCCACTAGTACGAATGTACGTGTTCCGATACTGTGGTCTGCAGAAGAGTGGCGAAGAAAGACACCAGACCCTGAAACTGCCTCAGATCTTCACCCGAGCCGTCCTGAACGATCGGACATTGTCGTGTACGATCTAGACACTAAGATCAGATACACCTGGCAGGTCAGACCAGAGGAAGGGCTCAAGGCCGTCATGGAAAAGTTCGCCGTGGCACGTGGCAGCGTCTCATGGACTGACCGGGTTCGTTTCTTCCATCGGGGTTCTCGAGTGGATTCAACCGAAAGCCTCCCTTCCCGCGACATCAAGGATGGGATAAGCATATTCGCTAGAATAATTTAGGACGACAAAGGCATGTCGTAAGCATAGTGCAGTTCTGCTCTGGATCATGCGCGACCAGAGATCATGGAACAGGGGTTGCAGCGACTCGATGATACGATGCTAGTACATCGCATCATGCTCCTTGTTGCTAGAGAAGATGATCAGGGCACTGATCGCCATCACTACGTAAGATACCCAAGCGCGAGGTCGGATGAGGAAGCTGACATACACAGACAGACAGTCAAGGGATCATGGTGAATGCGAACCTCGGGGTAAATTCGCAAATGCAAAAACTCGAACGTTGTAGAGGAGGTATGGTCGAGCGAGGGACACTCATAATGAAGTGCGTCTAAATGCGAACAATATCCGAAGGGGAGCTAGATCTCCCTGTAATCAGATGGCATGATAAAAGACGCAGATCTTGGCATGCTGGGTGGCACTTGGCACATTATTATGCATGGGTCACTTGCGGTCATCCCACTTGCCACTTTTGTCACACTCGGGACGAGGAACAGCTTTCTTACATCTTTGCAATACGCCAAAATGAAATTACCACACTATGAAATTCGTCCGCATGCCCAAATAGTACATTGCTGTAGGGAACATGATGAATAACGCCATGGGCACTCCTGTATATCCTGTACCCATGATGATACACCTATGCCACTATAACGCTTAGTTGGCATGCTAGCTCCCAGCACCAGCCGGCCACGGAGAAAAGTTGCGTCTTTATCGGACTGAACGCGGAGATTACTCGCGGGAAACATCGCGACCGAAGGTCTTAGCCTTGATCCAGTCAACAAGGACGAGGACACGGTTACGAGCTAGATGCGGTTAGTGACTGAGCTTTCATGTAAGGGATTTTGAGCAACTTACTGCTGAAGCACATGCTGAGGTAAGCGCTGCGCCAAAAGAAATAGGTGAGGGTACCACCACTCGCAAAGTTACCGGTCAACCAAGAAATATCGGCAACGGCTTTCTCGCTACCGATGTATGCAAGCGAACCCTGGTGAGAGTACTCGAAGGGTCCCATCTGCTTGACCCTCCTGAGGCGCTTCTGGAGATCCTTGATATCGTTGAAAGCCTCGTCACGGCTCTCCTTGTTGGGTGCCTTCTCTTGCACGTCCGAAAGCTTAAGGAGCTCGGTCTCGATCTCCTCAGTCTTGGCCATCTGGTTGAAGAGGCGAGCCAAGAAGCTGCCCTCCTGGGCTGCGACCTGGGCGGTAGGAGCATAGTTGGCGATAGCGCAGTCACCAACGGCCCAGACATTCTCTGTACCCTTGACGACAAGGTATTCGTTGACAGCGAGACCACGGCGAGAGTCCTTTTGAGCGGGGATCTGGGACATAAGGTCCTTGACGAGAGGGCGAAGTGCGTTACCGGTGGCCCACACAAGTAGACCGAATGGGATCTTCTCTACGATCTTCTTACCATCGGGACCGGTGGATTCAGCTTCAATGTACTTGTCGGTGACTTTCTTGACCATGGTCTTGGTGCGGATATCAATGGTCTCCTCCTTGAAGGTTTGCTCGGTGTAGTCAATCAATTGCTTGGAGAACATGGGAAGAACCTGCGTCTGGTCAGTCAGGAAGTCTCAAAAGACAGCACAAAGCAACGTACGCTGGGGAGAGCCTCGACAAGGGTGACCTTGAAGTTCTTGGTAATCTCGGGCATCCACTTCTTGAGATCGCCAGAGAAGAAGTCCTGCAATTCACCAGCAAATTCGACACCAGTAGGACCACCGCCGACGACGACCATGGACAAAAGACGCTTGACTTCTTCAGGATCTTGGTCCTTGAAAGTAGCAGTCTCACAGCAGTCCATGATGCGTCTACGAATTGCCTGAGCATCGCCGACCTCCTTCAAGAAAAGACCATGTTCGCGGACACCGGGGATACCTAATGGACATTGTCAGACAATCGCCACATGAATGAAAAGCACTTTGCACGTCTGCTTACCAAAGGTGGCGTTCTCGGCACCAACACCGACAACGAGCATATCGAAAGGCACTTCAGTGGAAGAAACAGATCCCTTTACTTCAGACTCATCGTTGACATAGACAATACGCTTCTCATAGTCGATCTTTGTAGCCTCGGCCTCGTAGTACTTGACGGAAGCTTTCTTGTGACGAAGGAAAGAACGGATCGGCTCCATGATAGAGCGGTGCTCGATTTGACCAGTAGTACATGACGGAAGAAGGGGAGTGAAGAGGAAGTAGTTGCGCGGAGAGATGACAATGACGTTGTAGTTTTCGGTGTCGAGATTCTTGAGAAGAGAGACGGAGCCCCAGCCAGTGCCTTGCGCAGGTTGTCAGTGGGGTATGCAAGAGGACAACAAGAAGAAAAGAAGCATATCAATACCTAGAACGACCAGAGTCTTCTTGCTTGGGTCAGGAGGCTGCTGGTCAGGAGGATTCCTTGACTCAACAATGCCATAGGCAACCCAGCCGAATCCAGCGATGGCGGAGAGATAGGTAGCTCTCCAGATCCACTTGAGAGCTCTGAATCTGCTCTTCCTGGGCTTGGCGGGAGCAACGGGAGCAGGGGCAGCATCAGCGTACGACCGTCTGAAGGACGAACGAAGCTGCTGAGTCTTGCACTGAGTAGCACGTGCGGACTGGATTCGTGACACGAAGGCCGACCTCGGCGTAGTCGCAAATGTGCGCCTGGCGACATGGCGGGCGCCAAGTGCAGCGCTGACAGAGGCGGTAATGGGCCTCATGGCAGATGCTTGAGGCATTTGCAGCCTCAACAGTCGGAATGCGACGAGAAATGGAGGGGGGGATAGATGGGGAATGAAATAGAGAATCAGTGAGCGAAGCTGCTGGGAAATATTATTCAGGGAAGCAACTTCCCGGTCGCAAACTTTCAAGCTTTGACCGCGTTGCAGTATCTTGAACCCATTGGAACGGATTGACGTGCGTGCGGCATACGGCCGGCGCGGGTTACGATATCGACATCGACATTGCTCCCGAAACCTCCCTATTCTCCGTACTACTGTAACTGAGGTGTGCAAAGCCCGCTCGAGTTCAACGCCGGTTCTGGCATCTCGACGATCTGCAGCGCATGCACAGATGTCCAAATCTACATTGCAGCACGCTGCGCTGCACGTCCTGCGTAGTCGCATATTAACCGCCTCGTGCGATATTATCCGTTGCCTTCTTCATGCTGCATGCTGCAAGTCGTCTCTTAATCACTTTCTCCAATCGTAGAGCATCCAGCGTTATCCGGGTGCACACATGCACAATCGCGGGTGCTCTTCCGCGCCTTTATCTTGTTCAGGGCAAGAGGAAGGATGAAGGAGCACACTGTAGAGCTGCTCTTTCCGCCCCTTCCATCCGCACAGTCTACTTGTGGTAGAGGAAAAGCCACATACTACCAGTCTCCGGAAACAGCAATATTGTAATTCATGGGTGTTTGTCACACGCTGACCATTGCCACCATGTACCCGTTTATTGGCTGTTGGGTGGGAATCACCGACATCTTCGCATTCGGACGCTGGCCGATGATGTACCTACCGTGGGAATTCGGCCCGATCTTGACGAGACGTACCTTATCTTGATTGCATAATTGCTGATTCGTGACATAACACTCAGATCTCGTCTCGGCATGCATACTGTCCTTATGTCTAACGTCCATGTATGTGAAATGTCTACGAAGATTCAATACTGCGAGACTAGGTACTCAACGACATAGCAGTATATCAAGCAGTGCGCCATAACGCACAATACTTCCGGCTACGCCTCTAGCACAAGACGGCTTTATGGTCCAAGAAGCGGTGACCCTTACCCTGCAGCTTGGGTTGACCTTGGCGCTTCGGACCGGACATGGCGTTCGCGTCCAGGGAAGTTGTTCCTATATCGAAACAAGTCACCCTTGACCCCTTGGCGCACACAATATTTGCTGGAGGTGACTCCTGGTCAATATAGGCGACTTTGACCCAAGCTGGATCAAATTCTTATGGGCTCCGTACTGTATCACCCATTCTTTGATCACAGTTCGGGACCTGACTCTGTCGAGCATCCCCATGGAGAAAATACAGTACTTGCAGCATTAGAAACCTTCCCCACAGTATACAGTAATTGACTTACTTACAACAAGGTATGACACGCCACAGCACGTCCTCGTGGTTGTAACACGGTAACCGCTACTCAAGCAAGCCATTTCGATAATCCATCTGCCCGATACATCGGATTCCGACCCAGCCGTTCGTACGCTCCTTTCCTCCGTGTCGAGCAAGTCGATGTCCGGATGGCCGAGCACTGGAATTGCCTTGAAGCGATGTATTGTCTGATACCTAATACCACACCAGCGACGATGTCTGACCTGACGCGTCTGTCCAGTGTGGACAATGAAAAGGCCATCCTGGGTCATATGTACACTCTGAACGCAACCTGAAGCATGATCTAAATCTGTATATGCTCTGAGACCAAATGGTGCAGGAAGAAGTCTCGGACATGAAAGACATGCTCACTCTACCTATCCTGGGTTTCCATCGAGTAAAAGTCATGAGACTGTTATTTCTATATATTTGAGATATCTTTACCACAAGTCACGCTCCTGAAAAATCACAATACCCTTCTCTCAGACTTCTGCGGTCTAAATATCCGAGCTGTAACCCATAGTCAATTGCTTCCCAATCGAGATTTCACGAATAAGTGCAGCCTCAGCATGTCAGGCGCACCTGATCATACAGCCCAGTCCGCGCTGCCTATAAAGCTCCCATTATTCGTCGATGTCTTCTCGCCGACAAGCCGCAACTTGGTCCTGGGCTACCCAACATACAGTCCAATCTTGGAGCGTAACCATCACCCAAGACCGATCTTGACCAATTTTCCCAGCGAGCCCTCCTTCTATCGCTTCTCTCAGCTGATCTCGGTCGTGATGATTAACGACTCAGCCGAAGTTCCCAAGGACCACCTATCTTCGGACTGGGACCTCACCTTAGGCCCTGCCGGATATAAGGACGACCGCGATGTCAAGAACATGACCTACGATGGTCGCCAGACCTCTGTTCTATTCCCAACCACCTCGCGACTGATGAATCATGTATTAACTGCTTTGGTGACTCTGTGGCGATCTTGGAACAGCGCCAACCCATCTGTCCGCATGGCTTGAAGCATCAACAGACAAGAAAGCCTATTTAGGATCTTCTAGCATGGGGCTCTGTAACATCATGACATTGTCTAAGATCGTCTTTACGGCGAGGCAAGCAAAACATGGGGCTGCAGGAAAGACTGCCTATCTCAAAAGAAGTGGTCATATGAAGTGCATGAATAGCCAGATTACTGCAAAATTAGTGTTCTATACTCCCCAGCAAGATTGCAGACTAATCTATGACCGAGATGAGTCCCTCTCGTCTATCTACGGAATGAAATGCTATCTCACTTCGATTCGTACATATGGTTCATCTCTATTGGAAGACACCGGGAGTAATGGCTCAAGTTTGGTACAATATAGGTGAATCGGCTTACGGGGAAAGTCAGACGAAGGATCGATATGGTAGACCTAATTTTCCTCAAATGCTCACACTCCAGAAGATAACACATCACTTTCACTCTCACTTCTTGTCTCGAGTGCTCACTTTTTCAGTGTAAATGTATAAGTCAAGCTCATTTCCGGAATTATAACATTTCGTCCTTCTGTTAATAACTCAGTAAGATCCTTAGGCAGCAATGGAGAAGCCAAATGATAGACCCAATGGTACATCCACTATGCCCAAAGTCACCGAACCACAAATTTCTGCCACGAATGTTCCATCTTGCACACCTACTACGCATGAGGAAATGACATTGAACATCAACGAAGCAATCATTTTGACCGTCCCTATCGCTGGACCTGGTACGAGAAGGTCTGCTGATGCTCGTTACGATGACATCATGGACAAGAGCACTCCTTGCACGGTCAAATCAATCGTGTCAGATCGAAGTCCACATCAGAGTGCGAGAAGAGTGGGAAGGGCGGATCCTGCCTTAGTAGACACCACATCTGCCCCCTTAGAAGAATTAGCAATCGCCTCTGGGATCAAATGTCAGGTCACCTTCAACGAAGACATATGCTACGCGACCTCGAGCCAACAAGACTCAGCCAACGTACTAGACTACGAAGAAGCACGTCCCCTTCCTCCTCTTCATGTCCCACAGAAGTCTTGATGGCCGACTCGAATACTTACTCACCTAGTTATCACATTCCAATCCCACAATTCCCACCAGAACGAGCGAGGAACCCACCTCCCTGCACGCCCTCAAAGCCCAAACCAAGCACCTCCAATCCCAAAATCTCGCCCTGCAAGAAGACCTGACCCGCACATCCCTCGCCCTATCCAACGCAGACCGAGCTCTACGCAACAAAACTCGCGCATTGGCTATTTCGAGAAGAACCAAAATCGAAGCCAGGGAGAGGTTGAGGAGACTTACAGTTTTCGTGGAGAGGATTTTTTGAGGAGAGAATGGGGAGGGCGGGGTGGAGTTTTGGGGAATGGTCGAGGAGATGGGGATTAAAAGTTTGCTTGGTGGGAATTGAGGATAGTCATAAACTGTGACTTCAAAAAAATCAGTATGGATAGGAGTGATCACATGCTTAGCATTGAAAACGAGAAGGGATAATGTTTCAGAGAGCTGACTGTGTTATCGTGTGAACATTCGCGAATACTTGAACTAATATTATCTTCAGAAGTGGGCTGGAATCTACTGACTGTATCTAGAGTAGGCATTTGTACTGTGTTCCCATCATTACATTATGTCTCAAGGCATCAACTTCGACAGGGGTTCCGCGTTCTGTCTGTAAATCGCAAGCGGAACAGGCAAGTCGCCGCTGTATCCGACGTCGCCTTGCATGGTCTCCAAGTGCCTCGTGACCTTGCCGACCAGCTTCGCGATCCACTTGTCATTAGCGGCAGCATCCACCACTACCTTGTGCATCTTGTCTTTCACATCGCCCTTGAGCGCTCTGGCGAATTCCTTGATGGTCTTGTGCTCCTTATCCATCGGGCTTTCGACCTTGAGATACTCGATGATCTTCGTCGCCTTTACAAGTGCAGCCACGAAATCAAGCAATTCTTGCTCAAGACATGCAGGAAGGCGGACGTGGGCCGAGATGCTGACGTTAGCCTCATCCTTGCCTGCTTGGTCCTTTTCATATTGCGCCTGTACAGTCTTAGGCTTGCCGTCAGCTTCATCGACATTCTTCTGAAGCTCCTCGAGCTTCTCCTCGGACGGCTTCTCCGGTAGAAGATGTTCGTGATGAGGCAAGAGGAAAGAGGGAACTTTGATGGTCGCATCAGCACCTCCAAGACGCACGATCTGCATCAGGTGCACTTCCTTCGGTAGCGTGCGATGTGCGATGATATCGTCAAATCGAAGGTTAGCCGTGATGTCGTAATTTGTATCCATAGGAACAGATGCCAAACCGGTGAGATTGCCCAATTCAGCAACAAAGTTCGCATCAGCGAGCCAAGCAGACACCCGCTTTTTCAGACGGCGGATCTCAGAGTCGTCATCTGCAAAGTCCTTGAACACCAACTCAGAGAGCATGTGCTGGAGCCACTTGCCACTTCCACCAGCGGTGATCGAGCTGACATAAACGGGATGAAAGTATGCAATGGGGTTAAGCTGTGCTCGAAGCAGGAATGGGAATCTGTGTAGCTGCTTGCGAATACTCGGATATACGCTTTTGATGGTAGAAACCCGGATCGCCTTTTTGGCCGGATGAGCTATGGTAGGCTTATCGTGCAGAGCGGAGCAAACAATAGCTCTGAGATTGGGCATGCTTTCGGTAAGGTGACTAGCCTCATCGCCTTTGTCTTTGATAGATTGCCTGGCTTCCTCATGAGCCTGGCGAATGACACTGGTCTTCTCGATGCAGTCCAGGAGCTCTTGATATTGCTGTCGTGCGCCATCGTCGTCTGGGGAGATACCCTTTACCGAGGAGAAGCCTGATCGTATTGAAGCGTTATCCGGTGCGTTGCCATCAGTCATGCGCTCGGCCATAGTAACGTCCGCGACCGATCTAGAGTCACCTGAAGCGGCAGCTGCAGCAAGAAGAGGTGTGTCGGCTACCATGAGAGGCTCGCCATCGCTATCCTTAGTATCCTGGGCGAGTTTTCCGAAGGTCATCTCGAATTCTCCTCCCTTCAGGTTGGCGAACACATCCGAGATGTCAATTCTCCTGAACAAGGCAATCTCGACCCTGTCTGTAACAAGTGCCAGCTCCATATCATCGGAGAACTTGATGCCGACCTCGACGCCATGTGCAACGATCGTAAGAGTCGAGATCGATATGGTAACTCCGCGAATACACATGAGTCCCTCGACATCGACATCAATCTCCAGCGCGGGGAGATTGAACAGGCCGATCTTATCATTGGTGAATTGTAATTCCCGAAGAGCTGTCCTGAGTCTTCTTCTGACAAACTTTGCGACCAAATCAAATTGGAACAAAGATGCCAGAAAGATAGACGGGTAACAGGCAGTCACAAAGACCCAGAACAACAGCCATGATGTTGCTGACACGGCGTAGACAAGGTTGAGGAGTGCGATCCATGCCCAAATGTCGAGAAATGCCAACACACGAGTCCCTTTGGCTCCTCCCAGTAGCAAGACATAAGTCAGTGGAGCCGCCCCAGATAGTAGCCATCGCAATGGCCACTGATATATTGCAAGGATGGCGATTGATGCGCCAGCAAAGATGTGTGGTAGAACACCAGGGACGAATGACGTCTTCTCTAATTTATTGTCCTTCTCGGCAGGACTTGCCGATGGAGTTCTCGGCGCCATGGCAATATGAGTGGCCTGGCTCTGCAAGTCCGGGCAAAAGTTCACAATACTGCTTTTCGAAACAGTGAACTTGAATCGTCTTTTGACTTGTAAAGACATAAAACAAAAAGCACAAGGGTGCGAAAAAAGACTTTAAGCCATCAAAAGAGCGTTTATTGTGTTTGGTTCCATGACTGGCGTTCCACGCTTCCAATTACTGGTAAATATGGATAGTGTGACGTCAGGTTGACCTCCGCTTCGAGTTCCCGTCCTGCAGCACAGCAACGACCAACATCGACCGGCGACGACCACATACCGAAGCTCCAAAGCTGCTGACCAACGTACCGTTGATCATAGCGTACGAAAAGAAAGTTATACACACAACGCCATATGAATATCCTCAGAACCGCCAGGCAGAGCTTCCGTAGACCTATCTACCAAGTCATCGCAGGTGTATGTCTTAGCCTTCTGTTCCTATCCGTGAGACACTCATTGACGCCAAGCCACAAGCCCACTACATCACGCGCCATGCATATCCAATCAATCCCAATGTGTGAGTCGAAGCGTGATCACCTAAACATGACGACTATAGAACATGTAGCTGAAAACTTGAGTAGGGGAGGGTAGTGGAAACAACTACGCCTATCTTGTTGTTGATGATAAGACCAAAGACGCTGTCATCATTGACCCCGCAAACCCACCTGAGGTTCTACCAGTGTTGAAGGAGAAGACAAGCAGTGGAGCTATCAACCTCAAAAGTATTATCAACACTCACCAGTAAGATGATCCGGTCCCCTTTGAGCGGAAGACCTGTTGAGCTGACCATATTCCAGTCACCATGACCATGCGGGAGGCAACGTCGAGTTTCTTAAGACTTATCCTCTACCGATCATTGGCGGTAGAGACTGCAGCAAGGTGACCAAGGTCCCATCTCATGGAGAGACATTCACCATCGGCGACAGCATCAAGGTCAAGGCCTTGCATACTCCGTGCCACACCCAGGACAGCATTTGTTACCTTTTCGAGGACGGAGATGAGAAAGTCGTCTTCACTGGCGACACTCTTTTCATCGGCGGTAAGCCTTTGCGTGGTACATGCTTGTGCTTTCCTCTACTGAGACACATGCACAGGGTGTGGACGATTCTTCGAGGGCACACCGGAAGAAATGCACAAGGCTCTGAATGAGACCTTGGCTGCGTTGCCTGATGACACCAAAGTCTACGTAAGTGTGCATAATGCTCGGAAGAGCTTGTTTTGGCGCCTCCAGCTATCTTCAGAATAAGTTACTGACCGTAATGTCGATCAGCCTGGTCACGAGTACACCAAAGGCAACGTGAAATTCGGTGTGAAGATCATGCAGAGTGAGCCGATCAAAAAGCTTGAGGCTTTTGCCGATGCGAACAAGCAGACGCAAGGCAAATTCACCATTGGTGATGAGAAGGTGTGTACTGTATACACTTTAGTGATATCGGTAATGGCTGACATGAGTCTAGCTGCACAACGTCTTTATGAGGCTCGACGTAAGTCTCTGCCAGACAGGCGAGCGGATCTGTTATGTATGCTGACCATAAATTAGGACCCTGTTGTCCAGAAAGCGACTGGTAAGAGTAATCCCATCGACGTGATGGGCGCATTACGGGAGATGAAGAACAAGTCTTGAGCAGCTTCCGAATATTGGACAAGTGTAGAGGCATTTTGGACGCTTCTGACATAGCAGATCTCCACTGTATGATACTGCTCTCCTCTCCTGACTGTAGACTTTGTGATGCTGCCTGAGTACCCGCCGGACTTCACTTGATAGACGTGCCGAACATGGAGAACACCTGCATAGCGACAGCAGACTCGGTTCTGTCTTCCTTGTCAAGCTCGAGTGTCTGTCCCTTGACAAAACATTCGAATGGCAGGTTAGATAGCTTATGGTCCGCTGCAGAAATCCGGTCTTCGTCTTGAGGCTTATTTTTCTCTGGTGGATACAGCTCACCTCTCTCCTGGGCACCACGCTTCCTCTCCTCCAGATTACCCCATAGTATGGCCATCTGCTCTCGCAACCTGGCAAGATTTCTGGCATCTGTTTTCAGGTCTGTGGCTTCCTGATTGAGCAAGAACTCTGCATCCTGGTGATTGACTTGTAGCCACACCTGAGCCTTCACTTCCTCTGCAGATGACTTTGAAGCATAAGCGTCCTCAACTAGTAGAGTGAATGACCATTCCCATTGCGGTGTTAAATAGTCCAGATCAATCGGGTCGTAGTCGCTGTCTTGTGTCGCCCCTACAGGCTCTGAAAAGTCCTCGATCTTTGGTGGATAAAAGTCGACAACACGAACGCGAACTCGACTCAACCTTAGTGATGTGTCAGGCTTGCTGTTTTTTGCATTGGCTGGCTGCAAGGGAGGCGTCAGACTCGACAATGGCAATAGTTCAATATCCTGTCTGACGATACAGCGGATATTCTTGTTGTTAGAAGGCTGTTCGTGGTGGTCGGCCTGAGTCTTTTGTTTCCTTTCGGCTTTTTTGGCCTTGTCTCTTTTGCGCTTCTTTTGGCCTTTCGAAAGTTTCTCGTGTGACTCGCTGGGGGTTTGCTGGGCTTGCTGTCGAGCAAGCTTCGTCTTGTAGTCGTCTCGTCGCTTCGCGAGTGCTTTCTGAGTCGGGTCATCCTGATCCAGCTCAACGGGATGTATGCTGATTTTGTTAGGGAATTTGTAATCTGTCCACAGATTGCCCTCCATCTTATTCTGCCTGCTTTGCTTTACTCTCATGTTTGAAATGTAGATGATGTCGCCATCCTTGACTCTGGATTCGAATACTGAGGCGTGCGGTTGATGGACTTCGATTGTGAGTGTCATCGAGCCATATGGACCTGGCCAGTCACGCTTACTTGTCGGCATCATGTAGCCGAACTCATCTCCGTCCTGAACCCCCAAACTGTCGTCCTTCTCATAAGGCGAAGGGTAATTGAAGAGCATTGGATTTGAAGTATAATCTGTGACGTATACCTCGTAGGCACCATTCTGAGTGGGGAATATCTTGACGATCTCGACCAGAATGTCATAGAACTTGTTGAATGCAGCATCCTGGATGAGGGTGAATTTCTCACTGCGGCCATGTAGCTTTTCTGTAAAAGGACATGGCTATCAGCTGATGGATCGAGGCTGCATAGAGGGGGGTACGTACGCTCTCTGGCAGGAGGCTTCACTACATTACTGTCTTTTGAGTCTTCGACTGCACTGACACCAGTGTCCCCGAGAGCCTTCTCGGTAGCGCTTTTCATACGGACGACGAACTCCTGCTCTTCTTGAGACGGTGTCCACGGCTGCAAGGGAGTGTAGCAAATGCTTTTGCATATCTCTGTCGGCATATCCTGTCCGCGCCCTTGAGATTTTGGAACAACAGCAGGTATGCATGCTTTCGGAAATACAGCATACGATGTCTGTCGTTTTACACTGCAGAGAAGCGGAGCGGCACTAAACACTGTGGCCTAAGAGTTGATGGGTAAGCGAATGGGCAAGACACCATGCTGTAGAACAATTTGAAGGATAGAAAAGTCTCGCTATAAATGTTGGAGCTGCCATGGAGGATGTGTGTAGGGTATCACAACGTTCAGTGGTTTCACTAACTTTGTCCTGGAGCCAGAGAATGGCCGGAATGGGGATGGACGATACATGGCTGGTCATCTGCGGAAGACACTTACTTGAACTGCACGTAAGATAATGACATCTCCTACACCGTTGATATGTGGCAGTTGTGCTTCCTCGTCACAGAATATGCGAACCTTGATGCCTCCGTAAGGAGTGTTCTTTCTGGCTAGCTTGTGATCATTGATGATGAACGTAAGCATCCATTCTTTGGCCATCAGCTGAGTCTACAGTAGCCGGACCATTGTAACACATACCATTCGTTCGTGTCTTCTTAGGTGGGAATGGCTTCTCGACGACCATGCCAATGACATTCTTGGTCCCTTTTGGGTACTCGAATGCCTCGGCGAGGCTATCGAAGCCTGGAGCTGTCAGAGCCATGGTAGTCTACTGTAATCTCTCTCCATCTGATCAAGCAGTAACCTTGATGGCACCGCAGCTCAGATATATCAATCTGCAGCGAGGGAAGACGCGAAGCGCGTAGAGTGGACGCTCGGACCACAAGCACAGCTACAGGCTTGGCACCGGGTAAACCGTGGGTCGAGAAAGAGAGAAGGTGCAAGTTCAAAAACCAGGTATTAAAGGAAAGAAGCAAAGGGTCATAGCGCAGTGTTGCCCCTCGTGCTTCTGACAGACTGCGGCTCACGGTTATAATCAAAGAAAACACGGACCTTACAATTCTTCTTTGCTTGACGTACCCACCATCTGCGCATTCACTACTCATTCCCTTCCTTTACCTTTGAGAGGCGCCAGTAATCCCAAAACTCCTCATCATGGCGGATCGATACATCCCGGAGCATCGCAGGACGACCTTCAAGGCGAAGAACACCTTCAAGCCAGACGAGCTCCGTCGTCGTCGTGAAGAACAGCAGGTGGAGATCAGAAAGCAGAAGCGCGAGGAGAACCTTGCGAAGAGAAGAGGAATCACAAACCGTGGCGAGAGTGCGCTTGGTGCCTCTCTGGGCGCTGCCCCCGACAGTGACGATGAGTCGGGCACTATCGAGAGCCAGGTATGTCTAACTCTTACATTTATCTGTTTATGCCGAAATTGCTCTCACTGCCACTTCATCAAGTGGGGCGTGAGTGGTTGAAAGCAAGAATCGACATTTCGAGCGAGCATGTGTCCCATGTCACACTTCACATGGCATTACTCCAATAATGCCTCCCTCCTGCCTAGTCATGTGTTGATGCCCATTCATCCATCCATTCATTCCTTCATTCATCTATCCATTCTTTCATCGGGAAGCGAAGCAATGCTCCTCCTCATAATCATAATCTTAGAAAGCGACCCAGTCCAGTATGAGACAGAACCAACTGCTGACATTGACCTCCATCAGCTCAATGAGGAGCTCCCTGTGATGGTGCAGGGTGTTTTCTCGGACAAGATCGAAGAGCAAATTGCCGCCACGACCAAATTCAGAAAGCTCCTATCAAAGGAGCGCAACCCTCCTATCGAGCGTGTCATAGAGACTGGCGTAGTCGGCCGGTTCGTCGAATTCCTTCGCTCTCCCCACACCCTCGTTCAGTTTGAGGCTGCCTGGGCCCTTACCAACATTGCCTCCGGATCTGCTCAACAAACACAAGTCGTTATCAACGCCGGTGCCGTGCCCATCTTTGTTGAGTTGCTCGATAGCCCCGAGCCCGATGTCAGAGAGCAAGCCGTTTGGGCTCTCGGTAACATTGCTGGTGACAGCCCGCAATGTAGAGATTTTGTCCTCCAGTGCGGTGCTCTCACGCCCCTGGTCAACCTTCTCGGTAACACCATGAACCTCATCGAGAATGCGTCATCGGGGAATAACGATGCAGCAGGCAACAGCCGTAAGCTGAGCATGCTTCGTAATGCTACCTGGACTCTGAGCAATTTCTGCCGTGGCAAGACCCCCCAGCCTGATTGGGCCACTGTAAGTTACTGCCGTTTCGTGCATTCACCGAGACATACCTGATATTGACCCGCCATCCCTAGATCAACCCCGCTCTTCCAGTCCTTGCCAAGCTCATCTACTCTCTCGACGACGAGGTCCTCATCGATGCCTGCTGGGCCATCTCCTACTTGTCGGATGGCTCCAACGACAAGATCCAGGCCGTCATCGAGGCCAACATCCCTCGCCGCCTCGTCGAGCTCCTCATGCACGCCTCGACTTCCGTGCAGACCCCTGCCCTCCGTTCCGTTGGCAACATTGTCACCGGCGACGACGTTCAGACCCAGGTCATCATTAATAGCGGTGCTCTCACTGCTCTTCTCTCACTGCTCAGCTCCACCAAGGACGGCATCCGCAAGGAGGCTTGCTGGACCATCTCCAACATCACTGCTGGCAACTCCACTCAGATCCAGTCCGTCATCGACGCTGGTCTCATGGACCCCCTGATCCACCTTCTGTCCAACGGCGACTTCAAGACCAGAAAGGAGGCATGCTGGGCCATCTCCAACGCCACCTCTGGTGGACTCCAGAAGCCCGACCAGCTCCGCTACCTCGTCTCACATGGTGCCATCCGCCCATTGTGTGACCTGCTCTCGTGCCCCGATAACAAGATCATCCAGGTCGCTCTTGACGGTCTCGAGAACATCCTCAAGGTCGGCGATATGGACAAGGAGGCTGCCGAGGGCACCAACGAGCCTCCGGTTAACCGTTACGCTCTCTTCATCGAGGAGTGCGGTGGCATGGAGAAGATCCACGATTGCCAGAACAACGCCAATGAGGAGATCTACATGAAGGCTTACAACATCATCGAGAAGTACTTCTCCGATGAGGAGGGCGAGGGCGACATGAACGAACTCGCTCCCCAGGCTGGACAAGACGGCCAGTTCGGCTTCGGTGCTCAACAACAGCAGCAAAACTTCAACTTCGCAAATGGTGGTGACAGCATGGACATGTAAAGAGCTGGACGCACGTTCACACGTTCGCCACATGACTGTCCGCTCGACGAGCAGCAATCGCTTGACCGTCCCAAGCAAGTCTTCGACATGGTATCGCGTGCCATATGAGCAAAGTGCTTGGTCAAGGTTACGAGACCACTCGTACGAAATGTGCATCACTCTTTGCATAACGCATCGATACCCCTTGTTTCCATGCCTTGTCCTCGGCGCCGACTCGCCTTTTCAACAAAGCCACGACAAGTATCACGTTTCTTTTTGCACCGACAACTCAAACATCACACCCCATCCACGACGAACCAGTAAGAGAGCTGTTTTGGCTATCCTGGCATATTCCCCCTTGATGAGCTGGTATTCACTGGCAGGAAATCGATGCACCGTCATGTAACCTCTTCTACCCCTTTGAATCCACCCCCACCACCAAGTTTCCTCACATCATATCCAATATCGTCGGCGTCAATGGTTTGGCTTCTTTTTCAAAGGGTTGCGGTTAATTCTTCCTGGCTGCGTGAATTTTAACCCCACCTTTTCCATCACCTCAATTGTCAAGAAGGAAATCAATCCTCACAACACTCACGTGTTGCACATCTCGTAGTCATACTGTTCCATAGACGTGCGAAGAAAATCGCACGACGTTGTTCTATATTATTTTTCTTATGCTGTTATGTGACGTGATCTGCTTGATCTACATGATTACATGTACTTTTATTGTGTTATCGTGCAGGCAAGAACAATCATCTGCTTCAGCACAATGTCAAGACATTTCTGCTTAAGGTGTTCCTTCCACATGCGTTCACAGGTCCACCTTGCCCATTAACAATGACCACACTCATCCTCATCCGCGGAGAAAGTATCGTGCTTCACCTAAGACAATAACCAAGCTCAAACATCTTGAGGGCCTGCCATCCCTCCACTACCACCAGCTCTGGTCCCTGCCGATATCCAAGGTGCCCGCCGTCAGCTTCTTCCGGAGCCGCCTTTATCATGCCATGACCGACCAACAGTCTAGCGCCCTTGAAACTAGACGAGAAGCACCCTCAGCTATGGAGAACGCAATACACCGTCGAAACCACAACCACAAAACCCTTCCCTCATCGTCATCCTCGACCTACAAGACCCAACCCCTAAAGGACACAGAAGCACAAACCGACCAGCCCCAACGCCCTCCCCGCGCCTTCAAGGTCCCTAAACCCCTTCCTCTGTTCCTCGACTCTGACGACGACTTTGCGCGACGTCTGAGCCCTGCTCACTTCCAGCAAGGCCTCGCGGGACGTTCAGAGCCGCTCTTTCCTACTCATTCCTGTGGTCTTGGACGCCAGGACCTACTACAGTCGCCAACACGACAGAAGAATTCGTGGTTCTCGAGGTTTTGGGAGGCGCTGATCGAGAGGATTGCTGATGCGTGGAGCGGCAGTGCTGGTGGCGTGTCTTCATGGATGGGTGGTCAATGCTCTTTGGAGGAAGGGTTGTTGGTCAGGGTCTCTGAGAGGGATAGAGAGATGTTGGGGGGCCTTGCTGGGGGGATTGATGGGTTGTGAGGCTCAGTGGAAGGGGTGTTGATTGTGTGGACAGGTCTGGTGAGATGGTGTTGAGCTTGAGCATGGGGTGGGGTGTAGAGGGCGCCCATGGTACTGTGGCGCTGAGATTGGACCATGGTTGAGAGGGACTGGATGGGATGGGTGCTGTATAGCACATGCGGATTGACGGAGTCAAGGGGCTCAGCAGACAAGGTTGATCGTAAAAAGTGCATCTGAAAAATTGATCGGTCTAATCGTTAGTGTCTACGTCTATAATCTATAATTTGTATAATGGAAAACAAGTGCTTTTAAGGAAAAAATCCTTCGTTACTACTACAAGTCTCTCAGAGCTTGTACCGCCACCCTGCTTCAGGCAAGGCTTGTCCTTCCACCTTCTCGTCAAGCGCATCATTCGCCTCGGCCTTTGCCAACGCGCGGTTCGACAGGCGATATTGCACATTGTTGAAGAGGTTCATGACGATGGCGACGGAAATCAGACAGACGATGACGGTCCATCCGGTCTTGTAGTGAGGCGCGTCTTCCGCCTGGAAGATTTGCGCACCGACGATTCCGCCCAAGTTGGCAGACATGACGAACATGGCCATGGTGACGGAACGCTCAGCGGGCGAGCGAGAGTTCATCGATAGCCAGGCGCCGTTGACGGGATGCCAGATGTACTGAACAGCCAGTGCGCATGTCAGCAGTGCGTAGCGTGCCTCTCTGGACTTGGAGTCGGCGAGGATGAGGTTGCCGAGCGTGAAGCCCCACCATAGGGAGAGACCACCAAGATTGACGAAACCGCGGCGGTTCGTCTTGTCTGCCAGGTAGCCTGATAAGAAGTTAAGTACGATCTGGATCCAAGGACCGACAGAACTGAGGGCGTTGGATCTGAGGCGGCCGTAGCCGAATGACTTGACGAGTGTCGGACCATACTGGCTCAGCGTTGTCACTGGAGCCATGCCACAGATGCCCATGATGACGTGAGGGTAGATTCTCCAATTGGAAAGGATATGACCAAGTTCCTTCATTGAGATGTGATCATGCTTTCGCTCCTTGCTGGCATCGTCGTGAAGCACTCTTTGTCGAAGGATGTACTGCTCCCTTTCTGTGAAAGCTGTGAATCCTAAGAAACTCTTCGGGTGGTTCGGGTCCTTTGGCATCAATGCCATGAAGAGTAGTCCACTGCAGATAGTCATGATACCCTCAAGCTACGGGCAATACTGTCAGTCAATGTCGAACACGGTAGACATGGAGATGTACTCACTAAGAAAAGCCATTGCCAACCAGCCAAGCCACCGACGCCTCGCATCTGAAGACTTCTTTGTGTCAGCTACTGTTGTTGCGCCGATGATAGCGCACTTAGTTCGACTTACATTCCATAAGCCATAAGACCAGTGCAGGCGGCTGCAAAGTTGTTGCCGAAGAAGTAAACAGAAAAACGCTTAGACGTTTCTGACTTCTTGTAGTACATGGACAATACGTAGAGACCGCCAGGAATGAAGCCAGCCTCGCAAAGACCGAGCAAGAACCTAGTGGCGATATAAGGACCGAGTCCATGCTGGAAAGCCTGGAAAGTTGCCACTAGACCCCATGCCAAAATCTGACAACTGATCCAGACGCGTGGACCAACTTTGTAGAGGATAAGATTCGAGGGGATTTCCAGAATCACGATTCCAGCCGAGAGGAGTTGTTGTCCAATGTTGTACTGATATTGAGTGATGCCAGTGTCTTTGAGGAAGTTGTCGGTAAGGGCATTGCCCATGTTCGTACGATCTAGTTGCAGGAAGAAGAATACGATAGTCAGGAGCGGCAGCACAGTAAAGTCGAGTCTTGCATTAAGTTAGCATGGCTGTAAAGCCTTAAACTTCGCATATTAATGCTTACTTGCGGACAACCCTCTTTTCCTCTTCGTCTGTCCAATCTTGAACAGTCACACTCTGACTCTCACTCTCTGGGGGGCTGTTGGTGCCATCGTAGATGACCTCTCCACTGAGCTTTCCCATTGTTGCTGGCAGATCTAGACTGAGCCGCGCGATGCTCCTGAAAGGTAGTGTACAAGAAAAGATAGCAGACAAGCAAAGAAAATTGGGATCATGAACTTTTTAAGTCCATCCTACAGCATAGTGGGGCAATCAAGCCACCATCTGGTGTTGAAGGCATATAGGCAGGGCTGCTATCGGAAACATGAGACGGGATTTCTTGTGAGATCCGGTACCGTTGTCGTAGTGGCCTTACCTCGCGCGAAACAGGTCCATACAAACCAGCAGCGCAAAAAGCGACAGCTTGAACGACCTACCATGGGTTTCATATAAGAGATGGGTGTCATATGAAACCGCAGAGCTACTGGATTTCCATAAGGCTTATCGCTATAACACAGCACCCATGCCCATTCTGGAAGGTTAGAAGGAAGTTCGATCTACATGCTGCGTCTTCGACAGGCTCTGGTGGAAGTCGCGTATGATCTGCAAGCTGACTATTGGGAGTTTCTGGTGTAACAAGACGTCGTCTCCCGGTTGTCGGCCGACAACCGCACAAGGTTATCTGATATGTGCACCGTGCCCCTTTACCTTGACAATGGCAGACACGTGGGGAGGCGATGTTGCCATTTTAGCGCCGACTTGCGTACTCCAAAACTCACCTTTGGTCGACGAACAATGGGAGTTTACGGTAACATGGCCAGCATACGGCTGAGATTCCACGCCAAAATTTTCCTTCCGTAGATGCCAAGTCCCTACGCGTGGGCAAATAAGTATCACCGAGAAGCAAAGTCTGTCTTCTGCGGATAGGCCGCTCGAGGACAGTATCCTTTGGTAGGTCTCTAGATCCAAATTGGCGACGACCGCCCCAACGTGTGGTTGCAGGTTGATTCTTTGGTGATGTGAGGATGCTTAGGGCTGCAAGCGACTTCCGTCTCCGCACCCTGCAGGAGTCCGAAGCCCCACTTTCAGACGACATGGTATCCGCGCTTCACACAACGTCAAGCAGTCCATCGCTGATGTTTTCCTCAATTACGCCGGTTGAGACAGGGCGTTTCCATTCAAAAAGAGTGCTGATAAAGCAGTATACCTGATGGTTCCGATCGGATGAGACACCTTACAGTACGACATACGTGACCGACGTCAACCAATTGTCCGATGGTGTACTTATATTTCTCCGGCTGTTGCGACCGAGTCTTGCTCTGCAATAGCGGACTACTATGTATATTGCAACTTGCCAAATGGTTGTCAAGTTTCCGAAGATATCCGTAGATGGACACGACTTCACAATGAATGAGGCGAAGAACTAATTCCACTTACATTATCCCGATGCGATGCGAATTGCGGCTCTCTCACACACCATACTGGACCTCGAAGACATGTGCTGTATATTGTTTATAGGTCGCTTACTGAACGTTGTTACTGATCGACACTTTCGACTAATGGATAGTGCGCGCCTTATAGCATTATACAAGTACTGGAAATCCGAAGTCTCTAAAGCATATGAGATTCAGAGGATAAGATTACCGGCAGCCATTAGCCGGATCCTTGGGACCGTATAGCTGGGACACAAACGATTCGGTCCCATCTGTCAGTGTTTCGCTACCGGGACTACGCACACAGATCTGCAGGGACTGCAGAGTAACATGCCGCACGTGAGATCTCTATTGAGAAGTAGAACTCGTGTTTTCGAACTTCGCAAGTGCCTATATGGTGCACTAAAGGCCTGTTTTCGTCGCTCCCCTCTCGCTGGAGATTCGTAAAGTAGTTGTATCTCGTGTAATCGTGACCTTGACATCTTGCTTCTCCTTGCCTTTATGTCCCTTCTGTCGTCTTCTAATGCCAGACCGCCTGCAGAAAACGCCGCTTTCCTCAAGGTGAATCTTCACGATCAAATCTGTCTGCAAGCGTCTTTCGGAGACGTAGAGCAATAGCAGTCAGAAGAGTCTCGATCGCGTCCAAATCATCGGTTCTCTTGCAGCTTTTCTCGACGTGACCCTTGGATGTCCGTTCAAGCATCACAACTGGTGGCTGTGGTTGAATAACGGCGGCAGTGCTGTACCATTCCACAGGACCATTACGTCGTGTCATGACAACATTTACATCGTTGTAGCCGCCAAAGAGCACCTTCGCGTTGACTGTTGTCTGTTAGTTCGCTGAAGGACTCATCTTCGGATAAGAGTGCTCTGTGTAAAAATTTGGCAAGAGTCGATTCCACGATAAGACTCACTAATAGCCAATTCGATTAGGCTCATGATTCAGTGTAGGTAGCCATGTTTGTCACGGTAGAGTTGCCTCGACTAAACACGTTCATTAGTCGATGTATGCAGTGAGCTCAATGCTGTTACGACTTACTTCTTTTAGTGCGGTGTATTGATGCTTTAGCGTTGGCTGAGTTGTCTCCACGAGCATGCGTTTATGTGCAGTGTAGAGAGAAGAAGGATGGTCTGTAAGAAGAAAGGTGCTGTAAATAGAAGGGGTGAGTTGCTGTAGTGCACAGTAACTTTGTTCTACTCACTTTCACTCTACATGCGTGTCCATGTTTGCCTTGACTTGACATCTTGCATGAAACTTAGCAAGTGAAGTCTGTTGTTTGCTTACTCAGAGGCCTAGTAACAAGAAATGAAGACCATCGATAGACACGTCTCCAAAAAAAATGTTTCGCTACATCTAGGACACAACCGACTGTGGCGCATCCATCAGTGTTTCCACCTGCCTGTCTACTACCAGGGTTGCACATACAGAACTGCAGGGACGACAGTGTGATGTCCTACACACGGGACACTAATTGACGATTGGAATCATGTTGCATCTTTAGCATGTTGCCTTCAATGCTGAAAGCAAAGTCTGCTCTGGTTTTCATTCTTTAGATGTAGATTCCTGAGGTCCTTCCACGGCATCGCATCGTAGATTCGACACGGTAATCTTCTTGTGGTCGATCAGCCCCTTTGGTGATCCCAGCTTCACCTCTTTTATTCGACCTTGTAGGAAGAAGTCATTTGTTCAAGTCTGAAGGCGATTTCCTTGGGGAGTCTCTCGAGCGCCTGCATCTCAGACGCAACTATGGCGGCGAGGTGACACCCGGACCCGAGGGAGCGAGGGTCGGACTCGCTTTCAAGCAGCACAACCATCTCGGCGCGTGAGATGACTTTGGATTTGCTGTGCCAGGGCTTGTGTTCCTCGATATAGCTACTTAGGATCATCTCGACTTCATCGTGAGTCGGTGAAGAGCACTTCCGCCTTGTTTATGGTCTGTTAGCTTTTCCAATACGGGACAGTTTGATATTTGCGTTGTTCGGATTGGCCGAAAGGAAGCGTACCTTTAGCTAATTCACACATGCCGTGGATGGCCGTATAAGCAGTCATGTTTGTTGTAATGTCAATGTGTCGTTCAACTGCCGATCTGTGGAATAGGTACAGTAGGCGGCGAGTTTTCTGTCAATGTGTTGTTCGAGTGTCGATGCCCTTGTATAGGTCCAGCAGGCTTCAGATTTTGTGTCAATACTATAGTGTCGGTCACACTATAGCGTTGGCTGAGATGAGAGTGGATGTATTTGCGTGTGTGTAGAGAAGTAGAACGCAAGTTGTTTGCGAGAAGAGAAAGGTTGAAAAGGGAAGCGGGAGTGTTATTGTTGTGTCTCACCACTAGCCAAGCTCTTCGCTCACCTTCACTCAACGTGCGTGTCTATGCTTTACTTTACTTGACACTGGTTTAGTGCTGCTGTGTTCCACTATCAGCTTTCTTCGCTCACCTCTACCCTACGCGCGTGCCCAAGCTTTACTTAACTTGACATTGGATCAGTGCTGCTCGAATGGTAAGAGCTACTGTCTTCTCGCTCTTGGGCAATATCAGCACGACTTGAATAGTGTCGATAGATGTGTACGTGAAAGAATACTTTTACTCTTTTTGGTGTATGCCTACATGCTGATTCTACAGTTCTGGGGTGAGATGACATGTCAACTGATAGCAGTGCTGACCATGAGTCCTGGATCGATCGTTAATGACAGTAAGATCACATCCATCTCATGAAACCTTCTGCTTCGTCAAGTCATTAATGACCATATACCGACTGATCCCAATCCAGCCCCACCGGAACCACCTCATCTGACTCTCATGCGCCTCAACCATTGCTTTCTGTGCAGTGCGATAACTCGCGAACCCACTGACAGTAAGCAAAGGAGTAGGGAACTGACCGACTTCCTTCTTCTGGAAGATGGTCTTGACGATCATGACAGGTGCGTCGAAGATGGAGATGTACTTGCGCAGGATATTGACTGAAGCGAGCGTGTACATCTTGATCGCCGGGTCCCATCCGCTATGTCGTTGCATGACCGAACGCACAAAAGTCAAGGCACCGTGATAAAGAGAGATATGGTTCGGATGACTGCTGACGCCGCCTTTGTCGAAAGTGATCAGAACATCAATATTGGTCTCAGGCGCAGACTTTGGCGATATCTTAGCCATCTTGGGGGCGAATGTCGTGGTTAAAAGTGTAGAGATGGCCTTCGCATCCCAAGTTGCTGTCATTGAATCCTGGAACTTGGGATCATCGATCACCAGCACATCCTGAGCGCTGCGGACCCCGAGTAGAAGCCCAGATTTGACCAGTTCTTTGCTGCGCACTTGACCCAGCCCGTCCGCATTGCCACTGCTCAGACACAGGATCTTGAGATGATTGCCGAGTTCTGGTCGTGTCAATGACAGGACTGTCGGCGCGAAGAACATTGCTTCGTCGTCCGGATGCGCTATGAGCAGCAGGATACGCTTATTCTGAAGCATCGGAAAGGTCGATGTCAGCAGACTTGTGTAGAGCCATAGTACAACTACACAAATGGGTAGAGACGCCCATCCGATCCAGTGCATTGTGAGGATCTACGACTGCAACAACGAGGCACCCTCACTGATCGTTGCCAGTTCATGTGATATGTTCAAAGGATAGTGTGTATTTATTGAAACACAAGATGAAGTCAAGATCCGGAGATAAACGACGGCCCTCGGCCCGAAACGAAGCAATCAGTCCAGTCCCGCGCCGCCGAAACGTTGCTTCAACTTCACGTTATATCACCAGTTCCCAAAAGGCTTATTCACAAGTACCACAACCGCAACGAAAAAAAAGGTTGAATAGATATATCATTAACACAGATATGGCAGACGACGAGCAAGATGCCCCACGAAACAGAAAAGAAAGACGAGCAGCAGCAAAAGCAAACGGGCAACCACTAAAGCCACCCAAGCTGCCCAAAACCGTGGCCGACATACCCATGGCTCACCCTGACTATTCTGGACCCAAGGGCAAAACGCTCTACGACATCGCCGAGGAACGCATGGCTGCGCTGGCGCAAAAGGGCCAGCCGTTCGATTCCAAGTACAAGGACGGCCAGGTCAGAGACGAGAATGGAAATATTCTTATCGCTGATGATGAAGTGATCGGACCCGTGGGCGAGGCGGTGTTCCTGACCATCACGCTGGCTATGGTGCATTTTACTCTTGACGTTCTGGTTTTCCAGCAATATGCCATGGAGATCGTTTGGCCGGCTATCTTCAAGCGGACGGGAACCATCATGCCGGTATTGTTCACCTTGATCTATCTCTGTCGGACCCAGACTGCCAAGGCGTTCGAGATGGCGAGACAGGTCTTCTTTTTGGGAGGTGCTGTCGCTGCGGGCTGCTATATGATCTATGCTGGAAACACGTATGATTACTTTGCGGTCATGAAGCAGGCACCGCCGCTTGGCACGCTTTGGATCTTTAGTGTTATCGAGATGAAGATTCCCTTTGCACTTGCTAGCATGGCTATTGATGCTGGGTATCTGGTGTGGAACGGCTATACCGTCTTCTGAGTCCCAAGTGCTCTCTTGTTCGAGGCTCGAGTTGATTGCGAACGGATGCAATCACAAGCTAGAGTGTCCCCAGACTAAGCAGTCCTAGCTACACCAATGACAGCATGATAGCTGCATCGACATACTGGACATGCGCGTTTAAAGCATCATATTCATACTTGATCCCCTCGAAGCGTACCCAACCTTTGACAACACAAACCCTAAGCAAGGTGTCCGATACGATCGGCCAGATGACTAGATCCTGTGGACATTGCCACCCATCAGTCATGTCGTTCTCCTGCAATGTCTGCTTCAACCCTGTTTACTGAAGTCTTCACTCGCACCTGCATACGACCAGGACGATGACGCCAAATGAAGCGTTCAGCGAATGGGTCAAGTTCGAGGAAACAAAGACCAGTAAGATCTTACCTACAGTTGCCTTTGGACATGGAAATCTCGATTTGATAAGTCACAATCTAAGAAGGGCGCGTGCGCATACTTTAGCACAGTAAGCACGGCGGAGACTGAAGTACGCCAGGTGGCGGATGATCTGTGTCAAGGATGTATGAGCGCGACAGGAGAGTGTCTGGATGATACTATTCGTGTAGGGTTGACGCATTGCATGAAGTAGAATGCGATTGTCAGGGACCACCGTGGCACGTGGCATGTGGGATGTTGTTCGATACAGATATCATAATCACGAGACATCCTGCCATAATGGGAATGACGCTCGGTCCAGATAAGCCATAGCTCTGTTTGAGTCGAGAAGCAACAACACAGAAGAGAGATCGTGTCTAGGCAGGATGAAAACCAATTCGTTGTGGAAGCTTGGATACCTACAAGTCGAATCACTTCTGGCCTTTGCGTCGCTGACTTGGCTGCTCGCTTGCCCAACACTGCTCCGCCCGTGCCCTCGCCACCACTGTGCCGCTCTATTCAGCACAGTCAAAAAGACAATATTGTAGAATAAGCAAGATAGCAGAAAAGGAAAAAATACAATTCGCTGAAAAGTCTCAATGTGTTCGCACGCGGACCAGCACAATGCTTGGCACCCAATAAAGACCCAGAGTGATGTGGGGGCGCTTGTGTGATGCGCCCCTTGCCAGATCCATTCTTCGGGATGAAGCCGCTCGGTATTTGCGAGATGAGCTTGAGAAGGTGTGTATGCATCCCCCAAGTACCACCCTATTTTACGCCAGTCCCGGAGATTATAAGAAAAATGTGGTATTGAATGCTCCAGCTCCAGTGACCAGTGACCAAACAGACAGCAAGAAAAGAAAAAACAGTTTGTATCAACTCCCCCAACCTATCCGTAGCCGGTCTGTATGCGAGCCGAAGAGTCTGAACAAAGGAAAATTGTAAATATTGTGATGGAGCCAATTGCCCAGTCGCTGTGAGGCAGATCTTCTGGATCTTTAGAAATGGTGAGAAAAGGGAAAGCCGTGGAGTTTTCTTTGGTCATGTGCGGCCGTTGAAACATGTCCTCGTGGATTTCTCAGACGGGTATAGTATGGTGAGAAAGTCGGTAGTGGGCGTTCGCCTGTGGTTGTGCTGGATGTGGCGCTTGTGGCGGATTGTCCGCGACCCGTGCAATGTTCGGCATAAGCCTGCGGGATCAATGATTGTGAGTCCGATCAACAACCGACGGACTGATAGAGCAGGAGCGGCTCGCCGACGTGCTCAATCTCGGGAATCGTGCATCGGAGATCGAAGGCTTTGGACAGGACGATCTTGAAGATCTAGTTGGCACGTGTGTCAGTGGAAAAAAGTGGTATATGGACAAAAGAACAAGGCATACCTTTTGGACGTTGATGCTGTGGCTGGTACTGCTGAAGATGAGACTGGCCTTCATGGCCTTTGCGAAACGCTTGGCTTGCAGGCTGATCTCTTCCTGCTCCTCTCTGGGGAAGTTGACGAAGTGATCATATTTGGTGCCGACAAGAAAAGGGATGGCGGTCTTGTTGAAGCCTCTGCCTTGTCTGTACCATTCCTTGATGGAATTGAGTGTGCTCTTCCGGGTGAGGTCAAACATGAAAAGGATGGCAACTGCGTCGTTGCATACAAGAGGGAGCATATTGACGAATTCGCGTTGGCCACCTAAATCCCAAATTGAGAAGGTGATTTCGGTGTTGCGGATGCTGATGGTCTTTTCCATGAAATTCACACCTGCGACGAGCTATTAGCATCAAAGAGTGCAGAAACAGTCGTCGCTGAAGGCACAACTTACCCAAGGTCTGGATGTAGTCTTCATCCCAACTGCCTTCGACGTATTTGACCATCAGACTGGTCTTTCCAATCTGCGCGTCGCCGACCATGCCAACCTTGATGACGACGCTTGCATTCTTCTGCGCCTGTTGCCGCTGCCCCTGGCCTTGTTGTGGCTGCTGTTGTTGCTGCTCGTAGTCGCTGTTCTGCCGGCTCAGTCTAGAGCTGGGGCGGGAAGAATGTTGTTCGCCATAGCGAGGCCTGTCCTCGACACCTGAATCGGGAGAGAAGTTCTTGCGATGATGTGATTCGGGGGTGTTATCCGCCGAATACGAGGCATATGCGCTGCGGGAGAAGCCAGTGTCTGAATATGAGGTCTGCGGTCGCTCGCCGTACTGTGATTGCGAATGATTACTCTGGACTTCGACGTTCGGTAGAGCCTGGACGGTGTCGGCGGTGATGGTCTGCATGCTGGCCTCATCGGGCGATGGGGATGGATTGCTGACGTGCTCGTGGTTGGCGGCGCCGGGATCGAGTTGAGCCTCATATGTCTCGTCCATTGTGGGGACGGGGTCGATGGTAGGATGTGGGATTGTGTCTGATGCTGTGGGCCAGGTGGGCTAGATGGGCTAGATGAACCAGATGAACCAGATGTGGTTTGTGGCTGTTCTCGGGAGTGGTGAGTAAGGTAGCGCGGTCTCAAACGATGGAAATAGCAATGGAGTGGAGTTGTTGATGGAAACGCGGCCGGCAATCGGAGTTGTTGTTATTGTTGTCTAGCTTTCCCGGACAAGAAGCAGCGGCAGTTGGTGGGGGAGAGGGAAAGAGGATGAGGGGAAAGCAAGGAACACGAACGAAAAGAGAGAGAGAGAGAGAGAGCAAGGCAGAGCAGAGCAAGGCAAAGGTAAAGTTACGGACTCGTCTGCAGGAGACAGGGAGACGCGACGGGGAATTTGACTTTGGACTTTCACGCTTGACAGGGACGGGACAGGACAGGACAGGACAGGACAGGGGATCGTCTACCACAAAAAAAGAGGTCGAGCAGCCGGAGCTGAAATACTCGTGTAGAGGACAATACAAGTACGTGACGTGACGAGCTGAACGAGGACGGGACGCCCAAAGCTTCAACCTCTTTCTCGCTGTTCTAATCGCCGGTGGTGGTATTGCCGCTGTGTTTCAAATCATCATTCCATCGATGTGATGGGTAATGAATAAATATGCAACGAGAGCTCCTCTTTAGATTAAGCCACTTGACTTGTGCGAGCACGAGGCCGTGGCGTATTGATTTCAAATATATAGATGATGGAAGCAGCCCCTCCGCACCGCACGATTGACAGATCGACGGAGCAGACTCCCTGGCGGTTCTGCTTCCAATGTGGAGATATGCAGCAGCGGACTGGCTGTTATCGTTCGCCCTGTGTTTACTGGTATACACATGCCACTCCACCTCCAGCTCTTGTCCGACTGCCAAGACCTGCTTGCACACAGCAAGTGCAACGACAATGTAGCAGCTCTATGCATGCGAGCAATGTCGAAGATCGGGGATAGCGCAAAGTCTAAGGTGACATTTGTGGTTCACGGATCCGATCCTGAGCCACAGGCGTTTGGCTCTCTTAGTTCTCTTAGTTCTCTTAGTTCTCTTCGCCGTCTCCACTCATTGATCCACAGGCTATTGGAATCGGGAGATCAGGATGCAGGAATGCAGCCAGTGTGCACAGGCACAGGCATAAGCATGAGCATACCTTATTCTGACCGGTCGTCGTGGGTCCAACCCTTGCCGTGACCCAGCGGTGCATTTATACAAGTACAGTACCACAAGTATACTGTACTGTACATGTATTTACGGAGGTACACGCAAGGTGCAGGTGAAGGTGGGATGGACACCTTATCTTACCAAGCCTCAGCCCTACACTGACTCGACTGATCTTTTCTCTCGGTGCGATAAGATAAGATGCGCGAAGTTGCATCAGCCCAGCCGAGCGTTCGTCACCACCAAGATTTTCCCCAATACATTTTTTTTATTCTGTCCTCGACGACAGTCCAACGTCCATAACCAAACCCCATCCTTTTTTTTCTTTCTTGTTTGATACCCCATATTCACGACCCAAATCATGAGCAAGAGACCGGCGGAATACGAGTCGGACGAAGAGGTTCGCGCCCTCAAGGCCGGCCAGAGACCTGCAAACGCCGCAGAGGACGATGGACAAGAGTTCGAAGATGAGTTCGAGGATGAATTCGAGAGCGAAGACGAGATCTTCGAGGCCGGTGTAGATGGCAGACCGGACGAGGAACGTGAAGCCGAGGAGAGAGAGAATGGTTCGTTTCCTCCAAGCAAGCTTTCTCGTAGCAGAAGCCCTCTTAGCAAAGCGCCTCGAGCAGCTTCCACATGACAGACACTGACCCTGACTCCCTCGAAACAGAAATGCAGGTGGACCAAGACACATTCATTCCGGGAAGACACAAGCTCGATGCTGGTCAGACGCTGGCTCCCGATCTCTCCACATACGAAATGCTACACACGCTAGAGGCACCCTGGCCGTGTCTCTCCTTCGACATTGTCAAAGATCAACTGGGCGACAATCGCAAGTCCTACCCAGCAACAGTCTACGCAGTGGCCGGAACTCAAGCCGCCAGCGACCGCGCAAAAGAGAACCAGATCATGGTCATGAAGATGAGCAGTCTCAGCCGTATGGACCGCGGCGAAGAGTCCGAGGACGAGGAAGAGGACGACGACGAAGACGAGAACTCAGATCCCATCCTCGAGACGAAATCAATCCCGCTCACATCAACAACTAACCGCATTCGCGTGCATCAATCACCGCAAGCGTCTTCGTCTGCTCCTCCCACCACTCTCAGTGCTGCCATGACCGAGTCCGGTGATGTGCTGGTCCACGACGTTACCCCTCATCTCACCTCCTTCGATGTGCCCGGCACCGTCATCACTCCTCAACAGAACAAGCCTGCCTGCACAATTCGCGCCCATAAGAAAATGGAGGGTTATGCGCTGGACTGGTCTCCCCTGTTCCCTGCCGGTAAACTCGTCACCGGCGACGTCTCCGGCAAGATCTTCGCCACCACTCGCACCGAGGGCGGCGGCTTCGTCACCGACACCAACCCCTTCACCGGCCACACAAGCTCTGTCGAAGAGCTCCAGTGGTCTCCTTCAGAACGCAATGTCTTCGCCTCGGCTTCTGCTGATGGCACTGTCAAGATCTGGGACGCCCGATCCAAGTCACGGAAAGCCGCTGTTAGTGTGCAGGTCAGCAACACCGATGTCAACGTCCTGTCGTGGTCAAAGCAGACCTCTCACCTGCTAGCGTCCGGACACGAAGACGGAGAATGGGCGGTGTGGGATCTGCGACAGTGGAAGCCTACCACCGGCACCGCTTCGAGCAAGCACACCCCGGTGGCCAACTTCAAGTTCCACAAGGAGCAAATCACTTCGGTCGAATGGCACCCCACAGATGACTCCATCGTCTCTGTATGTGCTGGCGACAACACCCTCACCCTCTGGGACTTGGCAGTCGAGCTCGATGACGAGGAGAGCAGAGACACCGCTGGCGTCAGCGACGTCCCGCCCCAGTTGCTCTTTGTCCACTACATGGACCAAGTCAAGGAGGCACACTGGCATCCCCAGATCCCGGGAGCGCTGATGGCCACCGGTGGCAGTGGTTTTGGGTATGTACAGGTCTTCAAAGTTTCTGCCTATCGGTGGGAGCATCGCGCTTTGAGGCAAGGGTTGCTGACTTTTTATAGTGTGTTCAAAACGATTAGTGTCTAGATGTGTGTATCTATATATACCCTTTGCTATATGTCCATGCACACTTTTTTTTTGTCTCTCTCGAGTCTTGACATTCCCTGGTCACTGCAAATGCTGTATATCAGGCAAGGCGAGAACGGCACCATATAGAGGTGTTCATCTTCGTAAGTTCCTTCCATGTTTGGGTTTTCTGACACAACAGCTACCCCTCCTTGACGAGCAAAGACACTCACAAAAAGGGAAAGAGCGAGTCCACCCATCAAACAGAATAGCTAGCAAAAGCAAAAAGAATTGGACTGCGACAGGCGAGGTTCGAACTCACGATCTCTGCTTGGTCCCTTCTCTCGAGCTCATGGCCGGCGGTTGGGGTTGGCAGCCCCTGACCATTGAGCCCGGATAAAGATTGGCTGGGAGAGCAGCGTCTTAACCACTAGACTACTGTCGCTTTTCTGATACAATCTCTACGTCTCTGATCCATTATATGCTATACTGACTCCCATCACCATGTGACAGGACTTGCACTTTCATGACAGTCCAGCAAAGTACGGGTACCTGCATCTTCACTTTAAGTGAACGCCTCTATATATTTAGATCTGACAAATCCCATAATCTCACAGATCGCGTACCTGCATATGCGTGTGCCTGTACAACATGCACACTTTTTATCCCACCATTACCTCTCACCATCTAATAACCCACCATGCCTTTTCTTTATATATATGGCTGGAGGGATACAAGGCGAGAGAATAGCAAACAACTCAACAAACTCCAGCTCCTGACAGCATCTCTGACAAATCTTTGTTTCAGAAGTCGGAGGTCTTTGAAGGCTGGTGTACAGACTGTTCTTGCTGCAAATGCTGTGACTTGGTGGTTCGTCGCTGCATTTTTTTGTATGTTGTGAGTCAGGCTGGAAGTTGTAGCTAAGTCTGAATTCCGAGTTTTCTTATGCATCATCTTTCTTCGAAGTGACGGCCATCAAGTATGTTTGCCTTTGCCGTGTTCATCGTCGCTATGGTCTCCTTGTTTTATTACACCTAAACACAGCCTCTTCTTGCTATACCGTCTGTGGTCACACCAGCAAGGCCTCGATTACCAAACAACATGTGATTTCCATGCTGTCCCTTGTCAAACCCGCTCACTTCAGTATGGCTTTCTTTCTCCAATGATTCAGGACTCGCTGTTGTGACAGTGCAGTCATGCAGGCTAAACATAGCGATGGACAATTGCAGGTCCTCCCCTTTCTTCACACAGGTATCGATGCATCAGGGAAATCTCAACACGCTGGCATTTGCTGGACATGTGGTGTAGTACAATGGGGCTCTTGCAATCCTCAAGGCAATTGAGAGTCGGGCACGAGGAAGGCATATGACAATTCATGGACTATGGATATTCCTGGATTTCATGATCAAACAAGAGTGGGTATATCAGTCTCTCTTTCCTTTTCGCCAGAGAGCCATTCTCATACCCATCTTCAATAAAGGGAATCAAGAAAGCTACCTATTTCTTCACGAAAGTGATCTAAGAACCACTCGCCTAGCTCCTCCTCATTCTTCTCACCACCATCTATTCAACCGACGAAGACTTCCAATTCCCCCTATCTTCAACTCCCACTCGAACCCATCCCACCCCCTCCCCCTCAATCCAAATCCCCTCAACCCAAAAAACAAAGAACAGAAGACGAAAAAACAAAATGTGCACCATAACCCAACACATCCACACCTGCGGCCACAGCCAAACCCACTTCTACGACTGCGACCCGGCCAAACAACAGCAACAACAACGCTACAGAAACGCCTCCGAGGGGGGCGCGGCAGAGGGAGCAGAGAAGGAACTGGACGAGGACAAGGAGAAGGGGGAGTCACTACTTGTCCAAGGTACAGATGGGTGCCTGTGACTAGAAGGGAGACGGGGGTTTGCCTCAGGTGTTTGGTTGCTGCGATGGGGTATTAGGTGGTGGACTGGACATGGAAGGGGAGCTTGATGTCTTCTGCTTTTTTGGTATTTCACTTCTGGTGGATGTCGCGAGGATGGAATAGGTAAGGAGGGGTTGGCCTAGGATGGAAGTGATACAGGGGAGATGGGTGTATGAGTTCCTAAATCCCTTCTGAGGATTTTCCTGGTGCTTTGCCTGTGAACCTTGCGTATATCAAGTGAATCATGGTTTTGATGGGGAGGCGAGCAAATATTTGGTGGTTTGGTCTAAGTATAATAGAGTGTCTGTTATGCCTAAATAACACGGCTCCTCTATTCTACATTTTACATCCGTCCTCTATCTCTACTTTGCATTAGTACTCCAGTTAAGGCTAAGATTATAGGTTAACTCCTCAAAGCGGTCCTTCTTCTCATCCTATACACTATCCCCAAGTAAGACATTACAAAAGCAGAACCAAGCCTTTAGATCCAAACCCCTCCCGGCAACACAATGTCTCAACGAATACCATAATCCACAAATACTGCAACCACAGTCTGCCAAGACGTGACCTCTTCGTGTTATATTCCAGAGACAAGCGCAGGGTATGATTATCCGTTGCACCGTCAGTCTGGCTCGAGAACAGCTGGTCATGATCGCCAATGCAGAAAATTCCAGAAGGTGACGTACCGAAGTTGGTGTTTCGAGGAACACGGCCGCCATCCGACAACCCCCACAGACATAGCCTTGCGCGACGCAATTGAAACGACACTACAAGCAAAGAAACCCAGGTGCCCACTGCCACGTAGTCAAGTCATGTCTGCTGCGAACGAGACATATGCAAGGGGAACGTACGGAGCCAAGGACAGCGTGGGAGACGAAAAGGGAGAGTCAGGAACACAGCGCCAGTTGAGTTTTCATGCAGGAGCACGTAGGGTTGTACGAAGTGGCGCAGCGATTGGACCTGGGTCATGGAGACTCGACAAAACATGAAATCAGCAAACACAATCATTTCAAATCCAGGAATAGACGTCTGAGATCGACGACGACGTTTGTCCCATGATGCGAAATGGGACGGAAAACTGCTATTAAAGCGTCGTGTCCGACCGAGAGAAAAGAGGTTCAGCTAAAAGATCTCTGTGAACATCATCATTTCAGCCATGTGTCACCAAATCCCGGTCGTCTATACTCGATGCAACCACATCCAGAACGCATATCGCAATTGTGCTCGCGGATGCGGACACTACCACCCGGGCAAGGCAGATTTTGTCGACGGCGAATGTTCACAATGTCAATTCGCACGCATACATAATGTGCTGCAGAGAGTTGATGGCAGAGACACCTCACACACCGGACGACCTGCACCTGTCGAGCCTTCCGCTGGGGCATCCGGGCCGACAGACCCGATTTCTGGCACTTGTCGAGAAGATCCAGGAAGTGTTGGAGGGAAGAAGAACCGCAAGGGCCGCAGGGGACGATAAAGTCACGGGTGCCAGCGTTGTTCCTGCTGTGTTCAGTCGAGAAAGCGTGGGGCTGATACAACACCACCACTACCACGAGCCACGGCAATTCATTGTGTGTGCTGTGTCATTGATAGTGGTAGGAAGGGGCTGAATGGGTTGAATGCAAGTGAAGGTGGTTCCACGACCGACAAATGGAAGGACCATTTTCATCTCTTCACTGACTTGGATTCTGAAGACACGAATGGTAGAGTCGAGATCATAGTCCAAGTGCAATGGCAGCAGCAGAGCCAAGTTCCTGGATCTTGCATTTATCGGTGTGTCGCAGTACTATATAAAGCTGCCTTCTGTGACCAAGGTACCTACCCCATACGGCAGAAGGAGATGGCGGGCTTGGCATTAGGGATCGGGCGCGGGAAAGACGAATGCCAAGCATCTGGTTGCCCCCCGGGAAGAGGGTTGAGGTTGATTCCCGGAATAGAAACACGATTTTGATGCAAACACGGACTTGTGCATTGAGAGAAGAGTATCTGGTGGCAGATCTTACGCCATCGTTGAATAATACAGAGAGATCTTTCCCAAGACACTGCACTGACACTGTCACTCGCTATACACACATACGCCTGACTGGCACTCGTTCGCTTTGCTGTCCCCGCAGAGCATCCCCCTCGGCTCATATCGCCTGACCGACGACCCGGGACACGACCACACAATACACACAGTCTCTCGCTCAAGAGCATCGCCCGTACAAAGCCGCAGTAGCGGGACTCGAACCTGAAAAGACCAAGACCCCACAAAGAAAGAAGAAAAACCATGGGCTTCGGAGACTTCGACACGATATGCAGAAAGGCAGCACTCCCCGTGTGCACCCTCGTGGGCCCAACGAACCCCTTGACGGGCCAACCAGGCATCATCGCAGAATGCTACAGTAGAACCATCGACGTGGCCAACACTCTGATTTTCCAGGGCGCGACTGGAATCGCCCACATCTGCGCCTTGATCATGACCGTCATCATGATCATCCACGTGCGTGGCAAATTCACCGCCGTCGGCCGCAAGGAAATCACCACCTTCTTCTACTTTTACTTCTTGCTCACCATCGCTTCGCTGCTGCTCGACTGCGGCGTCGTGCCTCCGGGCTCCGGCGCATATCCTTATTTCGTCGCCATCCAGAACGGCCTCACCTCCGCCATGTGCATCTGTCTCATGATCAACGGCTTCGTCGGCTTTCAGCTCTACGAGGACGGCACCACTCTGTCCGTCTGGCTGCTGCGCGTCTGCACCGCCATCATGTTCGTCATCACCTTCCTCGTGAGTCTGGCCACTTTCAAGAGCTGGGGCGCATGCAGCCCGACTCAGACCACCGGGCTCTTTGTTGTTCTGTACATCCTCAGCGCAATCTACATGTTTGTCTATGTCGTCATGCAGGTCCTGCTCGTCATCGGCACTCTGCAGGACCGCTGGCCTCTGGGCCACATCGCTTGGGGCGTTTTCTTCCTCGTTGTCGGCCAGCTGCTGCTCTACGTCTTCAACCCGGAGATCTGCGACAGCATCAAGCACTACATGGACGGAACCCTGTTCGCCGCCATCTGTAATCTGTTTGCCGTAATGATGGTCTACAAGGTACTTGCTTGACTCGCCCCCTGCCCCCTTACCTTCCAAGATGTCAGACTAATGAACAGGAAACAGTACTGGGACTCGATAACCAAAGAAGACCTCGAGTTCTCCGTCGGCACTAAGCCCAACAACTGGGACCTCAAACAGAAATACCTCGACGAGGAAGACGAGAAGCGAAACACCATGTACATGCAGTACAACGACAGCGCAGACTATAATGGCGGCGGTGGATATGCTAGCAGCATGTACCATGCGCCGCCGAGGCGTACTTCTGTGCATGGCAGTTTTAGTCATTGAGTTCTTTATCTTTTTTTTTCCTTTCTTCTTTGAATTAGTGGAAGGTATCAAAGCACAAAGTATGCAAGGATGAGAAAGAAGAGACCCTGGTTGATTGGGTGGATGGACAGTCGATGGTTGGTAGAGTCGGCAACGTGTGTAATGATTCCTGTTTTCTCTCCTGCATTTAGCGCTTCCCTTTTTTCTCAAGCCGGCCTCACAATTTCTGTGTATTAGGGCGCCTTGATATAGTCTATCCTAGTAGCTGACCACGTGGCTGCTAACATGTACATATAAGAATAAAATTACTCGATTACGATAACACAATTACGAAAGGTCGACGATTCGTCGGTGTCCAAGCTAATCTAGGCCAACGACAAAGCATAGCCTTGTATCAAAGTGATATGCTTGCTGTCACATGCTTCGAATCAACCCGCAGATTCATGACGTTAAACCTCACGCACCAGCGCGCTTGGCCTTCTTCTGCTTGTAATGCTCCTTGCCCTGACGGAACACGACGGTGGCTGCATGCAGAAGTCTAAAGAAGCGAGTGTCAGCCTGAACGATCTAGAAAACGAAACCAAGAGCAAGAAACAGAGGCAAGAAACTCACGTGCTGAAAATGGCGAGTCCAAAAGTACCCCAAGGCAAATTACACGCGGTCTTTCCGAACGTCTGTCTATTAATCTCGGTACCAAGGAACCCGTCTCTAGTCCTGCTGCAAGGCGCGCTATCGCCGCCATGCTTCGGACTGGTCAGGACCGCCACCGCAATGAAAGCGCCTACGAAGGAAAGATCCAACACCACGAGCAGCCAGGTTATGATGTTGGATTTGGCGGCCGTGTGGTGCATGCAGAAGCGCATGAGCATCAGGAGAAGCGTGTATACCACTGCGGCGGCCAGGATACCCTCGATTGCGCCGCTGGCGTGGGATAATGTCTTGGTCAGACGCAGGACTTTGGCGATGCGGATGCTGAAGAGGATGAGAGATATGAAGGACGAGAGGAATTGCAGGACGCGCATAAGGCGCTGGAAAAGAGCTGAGTAGCGGATGCGGTTGAAGATGGATGGGCGCTTTGAGTTGCCGTGCGCATCGGTATCGGTGGCTCCATAGTCGCTGCGCTGCTTCTCGTTGTTGGCATCCATATTGTTGACATCCTTATGGTTGGCATTCATGTGGTTGGAGTTCATGTGGTCGGGATTCATGTGGTTGGCATCCGTATGGCGCCCACCTGCCGTGTCTCTTGTGTTGGTTGTTGTGCCAGCCAATGGATGATTCGAGCTCTCCGAAGGCCTCATGTTGTCGTATTCTAGGAAGGTTGGTGCCTCGCTGGCTACTGACTCTCTGGGTTGGATCATATCAAAGGTAGAGTGTAATTGTTATGCAACACGTGCGCTCTCAGGTCGATGCAGGTTTAGATATCCTTAGGAAGTGGGGTCTCAGGCTCCCTTTCTGTCTACTGTAGTGGATGGTAATGGGAAGGCGTACGTCTAACTCAAGTAGTAGGGAGCAGGACCTTATAGCTAGACAATAAAAGAGAGCTGTGGTAAGCCTCACTTACCTGTTCTTGTGCAACACATCGAATACCTACCTTACCTGCCTAGCAAGGAACGGGAGCTCTACACGTTTGTGCTCCGTACGTCAGTCGCGCTCATGCCTGCTCACTTGTTCGCCCCTTCCTTATGGACAACCAAGGCATGGATCAAGGATCACCGCCCAAAGCATAAAGCAGGTACAGCATATTCTTGGTATGCTCGCTGCATGCAGACAATGCATACTCGTCATCGTCACTTGGGACTGACACGCTTCTCATGACAATTTTGGAACGAGAAAGCCTCGAATTACTGCCACAATCGTCCATCAAGTAAAAACCAGGTGTATTTCAGAAAGATCGCCCATTGAAAGGAGTGTGCCGTTCTGGGCAGAGAACGTGTCATCTCGGTCGAACCGAGAAGAGCCAGTGTTGTGGTACTGGCACATGGGACGGGTCGCGGCGATCAGTACAGAGCAACTTACTGGGATTATACTTTGCTCCTCGAAAACACAAAAAACGCACTCTGATCTGACCGTTTTCAGGGCCTTGGGCAACAGCCATCGACGATAGATGATGCGATGATGCAATTAAAAGTTCGAAAAGGTACCTGAGTTTTCAAGAATTAAGGTAAAGGTTGAGATAGAGGATAATCTCAAAGTCACGGCTTAAGTGGATTCGACGTTCCCCAGAGTACCTCGAGATACGTTTTGCAGCCACTCTAGATTCCAAGGTTTTGAGTTCGGCGATGACCCGCATGAACTCGCGACCAGGGACAGGCCTGCATGTGCTGAGTCGAAGACACGCCTTGGACTTTGAGACCTTTTCTTCTTGTTTAACGTGCATCGGCGTGTGTGTCACGTGGGAAACTTGATTGTCGTTGCTAGGTTTACTCTACCCCTATTATAACCCGGCTAAAGATATGGGAAGAGCGACATTTTACGGTCCTGATGCATATCGATGTCTTTTCGAAATATAGCAAACCAATATCGACAAGTACTGTGCCCTCGTTCGACCTCTGATAGACAGCCAGCAAAGTCGGGTGGCTCATTCAAGCTTTGGATATACGTATTGGGGTATAATGAAAGACAAACAAAAATCCCTCCAGCAAATCGATAATTACATTGAATTGAAAGTCTCCATATCCCTTCCTTGATGATTAATCTCTTTTGTTACCTTTTTCTGCATCGTCATCGTCGTCGTCTTGTTCACCGTGATTGCTCATTAGCGTGGTTCGACTACTCTCGGAAGAACGTTCGTCCCTCGTACTGAAAATGTGAAACGAAAAGTCCAACTCTCCAACCAGCTCTTTTATCTCCCGAAGAAGCAGTTTCAGGTCGTCTCCGATACATCTGGTAGCGATTTGCATAACCGCGAATGCTGCAAAGCCTGGTTCAGCCATGTGTCGGACACTCAAGATACTGCTGTCAAGTGTCTCGAGTCTTGTCGAAAGTGCATAGGGCTCTGGAGGCCTCAGGTATGGCGGCAAAGGCTGTGATGTCGCCACTGACGCGGACAGGAGACTCAGGAGCGTCGTTATTTCTTTACTGGTACCGCCCGCCTCCTGATGTATGCGTCGAAAGTCTAGTAGCCACTGCGTTTGCGAGGTATCACGATCTTCCGAGGATATTGAGGACGCCGGGTTCGTCTTCGGGTTCTGATGCATTTCGGAATATGTTGCGCTGGCGTAAGTCATAAGTGAAGTGAAGTTTACGATATCCTGGATACGGTCGATGATGCGATCGTAGTTTTTCTTCGGAAATTTACCCCCAACAGGGACGTCCCACTGAGAAGCTCTTTGTCAGCAAGATACTTCACAAATGATCTCAACGTGATTTACTTACCCTCGTGAATTCGGAGTGGGTTCGCAACCCCTGAAGGAGGAGCGTCGACTTTGCAAACACCTTCTGTCGCATCTTCTCCAGCTTCTTGCCAGGGCTGTTCTTATCGGTCATATCGGATTCATCTCCTCTGACACGTACTTTGATCGTCTCGGTCACGACGGAATAATAGTTCGCCAACAAGTATAGCGAAGATGCCAGACTCTTTCGCAATTCAGAATGCTCCGAGATTGGGAAGGGGAAAATCGTCCAGACGAACGCAACGAAGAGGCCTGCACAGACTGTAGCCAATCGGTACGGCGCAAGCTCGTATATGGGATAATAAGCTTGGCCATTGGACTCGGATGTCGCTATGCCAATCTTTCGGGTCTGCAATTCGTATCCGATGACTAATGTATTGGTGATGCTGTAAATCATACCCACAGGGATGATCCTAGGATAGTTCTTGACGATGAAGAAACCCCAGCTGACGAAAAACCAGAAGAATACCAGCACGCCAGCTGTATGGCCATCAACGATATACCATGTGACATAGCTCGAACACATGGCTACAAAGGTTCCAAAAATACGGAGAGCGAAACTGAAGACGCTCTGGCCTGCGGAAGGCGACATGCTGATGGTGACCATGATCTGTGCCCAGAACAGCCTCTGTCGAACATAAAACACCTGAGTTTCATGTAAGTATGATATGATCGCCAGACACATGGTCGCGCACGCCGCGCGAAATCCAAAAGCCGATTCGGTGGAACGAAAGAAACGGGCAATCCCTCGAATGCGATTGCCGAATCTCTCTATAGCGTTACGGGCAGGAAGATGCTCGGGATCCTTTCGTTCTCTGTACGCATCACCGAGCCATACTTCTGGTGATTGGGCGGTCTTTTCATTCTCTTCATTCTCATAACCGTCCTGCTTGCCACTGAAGGAAGACACGACCCACTTGCGCAAGCGTTTGACGCCAGGTACGATGATGCGCCGTCTGCTCAGCTTTCCGCTCTCCGCCTTCTCGTCGGCGAAGAGGACAAAGTCATTCACAGATCTTGCGATAGCGTCCAAAAGGAAATCCATGTACAAGATAGTATAGAGCCTCTTACGGTAGATATGACGTTGACCTTTGAACTTTTGTTCATAGTACCACGCGGGCGCCTTGAAATCGGCGGTTTGTGGATGGTCAAAGAAATCCGGGGCCAATTCTATACCGCGAATCCGGCACCAGCGCCTTAACAGGTTGTGCTTGTTACAGTGGAAATCGTAAACTCGCTGTCGGTGGTACTCGGCAAACCCTTTCTCTCCGGGCTTAGGCTGGTCACCAGCAGCTTCGGGGTCGGCAGATTTGTCGCGCTTTGGGGGCTTGATCAGCTGCAATGTAAGAAGGACATGCAGGAGGCCTTGGTCGATTTGTTCGGAAATGCCTGTAAAGGGCTCTCTCATGGCAGTCATGATGGCATGCCAATCCTGTATAGCTTCGAACCTATGTCGATCTACATCGTCATACTCTGCTGGAGGCTTATTCGGCAGGGGATGATTCCAACCACTATCTTGAGAACTTCTGTCGAAGACGTCCGCAACCTGGCTCAAGCCTATAACTGGCAAGAGGAGGCTACGCAGGTGTCGGAAGACCTCCTGTAGATCATCAGGACCAAGTTTACCCAGAGCGATTTCTCTCTTAGCGAAGATGAGATCCACGGTAAGCTTGCCATGGAGAGCTGTGAGACTTGTCAGAACCTCCTTGATCGCGCGAGCCTCTGGGCTCCGTTTAGGTTTCTCGGGGATGTTGGTATCGGCTCGGAAGAACATATCTGTCTCCTCTAGACTCCGCAGATAGGTCATGTTCGCCGAGACAACCTTGCGTAATGTCATGATGTATCCGGTCATCTCCATGAAGACGATATTGCGCATGGTAACAGGGAAGATGAAGAGGCCAACACCGCCACCAATTCCGAACCCTGTGAAGAAAGCCTCGAGTAGTCTCGTGACGAACCTAATGCCAGTAGCCATGGTAGCGAATTGGGGAGCGTAGACCATGCTGACGTTCGCAAAGATACAGTAAATGATTCCAGGTAACATGAGTTGTGGGTTCTTGGCGCGCATCGTGTTGACAAGGTAGATCTGGATGAACAACCAGATGCCAGCCACAGCCGATGCAGAAGAATTGTAAGCGGCTGTAGTAGCTCCTTGACTTGCTGCACCTGCAGTCGTCGGCCCACCGATGACAGTATTGGACTCGGTATGCTGCCTAGCCTTCACAGCACAGTATATGCCGAGCAAGGCTATGCATGCCGCGAAACAAGCAGAAAGCATGTTCAATAACCAAGTTTCTAAGAATCTGGCGCGTGGCATCATTGGGAAGGAAAGAATAGATATAATGCCTACAAGATAACCTAGAGTAGTGTAGGTCTCTGCGAAGTTCGTGGCCTGGTAACTACGGGCTGATCAGCCGAATGCTGAAGAAGTATTAGAGTTCAAGGTCAATACCTACGCTGATAATCCAATGGTCGGAGCCAGGGCTCCTTTGGCCATGGTCTTCAGGGTTGGAACATCCAATAGTGCAAATGGAGTTTTGGCCCAAATCTTCTTCACTTTCCCCATAAAGCTGGGCTTCTTGCTTTTCGCTGCCTCTGCCTGCGCCCTGGCCTCTTGCGCCTCCCTCGTCAAGCTGCCATTTCCGACCGTGACAGTCCTCTCAGGATTGAGAGCGCCAAAGTCTTTCTCTATAGGCTCATTGCCATTATTCTCTGGAGCTGTGGTTATAGAGCTGCCGGATGGCTCTGATCTTAGTTCGCTCATTTCAAAATAATCGTCGTTGCGGGGTTGAAGACAAGGCGATGGCCTCTGCCGCTGTTGTCGCTCACGACCTTGATATCGAGCTCTTCAAATCAGAACTCTCCTCAGACATGACAAGTCGAGATATCTTCTTGTACGAAGTAAAAGGTGGAAGCTGGCGGGTCAAACATGGAAAGTACAAAGTATAAATAACCAAGGGTTCGAGGGCTGTTATGATTCGACATGGTTCTGTGGTCAGCCCGTAGCCCGTTACGTCGTCAATGCCAGTGCCGGTTTCCCTATTAGACGACTCTAAAAGTTGCCTGGAGCCAGCTTGTGGGGAACACGAACCCGGCACTGCACGGTCGCTGCCTCATACCTCATACGGTCCGTGCCACACGCTTACATGTTGGACTTTCACACGACACAGACTCGGATGTACAGACCGCATTGGAAATCATTGAAATCCATGATGTCTGTGCCTCCTGCGACCTCCGTTATATTGACCTTCTGGATACCTCCGACGTGTGGACCATTGTTCGCATGGTGATTCATTGGTCACCCGCGACGGGACGGAACGGTATGCATGCCGTTGATGGATCAAAGATCACGATATCTTGTGCATTTGTGATTCTTCACGACACAAAGTTGAGATAAAGATTGTGTGGCGAGTCAATTTCGGGCATATTGTATACTGACCGCCACCTCTGGGTATATCATTATTGACTAGTTCGTTCGAGAAGCCAGTTAGGGCCCTGATCGACTCGGGCTTGCGTATATTGTCGTTTTTTTTCCTTCAACGTTCTCGAGTCTTGTCGGTCTGCTGGCAGACTACACCATGAAGGAGGAATTTCTATATACGTCTTGGCCGATGCACTGCGCATGGCTTGACCCATTCCTGGCTGCCCAAACACACGGTGGCGCCGAACAAGCGACACTTATCTGCCGCTGAAATCTGATGTTGTGGCTGTGTGCAGGCCTAGAGCGAGTTTGGTTGTTTGTGCAGCATACTGCAACACTCAGAGAACCTCGTCAATGTCTTCGTCCTCTACCTTGGAGACGTCTGGCGCGGAAGTGGTAGTGGGGACCTCGGGAGCCTGCTCAAAGCTGGACACGTTCTGGGCGGAAATGGTCTGTTTGTTGACCGCCTTGAGCTCAGATGGACCGTCATCGTCACTCAGGTCATCCTCTTGCGCATCCTGCTCTTGTATCGCCTGGAAAAGGTTTCCCTTGCTCGGCACGCCGTTCGCATACTTCTTGTTCAATTCTTCCCAGTCGCCCTGCTTACGCGTCAGTAGGGTCATCCAGCGGGCCACGGAAGCCATAAGCAAAAATGATGGACTTACAGCGCGGTCCTTGGTTCTCTTCTCTCTGGCGCCGCTCTTCATTCGCTTTTGTTCTAGGATGTCGATGACCTGATCTGCGCGGTTAAGGCCTTTCTCGTGCCGTAATCGCTGGGCACGGGTCATGTGCTTCGTGTTCTTCTTCTTGCTGATACCGCCATCATGGACTCCTGAACTTTTGGGGTTGTAGTCTACTGCGTCAACAGGCGCTTTGAGGGATGTGATTGATTTGTCGACATCGAGTGACGGAGAAGCCGCTCGCCGTGCAGCGCGAGAGTGTGACGAGATTTCTGTCTTGAGTTAGGAAATGGGACTGCGCCACAACGCTGCTAAGGGCAGCATGTTTCCAAAGACTAACGTCCAGCCTTCTTGGCCTTTGCGAATTTGCCCATTGCTGCAATTCCTCGGGAAAATGTGGTAATTGAGTTTCTGTCTTATTGTTATGTTTCTGCATTTGACGTGCGTAAATCTTGGGGGAATATGAGAAAATAATGTCCCAGAAATAACGCAATCGCCGTCTAAGTCCGAGGTTATACTAATATCGAAGCGAAAGTGGCAGGACCCTTGCTTCCTTCCCTTTAATCATCAGGGCAAATGCAGTAAGTAAGGTAATACTGAGTACCTTTGTACACCTAATCACAGGCCCATATTGCCTTGCCCTCACTTTACTTCCTTACCTATTATACTTATGCCACCCCAAAGGAACATTTTCGATAGACGGTCTTGAAGCCTCGTTCTGTGTCTTGCCCCCCTTTCGTTGGCTTGACTATAGGTAGCTGCATGTTCCTGTCACTCTAGGCCCACCTTACTTCAGAGATAACGCAGAGGCGCTCGCGAGGCTTGAGTCCTCAGATGTGCATAATTCCGAGATTCACTCTCTCACCCTTCCCACCTTCATTGGTCCTTGGTCCATCATGAGCGCATCGCAAATGTCCGAATTCATCACTTATGACAGGCGCTCCTTGGTCGATTACCTCTTTGGCTCGTCTAGAGGCGCCTGGGCTGCTACTGGCATCGCTCTTTTCTATCTCCTTTACAATATCGTTTTATACTTCGATGTCTTGCCACTTCTCTCCTTTTCCGAAGTGATCTGGAACGCCATCGTTCTTCTAACCCCCACAAGTCTCGCTTTGTCCATGGACCGGTGGCGGAATCCCGATTTATACACCACCACTCCGTCGGAAATCAAGTCAAGGAGTGAAATGTTTGCTGTCAAGAGTGAGGCGCTGCGCAGAGTATTCGGTCTCGAGGCTGGCGCGCTCAAAATCCTCCCTGGGGCCAGCAGTATCAGAAGAGCAAGCTGGCTGGGTGGTATCACTTCCACCCGATCAGATGCACCACCGGGTCTGGGGAACTGGGACAATTCTTGCTACCAAAATAGCGTTTTGCAAGGACTCTCGGCCATCCGCTCCCTTACTACATATCTCGAGGACTCGGATGTTATCAAGCAGCAGGACACGTCGACCACCGCTGGCTCATTGCGCGAAATCATGAGCAAGTTGAATGATAGCGAGAATAACGGAAGGCGAATCTGGACGCCAGCAAAACTAAAGAGCATGAGCAGCTGGCAGCAACAAGATGCCCAAGAATACTTTTCCAAGATTATGGATGACTTAGAGAAGGAGACGGCCAAGGCTACGACAGGAAACCCGGTCTCCGATGGCATCGAATTGATCAAAGAGATGGCAACAGGCATATCCGCCAAAGGACAGCGATTGGGACAGAAGGCTGACTCGCCAGCTGCTAAGCCTAGACCAACACCGCAGACGCCGCTCGATGGCCATCTCGCACAGAGGGTCGCGTGCTTGAAATGCGGCTTCTCGGAAGGGCTCAGTATGATTCCATTCAACTGCTTGACGGTACCACTTGGTAACAGGCAATCCTACGATATTTCCCAATGCCTTGACTCCTACACTAGTCTAGAAGAAATCAGCGGCGTGGAATGCGCCAAATGTACCCTTCTCCAGCAAAAGACACAGCTCAAGAACATGACAAAATCCACATCCGAAGATGCAACAAGTCCGGCTACTGAGAATGAGTTGCCTGCAGCACCCACGACCATGCCACCAGAATTGAGGAAGCTGTGTCTTGCAAGGCTCCGTGCTGTTCAAGAAGCCCTCGACGAGTCTGACTTCTCAGATGCGACCCTCAACAAGAAATGCCAGGTTCCCAAGAAAGCACGGGTGAGCAGCACTAAAACAAAGCAGATGGTCGTCGCCCGCGCTCCGACTGGCTTAATCGTTCACGTGAATCGAAGCATGTTCGACGAGTACACGGGCGACATGAGAAAGAACCTCGCTCATGTCAACTACCCCAAGGTGCTCGATCTTGGTCCCTGGTGCATCGGCGTGCCCTCGAAAGAGGACGCTGACAAGGAAGAGTGGTGCATGGATCCAGCCAAGTCAATGATATCTGGGCGAGGACGCGAGACCAAGATGAACAGGGTCGAATACATCCTCCGTGCAGCAGTATGCCACTATGGGAGACACGAGAATGGACACTATATTTGCTACAGAGAACATCCAGAGCTGCAAGACAAAGACACTGGAGAGTCGGCAAAGATGCGATGGTGGCGACTCAGCGACGACGATGTCTCCCCTGTCACCGAAGAACAGGTGTTGGCGCAAGGAGGTGCCTTTATGCTCTTCTATGAGAGACTCGAGAATCTCGGTGTACTCCAGACTAGCAAGGCTGAGGTGATGACGCAGGAGAAGTCATCGTCAACCAATGTTGGACGAGACGAAGCGGTTGCCGTTCCTGCCTCCGACAGTGTATGCCAGCCGCTGGAAACAATCAATGCACCCGAGCAAGCCAGTGCCGCGCCTCCGCTACTTGCAGAGGACGCGCCATCTCTGGAGCCACAGCGAATGACTGCACCGCACAACCCAGCATTGGTACAGGACGAACATATAACAGCGTCATCAGAGTCTGCTCCGGCACTACCAACAATCAATCACACGTCTCACTCACCGCCGCTGGAGTTCAAGAAGCCATCACCCCCACCGATGCGCACTGCGGGACGAGGATCCAAGCTAAATAAAGCCAATCTTGGATCGTCTTTCAGGCCTATAGCTGCTTAAGTATAAGAGTTGTGTTTTTTGCTTCATTCTTGCATGGCATTAGCGCGGCGTTCAGGCAATGGAAGGAAAGTGGGGGGTTTGAGGGAACTACGGATCAAATGGAGCACATATTTTGAATCCAGGCTAGCATAGAGTCATTACCAAGTCAGGAATTCATCCCGTGGCGTCACTATAACGAATGCTTACTGTCTACTGTATGGACTTGAAGGAGGACAATGGGGTTCCTTGATGCTCTCACTTTGAGATGATAAATAAAAATCTCCATCATCTTGATATGTTGTGTGGTCCAACCTCTCCCTGATCGACTAAAAGAATAATCTGTGATGCATCGGCATTCTGATGTCAATGATGGCCTGTCCTCAAATGTCGAAGCTGAGATACCCTTGTGATGCAAGGATATACAATTAAACTACCGGCTGACTGACTGGGCCGACAATGATGTTGCATTACTGCACAGTGGAAGTAGGGCTGGAAAGTGCGTTTTAGTGAAGAGATTGGTCTTGGCGTCGATTTCAAAGTGGATCGAGCGCCCTCCGCTTAGCGAGTGCTTGGCTTTTCGAAACAGCACTGATTTTGCGGGCTTCACTGGAACTTCGAGACCAGCGACCGACGACTTTTACGACCATCATCGCCCAACGACAAAGTACGTTCGACAATATCAATCTCTTCAGCCATATAGACTGTCTTGCTGATCTATAACCGCACAGATGGCCGCCTCCAAGAAGCACGTTCCCATCGTGAAGAAGCGTACGTCTCCATCTGCAAATTTTTCCCACCCTCGCGACAGAAGAACGAAGGACGAGTGAAAGGGCCTTCCGACTGGCGCCTTGACACGCTCACATCCTGCAGTGGCGACGAGAAGAAGGAGAAAATTACAAAGAATAAAAAAGACGGTCATAGCTGACAGTCTTCCGTTCACACAGGCACTGCGCACTTCAAGCGCCACCAGTCCGACCGCTTCATGCGCGTTGGTGAGAGCTGGAGGAAGCCCAAGGGTATTGACAACTGCGTCCGCAGACGCTTCAAGGGTCAGGCTGTTATGCCCAAGGTGCGACACATTCTATCCCCCGAGAGTTTGGAAGACAGATCGAAGACTGCGATGAGGATACATTGCTCTGGAGCGCAATGCTAATGGATGGACGAATGATTATAGATCGGTTACGGATCCAACAAGAAGACCCGTCACATGATGCCTTCCGGCCACAAGGCTTTCCTCGTCAACAACGTCTCCGAGGTTGACCTTCTCCTCATGCACAACAAGACCTACGCCGCAGAGTATGCATCAACGCAAATTCCTCAATGACTCGGGATACATGATCTAACAAAAGTGACAGGATCGCTCACGGTGTTTCGTCGAGAAAGCGCATCGAGATTGTCGCCCGCGCTAAGCAATTGGGCGTCAAGGTCACCAACGGCAAGGCCAAGATCACCACCGAGGCATAAACGAGTTTTTCTCCATTGCTTTAGCGAGTCAATAACAAAAAATTCCAAATCACGGGGCGTTCTACCACCTTTCCGCGAACCTTGTCTGTGAAGTGATGGCATTTCACACTGTTCAGATGATGGGAGGGTACTGGTCGTGTTTCTCTTCATCGACGTGGCCGATTGACAGATATAAATGATATCGTGTGTCTGGCAAGAAGGCAAACGACAACAAGATGATGGCGAATGGCTTCTACTGGGACTATAAGAGCAGCAACGATAGGTCAGACAATGAAATCGTTGACGGCTTTTTTGATGATAATAAAATCTTGAAGACCGCGAACGTTGTGAAGCAGTCCCTGGCCAATTGTCCCCTATGATCTAAAGTGAAACAAATGCAATTCATGACATGCGTGACCAATGTTATATGTCGTCTTGTCCAATGCAAGTGTCTATTCATGCCAATGATTCTGCAGTTTTTCATCATGATCCAATGAGACTCAACGCCATAGGTCAGTCTACAGATTGCACAGCGACATGGTGAAATGATAATTTCGAAAATACGAGGATCTTGTCTCTTTGTCGGTCTCGATTTTTTCCAATACATAAAAAAAAGTGGATGCGAGTCTCTTTTGCGCATCTGGTCTCTGGACAAAAAACGCCTACAAACGCCAGAGCGCCCACGCTCATGCCATGCCACGCCATGCCACGCCATGCCTTGCCTTTGCCTTGCCTTGCCACTTAGCAGCCCTCCACATATTCGTCTACTTTCTAGTCTCTGTTCTCATCGCTTGGAGGCAGTCATGTCTCGTGTGCTCTAGAATGATAGTTTCAAAAGAACGAGTTCCCCTGTCGGCGCGAAGAACAATAAAACATATCTACTCTTCCATGGCACCCTCAGCCTGCACCTCGGTAACCTCCTGCGAGCTGGCGGTCCAGTAAGCCTTGACGTGGATCTTGAACTCGGCCATGGCGACGCCGAACAGCTTCAACAAGGCGGTCTGGTGCGAATTGAGCGTGTGGCCGTCTCTGCAGATGGTGTAATCGTTGTCGAGCATGACCTTGCCCTGGTGCAACTTGGTGGGCATGCCCCACTTCCTGACCGTGACCTCGAGACTGTGCGGCATGGGGACATCGTCCTCGACGGCCAGCTCTCCGCCCCGCGAGTAGACGACGCCGGCGGGCACGGTGAACTCCCTCGTGGCCTTGACGCCCGCCCTGGCAAAGTCCATCTCGGAGAAGTTCTCAAAGTACTCGAGGACCTCCTTGATGTCACGGTTCGTGAAGAGGAGACCGACGTTGCCGGCGAGGTATTTGCTCAGGTCGGCGAGACCCGGTTGGTACTCCTCGGAGGCGGACTGGCCCAGCGCTTTCGCCATGACTTTGGTCTTGCTGAAGAAGATGCGAGAGTCGGCAAAGTGCGAGCGCACGTCCTTGAGGTAGGTGTTGCGCATGTTGTCGACGCCGAAGACGAAGATGGTCGTGTACCTGTCGCATGCCTCGCGGATGTTGTCGAATTGCTGCTTGCGCTCTTCCTTTGTCTTTTTTTCCACGTTGGTCAGGTGGACGACCTTGGAGCGCTTGGACTTGGGCATTGTGTTGTTGTGAGGAGGACGAGGAGGAGGAAGAAGAGAAGGAAGACGATTGTGATGATATGGTTCTGGGTTTTTTCTCTGGGTTCTGTCTATTTTGGCCAATCAATCCCAAAGAAATGCTCGACTGCTGATTATTGGAGATATGCGTTGCAATTAATTTGATCAGGTCGACCAGAAATTCTCGGGTCACCGCCCGGGCAGAAAAAAGATCCATACAACGCTGGCAATGTGCAATGTGCAAGCAGCAGAAACCCTTGCGGAGGGCGGGACGGTCCGCCATGCCTCGGTCCAAGCTTGTGCTCTCTTTGTGCGAGTTATGCTCGTTGTTGTGCACCTTCGCACCCTCCAGTCTATACAGCAAGGTAAGGTATATCATATCCTTATTGCAACTATATCAACCATATATAACCATCTTCCACCATCTCTACCTCATCTGGCCAGCATGCTCTGCTGCTCGCGTGTGTAGACATCGCCAGTCATGGTGAGACATATACAGTGCAATGATTGAGTTCATGGACTATGTCCAAAATGCCTTTTATTCCGCCGTCCTCTGGGATCGCGATAATTCATACAGCACCTTGACTGCCACTGCGAATGCTCTGCTTGACTTCCGCACTCCCTCGGGCCTCCGTCTACATCTCTCTTCTCTTTCGGCGGCGAATTTTGCTACATCGTACACGCTCGCCAGCCATGGCCTCGTGGATGGTTCTGTCTCCTTCCTGTATTCCACTCAGCCCATGCACATTCCCTCGAGGAGCAGTCTCATCGATCTACGCAACCTGATCAGGGGCTACCGTCACATCAGCGAGTTACGGCGGCAAGACGAGTCCGATTGGTGGCAGATCTGGCATCGTGGTAAACGTGTCGATAGTAAAGACGCTCTGCTCTACGGCCGCTTGTATCTTCCCACCTCGACCCTCGAAGCTCTGTACCTGCGCCGCATCTCTCCCACACGCCTGCTCCGTCTGACCTGTGTGTCTGATTCGGCACTGCCCAACGGTGGATCTCTGCTCGCCCAATTGCAGAATGACTACGGTAAATACTCGACAGCGTATCTCTACAGCACCGACAGCGCCCTCCTCGGTTTCACCGCCCTCTACAACTTCGGCTTCGATCCCAGGCAGGCGCCTGTCGCATCCGCAGAGTCAACGATCTTGTCCGCGCAGACCGCCTCGAATCCTGCAGTCCTCTCTGGTGATGTTGCCATTGATCCCCAAGTCGGTCGCGTCTCGGCTGGTGCTGAGCTATACTTCTCGCCATTGAACAAGTCTGGAGGTGTCAGCACCGGTATCCGCTTTGCGACTCTGCCAGCCCATACAGGCTTTCCATACACGATGACTTTGACTCTGAATCCGCTTATGGGCAACATTGCTACTTCTTACGCCGTCAAGGCTGGAAAGGACCTGGCATTGAGTTCACGTTTTGCCTTCAATTTTTATAGCTACGAGAGTGATGTACAAGTCGGTCTGGAGCTCTGGAGCCGCCGACCGGAAGATGCGCTTGGCCTGGCTCAGGCAGAATGGGCAAAAAAGAAGATCAGACCGGACTGGGCCCACGTGGCCATCGGGGACGAACTCAGACAAGAGCTCCAAGACAAGAGCACGGTCAAGCATGAGGCAGAAGTGGACGGCGTGTTGAAAGCCAGAGTCGACCAGAATTGGAAAATCGGCGTCATGTGGGAAGGAAGAATCAGAGACATGCTCGTGAGTATAGGTGCCGACGTGGATCTGAAACGGAGAGACCGTCCGGTTGGGAGTGTCGGTCTGGAAGTTTCTTACTCATCTTGAGCAGGAGCTTGCTCACGAACAGATGACTATGAGAAGTCAACAATCATATGCGGAACCAAATCATGAAAAGCCAAAAATTATCGTCAAAGCCGAATCTTCCGATCTGTCTTCTCCATGCTTACCTTTGTATATGCAATCTCACGTCAACCCGAACTCTCTGATGAATGACCCGGATGCGTGTCTGCCGGGTAACAGAGTGTGTCGTCCGCGGCCTTTGGTGATCAGGTTTCAGCTGCATGTCTCTGTCCAGGAGCCAACCATGTGCCTAGGTTCTCGTATTTCCGCGTCGCTTATCTTGTTGGAATAGCTGATCTGCACAGCATAGGATCCAGCGGTGTTGACGCGTGTGCCATGTCTGGTACCATATCAATATTCTTATAATGAGGCGAAAGCTATCGTTACCTCGTGATACATGTTTATATACTCGCCGTTCTCTCCTATTGAGTCCTGATCAAAACGCAATCGCTGCAGATATGGACACCCCTATGGATGAGACCATGCTCGGCTCGTTCGATCTAACGCCTGCTGAGATTGAAACGCTCAACGCTCTTCAGTCTTTCGATGCTTCTCATTTTGAGCAGTCACGGCAGCAGCAGCAGCACCACCACCATCAACACCATCAACAACAACAGCATCAGCTTCCTGATGCTCACAGCCCGTCGTACTTTGATGTCGATCCCATCCTTCTCTCCAACGCCGCCTCGCCTCTTGCCACCAATACATCTCCTGGTCCTCATGATACATCACACGAAGAGGACAATGCTTGCGAGTACAACCCAGGCTCGGCAGCAGACAACAGCAACAGCAGCAGTGTGTATCCCGATCCCAGCACCATCTCCAGTCCCTTCGGCAACAGAAATCCATTCGAGCAAAAATACCGACCAACAGAAGACTACGAAGGGAACCATCATCCACACTACGGCATTGCTCCAGCATTACGCCACCAGCTCATGGGTCACCGCCGCTCTGTGTCTCAACCACCCGAAGAGCCGCCACAGCCACTGCAGGAGCAACATCAAGGCCCAGTAATGGTCTTCACCCGACAAGGGATCCTATTGGGTGAAAGCACCAACAGCAAGCATTCGACGCCTCAGCCAGCCACTCCACGATCCAGGAATCTGCTTAGAAGTGTGCAGAAGAAACGGAAGCTCGAACCCGCTGCTGCAGTAGACGTTCCTCGCGGTCTTTTGCCACATCATGGCTACGGGCCAAGGTATGATGGGTTTGGTGAATTGAGTAGCTCGAGACAGGGAGGTGACGCGCGCGGATGGGCTAGAGGGTACGCTGATAAAGCGAGCTATGATCTTCGTCGCTCGCGCACGCATACATATGGTATTGCTCCCACCAGTGCACCGTACTCTTCTTCGCCCGCTGCAGCAGTCGGCGCCGAGAGATTGGTTTATCCTCCTGAGATGGTGGCGGAGACCAACGAGTCGGCTCATAATCATCCACAGCAGCAAGAAGCAAGAACACTCGCTTATGGAGACGATATTGCCAGCATGCCCAGCTTGCCGGCTGCGGAATCTGCGTCTGCTCGTCCTGAGGACAGAGAAAAGGCGTGGTTCGATCGCATGGACGTACAGGCTCTACTTCAATCTCTTGAGCAGCAGGGGAATGGTGGTGCAAACGGCATGACCACAGCTCATATCATGACGCTAGCTCGACTGGGGCGACTCGACTCTGATATCTCTGATGTCAAGGATGGAATTAGGAAGATGTTGCTCTTGGCTTATTCGGCTAGTGATGGTGATGGATCAAGCGAGGAAGAAGAACTAGAGAGGTACGTAGTACACTCACTCACTATCAGTCCTGAGTGGAATTGCTGACTACCCACCTACACTAAACAGAGCCCGTCAAGAAATCCGTGCTCGCAACAACGCGATAAAAGACATCTCAATCCGCATCGCTCCCTTACCTCCTGACATCACCAGCGACGACACTGCACCTTCCGGTAATACTCTTCCCGACCCCACCACTTGGCCTGATACAGCACAAGACTTCAGAACCCTCGATCGTAAGTCCCATCTCCTTCTCTGTACCAACTGATTGCACATCCTGAACATCTCAGAGTGACCAGTGCTGAAGTTGTACAGAAGAAACAACAGAGAAGCTCCTCGAAGCCTACAACATACCGTATACCCAGACCATGTTCTTGCACGAGAAGAAAGTCCTGCTCTTGCGTTTTCTGGGCGTGAATCGAGGACTCATGCGCGAAGTCTTGGATTGATATTCAACGTATGTGTGTGTATGTAGGCGTGGGCTGGCCACAGAGCAGAGCGGCTGAAGCATAGAGGATAGCATGGATTTTGACATGATCAGGGGTGGACAGGGTCGCCCTCGCGCTTCCGCTGTCCGGAAGGTCTAGCTGCAGATAATCACTGTAGCTCGTGGTCTTCCTCAAGACCAGACGAAATATGTTTCAGTGTTTTTATGGAAGAGAAGAGTGGGTGTAGTCGATCGTCTGTATTGTACTATGTAGACGAGATTGGCTTCCTTTTGATATCAGATATGGTCCTGGACCAGACTCAATTCTTCGAAGCCTTCGGCCAGAGGGACACAGGCTATCTTACTTTACTACAAGGCACTTCACACGACAATATTTACTCCGCCCGTCATATATTACCGATTAACCTACCTGCACCGCACTCCACATCTCTCGCAAACAAGCAACGCAACATCATCCGTGCAACATAACCATGCGTAGTCCAGATTTAGACGAGGTCGGATAGAAGAAGGTCGGATAGAAGATCGAAGATACCAACAAGGCATTGACCACACGTACTGTACAGAGCACGGCAGGGTTCCGCGTTTTAGTGTCAATTGTCTTTCCTTGCTTTATTTGACTTGCTTATATAAATATCTTGCCAGTCGCTAGCATCGGAATGAACGAGATTGAGTGATTGAGTGAGTAAGTGAATAGACACGTCGAGAACGCCCCTAGATGATTGCGTTGCATACATTAGTACGGTGCAAACAACGCTAAAAGAGCGACGACGGAAGTGAGAGGTGCAATTCTTCCGCGATAGGCGCGCAACTTAATGCCTTTGCCTTGTTGAGAAGGAATCTCTCTGCGCCATTGGTCTTACTGTTAGTGCTTGAACTACTGGAGTATAGTCAAATAGCCCCTTCCTGGATTCTTCTCTCCTTCAATCACGTCTCTACATCTGCTTCTCGAAGTCATAGTAAAGAGCTTCAAGATGTATCGTGCAGACATCCCAGACGGCGAACAAATCAAGATTAAATTAATCCTCAATTTTCCGAGTCCCCGGGTCAAGCATATTACAAGTATAGAAAATGCAGAATAAGGTTTATTCGACATGCCCCCCCGTTCCTTTGCTTTTTATTTGCGAGAAATCATTGCGGAGACAGAACCAAACTACTGCAGATGATGAGTATTGCGTTGATTACTGTACATATCACTTGCTTGCGGGTTCATAAACGCGCCGCTCTTTTGCAATCGATATATTGGATGTGTAATTACTGAATACGATCTCCCGGGGGGCCACGCGGGCGCCCTGAAGAGACGAAGAGACGAAGAGCTTGAATTCACATTTTGTTCTTTCAAGTCTTTCTCTCTAATTACTCTTCTGAGGTTGTGCTTGAAGTAGTAGTGCTTACCGGGTCTTGTCGGTTTCGTTTTCTCGATAAACAGAAATAAGATCCAACCTTATTGCTTGCTCCCGTCCCGGTACCCTGCTTACGTCCACGTCTAGTGACGTACTATACTTCTCGGCTCTGCATCGTGGACTATATAATCGCATAATATAACACACTCATTGGATCATTGTAAAGGACGACTTCGACACAGAGAAGGATCATAGAACAAGAAAAGATGCATATCAACTCCCTCCTCATCGGCAGCCTAGCAGCCGCAGTCAATGGCGTCGTCGCCCAGGCTCCGGGCTACTACACCAACTTCAGCACTGTGCCAGCCAACGAGACCTCGTCTCTGAGCTTCGGATCCAACTTCGCAGTGCTGCACCTCGACCTGATCAACGGCCTCATAGCCAGCGTGTCCGACTACCCCGCGGGCCAGCAATTCATCAACTCGACCGCGACATGGATCAACGCCGTGCACGCGCGCAACAACGCGACCGCCGTGTTCAACAGCACCTATGCCGCCGTTGCGCCGGCTAAGAAGCCCATCATTTCGATCTTCTCGAGGATTTACTTTTCCAACGCCATGATCCCGGAGTTGGGCATCGATACTCCGTTCGCGGCTGCCGCGGCTGGGTTGCCTGGGGATAGAACCATTGATGATCCCGCTACGGACATCTATGAGGCTTTCGAGGTCGATTCCAGGACTGATGTCGTGGTCGAGAAGAGCAGGTATTATGCCGGTTTTGGAAACCCGATGGAGGAGATTTTGAGCGCGCAGCAGATTGATACTGTCATCTTGGTGAGTCTTTTTCTTTTTCTTTTGTTTCTGTCTCACAGAGTCAAATCTTGTCTCGTCTTTCTTGAGAATCGCAAACTAATCCTTTCCCAATCAGTCTGGAATCCGCACATCGGGTGTCATTCTCAACACCGCCTACCAGCTGTTCAACAAGAACTACAAGGTCTACGTCATCATCGAAAACTCCATCGAGAGCGGTCCTGACACTGTCGGCATTGATCGCGCCATCAAGGAGGGAATCATTCCCAAGTTCCCTGCTGATGTCATCACGCTTGACCAGGCGCTCAAGGCACTCGCGCGCAGCTAGAGTGGCTTGAAGGAGAGCGAGATAGTAGAGACTGTACAGAGAGGGCGAAAGGAAGAGGGGAAGCTAATGTTTCATTTCTGAATGTATGACCAAAATGGGTATTTGATTCATTTCGCAGCGACTGGTGTATGATTGACGGGGCGGCTGTTCAATTAGAGGGAGTGGCCTTCGGTGGCAAAATCTTGTTTGTGTAAATAGCTTGGGGACTTTTGGTGGAGGACGAATAGACGTTCATCAAACTCTTGTCTCAAGTGAGAAGTGAGAAGGACCGAAGTGAGAAGGATCGGGGTGATGTGATGTACAGCACGAAGTTGACCATGACTCGTACGACTCGAGCCTGCGGAGCAAGCAAGCGTGTGACGATTTGCACGCGGATAAGTGTTTTCAAGCAGATGTCGTATTGTATACGAAACCCAAGCGACGAGCCGCGAGTCTCCTTTTTGACCCCGATGGGCCATCTTCCCCCCCCCCCCCCAAAACGCCTTTGATGCCAGATGTAAAATGATACAATGAAGAAGCTGCTTCCGCTTCGATAGCTCAGCGCCACAGGCTCGTCCTCATGACAGCCTGACAACACTATAATGGGGCGTAGTGTGGAGACAAACAGAAGAAAACAAAATCACTGCTTCTTCTCCGACTCCCCGCTCTTATCCTTGTTGTCGCCGTAATTCCAGTTCCACACATCCCATATCTGCTCCATGATGATATCGCCATAGCCTTTACCCTGCGCCAACTTCTCCTCGTCCTCTCGCGCCCTCCTCTCCCTCCAGCCCTCAGCCTTCTCGCTTCCATAATACACCTGATCGATGATACTCGGCGACTTGGCGGCAGGCGCAGCAACATCTTCCTTCGCCGGTAAAACCTTGCCATCAGCTCTAGCCTGCAGTCCCTTCCTCTCCTTCATCTGCCTCTGAAACTCGCGCGCGCGCTCAGTGGGCAACGACGCATCTCCGTCGCCCACGGTATCCTTGCGCAGAGTCTCGGCTTTCGAACCTCCGATCAAGTGCCAGATGCTGTGGCCGCGCGACTCTTTGTACAGGTAGTTGCCGGAGAAGCCAGTCAAGCCGACGAGGCCGACGGTGTAGGCGTCGAATTTCCGAGGCGGTAGGGCGGCCAGCGCGGGCGCGACTATCAGGGTCAAGATGGCGGCGCGGTGCAGTGTTGTGCTGTAGTCTTTTGTTTCTTTGGGCGTGGGTTCGCGAATGGGCGGTTGGGGGTGTGACATTTTGCTTTGGGCTTTTCTTTTTCTTTTGTGTCTGTTCTATGCAGGCTGGCGGTTGGCGGGTTACTGTCGGGGATGCAAGGGATTGAGTCTCTGGGGTTGTCGTGGTATAGACATTCGCGAGAGTGGTTTATTTGATCTACTTGCAGGTACTGTACGAATCATGCATCGGCGCGAGTCGATGAAACGCCCGATGCTTTTTGGCTTTCGGTGTTCCTGATGATGTCAGAGCGACTTCCTGTTGCTACTTGCACTTGCCCTGTGTGGAGTACTTGTCCATCACGGTACTTGATAGGAACTCGACACTTGCTTTATACTCGACTCCTGACCTGCTACCAGGTGTCGAGTCAGGCCAACCCATCTGTTCGAACAACTGTAACACTTTGTCGCAAATCATCCCTGAGCATTTGTCTTCGAAGTGAATACCCCATGCTGTCTATCTAAGGAGAGGCCAATGGATTTGATGCACCTGACCCCTCTATAACACTCGCGATAGATACTTGAACTCTCAAACAGCAGTCATGTTCACCATGAAAAAGTCTCTGTTGTTGGTCTTTATACATGGCTTCAAGGTACATGACAACTATCCTACCATCATGCTGTATCTATCCCAGAACCAAAATAGAGGCTGATCGGTCTTGTCCAGGGCGGTGATGACACCTTTGGGGACTTTCCCAATCACCTGCGTGCCCTTGTGTCGCATGCCCTCCCCAAGATAAATGTCCAGTCAATGGTATACCCTCAGTTTGAAACCCGTGGTGATCTCACCGAGACGGTAGCAAGGTTCAAGGACTGGTGAGTTGAGCTGAATCCCATCTCATCTTCAAAAGTCACGAGCTCATGTTTTTGGTCTTTTCGTCGCGCAGGCTGCAAAACAAAGTCATTGATATTGAAGTCGAGAACAAAACTCCTTCGCCCACAATCGATCCTTCGGTGCGGGTCATTCTGGTTGGTCACTCCATGGGCGGAATCGTGGCCGCCGAGACTCTTCTCAGCATAGCGAGAGACACGCCCATACCCTCACATGAAGCAACGACTCCTCCCCCAGGTGTGGGAAACAACACGACGACTACAGCTCCCACGTCTGCGAGTAACAGCACCACGAACCTGAACCCCCCGGAAGCAAATGTTGAGGAACGCGCTTCGTCAGCGCCTCCAAACTCACGCACTGCACCCACGAGCAACCCAGATGAAGGCACCTCGGAACCTGTCATGAACGACGGTCTGATGTTCCCCTACATTCAGGCCATCCTCGCATTCGACACACCTTATCTGGGCATTCACCCTGGTGTAGTCGCTCACGGCGCAGAGACGCACTTCAACACCGCCAGCTCCGCCTACAAAGCCTACACCACCGCGACAAAGTTCTTCGGATCAGGAGGCTCATCAAACACAGCGACCCCTTCTGCGCCAACAGCTGGCGCACTACCAGCAGCGGGAGGCAGCGGATGGGGCAGATGGGGACGCTACGGCCTTGTGGCTGGCGGTGTCGCCGCAGTGGCAGCCGCCGGTGCGGGCGCATGGATGAACCGCGACCACATCAGCGAAGGCTGGTCATGGGTGTTTTCACATCTCGAATTCGTGGGATGCCTGGCTCGCGGCGCCGATTTGACTCAACGAGTTGACGCCGTTGTTCGCATGGAAGAGACTCACGGCGTAGGCTTTGCCGACCTGTATACCGCGCTCGGCAACGACAAGATCGGACAGACGAAATACTCGGCGCAGTTCCTGGGTGAACAGAGAACATTCTGCGTCGTGCCCGAGCGAGCTGCCAAGAGCGCAGTTGCGACCGCGACAGGCAGAAGCGATAGTCCCAGCCCGAACAAGAAACGGAAAATGCAGCAACAACAGCAGGATGAGGAAGCCAAGAAACAACAGCGGAAGTCAAAAGGCACGTGGATCAGATGCACCAATGCCAAAGCCGGAAGCGAGACCGGCGCTCATGTCGCAATGTTCACCCCCAAGGACAATCCGGATTATCACGCCATGGGAGACAGGGCGAGGGGATGCATCGAGGGCTGGATCGACACGGCGTGGTATGAGGGATCGTCGACCGAAGAAGCCCACCAAGCGGATGCTGGCGTCGAGGATACCGGCAGTGCATCTGCAGGCTCAGGCAAGGACGAGCCGTAAAGACAAGCTTCTGGTTTATGCTCAACTCTTTCGATATACATGTACTGGTTGAGTTGCTTGGACAAAGTGGATCACTATACCCGTCCTTTTCGGTTGATGGAACAGCTACGGGGAATCGTTTGGACAGGATCCCGCCATCTGTTGTTTATAGATTCTGTATGATACCCCTCTTCCACAATCTACCTTTTTGCCCTCTCCTTCTTCTGCACTCCATCTGCATGTGACGAACAAAAAGAAGCACTATCTATCCAACCCATCCAACTCGACCAACCGCCTGACCAAGCCCACAATCCGACTCTCCCGTCTCTCCACCCCGGGATTCTCAACCATGCCCTCCAGCTCCCTATCAAGCAACATCCGGAGTCGCGAAACCAGCACTCCGATCCTGGCCCAGCCGCGCAGCCGCACCCATCCATCCACCACCAGGCCGCGTCCGTGCTGTGTATCCAGCCCTATGGGGCCCCCGAACAACAGCAGAGAGTAGTTGTTCAACGGCGTCAGAGAGTGCATGTAGGATTTGTTGGTTTGCATGCTGGAGAAGTAGGACAGGAAGGTCGAGCCCGAGGGGTAGGCTTGTTGCGTGAAGAGGGTCGACGAGGGGTGGATGAAGACGCGCTCGTTTGCTTGTTGCTGCTGCTGCTGCTGCTGCTGCTGCTGGGCTTGTTTTTGCGCAGGGGGAGGAGGAGGAGGAGCAGAAGGGGTGGAAGCGGCGGGTTCTTTGAAGTACTTGATCGTGCGCGCTTCCGGGTCGAGAGCTACGGCTCCAGACACTGACGCCGCGTATTTCGTGTCTGGGAACTCGATGCGCGCGATCTGCGGACTGAATGCTGCGGAGATCAGGGCGCGCAGCAGCGCTTGGTTCGAGTTGTGTGCGTTGTAGCTGTTGCGGTTGCTGTTGTCGTTGCTTTGCTGCGAGAACGTGGGCGGAGAGTAGGAGAATGGGATGAATCCGATTTCCTGCAGAGAAGAGAGGTATTGTCGCCTGTTGGTGCTGATGTCGAAGAGGGTCTGCTGCGACAGGAAGTTGGTGTCGCACCACATTTTCATCGAGTAGTTGTTCCCGCCGCCGCCTCTGCGCATGTCGGCCCAAGCCTCGTAGGCGCGCAGGTCGCAGATCAGATCGCCTTGGCCGCCGGATGCAAACGCTGAGCGTGCGGCTTTTGCTTCTTCGCGTTTCGCGGGCGGGTTCACGAATGGGCCGCGCCCTGTCAGGATCGCTGCGATGGTCAGAGCAGCTTCCAGACATCCGAATGTGGCGCCGTAGACGAGGAGCTTGCCGCAGCGTAGGTCGGCTGGGATCATAGACAGGTGACGACCTAGTGCTGTCAGTTCGGCTCCGTCTATCGCCCCCATTCGGTCGAGTGTGCGCAGTGCGCCTGTGACTGCTAGACTTGACGGTGGAGTGATTGCGCTTGCTAAGAAGGCGGCGACCTCCGCCACACCCATCGCTTTGACCGAAAGACAGAGCTGCTCGAGCGGCACACGGAGGATCTCGGGGTCTGGCCGTTCTGCCATCTTGGTTTCTTCTGCGTTGCGCGTGTAGAGCTTGTAGCATGTTCCTGCTCTGACACGTCCTGCTCGTCCGCGGCGCTGCTTGCATGCGGCTCGTGAAGCCCACACTTCCTCGAGCTTGGTCATGTTGTTTGTTGCATCGTAGCTGGTCTCCTTGACGCGTCCTGTGTCGATGACTGCTACAACATCTTCGATCGTAATGGAAGTTTCGGCAACGTTCGTCGCAGCAATGACTTTACGCTTGCCTGGAGGTGCAGGTGGGAAGACACGCTTCTGCTCAAATGACTGAAGGCCAGCATGTAATGGTAGGGCGTGGATACCAGGGAGACTCTGGATCGCTCTCAACGTGCGGTCAATCTCGGCAACACCAGGTAAGAAAATAAGGATTCCGCCATCCTGTGAGCCGAGTTGTTGGTCTATACATTCCACAGTCTGAGCTATCAAGTCGTAGTTGATTTTCATGCCCACACTGCGCAGCGCAGCACCGATGTTCGGACCTTTGTTCGACTCTCCATCATCAGCATCCAGGCCCACATCTCCACCATATCCGGTCATGCGCAGTACGTCGTCAAGGTAGATGTCAGTCACAGGATGAGTTCTTCCTGGGATCTCCACCATACTGACCGACGACGTGGCAGCGAAATAGTTCTTGAAAAAGGCAGCGTCAAGGGTGGCGCTCATGAGGATGAGTCTCAGGTCTTTACGCGTCTTGAGTACATCTCGAAGTAGGACCATGAGGAAATCCGTGTCCAGACTGCGTTCGTGTACTTCGTCGATGACTACGTGACTGACGTCGGCCAATGCATCTACCACATCTTGAGGCTTCCCACCGGATGTCTGAAGTCTTCGCAATAGTACACCAGTGGTGACAAAAGTGATTTTGGTCACTCCCGCCTTCTGTTTTGACTCGCCACGAATTGCGTAACCAACTTCCTCGCCCACTTTGGCACAGCGCTCATCGGCGACTCGATCGGCGAGACCCAGAGCAGAGATTCGGCGCGGTTGAGTGCAAATGATGTTCGCTGCCTCTCCGAAACCACGCTTGATCAAGTCATCGAGCACGAATTGAACTGATTGTGTCGATTTTCCAGAACCAGTTTCACCTGAGATGATCGTGACTTGTGAATTCGTGACTGCCTCAACAATGCTAGTCTGTAGACTCCATGCAGGCAGGTTTCTCCTAGCCTTCATCATCCGCTCTTGAGCTGGTGTTTTGTGCTTCGCCTGCCACTCCTCCAGCATTCGTCTGCTGTATTGCGTCTCAGCTTGCCACTTGATTGGTCTCGGCATACGCTTTGTCCTATGACTCTTCCTTGATGAAGCCAGCTTTTTCGCCGATTCCGCAGATGTGGATGACACCGCTGCGATCTCGCTGAGTCTGCCGGGGTTCTTCATAATCGAAGGTATCTCATGCTCGAGCCAGTCCACAACATTGAAAAGCATTTGCTCGCCCAAGAGATCCGACTGAGCATGCACCAGGACCTGTCTCAGTATACTGAGGCGAATGTATGCAGGAATGGCCGCCTCGAGAGCGAGAATCGGAAGACTGTTGGGGTATCCAGATGCCGGCTTGCGAGCGTGCAGCACGAAACGCGACTTGGGTAGATCAGCGACTTCTAGCACTATGCTGCAAGTCTTACCAGCAGACTTGAGGCGTTCGCTGTATATCGATTCCAGGATAAGTTTCTCTTCGTCCCAAATGTCTTCCCATGAGCCATCATCATCAACATTGAGCTTTTCTGCGGCAATTGATAACGCGCTGTCCACAGGCGTGCTAGTGCCGCTTGTTTGTATTTCGTCCAGTGTTCCCAAGAGACGGTTTTGCAGTCTCTCTGCGGCAAGGGCCTCATCTCCACGACAGACGTCCAAAGCTTCCTCGCAGAGCTCTGCAGCATATCCGGCAATAGCTAGCCTTTTGAGCTTACCCTCTCGGGCCAGATCTCCGCTAGCAAGACTCACACCAGCGGTATAGCCTTCCGGCAAGGACCACTTGGGCAGGTCGTCCTCCGGCACGTGGATGAGGAGCCACTCGAGAACCTCCTCGCGGTCTTTACATATTTCAGCGGCCTCCTCGACGTGTGCTGGTCTGAAGCCAAGGGCAGATAGCTCTTTCACAATGCTTTGTCTCTCAGCCCTGGACATTTCCACCTCATGAGGGTTCCACAAGGCGCCCTGCCGCACCAGGGCCTCGACCTCTCGCCTCATTTTCTGGCCCATCTCGACCTTGGGCGCCCTTGTCCAACTCTTTCCTGGGTTAGATTTGGCCGCACTGATACCATTCGAAGCGTCTTCCTTCTCCTTTTCCCTCTTTTTCTCTATCTCTGCTCTCTTCTTCTCTTTGGCTGCCCTCTCGTCTTCCCAGTCTTTTCTCGCTCGAAAGGGATCATCGGCATAGAGCCAGCCCATGCCTTCCTTTTCAGCCGCCCTTTTCATGTCGGCAAACTCGCCCTTCCATAAATCACGGAACTGAGGCGGCATCATCATGTGCAGGTTCTTGCCGCTAGCCACTCTATACAAAGCATATGCTGCGGCAAAATGCCTCGCCTCCATTGCAGTCTCTCGCACACCGATCTCTCTCTTCTCCTTGGGGAGACTCATCGGTGGTAAGGTGGTGGTCTCCTGCGTCTTGGGGTTCTTGTGGCGGAGGATGACTGCTGAAATGTGGCCAGGCGGATCTGATGATCGATGCATCGTATACTCAGCTTTATCCCATTTCTGCTTCTGGCAGTGCTCGCTGAGGAGGTTCAGAGGTAATTTGCCCGTCCATGAGGCTCCACCTATGACTTCTCGTGCGCTGGGTTTCTTGACGGCATCGCCTGCCACGTCCAGCTCTGGCGCATTCTTTCCTGCTTTCCCTTTTGCGCCCGCTGACGAAGAAGCAGCGGCATCTGTCGGGTTTGTCGTGGCATTCTTACCGCCTTTCTTCGAGTCCTTGCCGTTCGAGAAGACGATGTAACTTGTGTCTTCTCCGTTCACGACTGCCGCTGTTTGGGTTGCATTCTTGCCCTTTTTGTTGTTGTTGTTGTTGTTGTTGTTGTTGCTGCTCCGCGGCGCATGGGGCTTATTGACCATGTTCGCTCGCCGCTATTATCTCTTACTACTCCTATAGTTACAGGCAGGGAGCGGAGCGATGTCGACAATATTTCTATGGTATAATTTATTTCCATGTTGCTGGCTCCTCACCATTACCATATCGGGAAATTGTCAAACCTGGGGAAATATTCTTGACCAATCGAGGCTGTTGGGGGATGATGTCAGTCCCTTGATACTAACTTATCAAGTCAGGTCATGGAATAGTTCGGGCACAAGAACGAGCACTAGACATGACACTGACTACTGATGAGATTAAAGATGAATTGTAGATTTACTGAAATGAGCAGATTTAGCCCAAGATCAATCTCAAGCGTGAAATTCGATGTCGAGTACATTGCCATATAATACAGTATGATTGATGACCATTATGTTCTGTCATACCACTCAATGCAATGAGATGGCAGGTGCTGATATGATGAGATCCACGACGACGAAAACCCGAATGCAGTCGTCTCAATCAGATCTCGTAATTGCTCAATCATACAAATCATTGTCTGTCACTCACGAGACATGCCATTCACATATGGCTTCGTCCTGAGAAACAGTCACCTCTCACTACTATTGCCCTATAGCAAGGACAGGCTTCCAGGCAGTAGTCCTGAGCAAGACAGAAAAGCCAAGTCTTGCTTTCCTTTGGTCAAGGTCGTCTACGTATCACGAAAGTATAAAGTACTTCTACGTAGACTTGCTCCATAAGAGAATGTACAGGGAAGTTCATCACGCATACCTTGTGCACCAGGATGTCATCGATATCGAAAGATGCAGGACCAACCTCCGAGACGACGGGGGACAGTGTCACATCCCCGCTTCGCCGCAACGTGACGTCCATCTATCCCTGGGGGATGCATGTAGTTCTTCTGGTACGGGCAAATATAGGATCCTATACGCATCTCCGAGGGGGCTATATTCCCTCGACCGCTCATGATGAGCACAAAATGGTGTGACCGCATAACAGAAAAGGAGTCATACGGGAAGCATGTACTACTTCCTTACTTGTAGACTTTGGTATGATGTCATAAGCCAGTGATGTACGTAGATATTCGTTGTTCTTGATTGAACTCGAGCACCACTGGACTTCGGCTTCTGGTCGGTCAGCAATAGAGAACTCTCCTGTACTTGCGTGGTTCCATTGTTGGATAGGTGGTGCAAGATCCTGTAGTATCAGTACGCTCAACTCCTACTGTACAGCATGAACGGATCTTGCGCAAGAAGCCGACATGGCAGAATAAGCTCCTCCGGCGGAGTGTCCGCGACGACGACAACAACAAATAACAGCAATCAGTGACTGGGCAAGTCCAGCTCTGGCAACTCCAACAATCTCACCTTGCCTTAATTCAAACCAAGATCCAAAAAGTCAAACATTATTTCCACAAGCCACATGACGACGAGCCGTCCATTTCCACGTCCACATAGTCCAAGTCCGATTCTCCCTGCTCAGAGTTTCCCCACATCTATAGTACCACCAACGTGAATGGCGCCACGTTTTTTAGGCGCACATGTATTTGACATCCGAAAGAAGTATAAGTTGCACATGCTGGAAATAAGGTGGGATGGGCGTTCAAATGTGATCCAGATCCAGATTCAATAATCATGACGTTGGCGTCGGAGGCCGCGGGCCGCGAGAGCTGAACGAGGAATGAGCGCGGACGAGGCGCAAACCAGCGCAAACCAGCGCAAAGCAAAGCCCTGGCCGGATGTTGTTTCTCTCCTTGGATTTGTGAGGAAAAGGACCATTGAAAACAGAATAGTGATTGTTTTTACCAGGTCCCTCTGATGATCCGGTCCAAACACACACGTGGTTGGGTTTTCACCGGTCAAGCATTCAATTTAGAGAAACTCCGCGCGATGATACTACCTTACTGTAGAGTGTTTTTGTTGTCGTCGCCGTACCGCAGGAAACCGGGCCCAAGAGAATCTGATGGTACTTGCAGTAGTCTGAGATTCACGCACGGTGAAACTCGGATGCGATTGCTTTCTTGACTGTTGGAATCTCGCTTGTGAGCAGCTCATGTGGATAAGGCGGCTGCAAGATAACACAAACTCGACCTCACCCTATGTTTGACTGGCATACACATAATATGCGAAAATAATTGAGAGCAAACGTATTTTGAGTGTATCATTGCAGTGTATCGAGCGCTCATGCTAGTAGAGAGAAAAGTCCCTGTGCGCCGCTCGATGATAATAGACTATATCTGGCCAGACCTTTCTGGTCTCGTGATCCTAGCAAAAACTAGCCCATCGCTCCATGTTCAAATATACGAAAACTCCTTCCGAGCGCCTTGCTAAACAGACAGTAAAAAGAAAATATACGAATGCATGTTGAATTCATAAAAGCGCCATTTTGTGCAAATGGCATGACCGCTAGTGTGGGTATAAACGTGCCGTGAAACCAAATTAAAGAGTAATTGTTGAAAACCGACCTGACGCAGTGAAGTAGTGACCATTGCATCCGAAGGAAAAGCGCGACTTAGATATGGAGATTTTCGATATCGTCATGTAGTTCTGCGCCGTCGTAGTCCTCGATTTGGCCAGGGTTGGAGTAGCCAGGGGGACTGGCAGGCACATCCTCGTAAAGTGGGGGCTGCTCATCGTCCCAAGCGAGACCCATACCACCACGCTCGGTGACAGTCAGGTTGAACTGGGTGCGAAGGACACGTGCAGCACCAGTAGGAGTCGCTTGATGCGGCTTCTTGTTTGGCGCCCACTCTTCTGCGATGACAAGCTCAAGGACAAGGACGTGGTTGATCTTCAGGCCAGACGGGCTCTCAACATCGCATTGAGGCTTGAGAGAGTTGTCGATGGCGCAGACAAACTCGCCCTCGAGCTGGCCGTCAGCGAAGTCGGTCTTCCATCCTTGCTTCAGCTCTTCGCTTCCGATATCACGGCTGTGCTCGTGCTGAACTCCTCGGCCCTCTCCGCCGACTTTGCTCGCATGCTTCGCACAAGCGGGAGAGACCATGGTCTCGTGCTCCTCGATGCGCCACGTCAACTTGCGAAGGCGCCACCTCATCTGAGTGTCCTCCTTGAATGTGGTGATTCCAGACATGCGACAGTAGACGTTGAAGTCGCCAATGGGGTGGACGACATTAGGCAGAGTGACGTTGAGTGTGAGGTTGGTTGGGGGAAAGATGCGGACAGAGTTCTTCTCGTTTCCGGGTCTGATTGCACGGCGAACGTTCACAGGCCTTGAGTACTCGAACAGCTCGCCTGTTGAAGATCTGGCGTATGCGAATAGACCGTACTCGATCTTTCCAATGTGACCTGAGGTGCTGGTGGGAAGGTGTCCCGGGATGAGGTAGCTGAAAGGGTAGTCGTGAACGCCAGCCTTGTAGATGAAGGAATCGTGGTCGCCCATGATGTTCCACTCTCTGAGGTCTGTCGTCTTGACTGAACAGTCTTTGCAGTGGTCGCCGACCGGTCGCTTCGTCGTCGTCGTGGCTCTGAAGACCAGCTTGTATGACGTGATGGTGACTGGGCCGCTTCTCACGTGGCATTGAAGACGTCCACTGAACAAAGCTCCAGAAGACTGCTGGGGCGAATCCATAAACAATGCCGGCGGAGACTCGACAATCATATCGAGCTTGACATTCTTAGGGGATCTCGACACACTGGAGTCACGCTTTTCTTGCTTGTCTTTTCTCTCACTGGAAGAATGTCTTCCAAACACTGGTCGCTTAAGGTGCTCCATACTTTCTCGACCTGCAGAAAACTGACCGTCGGGTCGTCCTGATGATGAATTGCGCTTCTTCTCTGGAACAGGTCTGAGTAGTGGTGATGAACCAAAGTCAAATCCAAGAAGGCGACCTGGCATTGTGAGTGTGAGAGGAGGGGTGATTCTGAAAAAAAACGCGGAGCAGACAGGGATGTGCTCCGTGCGATAGGCGAGTGACGATCCCGGAAATCTCTGGCGATTATTGAGTCACAGTAGCAACGTTAGTTGCGAGTATCGACTGTGGCTTGTATTGGTTTGCTTTAGGCTGCTTTGCTTCTGGCAAGTAAACTTTTGCATGTACTGTGTGCATGTAATATTGCAAGGTGAATAGAATCAACAGATTGTCTGGGAAGGACCAAATATGTATAGCTAAACTCCTCGAAGAAAATCTTGTAAAGAGTCAATTCCCCTTGTCCCGGGTGCAACGCTTAGCGACGCATCGATGATCAATTTAAATCGAGTCACTGAGTATTTTAAGCATGGCGTCGTCTGATGCCATGCGCGCTAGTCTGACACGGGCTTGTCATGAGAAACTTAAACAATGAGCTTAGTTGGCCCTCTCAGGCTGCAACGGGAAACTTCATCCATTTCCCCCCAAATCATCCGATCAGCGCGCCGGCTTTATGCGTTGACCGCTCGGTGAACATTCTTTTCATCTTTTCAGGAGTGCTGAAAGCGGCCATCGGCCGGCTCGCCCGCAGTATTGTACAATAGTCGTTTCTGAACTTCCATGTTTCACGTTTTGCTCAGGTACTGTACAATTTTTCTTCACTGACGATACCAACGGTGCCCCGATTCCGGCCCTGAGAATGCACCATCAAGGTGACACTACTATGGAACAAGACCCGAAGGACCCAATGCGCCCATCAGGCTGATCTGGAGTGCAGGTCTCTGCTCTGCCGTAGATACTAAGGAAACGGTCAGTCATGCGTGCGTTGCCCCCGCTTGCCCATCTAGACCAGTAGTAGCTTTTCGTGTCAATAAACATCGTGACGAGTGCACATGTGTGTCTCATCATGAAGATGGCATCTCCGGTGTTTGCACGGGAAACACGACGTGAAGTGATCATTAAACCACAACCTTTACAACGCCCCGAGGCTGCATAGCTACCTACCTATGCAGATTGGTCGACGAAATGATCAATAAGTCTGCTGATCCTTGCTGCCCCGCAAGAAGGCTTGCAGATGGCGTTTTCTGTTGTGGAGCCGCACGCCTGCATACCTAACGCATAATGAATCATCTCTTCGTCAAACCTTGGACCCCTATTACTCGATCAAAACTGCATTGCACCGAGCTTCGAGTATACTTGTGTGTCCCTCCGACCGGCCAGCGGCGCTTTCAGAGCATGCAGGAAGCAAGACAGCTGGAGTCTGATGATCCCACAGCATCATCAAGGTACTGCAGAAACAGTCTTGCTCTCATGCGCCGGATATCGTCGCAAATTCGGGTACTGTAATGTGGTACCGCGTATTCATGATGCCAATCTGAAGTCATGCTTTCTACATCAGGCCAAACAACCCCGGCTGTCGTTTCGCAACCACGCAAGCAAAAATGCATCAGATCCAAGCGGTACGATCCCGCCTGTCGGACATGGACCGATGCAAGAAATTCTTGCACCGCATTGGCCCACGCCAAGCTGGTTCACGCCAGCCAGCCAGCCTTCCGCCGTACTTCCACGTGGAGAAGATGGAATTTTCTACAGCGATCTCGTGAGATCAAATTCAGGGCACGATCGTTCAATGACTCGCCTTAAAAGCTACTAGAAGCGCTCACACCGCTCCCCTTAAGACCTGTCGAAATTGCCCTCTTGGCCTAGATTCGACGGACATATTACGGTATTGTACTTGTACCGCAGGAAAGAAAAAAAAATTAAAGGGGAGGGGATGCAAGCAATTGCGTGATAGCGCCCCGTGGAGAGGGTAGAAACTCCTCTGAGTAAATTATCGCGCATCCTGTAACATGCAGAGGGAAAAATAGTTGGCACATCGAAACAAACGAAACAACCAACAAGGTGTTTTCAGACCAGGGTGTCGCAAGCGTTGGCCCACACAAATTCGCTAATTACCTAAGATATTGCGTTTTTCCGATCCACCAAGGCCCTAGAGACGTTCACTTCGCTGTACGAATCACACTGGTTGGTTAACTCTCACAATTTTGTTACAATATGATGTGACAAGGCAGGCTTGCGTCCGACTACATTGTGGCTACAAAGCTGCGTTGCCCCTCCACACCTCATTCCCGATCTGGCATCTGGTATACGATACACTGAGGCACTGCGATGCGGCGCCAGCTCCACCTTTGGTTTACTTTTATGTGTCGAATGGATTCACGCCGTGATCGGAAGCCGAATGATTCAGTTCATCTTCCCCTCAAGAACGTCAAGCTTATGCCGCAGACAACCGTCCACAAGAACTTTATACCTGATCACTTTGGGGTTGGTGTTGTCCTTGCGGTGTATTATATTCCAACATCAGCAAGGCTCTATGGCTGTCGTGATCCCAGCTGGTGTCTGACACATCACAGCTAGATCATGACTTGTACCTCTAACACTTGTCTACACGACAGAGCTGCGGATCAATTAAACTTTGCTATCCATTCGCACGAGAAGGACTCTCCGTGGTCGCGAAAGACTGTACATGACAGCCCATGTCATCCTATGTCTCGACACGATTTCAGTACCGCAGAATCGTTACGGCCGCAGTTTTGTTCTTGTGGATCTCAGTAAGTTCATGTTAGCGCTACGGGTCGCTGCTACGGTCACCTCGATCTCGGAGCAGTGTTGCAATATGGCGGGAAGCTTATGCCATACCGGACCCCACTTCTTTTCCCCAACCCAATAGTCTCGGCACACTGTGGTATTGCTGTTATTGTAGTAGCGCGATGCGAGATGTACAAGTAAGGGTTGAGTGGGCGGGATACGAGTGACTGACAGGCGTCGTACTACTGCGGCTGCCTATACCGCGAGCCACGCCCTCTGATGATTGGTGATTGAGCACTAAGCGCGCAAGAAGGTGGATGTGAGCGGTGAATCTACCAAACGGAAGAGTTGGCTCCACAGTCCGTCTGCTTTGCCATTTTTCGACGGATGAGAGATCAACAGAATACCCTTGAAGTCAGCTTCTTGTTACGCAAGACGAGTATCGATGCGGCTCTGCTGTTCGAGGAATCCTGTTAGTAACATTTGCTCGATCTGGACCTTTCCCGCCTTGATGTCGGTTTGTTGTTGTCGTCGACGATAGAGTACCTAGGTGATATCACATTGTTGCGCAGTCACACACACACACACGCACGCGCATTCAACACGGACTGCCACTGTATCTCAAGCCCCGACCTATTGGACTCCAGAACGGTTCCTTTTCCCACTGTTCGCGAATATCCACCTTTCGTACGTGTTATCGACGTGAGATTCTGTCAGCCCGCTTCACCGCCAAACCGCCACATAATCTGTCTCACATGATTTTTGATGGTACAAGTACCTGTTCTTCCTTGTCCGTCCTCTGGTCTCAGACACGCAAACGAGCGAGCGAGCGATGCAACGCGCAAGTGGGTTACGCATAGTCGCTACAAACTCGACGCTCATTAGACCTATGTTTTACTCTGTAGTATGACTTGGCGAGTAAGTGGTGTGCTTGCTCGCTTGCTCGCTAGCTTGCTTGACCATCGTGCTACCTCTGAGATGGAATCAGAACTTTCTATACGATGGGATCTGATCTTATTCAGGCGATGATAGGCCCGTTTATCCTTACTTCTTCCTCGTTCTAACTCCTCTTCCTGCTTTCTGACATGTATCACAAGACTCTGTGTACACGTCCTGTCGGACCCAATCAGGTCACGTATCAGCAAGGTTATAAATCTCTTTCAATGAAGCAGAGTCGGCAGTGACTGCTTAGCATCGAAGGATGAATCGGAAGTAGACGAGTGCAAAGGGTGAGTTTTCAGCAGAAAATGGTTATGGACAGGGTCTCCGTCCGCGCATGGTATCTTGGAGCATTTTCTTGGAGTAGGATAGCGGGGGGGGGGGAGATCACACTTGTGCCCTAAATGGTTCTTCTATATTATACCTACCGTAAGTGGATGAGAAGGCTAGTAGTTCTTCCATCTCTCTTTCCTTAGAGGAGAAAACAAATGTAATTTCAGCTCAGGAGGGACACGTGATAGGGAGTCCATGCAGTTGATCTACATGTCTCGTGAGTCAAGAGCTGCGTTTAATGCATTGAACGTGGTATTCTATTCATCTCCCAAACACCCAGACGCCGCTTTTTCGCCGCACGTCTGCATGCTGCATCTGATCTCATCTCCCATCCCCAGTGAGTGCCCAAGGCAGGCCCCCCTCTTTCGACTTTTCCACTGCCTGTCGTTTGCCCTTTTTGTACTTTTGAATTCTTGCACAACTCCCTCACGTCCTGACATCCCTCTCGGTACTGATGCGATGCACAACCGGCACACTGCTCGGCGGCAGACTGCCGTACTCCGTGATGACCATGTTGATGTACTCTGCGGGTGTGACGTCGTACATGATGTTCAACAACTGCAGGCCCTGGACGTCTCGCCAGCCAGCCAGACTACTGGCCTCGGCGTCACTCTTCCTCTCGTTCTTTTCCTCTTCTTCGCGTTTCTTGTTAGCTGCGCTGCTGGTGTTGCTGCCGGCCTTGGCCTTGCTGGCGTCAGGGTGGGAGGGTTCTGTAGTGCTGCTGTTGTGGTGATCGGCAGGGATGACGAGTTCGTCCGGGGGCGCGAGCTCGTTCAGCACAATCGAGTCGAGCGCCACGCGGTCTGTGAATTTGATGCTTTCTGCGAGGACGATGACGGGGACGTCGCGCGAGTGCGCGAGCATGGCTACCGCGGCTGTGCCGACGCGCGAGTACAGCCGGCCGTTGGACATCATTGCGTGTGCACCTAGAAGAACCAAGTCGGCGTCTTTGAGGGCGTGCGACACGGCCGTGTGCAGCATGTAGCTCGTCTCGATGCCTGCGGCTGCTAGGCTCCGGGCGAGGTTCTTGCCTTCGAAGAGCGGTCGGCTGTCGATGACGACGACCTTGAATTTCGTGCCGAGCTCGCTGGCGCGCAGCAGGGTTTTCTCCACGATGCTGGATTTGCCGAATGTCACGACGGTGCTGCCTTGGCGGATCTTGACGCATGCGGTCGCCGCGATGGCTGTGTCGGCCACTGTGATGCGTTCGCGGATGAACAGGTCGATTGCGCCGCAGATGTCTTCCTTTGCGGCGGATTCGGGGGTGTCGGGATCGATGTGGATGATGTAGTCTTTCAGCCAACGGATGGCGTTGCCCATGGACACTGAAATGGGACGGTGGGATTTGAGGTAGTCGATTTGTGGCGAGAGATGATGAGACGTGAGATGTCGGGCCAGTGATGTGCCGTTGGGAGTCTGATATGCTTGAATGGCCTGAGAGAAGTGAAATCAGCATCGACTGCAACTGTAGAGAAAATGAAAGTGCTCGATTCACCTTCTTGAACGCGAGTAACATGCCAACACAACGCGCATTACTACCACACACAACATAGCTGCTCATCTGCAGTCCCAGCGCGAGAACAGCAGGGTGCACTTCCTTGCTCACGCCCTCCAGCGTATGTCTCTTCGGCTGTGAATACAAATGCCCGAATAGCCCGACCTCCTTGTTGACTTTCTTCGCTTTCGGTACAGCAGGCGCACCCGACGCAGGGGCGGCTTTGCCTCTGAAGGGGAGATTCTGCTGCCCGGCGGCGCCCTGGCTCGGCGCTCGTCGGTGGTGGGAACCCTGTCCGCCCTGCTGTGATCTCTGCGCGCCATTGCCCGCTCCTCCCTTCTGTCCTTGCTGAGCCTTTGAGGGCGTCGCGGCGGTAACAGCAGCAGCAGCTGCCGGTGCAGGCCCTTCTTTCGCTGCCTTCTCGGCCGCTCGACGGGCGGCCTTTTCTTCCTTTGCGCGTTTCTTCAGTTCGGCTCCGCTGATTTTCTTGTCGGTCGCTGTTTCTGCTGACTTGGTGTCTGCACCTGCTGCTGCGGCTGGTTTGTCTTGCGCAGGTTTCTTTCCCGACTTGGACGGTTTCTGTTCTGATGCTGAAGGTCCAACTGATGAAGGTGCTTGTGATGCGCCAGCTTCTGGCTGTGAAGAGCCCTGCTGCTGAGTCGGTGGAGCTGCCGAGGGAGTCTCGGGCGTACCATTCGTGGTCGCCATGCCTTTGTCTTGAATCTACTTTGTGTTCGAATCCGCGAGCCTGGGCGTTATCAGGACCAAATTTGTGTATGATTATTGATGTAGTTGTTGGATGCAAATCGTGTACTTATGTTAGTATGCCCTGATGAATGGGTTACGTCATGGCAAATTCAACAAGAGCACTGTTTGTCAAGATGATTCATGTATCCAGTGAATCTATTTGCACGAAAACAATCTTGGAGGGGCAGATTTGTCTATAACAAAGTCAAGTTGATGTCGTCAAAATGTTATGAGTCAGGCTTCATCGCATTGTCATGTTCAAGATGGTGTGGTGCCAAGATTTACTTGTCCATGACTCGAGTCGAGTGTCCCATCACTACAACATCTACTGAAATGATTTCGCTGCATCACATACTTGTTACACCCATTGATTACTTAGAAGGCACTACACACATTGATGAACTAGAAGGAAAGGCACGAGGGGAGAAGTAAGGAAGACAATTGGCGTACGAGGTTATATATTCAGCGAGTCCACATTGGACTTGATGCACGCAGAGCACTAAGCGAAGATACTCCTCTCAGGCTCTGCCGTACTGACGACTTGTAAAATGAATCCAGAGATATACCGTCTCGGATGCCATCGCAATTGATGACTCGGGAAAAATGCTAAGAGTCGAACGCAGGCCAACTGTCGCTCGTGTTGCCTTTTCCTCGATTGAGTCGCCTCAACAATCGTAGTCATCTCTGTAGATTTCGCGTATCTCCTTCATGCCGTCAAACAGTGGCAGAAGTCGATCGTCCGAGGACAGTGGCGCCATGATGATGAGCGAAAAGGTTTCGGAGGATCAGACGCTTAGTTGCGGTCGAGACTGTTGGAGACAGTGCAGTAGTAGACCTGACGGGCCTGGAGGGTGCAGTAGTAGACTTGAGTAGCCTGGAGGGTGCAGTAATAGACTTGGGTGGCCATTTTGATTGGTTGGTAGATCTGCTTGGTGAGGCTTGGTAGAAACCTATGTGATTGATCGTTAGCTTTGCCGGTTTGAAGGTCTTGTGTCTGGTGGGTTGCTTACTTAACGAGTGTATGTAGCTGGTACTGGTGAAGAGAGAAGAGGGGAGCATCTAGGATGAGCAGAGCTCGATACTGATCTCTCCTTTCTGCTGTGATAGAAGACGGTTCCTTATTATCTTTGTGATGTCCCTTTCTTGTCTTTCATAGTGCTTTGTGAAGACGAGGTGATTTCCATCCAAGTCAAGTCTAGAGTATTCAGGTTGCTCAATCGGGGAAGTGTTAGTATTGTTCCTGCGCCTAATATTGTTCTCAAAGACAAAGCATCTCGAAATAGATTGCCAGATCAAACACAATGGAAAGTCATTTGAGAACCAGGGAATGGGACTGATAGGATAGATGTTCATTTGTCATGACAGAGAGTGGTACTATGGTTCCATTTATCTGGAGCCTCGAGAGGTCAACACTCGTACAGCGATCATCGAAGCATGTGTCTTGAAATACGGGGCAATCAAGGTAGAAGAGTCGACTCTGCATGTCAGTTCAAGAGATCACGATGTGCATTTCCGATGCGACGCGAAATGTTAGGGAAGACGCTGTAGACCGTGGTACACATTGTGAGCATATCCATCAATTTGTCGCCCACGACGTGATGTTGCTGCATATCTTGATATGGACGTGGGACTCGTGTCATATAGACCGCTTACTATTGTTCTCATTAGGACGCTAGTCCTGATTGGGTAATCGCGGACCTCATTCCACGAATGACGGATGAGAATGACCGAGACCATGATCCGACAAGCCATCTGCTCTACTTGTTGTCCGGCTTCCACTTGAGATTGGCGAACTGCAGTTTTGGCTTGGGCAACTCTGCAGCAGGAGGGAGTGTCTTGGGAACAGGGGCCTTTGGAGGCACACGAGCACTAGAACTAGGCAAAGTCAGACTTGACGCATCGGAATGCTAGCTTGGAAAAAGATCTATCTCACCTTGGATGACGATCTCGGCTTCGAGATCTCGAATTGTCCCTTCTGCTCAGAGTCGGGCGAGCACTCGGACCCATTGACGTTTCACCCCTTTCCGCAAGTCTACTGTTGCTGGGTATGTAGCGGTCGATTTCTTTGTTGGCTGGCTCTTCGTAGTCTCGGATACGGCGTCTGTCACGGTCGTACTCTCGGTCGCGTTCCCTGTCTCTCTCCCTGTCGCGCTCTCGGTCTCGGTCTCGCTCTCTGTCGCGCGTGCTGTAGCGATCATAATCTCTCTCTCGCGGCCGCTCATCGTCTCGTCTGCGACCCGCGGAAGGTATGTAGCGGTCGATGTCAACGTTGTCTCGTGACCTGGATCTACGGCGCCTGGCTGGACTGTAGTCTCTATCGCGATAGCTTCTCCTAGGTGGTGAGCGGGTCCGACTCCGGGCTCTACCATCGCGGTATCTGTCGGATCTCGGCAGTGGGCTGCGTGATCTTTCGTGGCGCTTACTGCGGGCTGGACTTCTGCTATGGGCGCGGATGGAAGCATTGTCACGAGTCGAGGGCGGCGCATCGCGTTTCAGACCTTCTCCGGCCTCTTTGAGTCTGCGCTGACTGGCTTTCCACCGCTCTCGTTCGGCGCTGACCTCACGAAGCATCGACTCCCTGCGGGCATTTTCATCTTCGTGCTTGGATGCTCTCTTCTCACGGTCGTCGTAGGCTCGAGACCTGCCCCGGTCGTCATGACGATCATCTCGGCGAGAGGAGTACCTGGCATGATCAGGGGTTGGCGAACGGGTACGGTAATCTCTACGACTGTCGCGTGAGTCACGGACAGGAGGAAGACGTTTCTCTGGAGCGAACTCTCTGTGTGAGGGAGGGGCAGGGTCCTCGCTACGGTCTCTGTCCCGCCTGCTCGTCTTCTCCATCATGCGCTGACTCTCACGGAGGAGCATGCGCTCAGCCTCTGCCTCCAGACGCTTGGCCTCTTCCTCTTCCTCCTTCTTTTTGCGAGCAGCACGCTCCTCCTCGAGTCGCTTCTCCTCTGCTTCGCGTTCCTTCCTCTTTTTCTCACGCTCTTCCTCCAAGGCCTTGAGACGCTCTTTCTTCCTCTCATCCTCACGTTTTCTCATGGCCTCACGCTCAGCGCGTCGCTTCTGTTCTCTTTCCAATCGTTCCTTTTCCCTCAGCAGTTCGGCCTCCCTGGCTTTGAGAGCTTCGAGTTCAGCCCTCTTCTTGGCCTCCCTCTCCTTCTTCTTCTGTATTTTCAGCTCTTCGGCGCGCAGCTTTGCGCGTTCCTGTCTGCGGACCTGGGCGTCTGCGGCGTAGGCCTCGTCGCTCCTGCATCCCATCTCTTGCTCTTCCCTAGCAGCATCATGGCCAATCTCCTTGCGCCTGATCTCGCGCAAGATAGGCTCAGCATCGGCGACGTAGGCGGTGATGTATCGGTCGATGTCGGCCTCAGTGGCGGGATATATGTTGGCGCGAGCAGCAGCACCTTCGAGCAAGGGGGCGGCAAGACGACGATCCTTGGCGAGGTATTGGACGGGGTCGCGTTCCAGTTCGGCCTCGGTGAACTGCTGGAGAGAAGTGATCAAGGTTTCTTTGCTCTGTGCGATGTCATGTTCAGTATGCGCTCTGGATTCAACCATTGCAGCGGGCAACATACGCCATCCTCAAATTGTTTGATCGTCTTCTTCCTGATGGTATCGAATTCACCCTTCTTCTTGAAAGTATGGAGCAGACCGTCTATCGAGGCGCGTTTGGCCGAGGATAGAGGAAGCTCCGAGACCTTTGGCTTCTTGCGTGGTGGTAGAACAAAATCGCTATGATTTGCATGTTCTATGGCTGCCGCCATGTTGAAGGATAGCGTGTGTGTGCCGGTAGCAACGGTAATGGTGTTGAAGTGGAGAGAAGACGGAAGAGTAGAATATTGCCTGAGGATGTTTCCCTGTTGGGATAATGCCTTTGCTGCGACAAGAAGGGAAGGCGCGCTCAAATCGTCCACTGTGCAAGGCAGGCGCTATACCTTCGCACCTGCTATGTCAGGTCCCGCGTCTGGATGTGAATTAAGAAGTCGCGGGTTTAGAATCCATTACGATAGGGAGATTAGGGCTTGATGATGGCTCGGCCCGTGGTCCGACAACTCTGTTTGACCGTCTTGTGCATCTGTCACTGTGCATGAGCGAAAAGAGAAAGAGTCAGTGAACGAGAATGCCAAGCCACAACCACGGAGCTTCAGAGGATCAGGTGCCGGCAGTGAATCGAGTGAATCGATTGGACAATCGTGGTGCAGCCATCTCATTCGGCCAATTGAGCCCATGTCAATTGTCATATTGTCCCGACTTGCATAGCGGGATTACCACAGTTCGACTTGTATAACATTGAAGTGATCTTGACACTTGTCTGAGCATTCCATCCTTTTGTTTTGCAGCAGTCGCTCAATCGCATTCCACACATACACCGCCATGGTTCACAAGGCCCTCTTCTGGGGCGGCATGGGTAGGCGCGCTACACACACCACTCCGGCACATGCGTCTAGTCTGTACTAATGACAATCCAGGTGTCATTGTCCGCATCTGGCAGCTCGGTATTGAGATGCGCCCCTTCCTCGCCCGTCAAGCTATGTGGGCATACCCAGTCTACGCCGGTGTAGGAGCTTCATTCGGATACTGGCTGCAGGGTGTCGAGGACGGACAGATGCGCATCCTCGCCCGCACCAAGGAGAGACTTCTCGAGAAGAGAGCGAGAAGGGACGCCCAGATCACTCACCCTCCCACCGAGTACCAGAAGAACAAGGACGGTTTGTTCGCCAGCGCCCGTACCCACACCGAGGTCAGCTACGACGCACCCGCCCACACCGAGAAGACCGCTGCTGCATCATAAAGCAGTGCACCTACCACATTGTTGAGAACTGAAGGGGAGGGAGAGGATATCCATGAGGGACATCCATAGACGCAGAGCTTGAGCTCTGAGCTTGTCATTCGAGTGGGACTTCGGGAAGGAGCGGAGAGTGCAAGATGGCACCGAGGCAACCATTCTTACTGTCACAAGAATGCAAACACCTGGGCACATGATGAACATGTCCAATTCAAGGACCTCGAGGTCAAGTTGTGGTCGGTCAGCGGTGTATGTCGCACCTTTCCATCAGTGTAAACCAGGAATTCGCAACGTCCGGGGCTTAGTAGCCTAGACATTATCTTTTTGTTCACTTTTGTCATCCTTGGCCCAATGCCACGTAAACCTGTCATCCTTCGAACTCGTGACAAGTGTTCGATAGAAATATCGCTAATCCACCATTGCTCCCATTTCATGTATATATATAGCATTTCTCCTGTTCGTCGCACCTAGCAAGCACGCGCGACGTCCCTCCACATCTTTGACGCTCGACTCCACTGCGCCATGCAAGCACCGACGCCATCTCTCACTGTCAATGGATCTACACAACCAACAAGGAGCCCTTCTCCAAACCCAGCCAGATATAAAGGCACTGTTGTCTTCTCTGGTGGCAGTGCTGCGAACCATTTGGTAGATGTTTTCAACCAATTGACCAACAAGACATGTCCGCTGAGCTACGTCATCCCCATCTCGGACAATGGTGGTAGCACGAGCGAGCTCATTCGAGTCTTTGGTGGACCAGGTACGTTCGCAAGACCTTAAGTTGTGCAGAAATATGACTGACCTCAAGTAGGAATTGGTGACCTTCGCAGTAAGTCGAACATTCACTTTGCCTCATCACCTTTACGGTTGATGTCTGTGGAGCGCCGGTGACCCATTGATATCAGACTGATCTCCTGTCTCAACAGGTAGACTTGTGCGTCTGATCCCAGATCATAGTGATCCAGAGTCAGAAGCTGCAGCTATCAAAGCGCTGTTCAATCATCGCCTGTCTCGGGATAGCAGAGAAGCCAAGCATGAGTGGCAAGACATCCTCGAGGCCGAACACATGGTTTGGCAGGGCGTGTCGACTCCCAAGAAAGAACTCATCCGTAGTCATCTCAATTGGGTGAATCTAGAGATTGTCAAGAGACTGCGGCCGTCTTCACGTTTTGACTTTTCTGGGGCGAGTATAGGGAACTTGTTCATCACAGGGTAAGCATCGACTGCTGTGCCTGCCTCGGTGATCTTTCATCTAACTCGATGATACAGCGCGCGGGTCTTCACGGGCTCTCTAGAGTCGGCCATATACCTTCTATCGAGCATCTGCTCGGTTCCCTCAAGTGTTTCTGTGTTGCCAGCAATCAACACAAATTTCACTCATCACATCTCCGTCTCCCTCGCAGACGGCAGCCTGATCACTGGTCAAAACAACATCTCCCATCCAAGCATTCCAACCCATATCCCCTCGACTCCGACCACCGCAGAAGGCTCTCACGATGCGGATCCCTCCGAAATCTGTCCCATAACTCGACTTCGCACAGAAACGGAAGAAAGCGACAAAGTCGAAGACGCCAACCTCCCCGGCTCTCTTCCCTCTCTTCGGAAACCCTTCCTCGAGTTCTCCAAGAACCCTTCCGTCTCGGACGACTTACCATCTCGGATCGAGAGACTATGGTACATCAACCCCTACGGCCAAGAAATCACGCTACCAGCAAACCCACGCGTGACCGAGTCTCTGACAAGCGCGTCCTGTATCATCTACTCGATCGGCTCGCTTTTCACATCCATCATCCCATCATTGATCCTCCGCGGCGTAGGCAACGCCATAGCCACGACCCCATCCATCCGCGCCAAGATCCTGATCCTGAACGGGAGTATCGACCGCGAAACCGGTCATTCGTCATCCCCCTTCACCGCACTAGACTTCATATCAGCCATCGCAAACGCATGCGACCAATCGCGAAACCCGCGCTTCTTCCCCGCCTCCGCCCCCCACAATTACTCCAACTCTGCCTCATCCCATCCTCACACTCACGCCCACGAAGTACACGACCCCCCCAAACTCGCCGAGGCAGAATACAAAACCTACGTGACGCACATCATCCACCTGGACCACGCCGGCGCTCCTAAAGTCGACCGCGCCCACTTGAAATCCATCGGCATCGAGACTTTGCGTCTTTACGGCCAGGAACGAGGCCGCTACGACCATCGCGCTCTGCAGCAGTGTCTCGAGATGATCATGGGGCGGCGACGGAGTGGTGGTTCAGCTGGTGGTACTTTTGGTAGCAGCAACAACAGCAACAGTAATGGCAATAGTGGTAGTGGGGCAAGTTTGAATCCTGGTTCTGGAGCTGGGGGTGAGGGTGGTGCTGGTTCAGAGGGCCAATCGGCAGGGGGAGAAGCAGGAGGGGAGAACGTGAGGTTGGGGAGACAGCTTAGGAGGAATACGCTTGAGCGATGAAAGGTGGGTTTTGGAGAATATTTTTGTCCTTTTCTTTCTTATAAGTATATGTGTGCATCTATCTGGATGTATGCGAGTGTGCGTGTAAGTATACATCAATCGACATGGACCCGTCTTGAACTATACCTACGTAATCCATGAAAAAGTCCCCCAACACACGAAAGAGGTGGAAATGCAACAGTGCCGTCACGCTAATATATTCCGGCTCTACGGCTCGCGCACTCATGCCCCCCCCCAGCCATTCATGCTCTGCACTGTGAGTCCAGACACTCTCCATTTCAGACCTATCATCTACGATCTCCTCAGGTCAACACAGCATGAAAGTTCTTGACCATAGACTAGGTCATTCATGTTGCAGACCGCCCAAGAGTAAAAATCTGCGACCACGACGTTTCGGAGCAATGATCAAGTAGTCGCGAGGAAGGCGTCTGCCTGACTTCAGAGGTAAGATACTGATTAATTATATGTACTGCAAAGCTATCATGCAAAGCGTGATCTATTCATAAATGATGACCATTCTCCAGAACAAACAAACGGAGTCAAGGAAAGCATACAGTCATTGGTGTTACAATGAGTCCAATGGGCACTCAAATCATTACCGTCGCAATTATCACCAATGCAGGGCTGGAGCCCATACGGAATCGTCCTGCCCCTACTTTCGGTACACAGAGGTCACCATCGTCGTCGGTGCAGGGGAAGCCACAGCTTCGCGTCCGAAAAGACCGCCCAAGGCCCCTAAACTCGCCGCAACCAACGGCGCGCCGGAGCTGGTTGGAAGAACACCAACAGTAACTGTGCCGAGAATACCCAAATCAACAGATGCGCAGAGCAGCCCACCGCATGTCGCTGAGGTTGTAGATGCCGGGGCCGCGGTAGTGGTTCCCGTCGATGAAGATCCACCAAGCACATTGGCGCTGACGCCAATCAGTGGACCGGTGCCAGTAGTTGGAAGGACACCAGCACTGACGGTGCCCAGGGCACCCAAGTCGGCGGATGCACAGATCAGGTCGGTACAAGTTCCGGTCCCGGTTTGGATGTTGTCAGTTGCAGTAGTTTGAGCAGCAGCAGTTGTTGTTGGCAGAACGCCCGCGCTTATTCCCAAATCTAGAGGACCCAGACTGGCTCCAACACCGATACAAACCAAGTCTGTGCAAGTTGCCGTTACGGTCTGGCCGGATGTAGCAATGACATCTGCAGTCGCGGTCGCACCAAGCGCACCCACTTCAAGACAGAGCAAATTCGAGCATGCGGTCGTGTATGTCTGTCCAGATGTGACAGTTGCGCCAGTGTCAACAGGGGTGACAGTACCACCACCATTGAGCACACCGAGGTCCACACTGGCCAGGCCACCATCGTTGAGGACGCCCACACCAAGATCAAGGAGTGTCGGTAGAGCAATAGCAGTATTGTCTACAGTTACCGTACCTCCTCCCAGTCCCAAGTTAAGGCAAAGTAAGCCGTCACAGCTGCCAGCTGCAGGTGTCATCGTGGTAACAGCATCACCACCGCCACCAAGCGTGGGTGATGGGATGACGACAGTCGGCAATAATCCAGTGATCTCTCCAATGAGTGATGTGAGGTCGGACGCGGGCACCACAGCCGTGGGAATCGCAGCAACCTCACTGACGAGAGACGAAACGTCACTCGGGTTGACAATGCCTGTTGCAATGCTGCTGATATCCGAGATGATGGACGGAATGATACCTGTAGGCCCTGTCACATCTCCTACAATGCTTGTGGCGTCACCGAGGACGCTGGTGGCATCACCAAGGATGCTTGACAAGCCATTACCAACGGTAGGAACCAGAGATGGAAGCTCAGTAATTTCGCTCACGAGCGATGACAGGACAGAGCCAGGTACCACTTCGGTTGGGATTGCACCGATCTCGCTAATGAGAGATGAGACTACGCTCGGATCTGCTACGCCAGTCGCGATACTGCTGATGTCCGAGATTATGGACGGAATGATACCCGTGGGCGCACCAGTAACGCCTCCTAGAATGCTTGTAGCATCGCCGAGGATGCTTGTTAGACCATTGCCGACAGTAGGGATCAAAGATGGAAGTTCGGTGATTTCGCTCACAAGCGACGACAGGACAGAGCCAGGGACTACCTCGGTTGGGATCGCACCAATCTCGCTTACGAGGGAAGACACTGCTCCTGGGTCTACTACACCGGTAGCGATGCTGCTGATGTCCGAGATAATAGAAGGAATGATACCCGTGGGCGCACCAGTGATGCCTCCTAGAATGCTTGTTGCGTCGCCGAGGATGCTGGACAAGCCGTTGCCGACAGTGACAGGGAGACCAGTGATATCGCCTATCAAGGACGATAGAACAGAGCTAGGAACCACTTCGGTTGGAATTGCACCAACCTCGCTGACAAGGGAAGATACTGCACTTGGATCAAGAACCCCGGTGGCGAGACTGCTGATGTCTCCAAGCACAGATGACACGATACCAGTAGGTACACCTGTAACTCCGATAAGGCTGGTTGCGTCGCTGAGGATTGAAGACAGACCATTGCCGACAGTTGGAACCAAGGATGGGAGCCCGGTGATATCGCTGACTAGTGACGAGAGAACAGGGCCAGGTATAATTGAGGTGGGAATGGCACTAATCTCGCTGACAAGCGAAGAGACCGCGCTGGGGTCTACAACTCCTGTTGCGAGACTGCTAATGTCAGAGACTAGAGATGAGATAACGCCTGTAGGAACGATGCTAGGTAGATCGCTAAGTATGGTCGAAAAAGGATTGCCAGCAGTAGGAACCGCAGCAAATGACGTTTCTGGAAGGCCAGTGATCTCACTGACTAGTGACGAGAGAACAGAGCCGGGTATAATCGAAGTGGGGATGGCACTAATTTCGCTGACAAGCGAAGAGACCGCGCTGGGGTCTACAACTCCTGTTGCGAGACTGCTGATATCCGAGGCTAGCGATGAGACAACACCTGTGGGAGCGATGCTAGATAGGCCGCTAAGTATGGATGAAAACGGATTGCCAGCAGTAGGGACGGCACTAAATGACGTTTCTGGTAGGCCAGTGATCTCACTGACTAGTGACGAGAGAACAGAGCCCGGGATCACAGAGGTTGGAATCGCACTAATTTCGCTGACGAGGGAAGATATTGCGCTTGGATTCGCCGCACCTGTCGCAAGACTGCTAATTTCAGATAGAAGTGACGAGACGACACTCGTTGGGGCCAAGAGACTCGTCACACCGCCAAGTATACTCGAGAAGCCATTGCCGGCGGTAGGAACCCCTGTGATGGGACCGATGCCAGGTCCGGTAGGAATTGATACCGACGGTATGATGCCAGTGGGTATCGAGGTTGCAGTAGGCAAAGCCGATATGAAGGAGCTGAGAGCGCTGGTGTCGATGTTTGTGGCAGTAGCGAGTGCTGATGTCAAGGAAGCCAGTTCACTTGAAGGTATATCTGTTGCTGATGGCAAAGCACTAGACAACTGCGAAAGAAGACTAGAAGGTACACTGGCTCCGACCGAAAGACCAGCTGATGCCGAAACTCCGACGGGAACGGTTGACGCAACCGGTGATCCTGCAGGACCACTTGCTTGACCTAGGCCAGCAGTAGGGACGCTAAGAAGCGATGATAGGGCCGAAGTGGGTATCACGGCACCGGGGCTTGCTGCTAGAGAACTAAGAGCAGAAGACAGGGTAGGTCCAACAGAGGCGCCAGGATTAGCTGCTAGAGAGCTGATGGCAGACGAAAGAGCAGGGTTTGCGGAGAGAGCACCATCAGTTTGTAGAGCACCGACTAAAGAAGATATAGCAGGGTCTCCAGCGGTTAGGCTAGGACTTCCCGAAGCTGCGCTCAGGATAGCAGAAGCGGCTGGTGCGACTGTAGCGCCTGGGTTTGCAGCTAGAGCGCCCAGGACAGATGAAGCCGAAGCAGCTAATGGTCCAGGAGTGGCAAATGCACCTCCGACAGCAGCGTTGAGGAGCGACGAGACAGCCGGAGCCACTGACGCTGATGGGTTGGCGGCAAGTGAGTTTAGCAGTGACGATGCGGATGCAGCTAGAGGGTCGGGTGTAGCACCACTAGCTAAAGAGCTCAAGACAGACGAGATCGCCGGGCTAACGCTGCCACTTGGATTGGCGGCCAATGAGTTGAGCAGTGAAGATGCCGAAGAGGCAAGAGCACCGGGGGTAGGCAATGCACCTGCTTCTGCGCCGAGTAGAGAGGATACAGCAGGATCCACTACTGCGGTCGGGTTCGCTGCCAATGAACTCAACAACGACGCCGCAGAGGCGGCCAGAGAGTCAGTCGGTGCACCACTCGCAGCTGCATTGAGTAGAGATGAGATTGCGGGATCACTTGTCGCACTTGGATTGGCTGACAACGAACTGAGCAGTGAAGATGCGGAAGAAGCAAGTTGGCCTGCACTCGGTGCGTTACCAGCTGCTGTGTTGAGCAGAGAAACAAGAGCCGGGTCGAGAGGTCCAGCTGTTGGGTTGGCGGCCAAAGAGCCTAGAATCGAAGACGCTGCCGCTGCAAGGGATCCACCCGATGACCCAGGCACAGAGCTTGGACTGGAGATGCCAGATGCATCTGGCTGAGCACATGCTGCTTGTAGACCATTTGCCTCTTGTGTCAAAGCATCGACGGCCACAGAGATCAAATCACCGAGTAAGGACGGGTTCCCTTGGTTGCTGAGATTGCTGACAAGATCGTTGATGTCTGTGTTGGTGACTGCATCAAGAAGTGCTTGTCTCTTGGTAGGGGCAGCTCCAGAACTAGCCAAGACAGAGGCAGTCGCCAGAAGTTGGGAGAAACGCATATTGCTTCCTCACTTTAGCAGACTACTGCTCCGTTTCTATGTGATGTTTCAATCAGGTATTGGAGGAAAGGTCAAGTCTCTGGCCTGTCTGATGAATGACAAGTTTGAGATGATTAGTTTTGAGTGTAGCAAAGGTTTCTATCTTATATATCCGCAGGATGATATGCCATCTGTATGATACTTGATCGATGCAGAGTAGTTCGCCAGAAGTGCTCAATTCAATGCAACTATTCAAGACGGTTAGGTATGTTTCAGTATTATCCATGGTTCTCAATCTTGACAGAGGGGTTAGCCCCTTCATACCTAGTCCAATTACCAGCTGATAGATCCGACGTTTGAAGTGCTTATCGAAGGTAGGTGCTTCGTGGGTCCCAACTTCCTGAGTAGAATGACTCTGGAGTGGGGTCCGAGGCACCGTTCCGGTTCTTTGGCAAGCGCCTCTGTGATGCTATACCTCATCGCCGTTTTCGTACGATACCATCTGCTTCCTAAGATATGGTCTTTGAGCTAACAGTTTCTATGTATGCTCTTGTCTCAGGGCATATAATTAACCTTAATTCGGTTCATTGCAATTCAGCAGAGGCGTTAAGCCTGGTGCTGCGACTATCGGCATCAATGTCAAGGCCTCAGAATATACACTCACATGACTAAGAGTGACTTGACCAGCACTCTCATTGCGTACTTCAAACTGATATGAGTAGTCAAGATCTAGTTGATTTGTCTACAGTCATACACATGTCGGAAATCGTGAGGTTGTATAACAACATGTTCCTTGATCAACCAAATCAGATCAAAGGATCTGAGGAGTGGCTTGAGAAGTGTTAGCCGGCATGTGAAGTAAGACATCATGTCAGTGCACGGCAAGAAGGGCGCAATACTGCGATACCATTGGCGCTTAGCTGGAAATCGTTATGGGGTTGTCAAGATATCTTTGATAGGACAGCACCTTGGCCATCATCCAAGAGACCGGATTCAGACGCGCCCTGCACGTCACCATCGATGTAAGCTTGAAAGATGCCAATCGAGATTCGACAAGTCGAGTCTCTATCAGTCTGAGACTGGCAGATCGTCGCTTCAACGTAGTAACAGTACCTAAGCCACAATCCAATTGAAGTTCATGGCATTGCAGTCAAAGTACATGCCCAGCAAGTGATGTTCCTAGCATGTAACTCGGTTGACGGAACGTCCAGTGTCGGGATCCGAACCTTTTTCAAGCCACTTCCAAATGCACTTGAGACCGTGAAGAAACCCTGCATGAGGAAATCCCATAGCGTTAGCGAACGATGTAACGCGCTGTCGGATGTGAGTCTATACCAGCTGTTTCCAATCCATCTGGCCTCTAAGAGGTGCCTTAAGGATAGGACTACATCCAGATTTAGCCTGTGGAGCAGCTGAACGCATGCAACGGCTCGCTTGCTGAGAGCTTCATTGGAATGCAGTGAGAACTAATGGTCTTCTTCTACTACTTCTGTAGTACTACTGCGTATAAGACACCGAGTGTATGTGTCAGACGTGTAGCAAAGCGTCTAAAGTATCGAGCTAAGGCTTAGATCACAGCCAAAGACAGACTTGAGGTTTGGCAAACTGATGTTGTCTGCGTTGCAGGGTCTGCAACATTTCAGTCGCTTGTACTGTGCTTGGCGAGGGACGCTCAACAGTGCTTCGGAGTCTCCGTACCTGTGCTCAGTATAGACTACGATATTAACGACGACGTTAATATCCAAACATCTAGTTCATTACGAGCTTGGGCTACACGTGTATGGTCGCAAAGCGAAGGATGCCATGACCACACAGTACCTTACCCAACAACGATGGGCATTGGATCTCCAAAGGGAAGGTAATCGGTCCCACGAGTTCATCGCTGGACTGCCGATCTTGCCTCCTAGGTCGGCGTTGTTTCTACCAGTCGGAAGGAACCCAATGGGAAACCATTGCCGCCACCTTTAACACAACAGGTTTGACACAACGGGGCTTCGTACGCAACGTCTGCCACCAATCTACCTTTTATAGGGCAGTGTGGCTAAGGCATCATGATGACCATTGCGTGTGGTGATGGGACCGAAACTTCATATGGTTGTAAACATGGGAGGCGGTAGCGTGCGTGTATCCTTCGAGCGCATACTACGAGGCAATACAGCGGAGGTGTCTACCTGGTAGTCAAAGCTGTCAGCAAGTTATCGTGGCAGCAACCTTTGTGTTGCAAGCATCGCTGACTCGATACCCGGTACTTTGGGTAACACCGATGAAGCAATGAAGCCGTATAAGCGACGTGGTATGTAATTGATATGGAAGCCAAGCTTCACTTCGACCGAGGCCTTGCGATGCGGAGGCCTACAGTCTTGACTCAGACACATGTCAGCAGATCGTATATTCGACGAGGCCCTTCCTCACTTCGAGCCATCCTTGCCGCAGACACCATACCGTACCTTAGACATGCTATACGGTCTACGAAGGCCCTCCTTGCGCGACAGATGACACCTCTCCGGCCCCACATATGGTACCTCTACAGACAGAACCGTCCGCCAACGGACCGTTCCTTGGGAACTCAAGGTCCAGGACCCAACGACTGTGGCTTACATGGACGTGTACCCGTCTTGCTGGTCGTCACGCTAGGTACCTTACCTAATTCCCCACTCACGAGCATCTCTTCCACTTCTCAGGGTCAGCGCGGTCCGACGTAGAGCCAAAACTCCGTACTTGTGCTGCATTCAGACGCACTTTAGCTTCACCAAGAGTAGGAAATTACCTTCACCAGACTGCCAATACCAATTTAATGGTGGGTTAGGTGGGATAGCTCATCCCAAGGTCTCCTCCTCGATCCGCGGGACCTTCGCGTTTAAAACAGAGTTCAAACTAATCGTGAGCACGCAAGATGATATTATGCAAAGGCTGTGACCGTGATTACCGCAAATATCTCAAGTCATCATATGTACAGTATCTTTTGTTGATGAGCATCAATTCCCCAAAGTTGATCAGACAAAAGGACTCGCAAGCCAAAGCGGCTGGCTTTTAAGCATTTAAGCTTATAAGCATTGCTTGAGTCTTGTATCGCTCCCAGTTTGAGACCGCAGCCACGCACGAGAACGGGTCGTATCGCGACATGTGGCAATGTGTAAGGATGATCAATGGCCGAGATGGACGATTTGACATGACGGCATTCGAATAAGACCAGAAAGTCCAGATGTGTGATGTCTGATTGGATGTGGGAGGATTCGCCATGGCCACTAACGATTTCATTGCCTGACCATGCTGCCGGGAAGCACCACTTTGGAGGATAAACGTGAAGATTTCACACCCAGATGAGATAACGCATTAAACGCCAGATCCGTTGTAGTTTGTACATCCTCATCCGGCACCCCTTTTGATCGATACACAAGACAGCGTTCGACGAAAGAGGTTTGGCAGAGTAGAAGGTGACAGACAGCCGGGACTATATGATGTAAAAGTACAACAACGTAGGCTGAGGTAGGTAAGGTGGTAGTCAGACGTCAAGAATGGCTATCCCAAATAAGGTAATCGCGTCGTTGAACCCCACAAACCATTCCATTGATCCTTGTCAAGTTTAATCCCCATATCGCTTCCAAGCTTTGAACCGTTCTTGGGTACGTCGACCTCAAGCCATGTTTGCAAGTGACGTTCTGTGCGTTCGTCTTGACTACTGCAAGATATACTTTGATCCGCCTTCAGACGTTTCCTCTATTGCATCCTTGGGCGTGTAGAGAGATTGATCTACCTTACCATCGGGTAACTCCCATGAACACCCTCGACGTCTATTCCGTCCCTGCCGGTGATGATGGCATCCCCATCGCACACCATATTCAAGCCACATGCGTAAGACACGGCAATGCTGCACGACGGCATACACTGTTCAGACCCGCGACCCATGGCGATGAAGGTGGTATTCCGCCAAGTATCAGTCTGGGCCGCTTGAATCGGTAATGCTCAGGAGAAGATCCCCAAGACGAGACACAGATCTATCAAGACTTTTCACTAGCCCGATGTGCTCTTCCACCATCGATCTTCCCAGGACCCTTTGTGATGAATGTAGTATTCCATCGAGGATCTCTTCGGCCCTCTAGATCGCATGCACGGTGAAGCTCAGCAAACCCCCGATACGAGACAAGATTCTGTCAAGCAACTCTGTTCACTAGGCGCACCTGCTCTTCCATCGTCGATCTTCCTAGACCAAACACTCCATGCATTCTGGGGGTGCCCCCATTGACTTCCGAACCTCCCGACATTGCACCCGGAACATCCAATCAAAGCTGTAACATCGCATACTACTATACACAGTGGACAGACGGCAAGAGAGACCATCGAGGAATCTTGTCTCATCGGGTTTTCCATTTCTGCGATTGACTAGCTTGAGTCTCCATGGAAACTTGGACGGAAGACTCAACTTCTTGTGTTACATCTTGGAACAAGGACGCATCGCTTCTACGATATCTCAACTATGGTCTGTGAACACCCCCAAGACCTTACTGGTGGGTCATCGGGTATCATTTCCTGGCTTGCAACTATGGTGCACGCATTTGTCAGCCTGGCCATGATTGGAAGACGCGGAGCGCGCCGATATTGCTTTCCAGGTAAGTTGGAGCAGCGCGCTTGAATACAGACGAGAGCTCGCAGCATGCTTGTTTCCTACCAGGCAGACCCCATCTGTGTTTAGATCAGATGCTTCGGACGTGTTACGCCGCTTCGGTGCGCATTGCTTCCCTACTGCTTTCAAAGACCCCCGAGGGGATGGCACAGAGAAGTAGACAGGACCGGACAAGACCTCACGTTCTCGGTCGCATATCTTTCGTTTCGAATGTCTTCAATTTCTCTTTCATAGACTTTGCGCATCGTGTTTCCCCCTTTTTCCGTGTCTACATCATTACCTGCACTACCTACGATTGACACGTCAGACCTTCGGATGCCTCGCTCTCCTCACACCATTGCTTATATATACAGGAAAAGATGATGATGGCAAGAGATGGAAAAGAAGAAAAACTCATAAATTGGCGATTGCCGGAAACGACATGGGGTCATTCACTCGAACCTCCGTTCCTGTAGCAAAAACACTCCTGGCTTCAAGTCTGCGCGTTGAACATAGGCGTAGCAAGTACGAGAGCGCCGAGCCATCGACGTCTCTACAGGCTGTCGCTCATTGTCGCAGTGGGGAGAGTCCTTTTTTTTGTAAAAAAAAAATCCTTTCCTGCTGCTGGTCGTTGATGATTTGGATGGGGAGGTGATAAGGGTAGTTGACGTTGATGATCTGGACTGAAAGATAAAATGTTGATATTGTACAGGAGGCGCGATAACTCGAGAAGATCAATGACTCGAGCCAGTCCTCTATTTATTTCATATGAGCTGAGGATGTCTAGAAGGGGGGAGTGACGGGGCTGGTGGCGATGGTCTCGGCTTGTTGCATGACCTCCTCCTCGGCAGCCTCAATAGAGACGGCAAGACCGAGCTTGGCGCTGTTCTGCACGGGGAAGTCAGTGTATTGTGAGGTGTCTCTGAGGGTGAGAAACTTACCTTGACGTGGTCGAGCTCGCCAGCAAAGGTAATCTGGACCATGGGGACGACACGCTTCTCAAGCAACACGCCGAGCTTGCCGGCACTGTCAACCTGAGCGCGGAAGCTGCTGGCGCGGAAATCGTACTTGGCACCGAAAGTAGCAACACCCTCCTTTCTGATACCGCCCATCATGCCGCCCTGAGCAGCACCCATACCGGCGACCTGAAGGTTGAGGTCGACACCAGCCTCGAGCTGCTGCGACAGTCTCTTCCAGTATGAAGTCTGCAGACCACCGGCAGTCATGAGCTGCGCGCTGGCAATCCAGTCGTCACCCTTGTACTTTCCAGCATAGCTGATCATGCTCTCGGGACCCATTTGTGCTGCAGCTCTTTGGTAGACGGCCTCGAGACCGAGCGAGAGTCTGGGAGTGATGCTTTGCATGTAGCTGCCAATGAAGATACCAGTGAGGGGACCGTCGAGGACGGATGGGTTCATGGCCTTGATCTGAGCAGTGAAGTCGTTGCCAGCATAGTCGTTCTCGAGCGAGAATTGAGCGCCGCCGGGGCCGGCCATTGAGGCAGCCTGGATCTGTGCAGTAGTCTTGGTGATCCATCTCGGGGTCCAGCGGTAGTTGAAGCGCGCCGATAGAGACAAATCGCTGTCGAGGTTACCTTGGCAGAAGACCTGTGAAACATAGACATTAGGTATTGCGATACTATGACTCGACCTCCCGCACGATGCCTACCTTGTTGGTGCCGAAAAGAGCCAAGAAAGCATATGGAGGTATTTGTTGCGAGCCTTGCGAAAAGGCGTGGGAAACCTGGAACAGCGGAGCAACGCTGAAGGCCTTTGTGAGATCGGCGCGGAGACCAGAGAAGCTCAGGTTGTTGAGGAAAACATCGCGCTGGACCTCCTTTGCAACATTCTCTACGGTGCCCGGGTTAGACAGGCCGAGTGCGTCTCTTCGCGCCTGGAAAGAGGTGTAGGTATCTCTGATGGCGGAGAACACCGCGTTGTTGGAGAAGCTCTCAATGGCGCCTGATCGCTTTTCCGATAATGCAGGGAACTGAGGAAGTGGCACTGAAGTCATGATGGCTAATGTGTGTGTGTGTGTGTGTGTGTAAGAGAGGAATTGAGAGAGGATCAAGATGGCGGCGAACAAATGGTGCGTAGACGGCCAGATGGAATACAGAAGAGAGCGCCTTCAGACAGCCGGATCAAGATGGAGGAATAAAAAGCGCAGCCGTAGATATGGCGTGCAGATGGAAGATGTGGAAGAAAAACAGAGGATGATGATGTCGTTGTTTGCAAAAGTCGTGCTGAGCTTCATGAACATCTCTCACTACTTCTGTACACTCTTCTTTTGTCCAAATCAAATTTCTGGCTCATTGACTCGTGATTGGCTGACCGGCATTGCGCCGAACTGCCTCGATATATGGCCACTATCACTAGCACCACTACCACTACCACTACCACTACCACCGACACTCCTCCACACCGGACGCCGTACGCCGTGTTCAGCCTTACCAACCAGACACCTTATCGTGAATCCCGCTTCTGAGCAAAAGAAACACAAATCTTGAGATAATTGTGCAATAACAATCGTGATTGCCTCTTTCTTCTCGAAAAGATCGAGCTATCGCATTGCCTCCTCACTAATCTTTCCTCTACGCCGAGCGCTTTAACTTTCGTCGCTCAACGCACCGCAAATTGTATCCGTACCACCTCATCAGTCCAGCCGCGTCAAGTCCGGGAAAGCCAGTTCCAGATTCCGACCCCTCTTAATACAATCTTGCCTTAAGCATTAGCTATCGCAACAGTGAGAAGTGCCACCCACAATTTGCAGGGAGAAAGTGCGAATCATCTACCAAACGAAGCCCAACTGACGTTTCGGGAAAGCTGGAATCACCCGACCTTGACCCTGTGCCTGCGTCGCCTCCTTGACATCGTCAGACGATACGATGGACACTTTACTGTATGTTTTCCCTTGTTCGAACGTGCCCGTTGCGACATCACTCCGAACCGCAATGGGTATATGTACGTGCCTTGCACGAAGGAGCCTGGCACACTTGACCTGTCTGGGCTGTATCAAGCAGATAGTCTTTCTCTGATCGAGATAATGTTGACTGTTACATATGCTCATGCTTGTCCCGCCAATGCTATCGAGTACCTGTTTAAGGCCGTCCGCTGACTTGTGAATGCTCGAAAAGTACAGCAGATGTCGCGGCGGCTTCGCCTGCCTGGAAGCGCAGATCAAGCACGTTCGTTGATGCTATACATGACTTACCGGAAAAGGAGAGCATGGCTCCTGCCCAGCTCTACAGTACCGAGTCAGGCCGTCTCTTTCATTCAGGTAGAATGGTGATTGCCACCGTCGGTCTTCCTGCCAGAGGCAAGACTCACAACTCGGTCGCCTTGGGTAGGTACTTGCGCTGGCTGGGCGTGAAGACACGCATCTTCCATCTTGGTGATTACAGAAGAGCTACTGTCGGCCATGGCAATGACGTCCCTGATGACTACTTCTTCGTCAATGCATCTCCCGCTTCCGTCCTCTTGAGACAAAAGATCCTTCGTAAGTGTAGGGAGGATATTTATGACTTCCTTGAACACCAGAATGGTCAGATCGCTATCTACGACGCAGTCAATCCTACTGCCGCCGGTCGCATCATGCTTGCCAAGGAATTCGCGAAACACAATGTTCAGACGCTGTTCCTCGAGTCGCACTGCACTGACGAGAAAATCATCGAGGAGAATGTCCGGAGTGTCAAGATCTCTTCACCCGACTACCAGGGCTGGACGTCAGAAGACGCAGTCAAAGACTATCTCGCCCGCATCAATGCCAGGATACCGCATTTCGAAACCATGGAGGAACCTGACTTGCACTACGTGAAGATGGTCAATGCTGGAGAGAGAGTGATTGTCAATCAATGCGCCTTCAACTATCTGTCTCAACGCATAGTCTTCTATCTCCTGAATCTACACACCAAGTCACGTCAGACTTATTTCGCACGCGCCGGCACCACTCGTGCTGGAGAGTCGTATAAAGCCGATGCCTCACTTTCTTCCGAAGGACTGGATTATGCGAAGAAAATGGGCGAAACCTTGGTCAGACATCGTGAGGAGGAGCGAAAGAAACTGATCGAGAGAGGCGCGCCGGAGGATCTTGCGCTGAAGCCCCTTACCATCTGGACCTCAACACGTCGAAGAACGGTCGAAACATCGACCCACTTGGCAGCGCTTGGCTACAAAGTGAGGCAACGCTCGCAAATGAGTCAATTGAATCCTGGTGTCTGCGAGAAAATGTCGGAGCAAAAGATAAGAGAAGTTTACCCCGATGAAGTGACCAAACATCAGGCCGACCCGTATCACCATCGTTATCCCAGGGCTGAGGTAAGTGTATTATGAGACAATCAGTTGATTGTAGTGGAGCTGACCTATCCGCAGTCTTATCACGATCTGGCAGTCCGACTTGAACCAATCATTCTCGAGCTTGAGCGTGAGCATAATGACCTCTTGATCATTGCTCACGAGAGCGTCTTGCGCGTCTTGTACGGCTACCTCATGGCTTGCAGCGCCACCGACATCCCAAAGCTACAATTTCCTCGTGATGAAATTATTGAGGTAATTACGGACATGCTATTGAGATGCATTGCAGCAGCTAAACCCTTTGCAGATTATACCGGCCTCCTATAGCAATGAAGCAAAGCGAATTCATATACCAGGATTACCGGATCGCATCATCCCATCAAGTCCAGAAGATCTCAAACTACCAGTGCCTCCCTCGGGTCAAATAACGCCATTCTCGGGCCTCGGCAGTCCAGTTGGCACAAATACACCAACATTCTCCGGGGAGGGACAAGAATCTATTGGTGGCGTTGTTGTGGGCGAGAACGCCAGCATCCACCCTGCTGAGTAGACTCATGCACAATCCAGCGGACAACCATCTGCAACATTCTCTCGTCTGCAAAGCTTGCAGTCAACAACTCCAATCAATATCTCTAGTGGTCCGAACATTGCAATTGATTCTCAATGCACAATGACGCTTTGCTCGTGAGCAGCCCACGAGCTTTGCTTTATGACACTATGCAGTAGCCAATTGTTTCGTTGAGCGTTCTCGTGTTCAGTCTGCCAACTTACGATCACTGCGATGGTGGATACGGACAACAGTCTGCCTTGTTGGGCGTCAGCCGGGAAGGTCAAACTATGTCGGTAGAGCGGAATAGACTTTATATATATGGTCAAGATCGCGAGATCAGTGAAGAGGGACCGTTCTTGCGAGATAGCTGCAATATGTTATCCATTGGCACGATTTTGCGGTACACAATGCCACATCCAGCGATGTGAATGTACTGGGTGTTTATTTTTGGCATCTCTATGTAGAGCTAAGATCTCCAATTAAGATGTGCAAGCAGTATCCTCGACGCCGCCATATACCAGCAAATCAGTCCCAAACGGCAAGCACAGCAGCACTGTGTCCTATCACAACACAAGTCTGCAGCCGAAGAACCTTCTAGTCTCTAAACATGTTGCTATCGCTATGAGTCAACAGGTGGGAGTGGTTGTAAGCGTAGTGATTGGAGAACACGTTCATCTTTTGTGGCCGGTATGTCCATTGCGGTAACTCGGTGATGGATGCCGCGAGGGTCCAGCTAATAATATAGAAATATAAAGTCGTGATGGAGTCATACATGGTCCGTGCAGTGGTATGTTGTGTGGGGTGGTGCGTATCATAGTCATCGATGATGGATGGAGGTGACCTTATCCAAACAGATATATATATATATTTTCTCCTACTATTCCAAAACCCTTGTCCTCTTGTATCTACACTGCTCACCTTATAACACTACCTATAGGCGTCTGTTGCTGGTGAATCTCACATCTGCACTTCCACAGAGTCGAGCCACCATGGCATCCCGAAGTGACCGATTCCAGAAGCTAACGCCACACGAACGGCGGGCAGGCGAATCTGTATGCAGGAATGCGCCTCTAGCATTTCAGGAGAGATATATAGCTAACATACCACCTTCTGCAGGCATTGAGTGAATTCGCAGACTATGTCCAGCAACAGCAGAAGCTACGGCGACTTCCACATAAAGAGGAGGACGGCAATGACTCCGCATATGGCACTCAGTCGATAGTTACCGAAGACCACGCCGAACTCGATATCCTCGACACTCTCAACCTCAGCGACGAACCCCAACAAGTCCGATTGAAGCCTCTCCTACTTGACCAGTCTGCCGATGCGGATGAGAGCATTTCCCTGCTCACTGGCGTCGTCAATGGCCGGCTAGAAGAGGGCAATGGCGAAACCCTGTTTGATCTCGGCCTCGAGGACAATGGCGATAATATGGCGTTCACAAAAGAAGATTGGGACTTTGCATTGGCGCGGATACAGCAGGTCACCAATTCAATAGGCGCCGACATCAAGTTGTTAATGACCAGGAATGTTGGTGGAGACGTGGAAGTGGAGAACGTGAATCCTAAGGATAAGGCTGTCACTGGCAAGATGATCATGAGAAGAAGACCGCAGTCTGTTGATGATGTTATTGAGACACGCGTAGTGGTCGTGGGAAATGGTATGTGTTCTCGAGGTATCCCATACTCTTTACCCGGAGCTAACGTCGGACTTAGTCGATGCGGGAAAGAGTACTATGCTCGGTGTGCTGGTAAAGGGCGGTCTTGACGATGGCAGGGGTAAAGCTCGTGTCAACCTCTTCCGCCATAAGCATGAGATCGAGAGCGGACGAACGAGCTCCGTCGGAATGGAAATCATGGGTTTCGACAGCAAGGGCGAGATCGTCACCTCTATGGTCCCTGGCAGGAAACTGTCCTGGGAGGAGATTGGCAACAGATCGTCCAAAGTGATCAGCTTCACCGATTTGGCTGGCCACGAAAAGTATCTGAGAACTACGGTCTTTGGAATGCTGAGTAGTGAGCCAAATTACTGCCTGCTGATGGTCGCTGCCAACAATGGTCTCATAGGAATGAGCAAGTAAGTCCACCACGATTGGGAATCCAATGGTAGGCAAGATACTAACGGGGCTACAGAGAGCATTTGGGCATAGCTCTGGCTCTAAACGTTCCTGTCATGGTCGTCATCACGAAAATTGATATTTGTCCTCCCCACATTCTTCAGCAGACCATAACGCAATTAACCAAGATTCTCAAGTCTCCTGGTGCTCGCAAAATTCCGATATTCATCAAGAACCGAGAAGAATGCGTCAACACTGCAGTAAGTAAATGTTCCGTGATAAGTTAGTATTGTCGTTTCCCTGACATCTCCCCGCAGACACAATTCATCAGTCAACGGATATGTCCCGTGTTCCAGGTCTCCAACGTGACTGGCGAGTCACTCGATTTGGTCAGGACGTTCCTGAATATTCTTCCTCACCATGGCCACTACGATGCCAATGCTCCATTCGAGTTCCATATCAATGACACGTTCTCTGTTCCTTTCGTTGGCACCGTCGTCAGTGGTGTCGTCAAGTCCGGCGTGATACACGCAGGAGATACAGTACTGATCGGCCCAGACTCACTTGGACAGTTCACTACGACTGCAGTTCGCAGCATAGAGCGGAAGCGTATCGCGGTGCCTGGCGCAACCGCAGGGCAAAGTGCGAGTTTCGCACTCAAGAAAGTGCGGCGCAAGGACGTCCGGAAAGGAATGGTCGTGTTACTGAAGAACGATGACAAGCCCCCAGTCGTATACCGGGAGTTCGTTGCCGAAGTCCTCATTCTCAGCCATGCCACCACTATCAAGACCAAGTATCAAGCGATGCTTCATGTTGGTCCTGTATCGCAGACTTGCGCCATAATCGATATTGATCGCGCTTACATCCGCACTGGAGATAGGGCGACTGTGGCGTTCAGATTCGTGCAAAGACCTGAATACTTGGCTGTTGGTGATCGAATACTGTTCCGCGAGGGTCGAACAAAAGGACTCGGCATCGTCAAGGCTGTTGGGTACGATCCTGCTGTTCCTCTGAATCCAGAAGCAGCTAAGGAGAGAGAAAAGACAGAAACAGGAAACGCAGCCGGCAAGGCTGCTGCATGATGAACTTTATGTATATTTGTCACTTTCGACGTACTGTAGTTTGGGCTGTCGTCGAGGGACGGCCTCTGCAGGTTCGCCTTTTCATTTTCGGATGGGCTGGTCCCGAACACGGTCAGAGGCGTCAGCGTCTGTGAGAATGAGCGAGTGCGTTTCTGCGACGGCGCATAATTTTATCGTTACACATAGGAGCACGGCGCAGACCAGAGCATTTTCCTTGTATTCCATGAAACAAAGTAGTTCTGTGAACCCACCTTTACGTTAATGCACGAAATCCATGAACAATTAACATGACTCAACAAAAACAATCAGCATGTTATTCGCTCAATCGTCGCTTTAAGGCAGTCATATTTCCATTAAAGCTTTCAGTGTCTGATTTCATGCTCAGTCGGGAAGGCGCGACCTATGTCGTTCGTCTGCGCTTATTTCTTGCCTTCTAAATGGCGAATCCCTAGAACCATAATAAATATCGATCATATACACACCCTTTCTATTCTACTGCTTTGCATTGATTATACTTGACCTCATATCATTCGACTTCAGGGACAGGGTCACTCGTTCTAGCAAAGACATCTATACCAGCAACTCTTATCACCGTTCATGAATACTTTTTCTGCTTTGTCAATATCAAAGCTGGAAAACGAATCGGAAAAGACAGTCAGCAGATCTTCGAAACAACTTGTCAACTTGCGGGCTGTTGAAAAGACTATCATAACGACCTGGCCTTTCTGTCAAGATATGGAAGGACTTCCATCTTATGCTGAGGCAATGTCTAGTGGAACGGAGCATGGAGTAACGAGCAATCACGAATCTGGTTTGGCGAGCCTTTCGGAAAGGGTATCTCAGCCATATCAAGATATCTGTGGAACGGGGAGTCACCGTCACGATGAAGCAGCAGGATCTGCTGCATCTGATTGTTCTTCCACCTCCTACACTCTGAGCGTGGGATCACAGCAGTCGACGGGACAGCCAGAGTTAGATGCCGACTCCACTCGGAGACAGCTCGTCTGACAGAGGATATGAGGCAACATGAGCGGATGAGAAGAAGTGGAGCCGCGGTCACCCTCGTGGAGATGAAGGGAAATATGTCATCGCCTGAAGGCCACAGTGCTTGTGGGACCCCTGGGAAGACTAACTCCGATATATACAAGTACACATTGGCCTTGCGCAGAAAAAAGGGGGCAATAACGCCCGAAGTACTTGCAGAGCAGTATTGTATCGCGCTCTACTGCTCTCCTTGATTCCATGTCACACTTTCTGATAAGCGAGCAGTCATATTGCAATCAAATCTCTTGCAAGACGATGCCATACACCAAGCAGTGACGGGTCTCCTGGAACTTGAAGGTTACTTCAATAAGACCAAGGAAAACTCAGGAAGCAGAAGTTTGATACCGCCGGAGAAAGCAACAGATGTTTACAGCCAACGGTATCTTGTCTGTGAGTAAGCCTTCTTACCTTTGCCGTGGGACTTATGATCATATGAAGCGAAACTGATTCAACCTCACTGTAGTCTGGATTGAGAGTTGTCTCCTGCACGGCATCTACGATGAAGCGATGGAACAATTCTTGTTGGCGCAGCAGGGAAAGCCGATCGTTGATTATGCTTATGCAAATGCGTTCTTCGATCTGTGCAGTCACACAGCCTATATCCTCCAAGCTAGACCAGGTAACTAATTCACAATCCAGTTGCCGCCAAGCTACACATGATAAAATGGTTGCAAAATACTACCAAGAATGTTTGTGTACTATGCAAAGCGAGTGAAAGCCTAGAAAACACCTTGAAGCCGTGTGAAAAGTGTCAGCAGGTCAAATTCTGCTCGGAAAAGTGCGAGATTAGGGCGACAGAAGCAGGATGTTTCCACACATATTGCTGTCCCGCTTACCTCCAGAGACATCAAATCCGAGAGTCACTCGTCTGTGCGCAAGCAGCGATGGATGAGAGACGGGCGCAGCAGGCATCAGATGAAGCTTTGATTGATGCGAAGTCAGAGAATATTCGAGGCTGGTTGACAAACCTAGTACAAAACGATGTCTTTGGTGTCCTCATAGACTCCTACCGCTTGCGTGCAGACGATGAATTCGTCTTCGAGAAAAAGCGACGAGGTCTCTATGCTGGTGGTCGTAACAACAAGCCCATCGATGACTTCAAAGACTTTCTGAACCGCGCCGAGCAGGCAAAGCCAAAGCTACTGCCGCACTGGTTGAACTACTCGCGCAGACTGCTCTGTGAGAGGAAGGCTGAGGGCTGTAGCTCTCCACAGCTAATGCTGAAGATCAATGAGCGCCAGATTAATGATACTTATTTTCATAAGGATTGGCCCATCATGATGCGCACTCTGGCGAGCAAAATCTATGGGCATGATGTGGACAGATCACCAAGGGCAACGGTCACGAAAGACCTTCCTTTCATCGTCAAGATGTTCGATAGTTGCTTGGCGGTGTCTGGGACTGGAGAGGGTCGATTACAGAGGGCAGATGAGGAGTTCCGACGGCGCATGGTGGACCCACCTGCTTCATGGAAGCGGTAAGATGCATGTCTTGGGTCGTCTGACGTTGTATAATGAAGGCAAAGGAGAGTTTGGTATCAAGATAGCACCCTCGTTGGCGTTTTGGACACTCGGTTCAACGACCTTAGTCTTAAATTGTGGATCCATCCTGATTGTCGGAACTTGGCTTCGCAGCGACCTGAGTCTGCTTTCCTAGAGAACGAAGGTATTGCTCGCGCTTGGAACCACCCAAACCTTCTGCTTCCAACTTGGCTTTTTTGGTCTTGATCCTATGTTTCTTACTGCTGGTGTGCTGAAGCCAATCACTTTCTGTGACTGCAGTCATATCACACACCTCACAGTATTTCCGCACCCACAGGTCTACCCTAGTACTCAAATCTTCTCGCCTTCGTGGTTTAGAAGAGTCTTGGATGGAAGAGTTTGGTGATGACGTCTCGGCTCCATCCTCGTCAAGATCCGGCAACATTTCTGCGGCCAGAGAGCTGAGAGAGCGCGGATTAGGCATCTCATCGTCTTTTTCCTGCAGGAACTTGCCCACTAGGTCAAGAGCTGGATCCGAGACTTGACCAGTCCAGCTCGCTGTATTAGAAGAGTCGAGCAAATAGAAGATGCGCTGTTTATGTTGCTGTGCAGTAGAGGTGCTCATAGCGTCTGTGACACTCGCATTACTCGATTCAACAAGCGAGGGACTTTTCTTCGATGCGGACGCTATTGCCGTGGCTAGTTTTATCCGAATCCATCTCGTTTGTCGTTTGCTGTATTGCCTTGTCGCGGCTTTTGTACGTTCTGTGGCTTCCGAGAAGAGTCTGTCTAGGTCAGGTTTGGCATCTACTGGATCCAGAGGCTGATCAGATGAAGGATGGCGAGCGCAATAGTACTCGAGAAACTCCTTGTACCCAATCGATACCCAGATCCCGCGTGTCATGTCAACGGGCTTGCCCGCGCGTGCTTGCTCGTCGGCGAAGCGCGATAAAGTCGCCACTTCATCTAGTAAGCCTTGCGATAACATCTTGTCTACGCGAGCGTCGAGACGTGCTGCTAGGGCTGGAGACTTTGCGTTCACCCACAGTACTAGCGTTCGTGTGCGTAGTGGAGATGCTACCGCCGGAGCGTCGTTGGGTTCCAGATCCTCTGACGGTGTGGCTGCGGCTCCTCGTCGAGCTCGTTGCTCAGCGTAGGTCTCCGATGCGGGTCGTCCGGTCTGTAGATACATCTCGAGACTCCGGCGTATCTTACGGTGGTCTTTCGGATGCCAGCGATCTGCCATGACAGGGTCGACTTTGCGAAGTTCGGCGAGGATCTCAGGCGTTGACGCGCCCAGGATGGGCCATTTCGCATTCGAATCTTGTTGGCCCTGAGTCTCTCTATCGGATGCTTCGCCACTTTCGACTCCTGCCACAGTGGTAGACACAGCTCCATCATCTTCGCGGTTCTTCCCAGCAAGTGTATCATGAAACAGCAGTGACTGCGTATAATAATGCGTCCCGCCCACCAGGACAGGAAGCCGACCTCGACTTCTGATTTCTTGTATCTTCTGTAGCGCGTGCGTGACGAAATCGCCTACCGTCCACGTCTGCTCGTCCAGACCGATCTCGCCGAGCAAGTGGTGCGGTATGCCTTCTTGCTCGTCCAGGGGGATCTTGTTAGTGATGATCGGCAGGCCTTTGTATAGCTGCATTGCGTCGCCGTTGATGATTTCGCCATTGTAGCGTTTGGCTATGTTTACTGCTAGCTGTGCGGGAGGTGGTGAGTTTTGACATGTCTCTTAATTCAATTGATTTTTATTGATCTTGCAGGTGACTCGATGAAGGAAACAAAAGATGAGTTCTTATTTTATGTTTTAAGTGTATGCGGATGATTCATCCTTTTTTTTCAACTCTCTTCTTTCTTGAAGCATTTGCAAATTGACAAAAGACAATGGCTGATGATGGAATATGAAAATAATACCTACATACCTCCGACTTGCCTGTTCCAGTCGACCCAACGACGGCGATCAAGGGAGCTCGCCAAGAAGAGTGGTGTTGGTGGGACATGATACTACTGTAGAAAACTCTCTTTATCAAAGTCCCCGAAACTGCTTTCCCAAGCATTTGACAACTCTCTCCTCAAAACGAGTGACGTTGAAACAACAGAAAGTTCTTGGATAACCACGCTTGTCCACTACGAGAATGTCATGATTCCATGATGCGATTTACGACAACGCAAGCGAAGAAAAGGCTCGCGCTTTGACGAACTTCGACAAAGCCTCTTCTTGGCAACATAAGTATTCCCATATCATTAAATCTCGCCGAGTGCATTGTACTAACTACATACTGCTGAAAGGAGAGAATATCATAGACATTCGATTCGACAAGTTACAGAAACATGGCAGCAACCAAGCAAGAAAGGGAACCCTCTGTAGAGACGAAAAGTCTTACCTTTGCTTTTCCGGATGGCAGCTCAGGTCTGCAGAACGTAACGCTTGATCTACCACACAGTAGTCGAACACTTTTGATTGGAGGTGAGTCATGGCATCCTCCCGACTCTACGAACCTCGTGATATCAAATACAACACAATATATTCCTAAAATCATGAGAGCATTGCACTAACAACAAACCCTCCACATAGCAAATGGAGCAGGTAAAACCACTCTACTGCGCCTGCTCTCAGGCAAGCGCATGTCTCCAGCAGGAACAGTGTACGTCGGGGGCGTGGACCCCTTCATCGAGGGTCTCGAGGGAGTGACATACCTCGGCATGGAGTGGACGCTGAACAGCATCACGCGCACCGACATCGACGTGCCCACTCTGCTGTCCTCGATCGGAGGCGACGCATACCCAGAGCGCCGCGACGAGCTCGTGCGCATCCTCGACGTCGACCTCTCGTGGCGTCTCCACGCCGTCTCCGACGGCGAGCGCAGACGCGTCCAGTTGTGTATGGGCCTCATTCGGCCCTGGACGGTTCTGCTGCTTGACGAGATCACTGTTGATCTCGACCTCTTGTCTCGACATAACTTCCTGCAGTTCCTGAAGCGCGAGACAGAGTCGCGCAAGTGCACCATCGTCTACGCCACTCACATCCTTGATAACTTGGCTGAGTGGCCGACGCATCTTGTTCATATGAGTCTGGGCAAGGTGAGGCAGGCGGGCCGGGTGGAGGACTTTGATATCGATTCTGTCAAGGAGGTCATTCCCGGTAATTCTCGCCTTGGTCAATTGGTGTTGCAGTGGTTGCAGGAGGATCTCAAAAATAGAGGACCTAGGAATGGTATGAGGTCTGAAGGCATGAGTTATCCGAATCTTGAAGGCAAGGGAGGGTTCGGGTTTGAGAAGAGGGCTGATTAAGGGCATCCTGTCTGTCTAGGAAGGAGGATCTGGGGAGGAGTCACGCTGTTCAACATGTTGGCTAACGACTGATGTTTGTGTTGCATCACTTCAACACATAGATGATTTGGGTATCAAGACGGACGGAACGATTTTCAACATTACTACTTTCATGGGTTACTTCAACACTGGTGGGCCGGGGTTCATATAGCATCCATTCTGTTACGATCTTCATCGGCAAAATCATAACTCGCACGGCGAATTCAGAAGGTCAGATACGGTGTATTTCATATATGTTCAAGTCATTATCTTTCCCAAATTCATCTATCATCTCATCATGTGTTAAAGTCTGTAAATGCGAGCACTCCGTGACCAATGCAACCGTTCCATGCAATGCATCTTCCAAGTCCAGTTCTACTCATCTATGATGCGTGAGCATCCTGGGTGCCTCCGTACGCAGCATGGTTCTGTCTATCGGCTTCAAGAAGACCAGTCTCCTCTCCTTCGCCGTCCGAAGCCGCATCGGTTGGGTCGTTGAAGTTGGGTACCCAACCTCTCATCCATCCGCTGACTCTACGCCATCTCCAGCGACCATGATCGCCAGCCTCTTCTAGGATGACGACCTTCGAGCCTTCACCGCCGTCTCCATACATCAAAAATTGTACCCCGACGGCGCCATCTAGTCCGAGTACGCCCGCTGCACCGAGCCAGAAAGGCAGAGCGTTCAAAAGCCACTCTACGCGGTCGTTACCTTCCTTGCCAGCCCAGCCACTGTTTCCATAAGGACCACAAGAATACCATGCGTTTGGGTTTGTGGCAATGGAAGTGCTGTAGAACAGATTGCCGAAGAATGCGGCGATGAACAGTCCGGGTGAAAGACCCGCGGTGGACTTTCTCGACCAATTCTTGTAAATCTGTGGCACGCGGGATCCAAGGTAGAGAACAGTACTGACCCACGACAGGACCATGCCAGCGGCCTCGAGCGGAGTCGGGCCTTCTTGCACAGCTTGCGAGACCATCGTCGGCGGAGGTGTCTTGACTGGTGATGCTGTGACGAGAGAGATCAGGCAGGCGATCATGACAATCGTGCGAGGCGACGGTGAACCCAAAGATCCCGATGCTTGGGTACGGTAGATTGTACGTGCTCCAGCTCGGCAAGGGGGACTGCCATTGCCGTCTTTCTCGTTGCCGTCTTCGTCGATGTCACGATAATCAGGCATGCGCCACATGCCTGCCTGCACGCGCTGCGTAGTGTTGATATCCTTGGCCTGGCTCTTGAAACTTCTGTTGTCCGATGTGTCTGTTCCAGAGGTCTGCCTGCTCAGAGCCGACATTCCCTCGATGACTACTTGCGACATGTCGCCATCTCCTCCCTCATTGTCTCTATTCTCGCCGTGTTGTTTCCTCGGCCAGGCGAGTCGTATCGTGTAGCCGTGCTTCAGCTTCTCGTACCACAGCCACTGTGCGACCAACATGAAGTCCACCAGACAGTAGTAGGCTGCTATGATCGTCTGCCATGCCGCCTGGTGCGTGAAGATGGCTCCGAGCAAGTTCGTCAGATCTCCCAGGCACCACTCCACCAGAAAGAAGATGGAGAGTCCCGAAGTGCTTTTCAACGAGTGATTCTTGTAGATCTGCGGCAACTGAGCGAACAACCAGCTGACTATCGATAGCGTTCCCAGGGTAGTGGATATGAGCGCAAGGTTCGTGGGGATGCATGTATGGAACGTGGCCGAGAAACGCTGCAGTATCTCGCTCTCCGGACTACATTGTTCTGGTAGCGCTGGACGAAGTGACTGTAGTAGTTGCCATGACATGTTCTTTCTGTGGTGAGCGGGGTGCCCGATATATACCGCGGAAGTATATACAGGAGACGAACGATAGATATATCCCCAAGAGAGGTACGATATGTGATGAGATCGAGAAAGAGTCTAGGAAAGGAGACAAGGAGAGATGGGAGGACAACTGTGTCCATCTGACAACGGTTCCGAATGACCATACGGCTTACCTGACCTACTGATAACTAACATGCCGGCATGCAGTATCATGTGCTGGCGCCTACCTTACCGTCTCCACCAACGACTTGCCTTCGCCCATGATAAGGGATCGCCGTGTTCGGAAAGATAAGAGATGGCTATCTGTAAAGCCAAAGTTGGGGCGGAAGATTGTCGGCTGCAGCAATCCATCAGTGTTTTGGTTGCGTAACCCTTGTGTATAAAGTACTGGTACTACTACCGTCTGTACCTCGGGTTCGTGAGACACAAAGCAGCATATTCAATGTGCGACTACCCAACCGTGGGTCATTTCTTCCAGTAATTGAGAGTTATGATGAACACCTAATGGTACTATGAATATGTTCCGATGACTATGACGCGGTGGCTGTGTCCGTCAATCTATTGTGGGCCGACACTTGGGTGTTGTCCCTCACGCTTCATGTGTTTACAGAGTGACAATCTTCAGCTACACAACAAGCATTGCTACGACAAGTCACCCTACGTAATATCCGATTATTCATGCACTGTGGTCAGTGATGACAAGACTTAGTATCGCAGCGGAGAAACACTTTTGTTTTCTGTCAAATATTTAGTTCTAAAGAGGGTGGAAAACCACATCGTATCTGACATGATGCCGCACTAAACGCCCAAAAAGTGGTTGAACGCGTGTCTGTCAGGCCGCTCTGCCACATTCATCTCTGGAATGACTGATCGTGAATTTCAAGCAAGAATGTAAGAAAGAGTTAATCCCAAGCACGAACGCCTACGCCTGATTTCCAGTGATTGATACGAGTATAATGAACGCCTTGAACTCATGATTGTGGCTAGGAACTCGAATGTCCTTCGTGACGTGTTGTGGCAACATCCTTGGGTGGTGATGTTGGTGATTTGTGTTTGTACTGTGAGACGACAGGCTCATTATATCAAGAGAAAACGCCTTTGGCTCGGTGCGTTGTGGGATATCTTCGTGACAAAATAGCAAAATCCTGGGAGGGTAAACTTTTGGCAGTGTTGCGCCGTATATACCGGGGGCAGTATTGACATGGTGTATCGTGATGCGATCGTAAATGCAAGTCCAAGGAAGTGTATGTGATGGACCAGAAAATAGAGGTCGAGCGCCCTGTTTATGCGGTGGCCGTGATCGAAGCCTCTCCGCGTTGGGTCATATGCTCTGCTTGGAAGTCGAGGGCGCTTGCCATGACTTGGGTCACTGCAACAAATTAGTTTCTTATAGCAGTACAGTACGTCGGTTAACAGGCTCATTGACTTACCTGGCCAAACGGCAGCCTTCTCGAGCATCAGCCCAGTGATCTTCAGTATTCTACTTCCCAATCCTCGGTTTGCCAGTCCTGACAGTCCATCCATATTGTTGAGTTCTCCCATAGCGTTAGGGTCGATAGCACGAAGCATGTTGGCGTGACGGATCATCTTCTCCTCCATCATTGCGCAAATGTGTTCGATTTTCCCCAACAGCTCTACGTCCTCGGTCTCGAGTAGCATGATGGCTGGGACTTGGGTGTAATCAACCTCCGCTTGTCCGAGGATACCAAGGTAACGGCCGACTCTTTCTTGCACTGTACAACCCCACTCAGCAAGCACTTGACTGCAGTCAAAGAAGCACATAGCCGACTGTATCGGAAGCTCATGGGAAGCTGGATCGGCGAATGTAAGGTTCCACTTCGAAGCTATAAGGAGCGAATCGGCAGCATAGAAAGCAGCCTTTCGTAGGTGCTTCTCGCGTTTTGATGTTTGACCTGACGAGATAGCCTGACTACTGCGACGTCCGTCCATGGAGCCACGCGAGGCGCCGGTTTGATTGTGTGTTGATTCCCCAGACTCTGGGGATCCAGTAGCGTGTTGAACAATTTCCAGACCTCGTGCGAGCTCCTCGGCCATGACGTTGAAGTCGCGCGCCCAGAAAGCCTCCTTGGATCTGCCGAGGTTTACAAAGAGCCTCACGAAAGCCAGATCGAGCAGTGGGATACTGTCTGCAGACAACGGTCCCCGCCCAGATGGGTTGGGTCGCTCAAGAGTATGATGGGGAGTCGCTTTCCAAGCGGCTTGCCACGCATTGAGTGCGGGTTCGATGTGCGAAAACATCGAATCCGTTTCGTGGGCGGTCCATTGTCGACCGTGATGGCGACTGCGGGTCTCCCATATGTAATTGTGAAGTGCATTGATAAGCACCAAGCATCCAAAGGTGCTGGGTCTGAGCTGTTCCAGGCGTAAGGAGTCATGGATACTAAGGTGCTGTCCTTGATTTGGATGAAGTAGCGTGAGCAGGGCTGACTCGAACGACATTGCGTTCGCTTCAGCAGCCTTAGAGCCACCTCTGCTGATCCACTCTTGAGCGCTATCGGCTGTCCATAGATCCTCATCGCAGGGCAGATCAAGCAAGACTTCAGAGTTCATAATGGCGGGGGATTGGTTGTAAGCTGTCACTAGAAGACTAGAGAGAATGAAGACAGCGAAGAGTGTGCGCTTGCGCTCCTCTTTCTCCTTCCAGCGTAGCCACTGGCCATGCAGTCTGGAGTACTGGGTGGAGCCGGATGGACTATGTGCCTCCACTTTAACTCTGTCAGCATCGTCATTAGAAGCAGGGCGAGCCAATTCAGCCGCACGTGCTAGGCTGACCAGTGCTGCACAGTGAGTGCTAGCGATGTCTGCAGCTGTCTTGTCTCCACTGAAGTGACCGTAGATGACATTCAGAAGCATTGCCTGCACCAGCCAAAGAGGTGTGTTGTGCGTGGACCCTTCTTGGGTGAGCATCTGATGACCATTGACAGCTGCAGACAGATCTGCCCGACGACGTTCTTCGAGGTAGCTTTGAATCATCTTCTTCGCGGATTCAAACAAGTCCCTCGAGATCGCTTGATCATATTCATGCAGGGCACCTATGGCGGCCATGGCTAAGATGAGGCAGCCCCCACCTCCGACAATGCCAGCATGTCCCACATTTGCATGAGCTGAAGCAGGTCGCAGATTGTTGACGTAATCGGGAGAGTCGAATGACAGTGTGGGGATGTGCAGGAAGGGAAGGTGTGGGTGGAAATAGTGCACGTAGGCGTTGATGTATCGCTGGAGATCAGCCGTTCCTGGCAGACTTGGGCCATGGACAGCGGGATGAGGGGAGAGTGGGGAGCTGATGGATGGCTGAGAGAATTTTCGCTGCGTGCCGTGCCCGAAGCCTGACGTTTGTGAGAGACTGAGCAGAAGAGCTTGACGAGTCGCGTCGGTGATTGAGTCGGTCGACACCGAGGTGATGGAACTGTGCCGAGCACTACCATTCATCGACGCAGATGACACACTCGGGCTGTCTGGATCGAAATTTGACAATGAAGGCTGCTGAAAGTTGTAATGCATGCCGTTTGTCATGTGCTGATCGGAGATGTTGCTCTGCGCCATGATGCCTTCATAGAATGTTTCGGTGGACGCCAAATGGTCATGAAGGTTATGCGGCGAGATGGTTGCAGAAGGTGAATCTAAATTGGGAAGCCCAGAACCCAAGCCATCAAGGTTGAGAGAGCCTGGATTAAGCAACGCTTGAGCGGACACGTCTTGAGGGGTCCAGGACATGTGTGCGGCAGCGCTTGTAGGATCAACGATAGCCTCGGAGAAGCCACTCTGACTGGCGCTGCTGCTGAACCGCGACGGTGACGACTCTTCAATCGCATTCTCGTTGCTCTGAGGGTGCATCTGGCCGTCCCAATTGCGGATCCAGCTGAAATCATCGTCCAATTCTATACCACCCAGCGTATTGGGGAACGAGGGAAAGCCGGTCATGTTGTTATGAGTTGCTGGGGATGTCATCGAGCCGCCGAAGTGAAGCTGTGCTGGATTTATCGTGTTTCCACCCGGCGTGAGAAGCTGATCGAGGTCAAACAGATTTGCGGCTGAAGGTGTCGTGTTCGAGAATGTCTCGGAGAAGTCCATAGCTGCACTGCTGGCGTCGAACTTTGGCATGTCAAATAAGCCACGGGGTCCTGGGAACGAGGAAGGTCCACGAAGGTCCAGCTGAGTTGGCCTGGTCGCACCGCTCATGCTCACTCTGTGATGGTTTGATGTGTTTAGCTCGTTAATTCTGCTGTTGGCACCGGGAAGGTTGTCCATCAATCCCAGAGAAGCCAGATCCAGCGACCCAAGAGTTGTTGCCCGTGGGCGCTGTGCTGCAGCCGCTCCTCCATTTCCTCCGTTGTTTGCGACAGAATTCTTCCTCACCCTAGCGCCGCCGGCAGAAGTTCCACTGTTGCTTTCCCGTCTGGCATTTTTAGGCCGTGCTGGATTGCTCTGGTAGTGTAGTTTTTGCTGATGCCGTAGGAGTAGGTCTCTGCGGGCGAAACATCTGGTGCACTCCTGGCACTCGAAGGGTTTCTCCTTGGTGTGTGATCGTTCGTGTCTCTTCAGGTGTTCCAGTCTCGCGAAACATCTACCGCAAGTGCCGCAGACGTGTGGTCGCGGCTTATCGGTCTTGGGTGGGGGGAATTGAGAGGCATTGGCGGGCGCTGCTGTTGCGGCCGCTTGATCCTTGATTTCTAACTTAGTCAGTGGTCTGCAGACTCGGTATTAGCTGCTGGTCGAACCTTTCTTAATCTCGGGGTGTTGGAAGATGGGTTCATTGCTGCCTGTCGATGCCTCCTCGGGCGGCGTTTGCAGCTGGGCAGTGGCGTCCGAAAGCATGATGGAATCCTTTTCTGTGGTAGACGTTCTGGGAAGCGCAAGAGTAAGATAATGATAGCCAGATGGTCTGGGAAGAGGTGAGCGGATGAGCCTGTTCGTGCCTCGGGATGTTCAGGTCTCAAAGTGGTTCAGGTGATCCAGATGATTCCAGTGAGGTCACCAAAGAACATCAGTCGATGACAGTCTGGCAGTCTTGATCGGACGTGGTTTCCTGCGCTCGTTCAAGGCCACAATGGGAGACCACCGGGCGAATGAGAGGTCGGTGAATTGGAACAATAACACCAATGAGGTCCTGGCGCGGCGATCCAATGGGGCGCACTCCGGGGTAGTGGAACAGTACGTTCACTGCTTTGATTAGTCTGCACGTCGTGATAATGATGATAACAGACGGTGAGCACGTCCCGAGTCGGCTTGTTAATTGTCAAAGAAACCGCGAAGATTGCAGAGATGAAGAGCGAGGACGAGGGTTGATTCCACAAGAAACGGAAGGTAAGAGGATCCGTAGAACAGCTTTGGGGGAAAGTGGCTCGTCGCGGGTTAAGGTTCGAACCAGCCTGGAATGGCCTGAATTAACGTTGGAGACCCCCGTGCTAGAGACGGACTTGGAACGCAGTCAAGGGACCAGCATGGACTGGGTTGGGTGTGGCTCAAACGGAGAAACAACTCGTGATCAGTTTAAACCCGAAGTCTGACGAGGCAACTACTCGTACGCGCTGACGCGGATCACCACAGCCAGAAATGGAAAAGCTAGATCAGACACTCCTGGGCCCAATGGTTGTATATACAACGGAAAGATGAAATGGGAAGGGGAAGACAGCTTGGAAGTGGGAAGTGGGATAAAAGGGCAAGTACCAGCTCGGTGGCTGCACAACAGAATCCGGGGACGGACGTGGAGAAGGTCAGCTTAGAGCGAGAGTGATGTCCAGCACAGCCAGCACCGGCAGCATCAGTGCATCAGTGCATGCACATATGCTTCGCGGCTGCCTCGCAACAACGCCTCGAAGACTCAATAATGTCTCGGCTGGGCGTAGCTTGCCACGAGGGTCCTACGCGATTGGGATGGATATGCTGACGAGGCGAGAGTGAGAGAGGTACAAGCAAAACAGGGGTGCTTCCGCTATGCGAGGTCCAAGGATACACTTCACACTTCACAGGTTGCAGTACGTACAGAACAATCCGCTCCCGTAGGTACAGGTAGCAGGTATGCATCATGATGTGCGTGCAGGTGTCCTGTCCTTAAGCTCGCTCGTCTGTGCTCACCGAGACACCCGACTAACATTGCGCTTTTACTCCATGCCGCTACGCATTCTTGCAAATCGTAATCCTTGTGAGCAGGGATCCGCATTTTCTCCCACCCGCTCTAACTCTACCTGGGTTAGTGTGCCGCAGCATGCCCCACAATCCATTCAATGTGCTCGTTGAAGGTTTCCCACGGCTTGGCTGCCTTTTTTCCTTTCTTCCGCGGAGCAGATGTAATTGATTCTGTTACCGGCGACCACAGTAGAGGTACCTACGCTCGGATATGAGGCCAATCCAGGAGAGACAGGTGTACGAGAAACACTTTAGGAAGGGCCTCGCAGTGTCGCGCCATCAGTCGCACTTCAGGGATATAGACTATGGCGAGAAGCAGCTGACCGCCTTGTCGTATCATGATACCATAGCGGCCGGACTAGCGTAGATGTTCTGTGTCACCACTCGACCTGCTGGTTTTTTTGGAAGCTCCCGAACCAGGAGCACTTAGTCCAAAGTCTACGGAGGTAATACTGGCAGAACGTGTGCAGGTACTGTATTTTGCATGTCAAGTGCCAACGGCGAACCACGATAGGTACGGCCGACGGGATCATGGCGGTACTCCTGCAGGTGGAAAAACCTACAGCACCTATAGATCACAGATTAAGGTAATCTAAGCCATCATACAGCTGTGGATACAAGTACGGTTAAAATCTGCATTTGTGGTCATACAGTACTTGTGGACAGCATTCGGAGAGTCCGTCGGTATGAACCTTGTAGTGCGCACCCGCTCGGTATTTGGAAAGGAAAATCTGAGTGACTGTTATAGTCAAGGTACCTTGCCTTCCAGGGTCTCCTTAGTTTGATCACTGCCGGGGAGGACCAGAGTTCGTCCACCAGTATCGTCTTATTTGCTGCGTATGCCCAGTCGTCACAGCTGACACTCAATGTCTCAGGGTGTGAGTCGGGCATAAGCACCGAGATCACCGAACCCTCACAGAGTGAAGTCTCGGCGCAATTTCAAGCCTGCAACCCACATCTGCCAACGCATTGCTGATTAGCAAGCCGCTTCCACAAAATTAAGTAGTGTATCCACTCACTGCTGAAGGAGCTGCACATTGCAGGTGACTTGATTCGACAGCCACATTTGGGCCGTGTTAACCGCAACGTCACTTCGCCAAGCCTTGCCTCGTCTGCATTAGTCTTTTTTGTGCACAAGTTCGGTCCGTGGGAGAGACCGCTGAAGATTGGCCTCGAAGCCGCTTGTTCTCAGTGCTGGATTTACCTTCAATCTGACCTCTACTGTACAATACATTAGGTGCTCGCACAATGCGCGGACGAAAAGACCATGGACGGGCGAATAGCATTCGTAGGAATAGTGAAATGGCGCAACAGACCAGGGACGATCAACGCTCAGTTCGCCATGCGGTCGGCACTAGTGTCATACAGCAGCGCTAAGCCCCGTGTAGTCAAATCTGGGGCCGTCGGCCGTTTGCCTTCGATCACGAGGACGTACAATATGATTCATGGGGTCAAATTGTGGGTGCGACTTCTCTAACCAATCTCGTTTCGGCGCCTGCCGTTCCCCTATTACGCGAACGTACCTAAGGTACCTAGTCTGCTTCCGCAGCGCCCAGCCTTGTTTGCAGGTCTGCATGTCATGCAAGGGTAGAGAACTCGTTATCCGTTGCTGATCTAGCACGATGTCATGATAATGGGTTCATCTGTTCATGATAGATGAACACACACAACAGACCGACACCACCCAGATCGCGGAGGCGGTCCGGAATCAATGTGAGCTCCATACAGTACTTGCGCTTCCAATGGCTTGCAGGAAATTTACCTCAAGGCAAAGGATTAGTCAAGTGCGTCTGCACAATCACTAGACTTAGAAGATGTAGAGGTCTCGATCTCTTCGGGCATACCTGTCGATTGCTAGTTTACGAGGCCTGGATATTCGAGCCTCGAGCCTCGAGCTTCGCCTACACGGCCAAGAAACCCCGTTGCAGGGTTGAGAACCTTTGTGGTAGAGAGGGATCCTCTGTTCCTGATGGCTAAATCACAGCGAACGTACTCGTAGGGTAGCGTAGTGCTTATTCTGAATACACCCTTATGTAGCTTATTTCTGTACCCACATGTACAAGTACCACGCGCGCAAGCAGGCAAGAGGCGCCTCGAAGTCTACTCAGCTGCCGAGAGCTACAATGCATATATACAAAGAGTCGCATATAAGCCACACGCTACTGCTCATCTCTTAAAGGAGAATAGCCTGATAGTGCTGTGCGATCGCATCAAGATAGGTAAATCACGAATCCTACCTTCGTGCAGCATGTTTTACTAGGGTTTGTTGACGTGACGCACATCTCAGGGACACGACAGGATGAGTCTGATGACTCTCGCTAATCGAGCATTCGGATAGGTATGTTAGAGGATGGGAAGTCACGTTGTGGCTGGCGAATTTGTGGAACTCAAGGTCACTCGTCTCTTCTTTTCACTACCTATGCTTTAGATCTTCAATGAGCTTACGGATGCTGTGGGAGCTGTGCCGGTCAGAGCACACATAATATCGTCCATTATGCGTGCGACGAACTATATCGCGGGACCATGCACCACACATGATAATCGTCCACTCGTCTGTTTCGAATATATGTATTCTTACTCTGGGTGAAGAAACGCAATACGGAGTACATTCGTCTAAATCGTCAAAGAGAGCGTCCGCGTATGTCCCCAGTGTCCTTTGTAGGACGTACCAGACCTAATACCAGACGTGAAGCTAGCTTCGGCGGCCCATGTCTTGAGCATGAGTCTCGTGTCTGTGTATTGGCGCAAACCTGCTTGCGTCGGGCTTATGGTGGACTCCACTCTTATGCTTTGGTGTCTCCCGATACTGCGTTCACGCTCAATTTGTTACTCACAACGACAATCCAATATTCAACAATTGCGGACTCGGATACCTTCAGATACTCGGCAAACATGCTTTCATTTCATCACGCACCTGAACCGGGTAGACCTACTTGAAAAGTGAAGTTCGCAGCAGATGCAGCGAGCGTTACAACGAGATATCAGCTTGGCGCAGCGCCGGATGCTGTTGTGTTGTGTGTTGGAACAGTCCAGAGGCACGGAAAGATATGAGCCGTGTTCGGCACAAATCAGTGGAGCGCTGCAAATGCGCTCTCAGATTGAAGAGAATGCATAGCCAATTGACGATCAGCGACGGCCAAAACCCTTGTTAATTCATGGCCGGCCATGATCTTTCGACTTTTATCTCGTTTCGAAAGTCCATCAGTTACTGAGCCAGGGTATGCTTAGTGCTAAGGTGTATGACCGGGCTGACCCTGCCAGCCGTTTATCCCACGACCCGTGCCTTGTTCAATAATCTGTGGGGAGATCTGTGTTATTCCGTTTGAACATGTACGCATTGAATGTACCATATCTAGTCGATCAAGTAGGGCGTTCGGCATTGGCGCGTCTTTCATCCTACAGCATGCTAAGACAAGCGACAAGTTTCAATATAATATCCAAGGATTACTCCAACACTTCACTTCATTGGAAGTGCCGCAGATCTGTTTAACTCGCTATCTTGCTCTTTTGTTTTTGGGCTGACTGTTAACTCTCATATAGCCCTCGATCCTCCGAGGTATAAGCAAGCCCGTAATCTAGGGACCCACATATAACATCATCTCAATGTTCGATACTACGTAGCACCAGTTTTAGAACTTCTTGGACCGCAGCCGATTCGAGTCAGTCTCGAAGCAAGCTCAATCGATTCACAAGCATGCACAATGCTTCTAATGGTTGGCGTGGGAAACATTGCCATCAAAGGATGCCAGATTGGTGGGTGTTTCCTGCAGCCAACATGAGCCATTTCTCAGCAAGTTGGATAGGCCATAGTTGGTCATGATTGGCCGTTCTTGGCTTTTTATATGCCCTGGACAACTGTGCCATTGATCAATTCATGGACTACAGTGTAGCCCCGGTCACATATCGATGACGGGTGACAACATTGTATAATGTGGCCAATCGTGCTTACATTACATTGAGTCAGCCACCGATTAATTCTCATCGCCATCGGAAGTCGCCTACATCTCATATCCCTGTATAACACTTGAATGCCCTACACTTCTGGGTAGTACCCGACAAGGACAGGATTCTAGCTTCAGGCCCTACAGAGGAATATCATTTGGTAGCTTGGCAGTTACATATGCGTTTCCCAGATTCGTTCAATTCGCGGAACGCATCAATGATGCTATGTCCGTTTACACAAACGAGCCATTGCGGTTGGGACAGACGGGCAAGAGAAACAATGGCTAGAATCGTTTTTATCTCCACTTGAAAGATGCCGAATCGCCATGCTGCTGGAGCTCCCAACTCTTGCCTTTCTTGTTTCTGATCAATCTTGGGTAAGAAGATCTAAGCTCCACGTTGACCCAAGATGTGAGTTGCGCAGATGCAGTTGGACAAGAGTACGCCATATCTCTGATATGATAGTGGGTCGCCATAGGTTAAGTCTATAAGCCATAACAGTCTTGCATTCGAACTAACCACTTTCGATTGTCTGTAGTCTTTTATTCGATGACACGAACGTTCGCTTCCATGAACATGGCACCATGGTTATTTCAAGCAGACAGAGCGACGTGTCAACACCCATGCGAAAGTATCGAAATGGCATACAGTATTTGTGTTATACTAGGCAAATGAGGAAACCCCATTCCACATTGCGTACTCCTGTAAATGTCCCGTGAAGCGTATTCTCAAACCACAGCAACAAGACCTAAGACCCTCGTGGTGAGCAAAGTCGATAACGGCTCCCCATTGCTCCACTGAGCGACTAGTAGACATAGCAATGTCTGTCCTGACGTAGGTGACCAGAGAAAGTGGTGTCTGGCGGACTCTTGTCCTGACTGACTCGTACATGACCGATCACGCTTGTCGCACTTCTCGAGACGATATCTGATCCTGTAAACGTTGAAGCCTTGCAGTATCACCTTCGGTGAAACTATTGCTGTGCTTTAACATGTAATGCTTTGCATCCAACTGGAAATTGATATCGTTGAATTTGATATCGTCACCTCAAACCAGGCGAAAAAGCTGATCAAGGTCGATCCAACATTTCTTAATTCTGCTTCGGTGAGCCACATACACACCAGCCAAGGTCGACCATTTCCGGCACCACGTCCCAAAGCGGGTACTATCTTTGGGCTGTTATCAGTAAAATGTCTGGAACTTGTGTTGCCCTTGCCGTCACCGTTCCAGACCTGGGAGAACCTGTTCCAACGGCACGGATTGCATAAGCTCACGACGCCCTCTGTGTGGACAGGGTCATGCCCAGGTCGAGTGACCCCGTCACGGGGCTCAAATAGTAATGTATACCTATCATCTCACATGGCATTTCAATAATGCAAATCGACCTGCTCCTAGGCTAAAGGTCAGTTGTGTATCCATATTCGATCGTATGCCACCTATCATACAAAGCCATACCCATCGGGCAATATTCATGGACATGCTGAATCAGCACATGCAATGAGCACGCACGCGATTCTGGCTCTTTACATGGTACACTACTGTAAGGACCACCAACGCTTTCATGCCGAGTCGTTCGTTCGTTCATGATGGCAACCAGGCGAGAGCTCCGAACTGATGACGAGCACAAGTCTGCTTTTTCCTTCATATGTCAAGACATCCAGACCGTAATGCTGGTACCGCTAATTGCTAGCCAAAGATGCAGAGATGTGTTTAGTGAGCAGTCTAGATGCATCCAAGATCTCTTGTGATATACGACTATAGGTGGTCTAATGCTTATACTTTGATGATTCTCTCACCGCTCTGCATCTACTGAGTCAGAGCAGGGCACAAGCCACACTGACTTCACTATTCCAGGCTTGACATGAGCATCACAGAGCATTATACCATGTTAGCCCTATCTGTAAAGGATGAGCTACGGAGCAAGTCTCCTAGCGTTTCAATTGGACACTGTCTCATTGCTGCTCGTAGTTACGATAGATTTAGAGCATGTTCGTTATGATAGCCATGAAATTCAGCCTTTGCCGGACTCAATTGATCAATCACAACGATGGCTCTCGAGATCAATGTCAGCCTACCTAGAAGTATCCCGGTCATAGAGCTAATTCTCGTCGATGGCATGTCTGCAACACATGTGTGTTGACGTACTGCCGGCTGACCTGGTGTTATGCCAATGCAATAGGCGATGCAATAGTCAGCATCAAGAGGCAACATTCATAACCTGCTCTCAATGAGATCTACCGCGCCTTCCATCAGATCTTGACGATAAAAATCACATTTGGTCGTTGTCTGAAGGTCCTTGTGCAACAATCTTGCTTGTACCACCTTGCGGTTTCGATGGCCCTTGATGTTACACAGCATACTATACACTAATTGCTCCATTATTCTGCTGATGTGAGCAGTATTTTGTGTCAGATTTAAACATCTCACTGCAACAAGGAGCACTCAGTTCACATTCACAATACTTAGCATAAGCTTAAGGACAGTTGTAAGTCGGATATCTGGAGGCAGGGTATGCATCAGTACAATTGCTGCAGACCTATAGTTCATGATATATGACTTCATGATATTAGGACTTTCATCTCCAGCGAAAGATCAGCAAGATCCATCGACCGAAGTCAGTAGGTTGTAATTGAACATCAGCACCTCGCGTCACATTTCACCTTATATCTGCTTTGATATGTACCAGATCTATCTGTGTGCTAGAGTGCTATCAAACCTGCGTGTTCCGAGGAGCACCATGATTGTATAGGCCGTACCACTGGTCTACGAGATCTGATCACTTCTTATACACATTTCCGTTGATGCCTTCCATTCTCTATTATATTCGTGCCCATCTTCTGCCGCCCATAAAGACAAATCATGTACAGATTATAGGTAGACATAAATCATGCTATGGTACAGTCTAGCGATGAACAAGCGTCTGATGTTCATCGATCAGATACATGATATATCATCTTGTAAGTAAGCAGGAACGGTTCTCTATGTAGGTCGATGAGTATCTAATTCTCTGCTTGTGTCTCTTTGCAATCACTAAGTAATCCTCTCTGCGATGGTCGAATGCTGCCAGGTTATCCAATCGTGTCTGTTCCCGAAATCCCCAAGACTTAATGGTGTACGATTTGATCATATCCTATTGCACTGTACATATAGCGTGATGCTCCCAGTCCAACGTGTAGACGTGTTTAGTGAACACAAGGCGAAGTCTGGAACAGGTATTACTTATGGTCGCTCGTACGCAAGATATTGGGATTGTAAAGTTCGTTCACAGTGTTGCTTTCCCATTTCTTCTGTATCACGCTTCCTCTTCCTACGATCACTAGGAGGGCCTCATATGATAGCACATATCATATGGTATGTTAAAGTCCTCAGTGCGTGATCGGTGCGTGCACTCGCTGCGGAGCGCCATTGATATATACAACGTCCGTTGTCATTTAGAACCGGCGATTGTAACTATGTATATCTCGTGCTGGTCATCGTCGATTGCGAATACAGTGCGAAGTGAGCTACAGCAAAGTGAAGTGAATTCTGATGCTGCGGTAGGGAATGCCTCACAATAGATCGACGGACTGACACAAACAGAGTACCAGAAGATATCGGCTTTGTGTACCTTGGGACCTAGGTTTCCACAGCACAGGACTAATTAGTGATATTGAAGCCAAGTATTGCAGAGAACGTATGTATCGTGGATTTCTGAATACTGACTTGTAAGACTCTTGTTGGCCTGATCGAAGCATATATCGCAAGCACCGGTACTGAGACAGTCATCTTACGGTGACCCTGTCTATGAGCTCGTACTCTAACTGCCACGCGAGAAGCATCACGGTTCAGCTTAGCATACTAGCTATTTCATCATGTTTATTGGGTGAGGTTTGTCGAGCTCGGAGTCCAGGAGACTGACTTGTCAAGGAAGATGCAATGTTGCAAATATGATCATGTTGTTCCAAACCGTGTCTATAGCGATGCTGTGACAGGAAATGTTGTCTTCATGTTGAATCTGCACTTGTCCTTGGTTGGCTGTATAGGCGTCTATGAGCTCGCTCAATTGAAATTGTGTGTGTTCAATTGGCTCGGAAGATAGCATGGCACCAAGACAGTGTGCCAACCATCATATAAATGGTATATCTTGAAAGGGGTGTAGGTATGTCGGGATTGTTACGTAAGTAAGATATTTTGACTGAACAGCAGCTCACGTAGACTTCATCAAAAGCCGGACCGCTACTCGTCAATCGCAGGGTTGTCCTATCTAACACACCGACGATTACTCTACTTTTGTTTTCAGATTTGCCATGTGGCTATGATGCACGAATACACATACTTTCATATATCAGTACGTAACATTGTGGCATATCGAGCCAGTAAGGCTTTGAGAATCAGAGACCTAATAACATACACAATCATGCACATGCTCTTTCTGAACACATATCGAACATATCATGAATGTTGAAGTTTGACCCAAAATCACGGCCATAAGTAAGTCTAGACTTGCTCATCAACCTCTTCTTGGGCCGCAACTCTTTCATATTCTTGTGCCGACACCTTGATATAAGGTGGCCTGATAACAGCATTGTCAGTGAGATGTACAAAAAATAGCAGTATATGCGCATCAAGAAGGAAGCGTTGCCGTGCCAAGGCTCTTGGACGATGGGTATGGTACCTTTACCTACTTCAAGTAGTTTCTCAATCCAACGATGGCTGCAGTACCCACTGCGAAGCCACCCAGCATCTTGCTCCAGCTGTCGTTTCCAATGGTCTTCTGGCCAACGCTGAGAGCGATCAAATCATAAACCAAGCAACCACCGAGGATCCAGTCGGATCCAGCAGCAAGTCCAGCAAAGCCCAAGCCAGTGATGACCTTAATGGCGGTGCTGGGGAGCTCGTCCTTGAAATATGCAACAGAAGTGTTGTGGACGAAATCCAGAACACCAATTCCGGCAAAGGTCTTAGCACTGATGTGGGTAAGGATGGATGGCCAGGAGTTTGTGTTCATGGGAGGCTGCTTGAAGAAGGTGAAGTATAGCTGACTCAGAGAATTGATCCAGACGAATACGTTAGAGGCTTCGAGCATTGACGCATTCCAGAAGAACATCCAGGCTGATACTTGATTAGTCTCTTTCTCTCACACACGAAGATGGGATTGCTAGACTGACTTCCGATGCATATGTTGCCTAGAACATAGTAAGGTACAAATTGCACCATTTCATCGACATCTTTCTTTTCTTGAGCTGTAGCTTTCCCACTCTTGACCTTGCCACTGATAGTCCATAGCTTGTAGAGCCATGCAACCTGGAAGAACTGTTGTGGAAAGAAAAAGCCGCCAATAAAGTATGGCTGGGGAGACCAGAAAGAGACGTTGGCATCATTGACATCTTTCATAGAGGGTGTACTGTTGAGGCCATATTGCTGCGCTGCAAAGTCATAGAGGAAAGAGGCTGGAGCTATCAGGCGTGCTGTGCTGTATGAGATACCCATCATGACCTGTGATTGTACAAGTTTGGGAACAGAGTGCGGGTATGTGGTAGATTAAGTAAGACTGAGGGATTGTGAAGTTGAATGTACACTTCTGTTGTGGAAAGGAGCTGAAGGAAGTTGAAGACGATCATAACTAACACTCCCAACTCATAAAGACCTACTGTACCTTACATTCCTACACATATCAACCTGAATTGTAGGCTAACCACAAAAGAGTGATGCCGTCAGCTAATTGTGCTTTGGAGATGACGTTTAGATCTGACTTGCGGAGATAAGGTGGAGATTCCGATCGTGGGGTCACCTCAGCTCTTTGTATATTTTTGAAGAGACCAAGTCAACTCGGAGATCGGCTCTTAGCAACTCCGTCTAGTACCTTGATCAGAGCAGGATACAAGTACAGACCTAAGATGCCTCTCTTCAAAGAGGCCTGCAACGAGTGTCCACACTTGGTTGGTATACAGCCAAAGATGCGTCTGAGTTATACCTTAGCTTCATCTGAAGTAATTGACGAATCCCAGCAAGATATATGGTCGAGTGGTGTGGCTGGATATGATCGTCGAAAGCAATTTGGCCTGCTTGAGCATCTCGATAATCAATTGAATTGTTCGACGGTAGATTGAAAGAGCGAGAAAGCAGGTACTTGGCACAGACAATGGAGATAGAGAAGAATGTGTGAAAAGAGACATCTTTGTGTCCAAATTATTATGTATGTACAATTCCCCTCGTAAGGGGATATCGTTATAAACCACAACCAACCAATCCCAAAACAATTACCTAATCAATCCCAATATTTGTCGTTGTCATTGCAAGCAACATTAATGGTCATTCGCCATGCTCCATGCATTTTATACAAAAATCAATAAGGGGCGTGAAATATCAACATGGCCGTCTAATATGCTGCGTGCTCTATACCTGCTCCTTGGAAGGAACGCGGGAGACAGGCTTGCTCTCGCCACCGTGGAACATGCCGGTGGCCATGGCATCCTCGGGAACCTTGCTACCGTCCCACTTGGAGGAGGTGATGGGGTTGACGTGGAGGATGTACATGGTGTCAATCTCCTCAAGAGAGCGGTCCTTGGACTCGATGACGAAGAAGTAGACGATCCAGAAGAGGGCGAAACAACATCCACCGAAGACAAGACCGTAGAGGTAGTCGATGTCGCCAACGATGAGCTGAGTGAAGAGGGAGATGAGGAAGTTCCAGCCCCAGTTGGAAGCAGTGGCAAGGGCCATGCAAGGAGCACGGTACTTGGCAGGGTAAAGCTCAGCAACAATGGTCCAGACGAGAGGACCCCAGGTAGTGGCGAAGGCAACAATGAAGAAGCAGGAGAATACGATGAGGACGTTTCCGGAGGTGTTGCTGGTCTTAGGGTCGATGAAGTGACCGACGAAAGAGTAGATCATGAAACACATGAAGGACCAGGCGGCACCGTACATGAGAGCCTTTCTGCGGCCAACCTTGGCACTGACCCAGAGACCACCGAACGTGCAGAAGACGTTGACGGAGTCCAGAATGATCTGAGTGACGTAAGAGTCCTTGAGACCAGTGGCGGCGAAGACAGTAGTTCCGTAGTAGAAGAAGAAGTTGGCACCGGTGAGTTGCTGACCAGCTTGGAGAGTTATACCGAGCATAGTACGGTAGAACATACGGGGGCCAGTGAAGATCTCGAAGATGCTAGTATCGACAGCGGCGGATTCCTCCTCAAGCTTGACGCGAATGTCGTTGATTTGGTGGTTGACCTCGTCGTCGTCAGGGCTGATGCCAGCCAAGCGTGCAATGACAGCGCGAGCTTCGTCCTCACGACCCTTGCGGTATGCGTAACGAGGAGACTCCGGAAGGAAAAGCATACCACAACCGAGGATGACAGCCCAGATGAAGGAAAGACCACTGGGGATTCTCCATTGCGCACTGTTGGTGTAGGCGTCGTGAGTACCATAGTCGACCATGGCACCAGTCCAAATACCAAGGGTGATGAAGAGTTGGTAGGAGGCGACGAGGACACCACGGATGGCCATTGGTGCAGACTCAGACTGGTACATAGGCACACAGACGGAGAGGGCACCGATACCAATACCACCAATACCACGACCGACCGCGTACTGGGCCCAGTGTTGCGAGGAAGAGATCTCAATGATGGTGCCGATCATGCAGAAGAAGGCGGATACAGATACGGACATGCGGCGACCGATCAGATCAGCCATCTTTCCGGCGATGATAGCGCCCACGAGGGCACCGGCGCAAAGGTTGGCAGTGATGGTACCTTGGCGAAGAGGAGGGAATGAGCAAGTGCCATCAGCGGCAGTAACACCGAAGCGAGCACAGTAGTCGCTCATTTGGAAGTAACCAGAGATCTGACCAGACTGATATCCGAACATGAAACCACCGATGGAGGCAACGAATCCCAGCAGCCAGGCGATGAAGGGAGCACTTTTTCTTACTGGGGCAGGAGCCCTTTCCACCGTAGTGGCATTTTGAGCATCATGCTCAGTTCTTTTATTCCAGAAAGGCATATTGCCGTTTACTGTTGAGTGTGAACGATGTGTAGTAAAGATGTATTGTTGTTGTTGTTGTTGTTGTTGATGATGATGTATCAAAAGATGATGGGGAGGTAACAGAAGGAGATGGGGCAGGCCTATTTAACAAAAGTTGACTTCTGTGTGGGACAGGGCAATGCGGCACAAACGGGGTTGTCCTTTGGGGCCTCCGGGTATGGAGCTCCTGGAACTGGGTGATCCGCGTGGGAGAGATGTGGCACGCTGTGGGTGATGTGGGCCCAGGACGAGTGATGCTGGGGCGAGGCTGCTGATGCACGAAGCACCCGGAGGTCTGATGACCCAAACCGACGTTCCTGGAGATATTCTTCGATGCTGAGCACATACTGTATGGGTCCCACGCCACTTAGTCTCTAACGTCGGCATGCTAGCCGAAAAAAAAGCTGTAAAAGCGCAAGGTTTGGAACGGTCTGGTATGCTCTCGCTGTCCGAGCACGAGACGGGCCAACATTGGCTCGTCTCCTCATCGAGTAACATCGGCAGGCCTAACATCAGACTCCCGAATTTCCAATAGTGGACCGACAGACCGGCAGCATCATCGGGATTGTAAGTCGGGACGGGTCGCCCGAAAGACGTTGGAACAGCATATTTTCTATCATGGGTTACATCAGAGCCTTTCGGTCATGCCATCAGCTTCATCAGGAGACATTTTTCCAAGCCTAGGTAATTACCGGGGTTCAAGACAACCTCAAAGAATTGAAAGATGACTTGAAGAGTTCTCTCTTCTTGACTGTTGCAGTATAATTCATGTTGTGATGCTTCGATGCATGCCTCTAGATCCGCCCAGCCCAGTGAGCGTATTGCGCGTAACTTCTCAAGACGCTCGCACTGTTCAATAGACGTCGTTCAATGGTAAAATTAATGATGCGGCCGACATGAGACGACGTAAAAACTAGCGTAAGGTTGGCCGTAGGCAAGCATAGCGAGTTGCAGACTGCTTAGCTGGTAGCTCGCGCGCTAAGCGGATCTAAGTCTACGCAGCTAGACCGGATCTGGTATAAGTATTCGGGCCGAAGCATGTCAGAGATCTTCCCACAGCAGCCCTGGCGGCTTGAGGCTGCGGCAACTACTTTACTGCTATACGGATATTCTGGTTATTGTCCAGCAGCATTCAGGCTATTGTCGAGGTATTTTGGTATAGAGAAGCATATAACTTTACTACAACGACAGCTCTTCTATCTGATATACAGGACACAGGAAGCCTTGCTGCAGTACCTTCGCCATCGAAATCCTCTCGCATCGTGGAGATGCATGTCGATTGTGGAGGTGAATCGCCGACATACCGGGAAAGGACCGAATTGTTGAGGTTGCATCGCTCGCACTTCGGTTCTCCATCCCAACCCTCATTCTGGAGAGTTGGTCACGGCAATTCTTTGGAGAGAACAAGTACGAAAAGCACTGATACGGATTTACTGGGGCGGTCTCCATCCGTACTGCCGTTCTTGGCCGCTCTGTACTCGCCCCATGTTGCCCCCTATTTTAGTGCAGTCGACATAATGTGTTTGTTATGATAGCATGGGATGAGCTTCGACAAGGCCTGAACAACGCTTCGAAAGATATCGCTACGTTCCGGCTAAACCTAAGAGGAGCATGGCATGGTCAGGTGCCAACATCTGACGTTTGACAGATACAAAGCCATCTCGCCTGGATCCCGGCACGTGTGCCCTAGTCGTGTGAAAATTTCTTTCCACTCGGCAGGGAGGCCGAAAACCTCCTTTCTGTTCGTCTATAGGGTTTCAAGGGCTGAACCCGCACAATCCCCAGACCTAGCAAAGTCGTACCTGTATCAAGTTTGCCAGTACTCCGCCAGCCCGCAAAAGCCGCGCAAGAAAAGGTGGGTCTATCCTCGCCTAGATACCTTACCTGATCATCCATATACCGTGGCATGACGCTCTTGTGGGCCAAAATTTGTATTCGCCTGTCATAACGCTCGGGTATAACCGCCATCGCAAATTTTTACCTTTACCTTGGCTTCTTCGAGAAGATATTTGTATAATAATGCATAGCAGGCACGACAGTATGGCATACAATACGTTAGACCGTAGATTCGGAGTAACCATTCGCCGCATCCAGTCTACCGTGCTTTCGATCTACAAATGACTCGCATGATCATAATCATGGTGTGTCAGGCCACGACTTGTCCGCTCATCCTTGCATGTTGATTTATAGTGCAACCCTGGGTTTTGCGAAGGTCGGAGATCAGGTAATCGCCTTGCCGTACTGTACAGTACAGTGCAGTGCGGCAACTAACCTCGTGTACAGCCACATGGACTCTCTTCCACAAGAACTCCCAAGTCCGATCAAAATGACTGGTTCCATGAAGAGCTGTCGCGTTCGACAGTATCAGAACATCACATTGCCCCAGTAACACAGAAACGTTATGCTGAAATTAGAATGAACCAAAGCAAAGCATCATGGTCTCTGCCGATCTAGCAGTATACAGTAGTACAACAGTACAATCGCAAGATTGGCTGTTTGTGGATCCTCTGAGATTTTACAAGTTACAAAGCATTATTGTTTGCGATCATATTATTGTCGGTCACGAACATCGTACAGCATTACGACTGAATAGCTTCAGCTGCGATACTTTGCATATGGATCATATGAGACCTGTTGCTAGATCTAGACTCATTCACTACTACCTTGGAGATGCATTCTGGTCCGGCTTAGCCAATTCTGTTCCTTCACAACACAGACTGGAATGAATTATGCGGTCAGCATCATCTAACACAGAGAAGATGAAACCAGAGCACCAATAGCCGATCTTGGGAGATTCGATTGCCAGCGGTGTCTGTGGGGATGACATGTGAGTCCGTGGTCGATTCCATACAAAACCCGCAAGACATGCAAATTTGAAGTTTCGCCCGGACGAAACCCCATCTCCATGTCACTTCCTCCATCATTTCACCCACCTTTCCCGGTCTTACTCCTCTACAGTGCCATCATAGGGTGGGGATAAGTGGTGAAGCGTACTGTGCACGTTTATCCCGCATAACCAAGACCCATAACGCTACAACGGCCCTCTCGCGGTCAAATTACAAGAACGCAGACGGGGTAAACCCATGTTTCGTTGACCCCCGAAGGAAGACCGAATATGCAGATGTAAGACTCGATCTGCTTCTCCGGATACAGCACACGCAAACGGTAGAAACCATGGGGCAAGTAATGCGGGCGTGTTTTCACCAAGGTTGGTGAAACTTCGCTTCCGGTCGTGTGGTGATTACTCCATCGATGACTTCGATGCGAAGACTGCTCATGACTCTAGCTTTTCTCTCCACTTCGATTGCTGCATTGCATCCACCCTTGTTCCTTCTGTATAACCACCATCCAATTTATTCAGATGTTCGATCGATAGAACGAAACAGCCACGGCGTCATAACAGCGGAAAGGATGCAGTATCAGGGGTAATCAGTCACGATATCGACGTGAAAAAGGAGAAGACTGTACGGAGTACTCTGTGTTCTTGTCGTGTACGGAGTCCTCCGAATCGCCGCCCTCCCCAGTATGTACAGTATGGAATGCTGTGTACAGGATCACAGGATTATGAATTGAAGCTTTGAGCGCGTGCAAACTGCTCGAGGAGGTCGCGTGGCGAGCTGTGGTCATGGCCCCGGTATATCTTATATCCGCATATCCGTCTTGATTTGGTTAGGGATCGAGCGGATTGTTGTGCGCCGACGTGGTCTTGCCCTGCGGCCCTCAGCCATGCGTACTGCCTGTCTTTTGCAGCCTCCGCTCGCTCGCTGTGTTGCGGAGGAATAATATCCTTGGACTGCTGAGGTCTGGAAGGGCCTCTTCTATCCATGAAGGTCGCAGTGCGAAACTGCTATGTTTGACTGACATAATAAATCCTTCCACAACCAGAGCATCTCGGATCGTGCCATGTACAGCTTCGAGTGGAACAGTGGTACTAGAAATGCTCCTAGGTTGAATTATCCTGAAGAGAACACGTTATCATAATCTTATGAAACTTCAGCGCGGTGTCACTAGTAGACGATCTGAGAAACGACCAATACTGTCCACGACAGGTGCATCCTTGACATCCTATATATTGTGCATGTCATGTTTCACGTGGTAACTTAATCGCATGTGTTGCAGTAATTGCCAGATTCACACAACCTCTACCAGTATCTCTACCAACAACATACCATATGCAATTGTGCCACATCCAATGTAGCAACACTCAGTACATACAACAGTGCTTGGTCTCCGACGAATTGGCGATCACAAGCTACGGCAAGTCAGCGACTCAACACAACGAGTCATTGATCGAAAGCCCGTCCCGACCAACGACTCGACCAGAGCACCACCTCAAGGCATTCATTGCTACAACACATCCCATCCGACGCGCGCACGACATAAGCACCAAACCCAGGTTGCAAGACAAACCCCCTGTGACATTGCTTACAGACAAGTCACGCGCCGGTCACGCACGCACCGCATCGACACACAGCGAGCGAGCGAGAGCGAACGTCTCCGACGGATCGATGAACACACACGAAAGAGAGTTTCCAACAGAGTTACATACGGTGCGGGCAAACCCCCGGGGGAAAGCAAGAGCAAGAGGGAAAAAAATCATCATACTCCGTACCTAGCAAAAGCACAGAAGCCAAGAAAAGACAAATCCATGCGTGTCTGTCGTCTTTCCTCTCCGTTCTTTCTCCTCGTTCCGAGCCAGGCACGGCCTGCTCCGTGCATTGTAGAGTTGCGCCCTGACTCGCCCGCCTGGGTAATTGTGCTGTGCTGTGCTGTGACTTTGTAGCCGTCTCTGTATATAGTAGAAAGGCAGACTTTTATAACAATTCTCCGACAGCGTCTCGTGTTCGGACTGCGAACGAATGTGGATCGGACTTGCTGTCGCGAAACCTTGTTGTCTTTTCGTCTTGGTATGATGCTGCCGTTTTCCTCTGTTTTCTTCGAGCCTCCACGCATACATGTGGTGGGGCACTAGACTTACTGTACAATTTTCCTGATGCTCACTCACGCACACGCGCGCATAGACAATGTCAGTGTCGCAGGTACAGAGTGGCTCTTACGTCCACAGGTCACCTCTAGTCGAACTTGTCTTAAGCTAAGGATCGCCGAGCGAGGTGTGACGTACAAAGTACTGTACCTTTTACTTTAGCAGAGCTGCGTCGCTTCGAGTGCCCTGACTTTCCGTGGTGTTATACGTATACTATGGATCCTTGACTTTTTTTCCTTTCTAGAACGAAAGACTTTTCTTCCCTCTCTCGGTTCTCCATTTTCGCGTGGACGCCACGCTTTCGGAATAGTACTTCACGGCTTGTACAGCACAGTATGGAAGAGTCAGACGGGGCAGGATGGGGGTTGGAAGATGGGGGGTGTGCTCTGCACTGTGCTGTACATGCTATGATGGATTTGCCGCTTTTGGTAAGAAAGGCAGTATACCTGTATATGCGCCATTCGCTTGTGTACTGTATGTTTCAGGTATTATTGTTCGCATAGTGCGCACATGTCATGTCGGTGACAACACGCACTTTTTCTTCAGGACCTACGTTTCAATGCTCTCGGCTTCAGTGTCTTCAGCGTGGTGCATACTGTATTGCGAGTCTATTGCACAGTTTCCATATCATGACAAGAGTAGAGTTTGATTTGTAGAGAGAAACAAGAGGAGAATGAGCATCTACATGTCTTGGACGGTTTGCTCCTATGGCCAATTGCGGGACTTACACCACGTACACAATTCGCGTTGAGGACAATCTAAGGTTTGCGCAGGAATACTGCTTTTTCACATGAGCGAATGGTGAACTCTCGCCTATTCGAATGTTTCTGTTATTCTTCGATTCGATGCACACTAGAGCGTTTCACAATAGGATATTATGATAGCAACAAGAAGAAGATAGACGCAATAGCGACGAATGGCATAGCTAGGATGAATTTTCCCGTCTAGTCAAGTGCTGCTGCTGAACAGCACCCATCACCTGACGCTAGCTCACCGGGGCCTCGCCATGCTACCAGTATAACCATGCATACCGACGTACTCAATGTATCCATTCTCTTCCGGCTTGAAAGGATCGATATCAATCCATGTTCTGGATCTTCGACAAGCAGAGCAAGCATAGTTCCCGCCCTGCCCGGTGTCGATCCTTGGTCCGATGAACATGCCATGCTCGTAGCCTGACCTGATCTGATGTAGATTGGGATCTCACGACCGGGCTTGGCCTTTTCGTGGTGTGATGTGGGCCGCTTGGCGAGGTATACCGGGCTCTCTGTCTGGTAAGAGAAAGGACTTGGTCTAGGCTGCAAGATGGAGCAGAAGAAGAAACCAGATCGTATCCTTGACCAATCAATGTTGCACCTGTTCCCTTTTCCTCGAAGTCCTGAACACGTGGGGAAGAGGGTTGGGCAACTGGCTGTGTCCCTCAAAGGGGTCTGGCACCTTTTCGCTCTCCTGATCCACACGGTCGCATGATATGTGTCCATAGACGCGCCTCACGCCATCACTAGTCGTTGTGAGCGGCGACTATCGAAGTGCCGGATTGATCAGCACCGCTTTTTCCCGGTCTTGTTCCTGCCCCTGAGAGAGCTGCGCAATGTCCTTGACGAAAGCATTGACGGCCCAGAACGAGCCGGAGAAGTCCATGTCGTACCTTGATGTGCACACCAGCCGTTAGCACCACGCTGCGCTGCCGAGGATGGGTAGCACTATCTGCCTTTGCACATGTCGCGCATCAATGTAACAATAGGTGTAGCGTAAACATGGTAATCAGGTGAACCGGAAAAATGCTACTCACCAGTAGTTGACAGCACAACAGAAGCCTTCCTGACCACAGCTCTGGCTGACCTTATGATACCACAAAGCAGGAAGATAGAGTAAATCGCCCTCGTTCAGCGTCACCTTCATTGGCCGCACATGTTCCGAGTAGGGAGTGCCACTTTGACCAGGGACATCCGGGTCCCAGAGCGCCCATCTGACCAACTCTCCCTCTTCTCCCTCGCCATCCAGTCTCGCTTCTAGATCCCCAGTCTTGATCTCTGCCAGACCAGTGTCATCTCGTAACCTCGCCGCCTCCTCAGTCAGCACATAAGTCCTACTCGGCAGCGCCTGTTCATTAACAGCCACCGACGCCACAGGAGGTAGCAACACGAAATGCTTCCGCCCTCTGACCTGCGCGTAGATGTTCTCGTAGTTGTCGCGGTGCAGAGACGTCACCGAGCGCGCGTTGCCGAGCCAGAAGTTGATCGCTTCGGGGGCGCGTTGCAGCGCGATGCGTGCGAAGGGGGGACCTTTTTCGGGGACGTCTGTGAAGAGGGAGGCGTATTCGTTACGGAGGTTGTCGTTTTCTGTATGTGGTGATGACGTGTGAGATTCGTTTTCTGTTTTGTATCCTTTTCATATCGCGCGTGCGCCTTGTGATTGCTTTGATTTCTTGTGGCGAAAATGGCGAGTTGAATAAAGTATGTCGATAGCACATATACGATATGCTCCAACGGGAAAGAAGAAGAAAATAGTCGGAAATTTCAACTTACGAGTCTGCCCATACTTGACAGGACCATGATCATCATGAGACATGGACTGATTCTGGATATACGAAATCAAGTCACGAAACTTTTCGGTTTGCTCATACGGTTTGACAAAGGAAAGGGAGCCGTCTCGCTCGGTCAATATCGAGTCTGCATTTCTTTTTTGACGTCTTTGTATTACTATTTGATTCTATACGTGGGATTTTGTGGACACGAGCAAAGACAATAAGATGAAGTGGGAAAGAATGGTATATTGTTCTCTGCAAAGTCTTGCTTGCTCAAGAAAAAAGCGTCAAGAATTCCTTCTGAAGGACCACCTCGTTTTCAGAATAGAAACACATCAGAAAGGAAGAATTAAGAACCGAGAGCATTGCAGTGACAGAAAAGAAAGGGAAAAGAAAGACCTACCCAAACGGCGTAACAGAAACATTGACATCACACTCGCCGACCACATCAGTCAGATAGGCAGCACCCCAGTCCCTGTATGCTTTGAAAGACTCTGCTCCACCCCGAATGATGAGCGGTCGATTGCGAGCCACGTACTGCATGAACTCCAGCGGACTGGGTTCTTCGTGGATCTCGTCGGCCACATTTGGATTCAGGTCTTGATATGTCGAGAGGAGATCGAGGAGGGCTGTGTTCAGGGTCTGGGGACTTGAGTCTGAGCCTTCTGGTTGCGACATTGTTGGTTGAGAAGGTGGTACAGTCTTCTCCGTTCTATTGTGTTGTATGCGTGACAATCCCCGTTGATGTAGAGAAATTGTGGGTGGTGTATATAAAAGTCGACTGGTGATCTGGAGAGAGACATGTCTTGGCGTGCGGAATGTCGCCGTTGTACAACGTCCATGTTGTACAATTGCTGTACATGCATGATTTCTTCCAGTTCATGATACCACATTGACTATTGTTGGTCGATTCGCATCTTGACTGGAAATACACGAATACCAAGGCATATCACACTCACACAGATGCCGTTTCGCTTGCCTTGGCCGACCCTACGCAATGTCTTCAGACAACCCTTCAAGCGATATTCTTCTAGCAGCAACAACAACAAGTCTCCTTCCTCGGTGAAGAGAGCGATGAACGTCCTCACAAATCCAGGTCCACCCCTTTTGAGCCGCTACTGGTATCTGCACACACTCTATCTGTCTGTAAAATATGGCCTCGCCTTCGTTCTCACAGCGCACATATTCGTGGACTACTTTTACGCGATCCACGGCACTTGGGGCATCAGCATGGTACCCACCCTCGCGGCTTCTGGCGACCGGGTCATCATTTCCAAGTACTACCGTCACGGCCGCCATATCAAAGTCGGGGACATAGTGTCCTTTCGTCATCCGTTGCGCCCGGATCTGAATGCGAGCAAGAGAGTCATCGGGTTACCGGGGGATTTTGTGCTCAGGGATACACCGGAGCAAGGAGAGGGGGTTCTGGTCAGAGTGCCCCAGGGCCATTGCTGGGTCGTCGGGGATAATTTGAGACATAGTCGAGATTCGAGGATGTTTGGTCCCTTGCCGCTTGCGCTGGTCAAGGGCAAGATTGTGGGTATCTACAAAGGATTCGACTTGTTCCCCGAGTGGTGTGAAAGTACGCTCGTCGATGTGCATGACGACATGATGGATTTGGGGGGCTTGGCCGACGAGTGAGGGAGTGGCTGATGGACAAGCAATGTGACATTATGCCGCGAGACGGCATGATCATTGATGCCAAACAAAAGAATGTCTTCACTCCTGGAACACTCGAGCATGCCTCTTCGGAACAAACACCTTGAGAACCTGCCAACGAGGATAATGTGGCTTGCACTCCTCGAGCCATCGCAAGATCACTCAGTGTGTGAGCAACATAGGCCTCACAGCAATACGGTCCTTCACAGAGTCAATTATGGGTAGGGGCCCCTCGGGGTGGACTTGACTCGACTCATATCGAAATGGCAGATTGGGTTCTAGCACCACGCCGAGGAGAAAGGGATACGAATGGACTAATTTCGTCCGCGGCGAGCATCCAACTAAAGCGGCAGTGCCAAGGGTCGGTGCCTCTGATATAGGTAAGGTACGTGTGGAGGCATACCCAAGATTGTGCGAAAAGGGTACATGCGGCTCTGCTAGATCTCACCTTATGTGTGGAGCAAGGAAGAAGCGAACCCTTGGCTCTATAGTCACCAGAGGGGGAGAAGAGGACCACAGCGATCAACATATACTTGTACTACCTTGGTCTGCGATACAGTTCCCAGAGTATAATCCAGAGACAGAGCGGAAGACCACGAGCCGGACTGAGTGGGATGATTTTCTATCATTGCTTGCTATGTTCATCTTCTCACCTCCATCGTGTCATATGCAAGGAAATAAGAAACAGATCCGTCTTTTCTCTGCCCGATGACATCTACTGTGCACATTCACAACGATAACATAACGCCAGCAAACTCCAGCCATGCGTGGATATCAATCAAATGGAAAGGACTATTTGCTTTTTCGCCTGACCCTTGAGTTGCGTTCCCAGACAACCGTGGACAGGGTCTGCCTCAAGTCAAGCTCCTTTCAGGTCTCGTCTACTGCACGTCCATCATGGTATCGTCACCGTCAGCAGCACCCATGGCATCAGGGGCAACGACACCTCTGCCTCTGCCAGAGATCAACTCTCTGCGGACTTCGGGACCGATGGCCTTGTGGCCCTTGACGAGCAACAGGTCGAGCAAAGCCTCCCTCTGGTCCTCGGTAATGTCGTTTCTGTAGCGTTGAGCAAACGCCAGCAGACACTGATGCCAGAGCACGGGCAGCTTCTCCTTGCCCGAGCCGATGACGTCGGCGTTCTTGTTGGTCATTGTCGAGTCGACGGTGGGGTCGACGGCTCTGAAGCGCAGGAAGTGGAAGACGAGGGCGTCGACGACCTTGTAGGGCAGGGCGTACTTCTTCTCCAAGAGCACGCGGATGAAGATGTTTGTGGCGCCTCCGGCTTCGGTGTTGACGCTCATTTGCTCGGCGGCGATCTCGCAGAGACGATGCAGCGCGGCCGCGGAGTGCAGAACTGGGATGGACACGCGAGCGAGGACGGAGGAGATGATGTGGGCTTCGCGCAGGGAGCAGGTGCCTGACACCACCAGAGGGAAAAGGAGACCCTTGAAGAATGCGGCAGGCTTGTATAGGGCCTTCTTGAGGGCTTTGTAGAGATGGACGTTGAGTTTCTTGGTCTCGTAAATGTCCTCGCGGACGCGGGGAAGGAGGATATCGTGGAGGAAAGCCTGAGCCAGAGCTGGTCTCGAGGAGGTGAAGAGTTTGGTGGCTTCGTAGGTGGCGTTTGCCGTCCACGAGTCCGGTCGGGTTATGCTCAGGAGTGTGTCCCACTGGGGCAGAGTTGGTAGGATCTTGAAGGGCTTGGGAAGCTTGCCAGACTTGTAGCGTGATAGAATCAGGCCGACTCTGCCGGGGAAGTAAGGTTAGAAATGTGTCCAAAGCAGCGAAGCGATCAGGAACTTACTGGGTGTAGACTTCAGCTACCTTTGCGGGGATCTCGATTGCATCTTCGGGCGCACCGCCACCTAAGATCTGTCTCTCTTCGCCCCGTGTCGCTTCGTGCTCTGCAATCTTGTCCAGAATCAAGTCTGCCAGATTGGTACCCGCGCCGTCTCCCTCTGCGTCGCCTGTCAATAGACTCGAGGGGTCGAACTCTGGGTTGAACTTGTTGAACATGGCCAAGTCCTCAGGATCCACCTCGATCTCCTCGACCTCCTCGTCCCCTTCGTCGCCCCATTCCTCATCGTCCTCTGCGTGCGTCATGGCGTTGTTGTCATCATCGTCGTCGTCGTCAGACTGGACATCTTGGGGAAATCGTGACTCGAAATCAAAGGCCGGGTTGGCTCCTTTTGGTCGGCTCGCCTCAGTCTCTGCTTCTTCCTCGTCGGCCAGTTGTTGACCAAGATCTAGAATCCTGCGCGAGGCTTTGGAGTCGACAAAGCCATCCTCCTGCTCGTGTGTCCGTGACTTTCTCTTCTTGGGCGCCTTCTGCTTGAGGGGTTGAGATGGAGAATATTCCTCGGAGAGAGGATTGTGTCTACGCTCCTGGCGCTTGTCTGCGGCGGGGGCCTTGGGCATCGCTGCGGTGTGTATGTATGGAGAAGTGTGTGGTTGAGATGAGACGAGGCGCAAGACAATTAGAATTGATTCGTTCCTTCCTCTGTTAATTTTTAGTGGAGAAAGAGAAAAGACCCTGACTTTGCGACATTCGAGGCGATAAGATAATCCGGATCTATCCTCGGAGCTTGGCGTCTGCAGATCAGCGTCACTTCCACATCCACCGACCGACCGCCAAGACTCGCAGCTTCCACTTTCTCCAGACTGACGCGCGATCGACACAACAGGTAATTACCTGTTTTGTGAACACGCGACTTTCTCTCTTTCTTGCCACCTCGACATCCAACCATCACCTGCTACCATCCACAATGGCAGATGCTCCCCCGGTCCCAGGTGCTGATGCGCCGCCAGAAGTCAACGTGACTGCTGCATCGTCCATGCCTTCGCATCTGCAAGCAGAACAGACCCACGCGCCCGCCGTGTCCTCACCGCTGAACCCAGACATGACCAAGACAGCCAGAGCTAAGCCGCCACCGCGAGAGAGAGAACAGCGGGAGAAGCGGGAGACTCTCAAGAAGCGCGAGTCGACCGCTGCTGGAGGCAGAGGAAGCACCCCCACCGTGCCCAGCAAGCGCAAGGCTTCAGAGATGCTCCACACTGCTCCCTCACCCATGCGCTACCAGATCCCCGAACCGAGGCTCTCTGACTACGAAATCCCCAAGCCCGTCGACCTCACTTCGCACGAGCCTATTCCCTTTCTGACCCCAGACGGTGAAGTCGAGCTCAAGAAGCCGTCGGATCGCGCAGAGAACAAAAAGGGCTACCGCTACACACAGGCCGTCGCCGACCCTTACTTCCGTCACAAACAATTCTATCGCCAGTCTGATGCTGTTCCCTACGGCCCTCGAATGTCGTGGGAAGACACGGACAGAGCGCTGCATTTTGACGAGACGGGAAAGATTGTCACCAACGAGAAGGGCTACAGGATGGCACGCGCCAATGTCTGCGCAAGAGAAGGCTCGCTATACTATGAAGTCAAGATTGTGCGCGGTGTGCCGGCCGACGGAGTGTCTAATGATGCGTCGGGACCTCAGCCACATATCAGAATGGGATGGGCCAGACGCGAGTCTCCGCTGGATGTGCATCCTGGATACGATGGCTACAGCTACGGCATCACCGATCTGCGCTTCGAGACGATGCACCGTTCTCGTCCTGGCAAGTTCTTCACTCCCAAGCCCAAGAAAGGAAAGTCCAAGACGGCCAAGACGGAGAATGTCCCCATTGAGCTTAATGACAACATCCGCGAAGGGGACATCATCGGCATGGAGATCAACCTGCCTGCTCTGTCTCTGCATCAGAAAGTCGTGAGCGGAATATACAACCCCGCGGTCGACATGGGTGATGGTTTCCCCGAAGACGCCTCGCAGCCAGCCAAGATCGACCACACTGCTGACCCCTATGACATTATCCGTGATCGCATTCCCGTTCCTTACAAGGGCAACGTCTATTTCGAGACGATGGATTACGTTCCCACCAAAGCCATGGAAGCATATGCTGATCGCACGGTCAATCTATCTGCACTTCAGGCACCTGGCCCCGGCGCACCGTCGACTCTGAGGCAGACCCCAAACCCTAATCACGTCGAGCCATCACTGCGCACCCTGCCTCACTCGTCGATTCGTGTCTATAAGAACGGTCAGCTTGTGGGCACCGCGTTTGAAAATCTTCTTGCTTTCCTCCCTCCTGCCAGTCTCCCCAGCAAGGCGGCCGGAGCACGGGAAGGCTTCGATGATGGCATGCTTGGCTACTTCCCAGCCATTGCCTCTTTCTGGGGTGGTATCGCCGAGGTCAACTTTGGCGAGCAAGGCTTCTGGATGCCGCCGCCACACCTGAAGTATGTTGCTTCGACCAAGTCCGATGGAGATACCGTCATGCATGATGCAGACTCTACTGCTGCCGCCCCCGAAAGTGACAGATACTTCTCGAACCGTACCCTACGACCCATCGGAGAGCGCTTCAGCGAACAGATCGCCGAGGACATCGTCTGGGATATCATTGATGAAGTCGACTTCTTCATGCAAGACGGTGGATATGGTGGCAAGGCTGGCGCAGGAGCAGTTGGAGGTGCCAAGAGGAGTTCTGCCAATGCGAGTCTGAAAGAGGAGGTGGATTAGAAGTCATCGACTCAGAACAAGAAACAGCGAAGGCCTAGTAACCGTAGGAGAACTCGAGCCGGTCCGCCGATCGACCAATCTTTGTCAGCCGACGAACGTGTGGTTGATCCTCATGGGGAACAACTCCAGGAGAATCGTGGTACATCGAGTGAGCCACCCCTACCATCCGACGATTGTCAGCCTCCGGTTGTGAATGAGCCAACAGCTCCAGCTCGTCCGGACAGTTCCTCGTCCTCGCAAGCTCGATCTCTGGAAGGGTTATTGCATGCATGGCCCGTGGACAACCCTTCTTCGGCCCAAGGCCAACCATCCCAGTGTGATGACCAGAAGCTAATTGTACAAACCCGCCAGGATCATAAAGTCCCACTCGTGGACCTACCGGACGAAAGCAATCTGCTCCATACGCCATGCCCGCCTAAACCTCAAATTGCACCGATAGCCCTTCGCTCAACCCCAGAGTATCCTCTACACTCACCTGCACCACGTCCATCACCACCGGCTCCATCTTGTCAAGCACAATCACCAGCGCATCTCACTGTACCTCCACTACCAACAACATCGACGACCATGTCTACTCCTCCAGCACCAAGTCCCTTCCTCACAAACGACTCTTCGCAGACTCTTTCGACAGGTCTCTCATCTCCTCGATTTCTGTCGTCGACTTATTTTTCTTCGCAACTATTCCCGATGCAATCTGACGCTTCTGTTTTCGCTCCAACCAAACATGACTTTGTCTCGGCCCTCAGGTCTCGTCGTAGTGCACGCACCAGCACCAGAGCTGCCACTTTGAACTTTCTGGACATACAGGAGAGTTTCGCCGTCGAGGAAAGACATGCATGCACAGCACGAAACCCATGCTTTACACAGAGACCTGCTGCGTCCGCCCTGGGCCATGAGTTCCGAGACGAACCTACCTGGGCTCTTGGGGACCTTCGACCACGGATCAGGAGTCGCTGCAGAGAACCTCGGGAATCTGTACAACATGACCCCAGCTCGAGGCGTACACCCAAACGGAACACAATACCTTACCCAACCCCTTTTGCCTGCACCGCCACCAGTAATCCTACCCTCTCTAGACACACCATTTTCAGCAGTCGGCGAGTCGACCCCAGTGAGGAAGAAACGAGCGAGTAGAAAAGCGCTCCGGAAGAGAAAAAGAGGAGGAAGTGAGAGCGAAGACGAAGAGCCTCAGCACAGAGTCAAGAGACTCTCTATCACGCAGCATGATGACAGCAATGGAGATGGTGCCAATGGCGTTGCGAAGCAAGAAGCGAACGAGGGCGACAGCGAGCCCGACGCCGAAGTCGCCGAAGACCTCAGCGCCGAGTTCGAAGGTGCTGCGATGTAACGACGGACGTCCCTTTTCAGATCAGAGACTTGTCGGCCCGCTCATGCTACGTGATGAGTCTGGAGTCTTTTATTTGCGGTAGTTCTGTAAGAATACAAAAGGCCGAGATTGAGACGAAAAACGAAGATGGCAAAGACCCAGAAAGTGAACAATACCCAGATCCCATGATTCGTCTACTATTGGTAGCATCGTCTCATGCCTCGGGTTTACCTCTTCCGCACTCGAAGCACTCGTGGGTTAGCAGGCCTCATGACCGTGCCATCTGTTGTTTTGACGTATACCTTTCTTTCTGCGGTGCATGTACTGTACTTCATCCACTGTTTCCATCCACTGTTGGGCGGTAAAAAGGAACACGAAAAGAAGGTGGGCAGGGCAAGGTAGATAGATGTCCTTGTGTTCCAGAGTGCATTATACTGCACGGTATTTGCAGCACCGCATACAGGTACTTCGGTTTCATTACTCTCGATCTCTCTCTCGCTTTCTCTCTCTCTCTCTCTCTCTCTCTCTCGTTTTTTTTCTACTTTCATCCTCTGATACCTCAGACCAACAGAAAAGGGAGACCAAGAACGTAACTACTTGAGCCCATCAAGCTTCCTCTCCCTCTTCCTACCAACGCGCTTCAACGACTCAAAAGCGCCAAACTCCGCTTCACCGCCTCCACCACCAGGAAAAACTCTGCCGTTCTCACTGCCCAGAACCGACGACGACAAATGACTATCCTGGCTATCTCTTCGCGCCAAGTCCACATCGCCCATCCTCCTCCCTCTGCCCCTTTCGACGACGACGCCATTATTGTTGTTTTTCTGATCGACGAGCAAGCCCCTGACGCCGCCCACGCGTCTGCTAGCCAACTCCCCCTCCCCTGCGCCCGCGCAGCCGAGGACAAGAAACAGGTTCGGCAGCGTCTGTCTGATATCCAGCACGCGCACGCCCCAGGCCATTTCGAGCAGAGTCTGGACGTCTTTGTTGAGCAGGAAGAGGCCGTACTCGAAGCGGAAGCGCACGGAGGATTTCGGGGTGAGCGGGAAAATGCGCAGGAGGGTTTGTTTGGCCTTGGCGGAAGATTCGAGGCCCGGAGAGCTGGCGCTCATGGAGGAGATGGTGGAGATTGGGTCGGTGATTGTTGATGCTGAGCTTCGGGGGTGCGGGTGGTAGGGCAGCACGATGCCCCAGTAGTAGGATAGGAGAAGGACGACGTGCGCGCAGTGGCCTAGCGCTGCGGCGATGGCTTCAGGGGTCACGGAGCGTGTCGTGTCGAGGTCTTCGGAGTTGGGGAGGTGCAGCCCGCGGATCTGGAAGGCGAGTTGTTTGTCTGGGACGGGTTTTATCTCGTAGATCTTGGACACGTCGACGCTTATTCGCCGGCGTTGGGCGGCGATTTGTTGCTGTAGCGAGGCGAGCTGCTGGCGCATGGTCTGCATGCCTGCTTTTTCGGTCTTGATTGTTTCTGAGACGGACTTCTGCAGCGCGACTTCGCGAGAGAGCAGCAGGCGGCGGTTCTTGATGTTTGCGCGCTTCTCGTCGCATTTCTGGCGCAGAGATTTGGATTGTTTCTGCAGGGTTGAGGTGGCGTAGTGTAGGGTTTTGACAAAGTCCTCTGCTTGCTCGGCCTGGCTCTGGTCGGTGAACGTCAGGCGGTTCTTCTGCACCACAAGCTCCAGCTCGACGGCCAGACAGTCACGAAGAGCAAGCGCGTCCTGGACGCTGTCGTCTAACTTGGATAGGCGGAGCAGAGCATCAAAGCTCGAAGTGGGGAGCGGACGGGCGGTGTCTTTGATGGGCAGACCGGCGAAAGGATCCATCGGCTCGTCGACGCGGGCATCGGTGAAGGCGGTATAGAAGCCATCTGTGAGTTGGAACAAGATGGAGTTCGGCGGGAAAGGATGATGAAAGCTCGCGAGCTGTGTCGTGTTCAGTGGTCAGTAAGGGGCAGTATGGCTGCGACTGACAGGCTACATACACTTTTGCCAAGAAATTGCAGCGAGCGCAGACTCAGCGTCATGTCGATCAGCAGATTGTACTTGTCCTGGCGACCAGTCTTTGCCCAGAACCTGACGATGAGTGTGTCGAGTCTCGTGATGGAGGGAGGGCAGTCCCCGAGGTCAATGTGGTTGAAATTGGGGTTCTGAGGCATGAAATAAGCACTTTGTGGTGGAAGATTAGTGCATAGAGTAAAGACAAACCATGGCCTTTTCGATAACCTCACTCACGTATATCGGCGGCTCTATGAGAAGCAAAACAAGTCAGTGAGAGCACATAGACACGCTGGACTCGGACTACTTACCGACCTTCGAGACCGGCAATGTGCAGGGAAAAGAACAGATCGGCCATCCTGCTGGCACTCACATCCTCCAACTTCCTCTGCCGCTGGAGAGAAGTGGCGCTCGCCCACTCCAGAGTGCTCCTCCGCCTCATCCTGCCGAAGCTGGGACGAGGTGGCGTCTTGTGCTTGTTCTTGGTGGGCGAGGATTCCGGAGTCATGGCAGCAGTGTTGCCGGCAGCATTGACGCCAGTGCCGCTGCCACTGCTGGACGAGGATGAATGCAGAGCATGCTCGCGGATTGGTCGAAGATTGTCCGAGGAACGCGAATGCCCGATCTGTCTGATTTCGCGAAGAGCAAGCGTCTTTGCGGGAGACTGGAGCGTAGCGGGCAGAGCTTCGTCGTCGATGGTTTGCCTGCGGGGTCGAGAGTTGTTCTCGTCGAGGTTGACATTGCGAAGAGTGATTGCGTGCAGATGGCGGAGTTTGCGATTGGATGGGATCAGCCACGGCCTCTCGCGGCGGTGCCATCCATCTCCGTTTGCTTTTGCTTCTGATTCTGAAGCGATCGAAGCCATGGTTGGGTTGATGTCTGGTCATATGTCTTTGTAATATTCACACGACGACAGAGCTAGCAGCACATGCGAGCATCTTGCGAGGTAATGAGCAAGCTGGAGGTAATGGGCAAGTCTTGCACGCCGAGTCCCATCATCATTGACTGCTCAAGGGGACTTAAAGGTATACAATGTATTGTTCAACCGAATACCTCTATCCTGTAACCCAAAACGTGTACCTTCCTCGCGACGTCTCGAACCCTGCCGTGCCTGCCCTGTCGTTGATGACCTACTGTAATTACTTCAATGACTGGGGAAGGAAGTGAGTGCCAAGCCAGGAACAGAAACAGAAACAGAAGCTGCGGAGCTGCGGCGGAGGTTTGTCTCGTCCGCCGCAATAATTTCATCTTCCGCTCTGGCTTGGACTCCGACTTCTCGCAAGAGAGAGTCAAAGTGTTATAGAGAAAGCCCAGGCGCGGCGCATCAATCCTGACTTCTCTACATCACCGCCGTCGCTATCGCCATCACCATCTCATCATCATGGCTGCCTCGGCGCCCCAAAAGGCCGACAAGCTGGCCAAGCGTCTGGCTGACCACGGTCGCCACATCTTCTTCTACAACCACTGCTGGACCGGACAGACAATTTATTCTCTTGAGCGATCGTTAAATGTACAATGATCCCTTGGCTCTCGGTCTCATGCAGCACTATACTAACAACACGCACAGAACACGCTGCTCAAGCAATTGCCCTACGCCGGCAAGAAGACCATCCCTGCAGGCATTCGGAAAGACATATGGCGTCCGCTGCTGTCCGTCACCTTCCCTACTCCCTCACAAGGCCTCCAAGCTTTCCGAAAACTTCGCGAGTACCGAAAGCTCCACGAGCTATCATGGGCTCAGCCCACCGTCGCCAACAATGGCATGCTCGATCTCGAGAACCCATATGTTCGAACGGAAACACCGCGCCCGCCCAAGAAAGAGCGCAGCAGACTCATCATGGATCAGAGAGAGAACAGCGTCGCCGATCTGGCCGCTGTGTTACGAGAGCAAGCTGCTGCTGGTGAGCAAAAACAAAAGACCGAGGCAGACAGACGGCAGGCCGAGGAGGCGAGAGTGAGAGATGAGATGGCCAGCCTCTACGAAGAGATCAGGAATGGTGGACTTGAGACTCTCCAACAATCCATTGCTGCCCAGAAGGCTCTCGTCAAGGACATGGAGTCCAAGAAGAAGGCACGACAAGCAGGTGCCCCGTCGAACCGACAAATCCTAAACGAAGACAAGACTTTGATGCACCTCAAGCGCAAGCAACGGAAGATGATTGCCACAAACCAGATCTTCGAGAATGGTCATGCACGAACAATCACTCGCAACTCCACCGACCAAGGTGCTGAACCCACCACCAGCATTGAATTGGACGTCGACCCACCATCCATCTTCTACAAGCAAGACTTGGCTGAATGGGACAAGCCCATCCCCAAGCGCGGTAGACTGCGAAACCTCATCGCCGAGAGCAGAGTTCCGACTTGGACCACTCAGGGTGTCGTCATCCGATGGGACAACCCGCTGGACGCCGAGATCGCCGAATCATGGCCTGCCGATGTCGAGCACCAGGACGCTGGGCTGGCGAGACACGTTGCAGCCGACCCCAGCCTCGAGCCTATCTTCGATGTCGAGAAGATACTCCGAAGCCGAAAGGCGCTCGAGGAGATGTCTCTGGCCGAACAGGAGGCTTCTGGAGATGCCTCGCAGCACTTTATGCAGGAGACCAAGCTGTCCGACGCCCGCGCTTGAGCGAGTCGTGACAGACCATCTCGTAGGACGAAGGCGCAAGCTTCAATGTAAAAAATATATGTTTCGATCATGCGCAAGGAGGAATCTTGCATCTTGGCGTATCTGGTGGGAATTACCATTGTAGGACACATAATCTACAGACATGAATTTGCCATCACTGTCGTCAACTCCCCTCTGACTTGACACAATCCCATCCTTATTGAACTGGATCTCACATCTGCACCTAGAACATCGATCGATAAACTATTTTGTTAGCTCCGCAGGCGCATTTCTCTTTTCATGATGCACCAAGAACACGTCCACATTGACAATTCTCTGCCGCTCTCCATCGAGCAAAATCATCTTCATCAGCCCCGCGAATGTATCCTTTCCTGTGGCAATAATGCGCACCTCGGTCGTTGCACTCTAATGCGTCAAAGCGAGAGCCATGGAGTCTAGAGACCATGCCCACATCTTTGACATTGGAGGCGTACTGTGACCCTTCACTTACCGGAGGCTCGATCACCTTCGAAAGTGACTTTCTGCGAGAGTGCGGTATGCGAGGACCACCCTCCTATACTTCTATGCTCACTCGAGCCTTGCCATGCTCAATAGAGGCATTCACTGCACGCGATCTCGTCGACTTTTGAGCCCTAGTCAACGTCAAGAGATAACCCTTTCGTCTACCACGTTATCCACTTCCCCGCTCATGACGAACAAGTGCCGGCCAAGAATGCCTCCATATGACACCGTCTTGAGACAGTGTCGTGCGAACTTACACGCTAATATACATCGCGGTATTGCACTTGTAACATCATTTGGCGTTGTCGGCTTACCTCCTAAGGAATAGACACGGTGGGGCCCCGGGCAGGCGCGCTTTCTCCACGTTTCGACATCCGCAAGATTTACCTCTCACTTTTGCACATGATGGAATCGAAAAAGACCGCGAAATGACCGATGCGTCCTGCCCTGTTCTCTATCTCTCCTCAGATGAACATTCAATATAGCAATACACACACACGCCAGCTCGCTATCGCATGCATTTGACAATATATCCTAGAGATGCAGATAATAAATCATGTGCCGGAGGAGTCGGGCTGCACGCAACGCCCTCGCCGTCCTGATCTAGTCCAGACTTGGTTTAGTTTTCTACTTATGCCTTCATCTAGAACGGTTCGAAAGGAGGGTGAAATAAACCTTGAAAGGCTTGACAAAGCAAGCGTAGCCGCCAGGAACCGCGTCGAAAAGCGAGCGGTCGGATGGGAGGGAGCAAGAAAACAACAACTTCCCCCGGCCTTTGAACTTCTTCATGTCAAGCCCTTGCAAACGCCGAAACTTGATCTGCTGACCACACGCCTCACAACGTCGGTATATCAATGTACCGCTCTCTGTACTCTATTTGCTTCTGATCGACAAGGATCTCCCCAGATTTAGCTCCACAATCACAAGAACGCCCTGCTGACCCCCCCGCAAACGTGGGGAATTGCCACACAAACCTTTGGGTTGATTGTCGACCTATCTGCATAAGCCCTTGCAGATACGCTTGGTACAGAGTAAGCATTGAGTTGTGTCGGCGGTAGGATTCCGAGGGACCTATCGGACCCCATATAGATATGGATTACCACTCGGATGGTCGTCCATTTCCCTCATCACGCTCGTCTTCGCTCGACATATCAGCACCTCAACAACCTGCAGAGATTGGCATTGCGGCGCCAGGACAGACTACGAACTCATCGACAATGGCTGGAGGCATTGGACATGAACCTCTTCACTTTCCCGAGAAGGATGAGCTCGACCGAAGTGCCACCAATGACAAGTTGGTGCATGATGCCAGGCTCGCAACAAACAAGGAGCACAACATGACCCTGCTTCAAGGCATCAAGCTCTATCCCAAGGCCATCTGCTGGTCTCTCCTCATCTCTACCTGTATTGCCATGGAAGGGTACGATGTTTGTTTACTCGGAAACTTCTATGCTTTCCCACAATTCAACCGCAAGTACGGCCAGCAACTCGCAGACGGCACATATCAAGTACCGGCGGCATGGCAAGCCGGCCTCAGCAACGGTGCCAACGTGGGCGAGATCATCGGTCTCTTCATCAATGGTTTCGTGTCTGAGCGATTCGGATACAGGTACACAGTCATGACCTGTCTCGTGTTGATCATTGCCATCACCGCAGTCTTCTTCACTGCGCAGAACGTCGAGACCCTCATGGTCGCCGAGGTCCTTGCAGGTATCCCCTGGGGTGTTTTCCAGACGCTCACCATCACCTATGCTTCTGAAGTCTGCCCCGTGGCACTTCGAGGCTACCTTACCACCTACGTCAACTTTTGCTGGGGTCTTGGTCAGCTCATCGGAATCGGCGTCATCAAGTCCATGCTCTCGCGTGACGACCAGTGGGCGTACCGCATCCCTTATGGATTGCAGTGGATGTGGCCTGTTCCTCTTCTGATTGGTGTTCTCTGCGCTCCCGAGTCGCCATGGTGGCTCGTTCGCAAGGGTCGCATCGAGGACGCCAAAAAGTCTCTTCTGCGGCTCACTTCTCTAGACCGCGAGACCGACTTTGACGCCGACGAAACCGTTGCCATGATGCAGCACACGACGGCACTGGAAGAGAAAATCACCAAAGGTGCGAGTTACCTAGACTGTTTCCGCGGCACCGATCTCCGACGAACGGAGATTGTCTGCATGGCATGGGCAATCCAGAACCTGAGTGGAAACTCTTTCTCAAACTACTCGACCTACTTCCTCGAGCAAGCAGGTCTGGACTCGTCAAAGGCATACAGTTTCGCGATGGGCCAGTACGCAATAAACATGGCGGGGGTACTCGGCGCTTGGTTCCTCATGACTGTCGGGCTCGGTCGACGCACCCTGTATCTCGGAGGTCTCTGCGGTCTCTGCAGCATGCTCTTCATCATGGGATTCCTGGGACTTGTGCCCGCATCTTCGCCAAACAGAGACAAAGCGTCGCTAGCCACGGGCGCCATCATGCTCGGCTGGGCTCTGTTCTACCAGTTGACAGTCGGCACAGTATGCTACTCTCTCGTCGCCGAGCTCTCCACCCGTCGCCTGCAAATCAAGACCATCGTGCTGGGCCGAAACCTCTACAACATCGTCGGCATCGTCTGCTCCGTCCTGACGCCCTACATGCTGAACCCCACGGCATGGGACTGGGGCAACTACGCCGGCTTCTTCTGGGCCGCCATCTGCGCCCTGTGCATCGTCTACACGTACTTCCGCATCCCCGAGCCCGCGGGCAGGACCTTCGCCGAGTTGGATCTGCTGTTCGAGCAACGCATCAGCGCGCGCAAGTTCAAGACCACTGAAGTCGACGTGTTTGGAGACCTAGGCGATGACGCCGACCTCGCTGCCGCTAGTAAGAAAGAGGCGTATGGCACCGAGAAGATAGACGATGTCGTCGTTGTCAGCACGGAGGAAGAGAAGAGAGGGCGCACGCGCGGGGCCGCTGAGGTGTAGTAGATACCTAGGTTCTATATGTTTAGTCCATTATAACACCTGTGGGTCTGGGTGTATCAGACGTATATAGCGATTATATTATATATGTATATACATGTATGTAACGAGCCCCACTGTTCATCCCCAAGAGAAACCTTCATGTGCATAGTCTGTCGGTGTCATGACAAGTAAGAACAGAGGAAACCCGAGAGTCCCGCCCCCGTGATTACTGCTAAGAGGATGTGAAGAATAAGAACAGAGAGGCGCGTCGGCGTTCTAGCTTCAGAGCAGAAGCATCTGTTAGCGCATAGGACATGCTATTCGCTGGTCTGGGTCCGTGGTTTGGTAGACTAGGTACACGGCGGGGATCAGAGATGGGAGACCAAGAGGTAGGAAATGCTCAATGCGCTTTTTATATTCCCTCTTCCTCCCGGTAAAGTCGGGGGGGGGCAGAGGTGGTTGGTTGCTATAAGATCTGTACAACGATATACACAAATATATCCCTGAGGAAAGAATCAAGCAAATAGAAAGAAAAACTCCGTGACCGTACTGCAAAACCTACTCGTCGTCGTCGTCGTCCTCATCGCCCTCTTTCGACGACTGCTGGCGCTCGACGTATTCTCTTGCGAGAGCCTTGACTCGCTCCGCCTGGCTTTGCACAGCACCTGTTGTCGACGATGATGCCTTCTTGCTCTTCTTGCCCGCCGCTGTGCTCGTCGACAGACCCTCGAGGCTCTCCTCGAACTCGAGCCACTTCTTGAACACGAACTTGGCGCGTCTCTTCTTCATCTTCTGCGCGCTCATGCGCTCGTACAGTCTTCTGATACGGGGCGCGACGACATCTGCCGGTTCTTTCTCTGCTGTTGCGCTCTCGGACGTCAGGAGACTGCGCTCGAGATCGACGAGTTGGTCCCAGCCTTGGGTCCACTTGGGCCATTCGGCGAGCAAGCCTTCGAAGACGGTGCGGCCGCGCTCGGCGTCGCCGTTGGCGCTCTTGAACTCGAGGGCGGCGAATCGCGAAGTCACGGAGCGGTGTTCGCGTGACGGCAGAGATTGCAGAGCGCGAGGGAGAAGAGCTCGTGCGCGCGCGGGCGCGTTGAGGTTCGTGAAAAGGAAGGCGGCGTAGTTCTCCCACATCTCCGGGTGTGCGGCGCGGAAGTCTTTCTTGTTCATCATCTTCTCGAAGACGTCGTCGGCTTCCTTGAGCTTGCCTGCTTGCGTGTAGATGGATGCCAGGCGCGCGTGGATTGTGTACGGGTCTTGCATCGAACACGCGTTCTTGAACACTTCTTCCACTCGGTCGCCGTCGCCGTATGCCACCTCCAGGTTGAGCAGCGCGATCCACACGTTGAGCTTCTCGTCCTGCTCGCGCAGATGAATGGTGCGCAGAGCGCGGGCACCGATCTCGCGTGCTTTTTGCACCTCGGACAGCTGGAGTTGGAAGGCCATGTATTGGATCCACAGCGCCGAGTCCGAGGGGGATGTCAGAAGCAGACGTTCGAAATCGGCGACAGACTGTGGGCCGTGAGCGTCTAGGTCGCCAGTTCTGTCTTCGACAATCTGTGCCTTGCGCTTGCGCTTCTTGGAGGGTGCCGTCTCGGCCTCGGTGTCTGAGGCTGCGTCGTCCTTGTTTGCACCAAGAGATCCGCTCCAGTCAAAGCCAGAAGTAGAAAGACCACCGGAAGCAGACTTCTTTGGAACTTCTTCGTCGTCAGAAGCCGAAGACTCGTCGGCAGAATCGTCCTCGCCGCTCTCTTCAGCGTCGCGGACGTTGGAGAGGTCGATGCCGCCCATCTCCTCGTCGCTGTCCTCTGCCTCTACATCCTCGTCAACAGCAGCGCCACCATCGCTTTCCTCATCGTCTTCCATCTCCTCGTCGCTGTCGTCGGCGTTTCTGAAGTAGCTGGCCTTGAGTCCGAAACTGATACGTCTCTTCTCGCGGTCAATGTGCAGAACCTTGGCCTTGACGGCATCGCCTGGTTCGTACAGCTTCTTGACATCCTCGACCTTGGCATCAGCAATCTGCGTTCTGTGACAGAGACCGGACACTCTGGGCTGCGTGTTGTCGACATCAAGGAAGACACCAAACTCTTCGACCTTTCTGACCTTGGCGGTGACAATGTCTCCCATCTTGAGATCTCCAAAGCTGTTAGGAGGTGTGTAGTTTTTGTCGACATGAGACGTCTTCAAGCTCATCTGGACGTGGTTCAAGCTGGCATCGACAGCAAGGATCTTGCCCTTGACGAGCTGATCGATCTCGACTGCGCTCTTCCACTCCTTGACAAACTGGTCACTGATGTCTGAGATGCGCACGAAAGCATCAACACGGGGTCCGAGGTTGACGATGACGCCCTTGTCAGTGACAGCCTTGACAAATCCACGGACGACATCGTTGACCTCGAGTTGAGGGATCGTAGTGATCTCTCTGTCCTCCACCGGCAGAGAAGAGGACAAAACTCTCGAGGGACGAACGGAAAGGAAGACGCGCTTGTTGGGCGCATCGATGGCAACGACGCACACCAGGACGATCTCGTTGCGGGAATGCTGCGAGGGATTGGCTTGGGTGTAGTCATCGCTCATCTCGGTCAGAGTGACAATGCCAGACAGCGACTCGCCGAGCTGGACGGTCAAAGCACGCTCGCTGACCTTTGTGACCTTGCCGGCGATGATCTGACCAACAGTGAGATCAGACAGGGCCTTGGGTGCGGATGCGCCGGTGGTGGCGGTAAGATCCAGACGCCCGTTGTTGATGTCCACATTCTTGACCGTGACCTTCAGCGCGCTGCCGACAGGGAAGTTCTTGTTGATGTCGGACAGCAATGACACGTCACTGCTGAGATCGAGCAGGTCAATACGGCCACGAACGTTAGGGGTGATGTTGGCCCACACGTGGTTGTCACCAATATTGTTGACATATGCGATCCATCCGCTGCCCACCTCAAGCTTGTCGAGAGTGAGGACGTCCGCATCCGACTTGAGGTCGGCGTTGGACTTTGCCGTAAGCTCAAAGACGGGGATTTTGGATTGACGATGCGAGATGGGCAGGAATCTGTGGTTGCGGGCATCGTGAATACCGAGTACGCGCACACTCAAGACCTGCTTGGGCTTGAATTGCTGAAGGGGTCTCTTGCGGTTCTTGATGTCTTCGATGTTTGAGAAGCACTCAGAAACGTCAATGCGTCCCTGGAGATTGTCTCCGAGCAGCACATTCAGCTGAGTCTCCTTTACAGAAACGATACGAGCCTTGGTCTCTTTGCCGAGGGTGAAGTCGGCAATAGAAGTCGAAACACCATCGACGGCGTTGATCACAGCCTCATTGGTGGCGGGGCGCTTGGTCTCGTCCTTCTTCTCGGCTTCGCGTTGGGTGAGAACGAAGCGCTGTTGCTGAGCATCGACGGAAAGCACTCGGGCAGAAATAGACTGATCCTTCTTCATGCCGAAAGCAGGCTGAGCCAGCTTGTCGAGAGAGACCTGGGTCTTTGGCATGAAGCCGACCAGCGCAGCAGCGAACTCGACAAAGATACCGTCGGGCGTGATGTTGCGCACGAAACCGTCGACCTCTTGACCAGCCCGGAGATCTTTGAACTTGGTGACCAAGGAACCAGCCTTGGCTGCCTTGACCAGGCCGGGCTTGTTGCTCAAGATGAGAAGGTGGCGTCTTGCAAACTTCTCCAAGACGACGAGATCCTGCAGCTTCTGTCCGACTCTGATCTGCTTGAGAACAGAGCGGGCCTTGGACTCGGATCCATCGGAGAGCTGGTGCAGGCGGATGGTGGACTTGATGGCGGAGCCATCGAGATCAGCCATGACACTCTCGCTGGTGACCTCGGTCACTGTGACAGAGACGATCTGACCCTCCTTGATCTCGGTCCAGGCAGCCTCCTCGGTCTTGCCGAAAGCAGATCGATCCTTGCACGAGACCTTGAGGTCCTGCTCCTCGGCATCGACATCCAGCGCGTGCACGTTGACGGTCTGGCCGAGTCTAAAGTGTTGTGAGGGGTCCGAGATGTAAGCCTCGCTCATCTCGGCGACGGGCAGCCAGGCCCTGATCCTTCCGTAGAACTGGACAACAGCACCATTGGGCTTGAGGTTGATGATGGTTCCTGGGGCTTCGTCTCCGACATTGATCTGGTCGTACGACTTCCAGATCTTGGCTTCAGAGTTGACGAGGGTTTTCTTCAGGGTCAGACGGATCTGCTTCTTGTCGAGGTCGACAGTCAAGACACGTCCAGTGACGGGGAAGCCTTCCCTGAATTTCTTCTCTGGGTGCTGCAGACGGACATCTGACATGTGCATATCGGGAACGAGGGCATCGATGCCGTCGGCCAGTCGGACGAGGACTCCAGTGACGCCCTTGGCGCCGAGGATGAGCTTCTCGACGACACCCTTGACAAGAGTGCCAACCTGAACATCGTCGATGCTGAGGAAAGGCTGGTCGATGACCTTGGGTTCGAGCGAGACGTTGTAGATTCCGTCAACGGGGTTGAAGCCAAGGATTCTGGCTTTGTGAGTAGATCCGATCTTGTACTTTCCGGTGGTTTCCTCGAGAGCATCGATCTTGGTGTCGGAAACCCTCGAAATGTGAGCAAAGGCAGGATTCGAGGTTTGGGGCAGGGTCAAGAAGAGGCCCATGGAAGGCTCGACCTGATTCACCGTTGCCTCGCCGATGATTGCAGATGCTTGCAACTGAGAAGCCTTCTTCTCGGTGGCAGGAGACAAGACCTTGAGGGTCTTGATGTGATCGAGGAATGAGACACCGACCTTCTTCTCCTCGGAAGAGTGGAAAGTGCATGTGATACGAGCCTTGACCTTGGAGCCGATCTTGAAGGTTGCCGCAATGCTGTCGACACGGCCTCCGCCGCCGCAGTGAACAATGTCGGCAGTGGCGTCGAGCATGCCCATGATTTTGCCAGCAACTCCGCCATGGCCGTTCTCGGTGATGAGAAGGTCTACGGCAGTGCCGGGCAGGAAAGCATCGACAGTGGGGGCTTCGGAGAGGTACTGCTTGTTGATGTCGCCAATCCTGGCATTGTCGGGGGCCAGCTTGATGACCTTGTCGCTCTTCCCGGTGACGACACAAAGCATGACGGCGCCCTCGCCGACCTTTTCGATCTCGCCCCACGCCTTTCCGAGCTCTTTCTTGGAGACGAAGCCCTTGACGTCCTGGTCGTCCAGACCGAGATCCATGACCAAACCGTGGTCTTCGACAGAGCGGACCGAGGCCTGGATGGTGGCGTGAAGGACCGCGTCTGCCATGGTCAGGCCGTTGTTCGCGGCTTTGGGATCAACGGACAGTTCGAGTCTCTTCTTGTTCTTGCGGAGGCCATTGGAGGTCGAGTCGTCGGCGGTCGAGGTTACAGTGGCACGGAGGTACTGGCCGATATGGAACAGGGAGTTCAGGTCGATGTCATCATCGTCGTCGTCGTCGTCGTCGTCGTCTCTTTCTTCCTTTTCGTTCTCTGCTTGGGCGAGTAGAGACTCGATCTTCTGGTTGACTCTTTCCGAGACGGCGGTGATGGGCACAAAGCCAGTCAGGTTGTTGGGCAGAGCGAGAACGACATCGCGCGAGGTGATTGCGGTGACCTGACCGAGAAGCATGGTGCCGACGGCTATGTTCTTGTAGCTGAGACTCTGGACCTTGATCTTGGGGGCTCCGGAATCCGGGCCTGCGTTCTTCTTGTTCTTGGTCTTTCGCTTCTTCTTTGCAGGAGCGGCAGAATCAGCGGCGGCATCTTCTGCTCCGCCATCGTCGTCGGAGAAAACATCGCCCTCGTTCTTGGGCTTTTTCTTGCCGGCCTGTTCGAACAAGACATCTCGCTCGGCTTGTAATTTGATCTGCTTGTGCTCGAGAGGAGTCAAGACACTTGCGCCACCACGGGGAAAGGCACGATCTTCGTCTTGCAAAAGAGAAGACTCGACGGGTTTTTTCTCCTTGTCCTCGTCGGTCGTCCTTGGTTTAGACGAGGATGAAGAAGACTTCTTGTCCTTGAGGAACTTGGCGGCATCCCTCTTTATGAGACCGTCATCATCAGCCTTGTTCCTTTTGGCTGGACGCTCCTCGGCGGCAGCCTTTCTCTTGATCGGCGCCATCATGTGGTGGGAGGAGATGATATATTTCTGATGAAATGCTAAAGCTTCAAAAGTTCATCTCCAAAAATTCCAGGTCATGGTCCGTGTCTTAACTCTTGGTTCGGACGGTGAGTAGATGACGATGCCATAGTTCATAGCCCGAGCAGCGCCGCTCTCGATCTTTCTTCTTTCTCTGAAGGCGGTGTCTTTTTTGTCGTAAATCGTGGCTTGTGCTGAGGGCAGAATCCTCGTCTTGGCAGCTCCTTGGAACCGCTCATCACGCGGTCCGAGCGTGTGTTCGCTCTCCGAACGAAAACGCGTAACTCAAGTCTCGCGCCATTCGGTTTCTCCAGTCAAGGTAGGTAGGTGGGTTCTCCGAGGGAAGGAACGCCTCCGATGGAAGGAGCGCGTCTCGACGCGTTCTCGCCTTCTCCAGCCAATTTATCTTCTTCTGGTATCTCCATACATCATTTGCCATCATCTATCATTCTCCCATTGCGTCTTGTGATCATCGCCTGCATTCGGTGTCCTTGCCCGACTGCTCATCGCATCGACAATAATGTCTACCTTGGAACAACACCTGTTGTCGTCTCAAGGTAGCAGCCAATATGAGTGCGACCAGGAACAGATGATTCCGTCATCGCCAATGGGTCCGCCACCCTCGAGCATCACCAGCAGCAAACCGAAGAAGGCGCCGTCCATCACTCCTCGACGCTTCACACGCTTCTTCACGCCTTCTTCCATTCTCAACACCAGGTCCAAATCCACCCGCTCCAGCAGATCCAGCCGCCAGCTACGAGACATGACCAAAAGCGCAAACAACCGAAAGAGCCTCGGGCAGGTGGCTTCTCCTCTCGTCCTCGATGCCTTTGATGATCTCCCAGATCTGCAATTCCAGACGCCGCGGAAGAAGAGAAAGATTCTGCCCACCCCAGACAGCTCGCCCGTGCAGCCCGTCTCCTCGCCTTGCCGTCCTGGTGACTACGCTCCGCCCGTGCCCATCCACCACCACCACCACCACCACCACCACCACCATCATGCTGTCGCATACTCGACCATGGACGAAGAGTCGGAAGGAGAAGAGGACGAGGAGCAGATGGCGCAACCACTCCCGAGACAGATTCGTCGATTACGGCAGAACGGGAGCACTACTCGCATCCTGCAACGCAGCTTTGGAAGTGGCAGAGCCATAGGCCGAGGCAGACTTCTCGACCACTGCACGCCCTGGCAATCGCAGACTGCAGACTTCTACAGCAGTCCCGACGACTGTCACAGCTACAGGGGCGCCGCTCTTCCCTTTTGTGTCACTCCCTGCCACTCCAACTCTCTGATCGCCATCGGTGACGAGGAAGGTGGTATTCGTCTCATCGACTCGGCCGACGCAGGCAATGCCATCTTCGACGACTCGCACATCTCCTTCCGCCCTCACAGCAACGCCATCATGGACATTGCTTTTTCCTCGGATGATTTCCTCTTTGCAACCGCTTCAGGCGATCAGACGGGTCGAATCATCGATATGCGCACTCAGCAGACTCGATACACCATGCAAGGTCACATGTCTTCGGTCAAGCAAGTTCGATTTCAGCCCGACAATGACATGATTGTCGCAACCTCGTCCCGCGACGGCAGTGTCAAGATCTGGGATCTACGATGCTCCGGCGCCGAGGCACCAGCGGCCGAGTTTTCAGTCGCTTTCGAGCCTGGGAACGATAGTCTCGCCAGACCTGCTCGAGAACAAACCGTGCGCTATGCCGAACCCATCAACTTTTTCAGAGATGCTCACTCGACCTACACGCCTGCCTCTCTTGTGTCGACTGCATCCTCGCACAAGACACTGTCTAGCCCTCGTGATGCACTCGCCTCTTCTCGCTCCACCTCGTCCGCCACTCTTCCTCCGCGCCGAGCCGACATCTCCATAACCGCTCTGTCTTTTCTGTCCCCCTCGCGATCACATTTGCTTCTGACGGCGAGTGAAGCCAATGCCTCGATCAAGCTATGGGACATCAGAGGCAAACACACTTTCCGCTCCACCAAGGACAGTCACAGGCCCTCAGTCCCCATTTCCTCGACCACTTCACCTTTATCACACATCCGAAATCGCCACTTCGGAATCAACTCTCTCTCACTCAGCGGAGACGGAAGCAGACTCTACGCGCTCTGCAGAGACAGCACCGTCTACGCTTACAGCACCAACCATCTCGTGCTCGGTCAGGCACCGGAGTTCACCACCAGCGGCGCAGGCGCCAAAGGGGGTCGTCCCGCGCCCGAGAAGCAGGGTCTAGGTCCTCTTTACGGATTCAGGCACGATTCCTTCCGTGCGACTTCGTTCTACGTCAAAGCAGCTCTCAGACCCGCCAGTGGCGACAGAGGGGAGTTGCTGGCGGTGGGCAGCCGAGATTCCTGCGCCGTCGTGTTTCCAACAGACGAGAGATGCCTCGACAGACCATCGACGGCACCTGCCCCCCAAGGACGCGAAGCAGAAGCAGTCGACGACGAAGACGGAGACTGTCTCCCGACCCTCGCCTCTCTCAAACCAGTGCCACTAGAGAAACAGCCAACAGACGACACCAACATGCCCATCTACACGACAAACGGCACTCCCTTGATTCGCGGCCACACTTCAGAAGTCACGAGTCTCACATGGACCCATGACGGCGACCTGGTCACACTGAGCGATGACTTCGTCGCGAGATGCTGGAGACAAGACGCCCGGAAAGCGCGCGATCTGAGAGTCGGCGGCGAAGTCAATGGTGTCAGGTGGGGTTGTGGGTGGGCGGATGTGCCGAGGTCTTGGGATGAGGATGATGGATGATGGATGATGGAAGATGGAAGATAGTCTTGAATGACACAATCCTAGCAAATGCAGGAATTGGGTTCTTTGTATAACGTATGTGTATTGGATAGAAGAACACGAAAAGCATATGCGGGATTCGAACTGGATATCAGATATGAGTAATTGGGCAAGGAAAGGAGAAAATCAAACAAAAGAAAAGAAAAGGAGTCAACGTAGTATTAGATACCCTCCACCCAACGCCATGTAGGCAGTCGCATCGCATCAGCTAGCTAGTTAGTAATCAAATAACCAAAATGCCACCCTTCTTGCTCCTATTCTCGGAAATACCAACAAAGTGAAGCCAGATCACGTAACTCAAATGGATTCCAGACCAGGAGAAAGAACCAATGACGCAGCATCAGACTCCCCTCCCCCTTAAGCAACACAGTATGTATACGTGATCAACATCCGACTCAAGCGAACAATCACCTGCGTACCCTGAATGGATATACAACCAGCAAGGACTAGGAGAAGGATAGAGATATCGACATGCAGGTAGACAGATACACGGACAGAGAAATATATGTAGAGGGAGAGACTTAAGATAGACAGACACAGACAGAGACGTGGAAGTGGGCACAAGAGTAATTCAAGATCTCATAGTTTCGATTTGTTTTACATTTTCCAGATCAAAAGACAGCTAATCTGAATGTTGTTCTTAACTGTAGTATTTGTTGTTGTAGTAGTAGTCTTTGCTATTGTTGTTGTTGTTGTTGTTGTTGTTGTTGTTGTGTTGGTGGTGATGACAAAAAGAAAAAATATATACATCATAAAAGTGTTGTAATAATATAAGGGGGTTGATAGAAATAGGAAAAGAAGAAAAATCACAACGCTATATGCACAACTACCTCCTCCATCTCTTTCTCGTACTTTTCGCTCTTAGATCACTTAAAGAGCGAAAGCCATGACAGCAACGACACCAGCGAACAGAGCGCTGCCCTTCAGAGAAGTGGCGGCACCAGCGTACTGGGAAGGCGTGGCCGAAGGACCAGCGGTCGAGGCCGACGAAGGGATCACGATGCCGGAAGCGGCACGAGTGCCGGAAGCAGCGATGACCTTGTTGGCGCCAACAACGGAGCCGTTGTTAGGAAGGTAAGGAGCAGGAGACCAGACGGGTGCGACTGGGGCTCCCGAAGCGGAGGTGGGGTGGCGAGCAGCGGTGGGGGACCACTGAGCTACTGGGGCAGTGCCGACAGGGGAGGAAGCGGCCGGGGACCACTGAGCTACTGGTGCAGTGCCGGCAGGGGAGGAAGCAGCAGTGGGTGCAGACCAGACAGGAGCGGTAGAGTTGCCGTACCAGGCAGGGCCTTGGCTGGACGAAGACAGAGTCTTGGTCTCGGTGGCGGTGACGGGGCAGACAGTGGTGTATGAAGTCACGTCTGAGGTCACGTAGACGGTGGTCTCACCAGCAGAGTTGGTGGTGGAGACGGTGTGGCTGACAGTCGAGGTGACAGTGGAGGTGGTGAACTGGGTAGCGGTGACGGTCTTCTTGCTGGTGGCGGTAGTGGTCATGACGCTAGGGGTAGCGAGGACAGTGGTGGAACCGCTGACAGTAAGAGTTTGGCCGACAGGGCAAGTGGTGACGGTGGTGTAGACAACGTCAGTCACGTAGACAGTCGACTCGACATCGGCAGGCTTGCTGCTGACCTTGACGGCGGCAGCAGGGGCGGAAGTGCTAGGGGCAGCAGTGACGGAGACAGTGGCCCAGACGGTCTTCTGGGTGCTGATGGTGGAGGTGATGACACTGGGGGTAGCGAGAACGGTGGTGGAACCGCTGACGGTGATGGTCTGACCAACGGGGCAAGTAGTGACGGTGGTGTAAACGACGTCAGTCACGTAGACGGTGGTGTCAGCGCCGGCAGGGTTGGTAGCCTTGGCAGGAGAGACCTCAGAAGAGCTAGGAGCGACAACGGAGATGGTGGCAGTGACAGTCTTCTGGGTGTGGATAGTGGTGGTGATAACACTGGGAGTGGCAAGGACAGTGGTGGATCCAGCAGTGGTCAGAGTGTAACCGACAGGGCAGGTGGTGACGGTGGTGACAACGACATCAGTGACCCAGACAGTGGTAGGCTTAGCGACAACGCCGGTAGCACCGGTACCCCAGGCCTGAGCAGAGGAACCGTTGTTGAAGGCGAAAGGAGCGTTAGAGCCAGCAGCCGAGGGCATGATGGAAGCGCTGGCGGAAGCAACAGCAGGGGCAGTGGCGTTGGCAAGGGTACCGTTGGTAAGGCCGGTACTGACAGCGGTCAGAGAGGTGACAGTGGAGGAACCGTTGAGAGCAGCGGTGGTGCTGAAGATGGGCTTGCTGACGGGAGCGAGGCACATCTTGTAGAGGCCGAGGCACTGAGGACCAAGAGTCTTGTCACCGGAGGTCAGGCAAGTAGAGTAGATGGTGGAGCAGTCGTTGGTGCAGATGGCGTTCTTGGACTGGCAGACGTTGTCGGCGTCAGTGCAGGACTCAAGCTTGGTCTCGCAGTCGGTACCGGCACCGAAGAGGGTGGTGTTGAAGGCGACGAGGCAGCTGTCGTACTGGCTCAAGCACTGGGGAGCCTTGGTCTTGTCACCGCTGGTGTTGCAGTTGTCGTAGATGAGAGAGCAGTCGTTCTTGCACATGGCGTTCTGGGCAGCACACTCGGCATCAGTGGCACCGCTCAAGGTGCACTTGCGGTAGCTGGTGACACAGTCAGGGGTGGCGGGGGTGCCGAAAGCGGTGGTGAGAGAGTCGAGGCACATGTCGTACTGGCCGAGACAAGCAGACTGCTGGGTCAGGTCACCGCTGGTGTTGCAAGTGTCGTAGATGGTAGAGCACTGGTCCTTGCAAGAGGCGTTCTCGGTAGCGCACTCGGCGTCGGTGGCGTTGGTGGCCTTGCAGTCGGTGTACTTGGTGACACAATCAACGACGACGGTGGTGGCAGCCTTGAAGTCATCGTAGCAGAGGTTGTACTGGTTCATGCAGAGGGTCTTGTTCTCGAAGCCGCTGGTGTTGCAGGTGTCATAGGCAGTTGAGCACTCATCCTTGCAGGAAGCGTTCTCGGTGTTGCACTCGGCGGTGGTCTTACCGCTGAGAACGCACTTGTTGAACTTGGAAACACAGTCGGTACCGGTGGTAGCGGGGGTGAAGGCATCAAGGCAGAGTCCGTACTGAGAGCGGCACTTGACAGGGTCGAGGGCACCGCTGGTGTTGCAGGTATCGTAGTTGGTGGAGCACTCGTCCTTGCACTGAGCGTTCATGGTGTTGCAGACAGAGGTGGAGTTGACCTCACGGCAGTTGTTGTACTTGGTCACACAGTCGGCGCCAGCAGCCTGGGGCTGGAAAGCATCGAGGCAGGTTCCGTACTGAGCCTGGCACTCAGCCTTGGTGTAGAAACCGCTGGTGTTGCAGGTGTCAAGGTTAGTGGAGCACTCGTCCTTGCATTGAGCGTTGGCAGTGCTGCACTGGTTGTCGGAATCTCCGTCGGCACCGCTGACGGTGGCACGGCAGGTGTCGTACTTGGAAACACAGTCGGAACCAGTGGGGATCTCAGTGAACGAGTTCAAGCACTTGCCGTACTTGGACTGGCACTCAGCCTTGGTGTAGTAGCCGCTGGTGTTGCAAGTCTCGTAGTTAGTGGAGCACTCATCCTTGCACTGAGCGTTGGCGGTGCTGCACTGGGCGTCGGAATCTCCGTTGAAGCCAGTGACATCCTTGCGGCAAGTGTCGTACTTGGCAACGCAGTCAGATCCAGCGGGAACAGGGGCAGAAGAGTCTAAGCATTGTCCGTATTGCTTGAGGCATTGAGCAGAGTCCAACACGCCGCTGGTGTTGCAAATGTCGTAGATGGTGGAGCACTCGTCCTTGCATGAGGCGTTCTCAGCCTGGCAAGCGTTGTCTGAGTCTCCGTTGAAGCCAGTGACGTCCTTGCGGCAAGTGTTGTACTTGGAGACACAGTCGGTACCGGCAGCGAAGGCTGGGAAGGTGTTCAGGCAAGCACCGTAGTTTGACTTGCAAGTAGCCTCATCAGTACCATTCTTGTAGCAGGCATCGAGGTCGACAGAGCAAGAGTTCTTGCAAGAAGCGGTTTGAGCATTGCAGTCAGCGGTGGTGCCGTTGACACGGCAAGCGTTGTAGCTGGAGGTGCAATCGGTAGCAGCCGTTGCAACAGCTGCCAGACCCAAAAGGGCCGTAACGGTGAACTTCATAACTGCGTTTTCGGCTAACAAATCTGAGACAGTTGAAACGGGATCGTTATATAGACGTCTTCTGTAAGCGATTGAAGTGAAGGACAATGCCTTCTAGTTATTAATACTGTAAAAGTAAACGAAAGTGGGCAAAGGAAACGACCGTGGAAAGATGGAAGTAAAGTAGTAAAAGGAAAAATCGATTATGAAGGAAACAAGTTGAGAGCAGGACCACCTTACCTGGCTGGGACTGAGGTTATAGTGGCCATAGAAACGAGACGCCGCCTGCAGGTCCCAGCCCTTCACGGGACGCTAAAGGATAGCCCCAATTTCGATGGATGAGAAAATAGAAGCGCTCGAACCCATATGTGATGCCTGCCCGAGACGTGATTCGCGAAGATGGCTGATTAGTGGGTCTCCGGCTCGTCTTCCCACTCGTATGATCCTCATTGACCTTACACGATACTACATTCGGGATCCTGCCAAGTTGCTATACGAACTCTAGAGTGGAACTAAACAATCTCGCGAGTAAGGATAGGATGACGGTCCCGAGGTGGTCACAGGCAGCGGAGATGAAGGTTTTTCCCAGCTCCACCATATCTCAACCCTAGATATGCTTAGCGCTGCAGCCACGCTGCCGCAAATCTCTGTTCCTGACGATCCTGGGGTGCTTGCAGTGCTGTCAGTTGGGCACCCATCTTGCAACCGGCACGGTGCGTTGAAGGGAAACGGCACACGGCATAGCATCGAGAACACAATGTATTTTGGATATTCTCTAAGCCACACTGTAACATGGTCAAGATGGCACGAGCGTGTATCTATCCCAGGCAATTGTATTTTCAAAATATCCATCTTAAGGCCGCTATACGAAGCAAGCAAGCAAACGACATGCTTCAAGGCGTTTTTCAGGTTCCTCCCGCTCCTTCCTTGCAGTTCTTTTCACTTTTCTTTTACCCGAATCGAGACAAGCTTGTCCTAATTACGCGCTTTTTCAAAGATCGAGAGACGCCACAGGACTCCACAGTCAGGCCTTGGCTACCTCCCAGCCATCTCGCGTTGCAAAAGAATATATCATGTCTGTCGCGTGTAGAAAGAGTGTTTACCAGAGGCCATTGTGGAGGAAGATGATCACCATGCGCTCTCTGTCTTTTGCGCACTTGTCTCCACACTGCGCCATTGTCATCGTCCACCATCTCCACCATTACGGATCTGGTGTTATTTCCTACTTGTCAGCATCCTGCTGGCGAATGGGCTTCTTTTCCCCACCGCGTGACAATTTCAGAAGTTGCTTGACTCGTTCAGAGCTGGCAAAATCAGTAGTTGGGGCCATCCTGAGTAAGTCTTTGAATTCTCGGCTGATGTTTTCAATTGCACAGTGCAGCTCCTGATTTTCCTGGACTACTTTGTATAATTCACCGTGAGTTGTCCAGAGCAATCGGGCCATAGTACAGAATTCGTTCTCATCAGCAGTGAATGGCTGTTTGTTCTTGCTACCATCACCCAAGTATCTTTTGACATAAGCTGCAACTTCAGACTTTGCAGCCTTCTCCAACATCGTCACGCCGTTTTCTTCAACGGTGCTGGGACCGTTTTCGGGGCGCGTTGCAACGGACAGAGTTGTAGCGGTCTCGTTGTTGACCGGTGAGCCGTTTCTCAACGCTGTGCTTGTCTGTGTGCTAGTGGGAGCTTGGATATTTTTATCCTTCTTTTTGTCCACGGCCGGTGCCGCCGCTTCCGCCTCGATGGCAGTATCTGTGGCAGCAGCAGTGGCACCGAGGGCATCATGCTTAATGACGACTTTGCATGCGGAGTCGTTGACAACGGCCGTGGATGGATCGTGTTCGCTAGACGATGGAGATGGCAGATCTGGCGAAGAGGTCCTCCTAGACGAACTTGGTGTCAGTTCCTAGCCACTCGGCGACGGCGGATGATGCTATTTTCGGCGGTGAATGTTACGAGGTGGGTATAGTGAGAGGGTAAGGTGAGGTGGGTTCTGAATCGCTTACATGACACACTGAGCCTTCTTGACGTTGGCAGCAACACAATTGTCGCACCTGAACTTGAATGGGCTCCTCTTGTTCGGGATGCAAATAGAACCTATCTGGGCGCATCGTCTTTGGCGCACAAGGTGTTTTTAGCCAGCCTTCGTATCTGCAAGAACAGTAAGTCTTATTCGGATTGTTCGACTTACTCGCACGTGAGGTTATTGTCCTCGTCTTCCTTTGCCTCTGCATCCGATTCGTCTTCATGCTTGGTCTTGTGGAACCTCTTGTTATTCTTGTCGACTAGAGCATTGACGGCGACAAGCGAGCGTTTGGCATACTCGTGTTCGCTTTTGCTTTCCGTGGTCCTCTTCCTCTTGAAAGACTCGGTGGCTGGTGGTGGTGATGGGGTTGGACTCGAGGCGTCATCTTGCATAGGGGTGTCCTTGATGACATACTTGATGCCTTTGCCCTTTGGAGTGGATGGCGGCCGGGGAGAGGTGGACGACAGCCTTTTGCTTCTTGTCTTTGGTTTTTGCCATTGTGATTGCTGTGTATGCGCGGACAAGAGAAGCCTGGCTATGTCGTTTCTGTGAGACAGAAAAAGCTGGCAATATAGTGGTGCGGTGTTACGCCGCGATATTGTTGAATCTCAAGGTGTTGGTTGGTATCGTTCTCGTTCTCACATGCGTGTGGTCGTCCAATGGGTCCATGGAGTCTGTCTTTGCGACCATCAATGTTGACAGTCTACGTTGGCAGCCATACTCGAGTCGCAGCAGCTTCGCATACCTGATTTATCTGCACAACGGAATTTAGGCTGCCTGTTCGAGGCTTGGGACGCTTGCCTACCTGCACTGTAGTCACCAGTAAAGAAACATCTCTGAAGTCACGTCGATGTAGCGACCACATAGCGCATCCAGTTCCCTATCATACCTTGTCTTCTTCAATGGGTTCGCTGACTTATACATGCCATTCTTGAGACAACAAACCCAGTCAGTGCTTGTCGCATCTGATAGTTACTATACACCATAGGTACCCTACCTTACAGGCGACATTAGTATAGAATGGAAGACATTCGAGATGCTTGGCTGACCTTCTGCCTTGATTCTGCCAGTATGGTCTTCGAAACACACGACCATCTTGCTCCTCGAAAGATCTTCCTCCTCACTAAGATATGCCATACGAAAACATATCTCATTCACGACCTCAGAACAACACCAGCACCCACGTCTTCTTGTCCTCCTTCACATGCATTACAAGAACCCTCCCCAAGTCTCGCGTTGATATCAACACCATGGAACCATTTCTGACTCACCATGAAGAGCACAAATCAGCACAAGAACAATCACAAAGCACAATCACCCGTACTGCTCCTCCCTACGCCACTCTTTCTAGAAGGCAGATAGAGTAAATTCGCACGAACACGTTTCACCACTCCTAGGACATGTCACAATATATTGCTGACGAGTCCCCCATTCCCAGCCCGCCATCCAGCATAGACTCCAGAGAAAAAGTCTAGAATAGGATGTTATATTGCACTCGCAGCATAGACCAGTAAGTCCTGCGTACGTCACTCGTTTCAGGATACGAGGGGTGGATATTGTGGATGTACGTGTACCTTTTTTCCTTTTGGTTTGTCGATAGGAGCAGAGATACCTTGTAGATGGATAGGGGGATGGACGAGAAAAGGAAACAGAAAAGGGGACAGAAGGTATAGAATGTAGGCTGTACAATATAGCATGGCATATGCGAGAAGCAGAGGGAGTGGGGGGTGTATTGGTTCTTGTAATGCATAGGTATTTAGACACTATTTCTACCATCTACATTGAAGAGAAATAAGCACAAAGAATTACCAACACTCCTGTTTAATAGGGGCAAAGCAACACAAGAACGATCAAGTCAGGCGATATATCTTGCGAACCTCCTCTGTCAATATGCATGAATAAGGTAACGCAGATACATCACCTCCGGTATGCATAGTGTACAAGGACTCGAGCACAAAACGAAAAGAATAAGCACAACACAAGAGACAAGCACAGCACAACCTAAAGTCCTCGCCCTCTCGTCTCGCAGACACAACCATCCTTCCTTCCTTCCTCCCTCCTCTTCTCAGCACCTTATACGCGAGACTCGAAAAGAAGAAAACTAACATCCTCTGTCGATCCAAAACTCGCTGATATACATTTGCCATGATGTAAACGCTGATACAATGCGAAGTGAAGTCAAGTGATTTACATTTGATGTGTTATGATCACGATAATCCTCGGCTTGCTCAGATCTGCATGATCGTTGTGATGATTTCTTTCTTGAAACGCCCGCCCTGGGGGATGTGATGAAGCTGTGCGTGTATATGGCGATCGTCATAATCGTTACTTGTGGATCGGGTTTTCCTGTAGAGTTTGCTTGGAGTGTACAGAATTGTAGTAGTAGTAGTACCTTGGTAGTAGTAAATCTACGATAATCGACCTATGTGCCAGAGTGGAAAACATATAATGTTTTCTAAATGGGTTATTTATTTCCGTTACTTACGTTCTAGCTTGGCTCTTACTGCGCGGGAGGTGGAGCTACGCCATGGCATACAGCTTCACAAGGTCTCCAAAGATGCTTACACACCCCTCTCGCGAGCATTGCAACACGATGCCATGTCATCCAACCTTGCAACAACAGTCATGGACAAGGGTGCCCACGAACAGAGCTGATAGTTACAGTAGACTGACAACGTAGATGATCTGGAATACAAGAGATGAAAATGGTAGGGGCGAGGTTGGAGCGGGGATATACGGACAGGGTTGCCCTCGAGTCGCTCGACTTGGGTGGCTAGAATGATGAGGGAAAAGACAGCAGAGACGAAAGAAACAATAGACTAGCCAATGCTCTTATCACGGGCTTGTGCAATGCTTTCATCATGGATAGACAGGCTTTATCTGGGTCAGAGAGTGTCTACGTCGCCGGCTGGAAGATTGGCCGAAAGTGACCGGATGATTGAGTGGAAGACTGAATGGAAGACTGGCTCATAGGCATCGTCAATTGGTACAAGAGTGCTACCGTTACTACCACCACTGCTGCTGTATCACGCCCGAGCGTCTCTGATTCTCTTTGATGGTTATTTCTTTCAATCCTGGATTCTAAAACATGTCCCGCCTTTCCCCTTCTACCCTGTTGACCTACTTACAGGGGCCGACGAGTGGATCCGCGATCACTGACCCAACGCAAGACCTTCTGGTTGAATACTAGCGTATTAGTCTTTTGGGGATGCAATGGGACTTGCTTTTTGGTGTATATATGTGCCCAATTGGGATCCTCGACGTTATCTGCCATGATCCCCATGCAGCGGCGGTTGAACGGCCACGGGGGGTTTTGCTCATCGTCATGCTCTGCTTGAAGAGCACACACAAGCATACACACACACACACACACCTATGACTCTGCGCTCTCCTCGGTGAAAGCCTTATAAGCAGCCTCATCCATCAACTCGTCCAACTCGGCCTTGTCGGAAACCTTGATCTTGGCCAACCACCCCTCCCCCTCGGGGTCCTTGTTGATGTTGCCGGGCTTGTCCTCGAGGACGGAGTTTGCCTCGACGACGACTCCCGACACGGGCGTCATGATGTCTGAGGCGGATTTGACGGATTCGACGGCGCCGATGGAGTCGCCGATGCCCACTTCGAGGTCGGCGGTGGGGAGCTCGACGAAGACGACGTCGCCGAGCGCGTGGGCTGCGTACACGCTGATTCCGATGGTGCCTGGATGCAAAGTTAGCTTGGTATTGATTGGAGTTGACGAGATTTGTTCTTCATGATGCGGCATGTGGGAGTTGTAGTAGAGAAGAAATGACGTGGACTATCTCAATTGCGGAAGGTGTAGCGGCTGTGCCTCAGAACGACATAACCTACCGACATCGCCGGCCTCGTCCATCTCAATCCATTCGTGGTCAGGCGTGTACTTTTTGACCTGAGCTGTAGCGCTACGTCAGCGGAATGCCTCTTGATTTTCCGATCCTCATCAGATACAAGGCAAGAAAGCACATACAGGCGATGGAGCTAGAGAAAGGTCTCACGGCCTCCTGGGCAGTGAATCGCGGCGCAAGAGAAGCTGCTCTCGCAAAGGGAGCGAGTCTGGGAGCGCATTGCACCGAGCGACGGAGGAGTGTGTTTGCGACTGCTGCAGCTGCCATGTTTGCGATTTATGAGGTGTGAGGAGACAAGTAATACAGGAAGGTAGTAACTTTTTCGATGGTGAATGGAGAAGGAACAAGAAAAGAAAGACACTGGTCACTGTGGAATCACGCCAATCGAATCACAAGTTTACCTGAGGAGCTTTGTTTCTTGACTGTAGCTTTCGCTTCTTCTTATCGTTCTGTTGTACTTGACGCAATCTCTCGCCCGAGAGACCCTGGAAGTTGGTATGGTTTGGACCCTGACTGGTCTCTGACATGCAGGTGCCTGACCGAGTGAGAGTGGTGACCTCAGGCTGCCGCTGCCGATGATCTTATCGATAAGATGACAATATCTCTTGGCATCTCGACTTTCGAGACTTTGAGTGTTGTAGAACCAAAAGAGAGACACAAGAAGAAGTAGTTGTACACAAACCACTCACAACGTCGCAATAATGCTATACGAACTCATTGGAATCGTGAGTCTCGTACTCACGCATAATCAAACGAGACTACTTGCTGACACAAGACCCCAGGTGCGACCAGGCAACCTCGCCGAAGTCAGAGAGTCAGTCACCACCACCACCAACACCACCTCACCCCATCCAGACAGGCCATGGTCCCCAGAACAAAACCAGTGAGCTGACCCTCGTCCACACAGAATCGCCAAAACAACCGGCACCCAGATCCTCTCCGCCGGCGGCGTCGTGCGCGGCATAACGAACTGGGGCATCTTCCGGCTGCCCAAGCCGGCGCGAAAGCACAAGACTCTGCACCACGCGGGCCACTACTTCATCGTGCGCTTCGACAGCAGCGCGCGCACCCAGCACGCCGTACGCAGGACGCTGGGTCTCGACCCCAGGATGATCAGGTATTCGGTCGTTAAGATGGGGGATAAACTCAGTGAGACGGCGGGGATTGCGGGTCTCGCTGAGTGGCCGGGGAGTAAGGAGCGGGAGAGGGATATCTAGATCTACGGATATGTGTGAGAGGGGAAGAAGAAGAGAGAGAGAGAGGTGGTGTATTATATCATGGGGTCCGGATGCTGGAGAGTTACGGATCGACGACCCTCTTCTCCATTCCGACGGGCGTTCTTGGGCGCAAAACGGGAACTCGATTGATTGTTGTTGTTGAGAAGTAAGAGAGAAGACGAAGGCCGAAGAACAGAGCTCAATTCTTCTTCTTTTCATCTGTCCGTTGCCTCGAAGAGAACGGATCCACGGATCAGACAAAGGCAAAGTAGCACGAGACATCATCTAGATGGCAACATACGAAAATCAAAATGTACCAAAATTATCATCTTTTATTGATGTCTTTATCCTTTTAGTCATCTCCGATCCCGTCGCCGTCAATAGTGACAAGCTGGGGTAGAAGTGCTTCAGCTATACAAGAGAACAAGAAGGCTCCGACTTCATGCTGTTGGTAATCTCTATTTCTTTTTCACATCCCCCTTCTCCCCGCCTCTCAATACTTCGAAACGTGCCGACCCTCTACACTGTCAGAATATCGTCTAGAAAACTGCCCTGTCGTGTCCTGCTCATTGTCGTCTCATGTGAACATTTGACTCGTCGTCTTTGGTCCCGTCGGTTGCTCGTCGACCTAAAATGTCCCACATTAGCTCAAGAGGTCCCAAAACAAAAGTTCTACAGCGTGTCGACGCGACTCACCTCCAAGAACCCACTCGCACTGATCAGCACCGTGAACCCATCCACGAGCTCTTCGAGCGCCTTTCTGCCCTCCGTCGATAACTTCTCACCCCGGTTCGCAGCCTTGAACACGCCTTGCATGCACTGTCTGTTGTCATTGAGAAACTGTCTCGCCTGCGCGATGATCTGCTGGTTCCGTGGTCCCTTGGTGATGACAACACTGACAATCACCCGCAGCAGCGACGTCAGTAGCCTGTAGAAATTCTCTAGTGCTTCGGCGTTGTCCACGTCTAGCCCGATATCTGGGTCAGTGGCGAACAGCTGGCTGTCGCGAATTGCAGAGAACAACCCGCTTTCCAGTATGGCTGTGGCCCCGTCGTTGCTTTGTGATGCCCGAAGTAATACTGCGAGTCCGGTATGTACATATGATAGCAGTGTCGTGAGATCCTGCCCCGCTCTTTGCTCCGAGAACTCAGCCGCGATGGCGCGGATGCTGTCTACAAGAACAGAAATAAAATTCAGTCTGCTCAGGGATCGGATGATGTAGCTTGACTTTGCGCCCTGGAAGAGCTGGATAGATACCTCAATGGCCAGCAGCGCCGAAATCCTACATGTGCCTTGGCTTGACAAGGCGTCTTCGCAGATGGTGTCGACGAGTCGCTCGCCACCATGCTCGATGGTCTTGGCGCTTTGTCGAAGCATGGGCGCGGCATTGCCAGCCGGGAGAACAACCTCCTTCAGGAAGTGTCTGATGATCTGATAGCACGTCTCCCGTAGCTCGCCTGTCCCGGTGGCACTGGCGACTCCTCGGAGAGCGGTACGGAATGCGTGAGTGAGTCGATCATTCGCTGCATTACCATCTCTGGTCGATGCGGCAGCTGCACTCGTGTCTGCGACACGGACCAGGTTGTATGTAAGACGAGCTAGAGGCAGTGTGACTGGTGAGTCTTCGATCAGCGTCTTGTCGAGCTTGGGCAAGACGATCTGCAATGCTTGTAGCACCAGTGCTGTCTTAGGTGCAGGCTCGAAGTCGCCCATCGCAAGCATCAGGGCCACAAGCTGCACCCATGCGTTGAGAGCGGAACGCTGTCCGGCTAGTCCAGCCGCGTACTGGTTCTCCGACTGAAAGCACAACATTACGGCATCAGCCTCGGCCGAACACTGCTGTGCCGCCGCTGAATCGGTCAATTGTCCACTCTTGTGCAGCTCCGCTTCCTTTAGCAGCAAGAGTTCTTTGACAAGCCTTAGGTCATACACCGTGCCTCGGTCGGGGTTTTCTGTCCTGCATATACTGAAATCGATGCTACCGACGAATTTACGCTCAGTCATTTGGAAGGGCAACGCTACGTCGAGGTCGATGAAGTCGAACATCTCGAATATTGACGCATGCTGGATCTGCTCTCCGGATGCAATTGTCGTGATCCCCAGCAATGATGCAACAATCTTCTGTCGCAGCGTAGGCGAGTTGCGCTGGACTGTTGACCGTATCTCCAGCGATGCATGCTCGAAGAACGCGGTGCGTTGTACAAGGAAATCGCGGAAGACAGGCGCCGAATCTGACGAGAGAAATTCTGGGTCCGCGCAAGTCCTTCCACACCATAGCGTATCTGGGCTGATGGACTGCTGTGTGACAGCAACAGCATCGGCATACCCGGACTCTCGAAGGTCGTCCAGCACCAGTCGTTCCGTGAGAGGCGATCTCACAAGCTTATGAATGATCTGGCAAGACGTACGTCGAATTGCAGACAACCAGGCAAGCGAGTTCGACTGGCCAAGGCTGATGGTATCGGCAGATAGCTTTGCTACAGCATGGAATAGCGACCCTCCTCGAGAAAAGAGGCCTTCAGGTGGTACGCTAACCGTTCTTTCTCCACAAGTGAAGCCAAGCAAACAATGCGCAAGTGCCGGCCTGTTCGACGACATTTCGAGGGAAGTATTCAGCAAGTCGAGAATCGCTTGTTTGATGGCTATGCCAGGGCCAAGCTCTCCCATTTCGAGCTCGCGGGGATCAAGTTGTAGCGGCGCAATGAATCCCAGAGCAATGCGATCAACATCATAGTCTTGCTGTAGAGCTGCGAGAACACGACTCCCAGCATGTGCAGCACCAGAACTTATCGACAACTTGCGCGCGGTCGCGAGACTCTGTAGGAGATGGAGTGAGAGCATGGTCAAATCTTGATGCCCAGTCCCACAATAGAGGCCAAGATCCACGATAAGATTGACATGGTTTAAAATGACGTCCTCGAAGGATGCAAGCGCTGGGTTAGCAATCGTCCTCTCACGCCCTTGTGATTGTAATTTGATCACTGGTCTGACAATATCGAAGTAGGTGCTCTGAAGCTTCAGCACGAGGTTGATGACCTGGATGCTTCGACACAAGGCCACTACGCGCGGAGATCCTGGAGCAGCACTTGCTACAGTCACAATCTCCTCGTGAGCTGCTGCGAATAGTGCTGCAGCTACACCATCGTTGAACAGCCACTCCATGACGCGCGCAAAGGGATGTAATCGTACGTACGCTGCGAGTGTTGATGTTGAGATAACAGAGTCAACAGGCAGGTTGGTGCTGTTGGCGAAAATCACCAGGTCTTCGTTGAAAGTGGACAGACACGTGACGATAAAGTCGAGACATGTGCATCTCAGCTCCCAGATCTGATTTGTCTCCATCAAGTCGAGCGTCTTTTTAGCAAACACACGGTCGAGCACAAAGTCAACGTATTCTTCGATTCCTGGCATGCGGTACTGAGTACCCAGCTGTTCTGGAAAAGGTAGCAGATCACCCAGATCGGTTTGCTCTGCCGAGGGTGACACCATGACGTGCAAAAGTCGTGTGAATGCATTCGGCTCATCAAAACCCATTGCAATTGCCTCAAGGCGAGCTTTGCCTTCCATGGATGGATTAGATGGGGATTGGACCTTTTGTGTGCCGGGTTTGGCAGGAGCTACAGGTATACCGTGCAGCCAGCTATCAAGAACCTCCCACATAGAGTTGCTAGCTTCTCCGATCTTGTCAGTCAATAACGCTGCAATGCATGAGTATATGCAAGCTCGCAGGCGCGTGGTGACGTTTGATCTGGCTGCCAATTCCAGGAGAATCTCGTGTAAGTGAACTGTCGGGTGACCGAGAATGAACATTCGCGCATTTTCGCTCTTTCTGCACATGTGGGCGATCAGGCGAAGATAGCATTCGAGCATGAGCTCGCTCTCTGGTTCAACGATAGGCACTGACAGCTCGGCCGTCTTCTCGGTGGGTCCTGGTGCATAAAAGCTGAGCTCGTTGAATATCTGCACCCAACTCAGCGGGGCTCCCCTTCGGAGCTTCGCCGAGGTCGTGGTGGCATCTTCCAGCAAGAACTTGTGCGCAGCGTCCGCACACTCCTGATCTTCGGCAATGGATCTGAACATTTCGCAGAAGGTAGCCGCTCGGGGGGTAGACTGTCTCTTTGACGCCCATTGTAGGAACCCGTACAGATTACCATCAGGGTCCGACCAGAATGACTGAGCAGCATCCGGGAAGCCTTGGAATGCGTATGAGATGATAAGTAGGAACCGCTCCAAGTGAAGACTGTACTGTGATCCCCCATGTGGTGCTCGAGTGCTCATGTTCCTCCTTTGCTCGTCCTCTTCAAACTTGAGTCTCCTGATCGTGTCCGGCATATTGCTAATGAAAGCATCAGAGAAGAGTTGGAGACTCTGGGATAGCAACTCTTGGAAATAGTCGGAAGCATGCAGAGCACTGTTACGCTGGCTCTCGACACCTCGAAGGAGGAAGGCAACTAGATCGGCTTTGGCGGGGTCATGCCATTCCTCAGCGCGAATCTGGGAGCAGAGCAGAAGAATGAACTCCAGCGCGCCGTTTTGGATTGAATCCATGAGACGTTTCGATCTTGTCTCGGACTCGGCTTCCAGGTCGACACCTCGCAGGGAATCATCAACGGGAGGCTCGATATATCTACTGCTGTACTCGGCAAGCCAGAAGGCCGAAGCGGCTGCTCGGAATTCAGTGAGTTTCCATCGTGAGTTGTTGGTGGTGTCCGAAAAAGTTTGGTCAAGACCTCTCGCGTCTGTGATTGTGGTAGTGCTGTCCAATGGCCCAAATGCGGAGGCGAGGCTGATGAGAGCGGGAACATAATGCAGAACAATGCTATCCACCTTGTCCAAAACGGAGGTTTTGCTCATCAGGAACTGGTAGTCGTGGATTTGCGCATGGCCCTCTTTCGCCAGTCCTGATAAAATAGCGCCAAGCGACTCGTGTTGCTTAAGCAGGCTGTCTCTTTCGAACTCAAGAGCTTCCAGAGCATAACCCATTACCGACTGCCCAATGACAGAAGCACTCTGCAACCTGTCCTGTATCTTCCGCAGCCACTCTTCGATCTCGCCCATGGAGACGATGCATTTTCTGAAGAATTTCCAACCTGAATTGGGCTGTTCGCCCTGAGTGACAAGACGCGCCACTTGGCCAAAGACTTCGCGGTGTTCTGGTTCCAGATCCAATTCTCCAGACTGTTGGATGGAGAGTCGCAAAGCATGCAGCAGTGTCTCTCTCTGGCCATGGAAGCGGAAAATAGCAGCCAGGCTCACGGGCCTGTCGATCTCGACTGCTGTGTCCCGTGATTGAAGGTACAGTTTGGCTGCCTCAAGCTCGTCCAAGTCCAATTCGTCCGCAACCTGAATGACATCTTCGCGGAACTCATTGTTAATGCTGTATTCCACATCGTCGATGGTTACGGTATCTACACAAGTCAGCGCCTGTGCTACAACTCATTAGCTGGCGCATATACGTACTGCCCTTGAGCGCCTGCCTGCTCTTATCGTTCCTCTGCTGCTTCTCGAGAAGCTTCCGGAAGTCTGAAATGCTACCCTCCAGTTCAGCCCATAACCGCTCTAGATTAGCGAGACGAGCCTCGGAGAATGCGACAAGATCGGCCTGTAGACCTTGAAGCATGGTAAGTGTATCATCTTCTTCCATGCTCGACATGGACGTGAGCCAGGTCCGTAGAATCGAATCACTGCACACTTAGACAATTCAACACATAGAGCGAGAATAACAACCTGTCCCTTCCTTGCTGAGTCGACCAAATGTCCAGCTTGGCGTGGCTCCTGATACAATACTTGTATATTGTTGCTCAGAAGAAAGATAAATTGGCTGCGTTTACATGTCACTACGCGCTCGAGCTTTGCGCGTAACCTCCAAATGCCAAGCCTGTGTCGGTAACCATGCCGCCGAGCCCTCCTCTTGAGTCAGGCAAGGCAAACACCTACTGCATATCAGGCCGAGGCCAGGTCTGATGAACACTTACCTGCGATGCAATCAAGGACATTCCCAGTCCGAGTTTCGTCGCTGTGGAGATTCCCAGCAGCTGAAACCTTTAGGGAGTTGAGAATGACAGAGTAATCCATTCATTCAACTGCGACGGATTCATATGTCATACAACACCCCTACATTTAAGTCTCTACAATGTCTTCCGTTATGACCTATCTACAATTCTGAGACTATGATCAATGAATAATTCTCTTTCATGTCTTCCGTGATCTGGTTATGAGTAAGACACTGAAGCACCTTCTCAAAGCCAGGGTTCGCTATCATGAGCTCCAACGGAACGAGCAACGGCCACATCTCCATGATGGAGGCGTTGAGTAATGCTGTCCGGTGTAACCCGAGTCGAACAATATCGGCAGGCTAACCTTCGTAGGCCACATCGAATCTCGTACGACCAAGGATAGGACCCATGGTCTTGCCGAACTCAAACACATCCTACAGCATAACCGGGACAACCCTGAACTGGATAACTTTGATGACAAGTCCTTTCATAAGATCTTCGAGGTCCTCTTCGTCGTTACTTCTAACGAACGGGCTATCTACTTGAAGAGCAAAAGCTCTTCTGACAAAGTTCAAACTGCGTCTAGTAATCGTTTCTCGAATTGTTCTCAAACTCTGCGACTTGCAGTTGAGCGCGGTGCACGTAGAATCCGCATCAGGACTCTCAAAGCACTCTTCGATCACATTTTCGAGACCTTGCTCGATCCACAAGGTAACTGTTGTGAGCCTATCGCCTCGGACTACGCGAGGTGTCTCTCCACTGTCCTCGCTTATGAGCCTCATGTTGAGCATCTGAAGGAGGCGCAGTGGCACCGAGTCACCTCCTTTTGTCTCGACAGACTCGTTTCCGCCGTGCCGGCGGAAGCGACGAGTGTTTCCTTTCCAGCTAGATCGACCGCTCAATCATTCACAAGCAGGCTGAGTGGGCCATCCTTCCAATCTATTGCAAGTACATCTCACTCCGCTTCGGTGACTACAGGAAGCGTGCCAAAGAAGGCACTGGATGAGTTTGTAGCATGTCTACGGTATCTCACCTCCCCACCATCAGCACCAGTCGTGCAGAGAGGTCAGAGTGTCATCTCCACGATCTTGCAGTATGTGAACGCTACTCAGTCTGTAAGCTCGGGATTGGTGCATGCCCTGGCCACCGTAAATAATGTCCTAATGCAAATCCGCGTTGAGAAGACTCAAGCGACTATGGCGTTTGTCCAGCCTTGTCTACAGATCATTCGAAGTGTGTGGGGCTCCAAGCTTGTCACAGCTAAGAATGAATCTCTAATCATGCTTGTCCTGCTACAGCCTTATGTTCGACGCCTTTGCGAGTATGAGGTCGATGAATCATTCAAGGAGGACCTAGATGGCATGATTGATACCATAAGGACCGAGTACTCAAGGAGAGATGCAAAAGACCAGCTTCGATTAGAAGACATTCGACTATCATGCGCAATGGATCCTCGATTCAGAGATCTTTCCTCCCCTCTTTTCAGCCTACGAGATGGTGATGCAGCATCGGTCAACGTACTGAACGGCGAGCATAATTGGACATTGCTTCGCATTCTGTGTGACTTCATGCTTCGTCTCAGTACAGGGCACGAGAACCAGAGTGCCGATCGTGTGGAGCCTCGAGAGGGCGCGGCGAAGAAGCGACAGAAACTGACACACTGGTCCGACAACATTCCAGAGTGGCTCAGCCATTCGCACGTTTTCGCCAGACTAAGCGCGCTGCAATTCATCTGTTTTACCGCGCAGTCCACTGCCGTCAGTGAATTTGCCCTTGAGCGGCTGGTGACAAGATTGATCGCCTTGTGCTCGTCTGAACATCATTTGACTTCTTCTTGGGCGCTGCTAGCCCTGGCCAGGTAAGGTTGCATAAAAAAAGGGTCAAGCCAAATGTATAGCTGATCATCACAGTTGTGCCATGCAGCTCACGGCCACGGCCAAAGATCTGAGTAGAATTTGGACCTCCGCTTGGAGCCTTGCAATACGACTAATGAATACTGCTTCGACATGTAGAGCATCATGTCATCTTCTACAAGTATTGGCACTTACCAACTTGGTTGGACGAGCATCTGTCCTCGAGGCTTGCGACATGATAGTCACTTCTGTCGAGGTCAACGGGCCTTCAGCACTTTCAGATGCTGCTATATCATTCCTGATTTTTGTTATTGGACGGCTGGAGGAAGAGAATCTCCGCTCCTCGAGGGACAGCGCGGAACGAGTACTCACGTGGTTGTTCCGCATTTGGTCTCCAAGTAAGCGCACAAGAGTTGCGTACTAGCTCCTTACTCATACTGACCGTGCAAAGGCAGTTTCCTGGACAAGACAACAGCTTCGCAAAACGCTACTGTCGAACCGTTAGATCTGTTAAGACTTATCGATGCGTGTTTGGGTCGTAGTGACATGCGACCACCTTATCAAAGCCTACCAGTCTGGGGCCCCGTAGCTCAAGCGTGGATTCTACACGAACGAGACTGCAAGCTCCTTGGGTACATGCTACTTGCGAAAGACCTGCCCGCATCCATAGTAACTCTTCCAAAGCCCGGCGAATCACACGGTATCAAGGTCTCGTCAAGTCTAGCCACTGAATCACTTGCTATGGGACTCTGCAACACTGAGGTGAATCGTGCGATTGAGCAATTCCAAGCTGGTCAGGAGCAGCGAGGGACGAGTCTAAACCACGACATGGTCAGAACTATCGGCAGTCTGATCATAGTGGCGGAATGCCTGGGTCGCTGCCAAACCATCCGCGACGTCCGAAGAGCGTCTCAGCTATGTTCAGGCAATGGTAAACTTCTTGATCTGCTGTTCCATGAACTTGCGGCACCGACGTGTGAAAAAGACAATGTCGACGCACTTTGCCAGCTGCTAGCTCACTCCATTGCTCTATCTGATGCATCGGCTGATGCAAAAGGCCCCTGCCATCAATGCTTACCTCCGCTTTGCGATCGGCTCACTCCTTTGCTTTCATCGATGGTGGAGGGAAAAGACGCCGACGACTTGACCATTGGTGATGGCTTTGACGATGGAATGGATGTCGATACGTACTTCCCAACCCAGACCGCGTCAAGGGCAAGGCACTCGAGCCAGGCAGACCATCCTCGTAAACTTGTACAGAGCGCTTTCCATCCAGCAACGCAAAAAATGGGTCTAATCGTGTATGCTAAAGTCATGCAAGAAGTTCATCTTTCGGTGCATAGGACAGACATTGACCAGACCGCATTGGACACCCTGACCAGCTTACTAGTCGGGCTCAATGATTCTGACCTGATAGCGAGTCGACCGATGGTGGTAGCGCTATGCGATCACGTAGGTCACTTGAGCACTGAGAACACACGAGATCTGCTCAATCGCATCCTTGATGGACCACTGCGCTCGTATGAGCACGAAAGATCCGAGACAACCCACACATTACTTCTGGATATCTCACTCCGCGAGATTAGCAGTTGGACTGATCCAGATAACACAGAACTCTATCAGGATGGTGTAGATCTATATGTCTGGTTCACACAGACCGCTCTCGGTGCAAACATGCTCTCAAGCTCCACACAGATAAGACTCTGCGAAGTGTTGTTACGGCTACTCCAAATTGATCCGGACTATGGACGCAGTGAAAATCTGCCTTCGATACGCACGACCATCTTCGGTATGCTTCAGACTTGCAAGATCGAAGTCGGACATTACCTCGCGCAGCGCATGTCACTTATTTTTGGTCTTTACACCCTATCAAAGCATGATGAAGTCTTTGACGATCTGAATTTGAGCCTTCCGACGGACATCGAATGGGTTGAAGGGATTGCCGTACGACTTCTTGCTCTAGCTCATCTTGCTTCTAGTTGGCCATCTCTATTGAGACGCTGCGTATACGGTATATTCGAAACTGCAGGACAAATAGTGGATTCAAGCTCGCATGCAGAGTATTGTGTGTCTCACACATCCAAATCTCTCGGCTTGTCGAGTACTCAAGAGCTGTTCACGTTATTCTCGCCCCAGTTGCTCTTCACGTGGCTCGGTCTTACACGTCCGATAGAGAACATCCCATACAAAACTTTCGGCTATGCGGACCTGAAAAAGTTGCTCGAGCAGAACATGGCTGAACTATATTCTCAACTTGTCATCCGAGAAGATGATACCGCCATCACGTGGCTAGCGAAGACACTTCGAACGACTGAGGAGAAGATGATGCGAACAGCCTTCCCTAAGGCTGTAGCATATTCTATGTCATGGGATATAGTGTTTGACAAGGACCGTCAAAATCCCCGCGAGTCACGACTGAGGGCTTTGACCAAGACCAAGATTGAGTACCAGACTTTGATACGTGCTCACTTCTCAACTATCATCGCCCAGATATACATGTCTCTGGACCAGGAAGAAACAGTCGAGAAAGCGATCGAAAAGCGGCCCAAGTACAAATATGCCAACGCTGCATTGACTGCAATGAAAAGTCACAGCTCATCCGCGCAGACTCTACCAGCAGCACAAGAGCCCAGCTTCAATGCGAAATACCTACTGGACCAGATGGAGAGAGCTATCCGTCGCTTAGCATCACGCCAAGAGGTTGACACAGTATCGAAAGAGCTTACTGCCTCGATCTTCACGATGATAATTCGGTCTTTGCTCGACGCGATGCATCCAGCTTTGGGCCTCCTGAATACTTGCCATGCGATTCGTAAGATTCGCGTTCTCATCGCTTTCGCTGGAGACGTTGCCCTACAGGGCTACCCGTTAGAGCTACTGGTACGCACACTTCGTCCACTAGCTGTAGAGCCACATTGTGCAGATGATGTGATAGGTATTCTACATTACTTGTATGATCATGGGCTGCCTTACTTGAAGACAAAGATGTCGACCTTGACGAATATGGCCCTTCTGCAGGTACTAGCTATGAAAAACTTCATGGTTTCTAGGCAGGACAAAACCACCCAGGAGAGCCAATTCATCAATACAATTTCAAAGACACAACTGTTTCATGATTGGCTCATAGGGCGCCTCCTCCAGTGTCAGGATGCCTATGATGGAAAAGATGAGGGCCTCAAGAAAAAGGCATTTATCACCGTGATCGGATCTTGCCGTGATTTGACGATACCAATACGACCCGAAAAGCGGAACAGTGCTAGCACTCTCCTTCTGGCTCTGATGGATGATGAGCAAAGCAGAGCACCAATTTTTGCTAAACCTGAGCGGAAACAAATAATCACGGTACTGTGTCGTCAACTGCAGAGACCGGCTTCGCAAATAGAGGATATACTGGGCGACGACTCACAAGCTGCCAAATACTCGGACCGCATCTGGTCAGTAACACGATCAATGTCCAAGGCTGATGAGTGTGCCACATGGGCAGCAAAAGTGCTCGGGCGAGCATTCGCCACCTCGGTCAATTCAGGCATTATTAGGCCTTGCGGATGTCTTCAGCCCGACTTTACTGAAGTGAACACGAGCGAGATGACTTCATCGTATGCGGTAGCCACGTTGTTGCAAAGTTCTCTACTTGACGAGGACAGAGCTATTGTTGCTGTGTCTGAACGGGCCTTGAGACAAATTATCTACCGCTTTGCCCGAGCGGCCAACCATGAAGCAGCCGTCGAATTCGAATCTCTCCTGATGCCTCAGGTGTATGAGGCTATGTCAGCAGCAGGCGGGGTCGATCAGAACGGTCCTAACCTTGGTCGTAGCAGTTTTGTTACCAGAGCACGCAAGGATGAATTACAGAAAGCAACACAATTCTCAGAAGCGACCGACTTTCAAACCTGGGTCCGTAACATTGGACTGGAGATTTGCAGATGGATCACCAACGACCCCATAGTGAGTTCACTTGGTGAACTATTCGACGTAGTTGGAGCCTCTGGTAGGCTCTTGTTCCCATACCTCATACACCTCGCCCTTCAAGCCGAGAAAGACAGAGAACGTGTTGTACATCCAATGCTTTCTGCATCATTCACAAGTCATTTTGAGATAGCTGGACTAGCCAAGGACAAAACTCGACTGATGCTCGAAACGCTTCTCTATCTCCTGACTCAACCGTACCCCCTGGAGCGTACTAGATTGGACAGACTTCAGTGGCTAGACGTCGACTACCTGTCAGCTGCTAAGGCGGCGGCCGAATGCGATTATCCGACAGCGTCATTGTATTTCATCGAGCTTGCAACAACGCCGACCTCTGACTCGAGCACAGAAGGAAGGACAGGACGAAGGCCGTCTGACATCACGTCGATGAACATGCCCTCGAATGAGCTCTTGCTAGAAGTTTACAAGAAGCTTGATGATCCTGACTCTTTTTATGGAGTACAACAAACACCATCGCTTCGGTCTGTCATGAACCGTGTGGACCACGAAAGAGATGGTCTGAAGGGTATGATGCTTCACTCGGCACGTATGGATGCAGCCTTTCTCAACACAGGCCTCGCAAGTGACTTCGATTCCCGAGGCATAATGAGGTCTATGGGGGCCATGAATCTCAACAGTCTTACCCATGGTCTACTAAATCAGAGCCCTGGGAAGGAACACGATGTCGCGACCATGGAAACAATGCTCGACTCGGCACGTAAGTTACAACAGTGGGACGTGGTGGCCCCTCAAAATACGTCTTCCGATTCAGTCCTTTTGTACAACATCTGTAAAGGTATGGCTACCACGTCCACAGCAAATGCGCTCAAGGTGGATGTAGGTGGTGCAATGAGATCTGCGCATGAAAGACTACAGGATCCCCGCTTGAATGCGTCCTCGATTCGTCGAGCTCTTTCATCGTTAGCTATCCTCACAGAGTTGGATGAAGTTATTTCTGCTAATGATGAAGAGGACCTGGAGAGAATCTGGGACTCGATGCAGTCGAGACAGCTATCGTGGGATATTGGACGGTAAGGTCTCAAGATTTGGCCAAGAAAAATATGAAGCTAATCGGATCTTAGCTACCAAGATGCACAGCACATAGTATCGTACCGCGAGACGATATTTGGTATACTTAGTCGAAATTCAAATCTACGTGACTCGTTGCTCGTTAGCAACAGAGCAAGTCGAACAGCAGAAGTCAAAGCTGTCGTCAAGCAATCGGAGTTTGCGAGGAAGAACGACATGATCCAACAGTCACTAGCTGCAGCGACCTACCTCTCTGAGCTGGTACCGATCTGTGATGATGCAGGTCTGAAAATTGACGCTATCGCACAATTTGAGTCTGCCAGTATCCTTTGGAGACAAAGAGAGATTTCAAGTTCGGTGCAGATTCTTCAACAGCTCCGGACCAGACAGGACTTGGAAGAACAGACTATCAAGGTAGGCAGTGCTGGTCTGCTCGCCCAATTGGTAAGTTGAGAATGAATTGCACTTCATTGGCTTTCTCTACTAATTCACACCAGGGCCATGAAATCGCCATTGCTCGATTGGAGAAGCCCGAAGAGATCATTGCACAATATCTGAAGCCAGCTATTACACAACTGGGCACGACTTCTCAAGGATCAGAAGCTGGAAGAGTGTTCCATGAGTTTGCCGCTTTCTGCGACCAACAGCTCCAGAACCAGGGTCATCTTGAGGATTTTCAGCGGTTGGAACGTCTCCGAAATCGTAGAAAAGCCGAGTTGCAGCAATTCGATCAGTTGATAAGTGCAGCACAGTCATCTCAACGAAACGAGAAAAAAAGTCTGGGAGCTGCAAAAGCCAAAGCAAAGCAATGGTTCAATCTAGATGACCAGGAATACCAAAAAGCTCGAAAAAGCAGAGACCTGTTCATACGACAGAGCTTGGAGAATTACCTACGTGCATTGAAAGCCTGCGACGACTTTGATTCGTCTGTTGTACGATTCTTCGCACTATGGCTTGAGCATTGCGAATCGCCGTCGGCAAATGAAGCTATCCAGGATGTTCTCCAGGAAGTTCCAAGCTGGAAGTTTGTCGGACTGACGAACCAGCTGTCCTCTCGATTACTGGATGACGGCTCAAATTTCCAAAAGTCCTTGTCTCAATTGGTGTCAAGGATGAGTGTCGAGCACCCTTATCATATGGTTCACAATATCTACGCTGGAGCATCGAGTGCTGTTAGCCACGGAGACACGACTGGATCGAAGCGCAGAGATGCTGCAGTGCGCATCAAGGACTACCTGAGATCACATAAAGCAGTCGGTGACCTCATTACGCGCATATGGCAGTCTTGTCATTATTATGTTAAGCTTGCGCAAGTGAAGGTTCCAGCACCACCTCGTGGTCAAAAGCTATCAATCCAGAGTAACAAGACTGTAGACAGCATTACAACCGCGGTCCGTAAGTTGGCAGTTCCACCGGCTACTTTACATGTGGATTTGCGCCCCGATGCCGAATATCGGAATGTACCCATCCTCACGCGTTTCCGTTCCGAGATGAGGATTGCAGGCGGATTGAGTGCACCCAAGGTGCTCACTGCAATGGGAGCAGACGGTAGAGAGTACAAGCAATTGGTAAGGTTACGTGCATTGGTCAGACTGCGATATACTAACAAATAATAGTTCAAAGGCGGTAACGACGACCTCAGACAGGATGCTATCATGGAACAAGTTTTTGCTGAAGTCAGCAAAATGCTGCAACACCACAAGGCTACAAGACAACGAAACATTAGGATCCGGACTTACAAAGTCCTGCCACTCACTTCCAACACAGGCATTATCGAATTTGTACCCAACTCACTCCCTCTGGCCGAGTTCCTGAACCCAGCTCACGTCAAATACCATCCTACGGATATGAGGACCGAACTGGCTCGCCAGAAGATATCAGAGGCAGCGCAACACTCGAAAGATATGCGCTACAAGGTTTACAAAGAAGTCACTGCTCGTTATCACCCAATTTTGCGCCACTTCCTTTTTGAACGGTTTGATGATCCAGATGAATGGTTTGAGAAACGGCTTGCCTACACTCGTAGCACAGCAGCAATTTCCATACTCGGCTACGTTCTTGGTCTAGGAGATCGCCATACACAAAACATTCTACTTGACGAAAAGAGTGGAGAAGTTGTGCACATTGATTTGGGAGTTGCGTTCGAAGCTGGTCGTATCTTGCCCATTCCAGAAGTTGTGCCTTTCCGATTGACCAGAGATATCGTGGATGGTATGGGAGTCACCAAGACTGAAGGCGTGTTCCGACGATCATGCGAATTTACTTTGGATGCTCTTCGCAAAGAGACAGATAACATAATGACATTGCTGAACGTATTGCGCTACGATCCGTTGTACAATTGGACGTTGTCGCCTCTTCGCGCCAAGCGTATACAGGAGGCACAGGAAGAAACGGAGGGCGTGGAACTGCCAGGTTCAAGAAAGGGGGACAACGACGCTGGAGAGGCAGATCGTGCTCTGTCTGTGGTCGAGAAGAAGTTGTCAAAGTCGCTCAGTGTTGCTGCAACGGTGAATGAGTTGATACAGCAAGCCACTGATGAGAGGAACCTTGCTGTTCTATTTGCTGGTAAGTTTTGTTCCTTCGGTTATGAGTTCGCTATGTCGCTGACAATGACCGATCAGGGTGGGCTGCATATGCCTAGACACTGTGTGAGTGAGGATCTGCAAAGGATTCGCGCTTCGCTTTTCTGTTCGTTTTCTGCTATGGAATACTCAAGATGTCTTTCATCGTACAGATGAAAGTCCTTGGAAGGTTCATATAGATTATGTTTCTGTCCATGAATATGTTCTGCACAGAGATCAAAAGTATACATGTATAATGTGTTGTTTTGTAAAAGGACAAAACATGTTGATAGCATTCCCCCAAGTGTATATACCACAATAAGATATTACATACATTACCTCTCTCTATTCTTCGTCAATGTGCCCATGAACATATCTCGTGATGGCTTCCATGCCCTCGCCCAAAAATGGAAAATAATCGACACCACCACGTTTCCCACGTCCATCACTTCCTACAGCACCTCCGTACAGTACAGTACGTACGATGCTGCCGCGCCAAGCAGAATCCCTTCTTCGACCATCCACTCATCAGGCAATGATTTGTGCGAGTTTTCTATCCCCAGACCCGACTAACCAATCCCACGCACCAATCCCACGCACCAATCCCACGCACCAATCCCACGCACCAATCCGACGAACCGACGAACAGGAATCATACTGTACAGTAGATGGAACGATACCCCGCGCCGAAGGGCGACTGTTGCATTGTGAGTCCTCTTCCCCCGCACGTCACGTCGACGATAGTGCTTATAGGTTCGCGAGGTCGGTTCCTAGTCTTTGTCCCTGTTGCTTGTGGTTCCGAAACCACCCCACCCTTCTGTTCCTTCTCTGGGCATTTTCTGTGTGCTGCGGAAAGGTGCTGTAAGGTATGCTCGGTATGGTAGTGTGAGGTACTGTACCTTCGTACAGTGAGTAGAGTACTCGTGATCGTCGCCCACCTACAGTACCTACCCCGAGGACCTTGGCTTAGCGAGTCGTGACCATCGGGCCAAGTCATTTCGTGTCTCTCCCTGTTCGTTAGGTGGAGTCGAGGACATCTTACATGCATGTGTGCTTGGAGAGTAAGATAGTGAGGAGGTGGGGTGGTTTGTATAGATGTAGCTCAGGTAGCTAGAGAGAGGTAGCTGTGGGCAAGGCGAGGTAGCTAGGTAGGTAGGGGCCTGATATCATCGTCCGTTTTGTTGCTCTTTTTGCTCTTCTCTTTTCTTACCTTTGCCTGTCTGTCAATACTCCGAGCTTGTGGTCTCGAGAATTGTAGACTCGAATAGTAATACAAACGGACCTTTTATTACAAGAGCTAAAGACTGGATGTTTTGACCATTCGTGTCCTCTGTCTATATTCAGCACAGTATACCTCATCCACAAGCAACCTGCTACCATCTCGCCTGATCGAACAGCTACATACCTCACTACATCCTCTGCAGCCCCTCCAGCATCTACTCGAACAGAGACCTCCAGCTTTCTCAAGCCAAGACACAAACCAAGGAACCAACAAGAGAACCAAAGCAGACACCAAAAAACACCGTCGACATGGTCAAGCCCCTAGAAGAAATAACCTACATGCCGCCCCCGAGCATCGGGCACGAAATGGGTATAATGTGGGGTTTCATAGGCACTGCTCCCTCCTCCCTACTCCCCTCTCCCCATCACCTCCCTACTCCCCTTCCTCGTACCAACCAAGTAGACCAAGTGCTAACGAACAAAAAAAAAGCAACGATGCTCCTAACAACCCTGCTCTACGGCCTGGCGTGGCAAATCGGCAACAAGCGGTCCGCACGCATCGAAGCGGAGCGCGTGGCGGCTCTGAAGGCGAGCGGGTGGCTGGATGAGAAACACATTTACAGTGGCGAGAGCGCCGAGGAGAGGGAGATTGAGGAGATGGGCGAGAAGGTTGAGAGGGTTGGGTCTGGCGCGGCTAGGGATCAGGTGAGGGAGATTGAGCTTTGATTTGTCCCTTTCAGGATTCTTTTTTCAGTGGAGTGGTGAGGGTTGGGGTGGGGTTGGTTGGGAGGTAATGGTGAGACGGAGTCGGGTTGATCATGTAGAAATGTGCAGTGTGTAATGAGGAGTCGTTGTTTCGTCATTTGAATGTGGTTTTCTTGGTTATAACCGGCCCGGACATGTGAGAGCTCATAACGTCGTCGCCAGATCCTGTGATATCAATTGCAACTTGGTCGTTCTCATCGTGTAGACACAAGAGGAGCAGCAATGATTTGTATCGATATACTGTAAAACTACGCTTTCACAGCACAGCTATAAACTCTCGAGAACAAGAAGCCTTTTAGTAGTCGTTTCTTGAAAGTCTAGGTTATGATATCGTTGAAGTTTTGTTGGGTAAAGACAAAAAAAAGAGAAGACGAGAGCATCAGCACTTCTGCTTCTTGCCGCTCCGCTCTTCTTGATCACTAATTCAATCAGTCCTTCTTACCAGTCAACCCCTTCCTCTCCTCTTCGTCCCCACTCTCATCACTCCATCGATCATCCGCCTCGTCTCCGACCGCGAAGATAGTCTCGCCGTCCAGACTCTCCCTGGGCAATGACATTGGCTTCTTCGGCGTCGGCGCAGGCAAAGGCGACGCATCGCGGGCATACTGAGATGACTCGTTGCTGCTGCTGTCATTGTTGTTGTTACGACTGTTCATGCCGCGGGGAGCGTCGTACGCCGGCGGGTTGCCGGAGGGCACGCCTTCCAGATCTTCGGCGTCGAAGTCGAGACTGCTGCGCACGGAGTTGAGATCGAATCCTTCGTCGTCTTGGGCGATCTTTTGTCTCTTGTCAATACTTGGTCTGTTTTCGACAATAAAAACAACTCACCTCGTCACTCATGGCGAAACGTCTGTTGTTTGCCGTCGGCCTCCACAACCATGACACAAAGGCCACGTCGGCAAAATACACCAAGTTCAACCAGCCGTCAAGAATAAACCATCTCGTCGACCAGTGTCGCGGTACGAAATCCTCGTCGCTGACACCCGCAAATGTCCAGCTGTTGACGAAAAAGAAGATGAAAATGACAACAATGGACGTCAGGATGCACCACCACAGCTTGCGGTACATGCCTGCCTTGATGGTCTGTTTTCTTTGCATCAAGTCCTTCATTGTCAGGTTCAGCGAGTTCAGAGTCCAGATATAAAATGCGGTCAGGGTGGCGGCCAGAGGCAACACTACAAGCAAGACCAAGGGACCCGCCGACTCGGGGGTGACGGACAAACTGGCAACGGCATAGATGACGCCAAAGACAAAGTGAGTGGCCGCCAGCCATCGCACCCAGATCATGGTCCTGCCCAGGCTAGGCTTGACGACACCGTAGCCCATGCACACGATCAGCAGCAAGAAAAAGCTGAAGCTGTTCCTGCCTGCGCTGAGCACGCTGACCACAATCATCAAGGCCTTGGCTCCACCATTCAGACCATGTCTGTTCTGGAAGTCGTAGAACAGCCAGGTCATGAAAATCTCGACAACCAAGAAGGCCAGAATCGCAGTGATGTAGTTTTGCACGGGCAGGATATCGTGTCTGTTCTGGAAATACAAGAATGCCCATCCGAAACTGCACAGGGCGTAGACCAGAGTAAGGGCGCCATAGAATGGAAGTTTGGCAATCTGAGCGGCTGGAAGCTCGCCATATGCGTTTCTGAATTCGATGACTCCGGTGTACGACTCGGCAGTGTATCCGAAGGTTCCCACGCAGTAGTAGCCTGTGCGCTGTACAGGGTAGTTGATGGCGGGCGGGTCGCGCAGGTTGACGGCCTGAGTTATGATCTGACTCCTGGAAGCGTCGCTGTCGTCGGCAAGGATAAATTCACCTTCTGCGGTGTTGTTACAGAGTCCGGCATCCGAGGCCGGTATGTCACAGATATAGGCGCGCTAGAGGGAGAAGAAGAAAGAGTCAGCATGTCAGATGTGTCTAAGGTGGCAACATGCGACTGCTCACCTCGTAGGTATCTTCTCCTATGGGCTTGCCGATAAAGTCATGATCCCGCCATTCGAATATGACCAGACTGATGATGGGCTCTTCGCCGTCGGGCATGTTGTCTGGCTTTTGAAACTTGAGTAGAATAAAAGGATCCACGCTGCCTCCCCAGCTCTTGCGACTGTACATGCCGGAGCATTGCTGCCGATGTGTCTCTTTTTGATCCTGGTAGAACAGAGGCAATTAGACTATGACCAACAGACCACGGACCAAGACGAATATTGTCCCTTACAATCTTGACCTCATTTGCTGCGACAAAGGTCAAAAGGCAAGCCAGCAGCACAGCGCATAGCTGCGACCATGTCCGCATGCTGCTTGTGATCTGTATACAGTACAAGATATCTTCCAAGCACCTTTCTTTACAGTCGCAATCGCCCTGGATACGACCACTTTTGTTCTTAGTGTGATGAGATACTGGGTATTGTGCTATTGCGACACAGATCTCATTGGTACAAGAGAGTTGTTGTATAGGCGTCCACAGGATAATCAAAGCGGGTAACAACCACCGTCAGACACGTACTGTACTAGCAGTTACAGTAGTACTAGTGGCACATACAGCACAAGGGCAACGTCAGCTACGGTAAGGGTTAGTTGGTACCGACCGCTCTATGCTCGCTCGATGCTCGCTCTAATTACTGTGATAGCCACTGCCGACCCCTCCCGCTGCTATCAAACAAGACAAACAGTCAGCCCCTCCTGGATGTGCCGTGTATAATCAACCTCACTCTCGGACAGGACAACGCAAAAGGGGACAGATAGCTACTAGCCACAGACAAACCGGATCTGCTTGACAGCTCTTCACAGCCACAGTCTTGCAGATCTCCTGTGGCGACACTTGTATGTGGCTTGATAACAACAAACCATGTGGTGTCCCAGAGGCCCATGACGTTCCAGACGTGGCGGTGCACGTACTTGTATAGTACTGGAGCATATCGCCCTGTAAGTCGTCAAGCATCATCATACATGTCTGGTCGGGTTGGGTTGGGTTGGGTGAGTTTTGGATTCATAAATAGGTTCTGTAGTCTTGCTTTTTGTTTCGGTGGTTTTTTTTTTCCATTTCGACATTGTCTTTTAATCCGAGTTCAACTGCACTCTTGTCGCATTCCACACAGCCCCCCTGCCGTCGCAATAAAAGAAACAACAAGCGCCAGCGTATTCTGTCTAGCACCTTGGCCTGCCACGATACGCGCCTCTCGACCAATTGCGACACTGTCTCTTGTGTCTTCTGGCACTCTTGCGACACTGTTGTTTGGAGAGGAATAGATCTCGGATTTAGTCCGTGTTACTAGTCTTACCGTTAAGACTACCCGCCGAGATATATAATATTTATACTCACTGCGACTGAGCACCACCTCCCTCGTCGCAAACACAACAACCCCTCAGAAACAACTCAACCAACACCTTTTCTTCTTCACACAACATGGCTGCCGCAGTAGGAAAATACGCCGCCGGCAAATTCATGTCAAAGCGAGCCAAAGACGAACAAGCCAACAGATTAGAAGACGACAGAGTGAGTCGCAACTGACGCAACCCCTTGCTTCCTCAAGCGACACACAACTGACGTGCAATTGACAGGATCCCTACTGGTACCTGGAGACCGATAAGCACGGCCGCACCAAGAAGAAGCCAAAGAAGAGCGCAAAGCATTATCCTGCCTACATCCCGCTTGAGGACCGAGAGCGTCTGAACAGCTTCCGCAAGTATGCCAAAATGATGGACACTGCGCTGTTCGGCCAAGTGGGTATGAGTTTCTTCATCGGTCTGGTTCCAGTGTAAGTCTCCTTGTTTCGAATATACACCGCAAACTACACACTGACGTCTCTCCAGCGCAGGAGACTTCGCCGACGGAGGCATCGCCTGGCTGCTCGTGCAGAAATACGCAAACACCATCTCCTGTGGGCTGCCAAAGACCGTCTACGCGCGCATGATGTCCAACATCACCGTCGACATCGCGCTCGGCATGGTGCCCGTGCTGGGCGACATTGCAGACGCCGTGTTCAAGGCCAACGTCAAGAATCTGGTTATCCTCGAAGACTACTTGAAAAAGTTCTTTGCGCCAAAGGCGGCGGGCGCACAAGCAGGAGTAGCTACTGCCGCTGCAGGTCAAGTGCCGATGGCGCAGATCGGCAGAGACGAGCGCATGCTCCGTCAACAGCCTGGCGTTCAGCCTGAGCGTCAACAACCAGAGGGAAGAGGCGGTTTCTTCGGTATGGGAAGAGACAGAGCGAGAGATGTCGAGATGGGAGGTCAGCGCGCTGCTGCGCCTGTTGCCTCGGATTCTCGTCCCCATCGCAATGACGAGTTCCAGGAGACTGGCACTGTCTACGGCGGCGGCCGTCGATGAGCGATTTCGTGGGATCTATTTTTGCCAGAGAACACCAGTTCCTGGCCGATGCTACACAACCACCCTGTCGGAACGCCAGAAACCAAAGAGAACCAAAAACATTCAGCATTGCAGCACACCACCAGAACCGCCAGAACCGCGCGATACACAACTCCTCTATTGGCGAATCACCCCAAGACCATATCGCGTGATGGAGCGATTACACAAGCGCACTGCCAAACAACCAAGCGAGCGAGCGAGCCTTGAACACCTCTCATACCTATACCCAGTCTTCTTCCTCCTTTTCCCTTCACAATCACTATAATCACCAGTCTCCTCGAGCTCCTCAACACTCAAACCTTGTTTCTTTTTCTCCTCTTGTTATTCCAGACTCAAAAACGATCGATACCCCCCTGTCTGTTTCTTTTTTTTCTTATTTCTTGTTGTCATTCTTGCACGGAGGTTTGGTGGTAGAGACACGCGCGAGAAGATCAGCAAGCTAGCTAGCTAGTACAGTAGTACAGTACAGTACAGCACAGTAGAATGCAATGCGATGCACTAGAGTGCAAATTACAACACAATCAAGACTGGGTCGAATTATACACTTTTTGTTATGAAAATTGGAGATTGAACGGTTCGGTTGTAAATGCAGCAGCGTGATGCCGTCGTCTTGTTTTATTTTTGGCGGGCAAAAACAAGCCCAATATCGCAGAAGAGTATCGGTATATATCCTGTTTTTTCTTGGGCCACGTGCTTCATGGCTCTGCCCAAAAGCGTCATGCACCGCCGCCACAGAATCATACATGGCATTTTTCTGCACACATTCTGTGCCGCAGCAGCCGAGTCGCTGTCACGCCTGGTTCATAACAATGCGTGTTTCTCTGCGACCGAGACATGAAAAAACATGTCGTGGGGCCACTAGGGCTGTGCAATAGTGAGATCGGACATCCAACAAATCGACTTTGTCATAGACGATAATCGAGCACCCGTCTATGCCTGTCTGGTCTTGCTTCTGGGCTTGGCGCCGCTCTTGACTCTTCTGGCCTCGGGACGCTGCAAATGTCCGGCAGGGATCCAGCTCTCGTCGTATGCCTGAGCACCGCTGGTGACGGCAGGGCCATCAGCGCCGATGACGCTGACCTGGTCGGCAGGGTCGACCTTCTTGGTGCCTTGGGACGAACGCTTGGCGCGCTCACCACCCTTGCCACGGCCCTTCTTCTGAGGGAAGAGGGTGGTGATCCAGGTGTTGTAGATGAAGTAGCAGGTGCCGGCGAAGACTCCAGAGAGGATGACGTAGAGGAAGATGCTGGACAAGAGATCAGCAAGTGGCAACAAGAACACGACAGGAGATGGCTTACATCTGAGGGTCGAAGAAGGAGGTAGGGGCCTCGACGACAGAGACAGTCTCGTTGTAGAATTGAGAAGTGTAGACTCCGTGACCGGCTGCGTTCTGGAGAACAGCAGCGAGGTTCAGGGTGAGGTCCTGGGGGTGCATCTCGGTTGCGAAGCTGTACGTCAAAGTCTCCTTCTCGCCAGCGGGGATGGTGACATCGTAACGGGCGGCGGTCAAGTTGCGGACAATGACAGGAGGCTCAGGAGCTCCAGGAACTCCGACTGGTGTCAGGAGAGAACCGCCAACAAACAGGAGGTTGATGGCCTCGGGCTCATTGTTTGCGATGGACAGGATAGCCTGAGTGGCATGGCCATTGACGAGCTTGACACCAAACACCTCGCTGTCGGGGAAAGATGCAGAAATGTCGACATTGAGCTTGGGCGAGGTGCTTGGATTCTCCAGCTCCTCTTCCATCGACGAATCGACCTGTTCATATTCAATCAGCAATTGACCAAGGCTTGTTCTGAGCTTGTTTCAAGTATACCTCAGGCGCAGCAAGGGCATTGTAGGCGTTGAAGGCGAGGAGAGCGAGAGCGCTGAGCTTGAGAGACACCATTTTGACAGATCTACTACCCTGCGACGACACAATGCCAGAAAATAGAAAGAGGGAATAAAGTGGTGATGGGAGCTATGAGGTTACTCGGTGTATCACCGAAAGTGCAACATAATGCGCATCGCCTTCCCTGACAGGCAAGAGGCAAGAGGCAAGATGCAAGCTGGCTCTTGGCGCATTTGTCTGTGATGCCTCGGATAGGCCACATCTTTGAGAGCAACCCTGTCCATTACGTATGACATTTATCAACTACATCAAATGTTCACGTACTCCTGATTGTGACTTTTCATATAATTGCTAGCAGACGAGGTATGACCACGCATTCGAGCTCTAATCTTATAATACAGGTGGTGGTAATCTGGGTCAAGACTCCTCTCAGTATCATCACTGACCACAATCGCGTCCCTCAGGTGACCTTGCTTGTTCTGACAGCAGTAATATCTTGACCGTGCATGTTAGCAGGAAACCTGCAACTGCTGCCATTGGAGCACACTTTGCCCCGCTTGTTGCTGTCTGTGTTCCCGGGGAAAGGGCAGTTATGTCCGTGAATGCAACTCTCGTCGCCGCACTCAGGTCCATGAATGCAGGGCGACATACGCGCAATGAGCTTGAGCGTCTCGATCTCCGACTTGGTGCATTTATACCCATGTTCGTGTACGCAGGCTTCGTCAGGATGGGCGCAGCCGTGACGTAGGTAATGCGCATTGCATAGCTTCAAAGTCCTGATTCTATTCACCTCCTCGCGCTTGTACACTGGAGGTATTGGATTCAGCCGCTCACCGTACTTGTTACAGCGGATCTTGGGCTCTGGAGGTTCCGGCATCGTGAAGATCTTACTGGCCGACTTCACTGGGAACGACATGCCTTTGATTGCTGTGGAAGCCCATGTTATCGGTCGTGGCGAGGACTGGTCGATAGACGTCCTCGGTGACGCGATTGACATCTTTGATGAGAAGTTGTCGAGACCACTGTCCGGCCTTGCCGACAACGCTGGCGTCGATATTGGAGGTGTAGGTGGTCCCAATGGAACTCCAATGACTGATGGGAGCGACATGACTCCAGCAGGCACCATCTCCGAGATCTGGTCTGTAAAGTGGTGAACTTCCATCTGTGTGTTTCGAAAGATACCTGGCATCCGCAAAGAACAAAACGGCAACTCCTCAAGCTCAGGATCAAGCGGCAGTCCCGACAGCAGAGATATTCGTTTGCGACAACCTTCGCTGGAAGCAAGATCCTGTAACATGGGCGCATAAACCGATTCATCCGAGCATCCCAGTATGATTTGCTTGCATCGACGCTCGTAAAGATGCAGGTTTAATTGAGCTATAATATGAGTTAATGGTATGCGGAACATCCAAGAGCAGCAGTGCTTACCTTCGATCTTGTCGATTATCGTTGCTCTACCACTGCTGTACACGTTGACGATATCGAACAGCGCTCGATCCTGGACAAAACCACGCGCAAAATTGCCAATTTGGTCGCTGCGCTGGATGATCTTGTTTTGTAAGCACAGATCCGCGAGCTCTTCAAGATCAACGTAGACGCGCACTAGGACCTTGGTCTCGGATGGTAGGTCATCGATGGTGGAGAAGATGTGTTCGTTCAACGCCTGATGGAGTTTCGCGGCACACCTCCTGCCTCCGTTATCACCATCGCAGAGATAGCTGTTTCGAAAGACTAAATCAGAACCATCTATGAGGACGAGCACGAAAGGATTACGGTCAAGGATCTCTTCGAGCTCACGCGTGCTCTGCTGCAATGTGTGTGTGTTCTGGTGTAACGTCTGCAAATTCACATGTACCCATTGGCGTTCGCGATCAAAGTCGGCGCGTTCTTGTACCAGACGCCCAGAGACATATTGGTAGCGCTGTAGAAGATCCTGCAGATACGTCAGCGCAAATTATACCGAGCATCATCGACATAATATACCTCTATCAGAGAGTCTCTATTCGCATCAATGCTTCTTATAGTCTTATATTCTTGCAGAAGGGTGGTCATTGTTCCATCCTCAGTAATGCTTTCGTGGTTCTCAAGGCCAGCCATTTTCTTTTAATATAAATTTGTCTTGTGTGGCATCAATTGTAGATCTGTTATACCGAGATATGGTATGTGATGGGTACGAAAGAAGGAAAGTGTTTTTATACAGGAAGGAGAGAGGGGGAGAGAGAGAACGAGAGCAAGTGAGAGTGAAATGGCACACGGAGAAATGAGACACTTTGAGGGTCAACGAACGTGGGACCTACGATGGTGTTTTGGGAAGGTGCCGTTTGACATAGTCACAAGTCCACTTATCTAACTTGAGGTGGCTAACATACCTACCAAATGTACCACTTTGTCTCATATCAATAACTCTACAGCCTGAAATCCTGACTTGATGTTGTTGATGCATCTCCAGCGCTTATTCCGATGCAGCGCTGAAAGAAATACCTTGTCGACCCTACAAGTCGAAGGAAGAATGAAACCCACAAACCACATCTCCGCAAAGCAATTTGACTGTTAGCGCTCATGAAAAGTCCTGTTGTGAAGTGCATATTGCTGCAGCTTGCCGCGAGGAGAAAACAACGCCAGAACACTCCCCCATTGGTCTAACAGCCGGGCCTCTGTATGTGGCGTTACCGCGCCTATGCGATGCATCAAGCAGATGGATGAAACAAGACACATGCAGTCTTGCATAATCTATACATTCTCTTTCTTGCCAACAGTAACATTACTCGCGCTTCCACTCCTCGAATTCGTCTTGCAAATGGCGCTTCAGAGATGACCACCGGTCAAACTCCTTGCCACAGCGCCAGCAATGCATCTCATCTTGTAAGTAGCCACCACGATCGCGTTTCCGCCTCACATCATAGTCGGCCAACGGAAACTCCTCTAGACGAACCAAGAAAGGCGTGGTGAAGCTCTGATAGTGGCCATGGCTTTTGAGACACTCGTTGACCATGTCTCTTGACATAACGTGAACATGCAGATGGTTCATGGACGGACCTGCGTGTATGCCAGCAATCACGTCTTTCTTCCAGTCTCTGCCAGCGGGCATTTCGTCCGGAGGGTCGTCGGATTCCATAGCCTCCAACCGTGGTCTATCTGATGCAGAGAATTTGCCAAAACGACGACGAAGTTCACTTGCTACCATCACTTTAGCCTTCTCCACTTCCTCGATGGTTTCGGCCAGTAGATGAGGATCCTCAAAAGCCTCAAAAGGGTGAAGGATATTGCGCGGTGACTTTGGCAAGACGAGAGTGTGTACCGATGACTTGGGATACATGTCGTTGATGAACACAGCCCTCTCGTTATGGTAGATGACCCGACTTGACGGAAAGGCATCAGGATCTGCCGTATAGGCGCCGAGGCCATCTCTGCCGTGGAAGTATAGCTGCTTTCGTTGGTCTCGCTTGGGTTTTGACGGCGACACCTTGACTTTCTTTGACATTAGTTCTGTGACTGTCAATGATCAGATCAAGCCAATAAGGTGAGATAGGTTTAGACTTACAAGCATTCTTAGAACCATTAGTGCGAGGCGAGTCTGGGATCGTAGTTCCAGTCATTTCTTCTACCGTAATGGCCTCCGCCTGATCGTGATCATGGCTGGACTTTGTCATGCTGCCGTACTTCCCTACGAGATGAGAACGTCTCAAGGTCTGCGTTGGCTTTCTATACTTGCCCCTCAGCTGGGCGAGCAAAATCCTTGTTGAATGCAGCGTCACTTTATATAATTAATATGCTATGCACCTCGAGCCTTTCCCCGTCGATGATTCATAAGTATCGCTGCTGCCTTGAACTCGATCAGGATCCTGGACCAATCAAGAACGACGTAATGTTGGTTACACGAATTGCCTTGATTATCAACGCACACCAATTGACCAAACGTGAAGACTATTACCGTTTTGCCACCTTGGCCTGACTACCTCACCTCAATTCACCTCACTTTAGTTACTCTATGTCCTACGAATACTCAACAGTGAAGAGTGCTTACGTCATTACTCATTTACTCTGCACGTGAGTTCGTGCTCCGAGTGACGCGGGTTTTTGCTTTCCACACGGTACCGTATCATACCTTAGAAAGTTATCGCTCATTCTGATACTGCGACGTGATGATGCTATAATGGTGATGGGGCTCTGTCTCACTATAGTGTTACCACCGTAAGCTGCAAAGGCCTCTCTACTGGCTTGTCAATTCACTACTACTACTACTACTACTACTACTACTACTATAACAAACTTAATCACGAAGATGGGTCCTTCAAAACGAAGTCGCCAGAGTCGACTCGTTTTCTCACCACTTCCTTCATCTTCGCCAGCTTCGTCACAATACAACAAGCAGATACGAGACCGTGCGGCTGCCGTCAGAATAGAAGACTCTCCAAGCCCAGCGAAGAGAAGAAGAGTGCGCGACGCACCAGGTACTTCCTCACTGAAGGCGATACCTCTGGACGACGACAGCGATAAGAATGTTCTGCCCACACCCGACGCTACTCTTGCAAGCCCAGAAGTCATTAGTGATGATGGCAAACTGAATCAGCACACTCAGCCTTCGCAGAGGATGTCGTCCCGCAAGAAAATGAAGCAGAAGAGACTTCAGTTTGATTCAAGTCCTCCCAGCGCATCTAAAATGTCCGTCAACATGGCACCGCCTGTCAAGCCTTACACTATGCCACCCTCGCCTATGCCGAAAGCTGGCTTCTTCGGAACACAGAAGACAATGGACTACGAGTCTAGTGATGATGAAGTCCAGCACGGTGGTCACACGAGCAGCTCGGACAGCGAACGAGTTGTTGCCAAAAGCACCAAAGGCAAACGCAAACGGTCGCCACGCCCCCAGGAAACACGACAGGATGACGCAGAGAAGGGAGAAGATGAAGACGATGAGGAAGACGCTGCGCCTACGACTCCTGCTGCACGTCGTCGTCGCAGAGTTCAAGAAGAGCAGCCGAAGACCGAAAGCGATGGCCAGCAGGAGTCATCCCCATTTGCTGCAGCCGAGGAGGATGATAGCGATGATGATGTTGTTGTCACCGGATCCCGCTCGCGGTCCAAGAGAAAGGTGGTATCGAGATCATCCGACGAAGGCTCCCCGGTGGAGCAACCTAGATCGCGGAAGAGGTTACGTCGTCTGAATCCGATCAGCGAGGAAGAGCAGCAAGACCTCGAAGAAGATCTACGAGATCTCGCATCAAGTGGCAGTGAAACGGAGATCCGTCCCTCGCAGAAGAAGAAGACAAATCCACGACTGGAGGCATTAGCTCGACTGAAGCGCAAGCGAGAAGGTGGTCCGACCGATATCCAGGACGGCAACGGCGATGCTACGGAGCACAACGAAGAAGATGAAAGTTACGATGAAGACGCGAACCTGGGTGGTCCGGACGAACAAGACAACGATGACGATGAATTTGCAGCACTTGCGCCCAGTGGGCTCACACGAAAACAGATGTTTCATCGTGACGAGGATGATGAGGGCTTCGTCATAGAAGACGACGACGGTACGCTAGGAGTTCCTGAGACTGTACCCATACAGTACACGCGCTACGCATCTATGAAGGCCAAAGACCTGTTCAGATACGCCATTGACTGGATGGTGCAGAAGAAGATAAATCCAGCCTTTCCGATGCAGGATGAGATCTATGACCTCACCTTCAAGAAACTGGACGATGAAGTCAAAGGACTCGCAGGGTCGAAGTTCGTCTCCTCAGCCTGGACGCCAGAGTTCAAGTTTACGCTCGAAGCAAGACCAGATCTTGTGTCTTCACGTATCGACCGTGGCTCTGCCGAACATTTTCTGAGGGACAAGTGTGACGCTTGCAACAGATCCGGCCATCCCGCTACATATGAGCTGCTGTTCCAAGGCAGACCTTACCATGCCAGCACCCTCGAGCCTGTCGCGCGTGCAGGAGACTCGGACTCGGATTCCGACTCGGCTTCGAGCTCAGCGTCCGAACCTGGCGACGGTGACGACGTAGCATACGACTCCAAAGGACGTCCTATAGCCCTCTCGGATAGAGTCTTCTACGTGGGCAAGTTCTGCATGTTCAACGCACAAACCGCCCATTCCTTGAGCCACTGGCGCTATCATCTCTATGAATGGGTCGTCGACTACCTCAACCAGGCAGGTTACAATGCTCCAGAGAAGATCGTCAAGCGTGATAGCTGGTCTACCCGCAAACGCAGGAAATACGGAGACAAGATTGTCGATGCCATGCAGACGGACGGCAAGATCAAGGCTCTCTACAGGGACTTCAAGAACGAGATTGACACGGCGAGGAATGCGAAGATAGGGCGCTTCGACTCTTCTCCTTGAAGCGAGAACTTGATCACTAGAACTTGTAGTACCCTCGTGCCGCAAGTCCGTTTGCAGTTCATGCTCACGGAGTGGTCTTCATCCGCTGCGTGAATGGTGCTTCGCAAGCCGGCATGCTTTCTCGACCTTACCGTCCTGCCCTGGAACTTTAGATACTCCGAACTGGATGGAAGGACATCTGCCACCTCTTCGATCCAGGTACAGCAATCTAGGGAATTTGATTTTCGGTCCCGCGAGCCTTGATACCCCATTTCCAGCGAGACAGATATAATACAATTTTCATAACTCATATCCATCATTTCGTATCATCGTGAGCCGACCATAGCCCTAGCCACATAAAGGACCCTCTCGTCATCCCCTGCTACCTCATCATCCTAACCCGTTCTCCACCACCATTCTCATTCCCATTCCCGCCAGCAGCAGCAGCAGCAGCAGCACCCTGCCCTCCACCTACCCCCTCCACCCGACCTTCAGCCCCTCCCCCTCCCAGTCCCCCCCGCAAAGCCCCCAACGCCTCCCTATCCGGCGGGCCCCCGTCCAGAATCCTCTCGAGCCCAAGATCCCTCCAAATCGGCTCTCTAGCGCGCTGCGTCGCCCTCTGAATCCCAAACGCCGCGTGTTGCTCCGGCACGACGTCGTCTTCGTCGTCGGGGTTCAGCGGCTGGTGCTGGGGCGGCACGTAGATTTCTTCTGGCGGTAGGTGCACCGAGGGCCCGCGGGTGAAGTCTTCGAGCAGGTCCGCGTGGTGCGACGAGTGTAGGTGCAGGTGGCTGAAGGTGGAGTCTTTGGTCTTTTTTTTTGGTGATCGGAGTTAGGGAAATTCATGGGATGGTACAATGGTAGGGGTGTGTTCTTACCATGGTTGATCAGGTACTTGTGCTTTTATTGCCGGATTGTTATGCGTGGATTGTGGTAGAGGTCTTTAGGAGGCTAAGAGTAGATACGAGAGGGTATTTGCGGCAGTAGTTGCGGAAGCGCTGCGAAGGAGTGTTATATGACTGCTGGCACAAGTCATCCGCAGTCTCTATCGAGCAGTGTTCTGCAATCGAGTAACGTAGACAAGTTAAAGATAATAAATAATAATTACAACTCTACAGAATGCATCCATCCCATCCCCAAAGCCGGAGTGGTAAACACAAGGACTGAGAAGTCGCAACGCCGCCGAAAAGAGCCTAGCGCCGGGACTACGAATCTTGGCTTGGCAAGCGAAGCGATCCCGCACCTGGCACGCCGCCTCTTCCAAAATCTGACGAGAGACTCTCTCGACTCTTTTTTTGATAGTAGAGAACGACGACTAGACGCGACACCAGCCCGAAAACCCCACAGCCTTACGACTCCAAAGTGCGTTTGAACAAAAACCCCCTTCGTCGAATTACGGACACCTCGAAGATCACTATTTTTTCTGACAGTTAGCGAAACATAAAAGGTCCTTTATTCCGGCTTCAAGCAATAAACCGCAATCATGTCTCACGAATCCGTCTGGTACTCTCGCCCTCGCACTTACGGCAAGGGCGCCCGCGGCTGGTACGTTTTGTCCGATTATCAGAATCTCTGAAGGAGCGATGGGAAAAGAGATGTGATATGGAAATGAAGTTGGGATTACACCGCGAGAGAGGACGTCGACGAGGACGTGGTTATTATCGTCACTTGCTGGGTTCAAAAAAGGCTGACATTTTCTTCTCTTTCACACAGCCGCGTCTGCACCCACAAGGCCGGTCTCGTCCGCAAGTACGGCCTCAACATCTGCCGTCAGTGCTTCCGTGAGAAGGCCACCGACATTGGTTTCACCAAGGTACGATTTTCCTCCATCGAATTGCCGCAAAGAAAAGGCGACATAGCCAGGATTTTGTCGTTTCATCTTTCGCGACACGACAGAGAGAAGTCATCACATCGCAGCAAGCATCTTTACCACCACAAGGATCACAAAGTACTGACAAGTCCATCTTCTTCACAGCACCGATAAACGTATCGTTTCGGCACAAAAGGGAATAAAAAGTCGGAATGTCGTTTGGCTGTCGGACAACACGCAAAGTTGCAAGTTTCCAGGCCAGTGAATGATGACATGGAAATGGGAGTCTACCGGGTTGCTTTTGCGTTGCCCTTTTCGTTGCTAGCTAGCTAGCCCTTGACCAGCAGCAGCAATACCGCCGGCACGATAAAAGAGAAAAAGGCATATGGGTTTACGGCTCTTTTACTACTCTCGGTCATCAATTGAAGCTTCGTCCTCTTACGCAATGTCCGTTGAATGTCTAATCAGTAGAACCTGCTTACCTTGTGCTTTCTCATCGGCTGTCCATCCCTGTTATACGAATGATGTTTGAAAGGTACCAAGACGTCGGTGCCCGTCACGAGGTCGCATACCAAGAGACGACACCGCGCTCTGGTCCTTAGAATTGGAACCAAAACCGGCAAATGCAATTGCAAAAGTAGCGTGATTCTCGATCTTTAACCCATCTTCCCACCACCTATAGGACAACTCGAAATGGTCCGCTCTCGCCAAGTCCGTGGCCTCATGATGCTGAGATTAGCAGCTGATATTGGAGCCCAATCATGCCACCACTGCAGGCAATAATACGCTTGTCACGCAATGCGAGAGCAGACAAACAAGAGACGGTCCCGTCCAAGAGCTGATGTACTCCAGCCAGAGGTGACTGCATATTCACTGTCCTGCCTGTACAACTACCTTGTCCCAAATCCTCATGAGAAATAGAAGTGAGCCAGAATTGGAAAGAGAACCATGACCTGTATACGGGGAAAACGATGCACCGAGAAGACGGTCCATCAGACCTCAACCCGGCAGCGACCGGATCTTTTACTTTCGTGTGAGATGGGGAATGTGTTGTGCTGTCTCTGCCCTAGTGAGGATACGGCCGAACGGGCTTGAGGCAGGGTAAGAACATGTGATATAGCGGGTTTCCCATATGGTTTTTGAGCACAAAAGGTGTCTGCGCAGAGAAAATGCCGACTTGGTCTTTTCCCCATCCCCAGAAGGTACCTCAGGTATGGAGCGAGGCAGGGGGATCGGAACCGACTACCTGTACACTCGGACGCAAGAGACGATGATGCTTTGCCGCGATACATTACAGCTGAAAAACAAAATATATATGCATATCAGAAAGTCTGGTACGGGTCTATAATGATCAGAGAATCAAAGACAGATCTCTTGATTCCTTTTTCTTGGTCTCGGGTTCTCTGGTGCTTGATGAGGAATGCTAATTTCGGGGAAGGGTCCTATAGTAAGCTGGACTTATGAGTTTCATCATCGAACCAGGAGATTTGACGAGACCTTCTTGCACGCGACATTGGTTCGAGCCATTATTTTGGTACAGTATGGAGTTTGGTAGCAGTTCCACCCCGGGTTTGTATTGCAATGTTAGCTCCTCAGGTTGACAGGAAACAACATGTCGACTGCACGTTGCCGTTTGGAGACTATTGTTGGCTCCATCTACTGCTGTACCACTCGCAAGAGATGCTGTTTGCGGGCGGCTCTACGTGAATGGCCCAGAAACGGGTGCACTAACCGCGATCGTGGTCGGTGGTGGAAGATGCCGCTGCCGCACATACGCGGGCTGCAAGCTGGGCTTTCGTTGCTTACCTTACCTTATTGTACATTTACCTTATAGGCATCACACTAAGCCGCGGGGCGAGACTTTTGATCGGTCGCTGTGAACTGAGGAGGTCCTGGACCCGTCTCGTGTGTTCGACTTGCGGCCCGGCCACTCTGATTCTGACGATGAAGACGTTCAAAGGCTATCTTACTCAGGTAGTGTACTTGTCCAAGTAGTGTACTTGCTCGATCCGCGTGCCTTACCGTTTCGAAGTCTACTGCTGTATGATGATGTTAATGGGGATGATGCAACGCACGCAAGAAGTCGAGCAAGCTTTATAAAAACACTCAAATAACGATCTCTTGCGTTGCGTATTTGCTATGTTTCAGAGTCTCAAAGATCTTCCGGGCGGGATGGCGGAAGCTGTCAGTGATCCGAGGGAAGTACCTATATACTTAACAGGAAAAGAAGGAAAGGTCGATGGGCAGGACAGAGAAGGCGTTGATGAGTAACTCCGTGACGTGACACTGATAGCGATGAGATAATGGTCGTTGGCAGAGGCGGCTGGAGCAGCAACAGCAGCAGCAACAGCAGAGAAAGCGTGACACAGCAAGCGGAAGCCTCCTTCACATGCCTCTCTTTCCCTCGTCCTCCCTCCCTTTTCCCTCTCAATAAGATTGGGCTTGATGAAGTTTTATGAAGAGCGACATTTGGCCAGGGAAAGGGTTCGAATTAAGCTTTCAATATGGACGCCTCTCTAATATTGCAGTGGAGCGGTGCAGGGCCCGGCGAGCTTTAGCCGGATGAGCATAGGCGCAATCTGTAGCTAGACCAGGTCTAGGATAAGGCTAGGGTGCTGTGGTGAGCCCACAGACGGAACCCACAGACGGTACACACAGACCCCTCGGTGCCTTGACTCTGGTCCTGACGCTTCTTCCTGACGCTTTCACATTTGCAGGCTTTGGAGGCTGTTGAGCCAATGGCCAGTGAGCAGGATCGCGCCCTCCGTTAGCTGAGCTCGGACCACCAGGTCTTCTACCAAGGCCACCCTCCCCATCTCCCCCCCATTTGCCCATCGGACCTTAGGTTGGGTCTTGGTCTTGGTTTTGGTGTGTGTGAGTGTCTCTCTGTCTTTGTCTGCACTTTAGACCGTCGGTCATGCAGCAGCAGCATATTCGGTGCACTTGCAGCCGTCAAGCTTCTTCCCAATTCAATCACACAGCTACACCTTCTCCTTGCGTCTGTTCCAATTGATACGCGCCGTTTGCCGCATCCCCGCTGCTTGTTGATTGAATTGTTCTTCGTCTCCATCCTTTTGTCTCTCTCAAACGACTCTGGGACAGGTTGAACTACACGACCCTATAGTATCTGTCTCCTTGCCGTTGCTGCTGCTGCTGCCGCTCGCCGCCGCTGCTGCTATCGCTGTGGTCGCGCGTCGTTCTTGTCATCGTCGTCGCCACTGCTGATTAGTGCGCCAGAGACACAGATACAGGTCACGTCCTGAGCGTGCTTAGTCCCAGTGTGCTGTGCTAGACTCGACAACTCCTCAATCGTCAAGTCTCACTCACTTCCTACGACGCCTGGATCAATTCTCCGTTGTCACTTTTCTGCAACATCGGCCAGTGCCCTTTGCTCGCGTCTGACACGACTGCGCCACTCCCACGCTCACTCCTTACACTATCGTTCTTCTCGTTGTCTAACAAGATTAATCCTTATCTACCAATCAATCATTTACTCGTCTTCGCGAGTATCCCAAATCACTAATCATGGCCGATGGAAGCGCGGAGTCTATCCAGCAGAAGATTGCTATTGCTCGACGAGATGCTGAGGCATTGAAGGACCGCATAAAGAAGAAGAAGGATGAGCTCGCCGACACGACACGTCAGTCCATCACCGCCATCACCCATACATTTTCTCTTATTCATGCTGACCCTCACCAACAGTGCGCGAGGTTGCACGACAACGTACCGAGCCCCTTCCTCGATTGGCAATGAAGACCAAGAGAACTCTCAAGGGCCACTTAGCTAAAATCTACGCGATGCACTGGTCGACCGACAGGCGGCATCTCGTCTCGGCTTCACAAGACGGCAAACTTATCATTTGGGATGCATACACTACTAACAAGGTCCACGCTATTCCCCTAAGATCATCCTGGGTCATGACCTGCGCCTACGCGCCGAGTGGCAACTACGTCGCTTGTGGTGGCCTTGACAACATCTGCTCCATCTACAACCTCTCCGCCAGGGACGGCCCTACTCGTGTTGCACGAGAATTATCAGGCCACTCGGGCTACCTATCTTGCTGCCGCTTTATCAACGACCGTCGAATCCTGACCTCTTCCGGTGACATGACCTGTGTGCTTTGGGACATCGAGACCGGTCAGAAGCTGCAAGAATTCGCAGACCATCTTGGAGACGTCATGAGCTTAAGTATCAACCCCCTCGACAACAACCAATTCGTCTCCGGAGCTTGCGACGCCTTCGCCAAGCTATGGGACATCAGACAACAGAAATGCGTCCAGACCTTCGCTGCTCATGACTCGGACATAAACGCCATTCAATTCTTCCCCAACGGTAACGCTTTCGGTACTGGATCAGACGACGCCTCGTGTCGTCTCTTCGATATCCGAGCAGACAGGGAGTTGCAGAGCTACATGGTAAGGATCACGCCGACTTGTCACCAATCCCACTGTCCGTACTGACAGGTCCAACACAGATCCCCGAGCCGGTATGCGGTATCACGTCAGTAGCCTTTTCGGTCTCTGGAAGATTACTGTTCGCTGGTTACGACGACTTTGAGTGCAAGGTAAGGATACAATTGCACAGAATCACCAGGAAAGCCCTGCTGACAATATCTCAGGTTTGGGACGTTCTTCGCGGTGAGAGAGTCGGCACATTACAAGGGCATGACAACCGCGTCAGCTGTCTGGGCGTCAGTAACGACGCCATGTCTCTCTGCACCGGTTCCTGGGACTCAATGGTAAGTCTTCAACGCCGCCATTCACCCCCCGCTCCATACTAATCTAATCTACCACAGCTGCGCATCTGGGCATAAAACACATCATAGACGTCGATTTCGCGAGACAGCCCATACGATACGACGACGACTAAAAGCTCGAGGAGGAACCCAGTACCGTACACGGCGTGTGCGGCACCACGGAGATTCATATCGAACGCGCAAAAGTACCCAGTGGTGACGACTCAGCGACACATAATCACGTACCTACGGAGTACGACCCGCCAACCTTATACCACATTTCCTTTACTATTCTCTTTATTCGAAACGGGACCGGACTCACTCTTCTGGCGAGAGGAGGACACAGTGGAGAAAATGGGGGATTGTCTTTTGATGTCACATGGACAGTGGTACCTTCGAGTGCCCATAACTTCACTGTCTTCTTCAAGTTCTTTTTTTCTTCTTTTACTTTCCGTTGCTTCGGCGCCACTTATCTTTCTATTCTCTTATACTTGTGTTTCTATCTACATAATGGAGGAAGGTTCCGTGTCGTGAGTCGACACGTGTACTGTACCAAGAGCACACAACCTCTCCCCTGGGGTTCGTCTGATTGGGTGAATATCATGGTCGTCGCGAGAAGCCGGGAATGTAGCGCCACCATCGTGATGCCCTCACCTTAATCTCCTTCGCACTTAGAAGCAGGTGTTTCCAAGGGGAGTATATGTGCGCTGCGCGCAAGCCTTTGCCGTGCATCCGACAGTATTCAAAATATTGTATTGCTTCAGACGTTTATATGGAACAGTATGGTTGTCTTCCGCTTTCGGACTGCTCTCCGGCTCTCTTGCATCACTGTCTCTGTTGTCACAACGTCTACCTCACTCTAGATAGCCTACTTGGACAGATGTATCTGCGTACCTTGACCGTTGTAGAATCTCTGGCTCCGTGGTTTTGTATCGCACAGCACAGAAGTACCTTGGGCGTTCTCATTTTGACTCTTCTGCTACGAACTCTATCAAGCTGGTCCAGATCCCGATGATCTGTCATGCTTTTTGACTTCTTCACCCGTCATCACTGTCAGGCCGAGGCCTGTCCCGCGCGTTTCAGCTCTGCTACGTGCATAGATTTCGTATTGCTATAAAATCTCAGCATGTATTCATCACATTCTTCGCAAAAGGTATATTGTATGAGTCAGGTTGTTTTGGTGCCCTAAGTACTTAAGGTGAGCAGCATCCAGACAGCGCTCTACTTGGCACAGTAAAGTAAAGCGAGAGTCAGCTACGAGTCAGGATGCCGTCTCATCTCTCTTCAATTAACCTATTCCAGTAGCGACCATCGCACATGGTCAAGGCACTCCGGCTCTACTTTGGATATTTTTCTTTTTCTTTTCGGTCTCCCGACCTGAGCATGACCAAGCTGCGAACCTAAATTAAAACACGATCCCCAAGAGAAGAACCCCGAAACCAGACCAACTCTCGCCTGTCTCGGATGCTGGCTTTGGGTTATTGCATGTGAAATTTGCCAGTCCCGTGCAGCAGTGCTGCGCTCGCACTAGTCGAGGAGTCCCAGGTACCTATGATGATCTTCGGATGCGGCCATAACCCGATTCGCATATGCCCATACATCATGGCTCTTTCCCACATCACGCTTTAGAACTTGTTCGGTTCTGAGTGTGGTAGTCGCCTGGGCTCGCTTGCTTACCTTACCCTAATTCTTTTCCTCCGCGAATAAACCCCACCTAGGCGTTTCATCGACACGGCTCGCGAAGGGTTCGCGGGAAACCCTACGTTTTGGATCTTCTGCTCGAAAAACGCTCGGATCGACTGAGGATCGTGCTCCATGGACGTGGTTCAAGGAAGCGCAGGAACAAAAAGCACCCGCCGCCGGCAAGTGGTTTCCTGGTCGCGGCAAGGCCCGATGAGTAGACGACACGAGGGGGTCCGAGCAATTATAGCCATTCTGGAATGGGGAAGCACATGTTCGCTCGCATGGTCTTGCGCTTGTAGTGTGCGGTACTTGGTTGTCTTCTCTTTGGCTGAGCGTGTGCCGAAGAAAGAGGCGTTCCCATCTGTATGGGATATCGCCGTGTAGAAAGTGACCTGCTACAAGTACATTCTAGACACCATTAATATGGCCGATGGGCAAGTGGATATTCAGGGATCTTGTGCCACTGCGAGTCAGATTAGTCTGTCACAAGTCAGACACACCAGGAACGCACAGCACTTCCCACCTCTTCTATTCATGTCAGATTGGTTCCAGTCTGATGCCAGATGGTGGAGGGAAAGGGGTCCATAGTTGATTCGTCATGAGGACATGTTGCATTTGTCCGTGTGAGAGATAGATTGATAAGTCAGGCACAGTACAGCCATAGGCCAGGAGCACAACAAGTGAGCATTCCATAGCGTTCAACGACGAAGATCTTCCCATCTTGCATTTTGCCCTTGCTGCAAGCGTATCTGTGTCCTACTGTACTGCACAGTACTTGTCTGCCCTGCCTCAGTCAGTCTGGCCTCCTCGGTGCCCTTCTGACCCACAGCGGCATCGTGACTCGACGCCGCCCCCTCGTCTCCTCCTTGTTGACCACAACCACCACTGGCGGGTGTTGATTATTTGTCTTGGTACCATACAATTCTTCGTAGCGCTCTCTTGGATTTTCTGTCGTTGACTTGTGTAGATAGAATTGACTACGCAATCACTCTTGACCGCCCATCTGTACATATCTTTGACCCTTCAATTCTTTTGACTTTTACTTGACACCAGCCAAGAAGAAGCGCAGCATTGATTGCGAGCATCACGAGCGTCACTGTGAATCTGGACTGGACCAGGATTGTTCTACATCTGCTTCATCTTTGCTTCATTTCACAGCAAAGCACACCCCGCTATATACATCCGCCTGTCTCTCTCTCTCTCTCTCTTTTTTTTTTTTACCCTTACGCCGCAACAAGCAATAAACGTTTTGTCTCAGGATACCCCCCATCGATAACAACGTTCACTCGTCAGACTCACACTCGGACCTGCGCCTGACTAACAACGTCTATACACTCGTCAACAATATCAAGACATACACACGATGGCTTCCTCGGCAGCCCAAGATGAATACGACGACCTCATGGCCCGCAACAGAGCGGCGCGCACACATCATCCAGAAGACGCAGGCGGCTCAGATAACGACTCGGTGAGCCTGAGCGAGGAAGACGAAGCCTCGAGGCAAGAAACAGCCTACCCTTCGGCTCCCACACACAACTACTCCCGTTCACGGTCCTACCTCCCCAATCAGCGCTCATACAACAACACGGGTCCCAAGGGTGTCATAGCAGATGCTCAGGCCTTCCGAGAAGCACAGTCCGCTCACCGGGCCTCGATGTCAGCAAGTCGCGCATCCTCAGACGTCAACACTCTCGTGCAGCCATACGTCGAAAACCTCAGTCTCAACGACTCGGCATACGAAGGTGAAGTCGCGCTCAAGGAGATCAAAGAGGAAGAGTACGACAAGCTACGGGGAGAGGCCGACGAAGATCTGGAGGAGGACGAGGACGATTTCATGATGCAATGGCGACTGAGCAGGCTTCAGGAACTGCGAGGCAAGAGCGTCATAGCCAGTAACGCCGCCGCCGAGCGCTTCGGCATGAGCAAGAGCGCGAAACTCATCTACGAGGGTCTGACAGCCGTAGACGGCGAAGGGTTTCTGGAGGTCGTAGACGGCAGCCCACGAGAAGTCACTGTCCTTGTGTTTGTCTGGGATGACCGAAGCGAAGTCAGCAGTATGGTCGAGGACTGCATCCGGCAATTGGCGAGGAAGCACAAGACCACGAGGTTCATCAAGCTGCATTACCAGGACGCGGAGATGGAACCCGCGGGCGTGCCGGCTGTGCTGGCGTATAAAGGTGGTGACAAATTCGCTGGGTTGATCCCGGTGGTCGAGGAGATACCGGATGATGCAAACTTGAGCCCGGAGACGTTGGAGAGTGTGTTTCAAAGGTACGTCGCCGCTTTCTCCTATTCACTACGTTTCCCATCCTTGCGACATGAGAGTTAACATTGCTGACAACTCCCCGACAGACATCAAATGTTGTAGAGAAAGAAGAAGAAGAAGAAGAAGAAGAAGAAGAAGAAGAAGCCTCACACTCTCTCCATGACCCGTCTTCGTCCCTTTGCATTCACCACTAGTCCTTCTCGCTTTCCCCTGCTTGGTTTGTGCTACGCCGCGCGTTCTGTTCTCTTCAAATTATCGAATGATACCCCCCTCCCCCCTGTTCCAATCTGGTCTATATTTTTTTTTTTGGTTTGAGACAATGCGCTGTGTCCATTTTGCTTTTTGCTGCTGGTGCTGGTGCTGCTTGCTTGATGGCTTGCTTGATTGGTCGATTGACTGTTCAATTCCTGCATAGTTTGGGAAAAGGAACGATTATGGTGGCTCTATAGAAAAGGCATGGTCTCGGTGCATAGTCACAGATAGATGCATTACAGAAAAGAAATACGGAATCAAGCACAAGATCTTCAGTCATTCTATGTGATCTGGTATATGTCTTTTGCTTCCATATACATCTAATGGGTATCTTACAGGAACCAGAAGGAGGCATTTCTCTCTTATTCGACGACACTAATACCCACTCCACCCTTCTTCTTCTTCTTCTTGATGCCCATCATCTTGCGTAACACCTCGCCCTCCTCATCATCATCATCCTCTTTTTCATCCTTACCAGCCTCTTCCGTTCCCTTCCCATCTCCCATCCCCGTCATCTCCTCTTCCTCATCTTCGTCATCCGAACCAGCTCCCTCCCCCATCCACCCCAACCCATCCCCACCCTCCTCCTGTCCCTCCTTCTTCTCCTCCAGAACCCCGAGCCCAAGGTCCATCTCGATATACCCGCCCTTGGCGCCCTCGTCGACGTCCTCGAAGGTCTTGAGCGTGCCGTTCTGGCGCGCGGCGAGGATGTCGGCGTTTGAGGCGGCGAGTTTGGGCAGGAAGGATGAGAGGCGCGAGAGCAGGTCTGGAGCGCCTTGTTGTTGCTGTGAAGAAGAGGTGGGGGTCGTCGTCGTCGTCGTGGATGAGGAGGAGAGAGGGAGGTTGGAGGTGCGCATTAGGGGTTTTTGAACAGGGAGCGTTATTGGTGTTTGTTGGGGTTGGGGCAGTTCTGTGTCTGAGGAGTCCGAGTCCGAGTCCGAGTCCGAGTCGGAGGCTTCTGATGAGGAGGATGAGGAGGAGGACGATAGTTCGGAGTCCGAGGTCCTTGTCGATGGCTCGATTGATGTTGCTGGTGTGTTGGACGGTTCTCTAATGGGCAGAGTGGGCGTCGATGAGGACGTGGATGGTGTTGATGTGCTCGTCGTCATTGTGCTTGTGGACGTGTTGCTGTTGTCTTGGATTTGATATGAAGGAGTAGGGGCGAGGTTGTTTTGTTGTTATGCTTCCTCTTTGAAGTGCAAGAAGAATAAAACAAATTCGAATGATATCGCGTTCTGGTATAGATGATGGAAGATAAGGTAAGATATGTTGAAATGAAGGTCAAAGGACTACTTTTATTTTCTTTATTCTTTAATCCGGGAAAAAGTAGAGTTCGATAAGATAAGAAGACAATCTGGTTATGATGAAATAATAAAGACCCTTTATTGTAGCTTATCGATTGTCAAGACTCCATCATCATCTCTTGAACTAACGGACATATCAGATTACAACATAATCCGTACTGTTCACCATCTCCAAAGTCATCATCATATACATCAGTAAAAGTGCACAGCGAGACGCTTGTTGGCCGAGGCTATGTCCGGCACTCCAGTCCCACCCTGCACGTATGCCTTGTGCTTGATACTCTCTTGAGCCTTGATGGCCGCCTCATTGGGGCCACCCATCCAATTACCCATGGTGCTAGCAATGACTCTCTTCCCGTCGCTTCGAGTCACAAATGCAGCAGGAGGAGCATTGATGGGCGTCGTGAATCCACCACTGACATTGGTTCCGTCTGTACTCGAAATCGTGGCAGGTCCGTCATTGCCTTGCTCTACGCTGATGTCGCCGTGCGCCTTGTGGTCATTACTCGCTTCAATCTGGAACTCAGCCCAAGTCGCTGGAATCAGCTTTCCCCTTTGCACTCGACCTTTGAACGACGTAGCCAGGCTGACGAACGTGGTGTGACCTGCTGCTACCTTGACAGACTTGAGAGGATGGTCAAAGTTGGCTCCAGCGGTGCCGTTGCCATTCCAGTAATTGTCGAAGAAGAAATATGTCTCTTCTTGCTTGGACTTGTTGCTAAGCAGGATTCCTGGTGCCTTGCCGTTGTCTTCATTGCCAGCGGGAGCCAACTGGGCTGATAGTGCCTTGACACGTTCGACAGGATGCAACGACACTCCTACGTGCTCTGTACTTGCGACAACAGAAGAAGCTGGAGATGATAACAGTCAGATACGTCGAAAACAAGACTAGATACGCAAGAAACAAAAACTAACGTCTGAGATTGATGACCTGCCCGATCTGCAGCTTCTTTGCATCAACACCTGGATTGGCCTTTTCAATCTCTTCCACCGCGATACCATGATCTTTCGCAATCGAGAAGAACGTGTCTCCCGCCTTGACGGTATATTTATGGGCATCTTCAGGAAGGTGACCATTGGCTGGCTTGACTCCATCAGGGGTCGCATCACCATCACTGTAGGTGACAATGATGTCTCTGTTCCCCTTGCCTGCTTTGCTCTAGGCGACACAGTCAGCATTGATTACTAACATGCTCAGACACTTCATTACCTGTTGGTTGTCGCCATCGTCTCCTGTTTTGCCATTCCAGGCTCCCGTATCGATATATGTCTTGCCCTCCGCGAATCTGCGAACAAACGCGATCAGTGCAGGCTTGTTGGTCGTTCCGTCCATTCTGACAACGTTTCCTGCTTTGTCAAAGTGCAGCGAGGGCTTGACCGAGTCTCTTGTCTTCTGGTCTGCCTTCTTCCACTCTTCGTTCAGACCTTGCATGAAAGTGGCATCTCCCTTCATCGTACTGGGTTCAGCGACTTGCATGACTGTTACGTTACCTCCGGCACCCACGATGTTGCTGATGTCGATAAAGTCGTTGCCTCCAAATCCTTTCTTGGTGATTTCAGCCTCCTCCCCTTCATGTCCGTCGTGCAATGCAATGATGGCGCCAGAAGCACCGTCAGGGGCGGCTATCTTGCTGGTCCCGTGAGCTGGCACGGTGATATTTGCATTGCCATTGAAGCCATGGACTTCGAACTCCTGCTTGTGGTCCGACTTGTTGTGGATGGAGATGGTATGAGACATGTTGGATCAGAAGATAAGCTTGTAGGTCTATTAATTTATTGTATACGAGGTAAGTCTTTTATTTCCAGATCACCAAACCGTGCTCCTCTCTCTTCTTATATCTTTGCCTACGATGCCGAAGGACAAGTCCACTTGCCACAGCCACAACATGACCTACCTGAAAGCGCAGCATCGTACCCTACGATGGAGTATAGATGTTCGTGGTTCCCGTTGGCAACCATTACGTACGGCTTAGCAGTTGACGAATATGTAATTCCAACATGACCTATCCAATGGTTATCATTAGCTGTTATAGTCATACAGGAATGTTGCCACAGATCCGAAGTAAGACGGTGGCTGATGAGATGTGAAGGATGGACTTTGTGTCTGCCTGATAGACAGCCTCATCTCCTCGACAAAATAGGCAAGCGGACTAAAGACTTCAGCTCTTACGTGTTATACGAACTTTAGCGCCCTGCTCCTCCGCCAGTAAGATCTGTTATCACGAACAAGCCCAAAACCGGGAAGCTGGGTTGGCTGCAGTCAGGTGGTCATCGTGCATACACACATGCATATAATATCTTGGCATGTTGTATTGGGCCTTTGCAGCAACCTCACGTCCTGCTCCAGCCTTGGGTCCTTATTCTTCGACCCAAGACAGTCGAACCATGTGTATATTCGCAAATGACCCAGGACTGGCATTGGGTGTAGCAAGGGTTGACCGGTAGGGCGGAGCGAGGCTATCATCAGCGCTACCTGCAGTCGTACTGCATGAACCGCTCAGACTAAGTGAATCTTTCCACCTGATCACAACCTCACCTCTCTTATGATTCAATACACTGTGCAAGATACCGCATCCCTATTCCGTTCGCAATAACGGCCCCAAACCTTCATGCGATGGCACATCCGCATCCTGATCCCCTCTTTCAAACGTACAGGAGCAACGCAACCGAGGACGGTATGTGAGGCCACTCGGCAACCTACACGGTGTCTGACCATACTTTACGGCCTTGCGAGAATGGTACGCCTGAGGCGCAGCTCGAGCTGGGAAGATCAGCTGTAGCATGGTGCTGTTACTGCGTCACAAATACAAGATACAAGCAATAAGAATGCACCGAGCCTATATCTCGCGTGTACCCCTTGACCAGACCTCGAAAGAGCACTGTGATATTGTCAGATCTCCCCCTCTAACAAAACAATCAAACACGCACCATGGCTCACAAAAGATCCATCTCCTGGTCCTACCAAAATACCGCGAACCCAACAACAGCAGCAGCCATAAACCAGCTGAACTTCCACGGGCCCATCAAATCCCTCAGCAACTGGGAACTATGGAGTCCCCCAGAGCTCAAAAACCGCCTGACCTTCCGTCCCATGGTCCATGACCCATCGCGCTTCACGAGCGCCGAATGGGCCTCGACGAGCAAATCGACGCGCAACGCAATCATCCACTTCTACAACGAGCCGGAGCGCATCCCCGTGAGTCCCTCGGACGCCGCGCAAGCCTGGACCTCCAAAATGCTACCTCTTCGCCACGAAAACCGCGGCAACCGACTCGTCAGCCCGTCCGTAGCAGGCGACAGCGCGGGCGCCTCGTGGCTGCACAAATGGATGGACATGATCAGCAGCAAAGACGCCGCCGCGCACAAACCCGATTTTTTGGGTCTGCACTACTACGGCACCTCGAGCGCCGCCATAATTGCCTGTCTGACCAGCATGCACGATAAGTACCACTTGCCTGTCATCGTGTCCGAGTGGGCGTGCACGTCGCGCGACGAGCATGAGGTGCTGCAGTTCACGGTCGCGATGACGGATTGGATGGATCGCACGGACTGGGTGTTTGAGTATACGCTTTTTGGACTCACTGCTGCGCCCGTCGATGGGTTTGTCTCGCCCGCTGCGCAGTTGATGAGGGGGGATAGGTTTACGCCGCTTATGAGGAAGTATATGGATGAGGTGCCTATGAAGTTGTAGGGATTGCGTTCATTTTGACTTTTGCGGTTTTTTGGTTTCTCGAGGGCCGCTGGGAATGGAAGTGATTGGGCATTTGCTTTGGCTGATGGCAAGTGGTGGGATTATGGCTGTCGGTTCTCGGGATTGTTCTCGATTGATAGTCATCTGTTTTCTGTTCACTCGTCATATTTCCGGGACTGTAACACAGTCTGCCATGACACTTTCATAGTAATCTTGCGATAACGAACTCGACACCCTGGACGAGATCATGTGTAGTAAGAAACAAATTCCGCTGGTCCCGCTGGGTCAAGTGAAGTCATGCACTTTTCCTCAGGAGAATGACTCTTCTCACTAACCGCCGCACAAGCCTGAGAACTTCCTTTCACCTCCAAGGAAATAGCAGCCCATGCTAAAAACGTCAATGGGATACATAGATCTCAAACCCCAATCAACCAAACTACTGAACAGCATCAAGGACGCCTGAAACGAACCAGTGACTTCAGGCGTCCATCTTGGCCCCCTCTTTTACTCTGACCGTCTTTCGCTACTAGTCAGCTGAGGTCCGTCTAAGCTCACGTCACTTTCGTTTCTGGGCTATGTCTACGCTGGTTTTGTGTTTCACAAGAGGACGCCTCACGCATGGCCTAGGTAGTTGGTCTGAAGGCTGTCAAATGACTTATTCTCGGCGGGGCTGAGGAGAAGGAGACGCTAACATGGTGTAGTCGTTGGGGATTTGTGGTTACATTGCTGGACTTGTATGTTTTCCTTGGTATCTGTGTAGTAGTAGCAGAAGGATGAAGGAGAAGCGTGGCTTACTGCTGGATCGGATGTGTTTATGGCTAGGTCTGTTATTGGATATGTTCGCTTTTCTTGTTGGTGTTCAGCTGCTGATATGTAATGGCTCAGGCTTACTTTTCGATTCGTACTGTGGTGAAGCTACTGTGTCTGACCTTTTGAACAAGGCGCAGTGAGGTACTGCAAGTTGCTGCTCGCTCCTTTCTGGTCTCAGCTGTCGAGGGGGAGTATGACTCTGAGTTGATGAGCAATCAGGCCTCGAGGCTGATGATTGTGGTCATGGTTTAGCCGAGGTTGTACTGACACCAAATTCGGATCGATAGTAAATGAATAGTGTTCGGTATAAAGAGGTTTGTTTCGTCGAGCAGGGCAAAGGCCGTTCTTTCAAACAACAAACACCATCTTCTTTACCTCCGGATTAAATACTCATAAGATCTTCCCACACAGCAATGTCACAATACGTAATCAAAGCAGGTGACACTCTGTTCGACATTGCCAAAGCGAACGGCACAACCGTCGAAGCCATCGATGCTGCAAATCCGGGCATCAACGCCTCCAATCTGCAAGTTGGCGAAAAGATCAATCTCTCCTCGAGCTCCAAAACCACAAAGTACACGATCAAAGCCGGAGACACATTGTTTGAGATCGCAAAGGCCCACAACACCACAGTCAAAGCGATCGAAGCTGCCAATCCTGGTATCAAAGCCGATAACCTACAAGTGGGTCATCAAATCAACATCCCTTCTGCTGGAGGAGCCTCGAGTGGTGGTGGTAGTGGTGGTGCAGGATCTCATCCCGGAGAGGGTGGCAAGGAGGTAGGCCAAGGTTATAAAGCATACAGCGGGCCTGCCTCAAACTATCCTCATCCTTCGACCTGGGCATCGTACGACACTCTTGTTTCCCAGAACCATCGTCTGATGAAATTCCATGATTCGGACTCCGAGATTCAGCTTATAGTCAAGGATGTCAAGACCGTGGCCAATGAGTCTGGTACCGATGCCCGCGTCATTCTATGCACCATCATGCAGGAAAGTGGTGGAGACCCTCGTGTCGTGGTGACGAACAATGGTGTTCGAAACCCGGGTCTCATGCAGTCTCACAATGGAGTGGGGTGGAACGCAAATGATCCGGCTGGCAGCATCCTGCAGATGATTAGAGATGGAACGGAAGGGACCAAGGACGGTGATGGTCTCAAGCAGCTGTACAAGCGCTACGGCAACTACTATGAGGCCATGAGAGATTACAATTCGGGGTCTGTGAACCAAAATGACTTGAATGATCCAGTAGGAGCTACACCCAAGTACGTCGAGGATATCGCCAACAGGCTCATGGGTCATGTTTGGAACAACATGTAGGAAAGCATCGAGTGGGCGCCGTCGCAGGCTGTCAGAGGATGGTTTACTTGGTCTTGCATTGTACTGACTGCATCATTTCGTTTGCTTGATTGTTAGTACATAGTTTACTCCAATATTACGCTTTACTCCGATTCCGTTTCGACCTAAGACATGCAGCTAGTAGCTTAAGCATGCCGTGACGCCAGGAGCTAAGAGGCTGAGAAGACGATGTGCTGCATGTGTAGTGTATCCTTCCACCCAAAAGAACTGTTGGTATTGGAGCTGTCGTCAGTGAGATATCAGGCACTGACTATCATATACGGCCCCCGCACCACATGTCATGGTATCAGTAACGGCAAGTCATCCAAGCGCGGGTCGATGCGCCAACAAGAGCCTGCATGATCTTCCTCCTTGTAGATCAAATCAGCAGGTACCGTAGAGACTGCGCAACGACGGTCTTGACAGGTCCAGTCATCCGGTGGCTTAGCCGATCAGGCAACCCTTCAGCTGTGGCCTTACGCGGCGAACTGTAGCGTAAGGATTAAATTCAGGTGCAACTTCTATTTTCGTGCAGCTCAGCTCACGATTCTGCTTTGTTTCGACCTGATATCCGGTTGCTGAAGGCCTGAAGGTATTGTGGTGGCTGGATAGCAATGTCATTCGCGTCGGCAGTGATGGCTTTTCGCCGTATAAGTAGGCCCGGGTCGTCCTCCTCAATGCTCTAGAAACCACAATCATCCACTGCTCAAACCTACCGCAATCATGACGCCTGACGAAACCTCTGCTTTGAACAGGAACAACGCTGCCCGTAAGACAAAGGGTTGTCCACCACTTCACTGGGACGCCAACCTTGCCCGAGAAGCTACGGCGTATGCCCAAAAGCTCGCTAGCACACGAGAAATGGTCCACTCTGGCACGAAGGGCGAAGGCGAGAACCTTTACATGACATCGCCGCGCAATGATCCCTTAGACGCTGGTGTCAAGGCCTGGCTGGATGAAGCTGCAAATTACCATGGACAGAAAATTGGAGAAGGTGACTTTGGAAGTTATGGCCATTACAGTGAGTGTATTATCCCTATTCGAGAGCGCTTGGTTTCTACGATCAAGATGAGATATACTGACAGCAACCTAGCCCAATGCATGTGGAAAAGCACTACTCATGTCGGATTGGGCCATGCCAAAGATTCAAAGGGCGATATCTGGGTTGTAGGGAGATTCACCCCACCAGGTAACTGGACAGGGCAGAAGCCGTATTGAAGAGAGTTGCATCATAATGTTCGAATTCCTTAGCTATCAACACAAAATTGCTCAAGTACAGCATAATACCTAGTTGCAACATATAGACGAATGATGAAGACATCAGATATCCTACCGCTGTGATATGAAGTCAGAAGCAGCGTGACTCAGCAATTGTGGGGTCGTACTAGACTCGGCGCTTAAACAAGCCGGGAACGGTGACCTGAACCTACATTAAGGTACCAAATGGACCACAGCTGCCGCCTTGTGAACGAGGGGTCCATTCTTATTGTCCTTGATCAATGGGGTGAGACCTATCGTCTTCAAATCGGATCTTCTGGAACCAGTCCGTGATAATATTCGCATCAGCACAAGAGTTGACGACACCCCATTTTTGCTTCTGATCTTACGAACATACTTTCATATCGAAGCACTGAAGTCGTTACACAGTGCTCCGTATTACTTCGAGCTATTAGGGCGCGATAAAGTAAATACCCACGACACAGGTGCTTCTCACAGCTATATTTACTGTACCTGTGTAAGTTCGAGACATCTTATTCAATCATTGTAGAAACGTCAAATACAATGCAAAGCCACACACTCGTCATTCCGAGTATTATATTGCACGCAGATATTACATAATGTTGCGGTCCCTCGAACTTTATGCATGAAGCCTTACCTCCGGCCTTTTTTGATTGATGCTGACATGTTTAGTTTGACTGCAGACGTGAATCAGTCGGACTTTTGACACACTACAAAAGTGTTCTTCTCAAGTGCATAGACATGGCGATTCCTCGTCTCAATGTGAATGGCCTGCCTGGTGCTTCGGCGGAACAGGCAGCCGCTACGCAGTCCCCAGCACGAGGCAAGGAAATGAGAGCAAATCTATTGTCAAAGTTACGTCCGCCACCCTTGGTACATTCATGGGACTTCTGGCACGATCGCCAGAATCGCCAGGAACGTAGAAAGGACGCAAGCAAGGACTCCAAGCCCTCCGAGGCCGAGGGATTTGCCAATGAGTCTGAACTAAGTGCAGCCGCAAGGGAAGGACTAGAAAGTCACAAGTATGAAGATCGCCTTGTGCACCTTGCAGAAGTGACAGACGTCCGCGCTTTCTGGAACTTGTTCAACAACTTTGATATCTCGACGCTCCCACTGCGTGACTCGGTCCACCTCTTCCACAGAGGTGTAAAACCCGTATGGGAAGACGCACGCAACGCTCGAGGCGGCGCCTGGACATTTCGAGTGCCGAAGGAGAAGGCACAGGAATTCTGGAAGCAGATCTGTATGCTGGCTATAGGCGAACGCCTTCAGGCAGCAGTAGAAAGCGAACGGAAAACCTTCCGCGATGACATCTGCGGCGTGTCTCTCAGTGTACGCTTTACCAGCACCCTGATCCAGATCTGGAATCGCGACGCAAGACACGAAGAAGGAATCGCCATGATCCTCTCTACGGTTCTCGAAAACATCAGTCCAGAGCTTAAGCCTAAGGAAAACAGCTACTACTACAAACCACACGATGAGCATGCTGGTTTCAACACCAATGCGGCGCCCAGTGGCGAATTCTCCCCACAAGAAAATAGAGATATGTCTCCACCACCAGGCACAAGCCACGGACCTCAGACTTACCGAATGGACACAGGAGAAGCAGCATCTCGACCTATAGAAGTGCAGGGCATGCAAGACCAAACCAATAAGGAGCAGAGTGGAAGAACGCTGCCAACATTCCCACGGTCTACTAAAGGCGTTGGCTTGATGTCTACCAGGCCGGGCCAGGGCCTTGACGAGTCGAAGACGGCGGAGATTGTCTCGAGGGTAGCGCCTCCAGGACTCAAGGGCGAGCAGTCAGGGGTTGGAGATGGGGGCGATCCATTAGCAGCTGTAGCAAAGGGCACTGGGTACTATGGGCAGGACGAGGCGGTAAAAGACATCGAAGAAAGTCTGACCAGTATGAAAGAAGCTATGGACAAGATTGCAGAAAAGGATCATCACATTCAGGGGATCGAGGGACAAGAAGTGGATGAAAAGATGACTGACGGCTAGCCAGTCAAGAGGTGGGGCTAGAGGTTGTCTTTGCGCCAGTCTTATTTACATTCAGATCAGACGCCTACGATTGAGCGTGCACGGTGCCAGCGGATCTACTCTTGAAACGTGTCGCGTAGTGGTCGATAGATGTGACAGTTAAAGTATGGACGAATCATATTTCGTCACTCCAAGTTTACCCAGTCAGTACTGAGACTATAGTGACACTGTTAGATTTTCAGCATCTAGAAGGATACATTCCGAGAAGGCATATATCCGCCCAACAGTATAGCGTGGTGTGGGTTGAGCACGTCGCAATCTGATGTTTCTTTGTATAGACGTTATGATTTCCGAAAGCGGGAAGGCGTGCACCGCCACAGCGCGCATGCCGCAAGGACCTGAGTTGTTGTATTACGAATGCGTAAAGGCGGACATTTGTCGCCCATACACTCTTTATCTACCTCCCGAAACCATTCACAGTCAGTCTGGGCAGAGAACAGTAAGTTCGCGGTTTTATAGTTGTCTCTGGAGTGGTTCTGATCATGCATTATTGCAGACTTGAAGCCTTTGCATAAATCTATAATTATCGGCACCTTTGTATAAGTGCGAAGCAAGTAGCAGGAACAGATAGAGAAGTGGCAGCGGCAGCGACAACAGGAGCAGCAAGGAGGGAGAGAAAGAGCTAAACAGACACATACCATGAGCAGGTGAACAACCAACGAGTATGGCCACACTTGCGCGCGAATACTCTCCGCCGCCGTCTCCTTCTTTCTCGCGGAGATGTAAGATATGGGCGCGACGCGGGGAGTGCATCTGCTGCGTGACACTTGCCTATTTCCCTTTATTCTTCGTCAGTGGATTGATGACTTGGGCTGTCTGGGTCGAGGTGACTACGTCGCTACTGCCGTCGCCCAAGACGGAATCGGATTCAGCTACCAACACCGGTCTATTCACTGCCTTCCTGGGCTGTCTCTTATACCTTCTCACACTCAGCTCGTACTTTACCGCCGTCTTTACCAGTCCAGGGTCTCCCCTCGACCCACCATCCTCGCGCAAATCGAAAAAAGGAGGAAGGTCTGGAGGGGGCGCATATTCGAGTCTACCAACCCACGAAGAACCGGAGCCGCATACGCATACCGAGTTGGGCTTCGTCTCGCTCACAGCCAAGACTGATGGCCGACCGCGGTACTGTAAGAAGTGTGCCGTCACCAAACCCGATCGTACACATCATTGCTCTACTTGCAATCGATGCGTTCTGAAAATGGACCATCACTGTCCCTGGTTGGCGACCTGTGTCGGCCTGCGCAACTACAAAGCCTTCCTCTTGTTTCTCATCTACGTCAGTGTTTTCTGCTGGCTGTGTTTCCCCGTGGCTGGTAGCTGGGTATGGGGTGAGATTATGGACTCGAACATAGAGGTTGATGAAGGCGTCATGGTCGTCAATGTCATCATGCTAGCAGTCCTCTCTGGCATTCTGGGTCTGGTCCTGACTGGTTTTGCCGCCTGGCATTGCTACCTAGCCTACAGAGGCCAAACCACCATCGAAAGTCTGGAGAAAACGAGATATCTGTCACCATTGAAGAAGAGTATGGAGAGGCAATTTCAACGCCATCGCAATGCTGGTCGCCATTATCTCGGGGACGACGATGGAGATGCCATGGCCGGCGACGACGGCGTTCACGACCGAGAGACGGTCGGGGAACAGCTCAAGGAAATTCATGCGAACATGCTTCCCGGAGTCACTCGACCCGAGGAAGGCCTCGAAACACCATACTCAAATCGCTCGCCAGCAGGTACACCTTTGCCGCGCCAGAACTTCTCCTCATCATCCCCTGCGCAGTCTGCGTTGAGGAGAAACTACGCTGACATCGAAGCCGATCGTGAGCGCGATCGCTACTCGGCCTACCTCGACGAGCTGGACTCGGAAAAGCTACCGCACGCCTTCGATCTCGGCTGGCGACGAAATCTACATTTGCTTTTCGGTGACAACCCTCTGCTATGGCCTCTTCCCATCTGCAACACCCTCGGCGACGGCTGGCATTGGGAAGTGAGCGATACATGGTTACGCAGGCGCGACGAGATCGCCGCAGAGAGACGCAGACGCGACGAAGCTGAGACTGCCAGAATGCGAGCAGCAGGCTGGGGCGTCGACGAGGAGGACGACGAGCGGTCCAGGAACGCGGTGCCCACGCTCCGTGGACACTTCGAGACATCAGGCGCCGGTCGACATTACCAGACCGGGCCCATCACGAGCAACAACAACAATTACAGAACTGGAAACGGCAATCTCGACGTGCCCGCGCCATGGCACGATCATAACCATCCCAACCAGACGCCCTGGTCACCATCGTGGGCCGAAGCCGATGACGACGACGATCTGAACGCCGAGTTCGACGACGCAGCCGAAGAAGACGACGAACAAGTGCGAGAAGACGCCGCGTACCGCCGCTATCTCACCACGACAGCCGGCGTGGCAACTGTCCCTAATCGCGGTCGCAGAAGCACGAGCAAAGCAGACAAACTACTAGGACGGCCCAGTGGTGTCTTCAATCCGTCCGCATACTATGTATCAGAAAGCGTGTCGCGAGAGAGGAGGCCAGGCACTTCCGGGGCCGGCGCGGACGAGTACGACACTTCGTCTGACGAAGCGGACATCCTGAGAGGTCGGGGAGCCGGTGGTCCCGCGACCTCCACTGGTGATTGGAACGATATACCCGAAGATATGTTTCTTGGTTCTGGAGGCGGTGCTGCTGACGGGAAAAGTGCAAGGAGCAAGAGAGACCGGAGCTCTACGAGGACAAAGGGTGACTGATGCCAAAGGTAGTTCGTCTTCGTCGTCGGCGGCGATGTAATATTTGTCTTGTTCTTTTGACTGCCAGTGGCTACTGTACATGTCTGAATCTGCATTGCGTAGCTTGGGCCATTTGCTTATAACATCATGTTTTATTCTCTTATGTTCCTTTCTGAGCCATCATGAAGAGGACCGAATAACTACAGAACATATGCGACCACTGTCTTGGCCCTTGAAGAGCGCCGGTCAACTAAGTAATATGTCACTTCAACTATAGGAGAATATGGATATATTTGCCTTACTGGAAGCAGGCTTTTCCACTCACTTACCCTTCGCTATCAATACAGAGAATAGCCCGCCATGGCGCAGATGGCTATAAGAGCCTTACAAGGCCAACACCACCACAAGGCTAAAACCACCCCACGGCTAACACCACCACAAGGCTAACATCACCACAAGGCTTGGCTTCGCTGCCTCGAACCAAACGCCGGCTCCCTGGGTATCTCAGCAAAAGTCCCTACATTTGTCGACCGTGAGGAATAGTATATGACCGAGCTCGAAGATCGTCCGATACTGTATAGCACCACTAGGTCCAAACCGTCGCAACAAGCACGCCTCGGTGGTATCTCGTGCCCCGGATCATGACCTACCCTTGATGCATCTCCATCGAATCACTTTGGCTTCCTATTGCGGGTGAACGATGTTGATGTAAGACCGCACAAGTCTGGAGAGCTCGACCGGTTGCGTCGACGAAGGGGGCTAAACGGCCGCGGACGGTGATACCAATACTGGTTCTGGAAAACCTGAGGCCGATGATAGTAATAGACTCGGCCTCTTGCCGCGTCTGCATAACCATACTTAACGATAGACAAAGTTGTTGAGTGATAGTAAATAATGATGTTAACTATGGAAAAATGGTATAACGATAGTAAGTTGTTGACAGACGCAGAAACCGACTCTCCGGAGCAGCAATCAATAGTATGTTCATTTAATGCCCACAGTTGTATTCTGAGCAGGAACGACTGACACTGGGCTTACCTCATAGTACATCATGGACACGAGATATCACTATGCCTTCATTCGGCTGCTTCACAACCGGACGCGCCGTGTGCTGGGAAGTCCTGTATCAGAGTCAGGGCAGTATGAATCAACAATCAGGCGACTCGACGCGTCCAATTAGCACGACATGGCATCGAACACAATCAGCGTCATGCCCTGCAAAGCCTAAACCATGTCTTCACATGCGTCAACATCGAATCGCTCACCTACCTCACGTCGCCTTGCATTTAACTTGCTACAAGCGAGCTTTCTCCATGCTGTGCAGTTTGCCAAGCATCGAGTGAGTGAATATAAATACTGAGATGTAAGGTAAGCATTGATGATCTCTACTCCTACTTCACTATCGCAATTCTATCTCAATTGCTTCTATCACAGCACGCATCAATATTCGAGTCGCTGCTATGATGTTTGGCTTAATTCGTAGATTCGCCGCTAGAGTGTTTGACCTAGGCCATGTTCCTGCAGACACTGTCATAACAGCTGGAGTCCAATCAGATGAAACCGGCCACAAAGATGCTCCTCCACCATACACTCAATTTCCGACGCCTATTGAAAGTCAAGCTCAACATACAGAAGGTGGTCCATACCAGTCAAGCCGATCTGTAGAGCCGGTACACATACTTCCTCCTAGATGTGTGGCCCGTTCCTCTTTAGAATTCCCCTCTGTACAATGTTTTTACATACGGGAAAGGTTGAGCAAGCTCGAGCATGCCAACATGGTGGCTTGGGACAGGTCCGGAAGACCCTTCCCACGCCTACCAGATCACGAAGTTCGGCCGCTCGAACGCCTTCACGACGTCTCCACATGGGCACCATCTGTGCCATCACCATTGGTATCTCCACCTGATGGAACCAGCACTCCAAGCAACGCACGAACAACGATTTGCCATTTCCAAGGTATCAGGTCAGGGATACAGTCTTGCTCACGGAAGAGACCACACTTTCTACAAGCCGAGATAGCACGCCTTTTATCATTGCCTCTTTCAGACGTCGCGAAATCGAAGATATTGTCCGCTGCATATCCAGAATTTCGTCAACTTGACCCGGGTAATCCTTACAGCGGAGAAGTCCAAGCCGAATTTCTGACACTGAATGGAGTACTCTATGTGGTCGAAGACGTCATATTCCGCGGATGGTCGATTGACGAGGTGCGATTGCGGGTCAACGCCTCTGCGCGGATGACTTGGATGAAGCTGTGTGCACACTCTTTCACAGATCCGTATGTACGCCCCTTGTTGGACGCTCGATTCAGTGATCGGGAGTTTCAGGCATATCTCCTCGAACATGGCGGACTGCGCCGTATACTATGGGAAAAGACTGAATCGAAGATCGAGGCAGATTGTGTTTGTCATGATTGCAAAGTTGATTACGTTATTGGAGCATGTGAAGGAATTCGCTAGAGGACATGAGTATAGGTTTGTAGTGCAGATTCACACATCTCTGGGCTCGGGACGATCCATTAAATGAGACATCAGGGGATTGTGAATTACCTTAAAAAATCATCTCCTATGTAGTATCCTAGACTATGGAACGATTCGCAAGGTAATCATATATTAATCGTACCTTTTGTATCTAATGTGACCGCATGTACTACGAATTATTTAATTAAGGACGTGTAGTGTAGAAACCCTGAAGCAGATGACAGGTCTATCTAATCTGATCATGATTTGATGTCCCGCGTATACATACAGTATTATCACATAACGACTCGGCCTCATCAAGATAACAAAAGCAGATCGCACATTGGCATTCATGAACTCTATGCTATACAAGGTGATACATGCTGCAGCCGGTCAAAACGATTCCGTCGACAAACTGAGTGCAAGAAGTACTCGACGTAACATTCTGACACAGCGGAAAATATAGGAGATAGGCTTTCGGAGAGAGTGGATAGGAGCATGAAAGGAGAGTGTCCCGCGAAGTCAGAACTTGTCTTAAGTCAAATGCATAATTGTGAGTAGAAATGCGAAGTCATGGCTGTAGACCGCGGGATGATGTGAAAGCGTAAGCTTCATATCACTAATAGACGTCCGAACAATTATCAGGTTTGCATTAATGGCTATAACGAAGCGCACTAGTAACACAACATGCTGACATACCGACCCGGTCTCTTCAAGGTCAACATTCAATCATCCGACAGCACAACATCAGATGACACCGCCCCGGTTGCAACCGAACAAGGTCTCGCCTCCGACAAAAAAATGTTATGCGAATCAAAATCTAATTATAAATCTATACTTCCAATCCCTTGTCCACTCCACTCCACTCCACTCCGCGTTATTGACGTCCCTCCCCCCTTTTCCACGTTCCCCACTCTCCGCCGTTATATCAACGACAACAACAAACATCATAACAACAAAGCCCCGTTCGCCGCCTAACGGATCGAGGAAGGATGAACAAAGAACAAAAGACATATCAGCACGGTGCATAGAAGCGACCTTAACTTGATGTCATCGATAGCATAATCGATGGATACGATACAAAGTACTGTACCTGTAGATAGCGATTGGGAAAATAATTCCTCGGTCTAAATACAGGTATGGAAAGAACAGTCGGCACGCGTCTCGGTCATAGCCAAGGCTCTCTGCAACGTTGGATGGCAAAAGGCAGGTTCTCACGTACCAGGGCTTGATAGGTACTTAGGTGGCATTGCCACAACAGAATGAACTACTGATGCACTGAATACTACATGCACGACTCCGGCAAACGATATTCAGATTTATTAGGTAGGTGTGCGAAAGCAAGGAACGAACAACAAGTGAGAAAGCACGGGCACATGCAATCCAATGCAAGCAAAGAGACATCAACCAGGTTCATGTGAAATTAAGCATATGCAAACCAAGAGTCTTATAACTCTTTTCCTCCTCGGATAAGCCTGGGCCAAGCAGAACAGAGTAGACCAAGGCATTGCAAGCAAGCCCCTTTACCATACCTTCTTCCTGCGCGGACTCCAGAAACGGGGCGACAGGGCCCAGGCGCACTCGCGCGTGTGTGGGCTCATCAAGTATGCATTCGCCGAGGAAGCCAGAAGCAAGCAGTGGGTATACAGTATATGCATACGCCACATACATAGAGTAAGCAACGGTGTACTGCCGGATCGAAGCGGATAAGTTCGATCGCAGGAAGACACAGAGGGCACCAGTAAAGAGAGAGAGTTGGGGCGGCCGAGGGAGTAATGCCAAGTACAGTAGAGAGAAGCAAGCGGCCAGCCAGCCCATGAGACCATCGAAGGTAATGCATGGCCGTTTCAGTCAACAAGAAATACCAAGGCTATAAGGACGACAGAAGAGCACCATTACCCGAACACAGACAGACGCACACGGACAGGAATGGGATGGGAAGGGAAGGACGGTTGGAAAGTCGCTCGACAGGAAACAAGATATTCCTTCCCGTGCGGTGCCCTTTTCTCGTATCAGACGTGTAGCGGCAGCAAGGCTCGCTGTTGGTGGCGTCGGTTGGAAAAGACGCTGGGCGATTAGGTAGATGGCTTGCCTCGAAGACGGTTTTTACTCGTGCAATCGCGCAATCGGTGATACAGTGATATAATAAAGATTAAGATAACTAAACGGTCGCCCGCCTAAGGCGCGGGTGACCGCGTTAAGTGACATCGTCCTGCTACTACTGCTACTCGTACAGATAACGGCTGAGAAAGAAAAAGTAACGAGAAGGGGGACAGCGAACGTCGAAAGTTCAACGAGTAGAAGGAACGGAAAGGAAGCAAGAAGGGGAAATGCAAGTCTTGTTTGTGGTGCTGCTTGTGTGTGCAGTAGCGACAGTTCAGACAAGAACAAGCGAACGAAAAACACTCGCTGAACGCGCCAGCATGCATAAAGCGAGGGGGAAAATAAGTAGAAAGGCGATTGTTCGCATTCGCAGAATGCGTACCTGGCTCTCGATGGAGAAAAAAACAACGATCTGCTTTGGCTTGATGGGAAAGAGGTTTAGAAAACAACAATTCTCCCAACTTGTGAGTTAAAAATCGACGACCATCACTCTCTGAGGTTGATCCTCCTTTTGTACGCCTGTCCAACCTCCAAATCTTCTCTTGATCGTGGAACCCTATAACTGTCAACCTCCCTTCCTTCGTCATCCTCTTTCCGTCCTTCTGGTATAGCAGTAGCGAGCATTTGTTTTTTCAAGGGTTCCGTTCCAACGCCGCCGACCAACACGCCGATAGACACTAATGTAAGGAGCCGAACCTACCCTTGAAGAGGGTAATGATGAAGAATGAAATACGAAATAAAAACATGAGCGGGTGCGACACATCGACATGATGATATGATATGATAAGGAAATCAAGTGGAAGCAGCAACAAATAAAGCTCGGGTATAACAAGAAATGAAAACAGTCTGAGACATAAGGAAATGGTAGGCCATGCTTTCGTAGCAGATCCAAGGTCTGCATCCAACCCTTCCTTGACTTATTGCGGTACCCCGGAGCAACATGCCTGGAAGGTAGAAGAGGTCAGCTCGAGCCCAGCTCATTCGACCTGATCGTAGCACCGCTCCCTATAGGCTGGAGGGGTCGATGGTGCCATTGTAGTGTAAGAACGAGTTGAGGTCAATCTCATCAGCATTATGGTTGCCACCAGCTTGTACCGAAGGGCTCTGGTACATGCTGCTGTCATGTGGGCTGGTGAAGTGATTGTCATGCATCTGAGCGGGTGAGTGGTACATCATCGATCCCTCAGCCTTGGGCGTCTGGTAGAGGCTTTGTCCGTTATCACCGCCGTGAGGCATTTGTGTTGGAGACTGGAAGGCAATTGCGGAGTCCTGGTGCATGACTTGTTGATGACCAGGGTGAGGAGACGATTGGTACATAGGTGTCTGATGCTGGTCTTGAGAGCGGAAAGGCAGGTTCATCTTCATGTTGGCAGGAGCTGGAGATGTGAAGTCAAAGCTCTCGTCTTGCAGACCGGGACTGTGGAAAGGCATGCCGAACGATTTGGTGTACATGTCAGACGATAGGCAAAGAGCATCCTCGTTGAGGTGGTGCTCGCCTGGCGTGCTGAAGATGTCATCGTTCTGGTTACGTCCAAGTCCGTTCAGAGGTGGAGACTGATCAGCAATGACCGGGTCACCGTGGCTCATCACAGATACTGGAGTGTTGCTAGTGCCAATCATGGCGGACGGATCCACCGAAAGGAACGAGCTGGAGTAGGGAGTCGAAACATTCAATAAGTCAGCGTTAGCGGCCGGGTTGTAGAAACCAGGGGTGCCAAACTCGCTTGGAGAGTTAAGAGTGGTGGCGGACATGGGAGCGCCGAACTGTCTGAAGTCCATACCATAGCTCGCAGATGTGTCGATGCTCAAGTTGGATCCTGCGGGGCCGGGAGCGAAGCCGTTGTTGTGGTGGTGTTGAGGAACAGGTGCAAAGAGGTTCTCTGGCAGAGGCTGTGCCACAGGGGCTTGCTCGTGTTGGATGAGGAAGGACGGCATTGGCTGGTTTCGGAACATGGAGAAGTCAATGGCGGCAGGAACAGATCTACTTCGCTGTCTCTTGTGTCCACGAGGAGCAGGAGGACCCATCAGGCCCATGCCGGTATCGTGGAAAGCAGCCGAGTGAGGATGCACGAGGTGGTTAGGTTGACTTGCAGGTCTGAAACCAATGGGGGTCACAGGAGCCGAGGTGGGCGCAAAGGCCGAAGGGTCGTGCAGATTGTGGCGGTTCTGAAAGCTCTCAAGAGAGACGAGCTTGGCCAACTGACCACTCAGAGCCTTGGACGGGCCGCCCAGGTGGTGCACCATCACGGAGCTTGCCTGCTGGTCTTCAGTGAAGTCACCGCACTCGTAGAAACCGCCGCTGCCGGAGCTGTCCATGTAGAACTTTGGCGGACGGATGAGCTCGACGATAAGAGATCCCATACGTTGAGATGCGCCCTCTGCAGCAGTGGTGACCTCGCCCTGCACGAGGTTGATGTTCTTGATCCAGGCGAAGGGATACTCGATTTTGTAGCCAGCCGAATCGTTGTTGATGTAGTAAGTCACGCATGCCTTCTCAGGGGAGTAGAAGATGATGAGGTCCATCTGGCTTTGGCCTACACGGCGCCACGATCCAATTGAAAGCGAGCGACAAGCAAAGTGCTGAATGACTGTAGGATGTCAGCGTGGATGGAACAGACATGCGGGCCGAAGGACTTGACTCACCAACTTTGCCACTCCCTTGCTCTGGGTTGAGACTCATAGTGCCTGATCCGTAGGGGTAGCCAGAGCCGTTGGGGCCGAGGAGGCCAGGGAAGAAAGCTCCCTTGCCCGACTCCATGGCTTGCATTGCCAGGTGACGACGCATGGACTCGGGGATGCTCTCGCAGTCCTCGCCATTTTCGATGCTTTTCCTTGCAATGTTCTTTATCTTGGCTCGTCTGATGTAGTAATCAGTATCCATTAAATATTTAAGCCTGCGTACATTAATGCTTACCTGTTCTGGAACCAAATCTGCACTGATCTCTCAGTCATGTTGATCTGCTCCGCAATTCGCTCTCTAGTAAGAGCAGTGGGAGTAGGGTTCTTGTTGAATTCATGTTCAAGTGTAATAAGTTGGTCTTGAGTAGCCCTTTGTCTTTTTTGGTTTTTCTGTTGCTGTGTGAGGGTGCTCTTCCTGGGTGGTCGTCGTGATGATGATCCATTTGCGGTGAGAGGGGTGTTGGGAGATGGAGTCCCCTGATTATAATCGTCGGGAGATTCCATGGCGGATGTGGAGATATGGAGATCCGACACGCTGACGGGTGTTGAGTCCATCTTTGAGTAGGCTGTATATTACTAGACAGATGCTGCCAGGTACAGACAACAACGTCACTTAGATCAGTTCAATGTTAATTGAACGACTATCAATCGAAAAGGCGTAAGTTAGTCAAGACTATAGCGTAGTCTGGTCAAACTTGTCCCAATCGACGCGTATAGGCAAATCCCTGGGTTGCAAAAGTGCAGGCTGAAGCTGTGATAATATCGAATGTAGATTCGCGTGACTGAGCAGCTGAATAATGTGTCGGAATAGTATTACAGTCAATGAGACTCGGACTCGAATGCTGTTGAATTGCTTTGGGGGTAGAGAGTAGAGCGCCCAATAGTAAGATATGACAGGCCCAAAAGGAGTGAGGCGTGCCGTACTGGCCAGATGCAGCTGCGATAAAAGTACGAAAAAGGAATGTCTGCGAACACCACAATCAAAAGGAGCGATAGAGTGATGTCCACGAGGGTTGAAAGGAAGGAAAACAAAGGGTTAATGGGAGGGAAAACAAGGAGGAGGAGGAGAACAATGGAGAGGAAGACAAGCAGGGAACGGTGATTGGTAAAGGTGACGGTGGAAGAGCGGGCGGCCTCTACACATTAGGTACCCTTTGCTCTCCTCCTCTTCCTCCTACAGTGCCCCCTTGAGCAAGAGAGGCCAAGCGATACCTTTGACCATTGACCACTCGGGATGCTTCAGGGCTCGGACGCTTTGGGCAACACTAGTACAGTAACCCTTTCTCCTCCTCCTCACGAACACGCACGGCGGGTGCGCTACCGCAACCCGCACCATCCTCTCCCCTACCGTATGCTGTCAATGTATGCAAATCGCCTGACGCTCGAGCCCGCCGCCCTTTTACCGGTCGGCCAGCGTCATCATCATCGGTGGTATCGCCCCGTCACGTTTGCAAAGGGTAACACTACCTACCTATCTGTCCACGCCGATACACTTTATGCCCGCCAGACCTTGGTTTCATACAATCACATATCTATGGCTTCTAACGTGGTTTCCGTGATACAGTAGATAGCATCAGCTTCACCAGCACCGCCAGCTAGCACTAGTCTCTATCTTGTTTTATCGCGCTGATACTGCCGATACCACTTGCGTACCGCTACTTGCAAAAATCGAGAGATGTGGGATCGTTGGCCATGGGTGGCCACACTGCTGCGGCTGCAATTTTCCGAATGTACGCGAAGGCGCACACTGTCCGGCGTACGGGATCTACAACACCGTGTCTGACTCTGAGTCCCTAGCTGACTCTCTCTCCTGGGCTCTGTACATGCTTTGAGCCGTTCATCCGATGCTTGAACACTCGACTACTTCCAGCCCGTAGGCACGTCTCCTGACGAGCGGATTGGGAAGTCGAAAGTATCAACAAACATGCAAAAGCAGTGTGTTTACCTCCGCGTGCATGTTGAGTTCAACGTGCTACAACGTGCGAACGTTCAAACAACATACACACACGCTGATACCACCGCGATCTTCCTCACCGCATCACACACACCGCAGAACACGCTTATCAATGACGAACGGGTGCTCACCATGCCTGCGTAAAGCGCGCATTATCAATTACAAGTGCGAGGGTGGGCGCGATCTAGGTTCAGCAGCTCGACCAATACCACGAACATCATAACGAACACCTTCTATTTTCTGCACAATCACAAGTCTTCCTCCCGCCTGCAGGTGTGGCGGCTCGATTTTCACTCCGGTTGGTTGCGTTCCTGTCGAACCTTACCTGACTCGGTAGGTAAGCTCTGTCTTGGCCCCCTGACCCCTGTCGCATCGTGGCCTAAGAGCTCGGCACACTTGCGAAAAGGACGGGAAATGCAGGAACACCCGCCCATCACGAGCCGCTAGCGTTTGACCCACAAAGCTCGAGGCCTAAAGGGATCAAGGTGTCGCCCTTTAGCTTAGAGCGCGAACGACCTCCAGCTCGGAGTTTTCCTTCCAGAGACGATCATGAGATCTCCCGACCATTCCCCAGGCCGCATACAAGTAGAGCGATGGCATTTGACGGCATACCGCCACTACCGAGGGACTTCTGCACTGTACTGTAGCTGTTGTAGGTGTTCTCGTCTTCGTACTACTGCATTGTGGATATTCTAAAAATGGAACATGGAAAGGTGGTCCTTTAGAGCTACAGCGGCGTAATAAACAGTAGCAATACTCGATATTGTGCCGGTGACAGCAGCCTCGCCGACATGCAGTTTGAGCCCTTGGAACGCACTCTTGGTGACGCAAAACATTGCTAGATGTAAGACATGGTTTCGACAGCAGTGCCACCGAGCTTCGAGTCAAGGATATCCCTCGGCACATTGAGGTCTGACACAACTCACGCATGCCACTGCCCCTCTATCTGAGCTTTGGCTCAAGGTCAAATGAAAGGAAGCCCCAATATTCGTAAGGCGAAACGACCCTCGAAGCCTCTTTCGCGACAGCTAGAATATTCTTGACAGCTTCCATATCTGTGATGGATCACCACAGACAATCTGGATCCCTACAACCACCGTCATACATGCCCTGTGCATACTGTGCTTCAGGCGGTTTATGATAGGAGGGGTGGCAGTGGCTTGTTTGGATGCGAGAAGTTTAACTTCCAGAGCTCGTAGTGTTTTGTTGTGGAGGAGTCTCTAATGATACCTCCGCGATCCTTCCTCGGGACAATTCAAGGAGTCCCATTCGAGCTCCATCTCGCGCTACTGTATCATGTATTTCCAGAACTTCTGCGATCTTTCCCAGATCAGATGGGTCCTCAAGCCCGGGTTTCTGCTTATTCGCTTCCGAACCATCGGTAGTTGATGCTCAGATTGGTGCCGCCGCGAGGTCGACCGGGAGCATCGAAAGCATGTTGCATTGCCCACAGACCGCAACCTACAGTCGAGTCAGGAATCGCATTGGCAGATTCAGGCATGCGGTTCCTAAACAAGTAACCTGGGTATGCGTGGCGCCAATCGTGCTGGAACAAACAGCCCAAGTTCGCGGAGGACTTGTCGACAAGGTGCATTCAATTTAGCTCCTGGTCGGAAAGGAGGCCAGCATGTGTTGCACAAGACTTCGACGGTCAGTCCATGCCCTCTTCGATGAGGTGCGCACTTCAGATATCGACGAGTGATCCTCGGCACGTATGGTGGTGGCGCTGTCCTCGATACTGACATCCTCGATACTGACACTCTCGCTGGGTCTGCTCAATACCTGGGTTACCTCGGAGTCTTGTCTGCCGTACGGAGAGCATCGGCAGTCTAAGAGTCGATCCCATGGACGTCACACAGTCTACAGCCTCGAGTACAATCGACGTTCACAGCACCGTTCAAGCGGACTACGAAGGTTGTCACTGACGCTGTAGGCAAGTTTTGTTGCTTTTGGGCACATGAGCCCATCTTGGTGATTCTCAAGTTTCCATCTGTCGGTATTCCTATTCCGATCTGGTATGGTTGTCAGATGCAAGCAACTACCTTGATCGTGTGAAGTCGCCATTCAAGCGATAGCATGTGATACCGCAACAGCACAGAAGGATGTTGCATGTGACACGACAACATAACATCATAAGGTATCCGAGAATGACTCAGTAATGGAAGATCAAGGACGTGTTTAAAGTTCCACAGCCTCGATAAGGTACCTAAGGTAGGCAGGTAGGGCAGATATGTCGAGCGGTGGAGTGCACGAGCATCAGAGATACCTTAGGTGACGCGTAATGACTCTTGTGTCTGTCTTTACGTGCAGCGATGTAAGGTTAGGTAGTCAAGTCATGGACAGCATCTGATCTGGTGTGGTGATAAGATATCTTAGTAAGGTAAGGTAAGTACTGTATGCCAAGCCTTTCGCGTCGCGTCCAGTGGACGGGAAGTAATGTGGAATGACGCGTGCGCGCCTCAACTCACGTCGCCCATTAACAGAGCGTGTTTCCAGCTCCACTTTCCGTGATCATAAACCACAACCACCACAATACCTTACCACGATACTGACATTATGCCCGGCGTAGTCAAGCAGCAGCCAGCTGCAGCAAAGATCACCGGTAAGAGAGTCTTGAAAGACGCTCCTTCCTCGATACAGAACATACAGCCCACGAGCCCATCGAAGCGACGGAAGCTCAATGGCGCCACCACTGCAAATCAGTTCAAGAAACCCGGAAAGAACGGCCTTGGGTCTAGTCAACCCAAGAGTCGGTTCGAAGAGGAGGTGCTTGAGAAGCTCACGCAAGACATTGGTGGACTGAAACAGAAGAACTCGGAGAAAGATCAGCAGTGGGACCGGCCGCCGCTGGATGACTTTAGTGAGAAGACAGATAGTCTCTGCTTCCAACAAATAGAGAACGAGGAGGGTACTCTACATGGCGGAAAAACGTGTGTGAAGCTATTTGGTGTAACAGAGGTGGGTAGAGCATTCAGACAAGGACATCCTGCACCGAGCGTCACTGACAGGAAGCAAAGACTGGTCATTCTGTTCTTTTACATGTCACAGATTTTATGCATTACCTTTACGTTGCTGCTCCCGTTTCCTTTACCCGAAACGATTGCGATCCCTTCAAAGCGTACCTCGAGACACATCTGGCTCAACACCAGCCGGCCATACACTCTGTCCAGATTGTGCTTCGGGAGAATCTATATGGCTTTCAAGGTAACCAGAAGGCTGCCTACCTCAAAATCACCGTCACGGATCCCAAATTCATCAACAAACTACGCACAACGATCGAAAGTGGAGGAGCCAATTACAAAGGCTTGTGGAAGGGTGCCGACGGTGGCATTCTCACCTTTGACAGCATCCAATATGTTCTGCGCTTTATGATTGACACAAAGGTACGTCAGCCGTTATATTCGCTAATATGGTTCTCGAGATACTTATAATCATCAGATCTCGGGCATGTCCTGGGTCGAGGTTCCTTCCTCGAAATACACACTTGTGCCGCAAAGAGATCGACATTCCAACTGCCAGATCGAAGCTTACTGCCATTACCGCGACCTCATCGCCCATCCTTCAGATGGCGAGTGGGCGAAGATGGCACCTCTCCGTATATTGTCCTTTGATATTGAGTGCGCTGGCCGAAAAGGAATCTTCCCAGAGGCCAATATGGATCCGGTCATCCAGATCGCCAACGTCGTCACCAGATACGGCGAGGATAAGCCGTTCGTTCGGAATGTCTTCTGCATGGACACGTGCAGTCTGATCGTCAACACTCAGATCTTCGAGTTTGACAAAGAAGAGAAGATGTTGATGGCATGGAGAGATTTCCTGGAGAAGGTTGACCCGGATGTCGTAATTGGATACAACATTGCCAACTTCGATTTCCCGTATCTGCTGGACAGAGCGAAGCATCTCAAAGTTGGACGATTCCCTTACTGGTCGAGACTCAGCAATGTGCAATCTGTGGCAAAGGACACGAACTTCTCAAGCAAGCAGATGGGCAACAGAGATACCAAAGCGACCAACACCAACGGGCGACTTCAATTGGATTTGCTACAGCTCATCCAGCGTGATCACCAGCTCCGAAGTTACACTTTAAACTCCGTCTGTGCGCATTTCCTCAACGAACAAAAGGAAGACGTACATCATACCATGATTACAGAGCTATACAACGGCACACCGGAGTCACGACGGAGACTGGCAGTATATTGTCTGAAAGATGCCTATCTACCTCAAAGATTGATGGACAAACTCATGTGTCTGGTCAATTACACTGAGATGGCCAGAGTCACGGGTGTGCCATTCAATTACCTACTTTCCAGGGGACAACAAGTCAAATTCATCAGTCAACTCTTCCGAAAAGCACTGGACCAACAACTTGTCATTCCGAATCTCCGCACCGACGCCTCGGACGAGCAGTATGAGGGTGCCACGGTCATCGAGCCTACCCGTGGCTACTACGACGTTCCTGTTGCCACTCTCGATTTCGCCTCTCTGTATCCGTCTATCATCCAGGCACACAACCTATGCTACACCACACTCTTGAACAAGAACGCTGTCGATAAGCTAGGTATGAAGAAGGACGAAGACTACATCGTCACCCCGAATGGTGATATGTTCTGTACTTCGAAGGTGCGCAAAGGGCTGTTGTCACAAATTTTGGAAGAATTGTTGGGGGCCCGAAAGCGGGCAAAGAAAGAGCTGGCAGTGGAGACAGATGCTTTCAAAAAGGCTGTGCTGAACGGTCGTCAGCTCGCCCTGAAGATCAGTGCCAACTCCGTTTATGGTATCACTGGCGCTACTGTTGGCAAACTCCCATGTCTTGCAATCGCTTCGAGCACGACGTCATACGGCCGCCAAATGATCGAGAAGACCCGAGACGAAGTCGAGAAGAAGTACACAATTGCCAATGGCTACACACATGACGCTCAGGTCATCTATGGCGACACGGATTCGGTCATGGTCAAGTTTGGCCCCAATGATCTCGCCGAGGTCATGAAACTTGGCGAGCAAGCTGCCGATTACGTCTCATCGAAGTTCATTAAGCCTATCAAACTTGAGTTCGAGAAGGTGTACTTTCCCTACCTGCTCATCAACAAGAAGCGTTATGCCGGCCTGTACTGGACAAACCCGGACAAATATGACAAGATGGACAGTAAAGGTATTGAAACTGTGCGAAGAGACAATTGCCGCATGGTCCAGACCGTCATCGAGACCAGTCTGCGTATGCTGTTGATCAACCGAGACGTGCAGGGGGCTCAAGAGTAAGTGACTACGAGATCATATGATATGAACTCTGTACTGACAAGAGAAACAGCTATGTGAAAGAAACCATCTCAGATCTTCTACAAAACAAAGTCGACATGTCCAATCTCGTCATCACCAAAGCTCTTACGAAGAACGACTACGCAGCAAAGCAAGCTCACGTGGAATTGGCAGAGCGTATGAAGAAGCGAGACGCCGGAAGCGCACCCGCACTCGGTGATCGTGTGGCCTACGTGATGATCAAAGGCGCCGCGGGAGCCAAGAATTACGAGAAGTCAGAGGACCCGATATTCGTTCTTGAGAACAACATCCCGATAGACACGAAATACTACCTCGACAATCAGCTGGCCAAACCTCTCGGGCGTATCTTCGAGCCCATTCTTGGTGAGAAGAAGGCCGCTCAGCTGCTCACAGGCGAGCACACACGAAGTATCCAGGTCGCAGCACCCACGATGGGCGGCTTGATGAAGTTTGCCAAAAAGACCGAAACTTGTATGGGCTGCAAGAAGCCGCTCACTCTTCCCTCAGAGAAGGGTGGTGCTGTGTGCGAAAACGATCGCGACCGCTTCGGCGAGTTATACCAGAAGACGCTAGGCAAAGTGGCAGAAATGGAGGTCAGATTCGCACGGTTGTGGACGCAGTGTCAGAGGTGTCAGGGGAGTATGCATAACGAGGTTATTTGTTCCAGCAGGGACTGTCCTATATTCTACATGCGGATGAAGGCGAAGAAGGACGTCGAGGATTCGGGCAAGGAGTTGTCGAGGTTCGACAAGGACGGGACACTTTGGTGAGCGACTCTTTTTTTTGGCTTCTTTCATGTAGTCTACTTGTCAACTTTCGTAGTAGAAGTCTTTCGGGTAGATGATCATCACTTCCTGCTTTGTTTATCAGGGCCACGAAACCATAATGCTTGAATGGAATATCCACTAGTTGTGCCCTGTGTACACAGACTCAAAGCATACCGCACGTTTTCGTAACCTCGAAGAAGAAAGGGAGGCAGTCCAACGAGCTACCTACGTCTTGCATTACACTTAACGCCCTATTCTTGTCTCTTTGCGTATGCTTCCTTGAGGTAAGATAGAACGACGAGGTACTGGAGCGACCTGCCTACAGTTTGTTTAGGTAGGTAACACTTAACGTTCCCACCATACTCACTTATTCACAATCACAGCAAGCATCTACAGATGATCCCTTATCGATACATCTCATCTCGACCCCGTCCATTCATGACACCTCTTGTTCCCATCACCTTGAGAAGATGAGACAAAAAGTGCGCAAAGGAGGGTGCCAAGTTTATGTATAGGGAGGGCGACCCTGTCTCTTCACGAGCATTGTACGGATTCGGGTGCCCGGTGGCTAGGGTGAGTAGTCAATGGGTGATGTCTGCCATTTTATCGTTATTTTCACGGATTCTGACCACGTACTCGTTGACTGTTCGGTCATTTGTTGGATTCGTGCGTGTTTCATGTTCTTGGGTCGGTCGTGTAGATGCTGACCTCGTATGGTATAATCGTGTTTCCAGGACTAGAGATGAAAGACTCGACGGCTGAGATCCAAGCTATAAGAGAGGATGAAATACATGTATGCTTCTCCTTCCCTCGCTTGCCGCAAGTATCTTCGCATGCGAAGGGTAGAAGTAGAGGAATTATTCCCATGTACAGTAAGTACATTGTCTTTCTTACCTTACCTGGACCTGCAAACATGCTGAATAATCGCGCCTACCTTGTTGAAATTACACGTGCTTTATACGATACCTTCTCCTTCTGTAGGTATCTTCCGCATTAGTGTACTCTGGAAGATCCGAATGATTACCTAGGTAGCTGTTTCAAATAAACAGACAGTCAACGGCAGATGTAAGAAAGGAAAGAATGTCAAGGGCGATCCGACGCAAAAGAGACAAGAAACATTTGTGGTTGCGTTACATACGTATCAAAAGACCAATGACGATATTGGCATAAACTAGGGGAGAATGGGAATAAAGCAGAGTTATATATATGATTCCCCAGACTTTGTATTTCAAGAGGAAAGTGAAATGAAGCAGTCCCTAGACCGTATTGCTGCATTCTCTTGCTTGCCCTCGTTAGGCTGTTGAATCTCTCCAAATGCCGACTACCTCACTCCATTCAATAGGTCTTGGATAAATGAGCTTAGTATCCAGGGCGCCTATCGAAATCGCCAGGTCTTCCTCCCTCGCTCGGTGCACCGGGCGCTCCACGGCCGCCGTCGCCGTAGTGCTTCTTTCTGAGCGCGGCAAGTCTCTTCTTCTTGGTGTGCGCATTGATGTAAGTTCCAATGACGAATCCCACGACGTTGAAGAAAGGCACCCAAGTCTCCTGAGGAAGGAACTTCTGAGCAAAGGCGAGACAGATGGGCGAGGTCGCCCATGAGACCTTCATGACCGGCATGAGACCGGCGCGAACGGTTGCGCGGACCTGGTGGAAAGTGCGCGCGCCAGCGATGATGGCCATGCTGGTGAGGTAAACAGTGTTCTGGATCGGGGCGATCTGTTGTCGTTGATTAGTTTGACCATCTTCCATCAAGAAATCGCAAAGATGGTGGAAATGCGCATGCAGAAGCACAGATGACGTACGATCAAGTTGCTGACGAGGATCTGCAGAATCTTGGCCTTCAAGCTGTTTCGATTGGCGAAGAGTCGCTGAAGGATGTTGATCAAGACATGACCCAGTGGAGCACTGATGAAGGCGCCGTAGACGGCCATCTTGGGTACTCGCGAGGTAAAGTAATTACCATTCTTGTTGCGATCCTTGGCGATCCATGATGCGAGTAGTTCTTGCAATGCCGAAAGAGAACCGGACGTGAGCATCTTAGTCCTTAGCGGGTTTGACTGGAGCTGTTGCAGATATGCCTATACCAAACGGCTGTGAATTAGAGCTACCGCGACGACGACATGCAGGCGCGCAATCGCGAAGAACATACTGCGAGGTAGCCGCCGGGGCCAGCGCCACGAGTGAGAGCATTTCCGACTTCGTGAACAAAATCCTCTTTGCCCGATGACTGGCTGACAGTCTCCTTGACGTCGAATTTGACTTGTGACATGATGGCGACGTGCTATCTGAGTGGGTAATCGACGTTGCTTCGACCACCAATCGACGGTTCAATGCTGTTGTCGAAAGTGACAGAATATAAGTATTTAGCAACCGCGATTCCTAGTCAATGGGAAACGCAATCGAATGCAGAAGATCTGATCAGAGAAGTGTTTGATAGAATGAATGACCCAAGGCAAGGTAACCTCGTCCTGAGATGTTGATCGGGCTGGGAAGCGGCGATGACCGAGGGCGAGGGCCAAAACACCCGCTATGCCATGCCAACACTCTCCTCTGGGAACTCCTCATCCTCGGACCGGTTCGTTTATCGGCTTGTATTCGTTGCTCCTTCATGCGGGGTACAGTCGTCAAGGATACCGTAAAGTACAAGTACTTGTCAGGTAACATTACAGTAGGTAAGGTATTTTCCGCCATACTGCCTGGACCACGTGTTGCATATTCGTCTGCACCTCGACTCTTCCTTTCCGTGCAAGACTCTCGTGTTTGCTTCTGAGCTTGTCCAATGTCTGGCTCCATAAGCCATCTTGCGAAATGTCAACGCTCTTGCGATTGCGCCCGTTCGTGCTGGCGATAGACTTTGATAAGATAAGCGTTGGCCACAGCTTTCACCGTAGAACCTGGACCCTATCATCCACCCGAGCCAGCCTCCTTGTTCAAGCCTGCAGTAGAAAGTCAAGGGACATGGCATCGACCTGCTAACATATCAGATACTCTTCCTGTCATTCTCTGGGATTCGTCAGACTCTAAGCAGACACACATCCATGTAAGGTAGGTAGCCATTGGACAGCACAGTCGATATTGATGTCATCTTGCACAACTAAGCTTGTTGTCAGTACCTTAAGAAGCAACTCCATCGATGACCTTTCGCCAGCTTGGGAAGAGTTGCACCCTACCTACATATTCAGCAGCGCGGTCGGCAAGGAGAGGTGCAGTGAATTTGAGGTCTGGACGTAGCTGAAATGTACTGTATGAAACCAGCACACTCAATCAACATGGTTGACATCTTAGTCGACTCCGATCAACGTCAGTAAGGTAAGATATGTATAAGATGAGTTAGGCGAAGTAACAGCAACAATTCAGCAGACAGATTGGTTGTCTGTCTAGTAGGAAAGGTCCAGGTAGGAAGGCGCGACCTATTGAGACTTTGCACATTTGGAACATCATAGCCCGTCTTGATCGTGCGAGGTGGAGAAATGATTGCCTGCCTTCCTTACCTTAGCCAGAGAAGCAAGTGTGCTTTGTAAAAAGCGATGCAGGCAAGAAGCACCACTGTCTCCCTACCATACCTCATGCTTACCGCCTTCCCACAAGAAGCCTTCCACTGCCTGCCTCTTCTACCCCCGTACTCTATCCACTTCGTCTTCGTTATCACCTCCGCTACCTTACTCTCAACGCCTTACTTTCCTATGCGGACTGTACCCGCATTGAATTGCAATCATCTTTCTGTCCTTCATCTCTCGATTCTTTGATGATCTGTAAAGAAAGTGGAGGTTGAAAGGACAGCTTCTGTCAATCCGTCATCCAACAGATTCACATTTCCGGCAGCACTATCCTCTGGATTTTCGCGAACATCAACCGCATCTCAGAAATCATGACGAACACCGATCCCAACATCGCAAGGCCACTGCCACCAATACCTTATTCACCACCAAGCGATCCACTGCCGCTGGCCAGTCGCTTCGTTGAGGGAGTCGCACAGGTCGGAAAGGACGCGGCTCCACGACGTGTCAGTCAGAGGTGCAGACTTAATTGTACGCATGTTGTCATGGATCGCTTGTACGGACCTTACTTTTGTGATCTCTGCCAGCATCCCTCGCCATTGGGATGGCTGTATAAGTGTAGTCAAGATGAATTCGCCGCTGACAAGACGCTGCCCATCACCACAGAGGCTGTTTCTGACATGCCGTCTGCCGGACAGCTTCGAGCCTTTGGCTTCAGCGAGTCTATCATCTCACAGGCTGATGTTGGCGTATTTGACCCTGCGCAGATGCAATTTCTTCTTGACCAGAGAAAGCATCTATGCAAGGTCCTTGCGGCGGCTGAGCCCGCGACGCTCCCGGGCTCTGACGAGGCGTCTCGTGTCCACTCATCGAGCCAGCGAGGTATTAAGCTTTCGCAACCAGCACCAGTGGAAGTTCCTGAACCCACTGCCGATATCGTCAGAAAGGAGAAGCAGAGACCGTGTTATTTCAAGTGTTGCCACCGCTGTCGACCTTACATGATTGATCGTGGATGGACATCTTTTGGTGCCGTGTTCGCGGATGAAGTGCGTCCATTGAGTCTGGATGATATCAAGATCTTGCCAATCAGGTCACCATGGATCGCACGAACTCTTGGTCAAAGCCCAAACGAAACAATCTTTGAGCCTGATACACCCGCTTCGTCCAAAGCTGGTCACTTCTACGACTCTAGTCCAAACACATCATTCCACAAGACAGAGACAACCAGCGACTTCTACGACTCTTTCCCGTATTCCGAGGGCAGCTCATCCACCCATGAAGACGATGAGGAACAGCAGGTCGAAATGAACGCATTAGGACAAGCTCTCACCACGATGTATTTGGGAGCTCACGAGGACACAAGTTTGCATCAGCGCTCCGCTCGCCGCACTGCATTTTCCACCCCGTGCCCCTTCCCAAAGCGTACCATTCGCTACGTCAGCAGTAGCGATGACCGATCTTCGCCTTCTACATCTGTCTCCAGGAGTTCAAGCGTCAGTCTTCCAACGCCTGGTAGCTCATCACCGTTACGTGTCATGTCCGACAGCCCTGCAGCGCATAGCTATAGCTCACGCATAGGAACCCTGAGAGTTCACGAAGCCGTTCTCTACCAGAATCCAACGGCGTCCTGCCCGACGATCTCCGTTCTTGGGTCTATACCACGCTCCATGTCGAGCAGAAACCCCAGCACGTGCAGCGTCACCGGCTCTAGCCAGAATGGCGACGAAGCTGAGCTTGAAGGACGTGTTGCTTTGACCGAGGAGGCTCTTCGTACTCACACACCAGACCTTGTGATTGAGTAACACTGCACCAAACGACATCATGGCTCAGTCCTAGGTAAAAACCGGATGCGATGTTGATATCATCGACGCAGCATTACCAACAGCCATGCATGATCAGCCAGCTGTGATTCGAACATCTGTCGTTGCATGTATTAGACAGGCATAAGTGATCGCCATCCCGATTCTCCGCAACAGAGCAATTCGGTGGATATTGCATCTTAATCGCCTGAGATGAGGATGAAAAATATTATGGCTTTTGGGAGTATGTTGCTTGCTTTCCGGTGTTTTTTGTTTCTACCTTCTGCTTTGTTGATAGCGATAAGAAAATACTGCATCTAACGCAGTAGAGTTTACACCATTCCTGTCATCCGCCATGAAACGTTTCACTACACCGTACCCCTACTCTACAAGTATCTCATGACTGCAGGTACATAGTTAAAGTTCTAGCCCTCGTCCATTCACGGGGCGTCCGGCAGCTTCAAGAGCCGCTCCCCCCGTTACCCGCGTTCCGGGGTAATGGTAGCCGCAATGCAGCCACTCCTTCGCCATCTGCACCAATATGCATGTCTTAGAGAGCAGAGCATCACTCGATGCAATGCTCGGTGCACGAGGTGATTCTACAATCTTCGATGCTGGTTGTGATGTACCAGGCTTATATGAAGTGTGACAAGAGCTTATCGGTCCCCAACTTTTTGGTGTGTGGGGTGACACAGAGCGGCATGACAAACAAAAACCCGCATCCCACACTCACACCAAATGCTACGCGCCGGCCGAGATTATAAGTACAGGCACGTGCCATGTTACAGCAGCGACGAAAGGACTAGCAACAGTGAGAGGAAGAAAAAAATCCCTCCACGCTCATCAAGCCGTTCTGGTCTCTCAATTGCTTTCATATATCAGAAGGATACGGTAGCTTCTCGAATCCTTGTGTCTTGCTGCTTCTTTTTGGCTGCCGTTATTATTTCCTCTGCCTGCTCCTTCTCCTGCTGCTCACAGTCCTCAAGGTAGTATCACCGTACTGTCATCTGTCTACTTTGTTGCCTCGTTTGTGTCTTTGTGTTTGTGTGTAACAGAAAATAATGTCTCTGGCACAGCACGTTACTGAACACCAGGGTTTTGATCGTGTCGAAGACGAAGTTGGAGCAGCGAACCCCCAATGGCTTGCTCACCGTCCCATCCGTCGCGAATTGAGTTATGATGCCTTCCCTCCGCTTGAGCGAGAAGTGACCCTCAAGGAGGATTTCGGTGGTGTGACACCTTACAATGTGTCTGTTTACAAGAGGATAGGTATGTGGCTTTTCTTTTCTGTACTTCTCCTTCAATCTTGCTTGATTACTCTACAGCAGTATCTGTGTACTTGTAAATTGTGGAAAGACATGGCAAAACTTTGACCTTCAATGCTTCCTCGCTCTGATTATCAATTCTTCTTTGTCTCTCTGCCCCTCCTACATAACCCATGTAAATGGATTTACATTTTTCTAATAGTTTTTTAAAGCTCAGATCGTTACCATTACTGTTGCTTGTTGGGTTGCTAGTGGCATAGTCTTCGGCTTCGCAGCCCTCAAGCCCGTCTTTGTCCGAGAGGGCGTCTATCGAGAATACTGCACACAGGAAGAACTCGACAACAATGTGGATTTATGCTACGAGCAAGACCTTCATTTGAACTTCTTTTTCAGTCTGGCATCGACCACCACAAATGTTTCCGCATTGCCAGTCGGCACGATCCTCGATCGCTTCGGGCCAAGGGTGTGTTATGTGACCGGGTGTATCAGTCTAGCGCTGGGTAGTATGTTGATGAGCTATGCGTTTTCTATACCCGAATTCGACGGCTACACGATCGGCAATTTCTTTCTAGCGCTAGGTGGCACTTTCATCTTCGTGCCTAGCTTTCAGATCGCCAATGCATTCCCCAAATATTCGGGCACCATTGTCGCCGCCATCACGGGCGCTTTCGACGCCTCGGCTGCTGTCTTTTTGTTCTATCGACTTGCTTATGATGCTAGCGAGGGCGAGTTCGGTCCTGATGACTTTTTCCGCTGGTACACGGTTGTCCCTGTCGTGATTCTTCTCGCTCAACTCACATATCTTCCCTCCGAGGCCTACAAGACCGCTCCGCAGCTCGAACACAAGATCGAGAGGGCCAAAGATGCGGCGACTGATGTGCATAGTTCGGATGAAGAACTCGAACACCGAGAGCGTTTGCGTGTCATTTCGCAGAGGAGCGTACGCAGAAAGAGAAAGCTGAGCAAGTTGGACGAGTTATTGGGTGATGAGGAAGCAAGACGAGAGCAAACCATGAAGCATGAGAAGAAATTGGCCAAGAGTGGTGTATGGGGTGTCCTTCACAGCCAGACTGCAGCCCAGCAAATGATGAGTCCGTGGTTCATTCTCATCGCTTTGCTTACCGTCTTGCAGATGGTCAGAATGGTAAGTTACTGATCTGTCTGATAGCTCTGCCTATTGCATCCGTTGAGACCCGATCTAACATTTCTCCAGAACTATTTCATCTCAACGATTGACAGCCAATACGAATACATGCTCCACTCGCGCACAGAAGCCGAGAAGATAATGACCTTCTTCGACATCGCTCTGCCCGTGGGCGGAGTGGCATGCACGCCCTTTTTAGGTCTTCTGCTCGACAACGTAAGCATGGACGGCATCCTGGCCATAATAACCGTCATGATCACAGCCATCGGCATCTTCGGCTCTCTGCCTTATCTCTGGGCGGGCTACATCAATGTCACTCTCTTTGTCATGCTCCGTCCACTGTACTACTCCGCCATGTCCGACTACGCGGCCAAGGTCTTCGGGTTCGCCACCTTCGGCCGCGTGTACGGCACCATCATCGCGTTGTCCGGGATTGTCAATTTCTCTCAGACGGGTATCGTGGCGTTGACAAAGTATGCTTTCCACGATAATCCGATCCCCGTGAATGTCTTCGTCGCTACTGCAGGGTTTGTCATTGGCACTGCGATCGCGGGTTTTGTCGCTGTGCAGGGCAGGAGAGAGAAGAGGAGGCAGGAGGAAGAGGACGCTAATGGGGAGAATCAGAGTTTGATGGAGAGCGTGCTCGAGGACGAGAGCGAGTATGGAACTTTCTGAGATGCTTTTTTCTTCTTTCACGATAGCGATGCAAGAATGACATGAAGGAGAAGGGAAAGGAAGGCTACGAAGTAACAAGTGCGCGGAGATGAGGGCTAGTATTCCTTCGAGCGGATCTGATGTTTTGATAGTTACGACTGATTTTCTTTTCTACTTCACTGGCGAAAGCAAGCGAGCGATATGTAACACTGCTTTTTGCTTTGCTTCTCCTCAGGGGGTGGCTGATGGTAGGGGGAAACCCATTTCACGACTATATATCCTAATAGACCAATGCTATTCATAAATCATTAATCACATACATGTACCCTACTCTTGCTCATCCGAAAAGGACCTCTTGCAATTGAACAATCCACCAACAACTTGAAACGATGAAAATGGGAAAAGCCCAGAGAACCATAACTTCGACACCTCCGCCCCCAGACCAAAAAGTGACAATAAGTGAACCACACACCTCAAGTGAGCGTCGCCGAAACCAAAAAAACCAAGAAGCAGTATCTAGTCGATCCAAGAGCCTCAGCGCAGCGCATGCACGACATGTAGTCGCATCCGACGAATAAGACCCAAAAGCGACTTCCACGCACCAAGAGCGGATGTCGCTACCGCACAAACCTCTGATTCTACAATACGTTGATCTCGCCTTTTCGACCCGCACTGTGATTTCACCCTCATCTGTCCATTCTCTGGGGAGTGAAGTACATTTACAGGATATGCAAATATGCGACTCTTCTCAACACCGTTTGTTCTTGTGTTTTACATGACTTGAAGGCACAGTATGCGATAGGGCGATAGGGGTGGTGGCATCGGATATTTGCAGGGGTTGTTTTGCTTCTTTCGCGTTCGTTGCTTCTTGGTCTCGAGGTGCGAGCGGTAAGATTACTTGCTTGCTTGACTGCTTGCATCGTGTCGTGGTGTGATCGCTGTGGAACAAGTGTCGCGGTCAAGGTGAGATGAGGTACGGTCACTGTCGGGGAAGGTGAGACAGGTAGCTTTCCGCGTGTGTGTGAACGTGTAAGGGTGTGTAGTAGTCTCAGTCACATCTGTCTTGAGCTCAACCTTGTCAGATGATGAGTGAGTGAGATGGTTGGCTGAATGATTTTTTTCGGGAAGTAAGATTCCTGGACGCATGTGGATGCATATCGCGGTGAGGGATGGGAGAGTGCATGTACGTGTGTTGCTTGATATCTGTGCAAGTGTCTAAGTAGAGACTTAAGTCAGATGGATAGGTAAGCAGGTAGGCAAATGCAAATAGGTAGCTGCATGGAGCGCAACAAGAGAGGCCTAGGTAACATCGTAGCACGGTTGGGGAAGAGGAAACAAATGGAAGCGAAATGTAGTTTCACAAGGATTATCCACTTGTGAAGACATCTGGCCAGGGTTCACCCCCCAGGAAGATCAATGTAGGTATATACGTCCTCACAGTGTCATCATTCAATGCGTCAATACCAGATGCGTCAAATGTGACTCCGTGACAAATGAAGAAGAAGAAAGAGAAAAAGAGCTACATAAGGTGTGAAAAGACAAAAATTTCAATGCCACACATTGGTGACGTGCGCATTGTCTTCCACCAGGCCGACAAGCGCTGCGTGAACAAAAGAAACTTCATTGTTGACGGTGGTCACTTCCACCTCGACAGTATGTGTGATAGCGAAGGGATCCTCCTGTGGTTTGATGTGTTCCTGACTCGAGGAGGTGGGTATGTGTTTGGCGTTTGTCCGCGGCCTCTTCTGCGATATGACAGAGCCAAGGGATATGCTTTCGACGAATTTCTCGTGCACGCTACCGTGTTTAGCGATCGTGCCTCGGATATATCTGATGAAGCTGGTGAATAAAGGTCGAGTTATTGGTATCGAGGCCACGGTCATGACAATGTTGAGCTCAACCGATATCCATATCGCGTAGGGCACCAGATCGTCTGTGATGGCGCTAATGTCAGTATTGCGCTGATAATGCAAGTTGACCTCCAGTTTGCAAAGAGCACATACACGTATAATCGACGATTTGATTCAGTGATTTTGACTCGTATGTTTTGACGATCGATGCCACCATAGCACTGGTAGATATGTCAGCAGCCGTGCGAGAGGAAGATCGCAACTCAATAGCTTACACTGAACTCAGACAAAGTAGAAGGGCAAGGCCAATCTTCTGCCTTAACGGTATATTCGTGTGAATGATCATGATACCAGGTAATATGGTTAAGTAAATGTCTGTTATCGTGTTGATAGCTGTCGAATGATGAGTTCCACTGGGAGACACACGCGGGATAAGATGAGCATACTTACATCCGGCAAAGTAGTTGTAGTTGGCTTGGACACTAGGATCCCAGCAGTAGCCTTGCACTTGATCCCAATCGTTGGTGAAGAACAAAACATTCAAGTGAGTGCCACACTGGCTGTACATGGTTATGACAGACCCAAGATTCACCAAGATCTGAAGGGCAATGAAGACGTATATGGTCCATTTCTTGATGTGAGGATCAGTGCCTGCAATGAACATCAATGAGATACAAAAGCTCATGCGGCCGAACATTGGTGACAAGAAACCCCATGCAAGAGATATGAATCCTATCCGCATTGCATATTCTCGTTGATGACTAGACAAGAAGACCAAATGTCTTCCCAATCCATTCTCATAAGACAGTGTTACGAAAATAGCTTGCAAGTATCCGAATATCTTCATATTTGTGTCAGCCTCATAAGCTCAAAGTTGTTGACGTGACACAGCATACCAATGCGGCGACGATCAGAGCATCATCGTAGAAGATACGTCTCATAGTTCTCCACTTGACCAGCAGCCGACAAAATATCACTATTGTCGATATCGCAAGTAAAATCCAGATGACTCGCATCATTGGTGCTCCTCTATTCGTATCGTGATTGGCCACGAGTGTTTTGAGGGTGTTTATTAGCTGTCTAGTGCCCATGGCAGTGATGGCGCCTGCAAAGGATTCCTGTTCGGGAGGAAGCCTCGCTGCTACATCTTTCGCAGTCATTTGGCCGCTTTCCAAGGCAGCCAGCGTGGCCGAGGGATCACCCTCTGATAACAGCGAAGCGAGAGACATAATGAATGGCCCCTCTCCACATAGGCCGAAGTAAAAAGGTATGTTACCTCGTCGTCAAAGACGTCCAGCGCCACCGTGGAGAGCAATCAGGCAGGAAGTTAAAGTATTCCGGAAGCCGAGTCGAAGGAAGCTCTGAAGAGGGAGGTGCACACTATATTGGCCAACAGAGATGGAAGACCGACCAGTCCGTATATAGAGCAGAAGTGATCTGCTCTGGGGCTCACCAACTCGACAGGCCAGAATTGCGAGAAGTTTGAATTGAACTCGTCATCTTCTACCGTGCAGTCGGGGCCGTAGGGGCTGCGTGAGCCCTCCATAACCTCATGCTTGTATCTATAGCATGGGCTGGTATTCCCATCGTCCATTTTCTTCATCTATAGTGCGTCTTGGCATTGTAAGAGAATAGATTGAGGTCAAGGTCTTTGAGTGCGACCGGCACAGATACCGCCCATTGGTGGAGTGGTGGACCCGAAAGCAGATAATTACCGGAGTAGGATGGGAGTTGGAGATCATCGACTACTGTAAGCGGGTCGGAAGGACGGCGTCGACGCCACGAATGGTTGTAAACTGATAATGCCTAGTGTCTGTGTCTGGCGAACCAATAAAAGAAAGTGTTAGAACCGACCGTGCGATCGCTTCACAGGACCGACCTCAAAGTCGCATTATGCCATCTCCAACTCTACAGTGGTAAATGCTCAAGCGTTTCGCGCGTGGCATCTCATGTATTCGAAAGTCCTTCATTGACATGATCGACGCGTACTGATCCGCAAGAGAGAAATGATCCACTTCTCCAGCTGAGATCTACTGTACAAACACTCTATCTTAGACAAAACCCTACCGCTACGGCTATCCATGTCACGCGGTTCTTTGATCATTTCATATCGCTCACAGACCATAATCTGCCACCTTAAAGGAGGGTTTGCCCAGGCACTGGTGGTTTGCTTCATATCAAGCAACCAGGCACAAATTCAGAAAATGCTCGTACAGTCCCTGTCTGTATACTCACACTTTAAGGATACGCCGAGAAGTGTCAAGAAACACTCCCACAGACGTTCGAAACACCCAAAAGGTCAGATAACACGAGCCGTGCATACAGCAGAATGATTGTCGCATCACAATGCTGGCTAGAGGCGCTATACGTTTGTCCGGCAAAATTATTATTTTGGTCCCGAAACGACCCTATCTATTCTAACTTGGTAAGGTACGTTATATTACCTTGTTCCTGGAAATCACGAGGCCTGCAGGATGTCGCTTGCGATGGCACATTTACTCGCTAAGCAATGTCCTGATATCCTCGATTCTCTGCAGTTTCTTTTCTTCATCACTCATCATACCAAGCGAACTTGCGCTGTTAGATGAAGTAAGCACCTTTTCAATTAAGCAAGACATTGTCGACAATAAACTTACATGAATTTTTTCCGGTCCTGGACCCTCAACATTTTTTCCTCAATACTGCGTTCGACCACGAATCGGATCACTTTGACGGGTTCGGTTTGTCCCATACGGTGTACCCGATCAATGGCCTGTGACTCAATTGCCCAACTCCACCAAGGGTCAAGCATAAAGACCTTGTTTGCGCAAGTCAGGTTCAAGCCCACACCGCCTGCCTTCAAGGAGAGTAATAGTACACATCCTTTGGGACGATCTGCGAATTGCTTGAGTACAACAGCGCGGTGTTTTTGACTCATAGATCCATCAAAACGGAGGTAGGGAATTGACGCGGCGGTCAGCGCCGGCTCGAGTAAGTCGAGGAAGGATGTAAATTGTGAAAAGACGACAGACTTGGACAACGGCTCTGTGCGCTTGATGTTCTTGAGATGAAGAAGCAGAGTGGATATCTTAGCTGAAGAGAGCTGATTAACTCTTCGAAGAGAAATCCGTGACTTTGAGCTCGATGGCGAAGATTTGTTCGAAACGCTGTAAAGATCATCAATTTCGCTAGCTTTCGATTCGAACGATGCCATTGCTGTAGGCTGAATGTCGTCATCGCCATTGTCGTCATGTCTGACCACTTCGAAAACATCGCGTGCATTGATGGGCTCTCGACAATTAAAGCATCTTGCAATCTCGCCCTTGCTGGTCTCCTTTTCAATGTAGTCAAGAAGACAAGTCTTACACGCGCTATGCCAGCACCCGGTGACTGCTTGATCCTCCATAGGCTCCTCCAGACAGATTGGACATTCGTTCTCGGCCTCGTCTTGGATCTGTTTCAGCACATGCGCGCCGTACTTGCTAGCATCTTGGTCATCCTCGTCCGCCTCGAATCTCTCTATCAGACACTGTAAGTCCATGTCGTCGGCAAAACCATTGGCTATGTCAACAGCTGCAGCAGCGTCTTCCTCCTCCGCCACTATGTCCTTTTTGCGCGTCAAGATAGGATGACAACATGACTGCCGTAGACGCAGGATCTGTGCAAGCATAGTCGTGTATGATTTCATCAGAGTGCCAGCTTCAACGTTAGTGTTGAAGGTACGCTTGACGCGGGCGAATATATGATCGTAAAGTTCGCGTTCAACCTTGGACAGCACAATCTTCTCGACCTCAATGGTCCGCGGAGGAAGTGGTACGAGCGCCTCTCCAGACGGTGTTTTCATATCCTTGGTTCGACGAAGTACTAATGGTTCGAGAACGGTCTGTACAACATCGAGAGCCCGAATGAAGTCTTTGGATTCGAATGGTACAGTGATGAATGTTTTCCAGAAAGAAAAGTTGCTCCATGGTTCTACGCGCAAGAACCTCACCAGACTGAATAGATCTTCTAAGCGGTTCACGATAGGTGTACCCGTCAAGACCCAGCGGTGTTCAGCACTGATTTCGTAGCAAGCCTTGGCTGTCTTCGATTGCCTGTTTTTGATCGAGTGAGCTTCGTCAAGGATGACGCGAAAAAACTCCACGGAGAAGAGCCCGCCATGAGAGCTCCTCTGACCGCCAGTAGCAGCAACCTGATTAAACTCTGACAGGATGGTTCCGTAGCTGGTAATGATAAGATTCGGAGCCGAAGACGCGTTCGCCTCACAGCACAGACTCTGCAGGTTGGCGCTCTTCTCGCTGCCGTAGTATACAAGAGTCTTCAGTGTACCATGCTTGGATGCCTTTTCGGCTTCGCTTTGCCACTGTGCAAGTAGTGACATGGGCGCAACAACAAGCGTTGTACACGGCGCACGCTCCACTTTGGACGAGTTCTTCGGCAGACGAGGCAGATCGAAAGAGGTGGAGGTTTTGCGACCATGAAGACCGTACTCGGACGTGTGTGTGTGGATCAGACTTAGCATCTCAATAGTCTTGCCCAGGCCCATTTCATCGGCTAATATTCCGCCCAGACAGTTTTGTTCCTGGACCGGAAATTCCAGTGAAAGTTCGCCGGAATAAGGATTGACATAAAAGCTCGGCTGATGCGCGACCTGGGGTAGTTCTTGATCGGCCGCGTCCTTGACTGGCCAAAGGTACTCCTCCCAGAGTGGATGCATGGACTGTTCCTTGTGATCGGCCTTTTGGTCTGTTTCCTTACCTACAAGCCAATGCAGAGCCTGCTTCTGGTACTTTCGCAAATCCATGGTGAATGTTTCGGCAGGCTGCATCTCGGGGGTATCAAAGTCAAAGGATTGCGCCTTCTTGTACAAGCTATCGAGTTGGTCTTGCTCGAGCTCCTGTCCCTCCTCGGCACTGTCAGATGGCGGCGAGGAAGCGCCGTCTTCGTTTGGTTTGCCGCTCTTTGGTGTCTTGTCGCCCGCTTTTTCATACTGCTCCGCGATCTCGGCTGCTTGCAAGATACCCTGTCGCTTGTGCTTCTCCGTGGTCTCATTTGCCCTGCATGGATGTAGATCGATTTCCACGAATAATTTGACGAGGGCGACTTGACGGAGGCGGAGGTCTCTTTCATCTTGCGTCTCCTTCGCCTCGAAAATGCCGGTCTGGCGATTGTTGTCTAGTGGTTTGATGAAATGGCCAGCCTCAAAAGCGGTGCGGAGGAGGAAGCATCGTAGTTGCAGGTAGATAGTGTCGTTGGTGCGTATACGTTCAGGCGCATAGATGCAATGTCCTTCCATCACGCAGACCTGCTGGTCAAGCAAAGTTGAGATCCAGGCAGCGGACTCTTGCTGCAGTCGACCGACCTCTTCGCCCTTTGCATTTTTGAACCGCACGACAACATCCTGGATCTTGTTTTGCACAGGCATCGGCCTTCCTCCACGCCCGACCTTGGTCTTTGGCTGGGTCCGCGTCCTTTCAATCGTAATTGTCTCGTCTGATGTGATGATACCGCGTCCGCTCCGTGTAGCCCACCCAGTGACTCCCATGGAACCAATATACCTCTTCTTGGGTGTTTCGGCCAATTTGGTCTGGACGGCCTTTGCGCGAGCAATGGTCGAAGATTCATCCTTCGATGACTTAGACGCTGACGTTGGCTGTTTATCCTGAATTATGGAAGCCGGAGTGGTTTTGTTGGTATCGTCGTTCAGGGAGTGTGACTTCCACGACCCATCAAAGTAAATGTTGATCGCTCGCTCGACGTCATTGCCGCATATGGATTGCAATGTGCTGATGGTCGAGGGTGGCAATTCTTCGCCCACGAAGTTTGTGAACAGCTCTGGATCGAAGGCATCATAGCCATCTCGGTTCGTACTGTTGGTGTCAACTGTCTGGTCTTTGACACTGGTCTCTGCCAAGGCATTCAATCCATCGGGAAACGATGCTTCGGGGGCAAATGTTGCATCCTTGAAGTCTTCCTCTTCATCGACATCCACGAACATGCGTCGTTTCTTAGTCGGCCGCTCCGATGCATCTGTTGAGATCATGATAGTGCCATCCGCCCTTTGCAGGTAAAGGTCATACCAGCTATGTTGGGATACCTTTGGTCAGCCTGACGCGAAACGAGTATGAGGCAAAGTAGACGTGAACAAAGTAGCAGTTACTCTTTTGAGAAGACGCGCCCCAGACGCGACTTCCATTTGACGGACTGTAATTGAAGCTTGGCGCCGTCATCTCCGCATTAATTACCTAGTCAGGGCGACTAATTAATTCCATCATTATTTGTCTTCCATTTGCACATAAACCAATGGTCAGCAACTACATTGTACCTTGACATTCTCCCACATAACTCCGTGTGAATTGACCTCCGTACAAGGAAAGCATACATGAATCCCGCCACATGCAGAGCATCCGCAAGAAACATGTCCGCCACCGCCGGAAGACGACTGAGATATCGACATAGCCCCTCCAGGCGGGGATATGCCACATCAAGCTTCCAGTCCGAGAGTCCGCTTGCGCCTTCTCAATCCGAGATAGCATCGGCCAGGCAACACTGTCTGAACCTCGTCAGGAAATATGACACTCCGTCATTCTTACTCCAGTCGTATATCCCACAACAATCGCGCGATGCCTACCTTGCCATCCGCGCTTTCAATTTAGAAGTGGCGCGAACGGCGGACACCACCAGCACCCCTACCATCGGTGCCATGCGCCTCCAGTTCCAACGAGATGCTGTCACAAAGGCTCTGGCCGGCACGCCGCCGAAGCAGCCCATCGCCATCCTCCTGGCACACGCGCTCGAGCATCTTGACCGACGGACCGACGGTCGCAGCAAATTCAGCAAGAGTTGGTTCATGCGCATCATCAATACTCGGGAACAACACCTCTCGAATCCGCCGTACCCTGACCTGGCCGCGCTGGAAAGTTATGCAGAGAACACTTACTCGACCTTGTTGTACCTGACGCTGCAGTCCTTGCCTATGGCGAGCCTCACGGCGGATCACATTGCTTCACACATCGGCAAGGCGACGGGCATTGCTACCATACTTCGGGGTCTACCGTTACTCGCCTTCCCACCTCCGCCTAACAGCCACTCGAACCAAGAAGCATTTTCTGGCGCTGTAGGCTCCACGCGACAGGGCGCTGTGGTGCTGCCTCTAGACATCATGGCACAGCATGGCGTAAGAGAAGAAGAAGTACTCAGGACAGGCGCAGAAGCGCAAGGTCTGAAGGACGCCGTCTTCACAGTCGCAACACGAGCCAACGACCACCTGATCACTGCGCGGGAGATGCTGAAGAACCTACGAGCAGGGCAGGAGGCAGGCCACGATTTCGAGCATGCGCACGAGGAAGAGCACATTTACGATGTCTTGAACATGGACAAGCCCCTGACTCGGGCACAAGAGATCGAGAAGAGTTTCGGCATCTTCATGCCCGCCGTGTCGACAACATTGTGGCTGAACCAGCTCGAGAAGCACGACTTTGACGTCTTTGCACCAAAGCTCAGAGTTACGGACTGGAGACTACCCTGGGAGGCATTTTGGTCGTACAACCGACGTCAGCTGTAGACGATCGGTGCTGGAAGTCTGCTTATGACGAGACATGTACACTGTAACGATATACAATCTGTAAATTACCCGAGTCAAACACCAAGGCGAAACCCTACCTTAAGGTAACCTTAAGGTAGCAAGAATCGTCCCATTTCTCCAGTCTGCAGCCAGGGCGCACAGTGAAAAGTAAAAGCACATTCGATCTTACCTTTACCTACCATTCACACAATACCTTCGTGCACTCCACCCGACTCGGGCACTCAACAAATCATCACGGTACCTAAGGTACGAAATAGTACAAAGCAGCGAAATGGTCAACCGAGACGTCAACCGAGACGACGCATGACCCTAGATCAAGTAGTAAAACAACACGCGCCGGTGCAGTCTGAAAGCGAGACCCTAACACCGAAGAAACGCGATCATCAAAACCTCCCAAGACAAATTGAATTCTCGGCGCGAAAAGGAGCACAATCCCCCCCCTTCGCGATCGAAAAAAAAGCCCTTGGAAGCCTCGTCTCGCCGTATGCGAAACCTCCGCGACAGAAGGTACTTGTACATTAGTAAGGTAAGGTAAGGTAGGTATCTAGTTGTAGATCTACAGTGCATGATTTCGCCGAGACGGAGCGTTGATCGTTATTCCTTTGCCCTTTTTTTTTCCCGGGTCTCTTTCGCAAACGATTGTAGAAGGTTTGGAACGCAGTAGAGGTGGTTCCGCCGAGTGCGAAGTTCCTTTGCTAGATCGGCTTCGAGAGGACGTTGGTCGGAGATGTACGACCTTCGTTAGGACAGCGGAGGGATCTGGGATGGCATGTACTTCGGTATGAAGCACTTGGCTGGAGCATTATTCATCCCATCGCGCTTGCGTGGGTTGTTCTTCTCGCTGGGACATACGTGTATACTCGATTGACGAGTGGGATCCTTACTGTCTATCAACATGATGCTCTCCCTGTTTTTCACTGTCATACGATTCACCGAAATTGTGGCAGGGTTGTAGTCGCGTGAAGCGAGAAGGTCTACCGAGGAAGTGGTTTTTAAGTCATGGACTATTTACTGTGTAAGGTAGTCATTAAGTAGTCATTAAGGCATTATTGGCCTATGGGTCTCAATGGCTCAATATCACAGACTTATTGACCATCCATTAGAGTTTTGTCGACAATTCATCATTGAGTCATTGACCAAAAACCGAGAATAGGAACCTCTCATTAGAGTAAGTGAAGTCCGCCTTACCTTAGGTAGACAAAGCAATTCATAGGTACAAGTGCCTAAGTACCATATTTACTCACTTTCTCCAAGTTAACAAGCTAGTACAAAGAGAGAGAGCAAAGCGACATTCCTAAAGTCGCCATTAAATTGACTATACTATACCAAACTATACCCAAGCGCATAATAACATCCTCCCTTACTCGATCTACCATTACCCAGCCGGAACCCACAAGCCGGATACGAGTAGGTAAGCAAGCCACAATCAACCATTACAGTCCCCCGTTTACGCCAGGACCAACGAAACAACATCGAAACGAAGATTGGCACAAAAGACAGTACTAGAGTATCAGGGCAACCAACAACGAGAAGACGATCCATCCTTGAACCCAGCAGAAGGGGTCGGTGAGGCCCACTATTTGTTTTTTCCCCTTTTCTACTTTTGCTTAGCGGCATGGCTTGCTTGCTTGCTTGCTTGCTTTCTTGCTTTCTTGCCCTGATAGCCCTTGTGTGTATTCGTGATATTGTTTCTTGTTCTCGTTTCAGCGGGCCGACGAAACACGGCTGGTAAGGTGGTGCAGATGTGGTTCTTCGCTGCCTGCCGCAATGCGCGGTGCTGCGCTGGGTGGGCTTGCGTGTACATGTATCTTTTATTTGTAGTTGTGCATGTGGGAAATGCTTATCTTGACCTGACCTTACTTTTGACCATGGTTCGCCTCAGTATGTGTCAAAGTGCTGTAGATGCGCAATGCATTTTAAGCTTCAGAATTAAGAAGTGATGGATGCATGCATCATGTATGAATCTGCGTGTGTGTGCTGTCTTGCTCAGATGGCAGAACAAACACATGGCGCTTACATATCACGCATGACCGCGCAGCAAACACATCGGGAGAAATGCCAGCTCACATCGGATGTTCCAGCGCATCGCATTAGTGATGTGAATCACGATACATTTTGAGGCGCCCAAACGAGTGGCAGAGGGCGCCGTTTTCGAAGAATAAATAAAAATGCCACAATGTGACTAAACGAGCTATATGTGCAATAACAGAATTAACAAGGGAGGGTATAACGTTCCTTCTTTGGGGTGGTCGCATTGCGCACCCTGGTCAGTACGCATTAATTCATGCCATGGTCGCGCTTTTCCCCTAGTCTTCAAAAAAGTGAGAGGAGAAACAGGGCCACAGATCAAGGAGCAAATGAGCCACTACCAATCATGAGTCGAGAACAACGCTCTGCCGCACAATCTTCTCATCCGGGAAAGCCTCTGCTTGGGCTTGCACCCTGGGCTTATGCAGACGAAGAGCGTACAAGAACCAATCCTCCAAGGGAAGAAGGTTCAGTAAGACCGCGTTTGCATTCCAAGCTAATCCACAAACTACTGCGCCTGCGACGGCGTCAAGGATGAAATGGTTTGCAGTGGCGACAATCGCGACCAGAATGATAGCTGGGTAGAGGAAGCCGACGAACACGGCGATCAAACGTCTCCATGCTGGGATACGCAAGCTGAATTTACCCGTGCCAAACACAACGCTGGTAGATCTGCGTGGCGCGAGAGGGATAGTCATGATGGTCAGCCCGACGAGCAGACTGTATCCGAAGTGAAGACTCGGCATTGCGGCATATTGATTGCAAAACTTGTTTTGTGTCCAGACCGAGCTTTCGCCTGAAGAGCCATGGACTGTGTCAACGAAACCGTAGCCTTTGGCCTCCTTCGCATCCGGACCCTTGTAACCTGGATCGCTGAGGAGTCGCGGTGGCATACACGGCCAGAGTGTAAAGATAACGAAGGCGATGAGGTTGCAGACGGCCATAGTACGCCTACGAGCTTCGTAAAGTGCTGGTCCCGCGGGACTGCCTGCAGGTCTGGCAGGCGAGCCTGAGCGTGATCTGGGAAGGGTGGAAACGCGATTCGAGACGATGGTGTAGTAATATAGTCCAACAAGGAAGAGGATAGTCCCAGGGATATGAATGAACGAGTAGATGCGGTTGATCCAGTGCATAAGAGTAGGATAGCTCCTGAAGAATTCTTGGAATGCGCGTTCATGAAAGATACCAAGGGCTTGCTCAAGATGTATGACTTGTAGCGCATGGCGACGTGCTGTATATACGGTCCCTTGGACCAACGTGACTGCTGTGAATGCGCGACCAAGTTGGTACACCTGCGTTTGGTTAGTCATGTAATATCCATGCTGTAGCGCAGCGCTCTTGACATACCCAGTATACTAATGCCCAATACCATACTTCGACCAGGAAGGGTAGTTTGACAAGTAGTCTGCTCAACAGCCTGTCCTCAAAGACGCTTGTGTCGGGTGTCCTGACTTCTTTTGTCCACCCTGCCAGTCTGAACTCACGCCTCTGCCAGCCATCACCTTGTTCACTTCCATGGGACTGGCTGAGGAGGCTATCTGTCTCGCGTGTGGGACTGTGTTCGCCCGACTCCAGGCCACCTGGTGTATCGTCGCGCTTGCCGCTATGATAAGGTTGTCGATGCGATCGATCTGAGGAACGTGTTCGATTTATCCATGTGCCACCAAAGAGGAGGAACACAACCACTCCGGGTTCGATGAAAGCTCCTGCGCCCATACTAGAGGAGGACTATTTGTTTTGATGTTGTTAGGTGGCAACGTATATACAGCACGAGCACACTTATAAGGGTGTATTGATCGGATAGGTACGGTGCGATGATGCTCGTGTGACGTCGGCTCACTGAGCAATGACTCCGGTATAATAGATGAAGCCCCGCCGCTCTAGATTCTGAAGGTACTGGACAAGGAAAGTGAGTAATACGTGAAATGCGAGGATGAAAGGAGATATGAAGGAGGAGAGAAGTTGGAAAGCTAATCTGTTTACTTGAACCAAATGAAATATGTAATCAGCGCCAGCAGGACCTACCACATCTGCCAGGACCCGATAGCCTCGAGCTCAAGGCTAGCATTCCTGTGGCCTCGTCTATAGTAGGTATTTGATGCGAGACGGCTACGGAATAGCGCAGGATCCGTCAGATGAGACGGTTCCGAGGCCAGGGATCTCATGGCAACATCTCATAGGATACAAGATGGGGAACCAAAGTATGAACCACTTATGAGAGTATGACTGGCGCCGCTTAGGCAACTGTCGTGCATAGTATCATGCTGGAGAAGGCGCCGAGCGGCGCCGAGCTATACAAAGACAGCTTAACGACTCAGTCAATCCGCACGACAACTCGCCAGGCCGACCAAGTTATTTGCTCACCGATTGAAGATTAACGGAAGCTGCAGATGGCCGTCAGTGGCCGCTTGCTCTTACGCGGATCCTCTCGCAACGTCTGCTAGCAGGAAATACAGTGCTATTACCTATAGCACCCACGTGTCGGATGCCGATCGACCCCGAGTGGTCGCGTGAGAGGTTGACATACCTCATTGGGGGGATGCAGCAGTACAAAGAGTAAGCATTGAAGTCAAAAAACATTCCTTTCCACGGAGTTCCGGCAAGCAATGATCCGTGTGGGGCAAATTCCACGCCAGTGAATGCTTGAATTATATCTCCGTATAGTAGTATTCGACTAGAGTTAGTATTGGCTCTTTTTTGGAAATTCAAGCATAGCTCAGGTGTGTCTCACCGTAGAGCTCCTCGGGCTTCGCATATGCCGACGAGTCAATTCATAGGAAGGCACACCATCGTCTATGTATTGTGCTTCGAGAAGTCATCTCACTTCGGTGTTCGATTGATCTTGTAGCGACTACCTTATTGAGAAATTAGGCACGAGCCAGCCTAGCACACTCCGGCAACCTCGGAGAGCCTAACTTGCAGTAAGCCCTTATGCCTGATTGATAGTTGACGCCACTCCACCGAGATCATCTGACCGTTCAGGATGGCTTCGGATCTCGATTGCTACGAAGTTCCTACTCGTGTGACAGAAGCCTGTGCACTGATACTGCTCGTTCTCTTCTCATCACTAAGGGACGCTTACATCGTCAGCACGGCGCAGCCTGACGTTGCGCACACGTGGATGAGCACAACGACCATGACGCCTTAAGTCGCAAAATTGCTAGCCATCCGGATGCCTGGCGTGCGTTATCAGTAGGAACTGTGCGATACGATCTTAATGACCAACGAGTGGGTTCGCGAACATCAGCTCTGACCACTGTCGATCGGCCGCTATACGATAATCTATCATGCCCCAACCAGCTTCTGTCCTCTGTGTATACGATGGTCTTGCAGAACCCTGCAGACCTTTGCTCTGATCCACCGCCTCTCCAACCTGGCTCTTGAGAACGGATGAGTTGTGCCTGATGTGATCGAAAAGCACCCATCCATTTTTTGTTCCTCCTCTGATCTCCCATGGACGGGGCCCCAAGTTTCATTAGAAGCACTGACACAGATATCGAATCCCGTCTTCTTGTATTTCCCACCCCTGGCCTTCTCGCAGTGGTTCAGGCTACAACTTAAGCAACGAACAACCCAAGCACGAACCCAATGACCATCACAGCGAGCAAACCAACAACACATGCCGCCCAAGCAATCGTCGCCCTCAAGCCCGAATCTCGTCTGATCCTGCTGACCTGAACGAAGACATCGTCGTTTTTCTTGTCTGTCGACTCTGCCGCTGTTGCCACTGATGTACTCGCAAAAACGGAGTCTCGACGTTGACTTTGGCCATCCTTTTGTGGCAGCATACCACCAGCTTCACATTCAGGACTCGACATGAATGAAGCGTCGCGATCAATATCGCTGCGACCTGGTAGTCGTCGATCCGAGACTAAAGCTTTGCTGTCTCTGCTGTCTCTTCCATGAACGCGTGTGCCGATGTCGTTGTGCATCATAGCGTATGGCTTCGTCAAAGTCCAAGTACTGTATTTGTAGAAGAGGAGGAGGAAGGGGCAAATTGAGTCTGCGCCTGAGGGTTCGCTTGATCTTGCTGTTGCTGCTGCTGACAATCTATGACAGAGGATAGTCTTTTTTCTCTCTCGTGCGTGTTATCAATGTGTGCTGCTCTGCGAAGCGTCCTTGATTGTCTGCCTATTTTTCGTTTTGTAGGTCTATTACCATGTCAGATGATCGTGATCAGTCGAATAGTACGCTGCTCTTTTTTTCCTTTTTCAACATTTCTTCATGCACCTCAGTCCTTCTAACTTTCCTCTTTCCCTACCATTAAGGCGCAGCATCATGATGACCACCCACAGCATTTTGACCAACATTATCATTATTACCTCAATACCGCTTGCACAGAAGAAACCAAATGTAAATTGAGGTCAATATCACATCCAAAAAGCTTAATTTCCATTCCCTAACTTATCACCCCACCTATATCCTACTGATATACCTCCAAAAAGGAACGGATGTCTTGCCCTTCAAGACCCAGCTGCCTTTTTCGCCTAACATACTACCAGTAATATACCAAAGCAGGCCCGAAGGTGTGGGTTCAGGGTTCTTTGCGCTGATTTGAGAGAGATAATATTGTGGGTTGGAAGGGAAAGGGGGTGATTCTGTGATTCCGCTGTCAATCTGCAGTGGAGCTTGGTCTTAGTCATTGGGCATTTGAGGGCTCGACTATTCATTACAGACTCATCGACTATTCATTACAGACTCATCGAGTGCAGTCCCCTTTTGACATTCTATCGCTTCAGAGTTTTTTGCTTCTCGCCGTGCTCCACAATATGCTTCTTGACGAACAGCCCCTTCCTCTGCCTGACCTTGTCCACGTATCTCTTGGCCACATTCTCTCTGTCGCCCTTTTCTCCGTAATCTTCCAATTCTTCCTCCGTGGTCGGCACCCAGAACGGATCCTCGTCTAAAACTTCGAACCCTTCGAAGACAAGTTGTGGGGCAGCCGCGCCACTGGTCCTCTTCCTGATCTCGTCTGAAAATCCGAAGCTCTCTGCCACGGGAAGCAAAGCAAGGATGGTGAAATTGGGCGAGGGCTCGAGGAGAGACTCGGAGATGATGCGGCCGCGTCGGCGGGTGATGACACCATAAACACGACCCAAGACCTCGGCACTCGATTGAATCTCGCAACTGTACATGGCGAGCAAGATGCGAGGAGACCAGTCAAGGAATCCGGTGCGGATCCCGTCGCGCGTGGCCTTCATGACTTCTCCTGTAAGACGACCCATGTTGAAATCTTCCTCCGAGCTGGCCTGGTTGATTGTGACATTTTCCAAGAAGACTGCAATGCCTTGGATTGGCTCATTGCATAGTGGTCCCTGGTTGGTAGCAAGCTGAAAGGCGTGGGCTATCTTGTCAGCAAAGTCGGCGGCGCGGAGTCCTTCGGCCGTCTCAGCTGTGCCGGAAGACTGGTCCTTGCTGTCTTGAGTAGAATGTAAGCTAGATAGTATGTTAGTACTGCTCGGTGATGTATCAGAAATAGTTCACTCACAATTTGCCGCAAATGCCTCCCTTGGTAGAGTCGATGAGGACATTCGGACCGGTTCTTCTGGGACCAAAAGCAGTGATGTTCTCGACTGCATCAGCCCACACTCCTTCGTCGCCCTTCGCTTCTGCAAATGTCGCAGCTAACTGTTGCTTGAAGTCTTCCATAGAGAGGACACGTCCAGTGTCCACGGTGCCAACGTCGTTGGTCGCCTCTTGATCTGCAGGTAGCTCACCAGCTACTTCGCCATTGCTCTCTGTCAACTTTCCCTCAGCCTCTGCTCTTCGCTCGGAATACAGACGCTTGATTGGGCCCGCGTTCTTGGCCAAGAACTGCGTGACTTCCTCCGGCAGAGGGCGTACACAGAGGCGAATAGTGATCTGTTTGCTAGTTGTAGTAGCCTCCACTCTACCACGTCCTAAGTCGGGGTATTTCGGTGGACTCATGTCCTCTGACTGCCCAGTAGTAGTGTTCATCACGTAATTGCGGATCCCCTCCCGGTATGGCACAATGACTTCGCCAGCTTGAACATCACATTTTGCGAACCGCTCTCGAAGATCCTTCAGACAACGTTCAAGATGCAGTTCACCAGCGGTGAGAATGACGTGCTCGCCACTTTCCAGCTGCTCATAGAGCACTGCTGGATCAGCTTGCTCGAGAAGGTGTAAACCCTTGATCATCTTGTCCAAGTCGCCCGGCCATGCAGGCTCTAACGCAACACGTACGATAGGAGCGTTCGTGCTGATAGCTGCAGACGAAGAAAGATTCGGCGCGCCCTCGAGCTGGGAACAGAGTGTTCCAGACTTGAGGATCGCACCATCTAGACCTCCGATACCTACGATTGAACCGGCGGGTACGGAATTCAGCGACTCCAGACTCCGGCCCATCAACAAGTACAGAGCAGTGATTGTGACCTTTTTCGGTTCGGGCGCAGTGTGTGGCGCAGCTGGTGTGAACTTCGGCGGCAGAACATAGACTTCTTGTCCTACAGTCAGTGTGCCGGAAAAGAGTCTGGCGAAACCGATCAAATGCTCCTTGACCTCCTTTTGTTCCACCTCTTCGCCTCCGTCTTCGTAGTCGTCCTCGTCGTCCCCAATGGCCGCCTTGCTCAAAGCCTCTGCGACGGAATCTATACCATTGTCTTCTCCCTCTGCAAGGGCTTGAGCTCGTGCAATCTCTGCGCGCTTCTTGCGCCCAAGCTCACGAGCCTCTTCTGCGGACAACGCGCCGCCTCTGCGCTTGTTTATCGGTAGTTCATCCTCTGGAACCGCGACCATTTTGCTGACATAAGCCACGATGGGTTCGTCGGTCGAAGTCTTGGAGTCGATCATTGAAGACTTGATTTTTGGATCGAGATGAGTTGAGCCAGGAGTTGCGTCGAGTAGAGCTGGCATACGTGAGGCTTGTGAGACTACCGGAGATGGCAGGTGTTCGATAACCGAGACCAGTACAGCTGTGGAGAGCGGCAGCCAAGACTGGAAGACAGTAGTGAGTAGGGCACGGGGATCTCTCGAACGAAGGACATGAGGAGGGATTTTGATGTTGAGGGACTTTGTGATCTTCTGAAGAAGCTCGGGGTCACTGGTATTCACGTCAGCAATTGTACGAGAAGAAGATATGCGATATGGGGGGAGAACATACCCCTTTCCATTATCACCTCCCACGGTGGCGTCGTAGACAGCCCATATATTGTCGAGTACGAGTTGCACGAACATGGGCTTCAGGTTTCTACCCTTCAAGTGCTTGCTGGTCAGGACTCTTTTGGTCTTTGGATCAAGATAGAAATCTCCCCAAAGCACCTTCTCCAGTATTGAACGCTTGATGCCGAGTTTTTTCTCATAGAGCGCTGCAAACTGTCGAGGGGTAAAGGCCCAGCCATCGATGGCACTCCCAAAGATGACGTTGTTGTTCTCGGGCCCGAAGTAGATGTCTTCGTCGTCCTTTTCCTCGTATTCTGCCGGGGTGTCGCTTGTGGAGATGCCGTCTTCTTCCTCAACGACGCTTCCCTTTACTTTGGCCTCTCCGCCTGCTGCAGCATTCACCCGCTCATCAACTCTTTCTCTCCAGTTCAGATCGTCCATCATTCTTTCGCCTTGGAAGAAGCTGCCCATGACGGCATTGACCTGCTCGATGAGTCTGCTCAGATGTGTGTATGCCTCTCCCGGACTCATCTTCAATTCGGTAATCAGTCTGTCCATTTTGTTGATGACGAGGAGCGGCTTCAGCTTTTCCATCCATGCCTGCCTCAGAACTGTGATTGTCTGACTGCACACACCCTCCACGGCATCCACGAGAATTACAGCGCCATCGCACAGACGGGATGCTGTTGACACCTCGCTACTGAAATCAATGTGTCCCGGAGAATCGATTAGGTTGATTAAATGCTCTTTTTGCTCGGGCTCGGCATCGGGGGAGGATCGTTTTAGGATGGAGAAGTATAGAGATATGGCTGAGGACTCCATAGTGATACCTCGAAGTTGTTCATCAGGTCTTGAGTCGAGGTATCGCACTCTGCCAGCCAATTTGGGCGAAATGATGCCGTTTGTGGCGATAAGGGCATCGGAGAGAGAGGTTTTGCCATGGTCCTGTTCATCATTAGATTGGATATGAAGATAATATATATCGAGTCCATCGATGACATACCACATGAGCGAGGATACAGATCTACAACACAGGGTCAGTAATTCCATACACAGGGCGATATATATGTATGATGGCAGCGACTGACGTTCCGTATGCCATCGGCGGCATGTTGTAGCTTCACGAGCTTCTCTGCCGGCACGACGGGCATTGTGTAGATGTACAGGCGGCCCTCTTCCTTGAGTGTTATAGATTATCCCTCCCTTTCTGTCGTCAAATATGGTGAAAGTAGGGTTGAGACCGGAACGAGGAGAGGCGCAAAGCGAAAGGCAAATGTGCCGTAGATGTAGAGATCTAATCGCGTCCGCAGAATAAGAGAAAAAGGATCTCGTTTTTAGTCATCGACTTCTCTCTAAGCAGTCATTGATCATTCACTGAGTAGTCATCCACTATTCGTCAAAAGGTCATTGACAGTTCATGCGCTAGTCATTCACTGCTCGTTAAGGAGTCACTAAACAGTCATCAGGGAATCGAAGACCGTTCATGAAGGAGAGTTATTGCATGTTCATTGCGGGGACATTGACCAGTCTCGAGCTCCTCAATAATGATATTTGCCTATGCTAATGATAGTTACCTATACTCATGATAGTTGCATATGCTAATGATAGTGATATATACTAATGATAGTCACCTATGCTAATGGCTTTTGAGTCATCCCAATAATTATCTCTCGTATGACTCTGCCCTTCCAGTCTGTCGTCTTCCCTGATTTTCTCGTAGCCCCGCTATCTCCACCTTCGAGGCAGGTAAGACGTGTTTTCCTCGCACCTGCACTTTTTGCAACGCGACGACACAACGGCAGGTGCAACGATTCACAACCCACGTCATCGCCCGAAAGGGAAGTGCCCGCCCTCTTCACCTCCGCTCCGCATTTTACTGTACAACGGAGCTCGTTTCCAGTCGTTGACCATTCACCGAAGTGGTCATTGACTAGTTCTTGAGGGATCATTGACCATTCATCGAGTAGTCATTAGCTTGTCATTAAGGGTTCGTTGACCTTTCACCGAGTAGTCATCGACTAGTGACTAGGGGATCATTGCCCATCCACTAAGTAGCCATTAGCTATTTACCGAGGGATCATTAACCATTCACCGAGTAGTCGAAAACCATTTACCCAGTAGTCCTCGAGAAATCAGTGACTAGATATTCAGCGAGTAGTTAGCAACAACTTACTAAGGAAGTATTGACCATCTACCGAGTAGTTACTAACTGGTCATCAAGTGATCAAAAATTCATCGAGTACCTGTATTCATCAACTGGTCACTGAGGAACCACTAACCATTCGCCGAGTGGTCTTCGAATAATCATTAAGCATTTGTTGACCTCTGATTAGAGACTTATCACCTATCTATTAGAAAGTCATCGGCTCTTTAATGAACGGTCATTGACTGTTCATCGGGTGGGTCATTGACTAGAAGCGAGCTCCTTCGTACCTTCCATTACTCATGATTTTAACAAATACCGTGACTTACGATTAAGTTTGTACTGAGCACAAGCCGGAACTCTCCTTGAACATGGAAAGGCGTTAACTAAGGGTTCTATAATATGCACTTTGCAGGGAGAGTTTGAAACATCAAGATACACAACAACATAAAACGGAAACACAACTACCTTACAGTACATAAAATTGATGTGATCTTCAGGCACCGCAAACCTTGTTGACAAAACACCGAGCTATGATTGCTATAGGAATTTCGATACAACAGAGACAACGCCGAAAAGCAACAGTAATCGCAGTGTACTATATACCATCGTTCGTGTTATATGAAGAGAGCGAGAGCTACACATTCACAGGGACGGCCCAGTAGGCTGATCATACGGGCCTGATCTACTCTCAATCTCCGCACGCTCCACTGCCTATCTGAGGGATAAGACATTCTGGCTGTATGCTTCGCTATAATCAACAATAACATTTATTCGTTAAATCACTCGCTCGTCCTCCAGCTTCGGCTTCAACTACAGCACCAACGACAGCACTGACATCGGCATATCCGAACTGTCCATGACTATGGTAGACGTGATGCCACAGACAACTCCTTTGCCACAACCATCCCAACCTCAGTCCATCGATCGCAGCGCCCTAAGGATCAGCACTCCACCTCAGACTCTGTCCGCTTCCATTAACAACCTGCGCAGCGGCCAGCTGCATCTTGACACCTTCTCTCCAATCAACCAAAATGGCGCCTTCGAGTTCGATCGAGTCATCAAGTCGGGGACAGTATCCAAACGCACGCGGAAGACAAAGGTAGCGAAACGTCTAATGCTTGCGTTCTCCGAGACAACGGAACTTTTCTGACAACCTACTCCAGACGTGGAAGCCCATTCACCTCGTCCTCCGCCCGAATCTCCTCTCCATTTATCGTGACAGGGATGAGACCAAACTACGCCACCAGATAAACCTTTCCGATCTCACCGCTGTCGCTCGTCAGAAAGACCCGAAAGGCAAGGCCAAACATGCCTTTGCCTTGTTCTCGCCCTCACGGAACTATCATCTCGAAGCCAAGAGCGACAAGGATGTACAAGAATGGGTAGAGCTGATCCGAAGAGAGGCTCGCATCGATGAGGAGGAAGAGGACATGGTCATGACAAGCCCGAACGGTGCTAGAAGTACATATCACGGATTCGAAAGACACAACAAAACTCAGCCGCAATCACAATCACTATCCCAAGACCCCCACACAGGTTACTCCTCGTCCGATCCTGAGCCAGTGCAGAGGTCGCGGCCCGGCACACAGATGCACAGCGCCCGAAGGCCTTCTCACACCTTGGAATACTCTGGCAATGAGTATGCCTCGAACTCGGACTTCTCCGACTCTGCCGGTGGTGCGGCAGCGCGCATGTCCAACCTCTCTTTGGTCTTGACCGAGACTCAGTATCCGCCACCTGCCCAGCCACAAGGCGCTGCGGCAGGTACCTCGCCACGCCTCACAATCGGCACGCGCAACGCCAGTCAAATGTCTGGTCTCAATATTTCCGAGGCCATGGCGCTGCCTAAGCAGGACGATGAGCGAGTCATCTGTCATGGTTGGATGTTCCTTCTCAAGTCCCGGTCTGGTGTCAGACAATGGAAGAAGGTGTGGATGGTGCTGCGACCCAAAAACCTGGCTCTGTACAAGAACGAGGACGAGTACTCCGCCATGCTCATCATTCCCTTTCACAACATTGTCAACGCGGTCGAGATAGATCCCGTGAGCAGGAGCAAGAAATATTGCCTGCAGATCATCACGGAAGAGCGGAACTATAGGTATTGCGCGCCGGATGACGACAGCCTGGCAAGGTGGCTGGGTGCTTTCAAGAGCCTGTTGGTCAAGAGGAAGGAGATGGAGCTGCAGAGACTGGCATTGCAGAACCAAAGTCAAAGTCAGCTCCCGCCACAAGCTCCGCCACAGCAGCAGCAGCAGCAGCAGCAGCCTCCGAAACCACAGCCACCACAACACCCACAGACACAGCGTTCTTGACAAGTATTGCAGGACTAATTACCTTGGCGTATTTCTACGAATTCACGACGCTAATAGTTGGCATTGTTGAATATATGCCTCTTCCTGTAGCCTTCACCAATATCGAATGAGTGATTATTTCTTGAAGCAAAATGCGTATTGACCGATGATGACTTGGATAAATTGCTTTCCCGAAATCTTGCGGATCTTTGCTAAAAGGGGACTGATTGAAGAGAAAGCCGTGGCTGAAAGGTCCAGGCGTCTTTATGGTACAATGTATGTGGAGGTGTCGGCTTCAGACACGGGGAAAACCCACTTCGTATTTGCAAGAGCAGCAGAAAGTCTTGTAGGGTCGATGTGCTCTTAGGCCTGCTATGCCAGGCAGAGCGTGTGTGATCGTGCCAAGCGTGTCCGAGTTGTCCAGTGAATAGTTGAACGAACTAGCCTCCTTATATCATGACTATCCTGACACACTAGACTGTCTGCTGAGTATCAGTTGTAAAGCAGAGTTACCTACCTTAGCCATCAATCTCGCGCAGCAGGAAGCACAGACGCACATGCGGCTGGGAAGCTGAGTTTAGCGTGCGTCGCTTCCGGAGCTTGACTGCATTGGTGAAACAAGCTGGTCTTGTCTGCATTTTTGTGTGTAAAGAATGCGCCGTGTTGGCTGGACTTTTGAATGCGGTCCGTACTAACTGTACTTGACACGCACCATCGCAAGTGCACGCTCAACCTGGTTTCTGGCAGAAGGGTCGAATATCACCCCCGATTCTCCCGACCCGCGATAATTACAGTAGATACACTGCAGAGCAAACCTCCTAACACTAACCACCGACTACAGTCCCTGGCTGCACTACATTTGGACATGCTTCTATTCATCCTGGCGCAGATTACATCCTGCCTGTGAAAACCCCCTTGCAGATTGCAATCCCCGGTGATACCGAGCACGGACTCGAGACGTTGAAAGTACACACGCTTTACACCACTATCTTGCGCGCCAACAACCAACCAGATAGTCGGATTGTTGAAAACAGAAGAGGGCAAACACCCAGGAGCATCATCCAGACGTCGGCCGATGGACCTTGTTTAATCCACGCTTTTCCCTCTCATCAGTCCCAGGTCGCGTCAGATTAAGCGTCACAGCGGCCCTGTCCTTTGCCCTTTTCTTTTGCCATAGACTGTCTTGTCTGTCTATTCGTTAGATTACCTCATTGCGAAAGCATCGAGTGCCACGACCACCACCGCGAAGTCAGCTTAGCACCTTTTTACCCTCGCTGCACCTTTGACGATTATCTGTTCCGAAGGCGCTTTTTCTTGATTGTCTTACCTGCCTCCCAAGATTGTTATCGATTTCCTGATCCGGATGTCACGCGCCTGCCGTCTCTCTTGACTCGAATTTCTCGCCCGCTCGTTCAGTCAAACAATTGTTGTTTCATCGGGATTATTCCACCTTCCTTCGTGGATTAGGAAGACAGGAAGTCCCGGACGCACATATCATTCCGCTTTGAATTGCCTCGACCACAACACCAGAATCCAATCATGACGCGACCAATCGTGGTGAGAGCCGGTATGCATCCTTTGACAGGACCCTTGTTTCACCATGTCTGTGGCCTGTACGACTGACACAAAGTCCAGATACGCTCGATCTCCAAGGCCAGGACTCCCCCTCAGCCAAGGATCATAGTCAACACAACCTCCCTGCCGGCACCGGCAGCAATCAATTAGGTCCCCACCAAGCAGCAGAGATACGCCATGTGCAACAAGAGCGACAATCGGAGGAATTGAACCTCCAAGACGCATGGAATCAAGCTGTCGACGACCAAAACCCACAGTCACCGTCGCAATATAGAGCGGGAGTAGAAGACTCGGCACACGACGATCGATTCCACTCACAGCATAATGGCACGCACAACCACCAAGACGGCGAACACACCGACGACGAAGACCCTGATCAAAGCGAAGAGGACGACGACGACATGATGGACAGGATGTCCTCGTCCCCGAGTATCGACGATGGTGCGTACCAAAAAACACTAGAAACACTCCCCTGGCCTCCGAGGTCCTCCTCTTTAACACCTTCTTGCGGAACATTCAACCGTTCGGCAACTTCCTCATTGGACTCATATCCTTTCGTGAATCAGCCAGAGCATCTGCCTCTGACCATGTCGGATTTCAACCACGACATTGGACCGCTCACTGCGGAATCGCCCATTTCAACCATGCGATTGCAGGATTCTTCCCCTTCTACCCATTTCCTCTCGCGCTCCCCTTTATCTTCAGACTACAATTTTCATCGTCATCATCTCTATGGTGAGTATGCTAGCCACGAGGACGACTTTGACGGACACGGCAACGACGACGACTTCCGCGGCGATGTCAAAGAATTTGAGATCCATAACGACGAAGGTTATGTTGAGAATGACGAGGTCCAACCTGCCCCGAACTCCGGACAGAGCCCCGAGACAACAACACTTGCCAAGCCCACAGAGCACCTCACTGCTGCCTCTATTCACTATCTGACAACACTTCGTCCGGGCTATCTACCAGGTCCGAACCTCATATGCGAACATGTCCTTTCCGACAGACATGCCATGGCCGAGGACGACAGCGATCTCGATTCCGCATCTAATGGCTCAGCCGAGTCCTCATCCTCGTGGGCAACTGTCAGCGATGATAATAGCACTGGCGAGCTGGACAGCTCAAGAGATGATGACTTCGATGACCTTTCTTTCTACACAGACGAGCGATTTGTCGATTCTGGATGGGGTGGCGAATGCTTACGAGAAACAGAAGACATAGATTTCGACTTTGTGTATGCGCTACACACATTTGTGGCTACCGTTGAGGGCCAGGCCAATGCCACCAAGGGTGACACCATGGTTTTACTTGACGACAGCAACTCATACTGGTGGCTCGTCCGCATCGTCAAAGATAGCAGCATTGGTATGTCTTGTGCCCCAGGAAGCTACCGTCCCTCCGCATTTCATCTGACCCAGACCCGCACTAGGCTATCTACCTGCAGAACACATCGAGACACCCACCGAACGTTTGGCACGGTTGAACAAACATCGAAATGTCGATCTTTCCCAGGCGATGCTTGGCGACAACATGGAAAAGTCGAAGAATCCGCTCAAGAAAGCCATGCGACGGCGGAATGCAAAGACGGTCCAGTTCGCGGCTCCCACCTATGTCGAAGCTTCCGACTATGAATATGATACCGAAGATGAGGAGAGTGCTCTGCTGGCAGATGCATATAACAACGCCTCAGCACAGGGAGAGGAAGGCCCCGATACTAACCATGCAGAACATAGAGAGCTCGGCGACGGCAGTGACGAGACCAGATCCAGAATGTCAGATTCAAGTGGCAGTGACGACGCGAAAGACGTCAAGCCGCCAATCGAAGAGCCTCTTGGTAGCCCGACTCTTGTGGACTCTACTGGTATCATGGCGGATCTCGCTTACGACTCGGATCCATCCACTAACACTGATATAGAAGCTGCACCACTCAAGTCTCGCAAGGGCACTCCTCGAAATGCGGATTCATTCCTCAAGGATGACAGCGCAGAGCCTCGCAGGATCACTCTGACACCAAATATTCTTCGTGATGACGGAAGCAGCATGTCTTCTCTGGAAAAGACACGGTCTACCAGTTTTGAATCAGTAGAGAAAGTGGCGGCTCCACCAGAGAAGGTCAAGGATGAGAAAAAGAAAAAGGAGAAGAAGCAGGGTATGCTCAGCGGCTTGTTTCGATCTAAGAAGAAGGACAAGAAGGGCAAGTCAGATGAAGATGGCGCAGGCGAGACGGAGAAGGTTTCCGGCGAGCATTCGCGTCAAAACTCGGGCCAAACTTCACCTGTCCTCGACAAGAGCATGTCCAACCCAGACAAGCGAGGCAAACTTCAGAAAACTCAGCCCGCGCCCAGCAATGGAAACATGATGGCAGCAGCACCGGCAGCAGTAGCAGTAGCACCAGTATCATTCGAGCCTGCTACGCAACAGACACAGCAGCACACTCAATCATCACAAGCACGGGCAGAAGAGCCCCCAACGCAATTCTTTGCAGAGCTCGAAGGCTCACAGGTCGCTTATGAGGCACCTACTGGCCAAGAGGAACAGATCAGAGATATCCAAAGCAGACAAAGCACGCGAAGCCCGGAAGCGCAACCGCAATTGCAACAGTCCAGCTCCATGGCTGCTTTGACCGCCATCACCAACAGGATGAGGCCCAACTCGGATGAGCCTCAAATGAAGAAGCAGAAAGTCAAGAAAGCAAAGCAAAGAGTCGAGCTCGACGATTTCGACGCGCTGTCAGAGGAAGACGAAGACGAAGAGGAACCGGAACGCCTCTCGGAAAGTCCGGTGGACATCAACCACAACACGTATATGCACGGGACTGAGGCGGTTCACATCCCCATGAACATTGAAGACCGTGACAATTCCACGCCGGGCCAACAAACACCGGATGAGCGAGCGTCAGAAGATGATGAGAGGACTTCTAGTCCGAGCATGATCGATGTGCCGACAGAAGGCAACCATCTGGACGAGGAAGCCAAGCAACGCTCTACTACAAACCTTTCCGAAGGCACCGAGACGACAGACGACGATCCAACCCCTGTTCCATCAGGTCCTCAGTCTCCAGCAGGAGCGATGTTTCAGCCTTGGCAGTCGGGTCTACCTCACCTGAAGCACGCTCCTACGCCGCCTCCAGCAAGATCTGCGCCTTTCCCGCCAGCAACAAAGGCTCCACAGCAAGGCGAGGAAAGTATGCAGCGATCCGTCGTCACACCGTCACAAGCATATCCCCGCAGGGCACCCTCATTGTCCTCGACAGCATCGACGCGGCCGTCTCCTTCGCCTTCGCCTGTATCAGCGACGGACAGTGCTGCATCCAAGGGTTCCTGGTCTGACGCGTCTCTGCGAGCTTGGCTCGACGGTGGCGAAGGCAACGACATCAAGGACATGCTGGTCGTGATCCATGATAAAAGCAACGTTCAGCCCGTTAGCAGAGACCATCCACTGATGCAGGGCCTGTGGACGCAGGAACGTTCAACCTGTTCGCGCATGATGGGCGAATTAGATGGCCTGCTCAGTGGCTTTCTGGGAAAGAAGCAGTACCGTTCGAAAGGTGGACTGTTTTCCTCGGCGTCTAAAGGAGTTACGACGACAGCAGCAGCAAGTGGTGGTGATGCGAACAAGCCGATTTCATCCATTGGCAGTACCACAACCACTCCACCTGTCGTCGGTGCTTGAATCGAGGAGACCTGAAGGTTTTCTAGAAAGTATGAATTCATACGCGAAGCACACGAAAGCTTGATATTATTAGTTGTGTTCTTGCTTTTCTGTTTTTTTTGATATCCCCCACTGATCATTCAGTTTTTCATGGTTCCTATGACAAGGGACTGTTCATGTACTCTACATATACCTTTTGCCTCCGCTATCGTTCGGGATCCAGCGGCATAAACATGATGAGGTATCACCAATATTATATGAGTTTGGGAGGCTTTTCTTCTCCCTGAAGAACATCTACATAATGAGAGAGAGAGATAATTGTTCTTCGCTTTCCGGTCAATGTCATCGTTGACATCATAATCAACACCGCTCAGACCTCTTATTCCTCTTATTTTCTTCATTCCACTCCCGGCGGAGCAATGCCAGATAAGCAAAAGCGAAATGAAAAAGAACATAGAAATGGTGATAGGCATCGCCAAGGAAGAAACAACGACATCTGCACGAACGCTCAACGAACGACTAATCAAAGGTCAATTAGGTCCTCGTTCAATTCCTCAATCGACAGTCGATGGCTCCATGACGTCTAGTCAATGACTTGCTAGTATAGGACTGATGCATCCTTATTGATGTGTTGATAACGACGAGCTTCTTCGTGCATGTAATACACTGCTACCAACTCCTATTCCTATCTGTCCGGAACACGTAAGACCATCTATGTATGCGGTAGCTCGTACAGACATGTATCGCTCCTTTTGTCCCTGTTCATCTGAGTGGGTCACAAACACCAGAATGGTGTAAAAGTAATCGTCTGGGGTGGGTTTTATGCGATCCTCGGTAGAAAAAAGCGAGGATGAAATAGAATAGGCTCGGCCCGCGTTTGTTTATTTTTTCTGTTCTTACGTACAGTACACAGCCATCCATGCTAGTTGATATGAAGAAGAAGCAAGACATGAAGGAAAAAAGAGACGCCTTTCCCCCCATCCAAGTAGTCTCATCTCATAACGCGCGCGAAACAGCCTGTCCGAAGACTTCATGAGTGGCGGTCAACAGATCGCGTTTATTCGACGAGGATCCACTCGTGCTCGTGAACTGCAGATTGCCTGTACTGCACCAGTTGTTGACGGGCAGACAAGACAGGTACTTGCACCACGAGCAAGTCGTGTTCCACACGTAAAAGTTCTTGAGCAGCAGGATGAAGCCGACGAGGGCGCCTAGCAGAGCGAGTGCGCGCACGATCCACCATACCCACCACATGCCTCGTCTGCCCTTGAAGAAGCCAATGGGCTGGCGGATGAAGTTCTGAATGCCTTGATTGGCTGCGTCGGGAGTCCCGCCCGTGACGCCGGCGACTGACGAGTAGGGCGGCTCGTCCTCGCCGGTGCGTCTACGAAGGGCGTTTGGAGAACGTAGAACACAGACGCCCAGAACGAGGCCCATGGCGAAGCCGCCGATGTGAGAGAAGTTGTCGAGTCCCGGAAGCAGACCGAGGACAAAAGAGATGATGACATCGACCAGGATGAAGAGCAGATCTTTGACCGGCGAAGGTCGCTCGCGCCATGTGTAGAGCAGCTCGAGCAGGGTCAATGCCAGGATGCCGAACAGAGATCCCGAGCAACCCGTCGAGGCTATACCCGTCGCTGCGAAGTTGCCGCCAAGGACAAAGCCGAATATCCCAGAGGCGAAATAGACAAAGAAGAAACGGACTGCACCGATGCTGAGTTCCATGTCGCGACCCAAGGTGAGCTGGAGCAGCAAGTTGAATCCTATGTGTACAATGCCTGCATGAAGGAAAATGGGCACGATGAAGCGGAACCACTGATCTGGCGCGGGCGAGTCGTTGATGCTGCCACCAGGATGCGGGTTGGGGACGCCGGAGAAGCCACAGAGATCACTCAGGGTACAAGAAACACTGTCTCCGGTGGTCGAGGTGGCATTGGGGCAGGGCCAGCTGATGGTCGTTGTGCGGTTCTGAATGTTTGCCATGTTGTGCATGCAGGGGACGTAACGCGCGCCCATGTTGATCAAGACGTACGGCGAGGGCCCGATCATGGGATTGAATTGAGGATGGATCTCGATGGGAGATTTGGTGAGAATAGCTGATTGTCAGGTGTCAGTATGTGGCCGAAGGATTGCTTCCCTGGTTCGAAACTCTCACCATTCTTCACCATCTCGGCGATAAAGACGCATAGTTGAATCAGCGACAGTGTGTAGCAGACCCAAGTGATTCGACCACTGAACCATCCCTTCTTCTTTCCACCCGTTGCGGAACCACGATCCCGGCCCCATTTCCGTCGCTGCCTCGGATCTGCGTCTCTCACAAAAGGATCGTCGTAGACCGGGGTTATGACAGGGGCGGTACTGGATTGTGAGGAGTGTTTGTAGTTGTAGGGTCGCATGGGCACGTCGTCTGTCTCGTCAAGGGGCCTTCTCCCGTCCAGCGGCGAAGGCGAGTCTCGGTGATATTCGGTATCCGGGTATTTCTGCTGTTCATAATATGCGGGATACTCGAATCCAGACTCGGAGGGTTGATGCTGTGGTAGTGCAGGCAGCGGCGCATCTTCTCTGCGGTCGTAGCCATAATTGTTGTTATCGTTGTTGTAGTATGCGTTGTTGCTGCCATGGTAGTTGAACGACGCCATGTTTGGCAGGCGCTGTTGCGTTGTCACGAGCTTTGGAGTATTACTGTATTACTCTACGGCGGATTGTTTCCTGCTGTCTTGCTCGGGAATGGATAAATAAATGAATGGAAGAGAAACAGCGAGCGTGATGGTGTTGATGCTGGCGCGTTTGTGGGGGTGGCGGAGGTAAATGGTGGGTTAATGTAATGGGGCTCAGCAACAAATACGGTATTGCACCAAGCAATCGTTGTCGTTATGAGAAAGTCAGTGTTTGACGGGCGTGCAAGAAAAAAGCGAATGTGGACCAGCCACACACGCCTTGACTGTTTGTGTCTTTGGTTGAAGCGGTCAAGTAGGAGAAAGAATGAACGACCGGCAAGATCAACAATGCACGATGGATGGATGGAAAGACGCCGCGTCAGTCGTGGCTGGGCGTGTGACGACAATAAAGAAAGAAAGATGTGGTGGAGGTAATAGTAGTAGTGACGATGATGAATGAGTGATGGGTCTGTGGGTAGATACGAGACCAACTAAAGCTGAGCTGCCGATGATGACGGATTGGTATTCGTCGGAGTCTTGTCTCTCTGCCTTATTGTTGTAGTGTACAGTAGTGTAGAGAACGGTACCTGTACCTTACCAGGTGTACAATTCTATAAAAGTGTCAAACCACCGCCCAAATTTGCTGCTAGCGACGATCTTAGTCTGCACCAAGTAAAGCGTCAAGCGCCGGCCCGAACCAAGCCTCCCATTCCTACAGCTTTTTTGATCCCTTTCCGTGTTCTTTCTTCTACCACTGCTGTGCTGTACACTACTTCCCTGCCACTCCGCGTTTCAGCCTGCCGCTGTGCGATTCAGCGACATAGAAGCTCGTTTTTAGGTAGTGACCACCTAATGAATAGTCAATGACTGTCTAAGGTACTGAAGAGTCGATGACCCTTTCATGAACGGTTGATAAGTCTTTAATCAAGGGTCAATGATTTCTCAATGACTAGCTGATGACTACTCGATGAATTGTCAATAACCCCTTAATGACTACTCCGTAAATGGTCAATGACTCAAACGAACTCCTTTGTACTATACTGTACCTTATCCATTTGTTATCTCGCATCCACAGAACGGACTGGATGAACGCACTGATATAGAACACCTTCGGCTTCTCGACTCGATCTAGAACAGAGAACACTGCAGTCGAATGACACGCGTGCTATTGTACCGAGGAACTCGTTATGAATCATTGACCACCTAGTTACCGGATAGTGATTGTAAACCCATTGACTAGTTATGCATTGGGATTTCATTGCCTCTTTACTAGAAGTTCGTTGCCTTTTCACTAGAAAGTCGTTGCCTCTTCACTCGAAAGTCATTGCCTCTTCACTCGGGACTCGTCACCTGTTCAAGGGAAACTCATCGACCATTTATCGAGAAGTCATTAACTAAAATCGAGTTCCCATGTACATTGTCATCGCGTTTGCGATACGACCAGGATCACATTTCTTTGACAACAGCTATTGCCGTCTTATCGTCGTATTCGTACTATATCTATATTGGCCCCCGAATCACCTTATACCCACTAAAACTGGGGAACCACGTGTGCGACGGACACCAACATCTCATCTCCATGTTTCATGCGTCTGATCTATCATGATATCCGTATATTATATAAGGTAGGCAGCCATGTGGTTTATTGACGTACCTGCCCCCTTGGCGCTGGTCATTGCACAAGTCGTCTTTGTGAAGGTGATCACTGCAACTCCAAGTGAAATTGAAGACCTGAGACAGGTGTCAAACGCCGTTGCCTGCAAACACTGAACAGATCTCTTCGCTCGCCTATCTAGACGCTTACAGCCTATTTTTGGCACACGAGAGCTCATTGCCGCTTCGCCTTTCTCCCGATCACCTTACCTTGCTGTACCGAATCCAAGGTATGCATATAAGAATATGCTCCTCTGCCTAGGTACCTTACCTCTGATGCTGCAATCCTGCACAAACACCGCTGAGCATCACCATCGGCTACACTAGTCTACCCTTGTCGTCTATCTTGTCCCCGTGCAAAGTGCCGCTCACACATCATCACTACACACTGCCTCCTGCAATCCTTCTGCTGCCACAGGATGAACTGTGCCGACCATCCACGCTTCCTTGGCAGAGACGATCTAACAAAGGCTTAATTAGTCGTGTATTTGTACGAGTACATGACTCTACCGTGGTGCTTCTCGACCTACTGTACTCTGATTCTACCCTTGTGCCTACAGTGCGAGACATGACCCTCGTCGTCTTGTTACACTTTGCCACTAGTAACGCTTGACTTTGTCTTTACCACTGTGCCATGTCGCAAATTAGATCTACAAGTGACACTCCATCATCCGCTGCCAATCCTGCCGCAGAATCTACACAGCACACTCAATCCCCGCCTGCGACTACTATTACTCACCATACAATCCTCGATCACGCAGCTTCCGCCTCGTCGTCGAGTGATGCACAATCGCGAGGCATGCTGCAGCCAGTCGTAGAAGACGCCCACCATGGCAGCCCTGTCGACGTTGTAATGTCTTCTCACACTGAATCAACCAAACCCGCTGCGACCGCCGATCCGTCGTCTGAAAATGACCAACAACATCTTTCTGCCTCCTCTGTACCTGATCACGGACCTGGATCCGCGCCCGTGTCTGCACCTTCCTCCCCACACGCAAGACCCCCACCCTTGCCTGTTCAATCGCCTTCGTCTGCGGCACACACGGTCGCCAGTCCACATCACACTGCCAACTCGTCTCCGCGGTCGCCCACTCTCACCCATTTGACCCCCTCTCCATCAGCAATGTCCAACGAGGAGCCTTTGTCGACGGACACCCTACCCATCCCGCCCGCTCCAGACACCACCGAAGCCGAACAGGCCTTTCACCAGGTTTTCAACAATCCAAACGCCATCGAGGCTGCTCAGCGCGACGATTTCTCTGATTCAGGTTACTCCGAGAGTGTAGTCCAATCAACTAGCACATCTTTGTCTTCGAGTGTGAGAGATTTCGAATTCGAGAATGGTATCTACATACTGCGACGCTGCCGTGCTGACTCGCATGCTAACTCACTATCCAGGACGGAGATATCATTCCTACAAAAGTGGTGTACGTAGAACTGCCTTCTCCTTGTAGGTGACCCAGGACGACACGCTTGCTGACGCTAGATACTACCAGACCTACCTTTTGCCGAATGACGACGCGGAGAACGAGCGGGAAGACATGAAGCATGCGACAGTACTTACCGCCTGTGGTCAGCAATTGCATTTCGCCCCGTTGGACGTAAATCAACCACAGCAGACTCGTGTCCTGGACATGGGCACAGGAACAGGCATATGGTGTGTGGAGATGGCGGACAAATATCCTTCAGCCGACGTCATTGGCGTGGACCTCAGTCCTCATCAACCTGACTGGGTACCGCCGAACTGTCGCTTCGTCGTAGACGACATCGAGGTAGAGTGGTTGCATCCAGAGAACCACTTCGACCTCATACATGCTCGACACATGGCTATCGCAATCAAGGACTGGGACCACGTCCTCTCGTCTGCCATGGCTGCATTGAAACCCGGAGGGTTCATCGAATTCTGCGAGTTCAGCTATATGCCTGCCTCCGACGATGGGACTATGACTCCCGACAACCAGCATCTACACTGGACTACTCTAGTGCGCGAAGGCCTGAGAAATGTCAACGTCGATCTGCACTCTGCCCTCACGCTCAGAGCAAAAGTTGAGCGGGCCGGATTCCAGAACGTCGTGGAGCATATTGTCAAAGTCCCCATTGGCAGCTGGCCTGCGAATCAATTGTTGAGGAAAGTTGGTATTTATATGCATGCAGTCCTCTACGACGGGCTTCAAGGTTTGTTCTTGTCATCTCCTCGCTGCCAATGACAGTCACTAATTGCGTCCAAGGTATCGCCATGGGTCCGCTCACCAGAGGCCTCGGCTGGCGACCGGAGGAAGTGGAGCTTCTTCTTCCCGGCGTCCGCAAGGACATATCAGATCCATCGATACATACTTACTATTCCCTGCATATCATTTACGGACAAAAGTCATGAACAGATTGGATTGTCACGCTAAACGCTCCGCTCCTTGGCCAGCCTTGTCGCGGCCGTACGCAAATTTGCCATTCCGTCAAAGGATCCGGAGCAGCTTCCTATCACACTAGGGACTATACCGACGGAGTTCGCCAGTGATGGCGCAAGATCTTGCATTGCCTGTATTGGACCGAATTGCCAAGGACCTCATGCGCGGATGTCATCTCACGACAACGCTCTGGTGTAATTACGCCACCCATCGGACGGCGCAGCCAGAACGAGGGCTCATAATCCTGAACAAGATCATGTCTGCGTCGCTTAGGCGATGATAGCACACACAACCTCGGTCCGAAGCAGTGCTGCAGCACTTCCATATTGAGTTTATGTAGCGACCGAGCGCTACAGGGCTTTACAGGGTAACTCGCGGCCGGGGCCGGGGTGAGCCTGTGCGTATCTCGGATTTCTCACCTGTTTTGCGCATGGACCACTATGTAAATTGCGGGGCCAGCAGCAGACAGGACAAGCGCCAACCCAAAGCGAGGAACAAGTCCTCCTTATCGCGTGCGAATCACACTATCGAAACCACCGTGTCGGGTCCCTCATGAGCACATGTCGCTATGTTCTATGCCGCGCTATGTGAAAGTACACTCACACACTATATTGACATGCGGGCCTAGAGCGCGGGCTGCGTGCTGCTCAGTGCCTCCCACGCGAGTGCAGCTTATGGTACCTTGGCCCCGTACTTTATGCTCTTGGCCATCGATTGTCAATCCCAATCGTATCACGTACATACGTGGGATGCGCATCCTACTTACTCTCTGGCAAGCTCTAACATTCGTGCATTGTCCTGGAGGATCTGTTTCTGCGTTTTATGCAATGTTTGTAGGACGATCGCAAACAATTTCCAATATACATTGATTGACAATCCTTGTTCGATCAGTACCATTGGGACGGGTCCTCTATCCTCAACCTCTCACAAACGCGACAGGCATCACGACTGGGTCAGAACGTGATCTCGGACCCCACGTGGTATGGCGCCGGTTCCATCTCCTTCGTCGGTCTCTCGCCTAAGTAGGCTGTCGGAGATCATTTCTCGCAACTCGAAACTTCTCAATTCCTATTTGATCGACAAGCAGCTTCCACAACCCAGCTTCGCGATCGATGCGCCGACGGATGGCATCGTCATCGACAAAAGTGCGCAGAACAGGACAGAATTGGAACATGCCAGGAGAGAATTAATCAGCGCGACAAAGGAGCTTCACGATTTGAGTGTTGGTCCTCGGGAAGGAGTTAGAGATTTGGCATGGCGCGTAAGTACATGCTCCTCTACGTTGACTTGGGATGCATCTCTCCGCATCTGCTTCTATCTATTGGCTCATGCTCCCAATGGTGGCATGTTACACACGTACCCCAAGCTTCGTCGAGTCGCGAAGGGGGAAGACCTGGATTCTCTACTTGTGGATGTCCGCGTACATGCGCGAGTGGGGACCGTCACCAAGGGTCCCTTCGCCATGGCTTGACAACCTCATTCGGGTAGTACTGTATGCTAGCGGAAGAGATTGTTGATGGAAGGAGGCACCCACACAGTCACCATTCATATAATCACAACACACACGATGGGCATGCTCCTGAGCCTTCTGTCAGCTTACCCATTCATCTCCCAATAGTTCAACGATCAACTCTCGCTACACTTCATCTATCGCTTTGGGATTGCTTCTGCATTCGAGCCTGGAACAACAATCACATTCTCTGAGCTCGCGGCTCGTACGAAGACGCCATTGCACGACCTCAAACGCCTCGTTCGTCACGCCATCACGAATCGGATATTCTCCGAGCCCACCAAGAATACTATTGCGCATACAGCTACCTCGGCGTTGCTCGCGCGCGACGAAGATACTCAAGCATGGGCAGGTATGACGCTCGAGGAGTTCTGGCCAGGTTCGACAAAGACGGTTGCCGCCATGCAGAAATGGCCTGGGTCTCAAGAGCCCACGCAGACTGGACTCTCCTTAGACGTTGGCGAGGAAAAGGGTCTCTGGGACGTTGTCACATCGTCGCCGGCGCGGATGAAGCGATTCGGGATTGCAATGAAAAGCTTGTCTGAGGGCGAAGGCTTCGAGATTACGCATCTGGTCAATGACTATGATTGGGCAAGTGTAGGAAAGGCTGCTTCGTCAACGGCGGGAGACAACAGCAGACCAAAAGGCACCGTCGTCGACGTTGGCGGCTCGTATGGTTACGCATGTGCTGCCATTGGTGCTAGATTTCCTCATCTGGACTTTATCGTTCAAGATCTTGCTCGCCTCTATGCTCACATTGATCCCATGGAAAAAGTCCCGGCAGAGATGCGCGACCGCATAAGTTTCTCCGCTCATGACTTTTTCAACGATCAAGACCCCACTGAAGTAGGCCATGCAGATGTATTTTTAATCAGATGGTGCATGCATAATTGGAGCGATAAGTATGCCATCAAGATACTACGAGCACTGGTACCCGCATTCAAGAAAGGCGCCAGAGTAGTCATCAATGACGGTGTATTGCCCGAGCCCAAACCGCTCGGTGGTAGCTGGACAAGCTCTGCAAAGCTCACTCATGATGCTGCTGCTGCTGCTGCTTCTGATAAAATCGGTACGGAAGAGGCATCCGAGGACGTAGACGCGGACTATAGGTCCGACAAGAGCATGCGCGACATGGATCTCATCATGCTCCAGGGTCTCAACGCACGAGAGCGCGATCTAGGCGAATGGCAGGACTTGTTCCGCGCCGCGGATGAAAGATTCGTCTGGAAGGGGGCCAGGCGGAGTGGACGCATGTGGGTCCTCGAAGCCGAATGGAGCGGATGAACGCAGGTGCAAACTTGACTTGAAACGAGGATTCGTCGACCCTCTACTTGTCTCGTCAATGGCTTTTGTTTTGCTTTGCTCTATATCTCACCATCCTCAGGGAAGTGGCTTTTTCGCGCACATGGTTTGTCTCTGCCATAGCCATCTAGTCTTTTGAAGATGAGCTTCTTTCTTCTACGCCTCGCTGTGCTACTTTGCTCTATTTCGCGAGATTGTCCGCCTAATCACACACTGTTATAAAGCTTCAGGTTTACTACCAACGTCAGTGCTCGCGCCATCCTTTACATTTTCCTTCTCAACCTGCTCAACTTTGAGTTCCTGCTCCTTTCTCATCCGCTCTTCCTTCTCGGCCGCACTCCTTTGCTTCCTCCTCTTCTCCTCTCTCTCACTGAATCTATCTCCGAACAAATCAAAGCCCTGCCTCATGACGATAGTATACTTTACCAATTCCTCCATGCAATCAACAAGCCTATCTCTATTCCCACTAGGTAGCATTCTAGAGCCGCCCAACAACCCCACCTGATCTCCTTCTTCCCTCCCATCAACCTCATCGGCATCCGTAAACTGCGTATAAGCCATAGGAACAGAACTCTGATTCGGAACAACAAACATCCTCATCCAGCGTCCCAGAATCCTCAGTGTATTAACACTATTGAAGCTCTGCGACCCACCCGACACTTGCGCGACGGCCAACGTCCTGCCCTGCGTCGGGCGCACCGAGCCCGTGGATAGCGGAATCCAGTCGATCTGGTTTTTGATGATTCCTGTGATCTGCCCGTGTTGTTCGGGACTGATCCACACGTGGCCGTCGGACCATTTTGACAGGGAGCGCAGTTCTTGCACTTTGGCGTCGTTGTGCGAGATGTCGTCTTTCAGCGGCAGGTTGTGGGATGAAAAGATGCGCACGTCGGCGCCGAGGCGGTGGAGGATGCGCGCCGCTTCGTAGGTCAGGAGTTTCGAGTAGGATCTTTGTTTTTGGGTTACTTAGCTTGCAAGCGCTGGGAATCTTTCGACTTGCGGAGTATGCGAGATGCCGAAGGCGCCGAAGGCAGGCGGGCGGGCGGGCTACAATGATAGAAACAGAGAGAGATAGAGATGGAAAAAGCAAAGGAGTGGTGAACTCGAAAACAGGACTCAGAAATTTTCACGAACCTCGTCCTCAAGCTCCCATAAAGCATAAGAATCCTAACCCTCTGCCCCGTCTTTCTCAGATCCTCCTCGGCCATCTTCAGCGCCGTACTCAACTCCAATTTCGCCACCCAATCATTCTCCGCCACCTCGGGCTCGAGCAAAAACGGCCGATACGTCGCTCTGATCTCCGCATCGTCTTCTGACGCAGAGATCGCCAGGCTGCGGTCCAAGTACGCTGCGTCCGGCTCGAGTTCGACGTGCGTTCGCATCGCGGATGTGTTGTTCAGGTCACCTTGACCTGTTGGCGCTGACGAAGCGGACATTTTGGTCGTGGAGAAAGAGCAATAGTGGATATATATATCTAGAGTCGTAGTCGTCTTTCGAGGAAGAAAGGAGACTCTGCTCACAGATCTGGATCGAACACCGCTCGTTGCTGCGCTGGTGCTGAAGATCCTAGATGCGTAGAATGGTCGCTGCAGCAGGGGGGGCATGGATCAGGTGGATTATAGAATTACAGGTCGCTTATGCGTACTCGATAGTAAAAAGTACGCGAGAGAGGGAAAATGACGGATGAGAAGAGATACTTGACTTGGTCTGGCATGTCACTGCTCTTACCTTCGATATCTGCGATGCGCGGCTATGTGTGGTGCGCTGCTGCTCCACTCTCTCAGCTGCAGTGATGGTCCATTATACCTTACGCAAGACGTTAGAGTGCGCCGTGTGGATATGACACTGCGGCGTCATGATTGGCTCGCTCCGCAATCGAGGCTCCCGGGGCGTTGTTTATAAGCACCTTGATGGCATAGCACAGACGCAGGGGAGCTCGTATTTTGGTCAATGATCCCACAATGAATATGCATTAGCTCCTCACATGAATGGTCTTCTATTCTTCGAAGACTCACTAATGACTGATCAATGATTCCTCAATGAGTAGTGAACGACTAGCGCGTGAATGTCAATGAACCCTTGACGGATAGTGAATGACCACCTGCACCCAGTGAATGGTCAATGACTGCTTAGAGAAAAGTCGATGACTAAAAACGAGCTCCTTTGTATATCGATAATCAGCCCTGGTTATTTGGAACATACGCACCTTTACTCTACGGCCTACGACGTGATCATAAGCAGTCCGTGTTTCACATATCATGAAGGTCAAGATTCGTGATTCATAAGTCGTCATGTTCAGATGTTTTTTCTACCGCACGCATGTACTAGCTAGAAACTCATTTCCAAAAAAAAAGTGGCTGGTGCAGCCTAAGTGTAGACTTCCTCCGTGAATGCGTTCAGTCCGAGACCCTCCTTGGCAATGTCTTCATCCTTCAAGAACAAGAGAGGCATCTCGACCAGAGTGCCTCTGATACGAGACAGCACTTCTTTGACCTCCTCCACACCTCCAGGAAAATCCTCGGCCACGACATGGCCCCACTTCCATGTACTTGGTTTCTCTTTTCTGGGATCTTTGCCTTCGGCACCGTCGCCCTTGTCGTCGTCGTCTTTCTTGTCGTCTTCCTTCTCCTCCTTGTCCTGCTTGAAGAAGCGCTCAAAGTAGTCATCATACTGCTTCCAGGTTCTGACCTTATCAGTGGGGACGGGGTGGAAGACTTGTTCGAAAGATTCAGTGTTGGTACGAGCAGTGCCGTACCAAAGACTTTGGAAGTCGTCTTCAAGAGGATCAACGACGGCCTCGTCTTCACGACTGTTCCAATCGTACTCGTTGGGCACTCCAATAGGTTCGAAGTTCTGGGTCGGCTGTGTAGGGTCCTGAGGTGGCAACAGACCTACGTGGGGTGTTAGCAAACGCACGTAATATGTGGGTTGTTTTCGATTGGACTTACCAAGATGCTTTCTGAACAGCTGGCGACGCAGACTGGCAGCGAATTGAGTCGCACGCCAAGGGTTGCCAGCCATGGAGCTGTCTATCTCACGAGGGTCCTCCACGCGAATAAGGATTTCGGAGTCATGGTCTCCAAGTTGAGAACGATCGTTAAGGTTCGCAGATCCGCAGAGCACAATTCGATCGTCGGCGATGAGGATCTTGCTGTGAACATACAGCTCCTCTGACACGAAAGCGTCAATCTCATCAGTGGTTCCGTCTTCCCAAGGAACATTGCGGATATCCTCTCCGCCAAGCATGTAGCACTCTGCGACACTATCCCAGCGTCCACTACTGCCGAGTCCTTGACGTTCACTCATACCTCGAGTCGCCTCTTGGTAACGATCATACTGTCCGGAAGAATTGTCGTAGTTCGTGTCAGCTCCTTCATTATCATTTTCGGCATCCGCTCCGTATCTTTGATCGTAACCGATTCGAGCATTATCGTAGCTTACACCACTGTCCTGTTCTGCTCGTTTCATTGCGCTGCTAGAATTGATGCGGTCGTAGTTGCGAAGGTTGAAGAATCGGATATACTGCATGGGATCGATTCCTTCACCTGCGATTGTCTCCATGATGGAGTACCCGCCACGATTGATCGAGTTGTATTGGAACTCCATGATTGCGCGAGTGCTCAGTGCATCATCGGCCCTTAGGTCTCCCGCAAAGGCGGGTATAGCTGGCATCACGATGAACATCATAAAGCGCTCGTTATTGCGTGCCTGCGTCGTTGATCAGTATTCATCTATACAGAAACTTCCTCAAGCCCACTTACAGCTCTGATGATACGCTCTGTAATGGCGGCACCAATCTTGTTCTTGATAGGCTTCTGGTCATCCACTGTAGCTGTGATAAAGAACTGGTTCTCAATGTAGATAAAGTGCTTGCTGTCACGAATGGTCTCGATGTACGCGTTGGCAATCGAGTGTTCGACTGGGGTGCCGTGACTCCATTTGGCACAGCTGCGCATGATCTGACAAGGAATGCCACCAAGATCACCCTGGTCTTCGCGGCCGCCCCGGGAAACACCAAACTCGTCACCGATTTGCTCCCTAGCACCTTCAAAACGGTTCATGAACCTATCGCGCATGGTTTCAGAACGGGGCAAATTAGGATCAGGCCCCTCGCCAGCAGTGGGTTCGGCGTGGTAGACGTGATCTATGATGCCCACTCTGCTCTCTGGAGGATAGAGTTCGGAGTAACGATCATCCTGCCTGGAAGAATACTTGGACTTGTAGAGAAAGTTCCAGCGCTGAGCGAAATGCTGTTTCAGGTCTTCAACAACAGGTCCTCTCAGACTGATGGATAAGTCAGACCAGCCCATTCGCGAGTTATAAGTACGGTCCAGCTTGTTGTTCTGCCAATGAGCTACATCCTGAAAGTCCATAATACGGGCATTGTTGTAGTCCTGGCCAGGGAATATGATTCTCTCTAGGTCGCTTGGGTGGGCATCGGCAATAGAGTGCTATAGTGTCAACACACTTTGCTGTCAAAGAAGGATCAAGGTGCAGACATACCTGGTTCGTATCCCACCTTCCGTAACATAAATCGATGCCACCCATGAACGCAATCTCACCGTCTATAAGGCACAGCTTCTCGTGATGGGCCCAGTAAAGTACAGTCTCCTCATTTACACCGTAAATTGCCTTCAAAGCATCCATTGGTAATTTCGATGCAGTTGAAGCTGTCAAACCTTGTTCTTGCACTTCAGACCAGAATTCGGAAGCAAGTGCTTGCTCGTCGGGTAAATGGTCAGGGTGCCTGAACACGGCGATATTGGGATGGAGGTCCTCAAGTTCATGCTTCGTGTGGGACGATGATACTGATACAAGAGTTCAATTAGCGGGCTGGCCTTTCAGCGTGTGCCGTCGATGTTTGGATCTAGGTCCATTCGAAGGAGGATAGCTGCAAGTATATCCGCAGGTCGAGGTAGAATGGCATGTAGAAGATTATCTATATAGCTTTAAGTGACTTACGAGTGAGAGCTTGAGTAACCTATACATTTTGGTAAGCGCAAGTGTTCACAGTCTACAGAATGGACCAATCACAAACCTCTTTGTAGACAATGATGTTGACTTTGACTCCTCGCTCGGCGGCAGCTTGGAGCATGCGATCGACACGGTATTGTTCGTTCTTGGCAGGAGGGCGGCGAAGGTAAAGCTCCGGAGACAGCCACCCTACAAGTAGACAAATTAGTCTCGATTCTCTGTAGGCACATACGCTTAGATATAAAGCCCAGCACGTACAATCGAGGATCCATATAGATTCCCGTGCTCTTTCCAATGCCATACTCACAGCCCACATGTAGCCGCAAGCATCGACAAACCATTTGACATCGTTTCCTGCTCGTTCTGGAGCGAAACTTTGGTATCTGTGAAGACTCTGTGCGTGTGCACCATCGGAGCATTCACCACTGGCACTAGTGTGGGCATGAGTTTCTTTTTCTTCGTCACTAGTGAAAGCTCCCTTGATGTCATTTCCTATGTTGTGAACGGCCTCATGGACCTTATCGAAGATGAAAGACATTCTGGACGCAGGAGAAGCAGATTCGGGAGCAGAGGTTGTAGCAGGGTTGTGAGGAGTTTGAGTCTGCGAGAAAGGAGAAGATGGAGAAGCAGAGTTATGATATGTTTGAGGCTGATAGGAATACGGAGCTGGACCGTACTGTCAAACATCAGAAGACTACACGACACAGCGGTGTACATGATATGAATGACATAAGGGCAATAACATGAAACAGGCGCCAAGCAGAGTTATATGATGTAAAAAATATAAGAGGCATCGGAACGGAACACCATCGCTTACTGCTAACGCGGCCTCATGCTGCTCCACTCCGACTTGCACAGGCGGGGGCTTATGCTCAGTGCCCGGAGTGAGCCCAAACATGCCCAGTAAGCCTCTGGCTGCTCGTGCTGAAGATTCGGTCTGTCCATCGTCCAGAGATTCGTGGTAATCGCCATATGCCAAGTGCTCATCGTGTTCATCATGAGAAGAAGACATGCTGTTTCATGTTCAGACGTCTGGATGTTTTGCCCCGCAATTTTGAGGGGTACACAGGGTTCCCGCCGCCTTACGCTTCAAATGGGAGAATCTGTAAATAAACAGACTGAAGCAAGACAAAAGGGCAGAGCAATGGTCCTACTTTTGTGGCATCTCAGCCTCTAGCCAGCGCATGGGGACGGAACAACAATACCGAGCCGCGCATTAGTGGAACCAGTACTGATAATCCACATCGTGCGAATCATAATGATTGCGAAGCTGCATTCACCTCTCGATTCGTCTTGGCGCTCCGGCGCCGGTGCTTCGAGGCTCTTTCCTGATACAAAGCACCTAGTCTTTAGTCATTGACATCGAGTAGTCATCAGAAACTCACTGACTATTCATCAGGTATTCATCAGCCATTCACTAGGGACTCAACAGCTATTTAGCAGAGAATTCAGTAGCTCTTTATCAGAATTTCAGTAGTTATTCTTCGAAGACTCACTGACCGTCCATCAGAAATTCAATGACTAAGGTAAGGTATTCATCAAAACCCTCATTAAGTTTTCATCAGACTCCTCGACCATTTATTAGAGTCATCGACCAAAACTGAGCTACCTTGTAGTCCACAGAAGCAGTGGAACAGCTCTGATATGCATCCGGCGAAGAACATCTGCATTGTCTCCAATATTCAGGCCTCATATTCAGCGGATGTGACATAGCTTGTTGGGAGAACAGTGTATTCTTGCCTGAGCATTGACGGCGTTCATCTCGTGTATTCGCCTTTGTCGTCGCTAGATCTCATTTCTGAGGCTGTGAAGAACTACTGGCTGGATGTGCAAGATCATGTCTGAGCGGCTACTTTACTCGATCTCAAGATCATTGAAGTCAGCGGCTGCAATGCAGCTTTGGCATTGATAGTGTCTCTCGCTCTCTCTACAGCGGTACCGGGGTTCGCGTGTAAGATGGATGGTGCGCTCTCCACGTCCAGCGTGTCTCAATGATTAGTACTGATCTTGGGGAAGGAAACCACAACATTTGCAAGAGGAGCACATCTGATTCCTGACGCAACGCATAGAATGAAGTACCGTGTGTACCGTAGATTACCTTACTCTACTGTGCGATGTAGTCGGGGATATACTGACTCAGGGAAGATACCTACGGGTATGTGGGTCCTGCTGCCGTTGCTGCTCGTGACTCGACCAAGCAGCGCTACACTTTCGTCTGTCTTCTCCCCCAATTTTCCCCGTACATACTTGTTGTTTACTATATCCCTTCTTCTGTGCCATTAGTCTTGACCAAAATTTCTATCTTTACACGCTTTAGCCCATTCGTTCCTTTACCCCGCGGGACCTCTCAGCCCCTCCTCGTCCGATTCTCTGGCGAGCAGGCTGCTGCAAGTTCACAGTACAGTACCTGTAACATTGACACCTGCATCCCACAAATCCTGGTACCGTGCGTCTTTGTTGAGCCTTCCGCATCTCACCTGAGGCGCTGCTGCAAGCGTCATATATTGCTATCTTTGGATTACCAAGTACCTTACAGTAGCAACAAAGGTTGGAAATCCGATGTCCGCCCTTCTCCTTCAGAAACGCACGTTTCAGAGCACTGCATGGAGAGTCATGACCCATCTTGCCTTGTTTTGGCCATTGCATCTATTACAATTCAACCGTACACTTGCACTTTTTGTGGACCCCCGGCCTCCAAGGTCAATAGTGCGTAAAAGCTCTATAAGCACGAGAAAAGACTGAGTGGGACACCAAATGATATACCAGAAATAAACACCGCGTACATATCGAACGAAGGTCGGTATGACCGGCTGAATGTTGAATGAGCTGATAGGCACCGGGTAATTGCTGACGGACTTACTGCCAATTGCAATTCGGAAGTACGCCAGATCTTGGGGGAAGGGTAGAGCAGAATGGAAACATGCACGCTGACTCCAACACAAGTGTGCATCTTCAAGGTATATGTTGTTGATATACTTAGCGGTGCATTTCTCCACACTGCTTTTGTTTTGAGTATAATTGTGGAGGAGAAGCTCCCTCGCCCCCTCTCTGGCCCCAGAAGAATAGCAAACAAGGATTATGTGATTATTGAGCAGATACAAAGTGAAGATTAGTCGACAACTGGGTGGACGCCACATGCTTGTTCAATGAAGGCTCAGCGAAGAATTGAACATACTGTACGTCGAATGAAGAAATTGCATGAAACCCAATGCGAGTCGAACCAAAGTCATATAATAATAGGGTTGGGTGAAGTTGGGTGAAGGCTCGCTCCCCCCCTCTCTTTCTCCCCCTCGCAATCCAGGGTCCGGCGGTAAGCCAATCCCAGTCTGTCAATAACTGGAGGCTGTTGGTCGCTTGCGCATTCCATATCCCCCTAATTCCAATCAACCACCCCGATCGCCGACTCCCGCTTGTTTGACATTACCTCGTATACGGGATATCTGTACAGCAGAGTACTGTGCAGTACAGTGCAGTCCAGTCCAGTACCTCTCTACCTTGTCTAATAGCAGGGTCATCTTATCACTCTACCTTAACCCGTCGCTCTCAATCCCATAAATCTTTTCATTCGCACTTAATCGCACCTTTGGCACATGCTGTCGTCATCCCAACCTGCTGCACGCTTCCTTTGCAGGCTCACAGCCGAGCTCCAACACTCGCTGCTCTTGCACCCCGACTAATTCCACCGATATAACATCACTAACGTCGCCATACGCGAGCTGAACGACAGAGACAGCAACACCATTGTCCCTGTTCCATCTCCAAGACCATCATCGTCATCATCATCATTTCCTTCAACAGCGTCCTCGCCATCAACCTCGCCACTCCTTTAACCTAGACAAAGCTTCACCGCACCACCTCCTTTAATCACTTTTGGCAGGCACGCGTGACTTGGACAGCCTCCACGCATACCTTACCTTGTTCTACGATCAAATCCTACCTTCTTCGCCCTCCGCGAATGCCATTTCTCACGACTGGGACTAGTGCCCAGGCCTAATAATCACGATACCAGACCAAAAAACACGTCGTCTCTTGGATTTGACACCTAGCTGGCATACACTGCCTAATAGTCATCTGCCTCACGAATATACCCCAATAATAAAACAAAACACAACAACATGGGCCTTACCACTGAAGGGCACGAGGCCTCGGGCGCCGACCCCCCTCCTCTCCTGAACAGCCTCGGCATCCCCAGTAATAACTCGTCGCCTGTCCCGCCCAGCTCGACTCCCAATGGCGATCCAGACAAGTCGCTGGCCTTGCGACAACACAGAACGCAGGGCAGCCGCGACATGGTGGCAGACGCTGCGGTCAATGGCCAAGAGCGCGTGGGGAGGAAAAGCACAGAAGATGGGCGAGAGATGGCAGCCCGAGACCAGTCACGGCCTGACCCTGCTCGTCGGCCCAACGACAGATCCAAGATATGTGGCAAGTGTGGAGAGAGTCTCACCGGTCAATTCGTGAGAGCGCTCGGTGGTACATTCCATCTCGAGTGTTTCACATGTCATGTCAGTCTTCATCTCTGCTTGTGCGCAGTGGCATTCCCCTGTGCCTGCGATCCATGCTGACTCAAGTGTTTAGGACTGTGGTAAAATCGTCGCCTCCAAGTTCTTCCCCGTACCCGACCATCCTCCGAATCAGTACCCGCTGTGCGAAACGGATTACTTCCGCCGATTGGATCTTCTCTGCCACGCGTGTGGCGGTGCGCTACGAGGCTCTTACATCACAGCTCTGGACCGCAAGTACCATATCGAGCATTTCACCTGTTCCGTGTGCCCCACTGTCTTCGGTGCGCAGGACAGCTACTACGAACATGAAGGAAACGTCTACTGTCACTACCACTATTCCACCAAATTCGCCCAGCGCTGTAATGGCTGTCATACCGCCATCCTCAAGCAATTCGTCGAGATCTTTCGCAATGGCCAGAATCAACATTGGCACCCGGAGTGCTACATGATCCACAAGTACTGGAACGTGCGACTGCATCAGGGCGGGCCACTCACCGCCGAAGAGAAGAACATGACGGAAGAGGATGCCACCGAAGACATGCGCAAGCTGGTCCGGGAGAGCGAGGAACATGTCGAAGAGAAGGTTCTCTGGATCTGGCGCACCTTGTCAAGCTTTGAGGAGAAGTCAGCCACCTGCATATCGGACATGCTGTTACACGTCAGCAACGGCGCATACATGGACGGCGTCGTGGCAGCTAGGAAGTTCATCATGCACGTTGACCTTTTGTTCTCTGCTGCAGACGGTCTGGATCAGACACTCAGCGCCAACACATCCAAAGGTCTGTCATACTCTAGAGAAGCCAAGTTGCTGTGCAAGAAAGTCGTCGCCTTCTTCCAGCTCCTCGCCGAGTCCCAGGAAACCGGTGTGCGAAGGCTTGGTGTCACCCAAGAGCTACTATCTCTCGTCACAGGTCTGGCACACTACCTTAAGCTGCTGATCCGCATATGCTTGCAAGGTGCACTCAAGCTGGAGCGTGAGACGTCAAGCCAGGAGGGACTCACACATTTTCTCGAAGACATCGGCACCCTGGATGAGCGTCTCGAGATCGAAAACGAGAAAGACTCGCGTTCAGACACCGAGGGCTACGTGTCGAGGACAGCCGATAACTGTGCAGTTTGCGGCAAAGCGGTCGAGGACAAGTGTTTTGCTCTGAAAGACAAGAGGTTCCATGCTTCGTGTCTGACCTGCGCAAAGTGCAATCGCCCTGTCGGCATCGAAAACATCATCGAGACACGGTGGGACGAAGAGTCGAACACGGTCCTGTGCGACAGGCACGCTCCTCCGAACGCCATTGCTGGCTTCACCCAGGTCACACGCCTCCAACAATATGTGCATCTCCTCCGAGTCGCGCATGCCAGACTGCTTGCTACTCTCCGTACCAGTGGCGCTCTACCACACACATCAGGTTCGTGGATAGTTCCATTTTCGATGAATATCTCTCATTTGCTTACTACAACCACAGATGATCCGAACTTGACTGACTATGACTCGAATCAAGGACATCGCGTATCACCCAACGGCGCAGCCTCGGGTCCCCAGCCGCTTCGTGCAAACACCAGATCCAAGTCATATGCTGGGTCGACGAGACGTGAGCAATCGCCTTCTTATGAGCAGACGCTTGGAGACATACGTCGCCTGCGCTCGACAAGAATGGACAAGCAGGTGTCGACGACAAACCGAAAAGCACGACACTCACGCATCATCGACGGTCCAGAGGGGATGAGCACAAGCACAGATGCTGACGGAAAGAGAGAACGCCGCATGACTGGTGGCTTCCAGATCATTGACGAGTCTGATAACCAAGGCGACAACCGGTCATCCCAGTTGAACTTCGGAACAGGTGAGGGTATGACACTGGACGATATTCCACGATTGGTACAAGCACAACAGACAAGAGAGCAACGGCCGAATGCATCCAAGTACGCCCGCGGACAAATGGTGCCACAGGAGCCCAAGGCCCGACTGGTGGCCAATGGACACAATCGACACATTTCCGAGGACCAAGAAAACCTACACAAGCCCGAAGGCATCAACCGCACCAAAAGATACTTTTCCGAACTATCAGCCCTGGAGTACTTCATTGTGCGTCACGTTGCCGTTTTGTCGATGGAGCCGTTGTTGGAGGGCTTCTTCAATCAAGAAGAGCTTCTCGACCTTATTGAGACCAAACGGCCGACCTTCTGGGGCAAGTTTGGCAAAGCTTTCCAGAAGAAGGACGAGGGCGGCAAGAAAAAGAACGCCAAACGGGGCATCTTTGGCGTTGCGCTTGACCAACTCGTCGAGAGGGATTATGCCGAGTCAACAGACGGCGTCGGGCCTGGCGCACTCCGGATCCCGGTGCTGGTGCAGGACTCCATCTCCGCCATGCGCACGATGGACATGTCTGTCGAGGGTGTGTTCAGAAAGAACGGCAACATCAAGAGGCTCAACGAGGTCAAGGAGGAAATCGACAACAAGGAAGCCGTCGATGTCGATCTTACCAAGGAGAACCCCGTGCAAGTAGCGGCGCTCCTGAAGAAATTCCTCAGAGACCTCCCGGATCCGTTGTTGACATTCAAGCTACATAAGCTCTGGATCACATCGCAGAGTAAGTCTCGCATGCTACATTGCTCGCTTTGGCGTATCCTGGCTGACATATTCAATAGACATCACCGACGAAGATCGTCGCAGACGCGTGCTACATTTGACGTGTTGTTTGCTTCCCAAAGCCCATCGCGACTGCATGGAAGTTCTCTTCGCTTTCTTGCAATGGGTGTCCTCCTTCTCACACGTTGATGAAGAGACCGGTAGCAAGATGGACATTCACAATCTCGCTACCGTCATGGCACCGAACATCTTACATCTTGGCAAGAAAGATGTGCCGCTGGACGATAACCTTCTCGCCATCGAAGCCGTACACTCGCTCATTGAGTTTAACGAGTACATGTGCGAGGTAAGTTTCCCGCTTTCTCATGTGCATTGACTTTGCTTGCAAGTAGCTGACTATATACATCTTGCAGGTACCCGAGGACCTGTCCATGATTCTCAATGACTCATCCCTTTTCTCCGCCAGCGCAGACATCACAACGAAAGAAATCCTCAAACGCTACGGAGACCGAGCAGCACTAAAACCATCTCCTAACCTCAATGCCAACGCCGCTGGTGCAGGAGCCACCAATCTCGGCGGAGGTCCAGCAGGCCTCCCTGCACAGAATGACCCCACCTCAGGAGGAGTGACCAATTCACCCTCTCAACGTTCGCGGGACGGTCGTTCCAGTACGCCTGTGGTCACGAGAGTAGACAAGGACCCCGAGCAAGCCAGTGCATGGCAGAATGAATCGAGTGTCAGACACGTCGGCGCAGGTGGCGGTGACAGTATGGCTCCTCCCACACAACCATATGCTCTCGGGTCCAAAGCAAACCTGAGCGCCGAGAACGCCTCTGTTCAAAGCGGGACTTCCCCGACCAGGAGTTCATACCACAGGAACTCTGGGTACGACAAGCCCAGACCTATGGGCGTGACTTCGTAGTTTACACAAGTTCAGCCAAGAAGAAAGTGAAAAGTGATTTTGTCCAAGTACTTGTGTTTACTATGTGGGCAGCGCAGAAGAGCCTGGCTGGCTGGCTGGCTGGTTGTTTGGCAAAAGGAGCTCAAATCCAAATGGTTATTTGTGTATGTTGGGGATACATATTTTCTGCTTCCGTGCCCTTTTTTTCCTTCTCTTTTTTCCCTCTCTCTTATTTGAAGCCAAATCCCTTTTTCTCTCACAAACCCTCTGCTTCTTACCTCTGTTTCTGTTCTCTTTCTCTTCTTTTGTTCCCTGACTATCCACGGGCGGGACGCATGGATGGCTGTACGGAATCTACTTGTCCCTTTTTCTTCTGTTTGATGTGTTTGTTGTCGGACGAGGACCAGGAGGGGAGAAGTGCGAGCGTGAAAGGGGGAGAGAAGGTGTGTTCGTGTGTGTGTGAGCGAGACAAAGTGTGAGAGAGAAAACGTGTGTGGTATGGAGCGTGTATGCATGTGTTTCTCTGTTCTTCTGTCTTCTTTTTGGCCCCTGCTGGAGTACGTATGTACGTACCTTGTCTAACTACCATTTTGACGCGAGAGAGAGAGAGAGACTGTTCTTTTTTTCTCTGCGAGAGGAGCTCCGTTCTAGCAATTTTCGAGGAAGAGAGGACAATAAAAGACTCCCTCCCCTTCAGAGGGGGATGAAGAATTCGAAGAAACTTTCCAGACATTCGTGGGTGTATTGCTGTTGTTGAATATTCATGTGCAGGCGAATCACATTGTTTTTCAAGCATGACACATTGAATTTCACTTCCTCCGTCGTCAAGAGTCTTTTTACTGACGCAAAGATAGGAGCAAGAATCAGAAAAGGTCATTGTGATTTGCATGCTTGCTTCGACCTGTGCGTTCTCTCTGTCTTATCTATAGATTCCTTGCCAGTATGCACCCAATACAGTATGCTATGAAAAGATCCGAAAGGACTGATTCATATCTCCACGCTCCATGCTGTGTTCAGTAATTCCCGATAACGTGGTGAATACTGCTCCAACGACCGCCATTTGTCAGCAACACAACGTCTCAAGCCTCCGGGGCAAAGTCAGTGCTTGGTCTGGCAGATACACTCGACTGAGTCTCGGCTTTGGGAGGATGCTTCGTGTTCTCAGCAGCCAGATGTTGAGCCTGAGCGGCAATGCCACCTTTTTCAACATGACCATGGACCCTGTGCTCAAAAGAATGTAAGGTATTGGCGTCAGCCTGAGTGATCTGCAGAGGCTGCTTGAACATCTTCCACTCGGCGTCATAGGCAGCAAGATGGGAAGCAAGCTCGAGTTGTGGAGGTAGCGCACAAGTGTGTATGATCGGAGTAGGTTGCTCTGCAGCTGCTTCGTGGTCAGAGTCAGATTGGTCTCGCGCTACCCCCAATCCGTTCTTGAAAGCCAAAGACTCGATCTGACTCGTGACGCCTTTCTTCTCGACGTATCCCAGAGCTTTATACTCGAGTTCGCGAACCCTCTCCGCGTCTGCCGCAGTGATGCTCTCCGATTCCTTGAGCACCTTCATCCAGATCCTCCCAGCAGCCTGCCAGAACTCACGTTGCCTATCGAGCTGCGACTGCTCATCCGCACTCGGTATTTGAATAGCTTCCAAACTCGCACTTGGTGCTTGAAAGACAGCTTTAGAAGCCATCTTCTTCTTCTAGTGGACCTTGGCATTCCTGGCAGCCAGACGCTGCGCATCACTGGATATACTGTCTTTCGCGGGCTGGAAGTCTTCTCCGACAACGCGCCCCTCGCATTTCTTCAAGTGGCTCGCCATGTCCATCGTCATACGCTCCGGGTGCTCCTGCATTGGCATTGTAGAGCAGGCTTCTTGGGCGGCTTTTTCAAAATTTTGGTGTTGCTGTCAAGTACGACTTGGGGATGCTGTGGAGGGAGGATAAGATCTACCTGCTCTTTGGTGAGTTGGCTTTGCATCTTCGCTGCTTCGGAACCTTTGGATGGACCGCCTTCGAGCTTCGCCACTGTGGACACGTCTTGAGCGGTGAGTTCTGGTTGATAGGACATGGCTGTCGATGAAGTGTACGAAGATTTTATGATGACTACTTATGTTGACTTTGATGAAGGATGGCACTTTCGACGTGTTCGGTTGTAAAAAAGGGGGTTAAGCCTCATAGATGTCATTTCTGCTGATGATTCATATCAATGCTGCTGGTCATCGAAGACTAACGTGTGTGGAAAGAGCTACCCACCAGACTGGATAGGCTTGCCCATGTTGAAAAGTCGCCAATACAATCTGCCATTCAAGATGATAAAAGTTTGCTCGACCTAAGAACTCGAAACAAGGGGTCATGTTAAAACCTTTCCCTACTCCGAAATATGCTCTCCTGGAAGTGGTGACCGTGACGAAGACAAAGTACATGAATTGAGATGCACTCGGGTTGATCAGGTAGATTGCCATTGGATCGAGATAAAAGTCCTTGTTGTCATCGATATGAACATGATTACTGGATATATGACGAGCTATCAGCCTGACATATCTTCTCGCAGTCCATCTTCCAAGATTCCCCGTACCGCCGTCGCTATGAATATTTTCCGTCCCGCTTCCTTGTATGTGGTATCAATAGTCTAAGCTGCAGAGGGGGTAGTCTGAGCATCTTGTAGTGCTTCGGGTCGGTACTTTGTGAGCAACTTGGTAACAAATGGTCTAGAGTCGTCATCTGAATGCAATCGTTAGGGCAGGTCATGCTATGAGGCTTCGGATAACTTTACAATTCTTATACAGTTCCTCCAAGGCATCAATGCCCATTTTCTTGACTGGAGGCCGATACATGATGAGATATCTGCAGCTGTGTGTTAGCACGATGCCACAAACCCTGCAGAGAGAACTTACGTCAAGGCCAGAACCACTAGCTGTACTCGTTCCGGATCTGAGGCTAATCTCACCACTCTGTTGAGGGCATCCTCATTTAGCGCGGGCACCTCACTCAAGAAGCGAATCAACAGGTTGCGATCATTCGACTCGATGAATGGCATGATACCATCGAGAGTCTTGAGCATCCACTTCTCGTAATGCTCAGGCACATATTCGGCCTTCGGCGATGACTGTCGCACGACACGGTCGTTGTACCACTCCTCATTCAGCCACGCGATAGCCACACCTATACGGCGGCGGAAGTCCTCGATGACATACATGTACAGAGCATCTCTGATCGCGTTGTTGGGCGAAAAGGCCGCTTTGACGACGCGCGAGGATTCTCCCTTGATAGAAGTGTCTTCTAATCCGGCCGACGCCCGAGTAGCGAGTCGCGTGACTACAGTGATCCAGGAGTCTCTATCACCACCAGCTGCGATGCTGTTGAAACCCCTTGAATGTGATGGTTTCGCCGGTGCTGTTTGATCTAGATATGCTAGGTTCTCGAAGACACGGTTGATGGCACCTTTACTGCACTCTGCCGTCTCCTCTGGGGTAAGCGGCGGGGGCGGGGGTAGATTGAAGGGGCCAAGAGCAACTTGCTCGGCGGCTTCCTCTGTAGGGGCTTGGTCGAGATCGTTGAGGACTTGTTCTGTGTCTTCGAGTCCAGGCTCGTATTCGTCGTCTTCTTCAGCAGGGCCTGCAATAGGCGCTGTGCCAGTTGCAGCTCGTGCTGCCAGGGCCGCATTTGCCGGAGTCGGTCTGGAAATCTCCAGGTAACGTGCCCGAACGGTCTGATAGAACACATGTTAGTCATATTGGACGTCTAATCAAAGAAACATGCAACGCCCTGGAAAGGAACGGAAACGCTCTGCACTAAGTATGGAAACGAGCTGACTTTGCAAAAAAACGCGCTGATGGGGCACGGATGAGGGTTGCAATGCATACATTGATTGCGTGGTCCATCTTTCCTTTATCTATGGAAGCCAGGAGCGGAACCACGATACTTTGGAGGATATTCAGAGGTATCACATTCACGTCAAAGCTCTTCAGACCTTGCTCTCGGGTAAGTGTGAATAGTTGGGCATAGCTGACCGGTCCAGGAGGTAAGGAAGGGGGTTGTAATGCCTGATTGATCGGAGGCACTTGTGCGTCTACACGTTGTCTCTTGGCCTCGGATAGACCGTCGGTCGGCTCGGCTGGCGCAGGTCTCTTACGGTTGTGATCTTCGAGAGCCTCAGGCAAGGAGTGTCTTATACGATCAATGCCTTGTTGTATACGACCTGCCATGGGATGTTGTGGGTTTCTGTAGAGAGTCAGCAGAGACACAGGAGTCCGTATAGATACCGACCACGTACTTCTTGATGATATTGTTCAGGAAGGTCATGGTCGTTCGTGCCATGGACCGCACTACGACCTTTGTCTTCATCGTCACGGGCGCAGTCTGAGCCAGCAAGAGAGGGTTGAATGAGAGGACAGTGGTGACGATCTTGATTGCAATAGAGGCTCTCAGTTTGACGAGAGATCCCAAGCAATTCAGAGTCGCGGTCACAAGTAATGCATCACTGCCGAGAGTGTCAGGATTAAGCATAGAATTGATGTGGTGAGATCCTGACCTGCTGTTGTCCTGCAATACTCCGAGCAAGCGATCGAGCAGGCCTGAAGCCTCGGCTTCGAGATTGTTTGGCGGTATCACAGGATGGTCCCGGGGCACCAGTGCAAGAGAGATTTCATTCATGTCCGGTCGCTAGAAGATGGTCAATTCAAGGAAACACACTTGGCTGTTGGGGTCACACGCACCCTCGGATCTGCAATGAGGCCTGGGGTTTGCGTCTGCACGACTTTCTGTATGAATTTGACGCAACAAATGCGCGCGCCAGGGGGTAGACTATCCATTCTTCGTAGTATGCTGGACTTGATGCCAGCCATCTTCTGCCACGACTGGGCGTCATTTGGATTCGAGATACTGCATGGCAAACATAAGACTCCAATATGCATCATAGGAAGATTTACGTCATCACGACAAGTGAGATGCCACAATGCATCGTGTCATGCTATCTACATGGATAGGTGGTTATGGGATATACTCACATATGGCGGAAAACAAGAGGGTATATGCTTGCGGCAGTCTGTATGACGCTTTTGATCACAGAGATATCTTCATTCGGATTGTCCAAGAAACCCTTCAGCGTGTCCAGTACTATCAGACTTAGGTTCTGCTTCTGGTCTGAAGCAAGCACTGGCGAGGCAAACGTCTCTGCGAAGAAATCGGCACCCCATCTTCGTAGCTCCAAAATGGCATCTGCGCCGACGATGCGGAGCAATCCTGGGACAATCTGGGGGTAAAGAGCTGGATCGGCAAGAGCGAGGTTGCGTGCGGCGTTGAGCTGCTTTATCGTGTCTGCGATGTTTTGCGCAGCCATGTTGAACGCAGTTCGGGGGATGGTACGTCTATCTGACGAAACGTGCAGCTTCTATTGCGACCGCATCAAGCGAATCGACGTCGAAAGAGCTGAAGCTATCTTCTGTTGTTGGTGAATCCTTAAGGATGCGGCTTGCACATCTTCCACGATCAGGCCTGGGGATGGGTGTTTTGCTTAACGACTTATTCTTTGCAGAGTAGACGTTCGAGATTGAATGCGATGGCCGGGATTGCGGAGTCTGCTTGATCGAGAGAATGCTATGGTATCGTTGTCTCCCGCATCTATTGTGCCCGATTACTGTTGTATGGGAATGTATGACGCGACTCAGTGACACCTGAGCTGTTGCCAGAGCTGAATAGGCAAATATAAGTACCGTAGTACCGATTTACGAGTCGCGCTCCGACCGAGGTATAACCGACAAGCCGCTGATTGATGATTCTAGGTATGGATGCCATGATAGAGGCAATAGCTGATCCCATAGTCAACCATATAAATTTATTATCAGCAATACACAGATACACCACCATACAAAATGTCGTTAGGAAGGTAAGCGGCTGCTGAGGGGCTTGAATTGGGTGTCACGTAGCTAACCAAGAGTATAGACAAACTCCGCAGGGATCTTACTATGATCGGTACAACCGCCCTACGGCATCACTCTACAGAGCCAGACAGCCATACCTCGTCAAGAATGCACTCACCGGGCTCGGCATCTTTGCTTTTGTGATTGGAGTTTGTACGTCGGTCACTAGGAGAGTCATGATTTCTGAGCAACTAACCCTCCATCAGACTCATTCACCATCAAGGCTGTCGCTCAAGACGATTTCGAAGATGTCGTGGTTCCGGATACCCCGAGACAACCCGCTACACAACAGCCTCAGATGTTGTCTGCAGCAGGGCCGGCGCCTGGGGTCAATAAAAAGTAGAGACCTTGCGCAGATGGAAAGAAAACGGAGTGGTTCTTTGGAGGCATAGCTGGGGCGCATGGAGTTACGGTTTCGTTCAAGCGAAAGATATCTTCTTGATAGGAATTACGGGTGTACGATACACAGTGGACCGGAGTTATCACCAATCATATTACATAGGTGACGCTAGTTCACTCTACTCCCTCACCATCACATGGTCACTGTGCACATTCCGATCTCGTGCCCGGACTATATCGATAGACTCGTCTGCGAGATGAGAGAGAGAGAGTAAAAGCGATTGCTTTGGACCAAGAAAATCTTCCCTCTTTCATTCTTCCTATCAACGCTATATCTGTCTGCATCATGTCGGGTATTTGTACAGGCTAGGCCCACTTGTAACGGTTTCGGACAAAGTCCTGCTCGATAGGAATGGTACCATCTTGCAATTGCTGCAGCTTCTTTGCGTTCTGCTCGTAGTTCTCCTTCTCGTACTTGGCGATGGCGTGGTCGATGTTTGCCCTGGAGCCGGCAGGGACGTTCCACGGAGAGCCAGAGTTGAAGGTCCTACATAAAGTATCTCGTTAGTGAACCTTCTCCTGTTGATTTTCCTCTTTGCTGGCAACAATGGTAACGAGGCGTGTAATTCCTGCTCTTTCTGTTCTGCCTCCAAGGAGTGATATGAACGTACTCGGGGAACTTGAGCTCGACATGTCTGGTCGAGGCCGAGTTGACGAAGAGGTTTCGGTCGGCACCAGCCTGCTCAAGAGTCTGAGAGCGGATGATGTTCAACTCTTGCCACTTCTTTGCCCAGTCTGAGTGGTAGCCGTCGATGACGCGAGTCCAGTATCTCTGCTCGTAGCTGCCGTCGCCGCGGAAGTGGAAGAAAGCAAAGGTAGCCGGGAGGAGGGAGATGCCGACCCAGAACTTGGCCTGATTGTAAGACTAGGTGTTAGCAGTTTTCTCTCTTTTTCTCAGCGATGCAACCGTGATAGCAGATCATGTCGGTGGCTTGAGGAGGGTAACCATACGCCGAGCTTCTCCTCTGATGGACCGGCAGCAGCGTGCGAGTGAGTGTCGTGGTGGGCATCGTGGGCCCAGCGGCGTTGTGATTGTCTCGAGTATGATTTGGCGGCTTGAGCGCTACGCGCTGCGCTCCTCCTGAATGCCTGCATGGTTGTGTTGCGGACCAATGGCTTGTGAGGTCCGGTGGTGGTGCTTTTGGTATAGCCGGATGCGCTTCGAGGTGTGAGGTTCCCATCACAAACCTTGGCATGGTCATCAAATCTGCCAAGACCGGCTTGATCTATATGGGTCTGTATCTCACAAAGGAATTGTTTTTGCTCATTGACCATTTACCGGACAATCATCAGAGACTCATTGACTAGGTATTCATTGGAACTTGATTGACTGTTCACTGAAAAGTCATTGACTTCAACTAGAGGGTCATTGCCTACCTGTTGATAAGAAACTCATTGATCATTCATTGAGGAGTCATTGTACTTTACCTATGCTCGTCATTTGCACAAGCAGCTATGCAGCCAGCCACAGAAGCGGGAACGATCTCGGCAAGGACCGCAACAGACGACGAGGCTCTGTCCAAGTTTCCAGGTCAGCCAAAGATCGGGGCATGTGAGACCTTGGTACACGAGGGGGCTCTTCGTGTTTAGTTAATGACTTCTCGAAGAAAGGTCGACGACTTTTCAGTGAATAGTCGGTGACTTTTCATTGAATAGGCGACAAGGCTTCAGCGAAGAGGCAATGAAATCTTAGTTAAGAGGTAATGAGTTTACATTAATGAGGCAATGGATTTCTAACGAACAAGTAATGAGTTTCTTATAAATAGGCAATGACTACTTGGCGAATGGTCGTTGACTTGTCAATGAATGGTAAATGACTTCTCGCCGAATAGTAGATGACTCCTCAGCGAATGGTATATGACCAGCGTATAATGGTCAATAAAGCCTTGGTAACTCAAGCCTTTGTACTTATAGTAGTATAGCTTCAGGTATCGTAGGCGATTTTACGGGCACAGTAGTAGCAAGCTCCAAAGACAGACTGGCCCTACCACATATCGTACTGCAGCACTAAACTACAGGTACTACAGGTACTACTACTGCTGTCTCGTACAGCAGGTACATCATCGTCAACCTTATCCCACCTGCACTCCCAGATTCCCTCTTTCCTCTTTCCCCCACCCGTTTGTATTCATTTGCACTCTGACAAGGGAAACCCGCTTTGGATACTTGTGTATTTCATATACTGCACTCTCTTGGGGACTTCTCTCGTTGCACAAAACACTATACTTGTAGCAACAACAAAAAAAGAGGTCTCAATCCACAACCACACCTGTACTTGTACCTACCTACCTTACCTTCCCTAGCATTTTGGGCCAAGGGCGTAAACGGCTTTCGAGGGGTGCGGCTGTAAACATAATCCACCGCATTGATTCCACACAACTTTCTCTCGCTACGAATAGAAGCAACTCTTTTTGGATTTTCTTCCACTCGACTTCTTGACCGACAAAATGGCGGCGCTCGGAGAAGACTTGCTGCACGTCGTCAACAAGCTACAGGACCTTGTTTTCAACACCATCGGAAATGATTCGCTTGACCTGCCTCAGATTGTACGCCTGCCTGCCTGCCTTTTATTCCTGCCGCATCGCACTGCTGCAACAAGTGCAACAAGGCCGCCGCAGCCTACAGTAATCGCTAATCGCCAGAACAGGTCGTCGTTGGATCGCAATCATCGGGAAAGTCATCGGTGCTCGAGAACATTGTCGGAAGGGATTTCCTGCCTCGAGGAAGCGGCATCGTCACGCGGAGACCTCTGATATTGCAACTCATCAATGTCCCCAGCGACAGAGACGACCAGCCCGAGGGCGACGAGGTTCACATCCCTCACACTCCTGCGAGTGTAGCTGGTCAGGACGAGTGGGCCGAGTTTGGACATATTCCTGGTCGCAAGTTCTACGACTTCAGTGAGGTCAAGAGAGAAATCGAAAACGAGACGGCAAGAATAGCAGGAAGCAACAAGGGTATCAACCGACAGCCCATCAACCTCAAGATCTACTCGCCTCATGTCTTGAGTCTCACTCTGGTCGATTTGCCCGGTCTCACAAAGGCACGTTCTTGTTATTGATATGGATTTATTCGAGGTCGGTCTGCGGCTAACAGTCTGCGCAGGTTCCCATTGGCGACCAACCTACAGACATCGAAAAGCAGACTCGCAATCTCATTTCCGAGTACATCGCCAAGCCCAACAGTATCATCCTCGCTGTGTCGCCTGCGAACCAGGATCTCGTCAACTCCGAGGCGCTCAAGCTGGCGCGCCATGTCGACCCCATGGGAAAGCGGACAATCGGTGTGCTCACCAAGCTCGATCTCATGGACCACGGAACCAACGCCATGGATATTCTCTCGGGACGTGTCTACCCTCTCAAGCTAGGCTTTATCGGAGTGGTCAATCGATCACAGCAAGATATCCAGGGTAACAAGTCACTGTCGGATGCGCTGTCGGCGGAGAGAGAGTTCTTCAGGATGCACCCGGCATACCGAAACATGGCCACGCGCTGCGGAACACAATATCTCGCAAAGAGCTTGAACACCACCCTCATGACACACATCCGAGAGCGCCTGCCGGACATCAAGGCGCGCCTCAACACACTGATGGGACAGACACAGCAAGAGCTCGCGAGTTACGGCGATGTCAAGTTCACTGGCAAGGAGCACCGCGGTTCTCTGATTCTGCAATTGATGACACGCTTTGCTTCTTCTTTCATTTCATCCATTGACGGTACCTCGTCCGAGATCTCGACCAAGGAGCTCTGCGGTGGTGCACGAATCTACTACATCTTCAATTCTGTCTTTGGCAACTCTCTGGAGACGATCGACCCGACCACTAACCTCTCTGTGCTCGACATCCGCACCGCCATCCGAAACTCGACCGGTCCGCGACCGAGTCTTTTTGTTCCCGAGCTTGCCTTTGATCTTCTCGTGAAGCCACAGATCAAGTTGCTGGAAGGACCTGGCCAACGCTGTGTCGAGTTGGTGTACGAGGAGCTGATCAAGATCGGTCACACTTGCGGCTCAACAGAACTCACACGATACCCTCGCCTACAGGGCAAGCTCATTGAAGTTGTATCGGATCTTCTGAGAGAGCGTCTGGGACCCTGCTCTTCCTATGTCGAGTCCCTCATCTCGATCCAGCGCGCCTACATCAACACCAACCACCCGAACTTTTTGGGTGCAGCGGCGGCGATGAGCTCGGTCATCAACGACAAGAACGAGCGGGAGAAGGCGGCGGCCATAGCACAAGAGAAGCGCAAGCGCGAGCAGAGAAGACTAAAAGAACCGAACGGAGTCAACGGCTCCGAAGGACAAGAAGGCGGCGAGGAAGAGCCTGCAATCGAGGCACCGGGCGAGAAGGCCGGCTCCCTGCCCATCAGAAGCCACCTCAACAACAGCAAGACTTCGCGCAGCATGTCTCCGGCTGTGGGACGACCGGGCCAGTCGATCCAGCATCACCACGCGCACAGCAACGGCACAAGAGCCGGCTCACCGCCGCGCTTCGGCGCCACTGGCAACTCGGCAAAGGACAGTTTCCTCAACTACTTTTTCGGCAAGGACGGCGTCGGCGGTCTGCCCCCCAACCCCAACGCTTCCATGTCGTCGTCGATGGGTGGAAGCAACAGACATGTCAGTCAGAACATCGAGCCTAGTTTTGCGGCTAGCATCAGGAGAGGTGACACGAGGGTTCCCGATAGACCTGTGTCTAGACAGACGGAGCATACAGGTGGGGACGACATGTATGCCGAGGAGTATCCAGACACTGGATTTGTGAGTACTGTCGCTTCTCTTCCTGCTACGTTTCATTTCACTAACTTCCCCCGTTGCAACCACAGCCCCTGGCAGACGACGCCCCAGCTCTGACAGAGCGCGAAGCCCTCGAGACGGAACTCATCCGCCGGCTCATATCATCGTACTTCAACATCGTGCGCGAGACCATCGCAGACCAAGTGCCCAAGGCAGTCATGCACCTGCTGGTGAACCACACAAAAGACGCCGTGCAGAACAGGCTGGTGACGGAGCTGTACAAGGAAGAGCTGTTCCAGGAGCTGCTGTACGAGGACGACGCCATCAAGAGCGAGAGGGAAAAGTGCGAGAAGTTGCTGTCGACGTACAAGGAGGCAGCCAAGATTATCGGAGAGGTCTTGTAAGATTTTTTTCTTTTCCTTTCTGTTCATTGGTATGCAGTAGAAAGGAAGACTTTATGTGTATGGTTGTGTGATGTGCTTCAGGAGGAAGAGAGAGGGGGGGCGTGTTTTCTTTTTCTTTTTCTTTTCTCACAAATGTACGATTCTCTCTTGTCAGACAATGAAAAAAAAAACCTCCATCCCATCTCCATTTATTCATGTCTCTAGCTATGTCTCTCTTTTCACGCGTCTTTCGTTTCTCGTTCCTGTCTGAACATCTCCTCTGTTTGCCTGTTCTTTTTTCCTTGAAATGTTCAGCTATCTATCTCGGACAAGGCACTCCCATCTACAGTAGACTCAAGGGCAGAACCAATGAAGGAAACATTGAAGGAAACAATAAAAGACAGAGAGAAGAGAATGAAAACCACGACATACTACACATTATATGAAACATTCCATGACTCTATGAGACGAATAAAGAAGGACAGGAGGGCGAGGAAGAGAGACAGATCGGAACAATACTATCTGCTTCGGAGACGGAGAAAAGAGAGTCGACAGAGTAGTTCTTTGGCTCTAGCTAGATACGGGGTTGATCAGAAAAGAAAAGAGATGAGACGAGGACTTTATGCTCACGATCAAAGCCAAGTCCCATCTTACTCGGACGTCAAGTTCAACTCAAGTCGACTATCAAGTCCAACTCAAAAAGTCGAACGTCAAGATTGAGGTGAGAGGTGAAAGTCAAGACCCGAAATCAAGGTAAACGTCCCAACCAAGTCCGAGGCTGAGATCAAAGCGAAACGTCGAGATACGAGAAGACGATCAACCAGGTGGCGGCTTCGCCCCCATATAGACTGCGCGCAACGGTACGAGATCAGAAAGCATGCCAATCACAGAAAGAGAAGGACCGTCGATGACGAAGAAACAGAAAGGACGGCGATGCTACCATGTCTTGTCTCATTTCACCTTGTCTTTGTCCATAGACTTATTAAGTCCTAGAAGGTAAAATAAGGAAAGCACTATAGACAGCAAGATAGACAAAAGCCTGGACGGAAAGCATATCACCTCTCCCAGATCGTCAAATAACAATGTAACAATACAGTGGGAAGAAGGTAAGAGAGAGCGGGGGCCCGATGTGTAGAGGTACCTTACCTCAGAAAAATAGATCATCTTGGGAAGGTACAGTACGGTTTGGTTCACGGTCATGATTGGGTTTACTGTGACAGTGGGCATTCAGAGGGAAAACAAGAGTGAGGTTTACCATGATAGTTGGGTTTTACAGTGATAATGAGCATCAGAATTGAAAAGGAAAGGGTGGGTTCGTGTGTTGGTTACCTTACCTTACTCTTGTCTCCTACTGGACTACCCAAGGTACCTTAGCTCAGGCACTAGGTGTACTGACTCGGGCTTTTCTGCGCCCTCTTTCTCGAGGAGAGTCGAATCTAGCCTTCGCTGTCGCGTCTGCATAGAGCGCTTTTCGATTCACTTCTCGCTTGGATCAGACGAGATTTCTGGTTGTCTCGGTCTTTCGAGCTCTTCTCTCGTTTTTATCTTCTTCTTCGGTTCTTGTGGGCAGAGAGAATTTCCATGTCTTGGGCAAGGTAGAATGAATAGAAGAAAAAAGGGCTTCGTTTCGGGAACAATTATATCAGCCTTTTTCCTTTTCTTTCTTGCTCACTTCCTCTCTCTGTCTCTCTCTGTCGTCTTCTTTTTCTCCCCCTCTCTCTCCCTTGGACTCTTTCTCTCAATCTTGCTTACTAGTAGGCGAACTAATAGAAGAACGAAAAAAAAACAAGAACAAGGGTTTCTAGGTTTGCGCATGTTGATGTGGGCGTGTGTGTATGTATAAAAGTGATTTCTTTTTTGTTCTTTACATTTCTCTCCTTCTCAGCCTCTCTTCCCTACTCGAAAAACACCTCCATCGTTGAGGTCGGAGAGGGTTGTTTCACTAGTTGTACAGAGCGCAGGATAAATTGGGGGGGGGGGGGTTCGCTTTCATTTCGGGAGGATTATTGAACATTTGTCTATGCTGACTCGGTGCTCTTGAGCCAAGCTTCGAGGTCGAAAGAAGGAGAGCTGAAGTCGGTGTTGGCTGGGAAATGAAGGGGTCAGCATAAGGACGCTTGTGCGGTTCGCGGGGGGTGCGACAGAGACAGGACAAGGCGGCGATTCGACACGGGCGCGCGCAGTTTTCTGTGCTCAGAAGGACTGGAATGGCGTGGGAGAGGCGGAGAGCGAAACAAGATTTTGTCCTCAGACGGGCAGAAACATACCACTCGACTTGGACGACGAGTCCTTGGGGGCGTTCTTTCGTGCAAACTCGGCCTTTGCCTGGGAGATCAGGGACTGCTTGCGCTCATACTCCTGGGCGTTCTCTCTGAGCTTGTCGGCGGCGGAAATGGAGGCCTGGTGGGAGAAACCGTAGGCGACACCGAGAGCGAGCGCTGACCAGCGGAAGACCTGGGAAAGATTGTTATCGACACGTTCAGCGCCGGGCGGCGGCGGCGGCGCAAGTGAATTGACAGACGCAGCGACACGAGACACCGAGTCAATTGACTTGAAGGACGGACAGAGAAACGTACGTTGACACCGGTGGAGGTCATTGTGAATTTGTCAAGAGAGCTTGATTCCTCGTGAAACAGGGCGACAGATGGGGAGAATTGACGAGCGCTATCTATCGCAAGTCAAAGAAGAGGAGGAGGAAAGAGGAGAAGAGAGGAAAAAAGGGTGGATCGGTATTGCTGGTTGAATTGTACAGAGGAATGGGAGGAAGTACAGGTAGAGTAGAGTAAATGGCAGCAAAGCAGTCTTTGGGGATTTGGCCTTCTGCGCTATTGCGGCTCCCCTTCCTGGCGTCACTATAACAATAATACTGCACAGCTACACTATCACTAATTACTACTTTCTTAATACTCTATTCTCTCTCTCTCTTTTCCTGTCCGTCTCTCTCTGCCCCAGCCTGAGCTTCTTCTGCCTCCGTTGGCCGCCCGCCCGCCAATCAACCCATCAAGCGAAGCAATCCACTCCAGCGACCAACCAGATACAGCTACGACACTCGCACTCGCCATGTCGGAGGCAGGATGCCGGCTTTCCCCGTTCTTTCCCTCTTTGCATGTCTTCCAGTGTTTGCACCGATTGCATCTCACTGCACAGGTCGTGTTTGCATACACTTATACACTTGAACACTATTGTTGATACATGTCTTAATTATACATGCGAAGCTCTCGACGAACAATACATTACCTCACCTCGTCGTCGCCATATGTCTTCACAGCAATGAGAACTAGCTTCCTCTTCCTGTCAAAACAATCGCCCTGTACTCCGATCAATTCCAAAAACAGAGAAGAGCTTATCAGGACGAGCAGCAGGTCTGCCTACCTCTGATACTAAAACATCTAAGCTTGCTTTGTTCATCCCGACGCTTGCAGCAGCAGCAGCGTTGAGCCATCAGTCGACTATCGAGCACAGAGAGGAGAGACTGGAGAAGAAACAAGAAGAGCAAGATGTCTTCCTCTCTCCAGGCCCGCAAGGAGGAGATCCTGGCCAAAAAGGCCAAACTCGCCGAACTCAAGCGACAGCGTGAACTACGACAGCGCGAATTCAGCTCTCATCGATCGAGCGTGGGAGAAGGATCAGACATCCCTTCGCCCACTCCATCCCGCGCCAACAACCGCGCAGAGCTCGACAGCTTGATCTCGAGCCTCGTAGATCGACCGGGCCGCGAAGATTCACCGCGCAGTCGTCCCAATTCCCTCATCAGTCTAAGTCAGCAGAGCTACCAGGAAGGCGCAGACAGTCCCATCCGCCCGAGCACCGGCACTCTGTCACCTGCGCCCCTGACTACCACAGCCACGCAGACATTGGCCTTTGCACCGCTGACCACCGTCTATGATCTGCCTGCCTCGCCGAAGCAGCAGGTCATCACTTACAGCAAGGCCGTCCAGACCTCCGACGACTGGCCCGCCGAGAGACCAAAGACCCGCGATCACCAGTCCGCTTCCGAGGATGAAGACCCTCCGACGCCCTCGCGCACCCGCAAGCGTTTGAGCAGACGAGAAAGAGAGCGCGACGAAGAGCTGAGACAGAACATCCGAAAAGAGATCGAAGATGAACTGGCAGCTCTCAAGTCGTCAGAGCAGGACACGAAGCCGGAAGGCAAAAGCAAAGAGAACTTCCCCGCCCGCACTCTGACCAACGATGAGCTGAACGCCGTCACCGCCTCTGACGACTTTTTCGATTTCGTCGAGCGCTCCACCAAAGTCATCGAGAGAGCGCTGGACGAAGAGTACGATGTTCTGATAGACTACGCCATGAGAGGTCTGGGCGGCCTGGACGACGATGACGACGACGGCGGCGGCAACACGCGCACAAAGAAAGGCCGTCGCATACGAGAAGTTCACCAGTTTCAGGACGAGCGTTGGACCAAGGGTCGAATGATTAGTGATCTCGACTACTCTCTCAAGTATCCCGAACTGCTCTTGACCTCCTATACCAAATCTGCCGCCTCTGCACAGAGTGCTCGAGGCCTGGCTCTGATATGGAACTCTCACATGCCATCTCGACCCGAACACGTCTTCGCCGCGACAAGCGACATTCTGACTGCACGCTTCTCTCCCTATCATCCAAGCTTGGTGCTCGGGGGCACTTATTCAGGTCAAGTGTGTCTCTGGGATATCCGACAGCGCTCGCATGACGGTGCCCCTGTCCAGCGAACCCCACTCGCCGGAGAAAAGGGTGGTCACGCCCATCCCATCTACAGTGTTGCAGTCGTTGGCACACAGAATGCCAGCAGTATCGTCAGTGTCAGCACAGACGGCACAACTTGTGCCTGGACCTTTGACATGCTCTCGAAGCCCCAGGAGTATCTCGAACTCATGTCACCACCTGGCAGGAGCCGGACTGACGACATTGCTCCCACTTGCATCAGCTTTCCTCGCTCTGACCCTACATATTTCCTGGCCGGCACGGAAGAGGGCAGCATTGTTCCTGTGCATCGTTATGATCGCGCCGGTGCGAAGGCAGGGGTCGATCTCAGCGTTTTGTACGGTGGTCACGCTGCACCTGTGACCGGTCTCGACTTCCATCCCAGCAAGGGCAAGGTTGATCTTGGAGATCTGGTCATCAGCTCTTCGCTAGACTGGAGCGTCAAGGTTTGGCGTGTCAAGCCACCGAGCACAGCAGTTGCCGACAGCGTCGTGCAGGCCGAGCGATCCATCCTCGACATTATGCGTGAAGACGTCGTCTATGATGTCAAATGGTCACCGACAAGACCAGGAATCTTCGGTCTTGTCGACGGTGCCGGCAGATTGGAGATTTTCGATGTCAATGTGGACGTCGAGGTGCCTGTCGCTCGCGCCGAGCCCAGCCATACCAAGGGCGATGTCTTTGGCATTAAGAGTCTGAACAAGCTTGCTTGGGACAATAATGACGGAAAGAGAGTAGCCGTCGGCGGTCTGGACGGCATTGCTACAGTCTTCGAGGTCGGTAGTGATCTGGGTGGACCAGAGGTCAACGCCAAGGGAGATGACTGGATGGGCATGAAGCGTCTTGTGGCGAGACTGGACAAGAGCAGAGAGTCTGATGGACGGTGAATTTTGTGTGCCTGTGTCTTTTCTCTTCGTTGTGCTTTTTGTGCAGCTGGCGATACCGTTGATACCCCCTCATCCTCGTTCTCTTTTTGTACCGGTATATCGCCTTTTCCACCCCCATTCGACTCCAAATATATACCCTTTCCCCCTTTTTCGCTTCTGTCCCACTATGACTCGTGTTGCACTCCTCGACATGAGCTTGCTGTACTCGTAGCTCTGGATTGTAATTTCCCACTACTTCCACAACAGTAGCTGAGACATGAAAGAAACCCCTTGCTTCAATGGACAAGTCACGCGTTTGTTTATGATGTCGGAACATATTCCTCCTGTGTCAAATCTATACACAACCTAGCTGACCTTCATTTCCCGACCTTCGCTACATATGTCCGTTGTTTTGTTATTTGGTGTCATTCCGCCAAGTCACTCTACACACTCTTTTCTTCCTTCCCCCTTTACTTCCATCTCTTTCGCTTCCCTCTCGATTGAATCTCCAACACACCAGCATCTCTACCTCTCCGCGTGCGTGCAGGATCCAGACATAGAATATGAAACCCTCCATCGCTGCCACCTTGGCATTTATCGCGCAACTAGCTCCTTTTTCAAGCCTCGTCGCGGCTCAGCAATCCACTGCTGCTGCTGCTGCTGCTCCATCTCTATTCTTCACATCTACGTCTTCTGTTGTTGTTGCTGGGCAGGATGCTGTGTTGGGGTATAGCGCGAGGGAGCTGGATGTGCCCGTTACTATCACTTTGCGTAAAGGTGATCCGAGGAGTTTGGAGACGGTTTCTGTTTTGACTGGTGAGTGATTGCTTCCTTGTTTTCCTCTTTCTCCCCCCCCCCCTCTCTCTCTCTCTCTTTCTCTTTCTCTTCTACCTAGACATTACTCCACCACTTCCTCAGATACACCCTCTCGCTATCGTCGAGAAGGTCATTTAATAACACGAACCTGCAGAAACCGCAACAAACGGCACCTGGACCTGGCAAGACCCCCCTTCGACACTCATGAACGCTCAAGACTACGCTTTCGAGATCCAGCAGGGTGATGAAGTCAATTACTCTGCTGGGTTCAGTTTTACTGGCGGGTCTAACACTCCTAGTCCTCCTACTACTGCTGCTTCTTCATGGACGCCTGCAGAAGCTGGGTATACAATTACAACAACAGAGCCCTGCTCGACTTTAACGCAGACTCATGCGCCTGGTCGCGGTGTTAATGTGCCGTTCTATCCTGTAGTCCGGCTCAATGGCACGAATGGGACTCTTGGGACCGGAACGGGAGTGAGTCCGGGTAGTACGGCGACGGTGATTAATCCTGGTGGACCGATTAGGAATGCGACTCCTTTTTTTGTGCCTACTACTGCTTCTGCTTCTTCTTCTTCTTCTTCTTCTTCTTCTTCTTCTTCTTCTTCTTCTTCTTCTCCGCCAGGCGCTGGTACCACTTCTTCTCTTCTGGGAAGTAGTACGTCTGGGCCTGGTGGTGTTTCGTCTTCCGCCGCTTCTGCTGCTGGCGCTGCTAGATGTGGGTTGTTCTTCAATGTCGCTTTGCTCGTATTCGTGGGATTCTGGACAGGAGGGAGATGAGGAGGAGTTCGCTGGGAATTTCGGTATTATTTTCTTGGGAGTCTTAGGTGTCTTTTGTAGTATTTGAAAGTCCGAGGGAAAGACAGAGAGGGAGTGAGCGAGCGAGTCATAACACAGAGAAGAGGAGTGATACCAAAAGGGGGGATATACTTCTTGGACGATGACGGCTTCGGTCCTTCTCCTATTGTTTTTGCTATCCTCCTTTTTCATTCCTTTTTCACTTTTCCTTCCCTTTTCTCTCTCTATAGTATGGGTGGTCCTTGTATGACCGGAATCGACGTAATGCTTCTATCCTCATTACTATTCCTAAGTTTCTGACTCACTGTCTCTGTTCACTTGAAGCATATATCCACGCTTGTCATGTCTGCACTTAGTTGTAGTATCTACACTTATCCATCGCATGTACTGTATATTTATTCATCACTCACGCGTTTCTATGGTCGTCTCCTAGCAGCGAACCACTCTTCCACTGACAAAACCCAGAGCTAGAGAATCTCACAGTGGGCACTAGAGTGATACTGCTGTATCTTACTGGACTCACATATAAATTCACAGTAGTCATTTCTGTCATCATGTATATGAGACAATCACTTCTCAGTCCCAGTCCACCAGTGAGGGCAGCGACATTGCCCAGAGAGAACACAGGAGATAATCGGCAGAGAGGACCTCTCTGTCACAGACCTCCTCGATACCCAGCCTTTAACACAGCTTCAACTTGAGGACATGGGCGATTACTTGTCTTTAATTGTCAGCAACGACACAACTCATGATCACGCGTAGGCAGCGCTACTGGCAGACTAGGTCTACAGGGCAGATGGCGTGAATATAATCGATACAAGTCCAATGCTGAACAGCAAAATTTATATAGCTGATATGAAGGGTACGCACCTGGACTCGGCCTTGCAAACAGATCACAGTATCCACCTCAGGTCATGGTTGACCTTTCCAAATGAACCTGGTATGACGCAAAACGACTCTAGTTAGTGCATCATCATCATCATCATCCATCATCATCATCATTATTATCATAATGGTGTATACTGTACTAAGCCAAGGCAAGACAAAGGCTGCCAGATACAAACCAGCTCGGTTTTAATGAATGGCCCTCTGTTGAACAGTCAACGGCTGTCTATTGAGGAGTGAATGACTCTCTGTTAAACGGTCGACAAGTCTCTGATGAAAGGTCAATGATTTCTTGATGTTCAGCTAATGATCGCTCGGTGAGTATTCAATGAAATAGGAACGAGCTCTGTTGCGGTATCTTGTGGTCTGGTACGGTAAGCTCGAGGTGAAGTACTGTACAGTACCTATTTTACCTTCTTCCCTTGGCTTTCTTACAGTACCTTGCCTTATTTACGGTACCTTGTCCAGCCTCCTTGCCCATAAAGAACTAAACTGAAGTAGTCGTACTGTGCAGTACTCCACTCTGCAACTCACTCTTGGAGAATATTTGATGAAGCGTCTGCCTTGAGACAATCCATAGCGGTGTCTTGTCACTTCGCCTTGGTCTACTTGGAGACTTTGCTGAGTTGTCTGCCGTGAGATTGTCTTTAGCATTCGCCTTACGAAGTACCTCTATATGGTACTGCTGAGGCTTTTGGGCGTGGGTAAGTATCTACGGCTGCTCTTGAGGCTTGAGTGTGGCTTTAGGCAGCTCTTTATTTTTGTTCTACTTCTTCCCTTCTGTTTCTTTTATGACGGTTGCTCGCTGCGAATCCGCAAGACATGTCGAAGTGCGATCAATGGATGATACTGCTCGGAACTCATTCTCTGATTACTATCGAGATCGCTTGCGATAGACCACAACCATGACTTCATTGCTAGGACTCAAACCTCACCTCATCCACTTCCTCAGCTCTCATCTTCCTCCCTCAATCCACTCTGTCCTCTTCCTCAAAACACACTCTGTCCTGCTCCCGATCCTGACATACTACACCCCACCCTCTTCGCACTCATCATATTAGCTCAGTCCTTCCCGCCATCACAATCACGAATCCTGATAACAGCCCCCCTGGTGGGATTCGTGACTTTGCAGTTCACATGTCACGAGTGGACGGGAAACACGGAGGAAAAAAGAATGGCTGCGGGAGCGGCGATTTGGGTTCTGAACTTCTCTCGACGTTGGTGTTTTTCCACCGCAAATCCAGGCTTTCGACAATCGAAGAGAATGACTAATTCATGTCTAATCGCTATAGCAAGTACCTCATAGATCGACTGGTCAGAATGACACTAGCCCACGTCCTCAATGCGGGCCTGATTCACTACATCATCAGCACCCCCTTCGCTGGAGTTGCAGGAAGTGGCAAACAGCTCCACTCACTGAAAACTGCATCACTACGTGAGCAGTTCACATTCTCTGCGGTCATGATCGCGATGCAGTATCTTGGTCTGGCATTCATGGGGGATTGCTACAACGCGTTGGCAGTATTGCTCAATCTTGCTGAACCTCATCAATGTCGACCGCTTGTTGGAAGCCTCACAGCTGCGTATACTGTTCGCAACGCTTGGTCGTAAGAGGCGTTTCCGCAAACCCTTCTGCATTGCTGCTTGTTACTAATGAATAACAGCGTTACATGGCATCAACTCTTTCGTAGGGTATATATATCCTCATCTGAAGCATTTTGGCCGACGCCTACTGAGCAATTGACAGACTCTTACCTGGCCAGGAAACACTCTAGCATTCGACATCTTCCATCTCCCCAGAAGATCCAACCTCGCCAGAAACATACGCATCTTCATAGCCTTCACAACCAGCGCCATACTGCACGCAATCGGCATGTATCTAGTTTCAGGCCAAGGTTTCCGCGTCAATATCCTTGTCTTCACCACTCAGCCGCTGGCAATTCTGTTCGAGCAGAAAGTCATTGCAGCAGGCCAATATTTTGGTTTGCGCGGTGGTTTGTTATGTCGTATGATCGGCTATCTGTGGACGTCTGCTTGGATCCTGGGCTCTTCGAGCTTGTTGTGGAAGAAGGACGACGCGCGCTCTGATGGCCGCGTCTTGATGGTTCCCTGGAGACCTCATGATCTGATGGGTGTAGGTTGGCTGATGGATGCTTGGTCGCAGCGATAGCCGTCTCTGCTAAAACTTCCGCTCATTGTTATTCTATTGATAGATGAATGTCGACAATACTTGATAGCAGTGGACCTGTATGTGACATTTGGTAATAATGGTTGTGCCATCAATAAGGTATACAACGTCAGACTGGCTCGGTAAGGGAAGGTACGGTACCCCCTGTTCACCTCTGCTTTTGGTACCTGCTTCTTCTGAAACATTGCGGTGCGATGGGGACCCTGTCCATTTCACATCATATTCACCTTGCTTTACTTTACTTCGCTTTACTCTGTTTTGCTTTGCTTTGCATTACAGTATTCACTTTGCTTTGCTTTTTGTTTACTTTGCCTCACCTCAGCTTACTTGGGTGCAAAGTGAGGCCCGCATCAATACTACATGTACAGTGAAGTAGCAAGATCCCGAGACTCAAGTAAACGCTTGACCGTCGAGATATTTATGCATATCGCCTTGTGCTCCGTCAGCACAGCCTGCTACGCTACAGTGATCTGAAAATACATTGCTTTTCCTTTTCGATCGACCATTATACATGAATAGCTCAAGCATACAAGTCATCGTCGGCCGCCGCAGCATCGCCGAACCCGGCTTCATCATACTCGGCGTCTGCATCGACTGCTACCCCCTTGCCTTTGCCTTTACCTTTTGCTTTCCCCTCGTCGTCTTGCACGGGCGGTGCTTTCCCTTTGCCCTTTCCGGACCCGTTCAGTGATAAGTGGTCCGTCTTGATGATGTAGTCGTCGTCGTCGTCTTGGTCGTCGGGTTTGGTGGCGCGCACGCGTGCTGCTGCTGCTGCTGCTGCTGCTGCTTTGCCGTTCGACGTGTTCCTGTGGCTCTGTTCCTCTGCTTGTCGTTGCGTCATCTGCGCTCTCAGCAGATGAGCCATCTCGTCCCTCATGGCTATGGCATTTGCGCGCTCGGCTGCAGCGGCGGCGGAGGAGGAGGAGGAGGAGGAGGAGGAGGAGGAGGTGGCGGCGGTCTCCTTCTCCTTGCCGCCCTCGAACTCCTTGCGCACGCGTTCGTAGTGTCCTAATTCCTCGGCGCTGACGGACGGCACGAGCTCCTTCTGTGCGCCGATGAAGTCTTCCTCGGCTACGACGACGCGCGTGTACTCGTCCGTGGCATAGTGGTCGAAGAAGTACGCGATGGATATGGCGGGTTTCGGAGGGCTCCCGGCGGCGGCGGCGGCGCGCTCGGCGTTGATGGCGGCGACACGGGCGTCCACGAGCCGCGCGGATCGTGTTATGGCTTTCAGCATTGCGTCCGAGCATAGGGCGTAGAAGTCGGCTCCCGTGTAGGTGAATGGGAGGCGTTCTGCGATGCGCTTGAGGTCGAGATCGGGTGCTAGAGCGAATCTTTTGCGGGGCGTTAGTTGGTGCATCAGGTGGAGATATGGATGGATGGGTGAAAGCATCACTTACTTCCGCGTGAGAGCTTGGAGGATGTTTTGTTGCTTCTCATGAGTGTCGCTTACGCCAAGGTACAGCATTTTGTCGAATCGTCCCGGTCGCAATAGAGCTTGGTCGAGTAGATCAGGTCTGTTTGTTGCGCCGATGACAAAGACTCCACCGCCTCCGTCCTCACCATCGCTCATACCGTCAAGTTCCGCGAGTAATTGACTCACGATCCGGTCCATGACACCTCCACTGTCGCCCTGATTACCTCGCTTCGGTGCAACGGAGTCGAGCTCGTCGAAGAATACACAGCACGGTCTCGCATCTCTGGCTCGTTGGAACACCCTTCTCACGTTGGCTTCTGACTCTCCGATATACATGTTCAGCAGCTCAGGACCCTTGACCGAAAAGAAATTGAGACTGAACTCCGTGGCGATGGCCTTTGCAAGAAGGGTCTTTCCTGTGCCTGGAGGTCCATAAAACAGAATGCCACTGCGCTTCTTGAGACCCTTTGCGAACAGCTCGGGGCGCGACAGAGGCAGCTGAATCGTCTCAATCACGGCATCTTTGACATTCGCCAGCCCTCCGACATCAGACCATTGCACATTTGGAATCTTCGGTGCACCGATGGCGTCTGCGAAATTCTTGCGGGCATCGTCAACCGCCTGATCGAAATCTGCCGGCATGAGACTTGTTGTAGCGTCGCCCCCTGAAAGCTGTATGTCTCGGAGAGTGATTGTTTGTCCACGCGTAGATGATGCTAATGCGGCCAAAGCCTCGAGGCGTGACGTCTGATTGTAGAGCGCGCGCTCCGTGACGTCTACCAAGTCTCCTGCCACCAATGCCGCTGTCTTTACGGCAATTGAGGAAAGATCGACTGATGGAGACAATGGGACACCAGTGTCGGCGATCACAGAACGCAATATGCCCTCTCGCTCTCCTTCGTCCGGCGCCGACATTTCTAGTTCCTGGGTGAATAGAGCGCGGATATTATCTGGTATTTTGTCCACTTCGGTCGAGGTAGCAACAAGCACTCGGCAGTCAGCAAGAATATCCTTCAGAGCAGCAGCCATCCGGTCAGAACTGAGAGCTTCGATGTGACGTATGAGTAGGGCGGTGTTCTGAGGCCCGCATGTGAGTGCTCGTTCCGCTCTCATTTTGAGCAAGACTTCGGTCTTGTTGTCTCCCCCTCCACCCGCACCACCCTCAGACAGTGTCTCGTAAGCATCGATGGCGAAAAAATGCATGCCCAGGTCCATACAGGCCTGTGAGACTGTGTAGGCTTTTCCAATGTGACGCTGTGTAGATGTGAGTAGGATAGCAAGGGGAGGAAGGCTGAGGTAGGTGGCTCGCGGGCTCATGGCTGCCAGCATCAATTCTCGGATGCGACGGCGAAGCTGTGAAACAAATGGCTTAGGCGGGGCGCGCGCGACAGACCGAGTCTTTTCTGTGGATGCCGGAGCTTTGTTGAGGCCCTGGTAGAAAGGCCAGACGTTACTCATCGTCGCTGGGAGTCTCTTCTGTTCTAGTCCGGATTGACCTATGCGTGTTCTGGACGGGTCGACAATGACCACCCCTCCCCATGCTCCCGCTTCCTCGGCACCCTGACCTTCATTGGCAGACGCCGGAGTTACGTCTCGAATCTGAAACCATGCCACCGCTGTTCTTTGGACCTGGTTAGTCTTGGGAAAGTCAGAGCCCATGGACAGCGGTCGAGACAGCAGGTCATTATTGCCGTTCTCTTCGTCAGCCCCACCTCCCTCATAGATGGCTCGTCCGAGTGTTTCATCAATGGGTATTGTCAAAAGATCACCGGACTTGACGACGCGTTGTTTTTGCTCGAAATAGTCTCGCAGGCCAATGAACAAGCTTGGCTGTATCGGTCGCTCAGTCGAGAGAGGGGTCGATATTTGGACCAGGGACACAGCTTTGGCGACGGGTGGCATCGAAGACGCCGACAAGCGCGACTTGAGATGCAAGGGTCGAGACGATGACATGTTCTCAGGCGCGCGGATGGCAGAGACGCAGATGTGGCTGGCTTCTCCCATGTTCGCGAGGAGGACGGGAGAGAGGTATAGCACTGCAGGCGCAGGAGCAAGCACTTGGCTGGACGAGATACTGTCTCTTCGGCCTGACTTGCCGCTGAGGTGATACCTAAGCGGAGGCTTGGGTGCGAGCGAATCGGGAAGAGCATAGAGTCTCACAGGTCTCCAAACATCGTTTCTTTGCGACCCTTCGTGATCCAGTCGAGCCAGTCCGAGGCTGAGCGGGTTCGAGACAGAGGGGTCAAGACTTGGCTCGACTCTGACCCAGTCTCCCGAGAAGCAGCCTAGTTTAGCCAGAGCACTGGTCTCGACGAATACTCTGCTCTCTTCATCCTCCTGACTCGACGGCTTGGGATGAAGCAGCGCATCGGGCACGCGCTGGAGCAGACCCTGGGTCTTGAACACCTTGGACTTCCCACCTTGTCCACCCCTGGAAGTTGCAGTCGTCATAGAAGAGTGCCCAGAGCCTGGAGTACTGATACCGTTCGCCAGCATACCGAATGGCCTTGGAGTGGACGAAGTGAGGGCAGAGGCGATGCCGGGGGTCTGCGAAGCAATGGCGGGCGAGGACAGGGAGATCATGTCTTCAAGATCATCGGAGAGATCTGCGTCTGACTCGTCGAGTGAGTCTTGGGTATCAGAAGTAGCATCGCCATCGTCGTCGGTTGCTGTCGCAAGACCATCCTCGGCAGCGGTGAAGAAGGCTTCATTCGAGGTTTCGTAGGAAGTGTCGTGCCCGCCAGCAGTGATGGCGACATTCTTCGAGGCGGACTTTGGGCGTCGATCGCTTCGGCTGCCTTGCGACACGATGACAATCCGCGTGCTCTTGGTCAGAAGACCCTGAGATACTGGTTCACAGGCTGCGACTGTTGCGGTGAGAGCAGGTGAAGTTATAACATTGCCGACGCTGACCAGCTGCGTGTCTTTCAAAGCATCTCTTACCATCTGCAGCCCTTGCTCCGCACTGACGGTGATCCTGGAGTCCAGCTCTTTCTGTCTGCGCTTGTTCCCGGATCTGAGACCATTAGTCGGCCTGGGAGGGGTGTCCAGTTGCGCATTAGTATTAGTGCCTGTGGAATCCGTCGAGGCAGAGGCCAAGGATACAAATAGCGTATCCAAGGCCAGAGGAACGACATCGGCGACTCGAATCTCGACAGCAGAGCCAGGACGGAAAAGGCGGTCGGGAGCGTGGGACTGCAGCACTCGCGCAGCGTGTGATAGTATCGACACCCTCATGGAGGAATGGGGTAGTGCGCGGTGTCCTCTTGGGAGGCTCCGGCAAGGTAGGACAGTCCATTGTGCACTCGTCGCAGACAAGTCTGATGCGGTCGTCCAGACAGTGATGGCCATGTAGAACGTGACTCCTGGATCACCATGTCCGGCGGGCAGCAGATCGGCCACAAGGTCCTCGGAAAGGAGGGCGGTGTCTCCCTTGAGCTTACTGTCCAGATGAAGATGGCAGGAGATGAATGGCTTATCTTGTCTCCGCCGTCCCCTCTTGCGCTTGAGCGAACGCGGATGGGGGTCGTCAGCAGCCATTGGGACATGTAACCACGAGACGTCGTGGACTTTCTGGTCTCAAGTGAAAGAGACGATGTTCGTTGTCCGCTGTCCGCATGTGAAGTTGTCACTTGAGGCTCGGCCAAGCTTACCGAGGCAACAAAGCAGAGCTGATTAGGTGGGTTGGTGCGGAGGTATAAGGTGTTTACTCCATGGACGTGTCTTTTCACTTTGAGAATCACGGGATACCTATCCCTACATGTTATGGCATGGCTGCACGACCTTCTGCGCACCGCCGTGTCACGAGGAACTGTCCATTGCCAATCATCAACAGCTGATAGGACAGACTGGGTGGATAATAAACCAAAGCATTCGCCCTCGGCCAAGTCGTTTGCAGCTCGGAGGTGATGCGGAGGAGACGATGAACGGACCACCAGTCATTTTTAGTTGTTGACCATTTCTTCACTAATGGCTAAGGTATTCATCCAAGACTTACTGCATCTTCCCTGCTTAGACCAGTATGTTACCTCAGATAGACAGGACCTGTTGTCATCTACAACACTCAAACTTGATATTATTCCGATGGTAGACGAGCACAAGCAGGATCGGTCTTCTATACGGTATTAGACATCGAGTCTGAATGTGCTTCCACTCTGCTGGCCTCGCTGAAAAGGGGTATCTTAAAAAAAACAAAAATGCAAGTCCCAGTAAATGTCAAAAGATGGCATGACTACGCTGCCTCCTTCCCACTTCTTGTCACCTCGGGCTTCTTGGCTGTAGGACCATACCTCCACTCTACCAGTCGTCATCGTCTGCGTCGTCCTCTTCCTCCTCCTCCTCCTCCTCCGAAGTATCTCCCCGGCTGCTGAAATAGCTCTGGTCAATCGCAAAGATCCACTCACTCTTCTCCCTCTCCGTCTTTGTGGCAAATACCCAAGCCTTCGTAGACCCATACACAGCGAAGACATGCTGGATCGCCGCTGCAGCTCGGTCGTGACCGTCTCGTCGTAACAGCTTGGCGATCTTCGGCGCATGGTCGATCCTGGCATCGTTGAGGTTCAAAATGTTGATCTCGTCCCCGTCCGAGGTATGAATGTGAAGGTACGGTTTTCGGAGCTCGAGATAACGCTTGACCCATCGAGTGTTGGTGGGATCGGGCGTGAGCAGGTAGCCTGACTTCAACATGTCTGGGTTCTTGCGCACCAGGTGAGACGTTGCGAGTGACAACACAGTTGCCGCGCTCTGAGTACCATTGGCCGCAAACGCGGCGCCGTTGGCTGGTGCATCAGTATTTGCCCTCGCCAGGATGCGCTTGCTCACGTCGGGCTTTGTCTTCCAGAGCTCTAATATCTTTTGCACAAGTTCTTTTTGTCTCTCGTCCAGAGTCTCACTTGTCGGGCGTACAGTATCGGGGTCGAGTTCCAGACTATCTACTCCAAGTGCGCCACGAGCGACTTCTATCTCGGCCATCTTTTGCTTCTGTCTGCGGGTATCGATGAAATCGTGTATCAATGACACGCCACGAGGAGCCCAGCCTTGAAGCATTTCTTCGCCTTTGACATAGGTCTCGGACGTGCTCATCCGCCATAGATCACCGGATCGTTTGGACGGGATAGGTTTGACGGTGAGTGAGAAGATGCCGCTGGTGGCCCGCACGACGCGGGAGTAGTTGAATAATTGGGAGAACAACGAAGATTGGCGAAGGTAAGACCGACTCCTCATCTGTACCGCAAGATCCATGGTGAATTCGAGAGGCTCAGCAAGCCTGGTGGACGTCATGCTCCACATCAACGATAGCTTCACGTGGTAGTTCTCCGCTGTCGGTCGGTTGAGTAGCAACGACCCATGCGCACTCGAGTCCCAGTGTGCCACCAGGCGGATATTGGTCGAGTTGTCATCGTTACTCCTGATGATCGGTGGTGAGATGAACGACAGTGGCACATCTGCCTGCTCTGAGCTGAGATCCGGAGCGTGGCCAGAGGGGTCCATGAGATGCAAGTTGCCCGCGCGTAGAGAAGTGATGTCGTTCCATGGCAAGGTGCTACCCGATGTGTGCGTCAGCTCGATGACGACTCTTCTCTGAAGCCCTTGACGAAGTTGATATGTTCCGGGGTCTAATACGCCTCTTTGAACCACTTCTACCGGCTGATATGTACCGTCTTCGCCAATCTCCAGGAGTTGTACCCTGGCGAAAACATCATGATGCTCTTCGTTATAGTATTCGTGCTCAGGTATACGAGAGTTGTTTCGGGTCATCTTGGGCCTAGGTGCAGCATCACGCATGTCGTCCCAACTTAGAAGCTTATCCAGATGCATCGATGTCACTCGAGCGAAGATTGAGACGCGCAGGGAAGAGTCACGAGGACTAGATAATGGAAGACCCATGCTGTGAACGCTGTCAAAGCGGACAATGCCCTCGTCGAATCCAGACACCATTTGCGTACAGGTAGCGCCGTCCTCTTCGGAAATGCCAGGGAAAAAGAGCTGTGCATGCACTTCGGTGCCTTCCCTCTCGGGAAACCCAGCAAAGTCATGCATAACGACATTGAATTTCAAAGTCGACGAAGGTGCCTCAGCCGATGACGGTTCCAGTGCTAGGCGGACAATACCAACGACGGTATTGGTGTAGGGTGAATAGACATCAAGCGTAAAGTCTTGGACACGGCACTCAAGCACAGCCGTTAGTGGAATGTCAGCGTCACCAACACGCGAATATTGCGGCAGACACGACTCCGAGAATGGATTGTCGAGACGGAAGTGTTTGATGTACTCCGGGCGATCGAGATATTGGTACATCTGACGCATAAGTCGGACTCGGGTACGCAGCTTCTGGATCGACCATAAGTGCACCACACTGTGTTTGAAATCTATGATTCGTATCGCCGCGCAGGGCTTGCGGGTAATATCCAGCGCTGGATCATTTTCGGACGAAACATCGCTCAACACCAGGTCATAAGAGGAGCAATATGTATGTCCAGCGTCTGCCACAGTGAATTGGAAGGTAACGTCCTTGTCCATTTGTCGGCTCATGACCTGGGCCTCCTTGAGAATTGCGGTGTTCTGAAGCACTGCTGCGGCCATTGCAACATATCGCTGTTGTCGCCAGTGATGCAGAGCAGCCCGCACGAGAAACAGTTGCTTTTGTGTAAGACCTGTCTTCCTGTCAATCGGGTCGATAGCCGTCTTACGTATCTCCTCTATCTGTCGATCGTACTGCTCTTTTTGTGCTTGCAATTGCTTCTCCATATCTTCTTTCGCGGTCTTGAGGCTCTCTTCCATTTTGACTCTCTCCTCGCGTATTTGCTCGGCTTCTGTGGTCGGCGATTGAACCATCTGCATTCTCTCTTGGTACTCTTCCTTTTGCTTTTCGAACTGAACTTGGAGTTCTTCCTTCATCTGCTGTAGCTTGTCGTCTTCTTCGCCGTTACGAGGTGTCGAAGGGACTGTGAGAGCGGTATCAAGAGAGAAGTTGTCCAATGTGCCACTTGACAGATACTTTTCTCTGACTGGGAAGGGAGACGACACAGAGTCGCTGTCGTCGTCCCCATTGAAGTCTAGTATACGGCTTTCAGGCCTTGCTTTTCGGACAGCCCGGACCTTTTGCAAGTCTTCAAACAGAACATCCAATTCATCATCGGTCAGAGCCGAGATCTTTTGATCAGAACCGAGTACAGCCGATACAGCCTCCCTGCGCGCAAGGTTCCAATCTGATTCGCCCCTGCCGCCAAACCTAGGCTGGGCAGGAGAGTCAGCTCGCGATGAAAGGCCATCGATCTCATTATCAAAACGACTGATGTTGCTTAGTGATCGATCATGTCCCGGTCGAACGGACGGCGATGCAGGCTCTCCGATCTCGTCTGCTGTCATGGAATGCTTGAGCAGACTGCCTTGCTCTGCCCTTTCAGCACGTGCTTCCTGAGGATGGTTGAAGCGGAATATGTGAAAGTCTCCCAGTATTATGCGGTAACCACTGTGTAATCGTTTCGGCTGAGTGACGACTTGGCCATTGACCATCACAGCTGCGTTGTCCTTGGGTAGTACTGTCACCACACCGTCAACGTTCTCGAAAACACAGTGATCATGAAGAATCTTGGATCCGTTCAACCTGATCTCTGCAGTAGTCGCGGTGTCGACGTTGCCGACTGTCGTCGTTCCAGGCTTCAGGTTGTATACCAAGCACTCCGCAAGCAAAGGGTCATCGCTGAGGTTGACAAGATGAGGCATTTTCTTGGGTGTGGACAGACCGACAAAGCCCTTCTCGATGCTGATACCAAGCTCCTCCAGAGCAGCCTCGCGTTCCTTGTGAATGTGCTCGGTCTTCTCGAGTTTCTCCTCCCATGTCTGATTGAGATCCTGATACAATTTCTCTGACTGACTCAGCTGTTCTGCAATCTCAGCCTTGGAAACCTTGGTGACAGAGCCATCGACTTGAGTAATGGAAACCATCTGCTGCTCGAGGGGAGTATCCGGAGGATATGTCTCGCTGACAACACCACCGCTGTCTATTGAACCGCCGCCAGATGTCAACTTGGACCGTAACTGTGCAAGCTCTTCCTTGAGCTCGCGAATCATTCGTGCATTCGCGTCCTCGTTCACCACGGCGTGGTTCTTGATGCGTTTCGCAGAGTCGGCATAGCGAAGTGTCGACAACGTCTCGTCAAAATTGATGTCTGCAGGGGAGATTGCTGCTATCATGGCCGTCATGCTGTTGCCTCCCAGCGAGTCCTTCAAGAGCCAGGTCAAGACGGAGTCTCGATACGGCACCATCGAAGCATTCTTTTTCTTTCCGACAATCTTACCACTAGACAAATCGGCCAAGGCGGCAATGACACGACCCAGAGTCGACAGAGATCTGTTGATCTCTGCTCCCTCCTTGAGACGAGCACCGGTTGCGCCAGTGGACTGAGCTCTTTCTGAACCCGCAAGATCGACCAACGAGATCTTGGCAGCCTTTTCGGTGTCCATGCCAGTGTCAATATCACGGCGCTTCTGGCCGAGCGTAAGAGTAAATACAGCGTGGGATCTGGAACTGGTCTCGTTCATGTTGGTTGCAGCTACTGTACGAGCCTTGTTTCCTTCGTCCATCAGGTGCTCAATCTCTGCAAAGGATCGCACTGCCAGTTTCGCCAGATCTTCGACGTAGGGACCGGTGGAAGGGTGCTCGCGGACTTTCAGATTGCCCTTGGTCGACGGATTGAGTAGATCGCGCACCCTCTCGTTGTAAATCTCGAGATATGAGACCTCGACCGTGCAGGCGAGGTTAGCATCCCTCTGTGCTTCTTCTATTCGTCTGAACATATCTCTGCAAATCTTCGGAATCACACCCTCTTCTTCACCATAACCCATCATGGAGTATGATTTTCCGGAACCGGTCTGGCCGTAGGCGAAGATACAATTGTTGTAACCAGCAAAGGCATTGTCCAGCAACGGCTTGCCCAGGTCGGCAAAGAGGTCATCCTGTCCGGCATAGCTGGGGTCTTTGTTGTCGAAAGACCAATAACTCTTGTCGAAGGCGAAGTTCTTGGTGCCCTCGACGGCTGCCTTATTGGGTTTGCCTTTGGCATCTGTAATTGGGGCAGGAACAAGAATGGTCTGGTTGCCTTTCATCTGCACAATACATTTCGCCTTCCTGTCTCGCTCTGCACGCAACGTCAATTAAGCCTTTGCAACCATCAGCATTGTGATCCTACCTCGACTATTGAATGGTCGACACCTCACCACCACCTTGATATTCCCACCGCCTGACGCCATGATGGCGGTGGTTCAGAACGAAAGAATTGGACCAAGTAATGCTTCTGATAGTAAGATTGAGGATATAGAAGAATCAAAACATCAGCGTGTGGAGACGTCTCATAACATCATCTATGCACTGTGCTGGTCACGTATAGCGCTGTACTGTATTGTATACCTTACTTCGACAACACGAGTTATTGTAATCATAATGTTGATCCGTGAGCTTTTGAAACCGTCAGGGCAAATACCCCGGACGGATACGCATGACTTGGCGCCATCTACATACTTGTACAAGTAGAGTTAGGAGATGATTTCGAGGCGTGCTATACCCTTTCGGGCAGCAGGGAAACCAGTGCATTTATGCACATGCGCATGCGAGTATGAGTCGTCTTTTTTGTTTGGGATGACATGCATGCTGCTCGCTCTGGATCTACTGTTGTAATTGCTCGAATATAAAAGTCCGATCTCCAAGGGTCATAATCCAAACATTTTTCTCATTCAACACATGGCGGAAGAAATGTTCAGGCCTCCGATCAATCGCGCCATGCGGGTGCTAGATAGATCTTTTTTTCGAAAATCCGTTCCCATATCTGCTGCTAGGATCATCGATATCAAGACCATTTCGAAACTAAGATCCGAGCTGCAAAAAAGCAGAGACATTTTGTTCATTGATCGCTTGAGCAATATCCAGCCGGACCCAGTTGAGGAAAATGCCAAATTGGGCAAGAAGTGTATTTTGCTAAGACCGCAAGTGGACGACAAGGGTAGGCTCGAGGCGTGGTGGACATATTTTCTGATAACTAAACTGATCAGTCAATAGGCGAGAACAAACCTTGGAGTCCTAAAGTCTCTGAACTCGAAGATGCGAATTTGATCAAAGTCATCCCCTATGAGGTGCAACTAGACTATGATTACTGGACGTACCGTGAGTTTTGCCACTTTGGTATGTAATCGAATCCCTACTGAGTGTCAACACAGATGACATTGCTTCTGCGGTACTACCCAGCTCAGAAGAGCACGATGAGATTCCATCCGGCTTCACATTGGTCGGACATGTTGGTGAGCAACAGATCATACTATCCATCTTCCCTCGAACCATATTCGACTAAATCGCAATTCAGCCCATCTTAACCTCAGAGATCAATACCTGCCGTACAAGAACCTCATCGGCGAGATCCTGATAGACAAGAATCCGGGCGTGCGAACAGTGATCAACAAGATCGACGACGTGGGCGAAGAAAGCGAGTACCGCACCTTCAAATACGAAGTGCTCGCGGGCCCGGACGACATGGACGTCGAGATCCGCGAAGCAGACTGCACTTTCCGCTTCAACTACGCCAAAGTCTACTGGAACAGCAGACTCAACACGGAGCACGGCCGCCTGGTCGACAGCTTCGCAGAAGGCGACGCCGTGTGCGATGTCATGGCGGGAATAGGTCCCTTTGCCGTGCCGGCCGGCAGGAAGAAAGTGTTCGTGTGGGCCAACGACCTCAACCCCGACAGTTACGCGAGTCTGGCGGACGCGGTAAAGCGGAATAAAGTCGAGCAGTACGTGCGCTCGTTCAACGACAACGGATTCACGTTCATCAAGACGGCCGCCGCAGAGCTTCTCCGGACCGACCACAAAGTAACCATTACGAAGAAGCAATCCCGCACCGAAGCAGCCAAATCCGCAGCCCCTGCAGCGCCAGTCATCCTCAAAGAAATCGTCCAACCAAAGACCTTCCAGCACTACGTCATGAACCTCCCAGCAACGGCACTGACCTTCCTGCCCTCCTTCATCGGGCTCTACGCCTCCCCCTCGGACCGTGCTCTGTTGCCCGCTGACAGCAAAATGCCCATGATCCACTGCTACTGCTTCAGCACGAAATCAGAAGACAACGTGCGCGAGGGCATCGAGATCTGCCAGGAAGTCACGAGGCAGATTGGGTATGAGATCACGCCTGAGACGCCCGAGACGAGGGTCTGGGATGTCAGGGATGTCGCACCGCATAAGAGGATGTTTTGCGTTACGTTTCGCTTGCCGGAGGAGGTTGCCTTTAGGGAGACTTGACGGCGCTTTTCTCCTATCATTCTCTCGCTCCGTGTCTGAAAACCGGAGACGTGGTTGATGCGTCTGGATGTGTCTCTTACTTGCTTGCGTCACTTCGACTGCTTTCGATTTGTCACCTAGGGCAGACAGGGACTTCGCAAGGTCATAGCAAGCAGAGAGGAGAGAAAGGGGCTGGCGACACTCACGCCGCTGCGACCATAAATAACAGTCACTCGGCGGGATTACCTGCCCATTTGGTCTCAGGCGGATAAGCATGGTACATCTGCAAGGCCTTCTAAAAGAGACAATGCCGTGCCGAATAACGAGCAAGCTATAGATGAGAGGCACCGACAGATGAAGACAACACAGGACATCTCCCGAACCAAAAGTAGAGGGACTCCAGAGATTAAAAAGAGTTTTGAATTAGTTATGCATACCACTAGAGTAGTCTTCTAAACCGCTATCGAAGAGGACAGCCCGATGAACAATGCAGAATGCCGCACGCAACAAAATGAGGTATCTGATTCGAAAAGGAGAAAATCAAGCAGATGAAAGGCGAGGTAGGGGAATATATGTGCGGTGCAAGAATATGGAAATAAGAAGAAGCGGCATTATTCCAATGAGAAGTGTGTTCAAGAAGAGAAAGAAAGAAGAACAGAATGCCGCGGAAATAGCTTCCTTGAAATCGGTATTTTCAAGGACGCCAAACCGTATAAAAAACTAAAAAGTCCCGTAATATTGATGATATTTTCGGGAGGGAAAGAAGAAAGAGAGGAAGAAGAAAAGTAAAAGATCATATCATCGTCAGATCATCTCATGTTTGGAAATCCCGTACGTCTTGCCGTAGGCCCTTGGTCCACTCGCCGCTGGTGCTATCGATCTGTGTCGGACTCACAGGATTGACGATGTCGTGACGGCTATCACTGTCCTTCGTAGTGCTGTTTTGAGAGGTAGTGCTGTTTCGAGAGATGTGTCCGTTGGCTGTGTGTGCATCGACAGACATGTCTGGCGAAATATTTCTTCGCTCAGCGAGTCTTTGTCTTTTCTCGTCGTCGCCTTCTGGCTGATAGTTGTAGTCGTCGTTGCTGTGACTGTCTCTAGCAGGGGCATGGACTTCGTTTCCGGCATCGTCATTGTCGTCGTTCTCATCACAGACTATATCTTCGCATCCAGTGGGAGTCCTGCAGACTTTGCGTGCCTCGAGGGGTACGGTACGCCATATGACCTCTTTAATCTCCTTGGCAACTTTCTCAATGGCGTCCATGGCCCAAATGACATCGAGGTGCTCGTAACCCTCGATGATCTTCTTGTGGACAACCTTGACGTGCGGCTCTCTGCCTCTATCAAAGCGTCGCAGCAGGCGTCTACCGTCGACCAGGTCATCGTTACCGCACACCCATAGTGCTAGTGGGGGAAATTGCTCGTTATACCACGCGAATTGTCCTCTCTCTTCTTTCTTGTTAGACGGTACCTTCTCGATGTTGCCGCCCTCAGCGCCGATATCCCGATCTGGCGGCGGTCGTTCAGTGTCGGTTGTGTGGCCTTCGTAGTACTTTTGAACAACATGGTCTTCCTCTTCGTCTTCTTCGTCTTCCATCATCCATTCTTCACGCGTCGCTAAGATGCACTTCTGTTTGGCAAAGCACTCGCGTCCGAGCCACCAGCGCATACTCTCGGCACTCACATACACCGGGGCAAATTGGAACATTCGGTCGCGAAGGCTGCGCTCCCAGCGCGTGTCCGTCCAATTGAACAGAAAGCTGAAGACACGATAGCCCATGAAACCATAGATGCCAGCAGGGAGGATCTTATGCGCCTGCATCATCAGAGGTATGAAGGCGTGGATGCCAAAAATGCATCTGAACATTGCCGGGGTGATAATGTACATGAATTTGAAGTAGGCTTTGCCAATGAGAGGTCCCGCATAGGCGGCTGGGGCGAGAGCGCAGAAGACGGAGATCTTTTCGCCAATCTCGGGTCGCTGTTCTTTGGCGAGAGCGACAAGGGTTTGGGTGGTGCCTTGGCTGTGGCAGACGAGGCCCAGCTTGGGAAATCCGGTCTCGGTGAGTACGCGAGAGATCAGAGCAGGAAGGTCCATGACGCCCATCTGGCGGATATTCCAGGACCACATGCGTGGGTCTGCGTAGTCGAGGAGGACGTGACGAGGATTAAAGCCGCATCTGTTGTTGCCGAGCCAGACATCGTAGCCGGACTTGGCAAGGTAGAAAGCAAAGCTGTCGTCGTCGTTGCTGCAGTAAGCGCCCGATGATTGCAACAGACCGTGGATCATCAGAACAGGATATTTCTTGTCTCCGTCGGCGTAGTGCCCCTCGGGCTGACCGTCGCGCATGTCGGTAGGCACATCCTGGAAGACGGTGGGCCCGCGTGGAGCAAGAGCGGAAGGGCGAGCCTTGGTGTGCTCGCGAGGGTTGAATACGTGCCACAGCTCGATGACGAAGCCGTCTTCGGTCTCGACGTCGAAGTTTTCCACGTCAAGTCCAACTCGTCGTGCATAGTAACCGACATCGCAAATCAGAGGATCTGGACCACCTTCTGTTGGAATGAACTCTTCGGATCCCCGCTTCTCGTCTTCTCGTTCCAGATCAGGTGTCCGCTGACCTTTCCTGCTATGTTTCTCTTGCCATTTGTGGTCTGCTTGATTTCTAGCTTTTTGGCGCCTGACTTCTTCCTCGTGGAAAGGTCTAAGTTTGGCGGGGTCTCGCAGCGTCAGTCGCATGCCTAGATGCTTGAAGATCTTGGGGATGCTGGTGAAGGCAGCACCGAGGACTATGACGATGAGGAAGCAGAGAGAGAGAACGGCGCTGGTGCAACGAAAGAACCAGCATTGCATTACTCGCATTGTCCTGGACGGACCGTATATGGGCATAGGTGGGAACAATGGATTGGTGCGTGAGGCGGGTACTGCTTTTCGCAAAGGTGCCTCCGGTCTCATGCTCTCTCTGTCTGCTTCTTGGGCTTCATCGGAGCTCATGTTGCATTCTCGATGCAATCCGTGGAAAGTCCCATCTTTGGCAGTGCGAGTACTGCAGGGCACGGGTATCTCTTCCTTGGACTCCCGGTCATCCAGTTCGTCTTTGAGTTTATTTAATCTCAGAGCCTCATCCACCGGGACAGCCGGTAATCTACCTCCATTAGCGGTGATTATAACAGGGTCCTGCGCCGTCACGAATGTAGCCTCGACAGCCTGAGTGGCACCGACGGGCGAGCCTCGCGCTTTTTCTTGTTCCGGAGTGAATTGAGCCAGACGCTGGGCTTGCTGTGCGAATTCGATGGCCGGAGTGGCCTTGCTGTCGAGGTCATCTCCATGTGCGACGATTCCGTTCGCGACATCATGCCCGGGTGACGACGAAGTGGACATTAGAGGAAGAGGAGGATGGAATAGAAAAATAGTGAAATTTGGGCATTGGCGAGTTGTGGCCCCGTGTCAGTGATCAAGCGACTTGATAGAGCCAAGAGATGATAGATGAAGAGGCTGGACAGAAGCCTCACATGAAAAGATGGCGGAAAACTGGTAGCGAACACCAGACTCAGAGTACAAATACTATATAAGGTACCGTAGGCTTGTGATATGCAAGTCACTGTTGATCTTGTTGGTCTTGTCTCGGCAGCGTTGAGCCGCTGACGTCGACTTGTGCCGTCCAATCTAAAACAAATCCACTCACCGGAAATATTGGGATACAACATGTGACGGAGGCCAGAAGAAAGCAGGTCTGGAGAAACATCAGCAGCTCAAATGGTTGCCGTTCAGATCGCGACAGCATGCAAGAAGTTCAGAAGCATGTTGATGTGGATGATTGGTATAGTGTTATTCAGGGATAATTCTCCGAGAGGTTGTTGAGTGAGTGTAAGAGAGGGAGAAGAAACCTGGAATGTAGAGTACAAGTACATCATCATTTGGAGATGCGAGGCACAACGAAGGTAGCTGGAGGCAAGGTACAAGTAGGAAGAAACAGTGTGGTCGGTGCACATGTCAAATTACCTTGCCGTTGCCTGATTGATTGCCGCTGTGCCGTGCCTGTATCACAGAGGTTCTCGGTTTGTAGACGATGACTTTAATAAATACTGTCGCGGAGTTTTTAATGAATAGTCAATGAGGTCTCGATGAATTTTCGATGAATCTCTAATAAATGGCCAGTAAGTCTTTAATAAGTAGTCGATGAATTTGTAGCGAATAATTAGTAAACCCTTGATAGATAGTCATAACGAATAGTCAGTGAGTCTTCAATAAGTCGTCGATGAATTTGTGGTAAATAAGGCACCTATAGGTAGTCAGTGAGCCCTTGGTAAATAAGGTAGTCCTGGAGTGTGGCATCAACGCCAAGACCGACCGAGGGTCAAACGTCAGTCATCGACGCTGCTGCCCCTCCAAAGCCCCGCCATCAACCCACCTTCCACTGTCAATCAGGCTCCTTCTGTTCTTCCGACACTTTACAAAACACGATAAACACATAAACCTCGACAATGGCAGAGACAGCAACGTTACCGCTTAAGCAGGTCGTTTACTGCGGAGGTGAGTACATCCCTGTTCATGGACACTTGAGCAGCACAATGCATACACATACTGACAGCCCGACAGTGTGCAGCCTACCCCCAGAAGTAGGTACGATTCCTCGCCTGACATCGCAAACTCAGACACCTATCAGCATAATCCACTACTGTTCCTATGAAACTCATAAATTCAACTTCGAGACACAAATAGCACGGCAAAAGAGACTCCAGCGAGACTGACGGAAGAAACTTACTTAGTACTGTGAATTCGGCGGCACGACGAAGAAATGCTCCGAATGGCTCGAGAAGAACCACCTGGACCTGCACCAGAAATACTACTCTGAAGGTACGCAAGAGAAGCCCTTCACTCCATCTCCACTCTCCACCATCTTTGCAAACCACCGACCCTTCTGATCCAATCTGACACGCCCCGCAAACAGACGCAGTAGCAGCGGGCCTCAGCACCCTGAGCGTCGATGCCCAGAAGCGCGCAGAGAAAGACGCGATCAAGAAAGCGGCCAAAGCCGAAGCGGCCGAGCAGCGCGAGGCAGAGAAGCGCGCGTCGTCGAGCATAATCATCAAGCGAGTAGAGCGCAACAAGCGCAAGCACGTGACGGCCATCACTGGTCTCGAGGCGTTTGGACTGGATATCAAGACTGTGGCTAAGGCGCTGGGCAAGAAGTTCGCCACGGGGTCGAGTGTGACCAAGGTCCCTGGGGGTGGTGAGGAGATTACCGTGCAGGGAGACCTCAGTGAGGATATCGAGGAGTGGTTGCTTGAGCAGTATCCGGATCTGCCAGATGACAATATTGAGTTGGTCGAGGATAAGAAGAAGAAAAAGGATGCTGCCGGTGGTGCTGCTTGAGCTTTTTACCCTGAAGCCCTCTGGTTGGTGGTTGAGGAGGGTATACATATATCATCACTGCTTGGAACTACACAATTGGATTGAGCGAGAGGTATGGTGGTACCTGACCTACTTTAGTCTGGGAATGACAGGAGAGAAAGATCACGCTTGTTTACTGCGTGCATGAAATGGCATGAAACTTGAGAATACTCAAAAGGATTGACCCCGCACGGAAGAACATCAGTCGTTTACGAAGACATAGAAGTAAATGATAAAAAGTGAAGAAATTGTCAATTCGTTTTCTCGTCTATGGCAATCTAGGCCACAGTTTTCTGCATGTTTTTGTGCCTTTTGTAATATTACATCGAGTGGACCTCTTGGTAAACCACTTATTGAAAACCATTAGCATACTAGTAAATCCAGTTACTGCTTCCGTGTTGTTCATGAATAGAGAGATGCATTCTTCCTCAATGAGAATCATCTTGCTGCTGACAGATTTCCTGAACCCGCAGACTGTTGCATTGTGAAGGGTAGATGTCAGATCTTTAGACATCAATACCCTTGACGACAACGCCCTTGTGCCACTCGTACTGCATGACACGAGCGACCTCGTTTGCGGACTCGTAACTGACGAGAGCGCTGACAAGGTAAAGAGCGGCATCGAAGCCGGTAGTGACTCCCCCGCTGGTGATGACACGCAGACCGCCGAGCTTGAGATTGGCTCTCCTGGCGTTACTCTCTCTGCGAGAGTTGCTCTGCTTGAAGCTGAAGCTTCCCTTGCGAGCATTGCTGGGACGACGACCAGTGTCGGGGCGACGGCGAATATAAGGATTGTCGTCTTCTTCGCCCAGATCAAAGCGAAGGTTGTTGACAACGTAGCGCTCCTCCATGACGTCGGTACGCTCCGATAGGTCACGCTGAGCGGTGGACTGGCAAAGGTTCTCCAACTTGACGATGGAGTCGGGGTGAGTAGTGGCACACAGACCGGCCAAGACACCCGCCTGAGCGAGGAAGAGGGAGCCGGTACAGATGGACATCAAAGTACGCTCACGAGAGGGATTCTTCATCTGGATCTCGGCATACGCTTTGACCAGGCTCAGAGGTTCAAGCTTATTCTTGAGCACAAATTCGGTGTTTCCACCAGGAATAATGAGGACATCAAACTCAGCAAGACGCTTATGGGCTTCCTTGAAAGTGATGTTGGAACGGAAATCAACGCCCTGATTGGCGGTGATGGACTGGTCATCTGAGGCAAAGGTGCACTCGAATGCTCTGCTGCCTATAACAAAAAGTCAGGAAAGAGCTTTGAAACGTCATGATATGAAGCTGATGGGACGGATTTCAGTGCAATTGACTCACCAGAATCCTTTGGATCATGACGAGCGGTACTGAGAACCTCCAGGGGACCGATGAAGTCGAGAGCGTCAAGGCCTTGATGCAAGGCAAAGAGAACCTTGACAGGCTCAAAGGCAACCTCACCGTCCTCTGGAATTATTGCACTCATCTTGCCGGTATTGTAATGGGTATGTAGTTTGTTGGTATCTTGTAATCGTAAAGCTCTGGGAGCTGTGGGAAGAAGAAAAAGGAGCCATGGAGCTGGGAGCTATCCTAGTTCTTATAGGTGATTGGCCAAGTTACCTGAGGTGAGGTATCGTGGTTGTCTCCTGCTTGGAGAGCATAAAAGGCAGTCACCCCGCATTCATTCCCCCGCATGGCCCCCTTTAGCGTCGTCTCACTCCCGCACTCCATTGAAACGGTTCTGATTCATGAAACTGTGAAAGGACTGGCGAAAGACGTCACTTTGCCGTGCCATTGACAACAGAATAAGGTAATTATAGCATTGGTATATAGTATTCAGTTGACCTGCAATCCATCATCATTGTTGACCACAATCCAGCAATCATCTATGGACCGAGTGAGCACTTCTGATGCGAGCTCCAAATTGAATTCGGCTGCGGCGGATTGACAGGTGATTGCTGTACTTCAGTCCCTGGATTTGCTGGTGTCGTCTGACCAGTTTCCATGGAGCTATGAGCACAATTGGGGAAAGCTTGACGAAGCTGTCCTGCTCCAGTGCGTGATGAAAAATGTTGTACCCCGTAGCCTAACGTCCGGCTACCCCATCTCACATGCTTCTAATCCGTCGGTCTTGTCCTCATCACAAGGTGGATACACCTCTGCCTAGTTGTGTAGGTCTTGTTTCATCGTTGCTGGCGCAGAGGGAATCAACGAGCTTTCGGCGTAGGTCCATCATCTGTTGGAGACATCCTGAGATCGAACCACATATCACATCCTTGCATTGAAATTTTAGAGCTATGCGACGATCTGAGCCCAGTCCAGAACTTGTGCTACAGAGGCTCTCGGTTTCAGTCGATAACTTTAATAGATAGTCGAGGAGTTTTTAATGAACAGTTGATAAGGTCTCGATGAATTTTAATGATTTTCAATGAATAGTTAGTAAGTCTTAAATAAATAGTCGATGGATTTCCAATAAATACTCAGCAAGTCTTTGATAAGTAGTCGATGAATTTGTAGCGAAAAGTTAGTGAGCCCTTAATAAATAGTCTATGAATTTGTAGCGAATAGTTAGTAAGTCTTCAACAAGTAGTCGATGAATTTATGGCGCATAGCCAGTGAGCCCATGGAAAAGGAATCGATGAACATACAAAGGAGTCCGTTTTCAGTCAACGACTTTCCGATGAATTAACAAGAAGGCCCCTGAGAATAAGTGATGAGTTTCTTGTGAACAGGGAATGACTTTCTACTCAATAGGCAAAGACTCTGGAATGAGCAGTTAATGAAATTTTGATGAACAGTCAGGGGTTTCTTATGACTACCCTCTATGACCAAAAACGAATTCCTTTGTACATATATGCTACATTCGCCCTGTAGTGCGAGAACAGAGTACAGTGCCCTGCTGGTTGAGACCCTGCTGGTTGAGACCCTGCTGGTTGAGAAGATTCAGTCTTCTCCATCAAACCTTCGAATCACGCCCATGGCCCGCTCATACGTCCACATAGTCGCTGCACTCGCAGGAGCTGCTTTTATCAGACCAACGGGCAGTCCTCGGTACAGTCCGCGAATACCCTCTCGACGTACAATGGCGCGGACAGTACCCCATAGACCAGCCTCATAAGCTGGTATGTTCCTAAAAACATACTTTGCTCGGGTAGGGCCCTGTACTTGCAACCTCTTCCTGACCGTGTCCAGAGGGAAGACAATCGTCTTCGCCATGACACTCGCACACATGCCGGCGGTGCCATCGCTAGACCCTAGTGACTCCAAGGGCAATACCAAGTTGGCAAAGGTGGGTTTGAGCAGCTCGTAGAAAGAGAAGAAAAGTCCCATGTACGGCACAATCTGCCCTACTCCTGCACTCAATCCTCGAAAATAGCCTTTAGGTCCCTCGTAGCGGCCAATGTCCCGGATCGAGGCAAAGAGGGAGGTATACACGCGCTCATTGCCTTGCGCTGCAAAGCGAGTGCGCAGCAGATCGAGAGGATAGGTGACAGTAGTTGCAGCTGTACCTGCGAGGGCACCAGCAATAAAGCTTACGCCCGTGCCTGGTAGCTTGTACTCGTCAGGTAGAGCGTTCAGAGCCTGCGTGACAGAACGATAAGACAGAAACTGTATGCCGCCATAAGCAACGTACATGGCCTCTGCCGGAACGTTGCCTTTCCATAAACCAGTGATTCCCTCTTCTACCAGTATCTTTTTCAAGGTCGCGATTGTGCCATCGTACATTGGTCGTTGCTTCTGAGATCGAGGGTTGAAGGATGGGTCGGCGAGAGAGTAGCTCTGCAACTGGAGCCGGATCTTGATGACATCGAGAGGTGCTATACAGAATCTACAACAGTATCAGCAGATGCATTTTCGAGCGTATGCCATATGAGTCTGGGCTGTCGCGCACCTAGAAACGAGTCCTGCAATCGCCCCCGCGAGCACAACTTGCTTGCGAGAACCCTGTGATGGAGATCAGTCGCATGCGCCAGCATCATCACACGCTTTTCACTGACCTCATCCCTGAGCGGCTCTACTTTGGAAGACATACATCTGACTTCTCCAGCCCCCACAGTATCGAGGCGATCACCTGGAGTCGTAGGATGATTTCGGGCGTTGCCGTCTACTGGTACCTGTAGCTCGTGCGTAATGGTGGAAGTGGAGAGACAGGACCGACGCCGAGGATGAGAGGAGCATCTGAGCCCAGCCCTCGGCATGTACAACGCAGGGCTCAGCATAGCATGGTCTCGATATATATAAATACATTTCCTCTATCATCGCTTGTCCCTCACCTCAAAACGTTCTTTTTCACTTCAGGGTCAGCATGGCTTCAGTGCAGCGTAGACTACGTCTTTGTCAGTCCAGTTGGAAAACCTGCAGACCACAAAATGTATTCATACAAAGTTTAGGTGCAAGATGCCAGTCAACCCAGCAGGAGCCACTTGTCCAGCCAGACGGACAGAATGGAGCAGCGTTCCATAAATTAATGTCTACTTTGGAGGATGAGTATCTTGACTCTTCCCTGCAGCCGGATCAGAATGCTGGGACAAAGCCATCAACCAGCAATACTGCTAGTGCGGTCAAACATCTGCGATTAGACAGGGTCAGCAAAGACAAAGACACTGCGAAGTCTAGTGGGCGTGATGCGTCAATCAAACCTACCGCAAATGCAGCAACGCCTTCCACAGAATCGTCCAGACATGGAAAGCGTGTTGAGTCTCCCACGACCATGTCGCGAGAGCATCTCGCTGTGCAGAAGCTAGCAAAGCAATCTGCTCGCGCTCGAGTCCAAGATGGTGGACGGGAAGCATCTGTCAAAGTCAAGGTTGTCGACGGTCAGAAAAGACAAGTCTACGATCCCATCTTTCTTCGAGACTCTTGCAGATGTCCAAAATGCGTCGATTCGTCAACGCGACAGAAGCTTTTCGCCACAACCGACATCCCATATAATATCCGCGTGAAAGACTTGTGGCTCAGAGGTACATCGATTCATATAACGTGGACCAACGATATACCTGGCTATCCAAGCGATCATTCTACGGTTCTTCCTCAGAAATTTCTTAACCGGGCAATCACTAAGCCTTCGATGCCTGTGTACAAGTCGAATAGGACAATATGGGACGCACAAACTTTCGAGCAAGGCTCCACGATGTTTGACTATAAATATTACAAGAGTGATCGCCGAATCTTGTTTCTCGTACTACGGCAACTGCAGAGATATGGACTGGTCTTCCTTCAGAATGTTCCTGGGGAAGAAAATGCCGTTGTCGACATAGCAACACGCATTGGCCCCTTGAAGAACACATTCTATGGCGATACGTGGGATGTGCGCAATGTTGCGGAGGCGATCAATGTAGCTTACACATCTCAAGACCTTGGGTTCCATATGGACTTGCAGTATATGCAGCAGCCACCGCATCTACAATTCCTTCATTGCCTGAAGGCTTCATCTCAAGGCGGTATTTCCTTGTTCAGCGACTCCTACAAAGCGGCGAATGCCCTGTACAAAGTTGACCGAGAATCATTCGACGCTCTCACGAAGTACGACGTGAACTTTCATTACGACAATGGCGAGCACCACTATCATCAGACTCGCCGAGTGATTGAGATGTCTCCTGGCGAGACTGATGACAGCACAGACATCAGCGCGAACATATCGGGTCTATACTGGTCGCCCCCTTTCCAAGGTGAATTTCATAATTGCCACGGGGCAATACCGCTCGCGAAACAGGTCCGACGCTGGCACAAGGCTGCGCAGGCATTCCGCGATCAGATCGAGTCCAAGACAAATGTGTACCAGCATCAGCTGCTACCCGGACAATGTGTGATATTTGACAACCAGCGAGTACTCCATGCTAGAACTGCTTTCTCCGGCGGTGAAAGATGGCTGAAGGGCTGCTATGTCGACTGGGATCCTTATATGAGCAAGCTAAGGGACTTGAGTCGGAAGTTTCCAGAGCTTACTTAGATCTTCGAACATGGATGCCACCTTTAAAGTAGTGCAACGTACTATTATCATGTGGATAGGCATAACCAATGACTATATCGTAGCCTAAACCAGGCTACTGAGGCTAAAATGTCTCCAGTGGACTTGCCTACGATCCTTCGCGACCACTAAAGCTGAGCGGGCAAGCACCCTCCAGCTTCACCGCGACAGTCGTCAAAGACGTGGTGCTGCATTTTGACAGACCGTATTGCGTGCTCTTGGTTGATACCCCTATCGCCACTACAGGCCTTATTATCCAAGATAGTACAGCCATGAGCCTGGCCGATATCGAGAGGCACTCGGTTTGTTTCCGCGCTTCAGCGCGAGGATAAAGGTCGTTGCCGAGCCTAGCTTCTGTGCATCTTGGCCTGCATGCCATTGGTGTATCGATTCCGGCTCTGGTAGCTGGGAGCCAGAATCTAAGGCCATACTATACGGATTGAGGCTCACCTTACCTATCGAACGCAAGTACTCAGCATCTCATCGATTATGAACTCTGGATCGACACCTATGGATAAGATCCCTGTCAAGTATAGTGACCCCGAGGTTCTCCTTGTGAGGTGACTATGGGTGCGTCGTACTGGATGGTCGTACATACCTAGCTTTCAGGGGGCCAAGATATGCAGATTCATGCGGCAGTGTACCTCGTACGTGCATTATCTCAAAAGGTAAGAATTGGGTTTCCTCATCCGTTCAACCCATTTCTTATCACTCTAAGCTCTCGTCACATATATCAATATTCTTCCTGTCCGATTATTTTAGAAGTCGTATGGTAGGTCTTGCTTGTTCAAGATCAAAATATTACATAAAAATGCCTACAGCCACGACCGAGACGAAGAGTGGGAGCGATAATGATCGTCCAGTAACCAGCAAGAATGGTATGACAAGCGATGAATACCAGCTGGCCACCCTAGGTTACAAGCAAGTCTTTGTACGGAACTTCACTTTCATAGAGAACCTGGCGGTCTCCTACTCATCTATGAACTTTGTCAATGCCCTGGTAATCATGTTCGGCTTTGCAATGGCCACTGGAGGCCCTCAAGCGGCTCTTGCTAATTGGTACGAAAATGCCGAGTACTACGTCGAATGTCTATCATAACTTATTCTTGTGTTCGGAAGGACGATGGCTGGATCTCTTGCCCTCATGGTCGCCCTCAGCATGGTATGTAGCATCAACAAGCCAGTCCGGTTACCATGATATAAGCCTAGCTTTGTCGAAATTCAGGCTGAAATTGCAGCAGCTTTCCCAGTATGTGGAGGAATCTACTTCTGGAGCTATTGCTTAGGAGGTCCAGAGTGGGGTCCTTTTCTTAGCTGGGTCACCGCGTGGTTCAACTGGACGGGTTTGTGGTTTGGATATAAGTCACTAATACCTTTGGGCTGACAGCGCGTTAGGCTGGATCACACTTGTCACAGGTTTTGCACAGTAGGTTCCACCCGTACTCGCATTCTGGACTTCTTTTTCCTACGACGAGGATATACCTTGTAGTCTTGAGCTTGATTGTCTCTGGATCAGGTGTCCGCAGGTTGGAAACTTGCTGATGGCGATGCAGAGGCAACACGAATTTTCTACTTTGAGCGTTAGAGATCCTCTATCCCGACTCCAAGGTGATCAGAAAAGGCATTACCCTCGTCATCTGATCATAAGTCACGCACTGATCGATTTCCCGACTAAGCATGGTTCGGTTCGGTCATATCTTCTATAACACTCATCTTCGGCTTTGCAGGTAACAGCCTGGACCGCCGCTTGTTGAAACATGCCATTCGTGCAACGATATATTCTGGCATTCTACTCCTCTCCTTCTATTGGATTTGGTTTCCTATTCGCGCCGCCAGAAATCATTCCTTTCAATCTGCATCTGTATTCATCAAGTTCCATAATGGCATTAACGAGGGTTCTACTAAACAAGCCTCGGATGCATATTGCTGGACAGTGGGCGTCCTCTTTGGCGCGTGGGACTTTTACGGGTATGATGCAAGCGTGCACATGGCCGAGGAAACCCTCGAGGCTTGTACGGTCGTGGCGAGAAGCATGTGGCTAGGCGTACTGGGCAACATTGTCGTCTCAATCCCTACCCTGATCATGCTGCTGTTCTGCTTACCCGATCTCGAAGTCGTGTTGAACAGCACATACCCCAATAGCTTTGCCTCCTACTGCGAACAACTGCTAGGGCCCACAGGTGCCGCAGCCGTCCTCATCATACCCTGGACCGACGGTGCCATAACCATGATCGTGGCCTTTCTGTCCCTCCAGCGCGTCACCTACGCCATCGCCCGCGACGGCATCCTCCCCGGATCCAAATACTTTTGCCGCCTGACCCCGAACAGCAAATTCCCAGTCAACGCAGGTTTCCTCTGCACCGCGCTATCCATCGCCATCTGCGCAACCGCAATCGCAAGCTCAGTAGCTTTCAACGCTCTCAGCGCGCTGGCTACAATCGCCGTCAATTTCAGCTATTTAGTCCCTGTCATCGCGCGCCACACAACCGGTCGTAACATGTTCCGTCCCGCGAAGTGGAATCTGGGCCGCTGGAGTCGCCCTATTGCCGCTGTCACCACGGCATATGTGTCGTTCTTGTTCGTCGTGCTTTGTCTTCCGCAGGTCTACCCTGTGACTGCCGTGGGTTATTTGCACTCTTCCTGCTGCTCTTCTCTCTCTCCATCACTTCCCCCTTCCGAGACGCGAGCATGACTGACACTTTGTTTTTCTCCGCACCAACAGGAAACCTGTAACTATGCCCCTATAATGCTAGCAGGCATCTTCGCAATCTGTCTAGGCAGCTGGTTCGCCCCGTTCGGTCTGGGCGCTCGCGTCTGGTTCAAGGGACCCCAGAGGACTCTTTCCGACGCCGACGCCTTGCGCGAAGGGGGCGTTCTGGTCCCTTGAGCTTCGTTGTGGCCGTGATGGCGTTTGGTCAGCGAGTGCGCTTGCCGCGGTCGAGGTCTGATGCGGTCCCAGCAGTGTGGGGAATGAGGTGTGGAGTTCTTTGCTTGTGGCGCCGGACCTGGCTCGGTCGATACATATTGCTCGGGCACAGGATCGTGGGTTTTTGAGCCGTATACATGGTATCTCATTAGCTGGTTATGCCTTGCTTTACCACCAGATTGCTGTCGTGTCAACTGCGAATCTCAAGTGAGACTCGTGGTGCGAGCACTATCATTGAGCATCAAGATGTGTTCTCACTGTGCTCTCATTGTGCTATTGCTGTTCCTTTTTGTCTTGAAGCCCTCTAGATGCTTAAACGAGTTGTGTTGGCAGCATGGGGTCGGTGAACAGCTCGCGATACGAATACAGTTGAAATTGCCCCTGTGAGAAGATCAAAGATAAATCGCGGCTATGGCTTATGCAACTCTACGCAGCGGACAGACAGACATCACAAAACAACTCATGCATATGTGAATATGGTCCTTTTTCTCTTTGCGAATCTATAAAGGAACGTCTAAAATAACAGCCAGGGCAGTAGTAGCAGCGGCGCACAGGGGAGGGGGAAATACATGTTCCCATCTCTCGACAGGAAAAAAAAATAGTCATCAGATCCTCCCAATCGATCGAACAAGACAGATCTAGCCAGAGACCTGGAGTAAATATGAAAGACAAATAACAAAACTTTGCGCGTAAAATAAAAGCACGTATCCTTTGTTATGCAATGCAATGCAATGCGATGCGAGCCACGGTGTTGCTTGCCGAATTGTCCAGGGCCCGTGTTTATGTTGTCGCGGAAAACAAACAACAAATTTCAAGATTGAACAAAAAACAAACAAATGTGTCACGCTCGTATGCGCCTCCTAGAAGTGAAATCAATTCGTTCCTTCTTTCCTTGATGAAATTCCAAACAGCGTGTCAAAAGATATCCACGCCCAATCAAAACCTGGGTTCAACTTTTTTCCCCTCTTCTTCACTGCTTCTAGCGCAATTTCTGCATCTCAAAATCTGTGGTCGCGCTCTTGCTGGGCATCCTGTAGCCTTCCGGTGGCGAGAGCGTCTCATGTGCTGTTACTGTTCTCTCCATTTCTTGAGATGGACGCCTGACATTGCTCTCGTCGGTGTGGGTCCTCCAGGCGGCAGGGCTCACCAATCCAGTCCTGGGGTCCAGACGTGAACCGCCAGGCGAGTTCGTTGCTGTGGTATTGTTCGAGTCTTCTGGAATGTCGGCCATGCCGTTTTCCATGAGACCCTGTTCATCAGCAATCGTGTTGCCACGATTACGGCTGAAGAACCTGTTGCGGTGCACACTGCGGCTTCCGTGGCTCAGGTGCGACTCGTTATCTGTAGAGCTTCGCTGCAGTGACGATGTACGCGCCGTGTTGTCGACTGATCCACGAGAGTTTGACCTCCGAGATTGCGACTCAGACACACGGTTACGGTAGTCTGGCGACGGAGAAGTGACGCTGATGGGAATCTTGGGTTTACGGTCTTCGAAGACGTCGCCAGCGAGATCTCCAGAAGTCATGCCGCTCATACCAAGAGAGAAGTCGACTCGACGACCCATTTGCGAAAGTGATTCGGCGCGTAGACGACTACCGCCGTTCTTTAGGATGGAAGTTTGACGGCCGGGTGCATGCGGCGGCAAAGGTCCGGGCACATCATCGGTCTCGTCATCCCTTCGTGGAGCAACGATTGCTTCCTCGTGATGCTCTTCTGGAGTCCATCCGTTATTGTTGTCAGGATGACCGCCGCGACCAGCACCAGGTGTAGGCATATGAGGCAACTGCTGCATATAGACGGGGAAGGACTCCTTTTGTCCGGGGAAACGCATGCGAGGACCTTCGATGCGAAGCTCTTGTAAACAGACCATAAGTGCGCAAATGAATTTGTTTCTTCGGGAAATACGAAGGCCTTCGTTCTGCCAATTCGATTTGTAGAAGAAGACCACGTTCAGAGTGAGGGAGTGGACTTCGTTGACAGCGCGCAACTCTGTGATGACGTTGGTCTGGTACTCGCGCTTCTCCTGTTTCACGAATTCGAAGAGTTTGTTGCGAAGATCGTCGATTTGCTCGAGTGTGGTGCCAAACTTGATGATTATTGGTAAAGCTTCGGCCAGACCACCCGAACGACGCTGATTGAGAATGAATAGAGTGTTGAGATAGCTGTTCGGTGCTTGCACCACATGACCCTCCATCTTCTTGAATTCTGTGTATAGCAGCGCAATCTCTTTGACAAAGTAATCATCGCCAGTGAGAGTAGCGCCTGTGTTTCCGTAGATGGTGACACGGTCACCGACATCGAAAGGATGCTTGACGAAGACGAAGATGCAAGACTGCAGGAACTCCTGCGCCGTGGCAGAGAAGAGCCAGGAAAGAGCGAGGATGGACGAACCAGCGGATGTCAAGACACCCGAAGCCGACGTGGAAATCAGGGAGATGAAAACGATGATGGTGATGATCAGGACAACGAACATGAAAACATCGTCAAGTTTGCCGACCACAGAGTCAAGATCCTTCAACGAAGCAGTGATAGATTTGCGCTCGCGACCGATCTCGACACAAACAGCCTCGAGTTCTTCCATCGAGATGTCACCGTTCATGTCCTTGTCAAACATAGAGAAAGCAGCTTCGGCTTCATCGTCGTTGTCAAAGGCGTTCTTGAGATCGTCTGGGTGTACCGTTTGTGTTTCTTCGTTGGCGAATGTACGATACAGACGTCGTGCAAGGACCTGACTGCCAGAGGTCGTGTGTAGAAGAGCAAGAATGACCTGGCTTGGATGGGTACTCTTGTTGACTTTGCGACCAGTGAAATCGCCAGCAATTCTTCCGGCAACATCGCCAACCTTATTGAGCACCTGTTTGGTCTGTTTCTGTGCTTGATCGAGGTATTGACCAGGCGTTCTAGCTCCAGAGCCTGGAATCGAGGGTGCGTCGAATTCAGCATCATCCATTGCAATCTTGTCCTTCGAGTAGGTATAGAGCTTGGTCAAACTGCCAATCTGGAATTTGTTGATTTCGATGCGATCGGCGTATGTTCTGAGATGGAAACTGATTGCAATAAGCTGGATAATGATCTTCTCGATGAAATTCAGAATGACGCCAACGAAGATGGACACGATGATCTTATTCATCGTCTTCATCCAAGGTTTGATAGACTTCGTTCCATCGGCTTGGTGGTTCTCCATGATCGGCAAGAAGGAAATCTCAACTCCAAGCCACCAGAAGAATAGGGTTGCAGGCAGCTCGAGTTGTTTGCCCATGTCTCTCCATTTCTTGCTGTTGTTGGTGAATAGGCTTGACACCAGACCGATTGGCCACGGCAATGCCTTTGCAACCAGGCGGCCAGCCCAGAGTGTGAGCCACAGGATTTCGAGCCAGATCATGAACCAGAGAAGCTCAACACCACCGACACTGGCTTTGGTAGCGGGATTGACGAGTGCACCAATGAGTAGAGGAATGAGGAGAATCAGCACGACCGGAGTGATGTATGTGATGTAGCGGATGACGAAGCTCTTTTGATGAAGACTCTTCATGAACTTTGCGAAGTTGCCTACGGGGTGCGCAGGAGGCTTATACACAGCGGTCTTCTCGTGAATTGGGTTGGTGGCCAGATCGAAGTCATCGATAGTGTCGTCTCTGCGAGATCTGGATCGACCCATGGTCGAATGCATTTCAGATGCTTCCTCCTCGGCAATTCGAGAGATCTGTCTCTCGACCTTTAATAGCTCCAAGTCATCGTCGAGCCGCTTCGTTTGCTCGCGAGACTGCGAAGGCGAGCGCATGTCCCGGAAGGACTCAGCTCTTCGAGGAAACTCGTGAACGGTCTCGACTGTGAGATGACTGTTGCTTCGTCGCAGAGGCTTCGCGACGAAGTCGTGTTCTTGAGGGAGATCTGCATGGTCATGTTGGGATTGATAGTGTGCATTGTCGCCGACCACAGTACCTTCCTCATCAGAAGATCGTTCGGTGCCGTTTGGACGATGGCTGCTGTTCGGGTCCGAATTCACATTGTAGGAAGGAAGATTGTAGGCGCCTTCCTGCTGATGTTGTGTATATTGGGGTTCGCCCTTCTCATTGATGGGGGTGGCCATCGTGAAAAGTCAAATCTGGCAGATGTGACTACTGTCACTCTCTCACGCTTTCTCCAGTTTTGTTGAAAGTCAAGGTCACAATCAACTCGGAGTGAGGAGTTTCGTGTCGTGTCAAGTATGGATCCCAATAAGGACTTTGGTTGTGAGTTCCAGGTCGGTATGCGTGAGGTGGATCAGTCTAATCCAGTGACGTCGATCCGATTAAGTTTTAATTCAGGTAATGGAGACACCACCCTTCAGAATCCACAAGCTAATAAAGCGGGCCGTAACGCGGGCGGTCAAACGTAACAAAGGGCGGACTGTAACAATCCGCAAGGACAAAGGCGGGTTTGAACAAGTACGTGAAGCGAATGTATGGTCCCTTCATATACCAAGAGAGATTGACCGACGTCCAGAAGCAAGCAAAGATGGCGAGATAACCAAAAGAGCACGCCCACACACACGGGACAAAAGCAGATAAACTAATTATACAGAACACTTTTGATGAACCCCAGCAAATGCACTCTTGACGCTCAGTGGGCGAGACTGATGGACTACAGAAGCATATGCCAAGCCGCCATTCCTTCAGATCTTGTCCAGGACCGTCATGGCGTTGCCGAAAGACCCTTTATGTCCGTGCCGTTCTCGTGTACGAGTTGCTGGCCGGGGTGATCGTCAGTCCCGAGCAATCTGTTCGTCTCAATATCGGTGTGCAGCAAGTCCTCCTCTGGCTCGTGTTGAGGTGCTGAGAAGACGGTTCGACCAGATCCTCGATCTCTTCTGAGGATATTGGGAAAATTTGCAGTGTCGCATGGTCCAGAACTGTCTAATAGTATATTTCAAAACCACGTATACTCCGAGGACCGAACCATGTATCACGGTGTACTTTACGTACCTCTACTCGCAACATGATCCTTGGGATGCTCAAACAACCGAAGCGCCACTGAGAGCGCCGCAATCCATGATCGGCATCGGCGCCCTTGCAGACCGCATGCAGGGGGGTGGAGCCGTTCGCTCTTGGCTGAACGTTGTGGCTTGCGAGAACGCGTGGTAATCATCCAGCAAACCCACTCAAACAGCTCGATAACGAAATATGGCCGTGAATGCTGCAACGACGGTCGGACCTCGAGATACGCGTGCGTGTGCTGGCCATCTGTCGCTCACTCAGATTCGTCGATCAGCACGTCCAATCCGGTTCTGTCGCGTGCCATGAGTCGTGGCCTGTGTGTTTTGAGCGACCCTCGCTTGACCAGCATGTGTCGAGCGCAATTTCCTCGTGGATCTGTCAAAGATGGAGCGCACGTCGTTTCGCTCAACCTCGCAGAAAGGCCGGCGCGAACGTTCAACCAATTATAGACAGTACTCCGTACGGAGTATCTTCTCATCCTTGCTATATGTACCCTTTACCCAAGCATGATCACTTGTGGTCGCTTGTGGTCGCTCTCGACGGTGCTTCATAGTGGAACAAGTCGGTGGAACTGTTTATGGTCATAGCAGTCTGACCAGACCAAGCACCATGAACACTAGACATGGAAATCATTCGTCAACCAGTAAATCTGTCTCAAGACACAGATAACTTTCGTACACCTTCCGCTTCAGGAAGCAGCATCGAGCCTTCGACCAATGTCCATCTTGTGTGCTTGCAATGTGTGGTATACCTTACAAGCTTTCATGCAGCGGCAGGTCTGAGGCAGACACATAGAAAAACAGGCAGCCGAATTGATTGACCAGGCAGACAGATAGAATCATGGATAAGTATCTTAAGGTACGGAGTATCTTGCCATGTCTAAGGTAATCTGCTGAGACATACCTCAATCATCACGTCATTTTAATTGATGCACTTTTTGGAAAATCGTCTGCGAAATGTTGCAACAAAAGTCATGCTTTGAACGATTAGAAAACATAATCGTTTCCCCAACCCTTCGCCTTGTGATAATGTAGCTGAGATCCTGGCATATTATGGAACACCATCTACCTCCATCGCTGTTCTCACCGACGGCACTATATCATCCCAATGCTACTCAACAGTCGGCGACGACTCAAAGACTGTTTTCCAAGCATGTAGCATCAGCAAACCTGTCGCAGCCATGGCTGCGATGAAGCTCGTTTCCCAAGAACGTCTTTCTCTTTTCGAAGCTATAACATCATATCTTCCTCCCTCGCTGCTCACATGTATCACTACGCCTGAGACAGCAGCTCTGCTCAAACATGTGACGGTGAAGCATCTTCTAAGCCACACCTCTGGTCTTACCGTCCACGGTCTTCCAGGTTACGATGGTCCGGGTTTGCCTGATGTTGACACCATCCTTTCAGGTCAAGCACCGACCAACACATTGCAAATCCGTCTCGCCGGGTTTCCAGGTTGCCGATTTGCCTACTCGGGTGGAGGTTACATGATCCTGCAGATGATTCTCGAGCTCATCACCTCCAAGTGCTTTGCAGATCTCATGCACGAGCTAGTCTTCGAACCATTGCAGAGAACAAGATCATCTTACCGTACGCCCGGACGCGGTGATAACTACGCCAGCTCTTACTACACAGGTTACACGAAGATGGAATCACGCTTTCATATCTACCCAGAGCAAGCAGCAGCAGGTCTGTGGACCACGCCCAGCGATCTGCTCAAGGTTGTGAAAGCTCTGCAGGACTCTGTAGCGCCATCTTCAGATACAATAGCATTTTGGCCTCGAGATATGGCAAAGGAAATGCTGACAGGAATCAGCGACGGATACGGCATAGGCTGGAACGTATCATACAAGGGAGACAGCGCCGCCGGCGTACCGTCTGCTATTCAGCATTCAGGCGATAATCATGGCTTTAAATGTCATTTGTTCGGCTTTCTGCCAGAGTCATTCGAGGCGAAAAGTGACTGTGGCGCCAAGAAGAAAGACACAACACTCGAATCCTCGGGCGTGTGTGTTATGACTAATTCTGGTCAAGGATACGACGTTGTCTGTAAGATCATGCACGCTCTTGCATATATAAAAGGCTGGCCAACATTGGCGAATGAGGCACAGAAAAATATGGTGATCGTACCGTTTTCATGCTCCCAGAGTGAAGAAATCCCATATGTCAAGTATGAGGAGACATGGCAAGATTGGACGGGCAGATGGGCCCAAGAATGGAGCTTGGTCAATGTTCGTGGCGTACCGCAGATGCAATTCCAAAATCTGCCCGCGGTGCAGCTGCTACCCGCTGCCATATCTGCTACGTTGCAGGAGGGAAGGCCATGTTTCAACTTTGTTGCTGAAGGACTGGATGTCATGGTCAAGCTGGGGTGGAGACATGACTTGAGAGTGATAGACGTCTGGCATGGAGGCCGAGGTGATATTACAGCTTTAGAGCGACCATCGTGAAACATAGCGTATAAATGACGCGAATGCTTGTATTTCACTTGACATAATATAGCCCACTAAATGAGCCAGATTAGCGAAGCAGGCGCTCAGATTTGCAGATTCTCAAGTACGATCTTTGATTGTAGAAGTATAGTAGAAAGAAAAGTCAAATCGTCAACTTATCTATCAACACCATGTAGACCGCGACTCCAGTGGATTTTCAGTAGTACTCCTGCCTATAATTGGCAGCTCCATGCAATTTAATAAAATCGATGCCGAACGTCCAAGAATGTCCAGGGGTATCGCAAAAAAAGTTAAAAGATGGTCGACTCTAAACTTGCAACTGTGTCAAAGTAAATGGACGCTCGGGCCGTCCTAGTAGCCTATGGTTGCGGAGTGGCAGGCCTGGACGCATACGGCGTATGGGCTCTGGACAATGGCCCATTGATGACCTCGGCGTCGAGAAAGTCTTTACTGTCTGTAACGAAGCCCATGTTTGTGCTGAAGTCTATTAGCAATGCTCCTTGTATTTACGACTTCGTGGCACCTACGCGATGTTGTAATCACAAACTTCTTGGGCATTGAGACCGGTCATGGTTGCTGCGCAGTCACTGATGAGAATGCAATCCCAGCCCCAGTTGTACGCATCAGTAAGCGTGCCCAACAAACACTGATCTGTGTTGACGCCTGCAAACAGTAAGGTCTTCTTCCCACTGGCGGTGAGCCATTTGTGCATGGGGAGTTCAGGACTCCACATGCCACTCATTCGAGCTTTATCGAAGCGAACATCATCAGGTGTCATATAAGCCTTCAAGGGTTCGTAGATGTCGGCATTCCATGTGCCTGTAAAAAGGCATCTCTCTTTGCCGCCTTTGTTATCGGGAATCGGGGCGCCAAGTCCAACATGCCACCCATGACCCTTGTCCTTGATCATGTTCCTGTTGAAACCCCGGGTCACTGCTGCTGGCATGACCTTGAGGTCATGGTCGTTGATACCCCAGTTGCACCAAAGGACCTGGATTCCTTCCTTGCGGCATCGCGCAATGACCTTGAGTAGAGGATCAATTGTCGCAATACCTCCGGAGTGGTCGTGATACATGGGGTGTACAAAGTAATTTTGCATGTCAATCACGACCAAGACTGATTTGGCAGGATCAATCGCGCAGCCGCGATGGTTTCTGATTCCATCGTCCGCATCGAGGATCAATTTACGAGCTGAGCCGCGAGAGAGGTCGAAGCGCTTCGAAGGAATATGGTAGTACCATTGGTCGTCACCCCCGAACGCGACGTGCTCTTGGACGTCGTGTTCGACGGGTGGGTCAAACTGATGAGCAAGCTCGTTGATGTGTGCAACTTCTGCTTCGGATGGGGCCATTCAGCTGGCCTACGACTAGACCAAGGAATGAAACAGGATGTCTGGTTATGGCGCTTGTCGTCAAGCTGCAGGAGCTAGAGACCAGATATTTGGGATTGTGAGTGAGACGATGTGGTCTCGTGAGGAAAGAGGGGTGAGAAGGAAGGTCGAAAAGATTATGAACTGATAAGACTTTAATCCCTGGGGTAGTTATAGAGTTTACCTTAAGATAAGGCGTCGAAAAAGCAGTACAGTAAAAGAGACAGGCACCTTTAGTGCAAGGCATGACGTTTCGCGCAATGCCTTTTCGGTGGTGTGGTAACCCTGTCTGCGTCAAGTGACCTAACTGCATCTGTTTGCTAAGGTACCTTACATTTGATCGTCTCCACGGGATTTCCCTTCTGATGTTGCTGCTGATAGATGATTCAATCGTCCTGCAAAAGTGTCTAGAGCTGTCGTCGGAATTAAGGTGGATTCGCATAAAACATTAGCAGTGCCGCAGCAGCGTTGGTGAGTCATGTGCTCTGTGAGTCAACAAAGGGAGCGAAGCTTCATACACAGATATTACACAGCTTACTGTCATAGTCAGGCGCATTAGCTCGAACGCAACATGTTGTTCCCGTATACAAAACACGAGGAGTCGAGAAATTTTTGTCTCAATCAGTGGATCTGCAACTGTGAACGGAGGATAATCTGACTGCCTTCTTAGCGAGCGATCTACAAATCTGTATACAGTATTTGCCTTTGCTGAACTCCGAAGGCCAACTACTGAGACAGGTACGGTAAGCCTGCCATTTTTGTGGCTTGCTCCAACGCCGAAGTCCCTCACTTTTGTTTACCGCTGACACCGCTGACATTGGCAGGCTACCACATTTTGGACTCCGCATATGGATAACGATCAATACAACGCCTTCCATTGGGTTTTGTAGGATCGCATGTCGTACAGCTAAGTTAGGCTTCCACTTTGTGCACTTGTCAGGCTTCCGAATTGTGACTCCGCTACGACGTTCCGCACCTGAGGAGCTGTCCCACATTACACGCGTGAGATAGTGAACAACATATGCAGTACTCGTAAAGTCAATGGACAGTATAAGTATACCCCTTGATCCCACCCATTATCGTTCTCATTCTCTATCTTCAATATCATCCAAAGCAATACATCCACTGCTACACTAGACTTGACTTGCCCAGCTACCAATTCAATTCGAAATATATCCTCGATCAAAAGCTATATAATCTTTGCTTTTGACCATATCATCTACACAACTTCCACAATCTACACCCATCTTCCCAAAACCTCACTACTACCAACACCGCAAAAATGCCAGGAGGACCAAGCTGGGCTCATACGGTTGACAGCAACCACCTCATGGACTTTCACATGCCCTTGATGAAGCCGAGCCAATATCCTGTCAGAAAGGTCAAAGCCCCAGCAAGCAAATCGCCAAATCAACTGGAAAAGCAAAGTACCAACACGACTACCGTCTCCACATCGTCGGCGGCGTCAACATTGACCGCCAACTCTGTCGAGAACGAGAAGTATGCTGCCGCCACAGCGAAGAAGGAGCGATCTTCTTTCTCGCAGCTGGTGAAGGATACGAAGAAGGCTTTCTCCAGCAAGAATAAAAGCAAGGAGAACCAAACAGACGAGAAGTGAGAAGTGCTTCACGATTTTTTGGTTGGGCAGTTTCTCACGCGGTCCCGACTTGTTATGGCGTACTTCTTATGTTTTTTTTTCTTTACAAGGATTGTGCTTCTCTCATTGATCAAGCAGCCATGCTGCCGAGCATCAATGATTGAATTGCTATGGGACGATGAAGCGAATAGGCATGGAGTTTTTGGCGTGTTACAATGGGGTTATGATTCGCAGAGTCGGAGTAGAGATGATGAACTATATCGGTTCTTTGAAATCAAGTTCAATCTGCACCTACCATACTATTCTTTCCCTTGGTAGACATGCCGTTGTGATTTGTAGATTGACTGTTACTCTTCTTCCACGACAGCCTCGAGGGGTAAGGCGCATGAACGGACCGAGTTCTTGTTGTGAAAGTGGACCGCAGCGTGCATAGTTGGCACACTCAGGAATAATTACAAAGAGCACTTTGTACAAGTCTTCAGTATAACAATATATATACCACCATGGCAGATCAACGTATGTATGGCATCAGCCCCAAAAGGTGCTTGCGCAATGACCACTTTAAACTTCAGAGATCAAAACAACTTGGTTGAAAATGGGTAGAGTGTCATAAAGGCGATAGTCATTACAGCCTATGGTATATTGAAAAGACGCAGTATTCCTGCGCCAACCCTAATGAACCCATGCCCAAATCCAGCAAACCCACAACTTTTCGTATCCTCGCATAGCGCTTACTTGAGGGGGATGAAACGGGAAGAGTGGGTGGCACCAATACCGGGGCGACCGTGCTTGACGGGGTGGCTAAAGTACTGTTAGTGAACATACAAATGAAATAAGAAAGTGTGGGAACGTACTAAGAGATGGAGAACTCTCCAAGGTAGTGTCCGACCATCTCGGGCTTGACCTCAACCTGGTTGAACTCCTTACCGGAGTAGACGCCGACGACGGAGCCAATCATCTCGGGGACAATGATCATGTCACGGAGGTGGGTCTTGACGAGGTCGGGCTTCTCGTTGGCCTTAGCCTCCTGCTTGGCCTTGCGGAGCTTCTTGATGAGGCCCATAGGCTTGCGCTTAAGACCACGGTTGAATCTTCTGCGAGCGCGAGCGTGGACGACATCACGGAGCTGCTCAGAGGAGAGGTCGAGGAGCTGGTCAAGGTCGATACCACGGTAGGTGAACTTCTTGAAAGCTCTCTTGGCCTTGAGGGCTGTGAAAGACAACTCATGTCAGTTCCAATTTTTTCCAACTTCCAGCACCCCTTTAGTGGCCTGCCCACAGGGTTTCATCCTCAGAGTGTGGCCCTTTCGGACATGCCGCTGAAGGGGTGCATTTAGAGATTTTTCACTCCGTACCTGCGGCCTCCTCGGCGTTCTGTGATAGATTGTCAGCACATTATTTTTCTGTAATAAGGAGATGTTCTGTTGCACAAACGTACGTATTCGGGGTCGATGTCGGCCATTTTGATTGATCGTGATAAGTCGCGGTGGTGGGCAAAGGCTGAGAGTGCAAATGTGAGTGCGACATAGGTTGGAATTTGAACGCTCGCTTGCGACGGCACTTGCCGCAACGCTAGCTCGAAGCCGACCACGCCAAGCACACTCGGACGTATTTTCGCCTAGCCAGAATCACCATCGCGAAAAGTTGAGCCTTGGATTCTCTCTTCTAACCACGATCCTTTGAACCAGAAGAGCCTTTCTCCGTGTTAAGTCAGCGGTTAAATCGATTGATTCTCTAGTTCAAACACAACAGTGAGCATCTCCCATCATCAGCGACAGATAATCGAGAGCAACAGCATTCTAACAAGCACCCATTTTCAGCCTTCAAAATGAAGTACCTCGCAGCCTACCTCCTCCTCCAGCTCGGCGGCAACGAGTCCCCCGCCGCTGCCGACATCAAGACCGTTCTCGAGTCCGTCGGTATCGAGATCGAGTCTGAGCGTCTCGACAAGCTCATCTCTGAGCTCGAGGGCAAGAACATCCAGGAGGTATGAGAGAATCCACACACGAATCGCAAAACCCAATTATATGAGAAAGAAAACACATCTGACAGACTTTTTTGCTATCTAGCTCATCGCTGCTGGCTCTGAGAAGCTCGCCTCCGTTCCTTCCGGTGGTGCTGGTGCCGCTGCTGGCGGTGCTGCCGCCCCTGCTGCTGGTGGTGCCGCCGAGGAGGCCCCCGCCGCCGCCAAGGAGGAGGAGAAGGAGGAGTCCGACGACGACATGGGCTTCGGACTTTTCGACTAAGCGTATCGCCTCGAGGAGAAGAGAAGTTGTGTCAAGGATCTGGGACTTTAGCTATGGCTGGAAAATGCATGGATGCGCTACGGCGTATTGGGAGGGAATTTTTCACTGCACAAATAGCAGTATATCATCTCTGGATGGCACATCCATAGTCAGGTCACCAATAAAAGATCCAGTCGACCCTCCACACGATTCTCCACAAACGATTTTCCTGCCGTTGGGACTCCTTATATAGCGCAATGGCCGTAGATAGCGTCTCCAACAGGGACTCTCTGCCGCTATCATGCTTTTTGTGATGCGAGCAAGGATCAAGAATTTACTCCATTGTGTTATTTGACTCGGTGCCATACAGAGTGAACTCTGACGCTCATGTCTTTTGCTAGCTACCTTATGCGTTCAATGTGCTTGAATCAATATCCTCCACACTTCTTTATTTTGCCCTATAAAAAAGCCTCCACCGATTCCCAAGTCTTGGCTGATCATGCACATGTACCTCGGTGTCTTCTATGGGAGGCATGCGGCGGACAAATGTTTCGCCGGGGCCGGTGTTCTTTGGTTTGCATGCGGTGGCATAAGAAGGCTCGTAAACTGCGACTTCTTTCCAACAAACACCCTTCTCGCTTTTGGCCTGTCTGCGCTCCTGGCAAGCAAGAATAGCAGTAGCGGCGCTGCTTATCATTCGCATCGTCACCGCCTCTGTCCATCATCAATCTATCGCTGTTCGCAGCATGTCTGATACCGCACTATATGACATACCGCGATAATCAAGTGAAACTCGTTTCTTACTCTCTCTCGCCTTTCCGCCGACATGAGTGTGAGTGGTCAGCTAACAAGTCCTCCATCGTTCTCTGACTCATCTTTCACAGTTACTTAATTCCATCCTCTCCTCGATCAATGATGGCCGAGGACCCGCACCCAAACCATTGCCTGTCGCCTCTGCGCCGAAGCCCACACCGCTGCCGAGGAAAGACAATACTGCCTTGAACACGACCAGGCCACAATCATCATCCATCAACTCGTCCGCTGGTTCAGGCTCGACTATAGCGCCAAAGCGCAAGGCGGAGGATGTGGGCAGAGATATGAAGAGCAAGGCTCCCAGAGTTGATTCCGCCTCAAGCCTCCCTGCTCCGGTGTCTCGAAGCACGACCAGCTCTCCTGCCCAACGACAAGGCTTACCACCTCCGCCGAAGACACAGGTTCCCTACCGAGGGACGATGGGTGGTGCGAAACCAGCAACCGCGGCAACGGCTGCCACTCCATCGGTACCGGCTGGCAAGGCTGCGGCAGGTGCAACCCCCGCCCATACCCCTACCTCTTCTGCCCCCAAAACCGGTTACCTCGCAATACTGGAGCGAGCCAAGGCAGCACAAGAAGCCGCAAAGCAAGCAGGCCAGATCAAGCACAAGCCTGCGGAAAAACTTACCAAAAAGGATCGCCTCCGGTTACAGGCTGAGGCAGCAGCAGCGCAGAAAGGCAAGAGTGTGCCAGCCAGAGCTGCACCGGGAGTCAAGGGAAGAAGCAAGAGCGCAGACCTCGTAGACAGCAAGAGTGCACAAGCTAGAAAGGATCGAAAGCCGGTGGATCTGGGCTACAAGGGAACGATGCGTGCCGGACCCACGCCACTTCCATATTCCGGTACGATGCGACCCTCGGGCTCTGCTGTCCAACGCAAACCACAGCCTGCATCATCTCGGGACAGATATCGTTATGCAAGCTATTCTGACGAAGAAGACGATATGAAGGAAGATGAGGAAGATTATGAATCTGAATCCGACATGGAAGCTGGCATGGATGACGTCGACAGAGAGGAGGAAGAGGCACTTCGCGCAGCCAGACGTGAAGACGCAGAAGCCCTGCGCCAGGAGAATGAGCTGAAACGTGCCAAACTGGAGAAGAAACGGAAGCTCGAGCAGTTGGCTGCCAATGCCAAAAAGAAGGCCGCGCGCTATTAGAGTCGAGTTGAAAGAGGAGACGAGCGAGCCTGACTAATGAGCAAGAGCAAGAGAGTCAACAGCCACCGAACGCTGTCCTCAGTCTGGCAAGGATCACTACGATGCATATGAAATGGGTGAAGGCGTTGGAACTTGTCGACATTAGCGAAGCATGCATACATCGGGAGGTCAGTATTTTGGCCATTTGCCAAGGCGTTCGTCGGTTGTTTACACTGTCCTGGATGTATAGTGCTCTGAATCCATTAACTCTATATTTTCGTACTTATCTCAGTCCAGAGACGCTCGGTCTCACTGGTGAACAGACAAGTTATAGTCACCTTTGTGAGCTCGAAACAGTCCATTCTGACTTTCACCCTCTTGTGCTCTGTGACGCCTGCGTGAGCGGGCCCTAATCAGCAGTGCAGAGAGAGCGTGTCACAGATATCACAGATGCCTCAGGCACCCAGGTAATTGCGGATAGGTTAACAAAACTTCATGAACCGACCAACCAAAATGACAAACGCACGAAACGTGATTAGTGGTCCTGATATGCTCCGAGGGACCTCTTGTCTCAGCACTGCGCAGTGTGGCTGAAGCCACTTTGACAGGCACGATGCACTGGTTGGTGCACGTACTGTACTCTACGACGACATGCATGAGGGTGTGCCTGATCGACCTCTTTACCCTTGGCCACGCATACCATCGGCTTTACTTGGCACGTCCAACCCCCCAAAACCTGGGGCAAGGCGATGTCGTGATAGGATGCCGAGGCGTGATGCTTACAACATCACCTGCTCAAAACTGGTGGTGCTTTTTGGTGTTCGTTGCATACGTGATTTCTGGTCTTGATTCGACGGATCATCTCATCCTGGCGGATTCTTGCGTTATGCCTAGATGGACTGACAGTTGAATTCTTCTTTGTCAATCTTTCGACCAGCCAGACAGCCATCGTGAGATCTCTTGGTAATTGAGCTCACTTCACCCTATCTTTGTAGATTTGTCTCCTCGTGCTATTGTTCGCTTTTGACTCAGACTACTATTTAATATCCCTGCGAACTGCACTTTTCCTCATTCATCTGCATGTTACAGGAGAAGTCGAATAGATTACCAGCGCATCTGTACCTGCACCTGCATCTCACTGCACCTGCGTCAAACCTACCACACATTACCAATACCAAAGGTCTCTTCCACTTTTCAAGATAATCATTGCACTTTACTGTCTTTCTTCTCATCTCGTCCTTTACAACAGTCATCATCGTACAACATGCTTGAAATGCCTTCTCACGACCTAGGCTCCGTCAACAACTCTACTCTGACCAACGGCGTCTCACCAATCGAGGAGAACGTGTCGTTGCCACCGAAGCATGCATTTGGGACTTTAGCCGTGCATGCAGGTTCGCCTCCTGATCCGGTGACGGGTGCTGTGATAGAACCAGTAAGATTTCTTCCTGCGGATGTCGCTCTTCTTTGATGCAAACATATGTTTCTTTCTGTTGTTGTGAACAGCTCTCGCGTGAGCAACCTGATCGCCATATCACATACTGAGACACGAATCAAACAGATTACACTGTCGACGACCTTTGCCCAATCAGCTGTCAGCAAACCAATAGGACAATACGAATACACGAGATCCTCGAACCCGAACCGTACAAACTTCGAGACCGCAGTAGCCGCGCTCGAACAGGCTCGCTATGCCCTGGCTTTTTCTTCTGGGTCGGCGACGACGGCGACAATCTTGCAGTCTCTCGCGCAAGGTAGCCATGTGATAAGTGTGTCAGACGTATACGGCGGAACGCACCGCTACTTTTCCAAAGTTGCCTCCGCACACGGTGTAAAGGTGACTTTCACCGCGGCTCTCGAAGCCAACGTCAAAGATCTGATCCGAGCGGACGGAAGCACGAAGTTGATCTGGATCGAATCGCCCTCGAACCCGACTCTGTCCCTGGTTGACATTGCCGCCGTCTCGGAGATCGCGCACAAACATGACGTGAAAGTGGTAGTAGACAATACCTTTTTGTCTCCTTACATCCAGAACCCTCTGGTGCATGGTGCAGACATTGTGGTACACAGCGTGACCAAATACATCAACGGCCACTCGGACGTGCTCATGGGTGTTGCAGCGCTCAACTCACCCGAGCTCTACTCCCGCCTCTCCTTTCTCCAAAACGCAATCGGCGCCGTGCCATCCCCGTTCGACTGTTTCCTCGCCCACCGCGGCATCAAGACGCTGCACCTCCGAGTGAGGGAAGCGTCGAAGAACGCGCTCATGGTCGCCGAAGCACTGCAGCGGTCGCCACACGTCAAAGCAGTCAATTACCCGGGTCTGGCCTCGCACGCCCAACACGCCATTGTGGCGAAACAGCACAGGAAGGGACTAGGCGGCGGCATGCTGTCGTTCCGTGTTTCGGCGTCGACTCCAGAGGCGGCGGACAGGTTCTGTGCCGCGACTAAGATCTTCACGCTGGCGGAGAGTCTGGGCGGGGTCGAGTCGCTGGTCGAGTTGCCGGCCAAGATGACTCACGCGGGCATCCCGAGAACAGAGAGAGAGGCGGCTGGGGTGTGGGATGATCTGGTCAGGATCAGCTGCGGAGTCGAGGACGGCGAGGACCTGGTGGCTGATGTTCTGGCGGCGCTGGATGAGGCTGTGAAGGTGTAGAGACGTTGAAGATGTTGATCTCCATAGAGGCACGGACAGGAAAGAAGAAAACGACAATAGATGAATCACCAGAAAAGCTTGGACATTAGGGAAACGGCGCACAAGTGAAAGGGAAGCGGGGTTTATATCCTCTCTTATAGAACTATATGGTGGTCAACGGGACTCTACCAGAGGTCATCGGCTCAATTAGAGGCGATGGCCATGACTACCCTGGCGAGATCCATGTGTATTTCTATCTTACTGGTCGTGGCCTTTGTTTGTGACATGTGTCTTTTTGTTGTGGGAGTATGCCCATGGGAAACACATCTCCCCTCTGACGACTCTCTCAAGCGAAACCCCTCCCACGTCCAATACTCAGTGTCACTTGATCTCCACACGTCCATTTCTCCTCAGCGCCATCCTTTTCCGTCCGATCTCGTCGTCTTTCGGTCTTGCGTGATGCAGTATCAGCACCCCAACGGACGATTGACAGAGTCTCAGGGACGCGAATGTCGATAGCTGATCGGACTTTTCGTTTCTTTCCATCCTTGGCCCTGATTACTTGCGCGAGGCGGTTTGATTCTCTTCTCGGTGCATTCTCGTCTGGCAGGTGGCGAGAGAGAGAAGAGGGGACTCGCGTGAAGGTTACAGTGTGGAGAGGAGCACTTCTGGTTGCTGTGCTTTCTCTTTGCTTTTCTCTCGGTGCTGGTGCCGCGACGCAGCAAATGTGTGAGAGGAAGAAGACTGCTGTGCTTCTGAAGAAGTGGTGTGTGATGGCTTGGTTGACAAAAAAAAAAGGAAAAGCTCAGGAGACGTCCATGGCAATCTGATGCTGCTGCTCCGACACCTCTTCCTCGTGAGCCAGATTGTTCTTGGCAGCAGTGACGTGGTTCCCCTCGCCTCGGGCGATCCTCTCGCTCGTCTTGAGCTGCCACTCGTGCAGCGTCTCAAAGGGGCCGCCCTCGATCTTGACGGGCCTGTCTTCTGCGGGTTTGCCGAGCAGCGTGCCCTGGTACCTCGACTCTTCTCCCGTCTTGCTGTGTTTCTTCTTGAGCGCGGTCAAGTAGTCTTCGCCAGCGACGATGCCCCCGGGACCGACCTCGGGCAGCACACCGGCGATGCGGCGGATCTCCTTGTTCTGGTCACTCATGATCCACTGGATGAACTCTCTGACGTCGCGAGCGTCTTCGTCGGCGCGACGGTTACTCTCGCCGGTGCGCCTCGTGTCGCCGAACTTCATGTCGTCGTAGTCAGACATGGAGTGGCGGAACTTCTCGGTCCAGTCCTCCTCGGCGGCGCTCATGATGGGGATCAGGGCGCCGCACTCGGTCAGCGCCAGGCGCACATCGGTCACGGTCGGGATGTTGGTGTTGTGGTTGTCGAGAGCGTGGTTCAGAGTCGACTCGGCGAGGAGCAGCAGGTAGCGCTCGGCGATGTTGACCAGCGTGTCCAGCACCGAGGGTCGGGTCGAGTGAAAGCCGGCGGCGCGCAGGATGTAGATGATGGGCATTCGCAGGAGCGAAGAATGGAGTTGCTGGGCAGCCGACATTTTCTTCTCTTCTTTCTTTTGTCTTTCTATAATGACAATGTCCCATTCATGGTTTCGTCACGTGAGTTGCTAGCAATCAACCCACTTTGTTCACGGGGAATGATGAAAAGTAATGGATCAGGAAAGAGCAACATAAGGTACTCCGTACAAGTAAGGTAAGGTAGGTACAGAACAAGTGCACAGACCACGACAGCAACTGATGGAGTTCACTGGACAGGAAGGAACGCAGCTGCGTCACTTCTTCACCTTCCGTCCTACTCTACTTTACTCTACCTTGACTATACACCTCCCATCCACATCACTACTGCAGAAACAAGGAAGAGAAGCAGAAACAAGAAAGAGAAGCAGAACCAAAAAGAGAGACAGAAATAGAGATGCGATCATGAAGATCAAGATCAGAGCCTCCGGCGACGGACTGTCTTCGGTGCCCTCAACACCGCTCACAGAGACACCAACCCCGGCAACTGCACAAACTCCAGGAACCACTGGCAAACCACGCATCAAGCTCAAGTCTTCACAGCCTGCCACTCCCGTCGGCGAGGTCGCCCCTTCTGCATTCCCTGCATCGGCATCGGCATCGGCATCGGCATCGTCATCGTCGCCATCACAGCAGCCTCCTCCACTCGCCGAACCGCTGGGACCTCCACCCACCAAACCCAAGAGGCCGTACAACAGAAAGCCAAAACCCCAGGCAGAAGATGGCTCGTCCCAGAAGAAGCGCACAGCCTCGGACGACATTGCTCCTGCCAACACCAAACGTCCCACTCTGTCTCTCCATCCCAGTCGTCGCTCCTCGACCACAAAGGCCGAACAAGACGACGACGACCTCGCCGCACCCACGCCCGTCTCTGCAGGTCCCAGGATCTCGCTCAAGGCACGCAAGGCCCAGCCAGATGGCGCTGCTTCGGCTGCCAGAAGAGACAGCAAGAGGGGAGGATTCCGTCTGAAACCAAGTCTCAAGGCTCCTCCGCCCAAGCGACCCGTCGGCGTGGGTTACGACTCCGAAGACAGCGATGCCGAAGTCGATCCCCTGATCGAGTCGCAGTTCATCCTGCGCATGCAGCCCGGTCCCGACTGTGACTACCTGCGCGACGCCATTGCCAATAAGATGGTCGGCCTCCCGCGCAACGAGGGCGGCGCCGACGTCAGCCTCAAGTTCCTCGACAAGGACCATCGCCGCGTCAGTCTGATCGTCAGAGGCACCCTGTATGCCGCCGCCATGCTCGATCTCCCCTGCATTATCGAAGGCATGAAGAGCTGGGACAAGCGTGGTTGGTGGAAGGTCGCCGACATATGCCAGATGCTGCTCGTCCTCGGTCCCACGGAGAGTGACGCCACCGCCAAAACCTATCCTCTGCCCAAAGAGGTCGACAAGAACACCTGGGCATACCCTCACGGCTTGACTCCGCCCATGCACTATGTGCGCAAGCGTCGTTTCCGCAAGCGCGCCAGCTACAGGACCGTCGAACACATCGACGAGGAAGTCGAACGCCTGATTCAGGCAGATAAGGATGCCGAATCCGCCACCTTCAAAGTCGTCGACGACTCCATAGACGACACCATGCAGGGTCCCGACGACGGTGACTACGACGACGACGACGACGACGACGACGACGACGAAGACGCCGACGGCGAAGATCCAGACAACTACCTCAACACGACGGAGAACGGCTACGGAGGCGCATACACCGAGGAGCCCGACGCCGAGGGAGACGACGACGAGGGCTTCGACGTCGATCTGGAAGCCGAATTGCGCGCCGGTCTGGAAACAGGTCACGCCCTACCATCTGCCGTCATCGCCGCCGCCGCCGCCGCCGCTGCTGCTGGCACTGCTCCTTCGGCCACGACAACGACAACGTCTGTCCAACCACCTCTCCCTGTCGCAGATGCCGCCGCGAACCTGGGAGCGGTAGAAAGCGCCATCGCCGAAGCCATGGCCGCCCCGTCCCCCTCGGCCGCAACAGCAGCACCCACACCATCAATCATCGCCCCATCCTCAGAAGACGCCGGCGGCGCACCAGGCGAATCCTCCGAAGACGACGACGACGACGATGACGACGACGAGTCCTCGTCCGACGAAGACGCCATCGACGAAGACCTGGTCGAGCGAGAACGCGAACTCGAGGGCCAGAGACAAGACGTCGAGGAACTCGAGCGACGCATCTCGCAGGCCAAAGTCGATATCGCGGGGCAGAAGAACGCGCTGTTGCGCCAGAGGAAAGTCAAGTTGCTCGAGCAGCTGGAGGAGGAGTTGGGTGTCAAGAGAAGGGCGCTGGGACTGGGCGAGGATGATTGATTCTGTCTCTCTCTTCTTTCTTTGCCCTTCTGCCTTTCTTCTCCCTTACTTTCAATCTTCCAATCGAAGACTGTCAAGTTTTTCTTTTCATGGCTGGTAGTGTTCCCTGACCCCTTCCACTCATTTCTTCGCTCCCTTGCAACGACAAAAATGATACCCCCGATTCCTATACATGCTATAGTCGAAACACCAAGGCAGCAAGACTATTGAATCTTAAAAATATTTCCCCCAAGATCAAATCGCCTCTCACACGACGTCTTTGTTTCTGTTGTTGTGATTTTGATGAACAACATACGGCATGCATGTTCACGCGTATACATTGATATAAAAAGGCGAAGAAAAAAGCAGAAAGAGAAGAAGAAAAATATATATATGTACGTGTAGTTTGAACATGTGTCTGTGATGAGTATGTATGTATGTGTATATGTATGGTATGGTGCGGCACGGGGTGTATGCAGCCAGTAGTCTCCTCTCTCCGAGAAGCCACCTACCAACTGCCCTGAACCGGTCCCTAACGATCCTCCAATAATGGGGCCCTTCAAAGTCTGGAAGGGCGGGCACGTCGGTCATGGCAAGCAGTGCATGCAACCCCTTCTGAAGGTGATCTAAAACCACACCGACCTCCAAGTCTGCAGCACTCTTTGATAATAAGATGACGAAGACGTCGTGGACGACTCTTCGTCGGTCTTTTGTTTCTTGGTTTTCTGTTTCTTTTCTTCTTTTCTGTCGTCGCCGGAGGAAGAGGAAGAGGAATCTGGTTGGTCTGATGATGATGATGATGATGATGATGATGACGATGGTGATGACGAGTCTACGCGTCGTTTTCTTTTCTGTTGATGGGTTTCTTTTTCTTCTTGTTTCGTTTCTGGCTGCTCTTCTTCTACGTCTTCCTCTTGCTGCTCGTGTTGTTCTGTTGCTTCATCGTCATCGTCGTCGTCATCGTCGTCGTCATGTTCCCGTCCCTCCCGCTCGGCGGTGAGTCAGTCTGCCATCTCCACGTCTCTTCGCCCTTGCTGCTGCTGTTGCTCGGGCGACTGCGCGTGGCCTGTCATGTTGGCCGCTGGCGGCGCTGCCGAGGGAGGCATGGGCAGAAACGACGACGACGCGGAAGTACCGGCCGGTCCTGCTGCTGCTGGTCCGGTCTCTCGGGACGCTATGGCTTTCACTCCGTCGACTGTCACGCTTCGGCTGCTGAGGATGCTGTTGTCGTCTTCGGCCTTGACACCTCCTCCTGCACGCGGTGGAGATGCTGCTCCGCCAGCGGCGCGAAACGAAGTCGTAGAGGAAGCAGCAGCAGGGGGTGGGGGCGGAGGGAGATGTCGCGGTGGAGCATGCGGGTCTTCGATCCCATAGGGGAAGATCTTGCGCATGTTCGCCGCGTGCTTCTCCTCGTCTTCTGGCCCGGCGAGGTGGCCGTGCGATGAAGCTGGCGTCAGCGGGGTATGACTGTGTGTACTGCTGGCATGGCTGTGTTGGTGGCTATGATGCGGAGGAGCGTGGTTTTGCTGTTGCTGAGGCGTCTGTTGTTGTACTTGCTGTGGTTGCGGCTGCGCGCACCCTCTGGACCGCTCGTCTCCGTCTCCTGTTGCGGCTGCTTCGAGCTCTTCCTCGTCGCTCTCGTCGTCCATAGAGTCGTCTTCATCGCCGTCAATGTCATTATCATGTTGGTGTCGGTGCGCGTGAGATGGCGTGCCCGGGCTCCTCACACCGTCCGGGTGATCGTGCTCGGAATTGCTGCGTGGCGTGTCTCCACGGTGTCCATTCGCGCTGCTGCTGTCGCGCGGTTTGTGGCCGCTGCCGCTGCCGCTGCCGCCGCCGATATCTTCAGAGGCTTCTTTGCTCTGGCGCTCGGCCTCCTTCTTGGCGTGCACTTTTTTCAGGTTCATCGCACTCGACACGGATCGCATGTCTGGCCGGCCGTCTTTACGTATCAGTACACCGTCAGCATTTCGGATGGGTTTCGTCCGTGTCTTCTTCGTCGCCTGTCCTGGTGTATTAGGATTTGACGATATCTGCGCCGCAGAAGAGCCTCCCGAGGCTGCCACATCCGCGGTCGTGGTTATGGGCATAAAATGAGGGTCGGGATACAGGCTGGACTGCGGTAGTTGCTGCTGATGCTGGTGGTGAGGAAGCTGCTGCTGCTGTTGCTGCAATTGAGGGGGCGGCGGCGGTGCTTGCTGTTGCTGTGGTTGTTGGTGCGGACGCATCTCTGCACTTGGCGGCATACCCGGGTGATGGGGTGGACCAGGCGCCATGTGACGATCAGGAAGGCCGCCTATATGGCCGCCACCTCGTCGTATCAAATTGCCTCGCGCTTGTGCGCCTTGATCTTGCATATGCACCGCGCTTGGTCCCGGTTGGTAGTATCCGCTTGGTGCGACCTGAGCGCTGCTCCATTCCGCTTGCTCCCACTCTGGTGTACCGAGCTCTTCAGTTCCAGCGCTTTTGCGGCCACGCCCCCGTGTGCCCCCGTTTCCAGCCCCACGTCCTCTCCTGGGACTTCCGCGACCGCTCCGTGAAGCTTCAGACGCCGCTTGTCTCTGCGACTCTTGTCGCCAGGATTCTTCCGCAGAGGCCTCTTGGTTTGACAAAACAAAGCGAAGGGAATTGGATGGGGGTGGAAGGCTGCCTCCCGACTCATTCGACGGGTTTCGGCTGTTCGCCAAAGACGGCACTGGCGGCAGAGAGTTCGGTGTCGCTTCAGACGCCTGATACGGCGACGCTGCACGTGTCGACTGCTGCTCGCCGTAGCTCACTCGCGGCATCAGTGGGGCCAGTCTCTGCCGCTTCGGCGAACCGGGTTGTCCAGCCTCGAATGTCGCCGCGTGTCCGTCAGCAGGTATAGTGCGTTTAGGAGCGGCATTTGCATTTACTGCTGCCCATCCGCTGACCGCAGGACTTTCGCTCTGAGGAGTCGAGGTAGGTGCTGGTCCCCCAGGGGGTGCCAGAGTCGAAGAACCAGGCGCATAGCTTCCAGCTGACCGCCATCCAGAGACTGTCGATCCTGACGATGACGGGTCAATGGAGCGAAAGCCTGGCAGCGTTCGCGGCTCACTCGAGGCATTGATGTCACGCGACTCGGGGCTCGGCAGAATGGGCGGGGGCAGCCGATTCTCTGACGAACTCTGGTATAGCACCGACCGTGACTCTGGAGCTGCAGATGGAGTGCTAGTAGAGAATGCCGTCGGTGCAGACTGCGCATGCGACTGCGATGGTGGTGGTGGTGGTGGTGGTGGTGGCGGCGGTGCTTGTGGTGGGTGCGGGGCATAGTCGTGCGTTGGTTCAGCTGACGACAACCCGCCTGGTGCTGGAGATGCATGGCGCTCCAATCGGCGCATCTGGCGCCTCATGATATTCAGGTCCAGCTTGAGACTATCGACCTCATTCACCTTTGCTGTGACATTGCGTAGCTGCTCTGTGAGTAGATCGATTTCGTGAGAGTCCGGTGCCTCTGCCGGAGCGCCTCGTCTCGCAGCAACTTCAGCCTTGACATCTTGGATCGCGGTCACTATGTGATGTTGCTCCTGCTGCAACCGGCCCACGGCGCTGTCGAGGCGTTCGATATGGTGGCGTTGCTCCTCAAGGATGGTGCTGTGGATTTGTAACTGGGATTGCAATTGACTGAACAGCTCCTCTACTGCTGGACGATATTGTGGACCAGCATGTTGGGCAGGACTGCCAGTATGTCTTGGAGGATCCATTGCGCGAGACGTCGGCCCCGTTACGGGTGGCATGGTCCCTGACATTAACGCACTCGCAGCTGGAGATTCTACCAGTCTGTGCATGCGCTCGACATTATTATGGCCGATTAATTCACTATGATGCTCCTCCAGCATCGCCTTTTCGAAGATGGGCTCCCGCACGACTCCAGTTTGAGATGACAGTGTAGTAGAAAAGAAATAATCGAGTCGGATCTCAAAATAAATCGCACGCTTTCCTGCCCAGTTGATTAGAACGAACGACGATAAGGACAGCAGCCCGGCAGTATGGGGGGAAGGCAGAGAGATAGCAGCAGCAGCAGCAGCAGCAGCAGCACCAAGAAATGGAAATGAAAGCACAGAAAAAGGTCAAGGAATGCAGCGAGACCCGAACGCGAGTCTGAGGTACTTACTGGTTGATCGCCTCTTTGAGCCTGAGAATTACTCGAGAGCGAATGGTGCCAAGGGTTTTTTACGGCAGGACAAACATTGGGAAGTGGCTGGATCTGACTATATGAGCAGATAGGCCTTAAGGTAGAAAGAGCAAGTCTACAGTACATGCTTGTAGCTAGGACACTATAATTGTTACGAACGTGAGCATTATGCAATCAGAGCTTAGTCTGCGACCCGCCAATTTGGAATAGATTGCCCTAGAACAACTGGTTGACAGGTGAGGACGTAAATTGAGGGTCAGGCCGTGCAATTGGCAACTGCCGTATGAAAGCGGCGGAGCCGGAGCGCGCTTGATGCTCGGAGAAGCTACCTTACTCTACGCCTCAGTTAGTAGGCACGGCTAAATGTTACCGTAGAGGTAAGCAAAACTTCTGGGAGTGGTGGTCAGTCCTTCTCGACCAGATACAGGGACCGTGCTTCTCTCAGACGTCGGCCTAGATTGGCCCCTCGACATTGCACGCCAAGCAAGGTCGACTCGGTTCGAAGCGCAAGGGCGGCGACGACAGGGATATCGGAGGAGAGGGGCTGGTGTCCGAAGTAGTAGTGAGATAGTGGTAGCAGCAGTGACAGCTACCAACTACTTACTATAAAGAGCTATATCGACCTCATCGGGACCTCTGTTGGCCAATTCAGCCCTCCTCCCAAACTCCGAATTTCCGCCTAGTGACACAGATTGACAGCATATATAGAAGTACACCTAGCTATAGTACGCTCAAAGTAGGGGGAAGACGACGACCCGAACACAGATGAGACATGACTTGAGTACGCAGGTACTTGCCCTCACCTAGTCAGGGCAGGTACACAACTCAATGCGAGGGTACCTTTTCTGTTTTACGAACAGCCGATGGATGGTCAGGACACGTGTGCGTCATATTTTGACTCGCTGTTCGCATCCGGTGCAGTTCGCAGGTGTAGCAAAGCGAGCATCGCATTGACTACCATTTTAGACAAAGCGTAGCGGTAAGACGACCATCCGTCCAATGAGGGCTTCTGAGATGCATAACAGCGACCAGAGACTCCAAGGCAAAGCAACCAAGACCGTTAAAAACTCTTACCGTTGTTACGTGATTGGGTTTGGCACGAGACCGCTTCCGGAAAAGCGCGGGATAAGTGCATTCGTAAGATAGGAGAAACTTCCGTCGCCGACGAGCGAAAGAGTAAAAGAAATCGAGGGCGAAAAAAAAACCAAGATTCCTTTCCTTCCCCAGTAGCGCCAGTGGTATGATCCTGTCTGCCAAATCGATTTAAGCGGTCATCCGTGGCCGTACGACGTTCACGAGCGGAATGCCGCGCGAGGCGTGCCCAAAGTCGCTTAAACCCGCGTGTCGCTAACAAGATCCATCAATCATAGCTGGGTCTTAATGGTGGATCATGTATTTAAGCGCTACGATAAAGCAATGTAGTCTTCACCGATATCACAAATGATCGCCTGCATACGACACCATGTATCTTGCGTTATGCCTAATAGTCTGATTCGCAGGGCTACTCCGGGCCGGTTTTCCCATGTAATGTGTCCAGCATCTAATTATTGCACTGTAGAAGGTAAAAGGTCAGGACGAGTCTGGTTAGAGGCAAGCCCGGGCGTTCTGGCCATGTGCGTGTTAGCCGATGCCCTCGTAAAAGCCTATTTGCTGCCTACAGTACAGCATAGTACAAGGGACGATGATGCAACAAAGGACAGCAGTAGCAAGCAGAGCAGCTTGGAAGAGGGCGCAGTTGTGACTAAGCACTTGTTCGTCCATGCGCATGTTTCAGCTCTGAGGGATCGCCAGTCGGAGGTCTTCATCTGACAGGCCTATTAGCGCTTGCACTGGGGCCGGTACAAGTATCAGAGCATGCCCATGGAACCGGCTATGAATGTGTGCATTCTGCATCCACAACTTCTCGACGGAAGGGGAAGGACACATGAATATATTGAGCACACAGGAGCACGTGCCAGACCCGTATCCAGAACTGGAACGCACCTTTTCCGTCACGGGCCGTACAGCCGAGCAGAAGGAAGGGTTTTCTGAACGTTTGGTACAGTACGACGTTGTTGTGTAAATTATTTCTCCGTGTATAGATGCCTAAGGCTGGCTAGCGGGGGGTTCAGCGTACACACCTGCAGAAAAGCGGCGGGTCCAGATTGTATAGCACAGTGTCAAGTGCGTAAACGACATACGGAGCATGGAAGTCTATTTTCACATGCACTTTTGCGTGATGTTTCGACCGTACCAGTGTAGGCATAGGCAATATGTGATGGGAGCACGTACCGTGGCTTCTCGACGATCGAGTAATACAAGACTGACTCACCCACACGTGGTCATCACTTGTTGCATCTCAGGGCGTTGGGGTCAAGGTGAGGTTCAGAGGGTCGGCACCAGAGCAGAGGGCCATCCCAAACATGGTTATTGAACCCTACAAGCAATGTATTGTGCTTTATTGAGATGCGGCAACAACAATAATGGTGCTGGCAACAAGTACGGAGGCACCTTTGGTTGTATTGTGAGTGAAAGCCAGCTTGGTCCGTGCGTCAACACCTCCGTCCTCCAGTGACATACACACATACAGTACAGTATAGTAAAGTGCGTATATCATAATCATAAGGATAAGGTATACAATCCACACACGCCCGATCAGCACAAGTGTGGCGTCTGGCGCACAGCGACCGACTCACAACAAGCATACATCTTACTATTCTTTCATGTCACTCGCATGACTTACCTCTCGGCGCAGGGTGGTGACGGTAATTTGTCTCTTCATCCAGCCGCGCTCTCTTGCCGTGGCCCGCACTGTCTTTCGCGCTTCGTGACCTGACTTAACCAAGTCTTCGACTATTCCTTGCGCATACGGTCAACATGCCGCATGCCGTAGAGCAAGATGAGTTGGACTACCAGCAAAATGATGATCTCGGCGACGACCTCTTCAACCAGATTCTGAATGCGCCACCGGAAAGCCAGAGCTTCACTCTGGACCTGGATCGTGATCTGGACATTGGTGAAAAGGCAGACGATGCCCAGGACTTTGAAGATATTGGAGATGATGATCTGGCTGAAGACGAGGACGAGCTTGCCGACGCGCCTGCTGCTCGCAACGGACAAGAGGCGATCAATGGTGGTCAGGAAAATGCACCTCAGAATCCGGATGGCGAAGAGGGCTTCGATGATGATATGGACTTTACCTTTGGAGATGATCTGTTCGGCGACGATGACCAAGCGGATCAAAATGCACATTCAACCGACCTTGCTAACAACGCCAACAACAATAACAACCTCGATAGCGACGCCGCTGCTGATGCTGCTCTTTTCGCCCAAGAGACCGAGGCTCTTGCGCCATCCTCCCCGCCTACAGTCACAGGCGGTCTTGCACTTCCTTCGAAACGTGTCGCATTACCTGGGTCGAGGCCCTTACTCCCCGGTCAACAGCTCAATGGGCTTGCCTCCTCGCTCGACACTCCACTCGAGGACGATCTAGCGCAGGAAACACAAACATACGCCGATGAGGAGGAGGAAGACGACGAGGAAGATGACCAAGTACTCGAGCAGCGTCGCCTGTTCGAGCAAATGGCTATAGAGAGAGAGCAGCGTTTGCGAGGAGGCGATGGGGACGAGCGATTGCCGGCAGCAGAAGCTGATTTGGAAACATTCTACAACATCTGGCCTACCTACGATCCCGAAGAACGACCTCGCTTTGTCGAACTTTTCCCACAGCGCCGCGGTCATTACCCATGGAAGACGCCCATCAAACCACCCAAGGCCGTGCAGCCGACCAAGGTCAACCTTGAGCTCTTGCCAGACCAAGAGAAGAGCTTCCGTTTGCCAGGCACCGCTACCACCAACAATACATGGTCGGAGCCCCATGGGACTATTTACATCCAAAAGGCCCAGAAGGAGGGTGAGGAGAGCGAGGATGGCATTGATATCGACGAAGTCGATGAGAATGAAGTCATCGGCGGTGCAACATGGCAAGATCTTACCCTGGTGTGTATAGACTGGGATCTTCCGAGTGTCTCTTCGTCGCCGGCCCACACTACCCAATTTGATAGCGGCATTGACATGAGTGGCGATGTCGACGACATGGACGGGCCTCCTCAGAAGAAGCGGAAGGTGGCGCATGGAACCTTTGACCTGAAGGAAGCCGTTGCATTCTCTCAGACCTTGCCGTCGCTTGACGATCCTGAAAGAGCAGCTGCCAAAATCGCGAAGAAGGTCCAATTAGACATGAACGATCCTGGTCTACTGATCGACGAAAATGTTCCCATTACACAACCCAGGAAAGTCCGACGACTGGTAGGCGACATGGGCCGAGAAGCCAAGAGCGCTGCTGCTCGCGACATGACCCGCCGTTACAACATCAGTAACGATGAGGAATATGAACAGCTCAAAGCCAACCATCAACACAAGGTTCGCAGTACACTTGGCAGCATGGCTGTCGAGCACAGTGTGCCCGCGACGAAGCTGCAATTTCCCTTTTATCGTGTTAGCTTGGAAGAGAAGCAGAAGCGCTCTTTCCATCGCCCAACCTTCACCACTGAGCGTCACGACAGGACCTGGAACTTCCACAAAGTCAAGAGAGTCAAGAGGAAGGAGCTCAAGGGCAAGGAGACGTCTGTCGTCTTCGCGAAAGCAGAAGATCTGTCCATGGCTGACAACTCCAGCGTTTTGTTGCTCGAATACTCCGAAGAACAGCCCATTATGCTGTCGAACTTTGGCATGGGCAACCGACTCATCAATTACTACAGACGAAAGGACGCCAACGATACCTCGAGACCGAAAGAGGAGTTGGGCGAGACGCAGGTCCTTCTTCCGCAAGATCGAAGTCCATTTGCCAACTTTGGCCAGGTCGATCCAGGCGAGATGGTGCCCACAATACACAATGGACTTTACAGAGCTCCCATCTTCAAGCACGAACCCAGGAATACAGACTTCCTTGTGATCTCGAACACTTCGAGTGGAACCGGACGGCAATGGTTCTTGCGAAACATTGAGAACATACACGCTGTTGGCCAGCAGTTCCCCTCTGTTGAGGTCCCTGGCGAACACTCCCGAAAGGTCACGGATGCCGCCAAAAAGCGATTGCAGAACATATCGTACCGGATACACAAAAAGTATACTGAGCACCGCGGCCCTCCCCTCACAAACGAAGTCGTCAAGGCCCATCTGCCAGGAAGCGATATCGCCCAGAATCGTGGTAAGATGAGAGACTTTATGGCTTACGACAAAAACAACGGTCTCTGGCATCTCAAGCCAGGTCACCAAATGCCTGATTTGGATCACGCCAACTACAAGATCACGCCCGAAGAGATTTGTGTGCTCGATTCGATGCAAGTCGGTGTGCAGCATCTGAAGGATCTTGGTCTTAGGAGAGATGACGAAGAGGACAACGACGACAACGCGCAGGACGATGATCACATCGAGCTGCTACTAGCACCTTGGAACACAACCAAGAATTTCCTTCACGCCTGTCAAGGCAAGGCCATGTTACAACTTCATGGAGAAGGCGATCCTACCGCCCGTGGCGAGGGATTCAGCTTCATCAAGACTTCGATGAAAGGTGGCTTTAGAGCGCTCGGCGAGAGTGTTGCGGAGAGACTGGACGCCAAGAAGATCAAGGAGAACGGTGGACACAGTTACAACGTGGCAAAGCAGCAAAAGGCTTATGATGAGTCCATACGACGTATCTGGAAGGCACAGCACGAAAGCTTGGCATCCACGATGGAGCACTCTGATGTCGAAGAGGACATTGATGATGAACCTGAATCTTCGCATCACAGGACTGGTGAGACTCCGCGGTCATCGTTCGGTACACCCGCGTTCAGCAGGCGCGACGACGAAACAATGAGTCAATTTAGCAAGTTCAGTGCGACTCAGAACAACAACTTGGTCATGTACATCGAACGTACTGTGATTGACAAGATTACCGGGATGAAGACGACGGAGACCGAGCGGGTGACCAACCCCCGAGTGATTGCGGCGTACAAGAAGCGCAAGGATAAGGAGCGTATCGAGCGCCTTGAATTGGAGTATGATTATGTTTACTTTCGTCTTCGAGGACTCACTAACAAGTCTGCAGCGCCTATAAGATTAAGCCAACCGGTGATCGCGCCTATGATCTCTTGCAACTTAAGAAGTACGCACAACCTTCCATCCAGTTGCATCGAGCATCGCAGGCTATTGCGTTTGTTACAGGCTTGCTGACAACTTCTACAGTGCGCAGGACGAACTCGATAGACTCAAGAGAAACATGGATAGGCGAAAGGCACGAGAGCGAGCAAAGGCAAAGCCAGGTACCGGTGCAGGATCACCACCGACTGCAGCAGGATCTCCTGCGCCAGATGGTGAGGAAGCCGGCGATGGTGCAGCCGGTGCACCAACAGGCAAGAAAGGTCGCGCGAAGAAGAACGCCGAGGGCACAGCTCGTAAATGCGCCAATTGTGGACAGATCGGTCACATCAGGACCAACAAGAAGTCAGTCCATGTTTTCTTTCTTACTCTCGACTAATGAAATGCTAACCTTGTTTCTTTTCTCAGATTATGTCCTATGCTGAACGGAACCATGAAGCAAGAAGACGCAACGGCAACAGGCTTCGGAGGACCAGCCGGCGGTGCAGGCGCACCACAGAACGGCGAAGGCGGCAGCGGTACCGGTGGGTTCGGCGGCATGTCTCTACCGCTGGCTCTCTAGGAGGCGGGGGCGGTATATCAGGACTGTCGGTATCCTTTCTGAGAGATCACATGCCAGCCTGATCACCTCATCTCACATTGAGTGTTTCAAACCACAAAGAACACTAATCAAGGAATGTGTGTAAGAGATGATGATCCGCAAACGAGCCTTTACTCCTTGCTGTTGTTTTAGACGAAGACACAAAAACACGCGCATGTCCGAAATCAAACTCGAAGCCAACTCGCAAAGGAAGAGAAGAGAGGAAAGAAAGGAACAGAAAAAACAGTAGCAGGGATAAGAAACCTAGTCACCCAACCCCTAACGGGGAAAGAAAAATACATGCATAATCCAACCCCCAAAAGAAGAAAGCATAAGAAAACAAAGAATCCCACCCAAGACATGATATGAATACCACTACCGTGCCAATCTCGAAGTGAGATTCCTAAAAGATCAAGCCTAAATCATGCTCGCGAGCGACACAAGCAGCAAAGTGCAGTGCAGTGAATATCCATCCACTGTCTACCCAGAGCAGTATACAGAATAAGTACCAAAGAGCAACCGAAAGAGAAATACACCTGTAGAAAAGCAAAGACGAGAACCCTCCAACGAGCTCCCTTCAAGTACAGAGCAGAGTATCGTAGAGAACAATAGTGCTGGCTGGCATCGCAGTGCCTCAGATGAGGCAGTAAGAAGTGAAGTGAGCAAGGCCCGACCTCACCTACCACTTCATATCCTCGTCGAAATCCATCACCAAGAGCATAGACCTAGGAGCACGAAACAGGGAACATAAAGCAGGAGGCGGAACTCGGGGAGAGAAAGCAGGTGGGGATCACTGGAGATCTACAGTCCAGAACGAGAGAAGAGAGGGAGGGGAGATGTGTATGTATATATGGCGAGTAGAGAAGGGGGTTGGGCAGACAGGGTTGCCCTGGAGTCTGTGTTTCACAACTACATGAAATAGCAGTAAAGAGAGATATGGGAGTCGTTATGTAGCCTGCTCGATCATGCATTGTCTATGTTGCTGTTCCAAACAGTATATAGTGTTGTTTGTGGTTCAAGGTGTGAGGTGATTGGGTTTGGTGTTTTCTTTTCAAATGTCTCTTTTGCCGAGAGTTTCGATATATATGATATGTAGTGTTTTTTTTTCGAATATCCCATCATTCGTGTTCGTTGGTGTACGTATTCGTTTTGTCCCTTCTTCCGCCCCTCACCATCCCTCTCTACCCAAGGCTCTATTTACAAATATATACATTATAGGTTTCGTCACAAGTAGTTGGTTTTCCATCACTCAATCAAAACACCCCAAAGAATAGAAAAGACGCGAAAGCGGTAAAAGTAAGAAAAGAAGAAGGAACCTAGGACTCAACCTGCAGACTAGCGAAAATATCCGCAATCTCCGTCGTGTTCATGCCGACAGCGAGAGCACACTGCAACAAGATCCTAGCCTTCTGGGGGTCCAAATCACTGCTGGCAATCTCCCAGTCATCGGTGGGAGGGACGAAGCCGTTCATGGTGCGAGACGAGAAGACCATCGGGATGCCCGTGGCGTTGTAGACTTCCTCGGCGACCTTGACGCCCGCTGAGGTCCAGCCGCCTGCGCCTGTGCCGGCGAAGACGATGCCCTCGGCGCCCGAGAGCGCGGCGGCGCGGATGAGCTCTGGGTTCGAGTCCTGGTGGCCGTAGAGAATGTCGACGTGAGGCAGGGAAGAGAGGTTGCGGGATGCGAGATCGAAAATGGGCTTTCCGGCGGGCGTGGCGGCGTTGTAGTAGAAGTTGGGGACTTGATTCAGGAAGAAGCCGAGGTGGCCTTGTTCGCGTGCGAAGAAGGTGTCGAGGGCGTTCGCGTGGTTCTTGACCGCGTAGTAGGCTGATGTGATGCGGTCGTTCAGCGTCACCATTGTGCCTCGCTCGCGGGCCTCGGGAGTGACGGCTAGCTTGACGGCTTGGTAGAGGTTGAGGGGTCCGTCGGCAGAGATGGCTGTCGAGGGACGCATAGCGCCGACTACAACAACAGGCTTGGGGGAGTTGATGGTCAGGTCGAGGAAGAAGGCGGTTTCTTCCAGGGTGTCTGTGCCGTGGGTCACGACTGCCCCAGAAGTGGTGTCCTTGGCCAGATCGGCGGTGATCTGTCGGTTGAGTTCGAGCAGAATGGTGGCGTTGATGTTGCCACTGTCTACGTTCGCGACTTGCACACCATAGACGTTGGAGACATTGACAAGTTCGGGCACAGCTTCGATCAGAGTGCTGATTGCCACTGCGCCGGCAGTGTAGCCTGTCGTTGCTGTCTGAGAGTTACTGCTGCCAGCAATGGTACCGCCCTGTTATGTTTCGTAAGCTGGTTGTTGCAGTTTTTGACTCGCAGAGCAGAAACAGGTGCAGCTGGTGTGTTCACAACGAACCATACACTTCTCCAGAGCACAGAGTGACCCAATGAGGAAGATATGATTACGAGTAGAACGAAAGGAAAAAGACTTACAGTAGCGAAGATGGTGACATTGCCCAGAGTGCTGTTGATGGGAGTCACACTCTCCTGGCGAAGCTGAAGCTTGCTATATGGCACAGCAGCAGCGTTGGCCAGAGGCGAGAGAGCGGCGAGGAGGGAGACTGCTCTGAACATCTTGGGGATCGAGCGAGAGAAGATATAAGTTGAGGATGTACAGTGGCCTGGCAGTGGAGTCCTCGGACACCGAGTCTAGGTAGATCAAACGAGAGATCTCTACGGAGGAGCGAGAGGATGTTTGGGGATGAGAAGAAGAACTGAACTGGACCTACCGTCCTACGAGGGAAGAACACGAGGCACCTTTTATACCCATAGAGAAACAGACCTACCGAGTCGGCGAAGCTACTGGGACTGAACTCTGTCAGACCATGGGTCCAGCACGGCGGCCAAGCTAGATTAGACCAGAGCACAATGGCGAGGGAAAAAGCAATGATATCGGCCGCGATAGAGAGGGAAAGTGAGCCTCGCAAGGGCCGCAATCAGGCATGCCATGGCGGCGCATGGAGTCAGAAATCACAATGTTGAGCGGTAGTCTTCCTCCGCCAAGAGCAATGCGAGGTCGATAATCGCGGGATATATTGCGATAAGGAAAGACAATATGCGGAGAACGAGGGAAAGTAGGTAACGTAAACATGTGTGTGTCTTAGCTAGTGCCGGACATGGGGTCACGATCGGGCATATTACCCTCTCAAAAAGAGTAATAAACGACATTGTCCGGGGTGCAGGACAGAGCTACGCCTATCTCTCGCCTTGGATCTGCTTGGCAAGCATGGATAGTGTCTCTTGGTTGATTCGTAGTCAGTACGAGGACGTGAGGTGGTTTGGGGCTGTCTCAATGTTTCCTGGCGAACTAAGCCGAATGTGGGCGCTGTCATGCGGCCGCTATTATGGGCGGAGAGACCTGAGGCGGAAATTCATGGGAAGCTTAAGCTGCCTTACCTCGCCGACATGGAGCCTATGCGAAGGTCAACGCGATAGTCGACCGATGTGGAGAAGAATGGAGTAGAGGGTTCAAAGTGGACGTAACGCCAGTACAATCCGATATCGCTGGATCAATCAATACCTGACCTGATAAGTCTTGATATCACTTCACCACAAGCAGTGCAGCATATTACAATACAAGTACGGCTAGGCCGCGGACGGAAGTCATATCTACAGTACAGTACTTGCTCTGGGGACTTCGGCACAACTTAATTGCCGGGGGTCTGAATCGCCTAGGTATGGAACAGTACCTTACGATCTGCAGTCGCATGTACGAGATACTTGGCGGAAGCTTATCACGCATGGCTGCCGGATGCACGATGATACCGTGGCTGCAGTACCTCAGCCAAGAACTTCATCAAGCCAGGCAGCCAGGAACGAATCTGTGCCTCGTGCTGCCGTGCCCGAGCTACTTTACATGAGGTAGGATCGCGGAGAAACCCAGATTCGGCAGAATCCGGAAGCTATCTTTACGTTCATTTGTCCAATTCATGTGTGTAATAGTGGTATATTGATATTAATCGCGTCCATGACGATCGTGGAGACGCAGGCGATGGGCGTCTCGGGCACTTTACCCAATGCTGGACAGGTGATTGCTGCGTGCAATTACAAATGTTGAGAGTAATGCAGCGCAGTGAACTCGACCTTTAGATTGAGCTTCCCTGCCTGCCGAGTGAGATAGAATGGCACTTGGTAGTCCATTTGTGACAATCTCGTGCAGGTCAGTGGGCGACATCTTCGGCTGGCAGTAAATGCGCGTACAGCATAGAGTGGTGGCCTGTCTTGTGCAGGTGCGCTCATGCGGTATCCATCTTGTCGCCCCCATCGCCGTCTTTCTTGTCCTCGGTCTTGTCGGACGAAGCACTCGGCTCGCCGGACTTGTCGAGCAGCGGCTGGCTCTCGGCCTCACCCTCCGGTACGCTCTCCAGCTGTGTCTTTCCCTCCTGTGTTTCGGTGGCTTTGCGGTCCCTCTCCTGTCTGGCATTCTCCTCCTCCATACTCATGCGCAGGGCGAGAGCCAGCTCAGGGTCCATTGATGGGTCGACACCGAACTCGAAGCTGCCGCCACCCTCAGCAGCACCGGCTCCCTCGCCCGACGCGGCGGCTCCTCCGCCCGTACCTCCAGTCTCGGCTGCTAGAATGGGGCCGGCGACGATGACGTCGGAGAGCAGATTGGGGCCCGGCTGCACAAGCTCGAGGTGAGAGCCCTCGCCGCCGTTGACGGCTTCGTTGAAGGCACGGAGCTTGGACGTGGTATCTTCGCTGAGGTCGCCAAAAGCAACGACATCGATGCTGACATTGTTCTTCTTCATGCGTTTTGCGAGTTTGACCAGGGCGGACTGAGACTCGTTCGGGCCATCGATAGCAGAGCAGGTCAGGACGACGATTCTCTGCCGTTGCGATTTGTTTTGTCTGTGTTTGAGGGCGAGCTGTCGAGGGTATGGTTAGCGATAGAGAGGATAGTTTGGCCGGCGGTAGACAACGTACAGAGGCGATCATAATGGCGGTATGGAAGTGGCTCTGGCCTCTTATCTTGGTTCTGTGTAGACCATCGAGGATCTTGCCGGGGTTCGTTGTGAGGGTGGTGAGGACTTCGGGACCATTGCCGCCCATGCTCATGAGGCCGACTGATGATTCGGGGTTGGCTTGTGTTTTGTATTGGAAGATGAGGTTTGCGGCGTCGGTCTGGGCTTCCCATCGTGAGGGAACATAGTCGCCGTTTCGGCTGCTCTCGCTGTTGTCCACCCTGCAGAGTGTGAGTTTTGATGAAGACAAAATGATGCTGTGGATGCATACACTATCATAGTCGCCTCCAACCCCATCTTGAAGGTTGTTGTAGCTGCTGCTGGAGACCGCGAGTATCGATTTCTTTCTTTCTTTTCGAGAGATGTAGATGTGACAGAGGCAGTGATGGATGTGGAGATGAGGAAGACAGGTGATGAGATTATTGGATGATGAAAGTGGATTGACAGTGGTATAACAGCAACAAAGTAGAGTAGCAGCAAGTGAAGCTCCAAACACCGTCGGCGTCACTTGCATAAGACTGGAGGGCGTCATCCGACGTTTAGCCGTGCGGGAACACATCTTGCATAATTCACTGGATGCATAACAATGCAAAGCATCCAATGTTTTGTTTCAGTGTTTAGCATCTACAGTTACTTGTATACCTTACCTACACCACACAACATTGACTTTCGATATAATCACATTAAAGCGAAACCGTCTAGTTCTACTTGATCGCGTGCAATAGACGTGCATTAAAAACATCGGATCAGAAAATGGCTCTGGTGGCAAACAACACAACCCCCGACCGCCTGGTCAGTCCGCAGAAGCAGGCGATAACCATCACAGAGGCCCAGAAACAGGCATTGATTGACAACTTGCAGCTGGAGGGTGTGTATATAATTGGCGATTCTTTTCTTGCTTGTATTCCTGATCATTCCGTTAGTCACTGAGAGAGCCCGGAAACTACGCGCTCAATATGCCTTGCAGGCCCAAGGTTTGCGCACGCGACTTGAGATGCGCATCAACCGCATCCCCCAATCTATGCGTAAAATGAAGATGGAGGATCTCGTCAACAGATTCATTCAACAGCAGCAGAAGAAGCTCGAGTCTTCGTCGACGTCGTCAAAAGCTGGCGGCAGTGATGCAGCTGCCGCCAACACCAGGACGAGGGGCGTCAAGCGACAGAGGTACCTCACTATGCCTTCCTTCCTTTCCTTCCGCATTGTGACTAACCATATACGGCAGTGACGACTATCCAGTCTCGGACAAGGAGAACTCCCACCCATCCAATGCAGTCAGCAATCCCAAGAAGCGCACCAAGCCCAACCCTCCGAGCCAGACTTCAATCCCTCCTCCTTCGGCCATCCCTTCGTCGTCTCCTGCCAATACTCGTTCAACGCGCAAGCCTGGCGCCATCCTCTCACCAAAGTCCCACAATCCACGTCCCGAGTCACGCGCATCTCCCATCAAGTCTCCCCCACGTCACATCAAGTCTCCCCCACGTCACATCAAGTCTCCCCCACCTTCAGCCTTCAGATTCCCTGCCGCTCCAGCATCCTCAGGCCGTCCCGCGACCGCTCCTGGCGGGTCCAGCGTCAAGCCAACCCGACCCACGTCGCGCCTCGCAAAGCGCACAGAGACAGCCCAAGTCGCCACCGCCTCACAACTACAAGGCGAACAGCTGCGGCCCGGATCCAGTTCGAGCAACAGCAGCGTCAACACCACCATCGTCTACAGCGCCCGCAAGCGCGCCGGCACGACCAACACCGCGCTCCCCTCACTCGCCACCATCGCGACCAAGTCCTCGACAGCCACTTCTGCCGCTGCAAGGACCAAGACCGCCTCCGCCACAGTGTCTAGCTTGCCTGCTCCCACGGCTAGTGTTGCGCCTGCTATCGCCCCAGCCAAGAAGGGAGGAATCAAGGGCGCACTGCAGTCTCTCACGGGCTCCAAGAGGGGGAAGAATGCCGCTGCCGCAGCTGCCGCCGCCGCAACTGCCGCAAAGGAGGCCATAGGTGGTGCCGCGCCTGCTTCGAGTGGTGGTAGGGTGCTGAGAAAGAGGGGATAATCTATTTCTTCTTTCTCGTGTTTTCTCCATTCTTCTTCGGACGGATCAGCTCATGACTCGGGAGCGTGTACGGAAACAGGCGTATGTTTGGAATAAAGTGTGATATGGGTAGCACTACAAGACGGACTTGTGGTGTTTGGGATAGTAGGAACTCATGACTATGTTTCTGCACGTCTTATTGTTTCTTTTTCTGGTTGTCTACTTCTGGCATAATGAAACCGGCGAAAATGCCGCCCCTGAATAGAGTAATCGATGGCCTCTTCGCTTAATGAATCTCAAATGGTTAAAAAGAAACCAAAGATTCCATCATCATCATTGTTATCTACATTTCATCATCATCCCACGTCATGTCTCTCACACCTCAATGTACACGCACCATTCTCTCCACGGAAAAACAGCATGCACGACGACAGAGATCCAAAAATCCTCAAAACACGCCCTCGAAAAAGAGGAGATGGAGAAAGAAGGGTGCCGCCCTAGTCCCTAGCATAAACATACCCAACCAGTCTTCTATTGACTTTCCTCGGCGGCGGCAGAACCTCATGATCACATTTCCCCTCTGCCACGGCGGGCACTTCGTTTCTAACCGCTCTCACAGCGCTCTTGACCTCGTCTCTGAAACAAGCCGCCAGCGCCTCTCTTTGCGCCGCCAGCTGCGTCGTTAGGTCTTGTTGGACGGCGAGGGACTGCGCGGTTAGAGTCGCCGAGAGGCGGGATTCGAGGGCTTTTTCCTTTTCTTTTTCTTTTTGGCGGGCTTCTTCTTTTTGTTTTTGGGACTGCGATTGTTGTTGTTGCTGTTGTTGTTGCTGTTGTTGTATAGTCACAAGGGTGTGGGTTAACTTGGATAATTGGGCTGTCTGCTGCGACTGAGTTTCCTGGAGGGCGTGTAGCGCGCGGGTGGTCTGCGATAACTGCGTCTGTAGCGGTCGGAGGTCGGATACTGTTATTCCCGCAGCTTGTTCCTTGGTGCCCTGTCGTTGTCGGGCTACTATCAGTTCGTTCATCTGCTCCGTCAGGTCCTCGATGGCACTCTGCAGCCTCTGCGTCGTCTTGGTATTGGTGTGTTGGCTATCGAGCAGCGCGTCGATGTTCAGGTTGGCGTGCTTTGTCGAGCGCGCGATGCGGTCCGTCGTCATGGTTAGTTGAGCTAGATCTGTTCTGGTCTTCGAAGCGCTGTCGTTCAGGCCTGCGAGGAGGCCTGCTCCTCCTCCTCCGCCGCCGCCGCCGCCGGTGTTGCTGCTTGCGGGTTGAGGGGTGAATGGGTCTTCTAGCATGTCTGCGTCTCTAACTAGCTCTGGGCTGGAGCTTTCGCTTCTGCCGCTGACCATGCTGTTGTTGTTGCCGTTGTTGTCGTTGCTGCCACCACCACCACCACCAGCGCCGGATTCACCGCCGCCTGTCTCGCGTAACGTTGGCATGGACGGTGTTCGAATAACTGACATTCCTCCTCTTTTCCCACTTCTCCTTATTTCTGCTCCTGATGCCGGCAGCCCAGCCGCCGTGGGTGAAGGAGGCGCAGCCGAATCTTCGAGCTGTTTGAAGGACCATTTGCCGTCTAAATGCGCATACCGTGCATTCTGCCACGCCTTTGCCGGGACACCTTCACTTCTGAACGAGAAGAGTTGTGAGCTCTCACGCACCGAGTCCGGATACTCGATCTGTGTGAGACGCCACCACTCCTTTGCCGTTTCTCCATCCGTGAACGTGAGTAGATAGCGAGACTTGGTTTTGAGGTGGAATGGTGAAGTGAATGAGCGCACCCGGCGCGCATACGCCATAAATTGATGTGGTGTTCCGTTTGAGTCGCCTTTGTCTTCTGTGCATGTGTTCTGGGCGGATGAAGAGCGTGCGAACGAAGCTTTCTTCAGCTCGCGCTTCAGACTTGGGCTGGTGTCGTGTTCGCTCTCGGTGTCTGTTCTGGTGTGGGAGTCATGTCGATGAGGCGGAGTCGGGGTTGACGGAGGATCGTTGTCGCCCTTCGCCGGACTTTGATCCTGTGCCATGGTCCAGTCTGCTTGGTGTAGAATGACAAGTTATTGTACTGCTAAGCGCGTCTCGAGTATCTGCATCGATAACAGGTCGAGTACGCAGAGCCAGCCGAGGTGGTATTCACACATGTAATACCCGAGTATTGATATAAAAGTGAATCGAGGGAAAATGAAAACACCTTCGATCAAACAGAATAACAAGAAACAATCCGAGTACCTACTGATACTACCACATCACCACACAGACTCCAGTAGAGGTGGGCGAAGTCAGGTCAGATACCTACTACCTCGTAGCTCACACAGGCCAGAAGAAAGAGATAAAGATCTCACACACGTCATATGTACCCTCTGGGCAGCACTCACTGTCAAATCAAGTCCCGCGACCTCATTACTCGACAAGTGAGCAGGGCTGGAAACGGAGACATGCTATTTGTCCCCTGCTTATATTAAAAGACTGAGGGATGAAGCGCGGAGCGAGGGAGAGGGTGCTTTCGCTGCCCTGTTCTGCTCCGCATTCGCGATGATGTGGCTGGCAAAGTAGGTACACAGTAGCTGGTCATGGTGAGACGTCACAAGCTCTCGCGAGGTGCGGGTCGTTTCTTATAAAGTCCGGCGAACCGACCCCGAGGGGAGAACCCACCAACGCCAGCCGCTTAGAAGACCGAGCTATTTCCATATTGGCCCATTGATGTACTGTACAGCTACGATAAATGTCAGCACAGCGATAACACGTTACATATTCATATCTTCCATGTCGCTCGTGCAAATTCGCTTTGGACGATCGACGTAGGACGGGAATCGGGCTAAGATACGAATCAACCGACACTGGACCATTGATACAGGTCCAGACCAAAAGAGTGAATTGGTTCACATGTATAAGGTATGTGCTGTGAACTTGTAGCTTGCGTGGAAATGACCGAAAGTCAACATATACTCTCCTGCAAAACGAACGTTAGGCCTTCACAACGTGACCATGTATACATCATCACCATCATCATCACCATCATCATCACCATCATCATCACCATCATCATCACCATCATCATCACCATCATCATCACCATCATCATCACCATCATCATCATCATCACAATCATCATCGTCGTCGTCATCATCATCATCACTATCAAAGTCACTACCATCATCATCAATCTCAGGCCAGGATCGTCTGTGTCAGATCAAGACGCTCTTCGTGTGGGAATCTGTACTTCATGCTAGAATTACATTTAGTCGGGGCCCAAATTATTAGTCCCATAGTAGCCTGATCTGCTCATATAACGAACCTTTGCGAGGAGATACACGATGGACACCTTTGTTCAGGCGCTGCTGCTTCCACTCCTCCATCCACTCCTGAACGAATTGTAATTCCTGCTTCTGAGTGTTTGCGACTGGTGGTGGAGGCAACTCAGAGGTGGTCTGATTGGGAAAGAGGCCGTTCTCGTCCCAATGGTGTACCGCACCGTCAATCAAGATAAAAGGTTCACTGGCTGTGGAATTTCTGTGCTTGGCTCCTTCGGCGAAGGCGTGTGGCGTTGCGGGTCTCCAAGGATCCGCAGAGCCGTCAACGAAAGCAAGACGTGGATACGAAACATCATATCCACCATACTTGTTGACAACCTCAATGTTGGCTGGCTTGCTGATGTTGAATGCTTCGCGACAAATGAGGCTCTCGTATTCTAGATCCAGGGTTCTAGATACCAGTGGAAGTTGGTCCGCTGGAACTCCTGAGCCAGTCTGCAAGAAGCCCCATTCAGTACAATACTGATAGGGCCACGAACGCCATGTCTGCGAAATGTCATCCTGGGCGTAGAAAGTCGAGTTGTGAGTACTGAAGCACTGATTTTGAGTAGCGCCCTGCTGAGCACATGGAGCCACCTGTGTCAGGTTGATGTAGCCGACCAGGTTCAGCATCTGATTGATGAGATTGTCACTTGCCGTGTACTGTCCAGCCGTGATCAGGGAAGATACATTGGTCCTCAATGTTGTCGTGTCCGGATACAGAACAGAGGTAGTCGAAATGTTACCGCAATACTCGTAAAAGTCAGGGCTATTGACGGCAGGATCCCAGTTGCGGCTTTGCCAATAGCCAAGCGCTTCTGAGAGGATTGCAGCAAAGTCATCGTCGTAGGTGACATTTTCCATCCCGAAGGTCTTCTTGAGTTGATAAGTGAGTTGGCTCGAGTTCTTGCCAATCAAGATGTTGTCAACTATATGAGTGAGAGTCTTCTGTGCGGCGACACATGTAGGAGGGGCTGGCTACAGTCAGTATCGAGGAGCCAGTCAATTCTATACGCGCCGAACTCGGTTCATTATAGCAGAACTTACCGTTCTCGGCGATAGGGGTGAAGTATCTACGAATCTGTAAGCAAAGATTGAGAGGTGCCCATCGACCTACTTACTGCCAATAATCCCAGATAGCTTTGGTGACTCCAGAACTCGAAATGGTACCCCAGAAGACATCAGGGTATTGGACTCTGAGAAAAGCGTTAAAGGCACCCGCGTAGCTTCCACCATACCCAATGTAGGCATTAGTATCACTCGTCAGTGTGAGGTTTTCCAAGCCTGGAAAGACGATGTTCTTTGCAAAGTAAGCTTCATCAGCCAGAGCCTGAGCGGTTGTGAGAAATCGCAAGTTCTTAGTCGAGAGATCGGAAGTCGGCCAGGACTCTCCATAGTAGCGATGTTCCAGTACAACACCGATTCCATTGGTAACTTTGGCCATTTGAGCGAGGAGACCTTTCTGCAGATATACGAGTCTACCTGACCCATCGGTTTCGCCTCCTTGTAAGACAATCACAGGACCTGTCATGGCAGGACGGTGAGACTTTTATAGATATATCAACGAGGAATTATACAAACCTCCAGGTTGGTAATGGGAAGCATCGAACCAGTATCGCAAGGGAAAGGTGGCATTTGTGTGCGGCTCATAGGTGCTGTCGTTGTAAAAGTGGTCGACAGGAACAGAGAGATTGTACGTAGGGTATAGAAGCGCAGGGTCGACTTCACGTTTACGCAAGTTATTGATCTTTGCCTGGACAGGCATGAGTTGAGTCCAACGCCATAGGTCTGATCGGGGATCTGCAGACACAGGTCGAGGACGCTCACCTGCTGCTCTATTTCAAAGATCCTCTGCCTCTTGCCGAGCGCGGTGTTAAAAGCACTTCCGAAGGGCAGAAGTGCCAACAAAATCTGTAACGATAGAAGCCTCATCTTTGGTAAGATACTTTAGATGAGGTGGAACTTAAGGATGACTGTAGCAATGTAGTTCACTCTGAGTCTCGTCCGGCCTCGAGGAAGATGAAGGCAGGACAGAGTCAAAGAAAGGATACAGTCCACGGTTCGTCATTATGGTTCGTCACGACGCGATGCAGCTGCACGCTATGCGAATTGGGAAGGTGATCGGAAGGGTAACGCGGTGCATTGATATAAATTGTTTAAACCTGTACAAAGTAAGGTACCTCATCCTTGGATGCACGATTACGATAAGATAAGCGGCCTTCGGGCCGCGGATAGCGTATCGAGCGTGTTTATTATTAGCCGAGCTGGCGTTCCAATGATCAAGGCTACCGCAGGTTGTCATTGTGCATGGTGCAGTCAGGTACGAAGTAAGGCATCACCGTACCAAATATCGTATTCGGCATGAGACATTAGTAAAATCGAGCTGCATTTTCGGATAGACAAGCTTCATTTCTCCTTCACGGTCACAACGTCTTGTAAACATTGCTCTAATGGTTTTGATCGTCCTTCGGTGTCATCGCGCATCCGCCGTCACGGGGTGAATAGACCGAGGATTTCTGGCATGCTCGATTTACTCAGCAGTGCCATTCGCAGGCCCTATGGAGGCTTTCGAATCCCTCGAGGCTCTGAACTTGGAAATCTCTTGGGCAACAGCCTTGTCAAGCCTCGACTTCAGTTCTGGTCGGTACCCAAGCCAGAACAGCACCTCAAGCCAGACAAAGAACGGGGCAAGGAAGAGGGCTTGCACGAGGTTATCGAGCAAAGCTGGAGCTCTGCGCTCAAAGACTCCATGGCCAACAAATTGGGCTATCCAACTAAAAGCAAAAATGCCCAGAGCCCAACAATTGGCGGTCATGCCATAAGTTGAAGTGAGGTGGTTCGCATATGCGGTACCACCAAGAAGTAATGGTGCTAACAGACCACCCGCCACAGGCTCCATAAGTATGTATAGAGTAGCATATGTCAGCGCCACCATAGTCCCCAGATTCGGCGAAAGATTAGAAATGAGCAGAGAATCTGGTATCGGTAATGACGGCGTATTTGTGCACTAGAGCATGTCGTGAATGAGCAGTCGAGTGGAGAACATGAGGCTAGTACCAGACTTACGAAGAGGAAGGATGTCATCAATATAGTCGGCACACATGTAATGTGTATGGCTACGTTAACCTAAACAGACATCTCAGTGAAAGTGTGTCTAGTCGGAGGCATAATGGTCATCTTACGGGGTTATGGTGGTATTGCCCATACTGGAACCAATCAGCACTTCTCATGTCACGTCTCATCTGAGGGGTAACTCACAAATTGCAGCTGCTTCTCGAGGTTCAGTGCCATTGTGTCGATAGTAAGGGCTAGCAGTCGAGGGGGATATTCCACTGTTATTGCTGCAAGCGACAAGGAGACTAAGCTCTGGATGTGATTGTATACGCAGGCCAGCGATGTTTGTTTTATTGGGTATTAAAGTGAGTTGGTCGGGTGTGTGCGGAGGAAATAGTAGAAGATCAAGTGCCGGCCGTCACTCCACACTTTAATAGCACATGCAGCATCGACGATACCCAGATACTTGAGGAGTTCTTCTCGGTACCATAAGCGTATGAATTTACATCACCCTTCACAATGCCGTCTTGGTTCACCCACCGACTTGTGCTTAAAGCCTTACTCTAATAACGCGGACGCGGATGCTGGAGCGGTGAAACGAAAGGGACGGATCAAAGTAGACCGGGGGGCCGAGGCTGGCAGTAATTGGGATGTTTGTTCATAACCCTTGTAAGATACACGAGCTACCTATACTTTGATCGTGGGGAGAATTTGCCAAGACTTTGACAACGCTCGAACACCTCATCTACCACAGAGGGGAGTTTGGAGGTGGTGCGGTGCGACAGTGTCAATAATACCACGACTTTACGTCAATACAGCGCAGGGCAGCGCGTACCATCAACTCCATCCATTTCCATCAGCGCAGAGTCTCACCGTCTACATATCACGCAGCGCCAGAGGAAGGTGCTCAGCTTGTCGACAGTGCTGATATTTCCTGGTCCATTCTTTCGACAGCACCAGGTGCGCAAAGCGCCTCTACGACAGACTCGCTGCCCGCGGTTTCTTTATTGAAATCTGTTGTCGCATTGTGGGATCGCGTTGGTCACATTCACTTGGAGAACACGCGGTACATTCAGTCTGAGTCTCTGGAGGACCCGGTCAAAACACCACGGATCCTTTCCTCAGAGGTGCCTTCCTACTCTTTTGAAAATAAATAGCGGTCCTTCGCTCAGATCCGCATCGTCACTCTTGTTCTCTTTGGACGCCAGCGCATTCTTTACCGCACCGCAGATATGTTCTTCCTCCACGAGATGGAGCGGGTGGTGAACCTGCACCCTTCATATTTCGACAAAGACACACACAAGTACATCACCGACACTCTATACCAAGACGTTGAGGGAACCATTGCCGGCAGCTACTACATTGTCTGTGTGGTGAGCGTCATCGACATCTCGGAACCGCGCGTCCTTCCAGGCAGCGGCTTCGCGGAATTCACAATCTCCTTCCAGGCCGTCGTGTGGAGACCTTTCAAGGGTGAGGTATGCGACGGCATGGTCAGCAGCGTCATTTCAGGTGGTATCTTTGTAGACATTGGTCCTCTCAACATTTTCATTTCAAAAGCTGTAAGTCAAGTTCGGATCTCGTGACACCGAGCTTTCCTTGCTCACGCACAAATACAAGATGATTCCCTCAGATATCAAATTCGATGGCAATGCAACGCCGCCGCAATTCACGGACAATGCCGATCAGGTCATCGAAAGGGGTACCCATATCCGCATCAAGCTTAAGGGTATCAGAAGCGAAGTCGGGCAGATGTTCGCCATCGCTACTATCAGAGAGGACTACCTTGGGTACGGTGACGCGCCTTCAGCCGGTCCGAGCACATTGCTAATATCAATAGACCATTACTCGAGACATGAGGTCCTCAAGGGCTGGCCTGAGGCGAAGTCGTCGGGCGATCTTCAAGTTTACGCACCACCAAGGATGCAACGAGGTAAGCAGCCGCGCCGAGGGCAGAAAGCTGTACATGTAACAAAAGTTGCGAATGGGCATGATATCCAGAAGCATGCAAAAGCCTGCGCATTTTTCCCAGCATGCATCGACAAGACTTCCAAAAGATCAGGGGATGTTGTGGAAACATTCCCTCTGCAGATACCCACCCACGTTCACATAGTGGTTCTGCTACAGCACAAATGTTCGTGCGATACCAGCGAGTGTATTTTAATTAGAAGTCTTAGCCGCAAACGGAATTCAATAGACATTTGGATAAGGTGCTGGGGGTTCTGAGACGAGAGAGTGTCTGGCCTTTGTTGTCTGTTCCACTTGATGCAATCTTGCTTGGCACGCCGTTTACCCCATTACCTCCTGAATGGCCATCGTGACCGGGACTGCGGCGACCTGGACAACGATATTACTTGTGAATAATGATATGACTATTCTCTCCTCCGCTGCTGTTCCTCGACTGCTACGGTGAAAGCCTTTCCGTATCATGAGCCCGTAGTCGAGTGATCTTCCCATTGTTGTTCTTGTGACCTCAACAAAAGCACGGCGTTTCCACAGACAGTGCGCGACCCACCAATATGCCTGTGGATAGTCCTTATCGAGACGAGGAGGAGGAGGCCCAGCCATTGACGAGGAATAGCACAGAGGAAGTCAAGAGCCTGGAAGATCAACCACGACTGTCAGAGTCCACAGCATCGACGACGTCCCTGATACTAGAACACATAACCGGGAAAGATAGCGCGCTTCTGGCCAAAGAGGCCCTCTACAATAAACACCAACCCGAGCAATTCGACGTCGAGGAAGGACCGCCATGGCACAGTGCTATTGAGCCGGTAGACACAAGAGCCAGGAAGGCGCTCTGGATTCTCTGTGGTGTGGCGACCTTGGGATGGGTGGCCGCCTTGTTCTTGTTCATCGGCTCGGGATCCCACAAACCACTCTCAAGCAAACCTCACGATCCCCACGCCACACATACAGCAGGTAATGGACACAAAGTGACTCTCGACCAAGTCCTTACTGGACAGTGGTATCCACGCAGCCATGCGATATCGTGGATAGAAGGAGCTGACGGAGAGGACGGCCTACTCTTACAGCGAGGAGGTGAAGGAGGCAGAGACTATCTTGTTGTTGAGGACGTACGATACATGCAGGATGTGAACGCGGCAAAGGAGAACAGCAAGACACTCATGAAAGAGGGCGGATTTTATGTTGGTGACAAATATGTGGTGCCCGACGAAACGTGGCCCAGCCCGGATCTCAAGAAAGTGCTCGTCCGCTCCGATTACCAAAAGAACTGGAGACACTCTGGCACAGCTCTATACTGGATCTTCGATGTAGAAACACAAACCGGACAGGCCGTGGATCCGGATAACGCTGACGGGAGGATGCAGCTCGCATCGTGGGCGCCAACCAGTGATGCAATTGTTTTTACTAGGAACAACAACATGTATCTGCGGAAGCTTGCCGACACCGTCGCCCTCCAGGTCACCTTTGATGGCGGCTCCGAGCTCTTCTACGGTATACCTGACTGGGTGTATGAGGAGGAAGTCTTCTCCGGAAACAGCGCAACTTGGTGGTCCGGTGATGGAAAATATGTCGCTTTCCTACGAACGGACGAATCAAAAGTACCGACTTACCCTGTTCAGTACTTCTTCTCCAGACCAAGCGGCAAAGAACCCAAACCGGGAGAGGAGAATTATCCGGAAGTGAGACAGATCAAGTATCCCAAAGCCGGCGCGCCTATGTCTGTCGTCACTTTGCAGTTCTACGATGTTGTCGAGAAGCAGTTGTTCACTGTGCCCATCAAAGGCGACTTTCCAGATGATGACCGACTCATTACGGAAGTTCTGTGGGCGGGCAGCACTGGCAAAGTTATGATACGTGAGACCAACCGCGAGAGCTATATCATGAAGGTCATTGTGATCGATGCCGCCAAGAGGACAGGCAAGTCAGTCAGAGAGACTGATATCAATGCCATCGATGGCGGCTGGTTTGAGGTCTCGGAAACTACAGCATACCTTCCGGCGGACCCTGAGAACGGCAGACCGCACGAAGGCTACATTGATACTGTCATCCACGAGGGCTACGACCACCTTGCCTACTTCTCACCGCTTGAGGCTGGTGAACCTACGATGCTCACATCGGGCAAATGGGAGGTCGTGAGAGCGCCTTCCGCCGTCGATCTCAAGAACAATCTTGTTTATTTCATCTCTACCAAAAAGTCCTCGATCGAACGTCATATATACAGTGTCAAACTCGATGGATCATCAATGACACCGGTGACTGATGTCAGCAGTACAGCGTACTACTCGGCGTCCTTCTCCAAGAATGCTGGATATGCATTGCTTTCCTACAAAGGTCCTGGCATTCCGTGGCAGAAAGTCATCAACACTCCAAGTATTGACCAGAAGACCGAGATTGTCCTTGAAAAGAATGAGAAGTTGAATGAGCTCGCTACCAAGAGCGAACTGCCCATCGAGATCTACCAGACTGTCAATATCGACGGTTACGAGCTGAATCTTGTGGAGAGACGTCCACCTCACTTTGACGAGAAGAAGAAGTACCCTGTTCTCTTCTATCTTTACAATGGCCCGGGCTTCCAAGAAGTGGACAGGACATTCGGGGTCAATTTCCAGTCATTCGTAGCTTCCTCGCTGGGTTACATTGTGGTGACTCTCGATGGTCGTGGCACTGGCTTCCTTGGCCGACCCACCAGAACCATTGTGCGAGGCAACCTCGGCTACTGGGAGGCGCATGACCAGATCGCAGCCGCAAAGATGTGGGCAGCCAAGTCATATGTTGATGCTAACAGGATAGGTATTTGGGGGTGGAGTTATGGCGGCTTCATGACCCTCAAGACACTCGAGCAAGACGCTGGTCAGACATTCAAGTACGGCATGGCTGTCGCGCCAGTCACGGATTGGAGATTCTACGACAGCATCTATACCGAGCGCTATATGCACACTCCCCAGAACAACCTCGAGGGATACGAGAATGCGACCGTCAGCAATGTAACGGCACTCGGCCAGAACGTGCGCTTTCTCGTCATGCACGGCGTGGCAGACGACAATGTGCATATGCAGAACACTCTGAGCCTGCTCGACCGTCTCGACTTGGCGAACGTACAGAACTATGATGTGCACGTCTTTCCAGATTCAGACCACAGCATTTATTTCCACAATGCAAACAGGGTGGTCTACGAAAGTAAGATTGAAAAATCTTAGGATATCGAAATTGACAATTCATTAACGATGATTTTCAGAACTCACTTCCTGGCTTGTCAACGCATTTAATGGAGAATGGTTGAAGACTGATCACCCACAGCCTCTTGCGCAGGTTGATTAGATGATCTGATTATACTACCGGCGTTATGGGAAATTCAAGATTACAGCAGGAGTTCTTGGGATTGGGATCTTACGTGGTTGTCATGAGTCGCGATAGATATTGTATAGCACGTATGAAGAAGATTGTTCACAATGTAGTCTGTTGAGAGCACCAAATGAGCAAATGCTTCTATGATTAAACAACGCGACAATTAAATCGATCAGCCAGCAGCTGCGCATGGGGTCAGGTCATTCCACCGCTTATCGCGATAACGACGTACTTTCCAGTATACAAAGTGACCCTGACTTCACCTTCCAATTGTCGACGGCACTTGGGACCAGTGATTGAATATCCGTCCCTGTCAATCTGCATAACCATTGACTAGAAACACCAGACTCTCATTTTCCATACAACATAGCTGGACAATTGATAACCGCCTAGCCTCTTCTAGCATTGTGTAGGTCCTGATGCTGTAAAAGGTATGCGCCAGGGAACATCCCTACAAGGAATTCGTTGAGAACAAATCTGCCGTATCGCGACCATGGCAGCATACGAGAAAGTCGGAATCCATCGTCCACCGCCATCTGATTCTTCCGTTGATTCGGATAGAGAATTCGAGCTCGATGTGCGGCGCACCTCGACAGAAGTCCGACGCCAAGATCAAGAGATCCTGGAGGACGAGGAGGAAGTAGAAAAGCTATTGACCGGCCAACAAGATGAGCCTATAGGCTTCATAAGGATGTTGGGGCGAAAGAACAGGTCTGAGTCCGAGGCGGATAAGAGGAGACAACGCCAAGAGAGAAATCTCAGGCGTGAGATGAAACGCGATGCTCGCCGATCGAAGAGACAACACGGACGAACAGGCAGCAAAGAAGAGGAGAGCGAGTTAATGTACGAAATGGAGGAAGGCCACAAGGACAGTTCGGATTCTGCCTCCTCGGGAAATTCGTCCGAAGTGGACAGAATGAACCTGGGCGGCGTCCGTCTTCCCAAGACTCCCCGTAAGCTACGATTCGGCAGAATCGCTGGCATAAACATTATAATACTTGTCGCTTTTACCGGAGTACTCTTCGGCGCATACAAGGCCTCGTCTCGGAAGTCACATACGCGGCACGTTTTGCAGACGCTATCGAACGGCACCTCGATGTTTGCACCAACTACAATATACATATCTCTGGACGGATTTAGGGCCGATTTTCTACAACGGAACATCACTCCCTCCTTGAATAAATTCATCCAGGATGGCGTCTCACCAAAATACATGCTGCCCAGCTTTCCCAGTGTTACTTTCCCAAACCACTTCACTCTCGTCACTGGCCTGTACCCAGAAGCCCACGGAGTAGTGGGCAACACCTTCTGGGATCCTACTCTGCAAGCCGAGTTCTATTATACAGACCCCGCGCGTAGTATGCAGCCAAAGTGGTGGCAAGGGGAACCCCTCTGGGTCACTGCCGAGCACCAAGGCGTGCGGTCAGCTATCCACATGTGGCCAGGGTCTGAAGCCCATATCGGTAATATCGAGCCTGCGTACGTGGACAACTACAACGGGAAGGAACTGCTCTCGAACAAAGTCGACCGGATACTTGGCCTGCTCGATCTACCAGGTTCTGGTGAGGTGGGTGCCACCGCGGACTCCCCTAGGCCCCAGCTCATTGCAGCCTATGTGCCGAATGTAGACCAGCATGGTCATCTCTATGGTCCCAACAGTACCGAAATCAGAGCAGATATCAAGAGTGTTGATACGATGCTCGGCGATCTGTTCGAAGGCCTTGCGAAGCGCAACTTGACCGACATTGTCAATATAGTCGTAGTCTCGGATCACGGCATGGCTTCAACGGACACAACACGATTGATCCAGCTCGATGATATCATTGACATGGATTTGATCGAGCATACAGATGGCTGGCCACTGTACGGGTTGCGTCCGAAGAATGAGACCGACTTAGTGCCTCTTTATTACCATCTGAAGGCTGAAGCTGGACTCTCAGATAACTTTGAGGTCTATCTACGTGATCATGATATGCCCGAGCGCTACCACTTCTCCAAGAACGAGCGCATCGCACCTTTGTGGATGATTCCGAAGACCGGCTGGGCTATCACTACGAAGCAAGAGTTCGATGTCGAAGAAGGCCTCAAGAGTGGTCGAGTATACCATCCTCGTGGTCTACATGGCTACGACCACGAGCACCCGCTCATGCGAGCAATATTCATCGCTAGAGGACCAGCATTCCCGCATACACCAGGGAGCGAACTCGATGTATTTCAGAACATCGAGGTATACAACATCGTCTGCGACTCTCTGGGCATAGACCCAAAGCCAAACAACGGTACCTTACGTCTGCCACTCAAGCCTGTTGGCTTGCACCGCGAAGGACCGACTGTAGACGTCCCAGACGACCCACCAGTCATGTCCGACGCTCCCACAACACCTGATTCGTCTACGTTGCCGACCGCAACTGTTTCACTTACGACACCCTCCCTATCCGAAGCACTCGATAACACAGAACAGTCTACCCCATCTCAAGCTCTACAGGCCACAGAAGCCCCCAATGATACCGAAGAGTCTGCTCCATCTGAAAGCATGGATACAGAAGACGTTCCCGATCTTGCGACACCCACTCGTCCTGTAGTCAACGATGGTGGTGACGTAGAGTCGAGCGACAGGAACTTTAACCACTGGTGGGATTGGGTCAAGGGCAAGCTTGACGGAGCCAAGGACTGGGCTACTGGCTTGCTTGACAAGACCAACAAGGACACCTCTGAAACACCCAACACAAGCTAGTAGGATATTCGCATGTCTACGCCTGACGACAATCGCGTCTAGCATATGCCCACGATACGCAGTCAGAGCGTTCAACCAGTGGAAGACGGGCGAGAACACGTTTCCTTCATTTTCATTAATTACATTGTGCTCTAGAAGAGCGGCGTTTGAACATTGTTCTGGTCTGAGGCTCCGGCTGGCGTTTTTTGTTGTAGAGATGCCAGGAACAAAGGGCCCGATACAGGCCTGTCGTGCTTGGTTCACCTCATAATGCGCGGCGTTTGCAAAGGATGCCAAACTTCGGATACCATAATACATACTAATGATGACAACCTGTTGTATTAGCATCGACATCCATTCGTGTCTACGGGACAGCCACATCACTTCCTCGTTCTGCTGATGGAGGACTCTGCTGTCGAAGCGAGGATTGCCATCTCTTCGTCCTTCCGGTCCTTTACCCTGAGCCACTTTATGAAGCCCTACAGTCATGAGTGAGTACGCGGATCGTACATCAGCGTCATGATGGCTTCATCATTCCAAATTATTGCCAACGTCGGTCTCTGTAAGTTGGACCCGGTTCACCCACTTGTCCTAGGTAAGTGTTCGTGTTTTGTACTGGGCTGTCCTAAGAGACCAGTATAATACTTCCTCCTCTTCTCTCCTTTCTCCTCTCTTGCATAGCATTCTCTATCAAGCATCATCAAAACCTTTACCAAAAACCTCACAAACCACACAACCTTCATCATAAGACCAAAACAAACCCACAATACCAAATTGCACAAGCAATACAAACACAAAATCTTTCATCGCGTTAGCGACACAAAGACGACCACTTCATCCGAAGAAGAAACCACATTACAACATCATATCATCAACAGACAAAAGTCTGCAACATCAAAAGATGGACTCCCAACTCTCAGTTGGTCTCGAGTTCGAGATGAAATCTGCCTTTACTGCGGCGGAACTCATCGAAGCCAACCCAGAACTTGATCGCCTCGAGATCATCAAAGATCATGTTCCAGTCATTGGAAGGCGTGCTGCCAGAGGCCAGTACAGCCACAAAGAGTACAAGAGCTGGGGGCTTCACGATCCTTCTGAGCCCGCCTACCCCGAGGGGAGCCAGCTACAAGAAATCAAGAGACCAGATACAATCTGCAGTTTCCGACAATACCACGACGAGCCGCTCAGGCTCATTCAGCAAATACTCGACAAGGATGGCATCAAGGCTACCGTCCACGCTGACTTGACAAGCAAGCAGATGGACTACTCGGTAGTCCCGTGGTCTGTGCAACGTGATGCGAGTCTCCAAGGCCTTACCGACGAGCAAAAGATCACGGCATACCCCCAAACCACCAAAACCATCGAAGAGGCTAAAGAAACCGACTGCTACGGAGTCGAACTTGTCACGTGGCCATTGACCAGTGCAAGTTTGGCTCGTGAAAGCATCTCCCAAGCAGCCAAAGCTCTTCTCACACACTCCCAGCACGGATTCATCGTGGATGATGAGGCAGGCCTACACGCGCACGTGGGGCAGATTGACGGCGAGCCTTTGGAGCTTCGCGTGCTGCAGAATTTTGCATTTCTCATCGTCATCTTCGAAGATGAGCTCTCCCTGCTTCACTCTCACAAGCGCAGAAGAGGCAGCGACAACACAGAGATCGAGAGCAACAGGGTCGAGTTCTCCGCGGAGGGAGCCCCGGAGGTGGCGCGTCTGGTGCCTGACGTCACAGACGCGACCAAGATGATCTCCAGCATGTTCTACCAGAACTACATGTCAATCGCGGAGATCAAAGAGAAGATGTACGGAGAGGTGGACAGGGCGAGGAATCCCCGGGACAGATTCCGTCAACTCACTGGCGGGAAACAGCACGCGGTCAATTTCTCATACTGTTCTCGCACCGAGGGAGGAGCCACGGTGGAGTTCCGTCAGCACGACGGCACGATGGATGGAGAGACAGTGGAGCACTGGTATCGTCACTGTCATGCATTGGTCACACTCGCGCAGCGCCATGCCCGGGAACAGACAACGATAATGGAGGCTCTCAACATTACGGATTGGGACTCGAAGAACATCGACATGGAGAAGCTTTGGGATGAGATGGCGCTTCCTGACAATAGCAGGGGCTTCTACCGCGCTCGCATCGCAGCCTACAAGGCATTGGACCCCTGTTGGGCGCCGTTTCCTCCTGTGTTCGAGGCAGTGGGAGATCTCGAGGGGGACGAATTTGTGGAGGAAGAGGAGAAAGACTACGACTCGGAGGCGGACAGTGCATACTTCACCAGCAGTGAAGCCGGATTTGGAGATATTGGTTCGACCCGATCCATCAATACCTGAGGGCGACCATGTCACATCTACAGCAAACTTCTTGGAAACTTCATCACGCAAGCTCTATCATCTACTGCATCTTGACCGCAGATGATTTTACTAAGGATGGGATAATGGGAGGCAAGAGAAAAGGCGTTCTACGGAGATGGATTAGATAATAGCACTCTGGCTAGGCGGTTGTTACTCTTTTCCTTGATTAGCCACAAGTCAAAGGTTTTTAACGAGAACAACATGGAAAGACCATGTCGGGCCGCCAGGACAACAATAATGACTCGCCAAGGTGCGATGGAGGACGCAGTAATGCGACAAGGACAAATAACGACTTCATGCACAAGGTTGCATTTCTTTCCACGATGATCATCGCCTCAAATGTGTTCTTCAAGAGTGCTACTTGTACGACAGTCGGTTGTCAGCACAAGGGACTAGCGACTGCCAAGAGAGCGATCCTCCGGAGATGCAGGACGGGCAGGGACGTCATACAGTAACGTTTCAAATAGGTAACTGCCTTTACTTTAATACTTGACCCATATATGCATCACATGTGAATCCAGTTGCCCTACCAATAAATATCATATCATGTGCATACGGAAATACGATATCGTATGAAACCATCCATCCTACCTAGCTTAATCACATTGTTTCCTAGATAGCAACATCGTCTGCTATTGTTTGTAATCGCCTACCCTCCTATCCATCGCCTGCTCCTCCTATCAACATTCCAAGATGGTCTTCAATCCTGCGGGACCGATCTCGTTCACCAAGACGACGCTATCCTACCCAGTATACACAGCCGACTTCGACCCATACAACCGTGGATATCTAGTGGTCGCAGGAGGCGGTGGTGAAGGACGCAGCGGTGTCGGCAACAAGATTGTACGCATCGTCTTTACTATAGAACTCGATGAGGCGCTGACAGCAACCCACAGACCGTCCTAGACTCTGCGCGACGAGGAATCCTCGACACAGTGACCGAGATCGAACTATCGCGCGACGAAGACTCGGTCACCAGCATCGCCAATCTTGCGTCCAAAGATGGACTGATCACTCTCGCGGGCATCAACTCGTCACTCGAGGAGCAGAAAGCCGGCAAGAACGAGCACCTTCGCACCTTCCAGATCACTTTCCCAAAGCGGCAGCGAGTAGGAGAGAAGAGCAAAGATGCAGAGAAATCAGCCATGTCGACGTCAGACGGCGGCAGCATTGATTTCGCAGGCAAGACTGGCCTCTTCACTCCGGCGACCGGACCCAAGCCCGAGACTTACCAGCGTCTTCTGCGTCTCTCGCCACCCATCAAGCGCGAGAGCGGAAACAGGAGAATAGGTGCTTGCGCCACTGGTCTGGCCAAGCGATCTGAGATTGTCATCTTCGATGCCACACGCACTCCACCCAAGCCCTCGGAGATTATTTCCAAAATTGCCATCCGCGACAACACCGAGGCTGCGGATCTCGACATCAGTGAGAACATTTACGAGAACACCTTCAGCGTCGCCTGGTGTACCGACTATGATGTCTACGAGCAGACGATCGCCTACAACTTCACAAGTGGAAAGGCCGAATTCACGCCCCCGAGCCCGCGCAGAGTGCATTCCGTACCGCTGCGAGAAGACGCGACGAAACCCCCACGTGCCAAATATCGTAGCATCCGCTGGCTGACGGAAGAGGATCTCTTGGTGGTGACTAACAAGCCCAACAAGACCGGCGCCGAGCTCCACATACTGCATCTTTACCCGTCTGGACCTGCCATGATTCTTTTCCACAAGATTCTGCCTTCCCACGTCAAACAAGCCGTTGCTCTCGACGTCTGTGCTCTCGATGCCGATAAGAAGGGCAATCGTCAATTCGTCGTCGCTGTCGCCGGCCAAGACATCAGCATCTGCGTCTACACCATTGACTTCAACGCCATAACACGCACTTTCTCCTCTTTCCGCAAATTCACCACTCTGAGAGACGTCCACCCTCTGCAGATGACCACCCTTACTTTCTCTACTTTCCACTCTCCCGTTCGCACGCCCATTTCCCGTTCCGACGAAGTCAAGAACGGCGAGCGAAAGTCCACTTCTCCCGTCCCTGCACACCCGGGACCGCAATACATCAAACTCTGCAGCGCAAGCATGGGCAACACGGTGGTAGTAGAGACGATGGCTTTGACACCGCTGGAGCCGGAGAAGCGTGACTCACGTTACGTTCTGTCCCATCCATCGGACGCCAAGTTCCGCCGCAACGCCTTCATAATCGTCATCTCTTTCATCGTGCTCGTCTCCTCCATCCTCCTACAAAGCCTTTTCTTCCCCGACACGACACCCATCACTTCTCTCCTCCCCATCCCAGACTCCGTCCGCAGCCTCCTCAGCCACCCGGCCTCAGTCTCCGATGGCTTCGGCCGCAGCGGCCGCGAGAAGATCGCAGTACTAGCCGGCAGCGCCAGCAGCGCCGCATCCTCGGCGTCGGCATCCGCGTCCTCAGCAAGCGACTACGCGGGCCAGAAAATCAGCGACCTCCTGCACCTCCACTTCTCGTCGTCATCATCATCGTCATCACCAGACTCCCAGACCAAAGCCCTCGTGGTGCGCGACGGCATGACAGATTCATCCGTAAGTCTGGACGTCATCTCCGACCGCCAGGAATTTCTGCGCCGGGACACGCAGGCCCGCGAGTGGTCGCAGCTCGCCGAGCACGAGAAGCAGGCGTGGAAGCAGCGCTTGGTCGCCGCGGGACACTGGAGCGTCGAGGAGGGCGAGAGGGTCCTCAAGGGGATTTTGTTCTCTAGTTGGGCCGGCATGGTCGGCCAGGTCGCTGGGGAGGCTATCAGGGAACTTTAGGATGGTTGAATTGTGCACCCCACCTTTGCTTTTGTGGCTCGCCTTTGTGTACAGGGAGGGAGACTTGTGGAGGGGTCTGTTTGATTATGCCTAGTTGATGCGGAACAGTATGAATAAGCATTGTATGGATAATCGCTTCTTCCTGAGGAAAGAACAGAAAATTGGAAAAAACCGAGACGGAAAGATGGCTATCCCTGTGTATATGTATGTATGCCTCGGGGCTGGAGCGCTCTCACGAAACTGCCGACTTACTTCACCTTGTTTCACTTCACTTCTGCCCCTTTCACTTCATCATCACATGAAGAGAACATTGATTTCACAAAATCGAGAAGAAGGGAAAAAAACGCAGGACGGAGAATAAAAGATCAGAATCATTAAATCACCACCTCGATTCTCTCAAAGAACCCCCCTGGTCTGCGCTGCCATCAGATGTAATGTATATGTATTATTAAGAGGTTCTTGTAAAAACCGCCATATAATTGGTGTGGTCTTTTTTCCCTTGTCGGTCATACATGATAGCATGACTTTTTTATCTTTCTCCGTTCAGTCAAAAACCCCTGAGTTTCCTCTTTGCTCTCATAACGAGCCATCCAAAAAAACATCCAGAATAAGGGGGCGTCTATCAAAAACCTTTATTGTTTGGCTTTTCTTCACTCCCAACTTCCCGTCATGAAAAAACAAAGAATAAAAGCAAAAACAAACATCTTCTAGTGTCCGGCCTTTCTGAACTTCAATAGTTCCGCAAGACTGGCGGTAGGGCAGCCACGCTGCAGGAACTCGTGTCTACCGAGCTCCTCGGCCGTGGCACGGCTCTTGACGTCGACGCAGAGACAGACGCTGAGGAAGTTCTTCAATTCCTTACTCAGACGTTCGGGTTTCTTCAGGCGCGGCGTGCCGTTCGTGGCGATCAGGTAGAGAGCCTTGAGGGGCTCTTCGTTGAGGTACGGCGGCTCGGACTCGATCATCTCGATGGCCATGATACCCAGAGACCAGATGTCGACCTTGCTGCCGTACTCCTTTTGCTTCACGACTTCTGGTGCCATCCAGTACGGCGTTCCGACCATGGTGGCACGCTTGGAGCGTTGTTCGGTCAGCTTGGCGCAGAAACCGAAGTCAGTGATCTTGACGTTTCCTTTCGAAGATAGAAGCACGTTGTCCGATTTGATGTCGCGGTGGATAATGTTCTGCGAGTGCAGGTGGATAAGACCCTTGCATGTCTGTAGAAAAGAATTAGCTATCGTTGTCGCAAGATTATATTGCACGGGCGCCGGTGCTTACCTCGAGACAGATGGTCGAGATTTGGTCTTCGGTAATGGTAGGGTTGTTGTCGATGACATCAGTCAAGGCACCACCTTCCATGAACTCCATGACAACCCAAAGCTCGTTGTTCTCCTCCTGGAGGAAAGCGTCAAGGAAGTTGACAATGTTGGGGTGCTTGCTGTCCTTCATCACGATGATCTCGTTCACGATCAGCTCCTTACGCGGCTGATTGCGGAGATCCATTTGCTTGATGGCGACTTGCACCCTCGGACCGTTCTCGCGCAACAAAGTACGAGCGGTGGGAGAGGTGGCGCTCTCACGGACACGGGCAACATAGACGGAACCGGAGGCGCCCTGGCCAATCTTCTTCTGCTTGTTATATGATTCGAGAGGACGCTCTTTCGAGACGACTTCGCGCAGTCTCTCCATGACCTGAGCATCGGTCATGCTGGACATGCGGACATCCTTCCTCTGCGGCTCCTCCTTCTTGCTCGTCAGAGCCGCCTCAGCCTTCTTGACGGCATCGTTGGTCGAAGCTGCTGGTTGCTTGGAGGCAACGTTCAGCGGCTTGACGGTATTGGCACCCGAAGATGGAGGCTGCTGGTACTGCTGTGAAGAGCCCGAGGGAGCGTATGCATGACCCTGCGCGTTTGGAGTGCCAGGCTTCCTCACCTCTGGCGGTGAACGCTGCTGTGCATTGGCTGCCAGTTGGACCTTTGTCTGCGGCTTTGGGAAAGCAGAAACACCGTTTGACACGGGAGGTGCAGGTGCAGCACGTGTCGCCTGCAATTGGCGAGGAGCGCCAGGAGACCCGCCGGATCCGGTGGGAGCTGGAGGTGCAGGACGTGATGGGTTGTAGCGTGAAGGGCTCTGAGCCTCCTCGCCGCCGTAGCCACCGATTTCTTGCTTTGCCAGAGGTACGCGTGATTGAGGCAGCGATGCATTATACTCATCAAGCTCTTGCTTCGCCTTCCTCTGTTCCTCCTCCCTTTGCCTCTGTAGCATGTCCATTCTCCGTCGCTCGTCGTCTGCCTTGCGTCTTCTTTCTTCCTCGGCCCGTTGGTCAGCTTGTTGCGGACCTGTGTTAGTTCTGGCGAGGGGAGCTTGTTGGTACTGGCCATTAGCAGGCGAAGCTGTGCGGCTCGTAGAGTAGCTGTCTTGTCGGTTGTAAGCTGACGGGGGCTGGGGTCTGGGCGGGGCAATTGATGAAGAAGAGGAATATCCCAGCTGCTTGTTGCCCGCGTCGAGTGGTGGAGTTGGCGTGAGGCTGGAGAATTGCTTTGGGTCGTCCGCTCTCTTCTGGAGCTTATCCGTGTAGAACTGGAGAGCCTCGACGACGGCCTGCGGGTTCTTCTGCATGTCATCCTGGGTCAATGCAGAGGAGTTGAGCAGACGCTGCCATTCTGTGGGTAGACCGACGAAGCCACCGGTGACTGGATCGAAGCCCACGTGAACACGGTGAGAGAAGCCGGTCGGGTGACTGACGCCGCCCATGCTGGGAGTCTTGTTGTAGATGATATCGATCCATGCATAGACTTCGTTGTCCGTCTCGAACTTGCAAATCAGCAGCTTCTGAGGACCATCTCTCGCCGGCGACGTCTGCGAAGATGAGCCAACACCTCGGGTCAACTCAAATGCAAAGGGGTATGTGTCGGAGCGGGTGATGTTGATGACGTCCTTTAGCGGTATCGACATTGATACCTTGGGGGTGTTGTCGCTCTTCTGAAAGTCGAGTTGCTTTTCTCTAAGCACCAAGAACTTCTCGGACCAGAAGACTCCCTTCATGAAACCACCCTCCTCCTTGACCTTGGCCCATCCAGACTTGAACGTCGCCGCATCCCCACCTGCCATCTGACCGAAGTCGGTCATGGATCTGTTCAGTGAAGGCGTCGAGGCATTGAGACTTGGCGAGTTGAGGGACATGCTGCTCATATTCCCTGCGACATTGTTGACCTGTGGGGTGAGGGCGAGTCGGGGACGGTCAGTGGGAGGACGAGGTGCTGGGCCCGGGTTCATGAACTGCCCAGAAGCGTAGGAACTCCTGTTCACGCAATGCCAGATCAGCACACAATGACGACTAATTGCATCTCTCCGGCGAGCAATTGTGGACACAGCTAGGGAGAGGAAGCGAACTGGCTATGACCCCGCGGTGGCGTGACCATTCGACGGAGACGAAACATAATTGGACTTACCCATTGGTTTGTGATGAAGCCATAGTGCAGCGAATAGAGGGGCTGAGTAGAGGGGCTAGGCGACTGTCACAGTGCCTGTGCCTGGCCGCTTGCTCACTCTAACGCACCGTCGATATGGCGGTAAAGTAATTGGAGATACGGAGCGATGCGCGCTATCTCCTCCTGTCCCAGATTGTCGATGAAACGTGCAGTTCTTCACTGATGGGCACTGTAATTGGGCTGTCCGAGCACTTGAACTCGTCGAGAGTGCAAAGATGAGGCAAGTCACTGTAGAACACCTTATACACTGACTCGATGGGGATGTCGCCAAGTATCGAGTAAACAGCGGTGAACGTGCGTGTGTGCAAACGAAGACAGAGCAGGGTCAGCGAGAGTGACAAGGATGAGAATGGAAGTGTAGGATAGACGAGAACAAGATCAAAAATCACAAGCGCGGAGCGCGGCAGGAGACGCTATGAAACAAGACGCTGGTGGTACTTCAGATGCTACCCCTGTGTTCTGCGCGGTCGAACTCAGGGAGCGTGGAGCGGAATGTTAGCAACAATCAATGGGCCGGTGATAATGCTTAAACCCCGGCCGAAGTGTTTGAGCTGAGTGGACAAAAGCAATATATAAAAGGTACTTGGAAATTGTCACTCCATAAGCGTCGCGAGGACCGGGACGACTGGAATGTAAGGAGAGAGAGAGAAAGGTCAGACAGATAGGCACAGGCTAGAGTATGAGGGGTGGTGGTACATGCATCAGGAACTCCCAAAGCCGATGGCGCGCGCCAAAACCACCACATCTACCTTACCTTACTGGCGAGAACGAGCGAGTGAGCGCCCAGAGAGGCAAGACAGACAAGGGTGGAGACGACCCTCTCTTCGAACGCCTATAGGCAGACCCGCACTGACAGTCCAGTACTGCCTGCAATTCTATGGTATCCACTGGATACGGTAGTGACTGGACGCTTAATATATCACGCCCGAACGGTGGTTGTTCATCAATGCGAGATGCACACCTCACTGAAGCCCAATCGTTTCATTTACTTCGAATGCTCCCGGTATCCTTCGTGCCTGGCAGAGCGATACGGCATGCAAGATACCTAGGGTAGCCTCGTCTGGAAACATTCTTTTCGCAGCATTGACTTTTTCTGCCGTTTACTCCACCAGGAATACTGTACCGCTCCGCCAAAATTACTGCAAGACTCTTTTTCGCATCTCGTCGCCTCGAGCTTAATCTGAGTGTCGTCCCGTGAATAAGGATCTTTATCGCTTCGGGCATCAATCCTCGCTTCGTGCGCAAAATGTCTCACAGAAGACAAGCCAACATGGTGATATGCGTCTATCCACCATGGTCATCATTATATACTTCCGACGACAATGGAAGTGTGCACGCTTTCTTCGAAGAATCCTGGATCTGCAGTGCCGGGACCTGATGTGTGTCTCGAGATTTAAAACAATCTCCGTTTGTCGATACCTGAAACGTTCAACGTACCGCTTTGACGCCGCTTTGCTCAACCCTGAAACAGCCCGGGATTCCACCTCCACCTAGTTGTGTGTCAAGCTTCTGCCCTAGAAAGTGAGCCTACCTTCGGCTACTGACCTATGTCATGTCTGCTATTATTACATGTGAAGCAGTCATCTTAGAGATATCATCATACGCTCTGATATACCGCGCATAGTAATTCTTGACACCTGCTACCATTTCCTCTTTGATCGCATTTCCAAAAGCGGTCATGTATGCTCGCCGCTCACAATGAAATACACCATCCAGAAGAACGCCCGCTCCGTTGATCCAAACAAACACCACGGGTCCATCCAATGCCAGTAGTCAGATCCTCCCGCTATGCTACACTGAATCGGCCACTCCTACCTAGATCAGACATCTCGGACTGTCGCCGCCTGCAACCTATGCAGACTCCTCTCCGTTCATCTTTCCTCCGGTACCCATGAACTTCTCCATGAAGGTGATATAGTCATACTTGGCCATCTCTCGATCTTCCTGCAAGTCAGGCCCACGATGTTCAGGCATGGTCTTTACAAGGTCGTCGATGAGTTCATCAGGGATCAGCGAATGCCTGAGATCCATCTCGGTAACATAGGGCTACATCGAACAGGTGGATTAGTGTTGCTCCGGTCAACCGGCCAATGTACGCAAGAACTCACCTTGCCGTCTGCCACCTCCCTGAAGCTGTCGAACACTTGCTCCGCTGTGTATTGATCCTCGGTCACTTCGACCATGAACCTGATGAACTGCTCGAACGTTACGCTGCTTCCAGCTCCGCCGCCACTCACTTGCACAAAATGCTCGCGCATCTCGTCTTCGTCGTATACAAGTCCAAGACTGGCAAGCGCTGCAGAGAACTCGAGCTCTTGCAGAGAATTGCTTCCAGAACGGTCGAAATGGCGGAAGACAGACTCAAATTCCTCGAGCTGGATGGGCGTCAAGTTTGTCATGCTTCGCGCAACCATTTGGTTCTCCAAGAAGGCCAGTTTCTTCTGCACGCTCGATCTGACCAGTCCTAGTTCATAGGCTAGCTCATCATATGTGTAGGTTGTAAAGTCGTTCTCCTCGATATTGGCCTCGACACATTGCTCGTCCAACCTGGCGATCAAGGTAAGGTAATCCTCGAGAGGCGGTAATGATTCCGATATGCGCGTCGTATGTGTTAGTTGATCCTCCACTTCACCCTCTAGTCCAGATATGCTCGTGCTCAGTGTATGCAAAGCCAGAGCAAAATCGTTAGCCTTGTCGGCGAAAGACTGCCGTAAAGCGTTCTTGATATCACGAATCGTCTCGTTGATGATCTTACTCCTGTCTCTTTCTGCTTGCATCAGCACGGCCCATGCCACTTCCAAGGCTTCCAAGCTGAGTTCGGCCGGAGGTTCGTAGGGTCTGAGGCGATATGTGCTCAATTTGGTCTTGATATTCCCAAGCAGGCCCGTCAGATCGCTCTTCTCAGCAACCCACTTCCGCTTCTGGCCACGCTTGTAAGCAGTGAATTTCAGACTCTGGTCCTTCGCATCGACATATGTGCCTTCGAAAGTGGCTTCTTCCCACTGCTTGCGCTGCTCGGCGATCTGTCGGAGCAACTCCCTCATGCGACGCTCGAAGTTGTTCTGCATTTCCCAAGCACCCTGCATGTTGCTGACAAACTTTTCTACTCTTCTCCCTGCATTCTCGACTCTTTCCATCTGAGAGAAGGCGTGAAACCAGTAGGCAATGTAGGTCATGAGAGATCGTTCATCCGGCTTGGCTACGTCGCACACATCCTCTACATCGAGTAAGTCCGGAATGCCGATCTCCTTGGTTGCGATGTCGAATGCTAATTGCATGTTGCCACGATGATCAGACTTGTCCAGCTGGTCATAGTCGATCAGATCAGGACGGTGAATGTCGAGCAGGGCGCAGCTGTGCAGTGTTAGCTTTCTTGACCTCCAATGATCTGTCCATCAGGTGGACTTCTACGCACAAGGCTAATCCATCGTTCCAGCTGCTTGAGAAATCCCGCACAGAGACCTCGTCGTAGCACGCCGTCTTTCTCTGACACCAAAGCAAGAGACCTTCTCTGGCGCTCAATCCCTCCTCGTTGATGTCACTGATGGTGAAGCGCAGGATGAGCGTCCATATTAGTCCTAGTATGATTTTCCGGTTTCCGTCAACGATGTCTTCCGCGCCGATGTTCGTCAGTTGAATCTTCCGCCCCTTGATAAAGTCGAGTGCTTTATTGACGTTCTCGAATCGTTGCACGCGGAGCTTAGGCTTTGATGCATATCGACCTAGTGACTCATTTGAGAGGATTTCCAGAAGATGTATCAAGATGACCTAAGCAGCACATGTCTCAGTTTCTATAGTGCCATCGGCGTGGTCAGATTAAGGGAGGCAGGGGACGTCTCACTCCATCGGATAGGTCAGTGACCAAGTCTTTGATATGGACGCTTCGGACCACGAGCTTGCTATTGAGCCTGATCCATCTCTACTTAGCAAATGTATTTCTCATCGGCCTATCTCGCATAACATTACCATTTTCCGAACGTCTTCTCCTGCACCTTGACCCAGCTCTGCTCTAGCACGGCCATGGTCAGTAGCCGAGCGGTCGTCGCCCAAAGCGCTCTCCGTCGAGGGGACCAAAGTCGTGTATCGAATGAGATGCCGGCTATATGTCGCAGATAAAGCTATCAGACGCAAAGCGATGATGGATTGATGTCACAAAGGGAAAAAAAGGTCGTTACATGTAAGCAAGCAGGGTTGGGTCTCGACAGCGGTGAGCGGAGTTCATTAATTGCCAGCTGCTTCGCTGCGAACCCCTCAATCGTTGATAAACAACGGGGTTGGAAAGCTTGGCGTTTTGTTATGGGTCCACGACTCCAGACTCGAGGTCATGGCTAGTTGGCTATTATGATACAGACACAACGGTGCGCTTTACTTCTTGACTGACACATGCGACAGGGGGGTTTGGAAGTAGCTAAGCTGCAGTGTGCAACGGTATCGAACCTACAGCTATCATATTATCACACTACAATGCTCAGATAGTACTGGTGTCACATGCTTCGTTAGAATGAAAACACAAGGTACGCAAAGTTGGAATAATATCGTGAATTGCATTAAAGCTCAAACGATCTTGGCTGCAAGTACAAAGGTTTTAGGCAGATCTCCGCATCCTACTACATGAGGCTTGGGTATAAGCGGAATCCAGATTGACTCATAAAATCACCGACCGTGCTCCCGTTGCCTGCATAGAAAGCTTTTGCAATCGACCAAGATGTGACCTCCTCCAGAAATGAGCACCAAAAGAAAAAGGTCGTGCATGCGTCATTGTAGAAAGAAAACAAAGAAAACTCGTTCGTGGGCCCGCGCCAGACCTCAGATCCAGGCGGGATAATCCTCATGCTGCTGTTGTGGTGGAGATTGTGGTGGTGTTGGGAAGGCAGGTAGGTGGAAGTGGGTGGAACCCATCTTCGGGGGTGTAGCCGGTGCTGACAAGAGTGAGCGTGGAGATGTGTCTTTTGCATTTTGTACATGCGAAAGACGACTTGGTGTTGATGGTCGAGCGGTGCGACCGCGTTGTACAATGCGGCCAGCCGCCTGCAACAAAGCCCGATCCTGAGATGACGATGGACGGCGTACGGTGGTAAAGTCGGGATTAGACGTTTGCGGTGGGGATATGGGTGGGGAGATCAACCCGGTTGCCTTGTTGACTGGCAACTCCGGGAGGGGGGCAGCCGGAGGTGGTAAGGGAGGCGCCGAGAACAGCGTCTGCTCGGGCAGGGACATCTCGGGCTCTGCAATGAAGCTCAATCGACGGCACTTGACGTCTTCAGGAATGTCTGATGGCGAAGCAATGGACCATCGAAGAGACTGCTTCAGCATAGACGGCCTCTGATCACTGTGCGATGCCGAGCGGGTATGTCTTATTTGCGCCTGCTCAGAAGGAATATCATCATGAAAAGTCGTATCGCTCACTTCTGGTATAGGCGTCAATTCCGAGTTACCAATACTTATTGCTGAATGTCTCCTGGAGATTGGTCGCGAGAAGTTGAATTTCGTCACAGGTGAGGGCGTAGTAGAGGGAGAAACACCATCGAAATCGGCGAAGAGCCCATCGTGGGATGCATTGCCGCTGTGTCTCGATGATGGTGCTCGAGAAGACTCGTCATCTGCCATTGAGGATTCGCGCGTCGAGGAAGCAGCGCCAGAGTCGCGTCGATTCTGAGAGCTCTCTGAGCCACGCTTGCTTGATTTGAGCGACGTCCAATCGAAGTCACACGTTGACTCCGCTTCGACAAGATACAGAAAATCAACGTTATTTTCCCACGATTCGCCTGTCAATGTAGTAATACCAGATTCACCGCTGAAAGCTTTAGCGTTATATGAATCGTCGCCAATGCAACCCTGGCTACGCGCGAAAGCATTGCCCGCTGGGAATGGGGTAAGCCTGGTATTACTCGATAGTGTTGACGCAGGCGAACCCTCGCCAAACAAGCTCGGCCTCTGATTTGGTTTTCTTGGACTGCCACTAAATGCTTCGTTCTCCTCTGGCACAGAATCGAGGCTCATAAGCGATTCGTGGATCTGTCCACTACTTCTGGGTCTAGAATCAAGCGGACTCATTGTCTGACCACGAAAGGCGGGATGGACCAAAGCAGGCAGCTCTCTTTGCTCGGCGTTGCTGGTTACGAGTCGCTCAGCAGACGTCGGTCCTGGACGATTGAAGCTTCTACTACGGCCTCTTCCATCATGAGGTATTATAGGCCTTGACTCACTGCCCAATATGGCAGCATCCGTGCTCGGTGTTGCGGTCGCAGAAGTGAAGTATGGTGCAGGGTGGGAGGGCCTTGCAGGTGGAGCTCGCGGAAAATTGAAGCGATCAGACGGCTTGTTCGAATTTGACCTCCCCCTGCTGCCGACCCACGCATGAAACTCCCGCTCTATTCTCTGAGCATCGACGCCACTGAGCTCATTCTGCGACTGTCGAAATCTGGACGCTGCCCAAAACTCTGGGAAAAGTTCATGATCAGTTATTGATTCGAGGCCCGGGATCTGGCCTTTCTGAGTGTGCGTGATGTGTTGGAAATTGAACGGGGCAGAGATGCTGTTCTTCTTAATCTGTTTAGTATAGCGTCTGGAAGCCTTCGCCTCGCTACTTGTATCCGATTCTTGGTTGTACCACATCGAATCATCGGATTCGGAAACCTCGTCCTTGCGTCCAAAATCCATGGAGGATCTCACATTGCTACGATATCGCACCAACCCTTCTCCCGCTCTCGCGAGTCTCGAAGTCGCCTTGCGTGAAAAGAGGGATGACCTTCGTCTCTCTCCTCCGAATGACGATTTCGAAATTGACGCGGCAAGAGCACTTCCCGAATCGGAAACGTTATACGCAGAAAAATTATGGGACGAGTTATCCTGGTTTAGGATGACCCATTCGTCTGCAGATATGTCGGTAGTCGGGGAGACGGACGTATTGGAGCTTCGAGCACCAAAGAGTGAGAGTCTCTTACGAGAAGAGCTGCTGCTACGCTCAGACGCCTGCGACGATGACTTGAAGTTCCATGGCCGAGTATCCGCGAATGTTGAAGAGATCCGTGGATTGCTATCCTTCTTGAGGCTTTCATCGTACTGGGCCGACTGGCCCCACGTGTCGTCTCTCATGTTATCCGCGCCGTCATTGGATACTGCAAACCATTTCATGTTCGCTCCAAGTAAATCAACATAGCCCGATAGCCTTTACTACTCCACACTGCTTGCTGTTGTAACAAGAAGCTACTAGCCCGAACGCTTCCACGACGTATAGAGGTTAAAGAATTGACAGTACTGTTAAGTGGGAAAGACTTGGATTGAGGACTCGAAGAAAAAGAGAACGGGCGAACCAATTGGATGTAAAGGACTAATGACTACAATTGTTTTCGTGGGGCATTACACAACACAAGTAGGAGGGTGGTCAAGGAACGTGCTGCGGGAGCGGGATCGAGGCGGACGCGCCCACAAATGCGCTCCACTCCCCGTCGTCAGCGCCCATTCTGACAGTCAACCTGGGATGCGCTAGGATGTGAATGCGACGTATTTCATGCTAACAGCAGCTGTGTCATCAATCCAATGCATAACATCCTAGCGTTCAGGGCCGAGATCTACAGTTCCTGGAGCCATCCGGGATGCTAAGTCACACGTTGAACCGCTTTCCCAAGCCTCTTTTGGCCAAACCCAAGAACCTGGGTTGGCGCGATTAACACATCGATAGATTACTCGCGGCTGCTTGGCCGAGGCATAATGGACACAATTTGAGACTAATTGGATAAGGTATGCCAGCCCGATGCGTAGCCGTACATCGGTCTGTTGGGGCAGCTGCGAAAAAAGCACTCCACTCGTATTGAGAGCACGTCAAACTGTGGTTCTTTGCGGGGCTGAACCTATTTGCCTTTTTCACGCATTGTCAACCGTTTGCGCTACTGCGCTTGCGTGGATTGTCGAATCAACACCGATTGGACCAAAATGCCCGCCGAGTGGAGGACTTTGCCGATAGGCCCTTCTTCGTACCATGTTCTATGCGTGTCTCGGCTGTCTTCAACTCAGATTAAGTACAAAAGGGGGTACAGCACGTGGATCAACAAGTCTCTGCCCATGGTGACACAGCCGTCACGGCGAGTATTACGATAAAGTGATCAGGCCGATTTCGAGGATTTACTAAGACTCACAAGACTTTGGTGGTCTAGTGTTCTCTACCATGTAACAGATGTCTGCTTGGAGTCTTTAGTTGCCGCAGTAGTGTACACATTCTGGTGAAATGAGCGGCTACTAAGTGCGGAAGCGCAGTCCCCCCGCCTGGCCAGAAACGGAAAACTTGCTTTAGTGTGGTCGAGCATGCACCTACTGCACGAAGTCGAATTCAATTAAAATGGATTACGCTGGTGCGAAACGATTTTTGCATGACAAACAAAGATCATACTTGGTCCAGGGGCAGAGGCGTGGAATTTTACATCTCAGGTTGCCAGGAGGATGCAATATTATCTTGCACATAGCATATGCAAAGCCTGATTCATGCCGCTCTCGGGGCGCTCGTGCTTGAATTCGCATGTATTCCAAAGCCAGATGGCGCTGCCAAGAAATACCATTAGCAGAAGTTGAAGGCATGGACAAGCATGGTAGCGTTTGCTGCATCCTGTGATCTTCATTGATTGTTCAATCTGTGTGCACAGTACCGTGGAACTACTGTAGCTGCGGCTTATATTTGGTATCTGATATATGGAGCTGACGGATAACAGTGAACAGGCTGTGCTCGCGTTCACTTTGTAATATTGCATCACTGTGCTTTCACATCCGACTTCCTACCTTGTCCTCGCAAAGTGACTAGTAACGCAGCGCCGTCAACATGTGGATGTTGTGGCTCTGAGCCCAAATCAATCAAGTCAAATGAGCAATATCACAAATCAGAAAGCTGTCTGAGACGTTCCTGTTGTCAGCTACAAGTACCTCACGCATCTATAAATGTACAGTCCGGAGATACAGTACAGATACATGTAGGCACAGGTTATTTAGCTCTTGCTTTATGTTATCATAGCCTTACTGCTCCAGATGCAGCAGATCCGTCTACCTGGTTCAATGACTACTCGATCTAGCTATGAGTGCTTCATGTGTTCCTGGTCTCGATAGGTCGCTTAGACTACTGTACAATTGATAGGATCACAGGGAATCTCTGCTGACTGGTACTCGTCTGCCGCTCGGTCAGTACTGAGTATCGAACGTCCGGCCAGCCTCAAGCGATTGGACTAATGTCATGGGCTTCTAATAGAAACCTGGAGGGCGCTGACATTGCCAGATCCCTGAACATGCAGCCGCCTCGATCATAGAAGAACTTTCGCATCGACGCTGTCCCTGCGATATCATGCTTATTGGTTGAACCAAGATTGTTGGCTGTGTCACCTCATCTATACATGACACAGAAGCATATCGCGACCATATATCGAATTCGATAATTATGCAGAAAACCATTCCTGCAGTTTCAACGTCTGCACGTCACTGAATGCGCCATGATTGTCACATTGCTGCTCACCCGTTCTGAGCAGACCCGGTTTCGTGTCATCTGGGGTTCCCGATAGCAGCGACTATCTCCAACTTATCTGCATCGGGATGCTCATCTACATTTACCACCTCGTTAATCGTCTTGAACACAGGCGCCAAACACAGTAGTATTGTATATCTTCTTGTAACGCAAATTCTGTGTCGGCTTCTTGCATTGCACAACCCCATTATGCAGTGAGGTGGAAACCTTACTTTGGAGCTACTGTAGGTGTACAGAGGTGTTTCGCGCTAGGAAGCATGATTCGAGGATTTTGGCTTTCTCGCAACCGTTGCGGTCGGGCGCTGATCGGAACGTGTTATCCAGAACTCGTTCGCTGGTCGCTCGTGTGCGAGCTGGTCGACCGTTAGAACAGACGCGCTGGGTTGTTGCTCTGTTACCCACGAAGGGTGGAGCGACTTCGTACCACCTCTCGGAAGCTTTCTCGTTGTTGCTGCGACTGCGCGGAGGGATCTCAGCATCACCAAGCCACCCAGCCACTTCAGCTCTCAAGGGGTCCATAGGACGAGGGTTGTGTTTTGCCCGGTGGTTTATCATTAGTCTAACCATATATCAAATACTCCGTGTAGGAATATTGAAACCCCCCTGAATTGTTATTGTCATCGTCGGGGGGCCAACTTCACTCTTCACTCTTCGGCGCAAAAATCATAGCTCTAACTCCTTGCAGGCTTTGCAGAGTACATGTGAAACGTCGAGCAAAAAGTGAGATAAAGCCAATGTGTTATATACGCGTTACGTGAGCGTTTCTCCTACAGTTCAACTGCCGTGCCGCCGCATTCGTCTCGACCCGCAGCGCAGCAGTCTTTCGTATCTTCGTACTGCCTTTGCCCTCTGCCCTCTGCCCTTGCCTGTGGTCACTGTCACTGTGCGTTGTACCCGTACGTCCCCAACGCAGGAACAACGCACGCCCGCCCCCTCCAACTTGCCGTTGTTATCGCACCTAGATGCGACACCGTCGTGCTGGCTCAAGTGCGAGCGCTCGGGCGTGTACGTCGCGTGCCCTCCACAACATAACAAGGCTCATAATTACAGTAGAACAACTCAAGAGTGACACCAGACGACGTCTGACCGCAAGTAAGCTGGCGATCGATGCAAAAGGATTTAGCTCTGATCTCATCGAAGCGTACGAGAGGGAAGAGGCAAACCCCCCAGGCACGCGCTCAAACTCTGCCGTACTGTATCTCAATGATTTTATAAGTTAGGATATGTTCCTACGACATGCTCTAGAAGTCTTTACCGGTAAGTCGATCGAGATCCATTACATCGGTGCCGGTGCCTGGTGCGCGGGCCTGGTCGCGTGCCTGGTCGGGCCTCTTCTGAATACGTGTGTGATGCTTTCGTGAGGTAAAGGTTAAGGGCAAGGTGAGGAAGCTACTGTATCTCTATCTTATCTTACTGAATCATTGCCCGTTTGTTCATTACTCAAGACCTTTCCCCGAATATTAGTTTCTCGGGATATGGTTTGGTTGGCATGTACGTGTATCATTTTCATGTTCTGGTGCCAGTAACGAAAGACGAAAGACGCCTGCTTCTTTTGGACTGTGTACTGAGTCATGATGATTTGTATCTTGCATTTGATTGATCTTGTTTCAGGACTGTAGCTGAGTAGAGATAACTTTCTGATACAGAGATTCTGAATTTGTAGCCAGCCCAGCGGGCACCTTCGTGACTGGATTATAGTATTATCTTGTTCTTCGTCTCCTTCGTACATTCATTAGTCCTTTTCACACCCCACCCCCATCTTATTACTTGGCAGCGAACTTGCTGCGAGCTCTCAATTTGTCACCGAAGAAAAAGAGCACATAGACACCGACGACACACCCGGCAGCCAATGAAGCAAGCAGACTGACTCCAGATCCGACGCCGAGGTTATCGTAGAGCGGTCTCGAAAACAAGATTGCTGCAAATGCCAGCATTGACCTGGCGAAATCGTTGCCGGCGAACAGAGACGCGGAATAGGCGGGATATACCAGCGCCAGGTAGATGAAGATGCACTGGAAGATGATGAAAATGCCGACCACGGTGATGACGATGCCTATGCAGCTGACGATCCAGTGGATGTGGCCGTTGCCGGTCCAGGCGAAAATGAATAGTCCGATTGGGATCAGGATGGATGAGAAGAGTGCTGGGATGAGACGGCGTTCCGGTGCGCCGAGGCCATGGGCGATGATTTCGGGTTCGACCACGTATTTCAGATAATAGAAATAGAACTGCATACATGGATTAGCACATGTCTTTATACTTAGGGGAAAGAAAGGCTTACCGATGTGGCGATCACGACAGCTACGGTGACTGAGAGGAATGTGAGACCCATTTCTCCAACGTTGAAGCCGTACCGGTTGATGTAGACCAGGGGAAAGACTTCAAAAAACGAATAGAAAATGCCATAGAGAAGGGCAATGTACAGATCTGCATACGCGATTGCAGGATCCAGTATCATCAGCTGGATCGGTCGAATCAGAGAGTTACGAGCAGTCTCCTTGAAATCGATTTCCTTCATCTCCGGACTGGTCTTGAAACGATCACTCCCGGTGAGCTTGCGCAAGCGTTGAGCACGGCGGTGCAATACGTTATCGGCCAGTGTTTCGGGCAGAAGGAAGAAAAGAGTAAGCCAGATAGGCCCGGCGAGCCAGAGCATCTCCCACAGACTCCATCGCCAATTCTCGGCTGCGACTGAGAATCCCGAGATGATGGGACCGAGGGCAGGACCGACACAAGCTGCTGCTGCCCAACAAGTGAGGGCATAAGGGAGCTTGATGAGTGGATACATATCTTGCAAAGTCGCGCCTCCGGTAGCAAGACACGGGGAACCGAAGAAGCCCTGCAGAAATCGAAGGACTAAAAGGCTGGCGAAGTTATCGACGAGTGCGGTGGGAACGCAAAGGATAACGAAGATTGCGAAAGACACCATGTAAGGCGGATTGCGGCCTATGACAGGAATCTCCTGAATTGGCGAGAAAAATAGTGGACCAATACCATATGCCATGACATAGAGGGCCAGTCCAAGTGATGCTGCGGTTATACCGACATCGAAGCGTTCCATGACACCTTCGGTTGAAGGCGTGTATATGGCAGAGCCTGTATAAACCCCTGTAGTGTAGATACAGATGAGGAAGGTGACTAGTGCTTTCTTTGCAGAACCCCAATTCTGTAATGACATTAGCATCAGATGGATCGTCGTGTGTTTACTCATGACTTGCCTGAGGATTATCCGGATCATCAGTAGAGTAGAAATCTACAAGCACTGTCCCGTCGTTGAGTTTTTGCGCCTCGATAGGTTGTGCTGGCTGGGATCCAACGCGGGCAGAGGCTGAAAATGCTTGTTCGAGATCTGCTCTTGTCATCGTATTCTCCAACGCGATGCGGGCGCTGATGGGAGAGATGACGGGTTGCAAACCTGATGCATGACTGTCCTTACGCTTTGGATCCTTTAGCTCTTCATCGGTGAGCGTACGCGCAAGATCGAGGTTGTGGAGTGACTCGTTAGACTCTCTCCGGTCTGCCGAATCTGGTCGTCTCGTATTCGCCTTCTCGACATCACTCAGGTCTTTCTCTGTGGCAGACGTTGTTGTGACCGATGGCGACTCCTCCGCTGATTTGTAGTCTGGGCAACCTGCCAGATAGCATGATGGCAATTCGAAGTCACTGCGTTCCTCTGGATACCGAAGGTATTTGTTTTTTGTGATATAGCGGACAAGCTGACCGAAGGGAGCATCCCTGATAAGATCCGACATTTTGGCGTTCGAAGCCGGGGAAGGGAAAGTATTGTGATAATTATGGAAAAACGGCGGCCACTTAGGTGCGATTTCTGCAACAAAGCCGTCTCAATAGAGAAGTGAAGTGGGGATATAACAGAGTATATCTTGAGATCCGATGGGAATATGAAAGAACATAACAAGGGGTGGTTCGACCCAAAATATACCATGTCTACCTCTTGATCCTACGCGAGACTTACAAGCATGTAGATAGAAAGAAATGACACATGCCAAAAGACGCCATTGTGATTAGAGATCATGCTTACAGGCACCGGATGAACTTTCAAAGGTTTACATACTTCCTCTTCGAACGAATTCATCCGCCAGAGTGTGTGTTGTAGGATCAAAGAAAAATTAAGTTTCGAGACAAGTAAGACGACGTCGATTCGTTTGTAAGCTCACCCGCAAGCGGTAGTGCTGACATCAGCTCCTCCACGTTTTGGAGCTTAGAAATCGCAACTACGAATCGAGTCGAATGGACGTAAGGTAGGTACACACTCGGACATAAGATACTCGACCATACAAATGCGAAAGAAAGAACCAGATCTCCGGGTCTTGCTATCGCATCGAACAGATCAATTACTAACCGGACGGGCTGTAGGAGGATCTTTCGGCCTAGTCGTGCCTTATCGAAACACCTTAATTCTACCACCAAAACCGACGGAGTCAGATATCGCTACAAGTACATAGATCTATTGAAACTTCAAAGATATCAGATTAGTAATCTATACCTTAAGCTACGCTGTAGAGCATTTGACATCGAAGCGTATGAAGAAATAGTAGCGCCAGCAATGCCTAGGTCTGTAGAAATGCTTTTGGTGCGTGTTCGTAGCCAGGCTCCCCTGGTGGCCTAACAATGTTCCTTGGTGCATGCGTGCGTATAGATATACTGGTAATATACACGTTCTAGGCCCGAAATCACCTGTACCTTAGCTGCTTATCTGGGTCGAACTCTACCTCCGTCTGCCGGAAGGAAGACATATCACGTATTTTGTATGGACGAGATACGCCTCTAAAGCCACATGGGAGGGCCAGGTGACAGTGCTCCCTTGGCATGCAGGATCTATCAACCAAGTTGTACCAACTGTTAACCTGGAAGTCTTGTGGGTACACTGGACTCTATCACCAACATTCAGAGTGTGGAAGTGAATATCTGGTTCCATCATTGCGTGCCGGTCGTATAGTTCATTATTGAGGAGTCTCATCAGTCCTCGATATCATCGTCGCTAAGTACAAGTTTCTCAATCTCATGTTCGACTGGAATATGCAAGCCACCTCCCTCGACTTCAATTTTCTTCTGACCAGAGACTACACTATTCCGCAGCTGTAGCCTTTCCCTTTCCACTTTCGGCCGATCAATTGACCACTCTGATATGCCATATGATGCGTTAACTTCGTCATCGGCATCGTTGTCAGCGTCTCCGAGATCTTTGGCATCAGGTGCTACGCTGCCCTGAAACGAAGTGAGTGTGACCATGTTTTCGAGAAGCGAAGATGAGATGCCTGGTCGCGTAGACAGGATTTGCGAAGCATATGGCAAGCGATCGAGGAGCATCTCGGCCTTTGTCGATAGGTTGCTTGGGAGGACGGAAGTCGAAGCCGTCTGGGAAATTGCTTCCCTAGATCCTTCCTCGCCAACGAATGACCCGCGCTTCCAGCTCTCCACGCCTCCCTCCCTTACGCTCTTAGCTGGTTGACCACTGACGACTGCAGTGCCAGTCTGCAAAGACTGCACGACCAGATCGTAGATGCCCTCATTCTCCTCCTTGCTCTTCCAGATCTTCAGGCTTGCAGGGTAGAACATCCTGAATGCATCTCCCTTTCTGCCGGTACCTCCTTCTCCTCTATGGACTGGACTCGGCAAGGCAAACAGTAGGCCCCGAACAGCATTTTGGAAACTTATGTCATCTTGACGTAGATTATCCTGTGCAGACCCAGAGAATGCACGAGTGCCGAAATTGAAGCGATCTAGAGATAAAAGATCGGTATCCGAGAATGCGTCAAGGCAGCCACACAAGCTGTCTAGGGCTTCTTCCTGGGAGTTTGAGTTGCACGAAAGCGCATAGTTCTCATGCAGAGCGGAGACAAAGGTGCTAGTGTCAGTGCCGAGCTCATTGATCAGAACATCTACGTCTAGTTCTGGGACCTTGGGCTTCCTATGCTGCGGTATATGATTCGGAGGCTGCGGTACAGGAAATCTCGGGGTCATGCGTTTATTGTATACAACTTTCCCCACCGCGTGAAATATACCTAGGCTGCTCTCGCGATTGCTGACGAGCTTAAGGGCCTCGATTTCTTGCTTCGTTAGAGGGGCATCTTTCTTGCCACCTTTCGGCTTTGTGAAAGCAATCTTCGCAGACCAGGTGTCTTCGTCGTCGCCCTTGACGCAGAGAAATTCGAGAGATGAAACAGCACTGCGCATATCACCTGTTTCAGTGATATGCTTTAGTATTTGTGACCCTGGAGTTCTGCGTCGTCCTGATCTGCGAGCCTCTTTCAGCACGATCAGTTCCAGAGCTTTCGTAAGGTATGTAGTTGCGATTGGGTTGAATTCCACTTCGACGGTGAGTGGATGAGCTAATATCTGTGGGCCGAGTAGACGATGCGCAGTGAAGCTGTCCGTGGAGGAGGCGCTGGTCGACAAGAGTGCTTCCGAAACCACCACGACTAGGGGTGTTGGCTTGGCTGTTGCAGAACGGGGCATAGCGAGAAACTGGAGGATCGTTGATCTGAAGGACTGCATTGCGGTAGATGTTCGTGCCAGTGAGCTCGGAAATTCTTCTACAAGCATGATTTTCGATTGGTCTGGTTGGTCCTCAGGCACATGAGCAACTGGAGATGGGTTCTCACCACTAGCCAGTTGGAGACCCGCAAACTGTCCACTTCGCAGAATGAATTCCTCGAATTGAGCGGATGCAGAGATTAATGCGCCAGAAGAAGTCTCAGCTCCCATAGGATTCTTCCACTCGATCACTTCTACGTTGATATCTTTCGCAATTAGATTCACCGTCGTTGTTTTTCCCGATCCGGCTGGTCCTTTCAATACAACTAAACGGGGCATCGCTTGGTTCGATAGTGCTGATTGCAGCACACCCCTGACATCTTGTACCTTCTTTCTGTGCACAGCGAGCTCGTTCAGGTCAGCTGGAGCAAATCTCTCCGTCCAAGGTCTTGTGTCATCAGATCTTGGCTTGACAGTTGCCTTGCTTCCATCACTGATTTTACGAAACTTCTGCGCAGACTTATATTCATTGCCCGCCGTGCCACCCGCAGTGTCGTCGTGAAACTTCCTTTTTCGCACCGTCAGAGCGGTTCTCGAGCCTTTGGCGAACGAGATAGCAGTATCATCGCCCGAGATGTCGTCCAGAATATCCTCGGCGAATTCCTCCTGGGACGCCCGTGGCTTTTCGGGACTCACTGATTGCTGCGACTGTTGTCTTTGTGTGGCCGCGTTGAAGAAAGAATATATAGATCTGCTGCCACGCTTTGACGCCTCTAATGGTTTTGTTGCTTGCGACCTGGATTTGCCTGGCCGAAACTTAGGTACCGCGGATGTGGGCTTGGATGTAGTCGACGAGGCAGGAATGGTAAGCTGTGTAGTTCCTCTACTTGTTGACCCTTGGCTGCTTTTCGCCATAGTCAAAGCTGGCTTCTGGACTTTCACCTCGTCGTCACTCAGTATGTCTTCTACGGCTGTTTTATCGTCTTCATCCTCATCTGAGGACAGTACGACTGCCTTTCGCCGGCCAGGGCGTGGCTGGCCCATGCTGGATAGTCTGATCGGACTACGAGATTCAGCATTTGCTGGATAGAATGCTCACTTGGACGAAGCGTCAAGATAAACGGATCACATTATGAATTGTTTGAAAGTTGTTCGACAGAAAGTTGATCGATAATCAAATAAGGTAAGCTTTAGAAGGACAACGTCACTAAGGCTTGAGCATCACGCGATCACGTGCGTCAATCAGGTGTCCTCTTTGGGTCTAATTCCGCTCTTGCTCGTAGCTTCGGTTATACATGACCCGGATGGTTGTCGACGGAGTATCTTGGTATGAGGACATAATAATTATTCTATGGCACAAGGTCTGTCGCTAACACCTTAAATCCTTTGTCATAGTCAGGCATTGGACGTATGTTGCTCATCATTGACACTTTTCAGATCACATAGTAGTCTGACTTTTATCTGAATGCATTAAAGCATTAAAGAATGCCCCTTGACATTGACAACATTATGAAGATAATAATGTGACTCGCTTGCCACTTATTCCTCCTGTGCTCCAGACTCAAAAGCTGGCAGTCTAGCGGCTACCTCTGCCCAGGTCTCCTTGCCCTTGCACATTCTGCTGACTGCCTTGATGACGTCTGCCTCGCTGGCTCTGATTTGCTTGGTGCTGTCGCGATCTCTGAGGGTGAAGGTACCATCCTCGAGGGATTCGTAGTCAACAGTGAGACCGAATGGAATACCGAGCTCATCGTTACGGGCGTAGCGCTTGCCAATGGACACACCGGTCTGGTCGACCTTGTATGAGATTTGCTTGGCATCGAGCTTGGCCTCAAGTCTCTGAACAAGAGGCGCAAACTTGGGGTCCTTCTGAAGAGGAACCACGAGAACCTTGATGGGTGCGACAACTGGGTTGAATGAGAGAACCTGGGAAATCGAGATTAGCAAAGTTGTCAAAGCATCTGATATGCTGTTCATGCTTACAGATCGGGCTTCGTCGTTCTCGCGAGTCCAGTAGCAGTGCTCCATCAAGCTGTAGAGAATGCGTCCAATACCGAAAGAAGGCTCGATAACATTGGGCACAAATTCTCTGAAAGTGACGTTCCTCTTCTGCTTCTCGAACTTAACAACAGAGGTGTCGAGTTCCACCTTGCCGCCTTCGACACTTGCCACAGGAAGCTCAACCTTACCCTCCTTGTCCATTGTGATCGATAGCTTCTCACGCATGTCTTGTGTGAGTTCTTCGAGTGCGGTCTCGACGGCCTTGGCGTCCTTCTTGAACTTGGGTCCGGACTTCTTCTTGTCAAGTACGGGCATCCACTCCTCCACAACGTAAGGCTCCTTGAGCAGCTCACGGGCTCTCAAGGGCTGGCCTGTGGCTTTCTCGTGTACGCTCAAGTCGTAGGCAGAACGATCGGCACAACCGACACACTCGGTCCAGCCATATGAGTTGAGAAGCTCGCAATCCCAGCAGTCCGAAGCATAATGAGCCATCTCGTTCTCCAAGTGCTGTCTGAACCTGACCTTGCTCATATCCATGCCGATCTTCTCCATAAATTGGTTGATTCGTACGAGGAAGTAGCCGAGGGTCTCGTTGTCCACCAGCTTGGTAGATACGGCGTCGCCAATCGCAACCATCTCAGGAGTGGTGTTTCCTGAAGACTGAGTCTTACGGCTCAGCAGAGGGAGCTTGATGTGAGACACACTGGCGAACTTGGGGTGCTTCTTGCCACCCTCTGGGTCGACAAAGTGCTCTATCTCGGCCATCAAGAACTCTCTCACGCGAAGCAGACCAGCGCGAGGAGAAAGCTCGTTACGGAAAGAGTATCCAACGGATGCGGAGGCAAAGGGGAGCAGACCATCGCTGAACTCCAAAAGCTTCTGGAAGGAAAGAAATTGACCCTGCGCGGTCTCAGGCCTCAAGAAAGCCGGTGAGTTACCAGCAGCCCCAATTTGAGTCTGGAACATGAGGTTCACGGCGACCGGGGGCTCAACCTCGTTACCGGTAGAGGGGTTGCGAATGTCGTGCTTCTTGATCAGCTCGCCCATGGCGTCTCCGGTGAAGTCGTCGAGGACAGCAAGAATGTGAGTGTAGTCGTCGCGAACTGCGTCGTCAAGCTTCACGGCGCCCTTGTTGACCTTGGCCTTTTTCTTCTTCTTGGGGTCATCTTCCTTGGCCTCAATCTTCACACCGCGGGCCTCCTTGTCACCATCGAGGCGCTGTTCAAGCACTTCCTTGATGAGATGGTCTGTTCGCAGGATCTCACCAGTCTTAGGATCCTTGCCTATACCGCTAAAGTCAATTTCTGATCACTAGAATATGATGAAGATGATATTCTTACACATGAAGTCTGCGAATCGTTCCCTGTTTGTTATTAGTACATTGTTCATCACATGCGTTATCGGGAACCAAAGCTTCGATTATACGGAAGATCCAGAAACTTACACATGACCAGACGTCTTCAGGACTTCATAAGGAGTAAGCATAGAGCATTTGAGTGCCATCATCTTCTCTGTGCGAATGAAGTGATCTCTCCAAACTTGGATGACATAGTTCTCGAGACCCTCAAGTGGCGGACCATAATCGAACAGGCCCTGATACCTTGGTAAGTCGATCGTCACTGTTTACTTCCAAGTCGATTTTGCGCACCTTGACAGCTCCGTAAGGCTCGAACGATTGCCAAAGGAAAGTCTTGCGGCGAAGCAGAGACTCAAATGCGGCTCTATCGAAGGGCTGACCCTTCTGGGTTTGATAATCGGCAGACATGGCTGATGAGCCGCGCGTTTTACTCTGAATTAACGCGCGAAAGTGACTAGCACTGGAATGAAATGCTTTTCTCCCCGAGACTATGTGCTCCGAAAGGCCAAGTGTAGGGAAAGAAGAGAAATGATTCAGGTGTCTCGGAGGGCAAACGATCCTCTTCAACATCCAATGCAGATCTGAAAACTTGGTCAGCCCACTGTCCAGGACCGCGAATGAGAGGATGTCCTCGTTCATGACTTACGTTATGTGCTACTCGGATCAATGCGTCATTCAGGGGAATGAGTCAATTGCAATCTGATATCTGTAATTATGCGTTGACGAAAGAGGGCTCGAAATTTGGAGGGCGGTGGTGCCAAGATTCCCAGGGTCCAGCATCGATCTCTCCGCATTTCAATAAAATAATTATTTCATTCTGCCTCAAGCTGGAATCTGTTCTGACATGGCGATTCTATTTTTCGCCCTTCACGACATCCATATAGCACGTGCTTAAAACAACCACGGGCTTTCGGAATCATGGTCTACAATACGAACAAGATTCAGAATAAGGTGAAGCGCGGCGAGCAACACCTTAAGGAAAAGAAGGCCAAAGAGAGCCAAAAGAGAGATGAGAGATTGAGAAGAAGAAGACAAGAAGACAAGAACCCGCATCTGAGAGAAGAAAGACGGACGCGCAATGTCCCTCAGACCATTGACAAGAAACGTACCTGGGATGTGGCGGAGGTGGATGCAGCTGAAGGCGACAACTTGGGTCTCAGCGTCGACTTGAACTCGTTGAAAAGACGGAAAGTAGACGACGACGACGAGGCAGCTGAACCCGAGGAAAAGGACGAAGACGCTTCAGAAGATGGCGAGGAGGATGAAGAGAAAGACGACGATGCAGACAGTATGCTGGACGAAGACTCCGAACAGGAAGAAGACGAAGAGGACGACGAAGGCACGGGATCAAAATCGAAAAAGCAGGCAGCACGAGAAGCAAGTCCCGCTCAATCAACCGCGACTACTGCAACAAACATGGATCTCACACCATCTGGACTCGTCGCCAAATTCCCCTCCCTCTTCGAGCCGCTCACGAAAGAACCCAAGGTTCTGATCACGACTTCCATAAACGGCATGCTTCACCACGAGGCCGAACTGCTCACAAACTTCTTTCCCAACAGCGTATACATCCGACGATCGGCACACTTCCACGCCCACAAATACTCTGTGCGCGAGATTGCCTCGTTTGCGACGAACCGCGACTACACCACCCTCATCATCTTGAACGAAGACCAAAAGAGGCCCAGTGGACTCGATGTCGTCCACTTGCCTCACGGTCCCATGTTCCATTTCAGCATCAGCAACTGGGTCGAGGGTGCAAAACTACCCGGTCACGGAAATGCCACTGGCCACAACCCCGAACTCATCTTGAACAACTTCCGCACTCCCTTGGGTCTGTTGACTGCACATTTATTCCGAACAATGTTCCCGCCGCAGCCGGAGTTGGTCGGGCGACAGGTCGTGACACTGCACAACCAGCGTGACTACATATTTGTGAGGCGACACAGATATGTCTTCAGAGACAAGAGGGCGACTGAGAAGAGCATCGTGGGTACGGACGGAAAGCCGATCGAGGGCGTCGAGGATATCAAGACTGGTCTGCAGGAGCTGGGACCGAGATTCACCTTGAAGCTAAGAAGAATCGACAAGGGTATCCAGAGGCGAAGTGGGCAAGAATGGCAATGGAGAGCAGGGGACGAGAAGGTCAGGACGAGATTCGCTCTGTAGGATGTTGATTGTATGTTTTGCAAGCAAGGGGCATCTATTGCTCATGAAAGGCCATTAAGTCATTTACGTGAGAATACTCCTGGTGTCCCCCTCCAATATAAGTCCGTAATGCAAATCGATTCCTTGTCCGATGTGTGGATGCTTCGTCGCGCTAAAGTGGGTATCTTGGTAGCCTACATCCTCATGCAGAACAGGTAGAAAATATCGTCATCATCATGCAGTTCCCTTTGCAGTCGTACGGACTCGCTCATCGATTCTGTCCTTCAAACCTCATACGAGACATATCAGGAATGCAATTTTCCTGCTGTGACCAAGTTCACCATCTTCACCAGAATGTTGCCCACGAAGGCCGCTGCGAGCACAGGCGTGAAGATCTGGCAGAACTCGAGCTGAGACTTTGGCTTGACTTCGGTCTCGATGTAACCGTTGCCTGGCTTGTCTTTGCCTGCGATACGCACAGCATCCGGGTCTGCGGGCAGCCGACCTGTCCGTTGGTAGTAGTCTATGATCTCGTCCTTCTCTTGCCATCGCTTCAGCAGCCACTCTTCCATAGCTTTATGATCATCGACAGGTATGTCCGAGACCTTGAAGCGCCGCCAATGAAGATTTACACTCTTGGGTGGTCGTCCTTCGAAGTAGACTGCCCGTAGGGTGAATATCTCACTAGCGAGCTGACCCGGCGAAGTACCCTCGTAACAAATAGTGCAATCGTAGAGATACTCGACAGTGTCCTTGAGCTCCGAGAGACAGAATTGTAGGCCAGTACTCCGCGGCAATAGCCCGTGCTTCACATCGGGAGTGCCTGACTTCGCACTCCATGCTGCGGAACGGTTGCGTGTGTTCCGGCTGAGGTTGGTACCTTCAGGGAAGATCAGTAGCCACATGGGGTCGAGCTGTGCGCTGCCCTCTGAACCTGACATCGGTCCACTGTGCCTCGTGTTGAGTTTCTCAAGTCGATGTCTTAGGCGAGGTTGATCTTTCTCCCACTTTCGTGCCATGAAGATGAAGTTGTACAGCATCATGGCTGGGCCGATGACGGGAACATACTTCAAACTCTCCTTCAAGATTATGTAGATGTGGCCATGGAGTCCAGCAGTGTAAGAGGCCCACCAGAGGTACAGCCAGTCTGTGTAGATCTGATGGTTGGCGATTAGAACGATACGTTCAGGAAAGTCAAGCTCCAGTCGACCATCGGCAAGCTGCTTGAGTTGACCGCTGACAGATGAGTCGCCTGACACACGAATCACAGTAGGTGACCACCACTGCGTTCCAACGGTAGCTAAAAGACCAAAATACTGCTTGGTCACAGCCATATAGGCATAGAAGTAATCTCGATTGTAGAAATATAATGGCAAGCCAAGTAATTGCGCGCCATGTATGCTGCAGCTTTGTCAGACAGCTATCTTACTTGTAAGTTGTTGTGGACATGCTTACAAGATACAGCTGATAGTAAAGAAAATGGTAAACAAAAATATCCGCAGAGCTTGCATAGGACCACCATGCTTGACGGGTCCAGCGGGATGGTCGTCCTGTAGCTTGTTTGGATTACCCAAGGAAGACTGTGTTGTTACTTTGCCATTTGGCTGTATGGCTGTCTTCCGCTGCTTCATGCCTTCTGTATTGAGCTGCACCATGATGGCCAGACTTTCTGATATGTTGTTGAAGTTGAGATGAACGGATGCGCCGGACCCATCTAGTAGAGGTGTCTGAATTCAGAGGGTTTGATCAGCACAAGCGTCGTATACCGTGTATGCTAGGCGTCAATTTGCTTTGGATAGCAAGAAAACTATGAATCATCAAAATGACAGGCTGGTCAGGCGTCTACATTTGTCGATTATGGATTTGAAAACGCTGGCATGTGATGCTTCAATTTTAGTACAGATGTACTCGTGCTCCGGCCTAAGTCCGATGAGGCTTATCCAATTGCATCATCGAAGCTTCTTGACTCGTGCCACGGTGCGCATCTGACTAATGCAAGGTCGCTTCGTCCAAGTCGTCTTAAGTGTTGTAGTCAAAATATACCTAACCTTGGTAAACGACATGATCACTAGCTCGTGACAAAGTGATCAACGATAAGGTAGTGCGAGCAAACTTGATTAGGTCTTATCACTGGTAGCCATATCTTCGCGCATGACTCCACACTATGGTAGCATGAGGCCCATCTTCGCGCGCTTGTCGCCAAACAGGTCGCTACTGCGATGTTTCTCATCGACACGGTGCCGATGGGAAATCAGGGACATCGCCGCTCTGCCTGACCGTATCTCTCCATCATATCAAGGTATGGTCTGCCAAGACTCCTCTGTGCTGATATAGCTCAACTTGCTGGAACACTCACTCAGTGCTCGCCAGAAACAACGCACCATGATCTCCTCTGTCTGCAGTGGCCACAGCCTCCTAGGAATGTCCTTGTGGTCATCAAAGATGGCTCACCTGCCGTAAGAGACACTATGATCGAGTATGCCAACCATATCAACTCTACTTACCCAGATGTTTCTCTAATCCTGGAGCCTCATGTCGCCCGTGAAGTCCATGAAGGTCTCGAGTTTCCTGTTTACACCACTGCTGGAGTTTCAACGCCTGCCAATGTACGTCTACAAGACAAAGTCGACGTAACGTGCACGCTGGGAGGTGATGGTACGATCCTCCATGCCAGTTCACTTTTTGCCACTGCAAGGGATGTACCACCTGTCCTGTCCTTCAGCATGGGTACACTTGGTTTCTTAGGCGAATGGAAGTTCTCTGAGCATAAGCGTGCTTTCAGAGAAGTATTCATGTCTGGCGCGGCCGCTGGATACGGAAGCTCGCTTCTCCAATCTGAAGGAAACAGTGAAGCTGCGGATAAGTCTTCTGTATTGACCGGATGGTCTTCTGTCCGTGGAAAATCTATGGGACCTTCGCGTAGCTCGCGCGTGCTACTTCGCAATCGCCTCAAAGTCGGCATTTTTGCTGCGGACGGTACTCCTCTTACGCATGAAAAGCCATCTTCTCATGTAGCCACACGGGAGCGTCATACCACTGAGGAAGTGTATGCTATGAACGAGGTATTGCTACATCGTGGAAGAGAGCCACATCTTGCCATAATCAACATCTACGTTGGAGGCCGATTTTTAACAGAAGCTGTCGCCGACGGATTGCTAATAAGTACACCTACCGGATCGACTGCATACTCATTAAGCTCAGGCGGAAGCATCGTACACCCATTGGTGTCTTCACTGCTTCTGACACCAATTTGCGCGCGGTCTCTCTCGTTCAGACCCCTTGTACTTCCTGCAAATACACCTATCACCCTTACTTTATCAGAAAAGAATAGAGGTGATGAGGTCGAAGTGAGCGTGGACGGCGTGCGGAGGGAGAAGGGTCTCACAAGAGGCATGGAAGTGAGGGTGGTTGGTGAAGATATCCGAAGCGATCAACGAGAATGGGGAGGTGGTGTCCCGAGCATTGTTAGAGCCGGCAACGCTGGCGGGTCAGATGGTCAGGACCACTGGGTTGGCGGTCTCAATGGCCTACTCAAGTTCAATTATCCATTCGGGGAAGATGAGTGATCAATCACAGATGTCTATCTGGTCTGAGATATGGGTAATATAGCGGAAGATCTGTTGATGCAACAGGAGGATCCTTCGAAAAGAGATATACAAATGATGTCTGAGAAGTAGACATGAAGATAAAGTGAGCACATTTAGATGGGAGCACTGGAACTATCTGCGTATTGCTACAGCTCGGACCCTTCAGTATAATGATCATTTCAGAATTGAGATGAGTGAAGGCTGTGGTCTACTTCAACATATGAAGCGTCCAGCGCTTATAAGCTTGCATGAATCGATGAAGAGACTGGTTATGATTCGTGAAGCTGATATTGGGGCCGTGGCCAAAAAGTACATATGTATGGAGTCTTTGAGAACACGTTCTGCTGCCGTATGTCAAGCTAGTAAAGTCTTGTCATTCGTGCAGTAAATAGTCGTACCACACCAAGACTTCGAGGCATTGGTCCGCTCCGCTCGACCTGGTCGTGTGCTTCGTCCTGCACACCGGATACGAGATGGCTCGATGTCAGGTCGATCGGGTGAGTGTTTCCTTGCACTACTCGCTAGATTCACTCACAGTCACTACTCTCGCTCGGACCAGATGGTCTTCCTGCACGCATCGCATACCCCTCGCCTCGCCTCGGTGCTACCAAAGGAATGCACGGTTGCAAGGGACGAGACCTAGCGGAGCTCGCCGCGTTGCCTCGCAAGAAAAAAAAACATTTGCCGTTTAGGGCACCAAAATTGCAACGATCTTGGAAATAGCCTTGGGCAGCACCCATGGTGTCACAGTATATGGTGATATGACACCCTTCTACCAGTATGCCCCTTTTGACGCAAAAAGCAATTGTCCATTATTGTGTATGCAAACAATATGAATAGTTGGCAGTGAAATGTTATACACCGGCGTGATGTGACGTCGGCTTTAGTTGTCGGGTTATTGGAGCAGTCTTTGACGTGGGGCTGCGAACTACGGCACGGTCAATCAAGGGCTCCAGACTCGAGCTAGTGTCAAGTTAGTCAAATCTTCGCCGCATCTGTCTGCAGAGCTGCACCGAATCATCCAGACACGAGGTCGCGTTCTCGATTCTGATTGGCTGTTGCTCACTACAAGCCCTTCTGACGTCTACAGACGTCCTGTTACCTGCTAACAGCGAAGGCGCTTTCAACCTTCTCGGCATGTCGTTGTGGCTGCTATTTCCTAATGCTTGTCATTGTTCTATAGCTACAGCCAAGACTCTGGCAAGATTGACAGAAGAAGGCAAAACAACAAAGGAAAGTATGAATTGGAGCAGTGAACGAACAAAGATATATTGCGACATCGAGCAATTCGCAAGTTGCAAATACCACAGTCGATCAAAAGTTACCTAGAGAGTTTCTAGAGCTGCCACGCCCCATGTTTCAACCAACTCGTAATTGTTGCCATGTCTGAGCTTCAACGTTACCCGCATAAGGCCCACTCTCAGCAAGTTCTGTGCCCCATCAAGCGTGGCAAGGGCATGGAAAAAATGTCTGCGCTGAGCCAACATAACCAATGGCTACCTCGCCTCGGTATCTCCCTAGTTTAAACCCCCATTTCGGACTTATTTTTGTTCGGGAAATATATAGAAGGCCAGTCCGGGCCGCCTGCTGGTCTCCAATTGACCATATTGGATATCATCCTTCCTGCGCGTCCACTCAAGGTCTTCGTACTCTGCACGTTTCTTGTGCAGATCCGCGGGAACCGATCGTCCCTATTGAGTACTCCACCGACATTCCTCTTGAGTACCAGGGTGTTCTTCACGAACCACTAATACTTCTACATCCCCCGTCGTGCTACTACTTCAACAAATACAGCCAAACCCAAATTCCTCCCGTGGTGCCTTGCGGCAACCTTCCGACTTGGACATTCGTCATTACATCTCTAGAACGCCATCACAGTCTAAGCTTATAACAAGAAGCTTGTCGCTGCACATACGTGAGCTTAGCCACGCTTTACGGCTCTTGGCCAGCTCTACCACATAGTAGCTTCCTCTTCGCCGTGTCAGCGCTTTTACATTTCGTTACACACAATGGCATCCGAAGCATCTATCAGAGACTACGGTCTTGCAGTTCCACATGGACCCAACAACACTGGAGAACATGTTGCGACTGCTGATATTGGTGCCATGTCCTCCAACGAGGCTGGAGTGTTCCAAAGTCTATTAAAGCCGGACGACAGTTATGATGCAGAGGGCACCTACTGGGCCGACATGGGCTTCGTGAAGAAACTGAAATTCGTGGGAGGTGTGGATGCAGCGGAAACGAAACAAGAGGTTTCTGCGACTTGGGCGATGATCAAGCGCGATCCTCTGAGCCCCATTGGATACTACATGCGCAACATGGTTATTCCTGGCGCCGGTCTCGGTCTTGAAGGCTACGTCCTCTTCTCTATTGGCAACATCAAGCCTCTTCTTGCAGCTGCATTCCCTGACTGCTGGGGAACGTTCGAGACCTGCGACAAGACTTGGATCGATGCACTGGACTACCTCGAGATCGTTGGTATCATTGTCGGACAAATCCTTGTCGGTGTCATTGGTGACTGGCTCGGTCGTCGCTGGGGTCTTATTCAAGATGCTCTTATCATGTTCATTGGTCTTCTCATGCTCACTGCTGCATGGGGAGTTACGCAAAACGGCTGGGTCATCTGTTACGTCTGGGCACTTTGGTTCTACGGCATTGGCGTCGGTGGTGAATATCCCATGACTGCTACTTCTGGAATGGAGAACGCCGTTGGTTCAGGAAAAGTCTCGACCAAGTCGGATCGCCTGCACCGTGGTCGTAAGGTCACTTCTGCTTTCCTGATGCAAGGCTGGGGTCAATTCTTCAACCAAGTCATCCTGATCATCCTGCTACTTATTTTCCACCACGGATCCGGCAACCCCCCTTACTCCGAGGTCGCCGTTCAATGGACTTACCGCATCTCATTCGCCATCCCCGCCGTCGGTACCCTTTGGCTAGTCTACTTCCGTACTTTCAAGATGAGATCTGCATCGAAACAGCTCGCAGCTGCCAAGAAGAAGTCCAATGTCACTGGTTACGACAAGCAATCACTCAAAATGACCTTCTCTTACTTTGGCCCTCGTCTCCTCGCGACTGCTGGTGGCTGGTATGCCAACGATGTGTTCTTCTATGGCAACAAGCTCTTCCAAAGCGAGTTCATCAAAGTCCTTACTCCTAACAACAAATCAGTGATGGAGGGATGGTTGTACAACCTGATCAACGTCGGTGTTTCCTTGTGCGGCTACTATCTTGCATCTTTCCTCATTGACAACAAGATCTATGGGCGCAAGTGGATGCAGATTGTTGGTTTCGTACTTGACTTCATCCTCTTCGTGATTCCGGCCTTCAACTACGAATACTACACATCCCCTGAGCACGTCCACGCTTTCCAGGCCATGTACTTCTTGTCGTCTTTTTTCAACCAATTCGGTCCCAACTCCGTCAGTTTCTTGGTTGCCGCAGAGGTCTTCCCTACGCCTATCAGAGCGACTGCCCATGGTTTCAGTGCTGCTTGCGGTAAGCTCGGTGCTCTCACCGCTGCTGTTCTCTACAATTACATCGACACCCAGACCAAGTTCCTGGTTGTTCCGTGGTTCGGACTTGCTGGTGCACTTCTCACTCTGGTATTCCTCCCTGATACTACTGGTCTCGATTTGAAAGAGCAAGAACGTCGCTGGACATTCATCCGCGCTGGTCGTGAGGAGGACTACCACGGAGTTGCCATTCACCCTCACCATCTATCTTTGTGGGAGCGCTTTAGAGGCGTTGGAAAGCACTACGACGCTGAGCTTGACTACCAGCAACGTGTGGAGGAAATGCGCCACGAATGGGAGGAGAGCATGGCTCGCAAGGTCGCCGAGAAAGAAGCTGCCATTGATGATTACGATGACCAAGACTGGCACAGTGATGTCTCCAGCTTCTTCGCTCGTACTAAGAACACGCCTCGCAACGGCCGTCCTTCTCCATTCAGCAGCCCCATGATCCGTGGCAGCCCGATGATGCGTGGTAATGAGAAGCCCATGAGCGCATTACCCAGTCCCATGATGCGCGGCATGGTAAAAGAGGAGGATGAGACGAATCTGGAGCCAGACCTCGACAAAAGGGAATCATGAGGACAGGACGACATTCATGGCTTCATTGGTCTGAGATGACCTTGCCTTTGATTCACAGCGACTTTAGACTTAGCGCGCGCGCGAGCATTTACATCTAATTGCGACGACTTTACGACCTAATAGCTTGCTAAGATTATGCAACCAAAAGTTACGATATTACCTTCCAGCATTCGCATCTCCTGCACCCATGTTCATGATATCTAATTGTAGACACCTCGTGCATATTTCGGTAACTTGCCTTTAAAGTGTTTCTTGTGTAATGCAAAGCCCTGTAAAGCAAGGAAGGTAGGCGAGGTTCGTCAGTATGGCGAAGCCAGAAAAAGTATAGAAGTGAGGTATGATCCACAGAACTATCCCACAATCTCTTATCGGTACCTCCGTGGAGAAAGGTTGCGCCAATGACGTGGCTGGAAGAAGTAAAATGCACCAAGAGCAGCGACAGGCACTTTCCTCTTACCAAAGAAATGCGAGAGCTCCGGGGCGCCGTTCAACAAGATCAAGGTTCTCCGGAGACTCAGTTGCTGATTAGGTATGACTTCAACACCATGTTATCGTGATCCGTTGCGGTGGTTGTTGTTTATTGCTGCTGTTCTCCCGCGCGCGCTCTGAGCTTATCTCTTATATTGCGACGTCCGTGAGGTTTGCAACAATATTCTGTTAGGCCTCGCTGTTCTTATACATATATTGTCTGCTGTTAGCGCATCGTGTGCGTCTTGTACCTACCTTAGCAGTATGAAAGGAGTAACACATCAGTCCGAAAGCGAGCACTTCTCGCCGTACAGAGCAGATGGAAAGCTGGTGAGTCGAGTAGAGCAAGCTTCACTGCGTGTCTTTTTCATGTACTTATGAGACAACAGTATGGTTTCGTGTGTATAGTCACGGGTGGTGCTCAGGCTATCGGCAAGTCGATTGTTCTCGAGCTTGCAGGTGAGCTTTCACTGGAAATACATGACCACTCTTCTTGAGGATTGGCGAAATTGATTCGTGGGCGACACTCTTAGCGCATGGTGCGGCAGTCATCTATGCATGCTCTGACATTGGACTCGAGAACTACAAGGAGGTGGTCGACGAGGTTCACGCGCAATTTCCCAACACCAAAGTCATAGGCTACCCCTATGGCTTGAAAGAGGAAGACACCCTGACACTGATTGACGATGTGCTCAATGCATGGGGCCGGTGAGTCAGCTCGCATGCTCTTGCCATAGATCTACTCGCCTTGAAACTGATACTGACGACGAGCTTGTTCGCACAGTCTCGATGTATGGGTGACGTCCTCAGGCCTCCTAGGCCCACCATCAATCACCTCGACGACGCCCGCAGATCTATACAAGACATTCGAAGCCAACAGCATGGCGCCCTTTTTCGCGCTGAAATACGGACCACCCGCCATGGCAAAGACAACAGCAAAGGGCAACTACCTGAACGCGGCGCCCAAGGACGTGGCCTACGGGTCCATCATCGTCGTGTCCAGCGTGGCAAGCACATATGGAGGATGCTGGGGACCCGCGTTCACCATGTCTTCGCACGCAGCACTGGGAGTGGTGCGCGCAGGCGTCGCGGTGCTCAAGGGGACGAATGTGCGTATCAACGCCATCAGTCCCGGCCAGATCGATGTCGGGGTCAGTCTGCAGGGTATGGACATGCGAGGACTCAACTCGCAGCTTCCCCCTGCGGATCTGCAGAGCGACAAGGTCAGACAGCAGACTATTGGTCTTGAGCGAGCGGGAAACACTAAGGAGGTTGCTCGCGTTGCTGGCTTTCTTGCTTCTGGCTTCTCGTCTTATATCACTGGTGCGAACCTGGTGGTTGATGGCGGGGCTTCGGTGATGAATCCTCTTGCTGTTCCTATCTAGATGAGACTGATCGGGCAGGCGCGAAACAAGATGTTAGATGGATATCTGTCAGCATTGAACTTGAATTTGCTTGCTGTCATCGTCCGATCGTGTAAAGTATATTGTACAGTATGTGAATATCTCGTCTCTTTCTATATTCGAGGAAGCCACGCAGGGGGGACAGTGTATGCAATATATTAATTTCCGCAAAGGGACTAGCACATGTGTTCGTGACGTCGCCAGCAACTCCAGAAACATCAAAAGATTCCATCGACAAGTTCCGAACAATCCTTGGAAACAAACAAGGAAGTATCACATAAAAGACCAACAATCTAATCATCACGCATCCTGCAAAGTTCATCAGCACCTCTTCATAGGATCAAAACAGCGTCAATAAGTCTTCAGAACCCTACAGAATCACAATCATGCGAGCATCAATGATGCGTCTACAGGGGAGTTTGCAACGCAAAGCAATCGCCTCGATAGCCACCACGAGACAACCAGCACTGCGCCTAGCGCCTCTCGCAAGCGACACACAAAACTCATCACGAGCGCCATCAGCCTCGCACAACTTCTCCACAACCTCGGTACGAAGAGACGACAAGCCCTCCCACAACAACTCGCCGCCAAACACCACATCGCGGGAATCCATCCTGCCGCAAACCCACTACGACATTTTTCCTTCTCTCGGACCCGCTGCGATCCCCCCGGCAGGGACGTTTGCGCTCGATCTCGGCGCGCTGAAAAGAGAGTTTTTGCAGCTACAGGGACGCGCGCACCCGGACCGAGTGGCGACGGACAAGAAAAGGCAGGCTGAAGCGGCCAGCGCGCGCATCAACGAGGCCTACAAGACGCTGCAGAATCCTCTGCTGAGGGCGCAGTACTTGCTTTCTCTGCGGGGCATAGACGTCGCGGAAGACGAGACGGCGAAAGTGGAGGATCAGGACTTGCTGATGGAGGTGTTGGAGACGAGGGAGGTGATTGAGGAGGCGCAGACTGAGGAGGACCTCGTGCCGCTCAAGGAGACGAATGAGAAGAGAGTCGATGCCAGTGTGGCTATTCTCGACGAGGCGTTCAGGACGGACGATCTCGACACGGCTAAGCGGGAGGCGGTCAAGTTGAGGTATTGGATCAATATTCGAGAGAGCATACATGCGTGGGAGCAGGGCAAGCCCGTTGTGCTCAATCATTAGAGTATGGAATCAGACGTCTCACAGGTTTGTGGCGGAATTGGTGAGTTTGGACTTTCGAAGACCAATAAAAGATACCCAATTTTAGTCTATTCTTCCTTGCCCAAGATTGAGCAGGGTTATCTATCCAAGCGTGCTGACAGCCATCTTGACTATACAACAGCCCCGTTGTCTACGTTCTCCGGATATGACCTTACAGGTAGGTGCGCGACATCAAAGTGTACTTGACGGAATTACCGAACCACTGTATGACATTTACTTCGGGACGTCATCCGGAGGCAATAAAGACTCGGGGCCAAAGCTCATGGGCAGCAGCTGTTCAACAGTCATCGAAGTATACTTGCCTTCGCTGTCGTACATCAAAACCGGCATATGTGACTACAAGTCTTCTCGTCAGCGAAATGCCGAGTATTGATCACGTGCCATGGATGAGACCATAAAACCACGAGGCCAAACAGAAGGAGGGAAAGAATGGGGGACAATATGCTTACCTCGCAGAACTCTCTGATGAACTGTCTGCACATGCCACACGGACTCGCTGGCGGGCTGATGTTCGTCGCTACCGCAAGTGCCTTGAAGTCGCCTCTCTTGTGTCCCTGTATGGCTCGTCAGCTGCGGTGGACCAGTGAAGGGACAAGTCGCGTATCAAGTGCTCGTGAGGTTCAATGCCTTGATTGACAACCATAGCTCAGGCAGGAAACATCTTTTGAAGAAGCAAACACATACGTTGACAACAGCGGTGGCCAGCGCCACTCGCTCAGCACATGTGCCTACTGGGTATGCCGCGTTCTCCACGTTTGCACCGTGAATGACCTCGCCGGTTCGAGTCAACAGCGCGGCGCCGACTTGGAACTTGCTGTATGGGCCTGTAGCGTACTCGTCATCAGAACCAATTTCACGACAAAGAGTCCGCGCGGATAACGCGCTGCCTTGCCATCAACTCAAACCGCAGGCATTCCAGCCATAGGAGATCTAATCCTCTTCCATTCTCCTTGGTGCGGGAACCCGTAATTGAACGAACAACAGTAGATATACGAGACGGTAAACACGTACAGTATGCCTTGGCCTTGGCCTCGGCAGCGGCCGAGGACAGTGCATCGACCTCAGAAGTCGAGAGTCCGTGGATCAAAGCGGTGTCATGGCGAGCATGGGTGGGCTTTGAAGGCGTGGAAGAGTCTGCCATTGTCTGATCTTGAGGAGAAAGTATGAAGTGAAGACAGGTAGTCAAAGGGAAGATCGGTTATGGTAGAAAGTAATACAGCTGTCTTGATCATTTACTTTATGATGGGATGTTGAGATAGGCGATGTCCGCCGCTTCCTACTTGTACCTTACGCTTTGGGAATGTGCTTGGCGGTGGTGGATGGCGACCCTGTCCTACGTGTTCAATTTTATCTCAATCTGATCCACAATCGATGGTTCCGTCTGGTCGGGCACGCATTGCTTGAAATGAATCTCCAGACTTGCGGCTCCATCATAGATATATAGTATCAACGTCAAATACAGCTCCAGTGCTCGGTGAAAATATAATGTAGGCTTACAATGTGTCATTGTTCAAGACGAGGTTGAAAGTGGAGGAGATAAACCGCCGTCATTACATTTGGATAACCACTTGCTCTTCGTCGTCTATCCAGACAGGAGCTACTCTACGGACTTTGCTCTTGCTAGCCACGTATAACATCAAGTAGACATGCTGCACGACCTCACCCCAACAGAAGATCTTGATCTGACCCAATCCTGGACTTGTGGATGCTGATTTGTCTCGCATGGTGTCTACGCACATACCATTGTCCACATCCCTCGTGCACCACACGCCCCACCCCGACTTCCCAGTGCCCACATGTCGAATTAAGAAACGCCAGAATTGAAGCTGTAGACCAACCGACCAGGTGCTCGCATCGAGTAACCAGTAACCTCGCTCCGACTGGCGCGGTACCCTTACAACATGCTTTGGCTTATAACGATCAGAAATTGCAGAGTTGCTCCGCAAAGCGTGCAGCGCCGGCGTTACATGGGACGTGAATGTCTCGTCAGATGTTGGAGGCGGAGGTGGATGAATAGAGATAGGTAGTTTCTCAATATCTTCCAATCCACCAGGCTTCGCTGGAGTGACTGGCATACGTAGAGAAGGTCGATCCTTGGTCACTGGGCGCGGCGGAGGAGGCATTGCAATCACTGATTCGGTAATGTTCAATTTAGGGCATAAGTGTTGCATGCTTTGACGTCTTCTGTTTGCCACTGAAAGCTCATGGTTGCTCTCTGCATCCGCTGCATTGACATTGGCATCTGCATGACTTGTGTTTGGTGCATGTGGTGAGACTTTCGTCTCTAGAGTCGTGAATGAGTGATTTTCTGGTCTTGTCCGCGCCGGGCCGGGATCTGCACGCGAAGATGTACCAGAATATGGAGGCAGGGCAGTGCTGTCATGTAGGGTTTGGTTGGGGAGCGAGCTGACACTTGAGGCTACTTGGCGGATTATCCTAGAAGGGGTGGACGGAGTACGGTTCACCGGCGAAGACAGCCGATGGTCATGAAATGGTGGAGAACATCTGGAGTTGGTGTCACTCAGCGAGTACGTGCTCGGTAGTTGAGACGGAATGTCGGCTGGCGAGGAACTCTGTCTGGCCCCCAACAGTGAAGTGGGTTGTCGCCGATTTCCAGGATTCAACGAGGAAGCGACGGCATACTCGGCATGAGCTGAAGATGACGGCGTAATCGCCTCCTCTTCTGTCGTGGATTCCAGATGTGACAGATTCGCCTGTGCAGGAATCTTTGAAGGGATCGACGCAGTCTGCATCTCAGAAGGTGAGTTTTGCTCACACGGCGAAGAAGACGATCGCACAGGGTCTAGGATCAATCTCGTGCATGACGCTGGTGTACGTATAGATCCGCCTCCTGAATGTGCATCTTGCGGAGACTCCGAGTTAACGCCAACGATGCTGTATATAGGTCCTAAGGAAGAAGTGACAAGTTGAGATTCCAAAGCGGTCCGCGCGAGTTGAGTATCATCCAGGAAGACCGGGGGCGAAACACGATTGTCTACACCAATTTCACAATGGTTCAAGCTTGTACCCAATGGCGGAACCTCGTCTGCATGAGATGTGGTACTGATCTCGGACTGCCAAGATGTTGTCTCTATAGCAGCAAAAGTAGAAAAGGCGTGGGCCTGCCGCTTGTATCGATCATCGTCCCTCTTGGAACTTGGAGCCGTAGTGTGGACAAGGAGCTCCATCCACGAAATCCAAAAACTGTCTCCAGGAATCATTTATCTCAATGTCCATTATATAGCGTGGGAGTGAGCACAGTTGATGCTCTTGAAATGATGTCCAATGAGCTGCGATTGAAGTGTCGTATATAGTAAGTGTTTTGCAGAACTGCAATCAAGAAACTCCAACACGAAAAGTCAGTGCTAGAATCTGCATATACACAGGAATTATAGTGAAGTGTATTTCAATTATATTGGTAGTATAGACACGGGATGTTTGCTGTAGCAGTGGCAAGACAAAGTACCTTGAGGTACTACTGTATAAAAAGAAAGGCGCTAAGCCCGTTTCAAGCGAAGAAAGGCTCCGAAAATCTTGGCGCTCCACTTTCGGTGGGCGGATTTGAAGATATTGTAGATACAGCAATTATTGTCTCCGACGTCTATACCGCTGTCACAGAGTCTTTCCCCCTCGAAAGTCTCATTCCACATCTCTCAATATGGCGCCCGCATCTTTGTTGGATCTCGTCCAGGCGCTACCTGCGACCGACTCATGGGGTCCTCCTGTCACCACTGAGACCATCCGCGATGGCCTTCCTTTCGCTCCGTTTTCCAAGGGTGACAAGCTCGGTCGCATGGCCGACTGGACTGCCGATGGCAAGGGTCAAGAAAGAGGCGGCAGACAACAATACAACAGGAACTTCAGAGGTAAAGATCCCTTCTTGCCAGGTTGCGCCGCGCGGGGATGGATCAAATGCATGCAAAGCGCACAGCGTTTCCAATTCTACTGCCTTGCACTTAGCCATGCACAATTTTCTTATTCGTAGGGGCGCATGCTGACGAATCTCACCAGATCAACCATATGGCGCTGGCGCTGGTCTCCAGGGTATTTTCAGTGCTGAGGGCATGAACGAGGAGAACACCTTCTCCGTTGTCGACAACTCGCGAACTTCGACACGCACCCGTGGCTTCGGACGTGGCGGCAGCGCTATCTTCCGTGGACGTGGAGGAGCCCGCGGCGGCCAGGCTCAACGTGGTGCTCGCGGTGGTACCTTCCAGCGTGTTGGCGGAAGAGGTGGACAGCAGCAATACAACAACAACCCCCGTGGCGGTCGCGGTGGCGGTCCCGGTGGACGAAGGTTCGGCTGGAGAGATTACGACAAGCCCCAGCGCACCAGAGAGGCTTCAGTCCAGCCCAAGGACACCTGGAAGTTGCTCGAGGAGATCGACTTCAGCCGTCTGGTCAAGCTCAACCTGGATACCGGAGATGGCGAGGACCTCGACAGCTACGGCTTCCTCTACTACTACGACCGCAGCTACGACAAGCAGCCCGGTGCGCCCACATCTTTCAAGAAGCTCAACGTTGTCGAGCGCGCTGCATACAACGTCACCACTTCTCTGGATCCCATTATTCAGGACCTTGCAGACCGCGACGAGGCTTCTATCTTCACCACTGACAACATTCTGTCCATGCTCATGTGCGCCCCCCGCTCTGTCTACTCCTGGGATCTGATCATCACGAGACAAGGCAACAAGGTTTTCATCGACAAGCGTGAAGGCTCCAACATTGACAGAGTCACCGTCAACGAGAACGCTGCTGACGCCCCTATGGAAACCTCCGAGGGCAAGGATACCATCAACAGTGTCGGTCCCCTCATGGAGGAGGCCACCCACATCAACCACGTCTTCCCTATCCAGACTGTTCAGGAGTCCGAGACCCAGAAGATTGACATGCCTAACGAGCACCCCTTCTACAACGCCGCTGAGGAGACTGACCCGCCGGCATCTAAGGCTTACAAGTACCGCCGCTTCGATCTTTCCCTCGAAGCCGATGCTGAGCCCCTTCACATCATCGTCCGTACTGAGATCGATGCCGTTGTCAAAAACAGCATCAGCGGCGAGGACCAGATGATGGTCATCAAGGCCCTCAACGAGTTCGACAACAAGGCTCAGGGCAGCGGTGGCGCGCTTGACTGGAGAGCCAAGCTCGCCAGTCAGCGTGGTGCCGTTCTTGCAACTGAGATGAAGAACAACAGCTGCAAGCTCGCTCGCTGGACCACGCAAGCCATCTTGGCCAAGGCTGACCAGATGAAGCTCGGGTAAGTCGAATTATACAAAAGATAGTGCTGGGAAACAAACCTGCTAACCGCTTGATAGTTTTGTCTCTCGTGTCAACCCCAAGTCTGCCAACGATCATGTCATCTTGGGTGTATTGGGCTACAAACCTCGCGAGTTCGCCGCCCAGATGAACCTCAACCTCAACAACGGCTGGGCCATTGTCAGAACATTCGTCGACATGGTCATGAAGGAGCCTGATGGCAAGTACGTTATGGTCAAGGACCCCAACAAGCCTACCATCCGCCTCTACAATGTCCCTCTCGACACCTTCGAGGAAGCCGAGGAGCTTGGCATGGTCGCCGAGGAGGGCCTTGACGAGTAGATATTGCAGAGATATGAGTGCATGTCGAGCAGGGTGTCCGATGAAAGTAGAGGCGTCGCTCACGATTGGCGTTTGCAGGTACCTGGATGCTTGTAGACATGTGTTTGCTTTATAGCGGGTTAACCAAAAAGAATGGAGATGAGTTTACGCCTTTTTTCAGCTGGCTGCCAGTAAATATTGTTATCGTGCAAAAACGACAGGATCAAGCGGGATCGAACTTCCATAACACTTGCAGTGTCTTTATATTACTGTTCGCAAGCATCTCCATACATGTACACCTAGGTAGTGATCGACACCCTCGTGTTTATGATGACCGAAGTTTCCATAAAACCACATGCCTTCGACCTCGGCTCACCGTTTAAAACAAAGCAAGCCTGTCCTGAGCTCTTTCCGCATTCGATCAGACCTTGTCACCGGAAATATTGCACCTGCTATCACATCCACACTGGTGCCATGGTTGTTTGTGCGTGTCTTCCGCAATAGCCTACCACAGAGAAAATTTGATGGTCACCGGACTGGACTGGGACAATCCATGTATAGTAAGGTGTTGATGATTGAGCGTTGGCGGCCGACCAAAGTCCGAATGACGTTGGCCGCATGCGAGAACTGCCGCCGAAGCTGGGAAAAAGTAAAGCCGGTAGCACTGGTAACACTTAACAGAGGACAAGAGAGAGAAAAGTACCTTGAAGGCAACAGAATTGTCATGTGAGTGAGCTCGACACGATATCGTATTGTACATGCTTCCAGGCCGCCCGGTAGTGCGCCAACCAGCAATGGACAGAACGTTATGGCTCTAGCCTCAGCGGTTCTTTCTCACAACTGGACCATGAATGTACCGGACGAGGTACAAATCTACTACGTTCCGGTGAGATCCGGTGGAGTGGCTTTCCATTGAGGCCTGATCGCTACTAGTTGACGAGAATAAGACCCATGCGTATGACATTACCGGCTCACTGCGCGACAAAAAGTGCTCGTTGACACGGGAGAAGTTCGACTGGACAGCACAAGTCATATCTAGTGAGATTCCACCGAGTACCTACCGTGTTGTACTTACAAGTACAGTGCAATAAAGTAAGCGGCTCCAGGATTGGTAGGGTGCCTAGAGGTACGTTGCTGTACCACGTACCGTAATCTAGTGCACCAACGAATCATTTAAATTAGCAGTGAGCCTCTGTGCAAGTACAAGTAGGCTCTGGAGATAGGGCGATGACTTGACGGAAGGGTCGAAACAAGCTCCGGTGGAATAAGCAGTGCGCACTTGGCAGGGCAATGATGGGCTCGTGCACGACATTTGCGATGCAGATGAGGCAGATTAGAGGGGTGTAGCAACTAGCGCAAGGTGGGAGTCGCTGAGTCGCTGGGTCGCTGAGTCGCAGTTCAAGTTCAGTTTAGGCGGTTGCGTCACACCCACGTCCTGCCTGCCTCCCGCATTTCTCACTTTCTCGCTGAGGTGGGTTTACCCTACCTTACCTGCCCGCAACGGTTCTATCCTCCACGGACCCCCAATTCTTCAGCGACAATTGTTCCCTGAGAGCTCCGTCAGATCTGACTTTGCTTTCTTTTCCATCTTGCCACATACCCTCCTCTCCATCGTAGAGACTTTTTCTTTCTTATCAAGTCTCACCTCCACCATCGGCGCCGCTGTCCTTGCCACAGCCCCACCGTAGCAAGTGTCCGCCCAAGGCAGACACGCCCAAGACGCCCTTCACCCCCGTAAGCTTACCCACTATTTTGGACCGTTCCTCGACTCTGTACAGCATGGCTGACTTGATCATCGTGACACAGTGTCTGCGCCCGCCATGAAGAAGGCATTGCACAAGTTGACTCTCCACGGCACGCCGTCGAGCAGCAACCCGGGCAGTGACACCGAGGCCAGCACTCCGGTCCGGCATAGCTTCGACAATGCCAATGGCTCGCGTGGTTCCCTCGACCGCTTCCGTTCGCCGCGAGCCTCGACATCTGTCGACCACCATCGTCCAACCCACAGCCCTCTGGGCGCCTTCCGCCAAAGGCTTAGGAGAAGCTCGTCTTCAGACAGCGACCTCCCGCTGAACCGCGATGGCGATCCCATGAGCAAGGGTCAGCAGAACAAGACCGAGAAGATCATTCAGAAAGAAGCGCACAGGAAGGAGGCCGAGGCTCGCGCCGAGGCCGACCGCCAACGCAAGCTTGAGGCTGAGGCCCGCGCCGCTATTGGCGAGACAGATGAGATGAAGACCAAGTACGGAGTTCTGCCCATCAACAACTACTCTCTGGCAGCGCCACCAAACGAGATCCGCGTTGATCTCCGTGCGCTGACACCAGAGCACATCGGTCAGCTCGTCACATTCAGAGCCCGAGTCCACAACATCCGTAAGATCAGTGCCCATCTCGTCTTTATTGAGCTTCGCCAGCAGACGGTCACCATCCAGGGTGTTATTCACAAGAACGATTTGATCTCCCCTCACATGGTCTACTGGGCCGAGCATCTCCACCTCGAGACTGTCGTCCGAGTGAGAGGTGCCCTCCAGGAACCCAAGTCCAAGCAGGGCGAGATCATTGGCGCTTCTATCCACAACCTTGAGATCGCCATCCTTGAGTTGCATGCCGAGGGATCCCCTACTGAGCCTCTTCCGTTCAGTGTCGGCGAAGCTGAGGTCACCAAGGAGGAGTCCGAGGCATCTCAGCACACTCGCCACTTCGTCTCAGATCGTGCGAGATTGAGCAACCGCATTATTGATTTGCGAACCACAACTTCTCAAAGCATCTTCCGTGTTCAATCGGTCGTCTCCACACTCTTCCGTGAGTTCTTGCTCAAGCAGGACTTTATTGAGATCCACACCCCCAAGCTTCAGGGTGGTGCTACTGAGTCTGGCGCCAGTGTGTTCAAGGTAGACTACTTTGGCAGACCGGCATTCCTCGCCCAGTCTCCTCAGCTGGCGAAGCAAATGTCCATCGCGGCTGACTTCAGGAAAGTCTTCGAGGTCGGTGCCGTTTTCCGTGCGGAGAACAGCAACACTCATAGACACATGACCGAGTACACTGGTCTGGATCTGGAAATGGCTATCGACGAGCACTACCATGAAGTATTGCGCACACTTGACAATCTGTTCAAGTACATCTTCAAGGGAGTCTACGAACGATGCCGCCACGAGGTCGATGTTGTCAAGCGCCAATTTCCTCACGAAGACCTTGTCATCGCAGACGTCACACCAGTCATTCCTTTCAAGGAGGCTATCGCAATGTTGAACGAGTCAGGATGGAGAAAAGAGAACGGAGATTTACTCCCTGACGATGAGGACCTCGGCACTAGAGATGAAATCCATCTCGGAGCAGTTGTCAAGGAGAAGTACAACGCTGATTACTATGTCCTGGACAAATTTCCTACTGGTGCCCGACCGTTCTACGCAATGGAGGACCCCAACGACGCGCGATACACCAACTCCTTCGATATTTTCCTCAGAGGGCAGGAGATCTTGTCCGGTGGCCAACGTATCCATGACGCTACCATGCTCAGGGAGAAGATGGAGCGCATGAAGGTGGATCCCAGCGTCATGGAAGAGTACATGCAAGGATTCGAGTGGGCTGCTCCTCCTCACGGAGGTGGTGGTATTGGCTTGGAGAGAATGCTCATGCTCTTCCTGCAACTCGGAGATATCAGACACGCCACCTTGTATCCTCGCGACCCGAAGTCCCTTCCAGCCAAGCCTGTTATCAAGCAGCTGAGACATCCCGAAGCAAGCACCATGCACCCCGCATGGGAAGGCAAGGACAGGGCAGCCGCCGGCATGGATCTTCCACCGGTCGAGATGCTTATTGCCAACTATGGAGATGCCTCAAACACCTCATGGCTTGAGCCACGCACAGAGATCTGGCGTGACGAACTCACCGGCGCTGCTGTTGGCTTCGTTCCCCATCAAGGATATGCCATCACTGTTGGCGACCCGCTGTGCCACGTTTCTCAGTACACCAAGATCATCAGCGGTTATCTCCGCTACATCAAGAAGGAGAGGAATTTGAAGCCTCTCTGGCTTCTGTGCGGTGCGGATGCTGAGGAAGTTCTTGCATCTAAGCTCGACTGGAGGACCTTCTCGGTGGCTGCTGAGCAACGCCTAGATCCGGGCAACAACCCAGCTGTACACGATCACGACATCCAGCGCAAGATCCGTCACGCTGAGAAGGAAGGCGTCAAGATCCATGATATCCCTCTCGGTGGCCCTGTGCCAGCACCCGTGAAGGAAAAGATCGACCAGCGTATCAAGGATTGGTTGGCCAACCGTAAGGGCAAGCAGGTCCATCTGACCAACATCCACCCGTGGCAAGATGTTGCCCACCGCAAGTACCATTATTCCGTGGACAAAGAAGGCAACATTGCTGGTTTGGTCATCATGGCACAGCTGTCGCCTGATCATGGCTGGCAAGTCAAGTTCTCTCTTGACTTTCCGGGAGCACCATCCGGCGCAATTGAATTCCTTGTCATGCACGCCCTCAAGGAGGCTGCTGCTAGTGGCGCAACTTCTGTCACCTTCGGCGGTGGTGCTACGAGCAAGCTCAACCCCGGTCACAACCTCAAGGGTACCCGAATCAAGGTGCTCAGCAAGGCTTACCACGCCATCGCGACTGAGCTCAAGCTCACCAACAAGAGTGAGTTCAGAGAGAAGCTTGGCGCACAGGAGGATCCGGTGTACATCTGTTACCCTCCTCATGGCTTGGGACCCGGTGGTGTCAAGGCCATTCTTTCTTTCTTCGAAGATGATACCAACCAGTAATGGTAACGCTTATGAGAACGAAGTAAAGCCAGGTAGATGGAATCATGGAATGATGGAATGTGGCACGCTCGAGAACCGATACCAATTGATTTCTTTTGTCTCAGTCAGTAGATATCAAATGATAGTGCCGATTACAGGCGCATTAATTGTATGACATTTTGTTTATAGTTATCTAGTATGGAGTAATGTTCGAGGATTTATGTCTGTTCTCATCACCCTACTCCCAAGTAATTCGCAAAGATAGCGAGATAATTCTTATAATTATGGTGAAGGTCATATACTGTGATTATGCGGTGGTTCAGCAAATGCGTATTTTAGCCTGTATAAAGCGATGAGAATATTGACCAACGCTTGGACCAATAAAGCTTGGACCACTAGTATTCTACCTCTAGAAAAAGTTCCTTGCGCGTCGTCCACCTCGAAGACTTTCTTCTTCCTCCACCCATGTCCATCATGGTAGACACAATAGCCGTCGCATCACATCATGAAGATGTTGATGATGACCTCAGTGACGAGCAGATGCAGCAGATGCTCGCTCGCGCTGCAAATCGCAAACGGGAAAGCGCTGGCTTGAAGCTGGTTGATGATGAGAAAGACGATGGTGACAGGACGAACTTTTCTTTCCCTAAGCTCGATACCGGTCTCATTGCACAGCCCTATGTCTCAACTACGGGAGTTGTTGCACATGTCGACTCGTCACGCTTGCTTCAGGAGAAGGATCGCGTGCTTGCGAACCGTGTGCGGAAAGTGGAAGATCCGGTGTTGGTGAAGCAGAGAAAAGCAGAGGTACGATATCATTCCCTTCTTCTTTCTTCTATACTATACGATTGCCTATGAGGAAAATATTCCCAATCTTTTTGTTGAGCAGAGTCCGGGCTCCGTCTTGGTTGCCTTTCTGCAAAAATGATCTTTCTATAATCATAGTTACTCTGACGGCACACTTTATCATCTATCTTCTTTTGATATCTTGAACTTGTTGTATGGCTATTTACTGACAAGTACTCGCACAGAACAAGAAGGCTACCGCTGGTGAACAGTGGTACAACCTGCCACGTACCGACTTGACTCCTGAGCTCAAGCGAGATCTGCAGCTTCTCAAGATGCGTAACGTGCTTGACCCTCACAGGCACTACAAGAAAGAAAATGGCAAGCTCAAGCCGCCAGAGTACTCTCAAGTTGGCACTATCGTCGAGGGTCCCACCGAGTACTTCAGTGCTAGACTTTCCAACAAGGACCGTAAGCAAACCTTTGTTGAAGAGGTTCTTGCTGGTGAGCAGGCTACTGGTCGCTTCAAGAAGAAGTACGGTGATGTACAAGTCGGTAAGACAAGTGGAAAGAAGGCCTATTACAAGTCCGTCCAAGAAAAACGACACAAGAGATGAACACCGCCGATGTCATTGATGCTATGTTGCAAACTGCTTCTATAGTGTCGAGACGATCTGTTTTACAAGATTCTGCAAAGAGTAAGCATAGTGCTGGTGACCTGTGGTATACATCTATCACATACCTGCATGTCCACGGCGGCTTCCTGGCCAGCCTCGAGGACCTCCTCATGGTTTGCTTTGCCTTTGCTCAGATACGCTTCAAGCTCCGCTGGCGTCATGCTGCTCAAGGCAGCATCATCTCCACGAGGTACTGGCTGCAGCACAGCCTGATTGGTCACCAAGCTGAAAGCCAGGATTTTCATCCCGCAGTGACGGGCAACGACAATCTCAGGGACAGTCGACATGCCAACAACGTCGGCGCCGAGAGTGTGTAGAAGCCTGCACTCTGCCCGCGTCTCGTAAGTTGGACCGGCCACGAAAGCATAGACACCTTCGTGGACACGACGTCCACTTCCGCTTGGCTTGATCTGCTGCCACACTTGGTAGGCCTTTTGCCGCAAGCCAAGGTCGTAGGCGTCTGATAGTGGAGGAAAACGTACGCCAAAGTCCTCAGCATTGGGGCCTCTAAGAGGATGGAAACCTACTAATCCGGCGAGATTCAAGTGCTTAGTAGACGTCAGCATACGTCTACAGGCATAGGAGAAGGGCGTCTAACGTCGTTGAGGACAACAATATCACCAACGCGATAATCTGGGTTTAGACCCCCGGCAGCATTGGTCATGAGCATGGTCTCGACGCCCATGACTTTGCACACTCGTGTTGCAAACGATACCATTTCCATAGCATGACCTTCGTAGAAACTTGAAAGAGACATGAATGAGCAGCTGAAGACCGAATATCACGTTGCATATGTTGGGAAACTAACTGTGCTCTTCCCACCAACAATAGAACTGGCACCTTCGAATCTCCCATGAATGCCGCAACAAGTTTGCCAGCATGTCCCTGGACTGTACATGTAATTTCAGCGTGAGTTATTCAAGTTCACTGTTCTCGAATGTGATTTTTCTGCCAGTCTTACCGGTTGTCTTTGGGAAGTTTGGAATACCGGAATAAGCGATCTCGACCGAGACATCCTGGTTGATAGTGCTAGCAATGCCACCGAGTCCAGATCCGCAGACTATGGCCACTCGAGGAGTATGTAGTACCCGAGGCAGCTTTGAGCGAATGAAAGCGGCAGATTCAGTGGCCTGCTTGAAGACCGGCGATCCAGGGTTATGGCCACTTTGCTGCTCCTGCTCGGTCACGGCAGCCATGATGTAGAAGGTCAGCAAGACGTGTATACCAAGAATCGACCTCTCACAAACTTTGCTATTGTCGTGAATAAGAGGGGTTGCGAATGAAGTTGAAATGGGAGTCGACTATGATACAGTTACCGTAGATGCCCTACCTGATTGTACTACTGTACTGTACCTCAGATTATGGTCGTTGCCAAGCCGGCGACGCCAGATACGGCAACCTCTCTCTGTCTCTCTCTTTGGAGTCGTCTATGGAATTTTGACCCGAGCGCTTTCTTGTACTTGTGGTGTCCTGTCTTGCAAAAGAACATCTCCCGCGCCAAACACAAGGATGGCATCATATTTCAAATCGTCATTCGGCTTAGCGAAGAGGCTGAAGGTGAGTCTTCTCCTTGTCTAAAATCACAGCGTCTGCATCCAAGGAAATTCATCTAATTCAAAGCCGCACGCACAGGTCGCACCTCCGAAAGTTATTCAGAGTCGAAGTGTATATCAATCACGGCAGCCATGGCACGCGGACCCGCCGGTTTCGTTCGAGCATCAGAGAGATGTTGCCACCGACTTTGACGACTTCATGGGCGACGCAGTCGAAGAGTGAGGACAACCCAGCCCAGACTATGTGCATGCGAAGCGGTGTCGTCTACAGTCACTGACGAATTGCAGAGCCCGAGGCGTGACCCTCCCGGCTCGCGAGCCTTCCTTTCCTCCAGAGATCCAGCGCGAGCTCAACGGCCTACGATTGCCACGATCGGTGCAGCTCAACTATCTCAAGCCTTTAAAACGAACGCCCACCTACGGCGTGCCATCCGCCGACCTACAGCTCCGCTCATACAGTGTGCGCAACCTCGAATTCTTCGCCGACTTCGCCCTCCGTGCCGCCTACTACCTCAATCTCCCGGCAAAGGGCCCCGTTCCGCTTCCTCGAATCACCGAGCGTTGGACTGTGCCGCGCTCCAACTTCGTGCACAAGAAGAGCCAGGAGAACTTCGAACGTATCACCATGCGACGATTGATTCAGATCCAAGACGGTCACCCGGAGGTTGTTCAGATCTGGCTAGGGTTTCTGCAAAAGTATGCCTACTACGGTGTCGGTATGAAGGCGAACGTGTGGGAATACTCTCCGTTGGATGTCGCGAAGGACATGGACGAACAAGCAGACAAGCTCAAGGAGACCATCAACAAGAGACTGAGTCTGTTTGGAAAGAGAGGGGGTCTCGCAGGCGAGAAGGACATCGAAGCCCTGATGAACGACGAGGTCTTCAAGGATGCCTCCGGCAGCATGGCTCCGCTTGGCGTCAGGTCAGTGTAAACAAAAAAGGCAGCGGCTTCGAGGCCTTGTAAATATATACATCAGATAGGTCGCGCTCTGGGATACAGGGGGGCACCTGATCGAAAGCATTTACCATGAAGCAGCCTCACCGAGGGCGCTATCTACTGCAGTCCTGAGATGAGACGAAGCGAAGGGCAGGACATGCCTGCGCACCGACTGATCACAGGAGGGAGCGGTAATCGCACAAGACTCACAATGCATGCGTACAAAGGCTCACAGACAATCGTGAAAATACAAGGCCGAGAAAGATGCGCAGTCAGTGTGAAGGTGAGGTGAGGTGAGACGAGTAGACAGCAGCCCGATACGAATTGGAGGCTTAGGTGGTTGCCTTGAATCGACGGTATGCGCCTCTGAGGCACACACACAACACATATACTTGACACCCAACCGGCTTGCATTTTCTACATGGCACCACACTGTCCTGAAAACGGGGGCAGCATGCCCTTTGTGATACACAACTAGGTTGACCCAGGAAAGAGCGTACATTAAGTCAGCATGAACAACAAGTATGACGTCCTGTGTCGCTGCCAGAAACACGCACCCATGCACAGGGAGGCTGTGACTGAGCCAGCAAGCGCGCTGTCAAGGATTTGTACCTCTATATCTCCAAATCAAGGCGCTCTGTGATGCGTTATGCCCTAGTTTATGCGCTGTTCATCACCACCACCATCATCATAATCATCATCGTCACCTTACAAGTATAGCTGGTCTCGGGCTGCTGTAAGGTGGCGCATATTCCTGTACCGTGGTCAGGGTAATTTACCATTTCCCGTCACGTCACGTGGGGATCTTGGCAGTGTATCAAAAGCGAGGGCGAGGGAAGGCACTAGATGGATGGGAAGGATGGAGGTTATAGGGTCAGCATCACCATCTTAACCGAACCAACCGCTGCCCGCTCCCGAACTACTGCTCCTCCTCTCCTCTTTCTTTATCTCTTAACAAAATAGTCCGGATCTCTCGAAAGTCACTGCTCGAGTGACCAACGGTTCTTTTGGCTGCTGATAGTGCCACAGTAGAACAGAGCGCCGGTTCTCCCATCCCTCACATACCAATAGCAAGACTCCCCTCTGTCTGGATCGACGGCAGAAGCATTTTAGTGCGGCCCAGGGATCCCTCCGGAACCTTAGCCCCAGAGCTCCATCCGGCCAGTAACGTCAAGCTTGGTCCGCGCACCAATCCATCTAGCAGCCAATCCACTTCCACCTCGGTGCCAGGACCTGATTGGCAGCAGCGGTGGATAGTAAAGTACTCGGAAAACCAACAGGTAAACACATGATTTCTCTTTGCTCGAAGCCCCCTCATCCGCGTGTGTTTTCTACATCAGACTCGACACCATGCGCGCGCGAGACAGAGAGAGGGAGCTTGACGCTCGCCTCGATGCCCGTGACGCTTCTTTGCGTATTCGTCGCGTTGATGCCGCATCCTCTGAATTATGAAGAGCCTCACTGCTGATGCTGATGCCCGTATTCAGCTTGACCGAACCACAAAAGAAACAGCTATTGGGGACCCGTTCGCCGTCCACGGGTACTCCCATCTTCTTTTTGATTAAGGTAGCTCGACTATCGCACTTCTTCGGCAGATCATCATGAACGTGTCGGGATACAACACGATGCAAGCCGCGAACGCGCCTCAGACCGCACCCAAGCGCTACGACGGCCAAGACAGTATCGAGTATGACGAGAAGCAGGGTGGTCACTATGGTATGAGAATGCCGCCGAGTTTCTGGCGCTGAATAGATATTTTGCTAACTTCTTCATCACAGGTGCAAGCAGCAACGTGAGGTCTACGAGGTTCATGTTCTTATAGTAGACGCGACTGACAGGATCGACAGATCGCGGGACATGGCCAGGCACCTCCACCAGAGACTTTTACCGGTTTGTGGTCAAACGTCAGTAGCCTGCACCCTTACATTTCGTTACCCAACGAAGGCGCAGCTGACAAGTGAACAGGTCTCACAAGGTCTCTCGGGAAACTATCGCGACATCCTGAACACATACTGGCAGAACCAGGTCACCAAACTTGAGACGGAAGACCATGACTACAAGATCCACCAACTCCCGCTTGCACGCATCAAGAAGGTCATGAAGGCCGATCCCGAAGTCAAGATGATATCAGCGGAAGCTCCCATTCTCTTCGCCAAAGGTTGCGACATCTTCATCACGGAGTTGACCATGCGCGCATGGATCCACGCAGAGGAGAATAAGAGACGCACTCTGCAGCGCAGCGACATTGCGAGCGCCCTTGCTAAAAGTGATATGTTCGACTTCTTGATCGATATCGTTCCTCGTGAGGATGCGACACCTCAGCACAAGCGCAGACAGGACTTTGCTCCTTCGGCGTCATACACTGTGCCAGAAAGTCAGCCTCCGAATGCAGGCGGCAATGTCGTGGGAGCACAAACTTCGGCACCACAAGATCAGACGCATCAGATGAGCGCACCCGATTTCACTGCCATGGGCCAGCACATGCCTCCGGAGCAATACGCGACACAAGCAGGCATGTATCCTCCACCTGCGCCTCAACAAGGCTACGCTCAACCCGGCATGTTTGATGCCAGTATGTATCAATACGCACTACCTCAGCAGCCGGTGAGTACCTATGACTCCGTGATACTCGACACACGGCAAGCTCATGCGAACGGACAGATGTATCCTCCAGGACAGAGGATGACCGACCCATCCATGGGCGGTGATTCGACGCATCAATTCCGCGTGGAGGAAGGGGAGAGGGAGGAGGAGAGGAACCAGTATAATGCTTGACGAGATTGATTGATACCCCCCGCCCCACTACCATCATTTGAACGGCAGACTAAGCGGTTAGCGAGCCATGGGATAGGCCGTATGTTCGCAGTGCTGCTTTTGATTTTCCTTGATATTTTTTGCCCTGTCTACTTTACGGATGTTTACTGCGCGGTACGGTGCGTGATGTCAGTCACGTCTACAGTCGTACGAATCCAGCCGTAATGCAAGCTCGTGTCTCTCGATGAGGGACGCTGATAACGATCGGAACTACAGTATACTTGTACGGCATATCCGACCCGCTCAGCCGGAAGAAAGTGCACTTGTGTGAGTTCCCCTGTTCTCTCCGGCCACATGGAGACAGCGGACGTGGGCACGATATCTATACCGAGGATAAGATTATTCAAGCTTGGTTGCACCCGGGCCTGTTGTCATGAGCTCACATACTGTATATCCCGTAGAAAGAACCCGCATTGCGAAAATCAGTCCAGGCTCGCGAAAGCCGATTTACTTGTGTGATGTATACCGGAAAATGCGGGACTCCGCAATTACCCTTGGTAAAGAAACGGGAGCCGCGATATTATCTTGCAGATGACATTAATCGTGATTGGATCTGGACCTGAGCTGCGTCATGTTGCGACGTCAAGGGTCAGCCAGCACGATAACACGAGAAAAGACGGAGCCACAATGCGGTATCTCTGTCGGGCCTGATATGCCACGATCTCGGGTATGGGGATGATGAGGGTTGAGGGAGAATGATGCACGTCCCGAGTGCCCCAGGGACAAAGAGTAAAGCGAGTAAAGTGCAGGTTACGGTAGGCGGTTCCTACTCGAGTACGAGATACTTTGCACTGTACGGAGTCTATTTCGCAGATGATCTCTAATGAAGATTATGGGCTACTCTGGGCTGTAGATGAGGGGGAGGGGTTCCTCTGGGGCCTTGGCGCTAGCTCCAACACTGCTTGCTCCCAAGACACTTTGTGCTATCCTTCTTGAACCAGCTCTTTTCTCTCCCTCTCTCTTCTTTTCCCCTCAACATCACAACTCAACTCATATCCGTTGCTTCTTGACTTCTAGTCTCTACTCTCTTCACAAACTGCTGCAAGTTTGTGATTCCATCTCCAGTCCACTTTCTCCAGTCCACTTTACCCAGACACTACCCAGAAACCCCACCGTAAACATGAAAGTTGGTGAGTGAAATGCGGGGAAAAGCTCTCTCATCCATTACCCTCGCTCCTTCTCAATCGAGCGATATCTGTGTAAAAGTATGGGATATACGTGCGCTGACCACTGCTCTGTAATACAGTTGTCGCAGGAGCTTCCGGCGGCATCGGCCAGCCTCTATCTCTTCTTCTCAAGTCGTCGCCCTTGATCGACCAGCTCTCTCTATACGATGTTGTCAACACTCCCGGCGTTGCTGCCGACCTGTCCCACATCTCGACGCCAGCTGTGAGTATAACCTCGGGCCCTGCATTCCGATGTCCAAAGAGCAGTGCGCTGAACTCCGCCAACAGAAAATCGAGGGTTTCCTCCCCAAGGATGACGGTATGAAGAAGGCCTTCACCGGTGCCGACATGATCGTCATCCCTGCCGGTATTCCTCGTAAGTCATACCAGACCCTGTAACGCTTCACCCGAGGGCGGGAAGATACGGGGTGTTGACTCGTCTTCACAGGCAAGCCCGGTATGACCCGTGACGACCTGTTCAAGATCAATGCCGGAATCGTTCGCGACTTGGTCAAGGGTGTTGCCGAGTTCTGCCCCAAGGCATTCGTCCTCGTCATCTCCAACCCCGTCAACAGCACCGTCCCCATCGCAGCCGAGGTTCTCAAGGCTGCCAACGTCTTCGACCCCAAGAAGCTCTTTGGTGTGACCACCCTTGATGTTGTCCGTGCCGAGACCTTTGTTGCAGAGATCACTGGCGAGAAGAACCCGGCCAAGACCACCATTCCTGTCATCGGTGGCCACTCTGGCGAGACCATTGTTCCCCTCTGGAGTCAGGCCAAGCCCGCCGTCAACGTTCCCTCAGACAAGCTCGATGCACTAACGTACCGTAAGTATTGTGCTTGATGCTTGCTCGTCGCTGTGTCTGACTTTGATCTCAGGTGTGCAATTCGGCGGTGATGAGGTCGTGAAGGCCAAGGACGGTGCCGGTTCCGCAACCCTCTCAATGGCATATGCCGGTTACCGCTTCGCAGAGAAGCTCATCAAGGCCGTGAAGGGCGAGAGCGGCATTACCGAGCCTACCTTTGTCTACCTCGCCGGTGTCGAGGGTGGTGATGCCATCGCAAAGGAGACCGGCTGCGAGTTCTTCTCCGTGCCAGTCGAGCTAGGCGTAAGTTTTCTCTATCCATGCTAGCTGGTCAAGAAAGTAGTACTGACATGGTTCACAGCCCGAGGGTGCCAAGAAGGCCATCAACGTTGTTGGCGATGCAAACGACTACGAGAAGAAGCTTCTCACCAAGTGCTACGAGGGCCTTGGCGGCAACATCAGCAAGGGTGTCGAGTTCATCAAGAACCCTCCCCCAAAGTGAGATTACCCATTTGTGTCGACCATCTGGATCCCAAAGACATGGCTAACCTGAATGTGGGCAGATAGGCTCTGATTCAACGATTTGATGCATATTCAGGCCCCCCGACATTGATACCACGAAGATAAAAGGTCGATTGTGAGCCAAGGCGTGTGCTGGGGGAGGGGTCTTGGGGAAATGGTTTAATTGAGAAATCTCGAACATGGCAATATTTTGCGACGATATTCTTCGAGCTAACCCCAGAATTCAAAGTACTGCTGCTTGACCACAGTGTAATCCTTCTTTTCTTTTCTTATGCTCGCCATGTTCTTTCTGCCAAGTTCATGCGACAATGGGGGCCCGGTTTGGCGGAGTCTTGTGTGAAACCCTAGACTTGGGGTAACCCGTTCGATGAGCCGAAGCAAAGTAGACCAGACACATACAGACAGTTGGCACGACCTTCTCCGCCTCCTTGTTACTCGAAAAGCGTGAGCTCCAGTCTTGATCTTTCCCCGGTCCGACTCGCAGAATGCAAAAGGGTTGTCGCAGCAGATGTCCCCACCCGCAGTATCACTCGACTCGCCACGAAAAAGCAGGCCGGCCTTCAGACTGAGTGGCCAGTCACGCAGCCACGCCACGCCACGCCACGCCACGCCACTTCGTGTCGTATGTGCCCAGGCGCGATCAGGTCCCGAAAGTGATCAGTCGCACGCGCAGGTTCGGTCGAGCTGGGGCTACTCTTTGTCGTCTGATGGCTGGAAAAGTGAGGAGACGGCAGAACGAGTGTCTGTGTCTGTGTCTGGCTCTGGCTCTGGCTCTGTGTAGCCATGGATAGAGACTCTTTTCCGTCTTTCTTTTCCTCTCCCCTCTCTTGTGATGGCAGTATGTATTGCACGCAATGCGAAGTGATCTCTCGCTCGTATCGTTTCCTGAAGTTCGAGGTTCGGCCCGGTCGAATCCGTGGCAGCTCAGAGTAAGGCTTGATGAGATACATTATTGTAGAGTCTCCGTGCTGTGGGTCCTCCCTTTTTCTCTTGATGGGCGAGAAAAAAACAAATCAGGGTTTCGAGCCGACGGTGCGGATCTGGAAGACGGCGCTCTTGAGATCGCTCGTTTCCGCTTGCACGGTGACGTTGAGTCCGAAGCCGCTCAGGGCGCCTCTGATGATGCCGCAGGGGAACCAGAGGAACTTTTCGGCGGGGTTTGCTGGTCAGCTTTTTTTTGTCTTGACTCTGAAGCCTGAGAGAAGGGGGAATTGGAGGGTGGTAAGGGAAAGAAAACTCACGGCTTGTGCCCGCCCCAATGCCTCTTCGAGACCTCTGGCTCCACGACCTCTGTCCACAGACATGCGCGAAAGAGGCGGGAAGCGGCTGTCTGTCAACACAAACGTGCCCCTGTGGTTTGTCTTTAGGTTGTCGATTTGCTTGCGGAAGACGAGAGTCCAGAGGTCTTTGCAGAGGAACTTGATCATGTCCAGTGGTGCGTTTGGGCGGGGTGACTGTGCTGAGAATCTGATTTGGCGAAGGGAGAGAGAGAGAGTCAGTCATGAATGCATCGGTGGGGGAAGGGCATTCCCATAGAATGACAACACGCACCTCTCCACGAGGCCCTGTCCGACTCGGTACCCGAGCGCGTCAAGACGGTGGAACACGGCCTCTCGCGCTTCTTCGTCGTCTTGTGCTCCTCCTCCTCCTTCTGCTCCTCCGCCCATGCCGTCTCCTATGCCGTGACCGATGCCTAGACCAGTTCCCGTGAACGTCTCGGCGCCTCCTCCACCCAGCGACCCCATGGCGGCTTTCGAGGTTCCTATACTCTCAGCGTCTCCTCCATTGCTGCTCAGCACACTCGTCCGATCAGGTCCATTGTTGGCCCCAGGTGTTGTCGTCGTCGCCGCTGTCGATGTGTTCTTCTTGACATATGTCGGCGAAGTGTAGTTTGTTGTCGTCGTCGTCGTGGATGACAGAGACAAGTGTTGGCTTTGACGGATCAAGAGGGCTTCTTTGGCGTGCAGGTCGGCGACTATGCGTTGTGCTAAGGGCACGAGTTCGATCAGGAGCAGGTCGAAACACGATGTCGCCAATTTGTCGGCGTCTGGGTCGTGGGCTGAGGGGTGGGCTGACATGACCGGAGATGCTTGCTGAGAACGAGACGGCTGTTTGTAGGTTGGCAATTGCAAGACGTTAGTTTCCTTGGTCAAGGACTGGATATGGAACAAGGTTGGAAGCAAGCCAATAAACTCGAATCAAGATGCACGCAGTTTCAAGAAATGTTGACTGAAGATGTCATGTATGCCGCACAGTGCAGGTGCTCTGGAGATGACGCCTGTGGTCAAAGCTTCGATATATACACAACTACCTTACGGCATACAGTCTAGCAGCTACGTCGGTAGCCTTTTATATCTATACTCTAGCCTTGTAATCTTTCTGGAATTCCTCTCAATAGACAGTCCATATGGCTGTCTTCCATCTCGACAGGAGCTCAGGCAGCTTTCTTGCCGTCGCAGAACTCCACTACGGCATACTTACCACTCCACGCCCACTTGCGCTTCCCGCTGTCACCACCCCCGCCCTCGGTCTTCCTCAGTTCTTCGTCTTTGCCGGGTGGTAGACCTACCACAACATCTGCCTTGCAAGTCCTCAGTGCCAGAGTGCGCATGCCAGATCCAGGTCCAAGGGGTCCGATAGCTTCTGTAAATGGAGTGCTGGGGTCCCACATAGCCTAGCACAACATTATTAGTATGCAACTGTATAAGCATATCTGCACACGAGACCTACATCGCCAGTGAGCTTGCGGTAGTTGAGGTCGCCCTTGAATATCACAAGCTCGCTCTCCTTAAGATCCTCGTACAGCCGTTCCTGTGAGGGTAGGCGCCAGTAGCTTCCACCTTCGGTCCAGAACGCATTCGGACGGAGCACAATCTTGCCTTCGCTGTAAAGCCCGCTCCAGTTCTCGAAGAGCGCCTGTAGATCTGCACACTCCTTCTCACTGAGCTTCTCTGGCGTCACATCCTTGAATTTGTCATCTTCGGATGCCGTCTCATAAAAGTCCTTGGCGTTGACCAAGACGGTGAGTAGATCAGAAAAGTCCTTGGGGATGACGTCTGAAACGAACCAAGGAATGTTCTTGGGGTGGAGCACAACCGTAGTGGCAAGTCCAGATTGTAGTAGATAGCCGGCTAGCACGACGTCGACAAATAACTCGAAGCCAGCGTTGTCGAGGACAATGTCAATACGTCGATCCTTGCTGCCCGACTTCTGCGCTGCGTAAAGTGTGTCAAAAGCAGCATCGAAATCATTTACAATGATGTTGTTCTCGGCTGCCTTGCGCGCCTTGGCTCCCTGTAGCTTCTGGATATCTTCGTAAGAGAGATTGGTCAATAGTGACAGATCAGTGGCGTTGCCCCAGAGGCAGATCTCGCACATCTCGGTGAAGAGCATCTTCTCTGCAGCCCTGCTTTCCTCTTCTGTCCTTGATCCAGCGGTAGCTTTCTCCTCTTCGAGTTGCTTGGTGAGTTCGTTGTAACGAGATGCAAGCTCCAGTACCGCAGGACGAGAAGACCTGAAAGTGGACAGCTTCTGCTTGTTGAACACGTCATATCCCTTCCAGTACTTTGACATGGCAAAGAATGTGCTCAGACGACTACGTGAACATGATCAGGAAAATGGCCTTGAAATCGCTGAGTAGTACAGTCACGAACCGATAGAGGTAGCATTCCGAGTACAACCAAGGTACGCCGAACCATTTTGGGTTTCCGAGTTGCTCCAATTCTCTGTTGTAACCTGCAATATCAGGCTGTCCATCATCCGGGAGTGGGCTATGTACCCTTGGATCAGCATTTCTTGCCGGAACGAAGTGTGTTCATTTGATACTTACGGAAGCTGACGGTCGTGTTGCAATTCATGTTTGAGTTTAGCAAGACCTTCCACGATCTTTTTGCCTTCTGCTTGCTTTTCGGGGTCGGTAGCATTCGAGGTCGCCTTGTGCATATCATCAATGGCACCAGTCTGGAACAGTCAATTAACCTCCCGCCATCACTCGTTCGATTCTCCTACCAGAATGACCGGCCATCGATCGCGGGCTGAGATGTAGGCGAAAGACGCCTCATCAGAAGTGACGTATGGTACTAACAGATGTTAGGCTCGGTCTTGAGTTGAACTGAACATATCACATATGGGAATAGTAGCTCACATGTCTTTGTGTCGTACTCCATGATTTGATACTTATATGGTGTTATTCTGAAGGCTCACGGTCGTCGGTGGTTCAGACTTTAAAGTATTGCACCAGCAGCTGCAGTGACGTGGAGCGTTCTGAAACTATCACACGGATTACGATGGTTACCTAAAATACCTTAACGGATCGTTCTGGACCGCACTCAATTAGATAATTGCACACTGTGGCTCCGGCTTGAAGAACCCAAGGTATATTACTCTCACGTTCATGCTTTGATGTCGCAATATTACAAACCATATCCGTCACTATTGCGGTCGACCACAAAAATGATTCCTCTACGGCAACCTCTCCAGAATGCTGCATGAATCATATAGACTAGAGTTTAGATTCAATTTCACCTCCCCTCTGCTTGGTGTAGTTGGTTATCGCGTCCGACTGTAATTGAAGTCGTCTCTTGGTTAACCAGAGATTAAGCATAACGTTGTTATCGGAAGGTCCCTGGTTCGATTCCGGGAGCGGAGACTTTTTTGTGTCAGTTCACTGCCTGCTCGACCCAATACTGTGGAAGTCGAGTCTGCCTTTTTGTGCACAAATTAGGACTGTAGTTATATACTGATAAAAAATTGCGTTGCTATTTAGATGTTCGCAGTGTAGGCCATACTTGTACCATCCTTTTCCGTGGATAGGACGTATCATGAATGTAGAGTATGTACCTACCTAAGGTAGTTCAAGCAAATCGCCTTCGATATACGAGTTATACCATGGAGAAAGGTTGAAGGCACAGTGCATTGCGGCAGTCGCGACTCACTCAGCATATATGGTGCCTGCCATCTTGTAACCATGCACGAGGCTTGCTACTCCATTGATAGCATAGTCCTTGCTCCGATGTTATTGATTTTGTCCACCCATAGCTTACAGTACCACCGACGAGTATTCAGCTTATCTCAAGACGTTCGTTAGATCGCGTGGCTGGCCTGGCTCTTTTGTTTGAATAGTAAGGAATCATCCTTTTCTTGGAAGCAGAACATCACCCCCCTCGATCAGAGATCATGATCATGACCAGAGTCTCTTATCTTGGCCTCCTTGGCCTTGTCTTTCCCATCTCTCTGTCAACTGCTCAGACTACCCACATGCCCCCATGCATGGTAAGTTGGTCCTGAATATGTAGTTCTAAGTCAGACTCCATTATGAGTACACCACTGGAGCTGACTTGATACTCGACAAGTCTACATGCATAACCCCCTTCTCGGCGAACCACGAGCCTGATCTGTGTCTCAAGTCCTGGATAGACACCGTTTCGGCCTGTGTCAATCATGCCTGCAGTAACGACACCACTTCTCAAGTTGGAGCCACGGCTGCTTCCTTGCCAGTGGGTGGGAACATTAGTATGACCTTAGCGCCCAAACTTGAGTTTGCATGCATCCAATCTTACGTCCCTGGATATGGCGACGACCCGGCATCTCTTGCGCTCTTGGTCAGGAACGGAACATGTACAGAGTCTCCGTACGCTTTCCTGAGTTTTCTCCCGACTTATTCTGACGAATCGGTCATGAGTGCTTGTCGCTTGCACTTGTACAGCGTTAGTGGTTGCGTCGGCCAGGATACGTATGTGTCGATTGATGATTCAGGCCTGAGGAACGGCGTCTGTTCTTTCAAGGGTGGCAGAAGTGTACGGCTTGTGTGCGACGTCGACGTTGGCCAGGACAAGTCAGCTATAGACAGAGACAAATCCGATCGTGCAGGTGAGCTTATGTGCTCTGAATCCCAGCATTGTGAATCAAGCAGGCATATTGATTGATGGCCATGATAGACGCCTATGCCTATCTTGACTGGCTATGCGGCAGTAGTACAGACAATGGCGCAACTGGCAACACATCCACATCCGGTTCGGCGGCCACAGCACACGTCGACGCTGGAAATGCGACCCCATCGCTTGTCTTGTCGCCAACAGCAGAGTTAGTTGCGCCGATAGACTTGTCGATAGCGCGGAGAGCGGTTGCGCGTCATGGGGGCGCAGGATGGGCATTGGTCGCTGTGCTGTTCGCTAGAATCGTTTGGCAGTGATGGCAATGGTGATGGACAACAGAGGATTGTTGGTGCAGGTGAAACGTTGACCTCTTGCACAGCTAAGCTTGGGGAGGCGGGACTGTATGGCAGTTAACTGGGCTTGTATCATAGCGGATCAGAGTGGGTTGGGGCTTTCTGGACATCAAGCTTGTATTGGGCATGTCTATGTATGATGGTCAATGAGTTTCCTCAAAAGTGTTTCGATAGATTCAAAACTTCAATGGATGTGGAAATGATTGGTATTGAAATGGAGAAGAAGAATTGATCAAAGCGTCAATTGGCTCGGTCGACATAAGATTATACGTATGTGACGGGGCTCAACACACCACCAACGCCCCCGATGCGCAGAAGTTTGTCGCTCTGCGCCAATGCTATTTCGTCGAAAGTCTGCTGCTGGTGATACAGGAAAGGAGGTCCCCCGTGCGCCTGCTTGGTCTAGTTGTACTGGGCATAAGCGGCGGTACTGTTGAACTTGAGGCCGCCTCTGATGACCTTTTCCACAGCGCTCAAAAAGTCCTTCTCGCTGGCAACCTTTCTCCTCGCTCGGATGGCGAACATGCCGGCCTCGGTGGCGACACTCCTGAGCTCGGCACCGGTCGAGTTCGGGCACAGTCTACTGATGAGCTCCCATCGGATGTCGCGCTCGACACTCATACTCTTGGCATGGATACGGAGAATGTTTGCGCGGCCCTCCATGTCGGGCAGCGAGAACTCGATCTTTCTGTCGATACGTCCGGGACGCATGAGGGCGGGGTCGAGGGTCGAAGGTCGGTTGGTGGCGAACATGACCTTGATGTTTCCTCTTGCGTCAAAACCGTCGAGCTGGGTGATGAGCTCGAGCATGGTTCTCTGGACCTCGTTGTCTCCTCCGGCACCGTCGTCGAAACGAGCTCCACCGACGGCATCGATCTCGTCGAAGAAGATGATGCAAGCCTTCTTCGTCCTGGCCATCTCGAACAGCTCTCGCACCATGCGGGCACCCTCACCAACGTATTTTTGCACCAACTCTGATCCGATGACTCTGATGAATGTGGCGTCGGTTCTGTTGGCGACTGCTCGCGCGCAGAGCGTCTTACCGGTTCCTGGAGGGCCGTAGAGCAGAGCACCCTTGGGAGGGTCAATGCCGAGATTGACGAATCGTTCGGGTGACAGAAGGGGCATCTCGACAACTTCACGCAGCTTTTCGATCTGCTCCTTGCATCCACCGACATCGCCATAGGTGACATCTGGCTTGTCTTCGACAGTCATCATGGTGACGGAAGGATCGATCTTTGGCGGTAGAGGAAGCATGATTTGATACTTGTTGCGGTCGACACTGCAGATGTGAGGTTAGCACCGAGACCAGGACAAAAGCAGATGGGAGTTGTTGGTAATGGTAGACTGTACGCACCCGACTCTCATGCCCTCCTCGATATCAGTGGGCGATACACGCTCGCCCAGGTTCACGACGAACTTTGCGATCTGCTTGACGTTGATGACATATTTGCTCTTGTCGGAATCCTTCTCGTCGGGAATGATCTTTGTACATCTGGCGACTTGTAGGGGTTGTTCCTCTTGCATGCGTTGTCGGTCGGCGGCGATATCCCACAGATGCGGAGGCGCTAGACCGGTGTCGGATTCCTATAGATAGGACGAGTGTCAGAAAGCGCAAGAAGACGATAAGCCTCGACACCAGGGCGGAGTGTACCTTGACACCTGTTCATGATAAGTTAGCATGTATGTCCCTGAGCGCGCGGACTGGGCAACAAGTAAGCCGGGGACTTACCAATCTTCTCGTTCACACTAGTCTGCTTGTCTTTGATTTCTTTCTCGAGCTTCTTCAGCGCGGCGGCATAAGGAGCAGCGCCATATGTCTTCAACACTTGGATGTCCCTGTGAGGAGAATGGATGAATAAGCAAAGGGCCCAGTAGGTAGATGGTATGCTGCAGCAGTCAAAGTCGACGGTACTCACTCGTCAGAGAGAGGGGTGATCTTCTTCTCTTCTACCTCATCATCGGCGAATTTCTTCTGGTATTTCTCCCAGTTCGAGCCCGTTGCGCTGGGCATTGTGGATTATGTGGATTGTCGAAGGTAGAGCGGCGAATGGGACGGCGATGACCAGATGATGATAGCAGCGGATGGTGTTTCTCTCGTCCAGGCTGATACTGTATGGGACAGACAGATGATGCAAGAAGACTCGTGGTGGCTCAGGATGTTGATGATGGTATTATGTCGGAGTCGATGATGGAGTGGTGATGGAGAAGCGATGGACAAGACAACAATAGAGGATTAGTATCGCTGTTGCTGCTGCACTCACTGTACTGTACTGTAGAGAGTACCTTAGCGTAGAGCTACGCCGGGAGACGTCAGAGCGCAGTCGAATCATGGTTTGCTGTGTTTGTCTTGCGGCATGACTCAATCGCCGCCTGCCGTCTCAGGCTTGTTTAGAGAGAGTAGTTAAGAATTTCGGAGAAGAGGCAGGTGCAGCTTAGAGAGCGCATTTGGCAAGGGGATCACATATAATCATCCATCCATATCACAGATATTGTACTTGTTGTACAGCATAGAGTCCCTTACTTCCTTTGGTTCAAGAAGAGTCATCTTCTTACTTCGCATCTAATCCTCCAAGATGGCGCAAGTAGCGCCTCCTGCCAGCAACGCTGGGAACAATGCCTTCAAGGTAGTTATATATTTCCCACCAGCTTGCATCATCGTCTCGGTCACTAATGCCATGTACAGGACAAGGAGAAGCCCCAGGCTGTGCGAACAGCCAATATTGTGGCTGCTAGAGGTCTGTGACATTCAGCTGCATCTTTCATACCCACCGTGTTCGTGCTGACCATGACCTCTCTTAGCTGTCGCCGATGCCATTCGAACGGTAATTCACCACGCTGCCACCGCCAACATGATAATCTTCGTCGAGCATGCGCGCTAATACCGTGAAAACAGTCGCTGGGACCCAGGGGTATGGATAAGATGATCCAGACGGGCAAGGGAGAGACCATCATCACAAACGACGGAAACACCATGTTGAGAGACATGTCTGTCCTCCATCCTGCCGCCAAAATGCTTGTCGACCTCGCCAACGCCCAAGACATCGAAGCTGGAGACGGTACCACCTCAGTTGTTGTCATTGCTGGTAGCTTGTTGGGCGCTGCCGAGCGCCTTTTGGCCAAGGGTATCCACCCAACTGTCATCTCCGAGTCCTTCCAGCGCGCTGCAGAGAACGCCGTCGAGACTCTCCACTCAATATCAGTCCCCATCTCCCTCACCGACCGACAAACCCTCCTCAAGGCCGCTTCCACCTCGCTCTCCTCCAAGATCGTTTCTCAAGAACCCAAGCTGGCTCCCATGGCTGTCGATTCCGTCCTCAAGATCATTGACCCCAAGGTCGCAGACAACGTCGACTTGAAGAACATCAGAATGTTGAAGAAGGTCGGTGGTGTCATTGATGACAGCGAGATGGTCGATGGTCTCGTCCTCAGCCAGCAGGCAGTGAAGAGCGGTGGCGGTCCCACCAGGATCGAGAAGGCTAGAATCGCTCTGATCCAGTTCCAACTCAGCCCTCCCAAACCCGACATGGAGAACCAGATCGTCGTCAACGATTACAGACAGATGGACAAGATCCTAAAGGAGGAGCGCACCTACTTGCTGAACATGGTCAAGAAGATCAAGAAGGCCAAGTGCAATGTTCTCTTCATTCAGAAATCCATCTTGCGCGACGCCGTCAATGATCTTTCGCTCCACTTCCTCGCCAAGCTCGGTATCATGTGCGTCAAGGACATCGAGAGGGACGAGGTTGAATTCATCTGCAAGGTATGGCTATCATCTATCCACATCTACAAGGACACCGCTAATCATTTTCACTTCATAGAGCACCGGTTGCAAGCCCATCGCAGATGTCGACTCTTTCTCCGAGGACAAACTCGCCTCGGCAGATCTGGTCGAGGAGGTGTCCATCCTGGGCTCCCGCACCGTCAAGGTCACTGGCGTCAAGTCATTAACTCCCTCCAGCCCCAAGACCGTCAGCATCATCGTCAGAGGTGCCAACCCCATGATTCTGGACGAGGCCGAGCGAAGTATCCACGATGCACAGTGTGTGCTCCGCTGCTTGGTCAAGAAGAAGGCTCTTCTCCCCGGTGGAGGTTCTCCCGAGATGGCTGTCTCCACCAAGCTTTCTCGCGACGCCCTTACATCCTCATACCCCGATAGCATATGCTTCAAGGCCTTTGCCGAGGCACTTGAAATCATCCCCATCACTTTGGCAGAGAACGCTGGTCTCAACTCGATCAAGGTCGTGACCGAACTCCGATCACGGCACGCAACCGGCGAGACCAACGTCGGCGTCAGTATCAAGCGCGGAGGTGTTGGTATCATGGGTGGAGAGGCAGGCGAGAAGACTATCGGCGAGGGCGAAGGTGTCATGCAACCTCTTTTGGTCTCGACCAGCGCTATTGAGCTGGCCACCGAGACGGTCAGAATGATCCTCAGAATCGACGACATTGCCCTGAGCAGGTAAACGAATAGAGGAGAAAGGGAAGTGGTACCTGAAGGTGTACAAAAATAGATGTTAGTGAAATGACCAAAGCCTACCTACCCTCGAATTACCGAGACTGCCCTAGAAAGGGGACACCAAGTGCATTCAGACCGAGCATCTTGCGCTTTGCATAACATAAGGCGAGCACAACTTGCTGCCTACGTGACAGGGACAAGATGGCAGGGTGCAATGTCCAAAAGTCCGGATATTACGAGCTTACGCCGTATTATTCCCAGTGAGCTCACATACAAATTCTTGTGGCGCTCTATGAGCTTCACGGCCTAACGTTCTGGGGCAACGAGAAGAAGAGCTCGTATCTCGTCTCAAGATCCATGCATAAAACAGCGGCATACGTGCATCTCTTCTGACCTGCAGCCCTACCGGCTAGATACTCTTGATGGCATGTTGCTTGCAGGGAAGAAAAACAGTCGCCACCAGTGTCTGTTTCCAAGACAGTACACAACGCGGAATGCACTGTAGCCATGGAACTGGTTTATGCACTGTGCACACTCGGATTGTGCTGCCACGCCGACAGACTTATGCTTTTCCTTTGTTCCTGGCACTGAGGTTTTATCAGGTCGGGGTAAAAGGTATGGGGCAAGCTGGAGACAAGCCAGAAACGGCGGGCACCAACGGACACTCGCATGCCGAGAACTGTCTCCGCTCAGCTTTTGTGGGCAACCCCGGGACAAACGCTTTTTCGATGTGAGTATGACGTGTTTCTTCGTGATGAAGGCAATAATGCCCGGGCTGCAGTGGGATAATGCGGTATCTGGTCAACGGCCGTCGCCCTCGAAGTCACACACTGTCGTTTTCGCAAGATAATCAAATGTATGGTAGCAAGTCCTAGGTGAATACGGTAGATTCGCAAGTGGGAGGACATGCATAGACCAGCAGAGGTCGGTATTAAATGTTTCGCTGTCCGAGTCTGTCCAGAACACACCCTTGCACATGCGTTTTCTGTTTTCTTAGCTTGATGTACCATCTTTTATAAAGCTCGTCCGGATGCGGCATCCGCGGGGGTGTGGTGCACAGGCACGCTGCCCTGTGCCCTTTTGGCTCAGGCGAGCGAGGGTGTGTACTAGGTACTGTAAGGTCAGGTAAGCGCGAGGTGGGTAAGCACGGAGTGGAAACAGATGTACTGTAATTACTCGTTTCAGCGAGATTCATAGCGGTGAATAATAACCGTAAGGTACCTTGTTCTTGCTTGTGCTCTACCTTTACCAGTACCATAAGTGATCTCGAGGTTTCCTGCTCTTTCTTTATCAATCTATATTATTGGCGCCCTCGTTGCCATTGAGATGTTCTTTTGTCGACAGCCGAAGTAGCACAGATCCCAACCCCCTTTCCCTTTCTGCTCTCCTCTGCTCGCGTTCACATGATCTCGTGAAAACAGAGTCGGCGGTGTGAAGCGAATGTTCTGGCCTACAGTCCACAACGCTCCCGGATATCTGGATGCAAAGCGATAAGCACGACACGACAAAACTACTAGTAGTACTCGAACGTGCCCGCCCCTCCATCAGCATCGAGGATCCCGCGTCAGGTCTTGATCTTGATAGCCGATTTTCCTGATCTCAGGGTCTCCAATTGTGTCCATAGACAATTTACTGTTTCCACCGTTAGGTGTGGCATACTGGGTCCAAGAAAGAAGGAAGGGGGTTTACCTCGAGCTATCTTTAAACTTCGGACGCTTTCTGGCTTCAGTATACGGTGGTGACTCGCCTCATCAGCCTCTAACACACCACCTCACCACTTCTCTACCACCTTATACCACCAGATCGATCCACCACATCCTTCTCCGCTGCTATATCGTAAATCTCTGCAGTCGCACTCACTTCCAATTTCTGCCGACATCTCGCTGAGACACACTTCCCAAGCATACAATTCCAATTCCATCCGGACAACCGTCTTACGTCACAATTTCGCATTCGGTGTCTGCTTTTTGTTGCCCGTCGAGTCTTTCAGATATTGATCCATCTCGTCCGATCGATAGTGCGACAAGGACATTGACCGCGAAGACTTGAAGAATCCAAATTGTCTCTCCGGCTCGGCTCAAGTCGTCCGGCCCCTTTGCATGGTACATATGCTGCATCACTGCCTCGCACGAGCACACGACAACACAGAAGACTGAGCCCATGAATATCTAGTATTTTCACCCACCACCGTTGCACACATCACTGTGCCACCACACGACATGCCCTCAGAGGCCCCTGCCAGACGCTTTGACCCAATTCCCACCGAGACATCCTCCAGATCCAACCGAAGCCCTCCTGCCGACGACGCAAAGATGCCCCAGCCAGCGCCCAGGAAGTTCGCCGTTGAACCGGTAGAGACTTCAAAGAACAGCAACAGAGGTTCTACATCATCCTCAAGTCGAGCGCCGAGGAAGTTCTCTGCTCAGCCATTCGAGACGACAGCCGCCTGCAGTACTAAGGCTCCAGGCTCCTCTAAGAACACCAAATCCAGGCTCAACCCCAAGCCTTTCGAAACATCCACATCCAGCAATAGGAAAACCCTTACCACCGAAGCATCGCCTTCATCAGACTCTGCTCTTGCGGAAAAGCCTGCACGGCGGAGGTTTACACCTGAATTGATTGCCACTTCCCAACGCTCGCGCAAGCCAGTGGAAGCGGCTCCTACTTTTTCAGACGAGCACAAGACCGATTTCACACCCAATATAGTCAGGCCCTCGTACAACAACTCTGGCCAGCAGGTTGCTCCAATCGCTGTGCCTCCGAAAGCTCATGACATGGCCAGTCGCATATTGCGACCATTCGAGCGTCGCAACGAGCGAACGCTTTCGCAAGGTAGTGGCCGCAGCCACAGCTTCCGTATGCCTGACCTGGAAACGATTGAGAGCTCGGAGAGTGAGGAGCGTAGCAATCCACCGAGTATTTCCTCGAGTCCCTCCCAAGATGGCTCACCCTTGACCACTTCGGACAGCGCCATGTCTGAGATGTATAAACACGCTACTAGGATCCGTGAGAGCGTCGATGAGAGTGTTGCCAACTACATGCTCATGATCGAAGCCAAAAGGGCGGAAGAGAAACTCCGAGAGCAGGCGCTGGCCGCCTTTCCCAACTCAGATTTTCACGAACCGGTTGCGCATTACGTTGCAGATGTGGAATCCGACAGCGACTCGATGGAGATTGACGATCGGCCCGCCACCTGGGACGGACACGATGAGGACGATTACATTCCCGCACGACGCACTTCAACTCATGGCAATTGGGAGTTGCAGGAAATGCGTGCTCATCACGAGCGACGCGAGCAAGAGCGCAATGCGGCGAGCACGACGGCGAGAAGGACCTCTACAACAACAAAGTCGCCTTGGTGGACCCCTGGCGTTGAGGACTATGTCGTGGCAAGTCAGAATGATCCCGAAATGAGGAAAATGCGCGACCAAGCGCGTCCCCCGATGCTCGGTGCTGACATCCGCTTCCCTCGATCTGCTTCGCCCGAACCCGCTCGTTTTGATGTCACCCAGGGATCACAAAGGCTCCGACATCAGATGTGTTACCTTAGCGAACAGTCTGACTCGCAAAATGATGCGGACGGTTTGTGGGGTGCGCAACTACACAAAACATCCACCAGAGGGAGTGCCCAAGCCTCGACCCATTCTCAGGGACAGGGACTGTGGGGAGGATTCTGTGTTGACGAACACAAAGACCAGCCCAATGGGCTAAATCCACACATGCAACAGCTCCAGACAGGGCTGATGACACCGGCTGTCGAGTCAGGCAATCCCTTTGAGCGTATGCACCATCCCAGCGATATCCAAGCACCGGTACCGGTACCTCCAAGCATTGTGCTACCTTTAAGCCCTTCGGAAAGCGACTCGATCAACATTGACAGCGTGCTGAAGACGGAGAAGGACCTCGATGATCTCATGGCAAGCGACTATCCAGACACGTTCGTCACGCAAGTATATAATTACCTCTCCCTCGGCTATCCTACACTCGCTCGTCCTTTCGACGAAGAGCTTGCAAAAATTAGCGGTGTTCCCATATCGGAGCTACGCCACGATGATGACATTGCGAAGAGCATGCCTAAGGGGTACATTCGATTGGGCGATGACTTTGAAGGACGAGGGGATGGGATTGATCAAGAACTACAATCGGGCGGATGTGCGCGTTGGAAAGCACTGAAGCTATATATCCGGGAGTGGGCGAGACAGGAGAAAAACATGGTCAGAAAGGAGAGCATTGGTGACAACTGGGGTACTGGTGCAAGGCGAGGCAGTTGGGCATTCTAGACCATTCCGTTCGTTCCTACCAGGAAGATCAGCCATTTCGGAGGCCAAACAGCATACTTCGAGAGAGAGAGGCCGTTGTTGGATATGTGTGCGGTAGGGAGAGAAGAGAATAGGGAATGCGACGAGGGCGTTTTCATACCAAAAAAACATCCTCATGGTCGTTAGAGATCATCAGAGCATTGATCAACAACAGGGTATTTATCATGGCGGAGAAATACTGTGTGAGGAGAGGGAGAAAAGAGGGAAGAGGGAAGTTGAGATTATCATCATCACGAGTACGACAGCTCTCTTTTGTTAATTACTCTTCATGGGACTCGGAGTTAACATAGGCGTACACACATTCACGCGAGACATGGGGGAAGGGATGGGTTGTGCAAAAGAGAGAAAACCCACCGTTGTCTTTTGCTTTATTTGTTATCAAGTCCATCTATCTTTTGCACCCTTTTTCTCTTTACATGTCATTCTTGGAGGGAGAATGTGGTCCCCTTTTTTTTCTTTTTCGAGAACAAATTCCTTAGATGACGAATCGATATCACAACTACACCAAACCTAGTAGATGCAGTCCTCTGCACGTCTCGCATCTCCCTGACGAATCACGGCTGATCGATCTTTTGCGAGGGGTGTATCTGTCATTTTGTAACACTTGTCTGACGAACGAAAAGGTGAGAGTAGGATATCCATCGTGGTGTGAGATTCGTATATGCTTCTGTGCTTCTACCCTTCCCCCCTGGACGCTCACTATAGAGTCTACCTGTGCGTTTCCCTTCTGCGTCTCGATATGCTATCTTTGTGCACTTTCATTCCTTATCTTGCCCCCCACCCTCGGATATCTCAACTGTGGCTTGGTTCGGATGCGATTCTTTCACTCGCGGCACGAGATCTACTGCTGTCTATCTTGTCGCGTAACCGATACAAGCCAGTAGATGGGAGTGCTACAGGTCAAGTTTCAACCGAGACAAGGGGGTCATAAGCAGGACAGCATGTTCGTCTCTGCGCAGAGGACGATATGGATCGCCTCCTTTCGGGGCTCACCATTTAGACTTCGGTGTAATCTGGACCTGCGAACGGTCTGCCGAGTGGTTGACTGTAATCGCAGCGGTCACGGTGGAAGTGACAGCGCGGGTGTGCGCATGGTCCTCTTCGGCATGGGTTCTTGAGCTTCCTTCTGCTCTTTGCCCCCGGGAGAGCGCCTCACTTGTTGTGGATGAGGAAGTTCCTGAAAGAGTCCCATTTATCGGCATTCTCATATCTAGGTTTGGTTGTCAGCGGACTGAAGTTGTTGATGACGAGGGAAGAGAAGATGAATAACTCACATGTAAACCATGCTGCTCTTCATGCTCGGCTGCAGCATGTCGGGATACCACCTGAACATCCACATGACGCCGGCCCAACTGAGACTGGCAAACACAGGCCACGACCCCTTCCTGATACTCTCTCTCGCCTCGACCGACAAGCCAAGCGCATCCCCCAAGAACCCCGACCCGCCTCTGCCACCGTACTTGGCACCCACAAGGGTATTGTCTCCCGGCGGCTGGAACGCCAGCTGAGCGACGCCGAGTATCACTCTCGCAAAGACATAGATGACGATCTGCTGGCTGACACTACTCTTGTATCTCCCAAAGACATAGTACCCGCCCAGCAGGCCGGCGAGGAAAGAGTCTGCTCCTCGTTCTCTTCCTTGGGCCGTCGATAGCGCCAACATGGTGCCTTTGTAGATTAGAGCGAACATTGCCAGATTTCGCGCGTGCAGTCTGGTGGCTTTGAAGATCAGGCGGAATTTCTCTTGCAGCGTGCCCGATCGGAAGAGAAAGATCATGACGAGGGCATGGGGAAAGCGGACTTTGGTGCCGTAGACCAAGCCATTGCGGACGGCTTTGACAAGTGTCAAGGGAGCATGGTATTTGGGGTCGAGAATCATCCTCTCCAGCGCTGCCTGTAATCCTGAGACGTCCATGTTTGTATAGCCGATCTGGATTTGCCTGGCAGAAGAATATAGTATTCTATACTTTTTGAAATATCAAAGTTGAGGGGAGGTTATCGACGCAGAAACGATGGACAAGAATGGAAACCAACAAAGAAGCAGCTCTTGACTTTCTCCCACGAATTGTTTGTTTCCACTGTGTAAGAAACAGTCTCGAACAGAGCAGGCCAGGAGGTTAAAGAAGACGTTCTGGTATCTGCATCTGCGAATACAAATATGCATGTGATGCTTACCACCTGCACCCGCAAGGTGTAGTGCAACGACTATTGTGCCTCGGCTCCGGTAATTAAGTTTACTATGTAACCTTAACTCCTCTCTTTTCCCCAGGCCTCGGGAAGGGAACAACGCTGCACCTGCTTGCCTTACCGATGCCGTGGGATGCAACAACGTCATTTGCAGTGTGAAGGAACATGTGCACAGACCTAAGCTTTGAGTTTCTGCTTACCACCCCTCGAGCTCGAGTTCAACTGCATCTCGTCTACCTTACACATACATTGCTCCATTTTGTAGACCATTATACTCTGTGGTGCTGGTACGAAGCCAGCTCCGGATTGCGTATCATTAAAAATCAATCTGTACCTATACTGACAACATGTACAAGAAGGTAGTACGCGTTACAATCCAAACTAAAGCAGACCAAGTCAGCCTCCTAACACCATGCGAATTCCAAATCATAAATCGCTTCATCATTGTAACCAAGGGTACCCAGCTGTGAAAGGTACCTGCTCGGAGTAGTCGCTAAATCATCGTTACCCAAAAGTACCCAGATGTGAAAGGTACCAGCTCGGAATCGTCGCCAAATAATCGTATAACCTCATGATGGTTCATAGCTTCGTGAACGCCGATGAAATTCATCGGTAGGAAAACCCTCAAACGTCCCTGTCCCCTTGACCACATCTGCCGCTCATACAGCTGCCACTCATATAGCTACCACTCATGTAGTTACCGCTCATATAGCTACCACGGCGTTCGTCCATGGGACTGCAGCCCGAAGGTGTATAGCTACCCTCGCTAGTGGTCATCATCTCTGGCCAGTCACCCATGTGCTCGAACATGCCAGGATGTGCTGGGCTGGGAGCTTGCTTCGAGAGGCCCTGAGATGCGAGACTGCCCGTGCTCAGACTCATCTCGCGGTCGCCGGCTTCGACAAACATCGAGCCCGAACTGCCAGAGTCTCTCCTGCTTTCGGTCGTCCTTTCCTCGTCGTCACAGCAGTTTGCATGTGACATTGGTGGGTGGTGAACAAACAGCCAGCTGCTCGAGTGGGTGTGTCTCTCATTGATGCTTTCGACTCCTTCCTGGCCACTGATCGAGTCATCGTTGGACGATGTTATTGACACGGCGTCGTCTTCGTCTGGACTCTCCATGTTCGGATCGATGCTATCGTTGCGGCGAGAACATCCACAATTATGGCATCTGCACACACCGGGCTTGAAGGTAGGACGATCGACCGGCAACGACGACGTGTCGAGTGCGGTCTGAATGGATGGAGTCTCTGCGGTTGCCCCCATCGTTTGCGTGTTGTATATATATAGCGTCATGCACTCGCGTTACAGATGCACGATCCGTGTTGCGAGAGAACCCCAGTCGGTTGTGAAGTACTGTTTGCGGAGCGCTGTTGCTGCACTGGACCGGAAGATTTAAGCTGTAATGCAACCCCTGAAGCTGTGTCACGCTGGGCGTGCGCGTTTACTAGAGGAGTGCAGATGGGCAAATTATTCCATGGTTCAAAGGAAAAGTGCATGAACGGGTCAGGAAGAAGGGGTCGTCTTTAAGGAAAAAGAAAGCTCCGGTCAAATACTATAGAGTACCGGTTTACCCACGCCTTACTCGAGGTCCGCATACCACTGACAATTGGTCATCGCCAGCACCGGTGAACTACGCTGCGGCATGTAAGGCAAGGTAAGATAGCTTCGAATTGAAACCAGGCGTCCTTCGAGCCTTGGCACCATTGAAAAAGAGGGCGGTCGGCACCGACGAGCCACGAGGAGGCACTTGTAGTAGCATGTTGCATCAAGTATTAGCTATCATTTGCATTGCGCAGCGGAGGTGCCGACCGCGTACGCCGACTTAGAATACTCGTGATGAAAAGAGGAAGCCTTTGCGGAGGACGTTCGGGAGTTCGCTATCGCGCTTAAGCGTGGAAAACGGCATCACAGATGCACCCCACATCCACCTTGGAGTAGCGAGAGGGATCAGTTCGTTGTCTTTCTTGTCCTTGTCATGCTGCTGACCACACTCACAATACTTGAATGGTATTCTTTTTAAGGCGCCTTCAATGGGGCAAAACCGTGGTACCCAAGCAAGTTCCGACTTCGGCATACTGAGAGGTGATAAGAAAATGCTCAGCTGCGCAGAGGTTCGCGTAGTCCAGGAGGATCTGGCTTGACAGAGCTTGGTTGCCTGCTTTACAGTACCCGTATGCTTAATGTCTTTTTGTATCTTGTGAGAATCTCGATGGTTGATAGGAGACCTATGATCCAAGGAGGTTTGTAGTCACAGTACGCGGAGGTGTCTGCAAGTAAAAGTGCAAGGTAGATCCTGTGAGAGCTAGGGCGTGGTGATGGATGTCCACTGCAAGTATAAGAGATCATATGCACACCAAACGCCGGCTTTTCAACTCCCTTATATTGATGATCTGCCGGCAATGTTAATTTTAATTTCATCTGCCGGCCTCTATCTTAATCCCGTCTCTCGGCCTCTATTCCCATCACCATAAGGACACCGTTATCGCCATCACACCCAATCCTTCCATTCCCGTCGGTTCTCATGCCCACTCTGAGACAACTTACATGCTCGATCGAGCTCGGGAGTACCGATCTCAAGCTTGATGAGTTTGGCACAAGGTATGGTGACGGCCATGTAGAGACTTACGTCGCAGTGCCGTACGAAGACATCAGCTTTAGCATTCATCTCACCTCCAAGGGATACGTTGCGCCAGGAATCGCATTCTTCGTTTTCATAGATGGCCAGTACCAATGCAACCGAAACCGAAGAGGCTTGCTGGTACCGGAGCACAACACTCCGTCCAAGCAATATGAGATTGACCTTCGAGCCCGCCAAAAGGAAACAAAGCAACCAGATGGAAGCTTCATCGGCCGCGATTGGACATTCCATGAGCTAAATACAGGTGAGATCGGGAGGAAATCAATGTTAGCAGCCCTGCAGCTTCTCTGACTCTTCCTTCTAGGGAATGTGCAAAAGGCTCAGCATGTCAGTACTACCTTCCTTGACAATGTCGGCACCATTGAAGTCGTAGTTTTGCGGTGCAAGGAAAACCCAGCACCAGAGCCATTATTGAAGGACGCCCATGCCAGAAAATCAGCGCAGCAGGCACCATGTGTGGCAGTAAAGCGATCTGCATCACCTCCTCAAGTGGCAGAGGTCAGTAAAGCAGACGCGCCACAGAAGACTAGTAGTACTCTTGGAGGTTTCATGGGTCTATTCGATGGTGCCGCAGATAATTCAGATCTTGACGATTGGCCTACCATGAAGTGTCCTCCAGGAACAGGCTATACCTACAATTACGCTAGAAGGGTAGATCCCGATCACAAGGATGTACCGCACAAACGGCAGACCACCCCGAAACCATGGCATCTACCATCTGACCCTATTGTAGCACATTACGGACCTATACCTCAGGTGCAGACTATACTGAGCAACACTCCCGAGAGTGAAGACCACTACAGTGGTAGAGAGCGAGTTCGCCGCGATGTGAAGTCCACGCCGTTGCATGGTGCTACATCGCCATGTCCACCTAGACAAACCAGATTTCACGCTATGCCTGATCAGCATGCTGAGAACCTTGGAGGCTATGCATATCCAGTAGGCAGTCCTTTCGTCGCATGCTATCCCAATGGCTACCCATTGAATTCCGGGCATGCTGCACCTCCGGCGGGTGGTGAACCGCAATATTATCCTTATGCTTACCCAGCGGAGGCGTACCAATTTGACAGACCTTTCACCAATCAACGTTTCTACGCACATGAAGCCTCAGCACCACCGCCTGCGCAAGGTCCCCCAGGAGCGCATCATCACCATGCGCCCAAGACCTCCCGTGCCGGACGTGAACGCGTAGGCAAATCTCTTGACGAGCGGCAAAATCCAGATGTGGGATCATTACCTCCATCACCTCGATGGTCCAAAGCAGGCAGGTAAGTACAAGAGACCATAAGTTATGTAGATGCCGAAAGCTACTAATACTTGCATAGGGCACATGGTCACAGTGCCTACAATGATGCTCAGCATGACACGGCCGCCGCTGGCCGCTGGCAGATGCGTGACTGGAGTGACACTCCAACATCGTCAGAGGATAAAAAGCCACACGACACTACATCATATCATCCAGACAACAGGTCAACAAGCAAGTCTGGCAAAAGTGGGTCAAGCCATAATGGATTATCATCCCCTCGCGACAGTGCAAAGCAGGACTCGGGTGTCAAGTCAGCTGCTTATCAAAGTCCATGGGATGACAACGACGCTGCGCAGAATCAGGTGCAGTCAAACGACCGGGGAAAAGTCATTTCCTCTGATCAGCAAGATGGATGGAGTTGGAACGTGAACAACAAACCCAGTGAAAAGGCCGAAGCCTGGGATGATCAGCAGAGGTCCCATTGTGCATCGCATACCTCTCCACCAAACGAGCAAGACAAGAAAGACACCTCGAAGAAGTCCAGCGGCGCAGCGAGTGGATGGGCCGAAGCGGCGCCAGAGGCCTGGAATAGTGAGAATAAGTCAGCAGAACATGTTGAAGTCACCCAGCCCTTCACGTGGGAGACGACGTCCAAAAAGGGCTCCGTGAAACAGTCCTCCCATACAAAGTCAGCCAATCGAGGTGGAAGCGTCAAATCTGCAGCACACAATGATCGCAAAACAGAGGATGACTGGGCGCAAGTTACCTGTCAAGCTGCTGGCGCTGATTGGCATGAGACAGAAGAACATCATGCGCAGCCATCGTCAGACAAGACCAAGGAATATCGGCGGACAAGTGGTATCGGCAAGACTCAGCCTGAAAGCACTGTAAGGGAGTCCGTTTCTGCGAGTGCTACCCAAAAGCTCAAAGTGACAAGCGTCGCTGGGGATGCGAAGGTGGTGAGCGAGGTTCAAAAGACTAGCAAAGTCTCTGAACGGGCCAACACAAGTGAGGAGAAGAAGCATAAGTCCGCAGGTAACGCTGGAGACCCTCATGTCAATCCTAGTCACAAAAAGAGTGGCCACGCGAAGACGGCATCGTGTTCTCGGTCCAAAGCCGAGCAGACGACAAACAGCAGTGATGGGACCGCACCCCATTTGCCACACACCAAAGAATACTGGAAATCATGGAACAAGCGTCCGGGCAGTCTACTTAGCAAAGAAGAACAGGACTCAGCAAAGAACAGAAATGCACAAGATCCGTACCTGGGACCAGCCGAGCCCCTGCCCTTGATTCCCGAAGACTCCTCACTCGCGATAAAAGGGAAAATCAAGCACCAAGTCCAAATCGGCAAGGCGGCCGCTTACTTTCACCTCTGTGCACGACCAGAGTATCTCGACTCGATGAACCTCCCATATGCCGTCTTCACCTTCAAGTACCGCAGCAAAGAAACTCTGGAGCGGAAATTCGGGATGCGCATCGAGGACGATAACGCGGCGCAGACGAAGGCCAGACTGGCGGACTTGAGCAAAGAGCAGCTCGTGGAAGAAGTGCTGAACCTGAAGGTACGGCGATAAGTGTTCTCTCCTTGCCATTACGAACCGATGATATGGTTTTTGCTAACACGAAAATGCCAAATTACAGTCAAAGAGCAAGTCTCCGGCCTCAGCTCGCAGTATGAGCTCCAAAGAAAAGGTAAACGCATGGGACGCAGGGACGAAACCAGCGCGGAGCGAGAAGAAGACATCGTCGACTACAGCATCACTGCATCGTACGAGCAAGACCAAGACCAAGACCCGCAGCAAGACAATTGAAGCGGGAAATATTGCCGACGGAAACGGTGATCGAAGCAACGCCTCGAACACTGCTCCCTCACACAGTAAAGCCAACCCTCCTCGAGCGGTAAGATAGATGCCGAAAAGAAGAGCAAGAAACAGATATCGGCAGCATGCGAGGACGAGATCGTCGTCGCTGGATCAAAGGCGAAAGGTGAGACGGCGAATAACTGGGACGACACGAAAAATCCGATTGAAAACGATTGGGCCAAGGAAGCAGCAATAACAGTGCCTATGGATGATCAAGCATGGTAAGAGTACAAAGACAAAGAAGAAGAAGAAGAAGAAGAAGAAGAAGAAGAAGAAGAAGAAGAAGAAGAAGAAGAAGAAGAAGAAGAAGAAGAAGAAGAAGAAGAAGAAGAAGAAGAAGAAGAAGGAGGAGGAGGATATCAACTCATCTCCTTTCCTGTCTTTCCACTACGCATTACTTCATCTCCGTAAGGTAGTATGCAGACAGCCGGGCTGGCCAGATATCCACTGGTCAGCCGAGACGAAACGGAGGACGAGAGGGAGGATTATCCGCGCATCTTCTCTTACCCTTTTCCTTCAACAGGATGAGGATGAGGATGAGGATGAGGATTGAATGGCTGGATAGCCGGAATGCCGAATAGGTAGCGGTAATAGTAATAGTCGTACTGGTGGTGGGTCCAGCCATGGATCATAATAACCATAGGAGCATGCACTGCATCCTCGAGGAAACCAGTCTCAGTCAATCTCAATCGATTTATTCTTGTTCCTATTGCAGCTCCTAACATGGAAAAAGACAGTCGTTGATTCTTCGACTGAGAAGACATACTTCTCGACAGAGAGACACTATTCCAAGCCAGGTCAAGCCAGAATCGATTCTAGTCCGTCCCCACAAGACATTGGAAGATGTCAGAGAGAGAGAGAGAGAGAGAGAGAGAGAGAGAGAGAGAGAGAGAGACATGATTGACCCCATAATTCCCAGCAAGTAGAAGACGATAAGAAAGCGACGAGGTTTATCTATTTTCTGAACAGACCGAGATGTGATAAAAAAATATAGGAGGGGGTATATATAAAAAGAAAAAAAAAGCCAACGACACCCTTTGAGCTGGCCTGCACTGCCCTGCCCTGATGTGTGAAGGGTGCGGTGTTTACATGGACATGGACATGAACATGGACATGAACATGGACATGGAGCATTCGATCGACCAATCAATCGATCGAGCCTTTGGTCGACCCATCAACCAACCAACACTCGCGTACAAGCGTGCTTGAAGCATGCCTCTCTCTTTCTCTATGTTCCCTGTGGTCTAGAGATAACAGTGTTTCCAAGCATCAACAGACTTCTAGCCCAATATCAAGTCCAAGCTTTCCAAAGTAGATCCAGAGCGATGAAAAAGAGCTTTGGGCCTGGGATGGCAGAAAAGAGTAAAAGAGCAGTCGTGCGTTCTTGGTACTCGATAGCCAAAAAAAAGGCTACTTGACATTTCAACACATGATGTCCCATGATAAATCGGATCAATCCCCTTTCTTCTGATAAAAAGTCGTCATCCTCATACTGTCGCGTGCGTGCGTAGGTTTTCATTATAATGCTCTCTGGCCCTCCTTTCTCACTGGTGACCGGCCGGCGAACAGAGGCACGGGCGTGCCGAATGGACCACCTCCGCCCATCTGCCGTCTGAAGTTCACGCTGTCGTATAGCTGCTCGGGCGCTCTGTCGTCGGCTTTGCCATGTTGCATGTGCATGGGATTCGTCATGTGGCCATGTTGCGCGGCCGAGGCTTCGGCGAGCAGAGAGGACTGCATGGCGGGGCCGTGCATGGGTCCGGCGTAGTGATGTCGTTCGTGGTCTGCGGCCGTGACACCGTCATTTGGAGCGTCAATGGTCGATGTGCTCGAGATGTTTGAGAAATTGCGGCGGTCTTCATGGTTCGCGAGGGGGTTTGCTAGGGCGGAGCGGACTTTGAGCGAGCTGATGGGCGAACCGTCGTCGCGCGCGACGCTCAGGCTGGTTTTGTCTGTATTCGGAGCTGCGGTGACGGCACTGGACGGTGGATCACTGGGCGCGGCGATGGTGTCACCCGAGTTGAGACCGTTTGGATGAAAGTCGGCCCTCTTCTGAGAGGCCATGGGCGTCGTGAAAGGCGACTGAGTGCGATGCGGTTGAGCGGATCCTTGTCGAAACAGATTGACCGAGAGATTCGCGTGTTGTTGGTTCTGGAGGCTGAAAGGAGAGCGAGATTGCTGATGAAATGGATGCTGCGCGTTTGCCCATGGGTTCTGCTCCACCCACTTCTCTCGAGCAGCGCGCGCAGCCAGGCCGTGGGGATCATGAGTGTTCGGGTGCGCCGGTGCCACAGGCAGCTGATGGCGAGGAAGCTGTAGGGTGAATCAGTGTCATGTCCTCACCCGTGTGGATGTGGATCTTCGTGGTACCTTCATCGCTTTCAGATCGTCATCTAGCTCCGTTGATCTAGCGCCGTGTATCTCGGGGGCGGCGGGGAAGCCAACATAGCGTTGCATGCCAGAGATGATGGACACCTCTCGGTTGTAGTTGGCTTGATTGCGAATCTGATCAGAGTATTTGGTGGGGAACTTGTAGGTGTACTTGTCGGCTTGGTCGGCCTGGAACTGCCTGCGCTCTTTCTGTATGTCGTACCAGGTTCTTCCCAGCTCGTCGAGGCGCTCCTCGCGAATCTTGCGTGCTTCCTGGAAGAATTGAGTGTGTAGCTGGGCGTGTTCACCCAGGGTCTGGTTGATGATTGACTGGCTCTTGTAGCGCAGACGGGCGTATTCCTGCTGGATCTTGGTGTCGCGGCGCGATGTGATGCATTGCAGTTGGGCGATGAATTCGGGATGTGCAGGTTCAGGGCGATTTAGTAGGTCCAGTTCAGCCTCTGCGGCTGCGAGCTTCTCACCGTGCAGCCTGTGTGGTTTGTCAGTCCAGGTTCCAACAACGACAGACAGACTGCATAACACTCACTTTGTGCGGAACATGTGAAACTTGTCGGCAAGCTCAGCGTAGGCGGCTTGTGCTTGTCTCTTGCTCTCGGCATCGTCGTCGCTCTTGGGCGCGCCGTCTTCGTCTTCTTGCGGTCCGAGCGGTGTCCCGATGTCCTCGTCGCCTTCGGCTTTGTTTGGCGCGGCCGAGGCTTCTTTTAGTCTCTTTGCTCGCTGCTTCTTGCCCTTCAGACGAGCCGCCTTCATGGGAGATATGTAGGGGTTTTGGTCAACATCGTCGGGTTCTGGTGTCTCGCGGTCCGAGGGTGTCTGGACAGTGGGATGCTCTGTCGTTTCTTCGATGTTGGTCTCTTCGATGCTCTCTTCCGGCTCATTGGCCGTCGTCGAATCTACGTGGTCGGTGGGTCGAGGCAGGAGAATGTCGTCAGAGTCCGAGGCGGCCTCGGAGAGTGGGCTGTCGGGTTCGCTGAGTGGAGGAGACCTCTTGCGCTTCTGACCAGCGAGTGCAGAGGGGGAGGCTGCGAGGTCTGCGGGTTAGCTAGAGAGTCTAAGAGGACGACGAGGGAAGACTTGTTTGCAACGCACCAACGGTCCTGTGGGCGGGAGAGGGTGATTGAGGATCAGGGCGAGGCGTGGCTGGAGAGGAAGCGGGCTCAGTCCAATGGTCGGGAGCACTGGTCTCTTGATTGAGTTTGCTGGGAGTGCGCGTCGTGTCTGGTAGCCTCCAAGACTTCTGGGGCGATGGCTCGAGACGCTCGGTTTCGGCCTCCGAGTCGGCGTCCTGGATTGCGAGGGTGTTTGTCTGAGTGGCTTCTTGCTCGTCGAGATTGCCGTCAAAGTCGCTCAGGCTGCTGGACCCATCGTCGCGGTCACGGCCATTTCTGGCAGTCTTGTCGTTGTTGTTGTTGTTGTTGTTGTCGTCGTCGTCTTGGTTGTCGCTGTCGTGTTGGTCGCGCATGACGACGTCCGGCTGCGCAGCGGACTCTGGCAGAGGGAGTGGGGTGTCGATGGTGAGGGTGGGTCTCTGGGACAATGGCGACTTGGGCGGGTCGTCGGCGGTGTGGTCAAAGTAGTTGACGTTTGATCGAGAGGTGGTGGATAGCGGGGATATGGAGGGGGTGGAATTGCGAGTGTGGAGAGAGCGAGGAGTGTGGCTCCGCTGTCTGGAGGGATGCTGAAGAGACACTGAGAGAGAGAAAGAGTCGGGTCAGCAAGCTTGTTGTGGACACGGGAAGCGGTGGGCGTACTGTCTGTGGTATTGCCCGGCTCAGTGGGTTCGGCGGTTGCGGGCAGCGCGATCATGATGCGCTACCCGTAATCCACTTTGTCTGTGAGGAAGTAGTAGACTGAGCACTGCGCGGTTCGGTGGGTCCAGCTAAGTGGCAGCGGAGGTGCTGTATATTGGAGAAGAGAGGGGTTGGTTTCGGGATGCCGCCAGTAAGGATGAGCGCGAGAGGTGCAGGTAGATCACATGTAGAAGGTACGGAAAAGTAGCGGGTCGGGGAAAAAGAGAGAGACAGAGCGAGAGAGCGAGAGAGAGAGATGGCCGAGGATGGATGAATGAAGGAAGGAAGGAAGGGATTATGACCAGGTTTGCCGGGGCTGGAGGGAGATACAAGGGACAAAGACAGGAAATAATGTTGGTCTCTGTTCGACAGGGTGAATAGGTAAGGTAAGTAATGGTAAAAGGCAATTGATGCAATTGATGCAAAGTGCAAGTGCAAGTGCTTGTGCTTGTGCTTGTGCTTGTTCAGCTCCGCCGGCTGTGCTCTTGCTGGACTCGACAGTAATACAGTAATACAGTGGCAGTGACATACTGTACAGTGATTGCTTCATTGCTCTCTGATTGCTCCACATTTAGTGTACAGCGACCGGATTACCAGGGTTTAGCCTACCAGGACTCCCCTTATCTCGCTCTGATCCACGCTCAAACACGACAAACATGCCTAGATCCTGGCTTATCGATAGAGAGCGTGGCCCCTTATCACGTCCACGTCCACGTCCACGTCCACGTCCACGTCCACGGGCCAAACACAGGCTTGGCGCTCGATCAGGGTTTGTGGTTGGCAAATCTTCCAGTTCCGAGGCAGGTGCAGGCATGTGCAGCGGTGGATTATATTTTCTTTTATTTGACTCCGTTCGATTCTACCACAATCACCTCGCACTTCGGCCGCAACCATGTCCAAATCATCGGCCGCAACCATGTCCAAATCATCGGCCGCAACCATGTCCAAATCATCGGCCGACAAGTCCTCGACAAAGGACAAGAAGTCCTCAAAGCCCGAGCACACCAGCAAGAAGAGCAAGAAAGACTCGACCAAGTCAGACTCTGCGCAAACTGCCTCCTCTACCTTTGCTTCTGCAGTTGGACCCGCAGCATTCGACACTACCATCTCTTCCCTCTTTGCCAATTCTGTAAGTGCTCATTGTCTAAACTTCTGGTGACAAATCATTTGCTGACCACTCCGAAGCTCGGCCCCAGCAAGCCCAATGAACCAGTCCGGACGAACAGAGACGTCGAGGAAGAGGATGAAGAGCTTGAGGAGCTCGAAGATGAAGATGGAGAGGACGACAGCGAAGATATGGATGTAGACGCCAAGTCTTCCGCCCCCGCTGCTGTGGAAAACGACGACGACAACAAACGCAAGAGGAAAAGAAAGGACAAGCACGACGATCTCGAAGACGTCTACATGGAGCGTCTGGCGCGCGACGAGGCCAAAGCCCTTGCAAAGCAAAAGCAGGAGAGAGCCTCGAAGCGGGTGAAGAAGACGGACGGCGACGATGAGGAGGACGAGGATGAATCAGAAGCCAGCAGCGACGCTGCTTCCGACGACGACCAAGACGCAGAGGACGCAGGAACGCCGCCCCCGGTCCACGAGTCTCTGCTGCCCGACATGAACACCGATCTGGCAAAGTCGCAACGCACCGTCTTCCTCGGCAACGTCTCCAGCGAGGCCATCACTTCAAAGACTGCCGAGAAGACCCTGAGGCGCCATCTATCATCCTTTTTCTCCGCCCTCGATGCTCCCGCCAAGGACCAGCCTGCGCATTCGATCGAGTCAATCCGCTTCCGCTCCACCGCTTTCGCCAGTGCCATCCCCAAGAAGGCCGCCTTTGCCAAGAAAGAACTCATGGAAGCCACCACGAAATCCACCAACGCCTACCTTGTCTACTCCTCTGCCGTGCTGGCCCGTGAGGCTGCCCGTAGACTCAACGGATCCGTAGTCCTTGACCGCCATCTGCGAGTCGACGAGGTAGCTCATCCTGCCAAGGTCGACCACAAACGCTGCATCTTCGTCGGCAACCTGGGCTTCGTAGACGACGAGTCAAACATCGACAAGGCCAACGAGGAGCAGGGCATCCAGAAGCGTCAGGGCAAGAAGACCCCCAGCGACGTCGAGGAGGGCCTATGGCGCACCTTTGCAACCTGCGGCACAGTCGAGAGCGTGCGCGTGGTACGAGACAGCAAGACCCGAGTGGGCAAGGGCTTCGCCTACGTGCAATTCACCGTAAGCCCATCTTTCTTTCTTCCCCATCACCAAACCCCCAAGCTAACCCTTCTTCTCCCCCCCCCCCCAGGACGAAAACGCAGTCGAAGCAGCCCTGCTGCTCAACGAGAAGAAATTCCCCCCAATGCTGCCTCGCAAGCTGCGCGTCACGCGCGCCAAAGCCATCAAGCGCAACGCAAAGTCCAACAACGCCAACGCTACGCGCCCACCACAGCACACGCAACAACCGCGCTCCAGCAGAGCCGGCGGCGTCTACAACCCCAAGATGTCCTCGCAGGAGCAGTCCAACCTCGGACGCGCAGGGAAGCTTCTGGGTCGCGCCGCCGCCGCGCAGTTGCGTAACGGAGACGGCTCCGTCATCAAGGCGCCCGAGAAGTTTGTGTTCGAGGGGCATAGGGCGAGCAGCAGTCAGGGCAAGAACGGGTTCAAGTTCGGAAAGAAGGGCAAGCCGGGTTCGAAGAGCAGTACTAAGAGGGCTGCCGCGTGGAAGGCGAAGGGCAAATAAACATGCTTCTTTTTCCTTTTTCTTCTTTCTTCTTCTTTACTTGTCGTTGGCTAGCTATCAGCTCTGGCTACCCCAGAAGGAAACAGCTCTTTGCATTTCATACTGCTGTATATACCCCTCTTCCTCCCGCCGACTTGACTTTTCCCCTGTTCTTGCCTTTCTGATCTCCTGTTGCTGAAGCACTCCACACGCCGTCATAACAGAGAAATTCTTCCACCCTTTTGATAAGTGAATATATTGGAAACCATCATGGTATGGTATGGTATGGTATGGTATGGGGACTGCCTGAAAACAAAAACATGCCCTCGTATCAATCATGCTCGTTTAGTCATATCATCTCAGAAAGAGGAGGCCAAGTACACCTCGCCGGGGCACTGAGAACAACACCGCATAAGGAAGAAAACATCTAGTCATAACGGAGTGAAAACCTCCGCCTTTGTTCCCATCTCCTCTCTCGATCCCGTCCTCCAACAAGGACTTCCTGACCCAACCAAGCGCCACCAAACCCCGTGCTCACTTCCTCTCCACGCCCCCAAACTCTCCATACTGCGCCTTCGCGTACGTCTTCCTGCGCCGGCCGACACAGCACTCGACAGCCCAAACCGCGCAATCCAGCAGTGCCAGGACCGTCGCGACCCAAGTGAGCGCCATGAACCTGCCGCCCTTGGACGCGCTCACACCGATATCCTTGCCGTGCTGATTGACGACATTCGCGACCTTGACCGCAACGGTGGTGGCGAGTGCGCTGGCGATTAAAATGGCAAAGAAGGCGAGGGTGCAGAGCAGCATGTTTACGCAGGCGGTGAGACGGCCGGTTAGGAAAATGCCGACGAGGGCGGCGAGGGCGCAGATGAGTAAGAGACCCGCTGCGAGGCAGTAGAGGATGAAGACTGCTTTTTGAGCCACACGCGCCGTCTTGATGCCGTCGTTTATGGCGTCCGGCCAGTCGAGGGATGTCAGGTTTATGCCGACGCCCGAGTTGTCGAGTTCGGTCTGCAGAGTCTTGCTGGGGTCGAAATGGAAGAATGCAGTCCGGTTGCTGCAGTGCGTTATGTTCTTGTCGATATCTGATTTGGTCACTGTGGCGTTGGGCACGGCGGCTGGAGTGAAGTAGCCTTCGCAGTAGTCGAGGATGTGCGCGGAGTACCAATCGTGCAGGCCGAGGTCGCGCGCGAAAGTGCCAATGTCGTCGTTGAGCTCGCTTTCGATCGAGTTGGTTATATTGTGGATCCAGTTCGTCACGGGGTTGCCGCTGCTGGTCGACTCGCTGTCGTTGAACACATTTCGTCCGATTTGAGATGTGTTGAGCTGCGAAGAGAATATATCAGTCACGTCAAGCTGAGTACAGCGATGCATCGCTCGCAACGTACGGTGACTATTGCGTAATCCTGTATTGATCGTTAGCTCTGAACACTACTCTGTCTTCTTCCCTTGCGATAGTGCTGACCTCCATGAACCCTTGTTTCGAGCCGGCAAACAAGCTGTCAATTGCCCTCAGCTGAAGGCACATTATGTTTCTTGTCGACTCCAGACTTACCACAGCATCGACAGGATAAAGGCCGCAATGCTCAACACCAACGGTACGACCGCAGAGGAACGCATCTTGCACTCAGCGAGGAGAGTGCTGAATTTGTGGTGTTAAGATAGTTTTGTATGTGGTATATGCAGATATAAAAGAAAACAAAGAGACTGATGGTTGACTTCACTTTGGCTTGCGACTCCAAATTGAGACAACAACTGTTACACTTTGATTCACTTCCATTGTGAGAACAAGATGAGACTGTTTACTTACCTTTGTACTCTCTATGTTTAATCATGCAAACACATGACGTCGCACTCATTCCAATGACCTCGAGTTGTCGAAACAGGCTTGTAAACATGCCAAGGACGGGCGCTTGTTGTAACGAAGATCAATATAGCAGACCCCTTTTAATTGGTCGTCGAATAACAAGCAACCTATTGGACTCGACCTTCAACCTTGACTTGCCTTGTTTGTGGTGAAAGACATCGGCTTAATTCACCGATTTTGCAATAGGCTCGCATAAAAACGGTACACTTCAAGGAGAGACCTACAGTGACTTATATGCACCCCTTTTGACATATTGCCAGGGTTCAAATCAAGTACAAGCCCATGAGATATGCAACCTTTTCCAAGGATGAACAAGACTTACGGGTTATGATGTTCATGCGATCGATTCGACTCCATCTAGTCGCCCTCGATCAAGTCGCATTCTTTCGTACGCCATCGAAGCTAACACACGATTAGCCTTGAACATGAACGCCTGTATTATTGGTAATGTCTTCTTTGATGAATCTTCTTGCTCCATTTCGCATCCCCGAAAGGACAATCTCATAACGCGTCTCTGTAGCGATCATAATCCGTGAATCATACAGCCTTGCTCTCCTATTCTTCCTGGCGAGGCTTCCAATCTGTGCTTTTGAATATCTTACTTGGTCCCTCATCTGCATTGTGGCCAGGCGCCGAAGCACCACTGTCCTTTCTCCGGCTAGACCCTGCCTCCCCTGAAGATGAAGGTGTACTCTCGAGTTGATCCATGAAAGGGCTGTAAGGCGCAGCGATGACATTCTCGCGCCCGCTAGATCCGCCTATGCCTGGTCGCATTTGCTGCTCCGAATGTAACTTGTCCAATGGCTCTCCTAAGATATGGTACTTCGCCCACTCAATCGGCGGGCATCTAACCACATCCTGAGCGGTCGGGATATTCTCAAAGACATGGTGCGATGGCTCGCCGCTTGATACATTCGGAACCTCCCGGGAAATAGGTGTCTGCTGCGAATCTGATCTCCCTCCGTCGTACAGTTGACCGGGCCTAGAAGGCTCCGTTGAAGTTTGTGGGGTTGGGACTTCGCTTCCTTCCTTTCTTTGATCGGAATCTACTGAGCTGTTCCCATCGCTGTCGTCGTCTGGTGGCGCAATCCATGTTTTCCCTCGCGGAGGCCCAGAACTATTTGCTTGTGAAAGTACATATCGACGGAACTCTTCTGGACGCTGCATAGCCTGCCCTTTTATCCGCTCGAGGGTTTGCAAGTCATTTTGTGCCTTGACCCTTTGGAATTGAAGGCTGGAGATTGCAGCACGAAGAGCTATAGCATCTGATGAATCTTCTCCAGAGAAAGGCAGTGGCGGGGGCTGGTCTATCAGCTGCGGACTAGGACGTTGATTGAGATGTGTTCGTGGATCCGCGGAAGGCAGTCCTGAACGTGGCTGAGGTGTGTTTGTCGAATGGCTGTTCCTCGATGCGGATGCATCACCGCCACCAATTATGACTGGATTTGCATTCCTCAAAACTGGCGTGAGGGGACTTGCTGGCGGAGCATCTGGCGAGCTCTCTCTCGTCCTGGCAAAAGTAGCCGGGTCTTGAGAGAATACTCCTGATGTCCCATGAGAACCAACAGAAGGCCGTTGTGACGACTTGACCGTGATGAGAGGCATGCGTTTGGTTTATGCACAAGTTTGTGCGCAGATCTCTTGATTAAGGAAGGTGATGAAATTAATGCAGCCGGGCTTACCGGGCTTATGCCGAAAGCTGGATTTACAAGCAGCTCTGGCTGTGAAACTTATAACGTGAGGCAGGGATCGGCACAGGTCAAGAACTCAACGCAGTACTGCTGCAGACCACCCGCGTCTGCTCGGTGAATATGGTCTTCTCAACGCTGATGTTATTGATCAGGCTGCTTGCTATTGGCACTGACCGTTTTATAAGGTCTGATTGATGGTGCTTGCCGCCAAAAGTGTGAAGGTCGATGCAGAAGTGGCAACGCCACGGGCTGCGAAGATAAGATAAGGAAAGGTTGGAGTTGGCAAGGTTCGATGCTTGTTGAAGTGTCGTGATGGGGCACGTTCCTTCTGGGGGTGCTTACGTACTTACCATAAGTGACCGCCGTAGCAAGCTTGACTCTTTTGACAGTGGAAGCTTCCTCGTCTCACAAACACGGCCCGAGTCTGTTTGCCGTCAGAGGCTCTGCCCTTTTCAAAGGCTTGGCAAATTCATGCTTGGCTTGAGTCGGACTCGACCATGCTTTGGTTTCGTCGGCTTTTGGTATACAAAGGAGTTCGTTTTTGGTCTCTGAGTTGAAGCCGAGGTTTAGCCGTGTTCAAGCGCAATCACTAATTAATAACGAATTCCTTTGTATATACTGTACGCAGACTTGTGCCTCCCTATGCAGTATTCCCTGGATCGGCACTATGTGTAGCGAATCATGTGCACTACGAACTGTGTGCTTTCACAACACCAATGTAAGGTCGATCTTGCTTTCCGGCTTTAGAGAAGAGGGTAGACAAATCTGAGCGTTTCTTCTAAATAATTAGAGGTTACCTGCGCACGTTGACACATTCCTCGTAACAGTCTCTATAATGCAACTCTTCACCGTGTCGTGTATGAGAAGTGACTCGACTCCAGGAGAACTTTTCAGATATTATATGCAGAATTGTCAGCTCGAGTACTTGCGACAAAATGCCTCGTCAATTGCTGGTCTATAAGAGACTACGCAGTTACTGTTGTGACTGTCCACCAATTGTTTTCCACCAAGTGCTCGACTCAATATCAGTGCCTCCCGATCATCCTTGTCAAGCGTCCCTATTGCTGTGTTACTGTATAAGCCCATAGTCTTGCTCTAGCAACGTGATCAATCCTGGATTCGTAAGTAATAGTGCAATGAAACGTATTTCGAATCCAGTCATTGGTCTGTACTCGTAGTCTTCTGTCCAACATGTCCGACCTCATCATGACTTGTGTAGTCACACGCTACATCGCGTAGGCCATCCAATGGCGAAGACCAAAAAAAAGCTCGTATTGCTTGTGAGGGGAGTTATCTACATAGTCGTCGATTGTCCAGATTGACTGATTGCTAACTTTGTTATTTACCAGGCTAACCTCTCTGGGCTAGCAGTGGTCGCTTTGCTGATCGCAGCTCGAACCAAGGTCAATCTGGACGCACAGCTGCCTTATTTCGGAATCAACACGACAAGGCATCTGCACCTCTAAATGGTGAGGACGGAGCTGAGATTACTTCTGCAGAGCTGTTCATCTCAGCTTGCGTATGCATACAAAACGAATTCAACCGCACAGGCAAAACTCTGGGCAGTCATTGCATGGACATTCGACTATATTCCGTGACTACGCTCTGGCTAGAACATTGCTTTGACTACATCTAGGCCAATCTTGTGTTCATTGTTTGTGGCTCTAGACAATCATATAGAGGACGCACTTTAATTACTTGTAATACGTTCTTGCAGGTGCAAATTATCGTCTCTAGCCAATTCGATGTCGCCAGTGCAAAGGTTGCTACCAGCAAGGACATGGTGCCAAGAGGAGTTGGGTCCTGCCACGAACACCCCGACCATTCGACGCTTTGCGAACGAACGAACATGGTCGATGCGCTCGAGGCCCATGCGACTTCCTTGGGCTCGACGATCTTCGCGCGCGCGTACAATTTACTACGGTACAGTAGCATCAGGACGGGTACAGCACTTGCACCATATGATTCTGCACGTGCTGCATGCACCTTTCCAACGCTCCCTCACAAGAGCTTTTGGGCCTGCGAACTGCGCAATAACAAGTACTGGGCTAATCCATATCGAGAAGTTGCTGGGTGCCGCATTACGTCAGATGCATTTTGTGTTATCGTTGCGCATCACATCATGCACCGAGATTGGGGTGGCCTCGGCAGGTCGCAAACAGCGGAGTCGGTTCAATCAAGTTACGCAAGGGACCGGGACGACAAGGATTAGGAGATTAGGACGAGTGCGTTGGCCCGTGGGCGAGGGGGCTGGGGGTGAAGCCGCTGAAAAGCTACCTAGAGGTGCCGCTATGTACTGTACCATGGCAAGCAGGAGCTAAGAAGCTAACAGAGAGAGCTCTCACGTGGCGTCTGCTTCTCCACTTTGAGATGATTCCCACCTAAATTACAAGCATGGCCCTCTCCGAGCCCTCGCCTTCGTCTTCTCGCAAGCTGATTTGTCCATCCCTCTACCACCTCTGATTTGTCGTCGCGAGAACGCGAAGCTCATCGATAGCCGCCAGACTGAACCCGTCAAGCTTTCTTGACAGTAGCTTCTGATAGGCTTGCACTTTTGTTGTGCCTGATATACTTATATCGAGAATATCAAGAACATAATTTATTCCACCACCAGCCCCAGTGGATCGGCGAGTCGACGAGTCGCGAACCGCGGTATTCATAGCTTCCGTCCAAACGACTGCACTGCGACAGCGCGCGTCTTCCGACACAGAGAGCTGCGTGCTGTTATTACAGTGACTGTAACTTCATCTTCACTACTTGCCCTGCTTGACTTGAGAGCTCGATAATTCCCGGCACACCTCGACGTCACCACCTTCTCTGGTACAGCGCAGTCATCGGTCAAGCACCGAAACTTAGGTACGTCGTTCCAACTCGAAGGATGGACGGGACGCATGCATGACTGCCAGCACACCGGTCGCGACACAGCATTGCCTACCATTGTGTCCGCAAACACGACTGCTGTGCGCTCGAAGCCTGCTGCTGACGGTCGCGCAATCTGCCTATCTCTGACCACGCTTCTTTTGGCCTGCTTGCTCGCTTCTGCCCTCTTCCGCTGTCGAGATACTGTATTTTTGACGTAAATTTCCGCGACTGACAGCTGCCCACAGCACTTGCTCCTCATCTTGCCGAATCCGCCTATCCGTCTTCGCGCATTATTTTTTCCTGTCTCTCTCTCAGCGCACCGAGACGACGCTCTAATACTCCCAGCTCGTGGCGAGGCTGAAATTTAGATTGCATCCGCCTGGCTAAAGGGACGATTCGCGCGTCATCTTAGTGACAGCGCATTGGAGCCAGCCCATCACCGAGCACATCGCCATTCCGTCTCTCTTCCTCCTTTTTGATTCGCTGTCAACCCCAATCTTCCGCCTAGTCTTGTCCTCTAGCGCCTCTCTACTGCGACGAACACATCAGCCACGCTGCCTCCCGTCAACGCTTTTCAGGCACAGCCGCTGCACGATACAGTCCAGACAGCAGTGCGAAATTGAGCAGAAGCCTGCTGACTCGAGCAGTCCAATCTACGCTGTCGCCCATACAAACAGTCGCCGCAAGCCGAGTTTGCGATTGAGTCCGCACTTGGTTTCGCGAGACTCGGATCACCAACCTCGAGACAGCAATCTTACTGCAGTCATCCTGCGCATCCCCGCTATTGGGCCACGCCGGTCGCCAAACACAGTATGGATCAGTATGGATACGGCCAATCACATGGCCACAATCCCTATGCGCCTCCACCACACAACTCCAGCAACAACAACGGAGGCAACAACAACAACAATGCTGGCGTCGCTGCCACTTCTCCTGCTCAGCAGAACCAGATGCATCCTAGTCAGAACCAAGTCTCGCCGATTCTCTCATCCCAGAACCACGGTTATGCTCAACAGCAGCAGCAACAGTCACAACAGCAGACACAGCAACCCAACAACACCGCGACACATCAGGTCATGTCGCAGATGGGATATCCTCAGACTTACGTCTCGGGTATGCAACACTACAACGGTTTGACGCAAGCTGCTGCCATGGCTGCCACCGCGGCCGCCTCGGGATACCCGAGTGCAAACTATGGCATGTCTGACCAGGCCATGCCCGCTATGACTCAGGATCCTACGAGAGCGTCTCCTCGCATGAACGGGGCGGGAGTCAAGCCCGAGCAGCAAAGACAAGGACCGCGATCACCTTCGCAAAATCAAATGAACCTGCCCTCGAGTCTCGCAGGTCAGATGGTCATGCCACAGACTGCGCAAGCGGCGATGCAACAGCGTCGTATGAGCACCATGAGCAGCCCAGCAGTCCAGGCTCCCCCACCTTCGATGAACCATCGCGCATCCGTATCGGGCCAGATGGTTCAGCAACAAGCTCAACAGACTCAACGACACGCATCACCTGAAACGGCAACAGGCGCGGCAGAGGAGTCTCCTCTCTACGTCAACGCCAAGCAATTCCATCGCATCTTGAAACGAAGAATGGCGAGGCAGAAGCTGGAGGATCACCTGCGTCTGACGTCCAAGGGGCGGAAACCCTATCTCCACGAATCACGCCACAACCATGCCATGAGACGACCAAGAGGACCAGGCGGGCGTTTCCTCACCGCTGAAGAGGTGGCCGCACTCGACGAGAACGGTGGTGGTGTTGACGGGGATGGCGCAAATGATGGTGCAGCCTTGTCGAATGGCACTTCCAACAACAAGAGAAAGGCAGCAGACATTGGCGACGGTGTCAAAGTGTCGACGAAGAAGGCCAAGTCGCTGAAGCCGAATGCTCCCAAACCGAGCAATGTCAGCGATGAGGACGACGAAGACGACGGATGAACAGCGATGCGTGTCGCATGCTTTTATGCGAATGACTAATGACAACAGGCGTTTCGGATGACGGCTCCTTGACGGCTCGCACCGCGCTGCGTGGGTAACGTTCCAGCTATGTGTTTTACAGCAGGCGGGGCTATGCGGCGGGGGACAGGATTGGACTTGATTCGGGTGGGCCGAAACGCTATGTATGTGCACGAGGTTCAGTGATATGGTTTGTGGACGCTCTCTTGATTCTATGGGTATACCCTCGGTAGTATGCAGCCAGTTGCGGGCTTGCTTTGGCGTTTTAAGGGAATTGAACCGAGTTCATGTATGGAGAGGTGCCGGCTCTTAGTGCTAGGTGCTGATGATTCACAAACATGAAGTGAACAAATCTCTACCTTAATCAATAATGATCTAATCTCGAAAATGGGTGACTTGTTTGGGATATCTTGTGCTATATCTACTGCACCTTAAGGTACTGTAGGTAGTGGACTGTACCGCGGCGATGCTTGAATGACAAGTGCACGGACCTCTGGCGCTGTGAATCTCGCGACTTCGTACATCCGCTTCGAATCCCCGGCTGGCAAGTATTATTGCTGAATGTTCAAGTGAGAGCGGCTGCCTCGCATCGTCATCTCGCTGGTACACACATCCAGATCCCAGCAACACAGCAGATCGTATTCCCATAATGATTTGCAGTCGCTGCATCCGCGCGTCGCTGCGCTACAGCAAAGAGCAGATTTCACAGTTCCCTAGGAGAAATCTTTCGTCAACGACCAGAACAGCGGCAACGATTTCACCAAACAACGCCAATCAATCCGCTCCACGACAGGGCGATCCTGCTTCATCACACAATCCTCCTGCCGCTACGTCGACTTCGGCCGCACAGCCCTTCAGCTCTTCTCTGACGCCGGCAGCAGAAAACCAGGCCCTGCCCGTAGCCGGAGGGAATTCGTCCCAAGCACCTGTCGCCGTCAAGAGTTCTGTCGTCGCCGGTACAATCCTCAAAGGTCTCAACTTCACCAAGGGCAAGCAAGATCCCGTAGCCCTCGAGGATTCTGAATACCCCTCGTGGCTCTGGGGAATCCTGAATGAGGGAGAGGCCAAGTCTGGTCTTGCAGCCACAGTAGACGAGGGCGATCTGTTCTGTAGGTCTATTCTTGCCTTGCAGCTCCATACAGTATTTGAATTCTGACATATTCTATAGCAAAATCAAAGAAACAGAGACGAAGAGCAGCCAAAGCACTACGGAAGCAACAGCTGTTGAACCCTGAGGCTCTTGCCCCGAAGATCCCAATGCACCAGCAGACCGTCGACCTCCCTCCCGGTGATGGATCATTGCAAGGCGCAATGGAGGCTGCTAGCGCTCGAGACTCCCTCACAAAGTCTCTGAGGAAAGAGAGGCGTGCCAAGATCAAAGAAGCCAACTTCTTGAAGGCAATGGGATAAACATATTGTAAAAACAAAATCTCCCACAAGCAAATTGTATCAACACCTCAGCTGCTGCTGTGTGCTCAGCCATTCACATCCACGTCCCCTTCTGACTGCATTCCATCTCTGTTGCTTCCTGATCCTGACACACTTGTCGTTCGTCTCTCGGCCCTAACAGCACGCTTCTCAGTCGAGCCAATCCATGTAATTTTCATCCCCGAATCTCGCCTCCCCAGAACTGTTCCCACTTTCGAGATCGTCCCTTTGCATGTGGTTTCTTGCAGGCGGATCCTCAAGGAGAGTCTGTGCCTGTTTGTAGAGAGTGTCGACCGACTTCAATGCTACTGTGACAGCAGAATCCAAGACCTGCGAAAGCCGCTTAGTTGAGAGCAGGCTTCCGCGTCTAGACGACGACGGAGTGCTCTGGTACTGTTCCGCATTGTCGCTTGTTATGGCTTCGCCCTGATCCGAAATAAATACAGGGAGAACAACAGCTTCTTTGGAGAGCATGTCTAGACTCCCCTGCTCGGTAGGCAGAGTGCCGATGCTGTGGGTCTTTGCATTGACTGACATGCCAACTTGCGGGCAGTACGTGGGATCGTACCTGCAGCTTCGGGTGGAGACTGTCGCAGCAGGCGACCGGCTCGCTTCTTCTTGTGTAGATCCGTTGCTCATGATAGTCCGAACATGTCTTGTGTTGTGCTCGTACTTTTTCGATGCATCTTATAAGGCTTACCAACAACAAAGAACTCTCTCGTAGACAAAGGACACAACGTTTGCAGCAGCACCTGTTCGTCACCTCGATATCTCTTGCTCACCATCGATGAAGAACGGCTGTTCTTTGTCCTCAATCGCGTATCAATAGCCGTGATATCATTGCTTCTTGTCAAAAAGCCCCTGACTACAGCACGGCACTCGAGGCGATTCGATCGCAAAGAGCAGATCCGGAAGTTCGCATCCTTCTCGATTTGTGTCTTACCATAGCAATAATATGCCGAACGTCCAGGCACGTCAGTGAACCTTATCAGAACATCGTTCACTAGAGTCTTTGATTCCATTGTAGAACTGCTACCCCAGCGTAAAGCGGTGAGCGAATATATGCAGCTCTATCAAGGCAAAGCATATTTCACTCTATCCTTATCATCTTGTTTACATAGCACCTCGGTGGTAAGTAAGGATATATACTACAAAACTTCCAATTGATGGAAAAGTACCTTACCATATCATAGACACTAAGGTACCTACTGACGCTTGCCTTATCTCCTGGGTCCATATGTGTAGTGTCTTACGGACCATGCTGATCTGCTCAGAAGACTCCCCCGCATGACCTGACCGTGATTTCACTGACGAAGGCTCACCATGTGATTGAATTCCCATTGTCTAAAGTTCCGACTTCGACAGTACAGAAGAGACCACGCGCTCTTTGTGGTGTTACACCGATCTGATTACTGGCTTGATACAAATTCTACTTGGGCCCTCCAAGTCGTATCTACAGGTCAAGATAGAGGCAGGCATACGACCTCGGTACTCTGTCGATCTAGCCGACATATTGCACCATCATCGAACCTTCGCTGCAATATTGGCTGAATATACCCCTTGATTCTTCTAGAGTACGCCAACGCTATAGTGACTAAGGCACCACAATCTACCCTATCATAATGAAAACATGCGGCGAGACGGAAGAGCGAGAAAAACCGGGCCTATTGCATGAAGCACTGACGCCCACGCTAATCGACCTTAGGAAAGTCACCACAACCCTCACTGCTGTGATCCAGGCACCTACACACCTATCTCTGTAGATGAACCCATGACATCTTGCACATCTCATCGGGAACCGCTTATCAGGACCATAGTTCTCAAGATCCTGGTATGAGCAGGCACACTTCTCATATCACTCCGCAAAGTGTTCAATGCTTTAGACGGCCACTAGCGTGGACGCCCTGCAAGTGCTCGTCTCTGCTCTTTCCTCGATGGTCTAAGCATGACATGTCTATCATAATACAAGGTAGTATGATATCCCTCAAGCCATGCAGTGATTCGATCTCTGAGCGGCAGAGCGGCATGCTTAAGGTTGGGTCAACCGATCAGATATTCATTTCATCTCGATTTGGCAGGACAGAGCAATGAGGTCTGTTCGTGTGATAGCGGCCAGTCGATGGTACATAAAGGTATGTCAGTCTCAATGGTTTCAACCTCAGCAAGCTCTGTGAGATCTCTTTTCCTTTCATTGCTGCATTTCACTATGCTCTTCTCCGTTTTCGCACTCGGGGCCATCTTGTCCCTCGCGCTAGCGTCCCCAGTCGGCAACTATGCAGTGCATGAAAGGCGTGACAGACCAGCCCAGGGGTGGAACAAGCTGGGACCCCTGCCTCGAAGTGTTGTTCTTCCCATACGTATCGCGCTTGCACAGAGGAACCTCGACAGTGGCTACAAGTATCTCGAGGAAGTCAGTCATCCAGAGTCTGAGAAGTACGGTCAACACTGGTCCGCCAAAGACGTAGCGGCAATGTTCTCCCCTGATGATGAGACCGTAGACTTGGTCAAGGAGTGGCTTGCTACCTCAGGCATCTCCAACGATAGGACCAAGCTCTCGCAAGGACGCAATTGGATATCATTCAATGCCACTGCAGAAGAGGCTGAATCTTTGCTCAAGACGGAGTATCACGTCTACGAGCACACATCTGGTACTCCTCATGTGGCTTGTCAGGAGTATAGCCTCCCCACTCACCTGAAGGAGAAAATCGACTTTGTTCTACCATCTACCCACTTCGATGCTAGAATTGACCGCACGCAACGCGCAGGCCTCACCAAGCGCCAGCATGGAAATGCTAAGGATGTGGGTAAGCCTGGATCATACAGCACCCCAAGGTTTGGAAACTGGTTGAGCAAACAACAAATCATCTCCGAGCTAGCCAATTGCGACGAACAAATTGTCCCTGATTGTCTCCGTGCTTTATACAAGTTCCCAAAGAGTGGCAGCGCCAATCACAAGAACAGCTACGGCATCGTCGAGTATAGTCCTCAATCATATCTACCATCTGATCTCGACCTGTTCTTCAGCAACTTCTCGTCCAAGCAGGTGGGCGACCGACCCAAATTGGACTCGATCGATGGAGGTGTCCTCCAGACGGAGGTTGAGTCATTCGACTACAACGGCGAGAGTGATCTCGATCTGCAATACGCCATGTCGCTTGTGTACCCTTTGAATGTCACATTGTACCAAGTCGGAGACTTGGTCGAGGGCGCATCATTCAACAACTTCCTGGATGCACTCGATGCCTCCTACTGCGCTGGCGACGACCCTTCGCAAGACGGTGTCTACCCTGATCCGTACACAAACTATTCAGGTGCATACGAGGGGCCTGAGACTTGTGGAGGCTTTGCAGCTGCGAAAGTGATATCGACCAGTTACAGCTACAACGAGGCCGACCTCACACCAGCTTACGAGATGCGCCAATGCAACGAATACATGAAGCTTGGTCTCATGGGCAGCACCTTCCTGTATTCCTCAGGTGACTACGGTGTCGCCGGTAACGGCGGCCAATGCATCAACGACGACGGCAGCTACAACAACGGCACCTCGGGCAAATTCAACCCAAGTTTCCCATCATCATGCCCATACGTCCTCTCCATCGGCGCCACGCAGGTCAAAGACGGCGTGAACATCCTCGACGCCCTCGCGAGCGGCACACAGCCCGAGGAAGCCTCCGAGACCGTCATCTACTCCGGCGGAGGCTTCTCGAACGTCTTCCCCATCCCCTCGTATCAAAAATCCGCCGTCCACGGCTTCCTCTCAAAACACACGCCGCCCTACGGACCCGATCGATTCAACAACTCCGGCAACACGCGCGCGTTCCCTGACGTCAGCGCCAACGGAGCAAACTACGTTGTTGCCGTCGACGGCGAATTCGCCCTGGTCTATGGCACTTCGGCCTCGTCGCCTACCTTCGGGTCTGTGCTGACTTTGATCAATGACGCGAGACTCAATGCTGGCAAGTCGTCGATTGGATTCATCAATCCTACTCTCTATGCGCACCCGGAGGTCCTGAACGATGTCACTGAGGGTGGAAACCAGGGCTGTGGCACTAATGGGTTTTCCAGCGCCAAGGGCTGGGATCCTGTTACTGGACTTGGAACGTGAGTTTTCTCTTTTTTTCAACTTCCTTTCTGTCTATCACGTCACACCATGATTGCTAATGTTGAATTACTAGGCCCAATTACCCGAAGATGAAGTCTCTCTTCCTTAGCTTGCCATGAGGAAAGCAACCCCTTTCAATGTGTTTTCGCGCGGACTAATCTGTCCGGAGCTTGGCTTTTCTGCTTATCATGATGTGAGACGACGAAGATTTGGCTTATGGATACTCTGCTTCGAGCTGCCTACTTCTTATATGATTCCACCAAGGAAGAAGAAAACTTTCACTTCACAGTGCTGTCTCATATCTTGCTTTTCCAAAGTGCTTGCGTCACAAGTGAAACCGAAGTCCTCATCCTTTCTACGTAAACGTTTAGTGTTCCTCGGGAAAAAGCGATTACATCTGCCTCTTTTCCTTATTGGATCATGTGATTTGACTCACGTATGTAGCATCACACAAACATGCTCAAACGCCTCTTCTACTATTTTTCAACTACCATATCATCGATGAATCACCCAGCTAATAAAACCCATCAACGCAGTCCCAGAACTAATTTCCATCTTCCGGGCCCAAAGGACTAATTTCCACCGATCCCATTGTAGTCTGTCTCCCCAGCCTATCCGAGGGTAATGCAGCAGGAGAAGAAGAAGAAGAAGAAGAAGAAGAAGAAGAAGAAGAAGACGCCTGCGTCACTCCTGGAGTCGTCGAAGAATGAGAAAAAAGCGGCATGACAGCATCGCCATTACCGCCGTATGGGCCGAAGACATCCTTGGTTGAAGTCGCCTCTTTTGGTCCGGCGAGGGTGTTGGGTTGGGCGGCTTTGCGGTCGTCTACTGCGTGTTTCTGCTGGCTTCTCCTGCGTCTTGCTAGGAGGTAGATGATCACAGCGGCTAGTAGGATTGTACAAGCACCTCCGATGGTGGCTCCTACGATGCTGCCGGTCTTGGAGTTCGAGCGACCTGATTGGGTAGACGAAGTGCTTGAACTTGACTGCCTCGTCGAAGGCAATGGCGGTGCTCTGGTAGTGATCTGTATCGTTGGAGATTCTGAACCCAAGATGGCACTCGAGCTGAGCTCCTTCGATGATGACGTTGACATTGCAGTCGTTATGGGAAATGTGGAATGGACCGAGGATACATCCTTACAAGTACTTCCTGGATTACATGGATTGGCTGAGCAGCAGCCACGGAATCCATTCTGACAGACATAATAAGCACCTCCTTGACAGTCCTGGCGAAGCAATATCGTATCCATCGTGGGTCACCACGCGAGAGTCCGACGGACGTGCATGAAGTATGCACCTGTGTGGGTATGGAAGAGGACAATAGCTGTCACGCTCAAACAGGGAAATTGGGAGCTTCTGCAAGGGCATGGTGGAATGCATGCTCTGTTATAGAATACCGGAAGAGAATGAGGAGGTATGAGGAAGAGAAACTACAGAACAAAGAGAGTGATAGGAGACATGGAAACGGACACAAACAAGTTCAAGATCTTGTACACAAGCACGTGTCCACATTGCATCCTACCGTGGTATGCATACAGCTGTCTTCTTCCAGGATCTTGAACAGTGCTTTCCTCTCCAAGAAGATTATAGTACGGTCAAAAGCTTGCACCTCATCCAGTGTGTGTTGTGTGCTCCAGCTAAGAGACTACATCTGCAACAATATGCGCCTCCTATGTGATCAATTGGCGAGAGATTTCAGTACCTCAGTTATGTACAATCACATTTCTGACGATTCAGTTGCTTTCTCGCCCAGTTAAGAGTGTGGTGCGAAGTTATGGTATGCTTGGCAACGGACCTCATGTCCCGCATTGGGACGAGTATTGCGTGTTTCGTGACATCACAGAGCTTTCAGTATGTTTAGTAAAGCGTCCAGAGAAGACCACTCTGCCACTCTATCATGCAATATACAGTAGTGCAGGGCAGCGTAAAGGAAAAAGGTGGTGTATGAGTTGACGTACAGTACATGAACCTATATGGTAGTTATAAAAGCATATAGCTGACGTCACTACCATGTATGACAATAATAGACCGGAGGTGAGTATCCTGTAGACAAACAACCAGACAACTGAGTTAGTCGCCCCCGAGCTAATGCTAGTGAATCTCCATCGATTTAGATCTGGACTTAACTGGGTACTTTGAAGCTGTCTATAGAAAGTACTCTCGAAGAATTGAACGCACACCCGCCAACATGTCGAAGAGGACGCTGGACAGCTTCTTCGTTGCGCCACAAGCAAAGAAACAGAAACTATCAACAGCCGCTCCGTCTCAGCATCCAACATATCCATTATCAGTGGCTCAACTACCACCTGACATCTCCGAAGCACTAGAGTTTGCACCAGCTGAGGAAGGCACGGCGATCAATGACCAGCCTGATCTGGACCTGGTCTACTTCCAGCCATATATAGCGCGAGATGTAGCGAAATCGCTATTCCAGTTCCTTCGAGCTGAACTGTTCTTCTATCGAGTCGAGTACAAGATTAAGCGAGGCCCAGTGGAGACTCAAATTCGGACGCCGAGGTTTACCACGGTCTTCGGAGTTGACGACAGTGCTCGTTTCAGCGAAGACGGTAGTGTTGTGGACTTTGCCACAGGAAAGAAGGTAGCTAAAGATCGCTACAAATATGAACCTAGACCACTGCCAGCGTGTCTCGATTTCCTACGCAGGCTGACGGAGGGAAGCACTGGGAAGACTTACAATTTTGCCCTGGTGAATTATTACGCGTCAGGGAGTGATAGTATATCTTACCACAGCGACGATGAGCGATTCTTAGGAGTGGACCCAGCCATAGCATCATTTTCTCTCGGCGCAAAGCGTGACTTCCTCATGAAGCACAAGCCGACGCAAGGGTCAGGAAAGGAGGAGACGAAAGAGGCTAAGCCTCTCAAGTTACCTCTGGGATCTGGAGACATGATACTGATGCGCGGCAAGACACAGTCGATGTGGTTGCATTCCATTCCTAAGAGAAGGGGTGGAGAGAGCGACCAAGGCCGGATCAATATTACATTCCGCAAGGCGGTGGTCCGCGAGGGGACAAACAATTACTACCGATACAACGTGGGTGAAGGGGTCCCCCACAAGTGGGACGACAAGAAGGGCATGGTTCCGTGGTCAGAAACAGCTCATACTTAGGCTTGTTCGAAGCAGCCTCGTCTCTCCGAGCGATCCGCTCTGAAATCACAATAGAGATAGCGTCCTTCGAGCGACACGATCGAAGATGTACTAGTTGACATGATAGAACAGACCTGGAAGTTGTTAGACACTAGAAAGGCAACCCAACGTTACCTCATAGATATGTACAACAATTACACAGTAAAACTTGGTCCTGAGTGTTTTCAGAAGAGCCAGGGTGATACTGCACAAGCAGCTCGTTGTCCAATGAGGCCGCGGCCCATATTATCGCCTCCAGCACATTTTCATCATACCGTACGGAGAGAACGGACTTTACCAAACGGAAATAGCAGATTGTTTGGTGAGCGTATCGCCGAGAGATATTTCAACAGCCTTGAGCACTCTGACTAACATAGCAATCAATGCATACACGAAACCTGTGGTAGTCGGCATCAAGTGATGAATGGTCGAAGAGCTGGTCGAAGAGAGCAAGATAAGATGCTCAGCAGAACCTTGGACATGATGGTTAGGTACAAGTGGTCAGTCGCGAAACGGATGGGTGATGGCTTGGCACAGAGATCTTACTCTCAGTCCAGGTTCCTACCGTATTGTGCGGTCGCTTCCTGCGGTCGTTTCTCTATAGCATCCGCAACCACATCATCACCAGATTGGTGTTTCTCCTCATTTCTTAATCGTCCTCGGTGACATCACCTTTGGCTTGATTTGATTTGTGTAAAGTTGTAAGGTCATCCTCCTTATCTCTCCTGGCTTGATTTGATGAAGATCTTATAAAAGCCCGCGCGCACCTGCAACAGGCGCGTTGCATATGCCAAATTTTGTGTAGCAGATTACACATCAAACAGACACGACAGGACCAACTAACCAGCGACGAAGCAGAAAACTCCTAAGCATCCATTTTTGGGCCTTCGCCATCAAGTGATTCGGCCTCCCCGTTCCTTATTAGCAGCCCATCAACTGGGCTGAGCGCGCGATCCAGCACGTTGCCATATTTGGAACAACACGCGCCTACGGGAAACAGGCATCTACTATTCCCTGCATCGCGCCTTGAGTCCCATAAAGGACACTTCTGCTCCTTTTCATAAGTGAAAACATGTTGACCCCAACCCCGCCTTCGGCGCACTCTTCAAGTGGTGCCTCTCCAGATACTGGACAGTTCCGTGTGGTGCGCAAAAGAAACAGGATCCCGTTGTCTTGCGGCCCTTGCAGACATAGAAAGTAAGAGACATTGGTCACGTGGCGATATAGAGAGCAACAGCGAGCTGATGGCCATTCTAGGCTGAAGTGCAACCGCGGACACCCTTGCGACAACTGTCAGAAGCGCGGTGATACTGCCTCTTGCGCCTATGCCTCACCTACTGTGCGAAAGAAGGGAGCGACCTCAGCCATGCTGAATAGCTCCCCCGATGACATGCAGAATCGCATAGATCGGCTCGAAAGCCTTGTACTCTCACTCATGACCAATGGACATCAGTCCGCTGGACCTACCGCTGCTCATGCCGCCATTACCTCTAGTCGTAGTGACAGTCTCGCCAATTCTTCCGCCACCTCCTTCATGCCATCTGACCCGAACAGCATAAGAGAGGTAGAAGGCGAAGACAGCGATGTCAACGATGTCGCGCAAGGCTTGGGCATCATGAAAGTCGATAACGGCAAAGCAATGTTCGCGTCTGATTCGCATTGGTACGCAATTCTCGCCGATGTAAGTACAAGCCAACATCCATTCCATCAATCCAGCTTTTGACACGGAGACCCAGATCGCCGAGGTCAAAAACTACTTTGCGAATCACAAAGACCAGTACCAAGAGCAATTTCAAAAGGTCGAAGCCTCCAAGGAAGACCACGATACTGGATCTTTCCTTTTCAGGGCTCCAAGGTTGAATGACAAATCTGAGATCATTGCCAATTTCCCCACCAAGCCTGCTGTAGACCGCTTGGTCGCGCGTTACTTCAATTCATACGATCCAGCCGTTCGTAAGTGGCATACCGTCCATATGCATTGCTGATTGGCTTTCCCTCTAATTTGATCTACAGATATCATTCATGGTCCTACTTTCCAGACTCAATATGATCAGCATTGGGCGAATCCTTCCGAGACCTCGTGTGTCTTCTATGCTTTGCTCTATGCTATCATGACATTGTCTCTACAGTCCTACAACCGAGCGGGAGACGAGCCTCCTGAGTACCGCGGCAAAACCCTTGAGCTGTCCATAAGCTACCGTAGAACTACTGCTCAATGTCTGGTGCTGGCGGACACTAGCGTACCCATGGCACAAATGCTTGAGGCTCTCCTCTTGCATCTTCAAGCAGAGTACAGCAGGAGTAGAGATGCTGAGACTGGTGTGCTGATGATATCGTGTATATGTGTACGCATGGCCATGCGCATGGGCTACCACCGCGATCCCAGACCTTATCCCACCATTACACCCTTCCAAGCAGAGATGCGAAGGCGGGTGTGGTCATTTGTCAGACAGGCAGATATCATGTTTTCCTTCCAATTCGGCCTCCCTAGCATGATACGATCGGACCACGTTGACACGGAAATGCCACGAAATCTGTACGATGACGAACTGCACGAGGACATGACGGAACTGCCTCCATCGAGAACAGACTCTGAGATCACGCCCATGTCTTACATGATTGCAAAAGCTCGGCTGGCGTTCTTGTTCGGCAAGATCGTCGACCGCACTCAGTCGATCCATATGCCACCTTCATACGATGAAGTCATGAAACTCGATGCCGAGCTTCGAGAGGCACACGAGTCGACACCGCAACACCTGAAATTGCGAACCATCCAAGAGTCATCGCGAGATCCAGCAAACCTGGTCATGGAGCGTTTCGGTCTCGAGCTGATATACCTCAAGTCACAGGTCATGTTGCACCGCAGGTTCATTGCAAGAGGAAGAGATACTCAACGTTATGCCTATTCGCGACGTGCATGCATCGATGCATCAATGGAAATGCTGGCACATCAATCGACCCTGCACCACGAAGCTCAGCCGGGCGGTAGACTTCGATCCGTGAAGTGGTTCATCTCCTCCCTGACGACACATGATTTCCTTCTAGCAGCAATGGTTGTCTGCCTGGACCTATACCACACTTCTGAAGTGGAACGTCTTGGTCGCAAGTCGTCGACCGGATCCTCACCAATGTCCTCGGACGTTTGGGCTCAAGATCTTAAGCCGCAGATGATGAACGCACTCAACCACTGCATAGGCATCTGGGATAGCCTACGCGATCAGAGTATGGAAGCATACAAGGCATCAACGACACTGCGAGTGATGTTGGAGAAGCTCGTGGCGCAACAGCACGCCATGTCGGGAGGATTGCAGCAGCCACAGCAGGTTCCCCGCGCACACATGACTTCGGCATATCCAGCCCTCCGTCAAGGTGGCTACGGCGTATTCCCCAACGGCCAAGTCGCTGATGTGGTGGAGGACGAGGTGCCGCCCGAGCACTCAGCAGCCATGACACTGGGCTTGCTGTCTTCTGGTGGCGTGAGTCCCAACGCAGCATTCGCTGCTCATGCAGGTCAGGGCTTATCGATGGAGGGACGACCATATCCTGCGAGCATGGCAGGTCTGCTCAACGACCCCATGCCCGCGCGGACCGGTCTCACGCCGCAGTACAGCGGTGCAGAGACTGGTCCGCAAGGCATGACAGGTGCGTTGAGTCCTGGTTCACAACTGCTCGCCATGGCTAACATGAGCAACGCGGCGGGCGCAGAAGGGGTGGAAATCGACTGGGTAAGTACTGGATCGAAAACTCCCAGGAAAGGAAGACAATCCGCTGACATTTCGAAATGCAGAACGCATGGGATTCATATGTTCAAGGCACAGCAATGGACCCGATGCAAATGTGGTCGATGAATGTCGATGCGGCCGGTCCGCTGGACGGGCAATTGCAGCAGCAGCAGCAGCATCAGCAGCATCAGCAAGCGCAGTCGCAGCACGTCGGTGGACACAACGGCAGCGGCAACGGCAACGGCGTGGGCAACAATTTCATGGATGGCCTCGATCCGCAAGGCACCGATATGATGTGAAACGGTTTGGGCATGGGTAAGGTCAGGTCAGGTAGAAAAAAGCGAGTCAGAATTGTGCCAGCGTAAATCTGGTGTCGACAGAGAAGAGAGCACACGGCGAAAGGGTATGTATGAATGACAAAGCGCGATGACTGCTGAATGGCAGAAATGCAAGTGCTTAGCGGTATGTTTTTCTTGTTTCTTGGTATAACCGAATGGCGATGAAATTGCAGAGACATGGATGACAAGGCAGCATGGGTTCAGTAGGGGCATTCCTCTTCTGTACCATGCTCTAATGAGACACACACACACATATCTCCACTCTTTTGTGACTCTCAGCACTCGTGAAAGACATGATATATTTCTTGACATACGATCAAGCAGAACCAGAGTTCGGATAACCGTCCTTATCCACAGGATTAGCTGGACCACCTCTCTGACCCAGAACGCCCGCGACATCGACCTTCTCCTGTTTCTCCGCCTTTATCTCCTCACGCGCAGGAGCCTGCTCAGCCTTCTTCCTATCCAAGTCCGACTCAAGGCCCGGCGCAGCCCCCGTGGCACCAGGTTTGTTCTCGACGGCATCGGCAATCTTGGACTCGGCAGGCGCAGCCATCTGCTCGCCGTCGTTCTCGTTGTGTCGCCCTACATCCTCGTTGCTGAGGCCTTTTGATTCTTCGCCTGCTGGGGCGCCGCGCACGCCGCGCGCTACTGAGGTCGGGGTCGCTTCGGATTGGGAGTGCGCTTGCTCTGAGTGGATGCGCTTGTCGCTGTTTTTCGGGGCGGTGGTCAGTCTTTCGGGGGTTTCTTTCTCTCTTCGTGGTGGAAGCTGGGACTATGATGTGCATCACATCTTGCGTGACGAACGGTAGAAGCAGCATCGCGTGGGTGTAGTACGGGAGATGAATGAATAGAAATAAGAGACATACGTCGTGGGAGCATCACTGTGGGAATTGATGTTTGACTGAGCTTTCTCAGCGGGCTCTCTGGACACCGGGTTGCCAGGAGTGGTGTATGCCTGGTTGAGGCTAGGTTGCGCGGGCCCTTGGGGATCGAGTCCTGACATTATGATTACTGTACGGGAGATTGATTATGAACTGATCTTGGGATCTGAGGCGCAGATGTGTATGTGAGGTCTTGTTTTTCGTGAGTGTTGACGAAGGGGACAATTGTTTGGATGGGTAGGTAGATTTATTCCTATTCTAGAACAAGTGTGACAACAGAAAGCAAAGAAATAAAGTACAGACAAGATAATCTAGAGCAGTGAGGTAGGAACAAAGTAAAGAGCAGGCGATCCATCCGTACCCTACCTTATCTCACCACAACCACAACCCGTATTGCCGTCCCTTGTTGACACAAGATATCTGTGCATCGCCAATCCTCCTCTCGATCGCGGAAAACGTCCGATTGACAAGCAACGTAAGGTAAGGCGATTCTGTGGCTTGTTCCCTCCACTATTCCTTGTCTTTTTCCCCCCTCCCAGAATCAGATGCGTCCCACTTCCCCGCACACGTCATCGCTTGTCACAACACCGTAATCGATTTCGGGTTAATGTCTACAGGGCAGAGGGTGTAGCTTTTGAAGTACAGTAAAGGAAGATGGAGGGACATTATACGAGATTCGAGATAGATTGATGATTTGCATGAAAACAAGTGACGGTAGATATACTAGAAGATTATATTTAATCACGTCTATAGATGTGCAGCAAGATAGTCCAACAGAGAGATCTATGAAGCAACACGGCACACATGATAATTGTGGATACAATGACCATCTAGATGTAATGTACGGTACTGTACGTGTGTGTCGTGTGTATGTGCATGCATGCAACGGGTCGGACGCAACACTCCGCTCGACTACTTCTTCCCACCCCTTCGTATCCTTTTCGATCGCTCTTGAAAAGATATACATATACTATCTCTCGTCCTCTACATCTCGTATACGTCCATAAAACCAAAACATCGTGAACCTCATATTCCCACATACTTACATATCTCATAATGGCGTCCCGCAAAGAAGTCCTGAACAAGGTCTCCAAGATCGTGCCGCCCATGCTCGAGCACTTCCACAAGGGTGAGTCCAAAAGAGCTGCAAGACTCATCGCGTGCTTTGTTTTGGGCAATCGCTGACTCTGACAGGAATGCTGGGACGAGTGGCCGTCATCGGTGGCAGCGAAGACTACACGGGAGCACCATACTTTTCCGCAATGGCATCAGCAAGACTAGGCGCCGACATGGTATGTCTTCTTCGATCTCCTCACATCCCTCGAGTGTTTCAAGCCCACTCTGAATTCTCGCGAAAGAAGAACTGAAGAACTAACTCCACCAGTCTCACGTCATCTGCGAGCCCGGCGCAGGCCAAGTAATCAAGACGTACAGCCCGAACCTGATGGTGCACCCATACATGCGCCAGCAGAAGAACATGGGCGCCAACGAAACCATCGACAGCGTGTCCGAAGAAGTCGTAGCGATGCTGTCGCGACTGCACGTCGTCGTCATCGGGCCCGGCCTCGGTCGCGATCCTGCCATGCAGGAAACGTGTGCGCGCGTCATCACCGAGGCCCGCAAGAAGGACATTCCCTTCGTGCTGGACGCCGACGGCTTGTTCCTTGCGCAGACACGTCCCGAGCTCGTCGAGGGCTATAAGCAGTGTATCCTGACGCCTAATGTTGTCGAGTTTGGCAGGCTGGCCAAGAGCAAGAACATCGATGTCAATGCCGAGGATCCGGAGCAGCTGTGCAGTAAGCTGAGCAAGGCGCTCGGCGGCGTGACGATTATTCAGAAGGGAAGCAAGGATTACATCTCCAACGGCCAGCAGACGCTCATCTCGGACTCTGAGGGCGGTCTCAAGCGCGCTGGTGGTCAGGGTGATACTCTCACTGGCTCTCTTGCCACTCTGCTCGCTTACAGGAAGGCATACCACGACAGGATCTGGGATCACGACAACAGTCTCAGCGAGGACGAGACGCTGACTCTGGTCGCTTACGGCGGCAGCGCCATCACCAGGGAGTGCTCGCGCTTGGCGTTCAAGGAGAAGGGCAGAAGTCTGCAGGCTGCCGACCTGACTGATCATGTCCACCAGGCCTTCTTGACCGTTCTGGGCGAGAACACCAAGCTTTGAGCGCGGATAGAACAAGACTAGTCGACGAATTGACTTGGTCCTTCTCTTTTTTTGGGTTATTTGTATAAATATATAGCATGAATACATGAAATAATGTGGATCGATCGACACACAGCAACCAAAACCCGAGAATTACGTTCGTCCTGATCATCCCTCCTTTTTGAGTGCTATTGGCCAGGCGTGAAAATCGCCGTCATACTATAGCTCTGCACATCTGTCTCGCCATGAAGTCGACACGAGAATCAGTACACCTTTACACCCCTCCCAAAGACAACTTTGTCAGCGTGGCAACGTGGACAGCACAATCCATGTCAAGCATCAACGTATTCCGGAATCCTTGCAAACTTCATCGAAAGAAGCTGTATGGTCTGATCGTCTTTCCTTTCGGTCGCCCATGACTCGGAAGTCAATAGTCTGCTCGTTTTGGAAGATGTGATTGATAGACACAATCTTTTTTGCGGAAAAATAAAGTGATAATAACTCCCCTGTTGTGCTCATGTTGTCCATACAGACAACCCGCAAAGGCCCCTCTGGCAAGATACTCTGCTATTGCGTCCGTGACCGTGGAAAGGAGGTTCGGCTAAAAACATGGAAACATAAGGCGCTAGAACATGGTACAATACTGTCATCGATGCTCTCTTCGTGGGGTCGATGCGTCGTCGCCTAACACGAAGAAGGCTCGAATCACTCGCGTGGGGGGATGTATGGCGAGTATCTCCAGATCCTCGCGCGCATATCTCCGCTGCCGGTGGCAAAAAGTCCTCCTCTGGCGGGACTGGGCGCGACCGAGATGACTAGAATAACAATCAGCGAAACTGCCAGAAAGACAATCTAAGTTTCAAGCGTTGACGTACCAGAGTTCTTGTGGCCCTGGAGCATGAGCTGGGCGTCACCCGTGTTAGGGTCCCAGAACTGCACTCCTCTGTCCTTCGAACCGGACAACACCCATTGTCCGTCGGGGGTGAGCGCAACACTTAGAACAAAGTCCTGCACAGAGTTAGCTTTCTCGATTTCTCTCTCTTTTCTGAAATATTTGAGCTGACCTTGTGACCCTCAAAGGTTCTGATGCACTTGCCGCCGCGCAACTGTCCAGGCCTGTTGAAGTTGGCGCTGTACTGCGGTTGCAGCTCCCACATCCTGATGGTTCTGTCGAGACTTCCCGACACAAGCTCTCTGCTGGTAGGTGAGAAGGCCACCGAGTAAACACTGTCCTTGTGACCAGGGTTTCCGCCCGCCTCTTCGAGCCTCTCAAGTAGAGTGCCAGAGTGTAGATCCCAGACGCGCACGCTCTTGTCGAGACTGCCAGCTGCCAAGAACCTGTTGTCGGGAGAGATTGCGACAGTGGTCACGCCATCCTCGATGGTCAAGGAAAGGATACACTGGTTGTTAGGAATGTCCCAAACACGGACGGTACGATCGCCTGATCCGGAAGCGATCAGACGACCATCGGAGGAATAGTCAAGCGAGTAGATATCTTGTTCGTGACCGGCAAATTGGTGGCGGATCTGGCCAGCTTGAATCTCCCAGATCTATTTTTGACTTGTCAGCAAAAGCTCAAACGACTGGAGAATGAAGGTGATGTACGTACGCGAATGATCTTGTCCTCGGCACCAGTGGCTAGGTAGACACCATCGGGACTGAAGCAGACGCTTCGGATGTAGAGATCACCGTCTTGCGACAAACTTGTATCCTGCAAGTGCTTGACTTGCTGGCCGCTCTCGACGTCGAAAATCTGAGCAGTTCTGTTGCAACCGGTGGCGACAAAGCGGCCGTCGCGACTGAAACGAACGCAGCAAACCACACTAGGGTGGGCCAGATTGTGGACGAGCTCGACATCGAGCACGCGACGGATGCGGGGGTTGAAGACTGCGTACCAGTCATCGCCCTCGCGCTTCAGCGAAGGAGGAAGGGCGTCGATTGGGAGATCAACGAGCTGGTTGCCGCTGGCGCCTAGCTCACCCTGGAACTGGTTGTGTTGAGGCAAGGCAAGGGCCTGCTGCTGCTGCGCAAGGGCGGGCGGAGGGGTGGGACGAGGAACAGCCGGCGAACCAGGGTAAGGACCAATGCTGTTCTGCTGAGGGGTGGCCGGACCGCCGAGGGGACCTCTTGGGTTTGTGCGAGGCTTGCCGGGTCCGGGCGAAGCTGTGGGTTGGGGTGGTTGAGGCGCGTAACCTGATAGGAAGCGTTAGAAAACTGCTCAGTAGAAGTCATGTTACGCAGAAATGATCATCTTTGGCTCGGCGGCTTGGGTTGTGTAGTGCAAATAGATTCTTTGCCCTCTATCCCTCTCGCTTGATTTGCGCCCTCGATTGCGTGACACGTCACGCAGGCACACCCGTATACACACACAAGCGTACAAGTCTTGTCTCCTGCTCTCCAACTTTCTTGCTCACAAATTTCTCGTCCATGCCAGATGTGATAGGAAATACAGGCATCAATCTCAAGAGGACAACAAGAGAGCTAGGCTGTGCATCACAGCGTGGGGACTCGTCCGGCGAAAGTCTCGTCGCATAGTCGATGGACCATGATCAGAGGATAAGCCAACGATGAGGTGCATTCGAGGAGACGATGCGCATGCAGCCGATACGTAGTTCAACGAAAGTAGGAATTCATCTTACCATTTACACCGGGAGCAGGCTGGCCGTAGCCGCCGAAAGGCGCGTGTTGCGGCGGTCCAGGGGCGGGGTTCAGACCTGGAGGGGGCTGAGACATGTGTCCAGGCATGCCTTGTGCCTGAGGAGGCTCTTGCGGCGGAGGCGCAAGTCCAGGACCACCCTGGGCAGCAGCGCCTGCCATGATACCCTGGAAAAGGTTGGCAGGGCCGTGACCAATGGCGGGTGGTGGGGGCTGGGCAGGTCCAGCATGAGAGGATTGGGAAGGACCGCGTGCTTCGAGCTCCCGACGCAGGCGTGCGATGTCGTCTTCATATCTGCAAGTTTCTGTGGTCAGCCAAGTGTATAAGTGTTTCTAAAGCAGCGCGATGCAGCGCAGCAGAGAGGGATGGACGTACTTGTTCTTCATGTTCATGTGAGTCTGTTCGAGCTGGAAGATCTTGCCGCGGACCAACTCCATCTCTTGTATTTGGTTGTTGACTATATTCCACAACGAATCAGTATCGGATCTGTCAATGCATGCGAGTCCAGCGAGCATGTTGCGGCGCAGGGCAGATACTCACGCTGCTGCTCATACTCGATGGTGCGCGCGCCTTGAGCCTCGAACTCGGCGCGGACTTGATCAAGAAGCTCGGCAAGTCTGTTGTTGGGAGTAGGCGCTGGGCCTATGCCCCGATGTGACGGATGATACATGGTGGTTGGAGGCGTCCAGCCAGACAGCTAGAGCTGCGAGGGTAGATACAGAATTGCTTTAGACGGGGTCGCGTCACCAAACAGCACGTTCTGGCAGTGTTTTATTGCTGCTCACTCGCTGTGGTCGAGATGGCGAGCTGTCGCGTTCTGGTCGCGCAACACGGTACTTTCAGCAAACGTCGCGATGACAACTTAAGCGGAGATTACCGCCGGGCAGGTCGCCAAGCGAAACGTGTGGTTTTGGTATACGCGATGCGTGATGGATGACCGTGGCAGGGGCGGTGACAGTGAGATGGCCTCGATGGAGACGGTGTTGGAGAAACGTTTGAGTAGACAAGGGAATAAGTCGGGGATGAGAGACAGAGGGAGAGGGAAGGGAAGATGTGGATGTGGATGTTGACGATGCTTGGCAGGCGCCTGTCAGCAAATGGCAAGAGAGTACAAGACGAGAACCAGAGAAGGGCTGAGAGGGAAAGAGACAAGAGACAAAATCGAACGAACAAACGACAGCCAGACGATTGAGCTTCGCGCTTGGGGACGAAGGAACCGTGACCGTGACTTTGACCGTGAACCCTCTCTTGTGCCTCCAGATGCCTGTGCACAACAAGTACAAGTACAGCCCAGCCCAGTAATCCAGTAGAAGCGAAAGCCACTGCACGCTGCACACGCGCTCGGATCTCTTACCTTACCTTAAGCTTCCGTTGGCGTTCACGGGCCTCCCGAGTAGTGCCGCTTTGGTGCGCCCCACATAGCATCCATGCATCCATGGATGGATCCCATGGATATACAGTAGTGTCTCCCTCGTGTATGCTTTGTGCTTGTGGATCGAAAAGTAAGTCCGTACTTGTACTTGGCAACTCCCGTTCGTCTCCTATTCCACACATGGTCAGCCAGGTGCAGTATGGGAGGTTCCTTGACTTTTATTAGCCTATCTTGGATCACACTTCGTGGAACCCTAGACGTTTATAAGATCATTGAACCTCTTCTTGGTCCACCATGTTGAACACCTCGGCATCGGACACCACACTTTGCTCTTTAACGCCTGTGTCTACTGTGCTGTGGTGATGCGAGTGCGAGACAATCAGCTTGTGCAACCCACAGTGAGATACCTTACAAGAGACCTGCACCGGTAATGCAAGTCCGACCCAGCGGACACTCGGATCGTTCCCCAGTCTCCGAATCAGCAAGTGCACCGCAAGTAAACATGCAAACTTACTGCTTTTGCACGCAAAGAAATGCCAGCGAGATGAACCCTCGGAGCCCTACGGATGCACTCCATCTGCTTCGCTTGTGCTGTATGCTTACAGTATCTCTTTCACTGGAACAAGAGTTTTGCCGCGCGCTTATACGGTCGACGTGACTTTCTTTGGGATCTTGTTGTCCAAAGCAGCATAACTTGCACTGCTCAAGGGAGCCGTCGGTTGAATCAAAAGGCCTTGAGGTACGTGAGACATTGAGAAGCCATGTCGGTATACCTTAACGAGGTACGGTACTCGGATAGTCCGTACAGTGCCTGAGCTTGCGGCACAGGTACTGTACTTGTACACGGCCACTGCGAAGTAAAATCCCATGTGGAGTAAGTGCGTGTCTTAGTCCCTGATAGCGTTGCGAGCCCTCGGCTGAGATGCGAACAGCCCTGGAGATCGATCTGTAGGGCTGAGTTGTAGATGGAGTCCGAACGAGTCCAAAACATCCGTTCGCCGACCCCTTAGGCATCACATAGGTACTCTACGCAAAGCCAGTCCTGTACTGTACAGATCCAGAGTGGATTCCTGACCTCATAAGGCTTACCTCGACTACAGCCTCACATCCTAGGATCCTAGGCTTCACTTGCACCTGTTTTCATCTCAGCACCGCACAACACACACCAATAGCTACGACCAGTGCATCAGCCTCACGTCGACTGAAAGGCGAATCGCACATCCTTCGCCATGCAGACAATGAACCAGATGGCGGGCGTACACGACCCTGCACCAGCTGGGTTCCCCGAACCACCACCTATCCCGCAGGACGACCCGGACCTCGAAGGGCAAACCACTCAATCGATCAAATCCCGTCCCTCACGCTCATCACTACCACCAAATCGACAACCATCTCGCCGCACCATGAACGATGGCCAGTCATTACATCCCTCGGTGAGACAACAGGAAACCCTGGCGCCGCCAGACCGCTACACCATGTCACGACACTCGGCCGAGTCCAGTATTGGTGGGTCCGAGATGGAAATCGAATGGGGTCCTCGACATCCTTGCTATCCACACCCGAATCCACACGTTCCCCTTGATTCACCGGAATATACGACCACACGGATCATCAGGGTGCAGCGGGACTGGCTCGTCGCAGGCGATCTCTACCCGGCCTTCCAGAATCTCTACCCCGAGATATTGATCGGCTATGTGAGCGAAGATGACTTTAGAAAGATCATCGAGACTACAAACAAAATGCTCAAGGAGGCCTTCAATCCATGGGCGACGGGTAATTGGTTCGATGCTTTCTTGGGCATCGCGACTGGCTTTCTATGGGACAACACAGGTCTCACGGCTACCAAGCGGAAAGTGGCTCGACTGGAACGTTGGGTTGACGAGTGGAACTACGAGGCGCAGCGGGGGGGCAACGACGTCTTATTGATAGGCCCTCGCAAGACCGGCTTCTTGACGTTAGACATACAGATCCCCGACCCGAAGATCGATGATGGTTCTCCCACGCCGGCTCACACATGATTTTTGAAGCAATAGTGGCAAGGTCAGCGACACGGCAGCGTAGCATGTGGCATCCAATGGCGTTTGATTCTGCGGGGCTTGTTTTGGTGAAGATATACCCATTGTGCGTTTCTTCTTTTGTTCAAGTCTTATCTTATTTTAAAGTGACACCGACGGGCAAGGACGTTATTCCGTGGCTCCATTGAGCAGACGCGAATAGTAATCTTAATTCCTTATTCCCAAAAGCTGGTGGTGACTGACTGCTCTCTACCGGCACAATCTAATTGTCTTCATGTCTTCAACCCAAAGAACAAACGCCTTTTACTGGTGCGTAAACTCGATTCCCAGATAACCCACCCGGTAAACTCCATGCAAAATGCAGCACTCATATCGTCGCGGTATATCGCCCCAACCATAACCACTTCACAGCCGTGAATGAAATCCGATTAATCCAGCATTGATCCATGGCCATGGTCTACTTTCTCTTGGGCCCTCTTGGCTTGGTGAAGGACATCTTGTTGCGAGGCTTGCGAATGCGCTTCTTGTCGATGGCAGCCCTCTTCTCCTCCTTTGCTCGCTTCTCAGCCTTGATCCAGCTTGATCGAGGCAGCTTGGCACCGTCAACCTCCATGGCAGTCTCTGGGAGTGGGTCAGCAAGACGGTCCTTTCAGCAAAATGTCACGAAGCACCGTTCGGTCATGTTTATTGGGACAAGGAGTACGGACCTCCTGCGGCTGCTGTCGAAGTTGACTCGGCATCTGCCTTCTTCGCTTTCGCTGCTACTTTGATGTCAGTTCCATTGTCGACTGTGAAATTCCGAGTATCCTTCTTGATAGCGTGTACCATCATCGGTCTGCTCAACCTCCATTTCCTCTCTGGCTGGTTTCGGCTGGGAGACCAACTCCATCAATTTGGCATTCAATCGTTCGGCGCGGGCAGTCTCGACGGGTCCGAAGACCTTGGCCTTGAGGACCCGATTGTTCGTCTTCCTGACACTGTTTCTTGCGCCTTTGGCCATTTTTACGGTGCTGTCGTTTCGTGGTAATGAACGGAGGGAGGGGGAGAAGGTGGGGAAGAATGGGAAGTCAACAAGTATAGGTAATATTCGTACTTCTTTCTTTGCCTGATTTGATTTAATTTCTGAGAATTCACTGATAGCGGCTTGTCTTAACGCCGACATATGGGTGGTCTGTGCGAGACATACTTTTGGTCAAATCCAATCGACGGTCCGTCACTTCATCCGCGCATGACTGAGGGCGAGAACGACGTGGGAAAAGAACAAAAACATAATGACGAGTTGAGATAATGGTTCCCCAGAGTGCGCTACAGTTTTGACGGTAGATGGAATCATAGCGACAGCGTCCAAGTCTATGAATTTGGGTTATACTTTGGCAACATCATCATTACATCCTCAGCCCAGCCAGTGTCGAAGAAAACGATCACTCCTCGGCGCATTTACTGCATTTGCCGCGAGTAACTCTCACCACCCACTGTCATGCTATGTCCACCCCGTCTCCGTACGCTCACGCAACTCCGACAACACAAGCGTCCTTTTTCCTTCACATATACATCAGCGACGTGACATTCGGCCTGGCCAACAACCCACATAAAGTAGTGGTCGATCATTAGACTACCTTCCTTCGGGGAGGCACGCAACGAGAAGAGATGGCTTCGCAGGCAGATATCAACACTATGCTCCGTGACAGACGAGGTGTCGAAGCAAAGATCCAAAGTCTCATAAACAACGACCTCAAGGAGATATGTCGAGGAGAGAACCTTGCGGTATCAGGAGTTAAGGCGCAACTGCAGACTAGAATTCTTAGACGTTGGTCACTCCTGCCTTTTTTGGTCCCCCTTCGCGCTGGCTTGCCACGTTGTTCTGTGACGGCTTGATGAATTTGTAACACATGTTGGCCTCTGCCTGCTAATCACAAGACTCTCACAGACCTCGACGATTTGATACGTAACAACGATGCGCTTGGTTTCCAGAGAATACGCCATCGCTGTCTCAGGAACGGTCGCCTCGATGGCTTCATCCCCCCATACAGCCTTGATTCTACCGCTTCAATATCACCCGCGCCTGCTGCGCCGCATCGCCCAATGGTTCCTACCTATCCAAGACCTTCCCTACCCGGCTTCCACGGGTCCCATGGGAGCAAGACCTATCCCATTGCTGGTAAATCCCTGATTATATTACTTCTGTACATCGATAATCGCTGACACGGAGCAGCAACACGCACGCTTAACTTCAAGCCCAGTCCCTTTTACACTCAATTAGAACCCATAACTCCTCCGCAAGATCTCACAGGTGAGCAGATTTGGACCCTTGATGATTTGGACACCCCGGAGCTCACAATTTCGACCAGAAATGCAAAGTAATAGACACACGGTCTACATGAACATCAACTTGAATAATGCCGTATGTGAGCGCCTGAGGGCAGATCCGAAGCTGCGCGTCATGGTCTACTGTACTGCTGCCACTCCCATCGCCTCCTATGCCGCCGTCGACATTTCATTCCCCGGTCAAATCGAAGTCAAGGTCAACGGAGATGATGTAAGGTCGAATTTCAAGGGTTTGAAGAACAAACCGGGCACCACGAAGCCCGCTGATATCACCGACCTCGTGCGCAAGGCGCCTGGATACAACAACAACTTACAGATCACATACGCCCTTACCACCAAGGTAAGCAGCTCTGATACCCCAGATGGTCTGACCGTGCTAAGTTTGACGTAGAAATACACCGTGGTGGTCAACCTAGTACACAAGAAGTCTGCAGAGGCACTGGCTGAGCAGGTCAGGCAGGGTCGATTCATCTCCAAGAGTAGAGTTCTTGAAGAAAGTGCGTGTGCATTGTTTGCGGAGTTCTGTCGCGCGAAAGCTGATGTTTTGTAGTGGCTGCCAAAGCGAGCGATCCCGACATCATCGCCACTTCCACGGTCATGTCCCTCAAGGATCCCATCTCCACGATGCGCCTGTCTTTGCCGTGCAGATCGACCGTGTGCACCCACAACCAATGTTTTGACGGCTCGTACTTCCTCCAGCTGCAAGAACAAGCTCCCACATGGACCTGTCCGGTCTGTAACAAAGTGATCGGCTACGAGTCTCTTAATGTGGATCAGTACGTGCAAGACATTCTCCAGCAAACCAGCAGCTCCACAGAACAAGTCACTATTGAACCCGATGGGTCGTGGCACCCTGTGGTCCAGGGCGATGACTCGGCCGGAAACCGAGGCAAGGGTCAGGCGAGAGCATCATATGATAACGACAGTGACGACGACATCATTGAAATCCAGGAGTCCACTACGGGCAAGGTCAAGAATGAGCCAGTCGCGGCTACTCCAGGTATCGCACAACAGACACCGCCGCTCTCGTCACGAGAGGCTTCTATGGCGACGCCCGTAACCGCGAGACCTACTGCCAAGCGTCCATCAGCAGTCATCGACCTGACGCTCTCGGACGACGATGAACCGCCCCGGCCTGCGAAGAGAATGCATACAAGTCAGAATACCAATTCACATTACAACAACACTCTGTCGAACATGACAAATGGCAGGGGTCCTGAAATGACACGTGGACAGTCGGACGAGTTACTTTCCATGCTTCTGGAGAACGGATCCGACGCGTTGCCTCCTCTACAAGCGGAGCGGCCGAACGGGGGTCTACAGCATGGTCAACGGCTCCCATGGCCAACAGGACAGCTACAGAATACTGCATGGTCACCAGGCAAGGACAACACCAACGGAAACCATAATGGTGGATACACCACTGGGCCAAGATGAAGCTCGGTCTCGAGTTTATCTGGCTCTTCATGTTTAATGACTTATTCGGCACACGAAAGCGAGGCGTTCTGGGCGGTATCAAGGAAGGACAGATGGGAAAGATCTTCGGGGAGAAAACCGGTATATTGATTTTCTCACGTGCACCACAGCATCGAGGCTTGTGTATGTGTATGTAGATGGACGATGGCGCTGCAGGACACACGGAACAACAAAAGGATACCCTGGGGCACACCTGCAGCAGCAGGATATGCGATGCAGTCCATACCTCTACAGTGGTTGTAATGGAAACAAAAAGTCTACGGCTTGTGAACAGAACACAGTCGCACTATACACACGTGATACTGTAGCTGCAGTGGTGCCCAGAACCCTCCAACATACCCCACGGATAGTGGAAATCTGCGGACTGAGAAGATCGCTTGGCAAATAAATGAAATGTGCCTGGATGTGGAGCAACTTCTCCATCTAATCTAAGTGTCTTAGGGTGGCGACAAAGAAAGTTTTGCTTTAGCAAGAACTTATCTCCGAGATTGAGAGCGACGCGCTTGAGTGGTGGAAGGTAGCTTCCGACTCCTGCCGTTGAGCCTCGTACTCGGCAAAGATTGAATAGTACACCGGGTATCATGTCATTTAGATCAATGACAGTGTATTCATATCATGAAAGCGAAAGTGAGGGCAGGATTGAAGTGGTGAAATGAAGATTCCCTGTTCAGCCAAAACCTGTCGTACGACATCTCTGGTGACATGGAGCAGCAGTGCATTGAGTTCGTCGGACGGGCAGAAATAGAGTAGATGCACGGCATATGGCCCTCAACCCCTGGCGCCAGGGTCCTGTTGGGTGCTGCACAAAACAAGTAAAGCTAGACTCTTGCACGTGTTATTAACAAATTATGGTCTGATCTCGTTTGCCCGCCATTTGCCATTTGCGCCTCTGTTCTGATCGTCAAACAACATAAGGTACCTTGACCCGCCTCTATTCCAACTAGCCGTCATTCATTCTTTGAGTCGGGTTTCTAGAGTTCCTGTATCTTGAGAGTCCTTTCACTCACTGTCGTTGATTCCTCCGTCCCACTCTCTTGACATAGATAGTCCGTGAAGGTCTTTTTGTCTTGTCGCCTGCCAACGACCGCCTTCCTATTCCGATAATTCCGATTGCGCCAAATTTCACAGCAAGAGCTCGCGCAAGATGGATATCGTACTCGAGATCTTCGACACCTATGTGTTCGACCGCCTGTATGCCGCCGCCGCCCCCCTAACGCCGGCGATGCTGGCCTTCAGCTCCGTCGACACATTGGCCGACCCTTCCAATGCTACGTGGTCGAGCTTCAAGGAAGGTGCCACGCCTGGCGCCTACCAATTCCAGCCTGCTAGCCAATACTTCTCCGTGGAACCCAGCAACTACGCCTACATGAGTCGCCTGCCGCGTGACAATATTTGGAGGCAGAGCATCAGTTTGTTTCTTATCACATGGTAAGCAATCGAAGCTGTGAACCTTCACTTTGTATCTCGAGCCTAGAACTGATGGATTTCGTCTACAGGGTCTTCGGACTGGTCAATTACTTTGTTTGCGCCGGCCTCTCTTACTTGTTCGTCTTCGACAAGGGTACCTTCCAGCATCCCAAGTACCTCAAGAACCAGATGAGCATGGAGATCAAGCAGACGCTCAACGCAATGCCCGTTATTGCAATTCTGACAGTGCCTTGGTTCGTCGCCGAGATCCGAGGATTCTCTATGATTTACGACAAGTTGCCCGAGGACTCTGCCTGGAACTTGGGTGGCTGGTACATCTTCCTGCAGTTTCCTTTCTTTGTCGCCTTCACCGATCTCTGCATCTACTGGATCCACCGTGGCTTGCACCACCCGATGGTCTACAAGACCCTCCACAAGCCTCACCACAAGTGGATCATGCCGACTCCCTTTGCCTCGCACGCTTTCCACCCTCTCGACGGCTACGCCCAGTCCGTGCCTTACCACGTCTTCCCCTTCCTCTTCCCTCTCCAGAAGTTCGCCTATATTGCGCTCTTCATGTTCATCAACATCTGGACTGTCCTGATCCACGATGGAGAGTACGTGGCTAATAGCCCCATCATCAACGGCGCCGCTTGCCATACCATGCACGTAAGTTTGTTGTTCTTCTCCTGCATTCCGCGCAAAATAGCTGACTAATTGCGTTCACAGCATCTCTACTTCAACTACAACTACGGTCAATTCACCACTCTCTGGGACCGTCTGGGCGGCAGCTACAGGAAGCCCAACGAGGAGCTCTTCCGCAGGGAGACCAAGATGGCCTCGGACGAGTGGAACAGACAGGCCAAAGAGATGGAGAAGATTGTCAAGGAAGTCGAGGGCGACGACGACAGAAGCTACGGCCCCGAAAGCAAGAAGGTCCAGTAGTTCATTTCTACTGCCACTCCTGTTGTTGTACATTTAATTCACTACCGTTCCGACCTTGGGAACCGACAAAAGCTCATTTTCCCGTTGCGTCGAAAACTGGCTTCCTTTTCTTTCTTTTTCTTAAGATTACACACATTACCTACTCTGTTTCATTGCTATTTGCATGGCGACCGGCGCATATAGATCGGATGGCTGCTCAGATGATTGGTTGGTTGAACTCGTTGGCTAGTGAATCACTAGTCCTCGGAGGGGGGCATGTTTCAAGAATCATGACATGTTTTCATGTTTTCCATGTTTCTCTTGTTTTGGGGTGCTGCTCTTTTTGCGGAGACATAGATCGAGAGATATGAAGAAAGGAGATGATGGCTCTGGCTATGTCGGGATCTCGAATATCACTTTTCTTGCTTGTCACTTGTCTTGCTGCTGTTGCTGCTGCTGCTTGCTTCTCATAGTCCTCGGTGAGTGGTTGAATGTGATGATGTTCACAAGACTGAAAAATGTTGTCTCGGTCCTTCTGGCTTGGAAATGTGCATTTATACGCCTATTGCGAAAAAAACACCTCTTTGCGATCGGTCAAGAGTGAAGTGAAGAACAATCTTGTATTCCAGGTCGTGGGGGACCCTGTCCATTTTGGTGCCTGGATCTTCAATTTTCCCTTTTCTTTCTTGTCTACCTGACATGGTTGTTCTGTGGCAGTATTGCTCTTTCTAAGTAAGATTCTCCTATCGATTATACTCTATACGCTCAAGTGAAGGAGTTCCTCGAAGAGGAGAAGAGTACAGGTTGGGGTTTGCGTTGAACTGGCTATGGTAACATAATTGCTTGTTCTGGAGCTTTCTTGGGTAAGGTAGGTATTGCTCTCTCTCCGCTTATCTGATTGTCTCGTCGTTTCTCTGCTACGATGTCCTTGTCATCTTCCTGTTGGATTTGACAGACACAGTGTATTGCAGCTACGATGTAGGTATCATGTACTCTTCATAGGCTTTAATACTGATTGGATATATCACACCGTCGCAAAGACGGAGATCTGACGTTTATCACGACTATGGTGAGGGCAGAGAATCACCTGGGTACGAGGTCTCTGGTCCAGCTGAGGTACTCTTCTCATCTCCAGTGCAGTAATGTCACTTTACTCTCATCGGCTCCAATATACACCAAGAACCTAGACCCATCAAGCCCCAGCCTCCCTGTGTGAGCTGTAGTATCACCCTTTCCCGGATCTAGAACACAAACAATCAATCAGGCTCCACTTGTGAGGTGGAATATGCACAGGGCACACAAGCACCGTATCTCGCTCCCAGTGCTCTGCCATCGAAAGTAGGTCAAGTAAACATGAATGTCTTCTCCGTGGATGCTTTTCGATTGGGCACTTAGGTACTAGATCCATCTGTTATTTGTATGGTCGGTGATGTGTCCAGGTAAGTCTGTTTGTAATGTCGACTATAGCGAGAGCTTCACGACTGCTGGAGTCGCTGCCGATTGAGCCGTCAACGTTATTGCTTGGGTGCCCTGCCGCACTGTAAGACATGCGCATACGTGGACAGGATAATGCATTGAGAAAGATGTAATGGATATGGAGGACGACTCGGGGGTCTCGAGAAAGAAATCGTTTCTTGTTCATCGCCTTACGAGGCTATTGCTTGCTTGATTAGGCTGCTGTATCTTTCACAGCAAGTAAGATACTTTTTAGGATCTTGGGGTTGAGGCATTCGACTGGTTCTACGGTACTTGATGCGATATGGAAGGTTACTGTAGATCCTTGTACCTGTTTCGATGCATGTGCTTAATATGAACAATACACACATACTCATGCGTCTCTAGTCCTTCGGGAGTACTCGACAAATGAATGCATTGTCCTGTGTATCGGGATCAGATTGGTTGAATATGGCTTCGGTCCACAACAGATCCGGCCATATTTATTCTGCCCTGGCAGTAATGCAGAAAACGAAGAGCAGTGGCGGTCAATTCAGACTCGAGGAAAGATAGATCAACTTGGATCTTCGCATTCCCGAGTGATCACATGCTCGCCCCGCTCCCACCGTACCGACTTTCTGCTACTGCTACTGCTGCAATTCCCATCCTTGCAAGCGAGAAACGGGCTCGGGTATGATGCGAGTCAAAGATCAACTCAGCAATTAGATCCTTTCTGCAACATGTGTTTCATGTGCACCCCCACTGATCGTTTGTGGTCCTTTCGCCCTTCCTTAGACACTGTGACTAATATATCCTTGCACGAGCAGACGAGGGCCGTGAACCAATTTAATACCGACTATACTGTACCTCTGTAGCCTCGTCTTGAAACCGGAAGCTTTTGCGAAAGGTAGGTACTTGTACTTTCTGCCCTTTCGACAACGCCTCCCGACACATTTCACGAACCAGAGGAGCCAGCCTCTCCCTTGGGAAAAAACATGCGCATCGGGGATCGTGCTTACATCTCGCCTGACCTCCAGCCAGCCAGTACCTGCAGACATAGGTACGCCCTATCGTATGCCTGTCCGCCACCCCCGACCGGATGACTGGCTGACCGACCGACCGTCCGATGACCGTGGGTCGATCCCCCACTCAAGCTTGTCCTGCATGATGTTGTAATGTCATGGTCAAGATTTCTGGGGATATCGTTCCTAGCGCAGTCAAGGGGAGAGGTCGATCTTCAACGCGTGCTCGACATACTTTAATTGTCTTAGATGCTATAGTTGTATGAGCTGGCGAAGAACGAGTATTGCCCGAACACAATGATAGCAAGGCTCTTGGCTTTATGAGTCAAGAGTAGTGGTAAAAAGGTTATGCGGTACAGTGCATCATGCGCATTTCATTCGACCAGGGTCGGCTATACCCCGATACTGTATGCAAGGACTTCGTTAGTTGAATTGCGGACCAAATCTTGACATCAAGAAGCAGGCTAAGGTCTGCAACATGCTGGTCATGGCTGAAAATACAATGAGAGCAGTGGACAAAGCTGGAGTCGAGTCCGGTTCACTCTTGCATGCTCGCCGCAGATGAATCGAGGGCAGACATATGTGTCTTGGTCTTGCGGGAGACACCTTGAATGATTGAGTTGATTCCCATCAGCATTGTCCAAATTCAGAGGCTGGGGGCGATCATCGGATCCAATCTTACTCGAATCTGCCTGTACCTTGATTTTGAACACTAACCATGACTCGAAAGTAGCAGATAGCCGAGCTCATGTCATATCTTGACCAGTGAGACCTGATTCGCTTACAGTCCTTCTTCAGAGTCTTCAGCTGACTACAAGTGGCTCAATCAGCTTACTCGAGGTACTTGAGCAGAGTCGTATTTGTACTGTACATGTATGTAAAGCATAACGTTGCAGCATGCACTAATCTTCAAGGAGGGGGTTCCGGGTGTAGGTTGGCACATGTCTCTAGTGTCCTATCGCGGACATAGCATTAACAACGCTGAAGTACGAGAGCCTTAGCTGAACACTTTGATCGCGATCGATCTGTCGCAATCTCATCAGAGTTGCGATAGACTCACAACTAAGATGTCCAGAACTTGGTTCCATTGCATCCAATGATAATAGTCACGGTCATCGCTTGATGAGCCTAAAGAGTGCGGTAGTCTTCCGTTAGATACAACTGGACATCGAAAGTACCGTACCTTAGGCCCGGGGTTTTGACAAGGGAACCTTAACTTTAACTTTGACTCCAAGAGGCAAGCGCAATTCCCAGCTACATTGGCGCAGAAACACCAACATAGTGCGGTACCCTACTGTACCTTTCGTCCTGCCCTGCAACGCTCGTGTTCTTGCCCAGACGAGAGAGCTTCCATACTTTGATTCTACGAGTTTAGTGCGCGTAAGGTTGCTCTGGCGCATAGCGTATCCTTGAGGCGGCTCAACTACGATAGCTAGCGGTTTCTTGATCTTCTCAGTCATAGACTAAGGTAGGAAGCAAGAGTGTGCTCTCGGCCGGTAATTAGGAAAGACTGATACGAACAGTAGCGGTTGATCTTGGTATCTTTAATTGGAGCAGGTAAGATCTACTGCTGCCGGATGTCTGTTAACTTGTGATTGATATAATTAAGCATGAAAAGTGTTCAACATCTAACGTCATTTTGCTGCTGCTGCATTAGTCCTGCCATTCTGAACCGGGTTATTGCACCGGGCCATTAAAGATAAAGATCTAGCTTGGTGATAATCTGTGGCTTGACGCAACGTGCAAGCAACAATGCTGAATATCGTATTCAGAACCAAAACCGCCCCGGTCGCAATTGTCTGCTTATGGGCGAATGACATGACTCCTAAGAGCCCATTTTCGGCACACTACCTGCTAAAAGGCTCGCGCCAGACATCGGAAGAAGAGCTCAGATTGACATGACACCTCATACAGGCTACAACCTCCGTCTTCGTGGAATTACACCACGCTGGTGGTTCCATTCTCGAGCGAATGACGTGCTCATTGGTGTCCTCACTTTCTCATCTGATTCACACAAGCATGAAGCCAAGTTCTATACGCCTTGAATGATAGGCGAGGTACGAGTACCTCTTGACAGATCGCGATGCAAACCGTGAGTAAACTTTAATCAAGGTAGTTGGTTGAAAGAGCCGGCGAAGCATGCGACCTCTTTCCTTGCAATACAGTATAGTCATTGGTTACGCTGCCTGAACTCGAATCAAGAGGCTTCGCTTCATACCGCGGTCTTGCGGTCAGAGCTGCAATGCAAGAGGTCTTACCGAATGCACAGTTCCCGACAACTTTATAAGGAACAGCATGGTGGGACAGAAATGAACATGATGATCTAGTCGTCCAACCGAGCCAACCAGGTTAGGCAAAGTGGCCGTGGATAAATGGCTGTTAGGCGAGGGCTGCACCGAGCCGCTTCGCACTTCGCTCCATGCGACGATCGCTGCGCTAACAGCTCTGACTTCATCATCCCGATTCCCTCGTCGCGTGTGTGAGGTAAGGTAGGTGAGGAGGCACATTCGGGTCTGCCATGAGGCAGCCGATCATCAGGAATGTTGCGGCTTGCTGGATCGTGATGCATTAGGGGATTCATCTAGTAGGTCTCCACCTCACTTATGTCATTCGTGTAGCAGTCCTCCGCTGATGATTGACATAATGCTGTACCGGGCCATGTATATACTCCGGGATGGTTTCGCATTCCCTCACCTGTCGTCCGAATATGTTTGCGTATCAGTGAATGCCATTGACCTAAGTAATGATAACCCTTTCCTACCTACTTCACAAGTCTCGTTAAAGCATACCATTATCTCTTTTTATCTTCATCCTAGTCGTTTGCTGAGTGTGCTGCTTCATACATTATACCTGGAGGTCTCATAGCTGCAATCATGACTGCAGTCCTATCGCAGCCTCCAATGCCGTCTGGCCTTCTGGGTCGGCGTCGAGTCAGCCATTCACAATACTCATATGGAAACATGGACAACTTCATCGCAGAATATGGTATGTCTCTTGTCGACCGACAAGGAATCGCTATGGCGGCACCCGCGTCACAGACACAATATGTTTCACTTCAACCTCAACCGCAGTCAATGGGGCCAGAGTCGACGTCAATGGACTCCAGATTCCACTCAGTGCCAACAGGCACCATCATGCCGGAGATGATGACATTCGGAGAAAATTCCATGCTCACAAATCCCATGTCGTTCACCAATCCTTATAATCTTGCTACAACTCTGCATGCTGGCATGCCGACGATGTGGTCAAATTACGAACATATGATGCTTCCCCCAGCACCGACACATACAAGAAGTGACAGTCTCACAAGCCTCGAGACTTGCCCTCCTATCAAATCAGAAGAAGACCTATCACCAATACCTCCCAGCCAACTATTCTTTACAACACCTCCATATCCGTCTCATAGCGATAGAAGCAGCCCTCCTGTTTCGGATGATAGCAGAGCTTCCAGCTTCTCAACCGATGTCGACACTCTGATGAAGGCCATCCAGAAGAAAACACAACCTACTCAGCCATCTGAGGTAGCGCCCGCCGCACCCTTACCGGAGATTACTAGCCCACCTCGATCTAGGAAACGATACCAGTGTTCTATCCCAGATTGTCACAAGTCATTCTATCAGAAGACACATCTCGAAATCCACACACGGGCACATACTGGAGTGAAGCCATTTGTGAGTATTTCACGCTGCACATCTTAGATATCATCGTCCACTGACCCCAAAATAGTTCTGCAAGGAACCGTCCTGCGGCCAACGATTTTCTCAACTGGGGAATTTGAAGACGCATGAGAGGCGGCATACTGGAGAAAGACCTTATAGCTGCGATATCTGTGGGAAGACATTTGCACAGCGGGGGAACGTGCGTGCCCACAAGATCGTGCACACATCTGCAAAGCCATTCACATGCAAGCTTGATTCATGTAACAAGCAGTTCACTCAGCTTGGCAATCTCAAAAGCCATCAGAATAAGTTCCATGCAGATACGATTCGAAACCTGAAGCACAGATTCGAAGCAATCATGGAGGGCGATGTTGTCTCTAGCTGGGAGAAGGACATGTGGGAATATTTTGGCAGTCTGTACAAAAACTGCAACAAGGGAATCAAAGGCCGAGGCAAGGACAGGTGTATCAGCAGTTCGGGGCTCAGCCTTCCTGGAGACATGAGTTGCCTGAAGGAAGAAGATGACTCGAGGAGAAACAGTTACTCGAGCATGAGCTCATTGATGAGTGAAGCGACTACAGCAGATCACAGTGAAGCTATGAAGGGGATGTTACCAGCGGGCAGCCTCGGATACCCGTATGGGTTGGCCTCGGATGGTCAGTCCTACTAACGTCCGATCAATCATTATTGCCTGGCGCACTTTTATCTTCTCCTTGTACATATATACGAATATACGATGCAATGCGACATTCAACGACACAAGAATAGACTAGTAACAAGCCTCTTCCGAGATGGGAAGAAGGATTTATACTTCATGAACCTTCCAAAACGTCTGCTCCTATTGCGGGCTATACATGTATCTATCGAGATTTTGTGTTGCTAGATGACCTGTAATTGTCACTCATAGATTACATCTTATATACGACGATGTCTAGCACCTGAAAGCTCAGCTATATCTCAGTCGACGGTTGCCCGTCGAGTAATCTTGTATTGAGCTGCACCTCATGAAAAGACGGGTGATACGTCAACCGTGCGATGCTCGATGCGAGCAGACAGGCGCTTGATCTCGACACCCAAGCTATTGTAACCCACTTCCAACTACATTAAGACCCGTCCGAACGGTATGAGCACGAACCAATTTCGCGAGTCAATCTCATGAACCAAATGACCGCCAAGACCGGGATCAAGATCGACGCTATGATCATACGATCTGACTCTATATACTTCATGCACAGCGGGACAGAGCAATGGGTTGTAAACGGTCATACAGAGTTTACGGGTGGGCATTCAGTCCTGCTAGCGACTCAGTCTATTTCGATTCAGAAGTTCCGTCAGACGGGCGGTAGGATTACAGCACAAGACCGAAGAAGAGCCATGAACGACAAGTACAGTAAGGTGTGCAATAAGGCATAAGCTTTTAGCGCCTCACTCATGGCACACTAGGGTCGACCTCGATACGGCTCGCGAATCAGACAGAACTAAGGCACCTTACCTTGCCTTATACGAGTATAGCCATCACACCTATCTTTGCTCCAGATCGTGATCTTGGCTTGGGGTCTGAAGAACCCTTAGAAGATGGTGGAGCGAATTACAGGGCAAGGTACCTTACGGTCAGCAGCCTGTCCTATTGGTATGTCAAATTCCTCAATGAAATGATTGCATCGAGGATTTCGCCTTGCATCGTAGGAAGCAAAGTGAGCTTGAAATTTTCGGCCCCCTTGTTTTCTCGCCTGCCGTGCGTGAACATGTTTCGTACCACAACACACGAGATGCATCGCAATCAAACCGAGCCCTCTTGATTTCCCTGCGGCTCCTTATCGACCTGTCTCACTATATGGGGAAGGTATGATCTACATTACCTGCATGGAGCGATCCGCGAGGCCGGTCCTCCTGAGATCAACCTGACGCGGCTCTAACGTCATGTCGCTACAGTACTCACATACAGTACTTTCATCTCGCCCACGTTCACCCTGCCGAGGATTCAGTACAACCAGCTTCTCGAGTTCTTACGACATGGTAATAACCCCCCACTTCGCAGAGTCATTGCTAACGTTCAAGCGTCTGAAACCCCACTCGATTCCCATGATTTGATGATATGCTGGTGAGACTAGAGGCTCCGCCAGCTATTACCGCAATTGAAAAGGGCATGAGACTAAGTATCTCCGGTATGATGCTCATGTATCATCAGACTGGTTGACAGTGTTGCATGGTGTGATTGCGCCCACCTCACTTACGAGGCGGACGCGAAGGTCAACTTACGTGTCACCACAGCGGTCTACCAGTATTTTACGGTGAATCCCTGGCCTAGCACTCGTCGTCTACACATCCACAAGGAACTACGCGCAGTGAAGCTAATGCAGCTACTAGTCTGGGGAAACCACGGGTACCGTCCACCGGCGTGCTGAAAGCATGGAGAAATGATGTAGTGATGCTTGCGCGGCGTCCCGCTTCTTGAACATCTTGTTCTTCCCGTCCTTGTATTGGGAAATTGCTGTCGTATTCTTCGACCCACAGCATTCGTTGAATGGTGACAGCAGTCGTTGCCCTAGCATGAACCTCGTCCGACCTGAATGCGTGTGTTTTACAATCATCGCTAGTCAGGGCCTGACCGCGTTGGCCTGGCAAGAACGGGCTGGTACTGATCTGCGCGTGAAGCGAGTGAGTGTGCATCTGTACAGTTCCGGACTTCTCCGCGAGATCATCCTGTCAATGGCAAGGCGCTGACATGCATGATCACCCTTCAGTCATTCGCAACGACGTGCCCTGAATGTGAATCTGCTGGCTTCAGAAGGTTGTTCTAGCCGATGCTTTAGCTATTTCTCTGCATGCATCTCGCTTGCAAGCATCGTCCTCATAGACCTATTCCAGCATAACAGAACTTTATATCGGTGTATGAGCTGCGACACAAGATCACATCAAGGGGTTTTCCAGTGCCACTCAGAACAATCCTTGCGAGTTTCATCCTCTTCGACAGCCTGAAGAGGGATTGGCAATATGATTGAAGCAATTGCATGTTGATCATTCTGAACAGACTACTGCACGCAATGGTAGATTACATTAGCTGACGTAGGCTTCTCATATCTATACATTTGTCTGATATTGCACCAAGTTACGCAATCGACTTTCAGCCGTTGAGTTGGCTCGATATCTCCTTCAATCATGAGGCAAAGCCGTTCTCGTCTTCTTGAAGCATCGAGAAAACAGCTATTCCAGCACTGAAGCCATCTGACCTGAACCAGTCAAACATCAGTCCATCTATGACTCGAACGGAAGCTCAAAGAGTCTAGCGATCAAACTCGAGCCATGAGCATTTCATGACCAAGCTCACGCACGAGGAGCGCAGTGATCTTTGAGGGCGATATCTCGTCAGTGGTGGTAGATGCCATCTGTTGTCTGCTCGCATGGAAGTGCCAGCTGCGATCCTACCTACCTCGCTCGAGTTGAGGAGCTGCGACATTTGCTCTGCCCCATTTATGGTCCATATGGTGGCGAAGGCGCGAGCAAGGAAGGCAGGCTTCGCGGTGAGGTTGCCCATAGACGCCACAGGGCGCAGGATAATCCTCGTTATTTCCTTCGCGCTGTTTCGCCATGAGCCCGGAGATGCCGTTCGATGACAATATTGCATGCAAAGCTGGAAAGGCCGGTCGGTTCAGTCTCACTTCGCTCCCCACCACGATCTGCAGAGGTGCAGACAAGATGGCTGACTTTAGCCTTGTCGACGGCAGCTGTCTACTCGCCTTCGCTCAATTCGTGCATTAGAAGTGGGACGTGGTCAATGACAGCCCCACATAGTCGGGGGCACTGCTTGCATATGGCAGGACAGTCCTCAAGGATACCTTGAAGACTGTAATGTCCGTTTGCCGAGGTTGACGTTGCGCCCCTGCATCCATGTTGTGGTGTAGCAACACTCGAATCGATATCAAGTGGGCTCAAAGTAAGTGAAAATGAGAGTCAATATGAGAGCACTGAGCTGCTTACCTGTGGCACCTGCAACCGATATAGACCGCATATCGAGTAATGAACGTAGGATTGCAGGTTTGGGGTCATGGCCATCGAATATTGCATGCAGCCTGTACATTTGGGGGATCGTGACATACGCACTGCTGACATGACGTCGATACCTTCACCTGCCAGCAAGCGGATGAATCCCGTGTTCCGTTCTTACATACATGGGATCGACATTCATCCGATTGGGGCATTATAGCTCTACACTTTCATAATTGTGGTATCACGCAACACAGTTTAATCACCCGCGGTTGCCCAGACTTGCAGAGGAAACTTGAACAAGTGATGAGAAAACATCCATAGGGGCTACCCTACGATCGTCTTCTTGTCCTATAGACATGATGGGCCTGGTTGCGAACGCGAAAGCGATGGGTATGGCACCAGACTATGCCATAGAAGATGGCTTGAAGCTCAGTCGGCATGTCCAGATACAGTCAAGTGGTCTGTACTCCCGTAGTTGGTCAGGTCTTGCCAAGACATGGTCGCATCGGCAACGTCGAATGTTTACCTCGTCTTTTTGTCCTCGATTAGTCGTCATTCTCGGCAGCGCAAAAAAGCCCGCCCATTCCAGTAAAGCATCTTATTCGTACCCGATCACACTCCATTCCAAGCACTACACACTCTTCAGCAAAAGGACATTCCGAAGAAAGAGGGCCTGATTTCCACCCGCATACATCCAACATCATCAGCACGTCAAGCATCTTTTCATCAAGACATGAGCTCCAATATCCTCAGTGACCGCGACGTCAACCAAATCATGCAAAACGAACAACCCTCGAATCCTTTCATGAGCAAGCCGTCAGGCGAAGGCGACAAGCCCAAGAGCATGGATTACCATCGCCAGATGATGGAGAAGAAGCTGCAAGAAAGTCAAGGGTAATGCGCCCCATCCTCTCAACACACAAATAACGAAATAACTCGTGGAAACCCATCGGCTAACAGGCCTTTTACTTTCTTTCCTACAGTCAATCCGGGCCAGCATATGTATCGCCATCCGACGCAATCATGAGCCCTGCCAGCCAGAAGTTGTCGAGCTTCAAGCAGAGACAGATGGACAAGAAGTAAGTGTGCTGAAGTCCAAGTTTGAGTCTCCTACGCGAATATGTGGACTCGACCACTAATTCATCTCTGTGTGAACAGCATGGGAGGCGCCCCGGTCAAATCGTCACGCTCACTATTCCAGAGCATCAGCAGCGCGCGCGAGAAGGAACTCGGATCGACCGACGAGCAACAAGAGAAGTCCGAGTAGGGACTGATGTTGCAAACAGTATGGCTGGGCATGTCCCGAGTCTAGCCGACAGCGTTTTGTCGCCTCGATCGGATCATGTCAGGTTTTGTATTCATATTATGGACTTGTGTTACGGGTGGGGGAGAGGTCGCACTCTTTTTTTTGGCGTCACGGTGGATCTGGTTATGATATGCAGGCTCGACATGCGGCTCGAGGAAATGGGTTTATTGGGGGCGGTCAGTCAGCCCTGAAGATGGGAATCATTGCTGCAGGCGGGATTGGCGTTTTTCTTCTTTTCTTTCTCACTCGAATGCCGTGTGGCTGGCCATTCCTTACCCACGACAGCTTTGGATATCTTTACTCGGGCATGAATGACAAATGATGGGGGGGATTTTCGATTATATGCTCCAGAGTACTGTACGTTCCATCACTGGGAAAGAGGCGCGGTACAATCAAGTCACAATGGGTCCAGAGTGCACGGCAATGATTGAAAACGATGCGCTTCTGTCTTTGAATGCATATTCTATAGGTATCAATCTTTCCCTAATTCTTTTTAGTTGTCCCCCCAGAACGTGAGAGAGGGGAAAAAAAACGCCAGCACAGCCAAACGCCTTCGCCGAAAAGTATGCTTGAAGCCCCGGTCAGCAGAACGAAGAGAAAATCTATGCGAACAGGACCTTCTCGTCGAGGTCATCCTGCTTTCTCTTCCTGCCACCCTCGGACTTGAGGCCCAGGTCACCCTTCTTGGCCCGTCTCTCGGTCTCCTGCTCCGTTCTCCTGCTGAATTTGCTCGCGCGCTCCATCCTGACCTCCCGTCTGACCTGGTTGGGCGAGACGAATTCCTTGTTCTCGTAGATGATGGGACCTCCGAAACTGGACTCTTGGATGACGATGGGAGTGAGCACGAAGCGGGGACCGATCTCGACAAGACTCAATTTGGTCTCGGCGCCCTTGAGGTTCTTCTTGCTTGTGGGAGCGGCTGCTTCTTCTTCTTCTTCGCCTGGCACGGCGGCGCCGTTCAACTCGGAAATGGGCGCGTGTTTGCCGCCTGCCTCGGCCTCGTTGACTTGGTAGCATCTGATCCAGACTTTGCCGTCGGCGACGGTGAAAGCCATGACGTGGTCGACGAAAGGCTTGGCCTTGCGCGCGCCCTTGGGGACGCCGAAGGTCTGGGTGAGCAGCTCCTTGATCAGCTTGAGGTGCGGCTGGGTGTCGAAGGTTGCGTCAAAGGACAGGATGGGGCGCGAGCCCTTGAGGCAGTTTCCCGTGAAGTGCAGTTCCTCCATGGTGTGCAGGTTCTGCAGGTGGAACTTGACGGTGGGGCCGTTGGGCGGCTTGCTCATCCACACGTACAGATCCTTGCCCTTGCGGGCCTCGAAGAAGAAGACATTGTTGCAGTTGTACAGGTCCGCGAGTTCGTTCAGCTGGTAGAGTTTTGTTTTCGTGTCGAGTTTGGCGTCTTTGCGACTGTGAGGAAGGAGGGAGTAGAGGTCGTTGAGGAGGTGACGGTGACTGTTGAGGGGAGAAGGTCAGTTTGGTTGGTTCTGCAGAAAAAGATGCTGCGTGCGCGACTCGACGTACCGGTATGTTATACCTCGCGAAGAAAGTATCAGCACTCTCTGCTTGTTCTTTGGGCCATCAGCAGCAGACCCAGCCTTGCCGGTGGCAGCGCCGTTCGTCTTGGAAAGCGACTTGTAGACAGCAGCCATTGGTGGTGAGTTTGGTGGATGATTGGATGATTGTATGTGGAATGCAGATAAATAAAATATTGCAGTAAATGGAAATCCTGGATCAAGATCGAGTTCGCAGATAAGATAAGCCGATCTCGACACGACAGCCTTGGCCTTGGCATCCCCACGTGCATGTCGTGCACGGCTCTCTTCAGTGTTGCTCCCCGCGCGCCGCATGCTTTTACCTCGTCGTCTCGCTACCTTTGTTGCAACATGTACAGTGTCGCTAGTCCATGGTGAAGGCACAGGCAGGTAGGGTACCTTACATGAGCGCGGGATCGCCTACAGTTCATGTGCACATCCGAGTGGGCGGATATTCATCCTCTGAAAGGTGGAAGATCTCCTGCGGTTTCCCAGTCCGAGTCAAGCAAGACCCTGCCTTCTTGGGGAGATGATCCTCCAACACGAAGCTCTCTTAGGGACTAGATCGCAGGCGCCAGACAGAGGACATTGCCTCACTCTACGTGTTTCGTACAGCGAGAACACCTTCTAGAGATCTAGGGAAGACCGAGAGCTCCAAGCCTGGTACGAAGCGAAGAAGCCAGAGCATGGCTAAGGAAAGTTGTATCAAAGGAGAGCCACAGTTGATGCCGAATGTACGGCAAGGTACAGTACTTATCGCGTACCCTGGAATGATGACAGCGAGTCAAAAGTAAAGGCAGCGCCAGAGGTTCGCCGCAGCTTGCAGAAAGCACGGAGCAGAGAGCAAAATGTCGACATAGTTGTATGGCAAATACCTTATGCCACATCATAAGATAATGGCATTCATGTAGAAAATGCGCGTGACGCGCCGGTGAATAACCATACAAATGGTATACAGTAGATATACAGCATTCAACACAGTGGACAATAATAGGATCCGTGCGGTATAACAATTACCTACAGCACTCGGGTAGAACTAGTCCTCGCCTTTCCGCCCATTCACTAGTGGTAGGGTACAGTATATCCGCTCCAGTACGGAGGACATGTACCGTAAACGTCTGTCTGTCTGTCTGTCTGTCTGTCTGTCTGTCTGTCTGTCTGTGTGTGGAGCGTGACCGAACTGCTCCCTCAGAAGTCGTTGACCGAATGCCTCCGCCTACTTTGCCTTACCTCACGCCGCCAGCCAATCCTTTGTAATCCCAAAAACCTCCTTGCTCATTAGCGACATCTTCCCCATCATCACACGTTATCATCATCTCGATCCCACTCTTTCCCGCCTTCACCACCCTCGTCCACACTGCTTCCATCCCCAAACTCCATTTCTTGTTGCTATACCATTTTGCCATCACCACCACCACCACCACCACCCTGTTTTCCCCATCACCACTGCCTACTCGGCCAATAAAAAGAGCCTTTTCGGCACCACATCTGTGTAGAAAAAGAAAAACACTTCGCGCCACCACTTCGATCGACGAGGCGCTATAAAGGCGACCAGATAGACCTGCGCTGATGTTTACGCGCCAATATCTTTGCTGTCACGACAAACACACTTGCTGATTGCGCTGTCGCCGCGCCAATCGAAGCTTCATCCACCGAAAAGGGCAGGCCAGCTTAGAAACACACCCGACAAGACCACACCACACTGGACCAGATACAACACATCCTTTTTGCTGCTGCAAATGCTTGCTGCATAGGGTCAACATTACACTGCCTGTCCGACAGCTGCCCGCTCTCTCCAGTAGTGTGATTGTCAACCACTAGCCCTCTGCTGCCATGTATCCCAGAGACAACAACAGAGCGCACGATTACGCTCATCCCACAGCGCAGTCTCCAATGACAACGCCTCAGGCTCACTCGCATCAGGACCACTTGACCAGACCGCGGATGCCTGAGTACACTGCTCCGCCGCCGCTCTCTCCTCGTTACAATCGCAGTCATCCGACATCGCCTTCCATTGCTCGCATACCGCCTCTGTCCAGCCCATCTCGGCCGCGCGATCGCACTTCGTCCGGATACTACGATCCTACCCAGGAGTCTCGGGAAAGAGCTGCAGAATATACTCGACCTGCATACCAGCCTCGCTCCCCTGCGCATGTGTGTCATCGCTTCGTCAAGCCCTCTCGAATCATAATCTCATTGGCTGACAAATGAATTAGAACAACACTCACTCAGAATCGCTTCGCGAACAAAACCCCTATCTGTACGATACCACACCTCTTAGATCGCGTGGCACCAGCCAATCTTCACATGTGGAGCCTTCACCTTATGCGCATTCTACGCCCTACGCCGCCACTAATGGTCATCGCCCGCCATCGCCTTCTTATTCCATGAACAGAGGCGCGAGCGCCGAGGATCGCAGACCCAACAATGTTCGTGTACAGTGCTTGAATTTGATGTCTTGTGATCTGACGTGCGTCTTAGCCTCCGCCTGCCCCTGCGCGCTCCTCAAACCCGATGTCTGTTATGAACATGCTATCAGATGCCCCTGCTGCCGCACCGCCCCCTGCACCTGCCGCTCCACCGTCGCCTGACAAGCCTGTCCGTGAAGCCTTACCGCCGTGCGTTCCGACCCCGCCAGTCGTCAAAGTCGAGCCTGTCTCCAAACGCGCCGAGCCCGAAGCCGTCGTTACCAATGGCACTCACACCCAGAGTCGCCGTAGCAAGCACGAGCGCGCCGCCGATCGCGATGTACCAGTCGTCCCAGTCGCCGAACCCGAACGCCCTGCCAGCCCTCCTTCGGTAGCCTCTGTGTCGCAGCAGCTAGCCATAGGTCCCCCTGGTCTCACCGTGAGAGCGACAGAAGAAGCTTTTGCGACGATTATGGACAGAGCGGACACTAGCGATCTCGAAGAGCCTGGGTTCGAAGCAATGAAGGATCAATGGTACAAGAGAAGCAGCAAACGCGCGGCAGAGACCGAGGCCAAAGAGAGCGAGAAGCGAAAGGTAAGTGAACCAGGTGGGTTACGCTGTTGATACTGCGCTCACATCAGACTACAGCGACGTCGCGTCAATCTCTCCCGAAAGTATTACGACATCATGGCCACCAACGCGATCCTCGCGAAAGAACAGTTCGTCGTGGCGCACGAGAAACAAGCCGAAGAGGAAGTCCGCATCAAGGATGTCGAAGACGAAAAGGAGCGCAAGAAGGACATGCAGCGTAAGCGCCGCAGGGAGCGCACTCTACAAACCGAAAATGCCAAGCGCGACGAAGCCATCAAGAAACTGGAAGACCTGGATGACGATGAGGAGAGGGAGAAGCTCATCAAGGAGGTGCAGAAACACGGTAAGAAGATACGAACTACGCAAGACCTCCTATCAGGGCGGAGCCCCATTAAATACATCCGCGATGACTCTCCCGCTGGCCCCAATCTGGAGGGTGGCACTATGTCGTCCTTTCAAGCTAATGACGACCCTGCCGCAGACTCCAAATCCAAAAAGGCCGCCAAGGGCTATCGCCCGAGGAAGAGTAAGCAGCAGAAGCAAGCCGAAAAGGATAATGCTGCTGCGGGCCAGGCGTATTTGGACCGTGGCGATGAGCTTCCGGCCATTGCGCCAAAGGATGAGGCAAGACTCAAGAATCTCCTACCCGTGAGAGACTCCAGCGAGACGCAAGACGACGTCTCGGTTGATGACATGTCTCCCGAGGAGAAGTCTATGGATCAGCTATACCGCGAGGTGTGGAAAGAAGTCACGTCCAGCGTCGCCAAGGTTGCGCGGAGCAGGGTCAACGCTCTGGACGTCAAGCAGGGCAACATGCGTAAGACTGCACAGCTGGCATCCAAGGAGGCGCGTCGTTGGCAACTGCGCACGAATAAGAGCACCAAGGACGTCCAAGCTCGGGCGAAAAGGAGCATGCGTGAGATGCTTTCATTCTGGAAGCGGAACGAGAGAGACGAGCGTGATCAGCGCAAGATAGCCGAACGACAGGAGCTCGAGAACGCGAAGAAGGCTGAGGCCGAGCGTGAGGCTAACAGACAAAAGCGCAAGCTGAACTTCCTGATTTCGCAAACCGAGCTGTACTCCCATTTTATCGGCAACAAGGTCAAGACTGATGAGATCGAAAAGTCTACCGATGACGTTTCAGCCGCTGCTCGGACGGGTCATGCAGCACGGCAGACTGCACACAGAATAGACATGCCCACGGGACAGGTCGGAGCAAAAGTTACCAATTTCGAGGACCTCGACTTCGATGCCGAAGACGAAACTGCCCTACGGCAGGCCGCGATGGCCAACGCTCAGAATGCGGTGCAAGAAGCACAAAACAGAGCTCGTGCTTTCAACCAGGACTCGAATGCTGAAGGTTCGGCCATGGCACAATTTGACGATGGGGAGATGAACTTCCAAAATCCTACCAGTCTCCAGAGTATGGACATTGCTCAACCTGGCATGCTTACTTGTCAGCTCAAGGAGTATCAACTGAAAGGTCTCAACTGGCTTGTCAATCTCTACGAGCAGGGTATCAACGGTATCCTTGCCGATGAGATGGGTCTCGGCAAGACGGTCCAGTCGATCTCCGTCATGGCCTACTTGGCTGAGGTCCATAACATCTGGGGACCTTTCTTGGTTATTGCTCCCGCATCCACACTCCACAATTGGCAACAGGAGATTGCGAAGTTCGTTCCTACACTGAAAGTGTTGCCATACTGGGGCAATGCTAAAGACCGTAAAGTCCTGCGCAAGTTCTGGGATCGCAAGCACATTACCTACACCAGGGAGTCATCTTTCCATGTATTGGTCACGTCTTACCAGCTTGTCGTCCAAGACACACCCTATTTCCAGAAAATCCGTTGGCAGTACATGATTCTCGATGAAGCGCAAGCCATCAAATCCTCCCAGAGTTCTCGATGGAAAGCCTTGCTCGGATTCCATTGCCGGAATCGTCTACTTCTGACCGGTACCCCTATTCAGAATAACATGCAGGAGCTGTGGGCTTTGCTCCATTTCATTATGCCCAGTCTTTTCGACTCGCACGATGAGTTTAGCGATTGGTTCTCCAAGGACATTGAGAGCCACGCGCAAAGTAACACGAAACTCAACGAGGACCAGCTCAAGCGTCTACACATGATCCTGAAGCCGTTCATGCTTCGTCGTGTCAAGAAGCACGTTCAGAAGGAGCTTGGTGACAAGATTGAGGAGGATGTATTCTGCGATCTGACGTACAGACAAAGGGCCTACTACGCAAACCTTCGGAACAAGATCAGTATCATGGACCTCATCGAAAAAGCAGCAGTGGGAGACGACCAAGACACGGCTACTTTGATGAACCTCGTGATGCAATTCCGCAAGGTCTGCAATCATCCCGACCTCTTTGAGCGTGCCGAGGTCACGTCACCATTCTCCATGTCGTATTTCGCCGAGACTGCCTCTTTCAGCAGAGAAGGAAATTTCGTGCAGTTAGCGTACTCTGTGCGGAGTCTCATCGAATACTGGCTTCCGAAGAGGCTGGGATCAGGGGATGGCCGGCTAGACCTTGTTGGCCCGGATAGCCCCAGCGTTGGTTGGAAGAACAAGTGGCTCCGGCACATGATGAATATATGGGATCCGAAATACATTCACGACAGCTCCAAGGAAAATGGGGCATTCTCGTGGTTGCGATTCATCGATTCCTCGGCAAACCATGTTTCCAAATCTGCTCGGATGCCATTGTTCGAGAGATCTGTAAATCTAAGGTCGGAGCAGTCTTCTGGCATGGGAGATCACATCGACAGCAAAGACATCTTCTCACCCGTTCATGCAATGTTCAACATTACCGCCAAAGGCTCTGGACGTCTTCAAGCCGACCGTGCTGGCGAAGGTCATCTGCACGAGTTGCTCAATATCTCATCATCGTCGTTAGCCAAGAGTGGTTTCGGCGTTCTCGAGCCTTGTGCTTTACCATCGGCATCTGCCCCACCAATCGAGATGATATGCTCAACTCAAAGAGCCGTCTTGGAAAGACGTTCGTCTCTCTTCAACGTAAATATGCGCAAACACTTGTACCCGATCTTGCCAGACGCAGAGGTTGCTTTGTTCCAAAAGAAGGTCGATCCATCTCATTATCCCATTACTGGAATACTACCGAAGCCAGCATCTCAAAAGCAACGGTACACCAAGATCGAGGTCCCGAGCATGCGCCGCTTCGTCACCGACTCTGGAAAATTGGCCAAGCTTGACCAGCTACTAAAGCAGCTCAAGGAGGGAGGTCACAGAGTGCTACTCTACTTCCAGATGACGCGCATGATTGACTTGATGGAAGAGTACCTGACTTATCGAAACTACAAGTACTGCCGTCTTGACGGCTCCACCAAGCTCGAAGATCGTCGAGACACGGTCGCCGCCTTCCAGTCATCACCAGAAATATTCGTGTTCCTTCTCAGTACCCGTGCTGGAGGTCTGGGTATCAATTTGACTTCTGCGGATACAGTCATCTTTTACGACAGTGATTGGAATCCTACAATTGACTCTCAGGCTATGGATCGCGCGCATCGTCTAGGACAGACCAGACAAGTCACAGTCTACCGCCTCATCACCCGGGGAACCATCGAGGAGCGTATCCGTAAGCGCGCCCTTCAGAAGGAAGAGGTGCAGCGTGTCGTCATCAGTGGTGGTGCAGCACCTGGTGAGAAGACAACGGTCGACTTCAACGCCCGTAGTCGCGAGAATCGCACGAAGGATATCGCACTCTGGCTGGCCGACGACGACCAAGCGGCCGAGATCGAGCGCAAGGAAGCCGAGATGGCAGAGCAAGAAGCGAAAGAGCCAACCAAGAAGAGGAAGGCGCCGACGAAGAAAAGGAAGGAGGTCAGCATGGACGCGCTATATCACGAAGGTAAGTCTGAGTCGATATCTTCCACACGCACGAGCAAAGACTAACACAAGTCCTCAACCAGGTGAAGGAGCATTCGACGACGACAGTGGAAACAAGCAATCTGGGGCTGCAACGCCCGTGCCAGTCGCCGGCGGCGATGCTGCATCGAAAAAGAAGAAGAGCACGGGCAAGAAGGCCAAGACGCTCAAACAACGTCTTGCAGTGGCAGATGGTGAAGTAGACGGAGGAATGCAGTTGTAGGACCACAAAAAGAAAGGGACAATGGAGAATGCCTGAAGATCATGATAATCATCAATACCGAGTCTATAGGTGGTTCGTCTTTTGGTCTCCCGATGTGCGTTTTCCTTCCACATTTATTTTTTCTTCTCCTTCTTCTCTCTCCCGAGAGAGAAAGAGAGAGTGGCAAAGGTTTTTGCTTTACAACCTGTAAAATCAAACATTTCAAAAAGGGGTTCTTTCACACACAAAAGGTTGGGCTGAGATGGGGAAGGAAGACTTAACGATGTACAATTGTAACTCACCACAGCCAATGCAAAGTCTACACACATGACTATCGATGGTGGGTTTTAATAGTGACATGACTGATTCGCTGTACTTATATACATACACATACATCTCTGATCTTCCTATTTAAATCTTACACGGGACAGCGAGTCTATTTCGAAACCGATCCCTTTTTTCCGTCATGTAACTACCCAACAGCCTGCGTCCTGGCCGTTGACGTCCGCTCACCAAGCACAACATGTTCCCTTGTCGCCGACTCGCGGTCAATCTCAAGCCTCATCCTGCGGCCCTTGGCGCTCAACTCCCTCAGCATCTGGATATAGAAATCACCTCTATCGCCACTGCGGCCTTTGGACTTTTTGCCCACCACCACTTCTTTGCCTGCTGCTTTTGCGGCAGTGCTGCTGCTGTCGTCTTTTGCGGCAGGGTCGTCGCCGATGTTGTTGTTGTTGTTGGCGCGGTCGAAGACTTTTCGGCGGCGCGCTCGCGTGGCGTCGTAGAGTGCTCGCGCGCGCTCTGGCGAGGTGATTTTGTTCAGGGCGTAGGTTATGCTCCAGGTGTCGTCGGGACTCAGAGACTCGGGTCGCTCGACGTAGGCGCCGTTGACCAGGTTGCGGATTGTCAGCGTCATTGCGAGCAGGGGCTTTGTGTCTTGGGGCTCTGTGGGCTCTGAGGAGAAGGAAGCGTCCGACGACTCGGGCCCTGACGTGTCGCTTGCGCCACTGTCGACGTCTGTAGTTCCTGCTGATGTGGACGCGTCAAGCGATACTGCTTCGTCGTTGAGGTCATCGCTCGAGATCGAGGTCGGTGTTTCCACGTCGGACTCTTCGCACTCTGCGACGTTGTCCTCTTCTGGCTTTTCAGCCAGGCCCATGACGGCACGCTCGAACTCCCGGATCTTTTCTTTCTGTGAGTTCTGGATCGTGTCGATGGCTTCCTCGCTCATGGGCTCGGCGAAGACATACATGAACGGCAAGTTCGTGCTGGGTCTGGTCTCGAAGTGGAATCGCAAAGACTGCCCGGGAAACTGTTCCGTTGCTGTGTTCAGAATCTTGTTGAGCAATTCGATACTCAGTGTAAACTCCTGGTTGCCGAGGCATCGATCGGGTTGACCGTGAAGGGCGCGGTCCAGTTCGCTCAGGTTCAGATATTGAAACCCGAACATTCTTTTGATATTATGGTAAGCGACGAAGATGCCATCCATGCGGCCCATTCGTGCTTGTAGCGAGTATTTCAGCATTGTGCTGCGCATCATGTCGTAAAACTCTCGCTCGTAACTCTCGTACAGGCCGAGGTCATCGTGGATCTCGTAGCCCGACATTTCCTCGTAGTCATCAGCTTGCATACGGACGGAGACGACTGCACGCGTCTTCAGATCGAACATGCCAGTCCCCGGTAACCTCGGGTCGTGGGCGTCAAGCTGGGAGCGCATGAGGAAGTCGCCTTGGGTAGAAAAATGGAAGGAATCGGGTGCGGTGCGTTCGGTCTCGGAAATCTGACGCGGATCACTCTTCCTGTAGCGCTCGAAGTCGTCGGGCGCCATTGTGAGGAGCTTCTCGAGTGACTTGCCAAGCAACATCAGGACGTTGGCGCCATCGTACTCTTTGTCGGCATCAATGGCATACGTGCCGTCTTTCCAGCGGAGGAACATGGCGTTCGGGGCCATGTTGAGCTGGGTGAAGGTGGTGGTTGCCTTCTCGGCAAACGTTTTGGACAACATCCCGGTGTTTAGTGGCCGCCAAGCGGACAATAGATAATGGAAATGGCCAAGGGTACTGGTCATGCTTGAGGTAGAGCCGACATACTTGATTTTGTTCTCCTTGGCTAGCCGTGCCAGCAGCGGGTCTTGCGATGAAGTCTTGTACTCAGCCAGAGCATTGTAGTCGAACTCCGAGACAGGCATAATCTTCTGAAGATACGGGTCGAAGTTGTAGACCATCGAGTAAGGGTCTTGCAACTTGTAGACTCCTTGATTGAACAAGACACGATCAAGACCATGGGAAAGGCGTGGGACCGGAGGCTGGTCGACTGCGAGCGGAGTGAGTTGCAGATCAGACGCTTCCAAGGTAAAGATATTAGACGCTTTCTGCTTCGCAGCTGACTCGTCGGAATCCTTCTTCTCGAACACTCGGCCCTGCATTGCCTCGGCAAGCGACATTGGTTTTGACAGATCATCTGCGGGCTTTGGTTTGCTCTCTGTAGCTGTAGCACGAGTAGTCGTCGATGACCGTCGCTTCCTCGAGCTCTTTGAGCGCGACGCCTTAGCCTTCCCAGCCTCAGGTGTGGCTATGACAGCACCTTGTTCAGGAAGGGTTTCTCGTGTAGCTGTATCGACGATCGATTGTCCAGCCCTATTCCTGTACTTTGCCACGCGCTTCTTAGCATTTATCACACGACGTGCTGTATTTCGAGCAAAGCGGCTTCGGGCGCAGGTAACGAGGCGGATAGGCGGAGGCTCTATCGAGCTCGCAGATCGCTTGATGTCGGATTGCGCGGATTCTGGGGAGGAATTGTCCGATCTCACCGGAGACTCTACGACTTCTTCTGTGCTATCGTTGGCGAGCTCTTCCTGAACGGAATTGTGTCCGGGTTCCTTGTTGCCGATTTCGTCGCTGTTCTCAGATGCTGCAACAGTGTTCTTTTCTTGCATAGCGCGCCTCTTCTGCCTCAGAGCCCTCTCTTTCCTTCTGTGACTGGACACTTTCCTGGCATGGGCCACCCCCTTCTTGATATCTGTCTTGTCCTTCTCTGATACATTATGAGGCCGATGGGGGGGTTTCGAATCCGAAGGAGCCGAAGGAGCCGAAGGAGCCTCGGACGGGGTGTCGGCAGAGCTATGGTGAGAGTAATGCCTATACAGATGAACAGGAAACGAACGTCTCAAGACGTGGCTATGTGGTGGCGAGCATCGTGGTGGTGGTCGCAACAGTGGCAGCGATTGCGGCAGCCACAGGGCGGAATTAATCGTCACTGGACGGCTGCCAGCAGCATGCCAAAAGCGCATATGGGCGTAGTCGGTGCCGAAGGGATAAAACTACATGCGATGGCGTTGTGGGCGAAGCATCAGCAGATATAGAGTAGTCTTCACTGGAGGTGGGAGTTTTTATGATTTGATCGTCAAGGACCCTTGACAAACTCGATCGAGCAAGCGTCTGACGCATGTGCAGCAGATTATTGTACTTGTACAGCCAGAAATGCCTTATCAGGAGCAAAAGCACAGAAGAGACACAATAGTAGCCAAGGCAGAAACTAGTCCAGTCTGGCACTGCAAAATCTCTACTGTACAATAACACAATGGCCGAAACTCCAGTCTGGGGTAACTCCATGTTAATGCTTCTTTTGTGCTTCCAGAAATGACACTCACACATTCGGACAGATCATAGAGTCATAGAAGCACTGGATGGTGGCATGCATGACGAGGTCAATCTGGCGCCTTGAACCCGAACGTGGACATTGCTGGAGCAGACATTGTTGTGACAAAGATATGGTGGCCCATCGATTCGCCGTTTGCAGTGTCCTCCATATCCAGGCCCTGGTATGAAACACGCGGGAATCCTTGTGTTCTCATGACAAGCCGTGAATGCCTTGGGAAAACAGCATTGAGATCTGGATATCACGTTGAACATGCATTTTCGGGACACCATCAAAGGTAAATTGGCAGACGATATTAAGTTCAGTCACTGACAAACCCAGCGTCGGCAAAACGTGCCTGTAGTCAAACCGCTGTGACAGCACGACAAGAACCATAAGGTACTTGTATAATCATTCACAATAGATAGGGCTTCGGCGCATCTGAAGATCTTGTGTACCTCAGGTCCTTGAGCCCTGCTTGAACGTTGAAATTGTGCCTGGAGGTGACATCATCGCATGGTTAAGATTGCATACCTTAGTTGGATAAGGTAAGTTACCTTACTCGTAGCCCGCCCAGGTAATTACTGCAGGTATTGCAGACTTCGAATATGCCTGAGCAGGTACATCTTTTCTCGTGCGTCGTGTCAAGTCCTCTCAAGGGCACGATGGGTTGACAACCAACGAGTCCGTCAGATGGAGCTACGACGTCCAATAACTCCTCAGCTGGGCGCCATGGGCTACGCAAGCCTGCTCAATCCAGCACGACAGTTTTTACTTCAAACCAAATGGATAGCTGCGGCCGGCGATCCGGCGACCGGAGTTGGCAGCGCCGAACGTCCTCTTGTGCCGTTTCTGGCACTGTGTCTTTATAGTTCTGCCAACCCGATCGAGATCGAGGAACTGCATGTCTCAATTATCACGGGGTGGGACAGCGCTTATCATAACTTTCCATTGCTGTTCTCGAGAAGCACTGGCTTGATTAGTCTGAGTCCGAGGGCGTCCGTCTGCGTCCTTGATGTCTTACCACTGTCCGGGGGGGCTGTACGCACGCTTTTCCCCCTAAAGAATGTGTCCTTTGCTACTTTGTATTACAATAGTGCCTTTGTATTCGTGCTTCATCTTTAGATAGAAACTATACGTCACAGACACACAGACAGCCAGCGCCCTTCCTCACCCTCCATGCTTCGCTATGCGCGGTAGCACTTCACATGCTATTAGGAACTGCAGCAGTGAACACACAGATTGCCAACTTTCCACAAAGACAGACAGATGCGCGCCCAATGACCTTGGCTCTGACTGCACTTGGGTTGTCCAAGATATTTGCAAACACAGACGAAACCACCATCGCCATCTCGCTCTCGTGACTGCTTCGTAAGAGACAGAGAGGGGGTGATATAATAAGCCTCAGGCCACACGAGACACAGGAATAGAGGCCGCGGCCGCGCAGATCTTAGATCCCAGATCCTGAAACCCACACCCCATACGGGTACCTTTGAAGGTTCCTTCCATTCCTAGTTCTCTGAAAAAGATATCGTCTTCGTGACGGACGCCGGCTCTGAACCATGTCCAAGTCGGGCAGCCGCGACAGAAGAAGGAGTATTTTCGGGATTCCTTCCTTCACCCACATCCACCCGGTGCACTCTTCGTCTCCTTCCACCTCGACCACGACCACTGCTTCTCTCGCCAGCGCCGCTGTCGCCGCCGCCGCCTTCTCCCCTACGCCTAGCCGGGAATCTAATGATTTCGAGAAGGGGCATACTCCCAACACCCTCAAGAAACGTCAGAGTAGACCGTCCCTCCATACAAACCTCCAAGTACCACCGCACATCGAGCTCGTGCAGGACGACGACGCTCTCAGTCCGGTCCGCAGCACGTCTTCGCAATTCTCCCCTACGAAGTCTCGCCCGTCCCTGAGTTCCCGCCCTCCTTCAAACAGACCAGCCTCGTCCGTCTTTGGTTCTCTGCGCTCCACCAGGTCCAACGTAGACGATGATCTCCCACTGGGACTCACACATAGCAACGCCCACTCGACGACCAGACCTGACGTCCTGGACCCTACCCTGAATCGCTCCAGGCTGGTTTTGCACCATGGCGAGGTTCAGACGAGCAGCAGCATGTTTCGCAAGAAGAAGGAGTATCTCGCACTGACGGAAACACACATCATCCGCTATAAATCACAGAGTAAAGCTGCCGAGAGCTTGACAACTATACCATCACCACATGGCAGGAGTCCTCCGGTTCGACATGCGTCGGCACAGTCTGTTGGATCTTCGCAGGACCTGCATTCTCTCCACTCCGATTCCTCTGGTGACAAGGAGAGCCGTGTGCCCCTGAGACAGATAGTTGCTGCTCACAAGCTCGACGATGGAAAACCATACTTTGCCATAGAGGTTTGCTATCTCGACGAGGAGAGCACGCAGGCTTCAGCAATGACGATGCAGTTCGCCGATCCAGACGACCGCAGTCTTTGGCTGCGCGCTATCCGTCAAGCCGCCAATCAAGCCCGATTACATGATTCGAATCCAATCTCTGCGTACAATTCCAGGAATGCAGCCCGTGCTGTAGAGCGAGCGCATGACTACGATCCCTCCAATTTCTCCATCTACAAGGTCATCCAACGTGCATCTGCAAAACCTGGTCGCTCTTCCACAGACGATCTGGCCAAAATGGCCTCTACTGTGTGTTTCCTTGCCATCGGCATTCACAAAGTTCACGTCATTCCCTTGGCCAAGGCCAACAGCCGCACATCTTCTCCTCATTTGCTGCTACCGACAGGTCCTCAGCCCTCCCATGGCATACTGACCCTTACCAGCGTCAGAGTGCATGTGTCTGATGATAGTTTCGAGCTTACTTTCCGACAGCCATTGAAGCGACCCCAGACCTTGTATCTAGCCTCGTTAGCTTCTCACGACATCGCGATCCGTCTTCATCATTCCGAGAACATTCTCCGGCCGGACTGTGATACGCGCCTCTACAGATTTGCCGTGCCTGTTGATGTCGAAGACCAGCTGCCGCCACCAGTGGATCCCGAGGCCGAGGAACACCACTGTTTCGAGAGAACTCTGACTGCTTACTGCATAGCCTATGATGTCAACCCCTCGAACATCTGCTATACAATCGATTATTCCACCGAGGATGCCCCTACTTTTCAGCTACTGCCACTGGCAGACAAGCGTCGAAGTGATTACAGCATCGCCGAGTTGCTTGCTGTTATGCGTGCCCTTCGTTACAATGAAAGTTTTGGCTCCCTCTCCTTTGCTGGCGTGCGCCTAGACGTGCTGAATGGCACACATGATACATATGGCTATGAATTAGTGTGCACTAGGACCAAAAAGGGAACACCCATTCGTCTCTCCGCCGACAAATTAAATGGTGCCTGTCTCCTCGTGCAGGAAGTCCGCGCTCTGGCTGCTACAAACAAGAAACTGCGACGAATGGATTTCAGCGCCACCATCACCACAAAGCCCCCAGAGTACACCGAGGAGCTCGAGTACCGACCAAAGGACATTGGCTGTGGTATCGTCGAGGCCCTCTTCCCTCTTTGCCGTCATCAGACTACCAATGTCGACTGGATTGCACTCAATGATATACATCTTTCCGAAACCGATCTGGATTATCTAGTTGGTGCAGCCGTTGACAAAGCTTGCCACTTCCGTGCCGTCGAACTCAGTCGATGCTCTCTGACAGACCGCACGCTCAATCTTATCTTGGATGCCTTCCGTGCGCAAGAGAACACCTTGGAAGCGCTGGACATCTCCGGCAACCTCGCGCGTCTGTCTCCGGCAGCCTTTGACTCTCAAATTAGCATATTCGGCTTCATCCGTAAGCTGAATCTCGCCCATACCTCGAGAATCAATGGTTCCGAGCCATTGCTGAGCGCTGAGACGCTCTTGACTTGGAGGCTCTCAGAGTTGCGATTGACTGGAACCAGTCTCAATGAACACACGGTCGAGGCGCTGACCACCTATCTACGGCATCCCCAATCCAACACATTGCGCGAACTTTTTCTTGACTACTGCTACCTGACAGGAAGTGACATCGCGAACCTCATGCAAGCTATGGCCTCGTCAGACTCAAAGGAGCCGAGACACTTGCACCTGGACATCAGCCACAACAACATTACCAAAGATTACGACAAAGTATGCAAGGCCATCGCCGCAGATTGTGCGCCGACACATGTTACCGTTAGAGCAGTCGAGTTCCGTGATGAGTCGGTGTTCCGTCATCTCGTCAATGCAATTCGAGCGAATAAAAGCATCAAGTACCTGGATATTTCAAGAGCCTCGCTGCCCAATGAAGTAGGTGACGAGACCAGCCAGGCGCTCGAACGATTGTTTGCCGAGAACGAAGGACTTGAAGACCTCAACATATCTGGAGAGGAGTCTCGATTAGAGACGTCAAGATTTGGCGCTGGGTTCAACCGCGCTTTGATCGGATTGAGATATAATACGACCTTACATGTACTTCATTTGCAGTACCAGCGACTGGGTCATGCCGGAGGTATCATTCTGGCAAATATTCTCAGGGACAACAAAGTGCTGCGAGAGCTGCACTGCGAGCATAATGAAATACCATTGCCAGCTCTGACCGACATGATCAATGCACTCGGCTCTAATACGACATTGGTCCATCTGCCTTCGATGGACGAGGAACGAGCGGCGGCTCTAAAGCAGACCGAGATACAGGTCAAGATGATACGAGACGATACGCGCCCCGTCTCTTCCAGTAAGCTACACAAAGCCTCTGCAGCGCCTGCCGTGAAAACTTCGTCATTTGGCATGCTCAAAGGGTTTGCCAGTGCTAAGAAGAGCATCAATAAGACGGCATCGGCATACACGCCATCTTTCCCATCTTTGCAAAAATCCACCCCACCGAACTCGGGTGCCACTCGCAAGGGCTCGGTTGCATCATCAAAGACGAAGTTGAGCCCAACGTCTCCGACCAACGCGTCATTGCCGTCGTTGTCTGATCAGGATATACAGGCAGCAATGCGGCTCGTAGCGGAGTCATGGGATAGACAGCAATACCGGCTGCAACAGTACTTACAGCGTAACCTGTGTATCCTGCAAGGTATACCGACAGCAATGGAGATCAAGGAAGAGGTCTTCGAACGCCCGATCAGTGTGGGGAGCCTGTCCAAGATCATCGAGAGAGTCAAGATCGATAGCACGCCGACAGCTGAGAAGGAGCTCGATTTCGGCTTCGTACCGACGCCGTGGGTGGACAGTGAAGACTTCGCGAGACCTGCAAGTATCGGCACGGGAAGCATCCGAAGTAGCATCACGACTCCCGATCCGCCACAATTGGAGCTGCCGATGCTAGGCAGCTCGCCGCCCGCAGCCTTGTCATTCAAGCAATTCATGTTCGACATCGGCAGCGACAGTCCAGAAGAGCGTCGAGCGTCCGTGGACGGCGGTGAAGAGCTAACCCCGGCGCTCGAGTTGGGTCCAATGGACAAGAGTGATGGGTTTGGACACGGTCTCGGATTGAACTTTTATAACACTGGGGGAACACAGACGACTCAGCAGGGTTTCTTCGACTGATCGCCCCTTGCCTTTTTTCTGCACCTTGTTCCAGCAACCGCAAAAGTCTTGAGGATCTACAGTAGCAATATACCCAAGAGGATATTCACCGTTGGCAAGCAAAAGCAACTACATAAGGGTATCGGGACCATGTGTTCACCGAACAGAACAGTCACTTGGAGTTGACTTTCGACTGGCAGCCCCCCTTGGGTTTTCGAAAAAAGACGGAGTTTGGGTTTTGGTGTGCGTTGAGCCATGCTCGTAGTGCAAGCAAGGGCTTGTATTTGTTCTTATTATACATATATACACATACCTGTATCGATTGTCATTCGCGAATGTACAGGTCTTCTTCAACTCGTTCATCACCTCATGCCACGATGAATACCTGTTCGCATATTCGTGCGTGTCTAGTCAGTCTGGATTATGCACGATGCTCGGGCTGTTGCAGCGAAGGCACTGACACAGAAGATATGGATGATTGCGAGTGGTTTCCAGCGGTTGAGCATATCTAAGCATGATAATATGACAAAGTTGATTCATGTGTGCTATCTTTCTTTTCTCTTAATCCCCTCCTAATCTGTGGCCGGGACCGCGACCACCCCATGAGTTGCCCGAAAAGCCACTTGTCCAACCTCCAGTACTTGCGCGTGCGGCAGGCTGAGCCTGACCTGCACTCGGCCTGGCCTGGAAGGCGGTGCCGTGGGTGGTGGTCCTCGGCGCGCCCGGAGCACTGTCGAACCATCTTTGCAAGACCTGAGGGGTCTTGATGGGGTTGGATCCTCGTCCGAAAGCAGGCCATATCCTCGTCAAGAAATCGTACAAGTGTGCGGCGACAAGGCCGGTGGCTTGGTTCATGGCGGACGTGGGCGAGTCCATGACCAGAGTCATCAGAAGCATGCAGTAGGGCAGGAACTTGACTCGGAAGGTCACAATGTAGAAGGTCATCTGCTGCTCTGGATTCTCTTGCGCATACAGGTATGCCAGAGCCAGGATCAAAGGTTGAAGGAACACAAACGAGCTCAGCCAAAGGCCTGCAAGGATCTTCGCGCAGGCAGTCAGTACACACGATATTGGAGGACAGACCGAGGTCCCAGACAAAGGAATAGGTCAAGTGTTGAGAAAGATATGTAGGGAGACAAAACCACCGCGACAACATGATGTTGAGCGGTTTTCTCAAATGCCGTTCCCACCTAGTCCCACACTCCGCACGAACCCTATTTTATTTTGCGAATGACGGATCCGGCACAGTGCAGGGGTAATCTCCCTCGATTCCAGGAACCGCTTCAGCTAGAGATTATGCTGGGCGGGCAGATATTTCGAGGTAATGTTGATGAATGAGGAAGATACAACAGGAAAGACAAGACAAAGGGACGGAGTGATGTATAGCCTTACCGAAATGACACTACAGACGAAAACAATGAAGACCAAGAAGTCGGCAGGATTGGTGAAACGCGCTGAACCGACTTCCAAGGCCTTGCCATATGTGAATAGAAAATAAGGGTCGAGTAGCATGCCTAGCTTTGGACTGGTCAAGAGAAAACTTGTGGGCAGACGCCAGAGTTCGGGCAGCCACAGCTTGAAGATCTTGTACGGGATGAAGACGATATATCCCGCGTTCAAAATGCCCGTGTAGACAAGAACGGACGTTACAGCAGCAGCGGCGGTTATGGTTCTGCGGGATGGAATGAGTATACTGTTGGACATGCTGATGAGAAGAGCAGAAGCTTACCTGGTAACCGGCGGTGCTGTCCAGAACATGTCCATGGCAGACATGATGACTTGGGAATAAGTCGACAGCACCAAGTTGATTGAAGGAGTGGACGAAGCGTGAAGCTCTCTACAAGTGGCTCGCAGTAGGATTCAAAAACTGCGGTGTTGTGATTGTGAAGCGAAAGAAAGGTGTCGTGTAGCACGCGGAGGAATTTGAAGGAAGGACACATTGACGGAAACAGCCGAATGTGGTAAAGCGGCCGCAGGTGCCGATGACGCTCGCCAAGAGCCGACAGAAAGCGTCCGAGTGCCACTTTTGGTGCTTCAGGGTGCCTCAATGCCCCCGAAGTCGAAGGTGCGAGCCCCACTAAAGAGGAATCGGAGAGATAATGATGCAGTTGCTGCGGCGTGTATCACAGGAATTGCAGACGCTCTTACTGGATGCAGAATACAGTCACTCTTTCTCTTGTTGGATTTTGACTCCTTCCCATCTCTGATAAAACTTACTGCCATTTCTCTGTAGATCTCCACTGTAGATAAAAGAGATCATACTTCACAATGGACTCAATCCCTTCCGTCTCCGCAATTGTCGGAGCCAACAAGTTAGTCACACCTTTTTATCCATTACCCTCTGCGATTATGATTATTCTGAAATTCGTTCTGTTGTCTGCGGTATGAATATCGGCAAAACAACAGCAATGCTGACACAGGTTCCCTCTTTAGCAAGGCGCTGCTCCTCGGTGCTGGATTCGTCACTCGACCCACTGCTGAGATCCTCAGCAACTCTGGCATCTCGGTGACTGTTGGTAATGAAGCTCCTCAAACCTGTCCATCTCAATTGAACCTCAATCGACTGACACCTCCACTCTTTCTTCAGCCTGCCGTACTCTTGAGTCAGCCAAGAAGCTGTCCGAGGGTCTGAAGAACTGCCACCCCGTCTCTCTCGACGTCAACGATGCCGCCGCCCTTGACGCTGCCATCGCCAAGGTTGATGTCGCCATCTCCCTGATCCCATACACCTACCACGCTCTGGTCATCTCCAGCGCCATCAGACAGAAGAAGCACGTCGTCACCACCTCGTACGTCTCGCCTGCTATGATGGAGCTCGACGAGGCTGCCAAGAACGCTGGCATCACCGTCATGAACGAGATCGGTCTTGACCCCGGTATCGACCACCTTTACGCCGTCAAGACCATTGACGAAGTCCACAAGGCCGGCGGCAAGATCACCAGCTTCCTTTCCTTCTGCGGTGGTCTCCCTGCCCCCGAGGACTCTGACAACCCTCTCGGCTACAAGTTCTCCTGGTCCAGCCGTGGTGTCCTTCTGGCCCTCAGAAACGCTGCCAAGATCTACCAGGAAGGCAAGATTGTCGACATCCCTGGCCCTGAGCTCATGTCGCACGCCAAGCCATACTACATCTATCCCGGTTACGCCTTCGTTGGCTACCCCAACCGCGATTCCACCCCTTACAAGGAGCGATACGACATCCCTGAGGCCGATACCATCATCAGAGGTACTCTCCGTTACCAGGGTTTCCCTCAGTTCATCAAGACCCTTGTCGATCTCAACTTCTTGAGCGACGAGGAGCAGGACTTCCTCAAGCCCATCATCGACGCCCCTGTCCTGTCCTGGAAGGAGGCCACCGCCAAGGTTGTCGGCAGCTCCAGCCACACCGAGCAGGACCTCGTCTGGGCCGTCAGCTCCAAGACCAAGTTCGCAAACAACGAGGAGAAGGAGCGCATCATCAGCGGTCTCAAGTGGATCGGCCTCTTCTCCGACGAGAAGATCGAGCCTCGCGGAAACCCCCTCGACACTCTTTGCGCCACACTGGAGAAGAAGATGCAGTACGAGGAGGGCGAGCGCGACTTGGTCATGCTCCAGCACAAGTTCGGCATCACCCACGCCGACGGCTCTACCGAGGTCCGTACCTCGACTCTCGTCGAGACCGGCGACCCGAAGGGCTTCTCTGCCATGGCCAAGACTGTCGGTGTCCCTTGCGCCGTCGCTGTCCAGCAGGTCCTTGATGGCAGAATCAGCAAGAGAGGTGTCATTGCACCCGTGACCCCTGAGATTGCCGACCCCATCCGCCTCGAGCTCAAGGAGAAGTACGGCATCGAGATGAAGGAGAAGACCATTTCCTAAATGTGGCTGCAAAATTTATCTGCGGCCAACGATTTTTTCGGATGGTTAGATGAAAAAGTTTTAGAAACATGGTAATTCCATTACGAGCTGCACGACAACGCCATTCTTGACATCTTTTTTTCTCTTTTTGTGTTTCAGATCCATAACTTTTTGAATATCGTGATATCGTAGATCATGCCTTTGCTCGAGTGCATCATAAGTGACTGCTATCATCATACTATCTTTTCCGCCGTCTCAGACCATCGAACCCACCGCCGAATGACCTCGTCAACACTCTTGACCCCGCTCTCTGTGCCCTGGATCTCGAACCATTCTCTGTGCTCTTTCCCACAAGTCGCGCAATTCTCCTTGACTCTGTAGTTGGCGAGCTCCAGATGCACCAGCCTCTCGACTCGATGCGCGTGCCGCACTTTGCGCACCCCGTTTCCTGAGCCCGAGCCTCCGGGACTTGACGCCATAGGCTCTTCAGACGCAGCTCGTCGTCGCTGCGAGAGGTCCGGATATAACGACGTCGAGGATCGCGGAGCAGGCGACGGCGAGGACTGTGCTGCAGTTGCAGCGTCTCCAGCAGACACATAGGGATACCACCGCACCAGACTGAGGTTGTACCCACACTGTCGCGTCCATTCGTTCATGCGTCTGTGCACGTTATTCGCACGCCCGATCTTGAGCTTGACGGTGCCGGATCTGTTGCTCTCGTTGTCAGTGGCTTTGGGATGCGCAGCGTATTCGCTCATGACGTCGCTCGGTCGTCGTCGGCGCTGTTGCTTGCTGTTTCTAGGTGCTGAAAGCAGCGAGGCCGCCGTGTCTTGCTGCGGCGGCGTCACGCTGCTGTCTGTCAGCCAGAAGATGTAAATGTAGCCTTCTTCGTCGTGGGGCGAGATGGGCTTGGACAGTTCGGCGAGGAGCGCAGATGTTGTTTGAGGAGACAGGTGGGCGGGGATGAAAGAGAGCAGGGATCGTGTGTCTGGGGTTGATACGGTGCGTTTGTTCAGTGCTTGAGGAGCAGGGGCGTCGTTTAGTGTTTTTCGACCTGGAACTGATACTGCTGAGTCCGCTGGGCTGGGTCGTGTGATGTTGGGTCGTAGCGTGGCTTTAGCTGGGTTGGGTTGGGTCGGTCTTTGGCTGCTTTTATAGACGGTTTCGGTCTTGCTTGGCCGAGGACCAGATACATGTGCCTGGGGAGGTGGTCGTGGTTTATGCCGGACGGGTTCGTAATGGCCATCGTCGTCTCTGCTGCTACCCATGCAGCACAGACTCGCCCATAGTCCGCGTGGTTGACGAGGCTTCGAGTGAGGTTTCTCTGTCAATGGCTTCGAGTATGCATTGTTGGCTGTGTTTGTACCATCATTGGTCGAATGATGTCGTGGTCTGCCCTGTTCGACCCTGGGAGGTTTTCCTTCTGGGACCTTTGGTCGTCGTGGAAGTTCTGTAGTCTGCGGGACACCCAGTCGCGCTACGAGACTATCGATACTGTTGCGTTCCCGGATTTGAGCTGGTCGAGAGAAACTCGGTCCATTCAAGACGGTAGATTCGATTGTGGCTTTGGTAGCCTGGTCCTTGTGCTGCCAGCAGTACAGTAGCGTGGCATCAAGCAGGCCGGGATGTGAGATTTTGACAACGGATGGCTTCTGAGGTGCCATACCTCGTCTGCATGGACGTCCGGTCGATGTAATGCCCCTGCAGGTAGTGATTGGGTTTCTCGAGTCTGTTCGTGATAATAGAGATTCGGGGGTAGGGTCATTGAATGGCATGTCACAGGTAAACAATCAGAAAGAGCAATACAAAAGGGCACTTCTAAGAAGGAAATGGAAACACTAAAATATGTCGAGTCTCGAGTCTGGTCTCGACTAGTCATAACGCAGGCCTACCGTTGTAGATGCCAGAGGCATGTGGCTGGGACGTGGCGGAGCGTGCTCAGTATATCGTCTGAAGGGTAGCACGGACTTGCATATAGATGAAGAACGCGACGACCGCAGTCAATGCATTCGTAGCCCCCTCTTGTGGCTTGTAGAGATAGTATAAGCAAAGCATGACGACCTGCCTTAGCTAGTTCTGATGCGATGCTTTGTGGGCACAAGTGCGTTGTTGATGTTGATTCAGTGGTGGTCAGGTAGCGGCCTCCCTTGATTGGTGCTTTGATTGACCCCATAAAAAAAAGGTACGAATACTCGTGTACACTGGCGGAAAAGTCCCTGCAACCAACGAAAAGAGAGGAAGCGCAGCCCGACGATCAATATCGGGGATGAATCTGTAAGTATTTCTGTTGTTCATGTCGTTCTGAGTGGAGGAAATTCGAGTTATCATACTGTATGCCACTACTGTATTTTACTGTATCACCTCGAACCGTAACAGAATACAAGAATGATGGACGGTGAGGTATGGTGATAGCAAAATCAACGTCATATGCCTGTTCCCAAAAGGATTGCGGCCTCACTGGGGCAGAGGCAAGAGGCAGACGTGACGCACGGACTTCTTTCACGCACCTGCAGTTTGGGGGCGTCAGGCTTGCCCTTTGCCCCACCAAGAAATCGAAATCAACGCCTGCTGCAAAGGCTTTAATCATACTTTTACAGCTGAGGGAAATCTGAAAGTTGCTTCTGTTCCTCTCTTATCTCTCTTTCACTTCACCCCCCATCAACTCCATATTTTTCTTATATCAAGTAAGTATGGTTTCCGCATCAAAGGCAGCCCGCGAGGCCAAGCGCGCAGAGTCTGGCAAGGCCAAGAAGACGCCCACCTCCAAACTCGCCTCCAAGAACGCCTCCAAGGCCTCGTCGGTCAACGGCGACGACACCCCCCTCTCCTCGATGCCGATGGCCAGGAGCTCGACGCCGCCGGAAAGAAGATGGCCGAGAAGATCAGGAAGCTGGAGCTGCAAGAGGACGACACAGGTATCTCGGACCGTGTCACGACGGGTGTGCTCGCCTCGCTGCCCGCCAGCCGAGACGTCAAGATCACCTCTGCCTCTCTTGTTTTCCACGGAAAGGTCCTCTTCACCGACACCACACTCGAGGTCAACTACGGCCGCAGATACGGTCTCTTGGGTGAGAACGGTTGCGGAAAGTCGACTCTGCTCAAGGCCATCGCCAAGCGCGAGTTCCCCTTCCCCGAGCACGTCGACATCTACCTATTGAACGAGGGCGCCGAGCTCAGCGAATACGGCGCTCTTGAGTGGGTCGTCAGACAGGCACAGGCCGAGCTCGCTCGTCTGGAGAAGCAGTCCGAGGAGATTCTCGAGAACGAGGGCCCCGAGGCTCCCATCCTCGAGGAGCTCTACGAGGTAAGCCCCACCTAGTCTATCATCGCTCAACAAGAAACACTAATGTCCAGTATAGCGTATGGAAACCATGGATCCCTCCACCTTCGAGACCCGTGCATCCCTCATTCTCACCGGTCTCGGTTTCGACAAGAAGACCATCCACAAGAAGACCAAGGACATGTCCGGTGGCTGGCGCATGCGTGTCGCCCTCGCCAAGGCTCTCTTCGTCAAGCCCTCCCTCCTCCTTCTCGACGACCCCACCGCACATTTGGATCTCGAGGCCTGCGTCTGGCTCGAGGAGTACCTCAAGAAGTGGGACCGCACCCTCATCCTTGTTTCCCACTCTATGGATTTCCTCAACGGTGTCTGCACAAACATGATGGACATGCGCCTGAAGCAGCTCCTCTACTACGGTGGTAACTACGACACCTACATCAAGACCCGTACCGAGCAGGAAGTCAACCAGATGAAGGCCTACGAGAAGCAACAAGAGGAAATTAAGCACATCAAGAAGTTCATCGCCTCCGCCGGTACCTATGCCAACTTGGTCCGTCAGGCCAAGTCCCGCCAGAAGATTCTCGACAAGATGGAGGCCGATGGCTTCATCGAGAAGGTCCCCGAGGACAAGGTCTTTTCTTTCCGCTTCGCCGATGTCGAGAAGCTCCCTCCCCCGTCTTGGCCCTCGACGACGTCACCTTTGCCTACTCCGGCAAGAAGGAGGACAACCTCTACGAGAACCTCGACTTCGGTGTCGACATGGACTCCCGTACCGCTCTCGTCGGTCCCAACGGTGTCGGCAAGTCTACCCTTCTCAAGATCTTCACCGGCGCTCTTTCCCCCACCAGCGGTCAAGTGTCTCGTCACTCTCACTTGAAGCTCGGCATGTACTCTCAGCACTCTGCCGAGCAGCTTGATCTCACCAAGTCAGCTCTTGACTTTGTCCGCATGAAGCACTCGGCAATCTCTCAGGACCTCCAGTACTGGAGACAACAGCTCGGAAAGTACGGTCTCACTGGTGAGGCCCAGACTGCCCTCATGGGTACCCTTTCCGAGGGCCAGAAGAGCAGAATCGTCTTTGCTCTGCTCGCCATCGAGGGACCCAACATGCTTCTCCTCGACGAGCCCACCAACGGTCTCGATATCCCCACCATTGATTCGCTCGCCGATGCCATCAACGCCTTCTCGGGAGGTGTCGTTGTCGTGTCCCACGATTTCAGGTATGTATTTTTATTTTTTATTTTTTATTTGTCCTATACATATGCTAACAAAACTGCCTCGTAGACTGCTCGACAAGATCGCCAAGGACATTATGGTGTGCGAGAACAAGACGGCCAGACGATGGGACGGAACCATCGGAGAGTACAAGAACACTCTCCGCAAGCGCATGTTGGAGAAGGGTGCCGTGTAAACGACTCGAGCCTAGGGCAGGGTTATGTCATGTGCGTCGAAGAAGAAGAAGAAGAAGAAGACGAAGACGAAGAAGAAGAAGAAGACGAAGAAGAAGACGAAGAAGAAGACGAAGAAGAAGAAGAAGAAGAAGAAGAAGAATAAGAAGAAGAAGAAGAAGAAGAAGAAGAAGAAGAAGAAGAAGAAAAGAAATTGAAGATTTCTCTGATGACGGACGCACGAGAAGTGTCAAGAGGGCGCGCATTAGAAAGGGAAATGGCGTTAGATTTTGGAATGAATTCATGAAAGAAATCCTATTGTTGGAGACTTTACACATGTGTCTTCTTACTAGTTTGCAGAGAGGTTGTGTCTGTTCTTTTCCGCTTAGCCTACTTTCTCGAGGGGAGTGTGTCGCATCTATACATATTCATCCGTCCACCAAATGCGCAGTAAAGTCCAATCAAGCAATATATTTCGTTTCGGCATTTTGTTTCCTGGCAAGAAAAAAGAGTCGTATAAATCATGAAAAGAGATAAGACAAGAACCGAAAGTCCTCCCAATCTCGATGCTTTAATCCCCTTATCAACAGTTTCTGTTCCACTCACAAGGAAACCCCCACTGACCGTAGTAATAGTTAGAGCTCTACGGCGAGATGGCAGAAAGGTACTCCTTCCTATAAGGGTTCTCATCGGTATCCGCGCCACGATTCAAAGGAGTCCACTTGGGCTCCTCCTTGAACAGACGCATGGCCTTGATATACTGTGCATCACGTCAGCCCCAGCCCTCTCCCTCACACAGCCAAAAAAAAAGGCCAAGAAGGCAACATACGTTCTTAGAATCAGTCGTAAACCGATGATAAATCCCCGGCGGCAGCACGAGCAAATCATTTTTCTCCAGCGCGATCCTGACCCAGGCGTCATCCGCGCTGCGCACGTCGAAGAAGCCGCCGCCTTCCAGGATGTAGCGGATCTCTTCGTCTTCGTGCAGGTGCTCGGAGAAGAAGCCTTTGACTTTTTCTTCGTAGTTGGGCAGCGTCGTCGGCGAGACGCAGATCTCGTCGCGGTTTTTGTAGCTGCGGGATGTGGCGAGGGCGTTGACGTCTTCTAGGGAGGGCTGCGCTGTGTGTTAGTCATTGTCTTTGTTGCTTCTCGATGTATGCGCGAGAGAGGGGAGTTGTGCAGGAGATGGGGTGGTGGTCAAGGTATTAGGCTGCTAGCCAGACAAGAGCAAGGATTGTTGGTTCACGCTTACATAGTTGTAGTAGAGCACTCCGAGCTTCTCCAGGTATGCGGGATCCACGAGTCGGCCGCTGTCGTGGAGTTCACGTTGGTCTCCCTTTTGAGACAAAGACGGTCAGCGTGATTTCGTTCGTAGTCATTGCGTTGTATGATAGGTGGGTGGTGTAGAGTACTTACGGGCAGGTTGTCGTACCAGTAGGCCTTCATTGTGACGGTTTGCTGTGTTTTAGCAGAAAAGAAGAATAGGTCAGACTGGGATAAAGTGCTAGTGTCGTTGCTTTTATACGGTATAGCACAATCGAAAGAGTATATCTCTCTCGTGGTACAGAATGCTCGAGGTTTATTAATAATTTGATTCTGCTTCGCGGGGATCCCTCAGCACGTCATCGCCATGCTTCCCGTCGAGCGCCTCGCTTGTGGCCGATCACGGTCACCAGCGACCGACCTCATGCCAACCCTCCTTCTTCATAAGGTAGACAATAAAGACATTGACGAGTATGCGTATGTGATACACATGAATATAGGCCACCTTCTGTATCATGCATGGCTTTTCGACGATTTGACAATGTTCTTGTTATACTAAACGATAATCATCCAAGCAGTGGTCATTAGGTAAGGTGAATCGCTCTATCGCTCTATATCCTATCTCTATCAACATATATTACGGACGTTCCACGCACCGATTCCTCTTCTTCCCACAACTCGGGAGATGGTAGGCAGAACTCCATCATCCCCAAAGTCCATATCATCCAAATTCAGGTGTTGTTTCCATTGCCAAACCTTCTCCAGATGTATACCCGTCCTCTCTGGCTCAGACGAAAGGCCAGTGGTATAAGGATCTAGGAAGGTTGCACTTAGAGGCGCAACCAGAAGAGTGGTAGAGTTCGCCTCACATGCAACAGCTTTCTCCAGTTCTTCAACCATCAGCTCGCCGCGCATGCCCATCAAGTCCTTAGCGACCACGTCACCCCCGTGTTGCCCAAGCAGATACATCGGCGGACTGTATGTCTTCCACCAATAGACCTGAGCAATGCCGGGCTGTTCGGCTATCCAGAGCTGCGCTGGCACAACGCCGCCTTGATGGTAGACGCCCATGAGTATGCCGAGGCAGACATTGAAGATCAGCCACACGCCGATCCAGAGTTTGGTAGACCTTTGGGGCAGCCTCACAGTGGAAAGTAACAGTGGGATTGCTGGCAAGAGGAAACGAGCTTCCTGATGTTTGAAACATGACAGTGTGGCGATCCCGCACATCGCCGAATAGAAACGCATGCCCAGCCTAGGCCTCAAGACCAGAAGCAAAATGGCAGGCCCGAGTAGCTGGGGGAGATTGACCAAGAAATGTTGGTAGTACGGGTGCAGACCATGCTTAGCCAGATTATCCGGATCGAGGTTGTACACGAAATTGTTCCATGGTGTAATGACAGCCTTGCTACTCAGGTGTCTGAAATGGATTCGGCCGTTCGTATACCACTCTGTATCTACGCATATGGCAAGCAGAGTGGTCAGGACTCCAGTCGTCGTCATGACGAGCAGAGTGATGGGTCTGTCATTCGGGTCAGCTGGCTATGGAGAGCGTCGGACTCGCCGGCTTTACTTTGAGAAGAAATGAGGTAATAACCTCATTAGAGGCACCACGATGAATGCCGGGAATGTGATGCGGTTGAAGACGCCGAGAACAACGAGGAATGCGAGAATCGCAGATGCGAGAAATTGAGAGGTTTGCTATCATCTCGTCAGGATCAGACTAGGTACGATACTTGTTTGGTTTACCTTGTCTTCGACTATACGCCCAATCAAGACGAGACACCACAGAACAAGAAGTGTCTCTATGGCATTAGAAAAGGTATGTGTCTGGTATGTCCATGTCACGTAAGATGACGCTACCAATAAGGTAGCGGAGCGCCGTTGCTTGGAACTGGGCAGGAGTTCATGGAGAGCCCAGTCCTCGAGCACGAAGCTGAGCAAAAACATGAGGACGCGCAGCGTGTAGAATACAGAGGCAGACGGTATAGTCTGGTAGCCGGACCCCTCAGCCAGCCATTTCAGTAGCGTGAGAGGCCAGCCATAAAACACCCATAGGGGAAAGACGCTCCTGATGGGCGTGGCCGATGTGAATTCCCATGTCAGATGAGTGGGAAAGGAAAAGACACGCCCTATGATACTATTCAGCATAGTACATTGTGCGAGAGAAAACAAATCGCCCTTACCTGTTATGACCTCTGGCCCCTGAAGATGTTCATCAGGATGTAGGTAGCTAGGCGACAGAGCTATATACAGGCGCAGCAAGACCAGACAAAGATAGACACCTCCCCACATGTCTGTTTACGATGACCTTGATCGCACCGCAAGCATGGATGTCTATGGAATATATCAAAGTCGATTATCACTACGTCTGCAATTGGAAAAGTAGGCGACCAGCGTGTCGAGGCATCCAGAATGCGCAGCCCGATCACGTGCCTAATGCTTTCAGATAATCTGCAGATCACCAGAAGGATTCCAGTCACAGTAGGAACGATGTTAGATAAACGATACGATAGACACTCTCGGCGGGCTTGGTGTGTGTTTACTGCATCATGCTACTTGTACCAGCTCACCAAGCAATGATGATAGGTAAGGGTCCTGCTGCAGTCTCTTGTACAAGCAGCGGGGCAAAAGATAGAGTGGGCAACCTTGGAGCAAATGTTCCTGCAGTGCGCAAGCAGCGAGAAGTGATGCAACGACTACTATGAGTGCGGTGGACTGCCGCAACGAAAACATGGTGCTCTTGGATCATGGCCACGTAGCGCAATACATCGACAAGGCAATTGAACATTGTCTCAGGGCATACTCGAACACGCGATCCATTCGCAACGAAGTCTCCATCAAGGTATTCTCCGTACTGTACCGTGAAGCAAGATGCCTACAAGAAGAGTGGATTGATGCCTTTCGAAGCCAGCGGCAAGATTCACTTGAACGTCCGTGCGTCGGCGTCGGTGGACCAGGGATTAGGCTACCTCGTCACAAAGTTACCTTACCTGCCTGTAGCCTTCACTTGACTTGCACTGACTGTTGCTTGCTCACATGTCACATTGTTATAACCTCGCGACATCTTTCTAATCCTTTGCCCATCAAACAACCTCTGTCGACATTCAATTGTCAAGTACAAACCAGCGATCGCACTTGCAGCATCTCTGTCCAGCCTCTGTGCTTCGTCCACAGTCACATTATCCAATCAATCAACCCACATAACCCGTCATCCACATACAGCCGCAGCCATGTCGACCGACGAACAAAAGGTCAACTTGGTCAGCTCTGACAATGTCACCATTACCACGGGTATGGCGCCCTCCCTTGAAGATTCAATTTGAGTGTGTTCTGCATGTGCTGACACCGCTTTTCAGATCGTGCTGTCGCCGAGCGTTCCATGCTCATAAAGAATATGATCGAAGATCTCGGAAACCCCGGCGAGGAGCCCATCCCTATCATGAACGTACGTCGCGCGACTCTTGACATTCCTGCTGTATCAAGACAAGTTTTGCTCACGCTGCGATCCGCAGGTCAGCGAGGCTGTGCTCAGGAAGGTGATCGAGTGGTGCGAGCACCATAAGAAAGACCCCGCGCCAACCCAGGACGATGATGCCGACAACCGCAAGAAGACCACCGACATCGACGAGTGGGACCAGAAGTTCATGCAGGTCGACCAGGAGATGCTTTTCGAGATCATCCTCGCTGCCAACTACATGGACATCAAGGCTTTGCTCGATGTCGGCTGCAAGACTGTCGCCAACATGATCAAGGGCAAGTCTCCCGAGGAGATTCGCAAGACTTTCAACATCCAGAACGACTTCACTCCCGAGGAGGAGGAGCAGATTCGCCGTGAGAACGAGTGGGCTGAGGAGTAAGTCGATCCACCACCGCCATTTTGGTTTGTTAATGCTGACGTAGTCTGCTTCAGTCGTTGAAACCCTCATCTGCCATAACTGCTGGTAATCCCTATTCTGGACATATCTGACGCTCACATCGCCAACTTTGCATCTGTGGCGCAATTCAGGCCATGAAATAATGGGATACCTCGCACACTGGCGTTTCCGGCGTTGGTCGATTTGAAATGAAATGAATATCATGACTTGCACCTTGGGGGCGGTGCAACGATCCTTGAGGTCTATCTACCTTTTTTCCATCCAGGGGAGTTTCCGGATCGTGCAAGCAAGTCGGTGTTTTGCACACGATCAATTAATCAAACACTACTTCTGCTGCTGCTGCTGCTGCTGTTGCTGTTACTGCCTGGACATTGTTTCTTCGTGCGAGCTATGCTAGCATATCTGGTATGCAATGAATAAAACTCTAGATATGATGGACGCGAAGCCATCCATAGCACAATATCGAATACAGGCTCATAGTATCACATCCCATTCGAAACCAGCGAAGCCAGAACTCTGTATTTCTCGCTGCTCTAGACTTTCAAGCATTAACCGTTTGTCCATGCAAAGTGCCCCGCTATGCGCAACAATACGAAGCCGACACTGCACATCTGCGAGAATGTCAAACAGCAGCAATCCGGTCAGAGAAAGTAATCATCTGCAACCATGCTCTCGCCTCTTGGGAAAAACATAGTAATATGATGGGAACATAGTAGGCACGTCTATTGTACTGTTTTTATCTTTGCCGTGTCGAACCAACATATGCTCGGGTTGGACCCCTTCGGGAGATGCCAAAGACGACATGCGGGGCAGCACTGCGCTAACACCGAGAGCCCTTGTGTATTTTTGTTATCAACATTGATTTCGTACATACCGTGTAGTTCATTCAGTAGTATCCGAAACAGACCAGAGAAAAGAAAAAAAGGAAAAACCAGAATCAAAGGATCAAAGAATATCACGGGAAAAGGACACATACGACCGGACCCCCTTCAACAAGCCAACACCACCACCACCCCTACCAGCATACCAACCAACGATCTACTCACACACGCCAACAAAATGACCTCAATAGACCCGACCGTAACGGCAATCCTCGACCGCAACGCAGACTCCTCCGGAGACGAAGACTCGCTAATCGCCGAGCTCGAAAACGAAGAAACCTCCTCGTCCTCGCTCGCCGCCTTCCGCGAGCAGCGCCTACAGCAACTCCACGACGAGATCTCGCGCGCCAGGGACATGCGCAACTCGGAGCACGGCACATACACGGAGATCAAAGACGAGAAGAAAGTCATGGACATCACGACGAGCAGCAAGCTGTGCGTGGTGCATTTCATGAAGCCGGATTTCACGCGGTGCAGGGTCATGGATCAGAAGCTGGAGGTACGTGAGCGAGCGTTCAAGCAATCCGATTGGTAGATGGGTGGGCTCTTTCCTTGTCTTTGGGATAGAGACCTGGTCGTCATACCTCCCACCCCGCCCCGCGCCTTCTTCACTGTACTAAATAAACCTTTCCCAAGGCCCTGGCCCCCAAACACTTCGACACGCGCTTCATAAGCGTCAACGTGGAAAACGCGCCCTTCCTCGTCACCCGCCTGAAAATCCAAGTCCTGCCCTGCGTCATCTGCTTCGTCGACGGCGTCGGCACAGACCGCGTCCTGGGCTTCGAAGGACTGGGTCGCAAACCCGACTCTTTCACGCTGAAAGAGCTCGAGACCAGGTTGTTGAGTAGTGGGGTGTTGACGCGCGCCAAGGTCGTTGATCAGGATGAGTTGGCGCAGATGGCTAGGAATAAGAGGTCCGATCAGATGGACGAGGATTCAGGGGATGATTGGGATTGAGGCAGAGTGAGGTCGTTCTGCAACAGATACTGTCTTCGAGGGGAATTTCCAGACTATTCGGCAGGTCGAGGTTTGTCTTCTTTATCAAACTACCGGAAGAAGGGCACGATCAGGGGTAAAAGTGGCTTTCTATGGGACATAGATCCAGGACTCACGAGACCGAGCCCTCTGCATGGACTTCGAGCTGCTCACCAGTCCTCGTCCCGATTCAGCACCATTGGGGGAAAAAAGAGAAAAGTGGTTGGCTGAACCAAGCAATGATCGCCTGCCAACGGGGCCGTAATCCGGCAGTCGCATTTGCATCTACGGCACAAAGGTATTCGCTAGGGAAAAAGACATAAGAATGGAATAATGCCAATGCATGGCGCGCCGCCAGCAGCGCTCCGTAGTCGGGTATCGTTAGGTGATATGCGCTCTTCACTCCCTTGCCCAAGGAGTCAGCCAGTCTTGAATGAAGAACATTCGCGACTCCCGTCCAAGTCTAGAACTCCGTTACCATGCTTCGATAAGACAATATTCGTCCATTCTCCGCCGGTTCCTAGCGGTCCAACAAGTCAAGTAGCTGAGAGGCTAATTCTGATCTTCACTTGTGTCCTCTTCTCCGTTCTCCTCGCGGTGGCGAGCCTTGACCTTTTGTGCTAGATTGGCCAGACCCGAGGATGCCAGACCCGAGGACGCGTTGTTAAAGACGGTCCGACCAATGACGCTCTCATGGTCACGAATCGATTGTATGTCTTCCACACGACGGGTTAAGTAAATTGTTGGTTCTCTTCCCCGTCGCTCCAGAATCCTCTTCATTTCTTCTTCGTACGCCGTTTCGTACACATTCATCTCTGTTGCTCCAGGTGACTCGCTCAGAAAATGGTCTCCTACTTGCCCCGTGGATTGCGAATCCAGACCAGGTCCAATGTCAAGAAACAGCAAGTCTGTGAGTGGATCATGGGCATGACCCTTCGCACGATCGATCATTGTTGGGTCCCTGGAAGAAAGTGAATCGGTTATTGACAGCGACGTCGATGAACTTGTGTCATAGTGTTTTCCCTTGAGCAGATCTTCGTGGTTGTCAGACCCTGTTCCAGCCGAATCCTTTATATCCACACCACGCGGTCGGCACACGTTGTCATCGGATACCACGATATCATGATGCACGCCTTCCGTGGCCAGAATGCGTTCCAATGGTCTTCTGTTACTACTGTCGGCACTCTGGGCATGTCTGTGCTCGCTTACAGGTCGCATGTCGGCTGGGGGTGCGACAAAGCGAGAAGAGCGGCCGAAAATACCACTCATCAACTCCGGCCGCTTTTTGAACAGTAAATCCTTGAACCGCTTGACGGCTTTCATCTAGGTTTCTTGTTAGCTCCGTAGACAGCACACGAAAAATGCGACTTCACGTACCACTACCAATAACTGCTTCATATTCCCAGTAATTGCGTTCTGCAATTCGGCTTCCGTCGGCAATTCAATCAGATCTGCGCAATTCTCCTCTGCAGAAAGTAAAGGATCGCTTCCCCCTTTTGTAACCCAGGGGTGCTCCTATATTCAGTAAGTGCTCCGCCTTTCCTATCTGAGAGGTTTCATCTGTCACATACCCTGAGCTGCTGCATTGTGATTCGCTTCTCCGGATCCTTCTCCAATAGTGAATGCATCAAATTTGCAAAGTCGTGATTTGGCTCTCCATGCAGATCGAATTCGTCATTCCGGATTGCCTCATACATCTCCAGCATACTATACTTCTCAAACGGGATTTGACCATATCTCAAGCAGTAAAGTGTGACACCCATGGACCATATGTCTGCTGCTCTGCCAGACACCTGACCATGCTTAGCAACACACAATTCTGGTGGCATGAACGCAGGTGAACCTGCAGATTTGGCGATGGACATGTCGGACTCCTTTTCAAACATTTCGGATACTCCGAAGTCGACGATCTTCAGCACGTCGTCTTGGGTGATGAGACAATTATCGGGCTTGATGTCACGATGAATTATCCCCTGTGCATGCACTGCCACCAGTTTGTTAGACTTCTGTTCATGCGAGAACCGGCCTCATAACTTACAGTATTCCATGCCCAAGATCATATCTCTGAACCAGCATCTGCACGTCTCCTCCTCGTATGGTTCGGCGTTCTCGCCAAGTCCAACTTTCATTACGACTCCTTTCTTACACATCTCGAGCACCATGTAGAGCGAGTCCTCCTCCGGGTCGTCCAGGACCTCGATGAGGGAGGCAACGTTGTTGTGGTTGAGCTTTTTCATGATCGCAATCTCCTCTTTTATCAGATCAAGCGCGTGGTCGTTGTTTTGGTTCGCCTTGTCCATGGAAGACAGCCTGTGTAGAGGAGAGTTGTAACCCAATCTCGCAGCCAGATGGCTCGGGTGTTTTTGGTTCGGCCGACGCAGGAGATTGGATTGGGCACGTTTCCGCAGACGTGACTTGGAGAATTCTTTTACGGCCTTGAACGACAGTGATTAGCACGGGCGAGTCGTACCTAGACGCCAAAGATCTCTCACATATTCTGTTCCGTATTGGTCGATAGCAAGGTGGACGGCACCGAACGATCCACGCCCTATCTCCTGCTTGATAATGTACTGGTTGATGCGATGGACGGCGGTTCCATCATCGTCACTACTGCTATAGTGTGACCGAGCGTTGAGCGATTCCTAGAGCATATAAGTTTCGCATCCAGTGCGGCGTGTAGCTGACATGTACCGACGCACCTTGACATGATTCGTGCGCGAATGGGTCCTTGTATGGTGTCTAAGTGGACTTTGGTAGGCAGGCAGGGACCTGTTGTGATCGAGTGAGACTCAGTACGACAGACCTAGCATCGCATCGAGACTCTTCTGTTCTTACATGTGTTTCACTGCTGCAGGTCTACCATGGGTGACAGAGTCAGGCAGGTTTATCGATATGCCATGATCTTGTATTATGCCAGCATCTGCCGCCGTCCTAGGTACAGAAGAGGAAGAACTCGGCTCTGTGTTTTCGGCCATGATTCTTGGTGCTATCACGTGCTGTGGTTGACGACTCTGCTCTGTCGATGCTGCTGCTTACAGGCTGCAGGAACTACTTTGGGTGAATATGGATGAGCGAGGACCTGGCACGACATGCTGTGAGAAGAGACTGAACCACAAACCGCATATAAGAGGATCGCTGGCCTCTCTCTCGTCAGATACTGTGAGACCTGAGATAGCAGACGCACTTCGAGGAAGGAGCCGCCCAATGAAGCAACGCCGTGGGGTTGACCCTCTTGGCATCAGTCGGGCGTGCTTCGACTTGTATCAACACAGTGCAACTAATCAAGCAGTCCGCACTACTGTAACGAGTACTGGATGTACAGCGGAGTATGAACCATATACAACATCTCTCGACGCCTTGGACGGAGCACACAACAACAACCACAGCTGCAGCCGCAAACAAGGATCCAAGATCATCTACTGGATCGCCGTCATGTCTGTTTACTCCTTTTACATCTTCGACAGGCATAGTATGCTAGCCCTCCTCGCCTTTGTGTTGTTGCATCATGATGATTATTGACCTTCTTCTAGCGGAATGCATTTACAGTAAGCGGTGGAATCAGAGGCCCGCGTCTGCCAATGTGAAGTCTACCCAGCGTCGGTCAGCAGCAAGTGCACTCAGCAATGGCGATGTACCGGATGTCTCTCCAAAAGCTCTCTCGAATGAAGATGATGCAAAACTTATCTTTGGCTCTATCTTCTCGCTCCGAAGAATGGTGCGTCAATTAGGAGGCGAAGACGACAGGTATGTTACTAATGACTGGTACTGTTCATCACCTTGCTCACATAACCAGCTTTTTGTCTTATCGCACTGGAGAATACAAGCTACACTATTTTGAAACGCCCACAAACCTCAAATTTGCCATGCTGACAGATACTCGGATTGGTAACATGCGCACCGTGCTGTATCAGATCTGGGCCAATCTGTACGTCGAGTACGTGGTCAAGAATCCAATCTCGCCAGTAGAGCATCCCGGCGGTGTTGGTGTAGCGAATGAGTTGTTCGACGGTGGCTTGGAAAGCTTCATTGTTTGTCCATCTACCGACCATGCTGATGATCCCCACTAATCTTTGTCCAGGGGTCTATATTCCCGTCATGAGAGCTCACTTGGGCCTAGGCGAGATGACGAATGACGAACTCATAGAAGCAGCGGACTGCAGCAATTTGTGAATGAAACCTACAGGTAGGAGGTGGGGAACCAGTTCCACTGGGCCTAATCGCTTCATAAAATATCGACGAGAACTAGTCGGAGACCGCAGTCGTTGAGTGTTGCGCAGCGCAGCGGAACCACAATCCTCCGCCCAGCTCGATGAGCCTCAAGCTCTGAATCTCCACGATCGAGACGGCCAATGCCTTTTCTTAGAGCCTCTGTCGATTATGTCTGATCGATGATTTACTAGTGTGATACTCTGAAGGAGATGAACGACCAGCAAATCGTTGCGCCATGCCCGCCTACCCGCCTCGGTAGTATTAGAAGATATCGAAGGTGGAGCTACGTGTGGTGAACCGTATGACAATCCTTACATTAGCCCTGTTGCGGCTCATCTGGCAACACATCCGATTGGGTGGTAGTTGCTGGGTGAATGGCAAGTTGGGAGAACTCGGCAGGGGAACAGCACGCCGCATGAGTGTGTACACGACATGTAGCATGTAGCCCAGGCTGAATCACGATGTACGTTATCTATTATTGCGCCATCAAAAGAATGTTGAGAGTGTTTGTACTGGTACATGAGCCTGTTGGCTCACAAAAGTTGATGCACCAAGGTCAACTACGGTCCGACGACAGAAGCTAAAGGTCGGTCCCCGTGGGTTTGGAGCAGGTGTAATGCAGCATATTCAATCACTTTGCTACTTCTCCTCTTCTTGGCGTGACTGTTGAGGTCTGCAAGCGTCAGGAGATAAGTAAAGGTAAATGGTGGACGAATCGCCTTGTCCCCGTTGAGCTCAATGTGGAAAGTGTATATGGATGGTTCAGTCATGCTCGATGCCAAAATTGGATTGGATCGAGCTGCAGTCCAGCGTGCGACATCTCTATAGATCCATCCAATACACAATGAATGTTCCCACAAAAGCACAACAGTAACGGTAGCGAGATGGCTACAATGGGGCTCTCACGCGAATACCCTGTATGGCATGACTGTTGTACATGCGAGGTAATCGCTCGTCCCGATAACTCGGTTGGTCAACGACGTAGGTCGTACAGGAACGGACGACAGGCTCCGCCCAATCTGTCCAAGGAGTGAAGACTGAACCGAGATAAGTGTGATTCCGGGGAGTGATCTGCATAGGCGTAGGGCGGGGATCTTAGGGGGTGGAGTGTGGCCAGAAGCCAACCGACAAGGCTAAAATACCTTACCTTACTGTAATTATGTGCGTAATCAAAACAGCCTATCTGCGTACCATGAACATGGACGGGAGCCATGGCAGAGCGCCTGAGTTGGCAGGTAAGTCCGAGGGTGGGAGAACACCTCATCCACCGCACCTCGGCCAGAGTCGCACTGGTGGTATTGTACAACGTGTGCACCTAGGCTTGCTGCTTCTGATGACACGGATGCGCGGACCGAACGAGAAAGCAGGGAGGCAGGCCGGTAGTGTTCGCCGGGGCGACGCCATCTCCTCACTCTCTCCACACATCATCCCGCATGAGTTCGCAGATGATTAAGGCTTGGTGGTGGCTCGTAAGGATAGCTTTTACACCAAGCGCGGATACAATACGAGAATCGAAATCGCGTGCCCCGTGCCGGGACCTGCTGCTGTATTGTATCGCGAGTGCTGCGATGTCCGATGAGCGACCTACTGCTATTTTTCTTGTGCAGGATCATGGGATGTTCTTGCACCCTCACCCTACAAGAGACGCCGCAGTGCGTCCGTTTCCTTCCCGTCTTTTTATCGAACTACCCTACCCTTACATAAGTCACACATGGCCCTATTATTGGTCTCTTGTCAGCAAGAAACGCTTGCGGTTCGGCAATGTGCAAAGTGTCGTGAAGGACCGTCGCTTGTTGCCTGCGTAGAAAAGATGAAACCGCGCACGTCTGATGGGTTGACTGATTCTTGCTGCCTTAGTGAGGGCGCAAGGCTAGATGTGCTGCGCTGTACTGTATATTATATTACGGTCAGGTAGGGTAAAATGCTGGGAAGACCCTGTAGTCTGGTTCCAGAAATTAAAGCGGCACTTGCATTGTATGAGCACATCAGGGCCGTCAGTAGTAGTACCGTACCGTACAGTAGCATGTAGCACCATCCACCGCCCATCTTGACAGAAAATACTGGGTCTCTTGTGGCCTTACACCGAATGGCTGTCTGTCTGTACCGTGATGACCTTCCTGCACAGTACCTTGCCTTCCTTGGCCACCGCCGCCTCTAGTGCATTGTAACAGTCAGCAGCATCTGCGTCTTCTGGTCCACAGGTCTTGTTACCCTACTCCGTAAAGGCATAGGAACGGGATTAAAGGTCCCTTGAGCCTTCTCGAACGCTATCATCCGCACTAACGGCCGCCCTTACAAAGTTTGCCGGTCCTCCGCGCGCTGCTCTGCCAATCGTCCGGCGGCGGACACTGGCCTAGACAAACCTGGTCGATCCCGCACTTTGATCACTCTCAGCTCCAACAACCTGAATTGCCCAGACTGTGCTTTCTGTTTTGCTTCCAGTTCACACATACCATCCGAACACTATCCTCTTCACATTCCGACTTTGACCGGTGCGAAATCATCAAGTACAGTCCATTGGAGACATGGCGTCCGATCAATAGCAACAACCATCGCCTCACATTGCCACACCCCCGCGCCTGCCCCCAGCGTCCTTCCTACCTTGGTCATCCTAAGTCCGGCAGCAGTCCCGCAGCAGCAGCAGCAGCATTAGCAGCAATTATAGCAGCAGCATCGGCAGCGGCAGCGGCCGCGACACATTGACCTTCGCCTCTTCCTCTCGTCACACCACACCCCACGGAAACCTTCCGCAGCACTTCAGTCACACCTTCACCACAATCTCTCTCTCTTTCTCTGTGTCGACCGACGCCATGGCCGAGGTCCTCACCCGTTCGCGCGACGACAAGTCCTACTATACCGCTTCATCACTCAAACGTTCCGCACCCTCACGCACCTCGCTGCTCGTCGGATCACCACCCAAGACTTCCTCTTTACGACCGGCTGCTTCGGAGTCATCGTTTGCACACGTCGACGGCTATTCACGTCAATTTCCCTCCTCTTCATCCGCGTCATTAGGAACCAGACAGCAGTCATGTACAGACTTCTCTCAATTCTCGCAACCACCTTCTTTCTCAACCGCTCGACCGCCAACGCTGTCCTTTGAATCGCAATCACATCACGATGATTACGACGATGGTTCCAGCGAGGAAGAAGAAATAGCATTCCCTGCCTATGACGAGGTCCACTTCTACCACGAGGACGAGCCCCTGCCGCCCAGCCCGCGACCGGAAGATGACGACGTCGACACCTCCACCGAAACCGAAACACACTCCCAATCCGACGGGTCTCAGGCATCGCCGGAGCCCGCCAGCACGACAGACTCGACCCGATCTGACTCTCCCTTACCCACTCCTACCGTTGCAGACGACACCGCCATCAAACACGAACCGTCTCGACATGTTGATTACCTTTCTCACGACTGGCGGGAAGAGGACATCTGGTCCTCGTGGCGGCACATCGTCTCTCAGCGCAAGGTCTACGGCCAGAGGTCACGGCTGGAAAACGCCTCTTGGAGGACGTGGGCGAAATCAAAGTACCAACTCGCTACCGTCTCGCCCGAGACACTGAACTGGTAAGTCGGGCTGACAAGGCCGATGCAGCGTTCCGATATTCGTCCGCTAACATGACATCTTTCCAGGCTGAAAGAAAGCGATGTGACATGGCTATACGGGCCATTGCAGCCTGCTGCCACCCACCCTCTTACACAGTCCTCCAACAATACACCCAGCCAATTATCCACCTCGAGCTCTTTTGTTGGCAAAGCAAAGAAACCAATCCTGAAGAAGCGAAGCATGTCCGAAGTGATGCTCCAGCGCTCAATATCCGCATCATCACTGGTGAAGCAAGCCGCCGCGTCAGTGCAAGCACAGCAATCCATTCCCATAAGACGCCCGGATCTCAGCCGCGCTTCCTCAGCCTTCACTTCACCTGCAGCTCTCTCCGTACCTGCGAGCAGAGATCACCTTGACTTTCTTGATCTGGACTATTTCTCGCCAAGACCTTCCTCGGGAGAGGAGACACCTTTTGACGGGCCAAAGAGGCACATTCGCTTCGATGACAAAGTCGAGCAATGTATTGCTGTCGACTGCAAAGACGGTGAAGATGAGGACTCGGACGATGGCGATCGCGAGAACCCCAGGAATGACTCGGATTCCGACTCGTCCGACGATGGCATTGTCATGATGAAGCGACCTAAGCGGAAGCGGCAGACGCGCCGGAGCGCATCCAGAACCAACTCCAGCAATAGCAAGACTATTGAGAAACTGCCAGACACCAAGCTAAAGTACAAGGATGAGCCTCCGACTCCAGAACCCGTGGTGCACCATACGCCCTTCGGTCGTTCGTGGAGTTCGAGTAAGCTATCGCCATCCGCATCACAGGAGACGCTTCGCCCGGTAAGCTCTGTACGCAATTATGTTCTGCCTCCGGATGACGAAGACAATGATTTCGACGCCGAGTCCTTCAGAGCCAGCGCTTTCCCCAATCGCCGAGACAGCATCCATGTCCGACGAGCGCAGACTTCAGACTCCACGGATACGTCATCCGAGCTCGATGAACAAGGGCTAAATACAAGCAATCCAGGCATGTTCGTACCCTACGAGGAGGACGAGGACGACCTTGTAGCCGCCGGTCTTTTCGGCAAGGTAAGCGATACAATCAACACGGCCAAAGACATTGCGCATGTGATCTGGAACGTAGGGTGGAGGAAATGATCTACCGCTTTCAAGGGTTTCTTTTTAACGACAACAACGGCGTTACGGAAAATATATCACCAATGGTTGGGGCATGGGGTTGCAATTACTACGTGCGGAAAGGCGCAAACAGGCGTGACAGCGAGGGTTCATGCACTTCCTTGACATGCAGCCACAGTTCTCAGCGTGCTTCTCGATTTCATTTGGGGGAGGGTGACAGCTATTATCGTCAGTAGATCATTGGTGGGCTTAATAACCAGCAAAGGACTCGATGTCTTAATTCATCTGTCCTGGTGTCAATGATCTGCTTCTCAGCTTATGTACTAAGATAGAAAGTACAGCACAGTATATGCCCCGGATCTCAAGGACCTTGTGGATGACTCGACTCGAAAGGTGCGACCGTAATTATCTATAAAGTAAAGAGGAAATCTCAAATTAGCTCAAACACCCAATAATTATACTGTAACCCAGTGAGTAGCGCCACAATTTGCCAGTCTGAACCACGAACCTGGTCAAGTCCTCTTTATCGGAGATAACGTGGTTCCGCAAGGGTCGAGCACTCCCCGAAGCCCACTGCCTCGCTTAGGTACCTCCCGGACTCCTAATCGATGTCGGCTGGCAGCTCATCTCCGCTTACTTCACTGCTCAGGTCGGGCGTTTCCAGAGCCTCGTCGATGAAAAGTCACTGTGAGTATTCATTCAGCTGACATGAGCTTGTGAGGACGAGTTTCGTCAACACCCTCTGTCTTCGACTGCCATGGCGACCACCGTCGATTGCACGGCTATCATCGCTGGCATCAGCAGCAACACCGAGTCCACACGTAAAGTAGCTGCATACCATCTTCAGAGTGCCGTGAGCGATGCGTCGTTCGCCGACCGCTTCGTGTCAGCCGGTGGCATGCCGGTCTTGAAGAATGTGGTTCTCGAAGAACACGGAAACGCATTGGCATATGCGCTGGGCAGTTTCGTCAAGTTGCTGGAGGCGGGAATGGGCTGGGATGTTGTTAACCCAGACATAATCGAACGGGTAAGATGAAATCAACCCTATGCCATATCGATGCTGCAGCGCTGCTGTGTTGCTCCTGCGTAATACTGTATTCTCAATTCGTGGTTGTATATAGGCTATCCAACTCGTCATAAGTCGACCTCATATCAATGTTCTCCGCAATGCTTTGTCCCTCCTGATGCTCGTAGTCACTCGGAGGCCCGATCAAACCAGATACATACGCCCTGCCAGCTCCAGCTCGGAGCGAAGCTTTGGTATCAGCGATGTCATGCCCTTGCTTCAGATGCACGAGGAGTTTCTAGAATGCCTCATAGAACATCTAGGCTCTGCGGATCACGCTCTTTGCGTCAATGCTCTGAGTCTGATCAATGCCTTGATGCGAGTCTCCATAGTCAGTGGTACTGGCGATGCGTGGCCGCAGTTTGTCATTAGACTCCAAGAACTTGGTGTCCTTAGTGCCGTAGAAGATCTGATGCGTGTTCCTGCCCCGCAGGATCTTTCACGCTGCCTGCTTGACTTCCAGAATCTGATCAAGGTGCTTCTGGCTCGCTGTCGCCGTGTAGCTCTCGAGCTTGAGAAGTACGAGCACCGCTCCGCTCTCAATGAATTGCACAACGCAAGCTTCCGACCTGACTACCCACTATCTACTTCGTCGAATGGGTCCGACTCCGATCGGCCCTCAGACAAGTGGAGGAGACTCGGGTTCCAATCCGAGAAACCAGCGTCAGACTTCGAGGACGCGGGTTTCTTGGGGTTGATGGATCTCTCTGATTACGTGCGTAGGAACACCGACGCTTTTCGAAACACCCTGTTGGAACAGAGTATCTTACCTCCGGACCAGCGCTGTCCAGTGGCCCGGGCAAGCTTGAGCGTCACCATGTTACTGTATGAGTACTTTGACGTAGAGAAAGCTGTGGACGACGATGCTATCTCCGGACTACCTACGAGCATTGGCGAGGATAATCTCGAGCAGCAAATCGAGCCGCTCCTCCTACACTGGGAACGACTACACCGTGCCTCTCTGCTCGCTTTCTTCAGATTGTGGAAAGAGGCCGGAGCTGTTGACAAGGACTATCACAAGGTCGAAGACCTAGCCAGGCTCCTAATTGGGACCGTTCTAGGACGATTGGACCGCAAAAGTCCAGCCGAAGAGGTCGAGCGAAAGCTTGTTAATGCCTCGCTGAGCGATGTGAGGAAATGGCAATTGTCAGAATTGGATGAGGCATACGACTATGCCTGGGGCGCTGATCTTGTGTACGCTCACGGCGACCTACCAATCATACACCTTGATATGCTGACCTGTTTCGTGCAGACAATTACGAAGTCATATCCACCAGGAGTCTCTACAGTTTCTGAAGGAACAGCGTATTCGATGCCTTCTTCAAGGCTCCTGGTTCCCGGTGATATCTTCCGCATCTGATCCGGCAATGTCAATACATCCAATTCCACAAACTGCCAGAACAACCGTCACTGCCTGGCGTTTCGTCAGGTTATCATACGATCGCGGATTCTTGCACCATGCCACATTCCCCCAGAAACTTGATCGAGCTTTATCGATTCTGGAGCTCCCGCAAAGACTCGACCTAAACACAATCAGCTCGGTAGACTCGAGCGTCTCGAGAGTGTCAATCCCGACTGACTACGAGACGTCCAATCCAGAAGAGCTCACGAATGGACGATCTGCAAGTCATGTTTCGACGACAGCACCGTCCAACACCGTCACTAGCCTTACCATATACGGGACTTCTAGCTCTGCGTTGCTGGCAGTTGGTCAGGAGGAAGTTCTCATGGAGCTGAACAGCGGCAGTGCCTCACTCGCGTCCGAGTGGTTGGATGGTCTTTTGATGCTGTTGAATCAGCAGCCGATCACGGCCGACACGAACAGACTCATCGAGACACTCAATGATTGGTCGCTCAAAGTCCACATGTTGAATTTGAGATGGGAGGATGTCGACTGGAATCAAGCGCGGACAGGTAAATCACTAGACTTACCTCCTCGACCGACGGATCGTGAATATTGGTATGAAATGGGCGTCTGATAAGAACGGCTTTGGAAAGTCAAGAGCTTGTCCCATTCATTCATGGTCAGGGATCCCCAGAATTTGATAACTATTTCAAGTATAATAATAATGAGACCTTGGCAATAATGGACAGGGTTGGTCCACGATCACTACAACCAATGGACGCGCTATCTCGGAGCCCACTCAGATGGGATAGCCGATCGCATCGAACTAGCGATGCGATGAGACAACACCATCTACGCGAACAGAGGCTAGAGAGGCTAGAGAGGGAGACGAAGCTTCCTGGCCCCCACAGACTGCAAGCCAGATAACGTATTATAGTTTATAGGAGACATGCAGCTGTGCAGAAAGGTAAGTGTGAGGTAGCTTGCATGCACGGGCAGGAGCAAGCATAGACCTGCCTATCGATTTTCCAGCAATCCTACTGGCCGGCGAATTTTCGATATCATTCCTGGTACTGTGGACATCGCAATATATCGTGTCTGCCTGCCTGCACCTCGACCAAGATACTCTATTGTACGATATCTGGTCCCTAGGTAAGGCACAATACTTTGGGCAGACGAAAAGCTTACCTTACCCTATGGCGTTCATTGGCTACCTCGCCTACCTCTCGCAACTTAATCGATCTGACATATTGGTTTGTGCATCGTGCATCGGACAATAATACGAAGGTTACAGTACAGCACGACATTGAAAAATAAAATGTGCACACACATACCAAGTCGAGGTCCTTTGCTCCACAACGCGCCAATGGTAGCCATTTTAGATGGGCGCTTAAAACCGTTTGCTTGCCGGGCCAGCCGTTACGCCGATGGCGACAGACAGTCGTGCCACGGCGCCAACACCACCCATTTATGTGGATTTTCCTCGCGCAATATTTCGGTCGAAAGCCAAAATAGCAAGGTCGAGCAAACGCGAAGGACTGATAGTACAGTATAGTATATGTCGCCCGCTCTCGAACAATGTCAACTCCGTGCTTAGTCCGGGAAAATGGGCTTGCGTGCATAAGGTACCTTGGGTAGCTCCACGATCTAGCGACGGATGGCAATCAGACCCTGCGCCTTGCATGAGGTCCCCATGTAAGTCATGCATGGCCAAGGAGCCTCACAGCCAATGATAAACTTTGGACCGACGGGACCAGGGGGGCCACTTTTGCTCCATCCACTCCACACATGTCAGGAGTTACAAAGGATCTGCTTGCATTAGTATTGAGCGTGTCGACATCGCGCTCGTAGCGCTGCTTGATTGCTTGCTTGCTTGCTCCGCTCCACAGCTCGCTCGCTTGTCAGGTATGCTTTTCTTGGATTGTGGGACTCTTGGTTGGCCGGCCGGCCCAGAGAATGGTTAATGAGAACTGTTGCCCCTCCCCTTATGGAACCGGCAAACGGAGAGATTAGTGCTTTCTCTCTCTGCATGCAAGCGACCCGACAGCAAGGAGGGACTGCAGCAGGTGCATGTCATAAGCAAGCGGCCGCGCCATGCAATTTAATCTTTCGATGCGTCCTCGCAGTTTGTCGGTAGGACATCTCCACCAGACACTGACAGCAAGGTCTTTGATCTTCTTCTGCATGTGCCTTGCTTTCTTGTAACCTTCCCCCTCAAGGATAATACTGGTGAGCGTGTGTACGCATAGAGTCAGTACTTCCGTCGAGAAAGAGATGTCGTGAGCTGGCCTTGCAAGACTGACCTTGCCACTCTCATTTTTTACATTCTATGGTGAGCAGCCTTTCTTGATAACAGACATCATCTTGAACCGCCACAACCTGTGTCTAGCAAAAGAGAATGTGGTGGGATCTGAAACGGAGATCATAAGCTGATACTCGCATTACAGCAGCCTTGGACATTGGAGTTGGGTTTGACTTTGGAAGGGCAATATAAAAGCATAGCACCACGATGAATCCTAATCGTAGAGCGTCTCTTATACAACGTTTAGGTCGAATGGATTCACGCGCAGTTCATACCTCTCGGGAAACCGATAGTCGACGGCCCAGAAGGTTACGGCGCCTAAAGCGGGATGAAGCGATATGGTTCATGTCTTTGCCGGAGAAGATCCAGACGCAGCTCTTTACGAATGAGGAGCTCTTACAACTGGAAGCAGCTTGTGAGATTGCACTGTTGGACATCCGGAAGGAAATTTCGTGTAGCTACGAAGCTGCATTATTTCCGGAAAAGACTTATCAATCCGAGGATTCTTCGGTCAATGGCATCCAGATTGACTATCCGAATATCATAAGCCGTCACCTACACAACATGCCGGAAACTCCATCACGGAGGTCTGCCACGATGTCACGCCCTGCATCACGAAGTCCTGGCCTAGACCACACACATGAAGAAATTCGATCTCCGTTTCATACCGCTAGCCGGTGTTGCTCGTCACTGTCAGGAGACAGTTCAGTGGACCGTATCACTACTCCCGAAACGAATCGGCATGACCGGGTCCTGACCAGCTGGCTCAGCGACAGCACTGAAGTTTCCGAGATAGTGCTGAAGCATACGCAGGATGGACAGGTTTACAGCGACGGACAGGAGTCTGTTGTCGTCATTGGACACGACACAAGCGTCAACGATGAGATCTATTCGAGATTGGAAGAAGTGCCCAAGGATGGGGGAAGGGATGGGCCACCAGAGCCGAGAGCCATAGCCAAAGTGCCTGCATACCCATCACAGACGGACACGACCAGTCTGCGGCCTCGGTCGAGGATGAGTATGGCCAGCGGGAAACGGAGTCTGAAAAGTGACGGAGGGCTCAGCATAGCTACGGCGAGGTCTGCCTTGACCAGACGCTTTTCGTCGCCGAGGAACATGAGCAGGGCGGACTCATGTCGCTCGATCAAAGAAGAAATAAGCCCCGAGACGAGACGATCACGGCAGGACTCTGCCACAGCAGGACACGATGCAGCGTACCACCAACGGCAAGTGCAAGGGCAAGATCCGGTCGAGCAGCTCCCGGCTGACCCGTGGGCTCTCGAACCCCTTGCATTCTTGGAAGAGAGCTCACCAAGTTCACCTAGCGACTCTATGGTGGAGGCTAAGCGGGTCAATGTATGGCAAGGTTTCAAGCGTGGGTTACGAATGTCATGAAACAGCTGTGGAACGCAATTTGACCATGAAGTCGATACTTTAGGAAGCCATGGGTACATTATACCTAATGCGAAGAGTGTACTACAGCAGACGAGGGGCAGGCAACGACATGCAATCTGTAAAGTCTACTGTGCTCTTGTAGCGATAGCCCAGTCTGTATCGTGATCTGTGATCTATTGCGTAACTAGACATACGCTTACATGAATCACTCGTATAAGGCTGTTAATGGCGAGGTGGTGAAAGATTAGAGTTGCAGCTTGGTGCCTCCCAAGAAGCTTAAGGCAAGGCAGGGCAAGCTAAAAGCAACCGACGGGTGCGTTCTCGAGTCCCCTAGTAAGAAGAAAAGTTGAGGAGCCACCCCTTTTACTGTGTTAGCAGTAATCATATTATATCACACACAAAACAAACATACATCTTCTTTGTTGCTCACTCGCCCGCTTCGACTCAATTTTCCAGCAAGACAGCAAACGAATCGAGATCCGAAAAGACTGGAGTCAGTGCAGATACTGTAAGATAAGTGTGCCTTGATTAGAAAAGTTGCCGTCTTACGCCAAGCAAGGAGTCGGTCGAGTTCCATCAAACCGCCTTTGAGGCTTGCTTGTACGTGTACAGTACTGTAAAGTGGTGCTTTTCGTATGCCTGAGGGTTAGCGATTGAAATCAATTGATTATCGCTTTCGGCTTTCAGCTTCAGCCTTCAGCTTCACACAGACCCCTTAGATCGCAAAGCCAGCTAATCATTGTTTCCATCACAGAAGCATTGTTGACGATCAACGCTTCATCACTGACCATTTGTCCCATTGGGAATTGACCACACCTGGCCTCGTCACCTGATCTGCTGTCTGCCCCATCAACCACAGCTATAGAGACAGAGACAGACAGATCCACAAGGGCAATAATCGTGGCGCCTCCCTCTTCCAAACGTGTCGAGTCGACGGGACGTTCCACTCGTCGCAGAGTCTCGTCGGTCAACCATCAGCAGAGACAGCATGCTCTAGACGCTACAGCTACAGCAGCTCGCAGATCATCCCCGCCGCCGCAATCGCGAGACCGCGAAGTCGATCAGACGTCTGTCCTGCACTCTTCGTCCGACCCCTACACTCAGCCAATGTCTCTCTCGCGTTCGCCTTCGCCGCAACGAGCTGGCGGCTGGTCCAGTCCTGGCCTGAGTAATTCTTTCGCCCACAGCAGATCCTCGACTCCGGTCAAGAGCTACAGCGTGAACCCGGCGACAACAAGTCAGCCTCACAATGTCACCTGGGCTTCGGCTCAAGCCAGGAGTGCCCAGGTCAACGGCTATCCCGCCTACCAAGACACCGGGCTGGGCTTCTTTGGCAAACACATGCGCAACATCTCCAACAGTCTGCCTTTTTTCAACCAACACCCGCAAGATGATCGCTTTGCCGAAAAAGAGAAGCTGGGTCGCGGGCGATGGCAGCCACGGCCGGGAAGCTCGAGGTGGGCAGGTATCGGTGGACGCTTGGGACGCCTTCTCTGGCGCATGAGATTGAGGGTCATGGTCATCCTCGTTTTGCTTGCCACCGTGCTATCATTTTATGCTACGCGTGAGTTGTGTATCCTATTGTTCCTTGCGACTTTCGCTGACCCCGTCGACCAGCTCTTCATTACTGGTATCGCCGCACCTCTTGGCTCGGTGGAGGCAGTAAGTTCGTCGTTATACTCGCTGCCAACCAAGGTGGAGGTGTCATGGAATGGAAGGGACCCCGCGAGTGGGCCATCGAGCGTGACAGTGTGCGCAACAAGAAGAAATACGCTCAGACCTGGGGTTACGACCTCGAAATCGTCGACATGAGCACGAAGAAAAGATATGCTCACGAGTGGAGGGAGAGCTGGGAGAAGGTCGATACCATTCGCAACGCGATGAGAAAGTATCCACACGCAGAGTGGTACGTGGACGGCATCGCGCCTTGCATTGTCATTGACGGTGTATGCTGACCCATGAAAACAGGTTTTGGTGGTTGGATCTCAACACCTTCATCATGGAACCTTCCTACTCCCTGCAGTCCCATATCTTTAACAACCTGAACGCAAACACTTACCGTGACATCAACCACTACAACCCTCTAAACATCTCCCACCCGCCCACGGCAGCTCACCTTGACCCCGAGACTCTCTCGCCCGTCGGCGACGGCAAACCCGAGTCAATCAATGTCATCATACCGCAGGACTGTGGTGGATTCAACCTCGGATCTTTCTTCGTCAGGAGGTCGGCATGGACGGATCGATTGATCGACATCTGGTGGGACCCCGTCGGCTACGAGCAAAAACACATGGAGTGGGAGCACAAGGAGCAGGACGCGCTCGAATACATCTATACCAATCAGCCCTGGGTGCGACCGCATCTTGCCTTTATCGAGCAACGCAAGGTCAACAGTTTCCCTCCCGGTGCATGCGGCGACAACGGCGAGGATCCAAACATCCATTACAAGGAGACGGACCGCGACTTTGTGGTCAACATGGCCGGATGCGAGTGGGGTCGGGACTGCTGGGGCGAAATGTACAATTACCGCCAGCTGAGCAACAGGCTGAACCGCGGCCTGTGGGAGAAGTTTAAGGATTCTGTCTCCGACGGCTTCGGGAAACTGAGACCTGGTAAAAAGGAGGAGAAGGCGACGGAGCAGCAGCAGCAGCAGCAGCAGTAGTAGCACGACGAGAAACATGTACCGGGGGAGAAAAGGCTGCCCAAGACATGTCAATATAATGCGGTTTCTCTCTTTCTTTTTCGTTTCTTTTGGCGACTCCGCACGGCAATGACGATGGCTTTGGGGAAGTCCCGATTGCTGCCACGCGTGAGATTTATATAGGACAATATTTTGGTGTATCAAAACATTATACGATGCTTTTATCTCCAGACTCGCGATTTCTTGGGCTGTTGACGCACGTGGTAATTGTCGGTGATGCACATTTAATGAATCAATTGAGCAAATAGAACACAACAAGCAACCGTGTTCCATGTATACCTACCCGACCTACCTACCCAAGGTACCTTCCCTACCTCCTCCCTACCTCCAGTCATATATCCGTCCGTCCATTCATCATCACTTCAGCAGCTTAACTCCAACCTCTATTGGCAACTCTCAAGTTTCTTCTCCTCCAGGTCAATACATGTGCATAGCATATAAAGTAGAGGTTGACGTGAGTGGTACAATCGTAGTTTTTTGATATGGACGCGCAAGCAAGACTAAAGCAGTATAAGTCTGATCTGATCCATCAACGGGAGTATATAGGTTGTGTGTATGTGCGTATGTTGGTGCTTGCAGTTCTCCTTCCTCGACTCGAGATGCTGGCTGGCTTTGACGAGGCTAGACCAGGCAATCTACGACTGCTTGTTGTGTTGCTCGTAGAGGAAACCCTTGATCTTCGAGTGCTTCAATTGCTCAAGGTAGCGGTCTTTTCGGGAGGGTATACAAAGTCAGCATTTCTTTCTCGATACAATTGGCAATTGCCAGGAACGTAAAACACAAAAAACCAGAAGAGAAAAGAACAAGAAATACCTCGCAGATGTCCGCATTTCTCAAGGTGGTTCACTCCCTCCCGGTAATAGCACTTGCCCATCTCCTCTCTGATCAGACGCGCCATCATGCTCTGCACCCACTGCTCGCGAATGATGGAGTCCTGGGCGGCTTTGAGCGCCCTGGTGTCGTCGTAGTCGACGCCGTCGAAAGTCGGCGGGACGGTGGGCTTGGATGCCCTGAATGATGCGGACTCGGGAGTGGGCATTGTGTTGTCGTATGTGTGTCGATTCAAGGTGTTGTTCTGGTAGTGGGCGGATTCCTACGGCGAGGAGATTGAGCTGTCTTTTGGGGATGATGCTGCCGAGGGGTAAAGTGTCACAGTAGCGCAAGAGCGACGAGAAGCGACAGCAGCAACGATCGGTGGTGAACAAGCTGGATTGGGATCGAGATAGTCCTGCTTCTTACATACAGCCCTGCCGCCAGTGGTCGACGACGGACGACTTGCGGAGTCTCAGATGCGCACGGACCAGGGGTCTCACTGTACCGACTGCACTTCCGCGCTGTGGACCATCAATTGCTGTTTGTCTGTTGCATACTACTGTATACCATTACTTGGATTTTTGCTTCATCTTCTTCTTGTCCTTGGTCTTCCTTTCTTTCCTGTCGCCTTCTTTTTCTACACTGTTTCTGTTCTTCTTCTTTCCCTCTCGGTGCTGTCTCTGCTCCGTCATGTCGACTTCGGGTAGGCCGTAGCTGACTTTCCACTGCCACTCGTCAAAGCGCACCATGGGTCGACTCTCGAGGCGCTCGAGGAGCTCACTTCGTTGCCGCTCACACCCCGTGCACAGTCTCTCGATGTTCAAGGTCTGAAACGGGTGCGACTCGGTTTCACATGTTCGCGAGTAAGAAGAGGTAGGATCGATCGATGCGTGTCTGCACATGACGAGTGGCTTCGCACTGTAGAACGAATGACCGCATGTCGTGAAGATGTAGAGCTTGTGATAGCACATTTTCTTTGGGTTTCTTCTTCTTGTTCGTGTGACGAGCAAGATTATCACACACTTGCTTACACCTCGCTATTTATCACTCTTCGTGTCATGCTGTCTTCGGCGTGCCTGTTTCATTGTCTTCCATTTCAGCATCGGTCTTGGTATAGCGTCGTCTCATTTGTTCTGTTCTCTGTTCTTTCAACATTCTCTGCATGTGTCCACCATTTCAGCCTTTGTCTTAGACAATCCGATCCCATTGATCATCACTTTGGACAATGTGAGAATCACTTCGCCAGCAGTGCCCGGTCCGCCAAATCTTCCTGTTTTAAGACCGCCAGGCCGCAATACATTTATGCTCATATCAACTTTACAAAGGAATAAACTTCACCAGTCAGAGCTCCATTGTTACAGAAGTCTTCAACAAACAGCTGTCTGCTTTCAAACCCCACCAAAGGGAAAAGGGGTAGAGAGACCCTGTTCGATCGGGTTTTGTCTTGTAGCTAAAGAATCAGACCACTGTCTCCCTGCCTGCCTGCTTTATGGAGGTTTTTTGTTTGTTACACTTGTAGTGGGCTAGGTACTGTAGATTAGTTGTAGATAGACTGTAATCCTCGAGCTTCGGCGTATATCATGTTGTCGTGCAGGGGTTATATCTTAGTCCAAGTAACGGGGTCAAGGAGGGTTTGATCCGAATATGGAACAACATGAGAAAATAGCACCTGGTTGCGCTGGTTTCAATAAGTTTCATCACAGAGCTACCATTACTTGACAAAGTATACTATAACCAAAGCGCACATCACGTTCGTAACTCCGCATAGAATGATTGCCTTCTCGCGTGTGAATTTTCGTCTCTCCAGGTCTCCAACCATTCGCTTTTCTGTCTGCCGTAAATGAGAATATAAATGTATCGCTGGCCTTCCCCGTCCTCGACCGCATCAGTACGCCTCGACTGCCTGTACGGGAGCCATCTGTCCCATCGAAAAACCTTCTTTGGCAGCGAACAGGCTGCTGAGCGCATCGCGCACTTCGAACTCTTCCAGCACTGCTCCGAATCTGCGTGTCACACGTTAGCCAATATGTCACCGTCCGTCTCCAATTTTCAGTCACTCACCCGTAACAACGCACTTTTCCGGCCAAGTCTACCTTGACCAGCTCAAAGTCTTGCGCCGTCATCTCGAACACGCGCTTGCTCTGAAGGATCATCATCCATGCCATGACGGGTGTGATTTCACCCTCGAGCGGGAGCTTCGAGCTCAAGTCCAGCAACCTCATCAGATCCGGCGTCTTGAGATCAGGCATCTTGTGCGGGTAAGGCTCGTCCGGACTGTTCATTATGTGCGACGCCGGAGGGCAGGAAGCCATCAGGGCATGTCCACACATGTGCTCGTGAGCTCCATCGTCTGATCGTTCCATTGGATGGTTGAAGGCTTTGCCTTCCGGATTATGAGAGCGGACCACAAGGTACTGCATATGCTCCATGCAGGGACGTTCGAGACTACGCAAAGACGACGTCAGCGCTATCGCTAGGGCCTATCTTGTGGAAGTGGTCGACAGCCTATCATTGACCCGGTGGAGGTGAAGGATAGGCCACGCGCTGGGGTTGCCCGTGGGAATCGTACGTCAAAACGAAGTCAATGCCAATCTGGTCATAATTCAGATTATTGTTCGGCACGTGACCTGAGCCCATCCCAGGTTGAGGATGTGCTGTCAACCCCTGCATCTCCGTCGAGTCCTGCGTCCGTAATCCTGGTGGACTGAAGCTGGACGCTGTCGTGTCGTATCGATGACTGCCTGAAACACTTCCACTAGACGTCACACTGTACGATTGCGAAGGCATGGGTTGGTAGCCGGTGACCGGTGAGATGCTTTCGTAACTGATACCATGTGCCGCGAGTAGTGCCTTGAGTTTCTGGTTCTCCGTGTCGACGTTGTCGCGATCACGTGTCGCGGATCCGTACAGTTCTTTGAGACGTAGCACTTCCTGTTCCAGGGCCTTGATGTACATTTCTTTACGCTCACGATGTGTTCTACTACCATCAGCTCCTTTCGTCGACCAATGTCGGCCCGGACAACTTGCTTACCTTTGCGCCTGTCGATTAAGCTCCTGTCTGCGAGTCAAGGCAGGCTTGCTGTCAGGCTTGGGCCCACGACGCTTCGGCGCTTGGCCATCTGCACGATGTGTGAGTCTTCGTGTTGTACGGCCCAAGATCTGATCACTGACCCTTGGTTTGTTTCTGCGTCGTTGAAGCAAGATTCTTGAGAAAGGGAAAACCAGATAGCGGACTTTTCGAGTCTGCAGAGTCACTGGCAGCTGGTGAGATGTACATTAGCTGCTGATTGCCTGGAGGAGATTCTCCGTTGTAAGGACTAGCCACTGCCATGACCATTACAGGCGGATAGATGGCTTGATATGACGCTGGGGCCGCAAGACAGGTGGGGGGAGGGAGCCAAATATAAGGTGGATTAGCGGGAAAAAGGAAGGACGAACCATAATCCGCAACACCACTCGCCGCTCTCGGTCCACTGATGGGAGTGGTCATGCTTTACGTGCAGTAGTCTACTTAAGACATAAACGTAGGATGACGCTGGTCTGGACCGCTTTAGCCTATGGCCGTTAGCTACAGTACTTTAGCTCCCGTAATTTCCGTCGCAGGTAAACTCGCACAATAAGGTATTTGGAAGACTCGATTGGCGTTCTCGTTAGATGTGCATTAGGTTGACAATTTGGAGTATCGGTTCCTATGCTCATTGACTTTGGGAATAGGGCGTAGAATAAGGTAAATGCTCTACTCACAAGACTTCGGTATGATCCGTTCCGCGGACGACCTGAATCTAATACAATTGGGCTTGGCAAGGGCAGAGAGGCTTTGGTAACGCCTGCCAAAGTAGGGTGCGAAAGTGAGGTTGCGTGAGACAGCCGTTTTTATCCAGTTCGAGATGCAGCCGAGCAATCTGCTGAAACGGACTCGACTTCGGACCCGGAATGTTCGTGATGTATATGAGTGAAACCTGTGAGAAGAGATTATGATTGGAGATCGCAGCCAGGGCAATACGATGCCGAGCACAATGCCTGGACGGTCAAATTTGATGAAAGGACAGGTCCCCCTGCAAAAGAGGTCCTGTGGTTGCGAATTGCTGTGCCTGTATGACGCTTATACGGCATTAAACCGATACCTGCATACGCACAGAGGACACGGAAAAGTGGGTAACCATCAACCCGAGGCAGAATGTCGATGGATGCGCGGCGGATAGCAACCACAGAATGCTTTGCGATATGGTTCGAGGTTCGAGTAAACGTACGATGAGAACATGCGAGAAATGTAGGAGAGATTTGCGGTGCTTCTACCTTAGCTCCTACTATACTGTAGGTTCTAAATCTCGAGGCGAAACGATCGCTCCGAGTCAGAGAGGAGGTCTGAGCGCAGTAATCACCTTTCACCTCCACAGCTCCGTGCCTCAATGATAAGCGCGAAGGTCCGGTCCGCTTTTGACGGGGCACGCGGCTCACCGCATCCCACGATTCGTCGTGCGCGAATCACAAACGAGAGGTCGGGGATCTGCTTACTTCGCCTTTGTCTGTCTCTACAGCCTACTGCTAGCCGTCACTCTGGCGTAAGCATCACGCGTTCACGCCGCTGCTTCAGGACATGCAGTCTCAATCATCATCGAGTTGGTGGCTCGGCGCCTGTCTGTGTGCTAGGGCACTGTCGCTCGTCCTGCCTTGGCTGGTGCACCTGCTAGTAGCGGACGTGCTGCTATCGCTGTTGCTACCTCTGAAGTATCTGGACCCCTCTCGTGTCTATCATGTCGCTTCTGCCATCGCGGAACCGGTTTGGGCTGGCATACAGCGAATATGCCTGTATCACAACGGGGCCGTCATAGGCACTTCAGGTGACAAGTTACCTTTCCAAGAGAGTGCAATAGTTGTGAGCAACCATGTCGCATGGAGTGACTTCTACCTTATTCAGGAAGTCGGCCAAAAGACCGGCATGCTCGGTCGATTTCGATGGTTTGCTAAGAAAAGCCTGAGATATGTGCCTTTCTTGGGATGGGGCCTCTGGGCCATGGGCATGCCTCTGATAAGTAGGCGATGGACAGAGGACCGCGAGGAGATGAACCGTCTGTTTGCAAATGTACGGAATGGAAAATTACCTATTTGTATGTTCGGATGAATTACATAGCCGAGTATTCTCTTTCTCGATCTCAATCTTCTGATATGCTTCCAGGGCTTATCTTCTTCTGCGAAGGCACACGGTATAAACCAGAGGCGCATCGACAGACGATGGCTTGGTGTAAGGCGAATGATCGTCCGATTCCAAAATATACCCTGTTCCCACGCACCAAGGGGTTCGTTTCCACTGTACAGCACATGCGTAAATCGCACATCACAGCGGTGTATGATGTGACCATTGCGTACGCAGACGAGAGATCTTTCATGTCTGCGCCGTCGTTCTTGCAGACACTGTATCTGCCCGAAATCAGAAAGCGCTTTCGAATGCACATACACACAGAGCGATTCGAGCTTGCGTCTCTGCCTGCGACAGACGAAGGCCTTGCAGAATGGTTAGAGAAGAGATGGGTAGCCAAAGGCGAGAAATTGGTAGCATTGAAGCAGGAGCTTGACCGTGGACATCCATGGTGAATGCTTTTCCACTGCTGCGCCATCGAGCGTCATTGTCAGCTACTGCTCGAATGAGAACCGGCGTGTCACATAAGATGAAGCGATGGATATCAGTGGTCAGTGGATGATGCATAACACGTCTCTTGAATCTGCTAGAATGCACGAAGATTCTCAATGATTCGTTTCCTATTTACAATCCTCACTTTCTCCTCATCCGGAAGTGTAATTGTGAAGGTCCAACACTCATCTCTAAACCTCATGCTGTTGACATCCCACTTTACCTATAAAGGGGAAACTCCTACATAACAGCATTCTAGTCCTCCTCATCCGCAAGAAGTCAACGTACGACTCTCTTGCCCTGATTCAAACAATCACAACACAAAGATGGCACCCAACGTACGCGGCCAGTCAGAAGATGTTGACAAGTCTCACCAGCATCAAACTCATCGCAAATCTAACCAGCCACAGATCTCTGGTGCTCGGTACGTGGACGGCGGCTGGACATCGACTGCAGCAATATCACTAACAAATGCAGTGCAATCGACAACGACAGCCTTCGCCAATTCTTGAGCGGAGCAACTCAATTATATCAACATTATGGCCAGCTCGACGAAGCTCTGAAGGAAATTACTGCTGCGATCATTGCTATATATCGGCGTCAAGGCGATGTTGAAGGCAACCGTCCATCAGTCACTGTCGCAACTCTGTTCCAAACTCTGGGCAAGGCTTCACTAGCGTTGAGATCTAGGCTGGATGATATGAAGCCACTGATGCTGGATAGGCAAAACATGGCCTTAATCCACATCGACGCAGGCCATGTAGGCTCAGCCCTTGCAGCCGTCAACGACGTCTATTCTCTGCTTATGGAAGGCCATCGAAGTATATGTAGATTCGATGAAATTGTCAACAAAACCATGGACAAAGCCGAGGCAGTGGCCAAAAGCAAGACTAAAGTCAAATTCGATGTCGAGAGTGAGCTTCAAAAGCTAGAGTACCCGCAGGCAGTGTCCCAGTGGAAAGGTGCATTTCAGCAATGGCTCGACACATCCAAACAACCAATGTGGGTGTTGCAGGATCGTGGAGGTGGAGAACATCTGATTGCGCAAGGCCTAAGTAACAACTAAAAGCGCGGCATAAGCGGAGGCGCATTCCTTCGGCACACTTTCAGTTCGAAGAGATTCTTGCCAACAGGGAATTGCCGACCAGGAAACCTGTCAGCATACATGCATTGCCACGGGGCGTCTTATGAGCTAGACTTTATCATTCAACACAACTAAATGGAGCTTCGGCAAGGACTGACTTCAAACATGTCAACGAAATTCCTTGAAATATGAGAGCGTAGTGACCGTAATGATAATGCGGTGGCTGTACAAATTCAGCCCCCCTGCCTTCGAAGCGATGTGAATGTCGTACTTGCCAAAGCCAAGCTGCAGGGGGCCCGTCTGAATTATGCACTCTCGGTAAAATGAGATAAAAGTATCCTCCACTTCTGCGCCTATGATGTGCGCTGACAGGTACGTACTGCAGCAAAACACATGTCAAGTCAGGCAGATAGTTCAGCTCGCAACACGTCACACGTGGGTTACACGCTGCTAGCGCATAGAGACAAACCCTCTTCGCTTCATCTTTCCCATGATCAACTTTAGTCCGCCCCGCAGCCGTATATCAACGGAATGGGACCCATAATTGCCGTTCCTGCTGTTCGTAGCCTTCCGTTGGCTGGTCACAAATGTTCTTATACGAATATATGATAGTGGCGCGGTGACCAAAGAGTCAGGGCACCTGTAGTTTCATCTGTCTCCTGTGTTCGGAGCTAGTCCAGAGTGGACCATGAATGCATCCGCAGGCGCAACTGAAGACAAGCTCATCGTTTAGCGACTTTGCGACGAACACACATGCAGCCCCGGTCATTGTCAATAAGTCCATTAGCCATCATAGAATATTGGCCTAGGTCCAGGTGATGCCTCCAGGATATGCCTTGCCTGACTCCAGCGATCAACGGACGTCCGCTGCCCCTCAAATGCCTAGATTCGCCGGCTACAACGACGCAGGAATTCACAATGTTGCCTCGCGCGAAGTAACCTCGGCTGCCTTATCACCTGGTCTTGGAAAGACACCCGATTCCAAAGTGTTTGACCTCACCAATACAGACTATTCATCCAAGATCTCCGCCGAGGCTGGTGTAAAGAACACCCCGAGGAGAAGCTCGACGGGCACAGCATTAGGCCCGAGCGAATCCACGTTTAGAGGAGCAATCAATGATAAGAAGAAGAAGCATAGTTCTCTCCTAAGCCGATTCTCTCTGAAAGAGCCGTCGACTTCCGCTCTAGAAGAGTTCAAGAAGCAACAACAAAAGCAAGCCGCTGCGAAAGGTGGTAGAGCGGCCGCTGTCGGGCTTCCCGGCATATCGACTCAGAAGTTACCACCTACAGTTCCGAAAGTCAACAGTAAGTGGGATGGACTGCCATCGCCCATAACAGTTAGGGCCACATTCAACCAAAAGAGAGATTCAGGCTTTACAATAGCTTCGCGGACGAGCGAATCATCTTCATCATCCCACTCAAGTTCTCTATTGTCAGTACATTCCACCGGAACAAGTCGAGGTCGACAAAGCTCGTTTCTGCGCCGGCCGAGTACTAGTGGTGCTGAAGAATCCCACCTACGGACTGAAAGGTCACATGCATCTGAGCACCACTCTCGACCACATCAAAGGCTCGGCAAGCAACGCTCTGATTCCGTTGCCGAATCTTCGTCCTCATCGTTGCTAGTTGTACATGAGGATGTAGAGGCCTTTCTGGGACTCCAGACGCAGCATAACGTCGATTTCCCTCATGGCAAGACTGGCGGCGTATCAGAACTGCCCGGAAGCATTATAGACGAGAACATCAGACCGTTCGGAGAGCCCGTCACCCGTTCAAATATGAATCTCTCGGGAGTCCGAAACACATCACCAGATCATCATCGCGTGGAGGCTGTGCTACAAGAGACCCAACTCAATACACAAGGAGAGGTTTCGACGATCAGCGTAGACGACGCAACGAAGGAGAAGAGACTTAGAAGCAGCCCAGCGCAGATGAATCACACAAAGCATCAAAGACAACATTCGGGACCGCAGTTGCGAAGAGGGCAAAGCAATGCCGACATCCTACCTTGGGAGGCCTTTGAGCCACCGCCGCAGATGCCAGACGTCCCGGTCAAGAAAGAGACGAAAAAGAGGGGCATCAACTTGTTCGGAAAGAAATGATATGAATGAATTTACGATCGAGCGCAGCATCATATAATGTTTGAGATTATCACCAACGCAGCGTACATATCTGTCAGTACCGCAGCTTGTTCATATGTAGATATATCCAATAGCATACTCATTGCACATATAAACCTGGTATCGCAGCTGCAATCAATAGTGCAAGCATATCGTAGTGATACGCTAGACAGTCACCGAGCATCATACGTGTCAGGTCCATACATGCTGATCCTCATCGGCTGGAATCACCTCATCGACAACGTGAATCAATATTTATGGCTTGAAGGTAAATTGAACATTTCGGAGTTGCGTTTTACCATAGGACGAGGAAGGGCGCCATACTTCTAGATGGCAGGTAAGCTATAAGCTAGCCCAAATGGGCTAGATCATGACTTCTCACTGCAAGAGAGTCGATCGATTGACCGACGACCAAGACATACCAAAGAACGATTCCAGTGAAGTGGTCTTTCCCCCTTTTCGTACTACGATCTTGGGGCAGCGGTATCGCAGCCTTCTCGGTGTTCTTAACACAACATGTAGACTGATAAGAGCAAATGATTCTCGCGATTGATACTCTATGGCCTTGCGTACGTCCCACAGTGGTTGCATGGAGTCAAGTCTCCGACTACGCACTTGCAGTGGGCACTTACAAGTATTTCAGTATAGATATACAGGGATAGTTTTGGTGCAGAATTGATTGGATTACCTCTTCCTAAGGAAGGGAAAAGGCCCTCGACTGTATACACTAGTCACTCGAGTACCAGGCTCCTTGTAGATCTGTCAAGAGGCTCAGGTTTATCCAGCCCTCTCAACAACATCACTAGGTCGATACTTCCACCTCTCGCTGATTTGGGCTCTAAAGTGTCATCTGCGCAGTGACATCCCAAGACCGTCACCAGTCGACGACATTGCGTTTAGGGAAGAATGATTCCATCCGACTCTCAAAGTGAGGTGTTTTGATGGATCAACAACAATTAAAATGTTTTTTTTTCTTTTATTGCTTAGGAGATCTATATAATTCATGTGTGCGACCAAGACATCAAGAAGAATAGGTACGGTCTTCTCCCATTGATATGTTCCTTATTCATCAGACCTTCCAAACGCCGTCCCCAAACCCAAAAAGTACAACAACATCGCAATCTGAAATGATTGCCTTAGACAGCAAGGTAACCAAGAATAGCGGCGACACCCAAAAGTCCGTTAAGTTCAAGTGCGCTTGCCGCGCCGACTGTAGGAACAGGGGGCACAGTGGACGCAGATGCGGGTGGCGAGACGGTGCTGCTGGGCGCTGAAGTCACGACAGTAGAAGAAAGAAGGGTAGTGGCCTTCGAGGAGGTGGTGGGTGGCTTCGTAGAGCTGCTCACAGCCGAAGACACACTGCTGGATGCAGGAGGAGCAGGAGCCGACGAGGAAGCCACAGTGGTGGCAGTCGTCTTTGGTGGGGGAGCGGAGCTAGCTGCAGAGCTGCTGGACACAGTTGGAGGTACACTAGCCTTAGAAGTAGCCGGAGGAGGTGCGGACGAGCTCGCAGGAGGCGATGCAGACGAACTAGCAACCGAAGAGATCATCACACTAGACGAAGACAGTGCCGTCGTGGACTTGGATATGACCACATTTGGAGTTGGTGGGGCTTGGATCTGGCCATCAGAGATCTTTCGGAGCAAAAGATGTTAGCATGTTCATCGTGAACAGTCTGTGAGAGGTCGAAATTTGCTTACCTGAGTTACGAGATGAATGGACGATACTTCAGACTTGACCACGGTTGTAGTAACCTTGGTAGGACCTTGGATCTTGGATGAATTAGCGACTTTGGTAACATGCAGAGATAAACAGCCTACGAACCTGGCCATCACCTATTTGAGTGACGATTTGAGCAGAAGCAGCCGCGACTACTCCGAGTACGAGTGCTGTAGTACGCATATTGAGTATGAAAGATTGAGCACAAGAGACACTAGCAGAGCTATATTGTTTCGTAGAGAGCGAAGGGCAAGCAAGCCAAAGGAATGTATCTAGAGCACCGGCAAGAAAAGAGTGATAATGCTGGAAGCTTTTAGATTGAGAAATGTAGGATAAGGGGAGATCAGCTATATACTTACATGCTATCTACACGGACTCGTTCGACGTTTGTGCTAACATTTGCTGGCCAAAACGTACAGGACTGTTAAGACGAGTGGCTCAGGACCAAACGACTGATATCAAAGCCTATTTGACCTGACTAGTCGATTAGCGAGAGCAACGACCCCATGATTGGATCCCCAGAGCGTGCAGCACCCAGACTTGGACAAGTCGCATACTGGGGACCAGCTGTGTTGATCTTTCATCGATTCTATGAAGCATATCTAGACATGTTTTAGTCTTGCTGTATGCTCTGCTCCACAGCTTGTTATTCACACAGCATACCTGGAACACTGAACATATAGCAACGAGCCACATGTACTTCCGCGCAACGGCGCGTGCAAAGCTAATGCAGAATCAGGGGTAAGAGAAAAAAAAGTTCGTCCAGCCAACGGAACGTTTTGCATCATGCAACCTCAGTACCTCGTGAACATCTCTAGGGGCTGGGCATTCTATCGATGTGTATGTCCTAGTGCGGTCCGCAATTTCATGGCCCTGCATGCCTTTTGCATGGAATGTCTCAGGTTGCAACGTCGTACTCATTCCTCGAGTATTTTCTGCATAGTCCGAGAGCAACGAGAATACTTCAAGCAAATGAGTAATGACATGTTCGAGGTCCCGTCTACATGTAACCATGTGTACCTCAAGGATGCGCAAATTTGTTGTTGAAAGATTTGGCACATAGCATTTTTTGGCATTCATGTTTTGCAGCATTGAATCCGTTGAAGATCAGCCGCGCTCGTGGTGATGCCCCAATAGTGGCGATGAACCAGAAAAAACATCAGCACCATACATGCAAAAATGGTGAAAATATCCATTACAGAGATGTAGCCATGTTGAGCAAGGATTTGGAGTGTCGTAAACTTCTGCACGTGTTATGAGTTACGAAAGCCTGTCATGATGTGTCTGCCTCTTGAACAGCACAATCCTCTCTTGTTGGCACAAAACAACCAAGGAGTTGGGCAAGTGACATCTTGCCATGCATATGCATCTCTCTCGAGTATCGTATTGCAGATCATGATGGGTACCTTACGGGTGTGATCATTTCCGTCTCGACATGCAATACTGCGAAATGCTTTATTATCCGAGTATGATCAAGAAGATGATCGTGTGTGTATTCGTCTCGCTGGAATGAGTACCTCAAGTATTCAAGTTTCAGGGGCACCCTGTCCAAGCCGTGACGCAGACCCGTGCACGGACAGGTGCGCTGCGATAAGATCAAGCGAGCTTCTCCCGACGACGGCCAAGCTTCTCGCCAAGAATAAGAAAATCACTGCTCCAGCTTAGAACATTTTCCTACATGCACGTATAGAGGTAGAGAATCTATAATCGCGACCGACACTTCACCCTCTCGAGCGAAAACTTACCTAGCGGATCGCCACATTTAATCATCAATCAATAGACACGATGAGCAGCGCTCTCGTGAAGACCGAAGATGCGGTCATCAAGCCCGAGAATGTCGGTCCTTCCGTAGACACCAGCAACTGGCCGCTCTTGCTGAAAAACTGGGATCAACGTAAGCATCTTTTTTCTGCCCTCTTATGTTGCTCTCTCGCGGCTCTAGCTAGCAGCTCGACGCCACGAGGGCTCGAGTCCTCCGAGTCGATCAGCCTACTCTGCAAGTTGCAATGGCCTGGAGAACGTCAGCTAAATTTCGCAATGCAGTCCTTGTTCGCACCGGCCACTTCACCCCAATCCCTGCCGGTTCCACTCCCCTCAAGCGCGACCTCAAGTCGTACATCTCCAGTGGTGTCATCAACCTCGACAAGCCCTCCAACCCCTCCTCTCACGAAGTCGTCGCCTGGGTCAAGCGCATTCTCCGTTGCGAAAGAACTGGACACTCCGGTACCCTCGATCCCAAGGTCACCGGATGCTTGATCGTGTGCATTGACCGCGCTACCCGTCTTGTCAAATCTCAGCAAGGAGCAGGAAAGGAGTACGTTGCTGTCATCAGACTCCACGACAAACTCCCCGGAGGCGAGAAGCAGTTCGCGCGCGCCCTCGAGACCTTGACTGGTGCTCTTTTCCAGCGCCCTCCACTTATCTCTGCCGTCAAGAGACAGCTCCGTGTCAGAACCGTTCACGAGAGCAATCTTTATGAGTTCGACAACGAGAGGCAACTCGGTGTGTTCTGGGTCTCTTGCGAGGCTGGAACCTACATCCGTACCCTCTGTGTCCACTTGGGTCTTCTTCTTGGTGTTGGTGCTCACATGCAAGAGCTGAGACGTGTGCGATCCGGTGCCATGGACGAGACCAAGGGTCTTGTTACTCTGCACGATGTGCTCGACGCCCAGTACGTCTACGACAACCAGCGCGACGAGAGCTACCTCAGAACTGTCATCAGCCCTCTTGAGACCCTTCTTACCAGCTACAAGCGTATCGTCGTCAAGGACTCTGCCGTCAACGCTGTCTGCTACGGTGCCAAGCTCATGATTCCTGGTCTTCTCAGATACGGTAAGTGACAACAATGCTTGAGATAACTTGCGAGATCGGCTGCTAACAACCATTACAGAGGCCGGTATCGAGATTTACGAGGAGGTTGTGCTCATCACTACCAAGGGTGAGGCTATCGCCATTGCCATTGCCCAAATGTCCACCGTCGAGCTTTCGTCTTGCGACCACGGTGTTGTTGCCAAGGTCAAGCGTTGCATCATGGAGCGCGATCTGTACCCCCGCCGCTGGGGTATGGGACCTGTGGCCACCGAGAAGAAGAAGATGAAGGAGAGTGGCAAGCTTGACAAGTTCGGTCGCCCCAACGAGCAGACTCCCGCAAAGTGGAACACCGAGTACAAGGACTATAACGCTCCTCTTGCCGATGGTGAGTCAGCCCCAGCAGACGCTGCTGCTACCGTCAAGGAGATTGCTCCGGCCACCGAGGGTGCCAAGGACACATCCATGGAAGACGTGCCTGCCGCCACTGAGAAGTCGGACAAGAAGAGGAAACGCGACGGCGAGACAGCCGAGGAGAAGGCCGAGCGCAAGAAGAAGAAGCAAGAGAAGAAGGAGAAGAAGGAGAAGAGAAAGAGCAAGAGCAAGGACGAGAGCAGCGATAGCGAGTAAGTGCAGAGACGCGCAAGTGCCCTTGTCTGAAGATTTGCTCGTGTCGTATTCAAAAAAAAAAGCAAGGTGTCCGCCTCGAATAGCGTGCCAACTGTACAGTACGCATGGGCAGGAATAGGCGTTTGGGCATGGCGGGTGTTTTCCAGGCGTTGAAAGTCCCGGTTATTGATTGGAATGCAATTTGCAGCGACGGCATAGTCGATAGTCCGAATGAAAGAAATGTTCTCAATTTGTCTGATATTTCTTTGACAATCCTTTCAGTTGCAAGTAAGCATTGCCTGCCTAACCTCCACATGCGTTTCCTCCATGTGCCAGGTAGTCATTTAGTCAAGTGACGCAACTCGATTGAGGATGCTGATTATGCGCATCACACGACACCTGAAAAGTGATGACATGAGACCAGTCGTGTGTTGTCGCAGCAAACCTGAAGCGTAGGCAGCTGCGCTTGCACTCACATGCACGTGGCTGCAATTTTCGTCGGTGGTATGGTTGGAAAGTGGAGAGTTCTGAAGCCATTCGTGTTTAAGGTAGACTTATTACACGTTCCTGAGGCAAGGTAAGGTAGGTACAGTACCTTCACTTTCCGTCACCTGTGTGGCTTCCAAAAGCGGCGAAACTGATATTTGTCAAAACCAGCCCCTGATGAACCTAGGGTATCTTGACCTTCTTCACTTACACTAGACAATTTCACAGCAACATAGCTTCTCAGCTTCTTGCTTCTTGCATTTAATTTGGTACCAGTTTATACTCTGGTCCCGCGCTCGGGCTGTTATCCGAGCAACTCAACCTCGTCCTTCCTCAATTCATCACCGTCCAGCCACTACGATTATGGCGGAGAAGATCTTGATGTCCGAATTCAAAGCTATGTCCAAGGTAGTGGAGCAACATCAACGAGAATCATTATTTACTAAATTGATCTAACACTTCGCAGGAGCCATGGACTAATATCGAAGTAAATGACACGAAGCGGTCAGCATAAATGTACCACTAACACAGGCTCAGCTTGTCAACGAGAACATATTCGAGTGGAGTGTTGCCTTGATCGTCATGAACCCAGGCTCTCCATACAATGGTGGATATCTCAAAGCAGAAATGAGATTCCCAAAAGACTACCCCTTTCGCCCCCCAGGTGTGTTGCGTCTCCATCATGCCAGCGACGTCCAGTGGACTAATGTGCATTATCTGCAGAATTCAGGTTCCTACGACCATTATGGCATCCCAACATCTATCTGGACGGTCGACTCTGTATCTCAATTCTTCATCAGCCGGGCCACGATGAGATGTCTGGAGAGCTCGCTGATGAACGCTGGTCCCCAGCGCAACGTGTTGAAACTGTATTGATCAGTATCCTCTCCCTCCTAGACGATGCCGAGGTCTCATCACCAGCCAATGTTGACGCCGGCGTTATGCTACGCAATGATCCGGAGAAGTACAAGGACCGTGTCTGGTCGGATCTCGAACAGAGCAAAAAAGACATCCCGGAAGGGTTCGTCATGCCTACCGAGTACACCTTCACTCATCATGAAGTCGAAGCCAACAACTTCACCTGGTCAGACAGCGAAGATGAGTATGACTTTGGAGGGAGCGACAGCGAGGCCGAAATGACCATGGACGAAGATGATGACAATGCCGACGAGCATGTCGATACGGAGAGTAGTGATGAGGAGTGACGGAGGACCCAGAGATAGCATAGTCACACGAGCAACGAATCATGTGGCACGTATGACTCGGAAATGGGCACGAGGATGCTGATGATTTCTTATATTGCAGCGAGGCGTTTGTAGGCGAACATGCATTAGGTATTCTATATACGAATGGACACACCAATTGGAGACAGAGGACTTTCCGAGCCCATGCACATAAAACCGCCGCTGCTCCTCTGAGCAGATGGGTCTACAGTGACAAGTCTCATCCAGCAACATACATTACCGATATGTTCTTCGTGGTGCTCCATCTTTCGCCGCACTTGAATGTATACGCATGACGTCAGCGCAACACGCCTGTACGTTCAAGTGTAGGTAGCAGGTATAGGTAGCTCTCAAGCGCACAATACTTGTGGTATAGATGCCTGTCGACTCAGGTTTCTTGATGCAGAGCAAGAAGACGGGTCAGATTTTGGAGCAGTAGTAAGTAGTAAAATTACATCTTGTCTACCTCATTGACCAAGTCCTGGAACAAGTACGCAATCGGACGAATGATGGTCTGTCAACCCCACAAAGCATGTGTTTGAGTGATCTGTGCTGGTCTTCATGCCAACGTGAATGTAAATGAAAAGCTACTCTACTCTTCCCTTTATTTAGAAGCCTTATCGCTGATCGCAGTATTTATAGATCATCTTGAAGTGACCACAGAGTCTGGCTTCCCTCCCAGTCTTGATCTCTGGAGCAACGCAGACTCCAAGTGTCCGCATATCCCATGACAGCGTTGTCCAAAGAGACAGACAACAGCTTACTTCATAAGACACTGTCGGCGACACACAGACTCCTAATCTATCATGGCGATAGATGCGTCGGAGGAACACATCACCCAGGTGACAGAGTTCGCAGCTTGTGACCGTGACACAGCGTGCAGATATCTCAAGGTAGCCCGCCTACAAGATCGGGGAAGCAGTTGGAGTGACTGCCTCGAATGGTTCCATTGCTGACAGTGTGAATGATCAGGTCAAGAACAATGATGTACAAGCTGCCATTATGGCCATCTTCGATGGAGAAGACATCTCCCAGGCCGAGGTGTGTTTGCGCCTATGTTATCCACCGCCATTCGCTGTTCTACCGGTATTGACTCTGTATGCCTAGGCATCGCTAGCCTGGAATGAAACCGCCTTCAACGCTGACCGTGACGGCAATACTTCATCTGCGCCGAACCAAACATGTGAAGACCGCCCTCGTAGTTCTGGCTTTCGACCGAAGAACCAACGCTGATGCCATGTATAGCATACAACGACGACAATCTCCAACCGCTAGGGGCGCCGACTCGTGGATCTACACCTGTTCCTTCACTGAAACAGCCTACTACTAGTGACGAGGAGGATGCAGGACTGCAACAGGCTCTGGCTGCTTCGCGGGGTGAAACACACTATGGTCAACAAGAGATGGGTACCATATCTGCAGGCAAGACACATTTCGGCCCAGCGACAAGGTCCAACTACGATTCAAATCAGTGGGCCATGACTCTGCCAGGCCAGGAAGTCATGCCGGATCTCGAGCCCGCAGACCGTGTGAATGCGCGTGGAGAGCCTCGATGCCTGAGGCCGCTTCCGTCTGCCGAGTATCTGCCCAACCTCCTGACGATACTCCATTCCATCCCCCTTGCTCGCAAAGCCCTTCTCGCACCGCATACCGTCAGAACGTCTTATGGCCAGGACCCCGAGTGGTGGAAAGGACATACGATAAGGATGCCTCGCATCGTGAGCACCGTCGATCTCTCTTCGGCTGCACTGCTCACGCCTGCCGAGAGCGACGAATTGATTGCGGAAATGCAGCGCCTGATCGCCCTCTTAGACTCCAGCTCTCGGTCGTATGGTAGCGTTGACTCCCTGTTACGCCTGGATGCCGTCAACAATGTTGGCTCAGAACTTCCCGCAGAGACTCTATCCGACCGTGTGCTACATGCCTGGGAGATAGCTGCCGCAAAGTCGCCGGCTGATGATGGCGTTGACTTGGATGTTTTCCGCTCACGTATGGGCACCAACGACGATGATGGTGTAGAAACACCTTACATGCGCGTCATGCCTCTGAAGATATCGCCCAGTACTGCAGACCACTCCGTCACTTTGGCTGAAGCTATGAACGAACTTTTGTGGGACGTTGACGATCCGGACGAGAGCGACGTCTACATAGAGCAGCCTGCGCAAATTCTTTGCATACACGCCTCCCACGAGGACAAGAGCGCCGCGCGTACTCGCTTGGTTATTCCCCAGTCCTTTTACATCGACCAATACCTCAAGGAAAATGTTGATCAGACAAGGGGTCTGCGCCTCGATATTGCGAAAGCAAGGCACCGGCTTGGTGTCATCGAGACAACACGCCACAAATTGGAAAAATTCTCTCTCGGGGAGCCAAAGGGTAGGGTCGATACTTCTCTCCTGCTGTCGCATACAATCGGCCATTTCTCTGGCCAGAACAAGACAACCATGCTTGAGGAAAGGTTACTCAGTGGCGCAGACGTCAACGTAGATCTACCACCACCCACCGAGCAACACGAAGATATAGCAACACGCTTGAACGCCTTGTATGCGGGCATCAAGATCAAGCTTGATGAGTTAGAGGAGGAGAGTATCAAGGCTAGAGACATCCTCTCACGATTGTGGCAATCGACTTCGGAGAGTCTACCACCGGAATCCCTCAAGCACCGCTACTGGCTCAGAGGAGTGGCAACGAAGTCATCGGTCACTTATCTATTGAGACCTCGCGATGAGACTTCTGGCACAGGGGACGCCATGAACATAGACGAAGATGCTCCTCCGGGCATGCAATGGTGGCGAATCGAGTACGACGATGATGGGAATAGGATCACCAAATCTGTGAGTGCAAGCTACCGACACACCTCCGCTCTGGTCTCATACTGATTGCATTTAGCTGGCGACACAAGACGACGTCATACGGGCAGTAGAGCTGGAATACAAAGAAGCATTGATTGTCTACGCAAGTGATGCAGCGATTGCACCTCAAGATGATGCTTCCTTACCAGCCGCGCTACGGGTAGATTTATCCATTAAAGGAAGTGACTGTGGCGTGCTAAAACCTCACAGGACTTTATACGCAACGACGACGAGCTGTTCAAGACAGAGCTGCAATTTGCGACGCAGGTTGCTTCCAATTTTGAGACCTCACCACGAGACGTTTCTACACGTCGTGCATCTATCGACAGTACTACAGTAAACTGGGGCGATGAGCCTCCCCCATATCCCGATCCTGATCCACCCGCACACGACATCATGCTCGACGGAGTTGAGCCCGAGGATGACACTAATATGGAGATGGTCGAGACTGATCACGGACCACTCACAATGAAATCGACAAAGCGAAGAGATAGTGACGATGCTCTTATGATGGGTATGGGACGGAGTCAGGATGGCGTCAATCCACAAGATCCCAATCTCCCAGATTCTATGGACACACTCTAGGTCGAGGTTTCGTGGTCGGAACATACACCAATATTTGTCTGCACTTGACCTCCCCGTCTGTCTCAGGATCGATGCTGCTGAATTACATTTCTTTGTTCTATGCTTCTCTCATGCTGGACGATCAAGACTGGAATCAAGTCTCGACTATCAAGGCAGGGGGCGGCTGAGGATGAACGAAAGACGTGCCAAGTCCTCCAAGCCAAGCGAAGATCCATCAGTGAGAAAGTACAGACGCCGGGAGGAATCGAAATATGGAAAGCCTCTTGTCGTCCTTCCTGCTCTCTCTGGGAGTGAATTTCGAGACGAGGGTAATTCATCTGAGGCCCGGAGTAAATCTCATGAGTTGAAGATTCGCGAGTATAGGAGTTCATGCCTTCCGATCTAGAGATCCATAGGTGGGACTGTCAAACTAGCATAGTCTACTGACTTGCCGTCTGTTCTCCGCATTGCAGGCCTTGATATTTGCTTGTAAGGACTCGCTTGCAAGCATGGCATGTGATCGATGCGGACCTATCACGCTCGCCCTGACCGCCGCGGAGATGATAGCCTTTGCGTGATCGAGTCAAGAGTGGCAAGCGGATTCTTAAGCCGACAACGCAAGATAGGACTCGAGCCCACCACTGGATGCGAAAGATCCTAAGGGAAGCGCCGAGTCGGATAACAGTAGCAGTGCATGGAAAGCGGGATTGTCTATGAAGCATCGAGCAACTTCCACGCTTTGCTTTCCAATTCGAGGTCTACTGTGACAGAAGGAGTCTTATGTACATACACACGCAGAGGATCACCTATATAGTGCTATTGCGAACACGCCTTCACAGAGACAGCTATGTACTAGTATCTTCTCCATCGGCTTGCCGAGGGTGTAGTGCGAAGCTTAGATTAGATCTTAGATGTGAAGATAAGATACCACATCGGTCCTTACCTTATCCTTGTATTGTGTGACATCATAGCTATTCGAGAATGTTCTGCCTCATGATGGGGAAAGCATGGCCTGATGCTTCCGGCAGCATCAAGCAGGTTCGACGGCATCGTCGGTTGATGCAAATACGTATGTTCGTGCTGAGAAGGACAACTTCAATCTCATTCACGTAATTCTCACTTCCATTATTCTGTACCTGCAGAATTGACTTTCCAAGAACATAGCCTTTTCTTGTTTGCAACATTGACTCCGTCCATTGATCGGAACACGTGGGCGGTCATCATATAGCAAGAGACACCCCACTTTCAGGAAACATTCCAGAACACAATATATCATAAGCATTAGTAGCACCTAGCAAAAGTCGGCAGGTATTACAACAGAGACAACGCAATCGCGAAAAACATGGTTGCAGAGACAAAACTCTACGACTCGCTGTCGATCAGCCCGACGGCATCAGAAGCCGAGATCAAAAAGGCCTACCGCAAAGCAGCTCTCAAATACCACCCGGACAAGAACCGGGACAACCCCAATGCATCCGAGAAATTCAAGGAAGTCTCTCAGGCCTATGAGATTCTTTCTGATCCGGAAAAGCGCAAGATCTACGACCAGTATGGTCTTGAATTCCTGCTGAGGGGAGGAGCCCCTGCACCTGAGGATGCAGGCGGTCCTGGTGGAGCAGGTGGGTTCCCTGGTGGTATGCCCGGAGGCTTTGGAGGCATGCCTGGCGGATTCGGCGGTATGCCAGGAGGAGGCGGCAAGACGTTCCGCTTCACGACAAGCGGAGGTGGAATGCCTGGCGGCGGCAGCGGCTTCAGCTTCAGCAACCCCGAAAGCATCTTCTCCGAGTTCCTACGGGGTGGCGCAGGTGGAGCTGGCGGCATGGGCGGCGGTGCCACCATGGGCGGTGACGACGATGACTTCTTCTCAGCATTCGGCGGCGGGGGCAACTTTGGATCGTCACCATTCGGCGGACGCCCGGGCACTGGAGGTCGAACACGCACAGCGAACGGCGGTATGAGGAGGCAACAGACACCAGAAGTCTCTGTTGTCGAGAAGCCACTGCCTGTGACGCTAGAGGATCTATACAACGGCGTGACGAAGAGGATGAAGATCAAGCGCAAGACGTTCGACGAAGCCACCGGCAAACAGTCGCTGCAAGACCGCATCCTCGAGGTGCCCATCAAGAAGGGCTTGAAAGCCGGCAGCAAGATCAAGTTCAGCGGCGTAGGAGACCAGATCGAAGGCGGCTCACAGGACCTGCATTTCATCGTAGAAGAGGTAAGCGGCACAATCCCAAAATTGACCCACCCGAAAATTAGACACTAACTCATCCAACAGAAACCACACCCTCTCTTCAAGCGCGTGGGCGACGACATCCACCACAACGTAGACATCGACCTCAAAGAAGCGCTCACGGGCTGGAAACGAACCGTCAAGACCATCGACGGCAAGCAGATCAGCGTCGGCGCATCCGGTCCCGTCGGCCCAACCTACGTCGACAAATTCCCCGGCCTGGGCATGCCAAAGCCCAAGAAACCAGAGGAGCGAGGAGACTTTGTCGTCGGCGTGAATATCAAATTCCCCACTTCCCTGACCGCGGATCAGAAAACGAAGCTCAAGGAGATTTTATGAGCTGAGTAGAAAAAGATAAAAGCCGAAGAGGTTTGGCACACAAACACACACTCGCGCAAAGAACGAAAGAGTCATGATACCATGGAAGCGGCATTTTTTTTCTACTGAACGATATGTTTTTCTTTTCTCTTTTTCTTTTCCTGTTTCCAGCGAGCATTATAACTTTTGGATATGCGCAAGCAACAAAAACTCATTTACAAGATTTCTATCTGGTAATCCAATAAACAGAGAATAATTCCATTTCCTATCTTGAATGAACTTAACGCCCAACGTAAGGAATCATTATGATTGGTCTGCGTAATCGAGACCCAAGCTAACTGTGCAATTGACTGCGTTCATTAATAGACTTATACAATGAATGCATCTCCGAGTACTCCTTTCTGTACAATATGAAATCGTCTACGGCAAGGGCTGATTGCCATCTACACCACTTGCCGCCGACGACTGGGTCCGCCAACCCACGAAGCTCTCACTCAAAACCTGCCCCGTCCCCGTCTCCTCGACCTTAAAGACCTCAATGATCCCGGACCGCGCAGCCCGACGTATCCGCCAGACGCCCTCGCTGCCACCGACAGTCTTCTTGAGAAATTCGAGAAAGGCGCCGGTGAAATTAATGCACAGGCTGCCGTCCCATATGAAGCGTCCGTTGCGCAGGATATGCCCGGGCATGCGCTGCGTGTCCAGCTCTTCGAGGCTTTCTAATATGCCGTCTGGAGAGCGGTAGCCGATGATGATTTTTGGGACGCTGGTGGTATGGTTCGTAAGCTTTATGGCGCGAGGGATTTCCATGACATGTATTGGGGAGAAGAAAGGACGGGCTTGCTTGCTTACTTACCCGAGGAGGAACGACTGCGCCCAGAACTTGAGCAGTTTCTTCTCGTGGATTCGTATGTTCTTGTCGTTTTGCGGTCTTCGCGCTGTTTTGAGCTCGACCCATCGTGCGGGCTCGTTGGGGTCTTCGGGCTTGTAGCCCAGGACTGCCATTTGTTTCAGTACTGAATCAGCTATCTGGTCGTTTGGGACGTACCTCCGTCGACTTCTCCCCCGATGATCATGGACGCTCCCGCAATGCCAGTCTTGCATAAGCTGCAGTACTGCGCCGAGTTGTCGACAATGTCGTCTTCGCGCTGCTCGATCTCTTCTCGAGATGTGCTCGGCCAGGGACGCGGGAGCAGTGATAGAGCCTCGAATTTGTAGCCCCAGTACATGGCGAGGTTTTGAGGAGGCCCGCCTGGACGCGAAAAGCGGCGCTGTTGGTCTTCTTTCTGCGCTACTTTGTACTGGTGATGCTCTTCGATGAATCTATATCACAAATCAGTCGTTGGGTCGGAGCGAACAGATGACTAGTTTGAAAAAGAAGATGTCGGACAAAGGAAAGCTCACATGGTACCCTGTATCCAGGTTTAGATTAGCTAAACTGCCAATTGTTCAAATATCAAGGACTAGCGATGGCAGTTGCGCACTTGGAAATATGTAGCGTTCATCTCGAAGCCGTCTTCTGAGTCGAACGGAGCAGTCATGATCTAGAAAGGGTAACATGTCAATATCAAGCAATGAGTACTAAGAACAGATAGCGTGTACCTTGGTCATCATGCCTCGCCAAGTGATGACATCGGCATCGATACGGTTGCCATCTCTCTTCTCTGCTGCTATTATCGTTTCCAGCAAGGAGTCGAGATGTTCATCTGCCGAATCGTCTCTTAGGCGAAACTTGTCATATCCTTTCGATCTGCATAAACTTAGCGAGACTGAACCTCATGCGGTTGTGAATGTACAGACAGATCAACTGGAAACCGCGGATCCTGTCCTCCTGGAGTGTCGAACATGGGAGGATAGTAGTAGCGAAGTGATATATCCGATAATGGATGCAATGTATGATCATCATCGTATGAAAAGTATGCGATTTCCTTCAATGTCGTCAGGTTCGATACTCATCCACAAGGAGGCGGCACCCGAAGATGGACATGATTTCGATTTGAGGAAATACCAGCGGTTTCTTGATAGAAGCATTCTTGACGCCTGCGAAGCGACCCAAGTCGATGGCGAAGTTGGCTTGCATGTTATAGCCTTATAGCAGGTATTCTGTTGTTGTGAGACACTCCCCGTGAGACGAAATCTCGATCTTCAATTGGTTGTTCACGCCCTTGGCTCTACAAACGATGAATTGATGCTATGTGATTCAATATGCTCTGGCAAGAAAGGGTAACATTTACTATTCTACAGGTCAAGGAGTCGCGAAGGCTCGCGTACGCGACTCTCATGTATGTGCTTGTACTTTGTTTCCTACCTTACCTTACTACAAGCGATCAGAGTACGAAGATACGATGACTTAATTCTGGTCAGCCGCAAATCACTCAACCATGATTTCTGTCTTATCTGCTTCTCATGTTCAGTCACGTCTGAATCTTGCTTCCCGTATTCGAGAGACCTCTGGCTCAATGTGTCTGGAAGCTAGATCTGCCAGTTGTCAGAGCATGAAGCACAGGATGTAATGATGGACTCGGTCCTAGTCAGCAGTATCTCACTCAAAACCACTTGGTTCGCACCCTGCTTCGGTTAGCTTTCAACGACTTCTGGCTCATTCCTCTCAAAAACGGACTCAGTACCTCGCTTAAGTCCGACGAACTCGCTTAATATCTTGGCCGGAACCTTGCGAGTTTGCTAATGTTTGCTCAGCCGATCCATGTATATATGCCTCCCTCATCTTCACCATTACTCCGACTTTCTCTTCCTATGTCTCGTAAGATCTTCTGCCTTACCTCTTACTGGTTGAGCATTTTCTGACTTCGATCACAGTTTGCCTTTTGGCTTAGATCAAGTGTAGTATCTGTTCTTTTCAGTTTAATCTCTGAAAGGCTTCCACGGAAGCATTTATTGATTATCCTAATTTTTGGAAATGGGTGATGGGATGCTCTGGGCTTGCCCATCTCTTGTCCCCACAGTGTCGCCAGTATTGCACTACTTCTGGCTGATGCGACTTTTCATTGGTTGCTTGGTCTCTTTTGACCGGGTTCTGAAGAAGAGTGTGTCTTGTGTTGGTCATTTCTGTAGCTCTTGTTGTGGTGTCCGTTGCACATATAGATCTCATGCTAAGCGCCCATCTTTTATTGTCAGGCTGTAGCTAAAGCAGAAGAGCAATGCTCTCATGCTCTCGGGAGAACACGAGATAGACCAGGGACTCCATCTTGAGCGATACAGATAGACATGACCGTGAAGCCCAATCGCCAGCACACCTGATAGAGTCCATGCTGGCGTGCCTAGTCAATTGTAGATCCACGAAATGATAACTATTCTTTCTCATATCAGATCTCACAGTGCTGCTCTACAACAACCCATGACCGAAGCAAATGCCTCGATCCACACGACAACATGACCCGTTCAACGATGCCCCTCGCCGTCCTACCTCACGAGCGAGAGTGGCAGTAGCAGCATCAACATCAGCAGGCAACCACCTCCAAGAATCCCACGGCAGCACATCACACACTTCACGGTCTGCAAATCCTGTCAGCGGAATAAGCAACCGCAATCTGTTCGGGTACGCACTCCGCCGCGCCGCCGCCCGCCAGACTCCTACTGCAGGTGCAAGTGCAGGGCCAGGGACAGGGACAAGGGCCGGAGCAGCAGCAACGACTTCTGCATCTGCGGCCAACACGGACATTCTCGAAGACTCAGAGGCAGACGACAACGCTGGGGACCATCACTATCCTACGCCCCACGTTCGGCAACGCAATCAGTTGCGGAGTCAGCGGACCATTACGACTGCCGCTGCTGCCGCTGCTACACGAGCAGCTAAATCGTCAGTGACAGCGTCGAGATCTAATGCCAACAACAGCACAAAAAGCACGACTTCGAGACGAGCGAGATCAGCCAAAAGCCTCGCTGTAGAACCCAGCCAAGACGACAACAGAGACGAGCTTATTCACAAAAGCGAAGATGCTGAAGACGACAACGACAGTGGCGACGACGAAGAAGAAGAAGAAGAGGAAGACGACAACGATCTAGTCATACGCGACAAGAACGGGAATTACCTGCACTCGCAACCGCTGCCGGGCGAGCAATCGGACACGACAATCTATCAAGACGAACGTAAGTCCACCACTCTGATCAATCTCATGTAAACCCCAACCATCATTATCACCATCATCGTCTTCGCTTCTCTACAACTCTATAAGTCGCGATGCACCAAAGAGCGAAGAAAACCTTATGCCCAAGCCTCACTTAACCGACCGTTAACAAAGAACAGAACGAGCGAATAGCGCGCGCCTCTCGACCGCTGCGCGAGCGTTTTGGCTCTCGGGAGGCGGATGCAGTACTAGCGCCTCTTCTACTTCTCCTCCTCCTCTTGCTTATTCGCACAACACAACCACCACCACCACCACTTCTCAAGGGCGCAATAGTCGAGTGCGCAGGCGGGAGGCGGTACCGAGGAGTCCTGGCGGTGTGGAGAAAGGTGCGTTTACCCACTCTCTCAACCCGCAATATACAGAGCGTAGACTATGTGATTGTAGAAAAGCAGAAAAGATAGGTCACACAGCTAACACCCGGCCCGAACAAACAAGACACGAAACTCGCGGAAGAAATCATGGCCGGTCTGCGAGAGGCGGTGGATCGTAAACTGGTCGAGGAGAGGTGGTTGTTTGAACCTACTGATTATCTCGAGGAGACGAGGTTGGGGACTCATGGTGCTTATTGATGCGCTTTCTGTGCTTCCTTGCCCTTTGATTGTGGGTTCTTGGGATGCTTGTACTTCGGTACTGGGGTCTCTTGGGTTGGTTCTGCTATTTTTGTGTATGTATGTGTATATATCATAGAGCTAATCGGTAGAGGACCTTTGATGTGATTTGAGTTTGCAGCTGGCTTTTTGGGCGATGCTTTTATTTGGTTCTGTATAGGAGTATCCGTTGGCTCTTCATCTCAGCCCTCATGGATGCATCGTTCGATTCATCGCTGCGTCTCCATTGAGGGTCTTGATCCTACTATCGTCTTGGTCCAGACTGATTCTTCGATTTGACTGCTTTATTCGACTGTATCGAGCTGTAACGGAGAATTGTAAAAGTATATTTTGATCTCGTCCACGATGCTAAGCTGTACTAGAATGGTGTCCTGCTTATTGCTTCCAAGGAACCCGACGAAGAAGAAGATGGTCTCGCGATGAGCGTATTTGACTCATCCATCCATGCATCCATATAATTCTCTCTCTAGTCGCTGAGTTCGAATGCATCGTCTGCAGTGCCCGTACCGGCTTTTATAACACTCGCTCCTGCGCCATTGGGTGTGCCCCCATTGAATCCCGCGCTGTACCGACCGCCTGCGAATCCATCATCTTCTTCGTCTTCGTCTTCCTCCTCGTCGTAGTCTGATGCTTCTTCATCTAGTTCGTCGCCTTCTTCTTCTGCTTCTTCATCTTTTTCAATTTCTTCGAGTTCTTCCTCGGCTTCTTCGTCTTCCTCGTCGTCAGAATACGAAGTTCCTTCGCCGTACTCGTTGTCTACCCTGGAAACATCGACCCTATCCCATCCATGTTCGTCGTCGTCGGCGTCGTCGTCATATTCGTCGTCATCGTAGTCTACCAGCTCTTGGTCTGCGTCTTCCTCGGTGCCATTGATGCTCTGCGGTATACTCTGCTGTTGCTGTTGCTGCTGAAGAAACTCCGTTACAGAAAGGTCCGCACCGTTAGACGGCAAGAAAGTACCATTGGTGTTGTCGTAATGCAAATCATCCACATGAGCAATATGATCTTCGACTTGAGCAGCAAAGTGGCTCAAAGCATTGTATTGTGCTGCCGCTGGTGGCGGTGGGGAGACACGTGGAGTTTGGACAACTTTCTGAGCGTAGATCCTTCCGACAGATCCCATAGACGGAGAGTGGCGAGATGCAGGCTGTTGCGCAGGAGTCCGTGATCGCGATTCCATCAAGTCTCTTGCTTTTGCGACTGCCTGTGTGTAGTTGTCACGCGGCAAGAACCTGCTCTCTCGTAGTCGATAAGCGGGCACGTCTTGGGTCAAGATCGAGCTGGCGATGCTGCTGCCGAATCCGGCGCTGCTCGTTGACGCCCGCAGCCGTGCCATTTCGCGCGCGCGTTGCATCGAGGGGGTCTCCAGGGTGCGCGATAATTCTTGCCTTGACTGAGTTTCGATGTTTTGTGTCTCTGAGCGATACCATGCTGCTGATTCTGACAGAGCTTGTCGTGCAGCCCGGGCACGGGCGAAGAGAGCCTCGTCCTCCTCTTCGGTCTTCGACGGCACTCTAGATCTTGACTGTGGACGCGAAGAAGCTGGAGACTGAGCACTAGGCTCTACTGGTGAGATCACACCCTCAGTTCCGGCTGTATTTAATAGATCGGTGTTCGCGGGTAATCGTGTTTTCCTTGCAATTGGAGACTCCACAGCGGGTTCTTCGCTGTCTTCTCTTGCACGTTTTCTGGTTGATGCAGCAGCCCCATTGGGATCGATGCCCAAAGCCCGAAGGCGGAAATAGTTGGACCTCGTCGTTGTGGCTGGAGTGCCTGCCAGGGACACCTGGGGTGTTTGTCGGCGTGCCGGAGTCGCGACGTTTGACATTGCCGTAGCTGGTTTGTTGATCTTGCTGTGCAGATCGAGACCGTTGGTAGAATTGAAAATCCCCGGAGCTGCGGATTGATCTTGTCCCGTGGAGGCATTATACAAAGGTCGGTCTTTGACGGTATCATTTGCCTTGCGAGGGGTATCATCATGAGGTCTCTTGCCATGCACCGATTTGAGGAAATTGTCAACCGCATTGTTCTCTGCAGCAATCTTCTTCTCCATCTCTCTTGCGTGTTGTCGCTTTGCAGCCCTCTGCCTCTTTTCTCTACCCTGTCTGGCAAGCCTTCGCCGCCAGCAAATGTCTCTCCACCTCTTTCCATATCTGAAAGACAATTTCTCCGCTCGAAAATTATCTGCGAGTTGTTGCAGGCTTTCCGTGTACAGCTGATCATAGACCTCTAATATGGTCTGGCGAGCATGAAACTCAACATACTGTCGGATGAAGCCAGTATCCACATCCAACGTGACCTCTCTAGCAATATTCTGTAGAATCTGTTTCTTGCTTAACTTGGGTTCTGGAGGAGGAACTGGCTTGCTGGCCAAAGGTTCGGTCCGCGCCACCGCGTTGGACGGCGCAGCATCAGGCTTGGGCTTGGGTAAAGCAGCAAACGGTGCGCCAGAGACGCCAGAATTCAAGTTACCGAACGGATTCGTCGTGCTCTTCGCTGGAGGGTGAGGTGGAACTGCATCGCCTGGCACAACTTCTTCTGCTGCGGCGCTGAACGACCGGGACAGCGGACTAGGTTTCTTCGGCTGATTTGGCTGCGGGAATAAACTAGGCGGGGGCTTTGATGGCTGTGATTTTGGTGCATCAGAAGTGCCGCCCAGATTCTGGAACAGGGATGGTGGTGGAGGCGTTGCAGTCGATGGGATTGCTTCCGAAGAGCCTGTCTCAGGGGCGATCGATTGATTCGTATTGTTGAATTTGCTGCCGTAATCACCGTTGATCGAAGAGTTGTTTCCGCCGAATACTGGATTGACATCATCCGGCACAGGAGGCGTCGTACTCGATGGCGTAGGTGCTTTATCGAACACGAATGGAGAAGTTTTGGGAGTTGATTCCCTCGCGAACAGGGAAGGGGGTGATGTTGCATCTGTTGCCGCTAGTGTAGGAGTAAAGGACTGGGAGGGCTTTGGCGGTCCTGCAAATGAGAATGGCGATGTACTCTTTTCGGCAGGAGCGGTATCATTCTTGTCAGGTTCTGAGGATTTCATGCCGAAAGAGGCACTAGCGCCAAAGCTCGCCGATGATCCGTTGGCAAGTGAGCCTTGCTGTGTGAAGCCAAAGGGTGAAGCCGGAGGCTTCGTGAAGTCGGACGATTTCCCAGCTTCGGGAGCGGTCGTCTTCTCTGCGTTTCCCTGTGCGAACACAGATGACTGTTGCTGAGTGGCAAACGGTGTAAAAGGCTTCGCAAATGGCGATATCTTCGGCGCTGAATCTGATGCGGCCGCTGAAAAGGGGGCAGAGCTGCCAGCTGAGGGCTGTGTAGGCGCAAAAGGATTTGCAGCTGGCTTTGATGCAGATTCTATCGTTGCTTTTTGAGCAGAGACTTGGCCGAACGAGAACGGACTTGCAGCCGGAGCAGGATTGTTTGCAGCACCAAAGCCTTGTGAGATTGGCGCAGCTTCGGCTGGTTTCGAGATCTGGGAGGGAAACGACCATGGATTGCTGGCGCTAGTGTCAGTCTTAGCCGGTGCAGTTGTGGTGGCGAATGGCGATGAAGTGGACATTCCCTTGTTATCAATAGTCACGAAGGGTGATGAGCCGGTTAGATTGTTGTTGTTATTGCTTGCAAAAGGTGATGTAAACGTGGACGGCTTCGAGGCTCGAGTGTCGGGCACGAACAAAGAGTCTTCATCCTCCATTTCATCACCCTCAGCTATCTCTTCGACAAGACCTTGGTTCTGGGCTTCGACAACAGTCATACCAGCTATCACAGCCGAGAGTGTCCTACCGGCGCGCTTGATCTCCACTATCCTTGCAGATAAAGTCTGGCGAGGCATGCCCTGAGTAGCTTCGGGGAAAGTCTTACCCTTCACCGAGTTCAGATCCAGGAACGGTTCGTCGACAGTGTCGAGCTCTTTGAACACAAACCCAAATTGCTGGCAGAAATTCTCGGTTTGGTCCCAGTCATCAAAGGCAAGTAAATCAGTCAAGAGAGTCAGTGTGAAATCCGAGACTTCGTGCCTGACACCCTGAGGCCTGGAGGCGCGCCATATAGCATTCAGGGCAGTTCGTCGCATAAGATTGAAGTAAATTTCCGAGACGCACGCCATGAGATAGGAAACAGTGTTGGAGCGTACTAAGGCGAAATAGCGGTTCCAGTCCTCCTGTGCAACGGGATGCACAGCTCGCGGTTTCAGGGGGCCCTGAGGGTCGATGATGTTGCAGGCGGCATTGTAAAGGTCCAGAGCTTTTCGAATGCGAAAGTCTGATCGAAGGTCGGCGGCCCAGCCATTGACTTTCTCTTCAACGTCAGGGGTAGGGTTTTGAGCTTGAAAGATGATGCTATAAGCTCTGAATTCGGCTTCGTTGGGACAGACGAGGCGGCCTTTGGTGTCGTCGTAATACTGTCCGAGGGACAACAAGGTACGGTCGAGCTGCTCTCGTTCCTGCCAACCATCGTACTGATCATATGGCTTCTCGGAACGAGCCAGCTGGTGCAATGAAAGAATATGGAAGCGGGCTATGCGTTCATAGCAGTCGATTGCAATCTCCAAGTCCGCGGGCTTGGTGAGCTGCTGAATGGAAAAATCGTTGCGGATGGCGCGAGTGCGATCCCAGACAAAATGGTGAACTGATCCCAAGGACTCGGCATTCGTGATGATATCGTTAAAGAGATAGTCGCAAGTGGCCTGAAAGGATGATTTCAGCGGATATGACTAGAGGCGACCAAGTCTTGTAGCAATCTACCTTGAGTACAGCAGGAGGACGCAGATCGGAAGGCAACTGTTCGTCTAATCCAGCTGCTGCTCTCCTGAATTTTTTCACCATGCGAGCCTCAGCTGGGGCGCTACTGTCGTTTCCTGGCTCCTAGAAGGTCAAACAAATCAGCAAAGCGCTCTTGTAATGTCAAGCATGTGTTCCAAGCTCTTTACTGCCCATCCCCCTCCATCATATTCCATCATCTGAGAGGGGCAAATATGGACTGACCTGTTCGGCAGCCCAGACGTCATTCTGCACAACACGTTCGACGCGCTCGAACTCAGCACACATGTCGGGACACGTTCCAATCGGGGTGATGGCTTCGGCCAGTGTACGCGGTTTGTCGGGATCGGCGAGGAAGCCATTTGCTATAGCCTCAGCGCGCTCACGCTCGCGCATCTTTTTGAGTTGCTGATAGCGATCCTGGAACGAGGCATCTTTCCCATCGTGTGTTCCTGCTCCTCCTCCCAACTTCTCTTTCCTTGCTGTCAAAGTCGCAGCCGAGGCCATGGCGCTGTTCGACGCACCGCGTCCTCCTCGAGACGCAGAGATCCCACCACCACCACGCGCACTCGATGCTCCTGCTGCGGCTCCTGCTGCTGCTCCTGCTCCTGCTCCTCCTCGTACACTTCCATTCTGGAATGTTTTTCCATTCCCGCGTCCACGACCGCGCGCACTGGCCTGATTGAACCCAGGACGAGGCATCCTCGTGGCACCATTATTTCCCGTCGCTGCAGGCGCCGTCGTGGTCGCTATTGCGGTCATGGCCATTGATGGAGCGGCTCCGAAGATGGAAAGACTGTTGTTTGTATTACCGTAGTTGCCGCGACCGCGACTGGTATTACTGCTGCCTCTACCACCGCCTTTCAATAACGACATGACTGGCGCTGGATGTGTTGGCCTGTCCAGGCATTGAGTATCGTCGCGGACCCTGGTGCCTGTTTCCACATTCGAGAGTGTCTATTATTCTCACTCAGTGGTGGATGATTTTTTTTGGAGAAGATGCAGGAAACTGTAGAAGTAACAGTAACTTCCAAATGTAGCATGTGAAGACGATGAAACTGGGCTGCGTTCCTGCCCTTGCTTGCTCTTGCTTGCCATCGCTCTTGCCTTAGGGCTTGCGGCTTGTCCTTGCTGCGCTAAGCCTGTACCGGAAAGTCTACTTGCTGTGTTGCAGAGCTGTTTGCGCCAGACATGACTCATGTCGATCTGGCACTTGACTCATCCATGATCTACAGTGGACGTTCCTGTGACATTAGACGCTTGTACTTTACAAGTACCATCCAGTGCCTTGGTCACCTTGTTCAGAGTAGAAGGTACGGTACTCACAGATGTGATACAATACCTTATCTTGGGCAAGGTACCTACAAACCTTGCCATCAGTACACAAAACCGCCCTCTGTGCTTTATACTTTGCGGCATCTCTACCATATCTTCGGGTACAGGCGCAGTAGCACACTACAGTACATCTGGTATAACGTTGTCCAGGTCTGCACTGTTATTGTGTCACTCTATAAAGCATTCGCTCATAACTCACTTCGAGAGAGGAACGGAGCTCCGCGAAGGCGAAAATAAGTATTTGTCTTTTATCATTACCGATGAAAACAGAGAACACTATGGTAAGATATCCGTTGCACCATGAAGAAAAGAAAACAAAAAAGCATTCTCTTGCACACTTTTAACCGCGCGTCGTTTCTTCGTAAGCCTCGTCATCGTTCATTGCGTCTGAAAGGAAAAACACATCCAGTCCAAATAAGTCAAGTCAAGTCAAATCATGTCAAATCAAATCGCTCAATAGCCACGACGCTGGGATGCATATGCGCTCGGTGGTGGCTGAACTCACAAAACGAGACGCAACCAAAATCTCCCCCTTTTTTTTCGTGAAGATGCGCAAGATTCGCTTGATCGCTCCTGCGCGCCCGATGCACAAGACCTGATCTTTTCCTTTCCTTTTCCTTTCTGGTTGTCCAATTTGCTGTCCAATTTTGCCCTCAAAATTGCTGATACTCTCCCGAAACGAGCTCTGCTTGAGCATACACTCCTTCAGCATTGCTCATAGGGGTCATGTATTCCATACCAATTGACATTCTATGTCCAGGTATTGCCGTCCCCCGTCCCTGTGGGTTCTGTGTAGAATAGCTTTCTGAGCAGAGCGGTACAGCCCCACCGTACATTTGTGTTGCACTCGGCTCTGCGCCATACATTACAGGATACGAGATATTTGTCAATGGCGCAAACAATTTCTGATCCTGGGCGTAGAACGGAGCGTCGACAGCTTGCGAGCGGATAGTCAGACCGCCGAGCATTGGATCCAGCATACCCATATCTTGACGATATACTGTATCATTTCCGCTCGTCACTTGTGTTGCCTCGCCCGAGAAGCTTGCCGGAGTGAATGTCATGTAGGGGCCGAAATTCTCTCCCCAGACTGGAGCATTGCTGATCGTCGAGTGTCCTTGCGGACTAGCATAATGAGCAAGCGGACTGAAGTAGTGAGCCGACCCCACGGAATCGCGAGGGCCGATGCTTTGCTCTGTCTTCAGACCTTGCATAGACTGCATGGATGTTGGGCTGAGGACACTGGAGTCGCTTTCTGTTGGTGCGACAACAATCCAAGGAGAGTTCGGTATGGCAGAACTCGACTGGCCACTACTCACGTCCACCTCACGAACTTTCTGAATACTCTGTGTACGCGTCTTGTGGACCTCGAGTACCTTACTTTCCGAGATGCCTTGCCTTTCGTCAAATTTTGGCGATTCTGTGAGCTCATGCGAGGGACTGGTAGAGGTGGTGACTGTCGGAGCCGTGCTTATTGGTGTGGTACTTCGCTCTACGGGGTCTGCTTCAACCAGCTCGCTGACAATCGAATTATTGGGACGCGTGCGTCGCGAACGAGCATCTTTGGGATGCAACAGCTTGACATCTCCGGTGAATGTGAGCATTGTCCTGCCATCTATTCTTCCGTTAAAAGCTGATCAAAAGCACAAAAGAAATGTACATACCATTGCCACCCTGAAGATACTCTTGCTCGGCCAGGGCGACCTTGTAAATGTCGTTTAGATATTGCACTCGCTGTTTCGTCTTTTCACCCGTACTCCCAGGAACCTCGGCTAGTTTTTCGGCTGGAAAGACCTCCTGAAGGAATTGTATCCAGTCTCCGGACATGATGAGTTTTGGTACCTCGCATGATTCGCCATTGGATTGCTTCCATTCTTTCGGCCCCCAAGCGATACGGATCAGATGCACCAGGAGATAAGTGCGTTCTGCAGAAATTAGATACGAGAAAACCCAGAACATCTTCTAAACCTACCGTTCTTATCGAGATGGTCGGGTTCTTTATGTCTGCACACATCGAGACCTGGCCAGAAAATAGGGACTCTTGGTGGACCGGCATGCCTTGGCCTGCGCCGCGGCTGATCGGGTCGAGGATTACAGTCCACGTAGGGGTAATTGGCCTGTTTTTTGGGACATATCGCTTTGATCCAGGCTTTGGCGATGACTTTTCCTGCCGACTGTTGTATCTGCATGAACCTGGTGTAAAGGAAGGCCTGGACTTTCTCTTTGTCGTTCACCCGAAATGAAACACTGGGAAGGTCTTGAGGTCTTCTGATTTCTTCCCAATCGTCATCGGAGTCAGACTCGTCATCGACAAATTGTTTACGCTTTCTCGAGGCAGATTTTGATGGCGATGTTGACTTTGGCTTTGGTTGGAGCCTTGACGACCGAGGTTTCTGCTGCCATTTCGTCTTTCCCTTTGGATTTGATTGTTTTAGAATATTAGACTTGGCTTGCGAGGGAACAAGCTCGCTTTGCTCTGATGATATCTCGCACACGGTATTGGACCGACTGGCAATTTGCATACACTTCTCACGCTCAGAATGTGACAAGTTACTCCAATTGCCAATTATGACTTGTAGCCATTCGTTTGACTTGGATGCTTCACTTTTCAAGCTACATTGTTCATCGAGAGCATCCGATGTAGTCAACCCAGCGTACTTCACTCCTGTTCCACGCATCTGTGATCTCCAATACATTGCTTCAGGCCCTTGCTGTGTATCTCGTTAGCCGTCATATATATGAGTATCTCGGCGTAACAACGGGTTCGTACCGAATCGAACGAGGAAGCAGAGTCGGCATTGATCCGCCCAGTGTCAGATTGTTTTCCATATTGCGGTCGAAGGCGAGAATTTGCTACCATGGTTCTCGGTCCGATTCCTCGTAAGAGTCAGTTAGTGAAAGTGGTATATTGATGAACAGTATGAAAGACAGTATTATTGCCCTAGGTTTACTAGCGGCGCGCCGTTCGTGAAGAATCCTGGGGACAAGCTCAACGGACGCTGTCATAAGCTCAAGGTGTTTCCCGTACCCGTTGCTCGTGTGGCAGTCAGTGCGCTCGCTTCGTCACTGATGCTAGATGATTTGGTAAAGAAATAACGCGTCCGTGGGTATCATCACTGTGTAAAGAATAAGGAAAAATTCTCCGTAAGCCTTTTTGCAGGAGGATGTGGAGCCAGTTGAAGGAGGCTCAAGGGACCTGCTGCTCTGCACGGTCTGCGAAGATGGGGGGGGGGGGGGGAGTGCGACAGTAGATAGGCCGTGAAGACACGACGATTGGTTGCACAGCGATTGCAGCTGTTGAAGAAACTACTGTAAGAAGCACGGGACTATCGAGGTCGACGAGGAATGATAGGCTGACGCGAGCGTGATGTGCGGGGTTCGTGAAGATGGACTTCTGGGGGGGAGAGGGTTGTGCTCAGGCTCCGTCTCTCTCTGACTTGTGAATGTAGGACCGTTCGGTCTTGTCACGACGGAAATTTCTTGGGCGTCGGGAGGAGCGGGCGGACAGTTGTCTGGAAGTTGTGACTGGAGGCAAGTGGCACAGCTTAAGAGGCCACAGAGGTGGATGACCCGGAAGACAACAACGTCAGATCTTACACCCACACTACCTTCCATCTCGAACATGCTACGGGATCCGATCGTGAAGATGCCTTAGTGCAGGGTCGAGCACGTCGTAGCCGACGCTTCTGGATAAATAGCACCACCTAATCATCGACCGAATCCTTGGTGTCCACACATATGGAGAATTCATGCATAGGTATAGTGGGCTCAGATACAGCGAACAAGGGGTCCACCGCAGGGTATGATCGATGCTACAGGGATACAACGCTCGCGAGGTTTTGACTGGCTCTCAGCGTAGCTTAGCTGCGGATGGAACGCGTGCCCCGCCTGGTCCTGGCTGGCCTAGGGGCGCGCTCGGGCATCCATCCGCAAGCGACTCGCCAACGGTTTGCTGCTTTCGCAATGGTGTAGTACCCATTTGCGGGTCATCTTCATGCATACCCGTTTGGTGCTCTCGATCACAACAGCGGCTGCGGCGCTCGTGTGCCGGGTTTGCTTGATTGCGCACTCTCAGCCCCGGCTTGCCTCATACGATTAATATTACATATATGCCCGTGTGAGCGCATGATCAAGCAGCTCGATAGACGGACACCAGCCAATGGCATTACCGTGGTGGATCATGTGTACTGCGGCAATCGATCTGCAATATTATATGGGGATGCAATCGATACGCGAAACCAGCGTCGGGTCAGATCGAGAGAGCCTACGAACCGCAATCTGTGTGCAGCACTGTGGAAAGCAAGCAGCGGCTTAACTCTGATGCACACCGAAAACCCGGCTGCATGGCTGTGATTTTGCAGATGCTTATTGTTTCGTATTTACCGTCACTGCATCTTTGCGCTACAAGTACATTACCCCCATGTACCTATTGTGTTACAAAAGACCCTGTGTTGTGTCCACGGAATTGAGCAGCCCCGACTCTTTGACCAACTCATAGAACAGCCCCTTCCGACGCACCAACTCGGCCGGACTGTCGAACTCTGCTACACGACCATGGTCTAGAACGACGATTCGGTCGCTGTCCAGGATGGTGTTGATGCGATGGGCAATGGTGATGATTGTGCGGTCCTTGAACATGTTGCTCCTCAAGGTGGTTTGCAGCATAGCATCAGTCTCCACGTCAACTGCGGCCTTGGATTTTCTTGTCAGCAGATGCATAGATGTATGTACGTGTACTGAGCTTACCGTTGCTTCGTCCAGGACTAAGATATTGCTAGGAGTGAGGAGTGCGCGAGCTAGTGACACGAGCTGTCGTTGTCCTTGACTCAAGTTGGACCCACTCTCGTGGATCTGAGCATCGAGCTGTCCGGGCATCGATGCCACATGATCGCGGAGACGAGCATTATCTGTACTGTTGTCAGCAAATCAATCTGCGTAATTTGTGCCGAGAAATCTTACCCAGGGCGCTCCAAAGCGCAGTATCATCATGAACATGTCCAGGATCGAGATTGTCCCTTATGGTGCCTTCGAACAAGGCCGCGTCCTGGGGAATAATCGCCAGACGACGTCTGAGATCGAGAAGACCTATAGAGCTTGTACTGATATCGTCTATCGTGACATCTCCGCTTACAGGCTCTATTATGCGGAACAGGGCTAGTGTCAAGGAACTCTTGCCAGCACCAGTACGACCGACCACACCAATCTTTTCGTGAGACTTGATGTTCAGAGTAATGTCCTTGAGCACAAGGTCGAGTCCTTCACGGTATCTTGTGCTATAACCATTAAAGGACACTGCACCCTTTGACGGCCAGCTAGCAGGCGGACGATTCTTCGAGATTATTTCTGGAGCCTCGCTCGGCAGTGCAGCGTACTCCAATACTCGTTCGACAGAGACAATGTTCGTCTCCACCTCAACTGTTTGACGCACGATCCAGTTCAGGGATTGTGTAATCTGGAGTGCATAAGACATGGCCAGACCCACAAGACCTGCAGAAAGACCACTTCCTGTGGAGACCGATATGATGGCGAACCCAGCAGCCGACAGAATGATCACGGAGCCGATGAACTCCAAGCGCACAGCGAGCCACCTATTGGCGTTGATAGAGGGGAAGTACGCACGGAGATTAGCATCAACACGCCACTCGTTCTCCATCGCAAAGCGCTTGCTTTGCCTGTATGCTCGGATAGTGCTGATACCACTGAGTGACTCCTGGAAATGGGCATAAATAGGGCTACGGCTGATTGAGTCAAGTCTCTTGAGCTCCCGAGAAGTCCTGAGGTAGTACCGCTGAATGTAGAGGTATAGGAAGCCGAGGGGAATGATCAAAGCAACAAAGATAGGCGTTGAGGCTGAAATGACAACAAGGGTAAATGCAGCTGTGCCAAATGTCAGTGTTCACTCAAGATAAGCAGGAGTGTCGGTCTTTGCATGCATACCACGTGCCGAATTCACAAATAACATGTTGAATGTCCGGCTGTCAAAACTGTCAGTGTTTCGAGCAAACAACGGGATCGATTTCCTGTGGACTTACGCCAGAACCTCATCTATGCGATAGATGTCACTGTCAATCGTGTTAGTGGAAGTGGGCGTGACCGGGTAGCTGGGACAATAGAGATGCCGCGACATGGATGCATGTTTCACGCACGAGAGTAGAGAACGATATCTGCGGAAAAGCTGTCCTTCACTCTCGTGCGTGATACGTGCATCCTTGCCTCGGAATCAGGACTTACCTCGAAAAGCGATTTAAAATCCGACCTGCAGGTGTGGTCTCGAAAAATGTCATGGGTGATCTGAATATGGCGAAAGCCATGCGCTCATGGAGCTTTCGGGATGCCTGCACGAAGCATGAGTTAACGAATCTAGTGTATCGGGCCGATGCAGGCCGGCAGTATTGTAATGCACGTACCTCGATTGAGCAGAAGATCCACAATATCAATGTCTGGATGACCACCAGTAATGCAGAACCAATGCCGAAAGCAAAGTAGATGCCGATATACTTCCCAACATGCGGGTTACCCCCGTACCTCCCATTGATTTCGGACCAGTTTTTCAACCAGACACTACCCCCTGCAAATTGTGTCAAAATCACCAGTTTCCACACGAGAATTATCAGCGCAGCTCACCAATTTGCGCAGTTTGCGACCCTACGAGAGTGAGGAGATAGATGGCGACTGCGACAAGATTGCTTGTCTTGGCATATTCGGCATAGACAGACCACTTGACCTTTCCTTGTTCGGAGAACTCCTTTGTCTGTTTCGTTTTGACAACAGCTCCACCTTCCTCGTCCATGACCTTGCCGTGCGGACCACGGAAACTTGCGGTACTTGCACGACGTAGGGTGAGGCCACTTGCCCTCCGCACCGTTCGACCTCCACCGGGCTTGATAGGGGCAAGTTGGGTATCGCCCTCCTCCGCATCCGTGATTGCCAGATCGTCTGATGTCGCGTTGGGGTCGTTCTCGAAGACAGTCGCAGAGTCATCGCTGTCCGGAGCCTCGGTGCTTTCACTTTGGTCCTCGTTGCTAGCGGTCTTGATCAAGTTCGAGATCTCCCCCTTCATCGCCATGAGCTGTTCGTAAGTGCCACGTTCCAGGATCTTATTATCACGGAGCAAGACTATATAGTTGGCTTCCATCAAAACAGGCAGAGAGTTTGTAGCCAGGATTCTTGTGCGTGACTTGAGAAGACCGTTGGGACCAAGGACGTTATCGATGAGGTGTCGACCAACATGCTGGTCTACAGCAGACAGAACATCGTCGAGAAGGTAGATATCCGCTCTTGCATAAACTGCTCGCGCCAAGGTCACACGAGCCTTCTGACCGCCAGATAGCGATATGCCACGTTCGCCGACTTCGGTTTGATCACCATCTGGCAGAGATGCAAAGTCTTCCTTCAGGGCACAAGCCTGAACCGTCTTTTCATAGAAATGTGGATCCCATCGATAGCCGAAGACAATGTTTTCTCTCACAGAGGCATTCATGACCCATGGGGACTGGGCGACGTAAGCAACCTTTCCGCGCATGACGACCTCACCCTTGACCTTGTAAAGATCACCGAGCATGGTCGACAGGAAAGAAGATTTTCCGGCGCCAACGCGACCAACAATGCACGACAGTTCACCCTTGTGGGCGGAGAAGGAGATGTTCTCAAGGATGTCTCCACCCACTTGACTGTCCCACTTGAATGTGGCGTCCCTGATACGCACGTTCTCTTCTCCCTCTTCGGTGACGCTGTCATACTGCAAGACGGCATCGCTCTGTAACTCGGATGCCTCGAAGAAACTCGTGAGACGATTGACCGCCACGCTAGCCTCGATGATCGAAGTGATGACCATAGGAAGGATTGCCAAGGGAAAGGTGAGGAGATTGAACAAAGTAAGGGCGGGAAAGACGATTTCGGTAGTGAGTGGTCGACCTTGGGTCAGAACGAACACTGCAAAGGTCGAGCATGATACGAAGAATGGAGTAGTCGACCAGGTGAAGTTGGCGAGAGCCATAGTGGCACCAATCTTGCGCAAGGTGTTGAGTTCTTGATCATTGCGAATGAAGTTGAGCTTGTTCATGAATGCGGTAGTCCATGCATAGAGTTTGATTGACTTCATGTTGCCCAGAATCTCGGTCATAAGCCTGGTCCTGGCGTCCTTGTTCTTCATCTGCTTCTTCTGAAGGTTCTTGGAGATTCGTGCGATCAAGCCGTTGATGGGGACCATGGCCAACATGGCGCCAACACCTGCAAACATGCTGAAGCCGACCAGCTGGTACAGTGAGATCATGCATAGAGTAATCTGGAATGGGGCAGACCACAACTGCATGCCGTACTGGGCGAGATCTTGCAGACGCTGCGTATCCACAGCCATGTAGTTGACAATATCTCCAGTAGACTTGGAGGAACGACCTTCGTTGGACAAGCGGGTAGACTTTTGGTAAATGGCAGCAGTCAGAGCAGAACGGATACGCATTCCAGTCTCGAAGGCTCTCTGGAAATATTGGTGCAAGCAGACAGTCTGCGATACGGAAACTCCAAACATGGCCAAGGCGATGGCAGCACCGCGAATGGGAGGCTGTGGCGTATCGCCGCGGTACGAGTCGACAAAGGAGATCAGGAGACGCAACAGCTGTGGCTGGACGAAGGCCAACATGTCCGAAAGACTCTTGATGCAGGCGCCGCGAAAGTATGGACCTCCAAACCCCTTGAAAAGGGCAGTCCAGAGCGAAGGATTCTTTTTCTCCAGTTCGACCTGCCAAGCGGACTCGAATGCCTCGACGGTGGCAGCGGTGGTGTCCCGTTTCCTCAGATTCCAAAGATCGTCTTGTGTCAAGAAGTGCTTGTAGCCGTATTTCATCATAGGTGTCATCCAGCTGAAGGTCAGGATGGAGAAAAGATTGGCGTATTCCATGGGACACTCATCGTCGTCTCCGAGGGCATCGTAGTCACTGAGTCGCTTGGGTACAAGCCACTCCAACACGAACTCAATGGCGGCCAGGCCGACACTGACAGTGAAGGTGACAAAGTAAGCGAGATTTGTCTTGAACAGCTGCTGGGAAACGAGAGAACGAAGCTTGACGGCGTAGGCAATGAGGGTGAAGAGCCAGAAGACAAGCACGACTCCGTTCGGCTGGCGAGCGCGCCAATGCTCAATGTATTGGATGTAGGAGATGACGACAATGGACAGGAAGCTGAGCACGGTAGCCCAGAAGCGAAAGTCGGCGGGCCATATGCCACTGAGGTTATCGATCTGGATGGCAGCCTGGAGAGCGGTGGTGATGAGAAGGGCGCCGAGCACCGTCTATGATGGAGTCAGTCAATTGCTTTTCTTGAACCAGTTGTGAAAGGACAAACCATCTTGGCCCAGAAGTGCCAATCCTTCTTGATTGGTTGCGCGACACATTTTCTCAGCAAATAGTAGATGGCTCCCGCACCAAAGAAGATGCCAAAGGCAGCTACGGACGCCACCCAGACATCGAGGAAGCATGGAGTGAAATCATAACGGAAGGGACTCAGAGGTCCCCAGCCCTCGATATTTCCACATAGCGGTTGGGTCTTGTCTTTGCCGGTGGTGGCGACGAGATAATTCAAAGACAGACCAAGGTCCAGACCAAGATCCAGGTGCCGATCCAGATGGACCGGAGACTGGAGCAACGTCTGGGAGTCGGCCATTGGAGAAATTCGAGGCCGTCCCGAGAGACGTGACAAGGTCGAGGAGGACAAGGTTGGGGTTGGTGAAGGAGGAAGTCGCTATGTACAAGAGCGAAAGACGGTCAGGATTGTACAGATAATTATCCAGGTATACAGTCCAGTCGAGAGCACGGTCAATCCCACCTCGCCTACGATTACGATACTGTACCTTACCGTACAAGTACTGAGGAATGCAACACGCCTCTCAGACAATTCCCTAATCAGAAGAATGAGAGATCGCACTTCTCTATAATCGGAAAGTCGGCGTCATCGGATTTTAGCTCGGCAATTCCGCAAGGTTATTACTAAAGCACTTGAAGTTTGAGGTTCGGTGGGTTGGTGGGTGCAGTGGTAAAAGAGGCAAAAGGTGGAGCTACTACTGCTATACCTTAATCAATATCTTGACTACTAGACAAAGACGGTCTCTTATGTAGAGATAAGAAATAACGAATCGAGCGACAAAACATTAAAGAGCTTCTCGAAGACCAGTAGTCGAGGCTCGGTAGCGATGATTGTCTGACTGCATGTACACGAACCCGCTCTAGGAAGTCGATACGGCAGATACTTGTACACCGTCCTTTGGGGTACCTTACCTTGCGTACCTTATCCTGCCCTATAACAACATGCCTCACTCTGCAACACGAATGCAACATCCTACAACACTGCTTGACGAGTATTGATAGCTATAACAGCTGGTTCATGGACGACAGTGGGAGGAAATAAGTTCTCTCAACTAAGTACGTAGATATTAATCATTCGTCTGTCGACTTTTCCACATAGCGATTCGCGGAGCTCAGTGTTGCCTGTACTGATGTCATATGGTTGGAAGCCCAGTCGATACCCATCCATCGTGAAAGTGATTCGGAAAAAACATATTGAGTGTTTCGACATGCATATTCCCCTACATCTACAGCTTGTGGCAGATAGATGTGTTCGGCAGGAATTGTCCACTATTCATAGAGGTCTATCATCCAGCAACAAAAGTTCCGCCTTCCATGTTCCCTCCAGACAAAGGTGTCACGATTGCGGGGCTGGAACAGAGATGGAGGGTACAGAACTGTGCAAGTAAAGTTGCTTCCTGAACTGTGCATTACTGTTTCAGCTTCCGTCACCCAAGACACATTTCCCTCAATATACACAACATGTCGTCGATAGCGAAGATACAAAAGACCATAGCGCGACAGCAGCAAAAGTACGGAACCCGTTCTTCTATTTTCTGCTAGAGCTGCGCGGACTTGCTAACCACCTCGCAGGGTTGAAGAAGGTCAATTCTACGAGGCGCATCAACAGCTTCGGGTCATCGCCTCACGCTATGTCAAGTCGAGTGATTATGCCTCGGCCGTCGACGTGCTCTCTTCTGGAGCCTCGATGCTCTTGAAAGCTGGTCAAGGAGGTTCGGGAGGAGACCTGTGCATGTTCCTCATGGACGTATACGGGAAGGCAGAGCTCAAGGCGGATGTGGGAAACAAAGCACGAGTGCTCGCTCTTTTACGAGCCTTTCCTCCCGCAGAACCCACCAGGAAACGATTTGTAGGCGAGATCATCGGGTTTGTGCTGCCTCTGTCAATATTACTGTACAGCAGCCGCTGACATGATCTTGTCAATAGATGGTCCTCGAAGTTTGGAGATTACCCCGCCGGTGACCCTGAAATGCACCACGTTGCAGGAAGCCTCTATGCCGAAAGTATGAGCGCCCTGTTGTTTTTTCTTAGGATAGACCACTGACTCTTGCCTGCACAGATAGCGAGGCACAAGACGCAGAACGACATCTCACCCTAGGCACATCCGACTCGCCCTCCGTCTTTTCCGATCTCGAATACGACTGGTACACCTCCGACGAGCCCTCAACTGCACCCTTCTATGTCGCCAGAGGAGTCTTTCCATATCTTCTAGTCGGCAACGTGCGCGCCGCGAACAAGGTGTTTCTACTCTTCACATCCAGACTGGCGTCTTCGAATCCGGGACTGGGCTTCCAAGACGTATCGTCAGCATCGTCGGACCTGCGCGTCTGCCCGAGTCTGCCGCTGATGAATTTTTTGGGTCTGCTGTTGCTCGCTATCCAACGGGGAACGCCAGATCTGTTCAGGCAATTGAAGAGCCACTACGCCAGCCACATCGCCGAGGCGGGTACTTGGGACGAGCCCCTGGCGCGGATAGGAGAGACATTTTTTGGGATCAAGATACCCTCGCAGAGTAACCCGCTGTTTGACATGATGGGAAGTTTGTTCATGGGCGGCGGTGGTGGTGCTGGTGGCGCTGGAGGAAACAAGGCAGTGGGGGCTCCGCCGTCTGCTCCTGGACTGGACTAGACGGGACGGGACGAGATGAGAGAGTGGAACCAGATCCAGAAATAGAGAATCAAGAGGCAGGACACAGCTCACCTCCAACTAGTCGTGGGCCTAGCCAATGTGTATCTTTTAAAGAACGGCCCGAAGAAGTCATGACAGCCCCTATGCACATTGAATGAATACCAACACAAATACACATGGACACACACGCGCACACTCACTTTCTTCTCCCTCGCGAAGGATTAATCCAAAAGCTTAAAGGGAGAGAAAACAACTCTCACTCCATCTATCTACACAAACCCCTCTCTAAGCCGCTTCCAGCAACTTCATAGCCTCATCCGTCTCCCTCTTGGCATTATCCCCACGGCTCGACCCCCAAAGCCTCATCATCTCCCTGGCCTCCTCAAGCGCGACCAGCCCCTCCCTAAGCGCGCCCACAACCGCCTCGGGGCCCTCGTCGAACAACTCCCAGAACTGCGCCGCCACGCTCAGGCTCGCCTCGCGCTCTATATCCTTGAGGTTCTGCTGCAAGACCAAGATGTTGAGCTGCATGCGCGCGTTGCCCGATGCGTCCATGGCGGGCACCATGTTCGCGAACCGAATGAGAGCCGTCTCGGCGACTTCGGACAGCGAGCGAGTCAGGTGCTTGTATTGCACTTCGGGCAGGTGCGAGTGCAGGTCTTCGTCCATGACCAGGAGGCCCTTGCCGAGATTGACGATCGCCGGGTCCGGGTCGCGGTATTCTTGGTCTAGCGCGTAGTTCGCGGATAGTGTCTTGGACACGCCCACGAGTATCTGCAGGCGTAGCTCGAGGTGCAGTGTGCGTAGGACTAGCGACGAGAGTTCGGCGAATGAGGCGCCTACTGCGTCGAAGTCGCGCGCGCAGTCCGTGTCGAGAGGCAGGTAGACGGCTTGGTTGGGGTTGACGGTTGTCAGGGTTGTCCAGCGCCGGTTTTGGTGCCGTGAGTTGCTGGGTGCCGTCATGGTTGCGGAGATGTGGCGGAGGTTGGCAACGTGCGATGCGAACCAGCGCGCGCTGGTGTAGAGGGTGCAGAGGCCGGAGAGCGCTTTGCGGTCGAGGATTAGGTCGCTGTCGCTCAGGGGTTGCGATTTCGTCGTGGAGATCAGGAGGGAGGTTTCCTGTTTGGCTCGAGTCAGTTTGGATTTCTTGCGTTGGGTTCGGTCAGTTGTGGTAGGTGGTGGTAGTAGAAATACCTCTTGGAGCAATTCCGGTCGCTCGTCGTCGGAAGCAGACAGAAGTTTGGCTACGAGATCCCGCATGTGTGCGTTATACTCTGCGAGCACGGCCGCCTTCTTCGGCACTTTCTCCGCGTGCGGGTTGTATTGCGGTTTGTTCACGAGCGTCTTGTAGTAGCTGTAGCATTTATCGTAGAAGCTGCGCAGCTGAGAAATAATCAGTTGACTGAAAGCCTGGTCGTGCGGCAGGCTGTCCAGCAGCCGGCAGAATGCGAGGACCAGGTCGAAAGAATGCGATATGCCCTGTGGTGAAGAATCAGCAATGTCGGTCTATCTAATGTCATTTTTGCAAGAACACGCACGGAAAATACAGGCTTTTGCGCCCTCGAGTACCACTTCGGGTCCTCCCTGAAGGCATGCAGATCCGCAAACACAGCGTTACTCGAGTCGGTGATGGTGTCCTCCAGCTGGGGATAGAAGACGTTGATCAGAAAGTCATCTAAGAAACCGGTCAAGGTGCTTGGTATGACTTCAGCACTGGGAGGGACGACGTCCTTCAAGCGCGTCAAGAAGGCCAGCGAAGGCGGCAACAAGATACCCATGTTGAAGACGCTGGGCTCAACGAGCAGTCTGTGACCGGTTGCAGAGCGGTCGGCTTCCTTGTGATCATGGTTTGATTTCATGTCAGCACGAGCAGAACCTGCGGAGATCAGGCCAGGCGCGGAGGACTTGAGAATAAACTCCAGGTCTTCTCGCTCGGAGACGAGATCACCAGACTTGGAGTCGGTGTCTGCAAGCTTGAAAAGCCGCTTGTTCTTGTCTCTTGTGTAAGGTTTGAAAAGACTGGTGCTGGCGTTGATCTCGTTCTGAGATCGATCGCCGGAGTTCCCGTCCGTGGTGAGATGATCGTGGAGCATGGAACGTATTTCGCTCTGGTACAGCTTCCACAATTCAGTGAAGCTTCGCAGTAGTGGTGAAATTTGAACTCCCTGTCGTTTCAGTATGCGAGAAATGACCTCGTGTAGCACGCGATGGCCCTCTGCAATGGCTTCGAACTTGGCGTAGAGCGTCGAGAGCATATCCTCGAGAATGGCCTTTTTGTCCTGGTCGAGATCTGTGGGAATGTCGGACTTGGGGTGCTGCTTTTTGGTGGCATTGCGAACGACACTGGGGTAGCGTTGCTCGACATCGATGTTGGCGCGCTCGACAACACGGAAGAGCTCTACAGGTAGACGTTGCTCGACAGCATCAACGGCAAGGTCAAGCCGAGACATGCGGTCCAGGGACTCGACAAGAAGATGTATGTAGGAAAAGGTGTCTGCCTCGGGGTTACGGGAGTTGTCGTCGAGGATCGTAGTGTTGTTCATGAGAGAATCCAAGAAGCGATACAGCGGTCTACCTTGCAGGGCGAAGGGACCAGTGGTGGCAACACCGGAACCAGATGTTGCGGCTGTGCGATGAGCATACGGTTTCCATCGGTCTTCGCAATAAGGACTCTTCAAATACAGATGACTGTGCAGTTCCTCGATAAGAATGTCAACAAGGGCATGTTCTTGGTTGCTGAAGTAGAGGCGCAGATCAGCCAGGGCGCCAATCTCCTCCATTTCCGGCTTGCGCATGAGTTTGAGAGCTTCTTGCAATGTGTCGACTGCAGCGAGGAACCTCTTCTCGGAGATCTGGGCTTCTAGTTTCTCCGGCATGATTTGCAATTGCTCGATATAGGCCAGTGTCTGCAGCATATGATCGTAGCTCTGGCTCGAGGTAGCAAAGGCTTTGAGTTCTGGACGGCTTGTCCTCAGGTTTGTCTTAGCACCGAGGAGAGATTGTTTCAGAGTGCGCACTCTGGTCTGAGAGGTCAAGATGCTGGCCTGGATCTGATGGAAGGTACCAATGGAGGAGTTGAAGCCCTGATGGTGTTCATTGACAATAGATTTCAAAGCATTCTGCAGTCGTTGGTGCGTCGCTCTGAATTGCTGATGCTGGTCGGCCAGACCCAGAGAGCTCTGATCCATCAGCTGCAGGGCAACCTTGACAGGCACGCAGTCGTCGGATGACATGAAGGACCAATTGGCGTCTATATCACGGAGAATGTCTTCAATCTCGTTTGCATTCGCATGGGAAGAGCCGTTGCCGTTGCCGTAGCCATTGACGCCGTTCTGGGGGTTGTGGTTTCCACCACGTTGTCTGCTGGTGCTTCGACTTGCGCCATATGCGCGACCTGAGTCTGCGCTTCTTCGATGAGCGTGACGACGATCGAGCTGTGCGGGCGCATCTACTCTCGGACCGTATTCATCATGGTCTTGTTCCTGGCGTTGTCCTAGGTATTGAACGGGTGGGCCTCGGGATCTGCTGCGCTCGTCGGCGGAAGTGCTGCCCACGCTCGCAGCATCAAGGTCGCGTCGGCGGGAGAAAGCGGGAGGATTTGAGTCGTAGCCGTAGCCATTGGTATAGGGGTGGTCGTTGTTGTTGTTGTTGTTGTTGGCGGCGTACATGTCTCGTAGCCAATATACGGGCCTAAGCCGGAGTCCTTATCTGGCTCTGGATTGCTCGTCGACACACTCGTTATATCCTCCTAGGGTACAAGGGGACCTGCAAAGATTATGGGTGATGTGATCAATCGATGACACGACGCCTCCCTTTCAAGGCGGTTGGTGGGTGGACAGGATCACATAAATTATCGGTATAGCAACTCGGGGTATACAAGTGGTGGAAGGAGGATCCAGGCTTGGTTATAGTAAGGAATATATGTACAGTATTGTAGATTCGATCTCCAACGTCTAATTTCTGTAATGACTGGATGCGGGCGACAATGAGAAGAGTGACCTTGCTAGCTGTTTCTTGTGTGTATAAGGTATTCACTGAATACACGCAATGAGACGCGCCGCCAAGAAGAAGGTATACCTTACAGCTGGGTCACCACTAACTGAAGGCGGGCGGGAGTGGCATGTACAAGTAGGGAAACGGGAGACGCTAATTTCCTTCGAAGTGCCTGCTAACGAGCTCAAAGATTCCTTAGAAGCAGGTGAATTGATAGGGCTGAGTAGGTAGTAGGTAGTAGGTAGTAGGTACAGTACCTGCCTCGAGATATTACTGCAGTTTGGCGAACCTTCCCTAAGTGGCTGCGCGTCACTTCCTAACCAACAGAACACTGCGACATCTGGACTTCTTCTTGACACTTGCTAGCTGGAGACTTTCACTTCCACAAAAGTGCATCGTCCTTCATCCAACAACGATTGCTCCTTGAATAATAAGAAGCAGTCAAGACTTGGTCCATCTATTCATCTGCGGTCATTCTTGGTCGCCATCTCTGGATTCTGCACCGCAATCATCTCCATCTCCATCACTTTTTCGCGTTCGACAAATACACCACCCTCGCTCCTCGAATCTCCTCAACCGGCGCGAGTGTTCGTTGTCATCATACGCCTTTGCTGTACCTGTCACCTCTTCAGGCCTCGTCCCATGGCTGTCGCGTCTCCGTCACCCTAAGCTCAAGCTGTTCTGTTTCGCTACCGCTACCGCTACCGCTACCACGCCTGCCACGCGCTCCAAAACCACCCCCGTACCGCTACTTCCTTCCCATCTCTCGTCTACTAGCGTAGGGCTGTAGCTCTCACCTCGATCAGCGCGCCCTCTTTTCCACATACATTCGAAACCGCAGACATGGCTGGAGGTGTGACGCAAAATGGCAGTGGACGCACCAACGGAGCGAACGGCCATGGCTCTCCTTCCTCATCGGCCGTGCCATTCGCGCGCTTCTCTGCTGTCCCGCGAGCCATGGATATCCCAGTGTCAAGTGGCGACATCGAAGAAGCTGTCGAGGTCGATCTCGAGGATCTGATGGATGACCCCACGGAGCTGTGCACGCTGCTGGAGAACGAGAACGTCGCCAAAAACTACTGGATGACCATCGCCCTCGCATACGCAAAGCAACAGAAGGTAGACCTCGCCATTGACATTGTAGCGAAAGGGCTGAGCTCGATATCCAAAGGAGGTGGTAAACCCGAAGACAAGCTGGCCCTCTTATCATGCCTCTGCTGGCTGTACATCTGGCAGTGCAGGACTGCTCCTCGTCTCAAGCCCGAAGGACAACTCGCCTCCGAGGCTCGCACCAAGGACTACTACATCCGCCATGTCACCACCACTCTCAACGAAGCCTCGCGCATTTCTCCCACTTACCACCCTCTTCTCCTGGCTCGCGGAGTCTTGCAACTTATCCGCGCCTCTCTGCAGCAACGTCCCACCGAGCGCATCGACACCCTGACACAAGCCGCCAAGTTCTTCGCCGATGCCTTGCGTGCTTCCAGCGGCAGGAACGTCATGGCCATCATGGGTCAGGCGAGAGCGCTGTTCTCTCTCGGCAAATACGCCGATGCCCTCGGCAAATATCAGCAGGCTCTCGAAAACGCTCCGGATCTGGTCGATCCCGATCCCAGGATCGGTATTGGCTGTTGCTTCTGGCAGCTCGGTCACCACAATGAAGCCCAGATAGCTTGGAAGCGCTCTCTCGAACTCAACCCTGCCTCCAAGATGGCCAATATCCTGCTGGGTCTTTTCCACCTGGCCGAGAGCGCTAGGTTGCCCACCACTGATCCCGACTTTCAGCAGCATTACAAGAGAGCGATGACCGAATACACCCAGACCGCATGGAAGTTGGACAACAAATTCCCTCTGACCTGCGCCACTTTCGCAAACTATTTTCTTTTGAGGAAGGCGTGGCCGACGGTCGAGAAGCTTGCCCGTCAGGCCATCGAGGCCACCGATGTCAACGCCATTGCAGGAGACGGTTGGTACCTTCTTGCGAGAAAAGAGCACTACGAGGGAGACATCGCAAAAGCCACAGACTACTACAACAGAGCCGATCAAGCTCGTGGTGGAGATGACAAGGGTTATCTGCCAGCCAAGTTCGGTGCCGCCCAGCTGCGCACCCTCGCACGCGACTTTGAAGGTGCGAAGCACCGCCTCGAGAGGATCGTACATCAGTCCAAGAATGTCGAGGCCATGACATTATTAGGTCTCTTGTATGCCGAAGATGTCTACGCCAACCAAGCCGCTGCTGTCAAAGAAGACATGTCGAGCGAGACGAACAAGGCGATAGCGCTGCTGGAGCAAGTTCGTAACTCGTGGAAAGACCCCAAGAAGAAGCACACCCCCGACCCTGCCGTCTTGCTCAACCTGGCCAGGCTATACGAAGTGGACAGTCCCGAAAAAAGTCTACAGTGCTTGCAGCAAGTCGAGACCATGGAGATTGACGACATTGCTGTCGAGGACCGTCCTCGAAAAGCAGACGAGGCCGAGACGCTCGCAGCACTCCGCGAGTCCTTGCCCCCACAACTACTCAACAACATGGCTGCATTCCACTACCAAGCTGAGCGCTACGGTCAAGCTCGTGAGCTTTTCCAGAGCGCACTGAATGCTTGCGTCAAGATCGGTGACAAGGACAGTACCATAGACGCCGATGCCCTCGTGACGACCATCAGTTTCAACCTTGCCCGGACCTATGAGGCCGAGGGCTTGACCAAGGAAGCCCGTCAGGTCTACGACAGTCTTGTTCAGCGACACTCGGATTACACTGATGCTCGCATCCGGCTGGCTTATCTCGACTTGCTCGAGAATCCCTCGGAACAGTCCACGCAAGGTCTCAAGAAGCTGCTTGATGCTGACCCTAGTGATCTCGAGATCCGTGCTCTTTATGGCTGGCATCTGCACAAGGTCAAGAGACGAACATTGAACCCGGCCGAAGACCAAGAGCAACGACACTACAAGCACTCCCTCCAGGACTACGACAAGCATGATCGATATTCTCTCACTGGAATGGGTAACATCTTCATACAAGTGGCCCGTGAAATGCGACGAGACACGGACCAAGACAAGGACAAGCGCTCCAAGACCTACGCTCGCGCTATCGAATTCTTCGACAAGGCCCTCCAATTAGATCCCAGGAATGCTTATGCCGCACAGGGCATTGCTATTGCTCTCGCCGAGGAGAAGAAGGACCACGCTGGAGCCATCCAGATCTTCACGGGTATTCGTGAGGCTCTGCGAGATGCAAGTGTGTTCCTCAACCTCGGTCACTCTTTCTGCGAGGTCAAGCAGTACTCTAGAGCCATTGAGAACTACGAGCTTGCGCTCGCCAGGAGTCGCGGTCCCTCAGACCCGTCCATTCTTGCATGTCTTGGTCGTGTTTGGCTTCTCAAGGGTAAGCAGGAGAAGAATCTTCCAGCCATGAAGTCGTCTCTCGAGTACTCTCTGCGCGCTCTCGAGGTAGCACCCGAGCAAGCACATTTTCGCTTCAACGTAGCTTTTGTTCAGATCCAGATCGCGTCTCTCATCTATGGTATGCCCGACGCGGCCAGAACCCTTGTGGATGTCGAGACGGCGGCCAAGGGCCTGGATGAAGCAATCGAGACCCTCATGGACATCGCCAAGGGTCCTAACCCGCCCTTCCCCAGACATGACATCGAGCAGCGCGCCAACATGGGTAAGAACACCATGCGCAAGCAATTAGACAGAGCCATGACGTCACAGCGCGAGTACGAAAGCAAGAATGCTGCCCGTCTCGAGCAAGCGAGGAGTCAGCGTGAAGCCGAGATCAAGAAGCGAGAAGACCAGAAGCGGGCCATGGCCGAAGCCGAACTGGAGAAGCGCCGCCTGATCAAGGAGGAGCGTGAGCGCATCGCTACAGAGGACCGGAAGATCATCGAGGACAAGCTAGCTGAGGAGGCGATGCGCAAGGATCGCGAAGCTGTCGACATGACGACTGATGTAAGTTTTGCCTGTACTGTGGCCATTTAGTGCAAGAAACTAACCCTGAATAGGAGGAGACTGGCGAGAAGAAGAAGCGGGAGAAGCGCAAGAAGGGAGGTAAAGGATCACGTAGAACAAGAGAGGATGACGATCTGATCGACGACCGATCCGACAACGGCTACGGCGATTCCGACAGTGGTGCCTCCGATGCAGAAGGTGCCAAGAAGAAGCGAAAGCCAGCGAGAGGCAGTCTGACACCGGCCGAAGATGGCGGCGAGGGCGAGGCGCGAAAGACGAAACGCAGAAAACTCGAGCGCAAGTCAAAAGCTGTCAAGGAGAATTCCAAGTTCAAGTCATCAGAAGTCGTTGTCGATAGCGATTCTGATGACGAGGCTGTGCGTGAAGCCAACAACAACACGGCTCTAGCGAGCAAGCTCAACGAGGATGCCGTTGATCAAGAAAATGCCCGGTTGGACGAGCAGTTGGATAACATGAGCGATGGAGACGAAGAGGAAGCCGTCGCAGCACAACCCAGGAGGAAGAAGCGGGCCGTGGTTGATGAAGACGACGACGACGACGAAGAAGACGTTGCCATGGACGAGTAGTGACTTTTGTTCTTCTCTGGCATCTCTATCAGGACAGCGGTCCAAGACAATACATTGTCATTAATCGCTCGGAGTTTCTGGGGAGAAAGGGAGGCAGGAAAGGTATATGTATACGAAACCCAAGGTGCGGTAGGCCATGCAATACCTGGTCTTTTTCTCTTCTCTACTTTCCAAACAAAATGACAGGATATAATCCAATTCTCAAAGTCGAGCAACAGAAGTCTTCGTCTTTACATACCACCTTGCCCACGACGAAATCGAGCCCCTCTTCTATGCAACCTATCTCACTCCCTCGGCGCCGAGACTTTCGTTCGTCCATTCGCTTTCGTGCGTATCCCAGAAAGCCCCGTTTGTCTTGGATTGTGATCGCATCGAAGTGAGTGAATCGCCCCGACGACGGAAATGACCACGAAACGAAACGAGCGTACCACGAACGCCAACCGGACTTCACATTCGCATTTCACTCTGTAAAGCGGCTGGAGGTGCTATTCCCGCTCTGGCGTTTTTTCTTCCCCTCGCGCAAGTTCGTCTCGCATCGCTCACGTTCACTTCGCGCGCTCACTTCGCGCGCCTTTTTATCTGGCCGTTCTCGCCTCGTTCTTCTTCTCCTTTTCACGAACGTCCTTCTTCCATTGCAAGAGAGAAAGACGAAGCCACTACTTACTTTTGACTCGAGAAATACGATACAAGAAAGGAATCACTTCAAAGGAAAGTTGCATCAGAAGCTTCCGAGATGACTGACGCCAACACTCCTTTCACGCCCAGTGAGGCCAAGATCATCTTGTCTATCATGAAGAATTTGGAGGGCGACATTAAGGTAAGTCTTCTCTTTTTCTTCTCTTTCCTTTTCTTCTTCCTCGTCGTGTTCTCGAAGTCAAATTCAACCCCTGCCCGACGCTCACTTCCTCGTATCTGCATTTGTCTTTTTTCGAATTACTTACCTACCCAATTCGTTATCTCCTGACTTTGACACTTCTCTCCTCTGTCCCCTCTCCACGAAAAAGAGCGAGACGAGTCCTCTCCTCGCGCAGACATCGAAAGCGGAACTAACGAGAGAAAAAAAACTCATAGGCAGACTTCGCCGCCGTCGCAGTCGACTGCAACCTGAAAGACGCCAACATCGCCAAAACCCGCTGGCGCCAGATTCTCTGCTCCAAGAAGCTCAACAATCTGAGCCCTTCCAGCAACACCCCCACGGGCACTACTGGAGCTGGTCCATCTACCACTACCGCCGGCAGCCCCTCGGGCATCGCCAAGAAGAAATCTCCTCGCGCGAACAAGAAAGGCGTCGCTCGTGCTCGCCCTCGTCTCTCCTTCGCTGACGACGACGAAGACGAAGACGAAGACTCGGACTTCGTCGCTCCCCGCACCATCACCCGCAGCGGCCGCAGCGCAGGCATGAAGGGCATCGTGGCAGCCACCGGTAACACCAACCGCAAGATGATCCAAGCCAACCGCAAGGCCCACGCCAACACCAAGGTCCACGCCACCACCAAGGGAAAGGGCAAGGGCAAGGTTTCCGTCTTCAAGGACGACGACGACGACGAGTATCAGGACGTCGATATGGACCCTACTGGTCCTACTCTCACCACCTGGCGTGACTTCGGCACTGAAGCTCACGACGGCGACGACGAGATCGAGGCCGATGACGAGGCAGAGTCCGTTGGCGTCAAGGCTCAGAAGAAGATCGGCAAGGGAAAGGGCGCCCGTCGTGGTGTCGTCAAGGCTGAGCAGGACGAGGACGAGTAGGCGGGCTTTTGTCTCTCCTCTTTTCGCGAGGTCTTTCACTTCTCGGTCTGGCATTTGCTTTTGGGGGAAGGAGTTGGAGGTTTATCGGGTCTCTCTGTAATTCTTCTCTTCTTTTCGTAGGGAAGCTGTCATCAGAGTTGATGCTTGCATGGAGTCATGGTACCCCCTTTGGGTTCAGATGGATAGGTAGGGAGAGCAGGGCTTTTCCATAGGGGGTCGGGTGTTCGGCGTTCCCGTATCTGTTCTGCGTTATGCGTTGAGAAATACTGGACTTTATCTGCCCCTTTACCCATCCTTTATCCTATAGTCAGAAATACACCGAAATTATGCAACACTTGAATATCTCCCGAATCAGTCTGACCTTCACGGTCAACTGCGAAAGGAGAGCGAAAAGTGCAATGCAATGCACCTGTTACACTGAAGACGTTCTGCTTGAGTTCCGCCTCCACTAGCTAGCACATGAATTGTCTGCAAATACTTCGTGAATTCGTAAAAATGGTATCATTGAAAAGGCTACGATTACTTCTACTCCTCCCACTTGCCAACCGGATCTTTGTTTCTGGGTATGAGCAAGGTCTACCAAAGTCTCATAGCCTTTGAAAAGACGAAGGGAAAAAATCACGATTTCGCGAGGAAAAGCTCCATGACCTTCATCTTGCGCTCGTCGAGCGCCGCCTTCTCCTTGTCTTTGACGGGCACAGGGCTACGGATGATTATGGGCGCGAATATCGACGACATTGCTCTGACGAGCGTTTCGCGGTGCGAGACCAGGGGGTCTTTGCTGGTTGCTTTCCAGCGCACGAGAGCTGCTGGGCGGAGATAGAGGGGAGGTAGAGCGGGGGCGGGTTGTGCTGCTGCTGCTGCTGCTGTTGTTGTTGTTGTTGTTGTTGTTGTTGTTGCTTGATTCGCAATAGCGGCGGCAGAAGAAGAAGCGGCGGCGTGGGCTGACGCAATCTCATTGATGATTCGATCGAGCATTGCACAGATCAAAATAAACGAAATGCTGTGCGCGGGTTGCTGCGACAAGACTTCTTGGATCCATGTTCGCTGCTCTTCTTCGCTGAATTGCTTGCGCTCCTTTTCCGCTTTTTGCATCCCGCTGTCGACCTGCGTCCATATCGCTTGGGTGACTACGCCATCGGAGAACCCTGTGAGAAACAACAGCAGGAAATTGGCGAGGCACTCTAGTCGTTCCAATGGTGCTATCGTCACGGGCAAGCCTTGCTCTAGTGGTGAGTCTGTGTCGAGCGCTTCGCACACGGCTGCGAGTCGGTCGGCTCGTTCGAGTGGGTCTGTACTGATCCATGACTCTTCGGCGAAAGGCCATCCCGCCACCTTCTCCCAGGGAGCTTGCTGTTCGTCGCCGGATGTCATGCTCCATTCAGCGACAGAGCGGACGGTCAGGTCTTCTACGGCTTCCGTCAGTCGGAACAGCTCTCGAGGTGCGGACCACTTTACCGGCTCGCTACTCTCCGACGAATCCTTCGACGTGCTACTGTCTGGTCGCTGGCGCTGCAGCCGACGTATTCCTCCCTCTGGAATTCGAATCAATTTGTTGATGGAATGTCCAAGAGACGATTCTAGCCAGGTTCCACGGAGTGGGATGAAGTGGTCTCTTCCACCTTCCACACGCAGCACGAGAATGTCGTCTAATAATTTGATGCCCTCGTTAAATGCTCGCGCCAGACCTACATCCAGTATACGAAGTTCCAAGTCAACAGTGAATGTCTCCCCTGGCTCAAGGGTTCGTGTTGCAGTGGCACTGGATATCTTATTTCCATTGTCGGACTTCAGGGTGAGCCACACTGGCGCAATGCCGGGACTCTGACCCGCACCGACTGGACGATCGACGAAACTCATGGTTGCAGGTACTCGGCCCGTATTCGCTATAGTGAGATGGCGGTGCTTGTGCATTGCATAACGAACTTCTCCGAAAGTCACACCTTCAAACTTTGCTGGGTCGTCGTCTGTCTTTTCTTCTTCTCCATGGTGTCTGTCAACGACCACTGCCACATCTGTCAATCACGATTCATCTCAGTATGTTTCGGATGAACATACCTGTCACGCTTGGTCGCCCTTCATTCTCAACCCTGTCTAGCTCTCGCGCCACTTCCTGGACGACCTTGGCTTTGAGTTCCGGCACGACAGAATCGTACTTGAGCGTGTAAACTGCTGTTAGCGGTTTATGATCCGACGACAGGACACGCTGATGTGCAGTATAATATTCCAGAACAATCTCGTCCTCGAACCCTTCTCTAGTGATGACAACACCTGGGTCGGCCTCGGCCACTTCGTCATAAGTTGTTGACTCTCCTGCTGCATCTTCGTCAGGATCGTAATCGTACAACAAGTCTTCATCCTTCGCGGCCTGCTCAACGCCACTGTTCCTCAATTCCTCGTCTCTCTTTTTGACCTCTTCCGCCTCGGCGAGCTTGCCTTCGTACGCTAATCTGTCGCGCCTCGTGCGATACAGGATCCGATCGCACCAACTCGGTGCTCGCCGCTTTTCACTGGAGTCAAAAACACCGACGCTTCCGGCGTCGTACTTGTATGTAGGCAGAAAGGTAATGGGTCCCTCCTGCCAATCCTGGAATGCCTTGCCCTTCTTGATCTGCTGTTGTAGTTCATCATGTGGTAACAGAGACATGAGTGTGGTCTGCAAAGAGGCAGGATCATTCTCAGGATTAAGAGCATCCAAACTAAGACCGCTGTCCGAGTCATCATCGCTATCGTCTTTCGTCGAATAGGACGCGGATGAGACGGTGGACATGCTGCGTCTCCTGGCAACTTTAGAAGAGTCTTTCTCAATTTCGGCGTCTATCTTTTTGCCGGCATTCGCAGATAGATCGTATTCGTTTCTTGTGTGAAGCATCAGAAGCCTTCGTACATCCTCTCCGGGGATCCCTTTAATCCTGTAGTTCAGATCGCCCACGAAGAATGCAAAGTCCTCGTCGCCTATGGTCTCGCCGATACTTTGATGCAGGTCCATGGAATCGGTAATAGGCTGAAACTTTGTCCTTGACAGAACCTGGGAGTAATCCCAATTGCGCCTCTCCAGAGAGCCCTTGTCAGCTCCGGCAGCTAGATGAGCGTTGATGAAGACGAGACGTGTGGTTTCGCCGAGAACCAAGCGAGCAGTGACAGCTCCTTTGTTCCCCATATAACCCATCAAGCCAGTTCCCACGCTCGTTGTGCTGACTGACTTGATGTCAGGAGCAAGGTCCGGAGATGCATATGCGAGTAGTAGCATGCCTATCAGTTGCTGCTCAGCCACAAGGGTGTAGCCTTTGGGCAGAGCCTCCTCGAGACTCTTCTTGAACTTGGTGGAAACATTTGGATCTGTGTAAGGACGCAGTGCCTCCGTAGCCGAGTTGATGTCCACGACTTCCTGCAACCCAAGCAGATAAAGATCTACCTCCTCGCCGCCCGGCAGAGATCCTGGGTCATCTCTCGGAAGCGCTGTCGATTTCCGGGCATAACGAGACTCCTGCATATCCACAGACTCCCGCTCGTCGAGGCTATTTGGCTCTGGTATATCCTCGCCATGGGGCTCTGACTGACTCGCGGCTTCGAGGTCAGTCAAGGAGTTGGCAACGCCTTGGCCTTTGACGAACCAGCCTCCAATATCGTTCTCTGTACCTTTGAAGCTTGCACAGTTCCATGTTCCAACTTTGATCCTTATCGATCTGGGTTTTACATATCGCTCTCTACGGGCATGGACAGCTTGCGATAATGATTGAAATGTTTCCCCCGCTGACGTATTGTTATTCTCTGTCGGGAATGCCCCCGGAACATCTTGCAGTAGACTGCTTGAAGTACTGCTGGGTCTCGGTTTCGGATCCGACATGTCAGTAGTCCTATCGACGAGTCCACATGTGGAAGCGGATATCACAAGTTCGAGAAAACCAAAAATTGCTCAGCTCGGTGGGAAGTCTATCATCATGCGCCTAGATCGTCATGATCAACCATATGATCAACAGTATAAGGTAGCGGAGGGCGCGGGAACCAAGACTTGGCGTGCAGGTCCGCCGCTTCGTTCGGCCCAGCCCTAGCTAGGACTGGACAATGGCGTTCAAGATTATTGAACATCCATCTTCGGAATTAATACTTGCAGGTTGCGACTTATTCTACGCAAGACACACAAGATGGCGGTACCACGATCACGGATACTTGACCTTGTCAAGGTGCGCAAGTTCTGTCTCTCATATCGTGCGCGACCCAAGCTAATGTCCTGGCCTCTCCTCAGACACAATGCCGCGTCTTCAACACAACCTTCAACCCAGAGGGCCTCCGCCTGGGTAACAAGATCTTGCGCCAACGATTAAAGGGTCCTTCTCTCGCAGCATACTACCCTCGCCGCGTTGTTACCTTCAAGGACCTCCAGAAGGCATACCCTAAATTCGAGACCTACGACGACTTTGAAGAAGACCGTGTGGAACATGTTCAAATGTATGCATTGCGATTGGCCTCCGACGGACGGCGTGGATACAGCTGGGCGAGGATTTACCAGAGAAGGAACTTGGTGCTGACACTTGCTACAGTACCAAATCGAGAGGCAAGGGCGCACCCAAGAAGAAGCGGACGGCAGCAGGTGAGTGGTTCAGAACAAACTCTGGAGACAAGACAAGCATACTGACGATGATATCTACCAGAATCGAAGAAGTTCGGTAAGGGAAAGAAGAAGTAGTGTTACGCGTGTCTACAAGAACCCCTGGTGTTTGCGCTCTGCAACCCGGGATGACAAGGCGTTTCGGAGTTGGATGCTTTATAAGAGCCCTCATCGATGGGTTCATCTTGTCATGTATCAATATCCTTGTACAAATATCAGACATTGGATCCCCAAAATGCGTTCTCATGTGTGATCTGGTCGTCGACTCACGGAAGCCGGAGATTGTATCAGAATACATGTCGGCTATCTGAAAGTGCACTACTGACGATATCCAAACCTTCCTGCGGGCACTCTCACATCGGAGGTTCTCTTCCTCTGTACTATCCAGGGCGGATCGTGTCCAATTCACAAGCATGGAAGCTCAGTCCAGTCTGTCTCTTGCACTTGTCATTGCCCAATCGGATTTACCTGTTCTGGACCGCTCGTGACCGTTTTGGCTCTGCATCATGGACTAATTCCCCATAACAAGGTAAGATATCTTCAAGAGCATGGTGTCATGTGCTGCACGACCAACAGTTGTTGCCACGACAGCACAAGGGCCGCATGCTCTGGCTCGACGCAACGAACACAGGACATATATTGCATAAACCAGAAAGTTGCCGGTGGGTGTAGACTCTCGTCTGTCGTCTTGCTGTACCAGACCTGGAAGCTCGAATCGGCTCCGATTGCTCTTCCAAGGAGATTTGTGGGACCTGTTTCTCAGCAGAGTACATGGCACCAAGTGATTCAACTAGCATTCTACACCGATGAGGGGACCAGAGAAGTGAGCCTGAAAGTTCGATGTCAGCATGCTTCTTGACAATAACATCGTCTGAGAGCGTACGTGATAGTTTGTAAGCAGTCATACTTCTGCAGCTCTCTATCGCCTCTGCGATAAACGCGCATGAGCATGTCAATATCCCGCCCTGATAATCGCTGATGTATGTTTTGTTTGCCGATAAAGCCAAGAATAGTATTCGATGGGGCGAAGCCGGGGTCGAAAACCAGCAGATTTCGAGAACCATCTTTGCGACGCTCCAACCCGATGATTGTGAGCGAATGGCCTGGCTGCTGTAAGTATAAAGGTGCTCTGTTTGTAATCGTGATTCTGCCAGTCTTGGTGCAGTGCTCTTGGAAGTATGATTCCACAAAGTCGAGAACACGTTCATACGCCTTTTGCTTGTTGTTTGTTTGCTTCTCTTCTTCCTTCTTCCTGTCTGAAAGGTACTCATTTATCTGATGGGGGATCCCAAGACCTTGGTAGAGTACTGATACCTGATGCAGATCTCAGCAAGGAGCTCAGCCATGGCGGAAGACCGACAACGGCTTTTTAGAAAACCACTCTTGGCCTGCTGCAACTCAACAGCAATATGCTCACCTCGGTGGTTCCAATCCATTTACGAGTGCCTCTAATCCCCCCGGTGTCCTGCCTGCCAAATGTATCAATGCCCTGGTCCCAAGCATTCTCTATCAAGTCCTGGATTTTCAGGATGCTTGGTATACGCTTCTTGAACTTCTCATGCCCTACAGCGCGGGCGCCCTGTATGTACGCTATTTGCATTTGGACATTCAAGTAGCCACAGAACCCAGTATGGCCCTGGCGATTGTGAACATGCTGGACCTGTGGGTGACACAGGTACGCTCTTTCGACCGTACGTGAGACATAGGATAGTTCGGCGAGCACAGACACGAGGCCTGGCACTTCATTCTCAACAAGACTCTCACGAACAATGCGGCCATCTTTCCCGATCTTGTTGACTTTTCGGATTGGGGCGCCATATCTCAGCTCATCATACATCCATCTGGGCATGTGTTTCTCATGTGCATACGGTCCAAGATCTTTCCTCTGTTCCGCCTGTTAGTCGGTTCCGAAAACGAGCACTGGGCCCCAGGGTTCGCTCAATGTTGACGTTTGGTAGACATTACTCACCCCAATTTGTGTACCTCCACCATGGCCGGGGGTGCGTTGCATGCGATCCTCACTCGAAATGACTGAACGCACAGATGATGAACGAGCGGTTGATTCATTTATTGTATGTGTCTGACTAGAAATGGATGTAATGATTGAAGATTTGGACGGCCTCCTCGACCGAGACGAATGGCCAGGGTCGCCCTCGTGGCCAGTATCAGACTTGGCTGTTTCAGCGATGGTATGGGAGGCGAATGGACTGTCTAGCGATGCATGAATATCCAGATGGTCATTGAAGTCTATTAGATACACATGTTCACCACATCCAGTGTGAGGACATTCGACGTAGTCATTCACGGCTTTGTCTATTTCCGTACCTACAGCTGCACGTTCGGCTTGCTGCTCCAGCTCTGTTGAGCCAGTTGTGCACCTCAGGGAAAGAGCGATGGCTCGTGGACCATCACTGAGCTTGGCGGTATCATGAGGCATGTATCTCTCTTCCGCGTGCTGCAGAGTGAGCGCGAGGGCAAGTGATTCCTCATTTCTGGTTGCGAAAGGCGATTCGCCACTGTCGGAGTGGTTGGTCTCAACGTGCAAAGTGATAGTGTATGCGTCTGCACTGCGATAGTCACAGAAGGGACATTCCAGCATTATTACTGGATAAGCCAGATGTCGGTCTACCAGCAAACAGCAGGTCTGCAGAGGTCGAGGCAAGTGCAATATGGAGGTGATTGACCGGCCGGTTGAGATCGGCCAAACATGCTTCACGCAGGGGCACTGAATCAGTGAGGTAGCTCGGCGCGACTTGTTGGTTGGTTGGCTCGACACTGTGGATCTGAGTGGAAGCACGACCCAGAGGTCTGGGGGATGGAGTAGCGTAGCACAGTAGGCATGTGACTCGTACGAGACACTTACTTAGTATTGCAGCAACAACACTGCAGGGAAAGGCCAAGGTACTTGTCACAGGTACATGACTCTGAATTGAGCCTCTATATACCTAAGTAGGTAGGTAGCTTGTAAGCACATCTGGACTTTACTCGTAGCGGATCACTGCGGCGGGCCACGGCAGGACCACGAAGTAGAAAAGACGAGAGACTGGTGCATGAGATAAACAATTCATATAGACTACTGTCGGCGAATCAAGGAACCCAGCCAGGAAAAAGTCTTCAACAACTAGCGAAAAGCGACGTTAGGTGACTAGTACTGTAGCAGTAGGTTGTTCTCAGCTGTTGCTGTGCTGACCGTAGACTGTCGCCTGCCTGCCCTGACTTTCCCTTTCCTTCCTTTGCGGGGGGCGTCTGGAAGGGAAGGAAGAAAAAGCCCGCTGCGTCTTTCTGCATCGGCTTCCTCCAGTCTACAGCTTTGGCCCAACGTCGACTCTCAACGACGCACTTCAAGTCCCCATCCATTTGATATCTCTCACAACCCATTCCTTCGATCACTACCTGCGTCAAACAACAAAATGTCGGAGCCAATCCGTAATAAGCGCCATGAGCCCCCTGTCGCTCCGTAAGTTCTGTCTCTGTCTCTGCCTCTGCCTCTGCCACCTACTCGATCCTACACGTCCTAAACAGCTTGCCCATCATGACTGTTCGTGTCATCAAAGCAAACAAGTCATCGACTAATGCTCCTGCGACCACTAGTACTCCCCAGAACACTCCTCTCGACAAGGCTCCCATCTCATCTCGCGCACAGCAGCCTGGTGTTGCCAGCATCAAAGAAGGTGCGCCTGATCCTATCAGACATCTTTCGCCACAACAAACCACTGACCCGTGTCGCAGAGGACTTTGACCGTGCTGCTGCCGCCTCGATATTCGCCTCCAACCCCAAGCTTGTCTCGATGATGCAGAACAAGCTCAGTGGCCTCGTGGGCAAGTCCTCGGGCTACATTGAGTCCCTCCCTGCCCCCGTTCGCAAGCGTGTCGCAGGCCTCAAGGGTGTGCAAAAGGAGCACTCCAAGCTCGAGGCCGAGTTCCAGGCCGAGGTCCTCGCCCTCGAGAAGAAGTTCTTCGCCAAGTACGCCCCTCTGTACGAGAAGCGTGCCAAGATCATCAACGGTGCCGTGGAGCCATCCGAGGCCGAGATCCAGGCTGGAGAGGAGGACGAAGACGAAGATGAGGACGAGCAAGAGAAGGACGACTCCGAGGACAAGGACGACGAGTCTGCCGCAGACATCAAGGGTATCCCCGAGTTCTGGCTCTCTGCCATGAAGAACTCGACTCTCGCCGAGACCATCACCGACAGAGACGAGGGCGCTCTCAAATCCCTCGTCGACATCCGCATGGAGTACCTCGACCGCCCCGGTTTCCGCCTCATCTTCGAATTTTCCGACAACGAATACTTTACCAACAAGACCCTCACCAAGACATACTACTACCAGGAGGAGAACGGCTACGGTGGTGACTTCATCTACGACCACGCAGAAGGCGACAAGATCAACTGGAAGGACGGCAAGGATCTCACCGTCAGGATCGAGAGCAAGAAGCAGCGCAACAAGAGTAATTACGATCAGATCACCTCACACAAGTGCCATTCACATATATTGACCAACTTCTCTAGACACGAAGCAAACCCGAATTGTCAAGAAGACCATCCCCACACCATCTTTCTTTGACTTCTTCAACCCCGCCACCCCTCCGACTGACGATGATGACGAGGAGGAGGTTGACGAGGACATTGAGGCCAAGCTCGAGCTCGACTACCAACTCGGTGAGGACATCAAGGAGAAGCTCATTCCCCGCGCCATCGACTGGTTCACCGGCGAGGCTCTGCAATTCGAACAAGGATTCGATGATTTCGACGAGGATGAGTTCGAGGACGAGGATGATGAGGATGAGGACGAGCTCAGCCGTGACGAGGATGACGAGGAGGAGTCTGACGAAGAGGTGAGTGTTTTTCGGCCACCGGGAGAAGTGAATCAAGCTAACGTGTGTCTTCAAGGGTGATGGCTCAAAGCCGAAGCAGGAGACTGCCGAGTGCAAGCAAAGCTAGATGAGCAGCACGTGCTAGCACCACAAATCAGCACGCTTGTCACGACAGCCATGTCCGTCAAGGTGTGCAGCCAGATTCGGCTTCGGTGAGCTACCATTTACATTATGGGGCGTCACCATGTACATCATTGCCTTTCACGCCCAGCATCTACGACACGCTGAAAAGCCACGCTCCTTGACGCTGCATCATTCTTTCCGCGGACCAGCTTAGTGATTCAGAGTGGCGTTTACCAGTCGATGGCCATGTGATTCTTTTTATTACCTCTATAATTTTCATCTCGGACAGAATTGGGGGAAGGCGCTCGAGGCGAAGGAGGCAGATAGCATCGGCGGCATGAAACTCTTTGGGGGATTCAGAGCTGTCAGACACCAGTCGCGATTCGCGTACATACTCAAAATGCCACTTTGCACGTCTTTGAATTTTTTTCCTGGGAATAACTGGACAGTCTATTTGAGGCACAGGTAGGTGTGTGTGTGCGTGTGTGCGCGTATTTCATCGCAGCATGTGGTCTAGAACGTGCTGTGCTGTACATCGATCACGGTATGGACAGACGATGAATGAGTGAACGTGCAGATCATTGCCTATCATTCTCTATCGATAGACACTTCTTATGCAGAGACAGCATACGGTACAAGGCACACTGCAGCAGCACATCACAGCAGCACATGGCTGACAGCCAGCGTGGGGCCATGTCTCGGAGAAGACTTGCACATACCCCGGGGGCCACATGATGCCATAATTGTATCGAGCGGAAAACGCGGTGTCGACACCAGCTAAATGTTGGACAGGATTGAGTAATGAAAACAACTGTAGGAGGGAGAAGAAGGTCTTGGCTGCTCAGCGAAGAGTGGGCGGCGTGACCTTGAGTCGTTGGAATGAATTGAATTCGATGAATTGCGACATCGCTTGCCAAAAATCACTCTGCGAGACAATGGCGGGGTACCTGCCCTCTCTGCTCAGAAAGTGTGAGGTCCCTTCCTTTATGATTCATATTCCTCCTGATTCCTGAATTACTTTTTCTCTGCTGAGTTACTCTTTTTGTTTTCCCTTGTCCTGGTATTTCCACACGAGACATACACACATATACTCGTATCATAAACATCGAATACACCCACACGCACACTCTCACACACTCACACACACAATGTCCTCGGCGCAAGCAATCCCTGTTCGAGGCGGCGGTGCCCCGTCCAGATCCGTCACCAGCAGCTTCGACCCCAGCAGCAGCCCCACTGCGACTTTCACCTCCCCTCCTTCCAGCTTCTCAAATGTCCGCGCTCAACAGGCTCCCGTGAGAGAGCTGAAGCCTTTCCACACCGGAGACATCAAGGTCCTGCTCCTCGAGAATGTCAACCAGACCGGACGTGACATCCTCTCAGGACAAGGCTACCAAGTCGAGGCTCTCAAGACTTCGCTCCCCGAGGATCAGCTGATTGAGAAGATCAGGTGAGATTTACCATGGAGTCGGGCTAGACGAATCGAAAGATGTGCTGATGCAGTGGATTTACAGAGACGTCCATGTCATCGGAATCCGTTCCAAGACGAAGCTCACTGCTCGCGTCCTCCGCGAGGCCAAGAACCTCATCGTTGTCGGCTGCTTCTGCATCGGAACCAACCAGGTCGACCTCCAGTATGCCGCCAACGCTGGTATCGCCGTCTTCAACTCGCCCTTCTCCAACTCGCGTTCCGTCGCCGAACTCGTCATTTCCGAGATCATCGCACTGGCCAGACAGCTCGGTGACAGAAGCATGGAGTTGCACCAGGGAATCTGGAACAAGGTCTCCGCTGGCTGCTGGGAGGTGCGTGGTAAGACTCTGGGTATCGTCGGTTACGGACACATTGGCAACCAGCTGTCCGTGCTGGCAGAAGCCATGGGTATGAAGGTCATTTACTACGACGTCATCAATCTCATGAGCATGGGTACCGCAACCCAGGTCCCTACCCTCAAGGCATTGCTCGAGGGTGCTGACTTTGTCACCCTTCACGTGCCTGAACTTCCCGAGACCGCCAACATGATCTCTACGGAACAGCTCTCGCAGATGCGCGATGGCAGCTACCTCATCAATGCCTCAAGAGGCAGCGTTGTCGACATCCAGGCGCTTGCCGATGCCATGAAGAGCGGCAAGATCGCCGGAGCCGCCCTTGACGTCTACCCCAACGAGCCCGCCGGAAACGGACCCTACTTCACCAACGAGCTCAACAGCTGGGCCGAGGATCTACGCAGTGTCAAGAACCTCATTCTCTCGCCTCACATCGGTGGTAGCACCGAGGAGGCACAGTCTGCCATCGGTGTCGAGGTCGCCGAGGCTCTCAAGAACTACATTAACGAGGGAACGACACTCGGTGCGGTCAACCTGCCCGAGGTGTCCCTTAGAAGCATTACCTCCGAGGAGAAGAACCACGTCCGAGTGAGTCTTGCCTGAACGCTGCAGGGCCTTTTGACCATGTACTGACCAAAAAAAACCAGATCATCTACATCCACAAGAACGTGCCCGGTGTGCTGAGACGTGTCAACGAGATCTGGGGAGACCACAACGTCGACAAGACCATGACAGATTCGCGTGGTGATGTCGCCTACCTCATGGCCGATATTAGCAATGTCGGCCCCGAGGAGATCAAGAACCTGTACCAGAGTCTGGAAGACCTTGGTTCGAGGATCAGGACAAGAGTTCTCTACTAGATCTGTCGGTCTGTACATTGATAGATGGATAGATGAAGGGAGAGCAACGGATTAGACTGTATTTCGAGCATTCAACATGGCGTCGGGGATGGCAAAAAAAATGTTTCCTTACGGCTTGGTTAAGGAGGTAAATAAAAGATCGGGGCAAAGAATAGTACGGATAGATCAGAAACTCAATGGCGACGGTGTACGCTAGACATGGCCACCCTCTGCTGAAATGGGAAGAATTCATTACTTTACAGTACCTTGAAGTTTGCACGCACTCTTCCAGTCATAAGAGGTGTAATTGCTACAGGTGCAATCTCATTATTGAGACTTGTCGACAATCAACCGAGTGTCGTCAGGTAAAAGCTGTGACCCGTCTGCATTCGTCAATATTGGGACTCGGCTGCTTTGATGGAATTACGGAGCACTTGTTCCCGGTATACGGCAGCGGCGGTTTCAGACATGGTATGCAGATGCACGTCGCATGTGTCTCTGCCCGGTCTCATTCGTACCTCATAGTGGTCTCAGTGGACCTGGTCTTCGTGCTGGTCTTTACCGCAGAAGCTCCCCCGATTAATATTGTGGGGTCAGGGGACTCTTAGTGTGATGATGGCCAAGGCGCAGGGCCGGTACGAATACAAAGTACTGTACAGGAGTACAGGGTACTCGTATCTTCTCGCAGTGTAAAGTGTACTGTACTGTACCGTTCCCGTACCTTGTGACTGCTATTGCAGTGTTATTATTATTATCATTATACTATATTTTTTATCTTTCTGACTCTCCGCTAATTCATCCTCTTTTTCCTCACTTGAAACTCGATAGAGCTGCCGTACACCCAGTGCAGTGCTATCGTCTCCACGAACTGGTTCTAGCGCGTTCCTTCTTTCTTTGCTTTCTTGCGTGTGTGTTTAAGCCGGAAAAGGAGAGACAAACACTGGAGAGGGTGTGTGTTGATGCCACTGCAACGTTCGGTCTAAACCCTTTAAACTGATCACAACAACAAAGTGGTGTTGCTTGATTTTCTGTAACATCTACAGCGCTGGAGTCTTGAAGATTGCGATTCATCTGCATATCTCTTGTTTCTCACTCCTGCGTTTATTGTTCATAGCACCTTCTTTTACGACCATCGCAACTCTGTACCACCGCTTAATGGTATAGCAACACAAGTCCCCCAATTTGATATGTCGGCCACCTACGACGTCGGCACCAAAGCCTGGCAGACCGACCCCGTTGAGGGATGGGTCGCGTCTGAGGTGGAGCAGAAGACGGTGGATGGCGAGAAGGTCAAATTGGTCTTTCGCCTGGCAAATGGAGAGGTAAGAGGAGCCCGTCAATTCCGTCATGCTTTCTCTCCAATCCCGTAATTAACCACATAATCGCACGCAGACTAGGGAGTTCGACACCACTGTTGCCGCCCTCGAGGAAGACAACAATGCCGATCTTCCCCCTCTCATGAACCCTGCGGTGCTCGAGGCCAGCGATGATCTCACGAATCTCTCACATCTCAACGAGCCTGCTGGTAAGGACACAATGTACGGCGACAATTCCATGTGCATCTACTGACAAGAGACGTCACAGTGCTACAAGCGATCAAGCTACGCTATGCTCAAAAAGAAATCTACACATACAGTGGTATCGTCCTGATCGCCACTAACCCCTTTGCAAGGGTGGATTCGCTCTATGTCCCTGGCATGGTACAGGTGTATGCTGGAAAGCATCGCCAGACCCAGGCTCCTCATTTGTTCGCTATCGCGGAGGAGGCATTCGCGTAAGCTCAATCTTCTCTTCTATCCCTTTGCGTGTACAGGAAGCTGATGTCTCCCTAGCGAGATGGTGAACGACGGCAAGAACCAAACCATTGTTGTTTCGGGTGAGTCTGGAGCCGGAAAGACTGTCAGCGCCAAATACATTATGCGATACTTCGCTACGCGAGAGCCCCCGGATCAACCTGGAATCCGCTCCAGGGGTCGTGTCGATACCATGAGTGAGACGGAAGAGCAGATCCTCGCGACGAATCCCGTCATGGAAGCCTTCGGCAACGCGAAGACCACTCGCAACGACAACTCCTCCCGCTTCGGAAAGTACATTGAGATCATGTTCAACAAAGAGACGGACATTATTGGCGCAAAAATACGTACATATCTCCTGGAGCGCTCAAGACTCGTCTTCCAGCCCCTGAAGGAGCGCAACTACCACATCTTCTACCAAGTCGTAGCAGGTGCCACTGAGGCCGAGAGGGAAGCTCTCGCTCTCGGCCCCGCCGACAACTTCGACTATCTCAACCAGGGCGGCGCGCCGCAGATCGATGGTGTTGATGATGCAGAGGAGTTCCGTGCCACGAGGGAGTCCCTGACCAGAATTGGTGTCTCGGAGCACCAGCAGTCTCAACTCTGGCGAATCCTCGCTGCATTGCTACAAATTGGAAACGTCAAGGTCACAGCTACACGCACCGACTCGCAATTATCTCCGACTGAGCCATCTCTTGTCAAGGCTTGCGAGCTCCTCGGCATTGATCCCGAAAACTTCGCCAAATGGATCGTCAAGAAGCAGCTCGTAACTAGAGGGGAGAAGATCATGTCCAACCTCACCCAGCAGCAAGCCATTGTCGTTCGTGATTCCGTCGCCAAGTTCATCTACTCGAGCCTGTTCGACTGGCTGGTCGAGACGATCAACAAAGGTCTGGCTCCACCAGAAGTCCTCGAGCAGGTCAACTCGTTCATCGGTGTGCTGGATATTTACGGTTTCGAGCATTTCGCCAAGAACTCTTTCGAGCAGTTCTGTATCAACTACGCCAACGAGAAGCTGCAGCAGGAGTTCAACGCGCATGTCTTCAAGCTGGAGCAAGAAGAGTATGTTCGAGAGGAGATTGACTGGAAGTTCATTGACTTCTCCGACAACCAGCCCTGTATTGACCTGATCGAGGGCAAACTCGGAGTGCTGGCCTTGCTCGACGAAGAGTCTCGTCTACCGATGGGTTCAGATGAATCCTTCCTCACCAAGCTCCACCAGCAGTTCGCCAACGAGAAGCAAAAGTTCTACAAGAAGCCTAGATTCGGCAAATCTGCATTCACCGTCTGTCATTATGCCGTCGACGTGACATACGAGTCCGATGGATTCATCGAGAAGAACAGAGATACCGTGCCTGATGAGCACATGGAAGTCCTCCGTGCTTCGTCAAACGACTTCCTGACAGAGCTCCTGGATCTGGCGAGTGCTGTGCGAGAGCGTGACAGTCTGATACAGAAGCCGACCGCAGCAGCTGGCCCAGGCAAACGTCCTGGCGCAGCTTCGACAAGGAAACCGACTCTGGGTGGCATGTTCAAATCCTCGTTGATCGAACTGATGACTACCATCAACTCGACGGCGGCACATTACATCAGATGTATCAAGCCAAACGATGCGAAAGAGGCGTGGAAATTCGAAGGCCCGATGGTCCTCAGTCAGCTACGTGCTTGTGGTGTTCTAGAGACTGTCCGAATTAGTTGCGCAGGATACCCTACTCGCTGGACCTACGCCGAATTTGCTCTGCGTTACTACATGCTTGTTCCATCGTCACATTGGACGGACGAGCCCAGGGACATGGCCACCTCGATTCTCACAAGGGTGTTCGGAGCCTCTCACGCGGATCCATCAAGCAAGTACCAGATGGGTCTCAACAAGATTTTCTTCCGCGCTGGTATGCTCGCTTTCTTGGAGAACCTTCGCGCCGAGCGTCTCAACAGTGCAGCCGTCATGATCCAGAAGAACCTGCGTGCCAAATATTATCGCAGGCGGTTTCTTGAGGCCACCGGATCCATCCGGGAGTTTCAGTCCCTCGTACGAGGGAGTCTTGCAAGGCAGGCAGCAGAAGACGCGCGGCAGGTCAAGGGAGCCACGACCATCCAACGGGTATGGCGAGGCCAGAAAGACAGGAAAAACTTCCTACGCATCCGCGACAATATCATCCTCTTTGAAGCAGCGGCCAAAGGATGGCTCTGCCGTAAGAACATCCTCGACACACGACTAGGAAATGCTGCTCGCACCATCCAGAGGGCCTGGAAATCGCATCATCAGCTCAAGGACTGGCGGGAATACCGACGCAATGTTGTCACCGCTCAAAGTCTATGGAGAGGCAGGGCTGCTCGAAAGGATTACAAGGGGTTGCGAGAAGAGGCACGCGATCTGAAGCAGATTTCATACAAGCTCGAGAACAAGGTGGTGGAGCTTACTCAATCATTGAGTGCTGTGCGACAAGAGAACAAAGGCCTCAAGACTCAACTCGAGAACTACGAGAGTCAGCTCAAGTCTTGGAAGACACGTACACAAACACTCGAGACGAGGTCGAAGGAGCTACAGGCCGAGGCGAACCAGGCTGGTATAACCGCGGCCAAGATCTCGGCCATGGAGCAAGACATGATCAAGCTCCAGCAGAATTACGACGAGTCCACCCAGAACATGCGCAGGCTACAGGAGGAGGAGAAACAGCTGCGCGAATCTCTGCGCTTGACAGAAGAAGAACTGCAACAATCGAGGGATAGCCATGTGGCCTCGGAGGATGAGTCCAAGTCCCTTCGTGCTCAACTGGCCGACTTACAAGATCAACTCGAGCTTGCTAAGCGTGCCGCGCCGCTAGGTGGCGACCTCAATGGCAGCACCGGCGGCGCCTCTCAACCTAGCGGCCTAATCAACCTCGTGTCGTCTAAGAAGCCCAAGAGGCGGAGTGCCGGCTTCGAGCAGATCAATACCGACAGATACAGCGGAACCTACAACCCACGGCCCGTATCGATGGCCTTTGGTGGAGCCACCAGCCACCAGCCAAACCTTTCTGGCTCGACGTTCAGACCTGATCTCGAAGGCGTCGAGATGGAGCTCGAGAACTTGCTCGCAAACGAGGACTCGCTCAACGAGGAAGTCACAATGGGCCTCATCAGAAACCTCAAGATCCCCTCACCCGGCTCGAATCCTCAGCCAACTGACAAGGAGGTCCTATTCCCGGCCTACCTTATCAACCTTGTCACTTCTGAGATGTGGAACAACGGCTTTGTCAAGGAGTCTGAGCGCTTCCTTGCCAACGTGATGCAGTCCATCCAACAAGAGGTCATGCAACATGACGGAGATGAAGCGGTGAACCCTGGAGCCTTCTGGCTCTCGAACGTGCACGAGATGCTTTCGTTTGTCTTCCTCGCTGAAGATTGGTATGAAGCACAGAAGTCGGACAATTTCGAGTACGACAGACTCTTGGAGATTGTCAAGCACGATCTCGAAAGTCTCGAATTCAACATCTACCACACCTGGATGAAGGTGCTGAAGAAGAAGTTGCACAAGATGATCGTGCCCGCCATCATCGAGTCGCAATCTCTCCCTGGCTTTGTCACAAACGAGAGCAACCGCTTCCTTGGCAAGCTCCTTCAATCAAATAACGCGCCTGCGTTCAGCATGGACAACCTACTATCACTGCTGAACAATGTGTTCAAGGCCATGAAGGCTTTCTACCTAGAAGAGTCGATCATCACGCAGACAATAACGGAGCTGCTTCGTCTGGTTGGAGTCACTGCCTTCAACGACCTCCTCATGCGCAGGAATTTCCTCTCGTGGAAGCGTGGTCTGCAGATCAACTACAACATTACTAGGATCGAGGAGTGGTGCAAGAGCCACGACATGCCTGAAGGCACGCTACAACTTGAGCATCTGATGCAAGCTACGAAGTTGCTTCAGCTGAAGAAAGCGACACTCAACGACATTGAGATCATCCAGGATATCTGTTGGATGTACGTTGTTTGATACGATGATTTATGACTTGCAAGATGCTAATTTGATACACAGGCTTTCCCCCAACCAAATTCAAAAGCTGTTGAATCAGTATCTCGTCGCAGACTACGAGCAGCCAATCAATGGCGAGATCATGAAGGCGGTTGCCTCGCGGGTCACAGACCCCAAGTCGGACGTTTTGCTACTCCCAGCGGTAGACATGGAAGACAGTGGCCCATACGAGATCGCAGAGCCACGTGTGATTACGGCGCTGGAGACTTACACACCTTCGTGGTTGCAGACGCCGCGACTCAAGCGCCTCGCCGAGATTGTCAGCGCCCAGGCCGTGTTGCAACAGCAGCTTGACGCAGGCGGTGCCATTGCCGAGAAGGGCTACGGAGAGAGTGAAGCTGGCGGCGACTTGGGAGAGTGGAGCCAGATGAATCACATGAACGGCAATGGACACCTGGCCGAGGAACACGACATGCGCATCGGGCACGAACAAGAAGCCGGAGCATAGAGCGATCCACTTCGATACAGGCAGCATGTACACGTCGGCTGAGGAGCGCGCGTGCTTGTTGGGCAGTCAGATGCCAACCTTTGTACGATGAGGCAGGCGGCGGGGAGGGGAAAAGGAGTCATATCGTTGATATCTGCTTCTTTTGGTGTGTGTTTGTGTGTGTGTGTCGCTTATTTGTTAGACTTATGAGCATTTAAGAAGGCGTTGTTTTTTTCTTTTCTGCTCTTCTTCCATATTCACCCGGGGGCCTTTTTGCTGCAGGAAGGACATGGCAACAATGCCACCGCTTCCCCCTTTTTCTTGCTATCATCATCATCACAGGCGTATTTGATTTTCCTGGCACACATCATGTTTTCTCTTACTACAGTAAAGACAAGAAAAGGCTCATGTGGGTGATTATTGAACTCTAGTACTAGTCACTACTACTGGGCCCAAATGCAACAAAGATATTGAAGACAAGTTTAGAAACGAGCGACTGGACTAGACTGAATCCGTGCAAGCCAGGTGAGCGGACTGCAGATAGATGCATGCATGCATGCGAGTTATAGCTAGCTATTCGTGATGCGTTGACACTCACCGCCGCCGCCGCATGGTTTAATGCGTGTGTGAGCTTAGTCAAAGTCCACAATTATCATGTTTAGACGGATGTGCACGAGTAAGGTCACAAGGCAGGTCAGGAGATGTACTGCATGTGCGTGCAGTATGGCTCGAGTAATCAGAGATGGTAATACAGTTGTGAAATATGGACTTGGAAGATGGGAGACAAGATCGGATTTGGTGGTGCTGTATATACAGCTTATACTATTCAATCAACACTCAAGTGTTTCAAAAACAGAACGTTGAAAGCGAGTGGTAATTACGACCTTCCATTGTCAGTTCATGCAATAATGCCTGACTGAGCGGATACCCCAGCCAGAGCAGCGATGTAGGAGCGTCCTGCCAAGCGCCAAGAAGAAGTCCCGATTCGATGTCGGAACAGAAGTCGGGTTAATTAGTGGCCTGTGGAGCAGAAAAGGCCCGCCAATCTCACCCAATGACGGACGACATATGATTGATGACGAGGGGCCTGACTTGGTTGTTCCATTGTTCAAAGAGAGATGGAAGGGGGCTTTGTTTTCTTTGGGGTGACTTGAATGATCATGAAGCGTATATTTGCAGTGAAGAAAAACGAGTCCGGAAAGATGGCGAGACGGTTGGAAAGGGTCAAGAGTCAGCAGCGCGTATAGTAGCAATTAGTGGGTGGAAGTGGGAGGGGCCTGCCAGGCACTTTGCAGCAAAACTTCGAGTCATCGCCGTCGTCGGGTGGGACCTGAACTTTTATATACACCTGTTTTCCTCTTTCTCTATTCCACAGTGTAAATCTCCAACAATTAAGTCAAAACAACAGGTCCGGTCAATCCACCGAACAGGGACGCAACAGAAAAGAAAAAAAAACTCTGAATTAAAACAAACACCCACTCATCCCATCTACTCGCTCAATATTTTTGTCTGAATACACCCCTTCTCCTCCCCCTTCCGGACCGACAGAATTCCAACACAATGAACGGCTTCGAGCAATCAATACCTCACCAGCAGGAGAAGAACCTCCCTGGAGGCGGCAATTGGGTCGTGCAAAAGTTTGGCGGAACCAGCGTGGGCAAGTTCGCCGTCGAGATCGCACGCGACATTGTGCTGTAAGAGAGCCCTCTGAATCAAATACAAAAAGAAAGAAAAATACCTCGACACAACTGGACAGGAATTGCAAAAGAAGAAACTGGTGGGGCTGACCTTTTGTTCTACCGCAGTGCATCTCTCGGCGAGAACAGGGTCGCTGTCGTGTGCTCTGCGCGTAGCACCTACACCAAAAGTGAAGGTACCACCAACAGGTGTGTGTGTTTTTTTACTCGTCTAGCAAAACACCCATGGTGGCCAATTGGAACTGACGCATTCGCCCAAACAGACTCCTTCGCGCCGCTCGTGAAGCGGAGAAGCTGACATCCCGCGCCTATGTCGACATGGTCAACGTGATCCGCGAGGACCACATGGCAGCCGCCAGAGACACCATCTCTGCCTCGGACATCCTCGAGACATACTTTGCCGCAGTCAACGACGAGTGCGACGGTCTGGTCAGGATCCTCGAGTCCGCCCAGCATCTCACCGAGGTCAGCAGACGCACCGAGGACAAGATTGTCGCAAAGGGAGAGAAGCTCTCGTGTCTCTACATGACCGCACTGCTCCAGTCTCAGGGCGTCAAGGCCGCCTACGTCGATCTGAGCGACGTCATCCAATTCGACATGCCCAAGGGCCTCAACGATGATTTCTACCGCAATCTGGCCAACGCTCTGTCCGAGGCCGTGCTCGCGTGCGGAGACGCTGTCCCCGTCATCACAGGCTACTTTGGCAACGTCCCCGGTGGCCTTCTCGACCAGATCGGTCGCGGCTACACTGACCTCTGCGCTGCTCTTGTCGCCGTGGGCCTCAAGGCTTCCGAGCTTCAGATCTGGAAGGAGGTCGATGGCATCTTCACCGCCGACCCGCGCAAGGTGCCGACCGCGCGCCTGCTGGACTCTGTGACGCCGTCCGAGGCCGCCGAGTTGACCTTTTATGGATCCGAGGTCATCCACCCCTTCACCATGGACCAGGTCATCAAGGCCAGCATCCCCATCCGCATCAAGAACGTCAAGAACCCTCGCAACAAGGGCACCATCATCTGGCCCGACGCAGCAGACGATCTCGCCGGCAAGAAACCCGCCTTGTTCCGCAACAAGAGCCTGAGCAACCTCATCGACACCTCGGGCCCGAAACGTCCCACTGCCGTCACCATCAAGCGGGGCATCACGGTGCTTAACGTGCACTCGAAGAAGCGTACCCGCGCCCACGGCTTCCTCATGTCCATCTTTTCTGTTCTAGACAAGTGGCATCTGTCCGTCGACCTCATTTCTTCGTCCGAGGTCCACGTCTCCATGGCCCTGCACTCCGAAGTCGCGCTGCTGTCCGGAGCCGGCCCCGACTCGGAAGAGATGCACATCGAGTCCGCGGCGCTCAAGGGCGCAGTCGAGGATCTCAGCGCATGGGGCGACATTGATCTGGTCCCTGGCATGGCCATTGTCAGTCTGATCGGTCGACAGCTCAGGAACATGGTGGGCATCAGTGGCCGATTCCTCGGCGTCTTGGGCGAGAACAACATCAACATCGAAATGATCTCCCAAGGTTCGTTTTTTCCCTTTCTTTTCTTCCCTTTACCTCCCGCCTTCGCACTTCCTACAGGCCATTTGCAGAACCAAGCAGCTGACAACTCCATCAAACAGGAGCAAGCGAAATCAACATCTCCTGCGTCATCGACGAAAAAGAAGCCAATCGCGCCCTGAACGTCGTCCACACCAACCTCTTCACCTTTCTCGACAACTAGAGATAAAAGAGCATAGGCAGTAAATAGCACGCCTGTTCTTGCTTGCTTTGCGCGCGCGCGTCTTGGCATCGGCATTGCATTGTATAGCGGAGTTTTCGAAAATTTCGGCAAAAAACATCCTCCTCACCCCCGGCATTGAGCGCGTCATCCTTTTTTTGTGCTCTCTTCTCGTCGATATATCGAGTATCTTCATACCGAAAGGCAAAGAACAAAGGGGGGAAAGGGGGAACCCAGAAACGAAAGTACAGCACTTCGCTAAAAGGCCTGATTAGAGACAGACCATTTCGCATGCATCAACAGATGAATAGACAAACGGATAGAGCTCAGGATACCTTACATGGGTCGTTCAGATTAGATGCATGCCCTGTATATACGAACCAATCAGGGAGCGAGCTATCGGAAGCGAGCATAGAAGTCGATACGTAGACATAGATGAGGAAGACATATCAAGGGGAGGAAATGCTGGATTTAGCAACGTCTTTTCTCTTTCATCAAATAGAAGAATAGATATAGCCAGGAAAGGATGTTCGGCTACAACCACTGCCTGGCTTCGTTCTGTTGTGTCTGTGCCGTCACTGTTCGTCTTCCTCGATTGAGATTGGAATCTTTGGGATGGATCGCTCTTTGCATGTGCTGCTGGTAGCATCGAAGAAATGTACGAAGCAGGCAGAGCAGAGGAATGAGGATGATCTCTATCTTGTATGAGTCGGGACTCTTATAGCGCTGCCGCTTTATCCTCGTCCTGGACGCAGAGAGAAGAAACAAAAGCCGGAGAGGCAACAAAGTTTCAGAGCGGATGGATGGATCACACTTTCTACATCTAGCTATCAGAAGAGAACAACAAAGCCCTCGACGCCAAACAATGAGTCTCGAATATTAAATCAATTTGACCAGAAAAGAAAGAATCAAGCAATATGTTTCAACCTGCGCGTAGCATGCGCAGCCACGATGGCCGATACCGCACCGATGAACAAACACACCGCGATCCCATTATACCCATCCGTGCCGTGGTGTTCGTCCGGGTGCGCGTCCTTGGCCAGCTCGGGGCTTTTGCCGGGCTCGAGCACGCTGAAGACGATGGTCGAGACGCCCGTGGCTACGAACTGTGGCAGGGTCGTGTAGAGGTTGAGGATGCCGAGGTAGATGCCTGCTAGTTCGCTTGTTGGAGCAGCGCTGCTGGAGTCGTGGGCGCGCGTTGATGATGTTTGGGATGTGGTATCGCTGTTGCTGGAGAGTTCGATAGATTGTTGGTGGTTAGGTCCTTCTGACCTGGGTTTCGTCGAGGGTAGTTTGTTGATCTCGACGCCCATAAAAGTGAATGGGGCCCAGTTCGCCAGCGTGGATGGACTGAGATTGTTTAATTAGCATCCTTGTCTTGAGTAAGTAAACAGAAATCACACTTACACGCCGCAGATTGCAATGAGCAGCGTCGCCTGACGGAATGATGTGACGAAAGGGGCAAATGCCATCGACATTGCAAAAATCAGGTGCGAAATCGTCCATGCTACCGATAGGCTAGGCCTGAACTTCGAGACCACCTTGACCACCGGGGCAATACTCGCAGGTGGACGGGGTGTAAAACCAGGCTGTTCATCTTCCGGAGATTTGACGAGCCATGGTATGACCCACGATCCGGTAAAGGTCACCATGGAGAACACTATCAGAGCGCTGCTGCCTAAGCGACCGACGTCTCCAAGCGTGTCCTTGTTCTGTATTGCGTGTGGCGCATCATATCGAAGATAAATCTCGCCAACCCATGTCGAGCTGTAGAACAGAAATGGAAACCATCCTGGTCGAGTCATTAGATTAGGTTCTCAAACAAGCGCATTGTTCCTTACCAATCCAAGCCCAGAACTGAACCCAACAGATGGCCTGAATGCGAGCCGGTAGGTTCCTTGTGGTCTGGTAGATCTGTGAAAGAGTGCTCACAAGACCATTCGGTTGTTCGTTATCTTCCCTATCCTCTGATTAGTTCAGAAATCAGATAAAGAAACAGCCTGACATACCCATTGTGCACCAAGACCCGTTCGTGTACTGCCCATGAAGTCACGCCAACGGCCGCTATGAGAGCAAGAGCGGCGATAACGCAAAGCTGCTTGAACTGGGTACTACCAAGCGTGGTACCAAAAATTGCACTTAAATTGACGGCGCCGATGCCATACCCAATCAAATGGCCAATTGATGCCATACGACTCGCTGTGCAGGCAATTAGAATCCATTGTGCAGGATTGACAGAACACATCGCTTACCCCATGCAGACCCAAGCTGTTGCTTGCTTGCAGGTAGTGAATCCACTACAAGTGATCGACAGCTCGCTTGCACAGCATTGATGGCAAAGTCGAGGGCATAGATCGAGAAGACGGCAAGAACAATGGTTGCTTTGCGCCGCTGGAGGTACTCAGCATATGCTTTCTTGTCAAGACGAAGACTCAACTGACCAATGCCTCGTCTGAGACGAACAGTCCCACAATTTCAGGTGTCCAGCCCAAAACAAATAGGCATAAGCTGACAAGGACTGTGCCAGCTATCATTATCGGTCTTCGTCGTCCCCATTTCGAGGTGCTCTTGTCCGCCAGTATTCCAACAACAGGCTGCATGATCAGACCTGACAACGGGCCAGCGATCCACACCATAGAAAGCTTGCTCTTAGTCAGACCGAGCTGAAGGAGGTATGGCGTGCAATAAGTCATTTCGGTTCCTGAAGCGGTGCATGAGTGTCATCTTCGTTTTCCAGTAGGCAATACTGATGATGCTTCATACCCCATGTGAATCTGCGAAACTTGTCAGTGTAGTTCCGAGCAATTGGCAGAAAAAAGCATATCATTACTGTAAGCCAACGATACTGAATGTCAGGAGCGCCATGCGCATCGTTTCTGTGGAACCCTTCACATGTGGCTGTCCTAGCCACAGCGGAGAAGTCACCATGATTAGGCAAGAGACAGTCTGATCTTGCTCTGATGAAGAAAGCACGTCGCCAGAAGCGTTGTTTGGTCTTCGTTACAGAGCATTGATGGTGAACTGCAGCGACTAGATGACCCCCCTTTTCGTCCAAAAGCTCACTTGGATTGTTCTATCTTTAGTTGTTGGCTTCTGGAGGGAACTATAAGCTCAATTGCAAATCCTCCAGACAATTACGTGTTTTGCTGCTCGTATCGACAGTGATCGCAACATTGCGTGTCGGCGATGTCATGGGGTACGTGTAAATTCAGGTAGTCTAAAAATAATAAGCATTCAACATGTCTACCTGCATCTGACAGGTACCTCAAGTCCCCTGTATATATTTGGCTATCAACACGATTCCCTACCTGAGCCCCTCATAAAACATGGGGTAACCCCGTATTTGAGACGGTCGATAAGAAACGCTTTATCCTAGCGAGCCTGCCGAGCCTGCATCACAAAAACCTCTCAGCACAGTTTCTTCAATAAAAGTCATGTCAACCATAATGGAGAAGGCAGATGTGATCAGCGACCAGATATCAGAGAGGCTCCCTCAGCCACTATACGTCGGCATCTACATAAGTGTCCGAAATTGACTACGAGGACAAAGGGGGCTCTGCAGCATTACTATACTTGGCTCAGCCGAATACGCCACATCACGTTGCTACATGCTCCATAGCACGAATCGAATCAAAAAGTGATCTCGAAGATTGGTATATTCGTGTCATTACGTTTCTTTCAATTCCATCTAAGCCAGCGGCAAATCTTCACCGCCCCTTACTACCAGTGATCGTACGTCCGTGGACTAAAAAACGCCCAGACGATTAGGGTGTTGGCCCGAATATTCGCTTACAACTTGTTGTCCGGAACGTTGGTCCATTGGTAACCAGCAGCGTCGCTGAACTTGTAGCCGTAAGATGACGTGAAGTCGTCGAGGACGGCCGGTCCACGAGAGCCTGTGCAGCTGTGTCAGTTCATGTCTTGCTAATGATCTAGATTGCGACTGCGTACCGTAGGGGTATCCCATGGGAATGATCTCCTTGTTGTCGTCAAGGTAGTGCAGCAGAGGGCTGAAGATTCTCCAGCTGGCGTCCAATTCATCGTCACGGACAAAGTTGGAGTGGTCACCCTTGAGGGCATCGAGGATGAGGGATTCGTAAGCCTCGGGAATTTTGAGGTCGGAGAAGCGGCGGCGGTAGGTAAGGTCGAGCTCGGTGACGACGGTCTGCATGCTCAGGCCAGGGAGCTTGGAGTTCATCTTGATGTACACGCTCTCGTTGGGCTGGATGCGGATGACCAGCTCGTTACGGGGGATGTCCTTGAAGATGCCTGAGGTGACATCCTTGAATTGGATGCGGACCTCGGTCTTCTGCTCGTTCAGGGCTGCAGAATATCAGTTTCACCGCAATGAGACTCTTGTTGCTTGTTCGACTTACCCTTGCCGGCCTTCAGGATGAAAGGAACGCCGTCCCATCTCTCGTTCTTGATGTATGCGACCATCGATGCGAATGTGGGGCATCGAGACTCCTTGGGCACGGTGTCGTCCTCCTTGTAGCCGGGCTTGCTGCCGTCCAATGACTTCTCGTACTGGCCAATGATGACGTTCTTGGGCTCGATTGGTGGCATACCGCGGAGGACGCGGACCTTCTCGTCACGGATGTCCTCGGCGGAGAAAGAGATGGGGCGCTCCATGGCGAGCAAAGTGAGGACCTGGAGGAGATCTGGATAATGTCAATAATTGATCCCACGTCAAAAGTTTGCCGTTGGCGTGGCTCACGGTTCTGCATGACATCACGGATGATGCCGAACTCATCAAAGTAGCCTCCTCTGCCCTCGGTACCGAAAGGCTCCTTGAATGTGATCTGGGACGACTTAGCATATTTTCACGGGATTGAAAAGCCGCGCAATATTTCACCTGGACGTTGTCAATGTGGTTGCGGTTCCAGGTGGCGCCGAAGAACTCGTTGCCAAATCTGAGAATGAGGATGTTCTTGACCATCTCCTTTCCGAGGTAGTGGTCGATACGGAAAATCTCCTCTTCCTTCCAGTTGGGTGCAAGAGCGTGTTGAAGCTCTCTGGATGTGCCGAGGTCCTTACCGAACGGCTTCTCGATCTTTTGAACAAGTGTCAGTCGTATACAAAAACAATGCCGTCAAGGACAGTGGTGACGTACGATGATTCTGGCAATGCCATCCTTGGGGTAGCAGTTCTTCTTCAGCTGCTCGGAAACGGGGATGAAGACACTGGGGGGAAGAGCCATGTAAAAGATGCGATTGGTGGCCTTGCGGCCCTTCTCGAGCTCTCCGAGGTGAGACTCGAGCTGCTGGAAGCTCTCGTCCTTGTCGTACTGACCGGACACGTAGGAGCACATGCCGCAGAACTCCTCAAGCTTCTCCTCCATCTCCTTGGTCGGCGTCTTGATGTATGACTTGACGCGCTTGAGGAACTCCCCGTGGTCCATCTTCGTCCGCGCATATCCGACAATCTTGACATCCTTGGGCAGGAAGCTGTTGCGGTGCTGTTTACATGGTGAGCCGAAGGACGCCAACTTGGACGGACTCCAAATGCTATCGACTTACGAGACCGAAGAGGGCTGGGAAGGTCTTCTTCTTGGCCAAGTCACCAGATGCACCAAGGACAATGATGACGGTGTTGTCCTTTAGCTCGATGGTGCTGTCCTACTGTCAGCATTGCCCCTCACTGCCTACTGAAACCAAAAAGCTTCCGAGAAATGACGAACCCAGCATTCTGCTCCTGTTCGGGTTGCACAAGGGTGTCTGCCATCTTGAGCTTGCTTGCGAATGGAAAATAGGGAAATGGAATCGAGAGGGAATTTGCGGTGGTCTAGAGGTAGAAGTCGAGAGCAGCAATGTGAGAGAGTGTTGAGGGACACGCCCCGAATTGTCCGACGGGAGCCAGAAGCCCGCCAAGGCAATGACGTTAGTTGCAAAGTGCACAGGCGCGGAGCTGCAAATGTGTTTCGCTGCTTTCTACCTTAAGGTTACTGTACATACACGTCTGCATCTGCCATTGTCTGTCGTGTTCATGCTGTCATTATTGATCATTATTCTCTGCCTACATAGCTGCTACATATGTTTCCAGACGCCGTGTCAGCGACTGCGTCGAAACACAATACCCAGTTCACAATCACAGTCTGAACAACTCAAAGTTTTCGGCTTCGAGCTAGACTACGGACTTGTGCCAGCGAGCTTCGGCCCAGCATGGTTCACAAAGAGGGGCCGAATCGGCGGTATCGCTAACCTTTATCTCCGGAATAAAGATCAGATATGTACGCTTCATAGTCGTATCATTTTCTAGAAGGCCGGCTTCGAAGCTGCTTTACCCGTCTCAGCCCCGCGGCCTTTGCATATGCCAAACATCGTGCTCGCTGCTTCGTGATGTTTACAGCACATTTTGATGCGATCGTTCCAATTCTTGTTCTGCGTCTGCATCTCGAGTACTCCTCGGGTATGAGGGCCGCGGTGACTCGCATGTGTAGCAATACCCCTCAAGGATTTTCCGGTTCTTTTCAGGGCATTTGTGGCCACTACCCCATGTCACCAGGCGCTTTCACGGCTAAACCGAATACCACTGACGATTACAAAGGGCCGGATCACACTGCCCCGGGTTGTACATGGTGGCCATCTCGGCATGCTTCACCTCGAAGCATTGGGCATTGGGCACTCTAAGACGCGCTGACAATTCCTCCTCATGCACCTCATGCTCCTCGTTTGACAAAGTCGTATACAACACCGGAAAATTCGACGCGTGCACAAATTTGACCAGAGTAAGACCTCGGGCATCTCGACCGCACCGTGTAGACTATGCGTCCTGACATTGCCATCGCATCTTTACTGCTATCCCGGTGCCTTGCCTCGATGATTCTGTGTTTGATTCCACTGTTATGGGACATGTAAAGTGCACATCATTTCTGTTAGACGTAGCGATGTGTTGATGTGCTTCGACGTGCTTACCGCCCAGGAACACTTGCTTCGAAGACTCAAGGCTTGCGCGGCATAATCGTTGGCATGTCATGTCAGAAACACTAGACAGAGGAGAGAGCCACGATCTATGTTGGACAATACATGATCGTTACTCGGTGTGTTCGACCCATTGACAAATCCCTCGGTATCACAGCATATGTGGACATGAATACACTGCTTCGCTGAAGCCAGCAGGTCATTCATGTAGACTACTAGCAAAAGTATTCTCATGCGACTCGCAACACATGGTATTAAACTTTGGTATTGTACGATGTTCAACAGATAACAAGCTACTTGAACGACAAGGACTTCATATAATTAAGAGCTGTGGCGGATCTGGGGCAGTTTCATATGGATCAGGGGCGACTTGGGGATACACTGAACAATTGTGGAGTTCTCTCGAGCTTAAACAACTCGCAAGGCTAGATGAAATGATGGTGTCAACCAGCCTGGCTCGATAAGATAGGGTCCAGTACCTTAAGATACCTTATACAGTACTGCATAGTACAGTTGGACAGCCCGGCGGCAGCAAGTGAGGTACGAGGCGTCTAGAAGAACGGCAGACGCCAAGGCCGGACTTCTACCGTCTTGGCGCACTCGCGACACTCTCCAATTCTGTCAAGCAAGTGTCTTGTCGAATTGAACGATTCACGAAAGCGATACACGACGACCTGACCTCGACAATCCGGCCATAATATATCCAGCCATGCCTTCCGAGCAGAACCACCGCCGTGAGTTTGCCCATATCCACAGATGATCCGGATTCGAGATAAACCAGTCCGGGCAAAAACGATGCATGTCGCAAGGATGATTCAAGTTTGCTAACAAAAATCTGTGCATTTAGTCTACGTCAAGTGAGTAACCCCCCGTCAATCTCGATTCTGGAGTGCCATCGATCACACATTCGCGCCGCGAAACAACGACTCAAGGAGACATGGATCCGAATGGAATATCTGGGAGGACTTGAATGTGGACAGGGACCTCATGGAACGGACATTGACTGGAGATGAACAGGGGCCGCCACCTCAGCTACCAGCGTGGCAAGCGCAACACCAACCCCGGCACCAGTCTGATTAAGATTGAGGGTGTTGAGGACCCCAAGGCTGCCAGGTGAGAAACACCACTGCTCTCGGTCGCTACGAACATTTCTGATGGATGCACAGCTTCTACCTCGGCAAGAAGGTCGCTTTCGTCTACCGCGCTTCCAAGGAGGTTCGCGGTACTAAGATCAGAGTCATCTGGGGCAAGGTCACCAGACCTCACGGTAGGACGCACACATACGAACGCCGACGATTCCAGGATTCTAACAGTGTGCAGGAAACTCTGGTGTCGTCAGGGCTCAGTTCCGCAACAACCTCCCTCCCCGCTCTTTCGGTGCCACCGTCCGCGTCATGCTCTACCCTTCTTCGATATAAGTCAAGGTCGTCTCAAACGAGGGTGAAAATGAGGGGAGGATGACAGAGTGGTAGCGGTGTTGCTTTGCAGTCAATTTTGGCTTTCTGCGCATGGCCAGCGGTTCACAGGAAAGGCGTTTCTCATGGGTAGGAAAGCCGCCAAAATACTTTCATGTCCAACAAATCAAAACGCAAAAGCGTCCCGATATGCCGCAATAGGCATGATGACGATTTCAATATCGCACTCTCCACTACTGTTCTATCGGCCAACACACTCCCGCACTTCCATGTTGCATACCCACGATCGTCTGCTCGGATCTACGATGGTGGATATTTTTGGTCGCACCTGATGTACTTGCAACAGCCTTCCCAGCCGCATGTATCTGTCATCCAGTTCGCAAAACTATGTGCCCTGTCCTGTTCGAATTGCCCATTTCATTTTTACGGCAAGCGTAATGTGATGGTTGGTCCATCACCGTCCTGATTGTGTTTTAACCTCGGACCTGTAAGCTGCTTCATGGCTCAGAGTAGCCCTGTCCGACCAGGTCTTAGATGCTAGTCTCCAAGATCGTCCAGATGACGCTTAATCGCAATGTGCTCGAAATATCTTGAATAATGACAATGACAGTGACATGCGTCTAAGCAATAATGATGGACATGCCTTATCTAGGGAAGACTACCCGGAGAGAATTCGTATTGTGGACTTCGGGAACACCGTCATCGCCGTATCGTGGGGTCTTTCCTGCTGCAAGTGCCGGCTAGACTATCCTGCCCTGGCCTAAGCCTCTGCAATCAACATTCTTGGTGTAATTCTTTTTCTCGGATACGGAAGACGAAAAGGCTGCGACTACACTCACACCTTCGCACCATATACTAGGATGCCACTTGAGCAAGATAGGTGCTGAGACTTGTCAACTCAGCCATACCATTAGGATGGCCAGCGATACGAAGAGTCTCGGTCGGAAATCGTCCTCTCGCGACGATGCTGCTTCGGTGCAGTCTCGCCGCTCCCTCTACAGGCGGGAGTCGAACATGAGCGAGGCGAGCTTTATTACAGATGTCGGCATGGCCAACGATGAGGTTTTCTCGGGACCCATGTCCGAGAGTGTTCCCACAGCCACGAGCTCATTCGCCCATCGACGCACGAGGGCCGACTCGACCACCAGCTTTGCATATTTCGACGAACAAGATGCTCACGACACGGACACTGATGAAGGCTCCTTCCGCGAGGAGACGGCTATAATTGACGATGACGACGATGATGTTGACCTGGACGGGATTGAACACTCCGGATACTCGAACGGCTATGCAGAGAACGACGCTGACCTGGAGTCGAATGAACGGCCTTCGATCAGAAGTCGCAAATCCTCTGGACATTCGCGTACTTCGAGCGCCCCACTCCTAAGGAGACAACACTCTTCCGACACTGATCGGAGTGGTTATCAGAGCGGGGGCAGATTCAGCCAGAAGATATACATTCAGACTGAAGATATGACTATTGTTGTCGCCGGTTTCAAGACATCTGTCATAGGCTACGCTGCTTATCTCAGCATTTGCATACTCACCGCAGGCCTGGGCTATCTACTTCTTCGATGGCTCCCGAGATGGAGGGTTCGTCTTCTCGGCTCAGCTGCCCCGCTTTACAAATGCGACTGGCTTGTCATCGAGAACCAGTGGAATGAGATGGTTGTTCAACACCTGAGCAAGCAGGATTTCGACATGCCCCTTTCTTCTGTCTTTGGTCTCCCCGGTAAGGGCAAGATGAGAGACTACGAAGACTACGACGACCCCATCTTGGAAGAACTTCGAATTCTTGATTATCGCTACATTCGCTTCTGCTTCCATCCCATCAAGGACAAGTTCTTGCCAAGCAACGTCTGGAAAGACCCCGCCTGGACTGACGTTGCCTCTGTGCGCGTTGGTATCGACGGCGAAGAGCAGGAAAACAGAGAACGCATATTCGGCAAGAATTTGATCAACATCAAGCAGAAGACCACCGGACAGCTATTGGTCGACGAAGCATTGCATCCCTTTTACATCTTCCAGATCGCGAGTTTGGTCCTCTGGTCCGTGGACGAATACTATTATTATGCTGTTTGTATTTTCATCATCTCTATCGTCAGTATTGTGACGACTTTGATCGATACAAAGGCGACAATACGACGTCTGCAGGAGATCTCCCGCTTCGAGTGCGAGATCCGTGTGCTTCGCAGCGGTTTCTGGAGACATGTCCATTCTAGCGATCTAGTCCCTGGAGACGTCTATGAAATCACAGATCCCAACCTCTCAGAATTCCCGTGCGACAGTCTCTTGCTCTCTGGTGACTGCATCGTCAACGAAAGCATGTTGACTGGAGAGTCCGTCCCCGTGTCCAAGACACCTGCAACAGACGAATCCCTTGAGCTTTTGGATTTGAGTGCCTCGTCAATCCACCCGGAAGTGGCTAGGCATCTGCTTTTCAGTGGCACGAAGATTGTTAGAGCTCGCAGACCACAGGAGGATAAGAGCGACGAGGCTGCTGCCTTGGCTCTTGTCGTTCGAACAGGCTTCAACACTACAAAGGGTGCCCTCATACGCTCGATGCTTTTTCCAAAGCCGTCCGGATTCAAGTTCTACCGCGATTCCTTCCGCTACATCTCGGTCATGGGTGGCATTGCCATGATCGGTTTTGTTGCTTCGTTTGCCAACTTCGTGCGATTGGGACTCGCATGGCATTTGATAGTCGTGCGCGCTTTGGATCTGATTACGATTGTGGTTCCCCCAGCACTTCCAGCAACTCTGACGATCGGAACAAACTTCGCATTGTCCAGGTTGAAGAAGAAGCAGATCTTCTGCATTAGCCCTCAGAGAGTCAACGTCGGCGGCAAGCTTGATGTGGTATGCTTCGACAAGACTGGTACTTTGACTGAAGATGGCTTGGACGTCCTGGGTGTACGCGTTGTACAAAGGCCTTCGAACAGGTTCAGCGAGATACTGAATGATGCAACCGAACTACTCCCTGGAGCGACCTATGAGCGTGATCCCACTGTTGATTATAACGCTAACAAGGCAATTCTGTACACCATGGCAACCTGTCACTCGCTTCGCATTGTCGAAGATGAGTTTGTTGGTGATCCTTTGGACCTCAAGATGTTCCAATTCACCAGCTGGCAATATGAGGAAGGATCCGAGCGACCGGGCGCATCAGAAGACGACGAGCAAAACTCGCTTTCGCCATCCGTCGCAAGGCCTCCGCCAGGCATGGAGTTCGACATTGACGAAGAGCGAGACTCGCCGAACAGCCAGCGTCGCATAGAACTTGGTGTTCTTAAGTCATTCGAATTTGTATCTCAGCTCAGGCGCGCAAGTGTCATCGTTCGTCAATTCGGTGATCCGAGCGGTGATGTCTACGTCAAGGGTGCTCCGGAGGCGATGAAGGAGATTTGCCGACCAGACAGCTTCCCGCCAGACTATGAAGAGCTCCTGAGCTATTACACACACAGAGGCTTCCGTGTCATCGCTTGTGCTACAAAGCATATATTCAAGCTCAACTGGCTCAAAGTGCAGAAGATGAAGCGCGAGGAGGCCGAGTCTAATCTGGAGTTCGTCGGGTTCATCATCTTCGAGAACAAGCTTAAGGATACGACTACCGACGTGATCTCGGAGATTCGAGATGCAAACATTCGTACTGTCATGTGCACCGGAGACAATATTCTTACTGCTATCAGTGTTGCAAGGGAGTGTGGCTTGATTGATCGCACTGCGCATTGTTTCGTTCCTCACTTTGTTGAAGGAGATTCGCGGACTGCCCTATCGCGCCTTACTTTCGAGAGTGTGGATAATCCGGTCTATCGCCTCGATGAGAACACGCTCAAGCCTCTCCCTCCACCAGCCGAACACGACTCGTCTCTCCCTTACGATGTCTCTAACCTACGCAACTACTCCATCGCTGTGAGTGGCGACGTCTTCCGCTGGATCATCGATTTCGCTTCTCCTAAAGTGCTCAAAGAAATGCTGGTGTGCGGACAGGTTTTTGCTCGCATGTCTCCAGACGAAAAGCATGAACTTGTTGAGAAGCTCCAGAGTATCGATTATTGTGCTGGCTTTTGCGGTGACGGCGCCAATGACTGTGGTGCTCTCAAGGCAGCTGACGTTGGCATTTCCCTCTCTGAAGCAGAAGCGTCCGTGGCTGCTCCATTCACAAGTCGTGTGTTCGACATATCCTGCGTTCCAGAGGTAATCCGAGAAGGACGGGCAGCGTTGGTCACAAGTTTCAGCTGCTTCAAGTATATGAGTTTGTACTCTGCGATCCAATTCACCTCGGTCAGTTTCCTGTACGCATCTGCGTCCAACCTTGGCGACTTTCAGTTTCTTTACATCGATCTTTTCTTGATCCTCCCAATCGCCATTTTCATGGGATGGACTGGAGCATATCCGACTCTGGCACGCAAGCGACCTACAGCAAGCTTGGTGTCGAGGAAGGTGCTCACTCCTCTGATTGGCCAAATTGCTATCTGTGTACTGACCCAGCTGATTGGCTGGGAGGTTGTTCGGCGACAGGAGTGGTAAGACATGTGCTCTTCCAATTTCACTAAATCTATGCTGACCTGATTCGTCAAGGTATCAACCTCCTGTTCTCGACAGGGATCACTCGAATTCGAAGAACTCGGAGAACACGACTCTCTTCCTCCTATCGTGTTATCAGTACATCCTTTCGGCAATCGTATTGAGCGTTGGACGCCCATTCAGACAGTCCATGGGACATAATTGTAAGTTTGCTGCCTCGCCAGGTTGGCTTGACCAATGCTAATTGACATAGTGCCCTTTGTCATTACTATGGTAGTAGCGATCGGCATATCCTCCTACCTATTGTTCGACCCCGCACCCTGGCTTGTCAGTCTGATGGAGCTGACCTGGATGCCCATGGGCTTCAGGGGATTCATCACCGCCCTCGCAGTAGGAAGCTTCGGGTGCTCGTACCTAGCAGAGCGTCTGGTGTTCCCGCATCTGGCGAAATTTATCGGGAAAGCGAACGCGAAATTGTTTCCTAGAAACCAGAAGAAGAGAAAGGAGTACAAGCTGGTCCAGGAGAGCATGAGAATTTAGATGAAGATAGGATTTGCTTCGTATATAGAGTACATGAAAGTCATAATATTTGTACAAAGTAATGCAACGAGTGTGCTTGTTAAAACGCGCGATCGGGAGTGAACTTTTGCTCGCACAGCACGTACCCCGCTATGGCCTCTCGCTACAAGTACTATACTACAGGTACCATTCGTCGATCACCGACGGCAGTCCGTTCTTCCTTGTCGAACAATAAAAAGAACGTCCCCAGAGCAGTTTTCTCCATCTCGTAATCCCTACACCAAAAAGTATGTTAGGTTATAATTCCAAACTCGAATTAATCAAAAAGTGCTGCACTCTTGCTCTCCTGCATGCCTTAACCGCACTCTTAGCTCCGCTCCGCAATGACATCATGACATGTTATAGGCATCGCGAAACGTCAAGTCAGGTCCTTTGCCGTAGGTGGGATATAGTTCTCAAGATGTAGGGGAAAGAAAAGATAACATTGCCATGATCGTGACTCGAGGAATCATCGGCTCAGAGGTTCATTTGAAGGATTAGGTCCCTGCATCATAATCTACTGTTGTGGTTCGAGTGTACTTGCGCGCGTGAAACGGTTTCTTGAACAACCTTGTTGAGACACCATCTTAGTTACGGATTTGGTTATTGGACTTTTGGGCTTCAAGACTTGTCTCCGTTCTGCTGTAGATTCAAGAATTAGATCAAGGACTCGAGAACTAGCTATCTGTAGTGGAATATCGCTTCTACCTGTGGTTCGACTGCGTAACCCAGAAAGGACTCGCCTCATCTACTTTATTCACTCGAGACTCGCCGTCTAACGCCATGGACTACAGTACGTACCTCTCTTTCTCACGCAATGTAAGGTACCTTTACCATGACGGTCCGACTCACCAAAACAGACTCGATGCTAGAAACCCTCCTGGACGGGGGCTACCTGCCCACGCCCGTGATCCGGGCAGGCATCCGCGGCCAGCTCCGCCAGCGCCTAGCCATGATCTCTCAAACGAGCAACGCAGCATCCTACTCGACGAAGATGAAGTACGTGGAGCTGCTGCGCACGCGGCCGATCGCCATCGAGACGGCGGCGGCCAACGAGCAGCATTACGAGGTCGGCACGGGGGTGTTGAAGGCTTGCTTGGGGCCCCGGATGAAGTACTCGTGCTGTTTGTATGAGGGGCTCGAGAAGGGGTATCGTGCGGGGCTTGGTGAGGCCGAGGTCGCTATGTTGGAGGATTATGTGCGCAAGGCTGAGCTTAGCGATGGCATGAGCATGTTTGATCTCGGGTGAGTCTTTTTCTGCTGTTCCCGACGCAGAGTCGTTCGTGCGAAGTCATGTCTTCTTTGCTACGAGCTATGGGGCGGGGTATGATGGGACTTTTCACCGTGTTCAAAGTACTAATGTGGGTTCAGGTGCGGTTGGGGCTCACTGAGTCTGTTCCTTGCAGAGCGCTTCCCCAGCAGCAAGATCACAGGCTTCTCGAACTCTCGCACTCAAAAGGATTATATTGATGCAGAGGCCAAGTCTAAAGGCTTCACTAATCTCACAATCGTCACTGGTGACGTTGCAGAGTACAACTTCGAAGGCACAGATCTGGCAGCATCGTTCGATCGCGTATTGTCGATCGAGCTGTTCGAGCACATGAAGAACTACCAGCTTCTGCTGAAGAAAGTGTCGACGCTTCTCAAGACCGGTGGTAAGCTCTTCGTGCACATCTTCGCGCACAAGGACAGTCCGTATGATTTCGAAGACGGATGGATGACACAGCACTTCTTCACTGGCGGAACCATGCCGTCGGCAGATCTTCTGCTCTGGTTTCAAGACGATCTCAGATGCAAGCGCATGTGGTGGGTCAACGGCAAGAACTACGCCCAGACGTGCGAAGACTGGCTCAGCACGATGAATGGCAACAAGAAGCAGATCTGGCCGCATCTGGAGGCGACATATGGCAAGGAAAAGACATCGACGTGGTTCCATCGGTGGCAAATATTCTATCTGGCGTGTGCCGAGCTGTTTGCGTACGAGGGCGGAGAGACTTGGGGCGTGTGCCACTACTTGTTTGAAAAGGCTTGAAGACGATGCTTGGCCTTCTTTCAGAGAATAGGAAATAGATAGACGGAAGTAAGTGGTATTGGTTGTGTTTTGCGTTGCGGATAATGACGGTATCGTGATCGAGTGTGTGATATATTGGACTTCTCTCGATAATGTGTACAATGCCTTGATGCATGTGTGTGACAGAATGCTGACCAAAGAAAGAAACCCCATCAATGGTCCCAGGGGTGCTTCCAGCCGAGAAGCGCAGGGCCGTCCTGTTTACGCTATTAGTCACTGTTATAATCGACGAGTTGATCATGTCCAATCGGTATCAATGGTGGTTGGGGGGACTGCTGGATCAGTCACTTTCGGCGTACCTTCTTCGCTCTGTACATCAACTAGGCAGCGAGAGTCAGCGGGACGGCTTTGAAACAACATCAGGCCTTCAGAGAACTCACGAAGAACCACATGCTTGCGCCGAGACCGGTAGCAGCGAATCTGTAGAGAGGTCGAACGGGGTGGACGTGGATGGGGTGTGCGCCATGAGCGCGGGCGCCGCTTGCCGGACCTCCTGCCATTGCGTGAACTGTGGAGGTGTGTAAGTATTGCAACTGTCGTGCGGCGCAGTGAAGAGTGGGACCCGTTGCACATACGATTGGGGAGGTTAGACGGGTCGGTGGTGTATGGGTTGTCTGTATCCAATCAGGTATACTGCATATCATCAAATCCCAGCCAGCCAGCCTTCGAGACGTTCCGGTTGGCACTCGTCCGCCCTCCTCCGCCTCCGCTTCGCGTTGTTGGGAGTGGAGGCGCCAAGGGATCGGGTGGTGGGCGGAACTTCTGTAGTGAGACGGGAGACGGACCTCGTCAATGCCAAGGCTCGAGTTTTGATCTTGGAGAAGGACGCCGGGCTCGTCAAGATCGAAGCTAAAATGGGCACTTTAATGCCGCTGATGCTGATGCTGCTGCTGCTGCTGCTGCTGTTACGGAACTCTCTTCTGGGGCAAATAGGGTAATGCACCCGCGAGACTTGGACTTACTTGTACGTTTGACACTTTTGTTGCTTTCTCGACGCGACTAAGGTACGCACTCTGGGCTTCATTGCTTCTCGCGCCTTCTTGTTGTGCTGTAAAAACATTCGCCCCTGCTGTTTAGGGACGTTGTTTTCGCCTTCCCTTCTGCGCGGTCTTGCAGAGCTCGAATAGGCCGATTGCGATTGTTATTGTCGTCGATATACAATACCCGATCGACAAGCTCCAGCACAGTGGGGACTCTCCCAATTGGATTATTACTACCCGCATTTCGCATCTGCGCAACAATCTTTGTCTGATTGTCTTCGACGATCCACGTACCGGACTTTGCAATCACCTTCTTCCGGCGCTGCTGTTGCGCCAGCGGACACATGCGCCCACATACATCTCACGCACTCACATGAGTATCGCAGTCATCTGTCGCTGTCTCCCGTCTCAGCCCGACCATGGCGCAATCCACCGACACCGCCTCGGCCGACCCAGCACAGCGCCGCTTCCGGGGATGCGCCAAACTGGAAGACTATGAAGTCACTCAGAAGCTCGGCGAGGGCACCTTTGGCGTAGTCTCCAAGGGCCGCTCTAAGCGTACTGGCGCTGTTGTTGCGCTGAAGAAGATCTTGATCCACAACGAAAAGGACGGATTTCCCATCACCGCCTTGCGCGAGATCAAATTGCTCAAAATGCTTTCCCACGTGAATATCCTGCACCTGGACGAAATGGCCGTCGAGCGCAACAGGAAGGATCTCAAGAAGCGAGCAACGCTGTACATGGTGACGCCCTACATGGATCACGACTTGTCCGGCATGACGACCAACCCCGACATTCGCTTCACCGAGGCCCAGATCAAGTGTTACATGCTGCAGCTCCTCGAGGGTCTTCGCTACTTGCATGATAGCAACATTCTTCATCGCGATATGAAAGCTGCAAACATCCTCATCAGCAACCGAGGTATCCTCCAGATTGCCGACTTTGGCCTCGCCAGACACTATGATGGCCCCACCCCAGAGCCAGGTCAAGGAAACGGTGTTGCCGTTCGTGATTATACTACTCTCGTGGTCACTCGCTGGTACCGCCCTCCAGAGCTTCTACTGCAACTTCGAAGATACACTCCGGCCATTGACATGTGGGGCGCTGGCTGTGTTTTTGCAGAAATGTTTGAGGGTCGACCTATCCTCGAGGGCAAGTCTGACCTCAATCAGGCCCAGATCATCTTCGAGCTGGTCGGCTCGCCTAACGAGGCCACCATGCCCGGCTGGTCACAACTCCCCGGCTGCGAGGGTGTCAAGGAATGGGAATCACACCGCGGTAATATCAATCACAGATTCAGAAATCTTCACCCTCATGCCCTGGCACTGCTCAAGGAATTGCTCAAGCTGGACTGGCAGAAGCGTATAAACGCAATTGATGCGCTCCAGCATCCATATTTCAAGACCGAGCCACTTCCCTCGCGTCCGGAACAACTGCCTTCCTTTGAAGAGTCTCACGAACTGGACCGTAGAAAGCACCAGGAACGCCGAGTCGCTCTTCCTCCTGCTCCCGCCGGCGGCACTGTAGGCTTGGGTCCAGACGAGGCCTGGCCACCTTCGAATCCCAATACCTACTCGAATGGCTATGAACGCGGCAGACCCTCCCGTGGCCCCGGGCCCGGCCCTGTGAGCGGTCCTCCTTCACGTCATCCTGATTCCCGCCAGCCTTCTCGGCGACCTGCTTGGCAACAACATGGCTCGGAAGGACATCCTCCTCGCTCGGTAGCCCCGTATGCTAATGGCAATTCGCATCTGCCTCCGCCGCCGCCTGACAGTCGCCTACCGCCTCGACCAATGCCGCCAGCGAATGGCCGTGGCGGTCCGAACGTCGACACATACATACCAAGCTACTCTGCCGCCAGACACGAGCCACCGCCGGTCGTTGGCCGAGGGCCTCCACGCGATGCACCCTATCGCGAACGGGAGCGAGCCGATCGTCCTCCCATCGTTGGTGCGGGCGGAAGAGACAGAGACAGAGAGCACGTACGTTCCGACCGCCGCAGTACCAGAAGCAGGAGCCCCGAACGTGAGAGGCGCGAGCGACTACAGGACAGGGAGCGCGATTTCTACCACAGACGATAACGATGGCCTCGTTCTCCCTAGCAAATATCCTTTTTGTCTTGCAGGCCATTGAGCGCCGAACAGAAAAAAAAAAGGATTCCATCCAGCGTTTTGCTTTTACATTGGGCTTTTTTCCTTTTCCCTTTTCTAGCGTGGCGTTAAATCGGGCTCAGTCAGTCTTGCGCCAAACAAAGATGGGATGAATATGTGTTTTCATGAAATGGGACGGTCGCCATTGTGGTGGTGTGATGAGTGACGGAAGTAATCAAAAAGGAAAGTAAGGAGAAAGAAGAAGAAATACCCCCCTTTTTGGTGTCAAAAACGAAACAAGTAAAAGAAACAATACCAAAAAAAAAGTCATAAACAGGTCCTCTTGGTAATATCTTCTGGTCTACCGTTCATTCTCCTTGTCTCCATCGATGCACGATGTAGGCTAGACTGCTTTGCAGTCTGGTCAGTGCTAACAACATGAGGTCGGAAGTCGGAAATAAAATGTAGAAGTAAAAGGGAAGGAATAATTCAGGCCAGCAAGGTAAACGAACGTAGAGCATCACACAACGACAATCGTGACAAGCAAGATAAGGTAGCTTCTCGAGGCCAGAAACTCGACATTGAGCAGACAGTCACATGGGTCAGTACCTAGGTAAGAGCGACAGCGAGTACACTAAGGTAATATTGCCCATCAGCCATCCCTAGCCGCAACATTTCATCGCTACAAGCGGAGTGAGTTTCCAGCAGACCTCTGCGAGACCGACGGACAAACAAAGACCTGTATGCAGTTCATGTATCACAGAAAACGAAAGAAATGTTGTTCAGTAGGTCCATGGCTACTTCCTGACATAATTTCGTGAAGGAACAGTGAGTAAAACGATATCACGTGGGGTCGGTAGCAAACTGGAATGAACTTGTTGAGTCACTAAGCTCCGTAAGTTAAGAACGAGGAACGAGTACAAAAGTCCGCGGCAGGGCGTAGCACATGTATTATACCAATTGAATCATAGAGTGATGTTTGCCTACCCTTGAACGTAGACTTTGTTAAATGGTGACGAACAGGCGGATCCAGAGGAGGTCTTGATTGTATCTAAAGACTGGCTTCTGGAGCGCAGTATGTGAACAGGGTCGCCCTCTCGCTCTAAGCCAAATTACATGGGTGGGACTAGGGGATGTCCATTTCTCGCTTTGTTCATTCTGCTAATTATGTTACGTCGAACATTTACGTTCCGCAAGTAGGACGATAGGATCATGGCTTGTTGAGCGAATCTTGTTTTCGATGTGTATAATTATCTATTTATCTATCTAGCGAGTAAGTAGGTGTTCTATATAAGTCTAATGATTCATAGGAGAGGGTTGAACAAGAAGTAAAGCAAAACTCGCTACGCTACATGTTAGGGTATTATACATCAAGCAAAGGTATAAACCTCTTGTATAGGGTTATTTGATGAGGTTGATAGTATAGCTGCTGTGATCTCCGTCAAGTGTCGCCTTACTCTGTTGATCGTGACAGAGGTAAAGGAGGCATGTTATGAACAAAAGTGCAACATCTATGCATTGGCACCCTTGATACAGCAGAGGGAGGGAAAGACAAGCAAGAAGCAATATCATTAGTCTTCTTCACCTTCACGCGTCGCTCGCTCTGTATGCGAAAACGCTACGCTTGTGGCAATGACAAGAGCCGCACCAGCGAGCAAAGTGCCGCCGCAAAACGCCTGCATGCCGATCCAACTGCCACGACCGACTAGCACACCCGCGATGGGTGTGCCGATCAAGATACCCAGCGCGGCGCAGAAAGAGTTCAAGCCCATCCTGCCGCCAAAAGTGCTCAGGTCTGTCGTGATGGACACGACTGTTGATGGCTGCAGACTGACAAAAGAGCCGGAAAAGCCGCCGTACAGTAGCGACCATACGATCATGCCGCCCTCAGCGCCTTCTCCGATTCCCATCCAGCAGAACCCTAGCACACCGGCGATGATGGTACAGAAGGCAAGGACATTGACGGGGCCCAGACGATCGGCGACAAGGCCAGGGAGGATGCGGCCGGCGATGGACCCAGCACTGGTGATGGGAAGCATGTAAAATGAAATCGTAGGGTCCATGCCGCCCTTGACCGTCGAGAACTCGGACACGTAAAAGAAGGGAACGTACAGTCCGATGAAGCCGACGAAACTTGCGAGACAAAATAGCGAAAAGGGAGCCTCCTTGAACGCCCAGATATCCAGCATCTTTTTGCGAGTCGAGGGAAACGCCCTCGCCTTGATGCAGAAGCAAGGGGTGATCAGACTGCCGAGAGAGATGAAAGCAACAACCCTGGTCGCCCAGCCAAACCCAATCGTGGGCTGTAGACGGTGAAACACAATGGGATAGATGACACCTCCCAGACTACTACCCGACGCTGCGATCCCCATTGCGAATGACTTCTTGGTCGTGAAATACGATGGCACGATACCAACAGCCGGCAGGAACAGACAGCCACCTCCGATGCCCACGCATAGTCCTTGCGCCAGCATCAATTGCCAATAGGAGTCGCACAAACTCGTCATCATCATTCCGAACACAACGAGGAATGTGCCAGATACTATCAGTGCCCGCGGATGTCCAGCATCGAAGATTGGCCCAGCGAAGACCGTGGCGCTACAAAGCAGGAATGCTTGTATACTGCCTATCCAGGAAATGTCCGAATTGGATACATTTGGGATCAACGTTGTCGAGTAATACTCCTGAAAGACACCAAAGGCATTCACTAGTCCCCAGCAGTTCATGAAACATAGGCATCCAGACAATACTTGTATCCAGGCAACCAAGCCACCGTTCGGAATGGATGCGGTTGGTTTAGTGCGAACGATCGACTCTATCCGCGTCAATTCTGGCTCTGCCCGCCCTCCAGACTTCTCAGCATCGTGAAAGTCATGAGGTATGATGTCCGACTCTGCTTTTCCCTCGTCTGTGGAATGTATCGACGATGCTTTGCTTTCTTTGTGATCTTGGTGACTCGAGAAACTCGTCCCGGGACTATTCGCCATGACGTTCCTCGCTTGGCTTGGGCGCTAAGATGTGTTCTCCAGTGCCAAGATCCCCCTTTCAGACTACCTTACCTTAAGGTTCTAGACTGACCCCCGAAGCGAGTGATACCAAGTACAAGCCTTGAAGCAAAAAAGTAAAGGAGTTTGATCTTATGGACGATAAAGGAGGAGCGTTACAATCTTCTGTCCGTGATAAAGAACTGCGACTCGTCTCATTGTTATTGAAGAATATTCCAGCAAGTGAATGCCGCGTTCTGGGGCCTCAAGTGCCGAGTAGGCAAATGCCGTGTGACAACACCGAAGTAGGACCCATTTAGCACCTTCGCAGAGACGAGAGTCGGAAAAACCGTCTGCATGTGCAGCCGCTGACTGGCAAAACAGAGGGCATCGCAACAGGCGTGTTTGGCTATCGCCAGACCCACCGCAAGATACACAACATGAAAGCAGGATTCGTCCACCGGTCTGTACAGCGGAAGCATATTCGGGACATTCCAAGGTAAAAATCTGTGGGTCTTCAGCCGCTGTAGAATAGCTTATGGAGTAGCATATCGCAATGATGCCCTAAGGAGCCGCTTGAGGATCTGAGTCAATGCTAAACATCACCTCATCGTAGATAGTCAAGGTATGCTGCAGTAGCATCTCTACCGTAGTGGCCTTACACGTCGCTATTTGGGACAATTTCATAATCTCTCAGCGGAAGCTCGCGAATGTGCGGTATGTAGCGGACAGCACGCGTATGCTTGAGTTTCGCGGTAGATGTCTTTATAGAGCATTCGGTTGCATCGCTACTGCAGCAGCGGCGTAGATTGGGTACACTAGGGCAGAGTTGCGATCTCGCAAATCGTCGGTCCGTAACGAACGAATAAACAGCAGCTTGCATGAGCGGACGGAAAAAGTCACCTGAGAATGAGCACAGGGGCAAGGAGTTTTTGTCCTGCCCGGCTCGAGACTTCGGCAGTAGATATGGAAATCGGTATCTAGCTGCCCAATCTGCAATCGCTGCATGTTCGTGTTCTGGGTACAGTACATACACGTCGCGACTGCTCGTGCACACGCGTAGCGTAGATTCGATCAAGCTCACAATAAAGACAGTGCACCACGTTCTGTCTAAGGTGGCGCGTTTCTTGTGGAAAGACTTCGACTATTCGTAGATATTTTATGTTTGATTTCAACTTCTATTGCGATTTTTATCTTGGTCGTGTCTTCTGAGCCTGGTCTTGGAAATCATACCAGCGTCTCCTGGACGCTGACAAAATCACAGCGCACTTTCTCTAATGCAAGCTCCTAATCATTTCGTTTCCATCATGCCCACCTCGACCACCTCCAAGTAATGGGCAATCCAAGCACGTGTATGCTGCGGGTCACAATGATTGTCTATTCCTTCTTGGTTCTGTCGGCAAGCTCACCCTCCTTTGGTAGCTTAGGAGCAGGCTGGGACTTTGCCTCGGCCTTGCCCTTGGCCTTCAAGCTGGTGGAGTCCTTGGGGAGGTCCTTGACGTACGGTAAGAATTCGGGCTGGCCAGGGATGTACTTTCTGAGCACCTCTGGCACGACAAGACCGTCCTCGGTCTGGTAGTTTTCTAGAACACAGCAGAGAGCTCTCTCAGTAGCGCAAAGGGTAGAGTTGAGTGCGTGAACGTAAGCTTTGTTGTATCCGCTGTCAGTCTGTTTCTTCTGGCCGAAACGGATCTCAAGCTCGCGAGTCTGGTAGTCAGTGCAGTTTGAGCACGAAACAAGCTCCTTGTACTCGCCCTGGAAGGGGAACCAGGCCTCGAGATCGTACTTCTTGGCGGCTGCGTTGTTGAGGGCACCCGAGACGATAGCTACGACACGGTACGGGATGTTGAGCGACTTGTAGAACTCCTCGGAGGTGTTGATCATGGAGTCGAAGTGCTCCCATGAGTCCTCGGGCTTGCAGAAGATGAACTGCTCGATCTGTGAGAGCGAGATTAGCTATGGAAATGGAAGATAGGAGACAAACTTATCCACCTTCTCGAACTGATGGACACGGAAGATACCCCAAGCGTCCTTGCCGTGGGATCCAGCTTCTTTCCTGAAGCAGGTGCTGTAGCCAGCGTACTTGATGGGGAGTTCCTTGTCGTTGAGCCACTCACCCTCGTGCAGGGCCGAGATGGGTTGCTCGGAGGTGGCAATGAGGTACTTGTCCGTCTTCTCGTCACCATCATCAGTGACCTTGTAGAGCTCCTCGTCGAACTGCTCGAGCTGAGCAGTCTTGGCCATGGCCTCTCTGAGCATGAAGAAAGGGGGCTGGTTGGGCTTGTAGCCCTTGTTGAAGAGGAACTCGAGACCGTAGTTGATGAGAGCAAGATTGAGGAAGAGTCCGTAGCCAGTCAAGCAGTAACCTCGGTGGCCGACAATCTTGACTCCACGCTCAGGGTCGTATCCATCGAGACGGGTGAGAACCTCGTGGTGGGAGAGAACATCCTTCTTGACAACCTCGGTGTTCTCAGGGGCCCAGTCACGGATGAGCGCATTTTTGTCCTCGTTGTCGCTGACGGGAACCGAGTCGTGCACATAGTTACCCACACTCTTAGCTGTCTTCCTGAGTGCAAGCTCCTTTTCGCGGGCGGACTCCTCCAACTGCTTCTGCTCCTTCTGTAGCTCCTCCTTCTGCTTCAACAAGTGATCCGCATCGCCCTTGGCCTGTCTCCCGCAATATGACTGGTCAGCGCTAACCCAAAGTTTCTGTATTCAATGCTGCAGTTGCGCTGACCTTTTTGATCTGGCCAATCTCCTTTTGCACAGCGTTGATCTTGGTGCGAATCTGATCAGCAGCATATTTAGCTGAACACGGGGGGATCTGTCAGTAGAGCGTAGGAGAGACAAAACACAAATCGCAGTCTCACTCTTTCTGTGGTCCTCGAACATGGCAATGACCTCGTCCACGATTTCCTCCTTGGCATGGCGCTTTTTTTGACTGTCGCGGATCTTCTGAGGATTACCACCACGCTCGGTGATGAAGTCGTTAACGTCCAACATCTTGTTCTGGGCTCGGTCACTTTCGAGTGACTTTCGTGCTGCTTGTGATGGTGGATGTGATTGACTCCGCGGAACAGCGTCTCTGGACTGGTTTGCTTGTCACAGGTGGGCTGTTTTGTCGTATACCGTATGCCCAATAAATTGCATCCTTATGAGGGTGCGGGGCGGCTTGTGATTGACTCAAGACCCTCGTTTCCATCGCTGGCGGTGAGTCGAATGTCTTGGCTTTGTCTGTCTGTCTGTCTGGACCCAAGGTAGCAAGGCCAGGCGCTTCTCCTGCGTGTCGGCAATTGTTGTAGGCACAGTATGATGCTACAATATTATAGCTGCAGCACCTTGGCATCTTACCTGATAGGTACACAGCTTTTGTAAGGCTGGATGACAACTGTATGCGAACCCAATTGGGAGCCTATTGATTATCTCTCCAATTCCTACATCCTGAAGCTACCTTACCACTGCCGTCGAAGCAAGTCGATCATGTACAAGTTTACAGGGGCAATTGGCTCAGCATATGTCTTGTGGCTGATAGACGTTCCATTCACATTTCTCGGTCTCATATTACAACCTTCTTGATTACCGCGGCGAGCCCTCGTCGGGTCCTTTCCTGCAGCAGGCCCATAAACATGGGCGATAAATCGACATGCCCTGCTTGGGGGCAGGAAGAGATATCATGCATCTCCGCTTCCTTTCGTGCTTTGCCCTCACTGGCTCTCCCATCTCCTTCGATAAGCACTCAATCACGCCACCCATTAGGCAGGAACCCTTGACGCCCGTGCTAAAATAAAAAACCCCAAATGCTCTGAACGCTGAAGTATGCCATAGCTCCACATTGCGCTTATGCCAGCGCGATATGTAATGCTGAAAAGTGAAAAGAAAAAGTAACAGGCGAGCCTGTAATTGATGAATCGAAAGAGCCTCTATCATGAATGGTGTTGTGATGGAACCATGCCAGAGACGCGAGGCTTTGTAGCCGGAAATAGTGGCCGCCGTGGGGACTTTCGTTGCGTGCATGTTGATGTGCTTCAACTACGCTCCGACTGTGTCAAACCAGAGGGTCAAGGCTTGTCCTCGGAAGGAGCACTTGACGATTGAACGTGATCGAAGTCTGGGAAACTAACGTAGCCCTCTATTTGCAGATGTCAGGAAAGACACCGGAAGGATTAGGTACATCAGGAATGCTTACCTTGACTGTCGTCCGATAGTCGACGTCTAACTACCTCCCAATGGATCTCGCTGTCCTGCCCAGGGCTTGTGGAAGGTGACGCTGGGGGACTGTTCCTTGGCGTCGGATTCCGTGACGATGTAGATGCCACTCTTGACAGCATTGATGTTGCATCGCCGGATGCTGCTCTGCTGTAGCCATGGCGAGATGTATGCGAGTTCTGGCGATTTAACGATGGTGGAATGGCCGTTGATGCTTTCAACGTCCCACGCATGAGCATGCTGGGCGAGCTTGAAATACGCTGACTTTCTCTGGCCATTGTTGACGTATTCGTTGGAATAGGATAAATGGATGTGTAGTGGTATTGGTATGGCTTCTATTGAAGATGATAAGGAAGCGAATGTGAGTCGGTGTTGTTTGAGTTACAAGTGTAGATGATTTGATCTTAGAAAGTGAGGCGGTTGAACGAGCGGGGTTGAAGGTGAGAAATATATGGCACGATGGGATTGAATGTAGTAAGTAACCTGCCAGGCAAGGGTGGCGTTGTATTTACTTGTATATAACACCATATTTGAGTACCAACTGCACAGTACTAGTGTACCTCGACTCACACATACACTCACCCTCTAGACCTTGGCCCTACGAAAGGAAGAGCCCGAGAACCAGTAATCATGACGCACGGCCGATCTGCCGATGGTTCAGGGGTGTGCTGTCACATAACGACACGGGCACGACTCGAGACCTTGCTTTGCGCCCAAAACCTGTCGCGTGTCGTTTTGTTTGGTGGGAATCTCCCTCTGATCCAGGTCTGAGCAGGGAAGCAGAGACCCTTACCACCTCCCCAGACAGGATAAGCCCGCCTGCGCAACCCATTTCGCACTCGATTCATAGCTTTTCGGGTAAAGGACTAACGACGTGCGGAAGCGTTGCCTCTGGGTTCCCACACAAGGTGCGCCGATCCGCGAACGCTCCGAGGAGCCTCATCATCAGCTCGTCAGGTACCTCCACGTCGAGCCACGCAGCCTTGTCAGGACTAGCGGACACGGCACCATCTGGTGCTGGCTTGGGCCTCCAAGCCACATTTGAGCTTCGCTGACTGGACCTCTCTTGCCATCATCAGAGTAAAAATGAGAGAGAGAGAGAGCAGAGAAGAATGCCACGCACCGGCCCACCAGCGACGTGCAGCTGCAGCAAGGCCCAACCCAATTCCGGGGAGCGGTCTTACTCACATTCCGTCGAATGGGGATGCTCGGGTCTTGGCGCTAGTATCGCTAGCCTCCATACCGGACTTTTCCAAGGATTGGGGGATCGGGAAACGGACTCGGGTCGTTTTCCTTTCTGTGCTTGACTCTTCTCTTTGTCATCTATTTAATTAATGATAATGTGCCTGACACACTCTGGCGACGGCGGCGTCGTCGTGGGGCGGCGGCTTCTGGAAGAAGATGATGTACGATACTATAACATCCCGCTAACCGACTTCACCGACACAAAAATGGTTGCAATGGACGTCCGCATGTGGCAATTTATCGCTCGACACGTGTTGTTCGTCGAGGCGAATGACCACTGGATGCCGGGCGAGTCGTGTCACTGTGCCATGGCCGTGCTATTGTAGTCGTGCGACGGCCACAGGACACACTTTCTACGCACTCGTTCGGATGCCCTTGCTTCCACACGTCGCTCGTATTTGACGTATGCACAGCTTGGGCTCTTTTTCTCTCACTATGAACGATCTCCGTCCGTCTTTGACGCTGAACGAGGATCGAGAGACGGTTTTACTTGCGTTTGCCTACTATTGAAAGGACCACGATCGGATTTCCCGCTATGCATGCATAGCCGTTCCTCCACATGCTGCTAATGTATGTCTGCTGCGGAGTGCCAGCGGCCCGTTCCTGGTCTAAGGCTCGTGGTGGTAATTCGCGCAGCGATCTCACACATGTATTTCATATTCTGCTTCGAATCTGCCTTAGATGCGACAAGGAAATGATCTACGTCTAGCAATCAAATGTAAACCTCCTAACGTCCGCGCGCCAAAAAACAAAAGGTAAAAGATTAAACTAAGATATGTGCTCGGCGTGCACGCGTTAACCAATTGGTGCGCGTGAGCACGCGCGTAGTGGACGCCAAAAATAAATGACACAGCCTCCGGTCTCGAGGAGAGAGCATGGTGCAACTCGTCTATGATCAGTGCTGGTGAACATACGTCAGTGTCATGCGAATATCCGATATCAGATTTACGTACGTCGACGTCTTCCCACGCGCGGCCTTGGACATTGTTCAACTCTTCCAGCGTCATAATTTTACCCGTGGTGACTGCATAAGCCATTAGCACAATTCATTAGATTAATTTCCCACTTAATGAACTTACAATACCCGGCGTGAATTTTCGCATCAATCTCTACTCTAGAGTCTTCGGGAATCATTTCGTCCGGGATAGGGATGCGCTCGTGAATGGGGATGCCCTGCTCGACGATAGCGTCATGCTTCATGCTAAAGCACGATGGATTAGTGACACGAATTCATGCAGGGGCAAGGAACAGCCACTCACTTGGACATGCTTAACATGCGATCAATCTTGGTGATTCCTAGCCAATGCAGGATGTCAGGCATGAGAGCCTGGAACCGCATATCCTTGACACCAGCAATGTTTTCCGTGCGCTTGAAGTACTCGCTCGCTCTGTCGGTGCCACGCTTCCTCGCATTGTAGACGAGATACTTGGTCACCTCACCAAGAGCTCTTCCCTCTTTTCTGAAATAGATGACCACACCACTTCCACCCTTCTGAGCCTCCTTGACTGCTTCTTCAATACCAAAGATGAGGTATGGCCGGCAAGTACAAATGTCGGATCCAAAAACATCGCTGCCGTTGCATTCATCATGCACGCGCAACGCCAAGCGTGAGTCGGGATCAGACATCTTCGCAGGATCACCAAAGCAGTAGACGGTCAGCCCTCCTATAGGCGGAAGGAATACTTTGATGTCACCGCGAGTAATCAGCTCGGGATACATGCCGCCGGTGTGCTCGAACAACGATCTCCTGAGAGTGCCTTCGTCAATGCCAAAGCGTTCCGCCACCCCGGGGAGATACCAGACCGGTTCCACGGCGATTTTGGTCACGGCAAGTTCTCCCGATGCATTCAGACAGATTTTGCCATCGGGGACGAGTCTACCTTTTCGAACACTCTCTTCGAGCTCTGGAAGTTTCATGTGGGCTTTTGTGATGGCGATTGTCGGTCTGATCTCAACATTCTGATTCGTAATGACATCTTTGTACAGCCAAGGTGATAAATGTCCCAGGGGATCCATTGCCACGATCTTCTTAGGGTCCGACCATGTGGGGAATGGGCCGATGTTCACAGCTGGCTCGGTATTGGTGAAGTCTGGCTTGTGATCGATGTCGAGATTCTTGCTTGCCACGGCTAGAGCATGGTAAATCGAGTACGAACCACCATGGGCACCGATCGCTATGTTCGAAAATCAGGCAGAGTTACGTGAATCCCAAAGCACATGAACTCACCATTTCTTCGACGGATGGTGCCTGGATTACGAGAGACGACTACAGGGCCACGAGTACTGGGGTCCTTGTGGCCCCAGTTCATTGGCAGAGGATCAACCCCGGCTTGACCAGGATATGAAGTGAGAATGATCTTTGAGGTAGTACTGGACTTGCGGGCTGGGTCGACCGCAGGAGATCCAGACAGGTTGGGGGTTGTTGGCATGCTCTCAGTCGCGGTTTGTGTTCCGTTGGACGTGGCTACGGCTTGAAATTGAGGAGGTTTCTGGTCAACGATAGCTTCCGCAGTATTGCCATCTTGCATCTGCTTGACGCCTGCGAGTATATTGACACGGCCATTGATGGCATCAACTGCAGCAGCAAGTTGAGCATTCTCCTGTTGGATAGACTTTAAGCTCGCCAGAATCTGCTGCAAGATGGCATTGTCGGCACTGGACAACTCTGACTGTTTTGCATGATACATAATGCGACGCAGATGAGTGCTTGTACTACAGGCTACGAGCCAGGACAGGAATAGGAAGGAAACACAGGGACTCTTAGTCAGGTCTCAACGATAGCAAAGGCAGGTCAACAGAAACGTGGGTATATCGTTGATCACGTAGAACGAGTAGATACGGCGGGCCGAGGTGCCGAGTCAGTTCCTATAACACAAATCGCAGTTACAGCTGTGGCGAATGAGAGGAAGAATGCAGCAGAGACGGAGAATTCAGGAATATGTCGAAGTATATGCAGCAGCGCAGAGTACACCGTCTTTCTCCAATATGCACATGTATGTATGTACAGCAAAGCACTCAGTCAGCGGACCTTAGGAGCTGAGATAAGATATCATTCAGGACGATAACCCCACTTCGGTCATCCCCACCCGAATCGAACCTGAGTGCGTTGGACGTGCCAAGATGTCTGCTTTGCCAGCACGAGTTTACGCATGCTGCCGTGCAGTCAAAGACTAGGAAGGTCACGGAAACATTATGACTGTTCATGTCGGCTACCAACGAGCGCTTAGTACAGTACGTTGTGTATGATGAGATAGCAAGAGTGCAGTAGCAGACGCCTAGAGGGTGTGGCTTCATTCGAAATCGCAATGAATGCTTTAACAGTACTTTACTAATGCATTTCGGAGAAGAGTGAGGAGCAGTAGAAGCACGTCACACGAGGCAGAGCAGGAGTAACTAAATAGTCCTGGCACTTGCAGTGACTGCGACTACAGTGCACACAAAAGCTGTAGCAATTGAATCTGGCTGGACATTAGTATTTATTTCGTGTTTTTCTTTGATGCTATGCTGCGTCTTCGCACTGTTCTCTTATCTAAGGTTTCTCGTCTCCGATGCTAGGAATTTACTTATCTTATCCATGTTTTACTTATCTTTCACCTATCTATTGACTATCTCTCACTTATCTATCGCGGAACAATCTGTATTGTCTTCACTTGTCATCTTGTGTCTTTTCTAACACTTGTTTTGAATGAATTCTTATTTAGTGTTCCAATGGTTGATACTTATATTGGACTTTCTCTACTGCTCTTTTAATGGTTAGTATGGCCGCCCATGGGATGATCAGAATAATGCTTCTACATGCTCTCTCCATCTCGACATGTCCTCTCATGGTGAGATCGATCAATCACAAGTAGTCGCAATATTAGTCTCTGACGAGTAGTCCCGTGTATGGTCTTGATTAAAGTATCGTGTCTCTATGTTAGGTCGGTATGCTAAGTGTGATCTAAAGATATATACGGGCTGCAATCGCTCAAGAGCCTTGATCAGACGAGCGTAGAGGTCCCAAAAGCCATATATAAGCCCTTGATTCCATTAGTGTTTCTTCGGTCGAGGGTTACTTTCGGAAGACGACACTCCGCATCTCACTGGTGGTCCTTCCTAGTTGTAATTGGACTTTGGTTGTTCACTGCTCGCTTGAAGCTCAGTCAGAAAAGTAGTCATACAAGTGTTGTAGGCAATTTGTGACATGCCACATTTATCTATTCAGAGCTAGATCTGGCAAACATGGATCATCGATGAATCTGTCGATAAAGATCACATGTAGTCGTTGAACTGTTGTACGACACTCCGAGTAGCACGAATCAGCGTAATTCAGTATAGAAGCGTGCCAAGGGAAATGTACGTCACGCTTGGAGCGCGTCCGCACATGTTGCCGCGATATCACAAAGTCAGGGTAAACCACAGAAGTCGAGTGCACGAGTTTATCTTATATCACTTCTTTGAGACGACCATCGCAGTGCCTCTGATTTGCAGACTCGACCAATACCCAACTTCGCGCGACTTCTCTTTTGCAGTACCTTAATTTCTACTAGAAGCAACCAAGATGGTGGGTGGCATCATCGTACCGCATACGAGCGACGCAAGATGCAGCAGCTTATTTCTGAACAGGGTAAACGCAAGTCATCCAGCAAACCGCAAGGTCCCAAAAAGGTAGGCTACCTCTACCGCTCGGATAATAGCTCTGCTGGCTTTCACTCAGGGAGGCGCATGAGATAGCAAAGATCGAGAGAGGTGTGCAGCGAAAGAGAGTCGATGCTAACGAATCCATGAAACATACAGCGCGAACCTCTGGCCACCTCATTCCAATGTCTGTTCTGCAACCACGAAAACTCAGTGACGGTTAAAATCGACAAGAAGAGCGGCACGGGCGATCTCTCCTGCAAAGTCTGCGGACAATCATTCCAGACCGGCGTGAACTGTGCGTGAAACACTCAAGCGAGAAGCGCAAAAGCCCTCAAAGACAAGCAAGAGCGAACAAAAAACTGATGGAACATGCAGACCTCAGCCAAGCAGTAGACGTCTACTCGGATTGGGTGGATGCTTGCGACGCCGTGGCCAAGGGCGCGGCCGACAGCACTGCCAAATCAGGCGGCGCATCCTACCTCAGTGCGAATGCCTCTGCGCGCGGTCGCGGCGGACGCGGCGGCGAAGAGAGTCTTGGTGACGATTTCATCGAAGACGACGAGGTGGATGCTGAAGCGGAGTATGGTGATGATTGAGCAGAAGACTCTTGAGTCGTCTCAACTGGTCGCAAAGAGTGTGGGTTACCGATATCAGGGCAAATTTTTGAGTTTGACGAGACGAAGGAAAGAAGTGGTGGTACGGGAGAAGGTGTGATTCAGCAAGGCGCTATGGGCCGGTAGATGTATGGGATGCAACCAAAAGCATTGGGTCACAGGAGGTTGTAACATAACCACAGACAGGCGTAAGGCGTGAGATTTGGCCCGCCACCGAGAGGGCGCGGCATGTCATTTTCTATATATAATTTATCGATGCAGCACATGCTGCAACGTGTGTCATACAAACACATATGACCCAGATCGAGACCACAGCTAGATCTTCATGGGACTGATCCCATCGCTTTTCGGAGAAGACTAAGACTTAAAGGGTGAAGAAGCGATCGCCGAAATCTCCAAGACCAGGCACGATGTAGCTATCGAACTGTCAGCAGCCAATCAAGCATAAAGAGGGACAGGGAAAACGTACTTCTTCTCGTCTAGACCTTCGTCCACAAAGGCTGTCACAACCCGCAGCTTGGGGAAGCGCTTGGCGAAGTTGGCAGCTCCCTCGGGACTCGCGATGAGGTTGAGGAACAAGATGTGATCCTCGGGCACACCCTTTGAAAGCAGAACGTCGACAGCCATGAGAGCGGAACCACCTATGAATTTTTTGTTAGCAAGAGAGAAGCAGAAGAAGACGACAGATGATGCGGTCCACGAACGTACCAGTAGCAAGCATAGGATCGAGCAAGAGCACCCATCTGTCGGCGATATCGCTGGGGAGCTTGTCGTAGAACAACTTCGGCTTGGCAGTGTCTTCGTCCCTCTGAATGAGGATCTTGCCAATGCGCACACTTCTGCAGCAATCTCGCAGACCTTGCTCCATGGACTCGCCAGCGCGCATGATGCTCACACCACAGATCTTGCCCTCGAACTTGACACCGGCATATGTGCGGCCGACCGGGGTGGTGATTTCGTGTTGCACGACGGGGAGGTGGTTCAGGCCCTCCTCGACCAGTAGGCGAATGATGCGGTTCGAGTAGAAGATGAAGTCTGCGCGGTTGGTGTTGCGATCTCGTATCATACTAGGGAGGTTGAGCTAGCTGGTACAATCATGGGCGCGCAGGTAGGAGAGAAAAAGGAGACGTACGTCAGCAGGGCGATGAGCTGTGGTGTTTGTGCCAGAACGTGGACATTGTCGTGTTGCACATCCTTGGAGACTGTGGCAGTAGGCTTGTCGCCAGCAGACCGATAGTCAGGTCCAAGTGACTGTGAAGGGGCGCTCTGCTCTGCGCTCATGTTGTCTTTAAATATATGGACCGCAAGCTGTTGTCAAAGGGTGGTTGTGGTTGTGGTTGTGGTGGGGTGTGAAGATTATGTTGGTTTGTTGTAACTTATGAAGTGGAGGCTATCTTTCTCGGTTAATGGCAGAGAAAAGGAGACGAGTCAATTGTATAATATATGGGCAGACAATGTGGTTACGATATATGTTGCATTTACAGTATAATTAGAGGCGTCGGAGCTGGCCTATCCTTTGCAGTAAACATGAGCCCATCTTATCGCAGCAGCAATTACTGTGTCTTTTGCCCGTTGGTAGCACAAACCCCGCAATCCTCCACCATCCAGCTCCTGTAGGGGTTCTTTTCGCTACTCTATCTTGCTTATCGTGTGATCACAGGTGATAAGCAGGGTCCTCAGAGATCACCATAAGTGCAGGATAAAGACCCATCTTCTCTTATCGACAATAGCCAGATTGAAGTATCAGCGCTGTTTCACAAAGTCGCCAAAGACATTAAGCAGCCATACTATACAAGTACTTCAAAACGTGGTCCATATGAGCTTCACCGATGCATGTGCTGTACAGTGCCTTGCTGCATATCTTAGCTACAGTACCTCTACCTTTGCTGCTGTACAAAGTATGCAGCACGCAGCAAGAAGGCACGCGACTTGTACAACTGAGCCGGAAGTCTTGGCAGGCACCGGAGGTGGAGGTGGAGGTGGAGGTGGAGGTGAAGCTGTGGGTGATGCACGTCGTCGCAACATAAGGGATCTCGGGGACTTTTACTTATAGGACGGGCGGCCGTACAGAGGCCATGCTCGCCAGGGTCCAATACGTTAGACACTCTACTACCCTATTCCAACGTCTTTGTATTTTATGATATCCCAAGTGTACGCGCATACAGCAAGTCGCGTTGTCGCAGACAAAGACACCTCATTCACACGACATCCGCAAAAAGCAATACCGCTCGACTTCTTGATAGGACAGAACGACGTGCAAGTCGTCACTTCCTCCTATAAGTAACTCAACTTCCGACGCGACTGCCTCGCGACTGGCTCCCGACTTGCATGGCGATTGCCAGGGAGATTATCTGCCCACTTTACATGTGAACTACAGGAAATATTGCAATCACCACAATCCTCAATTCCACCATGGACCTACAGTAGCTGGACTATATAATTCGCGCAGCCCAGAATCAGACGGATTTTGTAGAAACTCACTAGGCGCATTCCTGTCTGACACCGTTTTGCGCCATGGCTACAACCTATTCAGATTCAATGTCCTTCTCCTCGGCCTCGAGACGAAAGAAGCCTATCACCTATGGCAGAGCTTCGCGCAACAAGGCTTTCACGCCACAGAGTGTGGGTTCCTTCTACGAAAAGGGGAATGCGACGACGTCGAAAGACTCAACACGAGACGATGACAGTAACGACGACAGTAACGACGATGACGAAAGTACTGACAATGATCGTACACCCTCATCACATGCCACAAGACCCATCATTCGATCAACAGCAACAGACCTACCCATGCGCAAGTCTGAACTCTTGCGACAGTCTTCGCTGATCAAGAAGCCTTCCTCGGCATACAACTCCCAAAGCTCTAAACATGATATTTCTCTTGATGAATTTGATGTGCCTTTGTCCGACGAAGAGCAGACCCCTGTCCGGCTCCCACCCAGGCAAGTGTCATCCAACAAGACACGAGTGCCAAAGCAGACAGCGCAAGATGGTGTTGCTTCTGGGGCGCAACAGAAAGAGCATAAAAGAAAATCGCCTATCAACGCTCCTGCCTCGAAGCGTGTGAGGACTTCATCGCCTGACTCGCCACCTGAAACCGCCTTTGTCAAGCTTCATGAACATTCGAGGACAAAGACACCTACACCACAGACCCATCACAATGGTAAAGCGAACCCCAGACGCACCACGCGTGAAGCCGCTAGAAATGCTTCTATCCTTGCTGGATATTCAGCTCCTGCACGCCTGGATGCGATGATATCCGAGAGTTCACTGGAAGACGCTGCCTCACCTCCTGCTACTCCGCCATCACGACCTGCTCTCAAGAGGAACGCTTCTACAACACCCAAACAGTCACAACTCTGGAGTCAACTTCTTTCATCAGATCCCGTGGAGCCTGATTGTGACATCTCTTCACATGCTTCCGTCCCTGCCAAGCCATTTGATGCGAAATCCAAAAGAGCCTCTGTCAATCGCTCGATATTGAAAAACAAGACACCGAGTGTCCCGCCTTCATCTAGGCTAGTCGACCGCCTCAAGCAGACTGCAACTCCTCTGTCACAATCTGACAGCGAAGAAGACGACTCTGAGGAAGGGGACGACACTTTGACTACCTTGGACCTACAATCTACCGAGGCCGATCAACCTTTAGCCAAGGACAGCATTCCAGCGGGATCAACTCAGCCTCAGTTGCCTGAGAGTCAAAAGACAGACAGCCAAAACTCATCAGGCACGAGAATGACGTATGCGCGAATGCGTTCGTATATGTATGAAGATAGTCTGGAAGAGAGCCTGATGCAGTCCCTCGCTCTGCCGACCATGCCGACAAGTAGGCCTCCTGCAGCGTCGCGTCGCCAGCCACTGGCAGGCAAAAGCAAGTCCAAGTCCAACACGTCTATCGACAGTGACTCCGACGATGCAGGAACGACTGGGATACGCAGTATCCATGAATTACGAGCCGCTGGAAACAAGAACCGCTTCCTTGACGACAACGCTGCCTTGTTTGACGACATCAAAGACCACAAGCCCGCGTCGCGATCGAGAAGGCGAAGTGCCTTGATCGAATTGGCCAACAAATTCCTGGACAAAACCTTCCTCGCACGATTCCTAGAACATGGCTTCGACCGCGAGTTGACGGCTGAAGTTTCTCCGCCATATCCTGATCCTGTTGCCGATGTCATACTTTGCACTATCGTTGCTCAGCTGTCAGGTGTGGACAACAAAACCACAACGAGACTGTACAAGGCTGGTGCAATGGGACTTGCGCAGAGGTGCGTCGAGGAAAACAAAACTGCCAGTCAACTCGCGAGGGAGAGATCGAACAATATGTCCAAGGTTGCCCAATCGACCTTCCTTGAATTGATGGAAGCCTTGCGCACGTCGACTATATGGTCTGATAGCCAACCGGAAGAATTGACTCCGCGACTAATTGGGCTGAAGTGTATGCAGCTTATCATGCTTGATCTAAGGCGTCATAACGACGAGGGTAGTAGCTTGGATGCCAGCACGATTGCCATCCTCGTTAATCTGGCTACAAACATCGATGGCTCCGCTTCAGCACCCCCATCCAAGTCTATCGCCGCCGATTTAACGTTATCTGTAATGGAATTTGCATCGGCGTCGAGTGCACTTGCTGCTGTGTGGTCCATCGACCTTTGGCAGCAAATTGTCACTGCTCTTCCTGTGTTGCTACAATTACAAGGCCAGGCTCATGCACTGGTGTTGAAGATCTGCATCAATCTAACGAACCACAAGCCGCAAAACTGCATTGCGTGTTCCGACGTCAAGGTTATTACAGTAATCATGCGCAACATTGTTAGTGGCTTTCAGGTTCTGCATGACGAACTTGATGAAGAAGAACACATTGCTCGTCTCAACTCCCTCATTCTATCACTCGGACTCATGATCAATCTGGCAGAGTTCAGCGATGAAGCCTGCGAGCAGGTAGTCGCACTACAAGGCAGCGATGGCCTTTCTTCACTTGTCGCCATCTTCTTACGCGGGCAGGCTAAGGTCGAAGAAGCTCAATCCGAGCAGGAGACTCAGAGCAACGTCGCCTACGGCTTTCTGGCAGTTCTGCTCGGCAACATTTGTCAGAACGATACGGCGCGGAATGAGGTCCGTGCTTATTTTCCGGATCGAAAATTACAGCCTCTTCTGCTGGCTATCGACGAATTTGCGGACCATAATCGAAAGGTCGATAGCCAGGCGCAGGAAAATGACGAAGGCCACGAGGTCTGGCGAGACTTTACCGGGAGGTTGATGGCTATCGTGTCATGTTTGCGACATTTGGACGAATAGTGATGGCGTTTGTGCTAATGGCAGTGGACAGGCAACTGGGATACGGAAGCTCATGGATAGATGGGTATGAATGAGAGCTCACATGTTAATGATGACAGGAATGAACGGTGGTGACATGGGAGGTATATGGACCACCAAAAGGACGGGAGGCGTTTGGCTATTGCTTCTCTCAAGCTTGATACCCTGAAGCATAGGACTTTTGTTTGTAGACTTAAAACCCATTGGCGATGGTTCATTTGCTTGTGGCTACATTTGACATATATATACAATGCCAAAATTGACACAAGGACGAAATTCAATATCACGATCTTGCCTGTTTAATGTCTGTTTCTCCTGCAATGGGCGAAATGTGGCGCCACGCCAATCCTACATACCAAACCAAACCCAATCAAGAGCCGCAGTTCAAGCATTTTCATCAATAGGGGTAGAAAGTGGAGAATCGAAAACTAAAATTCCGTTTCTAATCCTGCGGCAACGCTCTCCGCTTAATCCAGACTCTGGTACTGTCGACGCTCGTGGTATAAGTGCCCACGGCCGACTTGTGCCGCGGCATCTTCCAGGGCCCACCTCCGACGGCTTCGATGTCCCAGAAGCTGATGATGGACGCCGCGAAGACCATGACTTCCTTTTGCGCGAACGCTCGGCCTTTGCACATTGATTGGCCGCCGCCTGTGCGTTGTTGTTAGCCTTTTCTGTTTTTTCGGTGGTATCAGGAGGCGGATTGTGGAAGGGAAGGGGGACTTACCGAACGGTCTCACAGTGCCCATGTTCACACTGACCCATTTCTCGCCCTCGCGGTCCTCGACGTATACTACATGCCGATCGGCGCGCCACGTCTCCGGGTCATCAAAGTACGCTGGATCCTTGTGGTGCAGATCATGCGCGACGTGGGTATAAGTGCCCTTTTTGAGCAGGTACTTGTCGGCGGACTTGTCCCGCCCTGCGAGCACAAAGTCCTTTTCCATGTACTTGAGGCTGTAGATGGACGTGTCGACGCGCAGAGTCTCGATGTAGCTGCTTTTCAGCAAGGGACAGTTAGCCACCAGACCGTCTTGGTCTATGGACTCGAGGCGTGGAGGCTCCGGGATGCCGAATTCCTGCTTGGGCTGCACGGCGCGCACGTACGGTTTGACTTCCTCGCGCAACTTTTCGAGGAGGTCCTTGTCCGCGTAGATGTGGTTGAGGAGCCAGAAAATAAGGGGGTTGGCGTTGGCGTTCATGGCCCACAGGAGACTGAGTTCGATTGAGGCGCGGGCTTCGATGGAGAAGCCGTGTTTCTCGTAGATTTCCTGACGTTCCTTGATGAGCGGGTTGACGTCTTCGAGGTTGCGCCATTCGCTTCCTGGATCTTGACCGTTGCGCGATGCTTCCATGGCTGTTTCGAAGGCGCGCAGTGCTCGGAACATGCGGCTTCGGGCCAAGTGGGCTGCTGTTAGGGGAGGAAAGGGGAACCAGCGAGGTAGGCCTGTAGCCAAATAGAAGAAGCCCTTGTCCATTGCGTAGAGGTCGGAGAAGAAACTGGGGTTGTTGTGCATGAAGTCTGTCCCGATGAGGGACGGGTTGGCTGCAAAGGTCACGAAATCGCGAGCCAGTGGTCTGGAGTAGTTGTTCAGTATTCCAACATACAAGAATCAGGTTTCGCGGACGGACTCACAGCAAGTTTGCTTCGACAACGCGTTCTCCATTTACCTCAATCGTATCGGCATTACTCGTACGCTCCCAAAGGCTCTGATCGACGGGGCTTTGAGCAAACGTCACGAAATCTGCAATGTTGGCCTTGAGAACATCTACAGTCTTCTGTACCATGTTGCCTAGAGATGGTTCTGACAAAAGGTATTTGTAGCATGCAGATATGTCGTGCAATGCACTGTCATACTTGTTGAGTTCCGATCGAGGGAATCCGAAAACAGTATATACTATACGTTGGAACAAGGCGTCTGAGTCTGCAGAACCACTTCTGTCGTTCAGCACAGTAGTGCCCAGCCCCGGATGGAAGATGAAATTGTGCGAAGTCCCTCCCAGATTCAACGCAAATGCACCGCCTTTGTACGTAGAGCGAGCCCAATTCATGAAGGAGACCATTGTGAAGATGAGATTCGGTACATGTCCAAGGATAGGCAGCCAATACGGTATCCTGGGCACCCCTTTCGGTCCATCGTCACCATCGATATTCTGTTGTGAATGGTCTAATATGCCGCTGAACAGACGAGTTGCCACTGAGAGGGCTAAGATGCCGAATATGATCGTGGTCCACGAGCCCGTCCACGTATTTGGCATCCAGTGTCCATCTTGAGCCGAGCTCGTGAACGTTGGTGCGCGATTGATGTCCATATCGATCCCCGTGATTGGGACCCCCTTTGAGCCCCTTGAAGAGGAGCTAAAACGATGCTTTGCTAGCAGCGAGCGGACGAATGCTGAACGTAATTTATAGAGGCATGATTTTATACTTCAACCAAATCGCTATAGACACGCTAAATCAGCTGTAGCCTGGATTTCCGGACTGTCCATGGACAATTGATGTTGATAATAAATACTTGTAGCATGTGAGCTCTTGTTAATGTCGACAGCCGTGGCTGTATAAATCTTGGCATCACCATTCCTTCAAGGGTGCGCGAGGTGCACCATGCCTCTTCTGCACAAGATACAATCCATAATCTTTGTTATAGTGAATCGGTACGTATCCTGTGTTACTTGTGGTACCATATGAGCAATCTTCTGAATTTTCAAATAAGCCTCAGACGAGTAGTCACTCTGCGTCCCACATATTGTAGACCTGTCGGACTCACAGTTCGAAATCTAACAATAAATCACCTTACTTTTCAGCAGCCCATCATGGCCCCGAAGGAGCTCAACTTCATCACGGGTAACAAGAATAAGCTTGCTGAGGTTCAAGCTATTCTGGCCCCTACTGGAGTCAATCTTCGGAGTCAGTCAGTTGATCTACTAGAAATTCAAGGCACAATTGAAGAAATTTCCAAGGACAAGTGTCGAAGAGCTGCAGATACGGTAATGTTCTACATGCTCTATAATCATATGCTCTAATCTAGCTAACACTATCATAAGGTTGGCGGTCCTGTACTGGTCGAGGACACCTGTCTCTGCTTTGATGCCTTTGATGAGCTACCGGGTCCATATGTGTAAGAATTGTCGCGTGTCAGTCTGGCCTATATGCGCATGCGACGCTAATGGGATAACAGGAAGTGGTTTTTGCAAGCACTCGGCGTGCAGCAATTCCACAAACTGCTCGCAGGCTTCGAGAACAAGGGTGCACAAGCTGTTTGTACATTCGCGTACTCTGAAGGCCCGGGTCACGAGCCAATCGTTTTCCAAGGCAGGACAGCGGTATGCATCTCGGAATGTTTTGCTGCAAGTGATCTCACGCTGACCGATTTCTGCAGGGTAAAATTGTGGCAGCTCGAGGACCCACGGATTTCGGTAAGCACCAGTCAGTCCGCGCATCTAGGAAATGCTGACATTGATAGGTTGGGATGCTTGTTTCGAGTACGATGGCCAGACTTATGCAGAGATGCCCAAGGCAGAGAAGAACAAGATCTCTCACCGTGGTAGAGCTCTTGCGAAGCTCACAGAGTGGCTAAATGAGCACACCGAGTAGGGTGTGACTCGCCGCTTTGCGGGCTTCGCGGAAGTTCTTCATTATTAGACCGCCCATATAGTCATGACGGATGCACAGTGTGAATTTCCTTGATTGTTAAATCAGGAATCCTCATGGTCCTTTCTCCACTGTTTTATCCACGCCTCAATTCTTTCCACATTTGAATCGATCTGATCGGCGTCGTTGCTCTGAAGTTCCACAACCACTTCCTCGGCATACGAGTCTCGAGCCTCTTGTAAAAGCACTTCCATGATTTCGGCGTCCATGTTCTCCTCGACTTTGTTGTCGGCATATCCTCTCGACTTGAGGCGGTCGTATAGAATCGTGCTGTCGCAGCGGACAACCACGACGAGGTCGATGAGTGATTCGGGAAACAGGTCACACGCATGCCAGTCGATGATTTGGCCGCCTGCCTCGAGCTCTGACTCAATCGCGTCGAGTAGCTATTCCAATCAGCACAACATCATAGCCCCATCGCAAAGTGTGTGCGAACCTTGTCTTCGTCCACAATGACACTCTTCAACTCCTCATCGTAACCATCGTCGCAATTCCTCTCCTTCACGACTTTGTTGACGTCCAGATGCGCGAGACCGCTGCTTTCGGCGAGTTGCTGGCAATGCGTGGTTTTGCCCACACCGGGCGTGCCAGTTATGATGATATTCGGAGAAGTGCGCATCTTTTCGAGTAATTGTTTCTTTGCTTTTTGAGATGAACAGATGCAGTGCTTGAACCGTGGAAAAAAAAGATGTGTTGGTCAATAGTTCCCAGATTTTTTGCGGCTAATGTTGCTGCTTTCCCCGCGAGACGATCACCACGCAACGTCTGTGCCAATTCGTTATGTCCGCAATGGCCGATCATTTTACTCTACTGGACCCTTCCTCTACTGGACCCTTCAACCACCACGGTACTACATCCATTTGATTACAAGATAAAAGGCTGTACTCCGCTCACAATAATGACGAGCGGATAGATTACGATCATGTCTGGGCAGCTATAGGCTCCCTCTGCGGTAAAGTAACCTGTATATCGACCGGCCACTTTTCAGATGTGGAATCAGGTATCTTGTTCAAAGAATGGTCGATATCGCATACATCACTACAATTATGGCATTGGGCTTTCATATCCAGCCCGGCACATCTTGCGTCTAGGATTGATCTAGACTTATCTTGTACGAATCCCTGCTGAGAGCACGATAGGAGCTAAGCTCATGATGTAAGGAGGGTCGAGAAGGATATTTCAGTAGCATGTCTTCTGTGATATAAACACTGCACGATGCCAGCAAGTCATCAGAACGTGAGGTGGCGATGTGTATACAGTATATACAAGTACGTGGATTAGTGGCACTAGCTGAAGTAGGCTACTTTCTCAAGCAAAGTGCTTTTGCGAGTACATGAAACGCACGACTAAATTTTCTGTTGCTCGATTGTGAATCGCCCAGGTACTGCGCTAGCCCTGATAAGTTAGTCGTGGTATTGTCGAGCCATATCGGCTAGTATATTGGTCGGAGCCGCCATTCAATGACTGTACAGTATGTATCCTTACAGCACATCTAGTACATGAACAACGAATTCTCATGCGCGACTACAGCCTAGGCGTGGTATCAGCGCAATCTCGCGGCATCAATCAACTATGGTACGAATTCTCAAGAACTATATGAGACGATGTATAGCATCGATATCTTAATACTGATACAGTTTTTACCGAACAGCACAAAAGTGTGCCGGAATCTGTTGAAGTATGTATATGTAAGGTAGTTCAGTAAGGAAATTGATTAGATTACCCCTTCCTAAAGACCTTTGACTATGTACACTAATTACTCGAGTACCAGCCTCCTTGTAGATCTGTTAAGAGGCTCAGGTCTGTCCAGCCTTCTCAACTGAATCTACAGGAATGACGACACCGCCTAATGTGAGCTGGTGATATTGTAACTCTGGAGAACAATGCAGCATATTCAGCTAGCTATATACGTAGAAACAGCCCAGACCTCAGACATATGTCCTGGCTAAACACCCTCGAAAAGAGCAAAGCTGAATAATACAATCAGAGTAATCACATGTGATGACCAGTCGCGTTCCCGCGATGATCGGACCGAGACAGAGCGGTAACAGCATGCTTCAAGCAACGAAAAAAGTTGGTGGATGATAGGTCCAGATGGCGATGGAGGGTTCCGTAAGCCTTGCATGCTGCTGTCAAAGTGTGTGTGGGTGGGGGCTCATCTTGGGCTCATCTAGGGCGGTGAGCTGGCGGGATGTAATGCGAGAATTCGCAGCCAGATAGAGAAATCTTATCAGGCATAGAGGCGCTTAGCATCGGCGGAGGCCCCCGATAAAGAGAGAGACATGCCACAGGCTGGAAAACAATAAAGGAAGATCATCGCCATGAATATGTGTAGAGGTAGTCTTGAAACCACAGCAACGAGCGACGACTAATCCCCATCGCAAAAGTACTGTATGTGTGAGCTGCCGTTCGAAGGAATAAAACCTGGCCCCAATCTCCATACGCCATTCCCTGTAACACCTTGAATCCCCAATGCTCGGGCCTCCCCATCATCAAATACGAAACGCAATAATATCTCTCTAGCTTCGAGGAGCGATTAGGTCACAATTACATGACGACGCAGTTCTTACCCTCCTTGGGTTGTCCGGCCTCCTGACCCTTCTCGATCTCGGCAATCATGCCTTCGAAGGCCTTGTTTACGTTCTCATTTAACCTTGCACTGGCCTCGGTCCATCCACACTGGAGCTCCTCGGCCAGCTTCTTGCCATCCTCTGGCTTGACCTGGCGTTGTTCGGGGCGGAGATCTGCTTTGTTACCAACAATGATCAAAGGGACTGTGTCGGCGCCCTGGTGAAATAGTTCAGTGAGAGTGGTCCAGAATCAATGCCTGCGAGGTAGAGCTGCGTACCATGTGATTGAGAATCTTGTCGCGGATAATGCGGACCATCTCGAAACTCTGCTTGCTGCCGACGCTGTACACAATCATGTATCCATGGATGCCGATGAAGTGTTTACTGTTCAAGATGGTGTATTCGTCCTATTGAATGGCATAAGTACACGCCTTGGCGAACAGAAAGTGCTCGCGCTATAGGCGATGCTTCCAAGTACACACCTGGCCAGCAGTGTCGATCATCTCGACTGCAAAGTCCTGATTCTTGTACCTGACAACCTTGGAAAAGGTGTTCTCAATGGTGGGGTAGTAGGAGTCGACAAAGTGTCCATCGACGAACTGAACTGTGAGAGAACTCTTTCCTGTGTTTGCGAATGAGCTACCGCGCCTCACTCCGCCGACAATATCGACAGGTTGTTCTCGCGCATGAGATGCAAAAGGGGAGCTGTACCGACGGATCTGGAGCCGACAATGGCCATCTTGCGTTGCTTCTGTTGTGGAGGCATGATTACGATATAGCTCTTTCTAGGCAGTGAAGCCTGATTGCAGTGATTTGCGGTGTCTGATACGACGCCTGAATTGATCGAAATAAATTCTGTGCAACAGCGGGATGTGTTGTTTCACGGGTAATTGAAGCTCTTTCTGAAATACAGCAAGGCGAGAAGAGATGGAACTAATCACTTGTAGAGGACTGGCGTTGAGACAAACGGTAAACTGGACCTATCCTTGACCCTGAAGAGGAAGCTTGTCTTTTGGCTTTAGGTGCCGACGATCGCTATCGAACGTTTCCTTTGAGCCTTTGGTAAAAGAGTAATGACGATTTGACGAGTGCTTACGCTTCCATACGAGGAAGAAAAGAAAAAAGCCAACCAAATAGACCAGCCCAAGGTATGGCAATGACTTTGGAGCAGAGATGACGACTGTTGAGATTTCAAGGTTATTATTACATGATGGAAAAGCTTGGCCAAGGCTCCAAACTCCCAATAATCGTCTATATCGTGCGGGCCATCAGCTACTGTACAAGCGACAGCACTGAACAATTCAAACTATTAGGACTTGACGCAATAGATGAGATTGTCTCTAATTGCTGCCGAAGCACTTTTGACGCCAGGTCAACGCTACGGTTGATAAAATAAATGTTGGATGTCGCTACGAGTCGTGGCAGTCTGCGCATGAGCTCTCAGCCGGGGAACGATCCGAGGTACTGTAAATTACAATGCAACGCCTCAAAATCCTTGAACGATCTTGTTTTGCGAATGGTTATGCACCACGGCACGGGCATTATTGCAGAGCATTTCATGCAGTAGTAAATGCTTGCAGCAAATATAAAATTGTCTAGAACACCATGATGTTGTAGCCATGTGCTGAACCTTTGTTCGTGATAATGTAGTAAAGGTGTCTAACATCAATGCGTGATCATAGACTAGATATACAGTACAGTAACACCACTTAGCAGTGCTACAAGTAGAAGAAGGCAAGTGTCTTAGGGGCGCAGAGAAATGATCAAGGTGCATAAATAGCAAAGCGCACTGCGCGACACAACTTACTACCTAGTAGAATGCAAACCGTTGTATGGCCAGGGTCATACGAGCTCACAAGAAACAAACAGACGTGAGTGACAGACAAGCACATGCCAGACCAGGTCGCATGAGTAAGGCAGGTACAAGTACAGTACTTCATCCGGGTAACGGAGGTACAGTGACGCCAAGTCTTTCGCGAAGCGAGCTGACACACAGTCCTAGCGTCGGTCGGAATAACTGCGGCAAGCAGCGAATCCACACGACAAAGCATTTTCGACGCTCGCCTGTACTTCACCTCCAGACCGTGATCGCGACAAATCCCGCCAAAGACAACTTTTATTGCACTACAGAAGCGCAATCATGGCTGTCGGAAAGAACAAGAGATTGTCAAAGGGCAAGAAGGGCCTCAAGAAGCGCCAAGTGAGTGATTGCAATTCATCCACCGCGATGCATGTCGTCTTGTGAAAAGCTTTTTACTGACCTTTTCTCTTCAGGACCCCTTCGCGTAAGCAACCATCCAGAGGACGACGAGAGCGACGACAGAGACAGAGAAACAGCAGAACTGACTGAAAAACAGCAAGAAGGACTGGTACTCCATCAAGGCCCCCTCCACTTTCGCCGTTCGCGATGTTGGCAAGACCCTTGTCAACCGCACCACCGGTCTGAAGAACGCCAACGATGCCCTCAAGGGCCGTATCCTCGAGGTCTCGCTCGCCGATCTCCAGAAGGATGAGGACCACTCTTTCCGCAAGGTCAAGCTCCGTGTCGATGAGGTCCAGGGCAAGAACTGCCTGACCAACTTCCACGGTCTCGACTTCACCTCCGACAAGCTGCGCTCTCTCGTCCGCAAGTGGCAATCCCTCATCGAGGCCAACGTCGTCGTCAAGACCACCGACGACTACCTCCTCAGACTCTTCTGCATTGCTTTCACCAAGAGAAGACCCAACCAGATCAAGAAGACCACATACGCCGCTTCTTCCCAGATCAGACAAATTCGCAAGAAGATGACCGAGATCATGACTCGCGAGGCTTCCAGCTGCACTCTTTCTCAGCTCACCCAGAAGCTCATCCCTGAGGTTATGGGCCGCGAGATCGAGAAGTCCACCCAGGGCATCTACCCTCTCCAGAACGTGCACGTCCGCAAGGTCAAGCTCCTCAAGGCACCCAAGTTCGACCTTGGTGCTCTTCTCAACCTCCACGGCGAGTCCGACACCAACGAGGCTGGCCAGAAGGTAAGATATTCTCCGAGACGTTGATTCTCGTCCTCGTTATACTAATCTCTTTTTGCCATAGGTTGAGCGTGAGTTCAAGGAGACCGTTCTCGAGACCGTGTAAGCGTGGCGAATTGAGAATGGGCAGGAGATATGGGCTCGGGGTTTGCTGGGCACGAAGGCTGCATGGCGTTAGAGCGATATTCAGGCTTCAGGCTCCGTGCTAGCTACATTTATGGCTGAAAAGAATTGTCAAAAAACTTTCACGTTTCGAAAATGAGTCGCACGGCCTTCGTTTCATCTCGGGTACAACATCTCCTTGCTCTTGTCGTCTTCTATACCTTTTGCTTGCCGTCTCTGAAAAGACAGAAAGAACGACAGGCGAGGTTTACGAAGCACATGTTGCGCAGACAGCTTGCACGAGTCCAATGCAAATGTCGATGATCTAAGGCAGGTATAGTGATATGTCTTTTATCATGCCCAGTTCCATCACCTCCATGACGTATGAGACGTGTGCGCTTGCACATGAAAAGTTGGTCTGCTGAGAGAAGATGAGAAGGCCGAAGAGCGTCGATGGGTGCCACAGCAGTGTCTCTCTGCTTGATTTAGACAGAAGCTCCGCATGGAATTGTGTTATCTGCCATTTCTACCAATCTATATCTTGCATGTTGTCTAACCCGACCATATGTGAAAATTGCAGGTACAAATTTGAGCAGTGGATTCTTGGTGCAGTGGTGCTTTCGCCAGTCACCTGATGACCACAATCGTTATGCCTTCCTAATCTGGAAACAACGAATGAGATGGCTGATGACAGACAAAAGCATCGTTGAGCATAAAGCGACTTTCACTACCACACACAATCGACATTGATTTCGACCATCACGAACGCATTTTGATGGAGGGACTCGGCCTGAAATAGAGAGCAGCACGGGCCGAAAGTCTACTAAGGCCGCCTCATGATTTCACTCGTTCAAGATTCATACTTCATCATGCACTAAACTATCACATCAGAACTCCTCGTTCAACTTATTCATCTCAAAGCTATTTCTCTCCATCTCGCTATTATATCACAGGCGAATAGCCACGGACTCCCAACTGATCTGAGAACATACAACACGAGTAGTGAGTACACATCAAGTCTTTTCGGCGTGGCTTCTCGTCCTTTGAAAGTACAAACCAACGCTGTGATCCAGTCAGCCATCATTACAAACCATCAGCTCCGTTCTCTTATCATTTCCAACTCTTCCCTAAAGAGATACAATGGCAACGAAGCGTGAAGCCCAAGGTGACGTATATTCGGATGCCAAAAGACCGCGGTACGGCGGGCCACGAGATCACCACCCTTCGGACAACCACTACAACCACCATGGGCAGCAGCAACGACCACGTTTCAACCCTGCCTACCAGCAGCATATACCAAAGGAAATACGGGATCATGCCAGGTCGGCCAGTTCAACAGTGCCGGCCGCGCAAGATCCTGCCGCCAGTCTGGAAGGTCTCTTGAAGTCGCTCACCTCCAACCCTGATACCGTAAGGAGCGTGCTTGGAAGCAATGCCTTGGAGAGCGCAAACCAGCTCTTGTCTTCTTTACAATCTCGCGACAAGACTGCCACTGCCTCACTCGACCTTTTCAAACCTCCAACCATTGAACATCCATCTGTACATGCCTACACAACCACTACACCACTCCAACCATATCCTCTTCCCGCCCTCCCTTCGATTCCTCCAGGTCCCTACTCTCAGGCCACATTCACCCACAAATCCATGACCACCCACGACCGCGTCACAGCAGCCGCAGATCTCAACTACGAGAAGCTCGAGTTCCTTGGTGACGCATACATAGAAATCATCGCCACCCGTCTCATTTACGCGCGCTACCCCGAACTCCCCGCCGGCCGTCAAGCCCAAGCCCGCGAGCGCCTGGTGAAGAACGAAACCCTCGCCCAATTTGCCGCCCTCTACGACTTCCGCTCGCGTCTGCACGCCTCGGATCTCGCACACGCAGGCCACAAGGGCACCACCAAGATCCTCGCCGACGTCTTCGAGGCCTACGTCGCCGCCGTCGTGCTCTCTGACCAAGTCCACGGCTTCGCGCGAGCAGAGACATGGTTGACAGAGCTCTGGGCGCCCATTCTCCTCAGCTTCCTCGGTCCCGGCCCTGGAGAGTCCTCGAGTGTGCAATACAACGCCAACGCGAAACAAGAGCTCCAGCAGAAAATCCTCGCGCAGGACGTCAAGCTGGAATACCTAGAAGACAGACCGATGGAACAGAGCAAACACATCCAGAAGTACTTTGTCGGCCTGTACCTGACAGGCTACGGACACGAAAAGAAGAAGTTGGGATACGGAGAGGGGAGAAACAAGGTCGAGGCGGGCAATCGTGCCGCCATGGCTGCGCTGGAACACGAGGCTGGCTTGATCGCTGATGCGGCGGCGAAGCTTGCGGCTAGTAAGGAAGTGAAGAGAATCCAGAAGGAGCAGAGAGAGCAGCAGCAATACGAGGCCGCGGCTGCGGCTACCGCTACAGCTACTGCTATTGCTGCTGCGAGCGGTGCACACGGAGGAGCAAGTGTTGCTCAGACGATCTCGGAATAGACAAGAGTCTTCTTACACGATCAGCAATCTTCGATAACGTAAAACGAGGTAGGATACGCTATAGTCGCAATACTAATGGGGGTTGGTCTTCGCTGAGAACCAGGAATTGATTAGCTATCTCGTCTATAGGTAGTGCGCTTTCCCACACGAATGTGAAATGTATTAGAATAAAAACACAACGTGTCTCTCCATGCACGAGAGAAAGGACTAGTCGATCTACTAGAGCCATCATGCCCTCCCAACCTCACGTCTGAGCCTCGCCCCAGCACTCTCAGGCGGGGCCTCGGGCCAACTGTCCACGGCCTCCTCGACCTCATCGAGGAAGCTAGCGCTATTATGCACCGAAGTGCCGCCCAGCACCACTCTGACGCCCGGACTGCTGGCATTGACCTGCGCCACCATCTTGGCCTCCTCGTACGTCGTGCCGCCTATCATGAAAACAATGATGTCCTGCGGCTTGTCTCGCGTCGTGCCCCCGCCTTCGACGAACGGGTACTGCGTGTCGCGCAGGCGGCCCTTGATCAGGTCTTGCACGGTGGTTTCTAGGCGGGGCGAGTGCTGCGTGTAGACGTTTTCGACGCCGCGTAGGCCGCGGTTGAAGCGGTCGCGGGCGCCGGAGAAGATGGAGGATGGTTGAAAGAGGTCGGGGATAGCGCCTGATTGCGGCAGAGACTGCAGCGAGTGGGCGTATGTGAGGAGTTTGGGGATGAGGTTTATGCGATGGCGCGAGAGGCCGCCGGCGACGGAGAGGAGGTCTGTCAGGGCCGGGGTCGAGTTGGCTGGATGTGATGCGTAGCGCAGAGCGTAGATTGCGACGAGCCGGAGTTTGCTGTCGGCTGGTGTTTTGGGGTCTTGGATCAGACGTTGGAGGTTCTTGACGTCTGTCGAGTGGTTGTCGTTGCATGCCAGGCTTTGCTCTAGCTCGCTGACGTCGAGCAAGTTGTCCTCGCCCACTCTGCGACTCAGCTCTGTTACCAAGGTGACGTGCTTGGTCACGTTTCCGGACAGTCGACGGAACTCGGGATAGTCTTCGACGAAGCGCTTCATGTCTTCTATCGACTCGAGCTTGTGGCTGGATTGTTGTTTTGACGCGAATTGCTCGACGTAGTCCTTGGCGTTTTGTCCGAGGTCGCCGAAATTCAGGTACATGTTCTTCTTGAAGAACGGATCTTGGTCTTGACTGACGAGGATTTCCTGGACAGATGTCAGTTCAGGGTGCAAGGTTATGGTAGATAGAGTTCATTACCTTGAATTCAGGCCGCACTTCAGGCACATTGCTCATGTCCACTCGTCCATTTTCTATTCCGAGCAATTCATGCACCATTGCCTGGTAGGTCCATTGTGTCAAGAGAGGGGTGACCGGATCGTCCCTCCTGTCTACTATCAGTAGGATGGGAGGAGTGTCTGTTTTCCGGAAATCAAACAACTGCTCTTCCTGCGTCATCTGGTAGCGAACTTCGGTAGCGAGCTTCTTGGAGAGCAGGCTGTTTTTTTCATAGCGAATCAATGGGCGCTTCTTCAGTGACAATAGCAAGGCAATGACGCCCTCCGTGGACCTTTGCAGCGAGTCTTGGTTCCACATGTCTGGAGAGGAGCTCCAGATGCGATGTGTCAGACTGAGTGACATTAGATCTGGATTGATGACAAGGAAGTCGGCAAAGTATTCCTGCACCGCCTTGACAACTTCATGGTCATCGGCCTCGGCGAGACGCTCGAGCGCTGATTTCTTGATAATGTTGCTGAAGTCTAGCCTTGCATCAGTCAGAAGATCACCCTTGCCCATTCGGGGTTCCACTCTTACAGATATAGTACTCTCCGTACTTGGGCTCCCTGAATTCGTCGATGAGGAATTGGATGCTGTCGGGCGAGGGACGTACGAAGCATAGACAGCGCAAATGACGCATCTTCTCCCTGCTGTCTTTGTCCAGGCGACTGTGACAGCCACTGTCAGACTTTCTTTCTTACATGTGATCGTTAGAGGCGTCAGATCACTTACTCGGTAAGATAGACTTCATGGTTCAAAAGAGCGGACTGTGTAGTCGCCGAAGATACGATCGACACCTATCGAAGAAACATCAGCACTCGGTTGTATTGCGCAGTGGAGCCGACTTGCGGCGCAACTCACTGTCTCGTTGTCCAGAAGCAAGATCTTCATCCTGGAGCTTCCTTGACCGTCTCCGGCAGACACCATCTTTGTGACATAACCAGAGACGGCTTGGAAGACGTCCATCGCGGCGTTTCAGTTCCTGATACTCAGGCTTATTGGAGCGTCTGCGGCGGTGTCTGTGTTCAGCGCATCAGGTTGAGTGACAGTAAGTCCTGGTGTGTTCTTCTGGAACGTCTCTCTATCGTTGGAAGTCTACTCAGATACCGTCATTCAGGTTGTGTGGTTTTGTATCTTGGGATTGGCGCAAGGTATGCACGATACGGTATGTTGATTGTCGATAACACATGCAGCACAGTACAAGTACCCCAAGGTGGAGGAAGGTGCACGAGCTTCGGACGTCACACCGGACCGAACTCCCTCTTCTCGCGTCCTGATCTAAGCTACCTTACCTTACCGTACTATTCTATTTACCTTACTGTACTGCCTTACTGTCCGTTTCACAAGCACAATGTCCCGGCCGCTGCCCGCTGATGGAGCTGACGATTCCACCATCGAGTCCACTACCGTATCGAGAATACTTTGGTACCACATTGTGAAAGCAGCGGCAGAAGAACAAAAATCACCCTCACCAAATAGAGGGGGAAATACATAATAAAGGGGTGTGATGCCGTCGATTCCTTGGCTACCTCAACAACGATATACAACGAGATGAAGAAGGAAGAACTGAATTTAGGAGGCTGTGGAAGTTTGGATCGTGGGGTTGGTTCTTTTCCCGCTTCCCTCCGTCTTGCCCTTCCATCTACTACAGTATATATAATATGTATATATGCAAAAGAAGAAGGTTTAATGTGGAAAGCCTGCTGTCGCCTGCATGCTTTCCTCTAACGCGAAAAGACCTTGACGACCCCATCGCCTCCGGCACTGACCACGTATCTTCCGTCCTGACTCCAGACAACACTACATACGCCCTCGCCGCGCATGGGGCGATGCGACGAGATGTCCTGCGTGCAGATGCGCTTGTCAAGCGACCAGAAGCGGATCGAGGCGTCGTGGCCGGCCGAAACGGCTTCGCGGCCGTCTTTGGACAGAGATAGTGAGGAGATGGCCGAAGGGTGCGCGAGCATCGTGTATGTGCATTGGCCTTCATGTTTCTGTGTCAGTAATAGCGAGACAATAGAGATGTGGGAAGGCTAGGGGAACAAAATGACTTACCGCTGTTTGCATCGAAGAATCGGATGTACCTGTCCTCGTGTCCACTGATGATGACGCCCTCAACGCCTCTGGCAGACCCGGTCGGACCGGCGCCGACTTCCTCGTTCTCCGCCATGTCCTGCCAGCTCTGGTTCTGCTCGAGACCAAACGACGCGTTGCTCGTGGCGACTACGGCATTGATGCTGGTGTTGAGCGTGCCGTCGTACGTCTCGTTACTCGCCATGCCTATAATCTCTTCACCTGTCCGAGTGTCGAAGATCAGGACGCTGGAGTCCGTGTAAGACACCACAAAGGTCTCGCCGGTGGGGCTGAGGGGCGCAATGCAGGTTGGCGATGCGCCCACAGCGCCTGATCGGGAGATGCTATGTACGAGGGTGTAGTGGAGTGGTATAGTCGATGCCACGTTGGGCTGCGGCGAGTTGGGATGATTGCTGCCTGATGTTACTGAATGGCGACGGCTGCCACCCACACCCCGTCGCGATCCTGTCGCGGGAGAGGCCAATTGCGGCGGAGCGCTGATGGCCCAGATTTTAATGGTACCATCTGCGGAACCGGAGGCCAGGAGAATTCGCTCAGGGCCGCCATAGTTCGAGGAGTCTTGGCCGAAGACGGACCCAGTGGTGCCCGGTAACAGACACACGGCCCATACAGCATCGGTATGCCCATCCAGAGTAGCCTTGGGGTCGACTCTGCCTCGTTCCCAGACGCGGATGGTAGCGTCCTGGCCTCCAGAGAAGATCCAGCCGTCACCGGACGCGCGGCCACCCGTGGCAAAGCTTGTAGTGGAAGGACATGAGGCCAGGGATGTAACGACGCCATCATGACCACGGTGGGTGAAATAACAGGCAATGTCTAGGTCGCTTGCGGAGTTGTGTTGGAAATTGGTGTAGCTGGCGGGAATGATCCAGCGTTTGATTGTGCCATCGTCGCCGGCTGTACAAACTTCGGGTTCCGAGGGACTGCCTCCTCCAGTGAAAATAACAGAGCGTACGACATCTAGATGACCGCGCAATGCGAATTTGACTTTGAAAGCAGAAGGGTCAGGTTTAGCTTGCAATTCCATGCCGCTGTCGTGGGTGTCGTGCGAGGCAGAGCCGGAGCTTCGCCGACTGCGGGTGCTGCCCGAAGAGGAAGACTTGCGACGATGCGTAGCGCCTAATCTCGGGGGTGATTTTGGAGGCAGCGTTACAGCGCTAGGGAAGACGTCTGTGTCAGGTCTCCGCGGAGGGTGCTGGGGTTCAGTGGGAGGCGCAGGTTGCGCCGGAAGCGGCTGGTCGTCGAAGTTCCATCCATCAGGATCCTCTTTCGGGGCAGGTCTCGAATCAGCAGAGTCATCCTTGGTGGGTCTCCCGTAGGCATCGTATGCCTGTGTAGAATGCTCTGAAGACTGATCGAAAGCCGACCTCGCTGATGAAGTATTCGGGACGGTTTGCTGGAGCTGCTGCTGCTGTTGCTGCAGCTGAGAATGTTGCTGCTGTTGCTGTTGCTGGGGAGGTAGGGGCAACGTTTGTGCAGGGGGTTGAGAAGCAAGCGAGTGTTGGTACGCCAAGTCTGATCTCTGGTCTGGATGGTATGACTGCTGCATCGAAGGGGCAGAAGTGGCGAGGACGGCGTCGGGCATGTGTGAGAGAGACATGTGCTGCTGGTGATTCGCCATGGCTGAGGGCTGCTGCTGCTGCTGCTGCTGCTGCTGCTGCTGCTGCTGATGTTGCATGTGTGATGCATTAGGATGACCTCTCTGGCGCTGACGCATGTACAATTCGTCCAAGGACATGGGAGGGTCGGGCAGAGCGGTATAGGCAGGGTTGTTCAGAGGAATCTGCGGAGGAGGCAGGGGCGGAGGATTCGAAGGAGGAGTGAGCAGGTATTGGATCTCCTGCATGCACTTCTCCAGATATCTTCGAGACTTGTCGCGGTACTTTTCCTTGTCTTCTGGGGCCTCGACGGGCAGTTCTTCTCCCTCCAAGGTGTCCAGGAACGAATTATGCGGTCGCATACGGGCTACACATTCGAGTCAGCATATTTCATCGCAGAGCATGCAAGCAAAGGAGTGCAAACAGGGCTGCACACGCTTGTTCTGGTCCATACCACTTCTGACAGCGTCGTAGTCCTTGTCGTTGTCTTTCTGACTGTTGCTGTTGTTGCTGTTCGTCTTGTCGGTCTTGACAGATGCTGCGTCCTTGGGTGCTTGCGCGTCATTCGCAGCTTGGCCTCTGTTCTTTGCCCGTTCGGTCTTGACAACCATTTCGAGCATGCGAATCTGCCTCTCCAGCTGCTCATTGATTCGTTTCGAGTGTCTGCTCTCGCCCTCGAGTTTTGCAATTTTGGCCTTCATCTCTGCACGCTCAATGTCCCAAGCATTCCTGGCGCGTTCGTGGTTATGCCATTCGATCTGGAGGAAGCGCATGACACCTGGACGTGGTCAGGAACGGCTCTTTCTCTCTCTGCATGGATCATCTGTGTATGCGCACCTTGGAGTGTGTACTCGGCGCCTTGAGGGCCATGATGGTCCGGCGCACCGCCAGCACCACCCCCCGAGTTCATGCCTCCCTGCTGGAATGCCATCGACTCCTGCAACCGAGGACGCTCTCCTCTCTACCACTTCCCAGGCTCTTTTTCAGCACTCGCGTCTTATCTCATCTGCAGACCAGCCTTGCCGAGGTCGAGCGATCGACTTGTTTTGTCCTGTCTGTTTCCAAAGACTTGGCCTGGGCGAGCGAGTTGGCGGTTGCACAGAGCTTGAGGGGCGGTTCAGGTCAATGCGCATGTGGCGAAGGAGCTGGACCTGTATCTTGTTGTGTCGTGGAGGTGAACGACAGAGGTCAGCAGGGCGTGGGTGTGGTGAGCAAGTAATGTAATGGTGTTGTGCACATTTGTGGAGGTGAACGCGGCGACACACAGCGACGTCGCTCGGGAGAGGGAGACGAGAGCTTAGGAGAGATGCCAAGCCCCTCCCCGATGCTCCTAGCAGCGCATCTTTTATCTATGTGGAACACCCAGAAGGTCCTCAAAGGTTCCTAAAGGTCCCTAAAGGTCTCACGGCATGAAAGCACTGCCACAGCTTAATCTTGTCTGCACTTCATCTGTCTATTTTCTTCGCACATGTGTGCTGCAGTGCTCCTGTACGATTTATTCACTTTCGCACTGTCTGAGCGGTTTTCCTCACCGAGTGTGTATTACAAGGTATAAAGACAAGCGCTGACCAACATTTTCTCCTTAACCCATCTGCCGGTGCTCGTGATGATTGATTTCTTCTGCCCGTTCTACTCCTCCTTGGCACCACCGCGGCCAGCTCTCTCGGCGGCCTCGATGCTCTTCTTGTCGGTCTTGATCTCACTGCCGCCGGCCATGGCTCCCATCAGACCGCCGGCTGCCTTCCATGGTCTCTTGAGCTCTCCGACGGCGGGTTGGCCGAGGAGGTGAATCTTGATGAGGTTGCCCTCGAAGGCACCCTTGAGCGGGATAATAGACTGGATGAGGAGGGGGTTGGTGTACTTGAAATACAAGTGCATCACGCCCATCATGCCAACACCCATGAGCTGCGACTTGAACAGTCCACGGAGCTGCTGCATGTCGTAGGCGTGCACAGTGGTGGTCACGGCCTTGGGCTCCTCGGTAGAGCCCATGGGGGCAGGCTCAACGTACTTGAGGACCGTCATGTCTATGACTGAATCAGCCTCCCGCACCAACGAAACCGTACCGAGGTCTCGGATCTGTTCTTACCCTTCTTCTTGTTGATCTGCATCTGGCAGTATGTGTAGACACCAGCGATGATCAAGTTGGAAACGATGTACAGTCCGCGCACACCGTTAAGCACATTCTCGTCCTCGAAGGGAATCTTCTTGGACACCTGCATCATAAACCTATCATGCTGTCAATTCGCTGCCTCGCCGCTTCCTGCCATTATGCGCTTGTTGCCTACAGGATGATGATCAGGTTGGTACTGCGACAGAATTAGAACAGGTTCGAGCTTTGGTCGCCAATAGTGTTGCGCTTCCTCGCTGTTGACTTACATCTGAGGAGAGAGACCCATCTTGACGGCTTGCCTCGTGCTGTTCGTTGTGACTTGAAAGAAGCAGTGAACCGGTCTGGTGCGAACAATGTGTGATTGAGGGTTTGTAGACCGGACACTTGTCAACGTAGGCCGAAGGAAAGTCGCTTGCACGTTATCGCTTGGCCTCGAGCTTCGGCTCCTCCCGCGTCCAGCAATTGCCCTTCTACACACTTCCACCAATCTTACTCCGCTGTAGCTTATCCTAATCGAATACTAATATTATGTCTTGGACATGTGTTTTGTAGTCACTCCACCATCATATCAGATCAAAATACAAAACCGATATATTCTACACGGCGAGGGATATGGCCAATATGATACGCATCGAGCCTACTCACGTTATTAATGTCTTAGTGTGGCTTACAGTACGGTATTTTCGTGAGTCCTGATAGCCTTGAGCCCAGGCAGCGGCCAGGGTCGCCCTCGGATTTGCATATGCGTTGATTATGGGCCTGTCACAGTCAGCTCTTACTGTCCCTACCTGTGAAGTAAGAAGGATCCACAGTGCAAGTGGCAGACGACACTACCGCTTCCTCTGCACGATGCGGGTAGATCTCTGCTTGTACATATAAACCACAGAAGCATAAGGTCTCTTGCCTTTGCCTGCCTTACACAGGTACCGCACCGTGGCTTGGCGACAACCCCGCCGGCTTCGTCCCACAGTCCCTTGCGATCTGCAGTTTACATTATGCATAACAGCTCGAGACTCCGCGGTGTGTTGCTTGCAATGCTATAACAGGTATGGTGCTGGCTGCAGGAACGCTGCCGACGACGTTGCACCGGGTCGAGCTTGCCATGACACCCAACCCGTCATCATTCATCACCTGTTTCCCCCTTGCCCCTCTCTTTCTTTGCCAGTCGCACCCTGAACTGTGCAGCGGAAAGCAGGGCGTTGTGCCGTTCGGTCGGCCGAGCTGAGGCTTTGGTAGTGCCTGCTTTAAACATGACTGCATCATGATCATACAGTAAGCTCTCGAATGTCTCGCCCTTTGATTGAGTCGACCTTACACAAATCGTAGTAGACGCTGTAATGCAACAAATGCCAATGCTTCGACTCAATACCACCTTGACACAATACTTGATTTCCTACTTTTGTCACAAACACTGAACGCAGTCATGCCTTCGATAGCCACGGACGAGCTGCGTGATACTTCACCGGCACCACGTCCATCTCTTCCGAATCACAGGCTCGCAACCTCGTCATCTTATAGTTCCCATCCAGACGGCCAACCTGATGCCCCTCTGTTTCGAGGACGACTCCAGACAAAGTCCGGCGCTGATTCGAAGGCGTCACCGCTAGAAGCCCCTCCACTGCCTCGACGACGCTCATCTATTCTTTCATTCACGAGCCTCGACGAGACACGCTACTCGGCTCGTGACTACATACGACCAGGCCTCGGTCTGGATGGAGATGATCCCGCACTACACGAAGAAGCATCCAATTGGCATTCGTCTCCAATAGCATTTGCATTTCTCCCCGCCGTCGCTGGTCTGTTCTTCACCAATGGTAGCGCATTCGTTACAGATATCCTACTTCTCGCTCTTGCTGCACTATTCCTGAATTGGAGCGTGAGGATCCCATGGTATATTCATCGACTGCTAGACCATCGTGATTCTTTGACTGACTTCTCACAGGGACTGGTATCACTCAGCTCAATTGTCTGTCAGGATCCCACCTCGACTCTGCTCTGATACTATTGATGAAGAGGAAAGCGAGAGCGATGGACAACCGAATGGCAAGCCTGCTTCGCTCGGCGACAGTAGTACCACACTCCCGCAGCAGGGCCGCACTGGGACGCTATCGGATCAACCTGACGAGGTGGCAGATGCTGTATCACGCTTGCGGTATCACGAGGTCCTAGCGTTGGCTCTGACATTCGTCATGCCCATTTGCGCTGCCTACCTCTTGCATCTCATACGCTGTCAGCTCTCGCGTCCCTCGGAAGGTCTCGTATCTCATTACAACCTCACAATTTTCCTCCTTGCTGCTGAAATCAGGCCGATGAGACAACTCATCCGTCTGATCACTAACCGCACTCTTCATCTTCAACGCATTGCTAACGGTCCTCACGACCCACCTGCGATCGGAGCTGGACTTGGAAGATCTATAGAGGATATCGCTGAGCGTTTAACAGTGTTGGAAAGAGGTGCCAAGAATGAGGGCGATCACGCAATCGTGTCTACTAGCATTCAAAAAGATATGACTGCCCTATCTGCCGATATCAGACGGCGATACGAACCTCGTCTTGAAGCGTTGGAACGTGCTGTCCGCCGTTACGAGAAGCGAGCGACGACCTTGACACTATTGACGGAGCAGCGACTACAGTCCCTTGAGGCGAGGCTGCATGATGCCCTCAGCCTTGCTGCAGTTGCTGCACAGTCGACGAACAAGCCAGGCATTGTCATCGCTGTCCTGTCTGCAGCGAGTCGTCTGCTGATGCTGCCGCTGGAGGTCGTCTGGCTTTTTCTGAGTTGGCCCCTGCATACTCTGGAAAGTCTTCTTGCGGGGGCAAGCGATTTTATATACGGCCGACCCAAGAAGCGTACTCGAAAGAACGATTCGGTACAACTAAAGTCCAAGTCGGATCGGAAACGGGATGAGGCGTACTTTGGGAGACAGCGGTGATGCAGGAGAAATTGCTATAACACGTACACGGTCTGGTCTTTGTAACTTTACCGAGCATTCTGATCGATTGGCTGGGCTTCTGACTTTATGACTTATGATATCATGGTGGAATGGAGTAGCCTAAGATCAGGCTGCGACATCCACACACAAAACAAGTTATCCATTAATACTGAGATTGTACAGTGCTCCGCCCCTCAATGGCTTAAAAAATGCGATCGTCCAACGATGTGAAAAGACCGCACCTTGTCTGTGATATCGACGTTGCCTCGAAAGCTGTTGAAAGCATTGTCACGCTACGCGGCACTATACGCATTTCTATGGTCCTCGTCGCTCACTGATGTGAAGCCATGCAGCATTCCAGGGCCCAACCCTTGCTGATCGTGCTCTCCAGCTACGCGCAAGGACACGCTATGTCTACCACCTTTTGTTGATATGTCTGGATTCCTTGTTTCCAGTGTTCAAATCGAGAGAAAGGCCCCTTCAGAGAATCAAGAGCCATTTCTCTTCGTTGCGAAATCGACGCACAATTGCCTTTCGATCTGGGTTTCCTGAAGCACTTTCTGACTTGACTTGCTGGCCAGTCTACTCAAAATGTGCACGTTCAACAGTGCTCTCATCGCAGTAGTGACGCTCGCCTGTGTTCACACAGTCCATGCCTTCTTCCGAATCAACTGCTATGTTGTTCAAACAGGGCGTATTGATCCTATCATCAACCCGGGGGCTATATCTGCACATGCTCATACTATAGTGGGCGCATCGAGTGGGTGAGAATTCCACAACGATGGCTATTGTCGTACTAATGATCGTGACAGACATTGGCGTCAATTCTACTTACGAGTCCTTGTACAACTCTGAATGTACTTCGTGCGAAATAGGCAAAGACAAATCGTCTTATTGGACACCTAACCTTTACTACGAATACGCCAATGGATCTTTCTTCGAAGTGCCTCACGATGGTAGTGTAGTCTACTATACAACACGTGGACCGAATGAGAACGACCTCACTGTATTTCCGCAAGGCTTTCGCATGGTCTCGGGGAACAAGTCGAACAGGTCGTATAACCAGTCTGGCATGGTGAGTACTTCCCAGCGTGGTTGTGCTATTTGACAGCAGAAGCAACACCGATAAGTGCCTAGTGAGTGCACTTACAGGAGGTCTTGATACTGACACTTTCAACAGACTTGGGGCAACGCCACCTTCCCTAGTCGACCCGTATCGGAGGCTGTGAGCTTTGCCTGCCTCAGCCAGAATATTGGCCCTGACACTTACAACCTGGTCGACGTTCGATCATGCATCAATGGTCTACGCGCTCAAATACATTTCCAAACTTGCTGGAACGGCAAGGATCTCTATAAAGCGGACAACAGCCATGTCGCGCACACGAATCAGATTGATGATGGTGTCTGCCACCCCAGCTACCCATATCAGCTGCCTCACGTCTTCCTGGAGACCAATTATGCAGTTGTGAATGTGCCCGGCAACGACGACGGTGGCCGCTACGTCTTCTCACAGGGCGACCCAACAGGCTATGGTTTTCATGGGGACTTTTTCAATGCATGGGAAACGGATACATTCACTCGAGCCATCGAGACATGCTTGCTATATAATGGCGCTCCCTTTGGAACAATAGACGAATGCCCTGTCCTGATCGAGTCAGACACCAGAGTCGCGGCAGCCAACTGCCCTGTTCGACCATCTCAGATTGATGAGCCAGTGCACGGTCTGATATCGAAACTCCCTGGCTGTATCACAGTCACTGAAGGCCCGAACCCAGCGACCGCGGCTGATATGGAGTGTGCTGCAGGAGTCCCACAGCCAGCTATCTTCCGTACTGTCAATTCCACCCCATTACCAACTTACACACCCTCCATCGGCCAGCCGATCGGGAACCCCTACAATGTGAACCTGGGTTGTGGAAACGACAGCTACGGCTCACCAATGCGCGCGGTTGCCGCTCGCGTGACCGACAACCAAACATCGATGAGCGTAGAGTACTGTCAAGACCACTGCAACACGCGCGGGTACCGCGTCTCCGCCGTGCAGTTTGGATCTCAATGCTGGTGCGACCTGACGGTGAACCCATCGACGATCTTCACGTCCAACTTCTCCACCCGCGACGGCTGCATCAACACCTGTCCCGGCAATCGCAGCGAACTCTGCGGCGGACCAAACTACGTCAACGTCTACAACAACACCGACCCAGCCTTCGTGCCCACGACGGACCTGACCTATTCCGTCATCGCATTGACCGTGCCCCCGGCTCCCTACATAGACACCTACATCGGCTGCGCCTCGGAAGCAACGATCGGTGGCCAACGCGCGCTGAACGGCTCAGAGTACCACCTAGACAACATGACGATCGCCTACTGCCGCTCGAGATGCCAAGCAGACAACTACGCGTATTACGGCCTCGAGTACACGACGCAATGCTTCTGCGGCAACGGGCTCGCGTCCGGCGCCCGACTCGTCGACACCCTGCTTTCGCCTCTGACCGGCAGCTCGTGCAACAGTCGCTGCGCAGGCGACTTCTCGCAGGTCTGTGGCCAGGGCGGGTATTTGAGTCTGTACTCGAATCCGCTGTGGCAGCCGACCGTCGTCACGCGGAATGTCGGCCGCTATCTCAATAAAGGGTGTGTGCTGGAGCCCGCGAAGGTGGGGACTGGTGCGCGCGCGCTCGCTGGAGGCAGTCTGACGACGACGCCGGATATGTCGCCCCAGGTGTGCGTGGGGACTTGCTTGAGGGGCGGATATCGTTATGCTGGGTGAGTTTCCCTCTTCTCTTGACCCTTCCTTGACCTTCCCTTCACTTCGCCCTTGTAATCGAAAAAAAGCAGGACGACCTTGACGTTCGTGACTGACGCGAGACAAACAAGCATCGAAAACGGCAACCAATGTTTCTGCGCCGACACCCTGTCCGCAGGAGCCAACTCCACAGCGTGTGATACTGATGTTTTGCGTCACTGTCCTGGGGATCAGACTGCGTTTTGCGGTGCGGCGAATTTGCTGAATCTTTATTATTCCGCTACGCTGTGAGGTCAAGATGAGGTGCGAGCTACGGTAGGGTTGCGTTGACGAGGAGGGTTTTGAGTTTGCATGCGAGGTTGTGTTGTTTTCATCGACCAAGGAACCCGGGCATAAAGAGGATTGCTGGGCAAAGGGTTGCTCTAATTGGGTTGCTAGGGATGAGAGAATGAAATATTTCTGGGATTGGTGGTGGGTGATCCACTTAGGAAGAATTTTGATGTTATACATAACGATTACAATGTCTGCTCCGGACGTCTCGTGTCTTTCGAGACACGGTACATGCCAGTCATCAGAACCCAACAGCATCCTTGACTAGCTTCATCGTAGCATTGGCAGAGGCATTAGCCTTTTGCGAACCCAGCTCGGCGGCATCTTCGAGCTCTCTACCGCTGCCTTTGATGATGGACTCGAACCTTTCGCGGATAGGTCCAATATGTTGATCTACTGCCTCGGTGACATGGTCCTTCAGAGCCTTGAGGGAAACACCCTCGAGGTCACGAGCGTAGTCTTCAGGCGACGAAGCTTCACTCTGGTTCTGCAGGTTGAACGCTATCTCGATGAGGTTGGACACGCCAGGTCGTTGGACCGGATCGTACGAAGCACCTTCAATCGAGTCCGTCACAGCGACTCGGAGTTTCTTGCGTATCTCCTCACGAGAGTCGGTAAGCAGGATCCTGGACTTTGGGTTCGGATGCGACTTGGACATTTTGTATTGCGGTCGGTCGAGAGACATTACGCGCTTTCCTGGAGCTGTTGACAGCAAAGATTGTCAGCAAGTCTGCCAAAAGTGCCAGGTTTTCATGTGATAGATTCGCAAGTTTGAGAAGGATTCAGAAATTGGTATGTTATCTGTCGACGCTGTTTGATAGTGCAGCTACAGTTCTAGAGCTAAAGTTTATCATCTTTTGAGGGGTGAGGTGATGCATGAAAAAGAAAGTACAAACAAACTTACACAACAATGTCTCTGGAGCCGACAACACCTTGCCATGAACATGATTGAAGCCATTGGCGCACTCTCGTGCGAATTCCAAGTGCTGGCTCTGATCATGTCCCACAGGCACGTGAGTGGAACGATGTACAAGGATATCAGCCGCTTGCAGCACTGGGTAGGAGAACAAGCCGAGCTTCAGCTTGGACTTGGACGACTGATCCAGTGGATTCGCATTGTCTGCGAGATCCAATTTACTCTTCCATTGGGTCATCCTAGACAGGTAACCCATAGATGCACCACAGCTGAGGATCCACATGAGCTCGGAGTGGGCAGGCACCTATGTAGTCGCCGTCAGCAAGAGTAGATGGCAGTATATGGACAAGACGGGACCGTACCGAAGACTGGTAGAAAATAGTCGACCGATCAGGGTCTAGTCCAATGGCAAGAAGAGTGGCCAGCATCTCTCTCTTGCATTGTCGTAGGTAAGCCCGATCTTGTGGGACTGTTATAGCATGTAGATCGACAATCGAATACAACAATTGCGTGTCTCGATCGGCTTCTTTCTGAAGCTTGACCCACTGCTGCAGGGCTCCCAGATAGTTTCCTAAATGAGGCACGCCCGTAGGCTGAATGCCAGAGAAGATGACTTTGGACGAGCTGGGCGTCACATATGACCGCCGCTGCAGTGTCAACCCATTGCTTACAGCTGCTGAAGGACTCGAGCAAAGTCGAGCGAACTTGGTATGTTGCGCGAGGAGACGAGCAGGCACACCAACAGCAGGCATTTATACTAGAAAATCGAAAATTTCGGCGACGGGGAAATTTGTAGTCTCGACAAGCAGACGCGGTATGGCAAATGCCGTCTCGTTTGATGGATTCCTTACATGGAAGTAGATCCGACTAGTCGGGAGGTCGGAACTCTGGGTCTCGGCGGACGTCGGCCCTGACGCAGTGGCTTGGCTGGGCATGAACCACGTCCCTCGTGCTGTATAAACCCCCCCCAAGGCTACTCTTGCTGTACGTCTAGTACGAGGTAGAGAAAGAACCTAAGGCTTAGGTGTAGCACAGCCACGTCATCCTATAAACATTCACTGGAGCCAACCATTGGGTTACGTTGTTCTTGCTTGTAGAACCAACACCAAACCATAGACACAGCCAATACACTTAGTAAAACCAGCATAACATCGCAAACATGTCGTGGGCGGGGTTCAAGAAGAACGTCAACCGGGCGACGACCCAGGTTATGATGAAGACTGGTACATTTAAATCATAGACAACACTTACCACAACTCCTTCGCTTACGATGAGCTTCAGGCCATGTCGAGAGGACAAACGACCGGGACTATGCAGTGGAAGAGCGTCGATACCGCACGCTGGAGAACGCCGCCGTGCGCTTGCAGAAGGAAGCTCGCGGCTACCTAGATTCGCTACGAGCAATGACCGCCTCGCAAATGCGCATCGCGGAGACCATCGATGCCTTCTACGGCGATGCCGGTGCTAGCGATGGTGTGAGCAGAAGCTATAAGCAGGCCGTCGAGGACCTGGACGCGGAAACCATCAAGGCGCTCGATGGACCTTATAGAACCACTGTCTTGGAGCCCATCAATCGATTCTGCGCTTACTTCCCGGATATCAATGAGTGTACGCACCCTCGAATCGCCACAAAACTCCATCTGCGTTACAGAATTTATCTAACCTGAACTACAGGCATCAAGAAGCGCAACCACAAACTCTTGGACTACGACTCCATGCGCGCCAAGGTGAAAAAGCTGACCGAAAAGCCCGACAAGGACGTCACCAAGTTGCCGCGCGCCGAAAAGGACACGGAAATGGCCAAGGCAGCCTACGAACAGATCAACGATCAGCTCTTCACCGAACTGCCTCAGCTCATCGACCTGCGCGTCCCCTACCTCGACCCCAGCTTCGAAGCATTGGTCAAGATCCAATTGAGATTCTGTGCCGAAGCGTACAGCAGAATGGCCCAGGTGCAACAGTATCTCGATGCCGACACCAGGGAGCAGTACGCGCAGGGCCATCTCGATACCAAGGTCGAGCAAGTGTTACAGGAGATCAGGGAACTGAGCGTGGCAGGCACGGTCTGAGAGAAACCACAATTGGTCTTATCGTATATCAGGGACAGACGGAAATGGCGTTTAGTATGGATACAGGCGGTGACGATAGCATGACGATTGGCGCTCTCCGAAGGGTCACTTTCACATGGTTTCAGTCCTGGTCGTTACCGAACGACGTTCAGAGCTTTTGGTAAATGGGTATCATGGGGGAAGGAAATCTCTAATAACAGTCGCCAGCCTCTAGAAAATCCCCTTGGAGTTATAGCATACCAGTCAAAACGACGGGTGAAAACCTCGTTTCCTACACTTCTCGGGGGCCAAGCAAGCAATGTCCCAGTGCGCGAGATCCTGCCATGCCGTGACAACTTGAAGCTAGAGAAGCGTGATTCGGTCCATACTGACCACTCATAGTACGATAGGCGCCATATCATTCATTGCAGAGACGCCGTTGTTTGAAGGCGGGTTGTTTGCCGTGGCCGTCAACGCAGCCGTGTCCTCAGGGAAGATGGGATGTAATGCGTAGATGGGCCCTTCAAAGTTCTCGCCGTCAAAGAACGCCATGTTCTGCAGAGGCTGCTCGCGCTTTCCCAGAACATTGATAACGTCCTCGGAAAGGCGACCACCCACGAATGCGGCGACTGGTACGAGTTCACTGCCGATGTTCTGGAGGAAGCTTCGCAGAAAGTCTGCCTTCAGCGTTTCTGGGGGCATCTGAAGCTCTAGCAGCTTCTCGTTGGCGAGTGAAGTGTATATGATGAGGTCCTCCTTGGAATGAGATGGCATTCTGCTGTACTTGCGCTCGAAATCCCACAGAGCGCGCAAAGCAGGCAGGAGCGGAGTGATAGATCGCATCTTGCGACGGTTGCGGATGTATTCGATCGGGAGTGGTGATGTGTTGGCAAGTAGAAGGGGCGAGTAGATCTCACGCTTGGTCACAAGCTCAATGTTCTTGCCATTCTCTCGCTTTGTTGCAACGTTGGTGATCATTCGAGTCGTTGACTCTGCTTTGATCACGGTCGCGACGTTTGACTTTTCGCGCTCGATGATATACTCGTGCTGAATTAGATCTGCAAAAATGTATCCATAAAACCCATGGAGACCTGCAGCATAGAATGGTTTTTGAGCTATACGACATCCTGCATTGACCTGCGTCGTAGTCAAGAAGTCAAGATCACAGGCTATGACAAGGTCAAAGAGGGCGTAATAGTCTGGTCCCTTGCTTAGTATGTCGCTCTTGTCAGTCGTCACCTTGACCCGAGGATTGAGCTCCTGAAGGCGTGGCGTTGCAGCTTCGGCTCGCTAAGTCACGTTAGCCAGACCGAGAGATCAATGTCATGCTCAACAAGTTCTTACGTTTCGGCCGATGTCTTCTTCGCGCAAGAAGTATTGTGCACCGAGATCATCTTCGGTCACCACTCCACCGTCGAGAATGGTAAGGGATCCGATTCCATTGAGGATGACATTCTTTGCGATCTCGTTTCCAAGCGCCTTGATGGAGATGAGGAGAATGTTCGCGGAACGGATCTTCTCCTGCGCAGCGACTCCCCACAATCTGATCTGGCGATCGTACAGGGCGATCTCGTCTGCTCACGATCAGTCTTGACGAGATGAGAAGGTCGGACTACATGATAGCATACCGGCAGAGATGGCTTGGGCGTGCGCAGCCGTACCGACCGCTTCTACAGCTGGGTTGAGCGTCATCTGCATGACGTTGGCATCGACCGCTGTCGGTTGGCAGTAAGTGACGAGACTCGCGCAACGAATGAGGCAATGGGACTCACGAGTCGACCCATTCGGCAGATCAGCCATCGCGGTATTTAAAGTAGGTGGGAGAAGCGTCGCGCCCTAGACTTGCGGGAGTCTCAAGTGATAGAGGCTTTTTAGCGGTAGATATTATGTGCCACAAGGATCTCCTTCGGATTGTAGTGGATAAATAGGATAATATGTTCTCGCCACAAGAATCGCAGAAAGTATTCGACGCCGGGCCAAACGAGGTTTGATATTGGTGTCTCTATGGGGACTAGCCTTTATTGTCGTAGTCTGTCTTTTCCTGTATAGGTCTGAAATGTTTATGAGATGGAGTTTAACAGTAGTTGTAAATCGAGATGCATCTATAATCATACAGTAGGTCAAAACGAGGTAACCGAAGTACCTTACATTCACTCTTCTATCGAGGAGCCACGTTGTGCTCAATGCGGTCTTTTCGGAACTCACGAACCGACCAATCAACGCCACGCTCGCCTAATCTCCTATACTTCATTCGGTTCGACAACGACTGACTTGATATTATTGCAGCGTGCGAACGACCTACAGTAAACATTCCAGAAGGACGAGCGAAAGGACACGAGGGATACGTACTGTACAGTTCACGATACCGAATTTAAGTCTTGCCCGAGGAAGCAAACTAACATCATACAGATGCGTATAGACCAGGACAATACAAGAGTCCTTATCTTATCAGCTAGAGCGATCAGCCAGTGCGGGATGTCTCAAGCCGGACGCACATGTAATTTACCGTATTGTACTGTAGATTATCACTACAGTGGTGGCCAACGAGGCACAGATGGAACCACGCTGCGGTGTCTATATGTGACTCCAGATCCAGAGAGATGATTGATACAAGTATGGTTGCGGCATTAGTCTAGCATGCACAATGGTATCGGTGGCTCGTTGCCAGCCTGTGTGCTGTGCTGAATCTAGGTGATCCTTTAGGCGTTTATCAAGATCGAGTATTACTCGAGCTGGACCCTCTTAAAAGCCACATGCAATGAGCGGCGGTCACTGTACTGCATTGTTCTCTTGCTGCTTTCGTGGTCTCATACCACATGTGCTATTCATCACTCGTATGATCCGTTTGCATCCCTAGGCCACCCTATCCAAGTGAACTCTACCGTGTGTTTATCCGAAGAGTGAATTATTTGCTCTGTTTGACCAGTGATTAGACCACACCCTGCCGCTCAACTGGTTCAGGTTAACGCCATCCGAGGTCCATCTCTTTCCCAGATAATAAACTCCGGACCCCACAACCAAAAAACCGAATGATGGGGACTCCCGAGTCTCGATAAGAATACACACTCGTATACAACCATGGCCGACCGGAGATCATTGGCGCCTTTCACGGTGGGTAAATTTGTGCATCACCAAGCGACATGGCTGGCGATACACTGTCAACACCGCCAACGTGGCCGCGGGCTGACAGGTCAATGTGTAGTCCGATGATCACGACTTTCCGCCGGCTACATCGTCAAACGATAACTTATGGTCGGCCTCCAGCGCCGTAAGCACTCGCCTTGCCAATCTACGCAGAGCACTGGAACAGACTCGTGAGCAAGCGAGGAGCCGCATACAGATTGCCGGGTCAGAGAGATATTCGTCGAGTCGAGCCTCGCCGAGATTCCCTACCGACTGGCCCAGACGACGTCGCACAAGAGACTCCAGCTATGCCACTCCGCTCTCGCCTCCAGGATCTAATGCCCTACCGCACTCGGACACCGAACGTCAGCCAGCTTCTGATGGTCACGGCGGTGCCGATGCCGATGCCGATGCCGAAGAGCAAGGGAGGCGGAAGCGCAGAAAGTTGCACCACCCTATGGCAGACGCCGCTTTCAGATATGGTTGGCACGGTCAGGTCGAGCCTGGGTTGCTCAAGCTATCTGTCGAAAGTTGCGATGGGAATGTTCATGACGATCACGGCGGCATCTATTACGGACCACAAAACATTCTCAAACATGATAAGAGTGTCTACTGCACAAGAGACTCGACGTGCAACATTGTCCTACGCCACCATGATTTTTCCCCCTTTACTCTCGAGAAATTGCACATCCTGGCTCCTGAAAATGGGTTTACGGCACCATTGAAGGAGGGGTTGATCTATGTTGCCATGGATCGCACTGACCTTCTTCCTTATCTGGAGCCTACCTCACAACGAGTGCCACGCTCCTTCGCCCCAGCAAGCCCGACTCGCCGCGACCGCGATAGTGATAATCATCATATAAGCTTTCTCGAGAGTCTCAATGACCCTGAAGTATCTCGGGCCCTTCTACATACCCAGAGCAGGGACCGCTCACCCTCAGATGCCCCCTCCCCGATCGCCTTCAACAATGCGGAGCATGGCGACACCGATTCTCTGACGCCTGACTCATTCACATCTGCTATGCGGGGACCCAGTTGGCCGGCCCTCGCCCCGTCGCACCTGCGCAGAGCCAACGCTCGCCGAGCCGCTGATATGCATGCTTGCGAAGAACAGGCAGAGTCATCTCATGACGAAGACACTCAAGTCGTCATGCTGTCAGATGATGAGGTGATATGGCCAGAAGTCCCATCGCGAGCGGACGTGTTGGAAGACAGGCAACGTCGAGAGAGGAGAGTGGCCATCGTCGATGATGAGGACAATTACGGCTGGGATACCCGTTTCCATACCGTACACTCGCGTCCGGGCCGAGCACGGCGACCAAACTTTCGCCGTAAAGAGCGTGGCATTATGCTCCCTAGTCCGCAACTCGGTCAGGTGAAAGGAGACGGAGTCACATGTGCACGCTTTCACATCAAAGACGGTAAGCACAAGGTCGCTATCAGATTTGACCCTCCCGTGTCGGGAACACATATTCTACTCAAACTCCAAACACCATATGTGGGGAAGAACATCGACATTCAGACTGTGCTTGCTTCAGGGTATGCCGGACCAAGGTATGCTATGTTCTGTCCCTCAGTAACGCTGGCTTCAGGTTACATTGATATTGCCTTGAGCTAAATATGGCAGATTCTTCCCTGCGATTGAATTGCGATGAATAAGGTGCATTTGACCATAGAGAGTTTCTAAAAAGCCCCTCTCTACCTCCTTCTTGAGCCTCCGAAACCAGTACTCTCGTACCTAGCGCTCGATGGCGGGGAACTTGACGAAGAGCCATTGCTGTTACTCCGCGCTTGAGCAGATCTGGAACTACCTACCATAGGGTCTGTACGTTGGCCGAAGCCCCTGTTGGCTGCCATATAGGCACCAGCGGCACCAGCAGCAGTTCCGGTCCAGAACCCGGGTCGCCAGCCCTGGGTATTTGGTGCTTGTTGACTCCCCTTGGTTCCGGGTGGTCGAGGGTCGTACGGTGGTGGCGGATCGTCGTTGTCTGTATCAAGCGTCAGAGCCTCAAATCTTGATGGCTTGGCCTATGCTATGGCTGTGAAACTCACCATCGTCTCCGCCCCAGCCCCAACCTCCTCCCGCTCCACCTCTGCCTCCTGCGGGAGGACGCTGCGCACCACGAGTGCATGACGTCCAAACTCCATAACCAATAACTCCAACAATGACTACTTAATGTCAGTAGAGGCACATTACTTGCGTCGATCTCATCGCGAACTTACAGGCTAAACACAAGCCAAACATGATCCTCTCTGACCTCGTTGCCGGGCCGTCGCCTGAGTAATCATCTCGATGACCATACTTCTCCTCGCCAGTCTCCGTGAGGACGAGCCTGTACTCTACTCCACAACTGCCTTTGAGGATATATGGATCTTCTGCCGAGTCGTACCCTTCGCAGATGACATCAGTCGCACCAAGCTTGAATTCTGGTGGTAATGAGGCTTTGCAAGTCCATTGGACGTTGTCGGCGTCGTAGTCCGACCCGCTGTTTGTACAGCGCATCACATCAATGTCATACAGATCGCATGCATTGCCACCAACACAGCTCAATTGGGGCACAGGCTTCAGTCGACGGGCTGTAGTATCTTTACCACCGCGGAGTGTCAGGCTTTTGATGTTTGAAAGCAGGACACTGTTGGAGGGTTTGCGTGCTGCAAAGGTGCCTATGCTGTGGCATGACAAGAGAAGGATGACTTGCGGCAGCAGAGTCTGTATCTTCATGTTGCTCTATTGCAGACAAAAGGTGTTTGCGGCAACCTTGGGGGTGCTGATTTTGTTGAATGCCGAATGAATTCTCCTAGTTGCGGAGGACTAGGGATCGAGTAATCGAGCTGGGCCGTTGGCAGCCTCTGCAGTGTATGCAGTATCAAATATGATTCGAAACTGTTGATTTGTGTATACGCAAAGTGATGTGGTGGATTTAAGTTAGCTTGCCCGTGCTCCAAAACCAATTGTACGGTCGATTCGCGCGCCGCACCACAGGTTGGAAGTCCTTTGGCTGTAACAGAATGATAGCCGGAAGATAAAAGTATTTGCAGCGGTTTTCTCACGAGCACAATAATAAATTTCCACTTTTGATGTGTTATATCGGTGGCAAAAGTCGAGGACACGGTGTCGTGACATCTAGCTGCTGTTGCCTCACGGCGAATATGCTGGTCTGTACACGTGAAGAACGCAGCACAGTTCTTTGTTGACGTCGAACACTACCACTCGCTGTACATCTACCGGGTATTAAGTTATCTCGCACTTGAAAGATGAAGCAAAGAATTACCTACCTGCTTAAAAATGCACACGAGCAGGGAGGAGTCGACCCGGCGACACTCGAAGTCTCCAAAGATTCTCTGAAGATACCAGGACTGAACGGCGCCAAAGAATGGCGAATCACTGTTGGCGCGAAGGAGCTTCCCCAAGAGGTCAGTCAGTAGAACCAAAAGGTAAATCCAGATGCATCACGCATGCTTGCGTGCTTATACAATGCAGATCTGGCAAGTCCTCAAATTGAGCCATGAGCTTCATATTCGCTGGACGTCTGCTACGCCATACGATGCGATTTCGCCTTTAGTATCACGGACACCGCCCGGCCTGCATGTGTTCTTTACTCCTAGGAAAGATGCTTCGCAGTATGTTGTTGTCGTCATGTACTGTGGTCCATGTGCTCAGATACTATAGAGACGTACTTTGTCCCCTCCTCACGAATGTGTTTGGAAGAGGTATATCTTGCCACTCGGTAAAGGTAGGGGTTGTTGACTTGGTTATTGCCTATCTGACTCTACTGATGCGTTTTATGTATTGCAGGAGTCATTCAGTACGCCGCCTATCTTGTCAGAGAGGTTTGCCATGTCCGCTTCACACCAGTACTATCAATCTCTCCCTGATCTACATGATCTCATTGTGTACTTGCAACACAAAGTGTGCAGCGCAGAGAACACAGTCTGTAAAGATCAGATTGCTCAGTTGAGCAAAGCTGCATCTTTAGATCTTGACTATGATACGATATCGCATGCTCTACAGATTACTACGACGTGGGCTCGTAGTCCTGTAGGCCCGACTTGGAGTGAAGTCATTCGACTTCGATCAAAGTCAGATAGTGTAGAAGTTGGCGTCCTCAACCCGGAGAAGCCGACTGAACCAGAGGAGCTTTCCCTTGGGGGCTTTTTGACTGTACTCGGCGAGGATGATAAGCCTAGTAAGTTTCTGTCTACGGGTACTTCTTCTCATTATGCTAAAGCTAATGATCACAGGCGCCACACTGTTCTCATTCCCTGCCAGACACCACCCATTGCCGATTGAGGACACGACAGCATTCAAAACATCCTTCCAGCAGCCCAGTGGACTTCATCCAACTCTCCAGCTATCTTTCCGCGAAGAGTCGTTGAAACCGCCTTCTCCATCCTGCTCGTTGCACACATATCTAACACTCCCGTCTACCGTGTTTCTGGACAGATATCAACTATCAGACCCTCTCTTCCTTGCGTCTAACAATCTGCTGTCCCTGCGTAGCTTGAGTGGAGAAAGCGACCTGGAAGCTCCAGCATGGGTCATCAAGAAATGGGGTTCAGCATCACTTTTCGAGCTCAAGTCTCCCCGAGACTACTACGACGATGACTTGTCTGCATCTGCTTCAACCGAAGACCAGAACAAGGCTGGCGACTGGAACGTGACTATACCCCTGCACTTGAGGTATCTGGACCCATCCGGAGGGGAGAACATGACCTCAACATCGCAACCAGGGAAGCGCACAACGAAAATACCATGGCCAGCAGTCTTCTGGGCCTGCGAGGCCGAGGAAGGCCTGAAGATGGGCGTCAACCCCTTCGACAGAGTCAATCTGGGGTACGATGGTCTTTTCGGACCAAAGACCATGTTTTATCACGTACCTCCTGCGCGCGTCGGAGGAGAGCACGGTGAGCTGTACGAGAAATTGGAGGCGCCGGTTCTGGATCTGCAGAAATCGAGATATGTGGAGGCCGGAAGTGCGTTTGTCGTTGTCATGGGCTTCGCGTGGGTGGCGTGGGTGCTGCTGAGGGGGACTTTTGGCCGAAAGGTTGATGAGGGAAAGAAGAAGATCTGATGAAACGGTATTGTATTCTGTCTTTCCCTTCGTATGACAGCATAAAACAGCTTCGTGCGTAGAAACTGGTTGCCAATCGCAACGCGAGTGCAGGTATAGAACGTGAAGCCAAATCGCACATGCGAAACCACCTATCCAGGCTAGCAGCACTTGCACCTTCCCAAGAAAAGGCCCATACACCAAACCTTTTCCCCACCAGGAACCCCTTATTAGGCTAGCGAAAGTAGCACCTTCCCAAAGAATCCATTCTACTGGTTTCTCCCCTAACCCCAAAACTCCAGACGACATCGAACTATCCTCCAACTTTCACCTCAGCCACGAACCCCATCCCCGCCCTCCTCGTCCTCATCATCATCAAAAGGCACATCCCCGCTCCCCAACTCCACACAAGTAAAATACATCAGTCCTGCCCCCTCAGCTCTGGCCTGCAACTCGTTCCTGAGCACCCCTCGCGCGATCCTCGCAGCCCTAGTCTTCAGATCCGCAAGCACATACAGCGCATGATCGGCAATAGCAGGAGAAAGACAAGTCCTGATCGACTCGACGGTAGCGTGGCTGGGGAGGTAAGATTCGCCGCCTGCAGCGAGGACGCGGAACAGGGGGGTCAGGCGGTGGGGGTCGTAATGCATGCCTCTCTGGTCGTTCGTAGTAGGGGGGAGATGAGGCGGGGAGTAATAGGGAAGCACGCAGTTGCTGCACGACGCGCGCCACCACTCGTGCCAGATGCTGTTTATGAGCCAGAGGTGCTGGTCGTGGATATGCGTCACTCGCTCGAGCCCGCCCGGGTAGTCGTGCGAAGGCGTGTACATGGTCAGTGCGTTGAGCGCCTGGATCGCTCGGTAGATCTTCAGCGTCAATTGGTCTGCTTTGCGCTCGAGCATGCAGAGGACTGCGTCTGGGATTGAGGATTTAGGAACGGTCCATGAGGGGAGCCAGGAGAGGTTGCGTCCGATGATGTGGATCGCGGCTTCTTTGTAGATCTCGACGTCTTGTAGTGATAGTGACATGTTGAGCCATAGAGGCGGATCGTCTTTTATCGCTGCCCAGCGTCGCTGGCCGAGTTTCTTGTACAGGAATCCAGACATATGGCGTCGTAGTGCGGGAAGCGCCTCAAGACGTGCGGCGAGAGTCACGGCGTTGGCCAGAAGAGTGGATTTGACGCGCGAGGAGTCTTCGTCGATGAATCTCACGAGACCTGGTGGGATGAGCTCGAGGATCTGGAAGAGACCTTTGTATGCCTCTCTTGCGTTGTGTAAAAGAGTCGAGGAATCGCGGCGCTGAGATGTGTTTGCTGGCATAGCAGCATCTGTGTCGTCGTCTTCGGTCTTGATTGCGTGCGGTGGTGCATAATCTCGGAGTCTATCGATGCCGCAATGTATGCGCACCTGAACCAGTTCCAGGAGATTGTTCTTCTCCACGTCTCCCAGCAGTGCGAAACCATGTTTCACGCGTTTGTACTCGATCTCGGTTCCGTGGCGGAGACCACTATCGCAGGGCAATGGGTTTGCGCACTTTGTGGCAAACCACCCTGAAGTCCTGACTAGAGCGGCCTTGTTCATCAGAAGAGGTGGTTCTTCTGGAGTTAGAACAACAGCGACGAGATCGCCTGGCTCTCCGGACCCTAGGAGGCGCATCAGTGAAGTTGTGTGAGAAAGCTCGTTGATCAGACCACTCACCATCTGAGTGCTTCAGTGCTCTGATGAGAATGGAGTGGTGCTCTGGATCAGTGCTCTTGGCTACACCCGAAGTCTGCTCAGAGACATACGCTGCTTGTGGCGGTCCCGGGGAGTCGACGATCATCATTCGTGCATTCGCTTGTGCGTGTTGACTTGACAGCGTGGGGGAGCCAGAGAGGGTGCCGGTGCTGGAGTTAACATCCAGTGACTGTGACTGACTCGAGCGATGGAGCTGTCTCTTGGGATGGGCTGTGTCTGTAGTGATCTTATGCTCCGAGGGAAGGGAGTCTGCTGCATAGATATCGTGCTCTTCTGATGCATTGGGTCAGTGAACGACTTTTAGTACATGTGAAAACTGGAACGCACCGCTAGGCTCATCCTTCAACAACTCAAATTTGAGTCTCTTGGTCTCAACTTCGCCGCGACCATCGTCGATAGCGGCGTTGTTGCTGTCGTCAACATCACCGTCGTCATCATCACCATCATCATCATCGTCGCTTTCGATAGTCAACACATTCAGCTTACGCTTATTGAGCGTACGAAGCAACCTGCGTGGGCCCTCTTGCGGTGGTTCTTCTGCTTTTGCGTCTATCAGTAATTCTGCAAATTCGGTGGCGAAGACGCTGTAGAGGACCACAGCTTGCGTTATGATTCCAATGACATGGGTAAGAACTTGTGAACATACTTGGATGACGACCGCCATACAGCCGCTCAGCGATCCCGCCCTTCGCTGGCTGTCTCTCGGTCTGTTTGTAACGCGCCATAATGGCTCGTGAAGCGACAGAAGTGGCAGCACTGTTGCACGATGAGTCCAGAAACTGGTTGATGTTTAGCTCTGGCAAGCTACGCGTAGAAGACAGTAGATAGGCAAACGATGCTGGTATTTTGGAGTTGTTGATGAAGCGGTGGTATACAACTCGTGGTTCGTGACGCGTAGGTCGGGTGTGAAGATCAAGGGTGGGTCCTCCTGTGTCAGTTGTGCTGGGTAAAGTAGCAAGGTGCTGCGGATGGAAGTCAATAGAGGAGGTTGGGAAGGACAGCAAGAGCGACAATGCATAGGTGTGAAAGCGAAGCCTTAATGTCGGTCGCTTGTCACAGACGCCACTCGGCTATGCTACTTCGGAGTGAGACGAAGATAATTGAGTGATTGATGGATGTCAGTGAAGTGGCCATCAAGAAACGCAGAGTGAATGTAAGGATTGTGTTGTTACAAACGTCCCAAACAGGTCAGGGTTCACTTGTACTGAAGGCGATAGAAAAGACACAAGAGGGTCTCAGCCTCAACTCAAACTCGTATCAGAAGAGGTCGAGTGGTACAGCATGATCAAAACGAAGAATAAAGGGTTGCAAGTGATTGATGAGTGAGTGCTCACTGATTCATGACCCGACCGCTCCGATGTGATCAGGCCAAGCGGGTATCTCGAATACAAAACGCCGTGCTATGCCGCCCCTACCTACCTACCTACCTACCTACCTAACAAACGAAACCCGATAATATATGTACATGTGTAAATAGTGTCGACATCAATCAGAAACTAGCGACAAGAGTTAGCAAAAACAGCGAGCAAAAGGATTTTGTGGACTTGTCTCGACTTACCGTATCTCATAGCTTCCGGCTCTAGTCATATATCGAACCCACTTCACACTGGAGTACTGACTCTTCTCAAACACCTTGAGGTATCTCACGAGCAGACCAGAAGACGTGAACATGAGCAAGGAGAAATTGAGACTAAGGGGAGGTCGGCTCCAGGCCTTTTGGTTCGTCATGGAAGTCAAGGTGGCCTCGGCGCTCAAGACGTACTCGCTGCCGCCGGTGAACCTCGCAATCTTCCAGACAATGTTGTTTTGCTCGGGCTCGTATTTGGCCTTGCCCTGAGACGTACGCTCGGTGATCTTTGCGGTGTTGAGAGGAGTAGGGATACGGACAACAACGTTCGTGGCGAAAAGCTTGCTGCCGTAGTTTGCCTTGATGGCGATGCTGTACTCGACCTTTGTCTTTCCGACCTCGTTGACGATGGCGTGGACCTTGAACGGCAGGTTGATGTTTTCGGTGGCGCGGTATCGCATGAGCTCAAAGGATCCGTCCGGCGGGATGAAGCTGATAGTCCTGTCTGTGTCGAACTTGCCGAGCTTCACACATTGATGGAATTGGCAGTCTTCCAGAGTGACACTACCGGCTGCTGCTTTGGTGGCCTTGGTGCCCTTCATGTTGCCAGATGGACTGCCGAGACTATCCTCTCCCAGCGTCAAGCGATCGTTGAGGCCGAACTTGCACTCGGGCATGCCGCTGAGGTAGGCACGCATTTCAATCTGGCCGTTGACGTCGGCACGAAGGACAGTTCCGGTCGCAGACATGAGCAGGTTGACATCTTCGATGACATCGACAAAGGCCTCGTTCTTGCGATACTTGATGTTGTCTCGTCGCCAGGACATGGCTCCGGTGGCCTGCATTGTGATCTTGGACGAGTCCTCCTGCGCCCGTGATTAGCAGGTGATCTGGATGGTCCAGCAGGGTGTATCGTACGATGACGTTTCGCTCCGACTTGACACCCTCGGTAGTGATGTACATCTTCAACGTGTCGGTTTCCGTGTTTTGAGGGTAGCCAAAGTCCAGGATTTCTAGATTCGAAAGGTGAGCAAAGTGGCTTGGCCACAGGACTGACTAGAAATAACACACCATCAAGCAGCTCATAAATCAGAACAAAGTTATTCTTGACGGCCTCCTCGTCGAACTTCCCGAAATAGCTCTTCCCCAAAGCGGTCATCCTGTACAAGAACTCAAAGACCAGTGCTGCATTGGCATTGCCCTTTGTGACAGCCACAATGAAGATGTTCTCATGCTTGACATGGCTGAAAGTGGTGGATCCGAGAGTCAGGATCGGCGAGCGGACAAGGGGGTTCGAGATGACTTGAATGCGGAAGACGTCTGCCAGTCGCGGACGACAGTCATTTCGAAAGGCACGGAAGATGAGGTTCTCGCCTTTTTGATTGAAGATGAGGATTCCCGAGATCATGTTCGCGATTCGGAGGGTTGGGACTGTCGACACAAGATTGGCAGACGTCTGGTTGTATAATCGCTGTACAACACAGGTCCCGCTGGCCCCCGTCCGCAGGCCGCGACGGACACCCTCGGGGAGGCGGGGCGGAGAGGGACGGTGGACCCGAACTGTCTTGGCGTGTACCAGCTCCCGGCGGCGCTGGCGCTGACGCTGACGCTGACGCTGACGCTGACGCTGATGCAGCGAGAGAGAGCGACAGAGAGGACCTTATCGTGCACCAGCTTTTGTATCTTGCGCGGTCTATAACAACACGGCCATTGCTTCTGCCACACTGAACGAGGTGCCAACGCTCTTCGACGCAGTCCCGACAAGCTCAACGTATACACACAACTCTGATCATCGTCCCTCTTCCGGCCAAAGACATCCGGTTGCCATCCCATCGTCTTCGACGCCTTACTATCTACCAACCTCTCTAGCATCGACGAGCGAGTCCACCTACACAGCTGCATTCCAACCGCCACAAACCGCACTCTTCAAGATGAAGCCCGTAGTATCCGCCTTCAACGCGTGGACATGGTCAGTCCTCCTTCCCTCACCTATTCATCGCCTCCCCAACATGGTCAACCTGCAATGCAGCCGAGAAACCAAAAAGAAGAAACACAAACACATGAAAAGAACGTGCCACTGACCTGTGATCTACACGAAAACAGCATCGTCATCTCCGTCTTTGCAATCGTCATTCTATCCGTCCTGGGCACGCTATTCGCAAAGAACAACCACACGGTCATGGGTTCGGACGAGGATCCAGAGGACGGTAGCGCTGTTGCCGCCGCTGTCTTTGGTGCCGTGGGGATCTATGGCGTGAGTACTTCCCAGAAACAGAAGACAGAGAAGCAGTTCTCTGGTTGGGCGCAATTGCTAATGGTTTTGTTTCGACATAGATCTTCTTGCTCTTCTGCGGTAGTCAGGCCTTCTTACACCAAAGAGAGCGGAGACGGGGAGCTATTGCGCTGTCATAGCTGCTGTAGTTCTGCAAGAACGCGAGGAAACGAGTCATATCCAGGTACAGGTGTCACGGAGAAGGCAGCGAGAAATAGAGAAAGAAGAGGACGAGTGGAGATTAGGTGCATCTGGCACCTTGCGATACCGCCGCCATCACCAGCAACATCATGGTCACTACAACGACACTTTTTACGAACTGTACATTGTACAACTGGCGTTTGATCCACGAGAGTAGCCGTATGGACTATAGAGATTTAACGTTGGCGTTATAATTGGCTTTTTGTTTTTTGGTCTAATCCTTGCTCTGTTTCCCCAAGATTAATAAAGCCCCAACGCGTCCTATCAGCGCGTTCGACCTGTGTATATCCCTGTTTTTCCGATTCGCCCCCGCTGATGGTGACGGCCGATCAGATGATATGCTAAACGCCATTAGCCAGGCGATTTGTCCCAGAAGAACGCCGAGTCATGCTTTCCTAAAACGCCACCCGATGGTTTGCATTTTCCCTCCCGTTCGTATCAGTCTATGCTTTCTCGGTAAGAGGAAACGTCGTCGTCGCTCTCGTCATCAGCCTCGTGGGTCTTGTTGAGCCACTTGCTCATGTAGGGTCCGTCGAGCCAGTAGCCAAGCTTTGCGTAGTAACGCCTGACACCCACGCCCGAGATGACACTGATCTTCTCGCTGCCGTGCTCGTCCCTGGCGATTCTCTCCGCTTCCTCCATCAACAGCGTGCCGTATCCTTGATGTTGGAATTTCCTCGGATCTCTTCCGTGCACGGGCACCGCTGAGCCGTAGACGTGTAGCTCTCTGACCAACGATGTCTGCTGACCTGTGAGTTCGGGCCTGAAGGTGTGCGTCTTGCTACACTTGCGCAGACGAAGCAGACCGATCAGGATGTCTTGCTTGGGATCTTCGTATGCCAGGAACGTCTCCCAGCCGGCGTTGGCCGTGTAGTCTCTCCGCACCAGTTCGACTTGACTGGGTCGGATCTTGTTCTTGACTTCGTTGATGCCCACCTCTCTCGTTCGGACATCGCGACAGGTGGTGCCGAAGTCTTTCATTCTTGATAGAGCCAGCTCACGCAGGTTGCCGTTTTCGACTCCTGATGTGACTAGAGGCATGGGAATGTCACGCTGGACTCGGTAGATTCGGGTCCATGGGGGCACCAAAGCCAGGATGCGCGCGACAAGATCGATCAAGGCGTTAGGGGTGTAGTTCTTGTATCTGCCCGTCCTCCACAACTCGTAAAGACCGGTACCGCGAATGACGAGGGTCGGGTAGATCTTGAGGCCGTCCGTTCTGAAGTCGGGGTTCTCAAAGTACTCTCTGAATTGGTCGAGGTCTCTCTCCATGCCGACGTTGGGCAAGTCGGGCATCATGTGAGAAACGACCTTGAACCCAGCATCCTTGGAAAGCTTAAAGGTCTCGGCGACCGAAGCCACGGTATGTCCACGATTGGTGTCTCTGGCCACGTCCTCGTACAGCGACTGAACGCCGACCTCGAGTCGAGTGCATCCATAACGAAGCATGTCAGTAAGATGAGTCTCCAAGCAGTAATCCGGACGCGTTTCGATGGTGATACCAACACATTTGGTGTTGCTCATCTCGCCAGCCATGACGGCTTCGTCGACATGACTCGTCTGGTATCCACTCAGGGCGTTGTGAAGCTGACTGATAAAGTCCTCGCGGTAGCTCGGGGGCAGAGACATGAACGTGCCACCCATGATGATGTATTCGACTTTGTCCACGCTGTGACCGAGAGACTTGATCTGGTCCACTCTTCCTCGGGCTTGCTCAAAGGGGTCGTAGCGAGCACGGATTGCACGCATCGACGTAGGCTCATATCCGGTATATGATTGGGTCGAGTATTCGAAATCAGAGTCGGGACCTCCAGGACAGTAGACACAGATGTTTCCGGTGTAGGCAATGTGGGGACAGCGATGCGGCTTGCACATGACAGCGACGACGGCGATTCCAGAAGCACTTCGAATAGGCTTCGCGATGAGTCTGGGCAGGATGTATTTTTTGTAGTGTTCTGGCACGGCGGCGATGATTGCAGTCAGCGGCGGGGTATTGCTGAGGAAATGCTTCTTTGCGATGTTGTTGCGCAGCGAGTTGAGGTTGAGATCCTTGGTCTGTTTTGGGTTGGCGAGCTGCTGTTCGTAGTCTTCGACCAGGGCGCTGGCCACGTCGGCGCATGCGCGCATGTATCGTTCACTCTCCGGAGGCAGTTTGACGTTCTTGGGCAGACGCTGCTTGTGCTGCCGCGACTCGGTCACGGTCATGGTGGCCATGACGGGTAGAGATGGATGCTATACCAGTGACTGTGCGGAACCGACACTTGTTCTTTTCATTCACTGGATTCACTTGGTTGCATGTACGCGTCTGCTGTGACGCTGGGGATTCCAATTGTGATTGCTGTATATTGAATATGGAAGTTGATCAATCTTGTAAATCTTAAAGGGCGCAGAGAAATGTGGAGTAAGGATTGTGATAGATGTAAAGTCGGCGATTGGGCGGCCGACGAGACCTTGTCTAGGGATACAAGTAATCACACGTATTTTCACAGCTTGCACAGGATATAGAAATACAGCTTACTGGACCTTGATGGGCGGACCTGCCACAACGGCTGCAACGAGTTGTTCCATATACAAAGTATGTACGTACGGTAAGTAAGCAGATGGTCCTTTTCCTGTATGGATCTGTGGATGCTCTTCCGAGGTCAGGGAAGCGAACCGACTCCCGCCAAGACACAAGATAAAAGGGCGGAAGCGGGAGTCATGGAGAGAGGTTATCGCAGAGTAATGTACATGTAGTAGGCCAGAGCAGAGCGGAGTAGGAGAGTGTTCGGGAAGAGAGCAGCCCAGCAGCGGCATTCCGATGCCGAAGCTCGAGTCGTGGCTTCGGTTCGTTCAGGGTATGTGGTAGCAGATCCATTCGATTGCGGGTCAATTAGTTGCGGTAGTCTTCTATTGCTGCTAAGCAGGGCAGGGCAGGGCAGGGCAGGGCAGGGCACTTTGTACAGTACAGTGCCTCGTAAAGGTCTAACGCTACAAAAGCAGAAACACAACTGATTACCCGCAAAACACAACTGTGTGCAACTACGCTTTTGATACCCCCCTCCCTCTCTCTCTCTCCACCACCACATCTGAAAGCCCTCCCTCTCTTCTAACAATCGCCCTCCACAAGATGCAGAGCTTCAGGAAACCCTTGACCTCGGCCCTGCGCTCCACCCTCGCGCGTAACCAATACTCTACCGCCTCATCCGCGTACGCCGCCACGAATGCGAACCTCCGTATCAGCAAGGACACCAAGGTCATCTTCCAGGGTTTCACCGGAAAGCAGGGCACCTTCCACGCCTCGCAGGCCATCGAGTATGGCACCAACGTCGTCGGCGGCACCAACCCCAAGAAGGCTGGAGAGACCCATCTCGGCAAGCCCGTCTTTGCTACTGTTGGCGATGCCGTGAAAGAGACTGGAGCAAATGCTTCCGCCATCTTCATGCCTCCCCCAGTCGCCGCTGCCGGTATCGAGGAGGCCATCGCCGCCGAGATCCCCCTTGTCGTGTGCATTACTGAGGGTATCCCGCAACACGACATGGTGCGCATCACCGACATCCTCAAGACCCAGGGAAAGACCAGACTCGTGGGACCCAACTGCCCTGGAATCATCGCTCCCGTACGCTTTTCGTCCTTTCGTTCTTCTCACGTTTCCTTCATTTGACACAGAAAAACAAAACAGGGACAATGCAAGATCGGTATCATGCCTGGTTTCATCCACAAGCGCGGTCGCATCGGTATCGTCTCCCGCTCCGGCACCCTGACCTACGAGGCCGTCAACCAGACCACCCAGACCGGTCTCGGTCAATCGCTCGTCGTCGGTATCGGCGGTGACCCCTTCTCCGGCACCAACTTCATCGACTGCCTCAAGGTCTTCCTCGAGGACGGCGAGACCGACGGAATCATCATGATCGGCGAGATTGGTGGATCCGCAGAGGAGGACGCTGCCGACTTCCTCAAGCAGTACAACACGGCCAACAAGCCCGTCGTCAGCTTCATCGCTGGTATCTCTGCTCCTCCCGGCCGAAGAATGGGACACGCTGGTAAGCCTTTTTTTCTTCTTTTTTCTTTTCTTCCCCACAGAGAAAGCACGTCTGACACCGACTTTCTCCCCAGGTGCCATTGTCAGCGGAGGCAAGGGTGGTGCCGACTCCAAGATCTCCGCCCTCGAGGCCGCCGGTGTCATCGTCGAGCGCTCGCCCGCCCACCTCGGAAAGACGCTCCACGCCGAGTTCGTCAAGCGTGACCTCATCTAGACGCTCTATCTATTCCATCGATAGTGGTTTTCCGTCTCCATATAATTTCCTCCCCCTTTTTTCTTCATGTGTGGCTGGGGGTTGTGTCAAGCGGGTTCCCCTCCCATTCTTACCGGGCGTGTGCTCTCTCCCCTTGAACATTTGCTGTAGTGGTTTATAAGGTTCCATCATGTGTCTATATCAAGTTTCTTGCAAGCATCGCATTGCAACCCCTTTCAGCACGTTCGAGAATGTAGTGTTGTTGTCGTTGCCGAAGCGCCCTCTCCGGGTTTTCTCTGCCCCTCTAGGTCTTGCCCGTGTGGTTGTATTTGCGACATGCTCCGGCAATATATGTCAAGGATGAGAAGAACAGAAGAATCACGCAAGTATGGATCTCTATCATATCTCTATTCTAAAGTGCAACCCCGCTGTTCCACCACGTACTGCCCCTATGCCACCTAAAGATGTCTCTCACCCCACCCGCGTTCCCGGCACTCAAAGGAAACCACCCATCCTCGTCCGCGCCGAACCCCAGCCCTCGCAGCGGACTGAACGGCAGCGGCTCATAAAGCCACACGCCTCCTCTGGCGAAATCATCGACCAGCAGCGGCGCAGTGTGATACAGCCAGACATGCACGTAGACGAAATTCGCCATTCGGCTCAACCATTTCGGAGTGCGGCTCGCGATGCCGAGTTTGTTCAGAAAAGCAGTGAGAGCGAGCTGGGCGCTGATTCCCACGACTTGCAGCACGAAGAACAGAAATGGTCCCTTGAGCGGCTGCGTGTCTCCTAGCTGTGTGTAGCTGCCGCAGGCGTGCACGCATCCGCTCAGAGCGAAGGCGACGCAGAGCTGGAGGAGTTTGGCCGCGGGGGACTTCCTATCGTGCCAGCCTAGGAGGGCGAGCAGGCGCGTGCTCGGGGACTCGAAGCCGAAGCGGAAGGTCTGGTGCCACCAGCCGCCCCACCAGCCCGCGAGGCCTTTGTCGAGGACGGCGGAGAAAGAGCCAAATTGGTCGCTGTAGATCCAGGGTTCGCCCCGGACGCCTATATACCGGGGGCCGAGGATGCCGACGAAGAAGAGAGGGCCGAGAGAGAAGATCGTTTCGAGAGAGTAGTAGACTGCTGCTAGGCTGATGAGGAGACGGCTCGACTGGTCGATCACGGGGTATGCGTCTAGCCAGGCGGGGAGATATCTTGGTCTTTGGGTGTACGAGCCCGTCCAGAAGTATGGGTCGTTGACGATGAGGGTCTTGAGCAAGTCGAGGATGAGGTAGTTGCGGACGAGCAGAAATCCGTTATAGCGCAGTATTTCGCGCCGCGTGTGGTATCTGTGGTTACCGGATCGGCCGACGTGCGTGTCGCCCTCGTACGGCGCTTGTCCCGTGTTCATGCTGAGGTCGTGCTGGACAGATTCTGGTGGCGGCGGGAGGCCTGCGATGCGGAAGCTCCAGCCCATGCCGCGGAAGGAACCAAATAAGTCGCAGATCCAGTCGAGTCGTTCGATGAACGGTCCAGCGGGATACGACTGCCATGTCAGGGTGCCTTTTCTGTCTCGTGGGCCCAGGGTAGATCCAGGATCTGACATCGAGGCTGGAACAGTTTTGCGATTCCTGAATTCGCCGTTCTGGACGCCATCTACCTGTACACCGTTTGCGGAACCGTTCGTTGGGTCTGTGGCATCCAGAGCCTGTTTTCCCGATGGAGTTTCCTTTCTCTCTATCCTTTGAAATTCCCTCTGTGCATCATTAGAGACAAGCATCACCGCGCACCAAAGAGTCGCCCAGCAGTTGATGAGCCCCACTCCAAAAGCTGCAGCCGGGTTTCTCGCTCGACAGTGATATATGGAAGACCCCGAGATGACAGCCATGACACCCCAAACCAGAAACCTGCTGCGTTGAAGCCATGGTCGACGTCTATGGTCTATGCATAGATACACTATAACCAACAGTGCCCCAAGCGAGGCGCCAGGATACACGTATGGTCGTTTCAAACCCGACGAGATGAGCGTGTCATAACGAGATTCGAGACTGCGGATCACTTCATGGTGTGACTTGGGCTCACTGGAAAACAGCTGCATTCTCCGTCGATGTGTAAGCAGTGGTTGTGGTGATCTCAAGCCAGGCACCAGGTTGATCTACCTTTTCGATGTATCGCTGACTTCGCTGTGAGTTGTGTGCCACCAGTTTGTAAACGAAGAAGGTACACTTTGTAACTCATATATCAGTTTCACCTACTGTCTATGACTACATCCTAAGTTGCGCGAGACGGGCGCTTGTGATATTGTTTTATGATTAAGGTAGAGATGCCCTGTCTGATGGCGGCGAATGACGTCGGATATCGAGGCGTGTGTGTGGAGCGACCAAGGTAAATCTTCCAAGTGCCTTTGGCCGGGGAAATTCATAAGAAACAGCGAAGCGGTCCCATCATTTTCGCAAGCGAAAGCAAAGAGAGAAGAACCTCGATATCGACTAGCTCGGGTTATACATAATTGCAGAAGGGTTGCGAGCCTGATATCGGACACTGCGATACTCTTCTGAGTAATTTTCATTCCACTTGTTGTATATTCAGCTACGCGATAAGTAGCAACCGCAATCATGGTGAACATTACGGAGAAGATCAAGGAGTCAGTCGAGTTCGGTTGGTGTATGGTAGTGAGCAAATGCTGACCTATGGATCAGGATCGAGGATGAGATGGCGAAGACGCAGAGTATGAACATCTGGCATAATTGAAATTAAAAGAAGATATGCTAACAATCTGCGCAGAGAACAAGGCCACAAGTACGTTCGATTTGAGCAATCTCACAACCTTCGCATGCTGATTTCAACTCCAGATTACCATCTTGGTTTACTGAAAGGGTTAGTTGTGCAAAGTATACTGCACATTTGAACTCGTGGAAACTGATTTCTTTGACAGTAAACTCGCCAGACTAAGAGCTCAACTACTTGAGCCGGCCCAGGGTGCTGGCTCAGGTGGTGGCAGTGGCTTCGATGTCAGCAAGAGCGGTGATGCTCGTATCGCATTAGTTGGATTTCCCTCGTATGTGTGACTCCAAATTTTGTCCTGAAACTTGCACGATCTGACAGCCATGTAGAGTGGGAAAGTCGACATTCCTTTCAAAAATCACAAAGACGAAGTCCGAGGTTGCGTCCTATGCATTCACAACGCTCACAGCAATCCCGGGTGTGCTCGAGTACGGCGGTGCGGAGATCCAAGTGCTGGATCTTCCGGGTATCATTGAAGGTGCAGCCGAGGGCAAGGGACGTGGACGACAAGTTATCAGTGCAGCAAAGGTATGTAAAGCCCGTGACGAGGTTAACATGCAAAGCCTGCTTATAGCAATGGTCACAGACTAGCGACATGATTGTCATGATCCTTGACGCAACGAAGAGAGCGGAGCAGAGAGCTTTACTCGAGGCGGAATTGGAGGCTGTGGGAATTCGATTGAACAAGGAGCCACCGTATGTTGTGTTTCCTTTCTGAGAGGTGAGCGGGCTGACAAGAAGCAGAAACATCTACCTCAAGCCGAAGAAGGCGGGTGGTATGAAGATCACATTCCAAAATCCGCCAAAGGAAGTGGACGAGAAGATGTTGTATACGATTCTCAAAGACTACAAGATCCTGAACTGCGAAGTGCTCGTGCGAGATGAAAACAGTAGGTGCGACTGCGTCACAGTGGAGAGCCTTGCTAACCAACCTCAGTTACTGTGGATGAATTCATCGATGTGATCATGAAGGAGCATCGAACGTATATCAAATGGTATGATTTACTAAAGAAATACAAGTCCAGTACAGAAAAGCTAATGCGCTACAGCCTTTACGTATACAATAAGGTCGACGCCATAGGTCTGGAGCATCTTGACAGTCTGGCCCGAGAGGAGAACACGGCTGTTATGTCATGTGAACTTGACCTCGGTGTCCGAGACGTGGTAGACCGTTGTTGGGAGGAGTTGAGGCTTATTCGAGTCTACACCAAAAGGTACGCACTAATGTACTTTTCTAATTCGTACCATGCTCACATGTGACTTAGGAGAGGAGAGGACCCCTCATTCGACGAGGCTCTTATTGTTCGGCACAACGCAACAATCGAAGACGTGTGCGACCAAATCCACAGGACGCTCAAGGACAGCTTCAAATACGCTCTTGTATGGGGCGCAAGTGCCAAGCATGTTCCACAAAGGGTCGGTCTGAGTCATGTTGTTCAGGATGAAGATGTCGTCAGCATTGTGGGAACCAAGAGTGGTCTGTCAGTTAAATGAAGGGGCATAGCAAAGTGTGAAGACTTGGCGAGGTGTGCAAATCTCGACCATGCGTATATCATATCCTACGCACTATGCTGCACTGTTGGTCTTGCGAGGTACATGTAGAAGAGATATGAGTGGGTGGTCACTGCCAGGACAAATGCCATCAACCTGGTTACATGGTGGACCAAATCTGCCGAGCACAATCGAACCATGGGCCAAAGGTGGCAAATCCGAGTCCGAGCGGTGGAAATGGAAGGGACGTAGTCCCGGGGCATGAGCTCCTTCGACCACACGCACAGTGCTGACAGCGAACTCCGCCTCACTCGAGGGATGAGCAATCGGGCTCCCCAAAATAGCAGAGTAGACAGAACGTAGCTCCTCAGAATCCGGTGCATCACAGTCAATCCATCGCAGACCATAAGCCCCACAAGGATGTGTACAAGCCTTATCAGAGAGAGGAACTCGTCCATCCCTGGCAGTGACATCGTGACAGAAGAAGGGCAGAACACCTCTAGGCGCACCCTTGGGAAAAGTGACTTGCCACTTCACATCCACACCATCGTCGCGCAGTCGGCCTCCTGCCACAGGGAGAGCATAACTATACTTGGCGGCAAGGTCAGGCGAAAGTGCCTCGAGACGCGCCTGCATACTTTTCCAATGGGTGGTAGCATCGCCATCCGTAGTAAAGGCATAATCAATGAGACCCGGCAACTTCTCACCCCACCAGTGATCCTTTTTGTGTTCTGGCGAGTCGTCGATGAAGGCGATGAGCTCTACATAGGAGCCGTCGTGGAACAAGATCAGCTTGTTTTCTGTTTTGCCGTCGGCGTGGCGTCCTCCTGGGGTTATGGTGAAGTTGTCTGTAAAGTGAGAAGGCAGATCAATGAGATCTTTGTAAGGTAGCAGAATGATGATGTGGTCCAAGCGGATCTTGCTTGGGTCTGGGGAGGGGGCAGAGGTTGCGTATGAGGTCGAAGAATCGGAGTCCATGTCTAGTGATGTGAGGGATGGTCACCCACTTTGGAGGATGCCCAACAGTGTGAGAGATGTCCAATGATAGTTTGGGAAGATGAAGTCTAAGATGATTTATATATTCTGCACTCGTGTATGAATGGACGTTGGGAATGAGTCACAATCTGAATCCAGATGGAGATGGCATGTGCTCAAAAGTAGAGCCAGACCGAGATTCTATATGCAGGAAATGACAGTGCTTCTCAATCGACTGTTGACGAAACGTAGAATGTCTTGCACATTCGCATGTAAGGTAGTTAGTTATGCAAGTGGTTTAGTGGTTAGTGGTGGTATATGCAGGTGGTCTCTTGAAGTTCCCCACAATGCGTCACCGGCATGTGACTGGTAGGAAACCCTCTTCGCACCTGCCGCTATATGTTAATCACTACTCAGACCACCACCTTCGAGACGTTTTTTCTTCGTGGCCGTGTCCTACACCACCAACATACTGACACGAAAGGCTGCCGTCAGACGCACCCCACCCGAGACAGCATGGCAGAACTCACGAGCCTCAAGCTCAACGCGGAGCAACATCTTCTACTGGTATGCCACCTTCCCCCACTCTACCATCAGGGTACATCATGTTTCCTTTGCCTTCCGAGACTGACTGCGGCATGATACCGCACAGGACCAACCGCTCCTACGACTGCCCTACGAACTGGCAAGAAAGAACTTCAAGACGGCACAGAGACACGTGGAGAAAAGCACTTCCGACCTCACGAGTTCACTGGCCCAGACCACGGCCGGCGCGGCAGGCGGAGCGACACCAGACCAGACATTAGCGAGCCTCGATGCCATGTTGGCTAGAGCCCAGACGCTCAAACGCAAACTAGAGGCATTGCACAACGAGGAGAAGACTATCCAGAGATCACAGCGAGCCAGAGTACAACATCTTCAAGACCTACACGAGATTCCTAGTCTGGCGGATGTCAAGTATGACCAGTGGAGCAAGATCCGGCTTGACCGCATGCTGGTGGACCATCTCTTACGTCAGGGATATACCGAGTCGGCGAAACAGTTGGCAAAGGAAAAGGGCATAGAAGATCTGGTGGATGTTGGTGAATTCATTGAATGTGGGAGGATAGAGGACAGCCTGCGCAAGGGCGAGACCAAGGACTGTCTTGCGTGGTGTGCAGAAAACAAGCAGGCGCTCAAGAAGATCAACAGCAATCTGGAGCTGGAGCTGCGGCTGCAACAGTTTATTGAAATGGCCAGGAGCGGCGAAGTCAAGAACTTGATAGATGCCACCATGCACGCCAGGAAATATCTGGGCACACAAGAGACCGAGTATGGGATGCGAGCTGGAGGTCTGTTGGCGAATCCGGGCACTACCGCCATTGAACCATACAAGGTAAAAGACAATCCCCCCTTTCTTCTTTATTTTCGCTGACTCTTGCAGTCCATGTACGCAGCGTCACGCTGGGACTTTCTCGCCTCACTCTTCATCCGAACACACCACGACATATTCTCACTGCCCCCACGCCCACTCCTGCATATTGCTCTTTCGGCTGGTCTATCAGCGCTCAAGACACCCTCGTGTCACTCTGCATTCGCCAGCTCGTCGTCGAATTCATCGTCGTCCTCGACCTCAGTATGCCCCATCTGCAGCACGGAACTGAATGAGCTGGCTCGAAATGTGCCGTACGCGCACCACAGCAAGAGTTACGTCGAGAACGACCCCGTCGTGTTGCCGAATGGGCGCATATATGGCCGGGAGAGGCTGATGGTGCTGAATGAGAAGATAGGGACTCCCGAGGGCAAGATCAGGGATCCTATGGATCTCGGGGGTGAGGAGTTTGAGGAGACGGACATCAAGAAGGTCTTTGTCATGTAAAGACGGGAGACCGTGGTGACGAGAGGGGGGCAGTGTCCGTCCATAGAATAACGAATAATGATTTTTGTCCCTGGGTCAATCTTCGTCGTCTGAGCTCTCGTCCGCTCTCTTTCTCTTCCGTTCCTGTTCGCCCCTCTTCTGCCTCAGTCTGGCTTGTTGCTGCTGCTGCATCAGTTCTTTGCCCTGCGCCCGCGGCTGAAAGATATAGCTCCTCGCCAGCCGGTCCTCGCCCTTCCAACCACCGCCACCCTGTATGTTGCCTAAGGTACGAGCATGTGAGTAACCAGGATACGCGTCGGCCTGGAACTTGAAACTCCGCTGGACTTCGAGATCGGAGTGGCGCGCTAGGTCGCGGATGTTCCATAGCGTGTAGGGTTCTCCTTCGAACAGCGTCACGATGATTGTGCCGTCTGGCGTCAGGAGGGGCGCGGCCGCTTTGAAGAAGGCCACGAGCATTTCTGTAGAATTGTGATCAGTGCCAACTCCAGCCCCACCTCTCGACCCGGCAAAGAAAAAGAGAAGAAGAGACACATACCCTGATTATAGCGAACCTGGCGATTGACATGCGTCGACTTGCCGCCGACATGCGGGAAATTGAAAATCACCCGATCCCACAGCGCGCCCTTCCTCAACTCCTTCTGCGCCAGCTTCGTCGCATCAACGCAATGCATGACCGCCTGCCCCTCGCCCTCGATATACTCTATGTTCTCCGCCGCCTGCGGGTACTTCTCGCGCACTTCGTCGGCGGAATCAAACGTCGTGGCGACAACATCTGCGCATCCGTGCTCGGAGACGAGAGAGCGCGAGAAGGACAGGTCGCCTTCGCCGACGAGCAGGATCCGGTCGTAGACGTCGAAGGGGATCGTGGGCTCCGAGTGCTGCGGCTGCGCGGCTTTGTTGGTCTTGGGCTGTTTGGGCGGTTGGTGCAGGTGGTCGTTTGGTTGCGCGCGTTTCGGGGCCGGCGTCGTGCCGTGCTGGTGTTTGCGTTTCCTGCCCATTTCTACCGCGACCTTCTTGTCGTCTACTGTCGGGTTGGGGGTGGGGTGGGCGTTCGGCTGAGGAGAAAGTGTATTGTACGGGCACAAGGCGAGACTCGAAGACTTTCTTTGTTTCTCCAAAAGTGAGACTTTCTTCTCTTTCCCCGCATTCGAACATTTAAACCCTTGCATTAAATGCGCTGGCTACTTAGGGACCCGGGTTATATAACGGATCTACCGGGCCGTTCCGTTAATCGATAAGTAGAGATGCATGACATGCACAAGGTAGGGTAGATACTGTGCACAATACACATGCTTAGGCACTGCCTGTGATCATGGTGTCGCTGTCCCAAGAATGGCAATGCAACAACCGACACTGACTCTTGGGGATACCCGAGCATCGGCAGAGGGGATGGACTGGATCATATCAAAGACCTCAGGAGTAGAAGCATAAGCGATGATAGAATACGGCGTGTATGTGCTTGTCTTTCCGTGGGATATCGTCAAAAGTAAAGAATAGTAGTGGTGGAGACGGCGACCTGAGTACGCCGCATGCAATGACTGCGATGTAACCATCTTAAATGGCGCCCGTGCCTTAAATCCCCCGCCTCTCCCTGCGCTGCATCGCCTTGTTCTTGCGGATCTGTGCTCTTTCCTTCTGCTCCTTCTCGCGAGCTGTTATCTAGATGTCGCGTTAATCCTTAGCCTCGTCAATTTCCTTCTTCTTTGTACAAGCACGACTGTTCAGTACCACTCGACTACTCCACCGCTTTACAGGTACGTTCTTTTATCGCTTTACTCGGGACGGCCGAGGAGCGCTCAAGGGCGCATCGGCGACTAGAGGGATATGGCGGGGACTTATAGTCCTTGCTCTTTGTGATGATACTACCTAAGCGACGGAAGGGGCGGCAGTATTGGCAGGTCGAAACTTGATAGCGGGTGTGTGGTGAGTTTTTGTGGACGTTGAAGAGGGCGGAGCGTCAGGATTTCCTGGCTTTGAGGAGGTGTTGATGGCGGAGGAGAAGTCACGACATCTGGCAGTGGATCCCGAGGCGGATCGGATGCCTCATCGTTGGGTTGCTCTCCAGCGGGAGGTACTTGCGGCGCAGAGGGAGGAGGAAACTGCGGTTGAGGAACTCGTGACGGGCGCGGGGTCGCTGGTCGTTCACTCTATGTATGTCTAGGAGAGGCAGTGCAAGGGCGTTGACTTGCGAAGAGCGTGCTGGTCCATCGGACAAATATACAGCACTGTGATGCGGCAGATGGCTAGTGAATCGGAGTGATAGAGAAGAATACCTACCTCAATTCTGGGTAGATCGAAAGACGAGAGTGAAGCCAGCCGGACCCTGTAGAAAATGATACTGTACGGTAATATTACAGTGATGATGCTTGTAATTCCTGAAAGCAAGACCAGCGCAGTAGAGATCGGCAAGATGGACGGATTGATTACGAGGCGAGGGTCAGATTGTGGCAGGTGCAGGTGCAGGTGCAGGTGCAGCGGTCGAGGCTCTAAGGGAGAAGAATAAGGTTGTCTTGGCATTCTCAAACAGAGGCTACAGAGGCAACAGAGGCAAGAGCGGGAAGAGAGATGGCAGGAGCGAGGCTTGGCGGTCGAGTTAACGTCTCGTAGAGTCTTGAGACTTGAGTCTTTTGAAGATACACGCACGTGTGCCCTTGCTTGTTCTCTCTCTCTCTTCTCGCTCTCATTCCTCTCCCTTTTTACTGCCCCTTCTCTTGCACCGTCGTCGCTGCTCCTTTCTTGGTACTACCAGACTGGTCAGTCAGAAGAGCCGGCTTCACTGCTTAGGCCCTGTTGCAGACCAAAGATAGAGACCTCCTCTCGTCCTTTTTCACTTGAGATTCTGTCCTCGGCTTCGATGAAGGTCGCCGCGCCTCACTCTGTCCCCCTTTCTGCCGCCGAACAAAAGACCAAGATGGAAGACCGCAAGAGGTCTCTGGCAGCCGACCCCGACGAGTCGTATCCCTCGAAGCGTCAAGCCACCACCAACGGCACCCACATCAGGATGTCTGATCCGGACAAGGAAAAGGACATTGAGGTAAATTTCTCTTCCCTTCCTCTTTACTTTTTGCCCCTTCTTTGCTGTTTTCCTTGGCTCGCCCCAGCCGCCATCCACTGACTTGTTGTTGCGCAATCCAGAACTTCCAGAAAGACGCCATCCTGCGACAAATGCGCGAATACAAGCGCGAGCGCAATCTCTACGAGGCCCAGGTCTCCGATCTCACCAAGCGCTCGCAACACCACGACGATCACCTTCGCACCATAGATGCCTGGTTCTCTCAGGTAATGCCGCTTCTGCCACTTTTGTAGCCCCTTCAGACATGTTCAGCAAGATTAACCAGAACCACAGCTCCTCGACGAGATTCGCCTCATTCTCGGCGACATTGTATCTGCCAACGAGCCCGGGCAAGAGTTGTTCAAGTCATCTCTCCTTTTCGAGAACCAAGATGTTTTTCAAGAACACCTGAAACAACGCTCTGCTAACATCAAATCCGCAATAAAAGACGTCTTCTCTAAAGTGCCCACCCCGCAACCCGATGTCAAGCATCTACAGGAAAGATTGGCTGCTTTGCTAGCCGCCGAGAAGGCCCACATTGTAGAGAGCCAGCGCATCATCAGTGAAAGGGATCAGCTCGAAAAGCGCTTGGAACATGCCTCGTATCGCTATCTTATGGCCGAGAAGAAGATGGACCGAGCTAAAAGTGCTGCTGTGCAGAAATTGGAAAGTCAAGCCATCATGGGCGGCAACAGCGATTCTTCGAACACGACCGACAAGAAACCATCAAAAGACAACACCGAGACTAACGGCGAGGTTGATCCCGCGGCAACAGCTGCATCCGACGCCGCTCGCAAAGAAGCCCTGGCTGCTGCCGAGCGGCGCAAAGTGCAGACGGAACAACTCGAAGTCGAGAACAAGCGTCTCACCGAAGAACTCACATCAGCCAAGGCGAGATTAGCATCCTTATCCGACGACGATTATGCAAAGACCGACTTGTACAAATTGCTCAAATCACAGCACGAGGATGTAATCAAGCGTGTGAACGATCTCGAGGCAACCAACGTCCATTTGCGTGAAGAGGCCCACAAGTTACAGGGAGAGCGCACCGCCTATCGTACGCAACTGGAAGACGAGTCGCGCGCAGCTCAGGGCGAGCTCGAGAGCCAACTCGCTCGTGCCGAGACCGACCTGGCCCGTATCAGAAATATACGTGACGAACTACAGGGAGATGTCAACATCCGGACTGCTCAACAGGACCAACAAAAGCTGACCCTCGAGCAAACGAAAGAACTAGCTGATGCCAGTCAGAATCGCATTGCTGCACTGGAGTCAGAGCTTGAACGTATGCGCCTTCAGCTCGGCGAAAGCACCGCCGCATCATCCGCCGCCCTGGACGATCTGGATTCCGATGCGCTGAAAGCCCGTGTGCAAACCTTAGAGTCGCAGTACTCACTGCTGGAGAAAGAACTGCCCTCCATGGAGGCCGCTTGGCGTAAGACGCAGGCTCTGGCTACCAAGAAAGTCGCCGAAGTCGCCGCGTGGGAAGAACAGCGGGCGCGGCTGATTGGCGAAAAGACAAAGGCTGACCAAAAGTACTACTCGACCGTCAAGGCCAAGGATGCGCGAGAAGGCGAACTGAGGATGCTCAAAGCACAGAATGCAAGGAGTTCCGAGATAGTCTCCCAACTCAAGGACGCCGAGGCCAACTCCCGGGGTTTGATAATCAACTACGAGAAGCAACTGTCCGAAGCCAAAGAATCCTTGGCCAGTCTTTCGCAACAGAACCGCTCGCTACAGCAGAAGATTGGCGAGACGAGCATTGTCATGGAAAAGCTCAAGTCAGATGTCACCGGGCTTAAGAAACTCATGACCGACAAGGACAGCACGGCCCACGCTGCCGCAACCGCGAAACGTCATGCAGAAGTCGAGCTGGAACAACTGAAGGTTAGACTAGAAGAGACCAAGAAAGCACTTGAGGTTCAGAAACGCAAAAATTCCGGCAAAGGCAGCAGTGACGGGTCCGACGATTGGAGAGTAAGTCATATGAAATTACGAACCCCTGAGCCATCTCTTTGGGCATCGTGCTAACATCTTCGCTCTAGCGTATCGCCATCTGTCCCATCTGCAACTCCAAGATCCGCAACCACATGCTCAAGACGTGTGGCCACGTTTTCTGCACCAACTGCGTCGACAATCTCATCAAGAACCGCAACAGGAAATGCCCCTCTTGTGGTAAAGCTTTCGGCAACGGCGACCACATGCCGATTCACCTTGCGTAGAAGGAACAGTTTTCACTCATCGGACGTTTTGATAAGAAGAACAAAACTTTTCTTGTGTTTTCGGAACCTCCGCAACTCTTCTCTCTGGCTTTCTCTCTCTCCGCTTTTTCACCACTATATACCCAGCATTTGCGCATTTTTCTCAAAAGCGGAGAGAAACCCTTCTCTAGTGGACTTTCTCTTCTCCGTCAGGCTGTGACCAAACGACCGACTCCTTCGAATTTTCCTTCTACGCTACCGACAAACACAAAGAAGGATCCGGCTTTTTCTTTCACAAATCTTAACCTTCATCGTAATAATTGAACGAGGTGAGAGGAGCAGTAGCTTCTTCGGAGGAAAGGATCCTCTTCGGCATCCACGGAAGTGGCTGACTGGCCGATTGGCGGGGCGGGCAGACGAGAGGGGCGGAAATAGGACATTCGCAAATCTCCGGCCCAGAAGCCCGATCCCCACAGATGCTAAGGGCATGCAAAAGTGATGCTTGGTATCCTACTGTAGACCCCGGATCGCATTGAAAGCGTAGAAAGGGGGGAGATACAATCTTTCTTATCTTTGGGCGGCCTCAGCGGGCAGGCGGACACGCAGGCAGGTGCGGTTCCATTGAGGATGTGCTGGATGGCGAGAATCGAACTGCGGCGCCCCAGCGGTAGTGATTACGCCCCATGTACACTAGATTACCTTAGTTTTGGAGGTCCGAATCGAAGCAAAAAAAGAGAAAAGAGTGACTATCCTCGAACATCCACTTTTTGTTCCTCTGACGACGGACGATAATAATTTTGCTGTGCATTTATGGCGAAGATGCCTTTTGTGCAATCGTCAACTTTGGCAGATACCCTCACCACCAGCGATAGAAAGAATCCCAGACCCGAGATTAGATGATAGATTGCCTCCTCGAAAAGCTCGCATAGCATCCATTAAATCGACATTTTCACCGACCTAATCAACCTAATTCCACACATCGTCCTCAACCAAGCAAAAAAGCATTCACACTCTGCAGCGTCGTCCGACTCGGATTCGCCTCTGGCGCCGTAACACTGATCCAGCTCAGACGCTGCTTGATGACTTGTTTCGACATGTCCACGCTTTTCGCATCCCTCTCTGTCGAAACATGATCTGCTCCTCTGAACTTGCCGTCGTGATCGCACAGCAGACACAGCAGAGCCAACGCGACACCGACGCTGTGGTCTTTGCCTGTCGGGCAGGCGACTAGGATCTTAGGTTGCGTGACAGGGGACTTGTCGTTCTCGCGAGCGGCTTGTGAGAGGGTTGGGAGGTGCGTGGATAGGAAGGGGTGGAGGTTGTTCAGTTCGTGGCGCAGCGTTCGGCTGCCTAATTTGCCTGGGGTACATGCTAGATTGAGGTAGCGAGTTTTGAAGACTTTCTCGAGAGATGCAGACGAGGATTGAGATGCGGTGATGACGATGTCGAAGGCTGCAGCTGATGTGATGGACTCTGCGTACTCGAGGGTGCCGAGGTGTAGAAATCGGGTCGGTTTAATCAGGATACTGCTTTCTTTGTCGGTTTGACTTATCCCTGCTGCATTGACGAGTTGCTCGATGAAGCCCGGTAAGTCTTCCTCGGACAACTTGACGAGATCGTCACGATGCTCCCAGAACAGAGGCGGAGTCAGACCGTGGGCCCAGCTCTCTGCGTCGTCGCCTGCGCCTTGTATGTACCCACCTTCGGACGCTTCGCCACCGGGCACTCGTCGCGATGATGTGCAGCAGACGATAGGGTAGAAGTCCTCGAACACTGGGGTTTCAAGTGGGAGAGTCGAATCCTGAGTGACCCAGATTGGCCGTAGCGGTTTCTTCAGCTGCGTTTTAAGAAGTTTCACGTCGAGTCCTAGGCCGCTAACCGCCTCGACGAACGCAGGGATGCGGGAGGCGATCTGAGTATGCTCTGATGCGCCAATCACATTGGGAGGTGTGCGCAAGTCATGGAAGTCGGTTGCTTCGGGAAACAAAAACCGGTTCATCACACAAGTCCAGATAGGCACGGTTTTGGACAAAGCATCTGGCATGGATTTTCCTCTTCGGGTCGAGTCTACGATAATGCACCCGCCTCGCCGACTCACGACTTCCAGAACCTGTAGATTTAGTCTTCGCAGGCTGAAACTCCACTGTGACATGTGTCCGTCTGTGGACTTGAAGTATGCACTGCCGTCCTTTGCGCCAGGCGGGATATACCATGAGCCGCATCTCTCGTTGGCGATTAGTGGTAGGCCGTACGCTTCTGCCACCGCAGATACGAAAGAGGCATCTTGCTCGATCGAGCGTAGTCTGTTCTGTAGAGAGAGAGTCGAGCGCTTGAGGTCGCCGAGGAGTTTATTGAAGTCTGTCTTGGAGTTCGAGAAGATGAGATCTGAGATCTGGAGAGGTTGGGTTGTGCTGGTCATGAGAGCGGAGTGATGAAGGAAGATATATGTGATGGATCTTATTTCTTTGCCATCATCGCATGCGGAGTCCGACCCTTTTCGGCCCAGATTTTCAGAGATATATTTTTGTTCATTCGTGTAATGTTATATATAAATTTGCCATATAAACTTCTGTATAAGGGTCGTGGCGTCGACAAAGCCGTTATGGTGGATTGACCAAGCAGCAAGCGAGAAATCCTATTTGGACGTCAACCGAGGGCTCCATCTCACTGCCCACTGTCCATACCCAAGGACAGAGCAAATGTGATAGCGATAACAGCCCTTCCAGAGATAGGCATATACATCATATAGTCTAGCTGACACTGTCTATGACGTTACCACAATTTATTCGTTCGATATGCAAGGCGTAAGGCAACACTACTCAACTTGAGACGTTTTGATATGCTCACATCATACACCTTTCTTAAGAAAAACATTGATGGCGGATACTTCTTATATCGTCAAATTGAGCTCGGTACATCAAGTCTGCTTCCACCAAGGTCTCCATCGTCCTTCAAAGGTCTGTCGATATAGCCCGAGGACAACAAAATGACTGGTCATTTTCGTGTGCTGCTCCTTTCTTAACCGCTGTAATATCCTCGACACTGCATATCACCTCTCACTCTGCGAGCGTCACATGCAAGAGGAATTGGCTGTGGAGATGCAGCAAACCTCGAACCCTACGATCGATCTCCAGTAGCCTGCAAACGTGCATCTGGTTGACACAGTGACAGGCCAAGTAAAATACCTTTCTGTTTCACATTATATCAAGACAGTGAAGAGCCGATCAGGATCCCCTGTAGATGCCAGGCAGCAGCCGTCGAGTTCTTTCCCAAAGTAGTCAAATTGCATGCATCAGGTATGCGCGAAGGTATCGCGACTGCCCATTCTCGTCACGTATTTATGACCTGTTTGTCCATCACATCACCGCGACTCCTCTTGCGTGTACTCCACTCTCACCTGCACTCAAGTTGACAGTCATTGACAGTCTTTCACACGCTTGATACTTCTCAACACAACTACAATCTTCTACATTTACCGTAACAGACTTATCACCATGCCAGATTGGAAATCTCCCACCACTCTAGAGCGTCTCATTGCAGCACTCATTGCTGCGAACAACGGAAAAGTTGGTGAATTCACTACTGTTTCACAAGCTCAGTCTAATTGTGTTCTCACAGGTCGACAACCAAGCGGTCGCCAGGTACATGGACGAGACCTACGACGCCGTCGAGAACCGTACTCGCGTCTACAAGAAGGAGGGACAGAAACTCGTCAAAGAGGCCGAGGACGCTGGACGCATGGAAATGGACATGCGTAAGCGTGGTAGCTCAAGTCCTCGCAAGCCTCGCAGCACGCCAAAGAAGAAAGGCGGCGATTTGAATGGTAATGACTTGTTTTCCGCCTTGCAGCACGACGCATTGACTGAATTCGTCTTAGGTGTTGCTACAGGCCGTGTGGCAAAGACTCCAACCAAAAGAAAATCCACCGTCAAGCACGAGACTCTTAGCTCGGATTCATCATCTGTCATAGACGAGTCTCAAGCCACCACGGCCAGTGCGTTTGGATTTGACGACATGAACTTTGCCAGCTTCGATAATGGTGGAAGTTTCGCAGCGGACTGGAACGATGGTCTGGCTTGATAGAGGCAAAGTGAGGAGATCTAATGATCTTGGAGCGACCTTGCTCGTAAGAAACACACCAGGATGAGAAGTCCCGAGACAGAATTTACGACGGAAGGCATGTATATTATCTAAAGCAAGCACCATTGGACAGAAGGATATGGGGTTATAAGTCCTGGTGAAAGCAAGCCTCCAACGACACGAGGAAGAAAATCAACATCTCTCTCACGTCAGACCATGTCCTCCCACCGTGTTCAACACTTTAAGTAGCGTCAATCAAGACACATGCACGCCCATATTCGTGGATATTCGTAGCAAGCAAGTAAACGCCAATATGTGAATTCCCTGGTAAGGTAGCCTGGTCTTGTAGACGATCATGCAGCCACATCCGAATCAAGGTCTATGAGTCGAACAGAAAAGAGCCGGGGAGGCGTGGACGTCCATGATACCTTAACGATAACGCCCTAATTACCACACATATATTATACACGCAGACAGGCAAACCAATATATGCACGATGCCAATGCAATATGTGCATTGCATGGATAAAGCAGGGTATATATCGACCAAAAATGCGATTTACTGGTCTGCTCGGTGCGTGCACAATCTACAGGGCAGAAGGAAAAGTGGGAAGGGGAGTTAATATATGTCAGACGACTGATAGATAGTACGGCTGCTATCCCGAAATGCTGTACATATAGTAGATATATACATACATACACACAGAACATCGAAGTCCTTGTTTATATATCATTCCATCTAGCGGTCGACAAACTAGTGCGTAGCAGCATAAGTGACAGAGAAGGAAATGTCTAGCTTGAGAGGACGAGGAGCAATGAAGAGCTGAGCTGCATGTTCAGAGAGGCGGACAGCGTCAATGAGGAGCTAGCTGTATGCGTGCAGACATATATACATGTACATTAAAGCTCTAGGCAGCCAACTAGCCAGCCCGAAATTTGCTCGTTTCTTCTTCTACAGTGGGAGAAAGCGATGATGGATTGATGAGTGTTTTCGAGCAGAAAGACTTATATGCAGTAGGTGATCTGTAGTCTGGTGTGAGGTAAATAATCAATTAATTGAAATGACGTGTAGAGAAGAATCGAGGATGATTTTTTTTTGGTTCTTCGTCTGTTTGCTTGTGTGCTCTTCGCTTTACCTTACACTGCCTACTCTACTCGCATTGCCTGGGCGACGGGTGTGCAGTGGGGTTTTCTGTGTGCTGCTTAGGTGTCGAGGGGTCCTGTTCTCGCCTGCTGTTGTTGTGAGGATAGGATGGCATGTGTGCGTGGATCTGGGTGCATGTGCGTGTGTTTCTTCACTTGCACTCACGCTGTCTCTCTCTTCACTCTTCCTTACTTTGATACACTCTTGCTTTGCTTGTTCTCCCTTTCTCTGTCTCTCGCGCGTCCTCTGCATATTTACTGATAACGGAGTCTTATAACAAAACCTCTACTTCGACTCGACAATATCAAAGACGCGTGAGTTCACATAACCAAGAAACTTCTCTTCCTGCCTACAACAAAGCAAAGATGCCCGTAAAGTGGGATTCAGACAAGGACAAGTTCATCCTGAACTGTCTCCTGACCGACCCTACCATCACCGTCGGCAATGGCGTTATTGACTCGATCATCACTTCATGGCGTGAGTATAATGTCCCCTGACCATGACCATACCATGAACTTGGCGTTCCTGCGAGCGTGGAATGCCTGTCGAGTTCAACCAAAGGCAAACCAAGTGAATCAATGGACTGACCCAGAATTTCTCCCACAGCATCCGACTTCGGCGACGTGCCAACCAAAAAAGCCGTCTCGGAGCACTTCTTGAAGATCCGCAAGCAGAACAAGAAATTCACCGACGGAAACGGAACCATTACCCCTTCCGGAACACCGACCAAAGTGACCAAGGTCCGCAACACGCCATCGAAGAAGGCCGCCAACGCCACTCCTTCGAAGAAAGCAAATGGAGTCAAGACCCCGACCTCGAAGCGCAAGCGTAATGTCGATCTTGAGGACTCTGATGGAGACGACAGTGAGCAGACTATCGCGCTCAGGGCTGAGTTGGGTATTTTGGACGGTGGATCGGTTCAGGCGTCTCCCACTAAGCGCTCTAGAGCGTCTGTTAAGTATGAGGAGACGGACGACGATGGCGCTTACAACAGTGGCTCGGACTTTCATGTCGAGAGTGATGCCTGAGCATGCTCGTGACTTAACAATGCCATAAGGAGGGCTCCTGGCTTGGCAGGGTAGTCGTCGAAGGTTGGGAACGCATCAAGCGCAAGACTGCTGGATGGGCTCTTCGGCCCTCCCAGAGCTCACCCCTCAAGCTAGATTTGCAAAATAGAAACAGAAACAAGCAGTGAACTTTCACATATGGCTTTCGAGGGGACGGAAATGAAATTTGTACCTTTGTCATTATTTCATACTTACAAATGCCTTGACATGTCGACACTTGCGCCAGCCTGACTCCAAATGTAAACCCAACAGAGAACGCCAACCACTGGCCCGAAACACCTCTCTCTTTCGATGCGCTCATAGACCGCCCACAGTGTTGATGTCTGCCCAGTCCTCGCCGAAGCAATCGGCGTTCTCCAACAATCGACCTCCCTCCTCCTGTTTCCTTCCCTCGAGCACAATGCTAATCATCTTCTTAGCAGCCAGCGCATCAGAGATGACGACGCGCATACTCTCCTGCATGATGTTGTATACTGACTGACCACCCGGCAGGATCTGGCCGAACCTCAAAGCGTAGGCCTCAAAGGTGCCCGGGTCTCTGCTGTCAGCGTACTCGAACAGGCCCTTTTCGGCGGCGCCCTTGGCCTTCCTCGTCTGGGCCTGCGACCACAACGAGGCAAACTGGTTCTGCTCGGCTCCGACCATTGATGCGTAGACGAAGCGGAAAGCATTGCCTCGGCTGTTCTTGGGCATGCTCTGCAGCTCAGAGGCGGTGGGCGCCACGTGGACGGCGAAGGCCTCGGCAGCAGCCTGTGGAAGGGCAATGTTTACGCGCTGGGCGGTCTCAAGATCCTTGAAGCTTCCAACTGGGCCTCCAATGCACCTATAACAATCAGTCAATTAACCGCACCTTCTTACTGTACTGTCCACCACTGCAGGTGAGCAGACAACAACCTACCAGATGCAGCCTCTGACCCCCTCTTGCTTGAACAGCTCAAGCAGATGCTGAGGCCATTGCTCAAAGTCCTCGAGCACTATCTCTGTGCATTTCGGGTCTTGTGCGAGTTTTCGATCTTCTAGCGGTTTGCGGACGACGGCATATACGTGCTGGACGTAGCTGCTCTTAGCGATGCATTGACGAAGCACCTCTGAACCCAAAAAGCCCGTGGCTCCAGCGAGGATGATCTTCATGTTTGGATTTTATTATTCAATCCTCTAGATGGAATGAGAATGGTATCGAGTCGTCTGTTCAACAGATAAGAAAGGCTAGGAAATAATGGTGGAGGAAACAAGTCATACAGCAAGAAGGGACGACTTGCGGAGGAGGGGAAACAACTCGATTCACTGCACTGAACTGCACACTGTACTTGTATAAAACTTACACGGACGCGGGCGGATAGCGGGTTGCATAAAACTGGAAAGCCATCAATTGAGCCTCTCCGTGCCAAGTCGGCTTCTGTGCACCGTGGCGAACCGGGAGGGGTCCAAATCGGCTCTGATCCGATCCCCCACCCGTCATTCCCGTTCACCGTACAAGTACGGATGAACTCGAGGTCGATGGATGGCACTCAGCTGGTAGAAGTGTTGTTGGTTCCTTGTATGGCATCTCCGCTGTGTGACGTCTGTTGTATTCCGATCTTATCTCCGCGACTCAACAGCACAGCGGCGGGCGGCTCTTTGACATTGGGAGGGTTTAACTCTACCGTATGCATTAAGGTACAGCAGCGCACGTGGTTTGGTGAACCTCAACCCGCCAAAGGAATGGAGTTAAATTCATAAGTAAACCAGGATTGATCCAGAAGCATGAAGACTTGTTCTTTCTTTCTGAAAATGAGGTAATAATATTGCGCTTCGATTATAGTGTACGGGGTATCATATCAAGTCACCCTGTCATCTTCACTACGAAGCATCCAACAGCACGGCAAAACAAAATCCAGCCAATCCCAAACGCCTTCTTGCTGTGCTCAAAGGTGGCTGCATCACTCAGCCAGTCCTAAGGGTATATGTGATGCTCGCCATGATGCGGTCTCATCTAATTGGTGCTGACCTGGTCGCGCCAGTTCATTGCCGAGTTGTGTCCACCGAAGCCTCCGGACCTGCGGAGACGTAGTGTGGGATCTTCTCTGGCAGGCCTGATAAATGACCAGACGCCGTAACTGAGGGAGCAGCCCATGATGAAGACTGCACTGCGAATCAGCTATGCTCCTTGTATTCAACCGAGTGCTTGGGAAAACTTACACAATGGGTAAATCTCAACGGGGAGTGAGGTTGCCCACTTTTTGATACTTCCACCATGTGCGGCATGTTCCTCACTGGTCTATCTAGCATCAGTAAAAGAGTTTGATCAGAGATGTAGGCAGATATGCACTCACCGCTAAAGAACTAGCCATCCTTCTGCTAGTAGTTTGGCGTAGCCATTGAGCGGCCGGCCTTGACGTTCTCGAGAGAATCTTAGAGGAAAGCATTGCCAATGAGTAGTTTGCAATAATGAATGCTGTAATATAGATATAGATATATGTACAAAGACGCGAAGTGGGTTTGTTTGAGGTGTTGTTCGATTCACTGTATTCACTTGATGTTGTTTTGATAGATGAGAGTGAAATTAGACCTCTTACCATCGCCCTTACCTTTGGTTTATATGCACGTCGACCCAGCTGAGATGCCCGACGTCTACCGAATATTCGTCGCGTGGACGTTCAGGATTATCTCGCATGGTGTAGGACTGGTGATGTCTGACCGGAAACGGTAAAGGTTGTCTCGAAGAGGCTGCGAAATTTAGGTGATGGTCTGCCGACACCACGCCACGCCAGTACCCACGCCACAGCCGGGGACGCGGATTTGCCCTTAACAACTTGCTTTTCCACCAATGCGATTCCTATCATTTCCCTGCTATTCGGGGTACGGTGCCTGGACCGACCGTTATTTGATTACTCGGGGTGGTCGATCGCCATTGATGAGCATACAATTGCCTTGTATCGATGCCGTGGTAAGCAGGTAGACCCAAAGATAGTGGAAGATGATCACCACAATTAAGCCATCAGTCACCAGTCAGCTTGGAGGATCAATGATTCCTCCTATTGACACCAGTATCCTGATAACACAAGTGAAAAGACTCAACATGATGTTGATGTCGCTCGGGATCAATCCGTTGCTTAGATGGTTTGTCAGGCGATGTGAGGGGTGGATGTTGATCATGGTCGGGGGAGTGCGGGATGGTGGAGAAGAAGTGGGTCGGGAGTCGCCGACGACAGGATATCCTACATCACCAATCACTATGTTTAGTTAAGCAGGGAAGCATGGTTTGGGATGATGCCCCTGCCTCTCATGATGCACAATCAAAATCTACGTCAATTATATAGGAATACTGATGATCATTGTACCGTCGCAGGTGCCGGCATACCCTTCTCCTCTGCTATTGTTTTCAAACATGAAGACCGACTTTCGGCCATTCATGGATGTGAGCCTCTATCAATCACAATCCAATCTCCTTCCTAAACACATCAAGAGTAGGCTCTCTCCCAAGAAACTCCTTCAAGGTTTTCTTTTCATCCTGGCTAGCGCCTTTCTCCAGTACCATGTGTCGGTATCGACGACCTACATCAACATTCATCGGATCTGGTTGAAACGCTGATTGAAAGAGGTCTGCCGAGAAGACTTCAGAGCTACAATTGGTTGCGAGATCAGTATACCTTCGCGCTGTTCCATCGCACAGCGACTTACTATTTGTACCCATAGTATCCAGCCTCGTTACCCCATATGAAATGCGATGTTCTGACATGGCCAAATCCCCAAGAGTATCCTGCACCAAGAGCTTCTGGCCCAGGCACCAGCCCCAGCTCGGCATGCTTTTGATTATAGACCACGGACGGATCTACAGCTGCAGTCTTAGAAGCGCTGTCCTGGCCGTAAATCTCGAGATCAAACTTCGCCAGTGCAATCTGCCGCATATGCTCCAGTGGAGCCGTCACATCTTTCGCGTGGACAAGACTTTCTGCCATGTCTTTGGGAAGATGCATCGGTGGTAGCTGTCCCTGCGCTTCTGGGTTCTCGTGCACCCATGCCTGACTATAATCAGCTGAGAGGTGTGAATAGTGGCAAGAGATTTTCTGTAAGATGCTCGGTATCCAACACCAGTGCTCAAGCATTTGCGAGGGCATTTCTACAAAATCTCGTGCTACCTGGTGGCCATGGAAACGAGAGTATTGTGTTCGAGACAACAAATCATGCATGCCTGCTCTCGTCAAAAGTGTCTTGTGTTTAGAGTGCGTGTGACAGTCTTACCATGGCCCAGTTCATGGAAGAGCGTAATCAGCTGCCTATGTTGCAGCAGGCTTGGCTTTGTTGCAGATGGATAATTTAGATTGCAAATGAGAGCTGTAGAGACATGGTGTCTCCTACCATTTCTGTCTGTGAAACCCTGGTGAAGCCAGTAAGTCATAGCAATTCCGCGCCTAGTGAGCTCCAACGCACAGGATTGATGTTGAAATTGGCATTATGTCCATATTTCCCCTGTCGTGGGTAGATATCAGTATAGAGGTAACCATTGAAGGCGCCGCCCTCTGCCTCGTTGTCCCAAACACTGAACAGCCGAACATCCGGATGCCATGTGAGCTTCGAGTGTGTCTCCGAGCTCACTTCCACAATGACGAGACCGAAGAGTTGTTCGAATATCTCGAGCATGCCTTCTATCACTTTTTGAGCTGGAAAGTATGTTGATCCTCTTTCCATGTCAATCTGATGCTGTTGCTTTACCAATTGCTCATTGTAGTAGCTCACGTCCCAGACATAGAGGTTGACAGGTGTGGACTTCATTTCGTCACGCTTCAACTGCTGCAAGGCACGCATGTGCTCAATAGCAGCTGGTCTTAACCCCTCATGAAGATCATCAAGGAAACTCTCGACGCTTGACTGCGATTCCGCCATCCGATCTTGAAGTGCATACTCCACGAAATTGCGGTGGCCGAATAATCTTGCCATCTCGTCACGTAAGATAAGGCAGTCATTGAAGATTGCGACGTTTGCTGCCGCAATGGTCTGATCACCGATGAATACTCGTCTTCGCGTATCTTCTGAGCGAGCATATTTCAGAAGAGCAGTAACATCAGGTTTGTTGAAAGTGAGACGTCTCAGCAGTCCATCCGAGCTAAGCTGTAAACCATCCACCACAGACTGAGGGACTCCAGCCAGGTCCTCCTGATTGAACCAGAGTTCATCGTCTTTCTCGCCGAGATTCCTCATGAAATTTTGAATGCATTCTTGGATCGTACTCTTGATCGAAATGAGCTTCTTCCTCTCGTGACCAGGTGCGAGTCCGAGACCTCCATCAAGGAAGCTCCGGTGCGTCTTTTCGAGATATCGTTGAGATTCAGGATCCAGGGATGGTGCTTGCTGGACCACACACTGAACTAAGAGGAAAAGGTCTTCTCGAGCATAGAAGTCGGTCCAGTACATATCGAAGAGCTTCGAGGCATCAGAGGCTGCTTGACGTATCTTCAGATCCGGAGAAACTCCATTGAGTAGTGCTACGTACTGAGCCACCGAATCGCGCTCTCCTTCGATATAGGCTAGCTGTAGAAGGACATTGTCAAAGGTAGCCGCTTCTCTTGTGATAGACGAGCATATCCCGTCGATTTGTTCTTGGCACGAGATGATCGTGACTTTAGCCAGCTCGACAATCTCCTCCGGACTTCGATCGTAGGTCAAAGGCGGCTGAGGGGGCTTCAGGCAAGACGATTGTAGCAACATTATTTCCAGCTGGTGGTTGAGCTACTCGTACATATGAACAAGCATGAGTTTACACCTCGCGTGCAACATGTTACATTTTTATAATATTGCCGGCATGCGTGATGCCATTCGACCTGCACTTGCAATTAATCACATGCATACAGGTATGCATTTGTGCATCAAAGTGGGTATGAGGGGCTAATCATGATAGGTCATGTGCCATAGGAATGGTATCCACCGCAGTCGCTTATGGGAAAGTTGTAGTGCCATGGTCCCTGGTCCTAGATGAATCCATCGGGGCCATATTAGTGGCAGATGGATAGAGATAAGGACATGTCGTCGGACGTTTCATGTCTGATATCTTCTCAGGCAGTCGATGGACGTTGCAGTGGACCTTCCTCATGCAGCTTTTGACAGCACAGACTACAAACCCACTCAAATCCAGTCGGCTTACAGAGAAGCGTGAAGTCTTGATGGTTTGTACAAGAGCCCGAGTTCTATCGGGTCCTAAAAGTAGGATGCATAGCATCGTCTATCTACAATTATGTCTACAAAGCATTGTAACTAGTAGTACTCGAACGTCTAGGTTCGTAGAATAAGAAGTGAACAGGTGACGTCACTGTGTAAAACGCCTTAGTAAAATAACCCAACCTCGCCCTGGCCATGCATTCTATGATGACTCGCTTAGGCATGCGATACCAGATCCAAGCAGCCATCGACAATTCCTTCAAGTTCTTTCACCCTGTTCTCTAGACGGTTCTTCTCCTCCTTCATATATGTCCAGACTCGGACATCCACGTTACAAGATGTACCTTGAATGCTACTACCTCTCGAGGCAGGTCGTAGCGTGGGTTGGGCTGGTAGATCCCAGCGTTTCGGTTCGAAAACCGGACTCATGGGTCTAGAAGCGATGGACTCGGCAGTGGTGTCAGTCTCAGTGTCTTGGTAGTAGTCGCTTTCGAAGCCACTATCTGAAGCAATGGAAGACATCGTACTGGCACTGCCAGCGCTGTCACGGTAGGGTCTTCGTTTCGGGGTAAGATGAGTGGAAGAGGCATCGCTCTCTTCTGCTCGTCGTTGTTTCTCGGAAGCCAGTTCCTGAGAAATGATCTCGCACGATTTTCTCTGCTCATTTGCCTTTTTACCCATTTCATCTAGCTGTAGCTTCAGATGGCGGGCCCTTGTGTCAGCTTCCTCTGCCTCCTCTGCAGACGCCTCTCGCTCCTGTCTCGCCGTCTTTAATTCTTGCTCTTGCTGCCTGTAGGCAGTCTGCAATCTTGTGATCAAAGTCTCGGCGTTTCTCAGGAGATTGGCGAAAGAGGCGGGGTCTTCAGGGTCGAGAGCGCCGTGGGGAAAGAGAAGGGTCGTTGCGGGTGACATTAGATCGGGATCTGCCGAGGACTGATCTTGTGTAGGTGCTGTGTCTCGTGGCTGTTGTTGCTTGAGTCCTCCGAACCAACTGAACTTCTTCGGTTGACTCGGTGGTGGTGGTTGAGGTTTGTTTTCGGTGTGGTTTGAGATCCGCGAAGGTCTGTCGCCACCTGTCAAAGCAGGCTTGTATTCCATGATGGGGTTGTAGTACTCTCGATCCTCGTCTTCAACGTCTTCGTCGAGGCGGTCGATGGACAATCTCCCGGTAGAATTGCTACTGAACAAGGGAGTGAATGGACGGCCCTTTCGGGTGCTGTCTCCTTCGATGGCTGAAGGACTGAGAGATGGAACGAAACTGGCCAGGGACTTGGCTCTTTGGTGGAAAGACTTTGTTCGTGCAAGGCCGGCGGCAGCTGGTGGACCTCTGGCACCTCCAGAGATGGCGTTGAGTAATTTGCTTCCAAAGCTTTCGATCTGACGGGTCGAGTTGCTTCTGGACAGCGATGATAAGACTGTGGTACTGCTAGGGGTGATTTTATTGTCGTATGCTGTGACTTCAGAAAATGCTTTCGAATAATTATTATAATCGGTAGCGTGATAGTCGACGGTGTGAACTCGAGAATGAGAAGGCTGGCGCAGAGAAGAGCTGCGAGACGGTAAAGACAAGGCTGTTTCGGCAGATTTGCTCATCGTGCGTCCACTTTCACCCTCCGGAAGCATGTGATGTGTACCTTTTACGCCCCGACTTTATGTCAAGTCACGCGGTACTACACCGAAGCTGTGCACAACACAACCAAGACTTTGATAGCGCAAGAGTGCGTTTTGGATCTGTTTCGGACCTGTGTCTCTGCAGCGCAGATATGTCCACTGCAATCTGAGGCGTCCAGTCGACTCTGTTCTGTACAGAAACAACAACAACAACAACAACAACAACAACCCCGCTCTTCGTTGTTGAGAGGGTCGAGCAAGATATCCCGGGATGCAGATATAGACTTCGTCCCCAGGTCCGGACCGTCGAGAGAATCCCTCGAAAGTTTGGTAGAGGTACGGGAACCTTAGTTTTTGGTTGATGTGCAAGGTGCTGTATGTTCAGGATTCGATGCCACGACGAACACTTGTCTTACTGTAGTTTCGGATGTTTGACGGAAGTTGAGGAATCTCAGGGGGATCTTTCACAAAGTAAAGTGCTGCATAATAAGCGAAGTTTCATTCCGTATTCCTTGTCTATCTTTTAATGACTGACGTCGATCGCTAAAATTGAGTGGCACTCAAAACGCGTGGCTGAGCAGCATATCGAGAAGAGGCTGGGGAAACCGGTTGCCGTTGTGGTGCCCATATAAACGGCCGTCCCGACCGACCCGCGCCTAGGGCACCTTACTTGTACACCTTACCTTACCCACCTTGGGCTGGTTCGCCTCGGTTTGCCTCAATGCGACCGCGGCTAGGCTGGCTACAAGTGGTCGGTGGTAACGTGCCAACCCATCGACTGTGACTCGAGACGCCTACCAAAATAGCCCCGCTCGTCGCGAGGTTCGAATGCCACGTGCTGGAAGCTGCAACGTCCGTCCGTACTCCGTTCTCACTTGTACACGGACGCGCCTTCGCCTCCGCATCTTATTGAGTCTAGCCTGCCTAGAGGTACAGTATGGGAACTTCTCAGCGTAGGTTTCGTGCTACTCAGTACTCAGCGGCGACCTGACGACTTCGTTTCGATTTTGCGCGTCAAACATGTCTCTTGGCCTGACACCACTTGGATACGTAAGAACTATAGTCATGGGAGCATTGGAGTAGAGACATACTGGCGGTCAGCGTCCCAACAGTGCAACATTGACGCGACCATAAGCTCGGATCCTGGTAAACATATACTGTATGCTGCTCTCTAAGCAAAGGCATTGATCACCAGACGAACGATGATCCAGTTGCCTCCTCCGACTGCCAAAAACTGTTGACGCTCAGGTCTATTTGCATAAACATGCCGACGCTTCTCCAAAGTTCGTGTGCGCCAAGGTAAACAATAATGCACCACGGCAATACATCGACCTCCGGTGCCTTTTTTCCCTCAGTCAACATCTACCATCTTGGTCATAGTGCAGTTTCTGAGTAGAGGAAGACACTTCGTGATCTAGCAAAGCACCGAGGAGCTTGGTAGAACTGGCCTCGGCCTCTTCAACCATGATTGCTGACTGAGCAGATCGTATCCTTTTACTGTACTGAAAGTGCATGCTCCGCTGGATCGGCAGCTTGTATGCTGGAAGATGCTCCGACAACGCTGCCATGGGCTCCGCGAACTGACACATTCTTCTTGCTGAAAGATCAACGTGCCACCAGCAGTTCCCACGTAGCTTTGGAAGGTCGTGCGTCTGCACCACCATCAGATCAGACCTAGTCGGTGCGGCCGAAGAAGATGATAAAGCTTCATCACGCGTCATTGCCATAATCGAGTTGCGATACCCGACATACCGCTCACGCAGTCGGTTCGCTTCTCTGCTGTCTTTCACAGCTGGACGCAAGTTTGCCTCGATGTCTCTCTAAGTCATCCGAGGATCTTCCGCAAGCCATGCTGCGATAAGCCAACCCTGCACCGACCTGGGGATATTGGCCGGCAGCACATGGTCAAAGGCTCTGCGTGTCCACCCGTTGGCATCCTGGATGGTGTTGCCGAGACTGTCGACCAGATCAGGAACGTGGGCTTTGCTCACTGTCAAAGGCTCTAGCATTGCTGCTGAAGGTGGAAGACAGTCTGGACTCCACTCTGCCTGACTGGGCACAAAAGACATGCACTCTTCCCCACCGCTACTGATGTCACGCGTATGCACTAGAAGGCATTACGATCTCTCCAATGGTATGTGTCGCTGATTGATGACTCACCATAAGCCGTACGGCCAAACTTCCTCTGGTTCCACAGCACATCTCGAGCATAGTGCAGCATCGGTATGTCAATGTCATCACGAGGCGCGACTTCCTTGCCTTCCAACCACATGGGCTCGTCCGGAGTATAAGAGAGCTTCAAGTCAGATCTCAGTCCTCCAATATAAGCTGCCGGTCCACAGATTGGTTGCCATGGATAGAGGCCCTCCTGATAGAGTGGCCCAGGGACCCATGCCAGGTTTATATCTATCGTCTCGATGTTCGGTCTCTTCATTCTCTCGCTGTACACATCGATAGGCTGCATGAAGCCACGACTGCGTGCCTTCAACTTGTCTGCCAATGTGTGAAAGTAAAGAGACTGACCCGCAAAATTATACATGTCAATTTCGAAGGCTAGTTGGTTCGTAGGACCTGTCAACATCTCTGTATACTCCCGAGAGCCGTTGACAAAGGCGTCGCGATTCTCATCACTACTTTTGGCAGCTCTTGCAAGTGGTGCTGCGATTGCGTTGCGCTCACGACATGCCGCTTTAGGCCTCCGATCTGCTTGCAGGATGTTGCTGTAAGGGCTGCCAGGAGAAGCCTTCGCCTTATAATCTAACTGTAAAGGCTGTGGCATCCCAGGGTATTGTTGTTCTGCACACCTATACTTTATTGCGTAATTGGTGGATAGATCTGACAATGGTGGTCTTGCTACCACCATTTCAGCTATCGGCGCAGATTTTGTGCTTAGACTGTGCACACTCTGTGGCACATGTGTATGAGGGCGGCCTGTGGAAGGGTTGACTTGCAAAATTATCTGATCAATATCTTGTCGTTTACGCTTTCCGGAAGACAGGTCTTGGGACATGGCTGTCTGGCTTGGAACCCAGTATGGAGCTTCAAAGACATTGGAGCCATTGACACTCGAATCCTGTAATAGAGCAGCTCTTGGGACAGAATCGCTAACATTCATGAAATGACGACCTGCATTTCGAGATTGGTGCCATGCTGCAATGAATTGCTGGTATTTCTCTTTCTCGGAAACCATAGCTCAACTCCAAGGAGGACTTCGATGACTCGGTCACACTACGGGTCAAGACCGACGGTCACTGCAGCTTTCGTCAACGACTCGAGCGGAAGAGCGTCAGTGAAATGCTGTTCAAGCAGAGATCAGATGCTCGCAGATGACGTTACAGATTGTGTGAAGCAACAGGAAGGTGCAAAGGACCTAGGCCCGGGACACATACAATGCAGGTGCATAGGTATTTTGGTCCTACAATAGAGTCTCGAGCAACATAGGTTGATGCTGGGACACGCCATCATTAGTCCCTTAGGTGCAACCAGCGAGAAGATGCTCATTGTTACGATTCTATGCGTCGTCACTATAGGCACTCCTCTGCCGTAACACGCTGCGCGTTCGTCGACTCGAGTTGGGTTTGAACACGAGATGGGCACATTGTTGCTTCATTGATAAATCTTCATGCGTATGGAGAGAAAAGTCCTACATTATGAGGTGAACCTTGACATCGAACTCGAAATCTTAGGGAGCAGTTACTGTTAGTCAGTGGCGAACACGAATCTGTTCCCAGAGATTCTGGTCCTGGTCATTATCATTAGATTATTAGGTAATATGTCACTGATGGCTCTTATGCAATGTCAAGATGGTGTACTCAAGGCCTCGAATGCGGAGAATGCCTTCAAATTCAGATTATAACATGTGCAGCCCCCAGCATGCTTCTACATCTGTTCGGTTACGACGCCACTCAACCAAGAAACTATCAAATGCAATGTAAGGTATGCTCCCAATCAAAGCAAGACGGAGGATTGCATTGAGCGCCTACAGGCGGGTCGTTACTATGTGGTTTGGCTTTGCTGGCTGACCATGTCTCTCCTATTGAGCACCAAATCCGGCCATGTCGAGATCCGCCTTTTTGAGAAAGGCCCAGAAGCCATATCCCCGAATACAGTCTTTATTGAACATCGTCAATAAGATGAGACCTACCAAGGTGCATGCCTGTGTTTCTGTTTCTCAAGGTTATCAACATATACTACGATCTATATTAAGTTATTGAGGTTATTGATGCCATTGCCAGTTATTGAGATCACTTTACTACACTTTTATTAATATCTATCTATTGATTTTGCATATATCAAATTGTTCCTCTCTGCGTACCAGCAAATTACCAAAAGAATCCCCTCATCGTCCTTTCTCTGAGCATCTTCAGCTGGCCTATCCAACATGAACGCAACAACTCCTCCAAGCAACATTGTGCCTGCAGGGGTCTTACCGACGACCGATACTCTAACACCAGCCGGGATTGCTCTTGTGATTCTGGCGCCTGTGACCGTCTTGATCGACATCCCACCACTGGTATGGCATATCCGCAACCGTAACACAGCCGCCGGCAGCCTCGTAGTCTGGACCGTCCTCCACAACTTCATCAGCTTCATAAACGTCCTCATCTGGCCGACCGACAACTTTGAGAGCAAGTACAATGGCGAGGGACTCTGCGATGTGGAGATCAAATTCATGGTCGCCAGAGCGGTGGCAATGCCTGCTGCAACGCTGTGCATTATTCGCGCACTTGCCAACGTCATGAACACCAACAAGAACCTTGCCATTCCGACGGAGCAACAGCGGAGACGGATGGCAGTCATGGATCTGGTCTGGTGTCTGGGTCTTCCGGCAATCATGATGTTCTTCCACTACATCGTACAGCCGAATCGGTATTTCCTTGCTGGTGTATCAGGATGTCAACCATCGATTTGGGCGAGTTGGCTCTCGGTCGTTCTGATCGGTCTGCCTCCTCTGTTGCTTAGTGTAGCAAATGCTTTCTACGCAGGTAAGCCATGATCGACTATTTTCTTCTCGGTCAGGCGTGAAGAAGCTAATCGAAGATTTTAGCTCTTGTCATGTGGCGTCTGTTCAGATATCGAGCGGCGTTTCACAACATCCTAGCCAGCAGCAACACGACCAAATCCCGCTTCCTAAGGCTCTTCATGATATCTCTTATATTGACTCTTGTGCTATTTCCATATGAGATTTATGCCCTCATCACCGACTTGCCACGCCATGGAACCAACGGTGGCTTCACATGGAGCGAAGTCCACAACAAAGATACCTGGAGGATCATAGTTCTGTACCACAGCACCGTGTTCTACGATCGCTGGACAAATATAGCGTGCGGGTTCCTTTTGTTCATACTCTTCGGCATGGGAAGAGATGCGCAGAAGATGTACGCGCGATGGTTGTGTCATCTTGGCCTCGGGAAGGTGTTTCCATCATTGGTCCGAAAAGCTGGACACAATATCGGGTCTTCCTCACTTCAGGCTTCTGCGAGCAGCAAAGCAAAACTGATCATCAAGAACAAATTGAACACTTTCTCGTGAGCAGTTCTCTTTTCGCCTCAATGCAAACTCAGACTTACATATCGATAGATCAAAAGATTCGACCCTGGTGTCAAGCAAGGACTACAACCACATTGACCCAACCGATCCAACACCAGCGAAGACTGGCGACAAACATCCCAGCAAGCTGCTACCGAGATTCTTCGCCGCTTTTCGAAAAGACAGCCCATCGTCCACCGAAGACGACGAAGAAGCCGCACCAATAAGAGGAAAAAGCGACACCTTTGCGATGACGGAAATGAGCACGCATGGACACGACGAAGCCTCATCTCTACCACCATTTAGGCGGGTGGTGGCGACGACCAGGTCAGAAGTCAGTGCGGACGCGTGGAGCGATAGGGTCGTCGGCCAGGAAGTGCTGGCGCAGAGAAACATGCTGTTGGATAAGGGAGCAGTGGTCGTCAGGAAAGATATCAGGCGGGCGAGCGAGGCTTGTTGAAGTGTGGTTTTCTTCACATGATCTATACATTGCACCCCTTCCAGATTTTTTGATCCGATATCAGATTCTTGGAGCGGGACCCAGTACCTACTTTGCGGCATGCTCATGTTCGGGTCTGGTCATAGTGGCGTGTTCCCACTTTTCTTTATTGCCACATAGCAAGGCGTAATAATGAGTGTTATCGAGTCCATGGTGTCTATAGGGGCACCAACTGCTTCTCATCCAATGTGATGGACCTGGCCTGGAGGTGTGATAGTATCAAGGATGGATGAATAAATGAACAATCGGTTATGCACATTCAAAAAAAAATCGTGATACGACGTTTCTGATGAGACGAGTTAGTCCATGAGCAGAGAGGGAGATGTTATCATTGAAGACGATTTGAAAAAGTCTTCTATTGCTAGAATACCCTCGCTTCCATCGCAGTAGAGACACGATGACCGATGCAGTTTTCGGTGTTCATCATCGCTCATCCTCATCTTCAGATAGCTTAGTAGTGAGGTAAGCAGCGACCAGGGTCGCGCACCCACCGAACCTTAGCACCCATGCCACACTGTCATCTCCAGGGGTACCACGAGGCTTCTGCAGTACTTTGAATATGACACTCGACACCAAAGTCGCGATGACCTGCGGCGCTGCTATCGCCACATTGTGGATACCCAGGACCACTCCGGCTTGGTCTGCACCTTCCGCAGGGTCTTTTCCGTGTGTGAGCATTTCGCCCTCGGCAGTCGCAGGTGCGGGTATCCGGCGTCTTCGGATGGCGTCGCGCTTGCTGATTTCTGCGGCGATGAGGGCAAATGGTGCCCAATTGGTCAGAGCCCAGGGAATACCGATGAACGCCACGAGGATTGTCGCAGCGGTGGTGCTGCGTACGAAGAAGGTGATCCATGTCGCAACAACGAACATGAGGTGCGAGAGGAACCATGCACGCCGCAATGTGAGGCCCTTTATTTGTAGACTGGGTATGCTGTTGCGCAGTTTTGTGAACAGGCTCTTTGACTTCTTGGAAGTAGATGAGAGGGAGGATGAATTTGGTTGGTAAGCAAAGTAGCCGTTTGCTGACATTGAACCTGGAGTGGTTGGTGTAAATGTCTGGGATCCACGCAGCGGGGTGTGAGGCTGAGGTGGCGGCGGCTCGAAAGTCGGGGCTATCAGAAGCGGAAGCACGATTGTCGCTGCGAAATTGGTGATGGCAAATATTAGAAGGGCAAAGGTGCCCATACGAGTGGCACGTTCCCATGTCTGATCGATCTCCTCAGGCGTCATGTGCGGATTTTCCTCAAAGTAAGGCTCGACGTATATCTCGCCAACATAAGTGGTGATATAGAACAGAAACGGAAACCAGCCGATCCATGCAAAGAATTGTACTTGGCAGACCTTGCCAATCTGAGGAGGGAGGCGGCGTACGGACTTGTATAAGGAGGCAAAGAAGGCAACAACGCCAGCTTTTTGTTCTGGAGGATCGTCTTCAAGACGAGGGTCGCGTTCACTGACCGTAGCACAGGATACTGTGACGGTGACGACAAGGGCTAGACAAGCTAGGACACACAACACCTTGAATTGAGTATTGCCGAAGAATGGCATGTAACGAGGAAGATTGACGTATCCAGACAGATAACCAAGGATGTTGCCCACACCAGAAAGCCGGGAAGCCCATGCATTCGCATCGTTCTGTTGGTGTGTAGGAGCGTTGTCGACTATGAATGCGCGGATACCCGCCTGAACTATTTCCAAATGAGCTTTTGCGTTCTCTGACGCTCTCTGTTACTTGTTGTTGCTTACTAGTGTTTATTGAAAAGTCTAATATGTAAATGAAAATAACTGCTACCACAATAGCCGTATTCTTGGTGGCCGGAGAGTCGGGCCCGGCGCCGAATAGAGAGAGGACGTTCGCGACGATTTCCTTCGTCCATGCTAGGCAGATCAGTGATATTATGGTGCAGAGTGCGCCGCCGACGACGAACGGCCTTCTCTTGCCCCATTTGGATCTACAGCGATCGCTTTTGATGCCAACATAGGGTTGGACGAGAGTCCCGGAGAGTGGACCAGCGATCCAAACAAAAGCCAGGAGACTTTTGCTTATCCCTAGACCGAGAAGGTAGGGCTTGAGATTCGTCAGCTAAGATCGCGAAACACATGTTGTGATGAGACTGCAACATACCGACCCATTGGACAGCTCAACCGACCAGGCAATCTGTAGACTAGATAAAGAGTCAGTGAGCATCGAGGATTATGGCAAAGTCTGAGTAGTATATACGGAGACAAGATTTGACCTACCCTCCAATGGAAAGTGTCAGGAGAAAGAGGTACCAACTGCTCTTGGTCTCTTCCGGTTCGACGTCCCACTCATCAGACGAAGCAGGCGATTGCACATTCGAAAAAGCAGGCGGAGACTCGATGTCCTCCCTCGCCGGTGCTATCAACGGAGAGAACTCATCCTGTCCTCTACGAGAGTCAATTGAAGCTGGTCGTTTGCCAATCTCACCAGCAGACTGCGGACCTGAAGGTGATTCTTGACTCAATGCTGCGAGCTTGGGCTGGTGTGAAGATCGATCGGCTTGGGAGGCAGGTTGTCGCAACTCCCCTTCTGGCGTGTTCATCAGGAGATAAGTACACCTATTGCACAAGAGCCGGAACTCGGCCAAGGACTGTGATCAAGACGTTTCGTGATGGAGTCGGTATAGCCGTTGTTCAGATGGCACTGGGGGTCAAGGATAACAAGAAAAGGAGAAGCTGAGAATTAGATGCTGCAGGACCAGGCGAAATCTATCTGGCCTGCGATGGATGTGTCGCGTGAAGAACCAGATAGTCTAATAGTGGCAGGTGGTCGAGGTCACAAGGCTATGTAGCAGCGTCGAGCAGGCCAAACAAGCTGAGAATGAGCGTCAGCGAAACATATAGCAAGGTACAGTCTCACGAGTAGATACATGTGCTGTACAGGAAAAAGTGCTGGACGACGCAGGTGACAAGCATCCGATATGCATGTGCTGTTCTGGAAGCTGGTGTTGGGCGTGGTGGGGTCACAACCTTGAATGGAGAGAACTGAAAGGATTATTGGGGTTGGTTTACTTGCCTTGCTTCCAAAATACATGCAGAGTGCGGTAAGGTGCAGTTCTCCTGGCTTTTGGTTGGTGATCGAGAAAGAGAAGATATTAAACTGCTAAGGTATGTTTAAGTGTGGGATATTGTATGTACAGTAATACAAGCACAGCAAAGGATGGAGCGAGGAAGCTGGTAGCTGATTGATGATATCTTTGTCCTTTGTACACCGTATATCTAAAGGACGACACACTGACGTCGTACCTCGTGCCTTACATACAGCCCATGCGAGATGCCTCTGCTGCACGGCTCTCTGCCTGGTCATTATCCTTGGCCCTTCCGAACTCCATCGTCCCCAAAAGCGGCATGTGTAGATCCTGAGGCTTGGTAGTCCGGAAACAGCCTAGGCTTGATATTCTCACCCTCGTGGTCGAAAGATTCAGGGTAAAGCTGTATATACTGGCTGAGCGGCAGCTCAAGTGCCTTTACAAGGCATCTGTGTCGATCAGACAAGCTAAAGCACAAGGCAAGGCAGGTCGAACACGGTACCTCTCTATTGGTATACATCCATGTCGGCATGCTGCATTTCTCTCAGATTGTCAGCGACAACGAGTCATGTCGGATATCTGAGTATTATGTGGTCGTCCTTACATGACACTTGGTGGGGTAAAGAGAGAGGGTCTAGGGCTAAGAATTAAGGTAAGGTAGACATTATTGGCGACATCAAGTGGAGCTCCAACAACTGGCCGCTTCCACAGACAAACAAAGACGACTAGTTCGGATAGCATTTGTTATCTTGGTCTTTTGTGATACAAGTATACCCTTGCCCCTGCATCTACAGCTAGCGACTTCACGATACAGGATCTGCTCATTTTTCGATCACCAGTTGGTCTGCATCAGCTGTATCAGCATAGCGCTCACTCTTACTCTACTGCAACTGCCCATCCCCACGACCGCCGTCACTTCTCTCATCTCCGTCTCCTTCTCAATCAGGCAACAGCCATAGCATAATCTGGATGCGAATGCGATAACAATTTCCAAGGCAGTGTGCTGCCCGCGCTCTAATATACACTCATCCAATTCACCCGTTATGTCTGCCGCACTTCAAGATGTCGTCTTCGAACTCATCCGTATGTATCGTGCAATTCATCGTCGGACTGATTGTCATGATGCGCCCATCTAATTCTCGGATACTGATATGCCTCGTTTTGTACAGGGCGACAAGATGACGTTGATCCAGAGGGTCAGTACTTTGCGCACCCATCACATCCATAGACACGACCGCTGTATAAAGAATGACATTGTATTGATTGACAAGCAGAGCCCGAAGCTGGCCAGAAAGAGATATTCGCCTCGTGGTCCCTCTTCATCCTCATCATACTCCTGATCATCGCCCTATTCACCAGCTACATGCTACAGATGAGAAAGATCCAGGCCGTCCACGAAACAGTCCTTTCCATCTTCGCCGGAATGGTTGTCGGCCTGATCTTGCGCCTGACTGCTTCTCAATCCGTCTTGGGCGCCGTCAGTTTTGACTACCAGTTCTTCTTCAATCTTCTTCTGCCGCCAATCATCCTCAACTCTGGATACGAACTACATCAAGGCAACTTCTTCCGTAATATCGGCTCCATTCTTACGTTTGCCTTTGCGGGTACTTTCATATCAGCCATGGTCCTGGGCGTGATTCTTTACCTTTGGACCCGCATTCCACTTGAAGGCCTCGACATATCTTTTGTCGAGGCAATGTCCGTTGGAGCCACTCTTTCCGCTACGGATCCCGTTACAATTCTTGCTATCTTCAATACCTACAAAGTCGACCCTCAGCTGTACACTGTCATCTTCGGTGAATCTATCCTGAACGACGCCATTGCCATTGTGCTCTTCGAGACTGCGCAAAAGTACCGAGAGGGCGCTGCCGCTGGTCACTTGACCATTCTGAGTCTGTTTGAAAGTATCGGCGTCTTCCTACTCGTCTTCTTTGGCAGTTTGGTCATTGGTCTCGTTGTCGGCATCGGGACCAGCTTGTTGTTGAAGTACACACTGGTCCGAAGATTTCCGAAGATCGAGAGTTGTCTCGTTCTTCTCATTGCATATGCCACCTACTTCTTTTCTAATGCAGTACACATGTCTGGTAAGTTTCCGTTCGTAAAATGTCTCCCTAATCGACATCACTCATGCGCTATACAGGCATCGTCTCTCTATTGTTCTGTGGTATCTGTATGAAACATTACGCATACCACAACATGTCACGCCGGACTCAGCTCACCACCAAATTCATATTCCAGATCATGGCTCAATTATCCGAGAACTTTATCTTTATCTATCTCGGACTCTCATTGTTCACTGAGGCTGGACTGGAGTATAAGCCATTGTTCATCCTCGTCACAGTCGTCGGCATCTGTGTCGCGCGTTACTGCGCTGTGTTTCCCTTATCGCTGGCCATCAACACGGTCATCCGTTACAGGGCTCGCAAACGGGGTCGCGACGTGGCAGACGTCATTCCAAAGAGCCATCAGGCTATGCTCTTCTGGGCTGGTCTGCGCGGTGCTGTCGGTGTCGCTCTTGCCGCTGGTCTGACCGGACCAAATGGATTTGCATTACGCGCGACTGTTCTCGTCGTTGTCGTCCTGACTGTCATCATCTTCGGGGGCACAACCGCGCGTATGCTCGAGATATTGAACATCCGCACTGGAGTCGTAGATGAGATCGACAGTGACGACGAGTTCGACATTGAAGTGGTCGGTGGTGGGACTTACAAGAAAACTTCTGGCAAAGGGTTCGGGCACACTCCTCGACCCAGTGCCGCGTCGGCCATCACTCTCCATGATGTCGGGACCGACGGCGCGCAACTGAACGGAAGAGTGAGTGGCACAATCAGAGGTCACCGAAACAGCTTGTACAGCACTGGAAATGCCAGTAGTCCACCCATCCGACCTGGCGACGGGTTGCGCAGAAACAGCAGTCGTAATGCGATGCGAGATCAAAATACTGCAGAGCAGGGGCTACTGTACGCTGAGACTCAAAGCGGATCTGTTTCTGACGACGAAGCAGCCGGTCTCGACCTGCCTCCCTCAGCGCGCCGGTCTCCCAGCAGAGATACCTTCACCGACACCAGCGAAAATGATTCATCATACCTCAGCCAGCCGGCAGAGCCGATCCCTAACGATACGGAGCCAAGTCACCTCACAGCTCGCGGGGCATTGAGTCAGCTGTTCAGCGGCACCACCGAGGATGCTGCAAATATGTTCTCTCGCTTCGACGAGGGCTTCATCAAACCGCATTTGCTTCTTGATCCAAGCGCAGGCAATAGACATGGTCATGGGCAGGGTGGCTCTTAGATTTCTTATTCTACTAGCAGATGACGCAATGAAATAATCGATTGTTTTGATTCCGATCTACCTTATGATCGGACATGTATAGTATGTCCGCTTTCCAGTCTCTCGAGGTGAAGGCCGAGAGTCATGGGCGAGTCAAGCGTTGAAACACCTTCTAGCGCCAATAGTGTGTGTCTCTTAGCGCTTTTCCTCGAACGCAGGCAAAGACTGATCCCGCGTCTTCGTATTCACAGTAATGCTGTGGCGTTACGACACATGTCTGCTATTTTGTAAATCGATTAGCCGGGATAGAAAGTATGGTAAACGACAGCCGTTACAGGGGGAGCTAGCTGGCTGTGCCGGCGGACAGGACCCGTTATTCCTAGATGGCGTACCTGCGCAGAGGTTCCGACATGAAACAGCTAGTGCAAACCATGCCCCACGCCATGATTTGCTTATTTCTACCCATGGTGACTTACCTTAGAAAATTGCGAAACAGTAATCAATGTGATGATAAGTTGTGTTCTGCGGAAGTCTTATACATGTTTACGGGCCCGATTGAGCACTGGGACTTGGAAGTATTACTACGATGACAAGACCTAAGCATGTTACTCACTTGACTCACCCCTTTGAACTAGGTCCTTTCGCCCTTGCGTCCTCAGATTCCGAGTCATTCGTGTTCCGCTTCTGGACCACTCAGCCGCCCTGTTAGACTGCACGTTTTAGATTCCTTCGGGCACTGAAATTACCAATTTTTGGGTCTAACAAAACACGGCTGGGATGGACAGACAAACAATGCTGCTGTTCTTTGTTCTAAAGAACTCGTAAATGGACATCTTTCCGTGGTTATTCTGTTCCTCAATCACTTCCATCAAACAGCGTTTCAAGTGTGAGCATAGAAGGACTAAGTACTAAAGATCTGTCGAAGAAACACATCACCTGTCTCCTTTGTTATTGAACGATTTCCTTCTTCCCATAGTTCTGCTGATTCCACATTTACTACGCAATGTCGTCCTCTCCTTCAATCGTTACCGTCCCTCGCTTGGTCATGGTGTTGTCACTGCTATGGCCTCGAGTAGTCTCTAAAACCGATCTGACTGGCTGCACCACCACCGACGTGTCCTCGCCTGCCGGGGCGAGCGTCGCGTGGTATGTCCCTGGGACCGGCGAGCGATGCGATTTTCTTGATTGCGGCGGCGGCGCAGGTCCCCCTCGTTACGATGTACCTGGCTGTCCTATGTACACCGGTACTGCGACATACTCGCCCAGTTATCTCGACGGCTATAATGCTCCCGCTGCCACTGCCACTCCCACTGCCACCGATACTGACACCTCGAGCATCATCATCATCATGACCCGCAGCGGCACATCAGGCATATCTTCCGTGAGCCCGGTCTATTCAGCTCATACGGAATCTGCTCAGGGAATGCTATCAGCACCGGATGCTCCAGTCATCACTTCGACAACTGGTGGATTCGATACAACGGTCACAGGATCTTCTGCCACTATCACTGTACCATCTGCCAGCCAACCTCTGATATGCGCTTTACAATCGTCGTCTGATCCGAGTTGTGGTGTCGATGTTAGTACAACAACCTATCCCGGTTCCACTGTCACATCGGCAGTGACTTCTGATTCTGGCACTACGAGCAGCAATACAGCCCAGAGCTCGAGTGGTCTAGTTGTGGGTAACAGCAGCAGCAGGAGTCTGAGCTCGCAGCAGTCATCATCCAAGGCAGGATCAAATGCCACTCCCAGTAGCACAGGGTCAGCAGTGGTCTCTTCAGCTTCTCCTACTAATGTCAATACTGGGGCTGCGGCTGCGTTCGCTACAAGATCGTCAAAGCTCGCCGCGGGTGTGGGAATGGTAGCTGCTGCGTTAGGAGCTCTAATCGCTATGTAATCGTAATTCGCTGTCTTAGCCTAGGGAAACATAGTGCGACGTCAAGAATCTGTTCAATTCCGTATACCTCTCCCATTGTGTCAAACTCCAACCTTAACGAAGAACTTATATAGCTGAAGCACTCGGGGCCTGTGCAAGAGGACACACCGCATCGACACAGTACTTGAAATCACTTCACTACACTTTCGACTTCAGCATCTTTCATTACCCTTTCAACCCAATGTCTCGTTCCACGATATACTGTATCCCTAAAGTCATCGCCATACCCCCTCCTCAAAGTGAAAGGGTATGTTGGGCAGACATGTTTATGAATACTTCCCGTACATATCAGTTCTCCTCATACTCCGATTACTGTGACAGAAAATGGTATGCACTAGATATCTGACTGGGGTAACGGCTAGGCAAGGTACAGTAGGAGAGGCAGTCAATTGTATCGAGTTCAGCATAACCGACCGGAAGTCGCATGTACTATATAACGCGCGCCAGAAAGTTGTAATTCAGCAGACCTGTCTTGACTGGAGGTAACCAATGCCACATACTAATATCTAATGACACTTCACTCAGGGTTCGTAGAATTCGAATTGGTTTACAAGATCATTCTATCGAAGTCCAGCAAACAGGACTTCCAGCGAGACATGGCTGGTAATATGGCATAGCTTTGACAAGCTATCAATTAAGCTTCGTAAATTGAATCTGTAAGGCTTCGCCTGTGATCTCTGCAGGGGTCGGTCCCGACTATGCCCCTGACGAGATTTGTGAGATAAATGATCCAGTGTACTGGGAATAACAGTGGTCCATATAAATTGGAGATGGTCGCGGTCGGAGATATTGCATGCTCGATCCCTGAAGGCAAGCAGCACAAGCGTTGCATCCTTGCGACGACAAATACTTATGACTCGGACGAACCGCGATAGCTTACTATGTCTGACGGACAACACATTGCTCTCAATAGATATCTGTTACCTACAGTATAGACAAAGTCTGCCTTCGAGAATGCTTGAGAGGTGACTTCGAAACCGTTTACGCGAACTAGCTCTTCTACCGAAGCGACAGCCGCCAAGATGTTCCTGAAACACACCCAATCTCGCCTCCCTTATTTTGCATCATGAGATAAACGATCTCGAAAGTTCAAATCGCACCACTCACGGAGCTTCCTGAGCACAATTGACTCCACTACTAGTCCTGATATCGTTTACAATGCCTCCAAGCGCATCTCCAATCACTCTATGCATGAGCCATGGGCAAAAGCATACCTAGATGTATAGTGACTATGTGGGGGTCGTTTAATTCCTAACATCAAATCTACTATACAACGGAAACTACGGCAATTACTAGGGAAAAGGCGTGAACGGAAGTGTCCTATAAAGGACTCATGGCTCTGTACATATTGTCTCTTCGCGCCTCTCCTTCACGAAGTATCCGCTCCGGACATTCTTTCGCTTGCTTTGCATACATATTCACTCATTCACGACTTCAGAGGTCTGGTACCTAACGTGCAAATTATCTTCTGTATACAATCATTCCTACCACGCAAGATCGACTACTTATCGGAGAAATGTCGTCTATCAAGTCACTCGCCTTGTTGGCCTTGACCACAGGCTTCGCATCCATCAGCAATGCACAAGCGTCTGGCTCTGGTAAAACTACACGCTACTGGGACTGCTGCAAGGGATCTTGTGCATGGACTGGCAAAGCAGATGTCAGCAACCCAATTACCACCTGCGACATCAACGACAATCCCTTGAGCTCGTACGACACCGCTAGCGGTTGTAATGGTGGCGACGCCTACATGTGCTCTGACCAGACCCCATGGGCACACAACGATACCCTTGCCTTTGGATTCGCAGCTGTTAACATTGCTGGAGGCTCTGAGAGCTCATGGTGCTGCGCCTGCTACAAGTAAGGCTCACCTTCTAGGCGTGAATAAGAGAACACCGAGCTGACCTTGAGAACTAGGTTGACCTTCACGTCCACTTCGATCGCAGGAAAGACTCTCATCGTGCAAGCCACCAACACTGGTGGTGATCTTGGCTCCAACCAATTCGATCTTGCTATGCCCGGCGGTGGTGTTGGCATCTTCAACGGCTGCAGTAACGAATGGGGCGCTCCCAGCTCTGGCTGGGGTGCACAGTACGGAGGTATTTCCTCGAACACTTGCTCTGACTTCCCAGCCAAGCTCAAGCCCGGATGCAACTTCCGCTGGGACTGGTTCGAGGGCGCAGACAACCCTACCGTGGATTTCGAACAGATCACTTGCCCTGCTGAGCTCACTGCAAAGTCTGGTTGCACAAGGAATGGCGAGACTCCCGTTGCCTATGCCTCTGGCTCTGACTCAGCCTCTGCTGCGTCTTCATCCCCTGCCGTCGCGCAGAAGAAGGTGGAATCCGCAGTATCCTCTGCAGCATATACTCCTGCTTCCTCTGAGTCTTCAGTCGCAGCATCATCACCATCCTCATCACCAGTTGCGTCGTCATCGTCAGTTGCATCTAGCTCCGCGGTGGTCGCACCTGCTTCCAGCTCTGCTGCCGCTGCCAGCTCCTCAGTCGTTGCTCCTGTCTCTAGCTCTGCCGCTGCTTCGAGCTCTTCGATCGTTGCTCCTGTCTCTAGCTCTGCCGCTGCTTCGAGCTCTTCGATCGTTGCTCCTGTCTCTAGCTCTGCCGCTGCTTCCAGCTCCTCACTTGTGGCTCCTGCCTCCGGCGCTGCTGCTGCTGCAGCCGCCACCGGCGCTACTTCCGGATCCGCTTCTGGTCCTTCGGATTCGAACGCTGACTGCCAGGTGCAATACGTTTATGAGTACGATCTTTAAGGAACAGAACAAGCATCGTCTGTTTTGCAACGAGAAAATTTCGTGGCGGTGGAGACGTCACTTCTGTTCAAACCTATCATTTTACATTCAAGTACATATGCCCATTGTTTTTATATAGAATTCATGCCAGATAAATTCAATGTGTTTTAGCTGTCGCATCTTTAGAACGCCATGTCTGTCCTATTGCTGTAGATTATGAAGTGCTTAGCTCGGTGGTTTGCATATAGAGTTGCCAAGCAATACGCACATGTCGTCTTGCACAGACTTTGTAGGGTCTAAAGTCCATAACAAGCACACTGCTAACGACTCCTGCGCATCTTCTGAATGATGCTGTTACGCACTCAGTGAATCAATATCAAGTGCGACTTCTTACCGGTACATGAGGATTCGATCAGAGTAATACTAGGTGTTGTTTGACAATCGGGCATGGGCTTCCCGTATCGCTTAAAACGCTTCATCCGAACCGCCACAATCTGGCATTGGATCACGATAATTGCATGCACCCTTGTGGTCTATCGATTCTTCACTCCAAAAGCTCAAAAAGCCATTGCCGTCCCTGAGAATGAGACCGAGCTGAACAACGAACCAGACGATGGCATCGACTGGTCTCGCTTTGCGTACTGCCAATATGTCACTGATATTGAATATCTATGCAACAGCCTCATGATGTTCGAGTCTTTGCATCGGTTGCAGAGTAAAGCAGACCGATTGTTGCTGTATCCGTCCCAATGGGAGCTTTACCCTATGAAAGAGACTTGGCAGAGCAAGTTCTTGCACCAGGCACAAAAGGACTATGGCGTGCATATCATGCCAGTGCGTGTGCAACACTTTGACGATGGAGAGGGTACTTGGGCGGAGAGTTTCACGAAGCTCCTCGCATTCAAGCAGACGCAATACGATCGAGTCTTGTCTCTGGATTCGGATGCTACGATCTTGAAGGTAAGCTGAAGCATCTATCTTATAAGTACATCTTGGCTGACTTCGGACTTTGAAGCCTCTGGATGACCTGTTCCTGCTTCCTCATGCACCTGTGGCGGCACCGCATGCATATTGGATAGACAACAGTAGTCTGTCATCTGCAATCATGCTCATTGAACCCTCCATGGATGAGTTCAAAAGAGTCCTCGGCGCCATGAAGAACAGGACCTCAGACGAGTTCGACATGGACATCGTCAACGATCTGTACGCCGGCAACGCCATGCTTTTGCCAAACGAGCACTGGGTCGTATCCGGCGAGTTCAGACGGAAGCAGCATGCCTCTTATATCGGTGAAGGCAACCTCTGGGATCCGGACGCGGTCATGAATCAAGTCAAATTCGTCCACTTTTCTGACTGGCCGTTTCCCAAGCCTTGGTTACCTTCCGAACCGGCAGAGCGGAAGGCTATGTGGCCAAAATGCATACCTAAGACCGATGGAAGCGAAGATTGCAGAAATCGAAACTACTGGATGTGGCTGTACGAAGACTTCAAGAAGCGTCGCAAGGTACGTGGTCCTTACGTCTGTCAATCCTTGAATTTCAGAACTAACATGAGGGTTTCAATAGGCAGTATGCTCTAGCGTGTTTACATTGTATTTGGACTAAGCTACTCCTCGATCATAGTTGAGCAGATCTTGTATCTCATACAATGCATAAGATCTTTCCTCATAGCGAATTTCTTCGTTTGCCACTCCACATTACAAGATCGTCCCTCGTAAGGCTTATGGTAAGCTCATGAATAGTCTGAGCAAGCTGGGATAATGTGGCGAACCAAGTCCGGTCACTGGATCCCATCTGTATTGTGTCAGCTGATTCGTCTGCCTGTCACCGTGTTTCACTTACCCCTCAACAGCACTGAAGCCTGAAGAACCGCAACCTGGGTTCGAGCCGTTCTTGATGTCTATGAGGACATTGGGATCTGTGAGAGCGTGAGTTCGTGACGTTGACATGCGGAACAACCTAACTCACTGGCATAGAGAGTTGGATTGATGAAGCCGACTGGGCCCTTGCCCACTGCTGTACGCTCCTCATTGATCTGGTTGTATTGTCAGCCTGGATCAATTTTCAAGACTCGCAAACCTTACCAGTGTAATGATAGAGGCCCAAAGTGGAGAAGCTAGACTGGTACCATAGTAGTGGTAGTCAATACCATCAGTATATGCCCTGAACAATGCACCATTTGCTGATACGTCAGGTATGCCCTTTGTCTCATGTCAGCGACACCTATACGGCTTCGATCTCAAGTCAACTTACCCTGCCAGCACGGTTGTAGATTCCCCCATGCGAACCGATAGATGAATTTGTACCGTCATAAACGTAATACGGGTGAAGAGGATCATGTCTAGCAAAGTATTCGCCCACAGCTTTCTTCTGATAGTCCGGTGTTTTGAAATAGTTGGCGAATCCACTAGAAACAACATGAGTTGCGAGGTTTTCTATGCTGTCGTCTAGGACATGCTCACCCTGCGCTAGAGAACAACGAAGCATCGCCTCCTAGATCGGCTTGTAAAGCACTCTCGGGATCGAGTACGGTCTGGTCGGCATAGAGCCTAGTAGCTCCGACTGCCGTGATGTATGGACAGCTGAACAGCGATATATGTCAGCGTACACCTCCAGACCAGCCAGATAAACAAATGACAAACTTACTTTGCAGGGTAGTCCGGGTTATAGATGGTTTCATCTGCACCGAGGCAACCACTTGGGCTCACATCGCCTGGGTAAGAGGCCACTCCGTAATCAGAAGACGAGAACATAATGGTGTGCCCTTGGAGAGCAAGCTTCATAAACCTGTGCACAGTCATTAGGCAACTTCCACATCCAACGTCGAGGAGTGTTCACTGACTCATTGCACTGTCTTTTCTGGTAATTCGGTGGCAGGTCGTACTCTGCTTCGCCGTAAGAGCCTGTGATGACACGAGTAGGCTTGTAGACGCCGCATTGTAAAGCTCCTGTCTGCTTGTTAGCTTACTATATTCTGGCTCGGGGAAATGTTGAGCTTACCTTTGTATCCTCCGGCAGCCGGATCAGGATAGGATGGATCAATACCCGGGCTATCGCCAGTTATTCCATATGCGGTATAATTACAGTACGACTGCTACTCTTAGCCAGGGATACAAGTCTCAAAATAGAGTATGAACTTACCCCGTCCAGGGCATCGAGGAAGGTATTTAAGAAACCCTCGTAGTCTCCGCTCAGCTCCGCTTCTGCATAGTTGAAGTCATCCGTCTGATATAGTGTAACCGTTTGCGGATAAATAAGACTGTAGGCCATGTCTAAGTCAATGTCAGATTCGCCAGTGTTGAGGGAACTATTCTGAGCTACAGGAGCTTGAGCACCATCAATGAAAGCAGGGATTGGTGCCGTGCCTTGAGGGACATTGGGGGCATATTGCGCGAAGAAGAGATCAAGGTCCTCCTGAGCATAATAATCACCATCCTCGAAAATACCCAGTGAATTAACCGAGTCATGAAGGGTAGCATCTGGTATCATGTATAGTGCTTTGATGCACGCAGGAGTGATGTTCCGACCACAGTCCTGGAGTTGCGGAGGCAATTGATGAGCACCACCTGGCATGACCCAAGGGTGCGGACTGTGAGGAGGAATCATATGGGGAGGACCAGGTCTGTGTTTCCAGGCTGGAGAAATCGAACGTTTGACAGTTCGCTTCTTGACAGGAGCGGATAATTTGACGCCAGGAGTGACATAATCAACATGCTTCTTTACATCACTTGGAATGTAGTAACTACCTCAAGGTTAACAAAGTATCTCGTGAGACATACTCTTCATTGACATACTGTTCGCAGCCAATCCTAGTACTACCTGTACGCACATGCTCGTGCTCATGGTATTCGGTCTGGAAGAGTCGTTCCGCATCTTTAGCAGGAATGTCCATGGCCAACCAACCTTTGTTGTCAGATTGAACGATATCATTCTCATCGATGCCGGACGCGATCAGCCAATCTTTGACTACTTGGACGGATTCTTCTTCGGGTGCGAATGCCTCATGAACCTGTTCAGCGGTCCAATGCTTACCAAAATTTGGAGACGAAGGGTGAGACCTTGGCCAACATTAGTAGACGTCCTTCTAAATGCATAGAGTAGTAACTATCGATGGAGGACTTACACATCCATCAAGTGATCATAACCATGCTCAAGATTGGTTTGTACTAGTCCAATACGGATTGGCAATATTGCATCTCGGTGCACTCGGACGCTTCTTGTCCATGCTGATGGACCGTCACTTCGCTTCTCGTGCAATACATGAGAAGCACGACCACGGTAGGTGGATGCAGCCTCGCATACGACCGAGGCCGCCACTAAATTACGCACTACTTGGGCAATCTTCATGCTGCCGCTCTTTGTGTTGTCTGGATATAGCTACAAGAGTCCCCATTGCGACCATCGTATAATACTTATATAGATATAGCCAACTGCTCCTGATATCCTTGATATTGAGATACTGGTATGAAGCAACGGCATACAATCGAGTAGACATGGTATCTGACCTGCCTAAGGCAGGAAAGCCTCGAGCGGTCTAGTAATTTAACGATAAGATATTGTATAAGGTCTTTTGGAGCAACTGCCCGTGGTTATCAAAGATGCATGCATGAGCGTGGGGTAGATAAACCTTGCATAAAGTATGTTCTGTACCTGGCTAATCACACTGGTTACAGTATATCACCAGGTCGATCACGCTTATGTGCATGAAGAGGCCGCACTGGAAGACGAGGGATATTCTTCAGTCATTTCTCCAGAAGCTTCAGCTGTCTTTTCCCCCTTTGCATACTTCTCACCATTCGTGAGATGGCATAACAATCCACTATCGATGATGATGGAATGGCAGCGCAGCTGCGATTCAGGCTCGGACGCAAAGCAAGCAGCGGAGAATTCTCCTCGCATTGCAATCAGGAGGACGAGATGCAATGGTACGATACTGCCCTGTAGTACTCCGTATATTATTGCGCACTCTAGAGGATATGTTGAGAGCGCCAATGAGAGCGCCAAAGAAACTGGAGTCGATTGACCGCCTTAATCAATCATGTTGGACAACACACTACGTGAGACATATTGTAGCACCGTCCGACAGCAGAGTATGTCGTAGGGCTACCACGGCCCACGATCTGAACATTGGTGGCCGGAGAAATCGACATAGCCACACATATCGAGTCTTTTACAAGAGCGCAAAGGTAATTGCAATATGCACTTACTTTACTAGATCAAGCAAGGCGTGCCAACCAATCTCCACACGGCTCTGAAGGTTGTCCCGGCGTTGGATTGCGACCTACTTCTCCATCATTTACATCATCATCACTGACTTACGCCGAGCCGCGTTCCTCCAGCCGCGTGCCTTGTTTGAAGGTAGCGAATGGGCCAAGTTTTCCACGCGTTCAACATTCTTCGTTAACAAAATGCCGTTGACTTCCTGTGTAGGTTTGCTTGGGACAGTTCCTGCAGGTCCACTCGTTCTTTGACCTCAACATGTATACTTATAGTAATATCCGTTGCGCAACGGTTTTCGTCGCAACTACTCTATTCTCATCTACTCTCGCTCAAGATGCTGTTTCTGTCACACCTGCAGCCAAGGCGGCGCAAGCCTCTGGTTTGTCGCAGCAGCTCAGTCGTTCATATGCAGGCATGGGCATAGAGCCATCGAATTTGTTTTCATTCACTGGCGGAGATGAACCCAATCAACTATCTATCAACTTGCTCCAGAACCTGGCCAACTACTCAGGCGCTCCACCGCATCTGCGCATTGGTGGAAACACTGGTGACTATATGATTTATAATGCATCATACAAAGGCTTCGATTTGCACCAGAATCAATATTCTACTAGTCAAGGCGGCATGTCTTCAAACCAGTATATTTTCGGGCCCGACTATCTCAAAGCTCTGGATAGATTTCCCACGGATACTCCTATAACGTATGGTCTGAATCTGGCATATGAAGGGGCTGATTACGCCGATATAATCGCCGCCGAGGCTGCAGGTGTACTCGACGAGCTGAACAACACTAAAGTTGTGTCTTTTGAGATTGGCAACGAGCCCGATCTCTATCTCGAGAACTGGGACTCCCTCAGGACTGGGCAATGGGATGGTACGACGTATACCCAGCAATTCTTGGATAGAGCTGGGATTGTCTATCGCCGTGTCCTCCAGCCGCGGGGCATGCCTTCGACCTTCTTCGAAACCGCTTCCACAGCCTCGACAATATCAACGACCTTCACTGTCCAAGATCTCATCGATGCAGGCATGACTGCGGCAGTGAACGGCAGCAAGTTCATTTCGTCCTGGAACCAACATGACTATTTCTATTTCATCTCAGTCAGCACCTACCCCCTGACATTGGAAGCGATGATGAACTTGGATCAAACCGTCAGCCAATTCAAGTACTGGGCGTCGGAGGTTGCAACGTCCTTGAAAACGGGTTTACCATACAATCTGCGTGAGATGCAGAGTGTTGGACCAACTGGCCAGGATGGTGTCAGCAATACTTTTGGCGCCGCTCTCTGGCAGCTCAACTTCTTCTTTTACGCTGCAAGTCTCAACATTTCGAGCGTGCAGATGCACATGACAGACAACTCCTTCTCGGCCCCATGGCAGCCTGGAAACATGAACAACGTAGGTCCCAACATTAGACCGACCTACTATGCATATGCAGCTTTCGCTCAATTGCTCGGCGCTGGAAATGGAACCACTCAAATCGCTCCTCTTTCTCTCTCGTCAGCTATGCCGAATGTCAGAGCTTACGCTGCATATGAGCAAGGGTCTCTTACTTCCGTTGTTCTTATCAACGCAAACCAGGCAAATGCGTCTTCAACGTCCAAGGCAAATCTTACCTTTGCCGTAGACTTCTCTGCGTTCGCAGGTCAAAAGGTGTTCCTTTCTTACCTCACCGCAGATGGAGCTGACGTCAAGTCCAATGCAACCTGGAACGGCATCAGTTTCGAGCAGGACAGCGTCGGAACCCCTAGCACCTCGGAACAGAGCGCACAGGGTATTGATATCGACAGCAACGGCATCGCAACAATCCCTGTACGAGACAGCCAGGCTGTAATTGCAAGAATTGGCTCGGCATTGGGGTCTTCTGATGAGACAACTACGCCGACATCTTCGTCAGGTAGCAGTACCACGCCCGCAGGGTCTAGCGGTACCAGCTCCGCCTCCGCCTCTGCGGCTGCTGCTTCAGCTACCAAGGCTTCGGGATCTATCGCAAGCTCCTCTGCTTCGCTGTTGATGATCTCCCTAGCCCTTATGTTCTGCTTCTTTATGGGCCATTAGGCCCTTGTACGTGGACGTGATCACCTCACGTCTAGTCGCTTTGCCCCTCCGTTACCTATGCTTCGGCGATAATCCTAGACATTTAATAAATGACTGATCAGACAATAATGAAAGGTCCTATAGACTGTATATAGACCCCACGAACCCAAATTTCTCGAACCTTGATATCACTCGGAAGATACTTATCATTAGTGGGATAACAGAAGAAAGGTTGCTGAAAGCCTGACTTCCAAACCTAGCTAGCTTTTCATGTGATTCAGCAGTGTTAGACGCACGACCAGACCGCTTCTTGTCACACTTGCAAGCGATGAAAATGACAATCTTCGTTCCTTGGAGAAAGGACGAGAGAATAATTCTACAGGGGGCAAAGTGTACGGAGTAAAGCACAACACTACAATAGGCACTCGAAAATAGAACGACTCGAGGGCGACCCGGTCCTGCTCGGTATCGAGCAAAGCCGGGCGCAAGGCTATTCTTGCCTAATGTGCACCTCAGTCATCTCCCTATCTGTCGTTCTCCGCCAACCTTATCGTCCGGCCTACTGTACCTGGTTCATTCGGCCTAGTTTAGTTGATCAAGGTGTCCGTCGGCGGACATTATTATAATCGATAGCGAGACGAGATACAGATACAATCTTCCCCTCCTCTCTTCTTATATGGACCCGTGTTGTAGATAATCCCAGTCTTTGATAGATTCGTCACCCAACTCTAGTTCGCGTACATGGAGACAGTCGAGTGAGCTCTTCGATATCCCCATTTCGTTGATAAAGGGCAAGATCAGTCCCGCCGCCATTTCCTCCCAACTGCCATTTGCGCCATTTGCGATACATACAGTCGACCAAGATGTTACAGATCCAATGCTCAGGCACGCCGTTCGAAGTGAGTTTCCGCAGAGATCAGCCTTCATCCCATCGAACGGCCCACAAGCAGCAGCAGCAGCAGCAGCAGCAGCAGCTTCTCCAGCCTGATCTTGAACCACCCCCAAGCATAGCCGAACGCCACCCTCCTCCATATCTCACACAACAAGACGTGCAGAGCGAGAGACACACACGAAGACTGATAAGAAATCAGATAGGCCACCACCACGGCTCGGCGGCGAAAGAGCTGATCGAGCGCTGCATAGCCTTCTACACGACGCTGTTCCAGGACTCTGCGAAGCTGACATGGTCGCAAGTGCGGGACGTGGCCACGCGGGAGTTTGAGCCGAGGATCAGGACTAATTGGCCTGCGTATTATGAGGAGATGAGAGGTGAGGACGCTTTGTTCTGACTTTTGTTCACTACTGCTTTTTCGTGTTGTTGTCTATGCTACTGTTTGGGTGTCTCTGGATGTTTGGGATTGGAGTGGGAGTGGTTGAGTAGTGAGACAAACGACGATTGTGTCAAGAAGCGTATGGCTGATATGTATATCCAAAAACACAGGTATAGCTGCGGGGGCAGGCAAGCAGGTCTCGGACATCATAGCGCTGAACGTGCGAACCGAGATAACTTTCGGCCTGTTCAGCGACGGGTGCACTGCGCTTTCGTGGCGCGAAGGGGAGGCTAGCTTCCTGGCTCAGAATTGGGACGTGAGTTCATCCCAGCACTGCACCCTTCTTCTCTCGCTCTCTCTCTCTCCTCCCGTGTGCCCTCAAGTAGATATCCAGCGTCAGCTTGTGAGAGCTACATAGCTAACGACGTGGCTGCACGCAACGCACAGTGGATGCGCCAACAAAAAGAGAACCTCGTCATCCTAACCATCGAGCAAGCGGGCAAGCCGACGATCAAAACCGTCGCAGAAGCAGGTATGCTGGCCAAGATCGGGCTCAATAGCTCTGGCGTGGGCGTATGTCTCAATGCGATCCGCGCAAAGGGTATGTATCCCAGTCGACTGCCGTGTCATTTGGGTCTGCGCATGGTGCTGGAAAGCGAGTCTCGAGACGAGGCGATTGCGAAGCTGGAGGGGTTTGGGATCGCCTCGAGTTGTCATATGCTTGTTGCTGATCGGACTGGAGGGATTGGGGTTGAGTGGTGAGTTCCCAGACTGGTTTCTTTATATTCTGAACCTTTCCGCTTCCTTGTTTCTCAAGAGAAAGACAAGTCGATAATGCACCAGGCTGACCAAAGACACAGGAGCCACATCGACGTTGCGAAGCTGGCGATGAACGATGCTAACCAGGTGTTCCACTCCAACCACTTTCTGCTTCCACACACAGGCGTCACAGAAACGGTCTGGCTTGAGGACAGCAGAGTGCGCATCAAGCGTGTCGAGGAGCTGTGCTCGAAGCTCGAAGGCACACTTTGCCTCCGATCCGTGCAAAGCATTTTCACAGATGAGAGTAACTACCCGTACTCGATATGTCGAGCGCAGGAGCAAGGAAATCACTCAGAGACGCTGTTTAATATTGTCATGGACTTGACGAACAGTGCGGCCAAAGTGATCGAGGGTAGACCGACTGAGCCTGAGGCGTTTTACGAACTTTCCTTTTAGTGAATATTCTTGTGTTTATTCAATACCAGTATAAATTGACATCTACCTATTCTTTGTCATGTATAGACTTTTCCTAGTTTGTCAGTACAATGTCCTCGACTCTATAATGGTCTGCGACAATTCTGTAGAGATAGCTGGGTGCATGACCGCCCCTGTTTAAACACCGTCAGCGATTGCGTTCAAGGAAAGTCACAATGCAAGAGACTCACAAGTTCGTGATGTAGAGATCCACCAGATCGGCGCTGACGTAATCGTAGATGGGGTTGACGACCTCGACATTCTCCACCACATCGCCTTCGTCGAATCCAATCACCTTGCCTGGGTCTCCGTACTCGACAAGCTCCTCCATATCGAACGGATAGACCGGACTGAGCTTGTAAACACCACTGACCACAACAACGGGTGTCTGATGCACCTTTGCCGCCTGAGCGATCGTCAGAGCACCAGCAGCTGCGATTAGCCCTCCGTTGGCCAAGACGGTGTGAGGTGCGAGAATGACCTTGTTGATGCGTGACATGAGCGCAAACACGGCCGAGTCTGGAATGACGATGACTGTGATACCCATGGAAGTCAGCGGCTTCCATCTGTCCTCGGGCTCGTCGTCGTCGTCGTCTTTCTTTCCACCAGTCATAATCGTTGCATGGGTGTCCACGTGGTCGTTGGGAAATGCTTCAGCATGAACAACAGTAAACTTGCGCTTTCGTGCCGCGTTGATCAGGAACTTTTGCACAGTAGTCGATGATGTGTGAGTGAGGATGATTTCGTTCGCGTGGATGTGCTCCAGCGCCGAAGCGGCAATCTGATCATCGACAACTTCTAGTTCGTCGAGAAGCTCCTTGATGCCATCAATAACCTCGGCTTTGATGTCCACCTTAGGTTCCGTTGGTGGAGTGGCAAAACCTCTCGTCGAGGAAGCGGACTTGTGCACTGGTGATTGACTACCAGGAGGTGGAGTTGGGACCGGAGAAGCCTCATCTGGATGCGAAAGAAGTCCGAATAAAGAAGTAACGTGAGGTCCAGGAGTAGCATAAGACGTGTGAGAGCTCAGGAGCGGTGGTCTAGCATGACCCATGCTTGACGAGTCAGAGCCTGCGGGCGAAGCATCACGGCTCGCCACTTGCATGTGATGTGGTAGTGAATTGGCCTGGCTGAGATTAGAGAACCCCGACAGGCCAGGTCGTTGGAAAGAGTCGTTGTGGCCGGGCTGTGGCGATGTGGGGGCTCCAGCATCGCTGTCGGCGCCTTCCTCGACAACTTCGCGGATGAGACCCAAGACTCGTCGAACAATGTTTCCGACTGCCATTTCTCGAGGCTGAGCCGCGATCAGACGCTGTCCGACCTTTCGCACACGCTCAATTAGAGATCCGGCATCCCGCACACGAGAAGTCGCCACAACTCGCAGGAGGAGCTGTGTCGTCGCGATAGCGCATGGCCTTGAGTTCCTGATCTGACGTCTCTTCAGTAATCTTTATTTTGTTAGTTATGGCAACTATCAACATAGCAGATATAAAGATCTTCGTACGAGATGAAGTGCTCGATAGAGGTCTCCACATCGGCATGTTTGAGGGACTTTAGAAATGAAGATAATCCAGGCTGTGCAGACATGACTGCAGCGGGCATTATGATGAGTTGCTCAGATTATTCAAAGGTCTCCCAGCCTACAAATAACGAGTGCAAGCAAGCCAGTCAGAAATTGTCCTCGTCAGAAATGGAAGTCTATGGATGCTTGGCTTTCCAACTTCTTGGTGAATGATTAGTACAGTCGGGCAATTACGTGAACCAGTGAGATGGTGCAGATGTCGTTGTCAAGTGTTGTGTTCTCAGACGGTATATCAATTCATCACAGCACAAATTCCTGCATGTGATATGACTGTGACTGGAGATTCAGAGCGCAACGCATCGATGCCACACCGGCTGAACCTCGGAATTGTTTCTTTCTGCCCCGCGGCGCGTCAGACGCGGGACCCTTGAAACAACAAAAAACACCTTGATATATTGGTCCAGTGATTTGTTTAGTAGTTGACTTGACAGAATATAAAAAGAAAAGAGGAGAGATAGAGTCCCCCCTTGTCGACGCACAGAAACATGGCAATGTCGTTGAAACCAGGTCTGACGCCTGCAGAAGTTGCATTCATATGCGAAATGGAAATGGTGACGGTGATACCGCGTCAACGTCTTGATACGCTCGAGTTGCTAGGAGTGAGTTGCACCCAGCTGTACGTTCCTCGTCAGTCAGTCGTTACATAGCACATACCATAGAGAGGAATGTGAAAAGGACTGCTGCGACTCAATCTGACAATTTCTTCCATCTCCTCTTGAAACAGGGACCCACACAACCACTGAACCCTCCGTTTCCAACCTCTCTGCCCCTCTGGCTAGCACTACTACTCAAACGACAACGACGAGCGAACATATCTCCGCCGGCATGGCTATCTCCCTCGGCACTATCGGCGATTCTAGAAATCGAAGTCGAGCACGACGAGGCCTTCTCGCCGCCTCCAAACCTGCCTCACCGCACAACAAACCACTCTTCTGACCTCGGATCAACGACAAATTACCTCGACATAGCAGATCTGGAACTCGCGCCTCCCTTCTTACAATCATGCACCACGGCCGCATCGCCAGAGGCTTTGCCGTACCATTGGCTCGAACTCAGCCACATGCTGCTGTCTGCCGCGCCCGACGACTTCGAGGAACCGGATACCGTGCGCCGCTTACTGCGCGATCTGAGAGAGGTGCGCATGGCGAAGCTGCGCAAGGGAATCAAGGTCCTTGATGCGGGGGGTGGTGTGCAGATGAATGGTGCTGGCGGGATGGAGATTGCTGAGAGCAGGAATTTCATTGTCGGCGTTGTGGATGGGTTGAGGTATGTTTTTTGTAATATCTTTTCCTCTGGTGTTGAGGTCTCTGGTGCTTCGACTTGCACTGGTCTCCCTGCCTGCTCACGATCTATTGGTTCGTAGAGACTTACCTAGAACAAAACAGGAAACTAGGAGCGTCGCGCGAACAAGCGCGCAGAGAACGAGAAGACGACGAAGGAGACGACTACGCAAAAGATAACGACGATGACGACGACGAAGACATGCTATAACGCAACAATCTTGTTCATCATGTTGATGTGGGCCTCGGGAAAGGAAGAAAAAAGACCTTCACCCAACCCATGATTGCCTGGATGATAGAATATACCCAAGCCGTCCGTCACGCTTCAGCTCGAAGGAAGAAAAGAAAATATTTCATGATCATCAAAGCTCACGAATGCAAGAGTACGAAAAGCTGCGCAAGTGAACGTCAGAAGACTCACTCGGGCCGCATGCATCCATCTCAGGACAATCCCCTAATGTGGTTATAGGCTGAGAGCAAGCTCATCACAGCACTGTGCAGAGAAATTCCAGTCACGAAGAGAATATTGATAGTATGGTTGATCGATTGACCTTTCTCTATAGCTCTTCTTCCCTGCTCTTCGAATTGTAAGGACCCAAAAAAGAATGAAAAGTTCAAAAAGATGTTTATGGTGGGGGATCGTTGTACATAGTTAGCGTCTACAGTAGAAAGAACAGCATGACTGGTCAGTTCTTCTTCTTTTGCTGCTGCTGCTGCTGCTGCTCCAAGCAAGAAGAGAAAACAAAGAGCATGAAAAAGGGGCAGAAATTTACAGTCTTCCTTTGCCGGCTCACCCTCCTTTCTAATCATCGCATTGAGAACATGAAACAGAAAGCAAGAAAATGGGATCTAGCGCCGCGCTCAATGTTTGTGTCAGATGCTCATATTGGTGGAGAAAAGGTTGACATGTCTTTTGTTGTGAGAAGACAGGCGGCCAGCCAGTCCACAGCAGCCCACTCACCAGTCAACCAGCCAACCAGCCAACCAGCCCAAGCCAGGCCAGACTGCGTTCATCCCTTGGCTATGACCACCATGCACCCAGAGCCCGTAATAAATGTCATATATAAACCCACGAGGACCAAGAGGGTGTAATGTAAAATAGACCGAAGAAGTAAAATAGGAAGAAGAGTAGAGAAGAGAAAAAGGTTTGACACCAGCAAATAAATAACACCATCACCGTCATGAGCGTTCTTGGCTCTTGTTGCCATCGTCTTCGTTGCTGATGACCTTTTTCATGGTATTGTTACTGCCGCTGCGTGATGACTTCTTGGAAAATGCCGATGATCCTGTTTCCCTTCTCTGGCGATGCTGCGATTTCAAACTGCTGCTTCCGAAGCTCTGTCGTATACTGCGTGGCATGGATCGACGACGGACCATCTGGAGACCCTCATCGTCGTCGGATGAGTCCTCGTAGTCATCTTCGTCTTCCTCGCTTTCTATTGCATCATCACCTACGTATCCGTCGTCTTCAAGGTTGGAAAAGGGCCGTAACTTCATTGCATCACCCACCGTCAAGGGTTCTCCGCCCACGACTAGCGTTTTGCGGTCGTCAGTGGCGGCGTCCGAATCCACTGTGGTGACAGATGGGATAGAGGGATTCGAGAAAGTCATCCATGTACCCGTGCGGAATCGATCTTCTGACGAGCTGGGCGTCATGATTGGTAAACCACTCGAAGTGCGGCTTGTTGGACTCGTCTCCATGGATGGGCCACTTGAGACACCCTCTTGGTGCAGCTTCACATTTCTTCGGTATTCGATCTCATCGTCGGGGCTCGGCGGACAAGTCGTAGGGCTCATTGGTCTCACATTGTTGCCGAACGATGCTCTTTCTCGACTCTCCTTGGCTCGCTTGCGCAGGTATTCGTCCTCGGCGCGGCGAAAACCCTCTTCCGTAGAGTCATTGGCGATCATCCTGGGACTCTTGGACGAACCTTTCGGAGCCATGCCGGCATCGAGCATTCGCCGTGCAGCCAGAGAAGCGGAAGACGCCTTTTGAGCTAGACTGAGACTATCACGATGGCCTGCGACAGAGTGGGACCGGGAGTGTACCGGACTGGTTAACGCGCTTCCGACAGCACTTGTTGGTGCACTTCCAGCGGTAGCGAAGCATTGCAGTGCTTGGGGAGGATTGACGTGGCCAGACGCTTGCATGTTATTCACGGCTATACTAGGGCCGGCATGTGGGTCCATCGGGTCTGTAGGCTCGCGGTTGGTGTAGTACTCTGTTTCATCCACACTGCGCCCGGCGGCGCTCCTGTCTCTGACAGTTTTCAGTATCCGCCGTCCAGCACCGCTCAACAAGCCCCCAAGGTTCGATACGGTGGACGTCTCGCTTAAGCTCAGAAGATTGGGCGACGAGGGAGGTGAGCCAACTTTCGGTGAAGACATTGTGCCACCCTGTCGGATGGTTCGTGCCGAGGTCGCGGTTGACATGGCTGCCCTGGACCTCTCGGAATTTGCCCATAGAGTGTCAGACGAGCGCGATATATCTTTGAAGTCAGGCGACAGCGCGGTAGGGGTAGTTGCGGTCGTGTCGCCCGGTGACTGGATCGGACTGGCGGTGACACTTTGGGCTAAGGGGTGCTCGCGTTCACGCGAAGCTTGTAGTGCAGTAAATATAGACTCGTCTCCGCGTAAGCTGTTTCGCCTGCCCTCACCACCGGGAGTGGTGATCGGCGAAGGCACCGATGAAGCATTGGATCCAGATGTAGACGGCGCTCTTGGTCGTGCAGTAGCCGATGACGCGCGCCCCAGTCCGCTCATAAGACCTCCGACTGTTTTCTTCAGGCCTGAGCGTATACGCTCGACAAGTTTAACAGGCACGACGGCGTCCTGTAATTCTTCTTTAGATACCTGGATCTTCTTGCCTTGTGCTTGCCGTGATGGATCCGTGTCGCTCAACCAGAGTTCTTTGTTTTGGATGTCCTGCAAAACCCAGGGATGATGGCGTACTTCTTCTAACGTTATTCGCTGCTCAGGATCCTTGATCAGCAGTCTATGTAAAAGGTCGAGGAGTGAATCGTCAAGTTCTTCGTAAACAAGCTCGTACTCGGAGCGTCTGCCAGATGCGGCAGGTGGAAAATAGCGGCCGTGAGAGGAAGGTCGTGATTTTGGTCGTGGGTCTACAGGTCGCAATCGTTTGTGCGGGATGTAGATGTCTTCGTCAGCTATTCGTCTCATGACAACGTACTCGCTGTCAACAAAAGGTGTTCGTCCAAAAAGCATGCAAAATAGGGTGATTCCCAAAGCCCACACATCAATGGCCTTACCGACCGAAGGGATCGTCTCGCCATCCAGTGGCATGTCTGTGTAGCATAATTCGGGAGCATAGAACGCAGCGGTGCCGACGGTTTTAGCAAGCTCTTTGGCTTCGTCGAAATCCTGTGCGTCGGACTCGGAGAGGTTCTCTGCTTGTTCGTCGTTGATGGGGCGTCCAAGGTACGAGACACCGAAATCGGATATCTTGGTCCGATGCTCGTACGTCTGTAACAAGTTCGGAGGCTTGATGTCGCGGTGTATGATGCCTTGCCAGTGCAGGTACTGCAACCCAAGAACGGTATCCCTGAATGCGACTCTTGCAGCAGGCAGTGTCATACACGGCACGTGCAGAAGTTCAGGGTGGATGTCCGAATCCAGTATCTCGATGGCTGCAGATGCGTATTTGTTGCTGGCCCCGTAGTGGGAGAGACCACGCGCACCGAAGGATTGCACACTGCTTGCCAAGCTAGGGGTTCGCAGGATGTCAACCCCTTCGTAAGATCCATACATGGTCCCTTCAAGGTTAGCAGAGTCGGCGAATTGATCTAGTCGCGGAATCTCAAGAGTTGGCGCACTTGACTGGATAGGCGTGGGAAGATCCAGTGGTTCGCTTTCAGCGCGAGGCGCGGGCGTTGCCACCCTAGAGAGTGCTTCCATGCTGGTTTCCTCGGTCGTCGTCGACATTTTGGAACCACGCTCGATGTCGGACTCGTCGTCGTCGGAGTCGCCTCCAAACTCAAAACTCCACGCCTCAGGGCCACTGCCACCGGCAAGTCTCTGTCGTCTGAGTTTGCGAAGCTGTCGCCGTTGCTGTTTTAGTCGCCTCGCTCTAGCTTCATCCAGGATGGCCCGATCTATCGCTTCGGCTTCCTCGTCGTCGAACAGGCCTTCTGATTCTCTATCGTAACGGCGACACTCGATGAGTGCTATTTCCTTGGGCGCTGATGCTCGCCACACAATCTCGCCTAGCTCGACGCGCTCAAGAACAATGTAGACTTTCTTGCGTGCGGGGTCGTCTATGACTTCCAGCAAAGCGACGATGTTGGGATGACGGGCCTTTTTCAGAATGGCAACTTCTTTCTTGACCTTGTCTTCAGCGTTACCGAGTTTGCCGAGCCTGCGCTTTTTTGAGTACCTCTCAACAATCTTTATTGCGACATACTCATTGGTCTGAAGATTGCGACCCAGCTTGACCTTTCCGTGCGTACCTCTACCGAGCTCGTCGATGATTTCATAGTTGTTGATCAGTTTCCGTCCCGAGATGGGATCGATGTCGACATCCGCTATATGAGTTTCTTTGGGTGCCTGACGATGGGTGAAATGTAAGAATGGACTGGCGTAAAAGCCCTGTTCATCCGGACCCAGATCAGACGGCGGCGTGGCCGGAGGAGCAGAGGGGTTGAAAAGACCGGGAGTGACAGCGGGCGAGTGACCGGCAGACCTCGTGGCAGATTGGTGTAGCGATGCAATAGCCTGGCGGAAAGTTTGTGGTTGAGCAGGATGATAAGTCTGGGTGCGCAAAGTAGGCGGCAGATGGGGCGGAGGGTAGCGCTGTTGTTGCAGAGCGGAAAAAGCCTGGTTGGGATAGGCGGGTCCCGAAGACGATGCAGGGTATTTGGAGGTGACGATTGAAAGGTTCGCAGGAGGATGGAAATAATCAAAGTTACGCGCAGTCACTGTTACATTGCTCTGTGTGCTCGCTGTCGACTCGTGTGACTGATCTCTCTGCACACCGGGTCTTCCCATAATGTCCGGGTAATCTGCCACGCGACGCATCGCCTCGGGTGATGTGGTATCATTGGTCCGTCCGCGTTCGGTTGAGGATGAAGAAGTCGCCGAGTAGGATGAGTGCGAGACAGGCGAAGAAGTCCGACTGTGTATCGACCGAGGCTTGAAGTATCCATTGTCAGAGGCTCCATCGTTCAAGGCATCAGAATGCGTCGACCGCGGAGGACTGGTGGAAGTAGGTCGGGAGGGGTTGTTTGATCGCGGTGTCTGCGTGCCATCATACCCGCTGCCGGGTCTTGATTGTGTCTCGGCCTCTGGCCCATGCTCTTCTTCCATGGCCACTTGAAACAGCGGAAGTCCAGTGAGTCGCAGCCAGAGCGTGCGTGGTGTTGCGTGCGAGTCCACGGTGGCTCAGTCACACGAGGTGTTGACCAGACTGATGTCACTCGCACAGTCAAAAGCCAGCGGCGGGGCTGGTTCCGATCTCTTGGTATCGTGAGTCGCCAATTTACTGAAGGGGGAAATGATTCATGTCGAACAAGAGATTGTGGCAATCGACGGCTCAGCGGACCGGAAGGAAGTGAAGATAGAGACAAATACCGGTGGGTAGGAGGTGGTGCCCGCCAGCGCTGTTCGGGGGACAAGCTTGGATAGACGACGCAATAAGGAAAGGTGAAGTAACTTTGGGCGTCCGCGGTCGTGTGTGCCTGAGGTTAAGGTAAGGTACTTTACTTTACCCTAGCGACAGTGACAGCGACAGCGGTGACGATACTTGTAGAATGCCGAACTTTCTAGGCCGGGGTGGCAGACGATCAGATCAGCCCATGCAGATACAGAGGGACAGTTCACTTTTCTTCCGAGAGGCTTCTAATGTCTCTCTTATGGCACACCTGCACAATCAAAGCAACTTCCACAACAGCACCGACTGCCCGCAACAATTGGGTAGAGCGAAGTCGCGGAATCGAGGTGGGCTCCCGAACCCTTGAGAAGCGCTGACTGTCCGTCGATGCCGGGGCGTTGAGAGCAGGTCCGTGCCAACTTTGGTACAAGTACAGTGAGTCGTGTACAGCACTTTTTAGGGTAAGGTAAAGTGGGTGAAGTGAGGTAGCGTACTGTAGGGTAAAGGCAGGCTGCAAGATGAGGACGAACAGCAGACAAACAGCTAGAAAGACAGCGCAGGTGCAAGTACGATATATGTAGTAGGTATTGCACGAACATCACAGTGAGGAGGGTGGGTAGCAATGACGCTTGGAGTGACTGCTCGTGCGCGCAGCCCCATACACCACATGGAAGCAGTGAGCGAGCGCACCGCACGCAGAGCCCGGCAACAGGAGCAGCAATAAATGCGAAATGTGTACACTCAGTAATGTGAGGTAGGATCGCTTGAACTAAAAGATGAGGTACAGTACGCTGTGGGGCGTACCTACTGTACTTACCTGTACAGTAGTACTTTACTTCCTACCTGTGCAAGCGCAAAGAGCAAAAGTTAAAACTGCATGCGATGGTAAAGCAGCCCTCTATGGCTCTGGGGCTACATCACCTTACCTTGACACAACCGGTACAGGGATACTTTCGATGAGTGCCTCTTCGGGCATGGTAGAGCGCTACCCCTCCCGCCTCCACGCTTGGATTCTTGTTATATTAAAGACTCGTGCTAGCCACGGTGTTCACCAGAGCCATGTCCTTGTCAAACAATAGGCACCAACAAAAGTGCTCTTACATTCCGCCAAGATTTTGATGGATTGACAGTGAGGGGGCCAATGATGGCGATGGGTAAACGGAGTTGGCTGCACGGGTGGCTGCATGCCAAATGGCCAACCGCCGTGTGGTGAAGTTTTTTTTTTCCACCGATCCCCAAAGCCTCATCAATGGTCAACCCCTGATGTTGAGTGACCCGTGTGCATGTCGCGCATGCCAGCTTTTGCCTTGATACTGTGGGTCTTTGCCTAAATTGCACATTGTCAACGAGATCGTACGACTCGTGGCATAATGCCAATGTTAGCGGCCCAATCTAAGTAGCGAACCCCGTATCTAGCAAATTTGATGAGAACGCCTCAGTCGAAGTGTGGTGTCCGTTTCGAGACAGACTCATCTTGCGTGGAGATGCTCGACCAAGAACAATCTACAATTCTCATATATTGCATTATATCCAGTTGCAGGTGACGCCATTGGCCACAGTCCGCATTGGAGAAGTGCGACTGAAATCTGTACCTGTCATGGCACCCACCTGCTTGGAACAGTGTCCCGCGTGCAGTCTACTGCTTCATCGACGATCCCTTCCTTTTGCTGTGCACTGCTCGGGTCTATACTTTGCTCGCGTGCTCGAGGCTTAAACTCGCAATCAAGCACCAGCACGGTAATCGCAGACACTTTCACAGATGACCTGCCGCGGCCAACATCCTTTCTATAATCCGCATATAGTGCTACACTTTTTACTAGATGCAAATGAGCTAAGGAAGCCGTGGCGGGGTATAGATTGTGGAGTACATTGCCTAGTACAATAGCATCGATCCTCCAATAGCGCAAGCCTCTTTCACTCAGGCGGGTACTCCCGCAAGTTTTCTTCGATAATTCTATGGATGATACAGGTAAGGTACCTAGGAAAGGCACGCACATTGCTGTGCGTCACGTAAGCATCGCTTATTTGCAAGTTTGCCCAACCTTTAGTATTTTGCCTAATGCAGCTTGCCGATGGAGCGAAGATTGAGGCACAATTTGTGTCGTCTTTCGAAGTGTCTTGCTGCAGGCCACTGTGATGTAAAGCAGCGATACGCCCACAAAGAAACAATACGCACGGTACTTTTTATTCCTCATGCTCCTAGTACATCACATGCCTGGAGGCGGTGGCACCTTTCACAGTCAGTCCTGGACCCGTGCCATTTTAAGATCGACAGAACTGTCGAGCATGAGACTTACGGCATTGTAACCACTCGCACCGGGTGGAGGAGGAGGAGGAGGGGCATTGTCAGTCGGTGGCTGGAGAGTGCGTCAGTCTTCTGCGTCACCATCGTTCATGGACTTGAGCCTACTGGTGGAGCCGCATTGTCAGATGGCGGTGGTGGAGGAGGCTGTTCGCCATTTTGCGGTGTACCTGTTGCTTGAGGCATGCCGTAATACTCCATATACATCTTCATGTACGCTTCATAGCCACCGTACGCAGCATAGGGATCCTGTCCGGTTTGTTGATAGTACTGAGCGTAAGCTTGTGTGTAGTCGGGGGTGGCCGATTGCATGGCGTTCGGACTCATGGCGGCACCAGTCGCCGGTGCTGCGGCAGCAGGTGAGTTGTATCCACCGTAGCCACCGCCATAACCACCACTCTGTCCACCATACCCACCTCCATGACCACCGCCTCCGTGGCCGCCGCCGTAGCCGCCACGCTCACGATCTCCATAACCGCCGCCGCCGCCGCCGCCGCCACCTCTGTGTCCACGATCGCCGTAATCACCGCCTCCGCGAGGACCGCGCTCCTTGAAGGCTTCATACTGGCTGCGAACGTTGTTCAGAAGGTCGAGACAAAGCTCTTTGGCGCGTTGAACTTCATTGGGATCAGGACCTCTGATGCATCGTCAGCTGCGTGTCCTAGACGAGACTTACAAGGACTGGAGTAGCAAGACTTACGCCACATGCAAATACATCTGCTCGTCGCTTTCTCTTCCGGTTTCGTGCTCCATGAATCCGGAGCCACGACCCTTGATCTGGACACGACATCTCGTTTCTTGCTGAATGTGCTTGACGTATGACCCACCTTGTCCAACAACTTGAGCGCGCAGGTTGAAGCCAGGAATAGGTTCAAGGTCGACGGGAATCTTCTCCTCGGGCCATTTGCGCTATTACTTTGTCAGCTAATTGGTTTCAAATGGAGTTATGAATGAATCGCACTCGTCCAAGAGAGTCGCGCTCGACTTGTTCCGGCTCGCGACGACGGAAGCGTCTTTCATCAACAAGATTGGGAAGTTCCTGCTTCATTAGTTCTTCAATCTCGGCGACGGCTTTCTCTAAACCCTCTCTAGTAGTACTAGTGATGTGGAGATACAGAGGCGGATTCTGCGACACTGTCAGCTGGATCTCATATTTGCGAGAGGGGTGCATAACACATACGGCAGCAGTGGCCATACTCTTGTCTGGGTAGTAGTTGCCCCTTGTAGTGACATCTTCAGACACATAAGCAGTTATTCGTTACACGTTAGTCGAATGAGTGAGCATACCGGCGCCTGTCTTCTCTTTGATCTAAATGTCACACAAGTAAGGTCAGCATCTGCAAAACGGGGAGACTGTGGGCTGTTGCGCTAGACGTGAGCATTCTCTCCATTTGACAATAATCTGCTTGAGAATCAAAAGAACAAGAAAACCTCTGGTCTTAAAACAGACAATCTTTCGTGCCTAGGATTATCAGTGGGTTGCAGCAGTGTGTATTTACCATCTTCTGGGTTGAGCCTTTGGTCAGAGTGTATCGATTACGAAGGTCATTGACCTCGACGTCTCGGATGTAGTCTCCGTCTTGGGTGTATATGTCCTGGTTCAGCGGGGTTGGTCCGGCAGAGGGTGATTTTGCGCCACCTGGGCTCTCGGTCTAGTGGAGAAGAGGAAGGATGTCAGCCATGTCTTCTGATGTATAGAACTGTGAACCAAAGGCAGAAGAGTGAGTGATACCGAACGGATTGGGGGAACGTCTACGTGCTGAACACCCTTGCGAGCCTGGATCTGAGCATTGATTCTGGCAGCAGCGGCAGCGGCAGCGGCAGCGGGATCCTTGGACTCGTTTGTTGCTGGACTTCCAGAGTTGCGTGCAATCGGACTACGACTGCGTCGTGTCTCGGACTCCCTGTTGGAGGGTGAGCGGGAGCGACGGTCGAATCGCGATCGACGGGGTGGTTCGGGGTCGGTCTGATCGAAGCGCGACCGCTTACGAGGTTCCTCAGACATTGCGACGGTCTACTTGGTGATGTGCTGCTCGTAGAATGCCACGCGCAACAGAAAAAGAACAAAGTCTGGAAGATAATTAAGGTATACAAAGCAGACGCGGCCGCGACCGACGTCTGGAAGACATGCCGGGCATAAAAAAAGCCAAGAGCTGACTCGCGCTTGCATCCGTGGTTATGCCACTTCACGTGTGATTTGCGATTTGTGATTCATACAAGTGAAGTGGAAGGGCTTCGGATGAAAGCGACATCGGCCGTGGGGAAAGTCAACCAGTCAGCGGCCGGACTTTTTGCCTGCTTTGCTTTCGATAAAGGTTTGGAAGGGAGTGGTCATCCTACCTAGGTATCCTTTGTATGTGGTCAGGTTCAACTTGTCACACAAGCAAATGGCCTCGAAAAGACTATGGACCGCGTGGTCCAATGAGGCGTCCTTGACCAAACTCGTACAGAGATGCCTTCCCAGGCAGAGATTGGCGTCGGTGGTTCCTTCCCGCAGCTCGTCGTCTTCGACCTCAGCTATCGCATACAAGGCGCTGCACCGTCGCGTCAACCCATTGCCTCCGGCATCGACCATCCCTTCCGTCTCCCCAGCTGCTGCTGTTTCCAGCATCATCTATGAGACCCCTCTTCCTTCCCAGGCTCCTCCCAAGCGCCATGTGCTGAACTGTCTGGTGCAGAACGAGCCGGGTGTCCTTTCCCGTGTGTCTGGTATCCTCGCAGCAAGAGGCTTCAACATCGACAGTCTTGTTGTCTGCAACACCGAGGTCGAGGATCTCTCTCGCATGACCATTGTCCTTCAGGGTCAGGATGGCGTCGTCGAGCAAGCTCGCCGCCAGCTCGAGGATCTCGTGCCCGTCTGGGCTGTTCTGGACTACACGGCTGCACCGCTCGTCCAACGCGAGCTGCTGTTGGCCAAGGTCAGCATCCTCGGTCCAGAGTACTTCGAGGAACTTCTCGCGCACCACAGGGAGATGACGGATGCCGAGGCACAGCTGCAGAGCCACGACCTCAGCCCGGAGGAGATTGAGGCGCACAAGAAGGCGCAGAACGAGGCTCTGCGCCAGGACTTCCACCCCAGCCGATTGCCCCCCAGCGAGGCTCTGAGACACAAGCACCAGCATCTCGAGACCATCACTCACCTGACTCATCAATTCGGCGGCAAAGTGCTCGATATCAGCAATAATAACTGCATTGTTGAAGTGTCAGCAAAGCCTTCGAGGATTGACTCATTCATGAAGCTCATTGCTCCATTTGGCATTCTGGAGAGTGCCAGAACTGGTGAGTCACACTCGGGGATTGGCAAAATGGTCTTTTACATGACTGACATTTCACAGGTTTAATGGCTCTTCCGAGATCACCTCTCAACGAACCTGATGAGCTCGAGGAGAAGGAGGCAGAGGATGTTGTCGATGCAAGCACCTTGCCTCCAGGTTAAGCTGCTCGGCAATCGCTATCTAGGAGTACGGAATCGGGTTCAAGACACAGAGATGGCAGGCACGCGGGCATCAACATGGGGTTGTGGCATTACATTTGTATTATCGGATTGTATCAGATCTTTCCCTTGTTCACTACAAAGGCTTCCAGTGCAGCTGTGAAGGAGTAAGCATGAATCAAGGAACGAGTCAAACGACATGTATCCGGCAAACTCACCGACGGCAGCCCAGAGTCTGTTTTCGGCTTCTTGGAAGACCAGACTCTTTGGGCTGTAGAAGACCTCATCGCTCACTTCTTCGGGGTGACGAGGCAAACAGTGCATGAATTGCCAGCTCTGCTTGGCGCCTCCCCTATCTGCCAATTCCTTGGTGATCTGGAAGCCCTCGAAGGCCTTCATGCGCTTGATGCTCTCCTCCTCTTGACCCATTGAGACCCAGGTGTCAGTGACAAGGATATCTGCATCCTTGACGGCTTCCTCTGGGACAGTGGTTTCGGTAAGGGAGCCGGGGTTGGGTGCGCTCTTGGCAGCAGCTTGGATGATGTCGCGCATAGAAGCAGGGATCTCGTAGCCCTTGGGTGTCGCTACCGCGACGTCGACGCCGAGCTTGGCGGCGCCAATGGCGAGGTCAAACAGCACGTTGTTGGCGTCTCCAACCCAAGCAATCTTCTTTCCCTCCAAGCCTAAGCTGTCGGCGGCGGTCGTCTGTGCAGTGGGGAAAGCTTCGTGGATGGTGAGGAAGTCGGCGATGGTCTGAAGAGGATGGTAGAGATCGCTCAGGGCGTTGATGACAGGGACGGACGAGTGTTTGGCCAGATCGGCGACGTCGCTGTGGCCATTGACTCGTGCGACGATGCATGAGACCATGGAAGAGATGACGACCGACGTGTCGTAGAGAGACTCATTGACGCCTAGCTGGATGTCGTCCTTGCCTAGGAACATGGGGTGACCGCCCATGAGAGCGACAGCAGCTTCTGTGCTCACGCGCGTCCTGGTCGATCTCTTGCTGAAGGTCAAGGCCACCGACTGCCCGGTGAGGGTGTCTTTCAGAGAGGCGGGAACATTGCCAGACTTGACGGCGGTCTTGTGAGATGCAGCACTTCGGACAAGCTTGGTCAACTCTGAGGGAGTCAGATCAGCAATTGACATCAAGTGTCTTGGAGCGAATGGTGAAGTAGCTGGCGTGCTTGGTGTAGCCGACGAGGTGGCATATCGCCTGACGAGGGACGCGGCGGTCTTGCTCTGCAGCCTCAATGACGAAGCTGCGTGCAGAGATGGTAGAGGAGCCATTCTTGGGCAAAAAAAAGAGACAGAAGAAAACAAGGACAAATCAACGTCCAATGAGTATATATCGACAGCTGCTGTATGGTACAGCACTTGTATGCCTGTGTTGGTTCCGATGTGTCATAAGCTTTTCTGCTTACCTTTGTGTCTTTGCTATTTCTTCCGCACAGACCCCCTCGCGCCTTATCGCAGTGATAAGATGACTATGATCAGATAAGATTACAAGCTCCACTTCTTCGAGTCACGCAATGTGCAAGCAAGATCGATCACCCGACTCGTATCGTGTCATCGACAGATCACCTTGGTCGTGCATGACTTAGATATTGAGATGAACTAGCAGCCATGGTAGTACATGTGTTCGTCGAGAACGTCATATGGACACCTCCAGCATAAGGTATTCATCCACTCGTAGCATCTGCAGAAGATAGCTTAGCTTACATGTTACCTTTCTTGGCATATCGATATCGGCTAAGAGGTACAAGCAAGGTACGGTACCCTTAGGGCTACTTCTCCGCCCTCTCCTCCACACCTTCCGTCGTTCATAGTGCATTGCATCACCACCTGCCGTATACCACACTCATATCACATCCTTCTTCATTTGTCCACAATCCCTCTACAAATACACATCTGCGCTGAGCGCACAATGGCCAGACTGACACGGCAGTCATCCACAAAGGCGCAGTAAAGCGCAATAGATCCATTATCAGTCATGTCCGAGCACGCTTCCATACCTCCTAACTCCGAGTCGACGTCGGCAGGTCCAGCATCGCCCGCCCGTTCGACTCGTTCACACAAATCATCTTCGGTCGGGACGGGAACAGAATACACAGATACCCATGCTTCCGAGTACACTCCGCTCTTAGCTCGGCCCGATGGCGATGAAGAAGAGGCAGACGAAGCTCAGAACGATGACAGCGAGCGGTCGTTCTCGGCCGCCGCTCTATTGCGCACATTCCAAGGCAAACACTCCAGAGCTTCTCGCAGATGGCCCAGTTTGCTAGCACTGCTGTTGCTGTGTTTACTTGTGCTCCTCATAATAGTCTTTGCTTTCTTTGCTCCTGCTGTGGTTCAGCAGTATGCCATGCAGGCCGCCACCTTCGAGCCGACCAGCCTGTCTATTCATTCCTTTACTTCAGATGGGGTAAAAGCGCGCATCCAGGGCGATTTTACCATGGACGCCTCCAAGGTCAAGAAGAAGCCAGTGAGAGATCTGGGCCGTTTTGGAACCTGGATTGCGAGGAAGGTCGAGACGGGACAGTCCCAGGTGCAGGTCATCCTACCGGAATATGGCGACATTGTGCTAGGCACGGCCGAGATTCCTCATCTTCTTCTCGATATACGGAACACACACACGACCCACATCGACGTCCTTGCAGACCTGCATCCAGGCGATGTGGATGGCATCCGGCGCATGGCCGTCGACTGGCTCGATGGCAGACTTGGTCAACTACGCGTTCGAGGCGAGGCTTCTGTGCCATTGAAGTCTGGACTTCTCAATCTTGGTCGCCAGACCATCTCCCAGACTCTGCTATTTGCCGGCCAGCACATACCAACTATGCCTGAATACAGGATTCACAAGTTGAATCTTCATGAGGTGGACTTGCCCGATGCTCGAAGAGGCATCCAAGGCAATGTCTCCATATCTGTCCGCAATCCTTATCCCTTGGACTTCGTCGTGCCACCTTTGGGATTTGTCCTACTCGTGGACAACTGCGCCGCCGCCGATCCTTATATTGAGCTAGCAGACGCAACCACCGACGAGCTGCATGTCGAGCCCAAGCGCACCATTGATGTCAATGCCAGCGCCTTCGTACGTCGCCTACCCGACTCCTTCACTCAAGCATGTCCAGGGACCCATGAGTCTCCCATGGATGCTTTCCTTGCTTCTTATATCCGTGGTAAGGACACTACAGTGTATGTACGTGGCTCCGACTCGCCGTCTCTGGACACCCCTCGTTGGATCATCGACCTCGTGTCGGACATTATTGTTCCTGTGCCAGTGCCAGGACATAGCTTTGGTCAATTGATCAAGAACTTCACACTTGCGAATGTGAACTTTGGCCTACCCAATCCTCTCGCCGAAACCGGCACGCCAGAAGCAAGCCCACGGATATCAGCAGAGGTTAAAGCTCTCATCTCACTCCCAGAGGAGATGAACTTCAACCTTGACGTGAACGCAATCTCTGCAGATGCCGATGTCTTCTATCATGGTTCGAAGCTTGGCCGTCTTGACTTGAGCAAATGGCAAGCTGCAAACTCCACTCGCGTCGAGAGTACAGACGATGAAGGTCCACTGCTCGCCGTGCGGTCCGCGATAGAAGATGTGCCACTAGAGATAACGGACGACGATGTGTTTTCTGATGTTATTCAGGCCATGCTGTTCGGTGGAAAGAGCGTCATCTTGGCGATCAAGGCCAACGTCAACGTGAAGCTAAACACAGCACTCGGAGATCTCGTTGTGAGGAAGGTCCCGGCCGAAGGCGTAGTGCCGGTCAAACGTTCGTGATTCTCTATTGTATTCTCTCCTTCGTATGCGTTAGTGGGCTTATATAGCTAATACCAGGTTGATCAGCCATCAATCGAGGAAACATTGGTGCATTCAAACCTGAGATAAGCAATCTTCAGATCCTCGAGACCGGGAAGAGCTCCATCACTTTCTCGGCGCTTGTCAATTTCACCAATCCGACGGAATACTCGGCCGTGGTACCTTACGTTGACATTCACATCTTGACAAACGGCACGCTGCTGGGACACGCTACAGCCAAGACGCTGAGCATCGGACCTGGAATGAACACGAATATCCCAGTCACTGCGGTGTGGGACCCAATGGTCATGGGAGGACAGCATGCTCGGGCGGTGGGGATTGAGTTTCTGTCCCAGTACATTTCAGGTATGTCAACAGAAATGAATTAGTAAATTGATGGCTGACGTTCAACAGGCTACAATACCACCATTACTCTCAGAACCTACGAGGGCACAATACCTTCGCAGCCAGCCTTGGGACGAGCCTTGGAGGATTTCCAAGTCGACTTGCCTACACCCAACCTGCGTGGGCCCCCGCGGGATGGTGAAGGTGACGGCAATGGCGATGGCGAGGAAGGACCTCATTTCATTGAGGACGCTACGGTATGTCACAAGCAACTATAGGAGTAGAATTGTCACTTCTAACGGCGCGCCGCTGCAGATGCACCTATTCACAAGTACAGCGACGTTCACGCTTCTATCACCACTGAAGACGTCGACGTTGTACGTCACGTCCATCAATGCCACCGCATTCTATCGCGGTGACGAAGTCGGTCACATCGATTACGATTTGCCGTTCGCCGTTCCTCCTGGCGCAACAAAGTCGCCGAGACTACCAGTGCAGTGGAACTTGGGCAGTGTAGGATACGATGCGGTTCGTCGCGCCCTTGGAGGCACGCTGAGGCTGGCGGCGAGAGCAGTGGTTGGCATCAAGATTGGGGATTGGGAGGAGCGGATATGGTATCGGGGCCGTGGTATCGGCGCGAACATACGCTTGTAATTCGGCTACGAAGATTGAAGTGTGAGTTTAGTGATTTATGAAGGGCGTTTTGGGGGGTTTCGTGGTTATCAACTGGCCCTTTCGTGCGCGCATGCAGCGCATTCTTCTTGATTATGACGATGTTGCGACTGTTGTCTCTAATGATACCGATGTGCGGTATTACAGCTTAACAGATACAATGGACGAGCATATGGCCTACTGTAGTGTGTGATCATGGACTGTGCAATTAAGAGGGAGATCGATCAATCAATCACAGCTCGGTTCGGCCCGCGCGAAAATCGCCAGCATGTGATTTCGCGGGGAAATGCGGAGATATCAGACCTTGTGGAGTGACTCTCGGGGGGGATATATTGTGTATCTTGTGTATCTTGTGCAATCTTGTGTTTCCCATTCGACAATAACATATTCGATCTCGGGGATCTACGGGGTTATTTGTCTGTTATCATGGAGGTGAGAAAACGCAAAGTGACAGGGTCAATGACCGGCAGGGACAACCCTTGCTGATATTCTGATCTTAGCCACAGACGAAGGATATCACGCGGTCCACTTCTCGATCGAGAAGGTCCCATACCAACCTCTCGAACCTGCGTCTCGCGCCTCTCTCAACCAATGTCTCAAGCAATGATAAAAACAGCAGAGTCCTTGTTCTTGTCTCTGATGATCCAGACATGAGCTACCAGGTCCACCACAGCTCTTACATCCAGGACAGATCGGCGCCCTCGACCCCAGGCATCCTCGGTCGAAGCTCGAGTCGACACAAGCTGAGCGGTGGACTGAGTCGTCGACTGTCTATTCACACTACCGAAAGCGGAGTTCCCACGTATGCTGCTGTGGCTATCAATCGTGACGGCACGCCTCTGAATGGGCTGCGCCCTGACGCGACGCGTCTAGTCGAGATCCCCAAGGCGAAAAGCGATGCTGCTTTGCTCTACGCCGACAGAGATGCTGCGGCTACTACTGCTACTGCTGCCCATTCTGCTAACCTTCACACGCACTTTGCTCCTTACACCAGCGGAGACAGACACTTGCTGCCTTTACGCCACCATCGACGCTCTCACACTAGTGGTGGTGCTCGGTCACGAAACGACGGGGCAAGCGAGGACAACTGGCTGACGCGCGCTGCTCTCACGACAACGAGTATCCTGCGCGAGTCGAAAGGTCAATCATGGCTCTCCTCGCACCAGTCCTCGACGTCGTTGATCGGCGCCGCAGAGCGCGATCACAGCACCTATCACTCTCCATATACCTCCTTTTCCGCCTCGGCGTCTGACAACGAAGACGAGTCTACGCAGCAGTCGCGCGCGAGCCTGGCTTCACTGGATCGTTCATCACACAGGAACAATTCCTTCTTCGCAGACGACGAGTTGAGCCCCGACACGCCTCGTCGGCCACACTACTTTCACGCACTAGACACCAATCCGACGAGCAGCAAGAGCGCAAGCAGTCCCTGGGGAAGCCGCTTCGGCAGCCGCGCAGCCAGTGCACGGAACAGTCGACGAGGCAGCCATGTAGATCTGCTTCACCACGCCGAGTCCAACGACGACAACGATGGCCTCCGCACTCCGACGTTCGTATCTGCTGCTGCATCCCCGGCTCTGCATCGTCACCACATCGCTGCTACAGCCGACGATTACTTCTCCACTCCGCGCCAAACACCCTCGGCCGCAGCGACGAAAGCAGCAGGCATGGAGCCGGACTTTGTGAACCTACAAGAAAGCGACGTGCTAGACAACGAAGACGACTACGAAGAAGACGCAGAGGTCGAAGTCGCGAGACTGACGCGCGAGCAGAGAGAGCGCTTGACTCAGAGGTCGTTGTTCGGTGGGTTCGTGGATAGGCTTGTGGGGTGGAGTCTATTTGATGTTGATGAAGACACTAATGACGATGCTGATGCTGATGTTGGTGATGGAAGTAAGACGGGGCTCCACAATGGCAGAATTGAGAGTAGCGGGAAGAAGCAAGAATATGACGATGGCAATGGTCAAGTCGTAAAGGATGGGGTCACAAGGAAGCAACTCCAGGTCCCGGGATTAGCAGGTGAAGAAGAAGCAACCAATACAGAGGCCAGCGGTGGAGAAGACGGCGAGGGCGGATGGCAAGATGCCGCGTGGTTGCTCAGTCTGGCATCAAAGGTGATTTTATGATGCATGATCCGAAGTTTTGATATTCTCTTTTTGCTTTGCTCGAAACCTGCTTCTGGTTTCGGATATCGGACGAGTAATCTTTTGAATCCATCCAACGATGCATGATTCTCTCCTCCATTTCCACGCAAATCCAGAAACCGCATCCTTGTATCTGCACTTGCCAGCGCTCTCCTTATGTCTCACTCCCCATGTCCTTCTTGAGCACAACCACATCTCCCTGCCTCCTCCAGTCATCGTGCCAGTGAGTGTTAAAGACCTCCCACCCGGTCGAATACCTACTGCCCTCCAGGAAATCAGCCATGACGGGACTCAGCTGCTCGAAGAAAACCAGATAATCAGGCCACGGCATGCCCGCCTCCTCCATCCCCTTTTGCGTATCTTCGGTTGCATTACCACTTCTAGAAATCAAAGACAAATCCTGCATATTCTCCCTCAGCCACGCTCGCGGGTCCTGGTAGAAGACATCCGCTTCGTCGAGGTACGTTGCCCGCTGATCAAGAGGAACGTCGATCGGGGGTTCGCATGTCAGCATGCGCGCTTCTATGCCTTCGTAGACTAAGTGGCTTCTCCACGGCGTGCTGTGGCAGGGCATGAGGAACAAGACCGTCATTTTGCCCGTTTTCTTGTTGTCTTCCTTTGTAAATGCGTCGAGGGCGGGGAGGTAGTGCGTTTCGTATTCTGCTCGTAAGGTCGTCACGACGTCTAACACTCCTCTTTGGTGGACTGTACAGATGTACCATGCGAGTATGAGGTCGAGCACGACTATGCTGCACAGCACGAGCCGTTTCAGGGTGTTGAGGGGAAGACGACGACCGGCGCAGAAGAGCCAGAAGGGTTCGGCGCTGAGGACGTGTAGGAGGGGGAGGAGAGGATAGATGAAGCGCACTTCTTTGTGGGCGATGAGGCTCATCGAGGTCATGAAGATTAGGATTGTCAGTGTAAGGGTTTCCAGGGTCGAGGATCTCTTGTCGATACTCGGGATCGCGGCTGGTGTGTTCCGAATGGATGATTTGGTTCGTCCAGAGAGACAGACTCGATATATGCCCCATGCTGCAAAGGGAAGAGATGTCGTCAATAGCAAAGGTAGACCCTCGGTGATGTAGTAGTCGGGTCGATTGCGGCCGTAGAAAACCGCGAGTGATTGCACGACATTGAAATGCACAAAGCGAAGAGGGGGAAATGTCCATTCGCCATAATAGAGACGGTCAGCCGTTACAGAAACAGCGACTACTCCCAGGCCAGATGGGATCGCGGCCTTGGTCTCGACGAGCAGAGCTCTGATGGTAGCTGTAAACCGGAAGCGTGCTGCATAGGCTGCCGTGCAGATCACAACGACCAGCCAGATTATGATATTTGTCGGCCGGAGAATCGTTGCTACTGCGGCAAAGACGAAAGCAATGCACATTCTGTGGTGATCTCTGTTTAGTGAGACCATTCGGGTCTGGCATACTGGATGCAACCAACCTATTGTGTTCCTGCCGCGTGTCATGCTCGTCAACCCCGAGTGACGCATCAAAGGGCCACCAGTAGAGTGCCACCGCCGTCAGAGTAGTCTCGAGCGAGTTTGACAATGTACGTGTGGAGCAAAACAATTGCCACGGACTCAGCACGGTGAGGGGCAGCTGAGATAAGAGAAGTGAGCAATTCTGTTATTGGATCTCACACTATGCAAAACGAGATGATGTGGCACCTACAACGTGAAAGGCGGGTGTTCTCCCACGCCCATACACCTTTACAGCTAATGCAACGGTGTAATAATCTGTCAATGCAGCAAAAACCGCCTGGACCAGCTTCGGTGCAGCGAGCAGCATCTCAGTACGGAGAGGTGGAAGTATACCAAAAGCAGACGAGAGTGCATCGACTATACGATACACAGCAGCAAACAAGAGAGGGTGTAGAGAAGAGCGTAGCCTTTGTCGCCATTCCTGATTGGGGTGCAAATCTCAGAATAATAATCTTACAGTGTTGGAGGTTTCTACGATATGTAGTCTGTCTTACCCAGGTTATAGATGCTCCGCTATCGCCGCCAAAAGCAGCATTCCATGCGGGCTCGAGCGATTGATAGTACTCGTCTGGCTGGAAAAAGGTCGAGAGCTGGGTTGCGTTGAAGACTCGGAAGGCCAGCAGCATCCAGAATAGCTTATCACGCAGCAGTGACACCCTTCTTGCAGAGGGGTCCATTTTGCAAGGGTGCCGTGGAACTATGGCAAGTTCTGCTAAATAAGCACGCCGGGTGCTATGTGGTTGTTGATATTCGAGAACCCCTTATAAGCATTTTAGATGAACACTCTGTATCAATACGAGACGCATGTATTCATAGCTCCATCGTGACAGATATCGGAAACAACAACGACAGCGACACGCGACGATGAATAGCAGATTCGAGATGCAATGTTGATTTTGAGAGAGAAATCATTGTCTACCACCAGGTCGCCGCTATAGACGATGCATGCCAAGGCCAGGGAGCGATGACAACGACGACGTCAGCGATTAACATTTCTGGTATAATGTTTTCCCGTACAGAATGCTTTATCATCGAGCGCATTCTCATGCAGGTATTACGCTCATTTCGAATCGCTGAGTTCTGCCTGCCACGAAGACAGTGCGTCGTTCGATATACAATTCATTCGTTCAACACTCCACGACTCGTCAGAATGGCTTCCACACCGACCAATACCGCCGCCGCCACTGCACCGGCAGTCGATCCTCTCTCGACAGGCCTGAGTGCAATAGACGATGACACAAAGACACTGAGATATGCTGATGTTGGTTCGCGCCCCCGAGATTCCACACCCGACTCTCAAACCACGACACTGACTCTCGGCGCATTTACAGATCGGTATCAACCTGAGTGATCCCATATTTCGAGGCGAATACCACGGCAAAAAAGCCCACGAAGATGATCTCGCTCACGTTATCCAACGCGCTCTGAGGGCAGGCTGTCGCAAATTCATGATCACCGGTTCAGATCTCCCCGAGTCGCAAAAGGCACTCGAACTGGCGGAAGCGTATCCCGGTCTTTGCTATGCGACCGTGGGCGTGCATCCCTGCTCCTCGAAGAGCTTCGACGAGTATCCTGAAGGGCGAGCTGCGTTGCTAGCAGCGATCCGCGAATTGGCGCTGAAAGCAAAAGCTGCGGGCACAGCGGCTGCTTTTGGCGAGTTCGGGCTCGACTATGACAGGCTCCACTACGCCGACAAAGAGACGCAGATCAAGGCGTTCAAGGCTCAGCTAGACGTCGCTGTCGAGTTGCAATTACCTCTGTTCTTACATCAACGCGCTGCCGCCGAGGACTTCGAGGCGATCATGCGTGAGCGACTCGACGAGCTACCCAAACGAGGATGCGTGCACAGCTTCACAGGAACATTAGAAGAGATGAAGCGGATCGTGGACATGGGTTTCGATGTGGGCATTAACGGTTGCAGTCTCAAGACCGAAGACAATGTCGCAGTCGTCAAGGAAGTGCCGTTAGAGAGACTACAGATCGAGACCGACGGTCCATGGTGTGAGATGAGACCTTCGCACGCAGGGTCGAAATATCTCAAGGACGCACCGGCGTTGCCCAAAGCCGTCAAGAAGGAGAAGTGGACGGCAGAAACCATGGTCAAGGGCAGAAACGAGCCGTGCGCGATCAGCAGTGTGGCATATGCAATCGCCAACATCAAAGGAATACCTGTCGAGGAAGTATGCAAAGCGGCATGGGACAATTCAATCAAGATGTTTGGCCTCGGCGAGCGATGATTGAAGTATTCATATCTTTCTTCGTCTCATATCTGTATCAGGTGCAACACCCTAGTATACACTGTGGCTCACATAGAATAGAAAGAGGATTCAAAAACACAATATGTATATCTGCATCGCTTATCGTATGCAGCGGATTTTAATTGCTATCCTGCCTTGCATCTTCTCCAGGTATACTAACAATTAACCAGCCTGGTTGACTGCCTCTCCAACGCGCCGCGGCCTTCTCTCCCACCCCGCACACACATACAGGCAACCTAAGGTAACTTTTGCCCCACTCACTCACTCCGTGGATCCACTTGCCTCCCTTAACCAAGATACTTGTACATGCAGCGGGAGAACTGTACGTCAGCACCAACAACAACAACAACAACAACAACAACAATGACCTTATCCATGGCTTATATCTCAGAAGACCCCCTCGAAGAGCAGAGCATCACAGCTGACAGTACTGTACAAATCGCCTCTCGGCAATCATTACAGCGAGCCAAAGCCCAGCCTGCGGCTATGACTTTGTATGAGGAAGTCCCGTGACAGACGCCAAGCACGCGGTAGCTACGATACTTCTGTACCTACACAGTACATACAGTATAGTCGATGTGGGGTCACACTCGACCATCACTGACCACCAGGCATTCCTGTTCAATTGCCGATGATAGAAGATCAGACGATTGTCGGGGATTGGAATGACTTGCCTTGCCTTACTCTTGCTCGTTACTTGCTATCGAACTGGGCGAGGGAAGTAGGTGATGGGGAATTGCTCAATAAGACTTTGGACAGGTTTTGAGTCTGTCTCTTTACAATACTACCCGGGGAAAGGGCAGATCGGTGGCAACTCAGGCAAAAGAGGGTTCGGTGATAGATGGCGCGGAGAACCGGACCACCTTGGTGGACTACTGAGGAGCGAAGCGGCTATTGAGTTCTCGTAGTCTTATGATATATATCGGTGATTGAATTCATTTTTTGCTTTGTCTTGTATGTCGTGTTCTGCTATTTGTGCTTTTAATGTGAAGACGACTGACGACCGAGATCTTGTATTCACGCCTGCTTATCCCGGATATACACACATAGATCTAGTTTCCCGGGCAAGGCAATACATTCAATTCAAGATGAGCAACAAATCATCCTCGAACCCCAATAACCACTACCAAAAGCCGCCGCCAGAGAAGACGTCAGAGTACGCATCCGCCGACAAACCGCCTCTATCCACCATTCTGAACCTTGACGACTTTGAGACGGTAGCCTCAAGGACGCTCGATAAGAAAACATGGGCGTTCTACAGCTCGGCGGCGACGGACCTGCACACCCTGACGCAGAACCGATCGTTCTTCTCGCGCATCTGGATGCGCCCGCGCGTGTTGCGCAATGTCAGCAGTGTGGACACGAGCACGAAGATGTTGGGTCATGATATTGGGGCGCCGTTCTTCGTCAGTCCTGCTGCGCTGGCTAAGCTGGTCCATCCGGATGGTGAATTGGCTATCGCGAGGGGGTGTGCGAGACCGGAGACGGTGATCCCGCAGTGTGTCTCTACCAATGCGTCGTATGCGCTTGAGGATATCGTTGCTGCTGCACCTACAGGAGATGGCGGTGGCGAGGGACAGAAGCATCCCTTCTTCTTTCAGCTCTATGTTAACAAGGATCGCAAACAGTCGGAAGAGCTGCTGAGGAAAGTAAGAAAGCTAGGAGTATCCACTGTCTTTCTCACTGTCGATGCACCAGTGCCAGGTAAACGGGAGGCGGACGAGCGCGTGCAATCGGACGAAAGCATGAGTGCGCCAATGTCAGGGGCCAAAGCAGTAAATGACAAGAAAGGCGGAGGACTGGGTCGAATCATGGGAAGCTACATCGACAGCAGTCTCAGCTGGGACGACTTGCCGTGGTTGAAGAGTGTGTGGGACGGCAAGATCGTGCTCAAAGGCATCCAAGGCGCTGCAGATGCAAAGCAAGCAGCGGACGCAGGCGTCGACGGCATAATCCTGAGCAACCACGGTGGCAGGAGTCTGGACACCTCACCGCCTTCGATAATGGCATTGCTGGAGTGTCGACGATGTTGTCCAGAGATCTTCGACAACATCGAAGTCTATGTCGATGGAGGCATTCGAAGAGGCACAGATGTGTTAAAGTGTTTGTGTCTGGGTGCTACAGCTGTGGGCCTTGGCAGGTCTCCTTTATACGCCGTCAACTACGGCGAGGAGGGTGTAGCCCATCTCATTGACAGTAAGCCACTTTGCTTTCCCTTTGTTCATGACAATGCCACAATACTTACGTCGTATGCAGCCTTGAAAGATGAGATTGAAACTAGCATGAAGATGCTTGGCATCACCAACCTCTCACAGGTCCACCCAGGCCTGGTCAACACGCTGGATGTCGACCATCTCGTGCCTCAACGTCTCGAAGCCCCATACGAGACAGGACGACGACACATGGCGAAGTTGTAGACAAGCATCATCGCCGAGGGATGGTAGATGTGTGTGAAAGTGTAAAGATAACTGAAATAATTATGCATATAGCATCTACTTTTATACGAGTTTGGTTGCGTATGTGCATAATATCCCGAGGCTTCGCGACAGCCAGGGGCCGCAGTGCTGTCTGTAGGCAGAGCGTGTATGTGCGACAAAATGGAAATCAGAAGAAAAGACGTAACAAACATGACATATTGGTTTCGTGTCGGCGGGAGGACCATGCAAAATGCTTTGCTTATGCAGTAGCCTTGGCCGCCTCGACTTCAGTGCCAACACCGTCCTTGCGCTTCTCGCTACTTGAGTCGCTGTTGGCCTTTGGCTTGTCTGATTCGCTCTGCGTGCTGGAAGCATCGACGACCTTGAGGTTCTTCTCGGTGATGAGACCCTTGAGCCACTTGTTCTCCATTTCGAGTTGACCGACGCGTGCCTCGAGGAACTGCACCTTGTCCGACATTTCCTTTGCACTCTTCTCCAAAGCTTGCTCGCGCTGCTTCTTCTTGACTCGGAAGCGTGCGCTGGCAGCGGTGTTGCGGCGACGCTTATCCTCCTCGGCGGCATGGCGGGAGTGCTCCTCGAAGTCGGCGGGGGATGCGATGGACGCGGCGGTCGACTTCCTCTTCTCGCCGGTGACAGGCGAAGCAGCAAAGGCGGGCTGAGCGGGCTGCTGCGTAGGGTAGGGAGCGAGGGCGGTAGGAGGAGACGGCGGCAAGCTGTGGCCGGTCATGGACTGGGCTTGAGGGAAGCTGAAGTCTGGGAACTGGAAGGTAGGTTCTATAAAAGAATACGTTAGTCCATGCACACTGGCTCCTGCTTGAAGAAACACTCACGGTTCCCTTGAGCATCCTGGCCGACGACCACCGGGCCTTGTTGCGGTCGTGTCTGCGGCCGGTCGGCGGAGAAGAGGCCTCCCAGGTCATCCATCTTCGGCACAGACTCGTTCATGTCAAAGTCGAAGAATTGAGTGTTTGTGAACAAATCAAGGTCATCCTGGAAAGGGCCAAAGTCCGGCTGGGAGGCAGTGTCGGCAACCGAGGGGATTGTGTTGAGATTGGCAATGTATTGCGACACGTTAGGTGCGCGCCGACCATTGTACGACGACATGGCTGGGGGGGGGGGGGGCGTAATATTATTTATCCAGGTTGAGGGTTGAGATGTATGTCGCAGGAAATTATCGATATAGGTCGCAAAGAGGGGTAGGGATGTGCAGTTGTAGAGTTATTTGCACGTGGTCGGAGGATCTGGGTGGATTTGTAATGATGTCGTTGACTGCTGCTGCTTTGTGCGGCGCCGGCTTTGTCGAGTGCGCCCGGGCGGAAAGAACGCTTTGTCTGCGTGCAAAACGAGAAGGTACGTCGGAATTGGCGGTAAGGGACACAGTAGACCTGTGTAAAACAATGCGAGAAAAACAAGGATGTCGCTCGCCCTAAGTCATCAGAGACTCTGAGCTATTCGGGTAATTGAGTAGCTGGGGGTCCCTCTGTGCTGCGATACGATGAGAATTATTGGTCGTTGGTCGTGGACTTTCTGGTGGGATGTGATGAGGGCAGCAACAATAAGTGAAGAGGGGGAAGCGAAAGTGGGACGAGGCTTGTGCCCTGCGTTTCGCCGAGTCTGCAATCGTTGCATCGTCTCGAAGTACCGCGGTACCGTACCCTGTACATCGCGGTAGACCTCCGAATCTCGCGCGGATCCACACGATTTGCAGTGCGCCACACTCATTGGCTGTAACCTGGAAAATCATAGCCCCCACTTCGGGCAGCTTGCCGGCGGATGTCGGACCAGGCGACTCCCGTCACGCACAATGTCTCGAGTCTGCTTGTGATTTGTCTCTTGAAATTGCCTTATTGGTTCCTATCTTCTGTCCAAGTGGTTTAAAGCACCATGCAGCAGAGATACTGCTAAGCTACTATACTGCTATATCTGCACGCTACTCGTATAGTAGCTATAACAGACAGCATGTCAAGACCAAAATTACTAGTAGTATGAATCGTCAAACAAAAAAGTTACTAATGCCGATATCCATGCTTGGCTATCTGCCGACATCTCTCGATTCTTATGCATGTTGACCGTTTACAATCCATGTTAATTACTTTCCTGTCTGACTTAGCCAATACTCGTCTCAGAGCAAGCCTGAGTGACACATTCTGTCGACAAATCTTCTATGCCGGAGGAGGAAACTGTTTCCACTTAGACGTCCTCCTGGTCTCCTTGCTGGGCGGCGCCTCGACCTCTTGGTCCTCTTGACCTGCGCTATCTGGTTCCTCAAGCTTCCGCTTTTTGGTTGCCTTTGTGGACTTGCTGTCTGCCGCTACCGCTGCAGTGCCTGATCTCTTTCCGATAACATACGCAACCTTTTCCACTTCCAACGCTGTGACGGTCTGCCCCTCTGCCTGAAGTCTGTCCCTCACAGCCTGCACTAAAGGATACATTTGCTTATATTCGCCAATTGAATATTTGATCTTCCTGTCCCATCCTCGACCCTTGCCTTCCTCAAACGTAGTCCATCTGAACAACTCGTCAGAGAAAAAAGGGATGTTGACACTGTCGAAAACACTCAAGAGCAGCGTCGCCGTCGCAGGCCCGACTCCCCTCAGGTCCTTGGCAAGCATCGCTACCGCATCATCCCATCTTGTATTATTTGCGCCATAATAGGCGAATGCCGCCTTCGTGCTCTCTTCAACTGTTTCTTCCGCATTTGAAGCCACTAGCTTCTGGAGTGACGGTCTGAATGTGCCATGGGATCTGTATAGTATGCACATTACTACGCGTAAACTTTTGCATCTTCCTGTCCTCGCCGAATTGCGTGGTGTTTGAAGCAGAACATTACACTAGCGCATATTGCGTGATCGCCGGTGCTGCTGATTTCACGTACAGTTTCCAGTCCACCAGTGTTTGTATCTCGGCCTTTGTCAGGTAGGCGATCTCGCGTTCTGCTAGCGCTCGAGGGATGATCTCCAGGCGTTGCTGCTCGAGTTCGCCCACCTTCTCCGGCACCACATCTCCGTATCCATCCAATTCCGCTTTGAAGCGTTTCAAGCCGATAGTGTCACAGCGCAGCTCGTCGGAAGTCGACATTGTTGGTTGTGAATGATGTTGCATTCATGTCAATGAATCAACGGTGATATACAGTAGTATAGAGCGCACGGCCCAGCTGCGACACGGCTAACACAAGGTAAAGCCAAACTCTTACACGAAAGCATGTTCAAGGTGCCCTGGATCATGAACATATTTCCATATAATACGAATATCTCCTTTTCTACGTTCCATCTCTACATAACCTCGGACTCACTCAGAGCTTGGCCCTTTCCTGAATCAGGCTATACGCTTTTGGTAGTGACTCCAGCGCATCTCGATTGATCTGGCCAACATTCTGGTATCCAGCAACATTAAGCAAGATATCAAAATCTGCAAGAAGCGACTTCATCACATGGCGGACGCCAGTCTCGCCCATGATCGACAGACCCCAAACCCTATTGGATCAAGATGGTCAGCTGCAGGTAGATCTTGCATGACATAAAAGGCCTCGAAGCCTAGGGGTGGGGACCGTATGGCGACATCTACGTGGGAAAAGAAAAGGCGGATGTCGCTTACCATAGTCTGCCGACGAACACGAATTTGGCACCAATGGCGAGCGCTTTGAAAACATCGGCTGCGCCGCGTACTCCCGAGTCGTACATGATGTAGGTCTTGTCACCAACAGCTGTTGTATACCAATATCATTAGCAATGGATCCACATGATAGTGGAGTATGCAGAGATGGTTGAGGAGGAAGACGGGCGAATGTGTAGATGCAAGACTTACCATCGACAATTTGCTCTAGGGCGTCTAGACTGGCGACGGCGCCGTCAACCTGTCTGCCTGCATGATTGCTGACCACGATTCCGTCACAGCCAACCTCGACTGCTTTTCTAGCGTCGGCTACTGACTGGATGCCTTTCAATGCGAATGGCTTGCCTCCGCTCATCTCCTTCCATGTCTTGACCAGCCAGGGGATTTTCTCCCAGCTGTGTGCGCGACCATGCCACACATTGTCAATCCACTTTGCGCCTGCCTTGGCCGGGTCTTTCTTTGCGTCTATGCCTTGGGCAGCGAGTCTCTTCTGAAACACTATTGTTGCTCTCATTAGCCATCATTTGTCGATCAGCCCCTGACGAGAGCCCACTCACCTGGGTCAGAAGTGCCTAAATCCTGACCAATGCCCTTGTAGAAGGCATAGTTACTGGTGGCCACATCATCATGTCTCCAAGCCAATTGCCAAGTGTCGACGGTCAGAATGCAAGCCGAGAAGCCCGAGTCGATCGCTCTTTGCAACAAGGATACAGTCAATTCATCATCATGTGGCATATACAATTGGAAGAATCTCGGTCCCTCTCCATTGGCTGCACCCACGTCCTCGATCGGCTGCGATCCCGCCGTACTCAGACAATAAGGCAAGTTCAATTCCTTGGCGACTTTTGCAACAGGCAGCTCTCCAAGAGAATGATAGATCTTGTTGATGCCAATGGGAGCGAAGCCTATAGGCGCACTGACTTTGTGCCCCCATATCTCGGTGGCAGTGTCACGCTTGTTGGTATCGACCAGCGTACGAGGGATGATGCGGTGTCGATAGAACGCTTGTCTGTTGGCGAGGTGCGTGAACGATTGGCCGGCGTTGGAACTTGCGTAGTACCACCCGTTCTCAGTCAGGCGCTCTTTGGCTCGCTCCTCGAGTTTGTCGGGGTCTGTGGTCATTCGGAAAAATCAGCACTTGAGCGCCAGAAAAAGACTTGATTATTCTATGAGGATCATCCTTACGGGTGTTGAAAGGCGGGACTCTGCCCTCTGGCTCAGCCATGAAGTTCTCTCGTTGATACTCGGCATATTCGGGAGTGGTCCTGAAGTCCTTGTTTGGGTTCTTGGTATCCATTGTTGACCGCGAGGTGAAATCAGAGATAAAAGATGGGATAGGTCTATTGGAGTATTATGGATTATTCTGGAGTGGACGACTTAGAGATAGTATCAAAGTTGGATTGAAGTACTATGGAAATATGGTAAAGGTACTATGTATATGACTGAATCGTATCGATGAGATCAGACTTGGATCAGAGAGGGATATATACGCTTTCCATTATTCCCTACCTGACACTGTGGTTACACTGTGATATAATCACAGTGTAATCCCTACCACCCTCTTCCTTGTTTTACAACCCCTCCTGGACCTCACAAGATAACATCCTCCAGAAGTCATCGCTCGCGCGAGTAAGCAATGCCTTTATAACCAGATCAATAACCCAAATCACGGCTATTTCCCTCCTTGCACAAGATACAGCTACTGTCTTATTCACAAGCAATATGAGGGGGGTCACAAAAAGAGTAATGACGACCGTGAACGATCACAATGACTTCATCGAACATGCACCCCGGTAACTTGCCGGCTTTAAAGTGGATAAGGTAAGGTACTGTAGTGGGGGAATCGTCGTTCGTCGCTCCCAAATAGTCGCCCCTAAATAAACCCTGCATGTCCACGGTGAACAGACGGAGATAACGAGGATATAAAGCATCAGAGACGTAGGGTACAAATTACCTCCATACAGTGTGAGCGACCCTACACGGCCAGGTTACCGTAAGGTATGGTAAGGTTGATATATTATTGTACAGTACATCGATTGCCAGTGTGTTTGTGCGCACGGAGTCAAGATCCGGATCAAGCTTTTTTACCATGTTCTTGGTTTCCTTTCCTTTGGAAACTTCAAATGTGTTGGCTCGATTGGGTAGTTCCTTTCGCTGATCTTTACATCAAGGTACTTGTGCACATTGTTATACTGTACCTACTATGCCCTGCTAGGAAACATGGCTTACTATCTATGGCTACAATGATTGTGGGATGATATGCGTGGACAGTAGGTATACTGGGCATATGATGTTCTCGTCTCCGAGTGATATAGAGTTATAATGAACTACGTTTCTATCGAGCGAACACAGGAAGCATATTCAGAGTCTGGGGCAGGCGCATGGAGTACATCTCATCATAATGATGTCCTCAACTTATCGCAGAGAGACGGAACAATGCAGCTGACCTATGCTCAGAGAGCAGACGAATATGGATCGGAAATAACAATGGTCAAAGCTTGAAACGACAGTTGCACAAGTGGTTTGATGATTAATGAGGTTTTTGATTTACACGTTTCGTGCTAATTTGTAATGCAGCTAATGTTCTGCTGTTATGGAAGAATTACATTCATCCCTTAGACCTCCGGAGCGCCTCGCTGAAATGCAATGAACAAAACAAAGAAAAGACAGGTATAAAGGGGTATAAGCAAGGTGGACCGACACACTACAAATTATTGTCCAGAAGGTAAAAAGAAAACCACGTCAAGGATGATATGGGTCAAGGCCATATTCGTAGTCCTAGAATGTCCCGCTCAAAGAATGGATTTCCTGCACCGCGCGATAGGGGCGCGGGCCAAGGATGTTTTTGTCAGCAGAGGCCAGTCATTGGACTTGCCGATGCGTTTAGAAGCAGGCTATGTATGCTTCCGCATGAGTCGGGTAGCTTGATGTGACAAGGATCGTGTTTCAACATGCTTGAAATCCGTAAGTAATCATTGTGGGGGTCTTCCGTCAAGCATAGATGGCTCAGAATGATCGGATGGTTGGCTTGCGAAGCCAGTACTTTGAGGTTGTGTGGACGAGGTGAAGATAGTCCCGGCTGAAGATATGACATTTCCGTCACCGACAGCTGGTCCTACATGACCGGATGCCGCGGAATTGGTGGAGGATAACTGAGACTCATCTCTGATGTTGTACACCATCGGCGACCAAATGTGCCAGTGGATGACAGCTAGATGTGTAATACGTCGAATGATGTCCTGTAGAGCCTGCTTTCGGGGCTGCGACTGAGCCGAGACTGTTATGCTGGTAAAGGCAGCGACAGTCGGCTGTGAAGACGGAAGCATAGCCTCGTGCAGCTCGAGGATTGTGTGCCTCATGTTCGACGCAATCGATGCGTGGAGGACTGGCAGGCTCTTGTCCACGAGGTTCTGAACACGCGTCGCAAAAGCTACCGATGAAGGCTGTAAATCCACTTGAAGCTGCTTTTCAACAAAATCCGCAAGCTCGGAGTTATAACAGATTGCCGCGCCCTCCAGGATCAATGCTGAACGGACGATCTCGGCTGCAATGTTACCCGCGTTCTCACTGAAGAGACGAGATTCGCCGACGATGTCAGAAATGGATGCTCGAATAGTGTTCTTTGCAGCTTGTCCAACCTCTACGTTGACTTTGTTGCGAACCAGCAAATCGAACAGGTCGCAGCAGATATCAAGTTGAATGAGGCTGTTGATATCAGTGCGCAATGTGCGAATGCGCTCAGCATCGAGCTGGAAAGTTTCTGGCAAAGAAGACATGGAGCTTTGAGACGAAATGGATCTGAGAAGTGCAGATGAAAAGATCTCCACTGGAGTGACAGTGGGGTCGCATGCAATGAGATGAGAAGCTTCTCTCTTGTACCACATGCGCGCACGCCTAACATCCAGACGACCCTGGTGTAACCTGGTGAGGTGATAGCGCTGCTGAAAATTCACGGTATCCTCGATGAGCATGGCGCGAAGGTTTCTGATCTGATGGTTCGCAACATCCAATTTCATCGCTTCGAGAACTCCTAGCGTTTGGCGGAGACCGAGGGCAATGCGTTTCTGATCGCCTTCTTCAACGCCTCTGCGGATCTGGGTCACCATCTGATCGACCCAGTCATCTCTCATGGGAGCGCAATGGGCTTTGAGCAAAGTGGCGAGCCACAAAGCAAGATCCATGAGGTTGAAAACTCCATTGGAAATCTGTTGCATTATCATTGGGATATCCAGACGTTCCTCGACGACGGACTGATCACGCGCGGGAACCAGTGTCATCAGGATCTCTTTTATAGCCTCGAAAATACCAGGTATCCGAATCTGGCTAGCCTTCATCATGCGCGATAATTGCTGATATTGCTCTTCGTCCTGACAAGTGAGAAGGAGGCCACCAATAGCCCGGTAAAGTTCGAGCTCTGCCATCAGCGCCTTCCAGTATTCATCTGCCGTCTTGATCTTGTGCTTGCCACGTGATCCATCCAGATTAGGCCTGAAATGCAGCTCTCTGTCAAAGTTTACGTCGTGTCGAAGTTTCGGATTGCTAACAATGCGTGTGACCTCTAATTCTGCCAATGAATCCTGGGTAATAGGTGGTAGTGGGGCAGCTCGTTGGTATAAGTCGACCAAGTCGACATCCTCGGGGGCTGGCAGTTGTTCCAGAAGACGATATAGAGAATACATGATTTCTCTGTCGCTAACTTTCTCTTGTTTGGTGTTAGGGATAGATGAGATAGAATCGGCAGAGTTGTTAACGTCGGCCTGCACATGCTCTTGATCATGCTGAGCTGGCATACTGCCCTCATGACCAACACCATGCGACTGATATGATGACCTTGAGTTATTCGCACGTGAAAGTCGCTGATTGTCCCGTGGAGTTGCTGGGGCTGCGTTGCAGTCGTCATTGCCCTGACGGGTCCAAGCTGGAGCATCGGTTGTGAAAGACATCACACTGCTGATAGAGTCGTTTCTTCTGCTCCCCCGACCGCTGGCTGGATCTCCCATGTTGACGATTACGTCGTCGCTCCAGACGGGTCCGGCAGAAGACTAGAATGATATTGCGAATAGGATGAGATACCAGTTCTCCCCTATGTCGATAGTGCGTGTGGAATGGTATGAGATATAGGATGAGAATGTCTAAATGTGACTCTTGCTGGGAGTCGCAATCGCTTATCCTTTCGAAATAGTCCAGTGAGGAGGAAATTGCTCGGGGTGCCTGTCTATGCCACAGGCTAGACTAACCAATTACTAAGGTAAGTAGTAGCGATCGCCAAATTCGTTTGATCGGAACAAGTGCAACCGAGACCTTGAAAAGAGAATCGCTGTACAGTACAGTAGGGCGTTCTACTGTAGTGAAGACGAACACTTTGCGTGTGGGGAAGAGAAGAACAAAGGAGAGGGTTTTGGGTCGGAGGGTATCCCGGTATCACAAGTGAAAGTGAAGAGGAAATGGAAGGTAGAAGATCTTTACGGAAGGGAAGGCCAACCTCCAAAAGGGAAGCAAGGAAGTGAGTTGGGAATGTTGTTCCAGGAGAGCACCGTTTGGCAAAGGAGGTAGTAGCCGGGCAACAGTGTTTCTGACACAACGTCTCGTCGATTTCAAGAGCACATGGCAATTATAACAGAGCGCGGGCCTCACTGCGGCAGAATGTTCTAACGGAAAGAACGATGACCGTGCATGTATCTGCGGGAGGCATCGTGGTTCGAAGGAAGACTTGACTGTGTAGCATCAGGCTGCTGCTTGCTGTCGTCCGTTGTCTCAGATGCGGCATCAGGCATGACAGCTTGTCATGCTACATCTGCTGCTATCGGGCGTGTAACAGCTCATGCGACGGCACTCGAGATGCGTTGTGTCACATCAATATCGGGAATCTGTTAATGGATCTTGCTTGGTATGATGGCGCAAACCGTTGCGAGAGTCAATATGTGAGGCTTCATTCCAATCTCGGCTGTCGAGCATCACCCACATTTTACCTAAGGGGCCCTTAAACATGCCTAAAGCTTGACCCGCTTTCGCTCTTTATATGAGCGCACGCTCATTTATATCCGTCGATCAGGAACCTTCCGCTGATCCTTATCAAGATCCAAGCCTTCTGTTGCAGCGTCATCTCCCGCGCCGAGTTGTTACAGGTTTATAATTACCTGTCGTCTATTTTCCCATGAGTAGCTCCCATACGCTACTTGTACCTTGCCTGGACAGAATGCAATGTGCCTTGCGTGCGCAGCTGCAGTCTTGCCTTCTGCAATGTCGCGTACGTCTAGACGCGAGTTTCGGGGGCGATTCGAACGTCTCGTGAAACTCTTCTCCTGCAAGCAACGTCGAGCCAGAATCCTCTAGCGTATCTATACAAAACTTTAGAAAATTCAGGGGACCAGATGTTTCTCATGTCTCTCGTGAGACAGCTATTGCCTGAGACTATAGACAAGGAAGAGGTGCTACCGGCTTCTCCGGATTCATCATGTTCATCCTGTTCTAATAGTACTTGTCGCACCTGATTCATTTCAACGTTCCTCCCACGAATCTGGGCCACACGTCATACAGCACATCTCTCGATATTGTACGTTTCGTGCTTGCCCCTCGCAATGACGCTCTGTGAGACTAAATGCAATCTTCAATTGAAATCTCCCCAGCATTGTCGATAAGGCGATAGCTGATACTGTGGTATCAGTAACGTGTCAAGGGCGATAGTGTGAAGATAGCGTTGCTGTATACGAGGAGGAGCAGCCCTATCAACAGTGTTCTGGCTCCAAGGGGGAATTGTGGTTTCGACTCCGCAGTTGGCGCCTAACCTAGTATGCTTCATTTGAGGGTCGTTGCTAGATACGAGGTGGCGAAGTATTGTTAAGGTGATTCTATCCTCGGTAATTACCCCTAGAGCGTAGCATGCTGCAGGAGCGAAAGACAAACGCATATATTCGTCAATAACGTGGAGCCAGAGTACTCACGATTGCGCTCGTAGTCCGCTCGTTCGAGTAATGTTGATTGTCCTTCTGGCAGCTTGTGTGAAAGCATAGGTAGTATTGTTACTGCAATTCAGGGTACCACAATATCTGTAACATTCGACGAATATTGTTGGATGAATATACACAATGATTGAACCATCGGAATCGAGGGCAACCCTGTCCTTACTGTCAGTTGATTTCTCTTCCAGGTTTGGTCGACCATAAGGTTCCTTTGCTTCGGCCCGTGAAGTCCCTTCCACCCTCGGCTGCACGTGGCCCTCCGCTTGAGACCAAGCACTCGCAGGCTGTTGTCAAAATTGTCAGGACATTTGCCTGAAAACTGCCTGTCTCTTGCCTTGAATTCCCTTGTATAACACAAACGCCGCTGCTAGTGGGAATCAGCCCCACGAATTAAGGTAAGTAATGGTACATTGCCATCTACTACACTGTATATAAATTGTACTCAAGGCTGCTCCGAGTAGGCACACATCAAACGTATACAGAAAGTTGATAAATCCCACACGGCTAACATGTCACACAGACAGGTCTACTACGAGAGGCTCGGCAGGGTGCTACTCTCCAGTCTTTACACAAGTCTGCTAGCTACTTGGCAAGGCCTAGCAGCCATGGTGACAGAAGAGGACAATGCAACAATAGAGCGGATGATAACCGAAGGCAAATCGGCCATTTCCATCCGCGCCGCCGTGCCCTCCGTGTCACGAACAAATGTCTACCTCAAGATCTCAAAGTTCAAGAAACACGGTACGGTGGGCCGCGTGCAGACCAAGACGCTCGGCCGCCCACGCATCATGGGCGAGGGCGTCGACAATTTCATCAAGGGGCTGTTAGCCGTAAAACCAAACATGGAACTCGAGGAGATGAGGAAGCACATGCAGACTCAATTGCACATGACTGTTTCCATGTCTACCATTTCACGCGCGATAACCCGTGCTGGCGTCAATAATGGTAGGCCTCTCCGAACCCGTAATTCGGCTAGTGGCCGAAGACGAGTGAGTGAAGGCGCTGCTGCGTCGTCATCTTCTGCTGCTGCACAACAGGATCATCAACTGGACCCTCAACAGCAACAGCAGCAGCCCGACAGCAACGAGATGACTGAGTCACATATCCCATTATCCGCTCACACCACCCAAGATCTGTCACATATAGAGAACGACCACACCCTGGATGGAGACGATGAGGACGTATCATGGGGACAGATGCAAAGTGACACATCTTCCCCTACCACTACGAACCGACTGCGGCAAACGCCTCAACAACAACACCCCTTGCATCAACAGCAGCAGCAGCTGCAGATGCAGCAACAGCACCAACAACAGCAAAACGACCTGCAAGCAATAGATCCATTGCTCGCGCAAGCCTACTCGACGCCGGCTGCGGCTGCTTATCAGAGCATCTATCCTGATTTGTCGAAGAGCGGGCAGCAGCAAGCTGCGTTGGCGGGTGTGGGCATGGGTCTCGGGGGTTCTCCGGCTGGTCTGGATATCTACAGAAGCCCATATGCGCCTGTTGTTGATTGACGGGGTCTTCTTTTTCAAGCACCTGTTTTTTTGTTATTGCTTTCTTCTTCATAGCTTGACGATTTGCAAGCATTTGTGTGGTAGCTTTCTCATTTGCTATCAGCGAGCATGGCGTTGGGGGCATTGTTTCGTGCTCTGTGGACACATAATCAAGAAGAAGAAGAATTTGTAATAATGATAGGGTATCTTAGTGATGACGCCTGCTACTGTATACTATCTACTACCAGGGAAAAAAGTGCCAACACAAGAGCATGCACTCCCTAATGTCCGATCTCCTCTCCTGTGATATGCTCGGCCGTCACGAAAACGATTTCACCAGGGCAATGGAAATGTCTACGTAGGTATCTCCCAACTGGTACGTCTTAAGAACAAAGCAATACTTCCGCTAGAGAACGACAGGCCATCCACAGGGCCTTAGGGTAAGAATACAACAGGGAAGAAGCATGATCATCTGAATGACATCTCATCAAATGGGACTAGAAGGCCGTAGCCTCAAAGACTTTCAAGCCTTGCTAAGGCGCCGTCTTAGGTATTTGCGACGTGTGAGACTTTGCTTGGGCGTAGAGAATGTCAACGTAAGACTTGGGTTCTCGCACGCGTGTCATAGCTGTGGCGGTAACCTGAGGGCCCATGTTTCTCATCTCTGTCGTCCCTTGGGGCTTCGAAGTCTCGACGATGACTGTGTCTGTGGTGGCGAGGATGCCTCCCCAAAGCGGTGTCGATCCGGTGGTGGGGACTTGGGCCAAGTCCACAGACTGCTCTTCTGAGCTCACGAGATCCTTCAAAGAGCAGTTGTCGGATCGAAAGACGCTGTCTTCGCGCGAGATGGTCGACTGCTGACGTCTTCCGAAGCCGCGTTTGTGCAGAGCCTTGACAACACTACCTCTCCGGTCATCGGACTGCTGTGCTTCATCGTGCTTTGTGATGAGCGGACTGAACTCTGCATGTACTTCATGGCGCATCCTTCCGTGATCGTTACAGCCAGGGTAGTATATTTGTCGCACTTTCAGGAACTCCCAGCTAACAAGACAGAGGTGTTCGGAGTGTTTCTGAGAACAGTGATGGATGTCAAGCAATCTGGTGAAGCCGAAAATGGTGGTCTGCGCGGAGCCTTGAGCCTTGTTCGCTCCGTAACGCATATTGATCGGTTGTGCGTTGAACTGAAGATCGGTGAACCATTCATCACCAAGGGTTTCCCCCAGTACCGCAAGTGCGTTACGAAGCAACAGGACGAATGTCTTCTCTTCATTGGGCAGCGACCTTCGATATTTGTCTTTCCACTCAATCATTTTCACAAATCTTTCAGCAGTCCACCCGTCATGACTGCGCAGGTAGTCCAGCTGATAGGGTGTGAGTTGGTTCGGCGTCAGTTGCACATCCGGAAGTTCATCTTGATTTGATTTCTTGACCAGGACTAGGAACGAACTGCGAACCCGCGCAAGAGCTGCAAGACACACCAAATATACACCCTGCTTGGGCGGAGGAGGGGAGGTTTTCCTCGCTGCAAACTCCTGTATTTTCCCGATTTGAACATTCAACAATCCTGTCGGAATTTGCGTACTTCTCGCAATGATGGCTTCCACACGACTGAAAGGGGCGAATCGGAATCCGGCCGCGGTGAAGTGATCTGTCTCATCTGCGCGCAGCTTGCGGGTGAAGAACAGTAGCTGACCCTTTTCGAAGAGAGCGGATGACGCTATGCTGGCCTCTTCGATACTGTCCGTTCCTCCTTTATTAGCTGATACGATACCGGTTCCAATGACCTGATCGTACAAGGCTCCTAGACTGTCGAGCGATCCGTGTAAGCGTTCGGCAAGGTCTGATGCAGCCACGCAATAACCTTCTCGAAACAGTACTGTTGACTCCTTGTAGCTTTCCTCATCGTACAAGCTACTCGTAGAGCTTGTCGAGGAGATCTTGCCACTGTAAGGGTCGTGTCTGCGTAAGTGACTTCTCATTTTTGGTATCAGGTCTGCTACACTTTCCCAATCATGAGAGACCTTCCATATCCAGTGAAATACCGGATGATGAACCCCGAACTCGTCGTCGAATTTCTAGCCAAGTCAGCAGGGCAAACTTATTGCTTGCTGCGTTACTGACCTGTAAGGCAAAGCGTTTTGCAATCTTTTGAGAAGGTAGAGCGCCTTCCGTGGTCACCATAATATTGCCCTCCTCATCAAAATAGGCGCACGCAAGCATGACTAGTTGAGCCCGCTCTGCTAGCACCCTGCTACGATGGTTGGTATATAACAGGACCACCAGTACGGAGACGGCTGCCACGAAGCACTTTTTGATATGTTAGAAGATAACTCAGACAATTTTCGCACAAGCTTACCAGTGTTCCAGCCACTGTGGAAGAATTAGCATATAATCGAATTTATATGGGAAAGATTTGTCTCTACCTATGACCGCAGTGTTCCTCTGCCCAGCCATTGCTGCTTCCGCCACCTTTAGCCGGTAGTTACATCCGATGGATGCGGTGAAGTGCATTCCGCAGACAGCGACTGCGAGTATGACGGCGCAGAACAATCGTTTCCAGAAGACACTGATCCAGCGTTCTTTGAAGTAAAAGAACAAGGCTAGTGCAATGATGCTGTCTCCAACGGCAATGATACAGGCCGCGATGATGTAGCGTGGTGGATACGTCAAGGTATAATTCATCGTGCCTAGGTTTCCAATATAATGCATTCCCACAATAGATAGCCCCGCAAGAGTACCCGTGACGACATCGAGGACCCTCCGGACGGTGAAAGACTTGACACGGAGTTCGGCGATGTAAAATGCAAAGGTCAGGCCTAGGACCGGAAGTACGCAAGATAGAAACGTGAAACCAGAGCTGTAGACGAGTTGTAGGCCAATCTCGCCGTCAGCGAGTATGACTGATCGGTTTCCGATGAAGTGCATGCACCATATGCCTATTAGCCCCATAGAGACAGCACAAGCGAAGAGATGTATTCTAACAACTTTTTGTTAGCCCGGTATTGTGCGCTTGAAAATCAGGTGTGCTATTCCCATACCGGCTCATCATAGACTTGCCCAGGCGTTTTCGATGCAGCAGCTCTACAGTGAGCAAGGTGCCTGTGAGACTTGCAAAGAAAGACGCTATTATAATACCAGGCATGAAATGCCATGGCACTATATCTCCGGGTCGATAAGCAGGGCTCGTGGTCCATGTGAGGGAAGATCTTGGTAGAACGAAAGCATCGCTGATGACTTGAGATGTGAGTGGTGCCATGATATTGCGCTCACGAACGACTGTCGTCTGCTTTCACCTTGCTTGCAGAATGGCTCCTCTCAGCACTACCCAACAGCGTGCTTATAGAGTATTGCAGTGGCAGTTAAGTTACTACAGCACTTGTAACCTCATGTGGGTAACGATACAATTTCCCAGGATTGCGACCGGAAAAGCGAGCGAGCCCGACCCAGCAACGTAGTCAATACAGGTGTCAACGACGATATCAATCCTTGCTTGGGTCCGTCGTGTAATAGATCCGAGCTACTGAGTGCTCGAGTCCGAAATGGTATTCGATGATGTTGACCAATGCTTTGTATCACAGGATGTTAGTTATTAGATGTCGCCTTAGTATCCATCGACTACGGGCCAAGAAGTAGTGATATCCATAATGAAGACATAGCACACGGAAAATTGGAAGATTGGAGAGTTGGAACAGCGGAGGATTAGTCGGAAATGGATGTAAAGTAACCTCGTTTCAGTGGGCGCAATAGATGTGCGTTTCGTGTGACATACGACAGACAACAAGGTTGCCAGAACAGATGCGCAGTAGTAATGATCCGCGGACAGGGGGACTCACGGGCGCAGAAGCTTCCAGGGCTCGTATGCAGGCATGATGATAATTGCATACCATGAGGAGTCGCGGTCTGGTCTTCTCGCAGCAGTAACAATGCATGACGCGATGCATATCCCCTGCTGATTAGGGGAACGCTTTACCCGACGTTAATGCTGCAGACGCCCATATAAGCGCTCCAAACTGGATTGGATTTCGTTCCATGCGTGACATGGATACTGCAGGAGCTCCACCCGATAGCGGGCATCGTTGGTCAATTGGGTTCTGAGATTACTGTTTGGTGGCGCCGGTAGCTGCAAGGGAGAGGAAGGCCCCTTGTACAGATACATGGGGCTGAGGTGCCTTATTGCTTGCTGTGCCTGCACCTAACCAGGGAAAGGGCTTTAGCAGGGCCCAACGGCCTTGCAAGCGTTACAGGTCCTTGGACTCTAACGCTCCGAGCAGCTATGAATGGTTGCATTAGGAGGAGCGCACATCGCAAAGTGATGCTGTAAAGTTGTCCGTCTACCTTACACCCAGGTTTGTGTAGCGCACAACGAGGCCCTCTGATAGACCATCCCGCAACCTTATGTGGGGAAATGATGTTTGCCTGTGCTACCTTACGTTAGGCACGCCACACGACTTGTCAAAGTCCGGTTGAACGGTAGATGAACTCAAGTTCGTTGTGCCAATCAGGAGCTCTTTTCAGCTTTGGCGAAGATCCACCTCGGTCATTCACCTTAATGATCCGACCCGGATGCGGGGCAGATGCGAACTAACGTTGTATGTAGATATCTTGAGAATCGACTCCCGATGTACGGTGGTGGTTCCTGTAGCGAGCAATCGATCTCGGAAAAGCTCCCGATATTCATCTGGATACGATGTTTCCTCTCTCGCGTTATTTTTATTTTCTTAGTTTGTTCATTACATGCAACATGTATATATTGACTGAGCTCTAGAACGCATTTCATTGTGAAGGCGCAAAGCTTCAAGGCCGCTTTCAAATTCGGATCCAGCGATCATTGCGTTTGTGGCAGCGGGAGATCTTCATGAGCGATGGATCAACCTCGCAAATAATAATGCGTCGCATGATTGTATAGTAGTGCAGGTTCCTTGCGTGGTAATCGAGGTCCTAGAGTATGTATCTGAGCTTGCTTCTGCAGCTTGAATATGATTTTAAAACGAAATTCGATGGCATGATTACAAGCTAGTGACAAATTTGTGTATTTTGCTATTATACCAACTGCATTGCTAGGATCATGGGAGACCCTGTCCCTGTCGGACTCAGCTCGAAGATCTACCAATCCTCTTCCATGTCAGCATTCACTTCGCCAAAAACACAAAATTTATCGTGATCGTTGCCGCTGATGTAGTCCCAAGTTGATTCCACCGGAAAACGTTCTTCATCCATATTGTCAAGGAGTGCCAATCCCACTAGGTCTTCGTGATCTGGTAGACGGTCTCCCCATTCCAAGATGTTGGATAATGACAGATTGCTTGCTGAACCTTGACAGACTAAATCCTTCGCTGCTATCAGTGCCACAGTAGAGCTATCGCGCTCCGCATCAACAAGGGCGTCCTCATGTTCTGTAGGAAGCCTCATCATAGGATCAATAGGAGACGGGAAGCGACATGTCCCCTCAACGACTCTTGTGACATCTCTCTCCGGAGAAGTGCACGAGGTTGCACCAGCACTCAGAACCGAATCAAGCTTGGCGCCACGATTTACATTACACAAGCCATATTGCATCGTCTGCCACATTCGAATACTTACGAGTTTCTGCGTCGAAGATGGCCCCCACGGTAGAGAGACATCTGAGCGTTGCATAGAAAGAAGTTCTAGCTTAGCCGATAGTGTCCTTGACTGCGGGCCATCATGTGGTACATGAGAGACAGTGTGGCTGACTGCTGGCAAGAAGACCGCTCGGGAAGCAATGGCCTGTTCCGGACAATTAGTCGTGGCCGAGATTGACACTCTGCAAGAGTCTCACCAGAAGGTAGCCAGGGCGCCACATTGCCGGACATATATCTTCGAGACGTCTGAACGAACTCGTCTCCTTCACGATGACCTTGGTGCCTTTTATCACAAATTTCGAGATAGCTGAGCGCAGCGCAACATCCACGAGGCAAAGAACACGATCAATGTCTGAGGTTTGAGGCTCCGGTGATTGACTCGGAGAGTGAGACCTCAATCCTGTTGAAGGAGAGAAGCCCCGGACCAGAACCGATGACTCTGGAGGAAGGGGAGCATGGCCTCCTGACATGGCCGTGGACTCGCATGCAAAGTCCATGTCTAGGTAAGCTGTGTCAAGTGTCAGATGCGGTACGCCATCAGGAGGCCTTGCATGTGAGCTCGGCACCCCGGTTCTGATGCGATGTAAAGACGATGGACCTTGCCCAAACTCGGGACAGTCGTGGGACAGAGCGATCGAAATCTGATCCAGTGAATTTACAGATGGCAAGGCCGTGGTAGTGATTGACGGCTTCAGTTGCAGCTGCGACCATATACTTGCATTTTCCAAGGCAGCTGTGAGTCGATTCTGTAAATCACATCTGATCTGGCCTATCTGAGTGGTACTGCGGAAACGCACATGCAGTAGCAGGGCCATATTCCTGCCACGAGAAACCCAAGGAGTGTCATGCATCGGCGGACCCGCAGGCAGATGGTTGAGAGTAGCAGCATTTGCCGGGTCAATCGAGCTCAAGCGAGCCGCGCTAGACAGAACCAAGGACAAACCTGCAGCAGGACAGTGGAGTCGCAATTGCCCAAGGTCCTCGTTGAATGCCATTTGTCATGAAGGTGAAGACCATGGATTACCATGTGCTTTCCGAAGACTTTGCGAATGGCAGATTGCACGGAATCATTCTCGAGACTGAGGACAAACACTGTGTCTAGATATCTTTTGTACAAATATTCTACAGATAATTAGTGGAGTGGAAGAGTTGGGGTTTATCTCACCCAACGTTGCATAGATACCGTGCAAGGTCCGTGCATGAGATTATGAGATTGGCATAGATTGCGCACAAATCGTACGTCAGTCACTTCCATCCATAGCGATTTGCCTTCGTCTCTTCTTTCACTTATACCTTACTCAACGCACTCACTGAAAAGAAAACAGCGGCAAGCAAGGCTATCGGCTGACCCAGAACTACTGGATCAGGAAGACACGCAAGGGAAACCTTTCACGCGACATTTTATGCAACCACAGTCTCCTCCCATTGTTCAACACACCGAGTTTGACACCCCGCCCCCCGCAGAAGATTCCGCTCCCACCCAGCATGGACTCGAGGATGGCAGCCTACCATCATCTTCCTCGTCATCAGGATTCTTCCGTCAGGACGAAGGGGGTCTGCGGTCATCGGACACGAGTGGCGTTGACGAGTTGCGTCCTAGGAAAGGAGCAGGAGCAGGATCAATACCTCCTCCCCGGCCGAGTTACGAGCTGAGCGCACCGCATACACCCGCCACCGGATCGCGCAATCGCATCACTGAATACGAGAATGCCTCAAAAGCCTCCACACCCAGGAGGGCCGAGACGCTTGGCTTTGAAGTCATCAAGAAGCCCCGACAGCCTGGAGACAAGCGAGCTCCAATCCTAGAGCTCCCCAATGGTAAGTGGCGACCACTCTCGCAAAGCGCGCTACGATGAAATCGTGAGCATGCCTTGACTAATCTTCGTGTGCAGAGGTCCTCACCCATACTTTGGCTCATCTGTCCCCGGTTGATCTATCGTCCATCTCCCTTGTCTCGCGCCGGTTCCATGAGCTCGTCACCACTCCACACGCTTGGCGCACGGCTTTCTCGCGCTTCTTCCCTGGTCCCGATTCCTTAGGTCCACACTTTGAGGCCAACTCGGAAAGCGACGAGGAAGATGGTGATTTGGTGCGCACGGAGCGCAGAGCTTTCACCAGGCTCAGCAGTCTGGCGTCTTGGAGAAGTGAATATATCATTCGGACTCGTCTTCTTCGCAGTCTTGCGCGTGGTAAACCTGTGCAAGTCATCGCCTCACCCGCTGCTGCGCGTAGTGGCCAAAGCCACGTAGCTACACCCATGACCATGTACAATTTACAGATGTTCACCCCTGTCAACCACATTCACGCTACATTTGGCAATGGAAGCCTTAACAAACGGCCCTTACGGTTCATACATGGCGCAGACGAAATCGGCTATGCTTCCCTTAGTGATCCTTCTACAGGAAAAGTCGACTCATGGGGTCTCGGTGACCCACAAGCATTCATGCAATTTTCAGATCGCTATCCCGGCGATGCCCAATACGGGCTTGGGCCTGGAGAAATTGTTGGTCTTCCGAATGTCATGGATGTCAGCCAACCCCATGGCATGGTCTATGGCGAAGGATCCCCACATGGCTTGGTCTATTTCCGCTCCACCGAGGAGCTGCGAGGCTGCTTCTTGAGCTTCTCTACCGGAATATCGTATCCGTCTCTCGGTATACCCAAAATCACCGCGGTGAATGAGGCAATTTGTAGTGTCTGGATCGCCAAGTCGCCAACGATCCCGTCTATGACCGAGGGCATCATGGGAATATTGGCTGGCTCTTCTCTCGGTGTCTTGACCGCTTACAGCATAGGTCCTCTCGGAAGTCGGGAGCCGCGTTACGGGAGAGGGGAGGTGACCGCGCGTTGGGTTCTCAGCCCCGGAGTGCCCATCATAGCTCTCGCGATAGACGAGCAATACTCGCCGAAGCGCCAAGCACAGGATCGCGTTTGGGCTGTCGCATTGAATGCTCTTGGCGAGGTGTTCTATCTCAAGAAGCTTCCCAAGCACAATGCCGACGACAAAACCTCAAGCAGGGACGACGAAAATGGAGCACACAACGTCGACGAGATTAACGAACGGAACGCATGGCTGGTCGGCAGAAGTGTGTATTGGGAGATTGCCGAATCGAGCAGACGATTGTCACGGCCGAACCCATACGAGATGCAGGCGATTGATGGCAGTTACTCCCCTCGGTCATCGTGGGTCGGCATGGGCTTGGGACTCGAACAAATCAAGGCCGAGACTCGCGAGATTGAGAAGTACCTTGCAAAGAAGCCGAAGGATTTCCAGAGCTCATGTCTAGGCTGGGACATGCGTAGACGGCTGGAGGTGGACTTTGCAAACGATGACGACAACACTGCTGGCGAAACGGCAGTCGTCTTCAGCTGCGGTCTCGACGAGGATTCCGAGGCTTCCATCAGGCGGTATGTCCGAATCAAAACCCACCAAGCAAGTGGTCTATCACCCACCAATGCTGCTCGTAAAGCCGATGCAGGTGCTACAACCTCGATCTTCGGTGGCGTGGCGACTCCAACATTCATGTCCACAAGCAACGACGATAAGTCCGCCAGGAAGTCTTCCGATGCCAAGGTGGAGGAGATTCCAGACGAATGGAGAGTATCGGCATTGTCTTTCGGGGGGCACAAAGGCGTCAAGATCACTGCTACTTCGATGGACTGCTCTGTCTATGCTACACTGACAACGTCCGAGGATCCTTTGCTGACGTTGTCCTCGCAATCAAACACGTCGTCACCTTCTCTCACGCCGTTGTCTCAGAACACCGTTCCTTTAAGCAGTGGCGATGTCCCTGGACAACGAGCACGTCTCATCGCTGCAGGAACTCAGACTGGCAGTGTCATTGTGTGGAACGTACGCGCAACGATTCCCCAGTCTAGTATCGTGGTCAACGAGGTGGACCCTGTGCGAGTGATTTTCACAGAGTCGCCAGAAATATCGTGCCTCGCGCTCACGTCATTGTACCTTGTGCATGGAGGCAACGACGGTTTGGTGCAGGCTTGGGATCCCTTGGCGTCAAGTATGAGTCCGATAAGGACACTCAACTCACGTTTCTCCTCGCGCGCGCGGCGACGACTGATACAGGCGGAAGCGTCAGCTCAGGGAGTCGGTATCAACTTCTTCGCTGCGGGCGCTATCTGTCTGGACCCGGACGCAGGTGTTCTTCGAGGCATGGTATCGATCGGCACGCAGCTAAGGTATTGGAGCTATAGTTCATCGGCAGCGGACCAGTACAAGTCCAGCAAGCGGCGTCTACGGCGAGCCGAGAGGGGCAGCAACATAGGCGCAGGAGTTCCCAACGTACCGAGAGGCAACTACAAGGACTTCATCGCCAATGAGAGGCACGAGCTGGAAATGGAGGCAGCGCAAGAAGCCAAGCAGGCCGCTCGTCTAGCTGGGAGATTCGGTACGGAGCTGCTCGGAAGCGACGCAAGCGAGGAAGAGATTCTCGCGTACGCCCGCCTACTGAGTGAAGAATCGCTAGCACAGGAAGCGCAGCGCAAGCTAGGCGACGCGAGCGATGCCGATGCGATAGAGAGCGTCATCGCAAACAGCTTGCAGAACACCAGCATAAGCCCCGAGGTCGAACAAGACGAAGAGTCAGACACGCCTCGGGGTGACGATGACTTCAGTGCCGAGATGGCCGAGGCTATACGGCTGAGCCTCGAACAGGAGGCGCGAGACAAGGCGAACGAGTGGGAGGACCAGCAAGTGGACGAAGAGGCGGAGGCGGGGGAGGGCAGCAATGCGCGAGAGTTGTCGGACCTCGAGTTTGCATTACAGCTCAGTTTAGCAGAGGAGCAGAGCAAGTACGAGGCATTGACAGAGGGCAGGGAGGAGACGGAAGAAGAATACCCGGTGGCGTCACAGGGAACGGCAGCGCAGTGGTACACGGGTAAAGGCAAAGGCAGGGCCATGTGAAAGGGGATGGACGGGTCAGACAGGACCGGAACCGACTCCACGTGACGGTGTCAGAGAGGCACGGAGTACTGCAACTGCTCGCGTGCTCATCGAGTAAAGTACATATATGCGCTATAGACAGAGCGGGTATAGACTTGGTCGGCGACTCTGATAGCCGCATTGCACATGCTTGTCCATGCCTAGCAACAAGCATTCTGATGTTCACGGTTTACTGCATACCTTATACAAAATAAGGCAATGTAATTGCTTGAAATAGGTGTCTGAGATAAGGTACCTTAGCATAAAGTATGCACGGACCAAGAAATGACGCTACAGCAGAGTAATGTGAAGCAAAGCAAAGCAAAGCAAAAACAGGTGCCAAGGACTCAGACAGAGACAGTGGAGGAAATAAGGCAAGAGCGAGCGAGAGAGAGCTGGGCTGCGGCTGCTGCTTGTGGGGATCTGGTTTTGGTTCAACGACAGAGACAGCAGGTGCACCCTTGGCCTTGGCCCTGCCCTTGCTCGTATCCCACCCTACCTCCTACTGTTATACCATCACCGCCTTACATCAACCACCCTCGGCCATCGACGTCGACTGCATCTTTCGATACCCCGTGACCTGCACCTCGATTTTATCGATAAGCACTGCGCGCACATAGCGATTCTACCTCTGACCGGGCTTTACTGTTGCTTCTCCCGTCAGGATCAACACTTACAGAGACAGCAACAGCGACAGCAACAGCAACAACAGCGACACGTGAGCGAAGCAGTTCACTGCATTCGTAACTTAATCTCCAGCGAATCGACCCATTCTGTCACTCTGACTGTCCATCTGGAAGCGCCCATAGCTCGTCCTCGTGCAAGGAAGGCAGTCACTCACACGCGTGCACACCGTCTGTACCCCAAAAGGCAGTGACCACCCCCTCTCCACGACCACTTCCAGCATTATCATCAATCATGGACACAAACATGGAAGACGTCAGCATAAAGCAGGAGCCTGCAGGCATGACGGCACCTTCAGACCCGCCGACGACCGGCACATTGGATGGGTGGATTGAGAGCTTGATGGCCTGCAAGCAACTGTCGGAGGCTGACGTTCAGAGACTCTGCGACAAGGTGCGATGTCTTGATTTTCAACCGACAGAAAAGACAAGAAAAAGCTGATCAGGATTCATCAACAACAGGCGCGCGAAGTGTTACAGGACGAATCCAACGTCCAGCCAGTGGTATGTCTTTTCCCTATTCCCCAGACCAAAAAAAAACAATTGATAAAGTGGCTGACACTGGTGTGATTCTCGCAGAAATGTCCCGTCACAGTGTGTGGAGACATTCACGGTCAATTCCACGATCTGATGGAGCTCTTCAAGATCGGTGGTCCCAACCCGGACACCAACTACCTCTTCATGGGTGCGTGCTCTGTCTCTTGATTGACAACAAAACAAAACAATCTAACAACTTCCAGGTGATTATGTCGACCGAGGCTACTTCTCCGTCGAGACCGTCACCCTCCTCGTTGCCCTCAAGATCCGCTACCCACAACGCATCACCATCCTGCGCGGAAACCACGAGTCGCGTCAGATCACCCAGGTCTACGGTTTCTACGACGAGTGCCTGCGCAAATACGGCAACGCCAACGTCTGGAAGTTCTTCACCGATCTTTTCGACTACCTCCCTCTCACCGCCCTCATCGACAACCAGATCTTCTGTCTGCACGGAGGTCTCTCGCCCTCGATCGACACCCTTGACAACATCCGCGCCCTTGACAGAATCCAAGAAGTGCCCCACGAGGGTCCCATGTGCGACTTGCTCTGGAGTGACCCGGATGACAGATGCGGATGGGGGATAAGCCCCAGAGGTGCCGGTTACACCTTCGGCCAGGACATCAGTGAGGCCTTCAACCACAACAACGGCTTGACGCTGGTCGCGAGAGCCCATCAGCTGGTCATGGAGGGGTACAACTGGAGTCAGGACAGAAATGTTGTCACCATCTTCTCCGGTAAGCCTTTCTTCTGCGTGATTATTCCCACCACGGTTTACGCTAACACCGGGGACAGCACCGAATTACTGCTACAGATGTGGTAACCAGGCCGCAATAATGGAGATTGATGAGCATCTGAAGTACACCTTGTAAGTGCCCCTCCTCTTTCTTTGCTATTGCTCTCGCAGCTGACATGCCACCTCTTACAGCCTACAATTCGACCCATGCCCTCGCGCAGGAGAGCCAATGGTGTCACGTCGCACTCCCGACTACTTCCTTTAGAATCATCGTCACCAACAAATCCATCAATGACATTACATGCATCATATATGCCTCTGCGCTTTCTTCCTTAACCACCACTTTCGACACTCCAAGGCGCGAAACACGATAGTTGTACACTTATACCTATCACTTCTTGCCTCTGTTCCGTGGTCCTCTCTTTCCTGTTTCTTACACCGAAACAGTCATCGCATAGAAAAGGACGATCAATGCAAACCTTGGCTCCTTTTTTTCTCTCGGCTTCCTTATATGTTTTCTCTCCTTTCTTTTGTCCGCGGCTGTTTCGAGGTTCATCTGTGCTTAGCTCATGTGTCATGTCATGGCCCGTAAAGTTCCTGTCTGATTACGCTCTGGCTATGGTGACACGATCGCATAAACACCGTGCACGAGAATGACTCGGAATGTACGGAAAAACGACAAGAGGACTACATTGCAGGATCGATACTCGTGATCTCCGTAAGAAAGCACCTCTCATCATCTGCTGAGATTCGTGACCTTGCGCCCCTATATACATGCCTTTACATGATCAATCGCCGACCCAACGCCTCGCTGTTGTTATTCCTCAAGTACCAAAATGTACAGAAGGACCATCAATTCTCCTCCCTTGCCTTTGCCCATGTTCCTTTCGTAGACACCAAGATGAAGCTAAAAAGAGAAAACCCAAAAAGAGGAAAACAGAAGACTACCAATTCCAAGTCCTGCTCGAAGCAGTGAAAACAGGAGGCTTCCATTGCAAGCGATCCGGATCGATGACTCTCTTGCCCTTTACTTTCTCTTTTTCTTTCTGTCGCTCTCTTTGCTCGATGATGGCGTCTGTCAGCACTATGACGTGGTGGTTTTTCTGCTCTTTCGTTAGTCTTTCATTACACTTGTTTGTTGTTCTTGGGGAAAAAAGGAAAACACACAGAATAACGCAGCATGTTGAGATTCTGCAGCGTATGCAGCACATCATTCGTCGTCATCGCGCTAGCGGCTCCGATCTCCTCGACCGACACCTCGCCCTTCATCTCCATGAGAAGATCCACGATCGTCTCCTGCCAGAAGGCGCGGTAGCCGAGCAGTCCCAGATCACTGAGGGGTTTCTCGGGACTGCCGAGCTTGCCTTCGCGTTTGGACAACTCGTACGAAAAGGCGATCAGTAGTCGGCCGTAGCCCTTTCGCTGGTATTGCGGCAGCGTCAGGATACAAGCCACGTTGTAGCCCTCGGCGGACTCCTTTTCTTTCGAGAAGTAGCCCACGAGATGGTGGCCGTGTTCGTCGCGCACAGTCATGCAGTAGAAGAGAAACGGGTCGACGTCGTAGTAGAGCGTCTTGTGGTCGAGGAAGAGTTTACTGATCAGACACAGGTTGCGACACCAGGTGCGCTGGCGACGGCCGTCGATTTCGAAAAACGACACGTTCTCGTCGCGGTAGATCTCGTTGCCCGGCGGGTGCTGCAGTGTGCATTTGCCTCTGTGTCGGTGGAAGGATCGCTCGGAGCCAAAGTACAGAAGACACATTTCGCAGATGTACACGATGTCGCAGTCCGTGAAGTCGATTGGGTAGGGCGAGAAGTACCACGGCTCGAACTCGAAGGCGCCCATCTGCACGCGCTCGAGGTTGCGCACTCGGCTGATCTCTGTTTGGTTCTGCGTCATCGAGCCGCCGGTGCGCAGTTTTTCGATTTCTTCTTCGCGCGAGTAGAGATGGTCGGGTTTTGCTTTTGCCGAGGCCGCGGCGTCTTGCATATCTATTAGGTCGACGGTCGTGTCATTGTCTTGCAGCATGTCGGTCTTGCCGCCGCTGAAGGAGTGGACGTCTGGTTGAGGGGTGCTGCCGTCGGGCATTGTCTCTGTGGCTACGAATGCTACAGAGGGCGATCCTGCGTCTTTGCCGCCGACAGGAATAGTAGCTCCTGGTGTTGCCACGGACGGCTGTCTCGTCGCCGTTCCTGCCCCGGTCTTGGACGCCTGTGAGGTATCTGTCGGCGTGGCGGATACTTCCCTCATACTCGACGCTCGCGATCGTTTGGACGCTTTGTTGGCCTTTGACGTCTGAGTCTTGCTCTGTGCCGTTTTCTTGGTTTTGGTATCTGGTTTCTCGGGTGCTGGCCATTCCACTTCTCGCGTCAGGTCTAGTCGTTCTGCTTGCACCCATTCGTCCAGACGTTTGTTGAACTCTTCGTAGTGCACGTAGAACGTCGGTCTTCCCTTGCGTGTCTGGATAGACAGGATCTCTGCTCTGCGCGTTTCTCCATCCTGTTCGCGGACTGGTTGTTAGATTTTGGTTTTGTCACGATTACACTGCGATGTCTGTAATGATTTTTCTTCCTTCTCTGACGACGACAAGAGCGCTGTAAAAAGAAGGCAAAAGGCGTTTGGCAAACGAATGTTCATTCGTACTTCTCACTTGCTCTGGGTTTTTTCAGGTGTCCTTTATTCTTACAAAAACAGACGATCCGATTCTTGACAGAAAAACAGAAAGAGGAAAGAAATAGAAACACTTGCCTTTTCGACCCAAGCCTTGACACCAACCCTATAAAAAAGCATCAGCATGTCTGTACTATATCATACCAACTCCCTCCCCCCCCAAAAAAGTCCACCTTTCGATCGCATATCACTTCGCGACCCCCAACTACAACAAACGAACATGTGCAGAACAACATACCTCAGCGTCGCCAGCGTGGCGAATCCCATCTCGCCTTTTTCCTCGTCTTTCTTATCATGGCCTCCCATGATGATTATTTCTTTTTTCTTTTTTGGTTTCGGGCTTGGTTTATGTTATTGTACGATTATTGTTCTATAATTATCTTGCTCGCGGGGTCGCACTTAGCAACTATTTTTCGATAGTTTTACGGTAAAACTTTCGATGGATTTGATGGATCTGTCTTGGTCACGATGATGGGCGCGTTGTGCTCGTCTTCTGGATTTATTTGCGGAAGCAGATGGTTGCGGGCTGGCGTCGCGATGTTGCTCCGGCGAGGCGGGGTGGTGGTGGTAGTTGTGTAAGGCACGAAGGCGTGTTTCCCGCACGGGACGGATTGCCACTGCGTGTTATGAGTCAAGATCTGCAGCGGGGACCCTTGAGCGCGACTCAGGGAATGACTGAGCCAAGCTTTCATCATTGTTTACATCTTGTCCCTCAGTTGCTCCGCCGAGTTTGTTTTTGTGCCTTTGTGCCTTTGGGACTTGGTTGCATTCTTGTATAACCGTCTTTAAGTCATTGCCTTTTAGTCATACAATATCTGCAGTATACATTCAGAGCAGAAGTTATCTTCTCCACACGTCTTGGACTGCGTATAGGAAGAATTTCCAGTGATTGTTTACGACAGTCCATCATGGCATACAGTGGGCGCATGAGCATGGCGCGCAGCAGCTCGCAACAACAGCAGAGTCAACAACCGCGCACTCGCAAGGAAGAACCTGAAGACGCATTCATGACACTTGTATGTTGCATAATATCTTGAATCCCTGAACTCTAGCCAGACTTTTACATGGTCTTAGCCAAAAGACTAACAAGCCATCTTCCTTCGCAGCCCGACCGTGAGATCGCAGGATGTATCACGGATATAGGAATCAGCTTCTCCATTAAAGACTTACAGAAACCCAATCCTCAGCAGATCCAGAAAGTCTTCGAGTGGTTCGCGGAGCTGCTCATGAACACTACCCGAGAGGTGGTGGCGCCTGCGATGAGGGCTGCCGCCGAGGATCTCTGCGGCGACGACATGGACAGGATCTTCACCGCTGACACTCGCGAGCTGATGGGGTTCTTCGTCATGTTGCGACGACTGTTGATAGAGGTGAGCATTGCCAGACTTGCTCGTCGGAAATGTATTGTCGCTGACTTTCGCTTTTCTTCTCACTACAGTGCGGAGTCAAGGACTTTACCTTCCAGGACCTTTACAAGCCCACCCACCCCCGGCTGGTTAAGATCTTTAGTTACATTATCAATTTCATCCGTTTCCGCGAATCGCAGACCCCAGTCATCGACCAGCACTTCCACAGCGCCGAGCGAACAAAGGCGCGCATCGAGGAGCTTTATGCTGCCAACCAGGAAAAAGAAGAACAGCTCCAGGAGATGCAGCGCAACCGGAAGAACGTCGAGCAGGCCATGCGGGACAAGGAAAAGCGAAACAGCGAGCTCAAGACCCGATTGCTCGAGTTGAAAAAGGGCCAGGAAAAAGTCGCGGAAAAACTGGAACGAGTCAAAGGCGAGCAGACTAGACTCAAGGCTGTGTTGGAAGACACGAACACCCAGGCGATGAACGTGCGCAAGGAAGCCGACAAATTACGACCCTACACTCAACAGAGTCCTGCTGTCCTAGAACAGAGCTTGAGAGAGCTGAACGGTAGTCTCATGAACGACAAGTCCGAAATGGAAAGACTTGACCGACGAGCACGTGCGCTGCAAACGAGCGCAGACACGTTTTGCCTGCTCATTGGCGACGTCACGGGCCTGACAAGACTACTGGGAGACCTGCAAGCCGAGCTGAGCAAAGAGGAAGAAGAGGCGGTGAGAGCGAGCAAGAACAAGGATGCTCTGTCCGAGCGCTCCAACAACGTGCGCGATGTCGAACGGCAGGAGCGCTTGTTGCAGAAGCAGCTCAGCAACATGCAGGATAGGACGGAGAAGTTGCGCAAAGGCGCCGAGGCAAAGGCGGAAGAGGCCAAACGCAACATGGAGAGTCTCAAGCAGACGCATGGCGAGCTCGCTGCTGAGCGACGGAAGCGAGGAGAGGAGGTCGAGAGACGACGAATCAGGATCGAGCAGACCGAGAAGAAGGTGAGTCTCCTGTTGTGGAGCCCTTGAGTCCATTGTCTACGAACCAAGCCACTGACACGCATATCACAGATGGCCGATCTAAAGGAGAACATCGAAAACGAAGTCCAGAGCGCAAGGGAAGAGTACATGAAGATGGAATCCCACGTCAAGCTCTATGTCACGGAAATGGAGCAAAGCTTGGTCTGAGTTGGAGATTATTCGACTGTCGTTTTCTGGTTTTCTTGGTTTTTTTACGAGGCAGATGTTGATACCCCTGGGTCAGGCGCAATTTGTCATTTGGTCTTCGTTTTTACTGTCTTGTCGGCGTTTTATGTATAAATGATGGACCGCAAACTTCATCTCTCCGCGATCCGTGAGAATTGACGCTTTCGAGCGATGATGTCTTCACCGAACTTCCACTACTGAGGTCTCCTCTAGCCGAACGAATGTGCACCACCTCTGAGCCACTTGTCTGATGCTTACGGTCCTCCCCGCCCAGCCGCGGTCGCCCACGCCGAAAGTCTTGGTTGTGACATTGAGCATTGAGAGCTGCTCGTCCCAGGGACTACTGACATGCTCATGAGGCTGACTAGCCCTGTCACGCGATTTGTGCTCGTGGTCAGAATCATACATCGGTCGATCCTCTTCTTCATCATCATAGTCATTCGCAACATTCGTAGACGGCTGCTCGGGAGCCTCGACCAGAACCAATTGTTGCCCGAGCAGATAGGCAGTCTCGACAGCGGAAGCAAAAGTGCGATTGAAGCCCTGAGCCGAGTAGGAGGAGGTAGGCTTGTGCAGACGGATGGGATTCAATATCGCTAGGATTGGTCGTCTTTTGATATGCCTGTCGAAGCCATCGTTGCCACCACTTTGTTGTTGTCCTCGCGCGACATGTGGGGAAGCGCTGTCGTCATGATTGATATGTCTGTAGGGCAGAGAAGCAAGGAGAGCGAGCAAGTGGGTCAGGTCGGGACAGAACGAGACTTTGACAGTCTGCGAAGTGGCAAGAAACCTGAGAGTCGGCTGTAGCAACATGGTGGATGTTTTGAGCTGTTCTTGCTCTACCGTCTGACCCTGGTTGTTCCCCGTTTGTTCACTGTCCACTGTTCCTTGATCCTCTGGAGCAGGACTAGACGGAGGGTTCATCTCGGTGATCATCTCACGCAAGAAATCATCTCGGGTAGAACAGATGATCAAATGTGTCGGCGCAGCATGTTGTTGCATGACATATTGAAGAAAGCTCGACGTCGTGATGCCCTCCAGTACGAGTGGAAGTGAATTAGCTGTGCGCATACTTTTGCTATCACCACCCTCTTCTCGTGTCCGCCTCGAAGTGAATTATATGTCTGTGCCTCGTCATACCGAAGCTACGATGAATATTTGTCTTGATTGTGCACTGTCGTTGATGCAAAACGATGATTGTGTGCAATATAGAAAACAGAGATGTGAAGATTGATTGTGGAAGTCCTCGCTCTGCTGTCCCATGTGATCCACGACTGTCAATTGGTTTACAGTAGAGACGTTGGCATACAGCACGAAGATATGGTATCCAATCAATAGTGGATGGAAACGGTGACGTTGACGGTCAGGCACAGGCTACAAGCGCAATTGCCCGCCAAACTTCATCCCCGCCAAACGCCAACCTTATGCTTTAAACAGCAGCTGCCACTTGAACATCATCACCACAATTACGCGCAGGAAGGAGTGAAGAGCGGGCAGAATGGAGTCGATATCGAGGATCTCTAGTATGCTGGAAACAGGTAATTGGACCATGAGCGAGCATATAATAACCAAAGAACCACCAAGCTGATATACTCCCCATAGCGCGAGACCTGACTCTAGAGGCTGCTCGGGATGCAGGAGCAGCGTCGCGAAGGTCGACGACTCGACAGATGCCGGCTTCACAGATCAAGAAGTTGCTGGACAGTAGGAATGAAAGAGATGTGCTGGAGGGACTGCGCAGGGTCGTTGCCGTATGCCACACTTTTCATCTCACATAATTGTCGCCAGTCACATGATCCGGTCTTAACCATGCTCCCTAACAGATGCAATACACCTCGCCGCTGTCCGTGACGCTCCCATTCTTTCCTTCTGTCCTCAAGACTCTCTCGAACCAGACATCTTCGACTCGACCGCTCGTCTACACATACTTGTTACACCATGCCGAAGCCGATCCCGACACAGCTCTGCTCTCGGTCAACACCATCCAGAAGTCACTCTCGGATTCGAATTCCCGGGTGCGGGCGATGGCGCTCAAGACCATGTCAGGAATCCGCGTCCCGGTCATCAGTCAAATTGTGTCGCTCGCCATCAAGAAAGGCGTTGCCGACATGAGCCCGGTGGTGAGGAAAGCCGCCGCCTTTGCCTGCGTCAAGTGTGTCAAGCTGGATCCTTCGACTCTTCCGCAGATCACCGAGTTCATCTCGACTTTACTCGGAGACAAGCAATACTACGTTGCGGGGGGTGCCGTGGCTGCTTTCAATGAAATCTGTCCCGACCGCTTGGATCTGATCCATCCGCATTACAGGAGTTTGGTTAAGAAACTGGTCGACATGGACGAGTGGGGACAATTGGCGACGTTGCGACTGATGACGGTCTATGCCAGGAAGTCGTTTCCTCTCACGACGCGGCGAGTCAAGAGATCAAAGTCCAAGGCAGACAAGGAGAAGGCGTTTTATGATGAGGAGGTCGAAGAGGACGAAGAGGCCGAGTACGATGAAGTTGCATATATTGACCCGGATCTGGATCTCTTTCTCTCATCTGCTCTGCCGCTCTTGCAATCTCGCACTTCTGCTGTTGTCGTTGCCGTCGCAAGAGCGTATCTCTATCTCGCACCTGCACACTATCTACACCACGCCATTGGGCCCTTGACAGCCCTGCTCCGTGGGCCTCCCGACATCAATCAGATCGGCCTTTACAACATTGTCCAGATATGCCTGGACTACCCTCACCACTTCGTTCCCTACTTCCGCCACTTCCTTCTGCGGAGCAATGAAGGCCCTCAGACCTGGCGTCTGAAGCTAGAAGTGCTCACGCTTATCTTCCCATACAGCGCCCCGGACACCCAAGGACTTATCCTTACTGAAATGGAGCACTTCTCGTGCGTCCATGATCCCGCACTCGTTCGAGAATCCGTGCGCGCCATCGGTCGCTGCGCTCAGAGCTCTGATACGAGGACGGGCACACGTTGCCTGCGCCTGCTATTGCGTCAGATCCACAGCCCGGATCAGCATCTCGTCGCCGAGTCCCTGAAAGTCATCCGTCACCTCATCCAGAGGGAGCCGCTTGCACACACCAAGACAGTCATCAGACTCGCCAAGAATCTCGACACGCTGACGAGTCCCGCTGCACGCGCCAGCGTCATCTGGCTGGTCGGCGAGTTCGCGGGCTACTCACAAGACCAAAGCATCGCACCGGATGTCTTGCGTATTCTTGTGCGTGGCTATGTGAATGAGAGCGACGAAGTGCGCCAGCAAATCGTTCTGCTAGCAGCGAAAGTCTACCTACACTGGCTGAACGCCGAGAACGCAACCAAGAAGGAGAACGAGGAGAAAAGCCCACCTGCAACGCTACAGCGCAACCACAGCTCTTCAGTATTAATCCCGGACGAAGAAGAATCCGGCGGCTTCAGAGACGACAACGACAACGACACCGACATGTATCACCCTCCGGCGGCTCAAGAAGCGCAAGAAACGCCAAGCACCATCTCACTCCTGTACCACCACACCCTCCTCCTAGCACGCTACACGCCATCCTACGACCTACGCGATCGAGCTCGTCTCTTCAAACAACTCCTCGCCGTCTCCTCGTCAACAGAACTAGCATCCCTGCTGCTCCTCGCACCAAAACCCGTACCACAAGCGCCCAGCCCGAGCGAAAGCCGCAAGAACTACGTCCTGGGCACCGCCTCGCTGATTGTCGGAGACGAAGGCGGAATCGCCGGGTTGAGCGGCTACGAGCCCTTGCCCGACTGGGTCGAGGAAGGCCAAGAGCCGGATCCAAGGCTCAGAGAGGAGGTCGGCGATGGATACAGAGGTGGAAGAGGTAGTGGGTATGCGTCCCCCGCTGGCGCTAGTAGGGGCGCCATGTCCGCTGGGAAAATGCTCGACGAGGCGCTCAAGGGCGATCCGGGGTATAAAGCTGCCGTTTCCTCTGCTCCGGCCAAGGAGAAGACGCTGGATGATTGGTTGGATGAAGAAGACGAGACGGAAACAGAGACCGAGACCGAAGGAGAAACTGATGAGGAAAGTGATGAGGAAGAAGAAGAGACAGACGAGGAGGATGGGTCAGAAGAGGAAGAGACAGACGAGGAAGAAGAGAGTGAAAGTGAAAGCAGCGACGGCGATGAGAAGTCGCGCTTGGTCGGATAGGCATATGAAAATATCAACATGAAAGATACCCACTTTACTTTACTGTCTTCTCGAGACAGTGAAACTTTCCAGTTCTTTTGCCCAGGTTGTTTCGAGCTTCCATTCTGCTGCACTCTTCGCAGGTGAAGTACGGCATCATCCATTTTGAGAAACAGGAGAAACTCACAAAAACCACAGCGACATTTCTAACATGGACTGCACCAGGTTCTCGTCAATTGTCATCATAAAACAGAAAGAAACCATCGTCAGATAAAATCTACTCTATAATTATGCATTCAGTCCATAGCTTCATGTCCTTTCGACATCAGAAGAAAACCCCTCAGTAGCTGAACTTGAAGCCACCGTTGGCGCAGACGACACTTCCCGTGCACCAGGCACTCTCCGCAGAGCACAGCATGCCGATGACGCCAGCGATTTCATAGTCGTAAGCCTTTCCACCTAGTCAGTAACAGAAACCGGAACACTTATAGCCAGAGCATCAGAGAGGAAAAGAAAAAGGAAAAACTCACAGGTCTCCCGCCATTCTTCTCCTTGTCCCTAACGAACACCTCACTGTCGACATCATCTCTGACAGCGGCAAGCGGCGTGTTACGCATATAATAGCCCATGCGCGTCTGGAACTCCTCCGTAGTGCCACCGTACATATCCGTCGCGACGGGACCGGGGTTGACAGAGTTAACAGTGGCGCGCTCGGCGAGCTCGCGCGCCCACGTGCGCGTCATGGCGTCCAGCGCGGCTTTGGTCGCGCCGTAGACGCTCTGGTCATGGAAGCCTAGGTCCGCCGACACCGAGGACATGTTGACGATGCGGCCGGAGCGGTCGTGAGGAAGATACGGCAGCGCGGCTTGCATGAGGAGCATGGGCCCGCGCACGTTGACGTTGAACATTCATGCGAAGACGTCGGGCGTGATGGATTCGATGGGCCCCGTCTTCGCCACGCCCGCGTTGTTGATTATGATGTCCAGTTGCAACTTGCGCGTCTTCGGGTGTGCGAAGTGGTTCAGTGCTGTGGAGATTATGTGCGCTGGTCCGTTCTCGGTTCCCATGTCTGCTTGTACCGGCAGGGCTTTGATGCCGTGGGTGCTCTCGAGGCGGCTGGCGAACTCGGCGGTTTTGGCTGTCGAGTTGTCGCTCGTGTAATTGATCAAGAGGGAACAGCCTTTGGCTGCTAGGTTCTCGCACACTGCTTTCCCGATTCCTGTGATGTTTTTCTGTAAGAGCCTTTGTTTCCTTGTCCGTACCTGTCACGGACTGGGATGGCATGGAGATATACGCCACTCGCACTCTAGTTGGTCGTTCTTTCGGTGAAAGTGATTACATACCTCTAGAGCCACCAGTGACAAGAGCCACTTTTCCCTCGAGAGACCTTTGAGCTCCAGCGCCACTGACCAGGTTGGTCGAAGCCGAACGAGCAGGAGCAGGACGAGACATTGTTTACGACACAGGAAAGATCGAGGTCAAGTTTCGGCCAAAGGACTAAATGGTGATTGGGCAGAAGACAACTCCGAGAAGGTGAGATGATACAAGTGAGTAAAGAGACAGAAGAGAAAGGCAAGACTACCTTAACGACACAAGAAATGTGCAGCACCTGCGTTGCTTACTCACTGTCGAGTGGACACCCCTACGTATGTTTCCATCTAGCTGCCGTGCTAGCGACGCAGGCAAGGCGGGGTGGTGGGGCAAGTCGCTACTCGAGCTGGCTGAAGGCACCCTTGATCGCCATGATAACTCGGCTGAAATCTGGTGATAAGACTCTTCGAGTTTTACTAATCACGGCCTCTACAGTACAGTGTGGACGGCTTTGTAATACGCAGTTTCAATCAAGACACTGGCGGTGTGGGGATCGAGAACATTTACTGGTGCGTCGGAGCCGGGAAGTTTGGACGAGAGGTATCAATCTGTATTGCTGCAGAATTGATGATGGTCTGAGACACGACTTAATCTTGACAGCCGTCAAGACATGCGAGGACCCTACTGCAAAGTGCGATTATTCACTTCATCACATACACTTGACAGGACTACCCACAAGGAGATATGCGGTTCTTACATACATGAATAGAAAGTCAAATCGCTGATTGTAGTCTGATCGGTGACGAACGTAACTCGTATGTTGGTTTCTACTTCTGTCTCTGAGCAAGCCCAACGACATTCCTCAGCGTACCAAATGGCAATACATCGCCTATCCTCTTCTGGCCGGTGAAGAGCATGACAAGACGGTCAATGCCCATTCCCCATCCTCCCGTAGGAGGGAGACCCCACTCCAGCGCCTCGAGATAGCTTTCGTCTACCTCGCCTTTACCGTCGCTCTCACCGTCCACCTTCCGGTATGCCAGCTGATCTGCGAGTTTCTTCCGCTGCTCAAACGGCGAGTTCTCTTCCTCGTACATGTTTGCATATTCATTCCCACGAATGAACAATTCGGCGCGTGCAGAAAGACGTTGGCCGGACTCTGGGCAGGTGAAGGATTTTGCGAGAGGAGACATTACGGCGGGATGCTCTGTGATGAAAGTCGGTCTGTCACAAAGTGGTTCCAAGCAGTGGCCAGCAAGGGCATCTAGTAGGCCCGGAAGAGTGGGCTTCGAAGGTAACTTGATCGCAAGCTCCGCAAAGATCCCTCGTAGATCTTCTGTCGCAGTAGGAGCGTCGAGGTCAGGCAGCTTCCTGCCCATCGCTTGCTCAATCCCAGGGATGAACCTGATGCGAGGAAACGGGCCGGCAAAGAAGCCAGCAGCATGCCCCTCAAAATCAACAACCGTTTCCTTGAGTTCTGCGAAGCTTTCTCGACCTAGCATCCGGATCTCGTCATACACAGTATGAAGTAGAGTCTCCGTCATGGTCATGAGATGCTCGAGATCAGCAAAGGGAGTGTAGCATTCACACATGGTAAATTCGGGATTATGAGTTGCGTCCACGCCTTCATTTCGGAAAGCGGGACCAAGTTCATAAACCTTCCCCATGCCGCCCACGACTAGCCTCTTCAGCCACAACTCGGGGGCAATTCGAAGATTCAGTGTAGTGTTCTCAAGCTCCGTTGCTACAGTCTCAAAGGGACGAGCTACTGCCCCACCGGCGCCCGCGGTCAGCAGTGGAGTTGTGACTCTACTGAAGCCCTCGTTATCGAAGAAGCTCGCGATGCGACGCTCGATCTGTGATCTCATCTTCAGGGTCTGGATGACTTCGGGGTTGACAAGCATGTCGACATGAGGCCTCCTCGCTCGAACCTCTGCATCATCAAGCTGGTCTGGCAATTGGTGAAGCGAGGGAGCCATCAGTTGGAATCCTTGTGCGAGCAGGCTGGGCTCGCCGGTAGACGTTTTGTGAGGATTTCCATTGAAAGCTAAATCATGTTAACATCGTGATAATGTAGCTGCAAGCTACGAATAGACTTACTGTACCAGTCGCCCTTCCGGACTATGTGCCTGAATGATCTGAATGTCTCTTGGCTAACGCCAGCTTCTTGCAGTCTGCCAAGGTTGCAAACCACCTGTACATTATTGTCGACATCTTCTAGATCGATGAAGACGAGCTTCGAGCCGGCTGTTCTCACACTCCGTACTCTGCCTAGAGCCATGAGTATACCGAAAGTAATGTTCGGGATGTCAAGCGTGGCATACCAGAAATGCTGACCCTCTTCGAGGCATCCGTCGCATTGACCTCTAGTGCCTCGCTCTGCGTCCTGACGGCTCCGGCTGACATTCTCAGGCATTCAGAGCTTCGGGTCAAACGAGGATAACATTCCTCGAAAGATGTGTATCTCTGCAGCTGAGCCAGGCGTTTCTCATAGTCCCCATGTGGGACGTGAGAAGACTCTTTCGAGGCATGGCTTTGCTTCCCATATAATTTCTTATATGCCGAGAAGAAGCGTGCATATGCAGGATTAGCACATGTGCGTAGGCCGCTGTGCGCGATTGGCCGCAAGGTACGGCAGCCTTCAGCGAACATGTATAACTGTTAACAGCCAATTAGCAGTATTCAATGAGAATTTGGCTATCGTTGAGGCATGTAGTAGAAGAATATTCTCGAATGGAATAAAAAAGTGATCAGACAGTAGGTCAGAGCTGAATCAAGCACCCGGCGGTGTCATACGCAGCGGTTCTTTGCAACAATCATCCTTGCACATGTGAAGAGTAGGGAGAAAATGAGGAGCCGTCGTGGCAAGAGACTTACAGTATGATAGAATGTGAAGCAACACAATCTACGGATGAGTTATGGTTCACATGGTGATTGTGATGGAAGGGCAGAAAAGCTGGCGGAGCAGAAGTGAGAAAAGTGAACAAATGTGGCCAAAGCTTCCGACTTTCTGCCAACTCCATCATCATCATCATCATTGCTTGGAAGCATATCACAAAGAACATTATTACCACTCTCTTCTACACCTTACTGTCACCCAATATCTCCCCCAACCTAACCTCAACCACCCTCCATACATCTCAAACAATGTCTTTCCTCTTCGGTGGTGGTCGTCCCCAACCCTCTTCTGCAGAGAAGATCGCAGCCGTCGAGGCCGAAATCGACATGGTTTCCGACATGTACAACCGGTATCAACCATCGCGCCGAGTATCAGTTTGGATTATTCTGAATAGATGCTGATATAACATCTGTAGCCTCGTCGAGACCTGCTCCAAGAAGTGCATTCCTCCCACCTACCGCGAGGCCGACCTCAACAAGGGCGAGTCAGTCTGCCTCGACCGCTGCGTCGGAAAGTTCTTCGAGGTCAACGTCAAGGTCTCGGAGAAGATGCAGGGCGAAGCAAATGCCTCGCAGGGCCGTGGTATGGGTGGAGGCTTTGGCATGTAAGAGAAACGCCGACACACAACGGGCTTTGCCATGTTTATCCGGCAGCATCCTGAACCGCCAGGGAGGATTAGTCGCCTGGCTTGGAGGTGCAGAACGAGAAAAGAGACGTTTTTTGTAACATTACGGGACCTATATACGACTGCTGGGACAGGGCGTTTAGGTCTGGAGTGAGCCAGCATGATTATCATCTTTGCGCTCCGCTTACGATTTTATTTTTTCTCGGAGCGGTTTGTTTCAGTCTATGGGCTCTTGAGTCGGCAAGCATACCTGGGTAGCATTGGAAGCTGTGGGAAATACTCAATACTTCAATCAAAAGGCTCATCACTCTGACTATTTCCTACAATCGAGGCAGCCAACATGCGCGCAAAGTACCAAACACAAGGGGAATATGTTGACATACTGACTGATGACAGCTAGAAGTGTTCCTTCCAAAACTTGAACTTGACTGGCCGCTTACTCGCGCGTTGGCACGCCTTTTGAACGTCCCGTGCACCGATGTTCGGTCCACAGAAATAGACGCCAATCTCTGTGTTTCCGCCAGCTCCAAGTCCGTCAATGTACTCTCCCCCTACAATAGACTCCCTCATGGCCGAGAATAGTTTTTCAAAATGTGGTCTGCCGAAATTGGTCCTCGAATTCAGCTCGGTTAGCGGATCTCGATCCATCCCGACCGAATTCAGGACAATGTTATTTGCCGTGTCCACGTCCACCTTCTGTGTCAGGTAGGTGTGGATCCTGAGGAACTCGGTCGTTGCATTCCTTTCGCCTTTGGAGTCTGACAGTTGCATGCTTTGTGCCTCCAACGAGCTCAAGAGTGCCTGGAACCACTCAAAGCTGGTCGTGTCTCTGCAAACCCAGATGAATTCCACTCTGCGCAACCGCTTTGGAGGATTCGGGCTCAACCTCATGTGCCATATGTTCTTCAGGATACTTGCCCATGGCGTCACCCCAATTCCGGTACCGATCAGGATAGCGATCTCGTTCTCGAACACGTCCTCAGCTGGTGCGCCGTACGGTCCATCTACTCGAAGTCGAGGCATTTCCTGGTCCTGTTGAAGCGCCACCTCATACATGCCCATTGGATCGAGTTCGTCGTAGAGTTCTGCCTGTGAATGACCTGCACCCAATGCGTTTGCAAGCGCATAAGTCCAGTCGCCGACTTGTCGCACGTGAATGCTGATATACGGGTCAAAAGGACATGACGTTATGGTGAAAGGATGCCATTGCTGCGTCGAGACATCTGGACAATTGATAAAGATCCACTGTCCTGCCTTGTAACTCATACTTTGCTTGCGGAACTGGATCTCCACGGCGTCTGCAAGCTCTGTCAGTGCGTCTCTCGTCAAATCGACCTAACAACATACCGTAAGGGTGTTTGACGACTTTGATAATTTCGGTGGGTCTACGAGCACGGATTTCGCGATACACACGCTCAATCAAGTATAGACCGCCTCCTACCAGTTCCCACCTCCATCCCTCGTAACCGAGGCAATGATTCCAGAAGACACGGCCAGCGAATGGCGAATATGGCTCGACAGTGTCCCGGACGAAGCAACCGGTGGCGTGGGTATAGAGAGCGAGGAAGAAGGGTACAAATAGATGATGAGCGTACCAGAAAGTCTCGAATGACTGCTGTCGGATTTTGTGGTGAGAAGTTGTGTACATGAAGAGCATGCAAAAAAGCATGACATGTCCGGTGATGCCACCTGCTTGCTTATAGTGTATCTCAACAGCCGCCTCAGGTCGTGCTTGAGCTCTTTCGACGTTGAAGAAACTACACGATGGTCAGGTCTTGAGGATACTGATCTAGAGCCTCACAAGGCTCACTTGACATAATGAGCCGCAGTATGCACCGTTGTCCATAGTACTAATGAGTATGCCACTTGGCGATGAAACCATTGAGACTCATCGAGGGGCAACCATCTGACCTTAGGTCGCACGACTCGCAGCAAGTTTCGACACATCGGCAGTAATATCAATGTGCAGTCTACCGACAGCACCAAGCCTGCACCACGAGAGATCCATACAGAGAACAGCAGGCTGTTCAAAGCTGCTAACCTCCCATCGGACGCTTGCTTCCACCTGAAGTGAGTCAATCCACATATTCAGTGGCAATCTCCATCCAGTACACACTTACCATCCTAGGACGAACAGGCCAACGTGAAGTCCGTGAAACAGGAAATAGAAAGTCACCTTCCTCCATGTGAACTGTCTTTCGTATCTTGATTTCGAAGAAGCCATGTCGAACGTGACCCCGTGAAAAGATAATGAGGTCCAGCACTGCAGATGGACACAGTTCAACGTCCACAAGTTGCAGGTACTGAATGAAGGTGGCTAGTGATTTGCTGCGTTGAAGCAGTGATCAAATCATTGAGGGCATGGAGGTCAAAGCAGTCCAAAAGGTAGGCTTATTGGGATTCGAAATCGCTCCCAGTACAACGGAGAATGTTGAAGACCCTACCTAACTCCAGGACGCTGGAATAGTGAATTCAATCTCGAACGCGTGGTTCTAAAGTAGCATGAAAGTGTGATGTGAGATGTGCATCCGCAACCATGCTAGCGGAAGGGCTGAGTGAGCGCTTCCTGCGATCTTGTCTTAACTTCATCCTCGATCAATAGAATGAATATCCACTATGCATACGCTACGGCCGCAGAACAAGCGGTCGAGGCCATGGCATACTGCATGTTATGGTGTCCTATCATTGTAGTGACTTAGATAATGGCCGGTGTGCTATGTGAGACTAGATGTGACGTGCGAGCTGAAAGAGGCCAAGCACACAGACAATCTGGGGTTCGGTGAAGCTTCATTGGGCGTGTACGCGCCGACTACTCGCACAGTACTCCATGCTTCTGCAAGGTTGCGCATGAACCTCCAAAATAGATGAGACGGCTCGGCACGTTTGATATCATGATCGCTGGGAAGTTCATCTGGAAGGTCCGTTCGGAGATGTGGAGAGCCAGTGAGCTGCTGCGATTGGGAAACAATCAGCTTGAGAGATTAGGTGCCGTCTAAAGACATCACCATATTGTTGGCCTACCTTGATGTGGCCCACTTAGCGATTGTGCATTGCAAGCATACCTTTCCGTATGTCTATCCACGAAACCTATTCGTCTACCTGGGCGCTTACGACTTCTCCTTCCACTTATCACTGTCTCCCCTCCCTCCAGACCGTGGAAGACCATCCTCGCCAAGGGCGGTAAATGACGCCTTCAACATACTACGCATATAGCTGCGAGGAATATTAGTCAATGATCACGCTCTTGGCCTTAATCAAGAGACTCGCTTCGAGAAAAGAGAACGAACCCCCCTTTATGTACCTTGCATCTGCTGCTACTGAACACTATCGAATGTGATATCTCATATCCCCCACAGTAACCACCCTCACTTCAGCCTCACCGCACCTTTTCCGACCTATTATCAGAAGATCGAAAGAGCCATTACATCCACGCTGTTGTGCTGTCCCCTTTCAGCAAGTGGTGGATTCACGCACCGCATACTTCATCTCATCCATCCCTTTCCCTACTTTCCTCTTACTTGCTCGCTCGTCGTTGTGATCAACATACAACATGACGGTCATGTCATCGATGTAGTACCAATAGCATCTGGTCTACAAGAAACTCGAAGCCGCGATTTATACCAACAGCTAGTCGGCTAGCTGATCGCTTCCGCACCGAGCGATGGGAAAGCTGATAAAGAATCATTGGGCCCGAATGATCATCCTCACAGCAGCAGCATGTAAGTCCACAAGTGCTATTTCTCAAGCTACTCTCATCATATGCGGCTTCCTCTTCTCTCATCATACCGACCTCCCTCTTTCCTTGTGACAGATGTTATCAACTATCGACACAAGTCTTACGCTTTTGCCTCAGACCATTTCGCAAGCTCCTTTCATGCTTTCTTCTGGCCGAAATTCTTCTTCGACTTCTATACGAAGAATTTCGATCTTGCCGTCAAGCCAGTCCCCATTCTTCAGACTATCAACATTGTCCTCGCGCTTTTCAATCTTGCATACGAGTGGCCGCTCGGCCTCATCGCAGGCACTGTCATACATCGCAGCATTGAGTTTCGTACGTTCTGGTACCCGCTGTGTGCACTGGGAGCTATATTGCTCTATCAAGCCACGAATGCAGGGCTTTACTATATGGTTGGAGTTGCAGTATGGTTCTGGGCTTACGTTGAAGGGGAGGTATGTGTCAATTCTTTTATGGATAGCCATGGTCGTGAGATACTGACGAGCCTTTCCAGATCGTCTGTGCAAAACCATGGACACTGCCGAGACGATCCGATCGGGTCAGGAGGTTGGAAAAGGTTTGATTGTATATACATTTTGAGATATCCCGTTCGCATTGGACATAGCTTGGCGTCCGTTGATGGTATTTCGTATGCGATGATAATACACAAATGGGCATTGTTGAATGTGACCCTTGTGTCCTAGACCCGAACAATTCTGCCCACGCTGAGATCACTCTGAAGCCATCGTGTTCGTCCTGAACCAATGTCATCTGGCTTACAGGTCTTCTATTGAACGATACATGTCATGATTTTATCTGTCATCACGAGGGAGTCCTTCGTAACAATTACTCGACCGCAGAGATCGAAGCTATAGCAGCTTGTGTTCAGGAGCCACGACAGCCAAAACAGGCGCTCCTAAATGTAGCGGGAATCAGACATGTCCACTCGTGTCCTTTCACTTTGTCTGGTCAATGCGAAATGCCACAAACGGATCTCTCAACGCGTAGTATGTCTTAGATCTGGATCTCATGAGCCAAAGTCTGGACAATGTTCTGATTGTGCCGCTTACAGGTACCGGACATTCGGTATACGGCGTGCATGCCCGGTTCATGCTCCATGACTTTCGTCTAGGGTTCTTTCAGTATAAGTTCGTGCACGCATGAGTGATTCGAGCTACACCTGCTGAGTTGCAGACTGGGGAAGTCGGTGAGAAGCAGAGCATTAGCATGCCCTGATCGAAGGACTTAGGAGGCTGATGGACAAGGACGCTTGACCTTACAGAACAGGACGCGTCTAGCGCCGTGTCCGGCCGGTTGATGCCTTGACTGTGACATCGCCATATGCATGTGCTGCCCCAATTCCTCTGTTATGTAGCAATTCGACGACTTCTTGACCCTACAGAAAGGTGACATCTTTATAGCGCAGCGATGTCATGGACAATACACAAGCTCCAGCTATGGCAATCTGGTCTGGGGTGATGTCTTGTCTGCCCCAACAACAGAGTGGTAGCCTTTGATCGTGGCAACAATGGGGTTACCTTGAGGTCAGCCATGAGTGCGCTTTAGCGTACACAAGAAGCCCACGGTATCACAAGCGACAGGGGCGAGATCGTCCAAAGATGATCACGAAGCGGATACTTCTCTACGAGCTGGGTAATCAGCAGGAAGTGTAGGTCACAGGCTGTACCAACGTCTGAGTCTCGTGTTGAGCTACAGTTTGTACTTCACCCAATGCTCGAGGTCACCTAGCATAAAATATATACTTGTCTTCACTTCTCTTTGGTGGCGTGCTATGAGGTGCGTCGTCAGAGACATGCAATCTATCTTACGGAGCTGTGGAATAGATTCGTAGCAGATTGAAACATCGTACGTTAAATGGTCTTTACGGTCAACCTTAGTCGTGAAAGGCTTCAGCTAGTTGATGCAGATAGAAGGCGTGCCCACTATCAGGTGCGGTTTCGAGATCTACAGGTAGCCCCGTGATTGGCGAAGGTTATTTGATCTCAGGGTGACTCGTGGCTGTGTTCCATGGACGGGACTGACATACAGAGATACACTCATGTATTTTTGAGAAATGCAATATCCGGTGAGACTCTGTACCCAAACTTAGTCACAGGGCGCTCGCTTCATATGGATGGTCGGCACTTTGTATCACGAAAGCCCGACTGAATGATTCTCCACCGTTTCGCCGGAGACGTTTCAGCGTCCTTCTTTTAGCCAGTGCCACGAGATTGAGCATACGTCGTCTTGCAAAAGACGTACCCATATGTGAATGCCAACGGGCGCGTGGCCGTGGCAGCTGGCCGTTTTGAAATTATCGTTGTTGGTTGCCAGCCCACGAAAGCACGACTTTTCCTACAAATGACAATAGCGTTGGCGCTCTTCCCTTGCCGAGAAGTGTCCCTTGGTCGACGTGTACCAACGCTCAGTATAGTTGCCGCAACTATGGGCTCAGCACGTCAGACGCTTGTACCAGAATGTAAATTAGGGTGGTTATTCTCAAGGTCTGCCGCGCTGACCGTTCCCCCAAAGGTGACGGTCACATTCCAGATATGAGAATCAAAGGCTAGTAGGAAACGTGCAACTCACACTGACTACCAACATGCAAATTGTGATCATGAGGCTAATGGCACTGGGGACCGGTGTGGTTGCGCCAGGATAAACGTTCTTTAAGGTTGGTTTCTTGTGAGATGTATATAGATGGCCATCCGCGCTCCAGTGGCCAACAGTAGAAGGAGTAGAGCTCAAGCAGGACCCGATCTGAAACACTCGCGGGCATAGAGACTCAAGTTTACCAAGGACCTGAATCTGCAGCAGGGTGAGTGCTATATTTACCCCCCTTACTTGAACTTCATATAAGAGAGGGAGAACGCGTTCTCTGTACTACATGCACCGGTGGCTTTCTTTTCTTTCGTTACACTACCCGCTCTCTTTGCTGTCTCAACTGCTTATCTTCGACGCTGCATTTTCACGCATTTTTGTGCCAGTCAATACAGTGAGACAAGCTGCTGCTCATGTTAGAAGATCACAATAAAAGTTGATTGGCTATTGTCCTGTCCACGACGCTCGTTGTCTTGCCACTCTGTTCCAGAGGGCATCAACCAGCCTCTTCTACATTCCACAGAGGCGAGCCTCTCTCAGCTCTTCTTTCCTATCGCATATCCAGATTTTCTTCCAGCGCGCTCTGCGAGCAATTACTTTGAATCTATCCGGTGCAGGCACTGATACTATCCAGTCTACACTCTCTACCAGCTTTCTTTACAACTCTCAAACTTCTACATACAAAGCAAACCCAATATGCATTCTATCAATCCCTATACGTTGATAGGCCTCTTAACAACACTCGCGACACTTCTCTCGATTTTTGGACCCGCACCGGTTGCGGCATCGCCTTTGGCCACACTTTCGGAGAGAGCTACCAGCAATTATTGGCTTGCCAATGTTGCACGAAGAGGTCAGGTAGCATTTGGCTCGAACAGCAACTACGCCGTCTATCGAAATGTGAAGGACTATGGCGCTACTGGCAATGGAAACTCCGATGACACCGCAGCTATCAACGCAGCAATCACTGATGGCAGCCGTTGCGGTAATGGCTGTGATAGTTCCACAATCACGCCAGCACTCATCTATTTCCCTCCTGGTACTTACAAGATTTCGAAGCCTATTGTTCAGCTCTACTATACCCAATTCGTTGGTGATGCTATCGCCCCTCCCACGATCACCGCCGATTCCGGTTTTGCCGGAATTGCCTTGATTGACTCAGATCCCTACAATAACGATGGCTCAAATTGGTATACGAACCAGAACAATTTCTTCCGTCAGATTCGCAATTTTGTCATTGATCTGACACCTATGGGAAACTCTGGCACCGGAATCCATTGGCAGGTCGCTCAAGCAACCTCTCTGCAGAACATCCACTTCAAGATGACCAAAGGATCTGCTTCGAAGCAGCAGGGAATCTTTATGGACAATGGATCTGGAGGTTTCATGAGCGATCTGGTTTTCGACGGTGGCAACTACGGCGCGTTCTTGGGCAATCAGCAATTTACTTCTCGAAACTGGACATTCAATGATTGCAACACAGCCATATTCATGAACTGGAACTGGGCATGGACACTCAAGTCAGTCACAATCAACAACTGTGGTGTTGGACTCGACATGTCGAACGGTGGACCAACTGCTCAGACTGTGGGCTCCGTCATTCTCATGGACTCTGTAATTTCCAACACTCCTATTGGTGTCAAGACTTCATTCTTCAAGTCTGGAAGTACCCCGGTCACTGGAGGCACTCTCGTCATTGACAACGTGAACTTCGGGCCCAACGCTCCGGTAGCTGTTGCGGCTTATGGTGGTTCTACAATTCTGGGAGGCAATCAAAAGATCGCTCTTTGGCGCGAAGGCAAGGAGTACGTCGGGACCACGGGAGCGCGCGTGCAAGACTCAGCCTCCGCACCATCCAAGCCTTCCGCGTTGTTGGCTTCCAATGGCTATTTCTACGAACGGTCCAAGCCCCAATACCAGAACTATGATGCTAGTGCTTTCGTCAGCGTCAAAGCAGTGTATGGTGCCAAGGGTGATGGCACAACGGACGATACCGCAGCAATCCAGAACGCCATGAACGCTGTCGGCAAGGATAGCAGCAAGGTCCTTTACTTTGACCATGGCGCATATGTCGTCACCAAGACGATTCAGGTCCCTCCAAACATCAAGATCACCGGCGAAATCTGGCCTCTCATCATGGCTAAGGGTTCTTTCTTCGCCAACGAGAAAAGCCCGCAGCCCGTGTGGAACGTCGGAACTTCCGGACAGACTGGTGCTGTTGAAATCACGGATATGATGTTCGAGACGATGGGACCTGCGCCTGGTGCGATCATGATCAAATGGAATCTTGTGTCTGCTCCCGGACAATCCGGCATGTGGGACACCCACGTACGCATTGGTGGTAGTGCTGGCACTCAGCTACAAAGTGATAAATGCGCCAAAAATCCTACTGTTTCAACGGACGGTAACACTGGTTGCGAAGGAGCCTTCCTGCTCTTTTGGGCTGCTCCCAGTTCTGGAGGAGTCTATCTGGAGAACACTTGGTTCTGGGTTGCAGATCACGAGCTTGACCTCGCTGGACACGGTCAAATTGATCTCTACAATGGACGCGGCGTTCTCATCGAATCTACTGGTGGTGGGGTGTGGCTCTACGGTACTTCATCAGAGCACAACATCTTCTACAACTACCAGATCAACGGTGCCAAGAACGTGTTCATGGGTATGATCCAGACAGAGACGCCATACTTCCAAGCCAATCCGAAGGCGCCTTTGCCGCTCCTCATCGACAATTACAACTGGGGCAGTAACTCCGATCCCAACTGGGCTTGGTGTTCACGTCAGACTTCCGTCGCCAATGCAACGTGTTACAAGTCATGGGGTCTGCGTGTGATGGGTTCCTCCAACGTCTTCCTCCACGGTGCAGGCCTGTACTCGTTCTTCGAGAACTACGACCAAGACTGTGTGGCCAACAACAATTGTCAGCGCAACATCCTAGGCATTCAGGGCTCGAATAGCAACATCAACATGTACGCCATCAACACCAAAGCCAGTGTCAACATGATTACTCTAGACGGGGTACCTCAGATGCTCGATTCGAACAACAGGAACAACTTTTGCGGTTCGGTCGCTCGATACGTCTTACCTGCGTCTGCGTCATCATCATCCAGCGGGTCCAGTGCAGCGAAGTGTTAGCAGGAGAAGCAGTGGCAAACGCATGAGCAATTTTGCTATGCCGCTGACTTCTTCTCACCCGGCCTTCAACAGCCATTCTAAACGACTGCAATGACAACAATGACTAGAGAGACACCCTCTCTAGTCGTTTGCTTTGTTTCATCTTTTCTACTAACGGCCTTTCTTTTGCCTCAGGCAGGCAGAATATATTTTTCATTAACAGCATTAGCATCAGCATAGCGAAAGGCGAGCAATCGCCTCATTTAACGACAAAGAAGCAACACGCCCACACACAGCATACCAAAAACGGTCTCGAGAGCTTCTAGCCAGGAGAAAGGGAGAGGCCAAAAGCAATGGTTATGAGCCACGCCGTCACTCAACTCACATTTATCAAAAGCAGGCGATGCAGACGTCTGGAATGTGACTCCTCTCCCTCTTCCTCTGCGCTGGAAATACAACTCGGCCGTTGCTGTGTGTCCGTTGCTTCTCATTTGCATTTTTTTCCTTCGTCCTTTTCTTGCGTCTCTTTTTTTATTTTTACATCGCGAGCATCGCTATACCAAGCATAAACACTAGCATTCACCGGAGCGTGACCATCAAGCTGTGGCCAGGTCCATTTAATCAACAACACAGAAAGAGGAGGAAGAAACGAGAGGATAAGGATGCGATACAATTATCCCCCCCAAAGCGACACTATGAAACAAACATGGATGGTAAGGAAACAGGAGTTCTGAACAACATCTATTCTATCTGGCTGGCCAAGAATCAAGAAGTGGCGTGCGGGGCAATCTAAGGGGAGGAAAACGAAACCGAGAAAGGTGGAAGGAGTGGTGGTGGCGAGAGAGATCCGAGGGTGAAATCGAGCAGGCTATGCCGTCGAGGCTAAGAAGTGGTGGATCGCACCGGGTACCGAGGTGTGGAATATCGCTGTCAATCGAGAAGCTGTACTCAAGGGTGGAAGGAACGAACGAGGACATGGAACGGAGGCTGATGGGATAGAGCAAGAGGAGGAATCGCCCTTTCGATATCGATGGCTATGAAAGGGAAGGAGGGGCGGTGACAGGGGGGCACGGAAACGGCGTAGGGCGGGCAAGAAATCAACGAACAAGTGATACCATGCGCTGGGGGATACGGGACCTTTACTCTCTGTAGCTAGGTAGATTCTTCTCATACTTTCTGAGATAACACGAAATGACAACTTTGCCAACAACAAAACACAAAGATGAAGTGAACCGAGCCAGCTCGACCGCCCTCTACTCAATTTTACATCGCCTCCACTGTGTCGCGGTAGATTAGTAGTAAGAAACACACTTAGGCACAATTTACAAGTGTGTGAATGCTGATGATTGATTTTCAGCCGCAAGTTGCTGTACTACATTCATAGCTTCGAAGCATCAAGAGCTGTCTGTACATTACGAGACGATGGTGTTTTGATGCTCCCCACCTCATATAAGCTAGCCTCGGATGACATTCCGTCGCTCTGCGCTTATAGATTGCAGCACAATCTGGTCAGAGACCTTCCTTGTCCATCTTTTCCAGCGCTTCTCTCGCAGTTTTTTGTGATGCTAGATTCAATTTTGAAAACTTTATTGCAGCACCCGCAGGATAATATGCGGCTTTTGGTGGAGTTCCTGATACTCAAATGCGTGATACCTTTTGTGTAGCATGATCTGGTGCACGAAGTAGGGAACCAGTCGATCATAGCGAGCGTCATTACGCCTCAACAGTTCTAAGTTCATATTGCCATGTCGATTGGAGGGTCAAGAGGATCAACTTCATATCCAGTGGGACGAGTGAAAACAGCGAGATTGGCGCTCTTGCCAATTTTGAAGCCGACCTTCTTGTGATCACCAGTCTGCTCGAAGCCCATGGACTCTAGCCACTTTGAAGCCCACTCTTTATCGTTCTCTTCCGGCACATAGGCGAAGTTTATCCAAAGGCATGAAAGCAGGCGTGAAGCCGGCTTTGCCAATTCCAGACTGCGACATTCATAGCCACGGCGCGGGATAAAATATGGGTCCAAGATTGACAAGAGGTCGTCCATGAGACAGGTCGCGACTCCCTTCCTTGTGTGTTGAGGATCGGTATATACTTCCACTTCGGCAACAAAGCGATACATGCCTAGAGGATCATTGAAGTCGTCGGAATAGGCGAAACCTATGACAGTATCGCCACTGCTAGTCTTACGGCCTCTGTTGACGTTTCTACTGCCTTTATTGACTCTGTTGGACGTTCCACTAGGAAGGCATGCAACCTTAAATGTGTGGGAGACACTTTCTATTGCACGCAGGCGATCGTGCATATGATTAGGGAGAATCGAGGAGCATTCGGGCACGCGTAATGTATTGGTTGCATAGTGATTGTATATGCGGGTGACTGCTGGCAAGTCACTGATTTGTGCCGGACGTATGTAAAATCGGATCTTTGGATGAATGGATGGATCATAGACATCTTCGTATACAACGATTTCTTGCTGAGTTGTGATGGGGATATCTTCGACAAGATCGACCTTAGGAGTGCTGCGTGGAGGAGCAGACAACATCAATTCGCGAGGGCCCCTTGCTTGTCTGCCTTTAGGTGGTCGGATACCACGCTGCCAACGTTTGACAGCGCCCTCACTGCCATTGTCGGCCGCTCTTTTGTTGCGCTGCTCGTCGTCCTCATCTTCTGGGCAGAAACCTTCGTGATCTGGTTGTTGGAGAAGATACTGGAAACATGCCATTGGTGAAGGGCATAGCTCCCACCATGGCTGCATCCCTTTCAGGTCATTCTCGTCATATGGCGGAGGTTGCATAGCTAGATAGGCGTTCCAAAATTGGCCTAGAGACGTGTAACCTTCTGCAGGTTCAGGCCGCCAGTAAAGCGGAACGATTGCACCCATTGATGCTTCTCCCGCGGCAGAGCAGAAGTGATAACGAGTTGTGCGGCCACTTTCGCCGAGCCTTCTTTGTTCTTCGATAATTTGATAAAAGTTTGTATAGCGAGCATATTTGGTGATCCATTCTAGAGGATTTGAAGGAGCTGCAGTAGCATCCAGCCAGGCCTGTATAGCCTCTGAAGACTGGTGATCTCGGAAAGCAGGTCGAGCATCCCAGTTCTCAGGGGCTGGCGCCCACGTGCCATCATAATTGTAGATTGAGTAGCCTTCATCTTTGGCAGCATTCGAGTTAGAAGCCTCTTCCCATCCACTTAGAGTACCAGCAGCCGCGGCGTCTTTCATCTGCTGTTCCATCCAACGACCGCTTTTCAAGTCGGAGTCTTTAATCCACTTGTCACTCTTGCGATACGGGAGTGGGGTTGCAGTAGGAAACCCCTTTTCCGAAGCACTTGGCGCACTTTCACTTTGCTGGACTGCGTTGGACAAGACTGACGGTCTCTTACTGGAAGAAGGGACGACCGCTTCTTTCGCCGGCGTCATTGTATCAGAACTCGCCGAACGTTCTTCGGAGAGATGGGGATGAGGCTTTGTGGCTAGACATGGGAGCGTAGGAGGCTTTTCCTGCGCGAGCGAATTCTTGCCAGGAATGGCAGTTGCGCCTGACTGGGGTTGTGGCACAGCGCCAACACGCCGATGAGGCGGAACAAAGTTATTTGACATTGCAAAGTGCTCCGCGAACTAACAAGCAATCTTCAAGTGTTATAGAAGAGAAGGTCTGTTAGTTAAGATGAGCCCAAGGAAGCTGACAAATTGTATCAGTGCTCGCGCATTACAGAGTTTAAAAGATCCTAGAGAAGGAAAGGAAGGAAAGGAATGTCATGAACCCAAGCGCCTTCTAGATGTGTGGTGTAAGGAGGAGAGCAGCTGAGTGGCCAAGTGAACGAGCGATGTCATCGACCTACCTTGTTTGATGCAGCACTTGACGGGTACTGCCGAGTGTGATCGAAGTTTAAGGAAAGAGCACAAATTGAAGTGAGCTACCTCAAGGTACAGGTCAGGTAAGGTAGTTGAGATAGCTGAGTGGGCTGTATAAGGTAGGCACAGACCACAGGATCGTATTACTTCGACTTGCTTTCGCGGCCAATTGAAGAACTGCTTCTCTCACTCGACAGTGATTCAAGTCGCAGAGATGCTCTTACTTTGGCATAAAGAGAGAGTAAAGGATAAGGAGATGCGAATACTTATGCTGTGTAGTGAATGCGGACGACTGCATATGCAAGCTTTACTTGCTTATGTCTCAAAGTGGTGGGCTTAACAACAGCAGTAAGACGTTCATAGTGAAGAGTGCCCATTATGGGCGAGGACAGCCACAGTGTTGTCGATTCCACTGGGAGAGAGCACATGGATGATTGCTGACAAGAGCTCGCGGGCTCGCTGCTGCAGCAGGTTATGTACAGACATGCAATCCCAACTTTTACACTCCGGGATAAGGTCCGGCCAGTGCTAACGCACACATCGAGCGACTGACTGGGGCGAGTCTGTCATTGTAGCGGTCGGGAAGAAAAGTGATGTCCCCGGGCTGCATAAAGGTGGCGGAGATCCGCAAGGTTCGACGTTCCCTCGGCAGCATCTGCATGTTTACAATCTTGACACACTGAAACAGACCTCACGACTCGACGAAATCAAAGCACACACATGGACTATCATGACATGCACTGTAATGACCGGTCACAATCTTCAAGAAGGCCTTCAATGGGTAGTACCAGACGCCAAAGATAGGCTGTTCTTATATTAAAAGATGGTCGAGCACCTTTACAATCCGAGGCCAAACAGTGCATTTTGCCGCCAAGCACACACCTTGAAGCCTACAACAGAGCCCTGAAGTTCAATTGCGTTGATTGTTGCAAGGCATCGTCAGGGAAGCGCAAGCGTCAGGGAGCAGATTACTGAGAGAGTGGAGAAAGAGGATGCATAGGCAAGATAAAGTACCATAGATGTATGCAAGTGAGGCAAGGTCACTAACTGTGTAAGGTTGGTAGGGCAGCTATCCCAGGCACAAAGATGGTCGAGGAGTCTCGGTGAGAAGTGTGATTGGCTACACACGGGTCGCGGCCGTGTGGAGCGGGCGTTGCAATGGGGGCTGCCGTAATGTCAACACTGGCATGCCACTTTTTGTTTAGGAGGTTGTTATCCTCAATCATTCAAATAGACGCTCTCTCTTTTTGGCATAGAGGAAACGGCGGGCAGACTTATTGTTATCGTCCTTGTAATCATCCACACTCGCTCAAAATCAAAATCATATATACGATAAGGTCTTTATCCAACCCGAGTCCCTTGCCAAGGTCCCTCCTCACATCACCGCATGGGAACGACAACAATGGAATCGGATCTCGACCCAAATGCCTTCCTACAGAGCGTGCGTGAGCTCAAGGAAAAGCGTCAGAAGGAGGATCAGGAGCGTAATGAACAACTAGAGGCACAGATCATGCAGGATCGCGAATTGAGACAGGCTAGGAAACTGGGTAAGTCAAGCAGTACTCAGCTGTGATATGATAATAAACAACAACAACACTACGTGACATGGTGTGCTAAAGACGCGCACGACAGAACGAGAGCGATCCTTATCTCCAGAGAAGACGACACCTCAGTCATCGCGCTATGGCACAAGGGAAGCTACACCAGTGACCGCTTCTCCAATCTCAGGCCCCGCACCTGCATCGCCGGCTGCTAAACCATCATCGCGCAACACTGCTTCAACCACGATGCCTTCCGAGGGACGCGAATCGCGGTCCATTCTTGACCGTCCATCAAGTCCCTCAAAAGCCTCCACTGGGCTGTCGCGTTCTGGCACAATGTCATGGCAAAAGCGTCCTGGATCCATCAGTGTGCGCAACAGGCCGCTATCTGCTGTTGCCTCTGAGAACAACGCTGCTCGTTCACCCCAAAGATCCCCTGAGCGAGCGGTCGAGACAGAGGAGGACAAGTCAGAAGTCGCACCCTCCAAGGACGAGATAGCCAAGTCTCTAGGGTCCAAAGATCCAACATGGTTCAGGCAGACTCCCGATCGAGGTCTTAGCTCCCCTGCATATCGATCGAGCAAGGAAGAGCCAACAAAAGACTCCTTCTTAGTCAAGAAACAATTACCGGGAATGACGCGCGACAAAGAAGAGGATACGACGTCCGCCAGTCGCAGTAGTCCTCCTCCGGAGCCTGCGCAGCCATCTTCGCCATCGAGAATCACTTCTGTTCGCGAGGGCACTGTGGCCAACAGCCGACCTACGAGCATGGCATCAATTTCAGAGCAACATAAATCTGACACGAAGTCTCCCTTGCCAACACTCGACTCCAGCAGATTTGTCCCGCCTGGTCGCGATCGGTCTTCGACGGCTGACGGAGAACCACCCGTTATCGGCCGGACCATGTCTAATGCCCAGACGCGAATTGCCGCAGACCGGCCTGTATCTCCCACCAAAGGTATGGGAGGCTTCGTGCAAAGTGCGTTCATGAAGCGAACAGACAGTGTCAACAAGAGATGGAGTGCGACTCCTGGATCCGCCCTGAACCGTCAAGACTCCACAGCCAGCATTCCCGGCCGCTTCGGTAGTGTTAGAGACAATGCCATGACTGCTTCACGCAGCATGCCAAGTTTCGATCAACCTCAACCCGGCGCTGAGTCGCAATCGAGACCAGGTTCTAGCCATAGACCGGGATCAGGTTATCGACCCGGTTCATCCCATAGCACGATCAGTAATCTTGCTCTGGCTCCTGATGCTCCACCAGCTGAAGCCCCAGCACCAACACACTCTCACTCTCGCTCGAGGTCAGTCGCCTCAATAAGTACCGCCGCCGAGGGCATGACCTCGCCCCCTCTCAGCCCATCCAAGAGATGGAGTCGCAGTCCCACGAAATCGAGCTGGCTTGAAAGCGCATTAGCCCGTCCTGAGTCGCCGAAGCCCTCGCTGCAGTCCAATCAGCCCAGCTGGATGGCTGAACTCAGCAAAGCCAAGCAGCAGAAGAGTACTGCGGACTCTACACCATCTCAGGATAATATTGATGCTACTGGTTCCGACACCTCGAAGTCGACTTTGCAATCCAACAAACCCAGCTGGATGGCCAATATCAGCAAGGCTAAACAGCAAAGGAGCAGCGGCGAGCATACTCTATCGCAAGACACTCTTGACGCTGCCGAGGCTCAATCTCGACCAAAGACGACTGATGAACCGCTGAAGCCACTGCCATTGTCGAAAAAGGACTTTTCGAAGGGATTGGACTCCAAGGGACCTGACTCACGTACGACTCCTACCAGAAATTTCACTCCGCCAACAAAAGCTAAGCCAGCTGGCCTGGCAGGGAGACCTACTTCTCTAGAAGTCAAGGCCGAGGCGAAAGAGACCTCAGATGATGGCGCATCTAAAAGTACTTCCAATCCGGACAAGAACGCACCTAGTGCTGATGCTACAAAAGAGGCTGTAGTGACAGAGCCCGTGAAGCCGAAGCCCCTTGCTTCGCCATTTGCATCTCCAGATCCAGGGACTTCGGACTCCTTCAAGCCGGGACCTTTGGCTCCTTCAAAGCCTTCATCTTCATCGCCACAAACACAGACAGAGCCATTTCAAAAGAAAGACTTCCGTGCTGGCCTAAGATCTCGAACTGATCTAGGCAATGCCTCTACCAAGGACGAGCCTGAGTTCCGGGCGGTGTTCGGCAAGTTGAAGAAAGCGCATACTGATAAATATGTCGCACCCGACGAACTGAAAGATAACATCCTTCGTGGAAAAGCCGGCCTCAACCTCAGCGATGGACCCCAGAAGAGAGAACGCAAAGATGAACTTAGAGATAGTCTCATCAAGAAGAAGGAAGAGATCAAGCTTAAGCGTGACAGTGATCCTCCTGTCCCCAAGGTCTCACCAGCGCCGCCTACGGCTTTACCGGAAGCTCTTACGATTAGGAAGAAACTCGGCAGATCGGACAGCACGCTCAATGTTGTGCCGCCAGAGAAGCAACGTCGTGATGTTACCCCCGAAGCTCTTTCTCTGCACAAGACTTTGCGAAACAAGAATCGCGCCCCGTCACCGGAGAAGGTCGACAAGACATTGCCCGAGAAGACCTTACCCGAGAAGAAGTCACTCGCCGCGTCGAAACGTGTATCGCCATCCAAGGACCTGCTTTCCAAGGCAAAGACTCCGGATGGTGCTTCGCAGAAACCTGTCGAGAAGGATGCACCCGTCACATTCACAATTGTCTCACCAACCAAAGATTCGCTCTCAACAGCGAAGACCGCGGTAGAGCCTCCAGACGAACCTGCTGAAAAGCAGCCCGAAAAGCCTACGCCAAATACAATCGACGAAGTCAAGAACAAGCCTAATGGCAAACTTGTTGAAAAACCATGGCTAAAGTCGACTGAAAAGCCCGCACCACAAGCTGTCGAGAAGCCGTGGCTAAAGCCGACCGAAAGACCTGCACCAAAAGCTGCTGAGAAGCCATGGCTGAAATCGACCGAGAAGCCTGCATTACAAGCTGACGAGAAGCCGCTCAAAGATGAGGTCGAGAAGCCCACAGCAATGCCATCTCTGAAGCCAACTTCATCGCCTGAGAAATCAGAGCCCAAAGCTGCCCCCTTGGCAAATAAATTTGCTGACCGGTTCAATCCTGCACTCGCCGGGCTCCTGGCTCGAGGACTTCCATCCATCAAGCCAGCGAACTCGAACGGCCCACTTAGCAGTAGCACTCCTGCAAGAAATGCTGCTGCCACATCAGATGAGCCCGCTTCTGATGTTCAATTGACTCACATGACAAAGAACCGTGCCAAAGGACCGAAACGACGCAAGCCCAACGCAAAGGCCGCCGACTCGAGTGACAAAGCAGCACCAACAATGTCCCAGGAGCAAGCTAGCAAGGTTATTGAGCCTGCGAAGAGACAGTCACAGACAGCGGCCCCGTTGCAGCCTCCTCCTAAGTCCGCAGCGGTCCGAACTGCTTCACTACGTCTTTCTTCGGGTCAATTCACAAAGGCAGAAAGTCCAACAACACCTGACAGTACCAAGTCACTCAAGTCGGTTGCAATAACAGCTAGTCTCGAGCCTTCTACTGCAACGTCGAGCCCCAAGACCCCCCCGAAGTCCAGCCTTCCTCCAAGCACGCCTAGTAAATCAGCTAGTCTTGTGCGGTCGGAAAAGCCGGAGCTACTGAAAGTATCTGGGAGCAAGTCTCCTTCAGTGAACACTGTCGAGCGACAAGCGAAGTTGACAGTGTCCAAGGAAGCAGAATCTGACGATGCCAACAAGGAGAATCGTGCGACTTCCGTCAAGAGCGCTGCCTCCATGTGGGGAAAACAAGCGGAGCGTGTTGCGTCGCGTAGCTCTCCGATCCAATTGCCAACAAAGAAAGATGAGGAAGCCGCCATGAAATCTGCCGGCCTTTTGTCAAACTCTCCGCTTAGGTACAGCAATTCTCCCCCTCTTGGACTCGGTATATCCAAGCGTGAAGATGGTGGGGCTCGTTCTCCTTCATCGGGAGCCCCCCCTCCACCACCTAAGAGCTCTAGAGTCGTCAGTGCGAGCCTCTCAAGTAAAGGTAAGTCTTTTTTTTTCTTATATGTATAGCCACTGTGGGTTATCTTCTAGTACTCCCGTCCTTTTGCGTCCTCAGCTTCAGTGCCATGTCTGATTGCTTTTGCGTAGTTTGAAAATGTTGTGCTGCGGTTCGACTTGACTACACGGGAAGCTGACGTCTGCGATAATGCTAGACTTGCCCAGCCTCCCTGATCCTCGAGTGACACAAACCGGACGCTGTTTGATGGATCATTTCGGTGACATTCCTTTCTCCGATGAGCGTTTGCGACTTGACACTCAGGCGATCTTAAAGGCCAGACCCGGAGAGACGGGCGAGATTAAGACTCTTCGAAAAACCATCCAGGAAATCACGGGAGACGGGAAGCTGACATCTCTTCCTGCACAAGAAGAGCACATCTTGTACGAGGATGCGATGTATGTTTGTACGCACGTCTTCGGGACTGCGGAGGGTACGAAGGTAACTGAGGTGTACCTTTGGGCCGGCAATGGCGTTTCAGAGTCTGCCATTCAGGATGCTCAGATTTTTGCCAAACGGATTGCGAAGGAAGCCGGAGCTGGTCAGAGGTATGTTGAAGCTCAAGAGACAATCTCACATTAGTTCACATGCTGACATATCCTACATAGATCCACCCAGCTACTAATCATCGATCAAAACCGTGAACCACCAGCTTTTTTCCAGGCCTTAGGTGGCATCGTGATCGTACGTCGTGGCTCTCGTGCCGATCGAACCTCCAATCCCTTCATGTTGTGTGGTCGACCATACATGGGCCATGTCGCTTTCGACGAGGTGGAGCTAAGCAAAGCATCATTATGTTCTGACTTCCCGTACATCGTCGCGCGTCCCATCACTCTTCAAGATTTAAAGTTGTATCTGTGGAAGGGCAACGCATGTGGTCCTCAGGCTATCGGCAGCGCTCGCTTGATAGGGATGGATCTCAGTCCCTCGGGAGAGATCATTGAAGTCGAAGAGGGCAAAGAACCTCAAGACCTATTGTTACTGATGAGTGATCTCAGAAGCGATGTCTGTCGATCGCCGGAGCTTTGGAACAGGACCATGAATCGCTGGGATCACTCATCTGCAAGATTGTTCCGAGTTTCAGCGGCGTCACCCAAGCTTGGCGCTGGATTGTTCAGCTCCTTCCTATCACGGCGTCCTTCGTGGACTGGTAATAAAACCACACCGCCTGAAAGGCCAGCAAGTGGTTCATCTACCGGGCAAGAGGTGGATATCACCGTGAAGGAAATTAGTCCCTTTACTCAGACCGACCTGGAGCCCGAGGGGTGTTTTGTCATGGACTGTGGTCCTTCCTTGTTGGTCCTACCTGGTCCCCTGCTTGCAAAACAACAACATCATCAGCATGCTTTCACTCAAGCTTTGCTGTTCGCACATGACTATGGCATCCTGGCTGCATCAATGGAGGATCGGCCAGCTATACCATTAGCTAGTGTCGTCTTCTCTGGCCTCCCTCGTGAAGCTGAACTTCGATTCCGCCGCTATGACAAGTCAAGGGGTGTATGGGGCACCGAAGGCATGATGGCGGGAAGGAGAATGGATGGCTTCGAAGGGCTCAACGCATTGGACATCAAGGAAGTTCTGGATATGTGCTGCAAGAGGTGACCATTGCCAAGAGCACGTCAGGTTAGTTTCCACATTGTCAATCATGAGGCACGACGACTTCATTGACGAAAACAATCATCATTCTTGTATATATTCTTGTATTAGTATCACGGTCGGCGGTAAACCAGTATACATTCGGATTTTTGACTTATTGTCTCTCGGCAGGCGAAGTGTTCGTTTGCGATAACGTCGCTTCTGTCGTGCCTGCCTCATCCGGAGTGACACAACTTGCTTGGACCCACTTGCACACTACACAATACCCAGACATTGCCTTGCCTTGCCTTGACTTGTCTCGTTCAGAGCACTCCATCGTGTCATAGCTGTGGCAACCTGGGCTGTCCTTCAGCGGAGCAGGCCAAATACCTTATTATTCGGCAAACATCAATTCATACCAATAACTCATAATGCGGTTCAAGGATTGGGACGTTCTCCTCTTCCCGCTGGACTCGTCAGCACCTTTGCAGGAGTTCAGAACATCATGTCACGGGATTGAAACAGGTATGTCAATCCGCAGTAGGAGGTGCTAATCACTAATTGAGTATGACAGAACTTGGTCGCACAGCAATGATTAACACATTCATATCCTCCATGCCAATGAACCAACCCTTTCGAATTTCCATACACAGCTGGGCTGGCCCAACGTTCTCCGATGAACTTACCTCCCGTCTCTCGGAAGAAGATGGAGCTCGGGCGGTCTGGGGAGTGAAGGTCTTCATCGATGGACACGCTGTGTAGTGGGTCATGCTCTCTTCTTTCCATCTCTTCTTGCAATATTTCCACTTCAGACTAATCATCCCATAAAGTAATGGTGTCTTCAGCGACGGACTTCGTTGGCCAGTGACCATTGGTAAGTGCTCGTTGCACCTGAGCTAAACTATAGTGACGCCATTCGTAGGTATTGTACTGACATATGCAGACGCAACGCAACGTAGTGCAAGGCTCCTGTTCCCACCTTTTCATGAATCTATACTCCATCGTCGTAAGATCGATGTTGCTGAAGACCTCGGGCGTATCAAAGTACTGCTCTCTGAAGGATATACCAGTAGTGGAGTAAGCACTTCTCGCCTTCGTCCAGTCTCACATGTGGCTTGCTTCAGCTTTATGCATGCTCCTTTGGGTGAGTTTCAGACAGTTGCTATACATTTTCTGAACACAACTGATACTACAAAGGCATGTTGGAAAACCTGAACATTGCATGGCCTAACAACCACATCTATGGCATTGAAAAGTCGGGTCCGGAGATATACTTCCTTCCAAGAACCGGCAGAGATCCAGCGATGCAGACAGTCAGCAGAGATCCTGGACTATCCCCATTCTCGGAATCGTTTCTGGGGTGCACAGGTGCCGACCTATCTGATGCTCATGTTCCCTCATCGTCAAGACGTAATGAGAGTCAAATGCTGAGCAGTATGGCCGCCGCCTCAGAGCATGAGAGTTACGCCTTATCGACTCGCTGTGCTTCATGGAAAGAACCTGACACTGGATTCAAGTACACGCGCGCATCCGGGAAATCAACGACGCTGCTACCTGATCTCTTCTTGAGAGCGACAGATGACATGCCGCGCAGTGTGGCAGGAAGAGGTCTCTTTGCTAATAGCGAATATGGGCCGCGTCACCGTCCTCCGCATGGCCAGAGCAGAGAAGATGTTGTGAAGTCGTCTTTGCAGTCTGTGCACGCCGCCGCGGCATGCAGCGTTCATCAAATGAACTCAATTAGTGAGGCCAAGAAGCCATCCGGAAAGGCATGTGAGACATCAAACAATCGCTCTGATCGACAGCCCTCGTATGCTTCGGACATCAGCATGCATACTGCATGTGTTCAGTTTCCGGATTGCATTGTTGACGACCCAAGAAGAAATGGATCAATTCATGATCCAAAGTCGGGAAACAATCTTCAGCCTACCAGTGTCACTAGTGGTAGTGCTCATGGTCCAGCACATCGCGCGACGTCAGGTTCATCGGAGCAACGAGGTGCTGAACCCCTTGACCAGCTTGTTCGAAAGCGCAATCGTAGCGTCTTGGGTGCGAAGGATGCTAATGCTCCTCTGACGCTTCCACCGAAAAGCAGAAAAACAAGCAACACAAAGCTCGAGACTTGTAGGGTTGTCAGTCAGGTTTCCGAGGACAGTGTGCAGTAGACTAGATGATAAGGCTGTCTTCAAGATCTTCACTTTACTAGCAACAATCTGAATCGAACACATCGTCCGAGCTGATATGCTAATTGATCGTTTTCCCGGCCATGAGATGAGGGCGTGCTGGAAGAGTCATTATGAGGTAGATGCGACTATTGAGCGGCTCAGACATGTATCGACTGTCGAGTCCTTCGAACTGAGCAGGTGGAGCTTACGGACCATGCCCTCAAAATCTCGTGCTTTTCATCGTAACCCTGTTCTCTTTTCTATTTCATCGCTGGCCATTGGCTCGTTTCTCTTCATTGTTCTTTATTTTCTCACGGCCATTGTGGCTATTTTCATCGTGTACTTACTACTGTGAGACATTCTGATCACAGAGCTACTTGTACAGATATTCATGACCCCAATTCTATTTCCTTATTATTATGTCTGTATATGTCTGAAGTAAAAATTGTTGCGTTGTACAGTTCTTATCGTGATGTCAACATATGATCTTGTCGACCCAAAGCGAAGTTTTGTTGAATTACAACGGTTGATTTGTTCTTGATATGATTGAATCTGTCCTCGATGGCTTTTGTGGATCATTCTCACATTCGTGCTTCTATTCAAAACCTAGTCACCCTGTCCAGCGTTCAAGAAGCGGAGACGCAGCTGTACTGGCCAGTCCCTCAATACAGCCTATTACACGCTGCGCATATATCGGTCAAGGCGCAGTCATACTCATATCCAATGATCTGAATCACTAAAGGATATTCATTGTCATCAACAATATTACATCTGCAATGCATGAGGTTGTGACTCTACAATTTGGCCAACAGGCTAATTACGTCGGAACCCATTTTTGGAACACCCAGGTACGTGGAAGCGATAGTGACTCACGCATATATGGAGGACTTTTATACATCATATTCACGATCAAGCGATTACCTCCTTCACTTGGGTTTAAGCTTCGTAATCTGGCCAGGAGACGTGGAGCGTTCGATTGCACACATTCGCTACAGTCGCTCGGGTCTGACAAGCAAATTTGCGCAAGTTTCTAACAACCTGAGCACAGGAGTCATATTTTACATACGGCTCGGACGAAGAGTCGCCCGTGGACCATGACATTCACTTCAGACCAGGCATAGGCGCAAATGGGTCAGAGACATATACACCGCGAACTCTCATCTACGACCTCAAGGGCGCGTTCGGTACGCTAAGGCGAGAAAATGCTCTGTATGAATTACAAGATGATCCCACCGAGATTTCACAGCAGATGTGGTATGTAAATCACTGCCGTTGCCTTTGCTCTCGTCTAATATGACACAACAGGAGCGGAAGCACCAATGTGATCAGGAATGAAGCTATACCGCAAAGTGCATATCAGCAACATCTTGACCAGGGTCTCCCTACGCCCGCTCTGGACACTCCCAACGTGCGATTTTGGTCCGACTACAATCGCGTCTTCTACAACCCGCGGTCAATCGTACAATTACATGAGTTCGAGCTCAATTCGGCGCTGATGCCATTCGAGAGCTGGACAACCGGCGAAGACCTCTTCAATAATCTGGATAGAGAACATGACCTGCTGGATCGTGATTTGCGACGCTTCCTAGAGGAGTGCGATCAGATGCAGGGGATTCAAATCATGACCCGTACTGACGATGCTTGGGGTGGATTCACCGCGAAGTACCTAGAGAGGATACGTGACGATCTAGGCAAGGCAAGTACTTGGGTGTTTGGTCTTGAAGAAGGTGGACGGCGGTCGAGGGTATTGTTTACTCCAAATGCTGCAAGCTATGGAATCACTTTACTAACAAACACGTACAGGCTAAGCAGATGTTGCAAACTGCTAATAGTGCACAATCGATATACAACATCGCACAGCAAGCGTCACTCTACATCCCAATTACCAGCACACCGTCACAGCTTCCTTCATATGTAACCATTGATGGAACATCGAAATGGCACACCGCTGCGTTGCAAGTACTGGCGATTGAGTCATTGACTCTACCGACTCGTCTAAGGTCAAATCAAGCAGGACGTACATCATTCGGCGACATCGAGAACGTCCTAAGCAACGATGGGAATCGTAGGATTGCCGCTCTGAGTATGAGCCTTGAAGATCCTACAGTACACGATGTTGCAACGAATAGTGCCGACGGACAAAATGGTAGCAATGGGCATAGTAATGGAAGCGTGGCTGAAGACGGCGAACCAAGCGTCGACAAGCTCGACATTGACCTATACCCCGAGGTCGCTGGCTCGTCTGATAGATCCAGCGCTTCATCAAAGTCGCATGTCTTCAGTCAGTTGCAAAGCCTTCGTGGCAAGTGGTTGTCAACTTTCGAGATCGACGATACGAACTTTGCTTCGCGCAACAGATTTTCTAATGCACCCAAGATGGAGAGGTGAGTCATTATTGACCGTAATGGGCCGGTCGAATGGTATCGTGCTTTTGCTGACAAGACCTACGTACAGGTATCAGACCTCTCTGTTGTTTCCCATGCTGGATAGTTACCCTCGTATCTTTGCATTCAGCAGGCCAGCATACGAGAAGATTGCTGTACGAGCCGCACTGTCGACATCCACTGTGGTTTCTCACCGAGTACGACGTATTGAGGGTCTGGCACGGTCACTCGTGGGCATCGACGAGCGAGAAGCCTTGTGTGATGGGCTGATCAGTATCTGCGAGGAATACGAGGACGGGTGGGATAGCGATAGTGAAATTGATGATGACGCGTGATCAATTTCGGCGTCGCGGGGACCTCTGCTGCTGACCCTCAGGATGCCCAAAACAGGACTTTGGGAAGGAGTATTGTTCACATGAGCTTCTGCGCCTGATCTATGCTAGCCAATGGACGATGTGAGCATCTCAGTCCTAAAAAATAAAAGACGAGCTTGCAGCCTACAATTGAACGCTGTGATAGAGCTGCAAAGTCTGCCCCACTGCAACAATAGCGGGCTGTGCGACCAAGTTAGAACGTGAGACATAGCCAGCGATCATGTTCGCGTGGTCCCGTTGGATGATCTCATGTCTCATCGGTTTACTGGACGTTCTTCGACGAGGGCGTCGGTTGTGCCGAAACGGTGCTTAACGGCGGGCGCCTCTGCACTTGGGTACTAAGCAAGCACTGTCAACGTTGGCGCGCTTCGCTTCGCTCCCACTGACATTCGTGGTTTACACCCGCCTAGTATCTGAGGTTCCTCGGTTCATTACTGTGAAAACAGAACCTTCCGATACTTCTCGACTCAGGCTGCTGAAACAAAACAATGATGATTAGTCGGACGGGCGGCACTCCATGTCTCTGATCTCGATCACCTACAAGATAATTGTCATGCTATTGGCTCCATTGACCTAAAAGAGCAGGTGGAAGGTTCGTGTAGCACAACAGCTCGCATGCGGGCAGCTGTGCGGTCGTTGAGTCGACCGTTGTCAACGACTCCATGTAGAGTCTATCCACATGATTGTGACGATTATAAAAAGTATGTATTTGTTCTTAGCGATACTGTATTTAGAATATGCTTACATCTGACATTCCTGCCACTGCACGTCTCGTATTTTAGCCGTCAACACTGTGGGCAAAGTCAACACAATGCCCGATTCACGCAAATTATCATACAAGCTCGATGGATCATCAGGAGCAAAACGAAAAGTACGTAAAAGCTTTTCGTATCGGTTTTGTTGATTGTGGAGTTGGTCGAATATGGCAGCTCGTGGCGCGAGGTACACCCTCGGTACTGTACCTACAGTCGTGCTGCTGACTCTGGCTGGGAAGGGCTCTTGAGTGCGAACAAGCATAACACGTTACCCCAGGTACTACACCCATGTCGGCCTGCTACAGTAACGTAGCAGCGAGGACATTGTTACTTTTGACCATGGGGTGACTCGTTGTGCATGATTAGTCTGGATTCATTGGGTAATGGTCGACTGACTTCGCTAGCAGCATCCTGCCGTGGTATGCCATGGGCACCAATACGAGAATGCGAAGGAATAGTGGATATGATAGTGCCTACCAAGAGTGATCCTATCCGACTGATTCAGTGAAGGCCACGGTATGACCGTGCACAAATTCTCTGCTTTACTCAGTCGTGTCCTGAAACGGATTCGATCTTGACAATGCAAAGAAGGTACGAGAGGCTTGGCTTGGTTATAGTATCCGGATAGACTCATCGCTATCGCATGAAGCTCAGAGCTTATGTATCTCGGGAAGAGATCCGCGGATGACACACAGCGAATAGGGATTGTCTCACACTCATCTCGGTCTGCTTCTAAGCGGGGCAAAAGCTTCCGATTAGTGAAATTGTGAGTGGGGTTGCGTATGTGGCTTTCTATCTTTTTGACCCCTTGGCAGCCGAAGCATGCCGTGCATGCTCGACCTGACAACCACAATACGATGTTACGAAGGTACCACAAGTACCTTAGTGTGGGTAACAAAAAAACACCTCATGCAGGTCAGTCACGCTATCGCACAGTACAGATTTATAAAATTCCACGGCTACCTGAATGAATCTGCCTGTGTTTTGCGTGAGCACGCCAGCGCACAACGCCCAATTTTCAGGATCTTGAGAATAGAAGCACCAGAAGAATAGGCCAGAACGTACATTGACTCGAGACATATCTGAGCGGCGCGTCATGATTGTTGCACAACACGTGCTTGCGTACCGTAGCTGTAACGTGCGAGTCCAAGACAAAAAAGCAGCTCAGCTCAGGCCTGAAGAAATGGCGACCACAGCCCGAGTAAGGTTGGTGAGAAGCTCAATGTGGCTGTAGGGCGGTAGGGTCTCGGTACCTGAGTTCATGACAGGTATTTTCCCCAAGATGATCGCCAGGTTCTATTTCCAGCCCGTCAATGGAGCGGGGCTTCTTCCTTCCCGAGGAAGTGGGTGCGTTCTGCGTTATTGATTCACACCGTTTGGCGAACCGTTATGAGTTCACCGGATAGCCAACAGACCTAACGAGCATACCAAGGCACAACAGCGTAGGCAAATTATCTGAGACATTTTCAGTAGGTATAGCCTCAAGTTATGATTTCAGACAACGTCAGGATATCCAGGAGGGCGTGCACATTGAAGAAGAAATGCTCATGCCAGATGATTAGCTCCAACTAAGTCGCATGGCATGCCGCATCCAAGCGCGCTTTCCTATTGGCGCTTGCTGGGGCGGCAGCGCTCTGTCATGCTCTCACCTGCTCCACTGATCGTACCTGTACCTTGCGCAAGCGCAAAACTAACACACACGAGAGACTTTCGGTTCGGCGCCAAGTTCTGTGCACAGCGATCGTACCGCAAATCCTCCTCCAAGCACATTCTTTACGATGCTCTGATCTGGAGATCCTCATCAGCGGCGGGCTTAGGTAACGTCAGGTGTGTAAGACAGGCAGAAGGTTCTGTGTTTGTTGAGGACCATGCTGCTCCAGCAGCAGATTGGGATATAAGATACTACATCTCCACCACTCTGGTAGGTTTTCGAATCATCTCATCTTCCTCACTCCATCGCTTCACCTAAGCCAAAATCACCAGAGCAGACTCGTTCGTTAAGGTCTCTCTATATCCATCGTTGTATTATTGAGAGATATCCTTCGTTCCACACGCACTATCTCCCTCACATAATAGAAAGATGAAGTCTTTCGCAGCCATCGCAGGCCTGGTTGGCCTCGTCAGTGCAACTGGCGGTTCTGGATCTTGGGAGGCACCTCCTCCTCCTCCTCCTTCCTCTGCTTGGGCCAACTCCTCTTCTTCCGTCTGGGTCCCTTCTTCCTCTTCCGTCTGGGTCCCTTCTTCCTCTTCCGTCTGGGTCCCTTCTTCATCCTCTTCATCAGTCTGGGTTACTCCTTCAAGCAAGGTCTGGCCTACGAGCTCGACTGGCACTGCCGTCAGCTCTTCTTCGTGGGTTCCTACATCCAGCGGTACCGGAGTCACATCTTCCACCTGGGTGCCCCACTCCTCTAAGCCCAGCACCGAGAACGCTACTACCACAACCGAGACCGATGTCTACACCACCTTCACTACTTACTGCCCTGAGCCCACTACCTTTACCCACGGTCAATCTACCTACACTGTCACCACCGCTACTACCCTGACCATCACCGACTGCCCTAAGTGCACTGCTCACAAGACGTCGTCTGCTCCTGTTGAGAGCTCGACCTCGAAGAGCTCTTGGTCCGAGACCAAGAACGCCTCCACCACTGTTGTCCCTTCCTCCAGCAAGCCTGTCTGGAACGGTACTACCACTACTGAGACTGACGTTGTGACCACATTCACCACCTACTGCCCTGTCCCTACCACTTTGACCTACGGCCACTCCACCTACACTGTTACCAAGCCTTCGACCCTGACCATCACTCACTGCCCCAAGTGCACCGCTAAGACTTCGTCTGTTCCAACCTCTGCACCCTGGACTTCCAGCAAGCCTGTCTGGAACGAGACTACCACCACTGAGACGGAGGTCAAGACCACCTTCACCACCTACTGCCCTGTCCCTACCACTTTGACCTACGGCCACTCCACCTACACCGTCACTAAGCCCTCGACCTTGACCATCACTCACTGCCCCAAGTGCACCGCCAAACCTTCCAGCAGCGTCATTGCCTCTCCCTCGGTCTGGAAGAACTCCACCGTCACTGTGCCTGCTTCGACCGTTGTCACCACTGAGGTTGTCACTTCCTTCACTACCTACTGCCCGGTCCCTACCACCCTTACTCACGGCGGCAAGACTTACACTGTCACCACTCCCACTACTTTGACCATCACCGACTGCCCTTGCACCTTGACCAAGACTTCGACCGTTCCTTCCACTACCGTCGTCAAGTCTACTCCCGTGGTGCCTGTCGTTCCTACCCCTACCACCGTCACCATCGACACCACTGTGTACACCACCACTTGCCCCGTGACTACTTACGTCACTTCTTCGGGAACAACCTACACTAGCATCTACCAGACAGTCTCGACTCACACTTCGGTCCTCACCACCAGTGTCCCTGTCGTCCCTGTTAGCAGCGCTCCTCCCGCACCTGTCAGCTCTGCTCCTTCCAACTCTGCTCCTGCTCCTCCCGCACCTGTCAGCTCTGCTCCTTCCAGCTCTGCACCTGCTCCCCCTGCACCTGTCAGCTCTGCTCCTTCCAGCTCTGCACCTGCTCCTCCCGCACCTGTCAGCTCTGCTCCTTCCAGCTCTGCACCTGCTCCCCCTGCACCTGTCAGCTCTGCTCCTTCCAGCTCTGCACCTGCTCCTCCCGCACCTGTCAGCTCTGCTCCTTCCAGCTCTGCACCTGCTCCCCCTGCACCTGTCAGCTCTGCTCCTTCCAGCTCTGCACCTGCTCCTCCCGCACCTGTCAGCTCTGCTCCTTCCAGCTCTGCACCTGCTCCTCCCGCACCCGTCAGCTCTGGATCGTCCAGCGCCTTCTGCGTTGTTTCCCAGATCTCTGACGGTCAAATCCAGGCTGGCACCGGCCCTTGCACTCCTGAGTCCACTGCCATGATCACTAGCAGCCAGCGTGTCAACGTCCCTACCTCATCGGTCGCATCTGTGACCACCCCTACTGGCACTGTCGGCTCGGCCACCACCCAGCCTCCTATGTCCACCTACACTGGTGCTGCCAGCATGAACACCCCCGCCGCCGTTGTCGCTGGTGCCGGTCTCATGGCTCTTGCCGCTCTCTTCTAAGCGCACCCACAATGTGTCCGGCACGACAACCCCCCTTACAGTGCCAGGCTTGCTTCTTTCTTTCAACCTCGATGTATGGCGTCACGGCACCATATGGCAGCATTTTGGCGGCGATCGATAAAGTCCGATTATTTTTCTGTTTTTGAATGGCGCCTTCTTTCCCTTTTTTTTCCACCACTGCACAAAATCTCTGTATTATGATGGGATATACGGCCTAAGTTGTCGCGGACTCTATGCAGTCCTATAATGTATGTATTGAATATGTAGCACAACCAATCGGCAAGTCTATATATACATGCCATAAAATCCAAAGCTTTATCAAAACTACTATTGCTTCTCTTCGCACATGGTTATCGTGTCCTGATCCTACTGTCATAATTGCAAGAAGTTTCCGAATCGCCAAAGGGTCTATGGCACGACGTCGTGAGTGCCTTGAGGTACCGTGGTATGCCTTTTGGCAATGCAAGCGCTGCATGCTGCACTTCTGGCGAGGTCGCGTACAGAGTATGTTTCGTTCCGAATTGTGATTTCCAGTGACGATGTCGGTTCTGTGGTTCTCATTGCTAAGGTATGTTCCGCATATTCAAGGCATCTTTCACGTTTCAATGGTGTTGACGTAGCGAATAGAGTCGGTGACGTTGAATTGCGCATGCAGGGGCCCCTTTCTGAAGCTTCGCGACAAACGTTTCGCGGGGGAAGGAACAAGTGGCAGCAAGTAAAGGACACACTGTACAAAGAAAAAGACATCTTTCTTGTCAGCTTTCCATTTCTCCAATCAGTGTATAATACTGCTCTTGTCTTCCTTGAGACCGTTTCAATCGAGGTCGCCATGTCATAGGGAAATCACAAAGAAAAGGACTAATCACCAAGTATCACGAAGACAGCTCTGAGGCGGGACTGGAGCATACCTTAAAGACATCAAGAAAGCGACCAGCATACAGACCTATTATACACTTATAATCTGTGGATTATACAACATGCTCACACCTCATCCCAGCCGCAGGCGGCTCACACAGCCGTCCATGGCCACAATCGTTCCACTTCTCCTCCTTCTCTTTACTGGTACCGCGTCGGCGGCATCAGCTGTGCTGGGAATTGACTTTGGAAGCTCCTACATCAAGGCAGCCATTGTCAAGCCTGGCACACCTCTGGACATTGTGCCGACCAAGGACTCAAAACGCAAAGAAGCGAGTGTCGTTGGCTTCAAGCCATCTCCCAGAGGACCAGTAGAAGTCGGAAGCTTCCCCGAGAGATTGTACGGAGGCGATGCATTGGCACTCGGAGGTCGTTATCCTGGCGATGTCTACACGAACCTCAAATCGCTTCTTGGGCTGGTACCCGATGAGGAGGGCACGGCAATGATCAGTCAATACAAGGAGAGACATCCGGCCATCACTCTGCGCGAAGAGAAGGGCAACGTCTTCTTTCAATCGCCCGCTTTCAGTCCAAAGGACCAGCCGTGGAGCCTCGATGAATTGTTGGCTATGGAGCTCAAGAACATTCGTGCCAACGCCGAGGCCATGACGGGCAAGGGAAGTCAGGTCACGGAAGCAGTCGTCACTGTTCCTGTCTTCTACACCGCCAACGAGAAGCGCGCCATCGAACGCGCTGCTGACCTGGCAGGCATCAATATTCTGGGTCTTGTCAGTGATGGCCTGGCTGTCGGCATCGACTACGCCGTGAAGCGCACTTTCCCAAGTGCCAGCGAAGGCAAGAAGCCGGAAATCCATCTCATCTTCGACATGGGCGCTTCGTCCACTACCGCGACGATCCTCCGCTTCCAAGGGAAGGAAGTCAAGGACATTGGCAGGTTCAATAAGACTGTGCAAGAGGTTGCCGTGTTAGGAGCGGGTTGGGACAGGACACTCGGTGGCGATGCATTGAATGCGATCGTCGCAGACCATCTCGTCAGCGAATTCACCAAGAAATCCGAAGTCACAAGCGCAGGCATCACAGCAGAGGAAATCAAGGGTCATGGCCGAACAGCCTCGAAGCTTTACAAGGAAGCCGAGAGGGCAAGACAGGTTCTGAGCGCAAACTCAGATGTCCGCTCCTTCTTCGAGGGCTTCTACAAGGATATTGACTTCTCTTCCAAGTTGACCCGTGTCGAGTTTGAAGACCTGGCGGCTTCCTTTGCCGACCGCGTCGAAGCACCTGTCAAGCAGGCACTCGAAGCTGCGAAGCTTACGCTCAAGGATCTCGACTCGGTCATCCTCCACGGAGGAGCCATGCGCACGCCCTTTGTCCAGAAGAGGCTCGAGGCCATGACAGGCAAAGACACCGAGGTTCGCACCAACGTCAATGCCGATGAGTCTGCAGCTCACGGCGCTGCCTTCAAGGCCGCTGGACTCAGCCCAAGCTTTCGTGTCAAGGAGATCCGCGACTCTGACGCCGCCGTCTACCCTGCTGGCATTGTCTACCCCAGCGATGGCAAGCAGAGACAGCAGAAGCTGTTTGTGCCCACTTCGCTGGTCGGGCCAGTCAAGCAATTCACCCTCAAGAACCTCGAGGACTTTGAGTTTGGCTTGTATCAGAATGTTGCGTCTGTTGACCGACCTGTCTTGGACATCAAGACGGAGAACTTGACTGCCTCCGTTGCGGCACTGACTGAGAAGTTTGGTTGCACCAAGGATGACATCTCGACCGCGTTCAACATTCGTCTCAACCCCATCGATGGCATTCCCGAGGTCCTCTCTGGCTCAGTCAGCTGTGAGGTTGAGGGTGGCGCAAAGGCTGGCGGACTCGGCGACTCTGTCAAGGGATTGTTTGGATTTGGTTCCAAGAAGGGCGAACAAGAACCATTGAAGGATGGTGAGAATCCCTCTGAGACTGTCGAGGCATCATCTAGTGCATCGTCTAGTTCCAAGGATGCCAAAGCCACTCCCAAGGCTGAAGCAGACACCAAGGGAAAGAAGCATACCGAAACCATCAACATCAAGTTCACTTCCGTCTCGAAGAGTCTTCCCCAGCCCTCGAAGAGTGAGATTCAACAGATGAAGGAGCGCCTCGCCGCTTTTGACCGATCAGACAAAGCCCGCATCCAGCGTGAAGAAGCCCTCAACGTCCTCGAGGCTTTTACTTACAGAGCAAGAGACCTTTTGGAAGACGCGGGTTTCACAGCCGCGTCGACCGATGAAGTGCGCGAACAGATATCTTCTCTTCTGAGCAGCACAAGCGACTGGCTCTATGGTGAGGGTTCCTCCGCCCCGGTCGATGCCTTCAGGACCAAACTAGCCGACCTCAAGGCTCTTGTCGAACCCATCCAGGCTCGCATCCGAGAATCTGCCAGCCGGCCGGAGAAGCTCAAGTCTCTACAGACGTCTCTCGATCAGACCAAGTCGTTTGTCAGCATCGTCGCTGAGCAAGTCGCCAAAGCAGCGGCTTCGTCCTCTGAAGCCGCGCTCTCCTCGTCCACCTCTAGCGACGCTGCCGCATCAAGCAGCACAGGTAGCCCTTCAGACGAATTGGACGACCTCGACGATGAACCAGAGTCATCCTCGTCATCCTCGGCCGCCCCTTCCAAGCCTACCACCGAGTCGTCACTCTACACCGCCGAGGATTTGAGCACCCTCCAACAAACCTACGACTCGATTGCTTCCTGGCTGTCCCAGAAGATTTCTCTCCAGGACGAGTTAAAGGCAACCGAGGACCCTGTCGTAACAGTCGCGGAAATCGAAGCCAAAGCTTCCGAGCTGAACCGCGCCATGATGGACCTGGTGCAGAGGAGGATGAACATTCCCAAGAAGAAGTCGTCGACGTCGTCGTCGAGCAGTGGCTCGAAGAAGTCTTCGTCGGCGAAGAGCAGGAAGGCGAGAAAGAGCCCTACTTCTTCGTCGGCTTCTCCCTCTGGATCTGCATCCGCTTCGGGAAGTGGCAAGACTAATGTTGATGATGATAACGTGGTCGTGGAAGAGCCCGTCGTCATCGAGCACGAGGAGCTGTGAGGATAGAACAAAACAAAACGTGGAAATTCGAGAAGTGTTTCTCTTTGCTACTGTTTGGAAACGAAATCTATCAATTAGAATATGGGGAATTGCGCAATGCAATAGATTTGATTCCTCCCGCGAAGCTGTTAATCCACTTGTCTACTTCCACGAGTTGATCGATCGGGCTGTCCGTTGTGCAACACGAAGCAAATCCACTCAAACCAACGTCGACGAAGCGAAGGAGAAAAAAACCCCCCCATCAATGCCATTTCTCCCAAACTCCCTACTTCTTCTACCCTGCCAAAACCCCTATGTGAAAGAAATCAAAGTCTACCTATTCCCCAAAGCACCAGCAGGAACCCCGCCCCTGCGCCGCTCGATGACCCTGCCCACAGCACTCCTGACCTCGGCGTTCGACCGCACCGTGTTGTCCACCAACCACCTGCGCATGGCGTGTTTGAGATCTCTCATGCCCGTGTTGCCACTCGCGCTGTTCCCCGCCACTGTCTCGGTATCTGTCGAAGCCGTGGCAGGAGGAGGAAGAGGAGGAGGAGGAGGAGGAGGAGGAGGAGGAGGAGAGGCAAAGGGCGTCAACTCGAGCGCCAGCAGTCGGCCGACTTCTTGGTCTGTAGCGTTTAGAGTGCCTACGAGACGGTCGAGTTGGGCAGGGTCGATTGTGGTTCCCTTTGCGTCTTGTTGGGGGGAGGAGGGGCCTTGCGGAGAGGAAGACAACAAAGGACCGATTTGGGAAAGGGCGATGAAGAATGTCAGGACGAGTTTGCGGCAGAGTTGCAGGGCTTGGTAGGGGAGGTAGGGAGATGTAGAAGAGACAAAGGAGGGGAGGGGCAGGGTGGGGGTCAGGGATGTGGAGAGGCGGGTTAGGATTGGGAAAGGGTGGGTTTGCGTGTGCAGTTCGAGGGTGAAGAGGGTTGCTAGCGCTAGGTAGCGCCACTGTGGTTTTTGTTTTCTTATTAGTTTTTTTTCTTGGTCATACATGTTTTTACATGAGACATGGGGGGAAATGCTTACGAAAGCCGCCTGCTTCAAGTACCCGACTACACCGAGCAACATCATGACCGCCCCGGTTCCGAAGTAGTACATGAGAGTGTTGCGCAGACCGGCCTTGACGTAGTCGGCGATGGTCGTGCAGCCTCTCCAGCGTAGAATGTCGGGCCCGAAGCGGTCGTATGCGAAGCGCTTGGCTGGGTCGATGAGGACGTCGCGACAGAGCTTGAGGTGGACGTAGAGGGCCTCTGCTGCCGGACGGGCTGCCGCATCGCTAATTTTGTCTGGGTGGTGGGTTATTGTTCTGGAGGGGCTGTCAGTCGCGGTGGCGAAAGTTCTCTAGGACGAGAAGTCCAGTAGACTTGATGCCTCAGAGAACAAGAGATGCCAAAAGCAAAACACTCACATCCGCCTGAATCTCGACTGCAGTCCCCTATCATCAATATCATGTCTGACGCCAAGATCCCGATAAAAGTCGCCCGCCTGTCGTATCTCATAGTCTGCTTCGTAGATGGTATATAACAGATAGGCCAGGATGACCAGGATATGGATGCGTCTGCGGTGGACGGCAAAGGCCCGCGAGCCCGGTTGTGGTTTGGGCTCGCCGGCGCGGATCCATACTGCGTAGTAGGCTGATTGGACCCAGCCGGTGACGAGCTGGGGGGTTGGTGTTAGTAGGGGTTGTTGGTTTCAGAGGCAGTATTTGTGGAGTGATGAATGTTGGAACAATGATCATGAAGCAAAAGGGTATGTATCAAGAATGAATGCTTCAAGTAAATGGAGAACCAGGCCAAATAGATCAATAGTCAGAGGTGTTGTACCACTACTGTACCACCACATAACAACAACACATATTACACAAGACGACAGAACTCACATTAGGTAGGAAGTACCATCCCGCCAGAGACAGCAGGTTGCTCGACATGTTCTGTGTTTTGGTTTCAACAGTACGACACGACTTTTGTCGTGCGGGAAAGGGTTACCTGTATACACAGACGTGTACAGCTGGAGTAGTACTACTGTCGCTGGTAGTAAGGTAGTGAATTCTAGCCGAGGCCAAGACTTTTGTATACAATTTGTATGTTAGCAGCCAGAGGAGTCCAATCCGTCGAGTCAGACGCAGACCAGCAAGAAGGGTCAGCATCGTGACAGAAAGTTGGCCACAAGCACGTTTATGAAAGGTCCAGAATTCATGGCCGAAATCACTCTTTTCCCCGGACTTTGTCGGTGGATCAATAATTCCTACTTCCGGAACAAATTAGAGAGAAAGAAAGAGAGAAAGAAAGAAAGAAAAGATATTATTGTAATTCCAGCATTGCGCGCATTTTCAAAAAATCAATTGGATAGCGAGGAACAAAACCCAGCAATTCTTTCTTCTCTTCTTGCAATTGCGCAGTCTACACGCCAGATTGCCACAAACCCCCCCCCCCCCCCAAAATGGCGACTACATTAGAAACGACGCCGAAGGCAGCAACGAAGTCGTCAAAATCCAAGGATTCATCGAGCAGCAAGAAATCATCCAAGAAGCGATCGCGCGAGGAGCAGCAGCTGCTAAAAAAGGAAGATGTCGTGGTAGAAGCACAAGAGCAAGAAGAAGCACAACAAGCCATTCCCTCCTCGCCCAGCAAGCGTCAGCGACTAGACAACGACAATGACGTGGACATGGACGTCGATCCAACACCGTCTGCACCGGTCGAGAGCGGCGCCTACATGCCGACCGACGAAGACATTGAGAAGAAATCGCCGTTCCTCCAGCAAACCACCTCGCTCTACCTGGCCCTGTCACCTGTGGCTCACCGTTTCCCTCTCCAGGGCCTCTGCGCCGAGCATCTCTCCCCCTTACTCTTGACGTACTACCCGCCCCTGAACGGAGTCCTACTCTCGTACTCCAACCCGCGCCTGACATGCACTCCCCACGACCCAGCCATCTTCTCTTCCTCAGCAGCAGCTGCACCAGCGAAAAAGAGCAGCAGCAAAAAGGCCACCCCATCCGCAGACGAACCAGCCACCCTGCCCATGGCCAAGTCAATCGCCGAATACGCGCCCTCGTACATCTGGCTGACGGCCGACTTCGTGCTCCTGCGCCCGACGAAAGGCTCCTGCATCGAAGGGCACATCAGTCTGCAGAACGAATCCTATCTTGGTCTGGTATGCTACAACTTTTTCAACGCCGGCATTCCGCGCGCCAGGCTGCCCCGCGACTGGACGTGGGTGTCTCTGTCTTCTTCTTCGGCGGCGGCGGCATCAAAGAAAGACAACACCATCAGCGGCGCGAGCGCAGACTGGATGCGCGGCAAGAGCAAACACTCGGCTGAGGACGAGCAGGACGGACACTTTGTCGATGCCGAGGGCAACGAGATCAAGGGCTCGCTGCGCTTCAGAGTCAAGGACTTCGAGAGCGCGCCCAGCACGGAGCGCGAGAGGGGGTTCTTGAGCATCGAGGGGACCCTGCTGGATGATGTCGAGGACGCCAAGGTGGATGCTGAGGAGAAGGTCAAGGCCAGGGGTAAGGGCAAGGGGAGAAGTGGCGGCAGGAGATAGGATAGCTTTTCCTCAGAGTGCGGGAGCAGACGAGAAACCCAACATTTCTACTACATAAAAAAACAAAAAGGAGCCATGTAGCTTATTCTTATTCCATTTGCTCACAGCTATTTATAAGGCAGATTCGGATGCGACCAACCGATTCCGACCCTGCCCTCATCACTCGTGGTCCACACCCTCTCCTTGGCCACGAACAGATCCCGCGCATCCAGATGCCTGAACAAATGTCTCTGCGTCTGACCATCCCGATACCTACTCGCCATGCCCGCCCCGGCGCTGCCGTGCGTCCAGATCAGAGGCCTCTTGACCCTCGACCAGGCGTATTCGTTGCGGCTCTCCTGCCAGCAGTTGAGACACAAGCCGACTTCAGACGACAAGGACAGAGAGACGAGATCGATGAGCGGCAGCAGGCGCGTGCGCAGGCCGCAGTGGCGGTGGTTCTTGTCGATTTGGTACTCGGGGGCCTTCCTGAACTCGTCGAGCAGGTCGAAGAGGTCGGCGTCGTAGTAAAAGTCTTGTTCCGTCTCGCAGGGTTCGCCTTCCGGGGTCGTCGAGATCAGCCGACCTTGCAGGTTCAGCGTGTTGATTTTCCTGAAGAACTTGACCATCTGGCCGAGCTGGTAGAGGTCGCACTCGGCCGACGAGTCGTAGCCTAGCTTGCATTGGCGGTCGCGGCAGGTGTAGAGATGCAAGAAGTGTGTTTGGAGAGACTGGATTGATTCGAGGATGCAGTCGCGGCGGAACAGGAGTTCTTCCTCTATGCCCTGGGGTAGGTCCCACCACAGCGCGCTCGTCACGTCGGTCTCTCGACCCAGCCAGCCTTTATGGATCAAGCGCAGCGAGGATGACCAGACCCACGAAGGGTTGTCGAGGAACAGACCGACCAGCAGTCTCTGTCTCACTCTCTCTTCCGGTTCGGGTTTCGTGCCGCTCTTGCTGTTCTGTCCTCTGGTGGCGTCGAGGGCAGCGATGAGTTTCCGCCTCTCGAAGTATTGGCGCACAGCGGCAAGAGCATCGAATCTGTCGGCGACGACCAGCATATTGGCCACATTTGCAAGAGGAGGGATCTTGACGGCGAGATGTGCATCGTGGAGAGCGCGCAGGAAGTCACCCATAAGATTCCGGATGCTCTTGACATTCGACGAGATCCGGCCGACGTCGGCGACGTCTACTTGCGGCAGCTCCTCCAGCGGCACCGCAGCAGGACTCGGGTATCTGGTCCTGAGGACAGAGTGGGATTCCTTGACTTGTGCTCCTTCGCCGAACTTGTCTGGGTCGAGGAGGCGGGCGAAGTAGGGCGAGGCCTCACGCAGACGCTTCGACTCTACTCGATAGAGAAAGACGTCATCTGCTTGGTTCTCGAGCTGTCTCTTGACCGCGAGGACGAGATCGCCATTTGCAGAGACGAGCGCAGGATCGACTTCGACAGGAGGATCTGGTGGTTGTGGTGTTTGTTTGGTATCCTTCGCTGTGGCGGACTTGATCGTCTGAGCCTTGCTCTTTTTCAGGGGCGTGGACTGCATGTTTTGGAGTAGAATGATACCAAGCGTCGACCCTGCTTGAAGTGCCTTATGGATAGGGCCAGAACATGGTGGCTCGGACTACAGCAGCAGGCACGCACCCCGAGGTTGTAGTGTATTGTCGGGTGGAAAGTGTGAGTCGAGGCTGATCACTGATCTGATGCCACGCGCGAGTCAGGAGTGGCGGCGAGTGGCACGATTCTCGTGTCATGGCGGGCAGCTCCACCGAGATTGTATCGAAGGCAATCATGAACCTGCATCCTACCAAGGTCTCGTGTATCATGGTCCAGTGCACCCAATCGCATATGTCTCGTTTCCTCCTCCTCATGTGTATCATAGCAGGACATACTGCTCCATCACCAGACCAACGAGACACTGTCTTGGTGTCGAGTGGAGTAAGGAAAGACGAAAAGCAGGTGATATCTCCGATTTCCGTCTCGTCAGGGTCCATTATGGTGTACTGTATGTACCTCAATCGAGGCGGGACTTTTTTTGCCCCACAACAGCTGAATGCTTGAATATTTCTTTTTTTGCTTCTTCTTGGTTTCTGCCCGGCACCTCTACGCGCTGGCTGCATGCGTGTCTTTACTCTTGCACAATCTGTCAGGCCAGGCGCATCAGTGCCCGTCTCAGGCGTGGATTCCCTCTTGTTTCGTCGCGACATGCACCATCATTTCGGATCCATACCATCCCTAGCCGGCACCATGTCTGCACCAGAAAGCAAAAAGCTGTTCGGGCGCGAGTTCTACAAGAGCATCGGCAGCCCCAAGATGATCCTGGCGCCAATGGTCGAGCAGTCCGAGTTCGCCTGGCGCATGCTGTCTCGCTCATACATGACCCCGGAAACGAATCACGACCTGCTCGCCTACACCCCGATGTTCCACTCGCGCATGTTCGTCGACACTCCCAAGTACCGCGAGTCGCACTTCCAGCCCATCAAGACGTCGATCGCCTCGCCGCCGGACGCATACCACACTTGGCAGTACTCGGAGCAGGACCAGTACCTCGACGGAAACACCAGGATCGACCGGCCGCTGTTCGTGCAGTTCTGCGCCAACAAGCCCGAGGAGCTGCTCGCTGCTGCGCGACACGTGCAGCCCTTCTGTGATGCGGTAGACTTGAACCTGGGCTGTCCGCAGGGAATCGCGAAGAGAGGCAACTACGGCTCGTTCCTGCAGGAGGACTGGGACACCATCTACAAGCTCATCAACACGCTGCATCTGAACCTTGACATCCCAGTCACTGCCAAGATGCGCATCCTCGACACCAAGGAAAAGACGCTCGATTACGCCAGGATGATCCTGTCCGCGGGCGCCAGTATTCTGACCGTTCACGGCCGACAACGCCACCAAAAGGGCCACAACACCGGTCTCGCAGACTGGCAGATGATTCGCTTCTTGCGTGAGAACCTGCCCGCCGACACTGTTCTATTCGCCAACGGCAACATCCTGCAGCACCAAGACATGGCCGCATGTCTGGAAGCCACGGGCGCAGACGGCGTCATGAGCGCCGAGGGCAATCTTTACGACCCCACCATCTTCGCCAGACCGCCTCCCGTGGGCCAAGAGGGAAGAGAGTACTGGAGAGGAAAAGACGGCAAGGGGGGATATCGAATGGACGGTGTGCTGCGGAGGTACATGGACATAATCCACAGATACGTCCTGGGTCAAGAAGCGCCGGCGAGAGCACCACTGTTCATCGCTTCCGACGCCGCCACTTCTGCTCCTGCCTCAGCAGAGTCAAGCCAAGCCCCAGAGGCCGCACAGCAAGAGCCCTCCTCTACCTCATCCCTCAAGCGCCCCGCCTCAGCAGAAGACTCATCAACCCCCAACCCCGACTCCTCGACGCACACGTCCAAAAAGCAAAAGCAAGAGCCGCCGCCGAGCCAGCAGAAAAAGTCCAAACCCGCCCCCTGCACCTCGCCGAACCTCGTCTCGATGCAAGCCCACCTCTTCCACCTGCTGCGCCCACTAGTCAGCCAGCACACCGCGATCCGCGACGCCCTAGCGCGCAGCCGAGCAGGCGACATGGACGCCTTCGAGCGCGTCCTGTCGATGGTCGAAGACGTCACGAGAGAGGGGCTGATGCAGTACGACGCTGACCCCGAGGCTTTCGCGTTCCCTTGCTCGTCTGCAGCCGCCGAGGAAACGACGACGATGACAGCAACGGAAGGAAATGAGTCGTCTCTCGCAACGCAAAAGAGATGTAGACGCCCCTGGTTCGTAGTGCAGCCGTACGTGCGGCCTTTGCCTGCTGAAGCGCTCCTCAAGGGATCCATGCAGTTGACGAAGAAAGAAAAGAAGGCGCTCGCTGCTGCTGCTGCAGCTTCCGAGTCCACCTCTGCTGCTACTACCGCCCCTACTCCCGGACAGATCCAAGAAGAGATGCAAATAAAAGAGCGGCAAAAAGCAGACGACGACGAGACGAGAGCGGCGGGATTGCAGCCTGAGGGCAGGGTCGAGACCCTTCTCGTTACTGCGAACGGGACGGAAACAAAATCGACGGAGCAGGAAGGAGTGGAGGGGATGAAAGAGGAGGGCAAGGTGCAGACGGAAGGGATACCCAAGGAGGGCATGGTTTGTGGATAGGCACTACCAAAAGATGATAGATGATGCGTCTATGCTCCGCGCTTGAGACACGACTTGTTCTACTTGTCTTGCTCTACTTACCACTCTTCGTTTCATGTAGAGATGGAGATGGAGAACATCATGTAGATATACCACTCTCACCACTACAATGTCTTATCTCCCTCTGTTGTGGCATGTAGATTGCCATCGAATGCGTCATTCGAAACCAGGGAGACCAGAGCAACAGAAGAATTTGTAGTGAATGATTTTGTATTTCTCCCTTTTTTTTTGTGTATTGGTGGGTTTTGCTAATTCATCAATCTGTTTTCTTTCATCGACTATTCCGATGACAAGAAAAAGAAAGATGAAGGACAAGAAAAGGACAAAGAAAGTAAAACAATAACAGCAATGACGGCGACTTCTTCTTCTTCTTCCTTTTTCTCTTGTCGAATTACCCACGCTTCGTCTGCGTCTCTTGCTTCTTTCCCTCACAAGTGGCAACAGAGCGAGAAGAAGAAGAGAAGAGAAGCAAGTTTACCTCCTCGCGCCCTGACTCGCCTTCATCAACTCCGCCCAAGCACTCTCGACACCCCTCTTCAATTCTCGGAATGTCACAACAAAACAATTCTGCTCATCTCTGCTGACAAGCAATACCTTCTCGTCCACTCCTGCATCCAGCTTGTTCAGACAACCCAATATGTGGCCGAGATCCAACACAGGCCGTCCGTCGGCGTCAATCTGGTGGAAAACATAATCGCGGAATAACTTGAGATAGTAGCGTTCGCCCGTCTCTGCCCATGCGGACGAAGCCATGTTGAGCGTGTGTGGCGGCGCGACGGGCTGGCCTGGGTTTGCTGAAGACGCGGCTACCACCGCTGCCGTGGCAGAAGACGGTGGTCCAGAAGGATTGCCCATCATGCCCGGCCCGTTGCTGCCAGCCCCTCCGTTTACATTGACTGAACCATTCGGCTCCGGTCTTTCAAGTATCATATTCAATTTGGTCAGGAGTCGCACCAAGCGCGCGTTCTCCAGTTCTCGTGCCAAATTACTCGTCAACGCATCGCCTTCGTGGAGGCTGGCGTCAAAAATAAGTACAAGCTGAGACGAAATAAGACCGAGGAAAGTGTCGATGGTGTGATCGGTCGCTGGAGGCGCGGCAGCTCCTGCAGTACCGGGCACGGCTTGTGGAATAGCAGACTGCGGTGGAGGCGTGAGAAGCCATGTCACGACTTCTCGCAGCTTCTCACTATACATGCGGCCAACGTGATCGAGTGACTTCTGCATGTTGTGGTGAGAGGTGGGATTCTTGGTAGCGATGCAAAGAATCAATCGCCCCAGCTGTAACATGTCATCCTGCTGTAATTCAGCCAAGCTTCTGCCCTGGTCGTACTGAGTGATGTCCAAGATGCCGCACGAGTTGAGGCGCAGTCTATTCTTCGAGGTGACCAGGACTTTCTGTGGAATCATCAGACGAGCTGCCAAGCCGATAGAATGGATGGCCTTCAGAGCAGATGCAAGTTGGACCACATAGCCCCAAAGTTCATGGTCTGTCACATAGTTGGTCGTGGGCCTGTTCGTGGGGTGTCTTGCAGGCTGGTTAAACAGCTTATCCGCAAGTGTCTGCGACATTGGGTGGTAGTCAGTCACCACAATCAGCGAACTATCGCCGAAGGCCCTGGTTGTAAATGCATCATGCACAGTGACGACGCTGCCATTACTGATGCGCTTCCATGTTTGTATTGTGCGGACAGCGTTTTCGTCGGTGAGTCGGAAGCCTATGCGAGTCAGCACCGCTTCACGCGGTCATAAACACAGAACTCACCTTCAAGCCTGCGCAACGCATATGTATAGCCGTCCTTGCTCGAAACTGCCTTATAGATCCAGCTAGGATAGCCGTAGGCTGAAGCCGTCTTTTGTGTGTTTGTATCTAATGCCACAAGAGAATGGAAGTGCTCCAATTGTTGTGGTAGACCAGAGTCTGATTCATCAGCGCACGCCACATAGCATAAAACCATACAAACTCACTTGCAAAGGCTTGCAAAGACGCTTCAGACTTGCGCTGCAACTCCTCTCTAAGGTGGTCTGGAATGAAGAAATCATGCGTGGTCCGTTGGTAAGCCATGAGGTTCTCTCGATGGGGACCCATCGGCGCATATAAATGGTAATTCAGCTAATGGGAAGAGTCAGAAGTTGTTGTTGTTGTTGTTGGTGTGGGAGAAAGTGAGATGAAAACATACGGGATGAGCAAAGGCCGTTGTGCTTTGGAACACAGAAGGTGTTGCGACACCAGCCGAATCATGAGCATAGGGGTTTATTTGGGCCTGATGACTTCCATCTGACAGACCAGCTGCAAGACTTTGCATAGTAAAAGGGTCGTAAGCATTAAGATTGTTGGCAGTTGGTGTGTTATCGGCCTGCATTTTCAATTCAGCGGCGGATTAACGTCAAAGCGCATTTTTATAGATACCGATTGGGAAGGAACAAATGATTGTGGCACAAATTCCTGTATGCTACGCTGTGGCCATTCTGCAGATGGTTGCTTAGTCTGTGCGACTGGCGTTCCTACTTTAAGAAGTGTCAGTGTGTTTAATACAGTACCGGCGCTAGCGTGAGTAATGGCATACTTGCAGACTTTGGGGTGAAGACAGCAGCCGCTGCAGCTTTAGGGGAGATTCCCAGGCTTTTGGTGGTGGTCTGAGCCATATTTGTAACGGGAGAAAGAGGAGTGAAGGAAGGCGAGTCCACGTTAAGGAAGCGCTTCGGACTATGAAGGACTGATCAGTGGGTGTCAACGACCTTAGAGTGCGCGCTTCCTTACCTGTCGTTCTGCTGATTGGATTTTGTCACGTCGTGATTATACGGACATCCTAGCAAACGTGTCAGACCAATCTCGTTTGTCTCGCTTGCTGTTGACATGCTCGTTTACCATTATTCTGGGCCCTGCAGCTGCCGTATATCGTCACATTTCTACAGAGTACGTTTTTGGCATTCTCTGCGCGAGACATGGATTAGTCTTGTGATCAGTCACTTGTCGACAGCATCTGAAACATACCACGACCTTTCGGTCTGGGAGACTGATGTCCACGACGGACATCAGCAGGTGTCGCCCCACCTGCGGTTGCCATCTGATCTGAGACAAAGGTTCAAGAGGAACAGTCAAGTCTGTACTGAAATGCGCGACAGAAGAGTAACAATAGCACAAGAATCGTCAATAATTGAGACCTGCAAACAACACCCAAGCATGTGAATGAGTCCCGCCGGGTCGTATACGAGGTTTAGTATGATTGGGTAGAGAGATGTCGTCGAAGCAAGTAGCCCTCCAATCTGTTCATGAACAGAATGCCGAAAGAAGAGTTGACCAATACCAGTCAAAAACAAAACAAGCGTGGCTACGCAGATGTGCTCTCAAGATGTCTTGAATTTTGTACAGAATATGGGTTTATTGCGTTAGCCGAAAGGCATGTGACGAAAGCTTCTGGGCGGCTCGAGTCCACAAAAGCCATCGAAACAGGCTCCTGGCGCGATTGTCAGTATGTAAAGAGTTGCACTGGTATATGGTTGGCTCTGGACATAGTATGCCCTGACCATAACCGAGTCCCTGCTCGATGATTGTTTGGTTGAGATAAAGGATCGCGTTGAGTCGAGACGACGAATGAATGGACATACCTATGAAAGTGCTACTATACAGGACATGACAGCGAATGAACGAAAGAGACGAGAGCGAGAAAAAGGATCCAGCACAATGGCTCGGGGACAAAAAGTAAGATAGGGTGTGAGCTGAGATGGCAGCGACGTGTGTGGATGTCTACAGTAGTACCTGATGTCGGGGGCGGCTTCTTTCCGGTAAGGGCTCAGCTTCCTTTCTCCATGAAAACCGTCAGCATCTCCGAGCATAGAGGGATGATCAAGCGATATACCTGATCAAATATGCAATTTATGTACAAGCCTCCGAGCCGTTCTGACTCTAAATCACATTTCGTAATGATACCGGAACACTAATCTTCTTAAAAACACCTGTTGCGCTACAGCAGCGAGAGTCCATTGTACAGTAATATTGCAGTGCAGCAGTAACATGTCTCGGATAGGGCTTTGGATCGTCCCGCAAGCGTCCGTCCCCGTCTCCACGGGTCGTAGGGCTGCGGTGCTGTGATGTAGTGCTGCCGTTGGTGTTTCTGGCTACCTATACGTTTTGTCTCACTTGACCAGTCCCATCATTCAGATCATCGACATTACTCTTGCATCTCGTTGTCCTTTTCCTTTGCTGCTCGACCCAGGCTCTTGTGACTTCTTCACCATGGCGACGCCATCGGTAGACATTGCAACCCTGTCACAACAACAGCAGGAGGCACTGCAACAATTCACCGCCGTGACGGATCAAGAGGTCGCCAGTGCCATCACTCTCTTAGACAAATGCCAGTGGAATGTGCAGATTGCCATCACACGTTTCTTCGATGGCGATGCAGACACGGTCGACCCTGTCGCTGAAGCAGCGCGTGCCCCACCGCCGCAGAACTCGAGGCGGACAGAGACGTTGATGGACAGCATTCCCTTGTCGACCTTTCCCACCCATAGACCTGGAGTCCAGCCTGCCCCGCGTGTGGTTGCGACACCGGAGAGTCAGAGGGTCCAGCCTGCACCGCTGCTCTTCTCACTTCTGTTTCTGCCCTTCAACATCACATACAACATCTTCAGCCGTGTCTTTGGCACCGTCGGCTACTTTTTCCCTATAATACCCCGTCTCCTACACCGACTATTCCCACGCCAATTGTCCCCATCTCGGAATACGGGAAGGCGACCGCTCAATCCTCGAGACACGGCATCACGCTTCATCGCCGAATGCAACGAGCAGTACGGAGCCAATCGAGAGACGATACCCTTTGTCGAAAGCGGATATGCGCAGGCGTTTGATGCAGCCAAACGGGATCTCAAATACTTACTGGTCATTTTGGTCTCGCCAGAGCACGATGACACCTCTCCCTTCTTCGGGGAAACACTGTTGGCGCCCGAGGTCACCAGCTTCTTCCGCAGTCACAAGGACGACATGATCATCTGGGGCGGAAGCGTACAGGACTCAGAAGCATATCAAGTAGCCAACAACTTCAACGTCACAAAATTCCCCTTCACAGGCCTCATCACTCACACACCCGCGTCGCCAACGTCAATGGCTTTTGCCGCACGGATTGCTGGCACAGAGAGCCCCGCAGCATTAATCAGCAAGCTCCAAGAAGGCATGCAACAACGAAGCGAAGAGCTCGAGAGACTGCGCCGACAGAGGCGGGAGCAAGAGGCGACGAGGTCGATGCGAGACGAGCAGAACAGCGCATACGAGAGGTCATTGGCACAAGACCGCGAACGAGCGAGACAGAGAAGGGAGGCCGAAGCCGCCAGAGAGCAAGCAGAGCGGGAAGCGAGAGAAAAAGCCGAAGCAGCAGCACAAAAGGCACGAAACGTCGCCGCCTGGAGATCGTGGAGAGCACAGTCCATCGCTGAAGAGCCCGCGGCAGACACCAAGGACGTGGTGCGCATCAGTCTGCGCATGCCCTCTGGCGACCGAGTGGTGCGAAGATTCGCCCCCGATGCACAACTAGAAGAGCTGTATGCCGTAGTCGAGTGTTTCAACATACTCCAAAACGAAGCACCAAGCTCAGAGAAAGCAGCAGAAGCACCCGCCGGCTACGAACACGAGTACGAGTTCCAGCTGGTCTCGCCCATGCCGAGGGAAGTGTACGATCTGGAGAAAGGCGGCAGTATCGGTAGCCGCATCGGGCGAAGTGGGAACCTGATTGTGGAGAGGCTTGTAGACGACGATGATGACGAGGATGGAGAAGGCGGCGAGGAAGCTACTGCATAGATTCACATACCGGACAGAAAGACAGAGCGCAAGCCTGGGATCTTGTTATCGATATATATATATACCGTACCTTATTTTGTGAAGATATTACCTTTGCGTATCTCCTCTAGCCGCCGTGGACACGTGCATTCACTAACCTTAAGGTCTGGTAGTAACCTTACACGGTGGATAAGGTATATAAGTGTTTTGGAAGGTAGGTAAAGTATGGTAAGGTAGGTACCTTACCTAACTACATCTCCGCAATGTGGGGAACAGAAGCTCGGACATACAAATAGTAGAAGTCAGTCACTCCCTACAGGTTACTGTACCTTACCTCAACCTCTAGGTACCTGACCTAATTACCACCTTACCTTACCTTACCCTATGTACAACGCGAGCTTCCGAGACACCGATATCCCGAGCTACCGAGCCCCCCCATAACTACTTTATACCTCACAGCTTAGATACTGTAGCTCTCAACAAAAAACGGCTATCCTATGCTCGGTTTGACAACGATGGTAACAAACGAGTATGTATGACGAAGATGAGTGGAAGTCAAGTTCTGGTCCACGTGCGGCTATTAGCAAAGGGGATATATTACGCACGGGACGTCTCATGAACGAGTGCCAAAGTAAAATAGATAGCGAAGAATTGGAACAGCTTCTTTTAAAAAGCTCCTGTTACGTTCTATAAGTGAGGTAAAGAGAGACTACAAACATGATCCGCGCGTGACACTCGAAAAACGAGTTGCCAGGGCGATCGAGAGGATGGGAAGCAGGTGTTGTTGTTCGGACATGCTCTTATGGCCATGTCGATAGATTGAATACTTGGTAACTGAGAAAAGGTCAAGGCCACTACGGCATGCAAAAGAGCAAAAGATGATACACCGATCCGAACTTTGATTTTTTGTGGGAAGAGAACAAAAAAAGAGAAAATGTGATGGAGAAGTTGTGCCATCGTAGCGGCCAAAGGTCCCCCAGAAATGAAGATGCAAAAGAAACAAATGCCTTTGAAAGGCGCCAACTACATGTCTCATTTTCCCCTGGAAGACAGTGGACAGAAAGAAATGTCCATTTTTCCATGCGTCTTTTCATTCTCAACCTCTTCACCGTCGCCAGGACGCCAGCGCTTTTTGACGGGGACCTTTTTTCTTTTTCGGGTTTTTGTGATTCTTCCTCTTTCTTCCTCCTGTAAGCCAGAAATGCAGGATATTTTTCTATCGGCTGACCTTCCTTGCGTTGGCTATTCTCGACTCGTATGCCTTCCATGCTCTTTGCCTGTATTCCTCTGCGGCAGCGAGCTTGTCGGCGGCGCCATAGATTCCTCGTCCGACGATGATGACGTCTGTGCCGGTCTCAATGACTTTTTCCGGGGTGTTGTACTGCTGGCCGAGGCCGTCTCCCGTAGAACCGATCTGCACCCCGGGAGTCATGGTGACAAAGTTGTCCTCGGGAAGCTCGTTCAACGAACGTTGTGAGATGAAGCCCATGACAAACTCAGGGAATTTCCTCGCCTCAACGACGCATTGTTCCGTATATGAGCCGGTCATGAGGTTGCCAGCACTGCTCATCTCGGCAAGAAGCAATAGCGAGCGAAGCAGAGGTGGTTGGCCTAGGCGAGCAAAGGCTGCCGATTGGTTAGGCTCCTCGTGGCGACTAAGCACTGGCGAGCTGGGACAGCTGGTGTATGTTTGGGTGCTGGTCGGTTGCGGGCTGATGCTTTCCGTCTTGGTGCTGATGGTCGTGGATACAGAGACAACGCTGGGCTTGCGAGCATTGCGGTCGTCAAAGGTGCCGAATTCGTGGTAATCGTCCGGCTCTTCTTCGTCCTCTTCTGTAAAAGTACCCTCGCACCCTTCCTCGTCCACATCGTCGTCATCTTCGTATCTGCCTCCACGAGGAGAACGCGAGCCCTGATCGCTATCGTCGTTGTACGATACTGCAGGCGAGGCCGAGATGGATGTGGTGACTTGAGTGTTCAGAGCGTGCACGGCTCCGCTGGCTGCCTCGGACAGGGCACGAATGATGGCTGGTCCAGGGAAGATGTGCGCATTGACAATGTTCGCCCAGCGAATAATTTGTAGTGGGCCAGCAGTGAACTGCTTTTGTACGGTGCCTGCTTACTTATTAATCATGGTTTCAATTGGGGAAGCTTGATAGAAGAGGCAGACGCACTTCCGATGTCGCCAAATTTCCTGTCCTCGAAAACAAGGAATTTTTTCCTGCTGGCTACCTCTTTCAAGCCTTCAATGGTGCGTGGTCCAAAGTCATTGATGATGTCGGCGTGAGTCTTGAGAAGACATATCGAGTCACCGACATCTTCGGCAAGCTGCAGTAGCTCGCGTGTCGTGTTGACATCAGCCGAGACGCAGAGGTTGGTCTTCTTTATCTCGATCAGTCGTAGGAGGTAGGCTGCCACGGGAGAAGTGTTGGGGAGCGAAGCGCGATCAAAGTACGACTGTGAGTACGTTGCGTGTTGTCTGGTAGTCGAAGACATGGTCGAAATTGGGGACGGGCGCGCCAGAGAATAATTTCAATTCCGAGTTTCCAAAAAGTCTATCTTAGCCAAAGATGGTTTGGTGGACGAGTAGCAATAAGTTACACAAAATGTGCTGCTTGCTATAAGGCTCTGAGAATTGTGGAAGCTTTGGGGTAAGAAAAGGAGGGCCCCAGACAGCAGCGGCGTTGATGGCGTTGGTTCAACGTTAAGAAGTAGCAAATAAGCCGGGCAGCCGAAAACACAGATTGACGAATAGGTGAGGTGGGGGGGCGAAGCTACAGGTACTGTACTAGTAGTATGGTGGTTGATAGCAAGAGTGGAAGTACAGTAGTTGAGCAGTACTTGCTTGTCGTTGGTAGCACAAGTAGCAGGAGGTAGTCAAAGTATAATTTAGGGCAGTACTTGTATGTTGTGAGAACGAAAGCAAGAAGAAGCGAGAAGTATTTTTTCCCCCAAGATATGGTGGTCGAATTACAATATCCTCACCAGGAGCCAAGGTCAAGGGCTGCCTCTGTTATCAGGCGTGATAAGGCAAGGTACAGAGTGGGCGGCCTGCCGGCTGTTGATTGGATCTGCAGGGAGTGAATCACCGAGATTTTGAAGCAAATCACTAGTCAAATAATGTAACGACAGCCAGGAGCAAAGAGGGAGAATAAAAGTGTCAAAGGGGATGTTGTTATATTGCCCGTGACTTTTCCAGTATGAGTTGCCTAGCTTCCGCCGTTCACGCCAGAGAGGAGGAAGCGCCAAGTAATCCACTATTAGCAGCAGTGGTGGGGGGCCTGGGTCAGCAAACGGTACAAGTACAGGCAAACCAACAATGTTGGTTTCACTTTCGGTTCCAATGGTGATCCGATTGCAGGGCTTTGTCCTCTTCGTCCGGACTGACTTGGTCCAGTAGGCACAGTTCCGACGGCAGGCAGTGCTTGATATTAGTGCTTAGAGTAGTGCTTCTTGGTGGCTTAGGTAGGCTAAGGTACCTTTTTAGGGAATTGTAGAGGAGATTGTAAGGAGGCGGATCCGTCGTCTGTATAAGTATTGCTTGAGCCCACGAATAATGCATTTTCGCGCTCCGCCTTGCCTCTATTCGTATCGTACCTTATGTGACTGCGGTTGGTCATTGCGAGTGCGGCGCGCCGGACGCCCGTCTCCCTTGACGTTTCCTTGCCTCTGCCTTACCTCCCGCCATCGGCAGCATCTCCGCTTGCTTGTTCTACAGTAGCTCCAGATTATTGTTTGTTACATGTCTTGCTTTGTGACGCGACCACGTCGTACAGACAGATATACAGTAAATTACCCTGTATACAACAGCGTCCCGCATCCCTTCCCTGGCTACTTGTCCTGCAGCTAGCCGGTGAGCTGAATGCACTTGCGCATCAATGCAAATCTGCGCCTCGCCTGCTTTCCAGTGCTGTTCACGACCGCTTTTGGCGGCCGCGTAAGTGGGTCTGACAACTGGTCGATAGTGACTCTGCTTGACGACCAGGACTCGCTGGACTCACTGCCTCATGATGAGAAGGGGGAGCCACAATCTTTACCAATCCTTGTTTGATGTAAGCGGTCGAGTGCTACATATCACTATCTCTTTATCGAACGGCTTCAACGGATCAATTGCGCGGAGTATGCCGTGCGAGCAGCTACTTGTATGAGCAAGAACTAGGAGTTCACGCCATTCACCTGCGCGTAATCTTCTTGCCGAGGCTTCACCTTAGTTCTTCGACCTGTGATTTGCTCGAGGCGGCATCTCTATACTACAGTACAGTACCGAACTTGTACCTTGACTCTTAATTGTTTGACGATCTGCGACTGTGGAGTCGCCTTCCTATTCGGTGCGACAGAAATCGTGATGTTGCATAGGCCCGTTGAACAGTCCCGGTAGACCTATGACCGCGTCTCCTTGCCTCTCTGCCTGTCCGATAACATCCGTGTCACGATACTGCATACAAGCATATGCATCTCCTTCCTGTTACAACCACAATTTAATATATGGTCATGCGTGTGAAGCAAGATAACATTCGCCTGCTGTTCAATCGGATGTCCGCAGGCACTGCCGCGAAGACCGACAAGATCTTTCATGGGAAGCTTCGACATAAAATCATCATCCATAATCTGCTGCTGTTGCAGGGCAAACTGAAACTAATGTCGTGACCCAGGCCGTTGGGTCGACACAATCGGTCGCCTGTTCGGCCGCTTTCACTATTGAAACGCGATACGTAAGAAACACCACAACATAGCTGGCAGCACACCGCTCCGGACTCCTGCTGCTATGAATCAATGACGATCGTCCTCGTCTTTTTCTCAAGGTCTCATTACTTCTCAAATGTTGATCTCCCCAACTTTTTGCTCGATAGCAGCCTCGGTGGCAGGGTTGAGAGGCGCAGAGCCATACCTAGTAGAGACATATCAGTGCCAAGCTCAAAGGGTTGGGTATAACATGTGGGCAAAGATCATGTACGGATGCACTTACCAGGCAATGGCGGCGAGACCAAGGAATGCTGCAATGCAGCTGAAGACCAAGGCGACGATGCCCTTAGCTTCGAAGCCGGCAGGCAGTCGTGGGACCGCCCTGTTTTCCCCCGTCAGATCGAGGAAGTCCTTCGTGTTACCCGCGGCGTTGCCTGCGGTGGGCACGCCAAGGGTTTTGCAGTTGTCGAGGTGGTCCTGAGGTAAGCTCAGCGACTTCTGGAGCTCGAGTGGAGCTTCAATCATGGTTGCGACGAGGCCGCTGTCCATGTGCCATTCGATGTGACAGTGAAATAGCCAGACTCGTGCTGATGCTGTTAGTGACATGCTTTGTTGGTCAAGGGATCTAGCATAGACTTATCTGGGTTGTCAGCCTTGAAGCGGACCACGAAGTTGCCATTGGGCCTGACCATGAGCGTATCTCTACGCATTGGGACGGCAGGGAAAGCAGAGTGGTTGTTGATATCGTAGTGACCAGCATCGTCCTCACTACGCGTGATCACCTGGAAGTTGTGTCCATGCAAATGGAAAGGATGTTTACCAGGATCATCGTTATTGAGGACAATCTCGACAATCTCATCTTTGTCCAGCACGAAGGCGTTGGTATCAGTACCATAGATCGCTGCATCAGTAGCATTCGATCCAGTGGTCAAGACCGAATACAGAGTAGGCACCTTCGGAGAGACATATGTGATGTCGTTGAAGAAAGCACTGCGACGCGTCAACATCATAAAAAATTTGTAGGATGCACGATCTCAGACTTACTAGTTGGCACCATCGCCAAGGTTGTCCATGGTAAGATCAAGTGTGATAGTGTAATCTGCTTGCTCATAAAGCTCTTCACCATCGACAGGAACAAGATTGAAGTCGTCGTAAGGATCGAACTCATCAATCACGACTGGTTCAGGAAGCGGCGCTGCCTTGTCGTACACGAGCCAACCAGTGACATTGTAGTTCAGAGTCGTCGGAAGGCTGTCGAAGAGATCCTGACATTGTCAGCACTTGCAATCGTAACATCGTCGGGACATACATACAGTGTCCATGCTACCAACCATAGCATAATTGGTATCGGTTTCATTCTTGGTCGTCACTAAGACACTGGCTCTCTGCGCACTGGTCAAGTAGATCATATCCGCCTCTGCGGCCTCGGTGAAAACGCCATCGACCTCGATGACCTGCATGGTATGCCCTTCGATCCAGAAGTACTGTCCAGCGAAAGCTCCGACGTTAACCAGACGGAGCATGTACGTCTTGCCCGGCTCCACACCGAGGGTGAAGTTCTGGGTATCATTCATCAGCGCAGCGTTGGGAACAGGCTCAGCACCGGTAGGGTTTGCAACACTAATGAATTGCTTCATCAACTCTGGCATTTGATCGTTGTACCAGTCGCTGAGTGTGATGACAAGCTCTTCATCATACTTGCCAACATACGGATCTTCGGGATCACTGAATTTGCTTTTAGCTCACAGGCGACACATGTCATGCTAGCGGAAAGACACACCTGATGATAAGAGCCTGGCGTAGACCGTCAGGATATTGGCTCCTAGTATGGCTGTGATACCAGTATGTGCCAGACTGATCCGCCTGTTGAATGTCAATATAACAGTCCCTATAAAATAGACATTTGAGCAGACCGTACCGTGAAATCGTAAGTGAAAGTAGAGTTGGGCGCGATGCCACACTGGGTCACACCTTGGGGACCGTCCATATCATTGGTTCCATTCTGGAAAAATCCATGCCAATGTATGCTCGTTGATTGATTGCCAAGTTGGTTGTGCACATTCGCGATGATACGGTCACCCTTGGTGAAGTTGAGCATTGGAAGCGGCCATTGGCCATTGATGCCAATCACTGGCCTTTCTTCTTGGCCACTGGGATTTGCAGTGACCCATGTGATGTTCCAGTCATACGTGACGGTAGCAGCATTTGCTAGAAGGGTATTACAAGACAAGGTCAGAAAGGCCACCAAAAAATTGGACAATGAGAGAGCCATGATTGCTACACACAGTCGTTGCGAGTCGGGTTCCTACAAAAGTCGAGTGATCGTAAATGAGGGAGTGATACGATTGATAAGATTGAGTGATTGTGAAAATCAGATCCGTCCTTGCGACCACGGCAATGCTGTCGAGTCGTGAGAAAACGCCACCGTGAGACGGTAAAGTCTAATCAAGCCACCGCGAAATCGGGTGTAGGGCGGGTCGTATGATCTTATCAATTATCATGCTTTGGAAGGTCTTTCCTTTTTGCAGCGCGCGCTTGTGTATCGTACCACATGCACGGTATACAGCGGTTGAGGGCTGCGATTATCTTAGATGTAGACAACAATCGAGGATCTTCACACGTTCATTGGTGCAAGCTTCGCCTAGAACCGCCGAAAGCTTGAGTCTTTTTCATCTGATAAGCCCCGCGTGAGAGGGTACTCGCTACGGCTAGCTGCATACGGTCTAGATCAGTATGCTCCGGTCTTCGTGTTCGCGCATCTAACGTTGTCATGAAACAACTATTTGCAATGGGAACTGGTAAGCTATCGGGGTGTTGGGAGGAGATCACTGTTGACTTTGTTAGTATAACTCTATAAAAGTTTTCCTCATGTGAATCCTCACAAATCCTCACATTTTTAAACGTCTAAACAGGGTCTTCGTGTCAAAGCTCCCTGATGCTAGGGAGGTGTGGATCTAGCCAGCGCTAGCAGACCAATACCGTTGTTTTAAAGCCGAAGATCGGCAGACCAACAGCTGTAGCCCGCTTGTTCGCTATTATCAGATCTTTTCCGCTTCGCTCCTCGTTGCTCACCTCGACTTTTATCATATCTGATCATCCTTGCCTCAGCTAGTTTACTTTTCGATTTATTCGTTCAGTGAATAGTCATTGACAGGGTAGCCTCAATCGTTATAATTCCCTCGGGCAATCAATATGACTGTGAACGTTTTTGCCGTCCCTGGTACGCAAGCTGCGTTGTCTTTCCTCGTAAACATGGACCTAACTCCCTACAGTTTTCTTCATTTGCTTCAGGGAATGTCTTGAGACCAGCATCATCGTCTCGGTCCTTTTGGCATTCCTCAAGCAAACACTTGGTCCTGAGAGGGATCCCGTGGTTTATAAGAAACTCGTGAAGCAGGTAAGAACAGAGTATGCCAGAGATGTAATACCCATTTATGCTGATTTCCTTGATAGGTATGGTGTGGTGTCGGACTTGGTTTGTTCATCTGTCTCGCAATTGGCGGTGGCATGATAGGAGCTTTCTATGGCTTCGGTAAGGACCATTTTGCTGCGACTGAGGACATCTGGGAGGGCAGCTTTGGCCTCGTAGCCACTCTCATCATTTCCGTGATGGGCGCAGCTCTCCTTCGAGTCTCCAAGCTGCAAGACAAGTGGCGTGTGAAGCTTGCCAGAGCATTGGAGGCCAAGACCTCGAACACTGGCACCGCTACTACGAAGCTGAAGCGTTGGGGTGAGAAATACGCCATGTTCCTCTTGCCATTCATCACTGTTCTTCGTGAGGGCCTTGAGGCCGTCATCTTCATTGGAGGCGTGAGTCTTGGTTTGCCTGCTACCGCGTTTCCCCTTGCTGTCATCTGCGGCCTTGGTGCTGGCTGTCTGGTCGGGTATTTGATCTACCGGTAAGTGGAACCAAGTCCGGTCACCATGGACAAGTATACTCATGCATTACAGTGGAGGCAACCAAGCATCACTGCAGATGTTCCTCATCGTCTCGACATGTTTCCTGTATCTTGTCGCTGCAGGTCTGTTCTCCAAGGCCGTGTGGTATTTCGAAAACCATGCCTGGGGAAAGACCATCGGAGGTGATGCATCAGAGGTCGGTTCGGGTCCTGGATCCTACGATATTCGCAAGAGCGTCTGGCACGTTAACTGCTGTAACCCTGAACTCAATGGTGGCGGTGGCTGGGGCATCTTCAACGCCATCTTTGGATGGACCAATTCCGCAACATATGGCTCCGTTCTGTCATACAATCTTTACTGGCTTGTGGTGATCATTTCATTTGTCACAATGCGCTACAAAGAAAACACAGGTCACCTGCCATTCCTGAAGTCATCGACCAAGGCCAAGAGTAGCGATAGCCACGGTATTGAGAGCAGACAGGACAGCGACAACGTGGAGACGCTGTTCAGCAAGAAAGAGGGAAGCGACGCTGGAGCAGCCACAGCTGTTAGAGAAGTCCAAGGTTGAAGTGCGATGAAGTGATCAAAGGAGCGAAAGGAGGAGAGGTTCATGCTGGAACTTCTTCGTAACCATGAAACTCAGAGCCTTGACAAGGCGGCTAGCGGCTAGCAATCGCCACGAGAGCAGGGACTGACGATTGCGGGGAGAGAAGTGAAATCGGCGACTCACATCGCAGTAGTTTTATGATATAATCTGATGCTTACGAAACGCACATACTCACTTTGGTATTGACTTACAGTAGAAGGTTCGAAGACGACCCCGCCACATAGCTTTTCTGTAATTAGAAGCTATAATTGCATGTTTCCACAGGATTGCACATCGAAGTAAGGTACTGTCAGCCAAGGCTTGGCCATGTGTCTGAGATGCTTGGTTCTAGAGGTGATGCGCTAGTCCATATCGCGTCGATTGCTACTATACGGGAATTACGGTCCTAAATCCGAAAGAATGTCTGACTGAAATTTGGAATCTTGGCAGAGTCATTTCGTCCCAAGCCGTCCTAGTCATGACTCTAAAGCAGCTGGAGATGCCTGAGGTACTGTAAAGTAAATACTTCTATACCACCATAGATGACTTTACACATCTGCCGGGACGTAGGTGGTGCATCTTGACCAATAAACAGCATATCCTTCTAAGTGCTCTCTGGTTCTGGTTGCTTCACCAACACATCTGCGCTCATCCATCTCCACCCTCCCCGGCATTGTTTCTCAATTTTGATCTTATACTGCGCCGAATCTATATATTCTCTTCACGGCTGCGAATATGCCACATGCAGCTTTGCCTTATGCAGGCTTCCAGGCCTTCATTCTCTGCGGTCCCGGTCTGTCTCTCAACACATTTACCTCGAATCCGAAGGAATTTCCAAAGGCCCTGATCCCAATCGCAAATCGACCTATGGTATGGTATCCTCTAGATTGGTGCTACCGTATGGGCGTGACAGGTGCGTAGGCGTGCTTGGGTGATTCTAGTTTGACTAAACCATCTGACCATTTGGTCGTGTCTGGCAGACATTACATTGATCACTCCCGCCGAGAGTGCAGCACCGCTAGAGACGGCTCTGGCCCAGAACCCGCACCTCACAGGCCTACCCGCACCACGCCCTGAAGTACTCGCTCCTAAAAGTCTTACTCAAACCACTGGAACTGGCGAGATCTTCCGACTGCCTGAAATCCAAAAGGCCATCACCTCGGACTTTGTGGTCCTACCTTGCGATCTGATTTGCGAGCTCGATGGCGCTGCCTTGCTGCAGTCATGGATGATATTGGAGGGCGGTCTTGGTGGCGCAACCGGTGGCATAGTCGACGGTATGGCTGTGAATCCATCTTCGGGCGGCGAAAAGAGTGGCCGCAGAGGCGGACTGGGCGTGTGGTATCCGACCAAAGGCCTTGAAGGAGTGAGCACAAAAGGCGAAGAGACCGACTTCATCGCCACCACACCGTTGCCACCTTCTGCTGTGCCACCACCTGAAGGTTCCTTGCGCCCAGATGTGGAGAAGTTGGTTCTAAGTATCCCTACAAGTACTATGAAGGACATCACGGAGGAACAGAAGAGTTTTCCCGTAAGGCATGGATTACTAAAAAGACACGGCAGAATTAAGATGAAGACGAGTCACAGAGACGCACACATCTACTTCTTCCCCTATTGGATCAAGGAGATGATGAAGAAGAACGAGACCTTTGATTCTGTGGCAGAAGATGTGCTTGGTTGGTGGGCGAAAGCTGGTTGGCAAGACGGTCTTGCAGACAAGTTGGGACTACGAGACGTTCTGGAGGATGGGCATGCAACTCCAGATGCAGAAGACATGATGATGGCAAGCAGCATGAATTTTGGGGAGGAAGAAGTCGATCTGGCTAGCATGAGCAGCACTTCCGTGCGACGCAAGTCTGCCAGCACTTCTATGCAAAACCTGGACGCATTTGCTTCAAGAGTTCCAGAGTCGGCCAGACTGGAGGCAGAAACTGCATTGACTGTTCCTCCAATTTTGGCATACGTGCAACCAGCACAATCAGAAACACAACCACAATCTCTCATCCGTCGTGTCGATACGTCAGCTCTATTACTGGCTATATCTTTGAGATTGGCAAAGTTGCCTTCCATCAATGAGGCATCTTCGACGGGGGCATCACCTTCTGCCTTCGCACACCAGGCCAAAGTTGCTCATCCAGATATGATCGAGAAGCAATCACGAGTGACTGAGACAGACAGCTTGGTGGCAGAGAATGTCACCATACAGAGCAGAGTCAACATCAAGGAGTGTGTCATCGGCGTGGGTTGTACAATCGGCAGCGGCTCTCGCTTGACCAGATGTCTTTTGATGGAAGGCGCAGTTGTTGGCGAAAATGTTACATTGACCGGTTGTATATTGGGAAGGAGGTGCAAAGTGGAGGGTAGTGGTTCTAAGGATGATGATAAAACGCGGCTGACCGACTGCGAAGTCCAAGGTGGCTTCGTTGTTGAATGGGGCAGTAAGTACCAGACCTTTGACTTGCAACCACCACTGATATGCTGACACAATTACAGCTGAGGCGAAGAACGAAAAGTTTATGGTTTTCGAGGGCCTTAGTGACGACGAAGGCGGTATGGATATGGGAACGGATGAAGATGATGCCGGATTCGATGACGCTTAAGCATTTACAATACAATAGAATGGCAGTCATTCGGTTTGTAGTTACCAATGCCTACTGCGGTTCGGAGTTATGTTGCTTATCCATATGATTGATAACATGATCACGACACATAAGGCATCCAGCATTACTGCGCAAACGAGCCAGACAGGCGGCACGAGGCAGGCGGAGTTTTGGGGCTTCGCACCTCTAAGCCCCCCACCGTTGAAAGCCTTGCCAGCCTCGCAGACGACCGCAACAACTTCAACGCTCAATTCCACATTCTCCTTCTGACAAAGTAGGTACTTCCGAGATATTGCGGAAATTGTGGTGTCATGTCGCCAGGTGTGGATCAAGCGCCTATGAAAATACAAGACAAGGTCTCAGGTATTGCATTTGTAAGGGGTAACAACTCCAGCAATGCCACTACGAGCATATATAAATGCTGTCGCAAGGTCAGCGAAGAAGTCTAAGTCAAACTCTCAAAACTATCACGCTACCAGCACCAGCCAATCACTCTAACGATCTTACTTCAGTGTCATAGCAAAAAAGTCAAGAGTGAACCGACCGTCCACAATGTCTCTAAGATTGGGCTGCGCTGTCACACCTCCTTCCCTGTTAAAAGACCCAGTTGTGCCCAAGCAAGATTGGTTGTCAACCATGAGATTTGCCTTGACCGGAGGACAATCACGACGGCCTTCAAAACCGCAACATCATTCTTTACAGCTGCATCAGAACTACGGGCACACTTCCCAAAGCAATCACATTATGGGTCATAAAGCTTCGAAACACATTTCTCGTACATCTTCCTACAGGGACCGCATTATGACTACGGGCATCCCGACCATACAAATCAAGTCGGCTGGAGCAGATGTGCCACCACCAGTCTACACCGCAACTATAACTCCTGATTCCGCAGTGGTCTCATCTACTGATATTCCTGCTGACGATCCATATGATTTTTTAACCACTTTCGATACAGTCTTTTTGATTGATGACTCGGGCTCCATGGCTGGCAGATATTGGCGCGAGACCAAAGACGCCCTCGAAACAATAATCCCTGTGTGTGTCCAGCATGACGCTGATGGTATTGATATATATTTTCTGGTGAGTGCATTCCCTATATGACCAAAGTTCAATGATCTGATCGATGCTCTTCCAGAATGCCAAAGACTCACCATATCACCGGAATGTACATTCATCGGCTACCGTTCGGGAGATTTTTTCATCAGTCAAACCGCGAGGTTCAACTCCCACTGGACAGCGTCTGGATTCGATCTTGAGACCGTACCTGGAGAAATGTGCTCGGAACATCAATGCGGTCAAGCCAATGAACATAATCGTCGTCACCGATGGCGTGCCTACCGATGATGTGGAGAGTGCTCTCGTATCAGCTGCGAAGAAACTGGACAAACTCGATGCGCCGCCTTGGCAGGTCGGAGTGCAGTTCTTCCAAGTCGGTAGAGACGAAAATGCAAGAGCTCATCTCAAGCAGCTAGACGATGAGTTGTCAGAAATTGCGGGTGGCGAAATTCGGGACATGGTAGACACCGTACCCTTCCGTTCCGCCGAGGGAGCTACACTCAGCGCCGACGGAATCCTCAAGGTTGTCCTCGGCGCGGTGAACAGAAGATTGGATCGTAGGAGAAGTACAGACTTACACCGGTGAACGAGCCTACAACCGCATTGGTCCAATTGATCTATTGGTACCCGGCCACCGAAGACTGCCAGAATGCCATGAGGTCTTCTGAATCCTGACACACCCCAACAAGCCCAGGACACTGTTTCCATGTGCTTATTACAACCACTACCATGGTATTTTCGCCTCCATCGGTGATGTAACCACCCAGATCAGTAAACCGACCCCAAGGCGCGATGATATGGCTCTAACACTGTCAAGGGCAATCATGCCAAGAGGGACAAAATGCTGAATAAAATGCGAGAAAGTCATTGTTCGAACATCCTCCAATGCTTGTTGAAGTATTGTTGAAGATCTGCCTGTCATCAGGTTCTGCCATGAAGTCAGGAGCCGGTCAAAGTGCAACCAAGAAGCCCATACAGAGCAATGAACCATGTAAGTCAAGATCAGAGGAATGAACCATGCAAGCCATGAGTAGAGAATTATGAATACTATCACTATTGTAACTTGTGGACTTGAACTATACCTGGCCACTTTCCATTATTGATTCGTCTCGAGCTGCTTTCTTGGCCCTCCTCTCTTTGAAAATGGACCCTCCACCCCAGATGACTGTGGGTACTACAGAAAATGCACTCACACATCCTAGCACAAGAGTGGTAGTGCCCCAGCCTGAATGGGCCTTTATCAAACCTGCCAAGAGGGGCCCTGCCATAGATCCAGCTGCAAAACTCATGTTGAAAAGTCCGTAGGCCTGAGCATATGCACCGCCCTTCCCAAAATAGCCAGGTGGTCTCTTTGCTGCCTTCGCCTCCACAGCATATGTGATTTCGGCCATGAGTGGTACAAGGATCATGTCCAGTGTCACGCCAATGAGTACCAGCAGCGCGCAAAGGAGTACTTTCTGTCGTATAGAGTCATGGTCGACCAGACGCAGCAGGATAAGTGGAGGTATTGCAAGTATGAACCCAGCAGTACCCAACCATCGAGTGCCATACTTGTCCGCTGCCCAACCGATGATCGGTGATGTGAAAGAAGGTATAGTAAGCGGCAAAAAAATCAAGCCAGCGCCGATTGAGTCCCAATGAAAGATTTCTCGGACGCGTAGCGGCAAGATGGAATCAAAGGATGTCAATAGGGATGCTTGTACCATACATCCAAACAAGGCTGCCCCGAGTCGGCGAGATGCAAGCAAGGTAACAACGGGCGGTAGCCGTGCAACCCAACCCTTTTCTTGCTCGGACGGCAGGGCTGTAACATGATTTTGCAGGTGTTGCTCTCCTGCTGTTCCAGGATATGCAGCTGATTGTTGTTTGGTTGGATCTTTCAGGTCAAACGTCGTGTCATTTCCCTGCATCTCAGGTTGCACAGCAGCACGCGCCACACTTTCTTTGTCGTCCGACTCGGTCTTCTCAGTAACGTCGTCTTGACTCTGCCACTTCGCTGCCACTCTCTTCTCTATTAGCGCAAAGCGTAGGACAATGTCCACACCTATAAGACCATAAGCCATGGCAAAAACATCATAATATCCGCCCCTTGAAACCAGCATTAGTTGAGATTCATCATTGTACAGCATATTAATTTCCTCACTTGTCAAACACCACACCTCCCAGCAAGGGCGCTGCGAGAATGCCCATGCTCATTGCTATGGCGACATAGCCCATGTACTCTCCCAGTTCGTTTGTGCCGACTGTGTCAGACAACAGAGCTAGACCAACCACCCATACCACCGCGGCACTAAAGCCTTGTAGTATTCGTCCAGCGACGTAAACACCAATACTACTACCAACAGTGAGGAGTACGGTGGATCCAGCGAGCATCACCAAGCCCACGAGGAGAGACATCTTCCGCGACGACGATCTGTCTGCATACCATCCACAGATGGGACTCGCCACCAGCAGGGCTGCGCCATACACGGCGAGGAGAATGGAGACCCAAGTCTGCACATCGTCGGGCGCGATGCCAGCCCTCGACGTCAATGCAAAGGGCAATACGGGGACTACTATTCCGTAGAGAAAGATATCGGTGAAGACGGCGGCGGCGACAGTGAAAACGATGAACCAGCGCGAGCTTCGAACCTCGAGGAACGCTGGAGGGGTTGTGTCCGATCCATTCAACCAGGTAAACATGCTTCTACGGACAGCTTGATGTGAAAAACGGAGAGTGATACAGTAACATCCTATGTCTACGATATGTTGCGAAGCTGCTCGCTTTTAACGAATAGTTCGAACTCTATCATTTTAGTGGTGTTGCCAGCGATATACTCCATGAGCGTCATCTTGTCCGCGTTGATCGAAGCTTCGGTGCCCGCGGGCTCCGCGGGAGGCGAGACGTCCTTCGGTACAGCTACAGTACAGCAGTAGGCAACTAGACACTGCCTACTATCATTTGATTGTATAACATCAGACGAAAGTGAGTGAGCTCATCGAAGGCTATAGAGTAAGGATCACCATCCAGTCAGTGAGTAACACCGATGGTTTTCGATGAGTTGCATGGCACTTCGTGTCGCTGTCTACCTGGCCGAGAAGGATGAAGTGTTGATCAAGTCGTATTTCCGCATTCACCGGAGGCCAACGATGTCACAAACTTTGACGAGGACGGTAAGACTGCTCGGAGCATATGACTCCATTGGAACTTCCACGACACCTTCGCTCGTCTCTCGACTCCTCTGCAGCTCGCTTATGGACCATCGAACGATGATGCTTCAAGGAATCTTCCGCGAACGTATTATCTACACTTTACGCACAGCTCGAGCGCGTGACATGCCTTCTCCGTATTGGTGTGTCTTTGCGAGCCCGAGTCGACAAGGATGTCCGTGTGGTAGCCTTCGCTGTTCCACCGTGTCCATTCCTCGCACATGTCCTAGACTAGCAGCCGCGACATTCTGGCGCAGCTCGTTCCCAGTAGGTCTGTCATTAGGTAAGGGCATCAAACAACGATTTATGAGCGCCAGCAATTCTTCACTGTAGGTGGCTCCGTCTGGGAGATCGTCTGCTACGGGATACGTCCAGTCGTCCGGATCCTCTGCTTCGTCATATTTGATCTGGTGTCTGCGACGTACCTTTATCCGCGTCTGCAGGGACACAATGCTCATCAAGACCTTGCCAATCTGCCCTATGTTAGTTTTCTCGTCAAGCATGTACGGCGGATCGAGCGGTTCCAGCTGGCTATCGGGATCCTCTGGGTCGGGCCATAGCTCCTGTACTTTATTAGTTCTGATTGTCTACGTTTTTCTCTGCAGGCAGTCCGCTTTTGCATCTTCTTACTGGAGGAATGTAGCCTTTAGTTGTGACACCTTCCAGGAATGATGTCGGGTTGTTGGCGTCAGACATGGTAGTATATCGGGCGCCTCCGTAGTCGCCAACCTTTATTTCCACGGTCAGCATGTTTCCGCCGAATCCAACACAATGCTAAGGTTAGATGACCTTTATAATCGGATATGCTCGAAATCTCAACGGATCCGCTAGATCCAGATAGACTGTACATCTGTTAGTCCGAGCAATGCCTCCCCCCAGAATGTCGAGTATGCGTACTATTTTCGGGTTTGGTATCGCTAGATCACACATAATGTAAGCTGGTCAAGTCTACTTTGATGAATATACTTGAAGATATCAATACTCACGTATGTACAACCTCGCCCCGAGTCTGGTCGTCAGTCGCAGCCCGAGCACGGGATCTCGTAGGCACAGTTTTCATGGCCACAGCCGCTTGAGCTAGACACTCTGCAAAGTACCATACCTAATATTGCATGTCAGATCAGTATGTCGCTCCAGGCATCCCTGTTATGAAATTGGCATCAACCTACCGCAGGCTCAGGGATAGGATGAGAGGGTTCGGATTCTTCGTCGTCAGCTCTACACAATCAAACAATTAGTCAATAGGAGCAGCACGGCGCGAACAACCACTGCGTGCGCTCTCAATCCCAAAGTATCAACAAGGTGATTGGTTCTCCTCATACCCAGGCTTCGCATGCGCCGCAATAAGCTGCTCAAGTGACTGCTCGTAAACGCAGTAATCGGAATAAATCAACCAGCGCGTCAAGCGCTCGCTCTTGATCCACGCCCTCATGCGCACCGAGTACTTGAAGTCACTTCGACGATTCGATACAAGACCTTGACAGAACGCCTCGCCCGGCACCAGCGCGCCGTCGTGGTTGTCTGTCGTGTCACTGTCGTCTGGGTCTTTGTAGTATCGAGTCTTGTCGTCGTAGGCGTCGACTCCGAGTTGGATTACCTTGAGCACTGTACTGTCCGTCACGCGCTGGTATGTGTCCTGTTATCATCATCGTCAATTCCTCTCTTCATGCTCCAGCCCTCTAATGTGATAGGCAAGTAACCTGAGAAATATACTCACGACCTTCTTGAAAACAAGCGCCACCCCCTCGCCGCCTTCACCAATAACTTGTCCACTCCTCCACTCCCCCGCCGCAGTCGGAAGGTGTCCCGCGCCTCCGTGTCGCGGTCTGTACTCGTTCCTAGCCGTCCGGATCAGTCTCTCTTTCTGCGTCTCGCTCAGCTCACTCCATGAAGGAACGTCTTCTTCGTCTGCCATTTGCAGATTTTCTCTGTCCCTTTCGAGTCCCTCGGATTTGTTGCTTATGCGACGATGGTCAACTTTCTGATGACTGCACTTTTTGTCCCTCGGTCTTGACTCTTATCGCTTCGTCCACGAGACGGCTATTGTCTTCTGGTACGCCGAGAGCAAGATGGAAAGGTCAAGGCGGACGCGGTATGGAATCCTATCCGTCATCATCAATCGTCCCATTGTGTCACGAGCATCATCCACAGCCGGATCCGGAGCGCGTTTCTTTGTCTTCGGATCACCGTTCGTTCTCGGCCTTTGTTGCGCACTCTCGAGTATCTAGATCTCAACGGGAATAAACGATGATCCTGTTTGCGTCGTCGTTAGAAATAGGATCAGAGGATGTGTGCGTGCTTGGCCAGAGGACTCATGGATGCAAGCAGCGCTGAGGCCATTTTCTTGCTTGTCCTGCAGCATTTTGTTTATCGAGAATCGAGCACTTTGGCTGTAGCTTTGGATGGTTGGGGGAAAGGAAGTGAAGATGGATTTCCTGCCCGTGAAAGAGTAATTGAGTTCTACAGACGTATATATAGTGAACAAGCGTATGAAAACAAGCATAACCTGCAATCAGAACGTATTGCGCATAATTCGAAGGGACAAGAAACAATTTAAAAGCAAGTAAAGACTAGCGATATACTCCAGAGTACGAGGAAAGAGTGGGCAGCAGCTGGAAACACAACAACACACAGAGCAGATGCAAGCAGCAAATCGAGCGTTCAACGCGTTGCACCACGGGGAGGCACGTCCGCTTGCGCGTTCGTTGGCAGAACTGTGGACCTGGTTCTCCTTACCAGCGAAGGGATCTGCATACCTACAGCGTATTCGTCTTTCATAGACATGTGAAGCCATTGGTTCATCTTGTCGTGTCCGAACGCGGCCACGGTGTCCATGCCCTGCGCACGTTGACCTATGATCTCTCGAAAGTACTCTTGCAGGTCTTCTGGCGACGGTCTGACGTGCCACACGGGGTGGATACATTGTTCCATTGCGTTGATCAGATCTCCGGAGTAAAGAGCTCGAGCGCGCGCACCCACTTCGGGGATGCAATGATTTAGGTCAACGTCGCCCAGGGTGGGCCAATCCATTTGTTGCGGGTCGTTACCGTCGCCCTTTAGAAGTGCAAATATGACCATTCCGATTTGATATATGTTGGTCCACGCACCCAGTCGCCATCGCGGATTTGTAATTGCATAGAGCTCAGGACTTCTATATCCTCGTGTTTGCGCCTGGCCGTCGAAGGCATCTGGGTTGTCTGGATCGTGATCATGTGTCAATACTGCCGAGCCAAAATCACCAAGGTGCGCACTTGGGTACCATGGGAACAACGTCTCTCGAGGGCCACCATTAGCAGGTCCCCCGAGAAATACGTTGGCAGGCTTGATGTCAATATGGACAACGTTGGTGCCAGCAGGCGAACCGGGTGGTAAATGAGGTGGATATTTCATGCTTATAGCTGCGTTCGCCAAACACTGGAACACATACCATATTGCAGGCTCAGGGACATGTCCATTGGCGGGCTTGACGATCTCACGAACAAAGCCATCCGCCAAGTAAATTTTGAAAATCGCAGCTTTGTGCTGTGCCATGACCATTTCCCAAAGATCGCCGTAGGGATAGTAGTTCATATAAGTGCGATATGTGCTTTGCTCTCGTTGCACACTGAATCCGTATATTGTCACTGTGTTCGTTCTGTGTCGGAACTCGTTGTTGTGCTCACTGTTGACCATATAGTTCATGGATGCCTCATGGGGTTCGCCGTAGAGAACACCATCCCGCCAAGTAGAGGGGTGGTCGAAATTTTGCGGGGATAGAACACTTTCCTTGACAACCATGCGACTGACGACCCTGCCATGGTTGTCGTATTGGACCCAAAGAGCCGCAGCGCCTTGGCCGCCGGATCCAAGGATTTTGACCCCTCTCCAATTGGCCTCGGTGTGATTGTTCAGTCTGTGGCCGGTGAGCAGCATCCTCCGCTTGAGAGTTCTTCGTCGTCTGTCATGCATCGCTCTGAATGCTTGAATGGCTCCTTGCATCATTTGCGCGGCCCTTCCTTGAGGCGCTACGTCTTGCGGCCTTGCACGAGTAGCTCCTGGACTGATTTGCGACGAGCTAGACGCTTGATTCACAGCTTGCCCAGTTCCCCCTGAGGCAAAAGGCGTGATGAAGCGAGGTGGACCGGCAGCACTTGTCGGGTCTGCTGAGGGCACTGCTGGATTTGCTGGAGGCACTACTGGAGGCACTACTGAAGGCACTACTGAAGGCACTACTGAAGGCACTACTGAAGACACTGCTGGTGGTACTGCTGGGGCTGCTGCCTGAGATTTTGCTGGCAAGGGCTCTGGCAAGGCATCCCCAGAATCTCTGAAAAGCGGTCGAAGCGCGGCTCGGGGCCACGAAGATTGCGGGGCTTGAGAACCGGCGCCAGCACCTCTTGAGGGTGACGGAGGCCGTGGAGGCTCTCGGGAGCCTAAGGATAGCGGGTCGGTATTTACGACTCTGTAGTTTCTGGGGGGTGATGGCGGCACCTGTGGACCGACGGCCGATGGACCGGATGAATAGATTGCCACAGAGCTTCCTCGAGTAGCAGCGCCCGCCTGAGGACCTGTTGGTAGCGAGCCCAGCGGAATCCCGGCGGCATCACTTCCTTGATTAGATGTTCCTGGTAGGGGATTTGTATTCACCACAGGTATCAGATTTGGGTCAACAGCAGGGAGGTTTCCTAGAGTAGTGACCCCTGCTGGTGGACTCGGTGCTCGTGCCGCTTGGACATCGTTTCCAGGACCTATCGAAGCAGAACTTCTTCTTCGAAACAAAGTGTTAAGTCGGATTGCTCCAAATGATTGAGACAGTCCAGTGCCTGAATCTCTTTGAGCGAAATGACCATGTCTTCTGTCACGGCCAGCTTGTCTTCGAAGCCTACGTGGTCTTGGTCTACACATGATTGGAGATCTGTTCAAGGGTGTACTCGAGTGGCATTCGGATGGAAGAGAAGCTGAACACTTTAAATCTTCCAATGAGTTCGGTGTTGATCCAACCTTAAAGGGAAAGATTTATCTTTGTTCCAGGATAGCACAAAACGCCGGATCCGTCGAAAATTACCGTTCATTGTCGCCCATTACATTGCGAGACATGACAGGCTTGACGATCGAAAGTCGTAGGGAGCTTGAGCAAAGACCTACCCCTGCTCATGGATGGGTAGAGCGAAGATACTGCGCTTTGTTCATATCATTGCAGAGAACAAAAAATCAATTAGAAGGCTCGACAAGTGTGCAAGATTGCTCAATCCCTCCGTCGCCGCTTGGTTGAGTTGTTGGAGGAATGGCCATTGGTTGCAGGCTGCTCGTCCATAGTGTCGTCCTCATCATCTACCCAATCAGTTTGGTCACCTTGGCTCTTACGCCGGTATTGACCAGTGCCAATTGCGATGATTTCGTCTTCACTGTCACTTGCGTCGATGTCTAAGAGAACTGGCATGCGGAACTCGTTGGCGACTTGACCAGGCTTTGGTGGGTCGACAGTCAAGACATCGACGTCCTCATCCTCCAAATCAAGACGGCGTTTGTGAAGCTCCTCAATCGGATGGATGTCAAACTCGTCTTCCTTCTCGATGTATTCCACGTTCTCTTCCACTTCCGCAAAGTCTGGAGCGAGAGCAGACCACCTCTGAGGTGTATTCACAGACCAAAGATATATTCGGCCTGACTCGACCCCGACTGCAGCGACAAAAGGGCGTTGCGGGTGCCATTCGACCGCACCCAGCTCTTCCTTGGGACCTTCCAGGATCTTGACCAGACTGCCATGCCCGCGCTCCCATATATACACATCATGATTCATGAGTGTTGATGCCATGACATAATCGCCGGTCGAGCTGAAGGCGACATGGTTCCACGACAACCTGTTGACCACGTCCTGGAATTTGTGTTCGACGTCAAGGCGAATGTTGTCTGGATCTAGCTTCGGGTCGGAGAAGTCAGGGAGCTTGATGGTCCGGATGATGCTGTCAGCGGCATTGACGAGGAGATCACGTCCGGACGGAGTGAGGCGTAACAGAAGAAGGGCCTTTGCGCTCAGGCGCACCGAGTATATGACGGTACAAGTCTTTGCGTCGACGATGTTCAGCCAACCCTTGGTAGTGCCAGTAATAATGTGGTTGCCAGATGGGGTAAAAAGAGCAACGGTAGTGACATTCTTTGCATCTTGCGCGGCTTGTTTCTCACTATTGGCTTCCTGGTCGTAGGAAGATCTTTTAGGCAGACTAGGAAGGGTTCGTTTCACGGCGATGGTGTTAGACATATCCGCCAGCACTGGTTGATCTTCGTACAGCGCAGCAGCGCAAAGCAAGTGATTGCTAGGGTGCAGTTCAGCGATGAAGACGGGAGCGCCGAAGTTGATGGTGCGGATGCGAGAGCCGTCCTTGAGATCCCAGAGGATGCCTTTCCAATCAACCGATGAACTGAGCAGATAGCGGCCGGAAGATGACCAGCTCAATGACTGTACTTGACGGCCGGGGGTGTGGCCACGAAGTTTGCGAGCGACGCCATTGGTTTCCAGGTCAAAAATGGCGATGGCGCCTTTGGCGGTGCCAGAAGCGAGGAGATCTCCTTGACGACTGAATCTCAGGCAGACAGCGGTGCCTGAGCTGCGCAATCGAGCGATGAGTGCTTCGGGAATGTCCTGAGCGAGAATAAAGGGATCAACGAGTGCGAGATTCATGACTGCTGTTTGTCAGCCGAATGCGGAAGTCGTAAGTGAAATGATATCAGGACGAGGGCAGGCTGTAATGCAGAGCCTTTGTTTTCAGACGACCAAGCATGCTGCGGTGGTACAGTAGATGATTTGCACAATGAACGATGTGGTCAGTATTCGCAATACATAACACACGAGTGACGGTGGTTGTTGATTGGTCACTTGCGCGTAAGTAATAGTGGTACAGTAAGTCGAAAGACCTCTCGGGTGAAGCTCTCTTAGGTGAACTTTATTGTTATTCGACCACAGTGCAGAATCACATGAAGCTGTGAGTGCGAATAGATTTGTTAGCTTTGAGGCACGTCAGAGTAACAATATTATTATGCTGCACACTGCACAATAAAATGTCAGACGGAGATGATACCACTTGTACGGATCCAGCGCTAGTGTGCACGGTGCTTCCGACAAACCCTACCTAATCATTCGACTCATGCCTCTCATTCGACTCACGAGTCATTGCACCAAGCTTACCTTATTGTCACGTGCAGGCGACATGCCATTGGCCCGAGCGTCCAAGAACCTCATCGCTGCAAGTAGAAGGCAACAGCAGCCAGACAGCAGCGCCTTGTCCATCACCACCTTCTTACATCACCACCCATCTATAATATACCGACATCAACAGGTGTGTCCGGCCTGCTCGTGACCGCCCTTAACATTCCTTGGTGGAAGCGATATTCCACGGTTCCGTGAAAAGGCGCGCGCGTCGCCTCTTCACTTGACACCTTGTCTCCGCCGCGAAAAGACAGACGGCGATTTTCCCGACCCACACGCGCATTCTCCAATAAATCAAGACGAATCCATCAGACGGTTGATTGAGGGCAAAGAGGAAAGGAGGTTTCAGCAGGAAGCGACGGAGTTGAAGAGGAGGCAGGTCCTCATTGAGGTTTCCTGAAAGGGCCAATACGTCGCGCCACTCAAGGTCCAGCGACCCATTCGACATCCATCAACATCATCCGGATCATCGTCCATCTTCAACATGGCGAGCCAAAACTCTTTCCCCTATTCCAGCGCGCCGCTGAAGACCATCCAAGAGGTCCAGTTCGGTCTCTTTTCCCCGGAAGAGATCAAGAACATGAGTGTTTGTCAAATCGAATACCCTGAGACCATGGATGAGCAACGCAACAAACCTCGCGAAAAAGGCTTGAATGACCCAAAGCTGGGTTCTATCGATCGTTCGGTGGCGTGTGGAACTTGTGGTGAAGATATGCTTGAATGCCCTGGTCACTTCGGTCACATCGAACTTGCAGTCCCAGTCTTCCACGTTGGTCAGTGCCTCTGGTTCATCTTTTAGGCGTTTTTTCTCTGAACGCTACTGACGTTCAATACCTTAGGTTTTGTAACCAAGATCAAGAAGATTCTGGAGACTGTGTGCCACAGCTGCGGTAAAATCTTGCTTGACGAAGTAAGTTGATCGCCACGCGCGAGCGACATTTCAGCGCGCGTTTCCAGTGCTAATACTACCTTTAAAGAGCACGCCTCAATTCGCGCAAGCCATCCGTCTGCGTGACCCGAAGCGGAGATTTGATGCTGTCCACAGACTATGCAAGCCGAAGCTCATTTGCGAAGTTGACGAAGCCCCCGATGACAGTGGCGCCTTTGGTGCTGATCCCAAGGACCAGCTCAAGAAGCAGAACAAGCGAAGTCACGGTGGATGTGGCAACATTCAGCCGAGCATCCGAAAGGATGGTCTCAAGCTCACCGGCACTTTCACCTACCCGAAGGAGCCCGATACCGAGCAGCGAGTCGAGAAGCGGGTGATCACGCCTCAGGCTGCCCTTACCATCTTCAACTCTATCAAGGATACTGAACTGGCACGAATGGGACTCAACGCTGACTATGCCCGTCCCGAGTGGATGATCTTGACTGTGCTGCCTGTCCCGCCTCCCGCCGTTCGACCCAGTGTTTCTGTCGATGGCACGAACCAGGGCATGCGTTCAGAGGATGATTTGACCTACAAGCTTAGTGATATCGTACGAGCCAATGCCAACGTTCGCAAAGCCGAGCAAGAAGGATCTCCCACTCATATTGTCGCCGAGTTCGTTGAGTTGCTGCAATTCCACGTTGCCACCTACATGGACAACGACATTGCTGGCCAGCCAAAGGCACTTCAGAAGTCCGGTAGACCAATCAAGGCGATCCGTGCTCGTCTCAAGTCCAAGGAGGGCCGTCTTCGTGGTAACCTTATGGGTAAGCGTGTCGACTTCTCTGCTCGTACCGTCATCACAGGTGATCCCAATCTGTCTCTCGATGAGGTCGGTGTTCCTCGCAGCATTGCTCGCATCCTGACCTTCCCCGAGACTGTCAATGCTTTCAACATTGACAAGCTCCAACAACTTGTGCGCAACGGTCCTAATGAGCACCCCGGTGCCAAGTATGTCATCAGAGATACCGGTGAGAGAATTGATTTGCGCCATCACAAGCGTGCTGGCGAAATCCAGCTGCAATACGGCTACAAGGTGGAAAGACACATCGTTGATGGAGATTTCATCATCTTTAACCGACAACCTTCGCTGCACAAGGAATCTATGATGGGTCATAGAGTTCGTGTCATGCCATACTCAACCTTCAGACTCAACTTGTCTGTCACCTCACCTTACAACGCAGATTTCGATGGTGACGAGATGAATCTTCACGTTCCACAAAGTCACGAGACACGATCAGAGGTCATGAACCTCTGCATGGTTCCTCTCAATATCGTCTCCCCGCAGCGAAACGGTCCCCTTATGGGTATCGTGCAAGACACCCTTTGCGGTATCTACAAGATGTGCAGAAGAGATGTGTTTATGACCAAGGGCGAAGTCATGAACATTTTGATGTGGGTGCCTGACTGGGATGGAGTGCTCCCTCCACCAGCTCTGATCAAACCGAGACCGCGCTGGACCGGCAAGCAGATTATTAGTCTCGTCATCCCCGCTGGCCTCAATTTGGTTCGTGGCGACGCTGAGGGCATGAATACAATCAATGATAACGGTCTCATGGTTCATGGCGGTGAGTTGATGTACGGCCTCTTCAGCAAGAAGTCTGTGGGCGCTAGCGGTGGTGGTGTTATTCACATCATCTACAACGAGAAGGGCTGGGAGGCCGCTGTCAACTTCTTCAACGGTACTCAACGAGTCGTCAACTACTGGTTACTCCATAATGGTTTCAGTATTGGTGTCGGTGACACCGTTCCTGATGAGAAGACGGCACAGGGTATCACCGATGCAGTCAACGAACAAAAGGCCGAAGTCGAAGCCATTACAGCTTCTGCCACTGCCAACACCCTGGAGCCTCTTCCGGGTATGAACGTTCGCGAGACTTTCGAGAGCAGAGTCTCGAAGGCGCTCAACAGTGCTCGTGACAACGCAGGTGACAGGACCGAGAAGAGTTTGAAGGATATCAACAACGCCATTCAAATGGCTCGTTCGGGTTCCAAGGGTTCAGCCATTAACATTTCTCAAATGACCGCTGTCGTCGGACAGCAGTCCGTGGAGGGCAAGCGCATTCCTTTCGGATTCAAGTACCGCACTCTGCCTCATTTCACCAAGGACGATTACTCGCCCGAGGCTCGCGGTTTCGTTGAGAACTCCTATCTCCGTGGTTTGACTCCCTCTGAGTTCTTCTTCCACGCTATGGCCGGTCGTGAGGGTCTGATTGATACCGCTGTCAAAACTGCAGAGACTGGTTACATTCAACGCCGTCTCGTCAAGGCCTTGGAAGAGGTCATGGCCAAGTACGATGGAACTGTCCGTAATTCGCTCGGCGACATCGTTCAATTCGTGTATGGAGAGGACGGTCTCGATGCCGTCCACATCGAGGGCCAAAAGCTGGATATCATCTCCTGCTCCGACCCTCAATTCGAAAAGAAGTTCCGTGTGGATGTCATGGATCCCGCCATGTCTCTGTCTCCTGATATTCTTGAACAGGCTCATGAGATTGCAGGTGACGTTGAGGTTCAGCGTCACCTTGATGATGAGTGGGAGGCTCTTCTTGCTGACAGAGCCACGCTGAGAGATGGCCGCACTGATGATGACGAGCAACATCAACTTCCATTGAACATCACTCGCATCATCGAGAGTGCAAGGACTCGCTTCCGCATCAAGGATGGCGCTAGAAGCGATCTTCACCCATCGGAAGTCATCCCTAAGGTCAAGGCAATGCTTGACAGCATTGTCGTTGTACGCGGAGACGACCCCTTGTCGCAAGAGGCTCAGCTCAATGCCACAATCTTGTTCAAGGCGCTCTTGCGATCTAGACTGGCTTTCAAGCGTCTGGTCAAAGAACACTCGCTCAACAAGCTTGCGCTTGACAACATCTTGGGCGACATCCAGAACAGATTTGCCAGATCTCTTGTCAGTCCCGGTGAGATGGTCGGTGTCCTCGCTGCCCAGTCTATTGGTGAGCCTGCAACTCAGATGACGCTGAACACCTTCCATTTCGCTGGTGTGTCCTCTAAGAACGTCACCCTGGGTGTGCCGCGTCTGAAGGAGATTTTGAACGTTGCAACGAATATCAAGACTCCCTCCATGACCGTTTATCAGGTCGAGGAGAACCGTCTTGACCAGGACAAGGCAAAGACTCTGCGTAGTTTGGTCGAGTACACCAGCTTGCGAAGTGTCACGGAGAAGACTGAGATCTGGTACGATCCTGACATTCAGTCCACTGTCATCGAAGCCGACAGGGACATGGTCGAGTCGTACTTCATTATTCCTGAGGACAACGCTGAGAGTCCGGACTCTTATTCCAAGTGGCTCCTGCGTATCGTACTTGGTCGCAGACAGCTCCTGGACAAGGGTCTGAACGCATCCGACGTTGCTGCCAAGATCAAGGCTACCTTCAAGAGCGAATTGGCCATCATCTTCAGTGATGACAACGCCGACGAGCAAGTCATTCGTATCCGTCCATCGCTGAACGTTATCGGCGCCGATAAGGATGACGACGATGAGGGACTTGAAGCAGATCTCGTTATCCAGCGTCTCCAGGAGTTCCTCCTCAGCAACATCACGCTGCGTGGTGTGCCCAACGTTTCCAGAGCCTTCGTCAACTTCAAGGAGAGACTTCGCGTTACCGATGATGGTGCACTCACCATGTCCAAGAGTGATCCCTTGTGCAAGGAATGGTTTCTCGACACCAGTGGAACCGCTCTCAAGGACGTCTTGACCGTGGAAGGTGTGGACCCTCACCGCACTTACTCCAATCACTTCATCGAGGTGTTCAACGTCTTCGGTATTGAAGCAACCAGAGCAGCATTGATGAGAGAGCTGAAGCAGGTGCTGTCCTTCGATGGTTCCTACGTCAACCATCGCCATCTTGCCTTGCTTGTTGATATCATGACTGCTCGCGGAAATCTCATGGCCGTCACTCGTCACGGTATTAATCGTGCAGATACCGGTGCATTGATGCGTTGTTCTTTCGAAGAGACTGTCGAGATTCTCTTTGATGCTGCTTCTTCTGGTGAGCTTGACGACTGTCGCGGTGTCTCCGAGAACATCATCCTTGGACAACTCGCTCCTTCCGGAACTGGTGAGTTCGACGTCTTACTCGACCAGCAGATGCTCAGCACTGTCGTCTCTCGTCACCATGGTATGGGTGCTGGTACTCAAGCTGGCGCATCTTCGCCTCTCGAGGGTTCAATGACGCCTTACGACATGGGCTCTCCTCTGGCAGAGGGTGGTTACGTTGGTGGTCCCGACTATGGTGCTTCCTTCTCGCCCATGGTACAAGCTGGCGGAGATGAGAGTGGAGGCTTTACTGCCTACGGTGGTGGTAGTTTTAGTCCTTACAGTGGTGGACAGAGTCCTGGTTACGCCCCGACAAGTCCATTCAGCATGGGCACAAGCCCCACTTCCCCAGGGCTCAGCTACTCGCCTACCTCTCCAAGCGGCTACAGCCCAACTTCTCCGGGCCAGGGTTTCACCAGTCCAGGCTATGCTCTCGGTTCGCCATCGTCGCCTGCTTACAACCCGACGTCTCCGAATTACTCGCCCAGCTCGCCTGCGTTCACGTCCAAGGCAAGCCCGACCTCGCCGTCTTACTCGCCTACGAGCCCTCAGTACTCCCCTACCAGTCCCCAGTACTCTCCAACGTCGCCCAGCTTTTCTCCTACCAGCCCGGGACGTGCCAGGAATGGTATTTCGCCTACTTCACCGAAATACAGTCCTACTTCTCCACAGTTCTCGCCTACCTCGCCTCAGTACTCTCCCACCAGCCCGGCTTACAGCCCCTCGAGCCCGCAGTTCAACGGCGGCGCTGGAAGAGGCTTGTCGCCCACTAGCCCGAGCTACTCGCCAACTTCTCCCGTGTACAGCCCGACAAGCCCGAACCAGAGAGGAGCTTACTCCCCGACATCGCCATCGTTCACTCCGAACTCCCCTGGCCAATCTGCCTCTCCGAAGTGGTCGCCTACTAGTCCCCAATTCTCTCCCAAGTGAGTTTCTGCAAACTTACTCTCTTGTAGGAAGACTTTTACTGACCTATCTAGTTCTCCTAAATAGTGGAAAGAAGTAGTGAAACAGTTCGTGGTATAATGACGTTCCCTTTGCTGGGGTCACGTTCTACACCCGGCCGACTGTATAATCACCTTTCGACGAGCGTTGCAAGCGCGAGTGGAATGGACGATACAGATCTTGTCTTACAGGTCTCGTCCAATATCATGATTTTTAATTGCATATTGATGCAGCACAAATGGAGAAATATCATACTTGAGTTCTCTGCAGCGGAGTTATGGGCAGGCGCGGCGTCTGGTCTGCATTTTCGTGGGTAGCTGAGGGGAGCGGTGTGGAAAAACGTTTTTTACCTTTTGTTAATTTGTCTTCACCGATTTCTTCGTATTTTCATTTGAGGAGGTGGATTGGCTTACCAAATTGCATAAGAAGCCGAAAAGGGGTTGGGCGAGGAGGAACAGAGAGCAAGGAGTCTCATCTTGCTGACAATCGCCAAAATCAGGAAACGAAAAAAAGTACAGATTGCGAAGGAGAGACTAGGACGACCATCATAAAGAAAGAAAATAAAAAGAGACGGATGGAGAAAACAGGATGCTTGATGATGATCATTAATGCGGTAGAGTCGGCGAAAACGTTTTGGCTGACGCGCTTTCATCATCGTTGTTTCTACCTTTCGGTCAAACACTAACTTGCTGTTATCATTTCATTATGGGTTTCTAAACCAGGCCCCTTGTGGCATTAGAGACATACACTTTCCTCCTCATGGAGCAAAATAAAGATACCACAATCATAACGAGCGACAGTCGTCTATTCTGCGCATGTGACTTTGTCGTGACTGACTACCTCATATTCCATATTTACTAAATGCAGTCGGAGAAGAATGCAAGTTTCCTCACAGACACTGTACCAGTCGTGCTGCCCAAGAAGTGCTTTGAAGCAGTTTCGCCTACCTTAAACGTCTAAATCTTATTGCCCAAAGCTTCACGTACTGTACCTCTAGCGAATATTGGTCACAGGAAAACATTATCTGACTCCCTTTGTACTAATCATTTCTCATCGCCATCTACACATTTCACGTTTACATACTCTTTTCTTATATAATGGCAAACAGCGAGTAAGCACTGTCTCTTCCTCGCCTCACTAGCGATGGTGAATTGTCTGGTGTAAGACTCATATCCTAATTGCTGGGGCGGATTTGCTCCGTCATAGATTTGAATATGTGCGCAAGCATGAGCAGTGGGATGCTCTTGCGCCTGATAATTGGATTGTTGTGCGGATTGATGGACGGGGGTTTAGCAAGTAAGTGTAATTTTTTTTTCCTGTTCTGTTCTGGTGTTTCTGGTTTTGTGTGGGTTTTGCTTGATCCTTTGCTGCTGTGATGTGGTAGTTGTATGGGATTTTGATCTTTGTCTCTTCGCTGTGTTCTGGGTCAAGAGGTGGAATATTTTGTTGGCTGCACTGTTTTCTTGAATTTTTTGTCCTCCAGGAGAAGAACTATGAGGCAGAGCAAAGAAAAATGGTGTATTAGCATGAGGAGCTATCGTCGCGTTAATGTGCTTTCGACTTTTCTTTTATCTCTTGCTTGTCTTGATATAATCTATCATCGTACCTCCTTCTGTACAGTCGGTATGGTCATCTTGTGTGATACAGCTGGCTGAACAGTGAATACTGTCAGAACATGGACAGAAGAAGACATGAGGACACTCTGAGCAAAAATCCGAGTATACTGACAACACCTCCAGATTCTCCAAGCGATACGACTTTCAAAAACCGAATGATCGACGAGCGGTTGATCTGATGAATGCTGCGGCCGTCGAGGTAGTAAAGCAGTTCACAGACATCGTGATCGCCTACGGACAAAGTGATGAGTTCAGGTGTGTATTCGAATTATTTGTCCTCCTCTTGTGACCTCTGCCTCGTATTCATCGAGTTATAGGCAGAGTATGGTACGGAGGATTATCACTTTACTAATGGAATACTGTTCTCAGTTTTGTCTTCCACGAGGATACTACTCTATTTGATCGACGCGCACAGTAAGTTCAAGATATGTTTTCGTCATTGGCCTCATCAAACCCAATCTGGTGCTGTATTCCTATGCCGACCTCGGATCAACTTGATTCAAGCTACTAACCACACTCCTTCGTAACAGAAAAGTATCGACAACAATAGCAGCGACATTCTCAGTGGAATACGCAATGCAGTGGCCCCTCTTCTTCCCGGACTCGCCACTTACAAGACCTTACCCTACCTTCGACGGGAGATGTGTTGTGTATCCCAAGACGCGCATACTGAGAGACTACCTGAGCTGGCGACAAGCAGATTGTAAGTCTGGTTCTCTTCGAATGTTTGACTCTGAAAGTGAGAATTGATCTAATTGCTAACCGACTTGTACTGAAATCAGGTCACATCAATAATCTTTACAACACGACATTTTGGTCGATGGTCTTGAAAGGAGAGATGAGCGGCACAGAAGCCGAGTTGGCGCTAAAAGTATGGCATCTCCTGTCTTCCTCCTTCGATCGTTGAATGCTGATGATGGTCACGTATAAAGGGCACAGTGTCATCCGACAAGAACGAGATATTATTCTCGCGATTCGGCATCAACTACAACAAAGAGCCGGAAATATGGAAAAAGGGAAACGTCATCTATCGAGACCTCTCTGGTGATGAGTCTTTATCATCGACGACGACGACGACGACGACACCAGAAGTGACACAGCCGCCGCCGAACGATGAAGACGACGAAAAAGAATATGCCAAGGTGCAGCAGCAGCATCTCTCGCTCAAGCAGAAGAAGATCCAAGTCCCTGCTCAGGACAGGCTGAAGGCGAAATCGAAGACACAGCGAGAAAAGGACAAGAAGAACAGACAAAAGGCTAGAGTTGTTGTCGAGCATGTGGATATTATCAAGGATGGGTTTTGGGAAATGAGACCGTGGATTCTTGGGGCGAGATAGACCTAAAGTTCCTACTGGAGACGAAAATCAAGGAGTACAACTGATAGCCTTTTTTTCTTTTGTATCTCCAATCAGCCTCAACCCTATGTCAGATCTTGGACCATCCGCCTCCTACACAAGTAGTCCCTACTCTACCTCTGAATCACGTAGTGTCAAGCTGCAATACCTAATCAATTCCCGAGGGCGACCCTGGTCCCTTTCCCCAGCACTGGTATCGGCATTAGTCGGCGTTAGCTCCATTCCGCCATGAAAAAGAAAAATATCAGCCTCGATTTATTGATACAAGATTATCGCGTCTCGTCTCTCCTTATCTCTGTAAATCCCACCTCGAGAAGAATCCACGCTCACGCTCACGCTTGTAGTGCGTAATATCGCAGCAGCTCTGTTTATCTCCACAAGCGAGTTTTGTTTCTCTCCTGGTTGAATAGCGGAAGAGACTTGCTTTCCGCAACCTTGCAGATATCGTGTAAAAAAAGGATCAAGGACGAATTATTATCATCACCGCATCAATCCACTTTTCATCTCGTCGGCTCGCAACAAACCAGCACTCGAACGAGGGAGTAGTCTCGACGAAAAGCATCCAACAACAAAGAGAACATAAAGACATTCGAAGAGACTCAAAAAAATAAAAAATGAACGCCTCAGCGCTGCTCCAAAAACAAGGCTGGCGCGGCGCAGGCCACAGTCTCGACGCCTCCAACACAGGCCTCAAAAAGCCGCTGCTGATCAGCAAGAAAATCGACGTGCTGGGCATCGGCATTAACAAGCACGACGTCGTGGCCGACCAGTGGTGGATGAAAGCGTTCGACTCGAGTCTCAAGGACTTTGGCACTGGCAAGAAAAGTCTGTTAGGGAATGTCAGGGAGTTGGGAGTCAGTAGAGGTGGACTGTATGGACGGTTTGTGAGGGGTGAGGGGGTCCCAGGGACGTTCTCTGAACTGAAGGAGGAGAAGAAGACTGAAGAGACAGAGAGGCAGGCGAAGAAGAAGGGCAAGAAGAGAAAAGTTGACGACGACGGTGCCGAGGACAAAGCCGCCAGGAAGGAAAAGAAAAAGGCGAGAAAGTCAAAGTCCGCGTCTGTGTCAGCGTCTGCCGCGACGACAGATAGCGAATCTTCGTCCAAGAAGGACAAAAAGGACAAGAAAACCAAGACGAAAAAGGAAAAAGAGCCCAAGACTCTCGACGCTCTCGACGAGACAAAGAGGAAGGAATACACCGCTCGCGCCGCCGAAAAGGATCTCAGTCTCGAGGTGTACTTTGTCAAGAGACAGGCTAAGAACCTCGCTGCGAGAAGCGGTAACAAGGGATGAAGAACGAAGCATGTACCGTTTCATCGTCTATTGCTCACGTAGCGAAGAACAAAACAAGACGCCATCCGAGCACACGCACGGACAGAGACGAGACGAAGGAGCGAGAACTCTTCGCAAGCCATGAAGGGAGAACTTGCAAGATCCAAGACGCATCCTCCAGACCCCGAGCAGCAGGCGATGACCTGCACCATGGCCAGCCACATCACTAGGCTACAGAAAGTGACTTGTCGAAGAACGCGAAAACATCAGGACTCCCAGGTCCATCGAATAGCTGTTTCCTCATCGGACCGAATAAGGGCGTCAGCATCGACTACTTTGTCTCTTCGGACAAGAAATCAAGGCATAGGCAGAGGGGGCCCAGAAACAATGACCCTCAGCTCCAGATCCAGCTCCAGCTCCAGCCCCCAGATTTCAACTGGAAAAGGAAGGCGCAGGCACGGGCGCGGGTGCAAGCGTCCAAAGCAAGGTAGCCGAAGACTTGATCTTTCTCGCACCAATACGAAGAGCCTCTACTTGGTCATTTTGGAGACTCAACCGAGGGTGCGATAGACGAGAACTTCGAAGTCTATATCGAAAAGGGCGTGAGGGATAGAGCACACAGTGCTGTAGCACAGCTTCTCTTCGATTCGCCGCAAGACCCTCGAGCTAGATCGGTACATTTATGTACAGAAGTAGACACGTTCAGATGCAGACATCGAATGATATCATACATGTTGCGATAATTTCATATTTATATTCATTCTTCATATCTGATTGAATGGTTGGATTTTGTCTCATATATTACAAAGAAGTTGTATATGTGTTTTAAAAAAGATTATATAGTCCAAGAGATGTGCGAAGAAGAAGGAGGCGAAGGCGAAGGCGATGAAGAAACAAGAGTCGAAGAAAAGAATAGACTAGAGTAGAAGACTGAAATCTGGTGTGCTGCTACAGTTCCTCTTTCACTTTCACTCCCGTATCTCCCTCTATGTCAACGTTTCGTTGACAGACTCGTGTATGCTGTGTCATCGCTGAGGAGTAGCAGAAGAAGACGTCCTCGACCGAATAGACCGAGGCGAAGCGACGATACTCTCCGCCCGAATCGGTCCCATGTCTTCTTCCTCTTCGTCATACTCCTCGTCTTCGTCGACTTCCCGTTCTTCTTCGTCGCCATCGTCGTGGATGTAATCGTCTGGATCCTCGACGGACTCCATAATCGACTCCTCCAGATTCTCCACCTCGCTGTCTCGCGTCCTGGCTTCGGAGAGATAACTCTCGCCCATGGCGTCGCCTTCGTCTTCGCTGCTTCGTCGACTCTGGTCGTATCGACCGTCGTCATCGTCGTCATCGGAGTCGCTTTCCGAATCCGAAAAGTCGGCAAGGTCCAGCGTCTTCTCCCGCCAGTAGTTGAAATCTGTAAACTCTTCGCCACCGCCTTTGACCAAAAGACTGACAGGCGGGAAATAGTGGTCCACAATCTCGCGCATGCTGACATACCCCGTCTTGTATTTGTTCAGTGTCAACAAGTCAAGAGACACCTCGGCGTTGGAATTGATGGTGAATATTCGTGTGCTGGGGATGTTGACGGAGCGATATGATAAAGCATCTGTCAGACGATTTCCAAACCCTGCGTAAAAGGGCGAGCCGCCTCTGCCACGGCTTCCGCCTACTAATCCATTGACGGCGTCCTTTGAAGTCGTAGGTCCTGCCGTGGCGGCGTTGTTGCTTCCCCCTGACCCAGTGAAGAGAGCCATGATGTCTCGCAGACACGCCATCTTGAAGACTTCAGGTTTCCGAAGATAGACCTCTCGTCGCAGCGCGGCCATTGTGCGGTCTGGACTCATGATGACGGGTCCTTTGGGTAGCCTAAACCCACCATCTTGCACGACGCCCCGGAGATAGCCGCGGGTCGTGTCTGCTTGCCCGACCGATCTCGAGGTGAGATACAGAAGGTTGTAGCCGTTGGCGGCAATGTCGGTGTATAGCTTCGCCACGCCGAGATGCGTCCAGTCACGTCCGATCATGTTGAGCACATGACCTAGCGCGTCCGACTTTGTGATGGTGCCATCGATGTCGGAGATAACAATGGGCACGTCGTACTTCCAGCGATATATATTAGCTGTGCACGTGGCACGGTTGACGCTGAAGCTCATGCTGTTCGCGCCAGACTTGAGATTCAGAGAGTGCAGTTGATCGCTGGTCAGACGCAACGTCTTTGCATAATTGCGGTTCGGGTCTCCGGCGGTAGGTGTATCTGCTGATGTAGTGGGAGGCGACGAGCCGAGAGCGCTGTCAGAGTCACGTCGTAGCTGTGAACTCATATAAGGAGCGCTGACCTGGCTTCGAGCATCATCGCTAGCATAACCCGGGTCAGAGAGATTGTCGGCTGAAGTGAAGCCAGCATGCTGCAAGGTGCCCATTGCGTTTGCAGCCTTTGCATTCGCCTTGTCTCGGGCTTCTTCGCTGCCGTATATCCACAGGTTGCCGTTCTCGTCAGCGCCTATGAGAGAACCAATGTCGTAGTCCCCCTCAAGCTCCTCGGAAAGGATCTTGCGGGCGACGACCTCGGCACGCAAAGCTTCGTCCTCGCTGCTCTTGTATCCCGTCATATCTAGCATTATATCGCCCTTTTCCGTGACTTGAGAGGCGATGTTGGACGTCCAAAGTTTCTTTGACAGGTTGATGGCGCGAGTCATGGCGTCTTCGGAGCTCATGGGAGGCGGACTTGCGGATCGATCCGTCCTCGAGGTCGGAGCAGGTCGAGTTGACATGGCGGCTTCTACGGCAGGATAGTTGCCGCTCGCGGTTATGGACTGTTCGATGGCGGCTTTTGCTGCGGGCAAGACATCGTCGGTGACGGCACGTCCTAGGCGCGCCGGAGGCATGGCTGGATAGCCCATGTCGCTCTGCGCTCGCTGATCGTTGAACGACTGTTCGATGTCGCCCAGCGACTTGCTGTGTTGCTTGTTAGGATCATCGGGAATGGAGAGGGCATCCGTGTCGGACTGAGGATCCAGCTCGAAAGCCGGTGGTTCATTCAGTGAGGTGGATGACGGGCTCGCGCGGACATGAGGGCTCGTGGCGGGTGAGACTAAAGGTGAAGTCTGCAGAGCTTCAGGGACGCTGGAAGTGGTTTCGAAGACGAAGAAGGCCTCGCCTCCTTCTCCCAACTTCATGGGGAAGTCGCGGCGTTCATCATTCACCCTGAACTCGACTTTCTTCTCGTAGGGCCGTAGTAGAGAGAACTTGCCAAAGCGGACATGGAAGGGTGAGCAAGCGAGCGATCCATCCTCTTGTTCGACGACGATAACGTCGATGGCGCCACTTAAGGTAGCAGGGTTGATCGAATTCCAGGTCTTGGAAACAGAGCCAGACAAGGAACGGACGTACTGCATTTCGGTGCAGATGGAGGGGTGTTGCTGTTTCTGTCAATCACAGTGTCGTAACCTCCGACGGAGATGAGACTGGTAGCGTAAAGTACGCTGTCGCTGATGTGCAGTCACAGCGGTTGCATTTCCTTTGAGAGATTTCAGCGATGCACCGAGTATTGGTAGTCTGGTGGTAAAAGCAGATCGGACGAGATTGTCGTGTAAGAATAGCTACAGCACGGTGCTAGTGCTGGCAATAAGATAGCGAGATGGCACGATGGAAGGATAAACTAGAACCGAAATGCGGAGGGGGAAACGTCACGGCTCGGCAGACGCTATTCGGTTTATGTGTAATGGAAGCACGACGAGAGGAGGCAAGCTGAGCTAAGACCGAGGAGCCGACCGAGCAGAGTCTGTTCCTTGTGACATATGGGACAATATCAAAGAATACGAGTTAGGAGTATGTTTCTAAATTTGGGATGGAGTATTTGCGGTTGCAGGCAACAGTTTAAATGGAAAGAACGCTCATCTGGCGATGAACTGTTGAGAAGAGCAGCTGACGGAGGTACAGTACCTTGGCCAAGGTACGGTAGCTTGTACAAGGTATCGTATGTGTTTTGGGCACCCGGTTGATATCAGCTTCAACAAAGGGAGATACAGCGACGTCGAGTAGTGATACGGCTGCTCCTATCGTACACTGATTGACTGCAAGCACCAAACTTTGTACAGCAATAAGTTAAGGTACTGCAGATGCACAAGAACAGAAGAAGACTGCATGACTCGCCATGGGCAAAGAGGGGCTGGTTTACCGGATGCGGACTAGCAGAAGTGCCGGAAAGGGCGCCATAACCGCAGCGGCTGCATGGTGATGCATAAAGGTAGAGAGAAGGAAGGGATCCATGGATCCCAGATGACGGTACCGCACGGAGTACAAGACACACAGAATGTACAACAGAATGTACAACAAAGTCGCGCTAACCCCAGACCGAGAGCAAACGCTGGTTCCTTCCAAAAAGAAGAAAGGAAATAATTCAGCCCTACGGCGGCTATCACTCTTACTCTCTGCAGTAATTACTTTGTACAATTGTACGGACAGCATTTCGTACCTGCCCTACATACACTAATATACACAACTGCGCTATCATTCGGCCTGAGGAGTCTGGCACTTGCTCCAATTCATCCATCCGCATTCGCCTCTCGATGCATCTCTCTAGATCATGGCAAGGAGTATGGAAGCCGACAGTCTGAGTCTACTGCGCACGACGGGCATCCTGTCTGCCAGCCTAGGGGCAGGAGCAACAGCAGCAGGAGCAGCAAGAGACAATTCCGACCCAGGCGCCCGACACACCGCCCTCTCCACTATGCGACTCGTCATGATGCTCGACTCTTTTTCGCTCTTTGCCACTTCCTTTTTCAATACTCTGTGTGTTGGCGCCGCACTCGTTTGGTAAGCAGCATCCATGCGTCACGCTACGCGTTCTTGTGTTCACAAAATCACCTGCTGACATGAACAAGGCTGACATACCGCGCCTGTCTCGTCCTTAACAAACCACTCGAGGAACTAGTGGGTCTGCTGGGCTTCGAGATCCCTACTGGTCCACAGGTCGACCTCGCTGGCGTCAAAGCAGACGGTCTCGTGCTGCACTGGAAGGCCACCGACGACCGCAAAATCACCCACAGATATGACATCCAGGTCAACGGCACCATTATTGGAGACGTCTCTCATGCCGACACGTCTATTGTAATTGCGAATTTGCGTCCGGAACAGCTATACATTGTTCGCGTAATCACTGTCAATTCATTGGATTTCCGGGCGGCCAGCGAAGCCATTCGTGTCTACACCAAACCTGCCTCGTCGCAGGACTTCTTCCACCCCACCGCTGCCAACGCCGATCCCCCGTCTGGCCCTCCCACTGTCAGGCCCGTCAAACCTCTTGTCGATGCCTCGGCCCTTCCGCCAGCCACGCCGCCTCCGCTGCTGCGAGAGAGCAGCAATGGTCCTGGCCTGCCCAGGCGCAGCCTGATCTCCCGCAGACCCTCGCCCGCCATCCTTGGCATCGACACCCAGAACCTGGCATACGACGACGATCACGAGGACGATGCCATGGAGACACAGCATGCTCTGACGGCGAAACTGGACGAGATCGCCCGCGAGACTGCAGACGTTGACCGCCAGATCCAGGAAGATGACCAGGAGGCTGTCCTCGCACGCGCAGCTTTGATCAAGGAGAGGGATGAGCTGAGGGCTGACCTGCGCGAGAAGGAAGACACGAGCCGTGATCTGAGAAAGCAAGTCAACACGCTGGAACGCAACAACCAGTCTGCTCAGAACAAGAAGAATGCCCAGGAGAAGCTGCTTCAACAGAAGATGAACGAGAGGCAGAAGCTCAAGGATGATGCTGTGCGCTGGGAATCCGATATTACAGACATGCAAGCCGAGATTGCTCGTGCCCACGACTACAAGTCCACTCTGCACCGCGAGACCGAGACCGAAAAGGCCGCACTCGTCGAAAAGCAGAACTTGGAGCTGCAGGCTCTCAAAGCCATCGAGGACGAGAACCGCGAAGTTGGCAGCCACATCAAGCAGCTGGAGCGCGAAGCCAACGACTCTCCCAGCAACGCGGAGCCCAACGAGCACAACGACGTCCTCGCCGCCCAGGAATACGAGCAAGACCGCTACTGGCACGAGCGCCTTCGCGCCATCGAAGAGCAGTACATCGCTGCCGCACAAGCCATGGAGAACGCGCGAAGATTGTGTTACGAAGCTACAGGAAACCTCGCCGCCGCAAAGCAACGCCATGTAGAATTCTCCCAGATCGCCGCTGCCGTGCCGACCTTCGACCAGCCCATGTCTCGTGCCAACAGCCAGCGACACCAAAACATGCGCCCCCCAAGCGGTCCTCTACCGACCACTCAGCCGTCTGCGCAGACACCCTTCCCCCCAACCAGCGGACCTTCGTTCATCAACAACATGCCTTCTGTGCCCTCGTCCAATTTCACCAACACCGGTTCTAGCTTTTTCAACATCAACAATGGCATGACACTTGACCGTCCTTTGGACGGCATGCATTTGTCTGAGTCCGAAGTCGAAAAACTCACTGGTGGTGCCCTCATGAGTCCTGGCGCAGGCGTCGAACTCTTACCTGCTGATCTGCTCAGCATCGCCGATGATGAAGAGCAGCAGCAGCAGTACCACCAGCAACAGCAACAACAACAACAACAACAACAACAACAACAACAACAACAACAACAACAGCAGCAGCAGCAGCAGCAGCAGCAACAGCAACAGCAACAGCAACAACAACAGCAACAACAACAAGGCTCACGAAGTGCTCTGACTCTTGGGCCCGCAGCTCCCATCAACAGCAGAGGAAGCAGCGATGGCGACTCAGACGGCCGTCAACAATCCACCCAGATGCTGCCCGGGCTTGGTGCGCTACCTGGTCTGGGCGTCATCCCCGGCCTGGGTGCATCAAGTCGAAACACTGGACCAGCAAGCCCCGGATCTATCGGCAGTCGTTCACCGAGTGTCTTTGCGAGTCCTGGAGCCAGCGCGAGCAACCTCGTCTTCAATTCCCCGGATAATGTCATGGACAGTGACCGTCGCTCCATTAGATCAAATAGGTCTCACCGAGCCGCGAGTGGCAGCATGGCGCACAGCGGGAGTCGCTTCACCCAGATCCTGGGTCTGGACAAGCTGAACCGTCAGAGAGGCAAGACCGTCTCCGAGGATGGCCCCGCATTTGGAAGCCTGACCAAGTCGCAAAGTCAATCGATGCCGCGTCAGTCGGAAGAGATGGACGAGGCCGAAGCTATTCTGGGACGCCGAAGAAATAGCAGTCACTCGGGTAACTTTTTTGGGGGTATGCTCGGTCGCGGCTCCGCGCATAGCAAAAGCACAGGGGCTGATGCAAGTGCCTCTGCGACTGCTCTGCCAAGCCAGAAGCACATTGCCACCCGTAGACGGCCCTTCAACATGTTCGGCTCCAAGACCGATGGATGGGCTGCCATACTAGGCCAAGAGAACAGACCCTCCTCTCCGCGACCAGGCTCCACTCACTCTACCGAGTTGCCGCGACCGTCTGGTGACTCGTTGACGGGATGGGGACTGTGGCCCTCTGCAGTCGAACCCTTCGGTCAGAGGAGCAGCCCGCTGAGCGCAGACTGGGCCGCTCCACCACCTGGTCTGTCTGGAGCTGGTAGCCTACCATGGGGATCAAGACATCAATCCCGTAGACCGTCGGTACAACACGGCGGAGCGAGTGGGATTCCGGACTATATACTGGAAGACGACGCAGATTACAGCTCCGAGCCAGACGACGGCCCACAAGGAAGACAACTGCCACCGATAGGCACCCGACCAGCCCCTCGTCCACCCTCGCCGAAGCTTAACCCGGCAGCCAAAGACTTCAAGTCACTCTTCTCCCGCAGTGACAGACGATCTCGCAACAAGGATGAATTAAGCAACAGGAGAAAAGGAGCCGCTGAAGAAGACGAAGAAGACGACGACGACGACGACGACGACTTCGACACTTCGACTCCCCACCTAGCAAGCAAAGAACCTCTCCTCTTCGGCCGCCCCGACGACGACAACGACGACACCTTCTCCCCCTCGTCGACCTCGCCCTCCCAACGCCGCAACAAATCCCGCGACGACGACGCCTCCTCCCTACTATCCCGCACGGCCTCTCACACGCCCTCAGAAGGCCTCCTCTCCTCCCAACCCGCCGGCCCCGCATCCCTAGCATCAACAACCTCGACCTCCACAACAAAAGACAAAGAGTCCTTCATGGCAAAACTCACGCGCAAGTCATCAAGCGGCAAATTCAGCCTGCCGGTCTTCACGCGCTCGAGCGAGCGCCGAGGCCGCGCAGCCACCACTTCCGGCCCATCATCCCAGAACCCCAACACCAACAACAACCTCCTGTCTCCTCACGACGGCGAGAGCAGCGGCACCGGCTTCTCAGACGACATGGCCCTGGCGTCGAGTCTGGACTCTCTGTCTGCGGCAGGAGGAGACTACAACAACAAGCGCTCCACCGCGGCGGCGGGCGATGCTGGTGGGAACGGAAACGCAAGCGCCACAGGAAGCGCGAGGAGCTGGAGCAGTGTCTTTGGCGGCAGCATGAGGTCTTCGAAGCGCGAGAAGGAGAGGATCGCGGCTGCGGCTGCGGCTGCTGCTGCGGCAGCCGCTAGGGATGCTGAGGACGTCGATGATGATACCGAGGCGCTGAGACCTTGAGGGTAAGGTACTTTTGCTCAATAGCATATAGACTACGCCCGGGCATTCATTCATGGACATTTCCATTATTCGGATGTTTATAAGAAGAAGAAAATATGCCCGAGTCAGATGTATGTGACGCTCATAATGAAATTGAGAGTGAGGCGCCTCTTGGAAATACCCCTGAGCCCACTCGACACTCGATAGGGATAAATCATGAATGATCCAAAGTAAATTCCAGACACAAAACATCACAACAAATATAACTTCGAGTGCAATGAACAAGATCATGAAACAGAAAAAAAGAGCCCCAGAGCACTCGTTGCGTATAATTGCAGCATAAATTGCAGCAGACTTGCATAAATAGTCCAACCAAGGGACACTAACTAAACTCATATCATTCTGCGATTCCGGAGCTCTAACGTGACATCTCAAATAAACATCCTAGTTGTACCACTCGCCAGAGATCCAGCGGTTGACCATCTCGAGACTGGCAACGGGCTGGTCATAAGGGACCATGTGACCGCCGGCATGTAGTCTGATGAAAGTGAAGTTGCCGGATGTCTTGATGGAGCCAATCTTGGAGTCGTCCTCGAGGAGGCTGAGGTCCTCATAGGGCGCCTTGTTGTAGTCCTTCTTGCCGGGCCACTCGAGAGCCTTGGTCCATGCGAGGTTACCGAGCCACTTTTTATGGTCATTAGTGAATGATTTGGAGATACTGGTAGACAAGCAAAGGCGATACTTACGTTGCAGATGAAGTCGGCATCACCAGCGTAGATGAGGACGGGAATTTCCTCGAGAATGCCAGGGACAAGGCGGTGGAAGGGTTGCATCCAGTCACCGGCGAACAGGAAGTTGCGGTTGATGTCAAAGTTGCAGCTGTCATACTTGCTGACCTCAGCGCCGAGAGACTTCATGACCTTGTCCTCGTTGAGGTAGGTGCTGATCCACTCGAGCTCGTCGTAGCATAGATCGCCGCCAGAGCAAGGCTTGCGAACATCGTAGACGTTCTGGCCAGTCTTCTGGTAAGGACCGATCATGGCGTTGTTGCAGTAGATCGAGGCAGGAACACAAGACCAGACGCTCTCGCTGTTGTAGCAGCTCTCGATCAGGCTCTTGCAACGGGGAAGGGCGTTGTCCATGGCCTGGCATTGCTGCTCGTCAAGAACGGCGGGCCAGCCACCCTCACCACAAGCCATGGGGCGGTAGTAGTCGTATTGGGTAAGACCATCAGTGAGACCGTTTCCGATCATGACTGACTTGAGGTTGATGTTGCGCTTCTTGTGAGAAAGGATCTCAGAGGCAAAGACGGGGATGTAGTGGCCAGCGTAGGACTCGCCAGCAATGTGGAAGTCCTGCTTGGCGTACTCGGGGAATTGCTTGAAGAAGAGGGACATGAGGGCGTAGACATCCTTGCCGGCAGCAACAGTGTTGCTAACGGAGCCACCACTGTAGGAGTAGCCGACGTTGACGGGCTGGTCGAGGAAGATGACGGAAGCGTTGGCGTTCCACGAAGAAGGGTTGAAGTCGAGGCCGACCTTCTTGTTGACAAACGAGGGACCCAGCTCCATGAAGAGACCGGTGAGAGACGAGCAGCCTGGGCCGCCGTTCAACCAGAGAATCACAGGATCGTTCTTGGGGTCATTGCGGGACTCAAAGAACCCTACACGGTCGTTAGCTTTTTGCAATTGGCGTCTGGATGATCATGTTCGCCACTCACAGTAGAACAAGTGCTTGTCCTCCTCGTCATCGTCAAGGTAGCCACTGTACTGCTTAACCTTGTCGACACCAAGAATGCTAGGATCGACAGCCTTGGTTCTGAGACTGAAGTGCTCGAGGTTGCCCTCGATCTCCCTCTCCTTCTCGCCCTTGGCGTTCTCGACCCAGACAGCCTGGACATCGGCGCCCTTGATGATGTGGTCCCACGCGCTGTCGTGCTTACGGGTGTGGGGCTTGGGCAGAGAGAAGAAGCTGGCCTGATCCATCGCCTCGGGGAACATCATGGCGACCTCATCCCAGACCTGGCGAGCCTCACCAGTCAAGGTCTTGAGAGACTCCTGCAGGTTGTGGAGAGGCTTCCTCCATGCCGACGAAGCAGCCTTGGGAGTCTGGAAGACCTGTTGCTGGGGTGCAACAGCCGCAGAAGCTGCTCCAATGAGGAGAGCTGACGCTGCAACCTTCATAATGATATTGTCTGGGAGCTCGAATGTGGTAGCCTAGTTAACGAGAGCTAGCCAAGAGTAGAAGGTGCGGATGAATGCACCGTAGACAAAGTGAAAGATGAACAATGCCGACCTCCCACGATATACGATGAGAAGGAAAGCCTAGCAGTGTAATGTAGCAAAGAAGAGATGAGAGAGAAAGGGAGAAGGGCAGGAGTGAGTCAATAAAGGCTCGAGGCAATGATGGCAGAGGAGGACAGACCAGGCACACTTAGGTCATGTGTCTGTGTGCTTGAGCTTCTGTCTGTTCCTCTTCTATCTCTCTCTCTCTCTCTCTCTCTCTCTCTCTCTCTCGTCCATCCAGATAAGGTAGCTTGGCTCCTGCACCTCACACACACACACAAGTACGCAATCGGCTTCTGGGGGCGTCGGCTGGGGTCGGCGTTAAGTTGGTGCCTTGCCCCATTCTGAGCATGAGAACCAATAGCGACCAATGGAACCATGGCAGACCAGTGACCGTTTCGCCGGCAACATCATGCCTGCCTGCCCCATCGGGCTTAGCCAACCATCATACGGTAGTACAAGTCTGCAAGGTCCGGGTCCAGCACACTCCTCGGGCTTCCTAAGGTACAGTACGGAGTACCTACCTACCTAGTACCTATTCACAGATAGACTGCAGGCATCGTGGATGAACAGAACACAGCGCAGTACAGCACGTCACGGGGGTGCACTGACAGATTGTAGTGCTGATCACGGCTATCTCCGCACAATGATCCCAGTCAAGAGTCCCAGTCCCAAGTCTGTTCTGTTCTGTTCTGGTCAGGTCCTGGTCTTGGCAGATGTGACGCATAGGGTCCGGTCTATCAATAATCAAATCTCCATAATCACGTTTTGGAGGCGGGCGGGCTGGGGCTGCTACACATGATTATATAGGATTTCAATAATTACAGCACGTTTTTTTTCTGTTGTAGCCAGACTTCATACTGTACTGAACTATACTGTGTTTGAAAGCTATCGCGGTAACGCAGAAATGCCCGTCGGTATCAGTCAGGTGGGTGACTACCGTTGACTGCAAAGATATATACGGAAATAAGAAAGAGAAAAATGTTGGACTGACATGTATTGCTAGCCGTCTAATCAAATCAAGTTGACCAATGTGTCACTTGTGCGCATGAAGAAGGGTACGCCTTGTATCTGTCCATCTGCTCCGACTCGCCACCACTGACATGCCTCGCAGGCAAGAAGCGCTTCGAAATCGCATGCTACAAGAACAAAGTGCTGGAATGGCGATCGGGCGTCGAGACAGACCTGGACAACGTCCTTCAGATCCCGAATGTCTTCCTGAACGTATCCAAAGGCGCCACCGCCCCGGCAGCCGATTTGCAAAAAGCCTTTCCCAAGATGTCGACCGACGACATCATCCTTGAGATCTTGAACAAGGGCGAGTTCCAGGTCGGCGAGAAGGAGCGCAATGCGCAGCTCGAGCGCGTGCACAACGAGGTCATCGATATCGTCGCCGGCAAGCTCATCGACCCCAAGAGTCAGCGCGTCTACACGACGGGCATGATCGAAAAGGCGCTAGATCAGCTCAGCAGCAAAGGTGGGCAGTCGGCGACAAAGGACGCCGGGTTGGGCGCAAGCGGCACTGCGACGCCTGTCGAGGGCGAGAACGGCGAGGAGAAGAAGTCAAAACCTAGCTGGACTGGTGTCGTGACGACGCGTTCGGCCAAGTCGCAAGCTTTAGAGGCCATGAAGGCTCTCATCGCACATCAACCCATCCCCGTTGCACGAGCAAGGATGAGACTGCGAGTCACCTGCCCCACTCCGGTCTTGAAGCAGGGTGTCAAGAGCGCACCGAAAGCCGGCGACGACGATGGAGAAGAAAGAGCAAAGGGCACGGTCAAGGATCGCATCCTCGGTTACATCGAGCAGGTCGAGAACCAGGATGTCTTGGGAGAGGAGTGGGAGGTGGTCGGTTTCGTCGAGCCTGGAAGCTTCAAGCAGCTGGGCGACTTTATCAGCACACAGACCAAAGGACGGGCGAAAGTCGAGGTGTTAGACATGGCTGTTGTCCACGAGACGGACTGATTTATTCGTCCCAAGGCAACATTTCACTTTCTTTCACTGCGTTTTAGCGAATACATCGATAGTCAATGTTCTCAGTCATGTGTCAATGAGAGCGAGATCATGAAAACTAAGAAATGATTTTTTTGATTGAACAGACTTGGCTGGGAGGCGATGGTGGGCATTGCAAATAGAAAACTAAGCGAATACTTGGATGCGATCCGTTGTAGCTGTTCTTAAGCAATGGTTCATGCAGTGACTGGTCATGGAATCCACAAGGACCACAGTCATGAACCACAAGTCTGGCACATCTGGCACATCGGAGACGCTTGCAACCAACAGAAAAAAACCATGACGGATAGGGCACATGTGGATGTCATTGAATGTGCATTGAACGTGCAGTACAACCAAGTTTTTTGCGCCATATCCGTAAAGCGAAGCAGCCTCTTAAGCCTAGCCTGCACCAGCACCCAGCATGTCCCATGCGATCGTGCGTTACGTTTAACCCTTCTTCTTGGAGACACCGACGGTTCTGCCACGACGGCCGGTGGTCTTTGTGTGTTGACCACGGACGCGGAGGCCCCAGTAGTGACGAAGACCTCTGTGTGCGCGGATCTTCTTGAGTCTCTCGAGGTCGTCACGGAGCTTGGAGTCGACACCGTTGGCGAGGACCTGGAAGTCCTTGCCGTCGACAATGTCGCGCTGTCTGTTGAGGAACCAGGCGGGGATCTTGTACTGGGTGGGGTTCTGGATGATGGTGACAATGCGCTCGAGCTCTTCGGAGGTGAGTTCACCAGCGCTGCAAGTCGTGTTAGAATGCAATTCTGAAAAGCTCCAAATTCCTGTCTTCGATCCTTGACGCTTTCCGCCATCTATCTCTTTTGCTCTTCTTCATTTCGATGGGATATATCCGTACCGCTTGTTCAAATCGACATCGGCCTTCTTGCAGACCAAGTTGGAGTAGCGGCGACCGACACCCTTTATCTTGGTCAGGGCGTACATGACCTGCTTGAATGTTAATGATGATTCTTCGGTCGGAAGTGCTGATTCTTTGGGCGGACGACCTTCTGCTTTCCGTCGACATTAGTGTTCAAAAGACGCAGGATGAACTGGAAGTTCGACTTTTCCCCTGAGACGAGCGACATCGTGGCGGTGGTTGATGGGGTTTACTTCGCAGGCACGACTGAGAAAGTGTTGCTTTGCCAGACTGATGGCCGAGAAGAATCAGTGTGCGATGCACAGACCACGGTCACGTGCATTTTGCGAAGAGGGTCGCTTGGTCTGAGCTTCCAGGTTTGCTTCACAGCTTCACAGCTTCACAGCTTCGGCGGGAAACCCACCCACTCTGAGCCGTCCCACCTTACTTGTGCTGCTGCAATTATTATAGCTTCGCTAACAACAAGTGCTACTCTGCTGTTATACTATACTACATATATGTCTTGAACAGAGGCAAGTATAATACCTTATTTTAATATTTTTGCCCGTGTCTTGTGGTCTTTTTGGGTATTCATGGTTCCTGAGTGACCACTATCTCGCGTGACGTGCAAGGTTCGCTTAATTAGGCACCATTTTCACTCCATACCTCCAACGGATCACAAAAGTCTCAAAGGGTCCGCACTTGCCCTGGACACTACTATCAACCAGAACATATGGCACCAACACCGTGCAATGCACAGTCTAGCATGCTGACGTGCATGTCTGCGTCCTTCACATTGCTTGTACATCGTGTCTATTGTCTAATTTGATCTAAATCTATGCTCACCACACGAGTGCGGGAATTGGTCTCTACCTTGCGCGTTCTGCTTGACCCAGACGCTCACACTTTTCGACGAGCATGGGAAATTGCCGTATCCGCTCCCGTTGATGTCGACAGCCTCCTCGCGGTTGCCGAGCACATCTGTCCACTGCTGACCTGCGTGTTCCTCTCCGACAAACATGGTCAACTTTGCGGCGCTCTGGATACTCATGACGACCGCGCATCCGTCGGTCTTGTCCCACGTGCCCTGGCGAACCCATCCAATACACGATCGGCTGTCAAAGTAGTCGGCTTGTTTGCCATATGCGTATAGCTTTCTGCATAATACTAATGCTGGAACCTTGCCATCGCATGCTCGCGGCTCGGCGTGAGGACCTTTGGTACCGTAGACGTCACCGTAGAAGACTGAGGGCAGCCCTTCTTTCCGCAAAAGCATTATAGCATATGCTAGCATCTTGAAGTACGGCTCTATGCGCGTGGCCATGGTTTGGCCAGGCTGGGTGTCATGACTTGTAATCATCGTCTGTTTCATTCGGTCAGTCTAGTATGTGTAAGGGCTCCATGAGCAAGAGAACTTACCACCGCATTGTCTGGTCGGGCAGCTACTAGAGTATCGCGGTACACCCTGCGCAGATCGGCCTCCAGCTTGAACTTCGACTGTGACAGCTTGGAGAAATTCATGTAAAGCGGAGCGTCGATGGCCTTGACACCCTGTCCCACGTTGTCCACCCACCGAACGATCTTGGCCACGTTGGGCATCCAATACTCGCCCAATATAAGCAGATCACGCCTCTGCTGAACAGCGGCTTTGATGACTTGACAGACCCAATCTCTCGCAAAGTTCCAGCTGTAATGTGGCACTGCATCGAGTCTGAATCCATCCACCCCTACGTCTCGTACCATCCACTGCCCCCACTTCATGAGATCCTCTCTGACTTCCGGGTTTGCATGGTCGATATTAGAGAACATGAGATAGTCCGCGTTGCCATGCAGGTCATCCACGTCCGGTGCCCAGCCCTTCGGCCGACGAGTCGTCGATTGGCCTGGTCTCGGGGCTGTTTCAGGAGGGTCGATGATCTTGTAGATGGCATGGCGCTGCGCGTGCTGATCCCAGTCTGTGCCGTTGAAATGCTGCCAATGCCACTTCATGGGGCTGTACGTGTCGCCTCTGCCAGGGAAGTTGTAATGGATCCACGGCTCGATTTTCTTCGGTCGTGATGTCTCCTGTCTGCGATCTGCAATCAGGCAAAGAATCAGTCCCCACTTCTCTATTATGCAACCACCAGCATACAAACGTACCTTCAGCATCAACCTCCACAGCCCAGCACTCCTCCGTACTATCCCCAGCAGTCTTATGATTCAGCACCGCATCCCAAATAACACCGACGCCCAATCCCTTCGCCGAAGCAATCAAGTCATCCAACTCCTGCCTCGACCCCCACTTCGTAGCCTTTGTCCATTTCTGATCGAACTCGCCGAGATCCCACAAGTCGTAGCAGTCATATCCGTTACCCTTGGGACTATTAGCCTTGCAGCCAGGCGGCAGCCAGATATTAGTGACGCCAATCTCAGCCAGAGACGGTAGTTCGCGCGTCAGGTGCGTCCAGTGCTGGCCTCCAGAGTGCCATTCGAAGGCTTGGAAGAGGGTTCGGTTCTGCGGTGTTGGCACGCCGTGCTCTTGTTCTGGAGGACCTGCTTATTCGTAATAATATCACGTCTCGTTAGATATTGTACTATGCCATTGGGTTTGTGTATGGTGAGACCTTTGCGTCATTGTTGTTTCTGAGCGGGACAAGGTATAAAAAAAAGCATAGGGTGTCATATAGTAATGCACGATGGGTTCTCACGATACGAGCGTGCGGGCGGGACCAGAGCGGGGGTGGAATGTAATATCTTACCGTCTTTGAAATGCTGCTCGATCTTGCTTTCAGCCTTTAGAAGGCGCTCTTTGAACCAGGAAGACATGTTCTTTACACGTAATATTATTGCATACAAGAAAGAATCAAGAAGAAAGAAATGGTTTTGCGAAAGGTTGCTTGTTGATGTGACTTTGCTTGCTCCACCTTATACCCTATTATTATGCCCCCAGCTTGTTCGCTGAGAAACCCGGTTTATTTACAGGCTTTGTATTAAGTCACACTTGGGATTACGCCGAGAATCTCAAGATACACCGCCCCAATGCCAGCGCTACCTATCTTTGAAGAGACCCCGCGGTGCATTAGTTATGGTTCATTGTGATATCTCTGGTAAGTTTTTTCAGGATACGTCTCTGTTGTTGCAGAAAAGCTTTCGAGAATATTAACATTGACTGTAGCTAATGCGATCTATCGACAACGAAGAACAAAGTTATGATAGAAATCTGTATAAAAGAAAACTGATGGGGATATCTAGAAGAACACGCGAAAAGAAAAACCCATCTCAAGCATCAAACTGCAGCACCGAACGCCACCGCTAATGTCAGTATCATAACACCTCATCACCGTCACGCGGTAGGGAAGCAACGGCGGTGATTCCACCTGGCTCAGATTGTTGACGGATCTAATATTGTATGTACAGCCGTATGTCTATCGAAGAGGTCAGTGATGTTCTCTCGAAACAACGTCGCTTTTGTCGAGGAAGCTCTACTCACATTGTGGCTTAGTAGCGGAACTTGCCCACCATACCAAAAGTGTAGGTGCAGTCTCTCTCGGACTTCATCTGGATCATGTAGATCTTCGGCTTGGAGCTCATAACTCCGCCTACCGCGGCCGCATGACCCACTTCGCCGTTCGGACCCATGTTGTCTTCCCACACACTCACGGCGATGCCTGTTCTTGCGACTCGTTCGAAGCAACTTTCTCCTAGAGTGACGTCTAGTAGTGTTTCTCCGTGCGTCTTGCCTTGGATCAAGATTCGTTTCTCGAGACCCGTCGTTCGGGGACTCGCAGGGGCGTTCGGAGACGGCCTCGGTGGTAGCATGATGGTCATTCGGGCAGATCCCATATCTCTCCATTTGTTTTGGGTCTCGCGAAAATGCAATCTGATTTTGGCATTTGTGATCCCTAGAGGAGTGCCTTGACTCGGATCCATGACTATCGGCGTCGATGACCCAGAAGAAAGTGACTCGCTTGTGGCAAGGCTTCCATCTTTTGAAGTTATCTTGCTTTTGGCAATGTCGAAGATGCCGTTGGAGCCACTGAATCTTCGAAGCGCCGAGAACGCGCTGTTCATCGTTCCTACGGATGAATCCGTGTTGACTGATTGAGGCCGCGAGCTTTTGGATCGATAAGTGCTGCTCTTCCGTGATGGCAAACCCCACCAAGAGTTTTTGGTAGTACGATTGCTATTGCGTCTTTCCATGGCCGCCGCCCATGTGTTCTCGTTGAACGGTCCTCTGGCATTTTGTAGAGCAATGTACGTAGGATTGTTAATTCTTGCCATATTGATCATCGAGTACAATTGCTCGCACTCTTCAGCGCTACGCGAACGGAACATGACATTGTTGCTAGAGCGAATGAGTGACTTCTCCGTTGGGGGAGAGCGGATTGATATGTCCAGAGCAGTTCCTCGTCTCAGAGGAACAAGTGGTGTCAACTCAAAAGCGACCAACGGCTGATGACCCTGCGAAGATGGGCTGGTGACTTCACTCCCGTCCGAAGTGGTCGGCGGTGTCGTATCTATATCAAAAGCTTCAATCAATCCAGGTGTAACAACGATATTGCACTCCTGCGGATGCAGATTCTCCCAGGCACCCCTGTCTGACCACGAGAATATTGTCGCCACAGCCCTCGAAGCCCCTCCAGCCTGTTGGGGGACGGTCCTGTACGGAGCTTGGGACGCGGATTGGGACGGCGACAATGTATTGTTGGGTAACGATGGCTCAGAACTTGGTGGTGTTTGTCTTTCGAACTCTCCAATTGGGTCCAATGCGGGTGGTTTGAGTTCCTCCGCACCGTCGGACTCGTCTGACGACTCGGAGGTTATAGAGTCATCGCTATCGTCTTCGTCGGAGTACATGCTATCCGACGATGAGCCTGAGATGATCGAGGGCTCATACTGGTGCTTCAATGGCGACGATGACCTTCGGTGTCTCTTCAGGAATGCTGGAGTGAAGGATGGAATCGAGAAGAGCTTGTGTTTTGCTGGAGGAGGTGTAGGTGAAAGAGGTTTAGGCTTTGTTACCGGTGCCTCGATGGACACGCTCTTCTTCCGCTTTTGCAGCTTCGCCGGTGCAGACGACGGCTCGTCGATTTCTTCCCCGGGCTTCGTTGGATCTTGAGAAGTCGCACTTGGGCTTCGAACCTTAGGGCTGCTGGGTAGGTCCATAGAAGGCACAGATGAAGTCCTGCGATGAGAGAGTGGCCGGACTGGTGTTTGTAGAAGCTCGTCTGCATCCCCTCCGTCGGACTCGGATTCATCAGATGCTGCAGTAGATGGCGGTAGCCAAACAGTATAGCTCTTCTTTCTGGAGCCAGTAGACGTAGTATCACCAGACATATACGTAGCCTCTGAGTGTGTCCTTGAATGAGTTGGACGAGTAGTCCTTAGAGGCTGTGGCACATCCATGTAACTGCTTGACGATGCTTCCGACAGAGGAGGAGATCCTGGAGGTGAAAGGGGCGATTGGCGGTATTTCTTTGCCTTTGATCGCTTTAGACCCAGAGAGGTAGACAGTCGTGGAGCAGCCGCACTGTCACTCAATGCGTTGTCGATAGAGGTGAAAAGCTCGCGTAATGGTGACTTAGATGGGCCAGCAGGCTTGTCGCCGCCCGACTTAGACGGGGGAATGGGCTTCCGGTGTACTGTTCCCGATTGTCGCAGCGGTGATGCCTCCTCGGTATTGTCCAACGAAACATGCGAAGCGTTGTCTTCCCACGTTTTCGACGTGGAACCAGCGACCTCGCCTATCGGCACTTCGATCTCCTTGATGGATGGAGGTCTGCTCTTGCCCAGGCCTGAATCGACCTTTGATGGGGTGGAGTGGCTGCTGGATGGCCGTGCAGGGGTTGACAAGAAGCTGGGTCCTCTCTTGAGCGAGGGAGGAACAGGCTCCATGCCCAACATCTGAATCCATTCCGGTGCAGCATCATCCTCATTCGCATGTAGCGAAAGGAGCTCTTGCCACTCCCGACCATCAGACTGCACGCCTCGAATCATTACCACAAGATCACCACTGCGACTGCCACTCCTAGCAGACACAAGGTCTAGTCTGGTAGGAGGGAACAGCAACCACCGTCCAGTGTCAGAGACTTCGCAGATGAGAATGTCACCCCCATCACCACGATCAGGGGCGTCATCACGCAAGATCATCTCGATCTTGCAATCGAGCTGCTGTCCGCTGGAATGCCGAAGCTCCACGTCGAAGTAGTCTCTTGCGTGGACACAACGAGTCGGATCGATACTCACACCGGCCAAGGGGGCCAGGTTTCGAGGATCGCGAGCTCGCTTGGGGTCGATGCTTGCAGCCGCCTCGTCTTCCAGCCTTGCGCGCTCTTCGTTAGATCGTTTGCGTGCTTCGATAACAAGCTGTTGATATCTATCCGCCAGTGTGTTGGCTGTAGGCGAAGGCAGCACGTGATTGAACCCCTTGAATGTTTTTGCTAGATACTTGAGACGCACAAGAGGTCGCTTGAGCAGGAATGCCACGTCGACCCGATCGCCATCAGTATTGACGAGGTCTCCTTCTTCATTCTTGAGGAGCCCATCATCCCAGCCAGGCTTATCGTTCTTACTGGCAGGAGCGAGGTTGACGACCACGTCTTGGAAGCCTAGCCTCCAGGCTTTGAGGTAGTCAGTATAGATTCGTGTGGCGCCTTGAGCCCAGGTGTAGAGAGACGTCTCTTCTTTCGCAGGGATTCGTTTGTGGTGTGCCTTGAGACGCTCCAGAGCGATGCCCATGTCCACGATTGGCTTTGTGACCGTAGCCTCACTCGGTGCTGATCGTCCGAACAGCCCAGCGGCAAGCGGAGAGTCGGCTTTGGATAATACACAGGAGAGCAAGACTGGAATCACGCCGTCGACTAGCGTGCGGAGTTCGCGTTGGTACTTGGCTTCGTCGACGGAGAGTTCATTCCATAGGTCTTTCGGGGTGATCTTCTCCCTGCGCATGCGACTACTTGTGCGATGTGACATTGCATTCTTGGGCTCTGCTCTCGGCATGGAGAGCACAGACATAAGGTCCTCGTGCTTCGTCAATCGGCGTTTCAACCCTGATCCGCTGGTCGGTCCTCGTCCATGTTCAGGGACGATGGTCAGCTGCTCTGACACTTCGGATAATGCAGGCGATTGAGCGCGGGTTTGGAGTGTTTCCACAGACGCAATGGTAGATAGACGCTTCCCTGTGCTAGGGAATTGTCTCTTCAGATTCGCCCCTGGGGTATGCTTGTTGAATGTTCTATCCGAAAGGTCAAGTTCGGTTGCTGCAACGGACGACGTTGCTGAAGATGCATGTGCGCCATCATCAGTGTGTAATGGCACAGGCGGTTTCCTGTCTTCGCGCTCCCGGCTACTCTTCACGCTCTTGCGCGATACAGATGCGGTTTCGGAGGCGTCATCAGCTTCGCTTGGTGGCCCTTCTGGTGTCGCACTGAGCCAAGCTTCAATTCGATTGCCATGAACCTTGGGAGGTGTTGCAAGTGGCGCTTTGACAGGGGCGTCGATGAACGGATCAGACTGTTTCTTGGAATGCGACTTTTTCAACTCCGGTGTCTTGTTTCTTGGGCTCTTCTCTACAGCTTTTGGCGCCTGTCCATGACGTTTACTGATACTGTCATCAGGCGCAATCGAGCTCTCTTGGCCGACTGCTGAGCTGCGTTCCGAAGGTGATGGAACTCGCCGACTATCTTTGCGCTTCGTGTGGCCTGCACTATGGTCGCTGTCACGATCCGGTCCGCTGTGATGTGGTCTGTCCGAGGCGCCTCTAGATACAGGTCTGCTGGAGTCTGGTGTTCTCGGCGAGTGGCGTTTGATCAAGTCGGGCGAGGAGCGATTGCCAGAAACATGTTTCAGAGGCATCGATCTGACTCTGATGCCATCGTCGTAAAGGGGTCTTCTTGGCTTCTTGGGATCGTTCTCCGTGTACACTACGGTCCTGTTGATGGTGTAGGGTTTCGACTCGGTCGTGTCCTTGGGCTTTGGTGATGATCGGTCCTTTCGCCAATGGCCATCACTAATGACACGCTTCTTTGGTGCGCCGGCGAACTTGATCTCCTCCTCGAGCTCCTTGTTTGGCTTGACTTTAGGCCGGACCCAGCCTCCTCGTCCATCGTCCAGGCCAGTCTTCGCCCGTGCGCGCGGTAATGGTCGCGGAGACTTTGTTGGTGAGCGCCGACGAGCATAGTCCTCTCTATCTGTTCCTGCATCTTTGTCGACCTTGGGTGTTGATTTCCTAGAGGTGCCACTCTCATGCTTTTGTGCCCTATCGTCCTCGTCATCGTCGTACTCTACCACGATTTCGTTCTGTGCCTGCGCAACACCTCCGCCCTCGGCCTGCCACTGGCGCACTCTGTGTCTCACATTAGGCGTGTCAAATTGACCCAGCTGTTTGCCAATGTCCACCTTTGCCTCCTTCGCAGAGGATTCTGCACGGCGTCCGGTTTTCACTGCATTGGCAGGGCCAGGAGGCATTTGTCCGGTGGCTGGCTGCTGCTGCTGACCATAAATATGGAACGTTGTTATCGGGTCGCAACGGTCAGAACTGGATGATGGATTCGCAACGGCCGTTCAATAGTCTTCTAGAATACAAATTGACTAGATAAGAAAGCAATCCTGACAATGTAACGATTGAATATTCCTGGGGCCTGAGATTCCCTCGTAGGGTTAAGACGAGATTGCACAGTCGCAGAGACAGATGAACCGCCAAACAGGTTGCGCTGGCCCCCAGTAGTACAGCAAAGGTTGCTTAGGGTTGGACGAGCTGTAAACACAAGATAACCGTATCACTGGCAACAGGCGAGTCATGACTCCGGTTGCCTTTTGGCTTTGCCTTTCACATGCGGAGCAGCCCAATGTTGATGTTGCCCGTACCTTATATCAAGGTACCTTGCCTTTTGTTCACCGCTGGTGGGTCAGATATCACACTGTTCTGTTGGTGCCTACGATATGTCTCTTGAAGTCACGAGTGCTTCACACATGGTTCTCCAAATCAAAGCTCCTCTAGGTTACCACAACTCCGTATTCTCACAGCATACGACATGCTTGAACGGTATCCACGCGCACGCACGCACGCATCATCGCGATCTGGGTAAAGTCTAACGAGTCATGGAAAGCGCAAAACACCTTAGTGAGCAACTCGAAGAAACAACGACTACCTAGGTTTCTGTAAATCTGTATGCATCATGTACTGTACCTTAGAATTGGATAAGTTGGAAAAAACATTCACTTTTTGCTGCTTACCTCCTCATCGCTCCGTTGGTATCGTCCAATTGCTTCTCTGGCATGGAACCTCATTTCGTAGGATAGTTGTAATTGATCGTTGAATCCGAGGTCAAGTGGGGGTACCCTGTCCTGTGCGTGGAGTTTAGGATAAGGGTAGTACATTCATGACATGAAGTACTGTACACCACTTCATCATTGATATCTCTGCTGCGCGCTGTCAATTTGTCGACTATCTCCTTGGTATCACTCGTGTATATTGTCACAAAGGGACCATACCGAGCGATCCTGGGATACACAAGACCAATAAGCTCATGATTCGCCACCATACCTCTCCAACGCCAACCATGAACAGAGAAATAAGTCCACCGCCAACGAAGCGACGACGCATCGAACCAGACAGGACTGAAATTGTAAAGCACGAAAACGATATTCTTTCCATCTACTCATGGAACATCAATGGCATATCCCCCTTCGTCCAACCATCGATCAAATCATTTTTCCAGTCCAAGACCCACGACAAGAAACCCGACGACACAGCCCATGCCTCACTGCGTGACTTCCTGCGCAGACAGAACTGGCCCACGGTGCTTTGTCTTCAAGAAGTGAAAATGAACCCAGACGACGAAGCGACCAAACGCGCAGTAGAGAAAGCAGTGCGACGTCCCCCCTCCTCGTCCTCCTCATCATCAGCATCAACTACACACGTCGACAATAACGACAAAAAAGAACCAGACTACCGCGCCTTCTTCTGCCTGCCCTCAGATCCCCACAACGCGCGAGGCTTCGGCCGCAAAGTCTACGGCGTATGCACAATCGTGCGCGTCGACTTCCTCGAGGCCACGAATGCCGTCGTGAGGACCGTGGACTGGGACCTCGAGGGTCGATTCTCGATCATCGAGACTCGGCAGTCTCCTTCTTCTAGCCCAGCAACAACGGCATTCCCAACCCTCAGTATCTGGAACATCTACGCTGTAAACGGTACTTCGAGCCCCTACAAAGACCCCCGGACCGGCCTCGTGACTGGGACTCGGCACACGCGCAAACTCGCCGTGCATACTCTCCTGCGGCGCGAATGCAAACAGCTGGAGAGGAAAGGATACGCTGTCGTTCTCGCTGGCGACATGAATATCGCTCGTGAGCGCATCGATGGACACCCTGGTTTGCGCACTTTTCCTGAGCAGCATGTGCTGAATCGGGAGGATTTTAATGGTAAGTTTTTTGGGCATGGTCGTGGTGTAGGAAGTGAGGTGGGAGGGAAGATAGGAGACGATGAGGGACTGGGCGCGATAGACACTTTTAGATTCCTCCATCGTGACAAAAAGGGGTATACTTATTATCCGCGTGGTGGGACCTTTGGGTCGAGCTGTGACAGGGTATGTGTCCCCCTTTGCATACCCTTCTCGTCTCGTCAAACGTTATGAACATGACTTCAGCTGACGCTTTCGCTTCTTCCAGGTGGATATGGTCATCTGTTCGGCATCGCTGAGAGAAAACATTGCTTCGGCTGGGATGCTGGAGACGCCTGCGGACAGAGGTCCGAGCGATCATTGTCCGTTGTACGCTACTTTTGATTTTGGTCCTGGAAAGAAAAGCCGGGGCGAGGCGAACATCTCGAATGATAGAAAGGAGTAGGCTGTGAGGGAATAAAAGGAAACCGAATATAAGGGGGGATATCTACTCTACGACTGACGCCACGGCTAGTCTCTAACAGCAGCTATATCAAGCTGCGACTGCTGCCTAGATAACCTCCTCCTAAGCGCAGTGTCGTCACTTTCGCCTTTGCCGTTACCGACACCGTCATCAGCAGAGGTTGTCGACTTCTTCTTGGGCCAATCCCGACAAATGTCAATGTCACGTCTAGGAAACCACAGCTCCAGGAACACAAACAGCAGGTAATCGATGACGACGCAAATGACGAACAACTTGCCAGCCCATATGCCACAGCCATAATATCGCTTGAGGCGGTCAATGAGGGCGAACGATTGCGACGAAGGCGACACCTGCTGGCCATAGTGGCGCCATCTCGCGTCCTCGGAATCGTTATAGAAGCCGCTTTCATCACCTGCTCCATTGCGCTCGAGAGCAGCATCGCTTTCGTTGCCCGTGATGAGATCGTAGACGCGTTCGGTTCGTCTGGCGATGTCGGACCAACTGTACATCATGCGCACTTGCTCGTGGAACCGCTCGCGACGCACAGCTCTGCCCTTTTCATCTTTGCCCATCATGAGACCTACCGCTTCGCTCGTCGCGCGCACGAGGTCGTCTTCTTCGGGTTTAGAGAAGACGGTCATGTGGCCTGGTAGGACCTCAGGGATGCCGCCGACGCGCGTGCAGACGATCAGCAGGTTACAGCTTGCTGCTTCGACCAAGACGGTGCCGAAGGCTTCAGTGAGACTGGGGTGGAGGTAAATGTGTCCGCGAACCATGACATCTCGAACTTCCTCGTGGCGGACAGGACCCAGTAATGTCACACGGTCATGCAGTATATGGCGATCTAGCATTTGCTCCAAATCAATGGCCTTGGGACCGGAGCCAGCGATGATGAAGCGAACATTGGGGTGCTGAGCCAGGATGCGAGGTATGGAGGCAATCAGGAGATCGGTGCCCTTGTTATAGAAAAGTCTCGAGATGACGACGATTGTGATTGTGTCTTTGGGGCCTAGCGGCTGCGAGGTCATTGGAGGCGGTGGTGGCAGTGCGGAGACATTTGGGCTCGCGTGAGCCTGAGCAAGCTCCGACGGATGCAAGGGACGGAAGTTCGAGGCCACGACTGCATTCGGGATGACAGAGACCATTAAAGGATCAAGCGAAGCGCGGAGCACTGTGTTCTCCTTACTGCATACGATGATCAGCAAGTTGGAAAAAAGCCGATACACATCTGATACGTACCACGTATGGCTCACGCAAATGACATGGTCGACATCGCTCAGAGTAAACTTCAGCAGCTTATTGGTGAGGATACTAGCAGCATCGGCAAAGCCAAATAGACTGTGATCGGTAAAGACGGTCCTCAGACCCATTGTTCGCGCGTGCAAGATGCCCTCGTGACACAGACTGCTCAGACTGGCATGTCCATGAACGATCTGTATGCTCTCCCGGACGACTATATTCCGGAAGATAGGGAAGAAGGAGAAGACGGTGGGAAAGGTGGTCTCTCGGTATATGACGAAGAAGGGGACGTGGTAGACTTTGAGGCCATTCGTCAGGTAGCGTACGCCGGTCCGACCCTGGTAGGCGTGTGTTATGATGATGACTTTGTGGCCCCGGTCTATGAGTTTCTGATAGGGGTTGTCAGCATGAGTGTACACACAAACATGCTTGGAGTTGCGTATAGACGAACGGTTGACAATTGGTATATGTGACTTTCCACTCCGCCTAGGCATGTATGTTAACTCAAGGTTGTCGCATTGGCTGGGCTTCTTCGGGGCACGAACCTGGTTGAGGGAAGAAGAAATCACTGATCATACTGATAGCAAAAGTCAACACCCTGATCTTCGTCACCGACTATAGCCATGTGCGCATACGCAATATTGTAAGGCATCTTGTCTCCGCTCGCCGTCCCCTGGCAACAGCAACAAGTGTCTTCGTATGCGACAGCCTCATGTTGCTCTTGCGCAAGTCATTGGCTTCTACCGTGGCCAATGGGGGTAGGTCGCAGCAATAGTGAACTATGTATCGTATCGGTCAGGATTAAGTCAATATCATGCTGTGGTGGAGGAAGATACCTCGAGTAGAATATAAATGGCGTATACCATACCTTACCCCAGACTTGATTGATGGCGCCGGCAGAGGATGAAGCGGGAGCCGGAGGCGGTCAGTCCCAATTGGTACAAGCAGAAGCGCATTACCCTCCAACTTTTTGTTGCTGCCATCTGCTACTTTTGCCCATCACCTAAACAATGGCGCCGCTATATACGCGCTATGTGCCCTCGAAGGCTGTGACGCCACAGAGCGGCATAGAGACGTCAGTATCGCATGCAGAAAGCCTCGCCGAAAAGGACATGGGAGGATCAGAGGAAGACACAAGCCATGGCAAAAAAAAGAGAAAGCGCAGTGACGAAGGGAGAAAAGAAAGAAAGGCACCCAAGCATGCCAAATCCACAAAGGATGGACAGCACGAGATAGAGCCTCTTGCCGAGGACGGATCGGCCAGAAAGAGCAAGAAAGGAAAGAAAGATGCCGAGTCAAAATCGCACTCAGAAAAGACAAGGAAACAGAAGGAAGAACAGGTCAGAGAGGCAGATGCAGAAGACATGTCTGGAATCGAGCAGGACGGTGTTGATAACGAGGATGACTCGCGACCCGGCAAACACACCGGAGTCTTTTCCAAGTTCGAGAAGGCTGCACAACGTTCTGCAAAACTGCAGGAGGCTGCCGCAGACGCTGGAGAGAACTCCGAAGACGACGAGGGTGATATTGAGTTACATGGTCGGTCTCCCCTCCATATTTAGTTGTTTTCAGGACTATTGCTGACCCGCCTTGTCCATAGATATCGTACCACTCCCGCAGAAAGAACGCGAAGCGACACCAGAGTACATACCGACATTCTCTGCTCTCCCCGGTTGGATGACACACCCGGTCACAGTCTCCCAACCTACGACTAAGCCTTTCAGTGACCTATCTTTGAGCTCCAAGACGATCGCTCAACTACAGTCCAAAGGCTGGAACGAGGCTTTTGCTGTGCAGGCTGCCTTGCTGCCACTACTCCTACCCCACCCCTACCTCACTCACCTCCCCCCGAACGACATATGTGTTAGTGCTCCAACGGGGAGTGGAAAGACTCTGGGCTACGTCTTGCCCATCATCGAAGCACTCAAAAGCAGGACCGAAGTCAAATTGCGAGCCGTCATTGTAGTGCCAACCCGCGAGCTGGTCCAGCAGGCTCAGGAGGTTGCTTTGGCTTGTGCGACGGGCACGAGACTTCATATCGCTACAGCAGTCGGTAATCAGACCCTTGCCGCCGAACAAGAGCTATTGATCAAGAAAGGTCGGAAATACGACCCGGAGGGCTACAAGAAATTGTTGGCCAAAGCCACCCGACGTATGCGTCACCAAGAAGACTCGGACACCGAGGACGATTCCGACAACACAGCGGCTTCTATCGCGAAGGACACCCTACTGAAGGATGTGGTGCAGATTCTCACCGATCACACACCTACCTATACCTCGGCCGTAGACATTTTGATATGTACGCCTGGACGTCTAGTGGAGCATATGAACAGCACTGTCGGCTTCAATCTGGACCATGTGGAATGGCTGATCATTGACGAGGCCGATCGCTTGCTGGATCAGAGTTTCCAAGAATGGGTAGCCAAAGTGGTTGGCGCACTGGATTCTACAAAGCCAGACCCGAGGCCGGAGATTGTCAACCGGACCCTAGGATTCCCCTTACCACAGGTCAAAGACAGATACGTCAGGAAAGTCATCTTGAGCGCAACCATGACACGCGACATCGCCAAGCTCAGTGCACTGAAACTACGCAGACCTACCTTGGTTCAGGTCAAGAGCGACAATGCAGAAGCTGATGACGGCGCGCAAGCTGCCGAACCCATCAACGGTGAGGTTTATGAGTTGCCTCGTACGCTAAAGGAGTTCGCCGTCCCGGTAGGTGACGGCTCGGACAAACCGCTGTTCCTGTTACAGCTGCTGAAGACGCGCATCTTGCCCGGGGTTGCTGCATCCCGGAAGAAGCAAGCGTCGTCCGACACGGATACTTCCTCCAGCGACGACAGTGATAGCTCCGAATCGTCCGACTCGGATTCTGGTTCTGATTCTGATTCCGATTCCGATTCCGACTCTGACTCGGATGAGAGCAGCTCTAGCGAAGGCGACAGCGACTCTAGCAGTTCCGACGAGTCTTCGGTGTCGTCCACGAAATCTCCAAAGCCTTCGAGTACAGCGGCAACGGCATCTACAAAGACCATGGTCCTCATCTTTGCGGGTAGCACAGAAGAGGCTGCTCGTCTGCACCATCTCATCACGCACCTCGAACCTGCATATGCTCCGATGACGACGCTTCTCACCAAAGCTTCAGCAAACCCCAGCTCTCTGGCGACAAAGATGACCAAGAGTGCGAAATCTGGCGGGGCCTCCATCGTCATCTCCACCGACCGCGCTTCGCGTGGACTTGATCTTCCCCAGTTGACACATGTAGTGAACTATCACATGCCGCGATCGGTGGCCACATATGTGCACCGTGTGGGCCGCACAGCTCGCGCGAATAGGCAGGGTGAGGCATGGACACTGTTCCAAGAGAACCAGGGTCGATGGTTCTGGCGGGATGTGGCGCGTGCGGCGGGCGAGGAGAAAGTCTCCAGGAGCGTGGAAATGGAGCGGATCAATATGAAGCTTGCAGACGCATATGCTCCGCCAGACGGAAAGATGCGCACCAAGTATGAGAGCGTATTGGGGGCCATGAAGGAGATTGTCAGTCATGTACCAGGAAGCAAGAGGAACAAGCGCACGGAGGACGGCAAGTAGAGTCGTCGCGTTGGCTCGCGGTCTGATAGGTAATTTTGATAGTAAAACGCATGTCATCGTCATGCGACTTTGAGACTTGACGGGACCAAGATGATTGAAGATCCCATACAAGTCATGCAAGCCGAAAAGCTCAAACACTGAATCCGAACCACGGCGATAATTGAGTGGGGCACTCCACGAGTTCGAGAGTCATTGCTGGCCTTCCGAGCAGATGTGAGCGTCCGAGCGAGAGCCCATGGAGACGACCTCCGGGCCGCCGAGGAGGTGTTCGTCCGCAACAAGGCAAGAAATCACCTGATAGTACTTTGGCTCATTCAAAGCCGAGAGTCAAAGAGCACGACATGTCATATCGAGTTTGCATCATAGGGTCGCAGCATTTGAGTCAAGGGACGCAGATGAGTCGTGCTTGTGCGCACATTGGATAGCAATTTGGCATCCATGACCCACCGGGAGACGGAGTCTTTTCCGGCTCTGTTTGAACCACCGATCGCGTCCGTTAGTACTTGTACAAGTACCCACACGGATGTGGAGTGGCGGAGTGGAGTGGAGATTACTCTTGGGCGAATATTCACCTGAGTATTATGCCTTATCACCACCAATTGCAGTGCATTCAAGGTATCCAGATGTTAAGGGAGACGGCAGAAGACCCGATCCTCCGACGTTAGCCCGTTTGTTTGGAGCTATTACGTCAGGTAAATAAGACCCTGTCGCCTTTAGCTTCAGTTTCTGTGTGCATTCAATGGCAGCTCCAACAAAGCACTAAACACTGTTTCGTCCCTCCGGTAAGTTTTTGCCCCGCTGATCGTCGCTTGGGCGAGAAGGAAGCAATCTGATAAATACCTTAGGTATCAAGAACAGAAAGTGAGACGGGGTTTGCGTGGGCAAACACAAAACGTTCGATTGTCCTATCGGTTTTAAGGCTCTGCGTTATAATGTGATATCACCCTACCTTCCTTGCTGAGCATCAAGCCAAAGTTAAATTCAGTATAATAAGGCAAGAGGGAAAAGTTCAAGATTAGTTGAGCCGTCACATATCGTGCCATTACTTTCTCCTTCTGCACCCGATCGACTGCAAGGACGATTGGAGAAATCCACATAGAATCAAAGTCTCTCACATCTCTGCAACATGTCGGAATTCATCTCATTCCTGCCTCCGCCTGGCCAGGCACTCAACCATTACAATGCCCGGGAACGACATGCCGCGCAGCACAAGGACGTGCCCGAGATCTTTTGTGATGCCATGTCGGTGCGTGAGGAGGTATTTGTCGAAGAACAAAAGGTGCCTCTGGAGAACGAGTTCGACCTAGACGACCCTCGGTCTTTCCATTGGGTGGCTTATGCGAGCGTGGGCACCCGCAACACGGAACAGACGTCCGCCGCCATAGACGGCGCCAAAAAGGAGGACGGGGTCGTCGAGGCGGATGGATCTGGTCGCAAAGGTAGCACCGCCAACAAGTTGGCCGTGGGCACTATCAGATTGGTGCCACCGCCACATCCACCCCACCCCGAACCGGAGTCTCATCACGCGATTGACAATCATGAGGGAGTGCCTAAGGGCGCAGAGCCTGAGGCAGGTCCCAACCCAGACGTGATCTACGACGGCAAGGAGCCATATGTCAAGCTTGGCCGGTTGGCCGTTCTTCCACCATTCAGAGGTAAGTACTATGGACGACAACAGGATCACATAGGCCACGGCATCGATGTTGATACTAATATATGTTCCAAGGCCTTGGACTGTCCCGACTTCTCATTCGAGCAGCACTGTCGTGGATCTCGCAAAACCACGAGCATGTTGTTCCCCCGCTTTCCCCCGCTGCCGCCGAGCAACGCAGACTCGAGCTTGGCCACGACCCCGAGCATAACGTGTTCAGAGGTCTGGTGCTCATCCATGCACAGACGACAGTGGAGAAGGTGTACCTGTCCCACGGCTTCGTCAAGGACGAGTCAATGGGAACGTGGTTCGAAGAGGGTATTGAGCACATCGGCATGTGGAAGCGTGTGGAGCTCCAACCCGAGGGAAGGCGGGGAAGTGTGCAGATGTGAGACAATGGCACATTCGGCAAGCGTGAGTGCTTGACTCGGCGACAAGGGAATTATGGTCTTTTTGTTCTGCTTGTTTAGAGATATCCCAGGGCGTATTGATTGGCACATTATTGGGTAGAAGGCGCACAGGTCAAGTTATTGTAGACCACACACTGAATCGACCTGTCTCGGCCTCGGGCTTTTTCAGCTCTATGGGTTCACTACTGAGACGCTTGAATTACACTGGCAGAAGACAGACTATCTTAGTATTCTCTTCATCCGCATTGTCATAGCAGTGATATACTATTGACGATGGATGAGGTATTCTGTGTAAGGTATAATATACAAGTATTGTATAAGGTCGGCTTTGAGACCCTCACCCGCACGGGCTTAACCCCGCTGACGTCGGCCGCTGCGGTGCGCTGCGTTCAGATTCATTTCCGTCGACTCTGTAGCATCATCAAGGTCACTCGTTCACTTGATCTCATCAATCAGGAGCTCACTCACCCACCTCAATGTCTGGGTTCAGCTTGAAAGGTGGCTGGCATCCCAAGGGAAAAGGTGGTGGAAAGGAGTCGTGGCGGGGCGACTTCAAGGGCATCAACCAGATTGCGAACAAGTTCGGTAAAGGAAGGGACCCGGATGCAGAGGGCGAACAGGAGCAGCATGTTTCGCGGCCGCTGACTTCGTTGAGAGACCGTAAGTCATTTGTCCTAAAGAGAGAGACTGCAGAGATTGACTCTGGTCCGCAGCGTCGTCGTTCGGGCCACCACCAAAGCATGTCGGCTACGCTGGAGATGCTGCATCTCCTCGCCCAACCCAAGCCGCCGGCGGACTGGGAGCGTCTCTGAGACTAGACGAGATAGAAGCACAGCAACACTACCAGCAGAGGATGGCGGAACAGGAGCAGGAAGAGGAGGAAGAGAAGCCGCCGCCTGGTCCATACAAGAGAGACACGACGGGGCTGTCGACGTCCCATCTGCCTCCTCCGCCAGTGCGACGAGTCGACGGTGCATCTCCCCCTCCTCCACCTCGTTCAGCTCGTGCCTCGCCTGCTCCTCCGCCTCGTGCTGCTGTTGCCGCGCCTCCGTCAGCTGGCCCCAGACTGCCGCCTCGTCTTCCACCTCGTCAGAACTCACGTCCTGATCTTGACACCCCTCCACCCCCGCCCTCCTACAACGAGGCTGCAGCAGTCCCTGAACCAGACTATGCCGCCATGGGCAGGCTGGGTCAGGCGGGCGTCAGTGTTCCCGGGCTCGATATCGGTAGAGATGAATCATACAGTGCACCTGCTTCCGCGCACGGGATCCAGGATCGTCACCCGACACCCCCGGGCGCTCCTCAAGCCATGAGAGTCAACGAGCTGCAAGAGCGCTTTGCCAAGATGAATTTCCCCTCTACACATGGCCAACCTACCGAGACCCAACATGTCGAACAACCTAGTCAAGGCACTTCCTGGCAGCAGAAACAAGCCGCCGCCGACACGGCTGCCAAGTTCCACAAAGACCCCTCGTCTGTTTCCTTTTCAGATGCTCGCGGCGCCGCATCGACAGCGAACAACTTTCGCCAACGCCATGGCGATCAGGTAAAGTCAGGCTGGGCGCAGGCCCGCGAGATGGGGTCCAAGTACGGCGCGCAAGCCAAAGAAATGAACACCAAGTACGGCATCACGGACAAAGCCAAAGACGCAGGCTCGCGCGCCAGCCAGTCCGCGCAGAATGTCAACACCAAGTACAGCATCACCGAGCGCGCCGGAAGCTCAAAGTACGGACAGCAGGCCTCACAGATGAACGACAAGTACGGCATCACCAACCGTGCAAAGGGCTACGCCGACACTGCCAAAGACAAAGCGGCGAGCTACAGATCTGCCCCCTCGGCACCGTCGCCGTCCGCTGCTGCAGGCCCAGATTCACCGCACCCGCCGGCTTTCTCCCGCGCTTCGTCGTCTCCGTCTTCGATCCTTCCTGCCCCTTCACTTCCTGGTGCAAAGAAAGCGCCGCCGCCGCCGCCTCCACCAAAGAAGAGGGAGCTGGGTGGTGGTGCGGCACCGGCTCCGCCTCCCGTTCCACTCTCGAGCAAGCCGAGGTAGACTATACATGGGCCAGCCCGGACACGAGGTCGACCGAACAGGAGAAAGGTCCCGTACAAAGTTCTTGGTTTTCTTCTGGTCTTCAGCACAGTCTCTTCCATCACATCAAGCGAGACAACAAAATCATTCAGGGAAAGGCGGGGCGGGGGGAGGCGTGTGGGACAATACTAGACAACAATAGGCGTTCTGCAAATATTTATTTTGATTCTTACTTCTTGCTTGGTTCCGCTGGGGCGCATGCATGCACGTCCTTATACATATCGACAGCGTCAGCAGCAACAAAGGAAATCGAGATTCTGCACTTTCTTTTTCTTTCTCTTCGTCTTTCTGTGCATACATATGTGCCTCTTGTGTCCTTTCCTCACTGCTGCTCTCTATGTGTCCTTTTTCTCCACGGACCCCTACACTAAACTCTCGCCTCATCACTCCCCGTCGTCCGCCGGCATGAAGTCCGGAACGAGAAGAGGGGACAGACTGACTATCCGCGTGACGGAATCAACCTATATCTTCTGTTTTTCGGAAACTACATCTCACCAACCGATGTTTTCTCCAGCTGCTGCTGATAAGTAACAGCACTAGAAGGAATTTTTGCACAGCCGAGCAAAGGGAACACGATCAACTTCAGAAGACTCGATTGCGTCCAGCGCAATCGCTGTATTTATGGTCTATTTACTACATATCTGTATATGTATGTATTTTTGTATGCAAGTGAAAAGCGAGCGATATCGTTCCGTCTATATCATAGCAAGTCCGCCCTTTTTTTGGATAAAAGAAGAAACAAAGTACAGTAGGCCAAACGATGGTTTGTTACAAATATCAGAAAAGTGAAGTGAAAGTGAATGTACAAACAGAGAAAATACCCGATTAAGATGCAAACGCCATGTGTATGCTGATGAACATATGCGATTCCGGAAGAGAGGCATCATCATCATCTTCATCTAAGAAGAAGGAGGAGCATCAGCGCCGTTGCACTCGAGGTACCACTCCTCAAAGTCATCATCGACGCCGATGAGCGAGCTCTGAGAGCCGAAACCAAGCTGAGGAGTAGCACCAGTGGGAGCAGAGAACACGACGAATTGCGACTTGAGGAAAACGTCTCCGAGGATGGAAAATCCGATGCCGGAGTCGCTCTGCAGGCCGCCGAAGCACATGGTCTGCGAGACCTGGGCGTAGTTGATATACGACCCTGGCACAGTGAATGCCGAGCCACCGATGATGATGTGAAAGCTGGGAGCATCGGCATTGCAAGGGTAAATGTAACCTCCTACCTGGGCGTTGTAGCTTGCGCCGGAGATTGAGTTGTAGTAGGCGTCGACCGAGGCCTGGGGCAGGTACATGAGCGAAGTGCCAGTGTCGGCGATGGCGGTGAATGAAGTCTTGTTGAACGACTTAGCAGCACCAACAGCCCATCCGTCGGCGGTGAATCGCCAGAAGCCGCCGCTGCTGTCTACGTTCACATAGCTGATCTCTCCAGTGTACTTGCTGCTGTCGATGAAACCGAAGTCATAAGAGCCGGCTTGGCCCTTCTTGAGGTCAACGGTGAAGAGAGGCTGTGCGAGCGAGCTCTTGACCGAGTCGAAGAAAGTGGTTTGCTGGTTGGGACGGACGGTGTTGATGGTGGAAAAGGCAAGACCGAGAAGTCCATCGTTGTGAGTGTCTGACACAAACTGACTGGAGACTGATGTTGCTGCTTCCACGGCTTGAGAAGTGGCTGTGACTTGTCCAACTACGACTTTGTCGGCGTAGACGATACCTCTGGCGCTGGAGCCGTCGCCGTAGCCGATGCCCCATTGCTGGCCAGCCATTTGCGTGGCTGAGCTTGTGTTGTAGTAGTCATGAGTTCCTCGATCGGAAGCTGACAGCTTGTCAGAGAAGACCCATAGATCGGCGCTTCCTGATCAGTTAGTTAGCATCGCACATATCTTGCTGAACTCTATATCACGTACCAGTGTCGAAGTCCAAGTTGAGGGATTGTCCACCTATCGTTACAGGGCTGAGATATGACATATCGTACTGTAGAGACATGACCAGTCAGCACATTGTGTTGGTGAACGGCAGGGTTGTATGAGTTCCAACTTACAGCTTGAGGAATTGCCGCGACTGTGCCAGACTGTTGTGACTGCTCTGCGCTCTGGGCAGCCACTTTGACATCCGTCGGTGGTGCTGCACTGTATCTTGCATATGTTTTGAGCATAGATATTGCTGGCGGGCTCACTTGGACATAGCCTGATTCGACCTGTGGAACAGTGAACGCCTTGCGCCACGACTGTCGTGGCTCGACCGGCGATGCCACGCTCAACGCTGCGAATGCAACCAAACATCCAGAAGTGTAGTACATCATGATTTGGTAGTGAATGTGTAAAGTGAGTGAACAAACCAGGTTCAATCCCTTTTTGATAGTTTTGAATTATTAAAAGAATGCGTTGATGGTTGTGGAAAAAGACCTCCGAAAGCAAGAGATCTTATACATAGTCATGCTTCAGCAACTACCGATACTGTGTGATAGTCATAACGGGCAATGTCAACGGCTCACCTAGCCGTGTCAGAAGAAAGCCATGCGCAAGGCATGGCAATAGACCTGGATGCTACCAGATTACGCCCGTCGTTGGAATGGTCTCACACAGAATTGCAGTAGACGTCTGGAGCAGCATGTCAGTTTTGCCGCTCACAGCAGGCCGGAGGCTACTGCCAGTCTTGGGACCTTGAAAGACTCGTCACTGGCTTGAAGACATCGACGTTTGCATAACGTTGCGAAACATCCAACGGCACCACGAAGCCCGCCATAATGGGTAACTTCTTCGACCGGATCTAGCCCATAAGAACTGTCTTGATGATTACTGTATCTTATGATGAGGTTTGTGAAACACATTTCGAGTGCTGCATGAAAAGAGTCTCATGGCGGCGCTTGGCTTCATGACCCAGGATATGTGATGCCGTACGCTCATGGAATTGTCATCACCACGACCAGCCATAGTTGCTACGCATACACACGTACATCTCGAGTCTCATCTTCAGAACTCGAATCAAAAAAGGAATTTCGACATTCTAGAATATCGCCTGACTTGTAGAATAGGCATCTGACGAAATCGGTCGGTTGACTTTGCTATTGCTTCATAGTGCTGTCGTACTAATCAGGTCTTTTGGACCGATATGCATGTATTCCGATGTTTTCGCTCATAATGTCTACCCCTAATTACAAGTACTATGATGGAGTTGAGGCTCTTTGTCACATGGGGTGAGACAACGCTCGGAGCGGAGAAACTTCGCCCAACGAAGGTCTTGCAAGACTTGGGGATTACTGTGGGAATGAGCTGCCATATGCCGAGAAAGCATGGCCAAGATGCCGCCAACGCTATTGTGCATTCAAGACGGGTATAGCAATGAATCCGTTCACACCAGTATAAGTGATGATATGGGCGAGTACAATCGATGTACGGTTGTCTAGAGACCTTTTTATGCATGTCGTCAGGACTGAAGACCTACTGTACCCTTCAAAGAAGAGAGAACAGACCAAGCCACATTCAGTCATCCAGCCATGCTTTCAAACGGTTTCCTGGGGCTTCTTGACTGGTTTTCACGCCACCGCAGCTTCAACAGTATGCTGTGATGGCAGTATAGGCCCTGACTACAATGGCACTTGCCAGGGATCGGAAAGAGATTAGGTGTGATATAATCACTATCGGAACAAAGTCCTCACGCCGGAGATATCATAGGCTCAGCGAGACAGGATGTTCCTAACAAAAAGTATAGTGTATCTCCGCGTGAAAGTTCTTCATGGTCCAGCCAAAGCGTTTAACCAACCAGTAATCCCAATTGAACGGCAACATCAGGGCCGTAACGGCCACTAGTGACCAATTTGAGAAAAGAGAATAGGTACGAACGCCTCACGAACATGATAATTATGACGCGTCAGGCTCCCTTTGCTTGAGGATTGCAACGTGTCGGTGGTTGTTATAGTAGCGAGGCCATGGCCCTCATTTCATTAAACGTCATGACAGAGAAAAAAGCAGCAATAAGCGATTCACATATGCCAAGGACATCACCGCCCTCTGTATCATCGTAGCTGCCGAGAACTACATCGAGTCAACCATGTACGGTCAAGGATCACATTTTCCGACCAAGTCTCGAACAGTCGTTATAGTTGCTTCTTCAGGAAGTGTTCAGGTGCATGTGACGTTTCGTAATCGACATGCACATACGCTCTGTCCACCACAGGAAGGCTCTCCAATTTGGTTTGAAGCTCTTCTGCAATGTCGTGTGTTTCCCTCAGCGACTGGTCAGGATGGAGTACAATGTCGACCTCGACAACAATCCTTGGACCAGAATGCCAAGCACGTACAGTGTCTAAGCTGACGATGAGTGGACTGTGTGTCATAGCTTGAGTAAATGTCAGTATGGAAGACAACAACAACACAACAGAGCTGTCGTTATATTCTTACAAATGTATGTTATGAGTTGGAGGGTCTGTGTGTCGGCGGTAACCCCTATCAATAACTGAAACTCGGAGTATGCGGTCCGAAGCCACAAAGTCGCAATTAATACAGATAGTATGATGGATCCCATCGGGTCGATCCACCACGCGAGTTTGCTGCCTCCAACGGAAGTCAACACACCAAAGCCATTGATGAAAAGATCGTTGCGATGGTCTTCCCACAGAATGCGAATCTGAGAATACTTGTTGCGCAACGCCCAACAATAAAAGAAGAGGCCCAACTTGGTCGTAAATGCGACACAGACTGCAATGACCGAGGGAAGATGGAATGTCGTTGTTGCGGTGGTTGAGCCCTCGGCGATGTCGCGAGCAGAGACGACAATCAGAATAAAAGATACGGCACACATGAGGAAGCAGAAACAAATGTTTCCTGCCGTCTCGATGCGAGCCTTGCCAGCAGGAAACTTGCGGCCATCTACTCGGTTGACTGCCCGGTTGCAAAGGATCAGAGTGATATTGGAGAGGGGATCAAACAATGCGTCAGCGCAGGTAGTGAACAGCGACAACGAGCCTGATGCTATAGCACCGTAAAGCTGAAGAGCCGCGAGTACGACGTTGGCCGCAAAGGAACCGTGAACGGCAATCTTGAACTGAAGCTGCTCTGCACCTGCCTCTTCTTTTGCCTCTCTCCGATGGTCGTCTACAGGTTTCAGCAAGCGCTCAATGTTCTCGTTCTGGGTTTCGTAAAAGCCCTGCAGTCTTTTGGCTTGCACGGCATCTTTGCCCTGCGTGATGGGTGCGCATGAGAGGGTACTAGCTGGACCTCTTTTGCGAGAGCTATTCGCGCGTATAGCTTCAATTTGCTCCGGAGACTTCAGACAGCTAGACAGGTGGTATGGGTCACTCTCGGGAGTGTAACTCGGCAAACGCTGGTTCTCCACATCATCGCCAACGCTGGATGCATGAGCTGGCCTCGCGACAGGATTGTGGTCTTCCGCTTGTGGATCTTGCGCTTCGTACGATGAGGTCGTAGCAATGAGCTTTGCCTTGGGCTGGGCTTTTGTGGCAAGCACGGACGAAACGCCATTAGGGGAAAGCTCCTCAGTGTGTATATGCTGCTCTACTCTTTCGGGATGAGCGTGCAATGGAGCAGGTCTCATACTAATTGCTCGATGGAGATCAGGATCGAAAGTCATGATAACGAAATATATGTCATACTCCGACACGGCATGACCCACTTGTCTGTGTTATGAGTATGTGTGGATGCACTATGAGATGCACATTGAATCGTTCTAGAAAATACAGAGCTGTCGCCACGACATGTGACGCGTCCCTGACTCGACACAGCAGGCTGCGCCAAGCAGGTGCACTGCCACTCTCCTTTAAAGCGTGGACCCTTTACAGATTACGATATCATGAGCAACATGCACAGATGCGTGATGTACGATGCTTTTGGTGTGCGATGCCAAGTTCTGAATGCCACGAAGTCTTACAGTGATATACGGAGTGTTGCCTTGGTTCTTGGAGGCCTTGGGGGCCTTGGGAGTTCCGATGCATAAGCGATAATGCAAACCTGGAACGTCGCTCGGAACGCGTGCGGTAGGCCTCTGGTGATATGATGCAACATAAACATCCACAATCGAAGGACAGTAGCCTAGTAGCAGCAAAAGTGGCTGTATTTAACGGTGTAGCCAAGACTCATCTCTCTGCGAGCAACGCCTAGCCGTTACAAGTACCTGTTAAGCGACGTGAAGAGAACTGAGCCGTCGTGCTCGTTGATCAATGTGAATCATCAAGGCTTGAGCGCGATGACAAGCGAGCTATAAAGGACAGAGTAGGAAAAGTGGAATGTCTGGGCCTAATCTGCTCGAAATTGAGGGACACGAGAGAGTCTGGTGCCATCTGGAGGGCGTGCGAGATGGGTGTTTGAGAGATGTGCTTACAGCCAATGACGGCGAGGCGGCGGCTACCGCCAAGTCAGCTAGGCAAGCTAACCGGGACAAACACGCTAGCGCCAGGAGGTGTGTATTCGGTGCTTGGGGCTGTATGGATATGGTGATTTGGGACTAATAATAATAATAATACTCGAGCCTCCGTTGGCAACGCTTTCAGTGCCTTATGCGACCACATAAACCTGCCACTCATTTTCCGGTCTCCCTAACTTTTAAAGTCTGTTACATCTGCCAATCACGCTCTCTTAGTACTTTCTTCTCGCACTATACGACACTCGACGATCATTCGATAGGGAACACCTTGCACAGGCATTATCATATTCATAACCCCCTTTGGCCTATTACTGATCAAGCGATTGCAACACGGTCGACGCTGCGTTCACTCACATCCCTTGACTCGCAGTGTTTGCAGAAGATATACATCATCTTGCACCTTTCATTTTGTTCTCGAGCCTTGCCATAAAAGGACATCTTCTGAGAATTAACGCGTCGACATCGCCTATTGTCGTCCTATTGTCCGAAGGAAGACCTGATCTCTGTTATTGTTGACATCAATAGACAACATGTCTCAATAACCCCATCACCGAGTCTTGCCGCGGGATCGAATTTCTTTTACACATTCACTTGAAATATCGGCATTGAGTCATCAGACCCAATAGCTTCACAAAACATACTAGAGAATATACCTTGGTTGAGTTCGTTGGACGTGGTTCTGGAAGCACCACCGTACGAATTGCTTTGTTCTCTCAATTATCATCGAGCAGGTCTCTTTGTTCCAGCAGCATCGCTAATACCCGAACTCGGACGTTCGACTTCGACGCTTGATCCTTTGTTCTTTTGATATTACGCTGGTCGTCATGCATTCTTCTCACCACCACTCACATTTCCACTCCCACCTTGGCCGTTCGGAGGAATCGGCTGTCATGGTAGAGCTTTCCAAAAATGTTACGGATTTCGGCATCCTTTCCAATCTTACAGGATTCAGCGCATCGCCTTTCACTCATGGATTGGCAGGAGTCGACCAAGACACGAATTGGCTTCTCACTGAAGTCCTATGTCTAACGCTTGGCGGCCTGTGTGTCCTGACTCTGCTCTTCAGATGGCTCGCAATGGGTAACGCACATATGCGCCACCTTCTGACCATGCACAGCCCGGAAAGGCAAACATACTGGGCACGAAACCATGGTACCTGGTGGCCTGCCATCAAGAAACACTTGCTCTATGCTCCGCTGTTCAAGACCCGCCATAACCGTGAGATGCAACTCACATCAAGCATCGGTCTTGGTACGCTTCCGTCGCGCTACCATACTCTTCTATTGACTCTCTACATACTATCGAATTTCGCATATTGTTTAGTATTGAGGTGGCACGAGCCCACTCCCTCCATCCTTGCAGATCTGCGTGGTCGAAGCGGACAGCTCGCGGCCCTCAACATGATCCCCACCATTCTCTTCGCGCTGCGCAACAACCCGCTGATCCCGCTGCTGCGGGTGTCGTACGATACCTTCAATCTCCTTCACAGATGGTGTGCACGTGTGTGTGTGGCCGAGAGCATCGTCCATACCATTGCATGGTTGGTGAACACTGGCAATTCGGGCGGCATGCTATCTATCAAGCTCAGTCTACAGACCAGTGCCAGTTTCTCCTGGGGCATGTTGGGTACGTGTATGTTCACCGTCCTCGCCATCCAAGCATTCTCGCCGATTCGACACGCCGCCTATGAGGTCTTCATCAACGTTCATCGCCTGCTGGCTCTTTTCGGCATGATCGGTGTCTATGTCCACTTGGATAAGGCCAACCTGCCTCAGCTTCCGTACGTCAAGCTGACATTTGGACTCTGGATCGCGGAATGGTTCCTTCGCTTTGTACGTCTTTCTTACTACAACATGAGCCTCAAGACCGGTATGACGAGAGTGGTCGTTGAGGCACTTCCGGCTGAAGCCTGTCGTGTGACCTTTGAGCTCGCCCGTCCCTGGAAGTTCACACCTGGAGCACATGTCCACGCCTACCTACCTTCCATCGGATTGTGGTCGTCACACCCGTTCTCCGTCGCATGGGCCGAGACTCGGCCGAGGAGCGCTGCGTTGGATATCGAAATGGAGAAGCTTTCCTCGTTCAAGCACCAATCTGTCGTGGGACAATCCAAGGGCGGGAATGTGACGACGCTGGCGCGGGACAGCGAAGAACGAAACTCGTCGGTCACATCTGTCAGCCTGATCATGCGCGCAAGAGCAGGTATGACTCGCAAGCTGCTCGACAAGGCGTCCGCGGCGCCCAACGGTCAGATCGTCATGTACGGTGCCATCGAAGGACCTTATGGAGGACATGAGTCGCTTTCGTCATTCGGCACAGTGATCCTGTTCGCCGGTGGCGTGGGCATCACGCACTGCGTGGGCTACGTCTACGACCTCCTGAAACAATACAACGAGGGCACGTGTTCAACGAGAAAGATACTGCTGGTATGGTCGGTGCCCAACACCGAAGCGCTCGAGTGGGCACGTCCCTGGATGGACCATATCCTGAGGATGGAGGGTCGCAAAGATGTCCTCCGTGTGCAGCTGTTTGTCACGAAACCTCGGCACCAGAACGAGGTCAACAGCCGAACAGGCACTGTGCAAATGTTCCCCGGTCGTTGCAACCCGACGACCATTATAGAAAAAGAAGTGGCGGAGCAGGTCGGCGCCATGGGGATCACGGTCTGCGGGCCTGGTGCATTCGCAGACAGCGTGAGAGCTGCGGCGAGGAGAAAGGTGGATGAAAGTTCGTTGGTTTTTATAGAGGAAGGATTCAGCTACTGAGCTGTCCTGTACATGACTGTTGTGTCTTTTTCTGAGCGTCTTTTGGCAGGCGATGTTTTTGTATATAGGTACAATACCAGTAGCGACGAGCCCGGGAGTTGTGCGAAAGATCATAATATCATCCATTGCCCCTCCGATCATATCACTTCAAGTAGTCGACCAGACGAGTGCCTGGATGTTTACTATATTGAGTGAGACACGGCAGAGGATCTGCATCTGAAACTGCCTGTACTGTACTTGTAGATGGCACAGCAGTGGATACGAGTGATTGACAGCAGTGGCTAATGCGGATAGCAATGAGATGTGGCGCTGTCAAGCTGTCGTACATACAGTACCTTGCGAGGTCTGGTGCAACCAAGGACGGGCAAGTAAGGAAACACGAAGGTAGATAGGTAGTCAAATAAGGTAAAGGCGGAAACGAAAAGGTGTGGGGGACGAAGGTTGAGCGCCAACTCTGTTCGGTTGGACGCGACCAGCCGGCGGAGATCGTCGTCAGAAATACAGTACTGTAACATGTACAGTAAGTAAGGTAGAGTACAGTTGAGGGAGGGAGAAGTAAGGTACTGTATACGTCGACTGCTGGATGACCATTCAGCACTCATCAGTCTCGACTCCCGACTTTTAACCTCCAACAACTCACCAACAATTGCCGCTCCTTCCCTTTCCACACATTCTCTGAACGGCGACGTCTCGAATCAGCCGGTGACATTGTCGTTTCCCTCCCTGTCTGCTATCTTTAAGATCGGCAAGGTAGCATTGGCATTCGCGTTCGCTACACACGCACACACGCAATCGCCGGCCACGCAACACACACCCTCGGGCTGGCAGAAGCACAATCTCGACAGACGGAAGAGCAGAGCGCTGTGCAATCGCACCAAGACCAGACGTAAGCCCATGTGGCCATCATGGCCGAGCAAGCGCTCCAGGCGAAGCTGAGGGAGCTGGAGCATGAGTTAGAGGTTCGTATAACATGACAGAAGACAACAAGAGGCATAAAGAGGGCAAATTCCAAGAGTCGCCAGCCATGGGCGATGCGCATCATCTATACTCTGCTGATAGGAGGCTGACACTCGCTGACAGGAAGGTGACATTACACAAAAAGGGTACATTGCCATCCACTCTTGACTTTCCCCCATTGACGGCGCACGCGACCTGCTGATATGACACCCTGAGAATAGCTACGAGAAACGCCGTACCCTGATTCTATCACAACTCTACGGCGATGCATCCCCGGCAGGCCTCCGCATCCATGCGCCAGACGACACATCGCATCCATCCAGCGAAGATGCGCGCGCCGCATCCTTGGCCAGCATCAATGCAGGACCCTATCCAGGCAACCAGAACGGACCGCTACCAGCCCGTTATGGAGAGGAACCACCACCCCAAGGCCAGGTCGCACGGTTCCAAGAGCAGCAGTTGGGAATGAGGCCACCATTTCCGCAGCAGCCAACTTTCTCCTACCAGACTTCTCCCTCCATGCTCTCTGGAAACGGGCAGGAATCTGGGTCCAACACAATGGTGAATTCAGACTATGCCTTCAACCCCGAGACTCAATACACTCCCTCCGGCGACCAACAGCGACCCTTGTCCGGATTCCCCTCGCCGGATGGTCAAAGTCGTCTGAGTACGATGCTGGACTCCCAACAGGGCTTCTTCGACGACTTTGCTGGCCAGCAGATGCAGGAGCAGCCGCGAGAGAGCTACGGTGGACCGCAAAGGTATTCTGCCGGCGAAGCCTTCTCACCGACCGCAGCCATACCACCTCCGCTTCTGACCTCTAACGATCTACCGAACGCAGCCGCCCCGGTACATCAACTTCCTCTGGAGCCCCGCGAGGTTCCTTTTGCTGTCTATGACCCCCATGACAAGACTGTGCCAATGTCCAAATTCGATAGCATCGGCGCCGTGCTACGCCATCGGGGCAAGGCCAACGCCCGCCAGCCGGCTTATTGGGTTCTTGATTCCAAGGGCAAAGAGACGGCATCGATAACATGGGAAAAGCTGGCCAGCAGGGCGGAAAAGGTTGCCCAAGTCATTCGTGACAAGAGCAATCTCTACCGTGGCGATCGCGTTGCCTTGGTCTACCGCGACACCGAGATCATCGACTTCGCCGTAGCACTCATGGGTTGCTTTATCGCTGGAGTCGTGGCCGTTCCCATAAACAATGTTGATGATTACCAGAAGCTGGGTCTTTTGCTTACAACCACGCAAGCGCATCTGGCTCTGACCACCGACAACAATCTGAAAGCATTCCACCGCGACATCAGTCAGCAGCGTCTGAAATGGCCTACCGGCGTCGAGTGGTGGAAAACAAATGAGTTTGGAAGTTATCACCCTAAGAAGAAAGACGAGACCCCTGCTTTACAAGTGCCGGATCTCGCATACATCGAGTTCTCACGAGCACCGACAGGCGACTTGCGTGGTGTTGTGCTGAGCCACCGGACTATCATGCATCAGATGGCATGCATCAGCGCCATAGTCTCGACTATCCCCCCGGCCGAAAGTTCGGATCTCGTGCGCACAACCACCGGCGCATTCATGGGTCCCATCTCGAGGAATGCCGAGACCATTCTGTCTTATCTTGACCCACGAGAAGGCGTTGGCATGATTCTTGGAGTTCTGTTTGGTGTTTACGGAGGCCACACTACAGTCTGGTTGGAATCCAAGACGGTTGATACCCCTGGCATGTACGCGCATTTGATCTCCAAATATAGGTCCACAATCATGGTCGCCGATTATCCTGGCTTGAAGCGCACAGCATACAACTACCAACAGGATCCGATGGCCACGAGGAACTTCAAGAAAAACACAGAGCCCAACTTCTCCAGCGTCAAGATATGCCTCATAGATACCATCACGGTCGACAGCGAGTTTCACGAGATTCTTGCAGACCGTTGGCTGCGACCTATGCGCAATCCTCGAGCCCGGGAGATCGTTGCCCCCATGCTTTGCCTGCCTGAACATGGAGGCATGATTATCTCTGTCCGTGACTGGCTTGGCGGGGAGGAGAGAATGGGATGCGCATTGAGCATTGATGAGGATGACGATTATGACGACAAACGACCAGTCGGCCCGTCGAGTCCTGGCGGCACAAACGGTTATTCCAGCTTGATTGGTGGCGGAGGAGGATCTAAGAAGCAACACCGGAAAAGCCGGACCGAACTCAGCGAGGCTCTGCTGGACAAGGAAGCCCTCAAGACCAACGAGGTTGTTGTTCTAGCCATGGGTGAAGAAGCAAGAAGACGCGCCAATGAGCCAGGCACTGTCAGAGCGGGAGCATTTGGCTACCCGATTCCCGACGCTACACTCGCTCTGGTCGACCCGGAGACTGGCTTGCTCTGCTCCCATTATGCAGTCGGAGAAATCTGGGTCGACTCCCCCTCCCTTTCAGGCGGCTTCTGGGCCTTGCCACGACACACCGAGAGTATATTCCATGCGAGACCTTATAGATTTATGGAAGGCAATCCAACACCCGTCCTGGTCGAGCCCGAGTTCTTGAGAACGGGTTTACTTGGATGCATCATCGAGGGCAAAATCTACGTCCTTGGCCTCTACGAAGATCGCATTCGCCAAAGGGTGGAGTGGGTCGAAGACGGAGTCCAGGAATTGGAACATCGCTATTTCTTCGTGCAACACCTCGTGGTGAGCATCATGAAGACGGTACCCAAGATCTACGATTGCTCGGCATTCGACGCTCATGTTAACGGAGAGTATTTACCATTCGTCCTCATAGAGACCCAAGCTGCGTCTACCGCTCCGACAACAGCTGGAGGTCCGCCGAGACAACTTGACATACCGTTCCTCGACTCCCTATCGGAGCGCGTTATGGAAGTCTTGTACCAGGAGCACCATCTCCGAGTGTACTGCGTTATGATGACAGCGCCAAATACCCTACCCCGAGTCATCAAAAACGGACGGCGGGATATCGGTAACATGCTCTGCCGCAAAGACTTTGACAATGGCGCACTGCCTTGTGTGCACGTCAAGTTTGGCATTGAGCGTTCCGTGCAAAATCTGCCACTGGGCGATGATCCAGGTGGCGGTATCTGGTCTCCACTGGCATCACAGGTCCGGCAAGATATTTTGATGATGCAAGACAAGCAGTATTCTGGTGTTGACCACCGAGAAGTCGTCATCGATGACAGAACTTCCACTCCTCTGAACCAATTTTCGAATATCCATGACCTGATGCAATGGAGAGTCTCTCGACAGCCCGAGGAGCTGTCGTACTGCACAGTAGACGGTCGCGGTAGGGAAGGCAAAGGCGTTAATTGGAAAAAGTTTGATCTCAAAGTAGCTGCTGTGGCGGTCTATTTGCGCAACAAAGTCAAAGTGCAGGCTGGCGACCATCTGTTATTGATGTACACTCACTCGGAAGACTTTGTCTATGCCCTACATGCTTGCATGGCACTCGGAGCTATAGCAGTTCCCATGGCACCTGTTGATTCCAATCGACTCAACGAAGACTCCCCTGCGCTATTGCATGTCATCTCAGACTATCGGATCAAGGCCGTCATTGTCAATGCTGACGTCGACTCACTGCTTAGACAGAAGGTCGTTTCTCAGCACTTGAAACAATCGGCTCTGATTCTCAAGGTCAACCTTCCTGGTATCTACAACACTACAAAGCCCTCGAAGCAGTCGCATGGCTGTCGAGAGCTCGGCTTCACGATGCGTCCAGCTTGGGTTGCGCCTGGATATCCCGTCGTGATTTGGACCTACTGGACGCCGGATCAAAGACGTGTTGCCGTGCAGCTTGGTCATGACACCATCATGGCTTTGTGTAAGGTCCAGAAGGAAACTTGCCAGATGACGTCTACGCGACCAATCCTAGGATGCGTGAGATCTACAGTGGGCATTGGATTCTTACATACATGCATGATGGGTATCTTCTTGGCTGCTCCGACCTACCTCGTGTCACCAGTGGACTTTGCCGCAAACCCAAACATCCTCTTCCAGACACTGTCACGGTACAAGATCAAAGACACCTATGCCACCGCGCAGATGCTTGAGCACGCAATAGCACACTCGGCGGGCAAGGCATCATCATTGATGGAACTCAAGAACCTCATGATTGCCACTGATCAGAGACCTCGAGCCGACGTCTACTCGAAAGTCAGAGTCGCTTTTGCGTCAGCCGGATTGGACAGGACTGCCATCAACACTATATACAGTCATGTGCTCAACCCAATGATTGCGAGCCGGAGTTATATGTGTATTGAGCCAATAGAGCTGTACCTTGACTTGCACTCCTTGCGCCGTGGCCTGGTTGTGCCAGTCGATCCTGATACCGAGCCCTTTGCCTTGTTGGTACAAGACTCGGGCATGGTACCAGTCAGCACTCAGATCAGCATTGTCAATCCTGAAACCAATCAACTCTGCCTTGTCGGAGAATATGGAGAAATCTGGGTGCAGAGTGAAGCATCCGCATACTCTTTCTACGGGTCCAAGGACGCCTTCGACGCGGAAAGATTCAACGGTCGCACAGTTGATGGCGATCCTGGTGTGCGATATGTACGAACAGGAGACCTGGGCTTCTTGCACAATGTCAGCAGGCCTATCGGTCCTGGTGGCAGCATGGTCGAGATGCAAGTGCTGTTCGTACTTGGTGGTATCGGTGAGACATTCGAAGTGAATGGCCTGCAACACTTTCCGATCGACGTTGAAAATAGCGTTGAGCGATGCCATCGAGCTTTGCTACCAGGTGGATGGTGAGTTTCCTGATTGCGTCACAAGTGACTGTTTTCTTTGGCTGACTGATCGTTCTAGCGCAATCTTCCAAGCAGGCTCCTTGCTCGTGCTCATTGCCGAATCTCGCACAAGAGCTTATCTTGCATCGATTGTCCCCGTCATTGTCAACACTGTTCTGAACGAGCACCAACTTGTCCTCGACATTGTTGCGTTTGTCCAAAAGGGCGATTTCCCACGATCACGTCTTGGTGAGAAGCAGCGAGGCAAGATCCTCGCGACCTGGGTGTCCCGCAAGATGCGCACAATAGCTCAATTCAGCATCCGCGACCCTGATGCTGAAGGCACCGTAGCACCTCAAGTACCAGACGACATGATGATGTCAAGTCAATATCGCGGCAGCATACAGTCCATGAGCAGAACCAACACAGGCACCTTCAATCGTGCCGCAACAGGCTCGGGAAGCATAAGCCGCAACCCAGGAACAGCAGGCAGCTCGCTCCGCAACGTCGAAAGCATCTCACAAATGCCCATGAGAGAGGAAGACGAGTACTCGCGTCACCACAGCGTCAGCGACGGCGGCGAAGGCCTCACTCTCCAAATCGCCGACGCCTACCGCGACGATGATGACGACAACGACGATGACAGCGACCACGATCCTCTCGACGCACCGCCCATGATCCACGAAGAAGGTCTGTACATGGACGACGGCCGCAGCGACCGCACGCCGACAAACGAGCACCCGCACCAACGACGTCCGTTACAGCTCAACACCACCCTCGACTACTCGCCCATTGACGGCCAACGGATGTTCTACGAGAGTCCCAACCCGTCGATGCCCATGTTCGAACAACAACAACACCTCGACCCCTCATCGTCGCAACAACAGCAGTATCAACGCCAACAACAAGCAGAAAGCATCCATAACGCAGGCAGTGGCTACGAAGCGCATCAGGAACCCTATCTGCTCTATCGCCCGGCCTCGCCGATCCAGTTCCCGATGGACGACGAGCCGGAGCCAAGAAGAGGTGGGTTGCGCATCGCTAATCGCACCGAGTCGGATAGTGATTGATCGACGACGTCTTTTTTCTCCTCTCTTTCTCCATCAGGGGGCCATGACGAAGGAGGAAAAGAGCATATACCTTCTTGTCCTCCTTGCCATCTCACGTCGGAAAGGGACTGTAGACATGGGGCGTTTACACCTCTTCTCCAATCCCCGCCCATCATCTGAAAAAATACAGCTTCTTTTTGATCATGTTCACTTCCTTTTCCCTACCGTATGTATGTCATGTATACTGTACCGTCTGTACGTAGCCATACATACAATACATAGTTTGTCAGTTCTGTTTGAATAGAACGAAGATGAAAATGAAAACGGTAGAACAAAGACAGAAATGGCATACATTATACATTATACATTATTACACATATATCGCGCATATCACATATCATATTTTCCTCATGTCTGACACTAGCCAACAACTTGCATGATCGAGTGGCGTCTTGTCTCGTCTTGACTCGTCTCGTCCTTAGTCCTCTCGAATCACGCCGCGTGGTTGGTTTGGCCCTTTCTTTGTGATTAAACATGGCGTTTATCCATCTGACATGGAGGGATGGAAACAAAAAAAGTCTGCCTTGCCTTTCCTTGCGTGATTGATTCACATCCTCCTCCTGACAGGAGCATATGTTACTGTATCTCTACTCGGCTACCCAATGGAAGAAGAAGAAGAGCAAGTACATCAGACAAGGACTACCTGATAATAAGACGAAGACTGACACACAATAATCAAAATACTAGACCTGTACAGATGCATCACGAGATGGGAACGGCAACTGCAATGTCACAGAGGCAGAGAGACAGTCAATTGTAGAGTGTGGAAAAAAAGGCGTAGAATTTAGATAAAATCACATTATTCTAAGAAGAGCCCTCGATAGTGATAATGATCTGATCAGAAAATAGAAAACCAAACATGCATGGGCTTTACAGATTGAAGCAAATACCATAATAAGTTTGAGATTGAAGGAGAGAGGAAGACAGAAAAAAAAGGTGAGAAGGTAGAAATAGAGTCATGAAGACTGAACGAAGATGCACGCTGGTCAAGCGCAAAACGAGGATGAGTATAAGCAGTACAAACAAAAAGAGGAGAAAAAAATCAATCGTTGGTAGACATTCTTGTCCCCTTCTCATTAATCTTCCGAATCGCAAGAGGCTTGTTTAACCCTAGTCCACTTTTGTCTTGAGAAATGCTGGATGCTTTTTTTTGGTCTGTAAGCATAGAACTCTATGCTACGATGTGACAGGGAAATGGATTAGACGGTCGTAAGTTTTTCCGATGCAATAATTTGCTTTGGCTATATCCCCCATTCGTAGATAGGATTTCAGTAGTAGCGAAGAATCATTAAGAGCGCTTTTCTTTTTCTTTGTGTCTTTCTAATCGTGTCTGGTCATGGCTCAGATCTTTTTCTTGTTGATGAAAGAGTTATTCATTATCAATCGTCAGCAAATGCCTCTTTGGCATTTTCTTATTTTTCGTGCTTCGTCGGAGACATAAGACAGTCTCCATATCAAATGCCGGCAAGGCCCCAGCCAGCATAAGCCTGGGCCGAATTTGGGGCAAGCATGTTGGCAGAGTTTGTACAGATATTGCAGATGTAAGATGGTGGCATGTTATGAGGATCTATTCCCAGACACGCTGCATGGAGAAACATGTTACAGAAGCCACAGGCTATCGCACCACGACCGTCGTCAAAGGGGAGGTTGCAAACACAACGGAACATGGGGCCTTGTACATGATTCATGGGAGGGGGAACAGGGTATGACACCTGCATGGGCGCGCAGTCGACGGGGTACTGCGGGCGGTTGTATTGATACGTCGGTATCGGAGCTGCAAGACTCTGAGACTTTTGGTGGAACTTGCGTTGCTCGAAGATCGGTGGCGGTGGAGGAGGAGGCTGACGCGCAATAACCGGGATCGCCTCTGTCAGTTCGGGGCCCTCGGGTTTGTTAGGTCCGCGGCTGGATCTCATCTGCCTCAGCGCAGAACCGGCGTCGCTCTGTTGTGATGCAGAAAGATCGCTTGAACTAGATTCAAAAGACGCAAGACTCTCAAAAGAGCTATTGAGCGAGGCCAACGTATTACGCCTGCTGTGCGCATATCCTCTGGGCTTTTGGGTACTGCTTTGGCGTCGCAGCTGTGTGATAGAGGAATAGCTTGATTTCGAGGGTGTCTTGAGTGAAGCAAGTGAGGCAGAAGAATTCGAGCGAGGCAAGTGAAGGTTCTCCAAGTCTTCCAAAGGAGGATCGAGCTTAGCAACTTTCGCATGTCTCTCATCTCTTGCTTGCGAAAGAGAGCTGTTCCGACTTGGCCATTGTGTTGTAGAGTTCACTACAGGTGTTTCGGACTCACTATCAGACTCATCCCACAACGAAGGATACTTCTCCCTTGCAGATTTAGTAGGACTGGTGTCAACCACCCGCGTCTCGGTTCTGGCCCTTCCATTCGAATCGACAGTCAACACAATCGATGTCCGTACACTGGGCTTTGGGGTCTCTGATATAGATGACAGGGAGACGTGGCTCATGCGATCTCGCTTCAGTGGAGACATGCGTCGAGGCAAGTTGACAGCGGAGTTGCTTCTCGTGAGCATGTTTGACTGTCCCATGTCTGGAGCGGCATGTGCTGGATTGGATCTCAAGCTAGTAAGGGTATTACTTCGCTGTAGTTCCGGTCTGCCGGATGCAGCCTGTGAGTTCGGTCTCGAACCACTACTTGCCGTCGAGGATCTGAAGCGATTAGCACGAGGAGTGTCAAGCTCTTGCCGCGGATCGGTCAAAGTGTGCTGATAGGGGACACGGTTAGCACCAGCAGAAGGAGATGATCGATTTGACGAGGTCGTCTTCGAGCTGTCTGTTGTGGAAGGCCTGCTCGGTGAACTGTAGACCAGGCTCGGGTCAACGCTAGCAGGGCCGAGCCTTTTCTTCTCTGGACTTTGACGAGGCCCATAGAGATGACCACCGTAGTTAGGATTGCGAGTTCCATCCGATGTGGAGGGACGGGATCTATGAGCACCAGTATTTCGTAGACCACTTGCTGCCGAATAACTGCGTGTCAACGACCCGCTGCTTTCAGGTTGTGGGAAGGGTGCAGAGCCAACAACGAACGGGTCATCAAGAGTAGCCCAAGGCTGGTTGTTGTTTGTGTTGCTCATAGGTCGGGGTTGGGGGGCGAAGACCATAGTCGACTGAGAGGACTGCAATTGTGATTGAGGAGGCTGGTAAGGAAACTGGTATTGTGTCTGAGGCATGTTGGCTTGAATAATTTTGGAGGGTGAGGCATCACGATGAGACATCTGGTTGGGCTGGAAGAAGTTGTGGTGGTCCGGGACCCCAGGTTTGTTGTCAGCCAATGACAAAGGCGTCCCGAAAGCTGCTGGTTCGTTGCGGCCGGTGCGATTTTTGATAGATGAGCCTCGAGTCGGGGGAGGTGTGTTCATTTGATACATATCAGGAGGGGTTGGGTATATGTTCTGGCTTTGAGGGGGAACGGCATCTTGAAGTTCCTTCCCGATCGGTGCAGCTGGAGCTAACGTTGGTCGGCCTTGTGGAGCGAATGCTTGCTGTAAAGTTGGAGGTTGCTGTTGCTGTTGTTGGAGTTGATGCTGCTGCTGCTGCTGCTGCTGCTGTTGGGGAAAGGTTTGGGCATATGCATGTTGCAGCATGTGAGTGTTTTGTTGGGGGTAAAATGAGCCATCGCCAAAGTCCAATGTCGAGCCACCAATTTGGGCGGGAGCAGGCTGGTCCCGTTGGAGCTGCTGGTGCTGGTGCTGTTGCTGTTGTTGCTGATGAGACTCGAGATAAGGTGAAAAAGCATCCTGAAAATGAGCGTTCAGTGCAGGCGTCTGCAGCGTGTTACACTCAAATGAGGCAGTCGTCGGAGTGGAAGACGGCGTGAGGAATTGCCAATCCCTTGTCTCGAGTATCAGCAAGCTTGTTCCTTCTTTCTCTCGACATCTGCCACTATTGCAAGCAACATATGTCGAAGGGGAAATTCATGTAATTACCAGTCCATATTTGCGGGGTAGTGCCTTGTGCACACCGAGACACCTTTTTCTCCTCACTGTAAACTCCAGATACTTGGACCCCGAGTCGAGTGTGCGCGAAGACGAAGTGGTTGAGACAAAAGAGAGTCAAGAAAGTCGCACTGTGTAGCAGCAGAGTGATCGTTTCGAGAGGAATGAGGTCCGACAAGCACCAGACTTCCCCTTGCAGACCAGACCCGCACAGTCGTAGATTGACATGCCACGATCTTGGTTCCGGCCCCTACCATAGGTACGTTTGTCTAAAGTTTATGGCTTAGATTGACGGCTGCTAGCTTGGAACACGCAATTGCCCCGGCGGCCGGTTTGTGGATTGGCAGAGCGTAATGCTCAAAGGAGTCGACGAGAGCACCTTACACACTTTAGCCAAACTGCTGCAACCCTCTCATGCGTATTCGCTGTGCCGCCCGTTTACAACAGACGAGTAACCATGGTGCAGGCTGTAGCACCGTTGTATCCCTTTCATACCATCGCCCGAGTGGTTATAAAGTGGATCATCAATGTTCCTCGGAACCCTCGCTACTATTTGCTTTGGTCAGGGAAGTCTCGAGGAGAAAGCTGTGTAGCTCGACTCCGCTCCACACGAAAAGTGGGTGCGTGAGTTGAAACATCTTCTGGTCGGCTGAACCATCACAGCATGCAGGCACCAATATCAAGCCAAGCAATGCTTCATGAGGGGACACTTTGATATACGACAAATGCCTTACGATTCAGCGCCACTCCTTCGTATCGCCACATGGTACATGATAACAAGTCTCGACTTGCCTACTACGTTTTCTTCCCTTTGTCATACTCATTTCTTTAATTTCGCTATATCGTTGAAAGCACGTTTTTGACCTTCCCCTTCGGTTGAACTTATCCAAAGTTGGGCCAAACGCTTAATCTTATCGGGCTTTTTCGCTTAATGAGAAAATTGAACCTCCTTGGAATCCCCAGGAAAACAAATCATGCAACGTCTCCACCACTTTCGCTGTCGATACCTTAGACTTAGAAACAGAGGCTGGCAGAATCCATCATTATCGGTGACTCCGCTGTGAGCAAGTCAAGATAGCTGTGACTTGTCAATGCATATTGTAACTTTACTCTTGCTAGTCGTCCCAGTAGATCGACCTCGCTAGAAGCTCATCTCTAGATTGATTACCCATTCCAGACACGATCAACAAGGGCTTGGCCGAGTCGACGATCACCCGTGGTGCCGCGATGCCCTCCCCAACCTCTTCCGGTCATATGGGACGAAGGAAAAGGCCGTTAATGGATAGCAAGCGCCATTCCCGCTTTCTCAAATATCTCATGATCAACGCTGCATGCATGCCTAAGGTAACCATTAAAACTGCCGGGTAACCCGTCCGCTGGAACTTGATATGGCAATCACTTGTCACAGGCGTTTACCCACTTTCTCATGCTGCGAACACCACTTCTTTCTATGCGGTTTCACATTTCCACACTCGAATATGATATGCCGCTTTACATTCCGCTGAATTTATGGGCAGCCACAAAATACAAGCCCTGCTCTGCACGTGCCTTGGTGCCGGCGGCCGCGAATACAAAATGCTTGCGCGAGTCGATATCACAGACTATGCAAACAAGCTACAGCATTAGCCGCATATTCATCCCCTAGTTAGCGCGCCTTTTGTCTTTCCTCACCTTGTGATGTGCCCTCGATCACAGGTACAATGCGGCTAGACACGCTGTCTGTTGGAGGTACGTCAGTACAAGTCACAGCACTTTGGTTGCTCTTGTCGAGCCCTGCAGGAGCAAAGGAAGCCAACCATGTGATTGATGGGATTCCCGAGACGTCATGATCCCTAATCAGCAAAGTGTATCACATGTACGTCTGCATTAGTCTTGCTACACGGTGATCGTTTCGTGGGGGAATGCTACATGATGCTCGTAGCAGTGCCTAGACGACTCGAACAGTAGAGAGGCAGATATAATTGGATATGGCATGGTGGGGGTAGACCGATCCGAAGAACACACGATTGCGAGAGTTGCAGGTTTATCCGACAGTATTTACTTGCTGATAAAGGAGTTGTTATGGTTATATGGTCCGTGGCTGGGTGTTACTGTCGATGCTACTATCATGTATTCCATCTTGTACAGTAGGTACGATGAAGCAAGATAAGGTAGTATGTATGAGCCTTCGGGTCGAAATCAATTGCAGAGTGTACAGAGGTAGCATTAAGCGATCAATTAAGCATATCTGTTTATGTTTCTCCTATTCGGCCTTCCCGGTATTGTCTTTCCTATGCTATGGGTTCTCGGAAGCGCAATCTTTCCGATGAGACTGTGGAGAAGCTGAACCGACAATTAAGCGAATTTACTTTATGCAAAGCACCATCCCTGCAAATAGATATGATCGATGCGAGTTCCGTTCTTATCTCCCGTGTGGGCATCGCGCCGAGACATCAGTTACTACCTACTCCTCCCACAATGGAGCAACTACCTCGGCGGCCCTTTCAACCACAGCTTTGATTCTCTCTCTTAAGCTCTTGGTGCTACACTCGACTTCCAACGTCTCTAGCCAAATCTTAGCGCTGAACTTCTCATCCAAGGTGATTTCAAGTCCCGGTACAGGGATACCCGCTGCGTGCAAGCGCTCCAGCTCAGCCAACTCGCGCTGCGCTCGGACCTTCTCTGCCGCCATGTCATCGCCTTCTGTAGCCTCTTCAGATGCAGTGCCATTCTCTTGCAGCGAAGGTGGAAGTTTGGGTTTTTCGATGGGCTTGATGGCATCCTCGCCGAACTGAGCTTCGAGAAACATGCATAGCCTGGACAACCGTTCCTGTGGGTCCATGCTTGCATGAGGATTGCGCTTCGGCAGGTCTTCGTCTTGATCATGAGAGTGGGAGTGTGAGTGTGGTCTCGACGATTGCTTGACGGCGGCCGGACTGCTTTCGACGGTAAAGAGAACAGCGAGAACGGCATCTGCAATTCCATCGTTGCTCATGTTGCCCTCCCACTCTACCTCAACTTCACCCTGAGCAAGGCAAGCGATTGTAACTGCATTCATGACTTGGAGAATCATGGGTGCTTCGCGGTTGATCTCCTCATCGGCGTCCTCTTCCTCTTGTTTAGTGCTATCGCCGTTGCTAGCACTATTCTTGCCGGCCTTGGGTGGGGCAGAGACGGTCTTGATCGAGCCAAAAGTACCTTCTAGGGCCCATTTAATTAGATCCACTCCCGCTGCCGATAGCGTCAACCGTTGGCGGCATACGATCGTGGTTGTAGTCAACCCGGCATATTCTTTGAGGTCTTCTGCGGCCATGAGACTCAGCTTGAAGTCGTTTTGTACCAGTACGCCTGTGACGATCTGACCATCAGATGGCTGCACCTTGACCTTCTTATCGGTAGGTCCGCCAGCCTCATCTTCGGACGAAGGCGGTGACGGGAGTGCTTTTGGGACCTGGATCTCGTTCGCCAAGCGTCCGACAACCTTTGCGATCTTGTCTTGACGAAAAGGGATGCGAAGCTCCTCACAGTTGGCTGGCGAGAAGATCTTTGTCGGGACCGCTTTGCTGGCGTTTAGTGATAGAAGCTTGGACTTCAAGCGCATCATGTTTGTCTTCTCGCCGTGCACGAGAATGACGACCGGCGCCTGGACTTCCTCGATGAATTCCCTGTTCTCTGTTCCGTCGACGTGAGCTGCGAACGAGTATTCGTCTACTGTGCACCTTCGAGGTATCATGACTTTTTCGCCGTCCGCTCCTGGCCTACCTCTGCCGCCGACGCCTTGCACGCGGCCTCCCACACCACGAGAGGTGACAGCAGGAATGCTTTCTGGCTCGGTCATGATCATCTTGGCCATGGTACCTTCGACACTGTAACCAGTAATGACGACTCCATTCTTTGGATCAGGAGCCCAACGTTCAAGCAAAGCACGTGACACACCGTTCTGGAGCATACCAGGAGAGGCAAGCATTACACAGCCACCAACATCGTCGAAGCGGTCAAGAGACTTCAGACTTCGAATCCATCGGAAGTCCCAAGGTCCTCCGGTGCCAGAGCCCTCCTTGTCACTGCTTGCATCGTTGCTTGCTTCGGCAAGGCGGTTCTGAAATATGGATCTGATGTTGTCGTTCATGGCATCGATGTAAGTTTGGTAGACCAGCATGCACTTCTTCGCGAGATTGCTTGCATAGTAAATGGGGTATCTTCGGAAGTCTGGGTGACGATTCCAATAGTCCTCAAGGATCAGCAAAAGCTCTTGAGCTCTACCGATAGCAAACACAGGCATGAGCACGCGACCGCCCCGGTTCAGAATATTCGTGACCGTCCTCATCAATTTCGTCTCGCGCTCCAAGCGAGGAATGTGTGAAGCAACGCCGAAGGTTGACTCGGTGATGAGCACGTCAACTTTGACGTTCTTGGGCACTGCTGCAGGGATAAGATGCCTGTCGTGCTCCCGGGAGTAATCTCCTGTGAAAAGGATGTTGAGACCGGCGATTTCAATGAGAAACATTGCGGCACCCAGAACGTGACCAGCTGGGTATGGCGTTATGCGCACAGATGAGTGTGTATGCGTGGTATGAAAGGCAACTGTCTGAATCAGAGGGAGGGTGGACAGGACGTCTTGTTCGGTGAAAAGCTGGTTCAAGTTCTCGGATGAAGCGTGAGTATTCCTGTATTAGGTCAGACGATGTCCAGTCGGGTCAGAATGTGGACGATTGAACTTACTGCACACGAACCGAGTCCTGCATAAGCCATTTGTAGATGGCTTTAGTAGGATGTGTCATGAAGACTCTTCCTTTGAAATTCGTCTTTGCTAGAACGTATGGAAGAGAGGCGGCATGGTCCATGTGAAAGCTGTGGTGCTTGGTCAGCTCTCGAGCTCAACGGAGAGCCTTCTGGCGATAGGCAAACTGGAACAAAACTTCGGGAACACAGGAGTTGGATGCGGTCACAGACACAGCGGTGGTTAAAAGCAAATTTATATTTCGTTATGTACATAGTATACACGGATATACCCATGCCGACTCGAGGTGGGCAGAGGGAGAATCTGAAGTGCGTAGTGTGCTGGATGTAGGGCTATGCTGTGACCGCACTCTTGAACTCATGATACCAAGCGGAAAGAAAGGAAATAGAGTAATGGTAGTCGAGATACGTTACTTGACTTACTGGGTGATGAGTAGGATGTCTACGGTACTTAGATCAAACTCGTCGTAGAATGGTAATGAAGCCAGTCCATCGTACGCGGGATGGACACCAGCATCGAGCTGTCGTATGGTCAGTACGAGCATTGTATGCTAAGGACAGGGGCCTCTTCTTTCCGGTCATACCATGATGGTCTTGCCCTTGTATTGAATGATGTGACATGATCTTCCGACTTCGTTACCACCACCAAGACAGATAAATGTAAGTTCATCTGAGGGGTCTACGGGCTCCTCTTGCTCTGGCGTAGCGGTGTCTAGCTTACGCTTGGTAGCCATTGTGTATATTGTGTGGATGTCGGACGATCTGGCAGCGAAGTGTCGTTTAAGTGGCAGGCGCGCAACAGTGTTCAGGGCGTGTCAAGGTACGGACTGTTTCCTCTTTGGTGACAGACTGGCTTTATAGCATCGTCTCGGCGGCACTGAGAGCTCTAAAAGTTCTATTTTAAGACAGCAGGACGTCAAGCTGTTTTGTGAGTATATCGTCAACAACAGGATCAGTGTCAGACCGTCGATTCAGGGTAGACAGGGTAGACAACAGGACTGGAGTGAGCGTCGAAAGGTAGCGCAAGGAAGCACGGAAGTTACCGCCAAGCCAAGCGGCTCTTTCGTGAAAGGTGAAAGCGTCCAGCAACCAAAGGATTGATGCTACTGGATGACACTGTCTATACAGGTAATCTTTGTATACCTTACCTTTGGTCCCTTTCAGTTGGGTTCTTCATTACTAAAGGTCATCTACGCGCATAATTTGCTCATATTGTCGCATCGACCACAGTCATATTATTGATACACGATCTGTCTCGCCTATACAACGTTGGCAGACAATTTATTCATTGCGCTCCAAGCGACCTTGCTAGGCTACCACGCGAGATCACGCATACACGACCTGAATACCGTCATCCAGCACCCAGAGTTATAGCAATAACTCAGATTGACGATTTACAAAAACAAACACTTTTACTCATTACATCTCCATCTCTGACCCATATTCCTAGGAGGCAAGAGCATGGACTGAGTGTGCGCGCGCATTGAGGAAGTCGCTGCGCCGCAGCTACGTCTTCTTGCAGAAAGTGTGCGCAACACCGCTCACAACATTGAGCTTTGGTCTCGGATAAGGAAGGCACGCGTGGTAGTGTAAGGTGGAGAGGATCACCTTCGACATTTAGTCATGTCGCAACAACCATCACCATCGCCTCACGGCCAGCAGCAGCCATACCAGCAGCAGCCACAGATCACACAGCAATCTCCGCAGCAGTCACCGCAGCCATTGCAGCAACCTTTGCCGCAAGCGCCACAGGTCCAGGTCCACCAAACGCAGCAGGTGCAGCAAACACAGCAGCCACATGTACCGCAGCTACCACCACAACCTCAACAACAGCAGCAGCAGCAGCAGCAGCAGATGCAACCTGTCCATCCTCCTGCGTCTTTCCCTGTCTCTGCAACTACTCCTGCCGTGCCACATGTTCAACCACCGGTCAACAGGCCCTACTCTCCCTACCAAAGCGCGCCCTCACCTGGACCTGGTATCGCGGTGCCGCCAAACAAGAGACAGCGCCTGTCGCCCAATCCTTCATCACCACAGACAGTGCAGTATGCTTCGCCTGATGCTCCCTACCAGACAACGCCATACCCGAACACCCCGACTCCGTACGCGCAGAACACGCCATACAACTCCTATTCTCCTGTCGCTGCCCCCAGCCCTCCACCGTTCAATACGCCTCAGCCATATGCTGCGTCACCTGTCGCTGGAGGCGCCATGGGTCCTCCTCCACGTCCCAATGCAGACAAGCCCGAAAAGGAAGAAAAGGACAAGATTCACGACATCAACGATGTGACCGACGTGTTTCACGGCTCAGGCATTGATTTGCGAGAGGAGGAAAACTACATGAGCAGTACCTTTCGCAACACACATGCCACCGGCTCGTACAATAACTCCTTTGGATCCACCTCGACTGTGCCCTCACCCAATAGTAGTTTTGGTTATCTGAGCCAGGGTAACCTGGGTTCTCAGACAGCTTTTGCAGGCAACGGCCCCGTCTCGCAAGCCCCTGCGACTCAAGAGGACATACAGAAGGAGGTTGAGCGCAAACACGCAGCCGCAGCCCGCGAGCTGGCCATCAGTCGGCAGCAGCACCTTAAGGACTCATTCCTCGTATCCAACAGAATCCGCCACCGCATGCATCAGGTCGCCTACGAACAAGGTGTTGCTTTAAACGTCGAAGGACTATTCGACAAGATTGATCCAACCCCGAATACTCAGACCATGACCGGCCCGAATGGTCAAGGTATTGCTGCGATCCAGGACAAGGACAAGCGGGGCCTGCAGGAGAAACCCAAAGATGGTTACCTTCAGGAGACAGCTCCACTTGCTGATATTCTCACTCTCGTCTCCGTCGCGGCTAACGAACGCCTGAGAGCTATGCTCGACGATGCGTATCGCCTGGCTCGTGCTCGGCGTTATGGCAGTCATGGCCTGGTGCCGCCAGACTTGGCCGACCTCGCAACCGGGGATGATCCTCAGCCGACCACTGCTGTTCCGGATCCCATAATCGACCCGGAGTGGGAGAATCGCAAGAGGGGGTCGGATGGGAACATCAAAGGTGAGTTCCGACTATGATTATGATCTTGAGTCTGTACTGACATATATATAAAGCCAAGGACTCCGCCAGCCCTGCGCCTACGATATCCTTTTCCGATACATTGTCGAAGCACCTTATCAATCTGGCCATACAAGATCGCGATGCCGAGAAAGAGCGTGTCAGGAAACGGCAGGAGCGTGCAAGACGTCTGGCAGCGAAAAACGACGACGGTGCGATGGATCTCAAGCCGGACATCAGCACACCAAGCGCAACACCAGCGCCTGAGACCTCTCAAGTCGCGCCGGAGAAGCCGATGACCAAAAAGGAGCGTGAGAGGCAGGCTAAGCTGGGACAGACGGAAGATGTCCTGCACAAGAACGCCAATGTGACGGCAGCAATGGCATTGGGATTAGGCAAGAAGAAGAAATACAATTGGATGAGTGGTGGTGCATCGGCAGTACCATCTAATCCTTTCAAGGCAGCCAAGCCTGCTCCAAGTCCCATGGCGAACGGCACACCGTCCGGGAAAAGTCCTGCAGGCAGTGCCGAGCCCAAGATCGACAAGGCTCTGCAAGTGCGAGAACGGAAATGGGGTGGCTGGCGCGAAGACGGCATCGAAGGGCGGGGGATTCAGATCCGGGACTGGGTCCAAGTCCTCGAGCGCGATGGAAGGGAAAAGAAGGCTCTCCAAAAGGCGTTGTTGCGGCTCGACAGCCCTAGTCCCGCACCGTCTGGCACTCCAGGCCCGTAGGACAGACCTTATAGACGAGGAGCGCGGCGACGATGAGCTGATAGAAGACGACTTGGACTTCCATATCACACCGGGCAGTGACATACTCCTACGCCTGGGGCATACTTTGCATTAGCTAATCCTAGCCGCTTGGGCGGGACCTTACAAATGCTATAGAGAGAGCCAATTACATTCAGAGTATACTCAATCTTCTTCGAGACGCAGAGCAAATTAACAGTAAGGTCCTATAGGCCACTGACGAAGCCGCATCAGCTCTTCGCGAGTCCTCCACCTTGTTTTCTACCGAATGTCACGGATTTTGGCACAAAGTTGAGAGCTGCGAGCGACCCTGTGATACTATTGATCACTGCGTCATCCGCTTGCTGGTCGATTGATTCAGTTTGCGTAGTTTGCGTAGTTTGATCCTCATCTGCCTGTGTCATAGGTACAGTACCCTCATCACCACAGATGTCCATCTTGACCGCATCGTGCCCATGACCGCGGCCCTTGTTGTTATCAACTGCTTCCGCAGTACCTGTAGCAGCAGAAGAACGTCCTCGACCGCGATAGCTGCTCTCTGGCCTCAACATCGAAGTCCTGTTATCAATCCCATCATTGACAATGAAGAAGTCATACTCGGGCGGAAACATGTGTTTCGCCACCAGGTGCATTCGCCGTTTCTGCCACGTGCTGCATACTTTGTCGCAACCCTCGACGAAACACTCATATGTCTTCTCGCCACGTTGCTCACGTCTCGCTGCGCGCAATGGGTCGTGGTTCTCAGCTATATGAAGATCCAAGAAGTGCTCAGTGGGGAAGTTGCGGTTGCACTCGAGACACCTGTTCACATGCGTCTTTTGGTAGTGCACCTCGTAATCGGAGTAACGCTCAAAGAGCAAGGGCTTATGAGGTGGCAAGGCGCACTGAATGGTCTGGCTGCTGCTTCCCTTGGTGGTTTCTGCGGGAGTTGCATCTAGATGGGTATACTTGCCGGGATGGACGATTTCTTGTGCGGCGGCAGATGATAAGTCTTGCTCATGCAGCGATACGTTGGAGTCCTGTCGCTGTCGCTTGGCCATGATTGCACTCTGCTTGGCTTGACTGGAGACTGGCAGAACCGTAAATCGTTCTCTTGGCTTAGAATTGCGTGGAACAAAAGGGCGAGGCTTGGTGGTTAGTGCTGATATAGTGGTGGTAGTGTTACATTGGATAAACGGAAGATTGTATAGCCGACCCCCGGCGGTCCATGACTTTCTCGCTCCTCTATTATTGTAATTAATATACTGGTGAATCTCCAGACACCTCGGTGGATCGTCAGCCTCTCGACCTTTCCACATCACATTTGCCTTCACCTTCCGTGTATCAATCTGTCAACCACCACTCCCACATTACAGCGCCCAAGCCGCAAGCATCGACTTGTCGCGCTTACTTGCTTGTAATTCGCAATAATTCCTCTTTGCCCTCCATGGATCGCATCGGAACCTCCGCAATCTCCGGATACCATTGCTACATCTGACCTCGACACCGCGGGGTCGCAGAAACAACTGCGCGCTCAATGAAGAGCGTCAGCCCGCCGACATATTCGATACCATGGATTCCCACCTCGCACGAGCCGTGACGTGCGTATCAAATGTCATGCTCGACTTCCTCCTCGGTTCATCATAGCTCATGTCAAGCAGGAAGGCGCGTTCTATGGAAAAGCAGTTTGAACAAAAACTCGCAGACACCGCTACACCCCTCGAGGAAGTCATTGTTGCGCTTAAAGAGTGCGTCATGTAGTCTTTCGAATTTAAGTCCACTGTATTGATGTAATCAGTGTTCGCGCGGCAACAGACGAAGCCCTCACACGCGACTTTCTCGAAGCCCGTACCGCTGGTGTGGAAACACTCCTATGGTTCGCTCACAGTCAATTGAATGCTCGTTTACGCAAGCAGTTGAACAAGGTCAGAACACTCTCGCCGAGCTGTGAGGAAGCAAAAGGAACACTTGCGCTGACACAGGCGTAGCTGCGCAAGGAGCGATCTAGCAAACCCGTAGAAACTCGCAAACTCACCAAGTTCTACCTCGAATTTCTCAAGGACAGCCTGCGCTATTATCGCGGATACATCCAGAAGCTGAATGCTCGCTTTGGCGGAATCGCCGAGCTGCAGCGCATTGCTCGTCAGGTCAAGTCAGAGCGTAAGCAGTCACGCGCTGTTCTCCTTTTCAGACGCATACACACATACTAACGCATCTCAAAAGCTGTCCAACCAAATCTCCAGTCCGGGTTTCCTGCCAATGTCCAAGAACAGGTCATTCTGTCCTGCTATCAGACTCTGATCTACCTTGGAGATCTGTTCAGGTATCGCGCAGCTGAGAGGCTTGACAAAGTGCCTGATTGGGGTCCGGCAATCGGCTACTACGCGCTTGCCGCTTCCTTGCGGGCCACGTCTGGAGTGGCCTTCCATCAGCAGTCTGTCGTCGCTTTCGAACAAGGCGACTATCTTCGCTCTACCTATCACCTCTATCGTGCAATAGTTGTCGAGGAACCCCATCCGAACGCCGTTGCTAATCTTGAACTACAATTCAAGAAGATTATCGCAGGATGGAACAAGGGTGATCTTGTCCCGAAGAACCTCCCTCACGACAAGACAGCTTCGCGCAAGGCCTTGGTGGCGTGGTTCATCCGCTTCCACAGCATGTGCTATCGCGGCAAGCAGTTTTCTCAGTACGAGGAGCTGGAGAAGGAAGTTTTGAGCAGGACCGAATCAGAGCTGAAGAATGGTACTCTCGATGGGGTGTTGCCAAAGATCATGTTCATTAATTTCGCCGCCCAAGCTTGTGCTGCAACTCGACTCCAGCAGGCCCCGGATCGCGAAGAGTACATGCAAGCTTACTTTTTCTTCCTCCGCCTGAACGTTAGATTTTTCATCACTTTGCTCGACAGCTACACCTCTGATCTGGACAAAGTCGGCACACGAGATCAAGGACCGAAAGGTGCAAGAGAACTTTCGCAAGCAATCACCGATCAGGCACGACACGTGTTGCCATGCCTCCGCCTTTACAGTGCATGGCTCCTCGGCAATGCGCATCTGGTCGCTGCAGGTGTAGGGGACGACGATCTACTGAAAAGTGTGGACCAATTCTGGATGAAATACGCTTCTACCCTATCAGCTGTCGCCATCGCCTTCCCGTATACACAACTTCCAGAGGCAGGCTATCAGCTCGAGGAGGATGTCGATGCGTATGGCTTCTTGCCATTAATTTCAGAGCACACTCAAAGCCTATGGCGGACCCCTGGATCCACCGAAAACAAGCCCAAATTCAACGACATGGGTCTGCCGCGGTTGGCTGTCGACATCGAAATGCTTGCCAGGCTGCGAGATCTCCAATACGATGCCATGCGCTTAGCTGTGGACGATGTAAGTTCTTTTTGGTTACTGCTACATCAGGCAAATCTAATGTTGTAGGATGTTCCTATCACGTACGACGGCACAAGGTTCGTCGTCCAGGAGAAGCCTCCGGCCGAGGTCACGCAATCACCCATCAAGATCAAACCTCAATTAGAACAGATGCGACTCACACCACCAGCACCGGAGCAACAGACATCTTCAGAGAGGGTTCCTGAGACCGTCAGAGCACCGCCCAAGACTTACACCATGGAAGCAAATCTGAGAAACATGGTCGATGATCTCGTTGGACCTGAAGATGATGACGAGAACCTCCCGCCAACGCCTCCAATGCAACAACAATCGGCAGCGATGCCCATGCTGAATGCTGCGACGGGAACTTACTTCGAGACTGATGTCAAGTACGGATCTTACAGCAAAGGCAGCTCTCCTCGACCAATTCCGCCGATCCGAACACCAGAGATCGGGCCGAACGTTGGTGGCTGGCAAACTAGAAGCTCGCAACGCATCCATTCGGTTTCCAGTGTCTGGAACGACATTCCTCACAACACTAGTCCACTGACTCCTAATCCTCATACCGGTTTCGCAACGCGTCGCGTGTCTTCGAACGCGTCGATGTATCCTGTGCCAAGTGGTCGCGCAGGCCACACTCGTGTCAATTCAGCAACATCACTGAAGAGCTCACTCCCGAATCCAGATGGCTGGGATTCCTTTGAACCAACGCCGCAGCCCTTGATCGGAGGAGGCAATGGACGTTACGACAACCGAGTCGGAAGTCTTCATGGCCCTGGGTCTTACAGTGGCATGCAGAGTCCATTGCTCTTTGGCGCTGGCGGCGGACCATGGAGCACTGGACCTCGCGGAAGCTTTTCCAACACAAGTCCGTCGAATGGCCAAGGCGGCTGAAGTGCGGATGCCAAAAGAGCCCTTTTCCTCACAACATACCCGCGTATTATCAACGGTGCTCCGCGGTCCACCTGCGGTGTCAAACGCGGAAATGACCATGGAACTTCAACACGTAAGACTTGCAACTGCATCAAGTAAACGTACGTGACAGCCTCTGTGCTGGCAATGCTCGATCAAGCATACAACAGCCATGCCCTGAGAGCACGCGCATAAGTATCGCGCGCTTTCCTCAATAGGGTATCGCATCGAGATGGGTTTTACTGAACGTAGTCCTACCTCAGAACTCCTACTGCGGAAGTGAAGAGGCCCGAGAAAGGATTGACTGATGACAATGGCAATCAAGGCTACCACTAGGACCACATGTAAGCCACATATTGGGCTATCATCTTTCGGCTTGTCCTGATACCGCTTCTTGTTATCCGTTTCCTCTTCTCTTGGTGGGCTTGCTAGCAACCTCGTCGGAGGTGGGCGGATTGTTCTGACCAGTCTGATTGGACGTTCGTCTTGATTCTCTCCATCCTGGATCAGTAGTAGTCATGCTAGTGGTTATTAGTCATAGTCTTTGCCAAAGAACCCCCGGAAACAGACTATGAAGCCCCTTTTCTTCTTTTGCTTCTTGATGATGTTGATGATGCATGCATGTATGTAGGTAGTGTGTGAGGAAGGAGGGTACGTTCAGGCCAATCGTCAGACTTTTCATTCGACCTGCACCGTCGTGGCTCTTCTCTGTTCCTTCCCATGCCAATATGTATCCATTAAATGCTCTTTCATGACTCGTTATATCAGCCCGTCGCCCATCTATAATGGTTTTCCTTTTCCTTGTCGTCCATTATCCATATATCTCACGGAATACACAGCCCCTACCTCATCTGACGCTCAACCCTTGAACCCGACCAACAACCTCTTTCTCACCTCCATCTCCGTCCCGCAACCTCCCCTCCTCCTCTTCCCGCTTGACCTCCCTCAACACAACATCCACCACCCGCCTAAATCCCTCCATCTCGTCCTCCAACGAGTGAAAGCCTCCTTCCTCTCCTCCACCGACCCCTCCTATCCCCTCTAGACCACCACTGTCGCCGGAAGACGCGGCGGCGAAACTCGAGCAGCTGTTGCCGACGTAGACTGCGCGGCCGGTGCGTCGAGCCAGGATCTTGGCCATGCGAGTTGCCGAGTCGGTTATGGCGCTCGAGGGAGAGGTGTAGAGGGATGTGCTCAGGGGTTGAGTGGGGTTGTATCTCTGTTGTGTCGTGTCAGTTTCCTCTCCTTTCATCGTTCATGGCTCTCTATTCGTGTAGTTGGGGGAACGGTGTAGGTAATTAAAACGGAGCGAGGGCAAGGAAGAAACTGCTTACGTCAGGCATGGCGTAGACGAAAGTGCCCAGACTCGCTTGTTGCGTGCCTTCGCCTGAAGAAGACGACAGGAAGAGCAGCAGGGTCTTGGGCTGGAGTGTCAGGCGCAGGTGAATGCGACTTCCTGGTAAGGCGCGGGGTAGAGCGAGGGAGAGTTCGAGGGTTGAGGCTAGGTTTGTTGGCGTTGAGCCGCTTTGTAGTGACATTGTGGGTTTTTCTTCGGGAGAGAAAAGAGTTGGATAGGCTGGATTGGAGTGCACTCGGAGAGTGGGCGCGATGAATGCGATGGTGTTGAGGAAAAGTACCTTGGTGTCCTGTAAATCGCTGGAGGTGTGCCATCTGAAAGCGGTATAGGCTTTATTTGGTGGGGTTGTTTGTTTGATTTTGTATGCGCATCATGGCTTAACTCCGCCTATGCCCGATGACTATAAATCGCTTCGCCTGACTGATTGTTTTGACATTTCGCATGTATCTTGACAGTTCGAGCTGATATACTGCATGTCTAGCAGTGTTGATCCGCTACAATGGCAGAGGAGTCGAACGCGCAGCAGGTACATGTCACTGCTCCTGCGATTGATAGTGCAGCGGAAGAAAGGGCAGGGGAGGAGTGTCAGGAAATAGATCCTCTATCTGATCCCGAGGAGAGGAGGGTTCTTTATGCTGCCCTGGACTCTTTCAGGTGAGGCGCTTTTCGCAATTGAACGTACTCTTTTCCGCCTTCGTGATATCAAGAAGAAGACAAGATGAACCAGAATCAAATCGTCCTGTTCGTCATACGTAGTTGGCAAAGTACATAATCATCCTGACATGTCAAGGTGAATCCACAGACAATACCGTCATGCAGCACACTACAACATCACTCATTTGCGCCGACAATCCTTCTACTCTCTGCCCTCGTCCCACATGGCTCTGCTTTCCTCTCCCCCCTTCTCTCTCCCCAAGACCTTCGACGCAGTAGACGACGCAATCGACGCAAACGCCGACCTCGCCGACCAAATCCTCGAGGTCGCCCTGTCCACCTACGGCATCGCGGAAACCGACACCTCATGGCACGGCACCGCGACTCCCTCCGACATGGACAAAGTGCGCTCTACAATCCGACAAATCTACCGCGACTGGTCCGTCGAAGCCTCGGACGAACGATCCGCATGCTTCGACCCCATCATCAACGCCCTGAACAAACTCACCGCCCCAGTCCTGTCCCCCTCTCAGCGCGGCCGCGTGAACGTCCTGGTGCCAGGCGCAGGTCTAGGCCGGCTCGTCTTCGAGCTGAACCGCGCCGGCTACGCGGTCGAAGGCAACGAGATATCGTATCACCAACTCTTCGTGTCCAACTGGATCCTGAACCACCAAACCGCCTCCTCCCCGAAACACTCTCTGTTCCCCTGGGCGCTGAGTTTCTCAAACCACACCTCTCGCGCACACCAGTTACGGCGCGTCCAGATCCCCGACCTCGCGCCTGGCCCCGCTCTGGCGCGAGCTAGTGATGCTCTGCACTGCGAGACTCATGCCTTTGAGCGCATGAGTATGTCCTCGGGCGACTTTTGCGTCTTGTACAAGCAGCCAGAGAACAGGGCGACGTTCGACGCCGTCGCGACTTGTTTCTTCATCGATACCGCGCCGAACCTCATTGCGTATATCGAGACGGTGCTGCATGCTCTGAGGGCCGGTGGCGTGTGGATCAATCTCGGTCCGTTGCTTTGGCATTTTGACGGTGGTGGGAACAATAAGTCGCAGCAGCAGCAGAGCCAAGGTTCATCGTCGTCGTCATCTGGGAGGGAAATGAAGAACAGGCAAAGAGCGGCAGAGGTGTCGAACCAGGGCATCGGGGAGGCGGGGTCTTTTGAATTGGCGGATGATGAAGTGTTGCCCTTGTTGGAGCACTTTGGCTTTGAGATCCTAGAACATGATGCCAGTGGCGCCATCGAGTCTGGGTATATCCAGGATCCTACGAGCATGTTGCAGAATATCTATAGACCTAGCTTTTGGGTGGCGAGGAAGAAGTGAGCTAGCGAGGGACTCGTCGTCGTCTCTCCACTAGATTAAAGGACCAGCGCAGAGGATAGGTATACAGAAGCCATATTAAAGTAGGTCATGGTCTTCGTTTCTGTGGAATTAATATCACTCGCCACGGTCAGACTTCCTCCACGGATTGTACTTCACGTTGGCAAAATCGGCACTTTTTGTACTGCATCAAGCGTATCATTTCACGAATTGGTAGCTGTCATTAATATATCAAGTCAACATCGACTATAGTGAAGCGCATTCGAGGAATCTTCGTCATTTGAACTCATTCCGTCGTTAATTCCCCCGGAACTCATGGTTCCCACAGTCATGAAACGAAGCTATCTTGTGGACAGGACAGCTCCTCCTTCCGAGCTTTGGAAGGACTCAGGCACTACCCTCACTTCAACTCTTCCAGACGCTCCTGAGCATGCTCCTTGGCCTCTTCCCTGACGTTTGGGTTATGGGTGGCTGCTTTGAGACCACCGACACTGTATGTCACCAAGTAGTCAGTATCATTCGACACAGCTTTGAGTATAAGAGAAGAAGACAGAACATGAACCAAGGGTTTCAACGTACACGTGAGAATAGTCTTTTCCGTCTCCGGTGGTGTGGAACTGCGCTTCCAGGACTTGCTCAGAGTGTTCCTTGGACTCTTTGGATGTGTCTATTTTCCATGCATTTGTCAGTTTCGTTGCAATGGGCTTTCGAGGTGACAAGACTGCGCCCAATAGGGGTACGATGAAAAGAAGAAGAGTCAATGAGAAGAATATGGACACGGACTTGGGTTGTGAATGTTGGCCTTGTGGCCTGCGGCGACGTTGTCTGGGTTTGGGGCGGACATTGTGGATTAGTTGTTGACTTGCTTGCTTGCGTAGAATGTGTATTGGAGAGCTTTGGGATATGTTCAACTGAGAAGATTGCAGGTGTGAGTGTAATAAAGAAGTGACGGGACGAGACAGAGTGAGATGGTCTTATATACCTTATATGTGCACAACATCTTTCACCTGCTCATCAGAAGTGGAAACTACCCTGGGTACAAACAAGGCATCAGAGCGATGAAGCAAGTATAGCAGCAGATCAGTTCGAGACATAGGCAGACGCGCCTGGAGAAACCCACGCGTTCCTTCCAATCATCACCTCATGCCTTCTCAATGGGGACCATGTAATAGCTCAATGTGATGATGATGTACATGCACGCAGCACAGCAGGATCGTGTTACACACTACCTACCTGGTGTACCTTACGCCCACGCCCACATGAGTCTGTGGACCTTAGACTGCAGCTACATGACTCCAGTAAGCACGACTGGGCTAGACCAAGGCTGAAGCTGATCTTTCTTCATGAGGCTCAGAGCTCAAGCATTCAAGAGGGGCAAGCTTCCTTCATATAGATTAGGGTCTGATGTCAACTCCCTAAATGACATTTGACGTCGATGTATTATCATTCAACACGAAGGGGAGTCGGTGTTGCCTTGATTCTGGCTTAGTTACCTTATCTACATTATTGTGTTGTGCACGCGTACGTGCGGGCAGACGCATCTGTATGCCGAAAGCTTTGCGAATGTGTTGTGTTTAGTGGAAGGAAGAACTGTTGCAGCCTACCGCATCAGGAAGTGTGATTACGCGTTGACGCGTCTGACCGTGTACTATAAGAGGTAAGGTAGGTAGACAGCGAAGTTGCAGAGTCAGTTTGGCACAGGTGCTGATTCTAGTACTGTACAAAGGCAAGACATCCACATAGGTTCCAGTCCTTGTAGAACCATTGTAGGTTGTGTAATTGCAATATCTTACTCTAAGCTTTGCACCACTTAAGGCAATTTGAACAATGGGCGACCTTGTCCGTATTTGCTGTGATTGTGACAATCGTTTTGACTGGCAGATATCGACTTTCCACATCGAGAAGACATGCGCTGGACGTCACCGACCTTTAAGGAAAGCGAATCATTGCAAATATCCCTGTTGTTGTGCAATTGGTATTGGTATAGGTACCTGAAGAAGGGAAGAAGGTGAATACCATTATGGATGATGCTTGCACCACTGACCCCACGATGCTCGGAATTTGTAGCCGCTGTCGGCCCACCGTGGCCGAGCCGAGGCACACTATTGTCACACGCCAATCTGGCGCAAGTCCATGTGTATACTCACAAAAAGGCAGAACCGAGGGGTAAATCACATCAAGCATAGATAGCTCTTCTGTTTTCCTTCTTTCGTTACACAGCGAGTAACGCACACCATGGCGACCTTGATTAGACCACCACCTCCGGATCCAAGCCAAAGTATAATCGAAAGCGTACTAGAGCTCACACATCTCAATGACATCGATCCGAATCTATTCACAAACACTCGCCCATTATGGCACCCACCTGGAGCCCGAGGTATCTATGGTGGCTGCGTGATTGCTCAGACACTTGCGGCCGCACAGAGGACCGTGCCGGACAACTTCACCATCCATAGCATGCACTGCTACTTCGTGCTCGCCGGCAACGCCGAGATACCGATCATCTATCATGTCGAGCGAGTCAGAGATGGAAAGAGCTTCATCACACGAACGGTACAGGCTCGTCAGAAAGGCAAGCCGATATTCACCACCACCATGTCGTTCGTCAGGGAGAAGAGCGGTGGACAGCAAGTAGTCGAGCACGCGATGGACATGCCCGCCGTACCGGGTCCGATGCAGCAGGCAGATGTCGATGATATTCCTCACGGTGATGACAGCCCGTTCGTGAGCCAGCGGGTCGATATGTTGAATCACGATTCGCATCGACCGCAAGACAAGAAGACCAGACAGTGGAGCAGGGCTAGAGACACGATCAGTGAGGCCGGCGGACATCAGGCGCACCTTTCGGCGTTGGCATATATGAGCGACAGCTGGTTCATCGGCACTGTGTCGAGGGTTCATCGGTTGAAGCGGTATCAGATGAGCGGGAGTGCGAGGCCCGACGAAGAGGTGGTCAGGCGGCTGCGGGCGATGGACGACGAAACACTGAGGCGGGTGCCGGGAATGGACGAGGATGTCATTGAGTTGATTCGTACCATGAGCGACGATGAGGTGCACAACGTGCATAACAGAAGGCCTGAGATCGGAATGATGGTCTCTCTGGTGAGTCGACACGATTCGCGCTCAGTTGAAGCCTCGCTGATGTAGCTGGGTAGGACCACACGATATACTTTCACAACCCCCGAGACTTCCGAGCTGATGATTGGATGTTGAGCGAGATGGAGAGTCCATGGGCAGGAGATGGAAGAGGCCTGGTAACACAGAGGTATGCATGACACGAAGTCCAAAGTAGATAAGAAAGGGTTCATTGACGTGACGTGATGCATTATAGGATATTCACCAAGGATGGCACACTAATAGCTACATGCGTCCAAGAGGTAAATTAAATTAGATGCGAAGTGTGGAGCATTATATTGGTGCTAACCGAGTAAAGGGAGTGGTTCGCTTGAAGCAAATCCCAAGCAAGCTATAAAGCACGTATAGCACTCGTCTTTCGACATGTGTTGTGCTCTGGTGTTTTGTCTATGGGATCGAGAGCGCAGCACACAGACAGACGTACCGACAGACTCACAGTAGAAGGTTGTCTATCAAGGGTCTGATGTAATTGTAACCCTCTATTCTGGTCTATATAGTAAAGGCAATATGGATTCTTTTTCCACATGCACCAACACTGAGGTCTTATGAAGCAAGAAAACATATACCTCGCAATGTGACAGCAGCAAAGAAGAAAAACATCGTACAGTAAGGGTATCCTGACAAAATGGTGTCTGTGTGTATCGGTTGGTAAAGCACCAGCCAAGGTGGAGTACCTTATACCGACTGTATGCGCAGAGGTAAACCCCCCGCTCTACGCCCTATCTCTTGTAATGCGGGCGGCAAAGGGCGCGCCTTCTCCGCAAAATTTTGAAATTTTGCTGCGTCACAGTCATAGCGACCCCTCCACCAAGAAGTGTGACTCTTTCCTAGTGAAAGACATAGTGTGCCGGATCTATCTTATTTTACTACTTAAGCCATTATTGTGGTAACTTGTTTATGAACCACTTGAAAGCCTTTGATTTGCAAATCCTCCTCAGTTCATAGTACTGATTAAATTGTGTATCTTGAATTTACTGCGGCCAATCGTCATCCCACAAGATGCCTATGTAAGCAGCCTTTATTCTCGCATGTGTAATAATCGAATATCATGAAGCTTATGACGATTCGACTACAGGCTCAAAGATCCCTCAAAGAAATACCAAAAGTTCAAGCCTCTTGATCTGCCCAATCGTCAATGGCCGAACAAGACCCTCGATGCCCCTCCGAGATGGTTGTCAACGGACTTGAGAGACGGCAACCAGAGTCTGGTTGATCCAATGGTGCGTACAGGGACCCACCAGCGCCTTCCTCGGGACTCGCGGACTGACATGTAACAGGACGGAGAGCAAAAATGGCGTTACTTCAAGATGTTGGTAGAGCTTGGCTACAAGGAAATCGAGGTGTCCTTCCCTTCCGCATCCGACACCGACTTTGCATTCACTCGTCGCTTGGTCGAGACGCCCGGCGTGATCCCCGACGATGTCGCCATCCAGGTTCTCTCACCGTGCCGCAAGGAGCTCATCAAAAGGACGGTCGATTCCCTCAAGGGCGTCAAGAAGGCCATTCTCCATCTTTACCTTGCCACGAGTCCGTGTTTCCAGCAGATTGTCTTTGGCATGAACAACGAGCAGAGCCTCGCCTTGGCCGTCGAGTGCACAAAGTACGCACGAAGCATCACAAAAGACGACCCCAGCCACGCCGGTACACAGTGGTCATATGAGTTCTCCCCCGAGACCTTCTCCGACTCCAGCCCAGAGTTCGTGATTGAGGTCTGTGAGGCTGTCAAAGCTGCATGGGGACCCTCGGTCGAGAACCCCATCATCTTCAACCTCCCTGCCACGGTCGAGATGTCAACCCCCAACGTGTACGCCGATCAGATCGAGTACTTCTGCACCCACATCTCCGAGCGCGAGAAGATCTGCGTTTCCCTCCACCCGCACAATGACAGAGGCTGCGCTGTTGCCGCCGCAGAACTTGCACAGATGGCTGGTGCCGACAGAGTTGAGGGCACCTTGTTCGGAAACGGAGAGAGAACAGGAAATGTCGACCTTGTCACCCTTGCTTTGAATCTATATACCCAGGGTATCAACCCGCAAATCGACTTTAGCGACATCAACAGTGTTATCGACATTGTCGAGAAGAGCAACAAGATTCCTGTGCATCCCAGAGCCCCGTATGGCGGACAGCTCGTCGTGTGCGCATTCTCGGGTTCACATCAAGACGCCATCAAAAAGGGCTTCAACCAACGGAGAGGCAAAGACAACGACACCGAGAGATGGCAGATTCCTTACCTTCCATTGGACCCCCAGGATATTGGCCGAACATACGAGGCCATCATCCGTGTCAACTCCCAATCAGGCAAGGGCGGTGTTGCTTGGATCATTCAACGCACCCTCGAACTCGACCTTCCTAGAGGACTACAGATCGCTTTCAGCAAGGTCGTCCAAAAGGAAACCGATAAGCTCGGCCGCGAACTCCAAGCCAACGAGATCAAGGAGCTTTTTGTTGATGCCTACCACTTGGAGAAGAACCCTCGTTTCAGCTTGATCGACTACGACATCACCACCGACCGTTCCGTTTCCCCTGCACCCCCAAGCGAAGGAAAGACGCAATCGAACAAGAACCTCCGCAGAAGGTTCAGCGGCATCATCGACATTGACGGTGAGGAACATCACATCAAGGGTGTGGGTAACGGTGCTCTCTCCTCTCTCGCCGACGCTCTCAAGCCCCTCGGCATCACCCTTGACGTTGCGGACTACAAGGAGCACGCCATCGGTCGCGGCAAGGACGTCAAGGCAGCCACTTTCATCGAGTGTCTCGAGACCAGCACCAACCAGCGCGTGTGGGGCGTCGGCATCCACCAGGACGTCGTCCAGGCTTCCCTGATTGCTTTGTTATCTGCCGCATCATCCGTGAGTGCTTATTTTCGTATTCCGCTCACCCAAGCGTTGTTTCACTAACCATTGCCGAAAACAGTTCCTCTCAAGCAGACCGAGCACCCCAATCCCCTTCCGCCCCAAGAAGTCGGACGACCAACACCTCAACGGCACAACGGACTTGTCGCCATTGAGGCCGGATGACTCGCCCGCCAGCGGGCACGATGCACAGAGCCATGTCGTCGCGAATCTGGAAGCCAAGGCCGCGAATGGCTCTGCGTAAATGGGAAATCATGTAAATCGTGTAGTATCTTGAAAGATGCTCAAAAAGTAATGACGTGGGAAAAAAGGAGAGCAGGATATAAGTACATGTGAGCTGTTATTGTTGTTGTTGCTATCGTCTCAGCGGATTTTGTAGTCAGTCACGTATGGGCAAATTATCATTCTACGTTCGATGTGAATCTGCTCTATTGGCGTGACGGAGCTTGTCCTCTGCATGTTCAGCTACGCACAAACACAGGAATAAGAAGTAATGTCCGTCCTTTCCACCAACATTATGAAGAACGGAAAAAGTGCGTGTTGCGAAAGGCTCTCAGTCCCAACTTATACTTCTCGTAGAGAGAAAAAAAACATGAATATGATTTCCATGTGTCTGATTTGAATTGTGATTTGAAAGGTGGTAATAATAAACATTATTCAAGAAAGAAAAAGGGCTTGTCGAAGAAGAGTGAAAAAGAAGAGAAGAAAGGCCCCTATGCCGCCAATAAAACAAGATAGAAGTAAAAGAAGAAGCAGAAAGAAAAAGAGGCGACTTGATCCAGTGTTCCCCCGTTTCCCTTTTACGCCTTGATAATAGAAACCGCCGAGTTCTCTGTTGTTACAGAGAACAGACGAGATGAGAAAGACCGGAACCCTCGAGTCTGTCGAGAACAAGAAGTGAAGAGAAAAGTGTGCAAGTGTCATGAGCTTCGCAGCGTGCGCCGAGTTCCACCTCAAAAAGCAATCTACCGACTGCTCTCGACGCCCAGAACACCGCTCGCCTTGCCGTGCAGCGAGCCGTTCATCCTGTCCCTCAAACCCTTGAGGCCAGCGGCAGTGGTCGTCGAAGAGTTGTTCGATGACGAAGTCAAGGTCTTCTTGCGAGGACTTCTCCGTAGCACGCGCTGAGCTTCGGCTTCCTCTGCGTCTTCTTCGACGAGCACGGAGATGCCGCCGCTGACTTTGTCGTCGAGCACTTGTTGACGGGAGCCGAGGGCTTGCTGCTCTGCTTTGCCTGCCGGAATGGAGGGTTGGAGGGAGGCTTGTGCGGTCTTGGCTAGTGATGATGCGTTCTGGGCTTCGATTTGGTAAGGTGCTGTGTCGTCTGCTGCGGCGAGGCTGTCTTCCACGTTGGTGTGTGAGATGGTGTCGGCGTCGACCTTTCGTTGCGCGGCGAGTCTTGCTCTTTCGTAGCGTGCGCTCACGTCGCCGCCAATCCACATGGTTCCCAAAAGGCGGTCCCAGAAGGTGAAGAAGGGCTGGCTGAAGTTTGTCTTGATGCCCCAGCTCTGGTGGTGGATGTCGTGGTAGCCGGCGTTGTTACTCGTGATGTGCTGGAGAGGATCCCATGGGAGAGCGTAGCCGCAGTGGTCGTCGACGGTCTTGATGGTGCTGCAGGTGAAGAACCACATTGATTGGCGACAAGTCATGCCTGCGAGCAGATAGGCGAGGCCAGTGCCGAGGGTGTCGAGAAGGAAGCCCTCAAAGGGGTGGTTGTAGAGAGCCCCGTATGCATAAGGCACATACAGACGGTGATGTCTCGAGTGGAAGGTTGCTGTTCTCACAGTTAGGGTGCTGCATTCGACAAAGGTGGACAAGTGGACAAGAAACTTACTGTACAGGAACTTGTTCATGTGCATGGCGCGGTGCCAGAAGTACTGCCATGTGTCGACCACGAGGACACCGAAAACAAACTGCATGGCAGGGAAGGCGAACCAGTAGATGAACTTGGCGACTTGGATCTCCCACGAAGCGAAGGCTGGCACAATGTCGCCGCTCACGCTTGGCTGATACAGACCGTAGTCTCCTCCAGCAAAGACGCTCGAGAGCACGGGATGCGCCAGAGCCAGGTTCTTGGAGATGCCGGTCGAGTCGACGCCAACCATCGCCAGAGCACCGGGGAGACCTCGTTGAGCGAGACGGAGTCTCCGAGCCCAGACAGCGACATTGTAATCGTCCTTTCCGGTCACGGCGTCTTCCTCGAGGTAGCCAAGCACGACACCGAAGGCAGTCTGGATCACTTGCTGGAAAATGACATCGCGGAAGACTTCCCACCGCGTTGCATGGTTGCGCTTAAGGACCTCTGCAGGGGTGTGTAGGCGGTATTGAGGAAAGAGATCCAATTCGTCTATCCAATGGAACAATAGCGACAAAGCCCAGTAAGCGACGATCGGAAGGACGAGGGTGAGGTATTTGTCGGGGATCCAGGACACTACCGGTGGCAAAGGCCATAGCGAGTATGTGGGGAGGGGAGGCAGAGTCGAGTTCGACATGGCGAGGTTAGATGTGAAGTTGTTGTGTGACATGAATCCAAGGAAACTTCAGGATAGTGTGACGGTTCGAGTGGAAAGAAGTTCAATTGCGGTCGCCACGGAATCCGGCGTTAAGCACGCGACAACCGGAATGACGAGGGGGGCTGAATAAACAGAAAAACCACCGAGATTGCAAGTGTCGTATCCCGAAGGAGCCCAGAGGGATTCTGGTGCGAAGAGAGTGAATGACTCTCAGGTGATGTGATAATGACAAGGGAGGGTAGGGTTGAATTGATTACAGAGGTCAGAAGGAATGAGGGGCAAGTGGAATAGGTCGAGTAAGAAGCAGGACTAAATCAAAATAGCAGAGTCGAGGTACAAGAGACCCAAACTACAGTTAAGACGGGGCAACAGGTAATATAAAGAGCCAGGGACCGTTTTCCTGATGTTTCTGTTTTTTCTAGAGCGAAAAGAAAGAAGCGTCATGCGCTGAGGCACCACTACCAAACTGTGACTGCTTTTCCTCTGACAGCTACAGCCCGTATCTCACCACACCTCACTTCCGCTCTGGCTTGACTTTTGAGTCTATTTGAGCGTTAAGAGCGAATCTGTCACGAGTCATCGGCGGCAAGCGGCTCGACCGGCTGGAGGGCTATCCATTGCTTCTAGCTCGTCGAGCACCAATCACGCGCGAGAAGCGAAACGGCAGATTGGGATCCACTCTCGGGGGGATCGAAGTGGAAAAGGACTCACTGTGGCAAATCCCGCAATAAGGCCCCGTTTCGGCATCCGCTGTACAAGTATTGATATTGTATTGATTGTGTCGTAGCTCAAGGCCGCTTAGAGTGCACTTCTTGGCATAAGATGAGACGCCGGCCCCGGTTTCGCCTTTTCCCGGTCGGTATGGAAAGAGATTGATCTGATAATGATAACCATCTTCCTCGGGCCAAACTTCAGGTTCACAAATGACATCGTCATTGTTGATCCGACATGAGGCACCTTGACCCCGTGTGGCGAAACGTGAACAAAGAAAGGTAAGGTAGGTATACCGAAAGTACTCTGTAAACCGACCGGGATATTGAGTAAATTGTGTGGTGTCTATCCTTGCTCTATCGAAGCATATCTTCCTCCTCTGTGGCGTGCAATCAATAATACCAAAGTGTATCTGATCCTGCTTCACACGAAACCATGGCCACGACCCAAGCCTGCTGCATCTGCTCGTCCCTGCTCGACACATACGACAGCAAGACAGAGAAACCAATCATCGCCGCCCGCTACCTGCCCTGCTGCACGAGAGCCATATGTCAAAGATGCATAGCGAGCAATCCGCGTTACAAGGCATATTGTCCTTATTGTCAGATATCCACGGAGCCGTCACCTCTGCCGCAGGGGCTGCGTGATCCACCACCCTATGACTCGAATTCAGTCAGAGACGGCAATGCGATAGACTCTGTTGACGAGAAGAGACACATCAGCGATAATGACCACGACGACGACGCAGAGCCACCGTCTTACTCGACCATCACGAACCCCTCCACCGCACCCCTCGAAAAACCATCCTCTTCCTCCACACCACCACAGGACGTCCTGCACTTCCTGACACCCCAAGACACGCTGCTCTCACTCTCTCTAGCCTACAAAGTACCCCTCGACGCGCTACGGCGAAGCAACAACATCTTCGCCGACCACTTGCTGCAGGGACGACGCACGCTGCTGATTCCTGCAGAGTACTATAAAGGCGGGGTGAGTCTGAGTCCGCGGCCGGTCGAGGGCGAAGAGGAGGAGCTGAGGCGGTCGAAGGTGCGCAGGTGGATGGTGCGGTGTAAAGTCTCCGAGTGAGTTTTTCCTTTTCTTTTCTTTTTCTCTGCTTCTTATTCTTCGTATTGTTTCGCATATGATGGCTGGTGATGGTGCGTGGAAGAGTCATTGGCTAATATACCGAGTCTTCCGCCTCATCTCAGATACGACGTGGCGCTACTATACCTCGAGCAAGCAGACTATGATCTCGAAGCCGCCGTCGAGGCATACAAGGAGGACGAGCGGTGGGAAAAAGAACATCCGCTTGATCACGTCGGCGGCAGTGGGAAGAAAAACAACAAGAAATCTGCTGGGTTGATGGGGATGACGAGGTTTGTGGGTGCTTCTTCTGCTGCTTCTTCTGCTGCTGCTGCTGCTGCTGCTGCTGCCGCTTCTTCGTCTTCTGCTTCGGGTAGAGGGCGATGAGGATGACCTTTTTACTTCCTTCGTGCACGATATACATGAATGATACCCTTTTCACCCTTTTTGTTATCAGACCTCATCCGTGAATTGCAGGCATCTCATTTATTACGACACTCACATGCACTCTCATCACAACTGTCTTGCATGTACAGAAGAGCAAAAACATCATCTGCTGTTCGAATCGTATGGGTATCATTTCTACATGAAGCGTTCTGCATGAAGCGATGGTAAGTGAATTGAAAGAGAAGAAACACTACTGGAAGTTGATGATCCAGCCATCTGCTTCCTTCTCTCCCTTTGCGTTGATACCACCCCAGAGCACGACTGTGGCGTCCTCGGCGTCGGCGCCAAAGAACGCCCGCGGGCCGGGATGCAGCATACCCTCATGCCCCGTCTGCTCGGTGGCCATGACCTCGACTTCAGCCCATTCGAAGCCACCGGAACCATAGCCAAGTTTGTCCCGAATGGCATCTTTCACAGCGGCTGGCTTGAAGTCGGTCCATGAGGTTGGCTTGGTTGACTTTGAAGGGACCTGGTAAGTCCAGAGATCCGAGTAAAACGTCTTTTCTTCCATATGCTCCGACTCTGCGACATCGCGCGGGTTATCCACACAACCGAACAGATATGCTAGATATATGCGACCGTAGCCGGTGGAAAAGGGAAGCAGTGTGCCGGATCGAAGGTCAGGGCCTGGAGTAGGCGAGTCCGACTGGAACAGTATCCTCTGCCATTCCAGACCCTCTCCAGCCTTGTGACCTGGCACACTACCACCGATTTCGAGGGCATAAACGTGACAGACACCTTCGGCTCGCGATCTCGTGACCAGGTACAGAGAGCCATCGGCAAAGGCAACACTGTCCGAGGCGACGGGGGCATCGGGAAGTTGTGTCCAAGCATGGGCAGTGAAGTCGAAAAACCAAGTATCACGGAGCTTGGTCTCTGGATCAGAGCGTCCGCCGAACAGGATCAGGTGGCCGCCATAGGCGAAAAGCTTGTGGTCATATCTCGAAGACGGTACAGGTTGGTCGGTGGTAAGAATCTTGTGCCACTTGGACACCTGTGTGTCCCAAAGCCAAATATACGGTTCGCTGTCCACAGTCTGACCAGACTCGTCACAGCCGCCAAAGACAGCTAGTTCATGGCCTTGGACACAGGCAGCGTGTCGTGTCCGCGGGCAAGGGACTTCGTCTCCCTCTTGTCGACTGACGGCAGGAAAACAAGCGTACTCTGAATCAATCTGCTGGCCCGCAGCAGAAGGCAGAGTGAAAGCGTGAATGTCGTTGGAGGCTACTTTGCCATTTGCAACCTCACCACCAAAGATGTAGGCTTTGTGATTTGCAACGTTGAGAGTGTGATGAGAACGAGCCAGAGAGAGTCTGAGTAAAAGTTGAGCATGATGTCATCGTCCGGGATTGGATAGATAGATATACATACTCTGTGTCGTTGGCGGGAGCAGTGCCAAATTGAACGAATGATGCCTTGAGAGGCATGGTCGGTTTACGTATAAAGTGAGCAGCGACAGCCCCTCCCTCGAGCGTGGTACTGACGACCTGCTCGGCCACGACTGCGCCTGCAGCTATTTCGGCCATTGTCGAGTGTGGTTCTGGTCCTGAGTGGCGTGATTTGGAGAAAGAGAGGGAGAGAAGTTGGAATTGACAGGGTGCATAACAAAGGGATAAGAGGAGACAATAATTGTGACCTAGAAGTCAATAGCAGAAGGCAGGGGCGGTGATGTCAATACTGTCATGTACAGTATCTTACTGTACCTGGCAAGGTAGCTGTAGTTACCCAATCGGGGATAGGGTCTCTTAGCGACGCGCATCGGGCCGGGGTAAGAAGGATAAAGAGATTAATTAATGTGCATTGTCTGCAGTAGGCTTGGCACAGATGCGGGTTATTGTGGATTTACCCCGTTCGCTCTGACGGTCACTCGAGGTCAGGCACAGCAGATGCACGACTACTGTGACTATACCGCAGCCATATGCAGTACACGACTAGAACAACCACCAGACACAGACAAATGCCCCAGTCTGTCGTATGAGTGCCTTCATCTCTACCACCCCCTCTGGTCTGGTCGCATAATCCGCGACTCTAGCGCATTGGTGGGCGGCGCAATATATTCTTATCTCCCCCCTCGTCACCCGTCACCCGTCACTCGTCACTCGTCACTCGCGCCCGTCTATTGTTGTCATGGCCGCAGCTGTGGCCAAACCGGGGCAGGCCCTGCGACGCCAGCGACCGAGTCTGAACAATATCGGGAATGGAACGGTCAATGGGAGCTCCGCCGGCGCTGGCGTCAATGGGACTCTCGTGGCCGCCTCCCCCGACACGACATCCAAACACCCGGCGCGACCTGGCGCATCCGATCGCGGCGATGTCATTGCTATGACTGCAACCTCCAAACCCACACCCAAGAGACTGGCTGAGGCATTTGTCAGAGGCGGCAAATACATCTTGCGCAAATTCCGTGGAAGACCGCCGTCGCTCATCATTCATCTACACCCCACTCACTTCCGCTTCGACCAGCAGGACGGCAGCTTCAGCTATGATTCACCCATGAAGTCTTTTCTTGTCCATCTGCGACGTCAGACAGTGCCCCATGAGTTTCTCGAGGAGCTGCTGGAGAACCAGGTTCCATTTTACGATGGATGCCTGATTGTCCAGGTCCACGATCACAAGTCCACCGCCGCCAAGACGCAAGACGCGAACTCCGCTGCCTCGACCTCCGCCGCCGCCGCCGCCGCCGCCGCCGCCACCGCCAACCCTTCCTCTGCTCCTTCCTCCTCCACCGCCTCCGCCTCGGCCTCCGCTGCGTCTGACCACAATGTCCCTTTCTCCATGCACAACTCCCACGACCACATCACTCCCTCGCCGTTCGCCAAGCGTCCTCGAAAGCCTGCCGTTGCTGCCCAGCAATCGCCCTCGCTACCCACCAAGACCGAGACACCACTACCGAATGGCGACAAGAAGGAGGATGCGCCGGCCACGAAGACTGCACAGGGCCCTCGCATCACCACTATTGTTCTCCATCCCACCCCGCAAACGCGGCAGCAGGAGATGCTCATCTTGGCCAACACCCCCATCGCTGATCCCAGAGCCAACAAGAAGCCCTCAAGAGATGGCGCAACCCCTGCCGGTGCCCAGCCCGCGAACACTCCTCTTTCGGCAGCCAACAAGCGACAGAAGATGTACTTGGAAGAGAAGGACTACTACAACTTCGAGGCCGAGGTTCTCATGTCCACCGAGCCTCCCCTGCTCTTAGACCCGGCGCGGAACCCAGAGGAAGCCGTCAAAGCGCTCAAGCTACTGAACCACCCCCTTCACAACGAGCCCGCTCCCTCGCACAGGACGCGCAAACGCACACACGCAGAGATCGCGGCAGACGACGCCCAGGCCGCAGAAGAGGAACGCCGCATGCTCATCATGGACGAGCGCGTCAAGCCCTCTATCCGTCCTGGTGCAGGCATGGCGGCCGGCGAAGGCCAAACCACCTCTTCTGCCCTCGGCTTCTCGAGGTTCAAGACACTCGAGACGATCAAGCAGCGCCACGAGGAAAACGACCGCCGTAAGAAGGAGGAAGAGGCCCGACAGGCGCTCGAGAAGCGCAACCACGACGCTGCCCTCGCCAAGCGTAAGATGATGGAGGACCGGCAGCGGCAGGAACACCTCGCTCTGCAGAAGCAGCAGATGTTGCTGAAGCAGCACCAAGCTATGCCGAACCAGCAAGCCTCGAACCATGTCCAGAACATGGCCCACAACGCCACTCCCATGCCCACAAATCCCCAGCAACAACAGCTCCAACAGCAGGCTGCTCTTGTCGGACACTCGTCGCCGATCGTTCGCCAACAGACGCCCATGATGGCATCATCACCACTGGCTCAGAACGCTGCCGCCATGAATGCTGCAATGGGTGGCTTCCCCATGCAAGCCACTGCTTCCAGCCAGGGCGCCGGCAGTCCAGCTAGACCGGCGTCTGCCATGCAACATGCCAACGTCGCCATGGCCCGCCAGATGAGCCAGCAGCAGCAGCAGCAGCAGCAGCAGCAGCAACAAAACCAAAGCAGACATGCCACTCCCCAGATGGCGCAGAACACCCCTCGTATGGCCGCCTCAGGGCCGGCCGATCCGCACCGTCAAATCAGCGCCACTCCACAGATGCAACATCGCAGCCCCATGGCCGGACTACAAGGCACCCCACAGCCCATGATGAACGGCACGCCTCAGATGAACCAGCAGCACTTGACCCCTGGTCAACAACTTGCTATTCTACAACGCCGCGGCCAGATCCCTCAGATGCACGGCTCTCCACAGAACATGGCTCCCGAGCAGATCGCCATGATGCGCAACCAACAGCAAATGGCGCTACAGCAACAGCAGATGAACCCGCAGGCATACGCTGCACAATTGCAGCGCATGCAGCAGATGAACAACGTGCAAGGCGGCACGCAAATGCAGCAGATGGGCTCGAACAATGGACAAATGCAAACGCAGCAACAACAGCAGCAGCAGCAACTTGGCCCAAACGAGCAACAACAGCTGCTGCAGCGCCAACAGCAGATGCGCGCCCAGCAAATGCTGCACAATCAGCGTCTGATGCAACAAATGGCCGCCAGCGGACAGATCCCTCCGCAGCGCATGCAACAAATGCAAATGCAGCAACGCAACCTGCAACAGCAGCAGATGGCCGCGATGCGCGCCACCCAGAACCTAGGAGACCCGGCGAACACGGATCAATACATGCAGAACCTCCGCAATCAACAAGCTCTGCTCGCACAAATGCAGCGAAGGAACCAAGCCGTCAGTCAACAGCAACAGCAACAGAACATGATGCAAGCGGCCGGCAACGGGGTCGGCGGTGTTGGCGGTGTCAATGTCGGCGGTGGCGGTGCACAGAACATGCAACAGCAGCAGATGAACATGTTGCAGGCCCAGCAGATGCAGCAGTTGAGGAATCAGCAGTCTGGTCAAGACCTGGCGCAGCAGTTTGCCGCTATGCAGAGCGCCCTCGGTCGGCCGGGCACTGGCATGGGCTGAGGTTGTTTATCGATCCGCAGTGGTGGTTGGCTTTTTCGTTTCTCTTTTTCTTCGAGACGAGTCAGGCTCCTTTAATGATAACCCCCCCCCCCCCATTTTCCAAGTTTTGATCTTTACTCGAAAACAAAAGGGGGCGTTTCGGCGGTTTCGTGGGCTCTGACCTTGTTGCACGTCTGTCTTGTTTCCTGGTCCTCTCCACGCTGTACATTGTAGAATCGATGATGGTCTTATTTCTCCTTTCCTTTTTCCGTTATCTGTCTTTTAATGAGAATGAAAATGAGGACGGCTTTGACGACTATATTCCCTTTTTCCCTTCTTTTTTACTTGGGTTATATGTACCTGACGCTCTGTTTTCTCTTGCATTTCAGTATCTGCGACTCAATCGATACATATGTATATATAGACAGAAAAAGAGAAAACGGGAATATCCATCCATAAAAGAAGTTGAAACGAAACGAAATACACGAAGTAATCTTTATGATCACGAAACGTCCTGAAGATTTCCTTCGTTCGTTCCATGTCGTTCTGTCCGAATCATGGACTCGATAACAGACTACACATTCTTCCTTCAGGAACTGTACTTCCTTCTCGAGAGCAGAAGAGTAAGATATCATCAGGACTCTGGGCCGTAATAAAGTCTCCATTGTGATACCCGCATACTTCCATCTACGAAGCAGGAATAGCCGCGCCCCTAGTCTTCAAAACCCCCTCCAGCACAGTCCCGACGTCCTCTAACGAGACCCTACCACTTTCTTCGTTAATGCCCCCGCCAGCACCTTCGCATCTCGCGAGCAGAGTCTCATAAGTCGTCTGCATATCCCTCCTGGAAACCCTGACGACCCATCCCGCCTCGGTGATCATAACAACTTCGTCTCCGCCAGCCCTGACGCCCAGCAACCCACTCGCCTTAAGCAAACCCTCGACCCACGCCCTCGTCTGACCCACCGACTCAGCCAATCTTTGCAAATCGACGTTCATACCCTCCCCCAAGCCCTCTCTGACGCCTCGCACAACAGTCTCTCGACGCTCATTCTCCTCTCGCGCAGCTCTCGCCTCCCGCTCCCTCTTCTCCTCCCGCTCCTTGGCACGTCGCCGCTCGACTTCCGCGGCTACAGCTTCTCGTCGTGAGCGCTCGGCTGCGAGATAGGCTGATTGCTCTTTCGCGGTCGCGGCCGCGTGCGCCCGCTCCATTTCGCCGATTGATCGCTGTTGCTCGTGGTACATTCTTCGCTGCTCGCGACGGGCTAGGGAGCGCGCTTTCTTGGTGCCGATGTTGGTTGGGGGTGCGCGGCGTTGTTGGTGCTGTTGTTGTTGTTGTTGTTGTTGTTGTTGTTGTTGTTGTTGGGGGTTGGCGGGGCCGGGTTCGCCGAGGCCGGGTTGTTCGTTGTCTGCTCCTGCTGCAGGGACGCCGAATTGATGGCCTTCGGGGAACTCGAGTTCGTTGTTGTCTTCTTCGTCCGAGGAAGTCAGGTCTGCGTCTTCTACGAATGCAGCACGCGGTTGGCCGTTTTGCACGTTTCGTTGCTCGTCGGTCCTGTCCATGGCTCCGGGGTCTTGTTGGTCCCCAGCAGCGCCACTGTCATCAGTCTGCTGTGGTACCGAGTCCGAGTCTCGCCGGACATCGAGTTGCGATTGCACATAAGACTGGATCTGAGGCGCGTAATACAGCGCCGTACATAGTGCGGCCAGATGGAGGAGGTCTTGAAGGATGGGCGTTCCTGGAGTGGCGAAGGGCAGGAGTTTGTTGATTAGACTTATGAGACCCGCCATTTTTTGGTTTCTTCCTTTCCTGGATATTGATCTTGGAAGTCAATGGGAAGACTAGACCCTTTTGATCCTTCAGTCACGCCTCCAGTCTAGGTCTTCGATTATGGCCTGCACCTTATGCAGAGTTCTCAAGTGCGTATCTTATTGGCAATTTGATAGCACAATGCCACAATTAGGTTATCGGGAATTGCTTGCAATGAAGCCCAGCCCAGACCAGTCCAGTACAGTACAGTACAGTCCGGTCCGTAATGGTAAGAAGTTCACTCTCTTCTCGTAAAGTCGCTTGTGATATCGAATCAATACTCGAAGCGCCGATCTAGAAGCAAGAGTATTCTGTTTTCTTTCTTGCTCTTCAGCACTTCAGACAAGTTCTTTTTGATCTAGTGGTCCAGTATCGTTCAAGTTGATGAGTACGATGAGCGTGTTTTCCTCGGTCTTTTGTGGCAAGGATACAAATGAAAGAGCACTGATATGGAAATAGTGGATAGATATAGAAGCTGGGAGGGACCACCATATAGAGCGGTTCGCTGTGATCAACTTCTCTCCTTGGCGTCTTGATCGTTTAGCGACTGGCCAGGTAATACAGTATCTCAAAGTCTGAGTCGCAAAATATACATAACCTCTATAACAAGAACAACAATCCAACAATGGAATCCATGTCAAAATATCGAAAGAAATAATCCCTGTAACGCAGACTCCTGGCAAACAAAAAGAGATCGAAGATCCTTGAAAAAAATTGGCCGACCACCTAGGGACTCGAACCCTAAACCTTCAGTGAACTTTTCCTGGTACGTCATTGCAGAAGCAACAACCGAAACCGAAAACTGACGCGCTACCATTGCGCCAGACAGCCATGTTGTCTCCCATCGTTTAGCGATGGATGAAGGGATTGAAATTACTCCTTTCTAATAAGTATATATCCCTTGAATTCCACCATTTTCCGTCACTTTGCCTGTTGTTGATCATGAGCGATAAACATCTTCAAATCATCTCCTCCATCCTGTGCAAGCCCGACTGTCTATACCACCTTCTTATCTTCTTTCCATAGATCCAAAGTGGTAGACTCAATATCACAGGCCCATAGACTACAGCGGTTTGGATCCCAAAGACCACGGTCCACCCTTTTGCTGCAGCAACGTCAAAGACCCAATAACTCAGACAAAACCCCAAAATGTTTTTGAGTAATGTGGCCACGACCATGATCTCGCCACTGATGGGCTTGAAGCAGTCGATTGCGTATGAAAGGGCTATGGTGGGTAAAGAAGACACGGAGAGCCCGGAGAGAAAGTAGCATAGTATCACGATGGCGGGCCACGGCCAGTGGTTTTGCAGAGCGAAACCACCTGCTACTGAGGTTATAAGGGACAGAGCTGCATAAGGCAGAAGGGCTGGGAGACGCATCTCTGCTTCGCGAATGCCTGAGTTGCGTGTCGTCGCGCGTTTAGCTATCCCTGTTTTCGAGCGTGATTTGTCAGTAGGCGAGGGAGAAAGAGATCACGTGAAATATGAGTATGTGCTGACACGATGTGTGAAGCAGGCATTACTAACAGTCAGAGAATGGACCAGCAGTGGCAACTCCGACAAGTCCGCCGACTGCACATCCGAAGTTCGTATATCCCACAGCACCGGCGCTGAAGTTGTATGGGGATGCACCGAGTATGCTCGACTCGGTCAGATTGTAGATAAGCAAAAGGTTCGCAGGACCTGCTAGCATGAGACCCGCCCAGAAGATTATGGGATTGAAGAAGATAAGGAGCGGAGTGGTGACGTCTCGGACAATAAACTTCTTCCACGCTTTGTCTGGTCGTTGGTATGTGGCGAATTGTCGTCTGCTAGGTCGACCTTTACCGACGAAGATTGCAGTCGTGACCGAGTTTGATCGCTCTGGAGGCGGACTTTTGCTCATTTCAGTCACATCGTTCGACGATGCGACCTTCTCGGCCTGGCTCGTTGTTTGGATCTCTGGAGGCATATGTCCCTCGGTGCGGTGGAGTCGATGATACTTTGTCTCTGGTTGTGAAATGATAACGAGGACGAGAGCGAGTACTGACAGTGCCGTCGAGAGCCAGAAGAAGCTACGCCAGCCGTGTCTGTACACCAATTGTCAGACGAAGTGCCGGGCACGACACAAGGATACTAACCTTGCAGCTATGTTGCCGCTCATGATAGGTCCAAGAAATGCTCCCATGAAGTAGGTTGTGCTTCGAAAATGTCAGCAAAGTGTCGAAGTATTGCAGGCATGAAGTATTAAGCACACATACAAGTACACGCCCATCAGTGTTCCCCGCTCATTGAGAAAGCACATGTCTGCAATAACCTGCACCATGATGGACTCGCTTGTAGCAGCGGCAATACCATTGCATGCTCTTGCAGCAAGTAAGCTCTTGTGTGTTGTAGCAAGGGCCTCCCAGACACAAGTCAGGACGAGCAGGACCCCAAAAAGGATACTGGTCAGTCTTCGGCCAAAGATGTTTGATATCGGTACGATGAAGATATTCGCAACACCAAGAGTAACAACGTTGAGTCCAGTGAGCAGCGATAGTTGCTGGGTGTTCAGATGAAATTCGGCACCGAGGAAAGGAAAGACTGGAGCTAATGATAGTGCTGAGGATACTCCGACCCATACATAGATGAGCTGAGTGACGGCAACAATGGCTAAGTGATGTCCTTCAGTCTTGATATTGTAGAAGTTCAGAACAAGGGAAACATACTTTTCCACGTTACAGACCAGTTCAATGGGTCGTCCTTTGAGCTCGACGGGGTTGGGACGAGGCTATGAAGAACAAAAGTAAGCCAGTTTCAACCTTTATATGCGTAGACGAGAACGTACACGGCGTGCGAGGTTCCCTGTATATCATCTCTCATCACCTCTGTTCCTGGAATCATTTCATCGTGGCTGATATGATGAACTCCAGGCTCGAACATCGCAGCGATCATGGCATTTCCTGACATGCTTGGCTTGATCATCAAAAGAGGCACCTGATGGTAGAAACGAAAGACTCGAAGGAAAAGAGCCCGGGAGGTACGAGGCACGAAGCAATATGTAAGCATCACGACATCGTCCAGGAGCTGAAAGGCATGGTTCGTCCCATCGGACAAGCCATCGCTAGTACGCCCTTCACTGCCTAAATGATAAACAAAAGTCCGGGACACACGACGGAAAAGACAGTAAAAGCCCGTGAAGACTGGTCACTCGTCAGGTACGACAACTCAACAAATATGCTTGGAGGATTTCCGTAGGCCTGTACGACTCGAAAAAGTGCTACAGCTAGACCGGGTCGACGGAAATCGTTGCGATCCTTCAGCGAGTTGATTGACGTGTTGTTGGTGAGCATACGCGTTCACTGTCTGCACTTTGAGGATAAGATCTTGCCTGCATTGTGAATGCTGTCTTTAGTTACACCTGCATATCTTCATTGCTGGAAGATGTAATAGAGCTCAGGGGTAAGCCTGGTCACAAATGTTCGTGGCAGCGGATATTGTCCGGCTCGATGCTTCAGGAGCCATAAATAAAGCTGGACAGCAGTTCGTCGACAGCTCATGCCGAATCGGATCTCATTACGTGCGTCTGGAGGCAACAGACGCAAGGCTGACCAATGTTGTTTTCGTGCCGGAGAAGTGTATACTCTACACAGGTGAGAGCTGCGTTTCATGTTCACCCGCATTTGCGATAAACATCAATTCGCTACCGGGATTTGACTGGACCACTATTGTCTGCTAAGTCTTGATTGATGGAACTTTCGCTATTTTAATATACAGTAGGTTCTTGTGCTGCTCTATATGTGTGATGTTTGTACAAAGATCTAACGATGAAAACCGTATATGCCGTTGCCAACTTTGGAGCGGTCTTCGAATACTTGGACCAAAATCGTGCGACCTTCTCGCGACATTAATGACTCGGTTTTGTGTTCATCCACGACTCAATCCTTTGCAAGTCTGAGTCAGCTGTGGTTCCACTCGCTCCACCTGTCTTGAGGATGACTGCGGCAGAATCAATAAGCATATCGCGATCAACTGCCTTGCACATATCGAACACGGTGAGTGCAGCGACAGATACGGCTGTCAGAGCCTCCATTTCCACCCCGGTTGGACCAAAGCAATCAACCTTGGCCTCTATCACCACACCTCCACCTGCGCGTTTCTTACTTGATCTGACCCATGTGATACGCTCTTGTGGTTCCACCATGTAGAACTTGATGCCAACTTTGCTTAACGCCAGAGGATGGCACAGTGGTATGAGGTCCGAGCAACGCTTTGCTGCCATGATACCAGCAACCCTCGCTACACCAAGAACATCACCTTTCTTGATGCTGTTCTCTTTGATCAATTCAAGTGTTTCAGGATTGGAGAAACGTATGAAGTTGAGTGCTGTAGCGGATCGGTGCGTTGAGGGTTTACGCGAGACATCGACCATTTGTGCTTCACCAGTCGAAGTGACGTGAGTCAAGGTTGGAGAGCCAGATCGTTTTGAAGTAACGGGAAGAGGCAGCGGGTCGTTTGACACAGCTCCGAGATTTGCCGTTGCATTTGGATCGAGTATTGAGGAAGGCGATGTTGCTGCATCGCGCGGAAGCTCCCAAGGAGCACGAAGAGAATTTCCGTCATCACTGCCCATTGCCTTTCGAGAGCCCTTATGTGAGTGTTGAAAGTGAGTCGGTCGATAAACCTGATACTCTGATTTTTCAGAAGGAGCTAGCGTGGTGTTACTCGGATTCGCTCCTCCCTCGCGACTTGCCGAATTCGATTGATGTTCTGATACTGGTTTCGTCGCTTTGTCTTGCAGTGAAGCTCTTCTATCATTTGACGTGTTTGCTCGCAAGTTCGAACGTCTTTCGCTTTCTAGAGTCAACGCCTCTCGATCTGACGAGGGAGACTTGGTGGGACTGGACTCTGGTTCGGCTTCACTTCTGGTCCCGGTCGAAAGCAACGGACTATCTGCAGCATGCATCCGCTCAGGAAACAAGGCACCTAAGCTTTGAAATGCTGGGACTGCTCCATCCTTGACGTCGACCATCAATTCCGCCTCAGCATCGGCATTGTAGTTCTTTTCATCATGAACCTCATGAGTCGACGTTTCCTCCGCATTGGAGACTTGCGCCTCCCGTCGACTTGCTGAACTTGTTGAATATAAACGCGCATGCGACGTGTTAGAAACATTTGAGTGCAGCAAGTGCAGCGGTATCTGAGACCATGAGTTCGCAGACAAGACTGGCGACCTGGCCATGCGCTTAACACGCGAGACCTCCATGTGTCCCGTCTCTTTTCTTTCAGCTATCACAATCATTAGTACCATCTTGATCAAGCGCGTCTCGGCCAGAAGCACGCCCTAAAGCCATCGTCTGACCCAACAGGACCAGCGAGAAGTGGACCTACCCACCAATCAAAATCATCGGTCGATTCTTCATGTTTTCGAGCTCGCCGATTCCTGCGTGCTTCTCTTTCTTTCGCTTGACTGCCATGCCGATGACGTCGAGAAGTTCGGCCTCGCGGTCAATCCACTGCGGCCCCGTTGCCTCAACAAGACCTTGTCGGCGGTTCATTTCGAGCTCCTTGATCGCCTCGAAGGCTGCTTGGTCGATCGGCTGATTGTTGTTGTCCTTTCGCATGAGATCTCGTAGTGAAACCTCAGCATTGCCGAACAGGCAGACCTTGAGATTGCCGTCACCGGTGATGCGCAAACGATTGCAGCTGCCACAGAAGTTGTGAGTCATACTGGTGATGAAACCAAGTTTTCCAACAAAGCCAGGGACCTCATAAGTCTTGCTGGTGTCGTTGAAATGGCCTTCCACCTTTCGCAGACCAGGATACTTTCCTCGAATCATGTCCAACATCTCGCCATAGGGCAGCATCTTGCGCTCGCTCCATTTGTTTCCGTCAAAGGGCATATACTCGATGAAACGGACCTCGATATCCTTCTCGCGACCCATCTCGACGAAGGGAATGATCTCTCGATCATTGATGCCTCGCATCACTACACAGTTGACCTTCAATTTGATGCCAGCTCCCAGACGATTCGTCTCGAGAACACGGTCTATGCTCCTCATGACAGCTTCGAAGCCCTTGCGTCGGGTCAAGATCTGGAATTGGAAAGGATCCAGTGTGTCCAAGCTGATATTGAGACCTGTCAGTCCTGCTTCCACCATCTTGTCGAGTTTCCTGTGCAGACTGATGCCGTTCGTGGTAAGAGCAAGCTCTCGCAGGCCCTTGCTTCGAAGGCTACCAATCTGCTGCATCAGAGGCACAATATCCGGTCGAACCGTCGGTTCGCCACCAGTGAGTCGGATTTTAGTAACGCCCTGCGAGACAAACAAGGATGAGAGATAGAATATCTCGGGTGTTGTCAGAAGATGTGCCTGAGGAGATAGCGGAACTCCCTCTGCGATATCGTCAAGTCAGTCACACAGAAGACTCAAAGTATTAACTCGAAAATGTGGCAGTTCAAACATACCTTCGGGCATGCAGTATAGACATCGTAGATTGCAGCGCTCAGTCACGCTGATACGAAGGTAATCGTGCTGGCGATTGAACGTGTCGGTCAAAAAGTCGGAGAAAGGCTTCGCATCCCTTATCGCACGCCTGCGCTCAGTGTTGACAGGCAAGGGGTGAGAGGGAAAAGGAGCGGTGGGTTCTTGATGTTGCACAGTAGACGCAGCTGCAGAAACAAGTCGTCGCACCGTCTGCCGCCGCCGCAACGACGGCAGCGCGCGTAGAATGCCACGACCGGACGAGTAACGCTGCATCATTGGACGTGTGCGTGACTGAACATGTTTTCCTCACTCGATCTCTTTGAAGTTCAGCACGGAAACAGCGCAGGATGGGGGATCACAGACGGGTCATCCAAAGGATCATGTACATCCACAGATCTCTGCTGGTACGTAAATCTGACTCCACAAAAAGTAAACCGCCCGCCAGCGAATGCGGAGATATCGGGCAAAGGCCCCCTGCCGTCTTTCACGTAAGCGTTGGCGATAAGTCTCGCCTGCGCGGCCACGATTTGGAACTATCTATCGTGTATGTAGAAAGCGGAGCTCCCCGAACTCTCCAGCAGGCTTTCTTTCTTCTGCCTCTCCGGAGGTCTACAGAGAGGCTTATGCGGCAGCAGGATGATACATATCTTCGTGGCAATCTAACATACAGCATATTACAGTACACATACTATCGATACACGTTGATCCCAAGATCATCCAGCACCCCCAAGTCGGCAGCCAATTGCCAGAAATCGGTTTGCCCCTTGACTCCCCTTAAGCCTGTGCTCAAAAGTCCTTCTTGTCTATGGCAGTCAAGCACGACTTGTTTCAATCTGTCCCATTCCTCGTTGTCGGCGAGACACTTGATCACGGCCGCCATAGCCAGCCAACCTGGTCTCTTGCCCTCTTTGCTCATCCGTGTGAGGAAAGCCATGGTCTGACCCACGTTTCCATGCCTGGCGTACGCCTCGACCATCCTGTCGTAGAAAATGACATCTAGGACCGCGCCGTAGTTGTGGTTGCGGCTTCGGATCTGGTTCCACAGAGCGTCCGCTGCTTGGAAGTCCGGAGGATCGGAATCAAAGTAATATGTCATGAGGATGGTGTATATATGCGTCGTCGGCTCGACATTTGACCTCGCCATGTGCGCGAGGACTGCCTGAACTGCTTTCAGATTGCCATACTCCTTGAGCAGTCGATCGACAAGGAGCCCGTAGCCTTTCTCGTCGATCGCCATACCTGCTGATTCGAGTGACGCGATATATTGCATGACTGTCTCTTCTTGTTCAGCACGGCTGAGGCCCTTCAGCATAGACGAGTAGAACATAGAATTCAGTAAAATGGTAAAGGTGTTTGAGTCGGGTTGCACGTTCGCTGCAGCCATGCTGTTCAGGAGCTGATGCGCCTCCTCGGGCCGCTCCTGAGCCAAGTAGATGTTGATCAGTGTGTTGAATGTGATGATGTTTGGCTGGATGTCGAAGGTCTTGCTCCAAGCGAGCACGTCTGGAATGTGCTTGCTAAACTTGTTCCCAAGAGCACTGAGTGCTGAATTCAGGATTGCAGTGTCTGGTTTCGGGATCCCATCGATGACCTCCTCTCTCGAATTGTTACCGACGGCTGAGCTAGATTCATTCTTCGCAGATCGGCCACGTCGCTTCTGCGCATCAATCCACTCTCGACCCATCTCTTCTAGTGCTCGCAGCCCTTCCTGCACCAAGCGCGTTTTCAGTAGTCCATGAATCCTTGTACCCCAGGCCAATCCATCAGGCTGTACTCCAGATTGACGCATACGATGCCATAGTGATTCCATAATATGGGTATCGCGAGAGTACTGGCAGCCCTTCATCATGATCGACCACGTGTGGACGGACGGCTCGATGTTCGACTTGATCATCGTGTTCCAGATATTCAGTGCCGATTGCGGACGCTTCAGCTTGAAGAAGGCGATGAGAAATTGCTGATAGAGCTTGGTGACAGCATCCTTAGATGTTGCATCAACTTGTGAACGGCAGAATGGTTGAGCCTTCTTCCAGATCTTCTCCAACGAATCCAGATCCTGCCTTTCACTTGCGCGACCGATACCTCGTATGAGCTGCTGGGACGTATGCTCGGAATCATTCGAGTGAGACGGATCCTGATGCACCTCGTTGTTGGCTTCCTGGCGTACATGGTGTCCGAGTCGTGTCACAAGCCCCTGTACCTCCTCGCTGCCCAGTCCGAACTCCTGCAATCTCTGCGATAGTGCAGACACTCTAGCCGGATCCATAGTGGTATGTTTGAACAATTCGTCGATAGACTTAATGAATCCAGTATATGGCTCCGTGCTCGATGAGGGGACATCGCATTTCGGCAGCACATAATTAAGCAGATCATAGGTGACGAGTGCCGACGCAGCCAAATGATTGAAGCGGCCTTTCTCTGCCATCGTCCCGGATCGTAGTCCTGACGTCGCGACTGGCACCAGAAGGGCGAAATTATGGTCGAAGCGCTTATCTTGGTGGGTTGCCCGTCGATGAACCAGAAGATCATGTGGAATGAATGACCAGGGCGACGGATGGGAATCCGCATCTGGCTTCTGGTCCTGCTCCTTCTCAGCAAGTGCATCGCGCTGCAAACACAGCCTCCATAAATCCATATGCTCTTTCACTCCACGTGAATACTCCTCGGGGTCGAAAGTGGAAGTTACACCAGCTTTTAACAGGGCGGTCGACATGGATGCTAGAGTCCTCATATATGTTGCTGGAGTCGCAATACCGACTTGTTCGAACCTCTTTACCACGTCTGACGGAGATGGCAATTGAAGCAGATCAGAGTCAGCACCATTGAGGCGAGAGTTCCATGCGGTCACAAGTCTCGCCAGCAAGAAGGCAAAGACATTGCCACTGCGCACTTTAGCAACATCTCGGAAGGACGGTCTAGCAAGGGCCGGGCTATCTTTGCTGCTGTAGTGTTCACAGAAGAAGTCCCATGCCTCAAGGAGCTGAGAGTTCCTGACCAATATCTCTAGCTCTGCCGTATATGATCTTTGCGATTGTGATGTTCGATTAGTTTCAGTACTGGTTGTAACAGGACGAGGACCAGAGTCTACTGCCCGCGGTTGACGAGAGTAGCGGCCAATAGTCTTGGGGCTCGATGCTGCGTTGGCAATGTATGAGGTGAAGTCGTCGTTCGGCGCACTATCACGTGGTGTTGTTGCATATCGTGGACGTCGTACCGTCCTCGGTACAGGAGGTGAATCGGATAGGATGTCTTCGATTACTTGCGAGGACGCCCACGCGACCTGTCTCTTACTCGCTGCACATTGCACAGACTGGCGCATCATTCGGTGGTAGCATGCCGAGCACACATACGGTACTGTCATGCCCTGCTGTTGCAATCTTTTATCCTCACCGAACACACCAATATACTGAGAGTTGAGCTCAAGCTAAGGAGAGGAAATCTCGGATCACACAGATAGCTAATCTCAACCAAGCGTCGGAGACTTGTGTTAGTAAACTACATGGAAATCCACAGATTATGTGTTACAGTAAAGCTAAATCTGCTATACAGCAGAACACCCAGGTGGAGGCCAAGCCAGAAGCCTTACGATACCGTACCGAGCGTACTTTACAGTACTTGTACCTTACTGTGTGACCTTATGCAAACCCTCGGCTTCGGGCCGAGCTTTTGAGTAACGCCCCGGCTTAAACCACATGCACGTGTTTCACAAACAACCATTCAACACATCATCCCCTGTCGTTTACCTGATCTTGGACTAAGGTATCCTTCATTCTGTTTCAAGACTCCTCTTCTGAACTCTCTTCACTTTATCAAGTTCAAGTAGGGACTTTCATCTTCTGCTCGCCATCATGACAACATTATCCCCCCGTAGTGCTTACACTCAAGATGAACTAAAACAACTATACCCCGAGACGTTGGCCCTGCAGCAAGTGCAGATCGTAAGTCCACACCATTCAATTGTATACCTTACCTATCATCTCGAATGATTCACTGACGTCTGAGTAGCTCTTGCGTCATGGTAAATCCCTCCTCCACGTCTTTCTAGGCTCCATGACTAATGAATGCCAGGCGAACGTACCCCCGTGACGCCCAGGTTTAAGAACGTGAGTCCATAACGTCAAGGACTCTTGCCTTCCATTTTGACTGATCACCACTAGGCTGGACTTCCCGCATGTATGAAACTCACATCCTATACATTTGTGTCAGGGTTACTTACATCCACCAGATTGGCCGTATTGCGATGCTGCTCGACACCTCAAGAGTGTCATCAAAGCAAGCGATGAATCTTGGGATGATCTCGCTTATCGCAGAAAGCTGGAGACGTTCGATAGCGTAGACGATAGTCCAACCCTCGCTTCAGGTAAATTACTCGACTCTACTGTAAATGCTCTTTGTGCCTCATATTGAACCAATCCCAGGACCAGCGCAAGAAACCAATAACATCTGGTATGTGATTCATTGGCCACGACTTATGCTTCTGTATGCCTAACGTACCTTTTGCAGTCTTCCTGGCGAGCTTACTGACCTTGGTCGGGACACAACACTGGCCCTTGGCAAAAGGCTCCGTCATCTATATGTTAACCAACTAAAATTCATGCCTGGCGTTCTCGATACCACCGAGAACATTTATCTCAGGGCCACACCTATTCCCAGAGCGCTCGAGAGTGTGCAGCAGACCTTCTACGGAATGTACCCGCCCACAGCTCGCTCGCCAGGTTTCGAGACTCCCACTATCGTCAGTCGTCAACCGAACGACGAGACTCTTTTCCCCAACGAAAGTGGCTGCCGACGTTTCGCCCAATTGTCGCAGGTAGGGTGTATTCTCACTTTGCACGTATAGCAATTCTGACAATGCTCTCAGGCCTTTGCGCAACGAACGGCAGATCGTTGGAACGATAGCTCTGATATGGCCTACCTGACCAATCTCATTGGCAAGTGGATGCCTGAAGAATCCAGAACTGTCAAGGTTGACAGCCATCCAAGACTTTCCGGTACGTTTGCTGTCACAAATCATTGGCTAGGATATTCATAACATGATGACAGGTATTATGGACACCGTGAATTCCACCTTGGCACATGGCAAACCGACAAAGTTGCCCAAGGAGTTCTACGATGCCAAAGGACGGGCAATCATCGACAAGATTGGTGTCGAGGAGTGGTGCGTCTGATTCCCCAGGTTGTGACGGCTCACAGGCTAACACTCGTCGCAGGTTCTCTGGCTACACAGAGTCCAAGGAGTACCGCATGCTGGGCATCGGTGGACTAGCAGGCGACATCGTTTCTCGCATGATCGAGAAATCTCGCGAACCGCTTGCTGTGCCCTCCAGTGGCAGTCCACAGGACGTCAAGTTTGCACTTTCTGGATGTCACGACACAACACTTGCAGCGCTCTTGTCTAGTCTGGGTGCGTTCCCTGGTGAGCCCTGGCCACCTTACACTTCCCACATTGCGATTGAACTGTTCAAGAAGCGTGAGCCCTCGACTTCCCAAGTGCCGGCCATGTCCACCAAGGCCGGCTGGTGGTCCAGTATCTTCGGCTCGGCAAAAGCCTCTGCCTCTTCGCCGCGTACCCCAATAACAGAATACACCGAAGCAGACAAGCAGAACCTAGATGGATGGTATGTTCGTTTACGCTACAACGACCGTGTCATGTCTGTTCCTGGATGTCGCCCGGTCGGAAAACATTACGGTGACGACGAGAGCCTGTGTACGCTCACGGCATTCAAGACCATCGTCGACAAGTTCACACCTCCGAATTGGAAGAAGGCATGCGGTGCCCGTTTGGGCCAGGACGCCTTCCCTGAAAGCGTCGAGCCTGCGGGTATCTAAAGGTTTTGCGAAGATTGGTTGCTCATGGAAGACGCTCAAACTACTTGCAGAGCTGTGTTAGGATAGACTGGGGTTCTTTCTGAGATAGACCATAACCACCATACTGAGATGTACCATTCATGTGCGAAACAAAGTAAAGCCCCATGCCAGTTCTTGAGCATCCATCCGTGTCCTCGACATACAGCTGACCTAGTTCTCGAGGCATCCTAGCGGGTCTCTAGGGACATAACCCTCAACCCTGGCTCAACGGAAGACGCATCAGCAGTATCAGTAGCGAGCACCGCCCCAGTCATCTCAACCGGCTCATCGCCAGACGTCTCACCCACACCAGCACCATCAGCATATGTCTGCTGCGTCCCCGCAACAGATGAAGGCCGACTCTGAATCCTAACCCACCTCCTCAACCAACTAGTCAACCTTCCACCATCCGTCAACGGCCTCTGAATAGCAATCTGAATCGCCTCGAGACTCTGTCCCCTAGTCTCAGGCATCGTGGCAGCAAGCACGATAACAGTAGCGAGGCAGATGCCTCCGAACAAGAAATAAGCGCCGAAGCTCGAGTTCGCCAGAAACACAGGTGTCGTGATGGCGACGAGCCAGTTTGTGAAAAAGCCCAGTCCTTGGGCCACACAGCTTGCCGAGCTGCGCGTCACGGGCGGTTGGATCTCTGAGGCGTAGATCTTGCCCACGAGACCCCAGGTCGAAACGTAGGCTAGGCCGAAGACGAAGACGAGAATGATGACTACCCAGCGCGCCGGGCCTGTGGCGTGCACGAGATCCGCGGCGTATAAGGTCCCGATTGTCAGCATGCAGGCTGTGAGGGTTATCCCGCCGAGGATGACGGAGGTCCGGCGCGCCACGCGGTCGGCGGTCAGTAGGGCGGGGATGGAAATCAGAAGCATGAGGATCGCGGAGAGTCCTGAAGCTAGGAAAGACGCTGTCGTTGCGGGTAGACCGGCTTGTGCAAAGAGTGTAGGCGCATACTGATGATCATTGTCAGCAGGTGAGAAGGGAAGTTTTTTGCCCTCTAGTGAGTACTAACGTAGAGCACGCCGTCTATGCCACTGAGTTGGACCATGCCCAGCACATACAAAGCCAGAAGAGTCGACTTCCGGTATGGCTTTCTGAAGATCATAAGTAGTCCCTCGATAGGACCCGGACGACGGATCGATAATTGCTGCCCGGCAGCAGGACCCAAAAGATCCTTCTCAGCTTCGACAGCGCTGAAGTCGAGACGCTTGAGCTCGCGAGTTGCTTTGTCTCGCTGTCCATGGTACAGAAGCCAGCGCGGCGATTGTGGTAGAACAAATCGGCTCGTGGCTAGAACTGCTGCGAACACCGCTTGAATGATGTATGGTGTCTTCCAAGACATGTCAGATTGGATCTGCACTGTGCCATAACAGGTACTTCTCTTCGCATTAGTGGCGTTGGGAGCTAGAAAATGCAAATTGTCAAATGACTCACAAGTATCCAGCACAGATTCCAGCACAAGCCATCAATTGCGGCATTGAGACAAGCATGCCTCTACGAGCAGATGGTGCGATTTCGGTGACATAACTGGGCGAGGAAGTTCAGCATAGTCACACAATCAAATTCCGATAAATCACATACACTGATACACATGAGAGCCAAAGGCCCTCCCCCAATCCACCAAGACCGCGACCGACAAGGAACATGGCGATGTGAGATGCGAGGCCCTCCATGATGACTCCCATCATGAATACGAGAGCTCCAAATGACACGATAGAGAGCCGACCAAATCGATCCGCCAGTTGCCCAGCGAAGAAAGATGGTACAGCGCCAGCGAGCATGATGAAGGAAACAGTGAAACCTCTGTGGAAAGGTGATAGTTTCCCAAATGTCGCCTCGAAGTACGGCATTTCGGTCACAGCCCCGATGGAGCCGGTGTCGTAGCTAAACATGTCATTCAGCAATGGACATGGTATACGTATGGACTTTTTGGATTACGAACCCGTTGAGAAAACCTCCTAGGGATACTAGGAATGTCGCAAGCACATATCCGGGAGGTTTTCGGAGTACTCTTAACATGATGGTGTTCTAGTATAGGCAATAGGGTGAAATGTAGGAGATGGACGGACAATGGAGTTTGGTAGGGGGTTTCGGGCTTACCATAGCACAGTTTAAATATGCAGATGCTCTCCTCGCCATGAGCTCATGGTAGGCCTAAGCATTATCCTACTGGTACGATATGATCGAAGGATCTGTGGAAGATGTTTGAATCGAGTCCAGATATCTTAGCGTTGCTTGTTCGATATACTGTAAGGTACTTACTGCAAGATCTCTTATGCCCCGCGTACCCCCACGAATCAAGTTCCCCATTTCTCAGCCGTTCGATACCTTGTTCATTGGAGGGGCACTCGGATTTCCTGCCTTCGCTACACCTGCTCTAACGGCAGATTTGGCATTTATCTGAGCTATCATCCCCAGCACCCTTGCATGCTTCTCTCGATGCCGACATCCACCTCTCAAACGTATAGCGGTCAGGGGGTGGCACACGTTGCTATCATGTTTTGAGCATCATGTTGATACGGCAGATTCCATTATCGTTTATCTTGAAACCCGATTGATGGGAAGTGATGGAGGCATACCTTTATCTTGGCGAAATCATCGTTGCTTTCGAGAAGATGGCGTATACCCAGTCCCGTGGATTCGATCAAGAAAGCCTAGTGTGCCAAAGTTGACTGTGTTCATCTCGTGGTGTAAATCGTGTCTCAAGGACAGGCCAGCAAATATGTCATAACCTGCAGGATCTCAAATAAGTATGGTTTCAACTTGATGGAGAGCGCACGGATCAGTGTCTACCCGAATGAGCTACCACAGTCACGAGTGTTGCACCACTCAGGAAGATCCAGTATGTGACGATGTGCATCTTCAGCAGACGAGCAGGTATCTCGAAGGGCAGAACACTTGACATAAGATATTCCAGAGGGTGTGCGTATTGAGCTGCGAGGGCCATCGGTGCGTTGAAGTGATGATGCTGCTTGTGGAAAAGCATGTACCATTGCGGCCGGTGCAACAGTCTATGAACGTAATAGAAAATCAACTCGCATCCCAGGATGGCAGTAGCACATGACAGCACTATCTCTGTCGTTGAAGGCAGCACTACACCCAAGCGATATGAGGGTACTCGAAATGAAGCTAGAATGGCTAGCTTGACGACATCGATGAGAGAGGACATGAACTGATTGCGAACTACGACGTATCCACACATGCGCACATCATCGATGGACAGACGCTGCGAACGAGGCTGGATTCTGTGGCGACTGAAAAATGATGGTGCCATGTTGCTGAAGCAGATCAGAGCAAACGAAGGCATCCAGAAGGCCACAAGCTGAACACACACTGTGCCACAGATCTCAATCATCCAGGATGGCCTGTCAGTCGAAATTGCACTCCAAAGCGCTTGATTATAGCTGCAGCCCATGGTATTATTCATCATGTATATCACCATAACAAGAAGAAGGCATTGCTCCTGATGCGCTTGAACTATATCAGTATGTGCGCATAGCGAACCTGCCTCCTGTATTTTGCAATTTGCGTCATGCAAGATCACTGGGACGTCGTTACCGGATAAGGTACTACCCTAACAAACGTGCATGTGGGAACACATGTGACAAGGGCTGAGCGTTGAAGCTCGCACATTCTTCCGCTATCTTGAATAGTGCATGCTGCAAGTTTCATCTACCCTCTGCTGATGCTAGCTTGGAAGATAGAACTGCTATCTGACCTACAACATGTCAACCAAGAGCTAGACGAAAGTAGAACAACCACTTCTCAACATTGGTAAAATTCTGCAGCTATGGTGTTATTTATGACCAGCTTGTCTATGACAGCCTCCGGGTGATCAAATAGCAAAGAGGACAATTGAGTCGCGAATGGAACATAACCCCAATGTTCCAGCTGCAATATTCATGACTTTACAGTCAGCCCCAGGCGTGAGTCGCAGGTAGCAGATATTGAGAGCCTGGCTAGATGACAAGCGTTGCTCGAGCCCCTCACTCATAGCGGTCAGTTCTTCGATTTGTACGCTCGCGTTGAAAATCTGATGGTCGCGTAGAAAGTGATGTGTATTGGTGGCCTAAACTATGATGAGGATCTGGAGTTCATCCATCAATCCGAATAAGACCATCTGCGATCAACTTAGATTTTATTTCGTTGACCCATTCGCCACAACGACGGAGAGGCTTTGAGGCGTCTATCGGCTTGCCGCTTAATGTCAATTGGCGACCTGGAGGATGGTTGTCTCGGCAGACAGTCTCGAATTGCTCCATGTCTTCTTTCTCTACTCGGCCGGCGAGGTGCTTAGATCTTGCTATGAATTCGACAGATGTTGCAGGATCATAGGCTGATTTTTCGAACACCATGCCTGTGAGGATGTTGCCGACTACATGAAGACGTGTGCCGGTCCCATTCGATCCCGTCTCGACGAATAGAGCGATGTGGTTGGAAGTGCCGAGAGTCTCTACAGTATAAACTGGGTAAGACATAGGTAGGAAGTGCTCTGCTCGAAGCTTGCGATGAGCTGATTTGCAACAGTACTAGCTGATCGTTATCTCTCTCTCGCGAGCCGATCGTGGTTTGGGCAAGCGCTGGTGAGAGGTTGATAGGATGTTAGAGTCCGCGACTACCTTGCCTAGCGCTAAGCAGAATGTAATGTTGTTGCCTGGCACGTTTGTCAAGAAAGCACTGTATGGGTGGATGTGGGGTGTAATTGGACAGTATTCACAGGGTCAGAGAACATGAGCCTCGCCAGTTAGGGATCAGCTACCAATCATTCACACAACCTGCACTTGCTTGTCTTTTGGGTCGGGACATTCTCGTCTGTCGTAGACTGAACGAGCAAGTCTGATGCAAAACACTATAGCCAAGTCGATCCGAACAAGGAAGCGCGTCTGGTTCCGAGATCCCCAATACACCTACACTCGCACTAAAACAGAGTATCATCTCTTGACATAAGCAACATTGTGCATCTCAGCATGTGCTGTCTCATCAGAAATTGAGACAGAAAATTGTAATGACTTGATCCGTTCGAACATGATGGTGAAGTCATACGGACATGGAAATGTGCAAGCAATGTTCATCTCCTTGTGAGAAAGTGCGATCGGCGTTCAATGCACCATTTTAGCCTGCGCTGCTTGGCTTGCTGCTATCGAGGCAACACCTTCGTAGCAGGAGAATTCCATGTCATTGCAGCCACATGCGAGGTGGCTTGTCGTTGGTCAAGATAAAAATGCAAGTGTTCACATGGACCGGCGCTCTAGATATGTTAGAATTATATTGCTGCTTTCGCTTGTAGCCAACTCTTTTGGCGAGACGGGTTTGATAACCAACGCACGCAGCACAAGATCTGCAGATTGGCGCGCGAGGGGGTAACGCGATACGTCATAAAACACCCGGTGGCACGGCTGATCTCGCATTAACCTTGAAACTCAGCAGTCCATGGGCTTTGATTCGCCCAAGGAGACGCCCATGGTCGTCAAGTGTAATTGCGTGCAGCAAAGTACTGTACATATCTACTTTTCCCCTAAAATCAAGTTTACTTTCAACAACAAAGCAGCCGCCCCCTGCGTGTCGTTTCTTGTACTGTATCATACATTTGGCCGGTGCAGGCACTGTCTTTGTGCGGGTAGACACATGTTTTTAAAGGGTCCCGTGCCTGAGACCGGCGCGGAACCCTTCGACCTTATCTTTAGACCTTTTGTCTACTGTACTTGTATTTGTACAGCACATCGCTCTTCAGCATTGGTGACAGGAGTCTAGATTTCTGTACACTATGGGAGAAGACGCATAGAGGCCGTGCACATATTAGTCTTGATACTTGTATCATTTCTCTCTTCACCCAACTCTCTCCGGGATAACTCACCCCTAGACATATTACCGCCCTTACACAAGCAGAGTCCTCTGGCTGCATAGCTGCTAGTCAAGACAGCACCATGTCGGCGACAACCTCGGCTGGCTCGAGTATGCCATCTTGTGGCCATGGGTTCTTCGATATATTGGACTGCGGATCCGGAACAGCAATTGAAGAGTCAGGCCAGTCTTTTCGGCCTCTTCTTGCCTCCATTTATACAGCTGCTGCTTCGTTTGGTGGTCAATTCCTTCTCTTCATCATTCTGCGCACACGCCTGAGCAGGATCTACAGACCAAAGTCATATCTGGTGGCAGAGAGAGAACGTATCCAAGTTCCGCCTGGCGGACTCTACAAATGGATTATTCCGATGTTCACCACTTCTGATGCCACGATCATTCAAAAATGTGGCCTGGATGCTTACTTCTTCCTGCGATACTTGTTCATGTTACTGAAGATATTTACCCCTCTAGCTGCTCTCATCATCCCCATCTTACTGCCGATCAATGAACTCAGCGGCGATGGCACTGCACGTGGTGTTGATGTCCTAGGTTGGCAGAATGTCAGTCCCGCACACACTCATCGACTGTGGGCGCATTTGCTCCTGGCGCTTGTAGTTGTGGGATGGGTGCTGTACGTCATATACACAGAGTTGAGAGGCTATATCCGAATCCGACAGGCCTATCTCACGTCTCCCCAACATCGACTCCGGGCTTCTGCCACGACTGTCTTGGTGAGCGGTATTCCCAAGAAGTGGTTGACCGTAGAAGCTCTTGACGGTCTATATGATGTCTTTCCGGGAGGTATCCGCAACATCTGGATAAACCGCAATTTCGATGAGCTGGCTGAGAAAGTGAGCGAGCGTGATGACATTGCGCACTCCCTCGAGAGCGCAGAAACAAATCTCATCCGTGAATGCGTCAAGAGATATAAAAAAGATCTAGAGAAGCAGGCTAAGCTGGAAGGCCGTGGAAAGAAGACAAAGGAAGAGAAGGAGCAGGAAAGGATAGCCGCTAACGAGCAGGCGGAGAACATTGCCCAAGGCCAAGGTCAGAGTTCAGGCGATCCCCATAACATCCCTCATAATCTCCACGAAGTCGTCGAGGACATGGAAGAGCAGGCTGAAGAGCATAAAAAGCCCTCGCAACATCGCTTGAATCCCATGCTCAAGCTCGGAGAAGGCATTGGTGCCGGCTTCGGTGCAGTCGGACATGGATTTGAGAACGTGGGTCGCAAGTTGATGCAATTCCCGGGCGAAATGACCAACGACATGAATCGTGCATTTCACACTTCGGACCATACTGATGAGCTAGCCAACGACGACCCAGGCTTCGGGTCTGGATATGTGATTGACGATGACGAGCTATATCGGGTGGCTCCTAAACCAAGACCAGAGAAGAAGCAACCTGCGCCATCTGCAATAGCCATCTCTAGGAAGGAGCATGAAGATGCTGAGTCGCCTTTACCTGATTCGCCGAGATCGACTTCAAGCGGAAAACCAACCGGGTTCAGAAAGCCTACAGATGTCAACGTACTCGACAGACCGCCCCCACTTCCTTTGATGCCATTTGACAGCAACTCCAGCGACCAAGAAGAATCTCAAGTGACGTATACTGTCCCGGGCTACAAGAAAAGGTCCAAGGCCAATCGTATTAGTGCTCCAGAGAAGGCCTGGAAGTTTCTTATTCACAGAGAACCACCGCTTCCCTTCCCAAGTCCTCAACCTCACACAACCGAGGAGGACGAGTTTCCTCTTCATGACATGAGCCGAACAAAAGGCGCAGATCTGGAGGAGAATCCTGATCAAAAGCTTTCCAAGAGTAAATGGGCGAACAAGTTTGGATGGCTTGCTTTCTGGCGCAAGAGCGACGATGAAGAGGAGGAGAAAGAGTACTATCCAGACGCCTACAACGAAGATTGTGCAGAAGACCAAGTTGGCGAACCTGTCTGGAGAAAATACATGGACCCAAAGGATCGCGAGACCATCCGAGCCCCGCTGTTCAACAAGAGTTGGTTTCCTCGCCTTCCACTGGTTGGCAAGAAGTTGGACAAGATCTATCATCTCCGTAAGAAGCTTGCTAGACTGAATGCTGAAATTGAGCAAGATCAGCAGAACGTCGAGAAGTTTCCATTTATGAACTCGGCTTTCATCCAATTCAATCACCAGGTCGCTGCACACATGGCTTGTCAGTCACTCAGTCACCACATTCCTCACCACATGACACCAAGAATGGTCGAAATTTCGCCAACAGACGTTCTTTGGGACAACATGTCAATGAAGTGGTGGGAGCGCTACCTCCGCACTGGGATTTCATTCGCTCTTGCGATAGGCCTGGTCATCTTCTACGCAGTTCCCGTTGCCTTTACTGGTTTCTTATCGCAAATCAACTACATTGCACAGATAATACCTTGGCTAAGCTGGCTGACCACACTGCCGCAAGAGGCAAAGGCTATCATCACTGGTGTCCTGCCTCCAGCGATCTTGAGCATCATTCTTTCGTTGGTGCCCGTCATTTTCAGACTGCTGATGAAGCAACGCGGCGTACCAACCGGCAGTGACAGAGAGGGCAGCGTCCAGGTTTACTACTTCGTGTTCCTCTTCATCCAGGTCTTTCTTGTCGTCACTCTCAGTTCTGGAATCACAGATTTTATCCGACAGTTGGTCGGCAATGTATCCAACATCACGACCGTGCTGGCCAGAAACCTTCCAAAGGCATCCAATTATTTCTTCTCCTACCTGACCGTTCAAGCGCTCAGCAACAGCGCAAGTGCTTTGGTACAAGTAGCCACTCTACTTAAGTGGTTTGTCTGGGCCCCTATTGCCGACAGCACCGCACGCGAGAAGTGGTCCAGACAAACGAGGCTCAACAACATCAAATGGGGTTCGTTCTTTCCGCCCTTCACCAATTTCGCCGTCATTGGTATCATCTTCTCTATCATTGCGCCACTCATCATGGTGTTTAACCTGATCGTCTTTTCCCTCTATTGGTTCACGCAGCGCTACAATGTGCTATACGTCTATCAATTCACAATCGATACTGGTGGTCTGCTGTTTCCTACGGCTATCAATCAGCTCATGGTTGGCGTATACACCCTGGAACTCTGCCTCATCGGACTTTTCTTCCTGGCGAAGGACGAGAATGGCAATCTTTCTGCAGTCCCGCAGGCTGTAATAATGATTGTTATGCTTGTGTTTACCGCACTGTACCAATGGTTATTGAACGATGCCTTCCGTCCCCTATTCCGCTACCTCCCAATCACCTTAGAAGACGACGCAGTGATTAGAGATGAGGAGTTTGCACGCGCGCAAAGCCAAAAGTTCCAACGGCTCACCACCGAGGAAAGGGATGAGGATGGCGATGGCGATGACAGCTATGACTTCGACCATCAGCAGAAGCGGAAAAATTCTGACGAGGAAGAACGAGCGGCTGCCGCAGAGGAACGACAGCGCATTCGACAGTACAGGCGCAATTCTCGCTCAATGACCTCCTCAGCATCAGGCCGTGATGCCTCAGGTATCATGTCAACCAAGCCTGTAAAGTCTCGAACAGAAAATCGATGGAACAAGGTTAAGGACATTGGCCAGCAACCCGTGAAGCAACTGCTCCATGTGGGGCATATAGCCAAAGCTCCTATCGATTCGGTCTTCGCCAGTCGAGAGAACCATGGTTTCCAAGGTGGCATAAGACCAGCAGCAACAGGAGTAGATCCACAGACCACTCGTGTTGATGAAGAGTCCCAACAAGCAGTCGGCGATGTCCTGTTCGGAGGCTTCAGCGACGAGTTGGAAGACTTGACCCCGGAAGAGCGCGACGTACTCATTCGTTATTCCTTCCAACACTCTGCACTGCGTGCCCGACGCCCAGTCATCTGGATCCCGCGTGATCATCTCGGTGTTTCCGATGACGAAATTGAGCGTTGCAAGGAGATGAGCACAGTCGAACATATTGACCCCGAGACCGAGAAAAGAGAGATGAAGACAAATATCTGGGTTAGTAACGAAGGAACCGCTCTGGACGCCAAAGGAAGGGTGGTTTTTAGGCGAAGTCCCCCTGACTTTGCCAATGTGGACCTGATCGCCCTTTAGAGGCTGCTCCAAGGAGCACATACGACACTTGATGCATTTTTTCTTGCTTTACTAGCCAACATTTATCTTTCCACACAGGGGCGAATACCCATGACATTTGGTCAGCGTTGCATGCGTGCACATGCATGACTTGGAGCGGAGCGAGTGTGTGGGGCGTTTTGGCATAGCGAATGATTTCCTTGTTTCTGCCTTTCTTCTGCTTTTAGTTTCACAAAGCGATGCATTGTAATTGTCTCTCTTTTTTTCCTGTGTTCTTCGGTTTCACAAATCATCAAGCCCAAGGACTTTCATGGAGGCCGGCTCACTTATACTAGATACCTCAAAAACCAGCAATGACTTACAATGAAATCTCGTTCTCTCTCTCATCAATCTTTTGCGCATTCGAACACTTTCCCACAGTGTGCTAGACTTTCTGCCAGCTTGATGGGCGATTGTGTTTCCCCCCATATCTATATACTAGACGCATCAGACTGCAGATAACATGTCTAATGTCTCTGAGTAGTCGTGATCATTCACTGCCCCTTCTTCATCTCGAAAAATTTGCTGATGACTTGGGCAACAGTATTAACGATCAATACCACAAAGCCGGGTGTGACGTTATACGCCGGAGCGATGAGGACATGGTCGCCTCGCTTGCCGTCCACGGTGCCTGTTCCGGGGTAAATTGAGATGTTGAAGGGAGGTTGGATCGCTTTTCTACCATCAGTCGATGCTCTGTGGTTTCTCGGTCTTGATTGCCTTGTCGAGAGACATGGGAGGAGGGAAGGGAAGGAAAGGAAAGGAAAGGAAAGGAAAGGAAAGGGTGGAAGACGGAGAGAGGGGAGAGGGACGGGAGAAAAGGGAGAACTTGCCTAGTTGGTGGACACCCATCGCTATGCCCTCGCTTGGGTCGAAGGGTTCTTTCGTCTGCTTGTTTTTGACGAACTCGATCTGTTTTTTTCGGCGATTAGTTCGCTGACTGCATGAATTGGATGTGAACAAGAGGGACAATACGAGAAAGGAAATGCATAATCAGATGTGGGTAGGAACAGCAAAGGAAAAGGTTCGAACTCACGCCCCAAAACAACCCAGCGCCTCTGACATCGCCGACCCCCTCGAGACCCAGCACTTTCTCCTTCAACAATTGGCCCAGTAACTCTCCCATCTCAGCGCAGTTCTGCACCAGCTTGTCTTCCTTGATGATCTTGGATACTTCCAATGCGGCAGCGCACGCGACCGGATGACCTTGATACGTCTGACCGTGCATGAACGCGCCAGAACCTGCGCGCATCGTGGCCACGACGCGGCGGTTCACGAGCATGGCTGCTATGGGCATGTATCCGGATCCGAGGGCTTTGCCGATCGTTTGGACGTCGGGAGTCACGCCGACCAAGGGATTCTGCCAGGCGTGCAGGTAGCCTGTTCGTCCCATTCCTGTCGAGAGGAGTCGTTAGTTCGTGAAAAGGGGCAGGTGGAGGGAGGGGTGTGAGGGCTTACCTGACATCACTTCGTCGAGGATCAAAAGGGCACCGTGTTTCTCGCACACGGCTTTCATGGCTGGGAAGTAGCCCGGTATAGGCGGTACACATCCCAGTGCCTGTATGCATATGTTCTGTCAGCTCCAATCTCTCGTCCACAAGAAAAGACCAAATCATAAAAGCGGAAAGTGAGAGATTCAATAGCACATACAGCACCAACAACCGGCTCAGCAATAAAAGCACAAACAGTCTCCGGTCCCAATCGAACAAACTCATCGTCGAGTTCCTTCGCGAGGCGTGCAACATACTCATCGGTTGACTCGCCATCACGCATATCTCTGTACGCGTTACACGGCGAGACTCTCCCTGTAGTCCGGATGAGCAGAGGTTCGAAAGCCTCGCGACGGGCAAGATGGCCCCCTGCCCCCAAAGCGCCGAGCGTAGTGCCATGGTACGATTGCAGGCGAGAGATGAACTTTGTGCGTTGAGGTTGGGCGGGTCGAATTTCAAGAAAGTATTGACGGGCTAGTTTCAATGCCGCTTCTACTGCTTCTGAACCTGCGTATGGTCATGGTGGTCAGTATTGTCAAGGAATGTAGACTGGAATAGCAAGGTGAAGAACCACATTGGAAGTAACAGCCATCTAGTGCATATGAACATGTACAGAAACGCCAAAACACCGTACTTTCTACATTCTGATTTACTTCCATACCCGTCTGGTCTTCCATAAAAGCAACCTTCACGATAAACAAGCAGACATCGAAACCAATAGGAAGTAAGCAGAATCTCTAGACTTACCACTACTAACAACAAACACTCTCTCCATGACCCCTCCAGTCTCCTCAATCAGCTCACTCGCCAACTCCTCCGCAGCAGCAGTGGCAAAGAACAAAGAATGACAATACGCCACTCCCTCGTCCATTTGCTTCATCACAGCATCTCTGACGCGCGTGTTTCCATGACCCAAGCAGGTCACCGCTGCGCCTCCTGTGGCATCGAGGATGCGTTGACCGTTGGAGAGAGTCAGATAGTTGTCTTTAGCTGTAATTACGCTGTGGGGGTCGGTATGCAGACTTCGATGTAGGATTGAGGAGGTCGTGGTCGCCGGTTGTGTTGATGTTGATGGGAGAGCCATTTCGAATGCGATGCGAGATCGATTTAGATCACTGGATAGTAGATAACGATTGTCAATGAGCCGTAGATTACAGTAGATGTGAAATAAATGATGAGGACAGAGGTTTGATATGTGTTCAGAATGACATGCGTAGTCCTGTTCTTAATGTACAACGTTCACAACACGATTTGGTGGACTGATAGCCAGGAGCAATGCTTAATCCACAATCGATCCTACACTCTACCTTGATAAGGATACATCGAGAATACTGTTTGCAAGTCCTTACTTTACAAGCATAAGGACGGTAGCAAGCGGAGGTACTCACATAGAGTCACAAATACTGTATGGTACCTGCATATATTGGCTACAGGCCAATTTAAGTGGGCCAATATTGTATCTCTGCCCCACAATAGCGATAAGGTACAGGTAGGGAAGGTAGGCACAATCGCGACTTACAATACCTTATCCTTTGGACTCGTACTGTACCTACCTAGACAGGATAAAAGACAACAAGCGTGGCGGGCCATCTTCATACAACGCTCACACGCTGTGAGTGATGAGCCACCCTGTATACCCCGCAATTCATTGGACATTGAAAACATCCACCTTTTCACGGAACACGAGGACAAGACAATTAGTACGATCAGTTAGTTGTTCAAACGTTCGTCAGCTGGATGGCTCAGTGTCTTGAAGGAGAGATCAGCTCTTGGTAGATATTGTAAATAGTTAGCAGACATATCTCGTATAGTCGTAGTTCTTATTGCTATAACGTTACTGCAGCGTGAATCTCGACGACTTCGGAGATCCAGACGACCCAAGTCTGGCATCTACTACCCGCGTGTCAAGCAGGCGCTAAAAGCCAAGAACAGAGAAAAATTAACGTTAGTTCGTGCTTACATCGATCGTACAGCACAGCCGGCGTTCGAGAGCGACAGCATATTCCCGAGCCATCTCAAGGTCGGAGACGAGCAAACGCGTCGGATGATCTTCAAGTAGTCTTCTTAGACAGACCAAGCTTCTGGACCTGCTTGAATGCCTCTCCAGTAGCACTGACACTGTTGTATAACAAAACTATCATTTCCATGTCAGCACATGTCTACTTATTTGCGCATAAGGTAGACTCACTGCCGGGTATCACGATCCAGAAGAAGTTCATGAGAAAGTAGTAGCCCCAGAAGTAGTAAGCCTCGGGTCTCGAGTAAGTGATTCCCAGATAGTAGTGGTCGAAGAGACTAGTCGCGTAGTACAAGACGTCACCGTAGATTTGACCAAGAGACACCATAGCCTGTAAGGGATGACGCAGAGGATGTTGAATAGCGATCATGGATGCGACAACGAATGACAGAGGACCCCAGCAAATCTGAATAATGTCAGTAACATGTATGTCAAGGATCCAAACGTTCGCGGATTTCTATTCACTCACCGCAGTCATCGACTCCATACACAAGACAAATGCGTTCTGAGTAAGGTAACGCGAGTCGGAAAGCGCATACTCCTTCCATAGTTGGCCAAAGAGAGTCTGGAGCTCTCCCATTCGAGCCTGGTTCAAAGCATAGTAGCCTACATACAGGTCAGCATCGGAAGTCCGGACATGATTTAGACAGACACGATCCTCCTTACCTTCAAAGAAAAGATGTATACTTCCGCCTGAAGCAACGAGTCAGTATCTTGCACAAAGAGCGAGAGGCAGAAGTCGGAAACTTACTCAACACAAACCACATGACAGTGAGCACTTCATGAACAGGCATACGCGGTTGCACTCTTCTAATGATGATGTAAGTCATCCCGAAGATGACAGCGCATCCCGTCGAAAAGGCACCAAGCAGCGCCGGCACACTCCATTCATTAGCCAGATAGCCAGTTATTTCGACTTCAAGAGGATAGTAAGGGTGAGGTGGATGAGCAATCTTGCTCTTGTTGGCCGGGATATCTAGAGGGAGTGCCATGTTTGACGGGCTGAGATCGATCGGCGTTCCGGGTCCGGTAATCTACCTGGGGGACGGGAAAGATATGGAGAGAGGATAATCGAGTATGGTACAGTGAGCAAGCGAGAGCAGATCTACGTGATTGTTCACCAGAACCAATCAAATAAATGAATAAGGTATAGCAATGGAGAAGAAGAGTTGGCGACAGTCCGGCGAAGAAACAGGAACAAGTTGGCAGCGAATGATGTAGAATGTATTGAGCAACGTGGTGTACCCGTAGCGCAAGGCATCTTTGGTTGTCGCGCTATGTGCTACATTTGATTTGTGGCTAGTGAGATCATCACTTGGCAGCTACTCTAAAATGTTTGGGCGGGCGATGATTGGCCGGTTTTGGTCACGATCCCCAGATTATGGTCGCCTCGACACAAGCAGAGTGGGACCTTTCACCGAGGGAAAGATGGAGACGGTATGTCACGGAAGTTCATGTGAGAAACTAGTAGATTACCGATAGTAAGGGATGAACAATCAAGTCGCCGAGCATTGACAGACGATATATTATGTTGCTTCAATTCTTCAACAACGAAACTGCTACACGGCAATGACAAAAACTCCAAGCACTATGAATACAATCGCTAATTGTATTGAAAACACTGCTCGACAGACATTTGTTGTATTACTAGACCGCACTGTAACCACCTCGCGATCCTGTCTGGACCGTGCTGACGAGAGACTTGCACCAGTCCATGAAAGCGTAGGGGAAGTCGCGAATGGTGTCGCCATGAGGCAGAAGATCCCAGCCTCGAGCGCCGTAGCGGTTGTAGTTCAGCCATGAGCCGAAGATGAGGTAGGCAGCTACGACCATGAAGACACTATAGAGTATTAGTCGGGGATTCGCGGTTTCAGGGTTGGAGAGCAAGAGCGCGACTTACATGATAAGGAACCAAGTGAAGAAACCCCAGTGGCTCGATCCATTATCAGATGGTTTGTGTTCGGTCTGGCCCTCACAAGCGTACTTGGTCCTCCAATTCAACCTGAGGACTTCAATTTGTCGATCGCCCTCGCCTTCAAGCTTGTAGCTGATGAGTTGCAGACTTGAGTCCTGCTCTTTGTCGTCGCCAGATTTGTCACCCTCATCCTTTCCGTCTTTTTCGTCTTTCTTGTCGTCGCCGTCCTTCTTGTCACCCTCTTCACGGACGCTGAGAAGTCCTTCTGTCTCCTCCTTCTCGTTGTCCTCCTCCTTCTCCCTTGAGTCAGCACCAACGCCTTCGAGTCCTGTCCTCTCAGCATCACAGACAAACTCAATGATGGCTCTCTGCTGTTGTCCACTGGACTTGTCAAAGGGATATCTGCCACCTTTCAACTCCACTCTCACTCCTTCTCTGTCAGCATCACCATGAGCGGCCGAGTTCTTTAGGCGAGTCAAGACAGGGTCGAGAGAACGGCCATTGGAGCTAGCGTATTCGCCAGCGATAGGAATGACTTTCCTGATGGTGCTAGAATTATCGGCCAGATTGTAGTCGTACTCGATGCCGCATACTCGAGTGCCGCCGGCGCATTCGTCGGCCTTGGGCACTCCTTTCGTCCGTTGCAGGGGATTGCAAATGTCGACGGTGAATGTCGTGTTTGTAAGACTGGGAGGTGTTTCTTCAATAAGTGAAACGGAGCGAGGCCCGCCGAGTTCGCTCAGATCAAAGGACTGGCCATCCACCCGGATATGCTTGCAGTCTAGCGTGACAGCAGATACAAGAGCAGGTAGCAATAAGAGAGCCGATGGTAGGCTGAAGTTGAGCGAGTGTGGTCGCATGGCTGCCTAGATTATCAAGCAGGCGGAGGTGTTCGCTGCGGACTGTGCGGAATGACCGAGGAAGGCTCGAACTAAGATGCGCAATGCAGAGGTTTGAGTCTCGGCTAGAAGATGTGCAAAACAAGAAGAACAGAAGGAGAATGTTAATGATGTGAGAAAAGAGCTTTGGTGGATTGATGAGATAATGCCGGAGATAGATGGAGGGAAGAGGAAGAGAGAAGTTAAAACAGCCGGAACGTAGCCAAGGACGTTGATCCAGCCGGACGGATCTATGCTCTATTGAAACAGAGACATAATCACAGAGAGAAGTGCCAAGAAGAGTGCCTGACTTCGAATTGATTCCAGCTAAGGTGATTTTCTCGCCGATAGCGTGTGAGCAGCTCAAGGTACGGTGTAAGCACTCAAACAGCTTAGTTAGTACGGTGATAGCAAGGCAGTAGGTAGAAAAGCACTGGCAGCAATTATATGAAGCATGAAGCACCTGCCAACACGAATGGAGGTGGACAATAATGCGGTCTGCCGCTGCGCTGCTGTGTCTTCCTCCTTGGTGCTGTAAAGTCCTGTTCGGGTTTCCAAGCCACGCAGGGCACACACCAGAGTTTGCACTTGTAATTACTGTGGTTGATTATTTCTGTAAGCTACCATTGCTATTACTGTACAATACGAGGAAGCACAGATTACAGTATTGTCGCACGCCCGCATAGCGTCGAAGTGTGGGAGCTCTTTCTCCGCCACTACTACCTTACTGACTGTACTGTATTCTGGGTACTGCACTGTATACGCCAAATTAATCTGCTATACCTGGCGTCACTGCTTCACTCTACCATCACCACCACAGCCCACAGTCCACGCATGGTATACTGCCTGAGACGACATCAACGAATACATCGACCACAACATCTTCACAGAAAAAATGTCTAGGAACGCAAGAATAGAGGAAGTGTCCGACAGCGACTCGGACCCCTCAGACATGGATCCCTCGGACTTTGACCCATCCAACATAATGCAATCCATCATGAACCCAGCGGACGTAGCAGCAGCGACGGCGCCGTCACCTCAACAGTCGTCCGCTGGCCAGCCTTTCTCCTCGCCCATGCTGCAGCCCCACCTGTCTGGACGTCCGCCCGCCTCGCAAGCTGCCGACCGTGAACGCACAAAACACTACCAGTGTCTCTATCCAATCTACTTTGACAGCACGCGCTCGCGCGCAGAGGGTAGACGGGTGGGTAAGGAGCAGGGAGTGGCGAATCCGTTGGCGCAGGATATCGCGCAGGCTGTCTCGCAGATGGCAGTCGCCGGTCAGGTTGTCTTTGAGCCTGGGAAGGTTCATCCCAAGGACTGGGCCAATCCTGGTCGGGTGAGGGTTCTGATCAAGGAGAATGGAAAGCCTGTTGGCAGAGGGGGCATCAAGAACAGTGAGTCACTTTGCTTTCTTTTCTGATTGCACGAGAAGCCACCATGCTCTTACATTGTTGATCATCGTCTGATAACGATGGGGATTTTTATTACATACTCGATACTGATATATTCGTCTTTCTTACAGAACACCATTTGTACAACTTGGTCGCGGAGTATCTTCGTGATCACCCGACAACCCAGGAATCCGCCAGTAGACTCCGCATCGCCGGACTCCCTCCGCCAACCAAGCCGATCCCTCCCCCAGCCGCGCCCAAAGGTTGGAAGATGGGTACCATATTACCATTACATTCACCAGCCCTGAGCGGAGGCGGTGTCAACGAGAACTATCTCAAGGATATGATGGCCGAAATGCAAGGCCAAGGAGGAATGCCCGGAATGCCTGGAATGCCTGACCTGCCTCCTGGTATGTTGGGAGGTGGTGCAGGTGCCTCGGATTCGGGAGCCCCCAAGAAAAAGGATAAGAAGAAGACAAAGTCATAGAAATTCCACCCAGCCATTATTTGATACCCGTTACTAAACGCCTGTCCTGATGCTCGCAAAATGCTTCCGTAATCATTTGTCTCTTCAAGTGGTCTTGAGGACCTTGGGGGAGGGAGCTCTGTGTTGAAGACGCGGTCCCAGAAGCGGCTGGTGACACCGAAGCCGTTCTCGTAATCGGCGAAGTGGTGCTGCAGGTGGTACTTCTTGAGGTCGCGCCAGTAGGCAGGAAGACTAGGAGACGAGTCAGTAATAACGAATGGGGATCAGTGTCGGTTTTGCGTACCTTTTGTGGTGGAGGAAGTAGTGAGTCAGATCGTAGCAAATGTAGCCAAAGATACCACCGCAGAAAACCGCGGTCGCGGCATACCAGTTGTACGCGAACACGGCCTGTGCGAGATACCAGAAAGGTGTGGCGAGAACGATGAACAGGGTTGGGGGCATGACCAGGCGTAGGCGGTCCATTGGCAGGTAGTGGTGAATACCGTGTAGCAGGAAATGAAGAGTAAGACCAACGCGGTTGTCAGGTAAGTAGTGGTCGATGTGGAAGAGGAAACGGTGCAGTCCGTACTCAACAAGAGTCCAGATGCAGAGACCGACCACCCAGTAAGCAGGCAATGAGAGCGCATTCAGTCCTTGACTGGCCACGTATGTGCCGTAGGCGACAGGTGGAAGCCAAACCGTGGGTACGACCCACCAGGGAGTCTTTGTCAGAGGCTCGAGGAAGTTGCCAAACAGCGGGGCGGATGCACCACCTTTGTAGTGGCGCGGCCTGTGCACCTGTTCGAGGTAGAACTCTTTGGTGAACCCACCAAACCAAACCTGCTTCAACAAAGGCTCGTTCAAGTTGAGAAATTTGTATGTCTTGTAATCACCTGAGAGATCGGTCTCCTTGTTCAGGTCCTCTGCGCAAGACATGCCAGTGCTTGCATAAATGGGACGTGTCTCTCCGGGTACATCGACACCGTCGCGCTCAAGCTCTTCCTTGCCAGCTTTCGTTGGGGGCAGAGGCACGATTCCGCTCGGGTTCTCACTGTGAGCGACAGTCTTCATAACGGGCTCGTTGGCGACAAAGCCTATATGGTACTCGTCAAGCATTTCCCATGCGGACTCAGAGTGGTAGTGCGAGGCTTCGTCGTCCATGATTTCCTTGACATCTTTGCCTCCGTATTCGAGGATCAGGTCGCCGCCACCGGGGTGGTCCTCCAGAAAAGTAGTGACATCAAAGACCTTGGTGCCGACGGTAACAAAGCAGGCCTTGGCTGTGTTCTTTGAGGCCACATCGGCCTCGGGGATGGTAGGTAACATGACACCGGGCATGGTTGCTGTAGGGTGGCGAGTCAATCCGGAGATCAAAACAGACAAAATCCGGAGAAAGACACGACAACGTTACTACTCCAGAAATCGAAAAGGGTAGAGAGAGGGATAAAGTAGGTAAAAGACGGATAGGAAAGGATGTTCAATGTTGATATATACAGACAAAGACCTTTTCACTCCTGGAAAGTTAACCTAGTGGCGAGACTGGGCGAGACGTCAGACCACAGGAGAAGAGATTGGGAGATTACCGTTGGCTACACACTACGAGAACCCTGAACGAGCTCGGCTTGTCTGGGTGTGAAAATGCACAAGACCGAGCCGCTGCTCTCCAGATTCCACATTCGGCTGGTCGAGCCCTGACCTTTGCCTTCAGGCGGCTTCAGGATTCTCTCGAATATAGGGAGGCTTCTCCCTCGCCTGCGCACTGTGAGCTGTTTGACGGGTTTTGTTTCTGAAAAGCCAGTAGAGTGTCTGATCCAGGATCCTCCGCTGTCCCCGAAGCACAGAGCTTGCCCGCTCGAGCTCAGCCCTGGCGGGTAATCCTTTCGGCCTGTTCCATGGCCTCCTTGGGCTCTCGAGTTGTGATTGTGACATGCACGACTTTTCGGCACGGACGACGTTGTCTCAAACTCCCGATGGCTCCGAGCGGCTGTCTCCGAGAGTTTGCTGCATTTGCTCTTTTTTCTCGTTCTTTCCCCACATGCAACTTTCAGTGTGTCCGACAAGTGGCAGGCGCAGATGAACTTCATTTGATCCCTTGAAGTTCATGTTCAGCACAACCGCGCTACACTCTGCCGCTACAATACAGTTACCACTTCACTTACGCTTGCGATTCTAACATTGCACGAAGCCACAAGTGTAGTCCCAACGGTAGATATTTGCCACTGCAAGAAAGTGAACATTACTATCGCATTTCCACCGCCCATCTTGACATCTTCCACCTTGTCTCTCGCGTCAATCACACGCGCCGTAATCTGAAGAAGAGAGGACCTAGTATCACACAGTCCTATTAGAGTCGAAGCAAGAAGCATCAACAGAATCTTCCAGTCATGGGAGCGATGGGCATTTCCGCCGAGGAGCTTGTTGAGGGGTACATGTTCGCTCAAGAACAGCAGAAGCCAGAGACCCCCAGCAACGACATTCATGAACAGCGCAAAGGAGGACGCGATTCGGAGCGTCCAAGGTCCAGCCGTGGTCCGACGACGGATCGCGATGATGGCAAGGACACCAGTGATATTGCCTCTGCTAATGGTAGCGTAAGGAGCAGACGCCACAGAAGTCCGATGGACCGTCCTCGTGATTCACGTCGTTCTTCTCGTGACCGTCGCCATGATACTTATCGCACATCTGGCGGTGACCACTATCGTGGTGGAGGCCGTGGCAGAACCCGATCGCCATCTGGTGACGACAGACATTACCGACCTTCAAACCGTCGCGATGACAGAGACAGACACCCAAGACGCGATAGAGACAGACACTCCCCTCGCGACCTCGACCGCCGCGACCGTGATAGAGAGCGTGATCGCGACTCGCACCGCGCACCAAGAGCGCGTAACAGCTCACCAACTAGGGCCAGAACTCCCGAGCCGACCGACGATGAGCGTGATCGCCGCACTGTCTTCGTACAGCAGCTCGCCGCGCGTCTTAGGACCAGGGATCTTGAATCCTTCTTCTCTAAAGTAGGCCCCGTTAAAGAAGCCCAGATCGTCAAGGACAGAGTCAGTGGACGTTCCAAAGGGTATGTAGTTTTGATTGCTCAAACACAGTACATGTTGAAGCTAACTCTATTTGCAGAGTTGGATACGTGGAGTTCAAGGAAGAGGAATCTGTACAGAAAGCGCTTGGTCTTACTGGCCAGAAGCTTCTCGGTATTCCAGTCATTGTTCAACTGACAGAGGCCGAGAAGAACAGACAAGCCCGCATTACCGATGGTGCTCCAACCCAGTCTAACGGCATTCCCTTTCACAGGCTCTACGTCGGCAACATTCACTTTTCTGTCACAGAGGAGGATCTCAATGCAGTTTTCTCCCCATTTGGAGAGCTGGAGTTTGTTCAGCTGCAAAAGGAGGATGCTGGTCGCAGCAAGGGATACGGCTTTGTTCAGTAAGTGCTGTTCATGTTGATCGTTTACACCATAGGCTAACACTGAGACAATAGGTATGTTGACCCTACTCACGCTAAAGAAGCATTGAAGGACATGAATGGCTTTGAAATCGCAGGTCGCCCCATTCGTGTTGGACTCGGCAGCGACAAGTTCACTCCAGAGTCTACCGCCAACCTGTTGCACCGCTTTAGCAACCAGAACTCTGCATTCCAAGGCTCTGCCTTCTCCGGCTCTGGTGGTCGAGGTGCTCATGCCGGAGGCAACAACAACTTTGATCGCGCAGGTGGTCGTGAGGAGAAGGGTACCGGTGGAGCCAGTGCTCTTGATGATGCTGACGTCGGCGGAGTAAACTTCAATAACTTCAGCCGTGATTCGTTGATGAGAAAGCTGGCTAGAACTGAGGATCCCGCCCCCGCTCAAGCTCAGGCTCCCGCAAGCCGTCCTCGCGTCGACCTTGGAAAGGCCGCCGCCCACGGGCCCAACCCTAGCCGCTGCATCGTGGTCAAGAACGCCTACAATGAAGCCGAGTGAGTTGCATTGCTTACATAAAATCAACACATTGCTGACCAGTTTCTAGGGAAACCGAACCCAACTGGGTCAAAGACCTTGAAGATGACTTCCGTGATGAGTGCACCCAGAAATATGGCCGTGTTGTGCACATTGGACTCTTCCGCGACAGCCAGGACGGAGAGATCTATGTCAAGTTTGCCGACCTTGCTGGCGGCGACAACGCCCTCAAGGGGCTCAACGGCAGGTACTTTGGTGGTCGTACACTGACGGCTCAGCCAGTCGTCGATGCTGTCTACAACATGAACTTCCCCAAGGCCGCATCACTCTGATCGGGTAGGTCATCGAACCTCATGACACTTCTCTGATACAGATCTTCAAATCATCCGGCTAAGCCATGACACGCTGTCTAGCTTTCGAAGTCGCAAAGGTAAAATGCTTTGTTTGCTGCGCGCGGCTGCTTCCTCTTCTTCATTGCGACAGGGCCTCGCCACCCTGATTTGTTTTACCTCGTCCCCCAAGTGTATTTCCCCAACTCACACACCTACATCTTGTATCTGCCTGCTCCTTTTTCTCTGCATGGGATACGGTGGGAAGGAAGAAGGGATTCTTGCGGGGGGTTTAAAGAAGACCGCACAGGAGTCATGCGGCGTTCGTCTATAAAGGCGCCCGCTTGAAACGTTCGAAATTGATCAACAACAGGGGCAAAATCCTGGGCAAATGGGCGACTCCGAAGATGAGGACGACAGAAAATTGATTTTGCAGAGAGAGATTAGAGAGTGTTCAGAGCAACACTCATAAAACTGCTGTCAATGACAAGAGACGCGATGATAGCTTTGATGTTCTAGTTGATACCAGTCAAAAGACAGCTTACGCGAACACAAAATGGAAGATAAAATCATCACCTCCTTTTACTATTTCCCTTGTATGCGGCTCTTAGAATAAATACATCCTGCAACGTTTACTACATAAGGCGCACGGCATGCACATAACCGCAAGCCTTCCACCTAGAGAGTTGTAGAAAACCCGCAATAGCAGCAGCGAATAGTCGAGCTTCCCATCTAATTCTCGTCTTATGACCTAGAGTAGAAGACCTCCGTCTTCTCGTTCGCTAGAGGAAAAAAAAGCTAGTAGATAATGCAGTCGAGCTTACCATTTTACATTTCTCTTTTTATCAATCACCGTATCAAAGATCATCAAGACAAAGGAGCTCATTTCCAACGCTAAGAACATACCTTATCCTGTACAGCGTCCCTCCTCCTTTCTATGTCAGGACAACTGAGCGAACACAGCCTGGTTTATAGTGTTAAAATAAGGTGTATTGAGTTCCTACTTACGTTGGAAATATTAGTAACGAAGGATAATCAGGCATCTGTTTAGCAGAAAAAACATGTTTTATGCTTTACTGACTTATTTGAAGTAATGAAATTTCCTTTTCGATGGTCCAGCTATATCTTGTGAGTAAGTAGCCAGCATGTCGCGGTATTGCCCATCAGAGTCCAAGTCGATTCTGAATAGAGATAAGTGGAATTTTCACATACACTGGTCAAGCAGCACAAGGACAGACAAGTACTGGTAGGAAAAGCAGATGACAAGGACAGATGAAAAAAGTATGATTGTATTCGTAGCGGTTCCACTTTTGACTCTCCCCTTCTTCTCACTGTGTTGATGAAAACCCAGCAGTTCAAGAGGAGAGTGAAGATATAGGAGAGACCTTATTGTAGAGAAGAAGCCAAAAAAAAGGGCAGAGTAGAGAAGCAAAAAGAACGCCGTTTGCCTGTGTCCGTTACGGCAGTAAGGGCATAGTGGAAGAATAGTAGAAGAAGAGAAGAAGAAGAAAAAACCGGATCTAAAGACGTAGCCCTCAGTCTTTGATCGTCTTCGCCGGTGTTGCCCCTTTTCGGACCTCCTTAGTGTAGTATATATCGAGAATCCTAAGCCAGCCTTTCCGTTTACCGTGCCGTCCCCCGTGCCCATTCTGGGTTTCTTCCTGGTCCCAGACAGGGAAGAAGGTGTTTAGTCCTCTCTTTTGGTTTTGGTAATCTTGTCATGTATCCTCGTAAATGATTGGAAAGAAAAAACAAAAGGAAATTTTCCAGTCCGTTCCGTCGATAAATGGAACATGTCTTTGTTTCAAGAGGTGCTTGGTTGTAGCCAGTACCTGCACATTGCGTGCCATCGACCTGCTCGTCCGAGATCCTGCAACACGGATATAGTGGCGTGCATACAGCCGCTTTCCTCATGCCGTGACAGTGATGGCATTCCAGAGACCTTCCAAATCTGATAGAGATCGACGGTGACTCTGGGTCACAGAGCCGGTCGCTCCGGTAACACTGACCGCTCATGTCGCAACGAAATGGCTCAACTCGTCCTCGGACGCATCTGTCATGGCGCACGATGTGGCTCGTCACCGCGGAGCAACCGGTGCTCTCTTGAGTCTTTCCGCGCGCTCGCGCTCATATCGTATCTTCTCAGCCTCGGTGCCATCGTCTTCGAAATGTTCTCGGAACCAGTCATGTTGCAAGGCTTGATGAGCGGTGATGCGTTTCTTCGGATCATAGACAAAGATCTTCTTGAGCAAGTCGAGGAATTTTCGGTTAAAGTCGTTGTGTGGAGGTATGGTTTCCTGGATTCGTTGTCAGCTCGTGATTTACCAGCTGCAGATCAAAGTTTCTCCTTACGTGAAGATGTTTCATCGCTCGTACAAATTTCTTCGACGATCGAGGAGTCTCGGCTTGAGGGTAATCGAGGGTTTGCCTCTTGAAATATCTGGACCACGAACGTGAGCTACAGAAACACATCAAGTGGCGAATAGAGTAAAAGACTTACGCAGCAGCAGCATTCTTGTTGCTTCCACGAGCTGATGTGACTCGTCGCACCAAAGCCTTATCGAGGGGTCCATCACAAATGGCTTCCATCATGGCAAGATGCTCGAGATTATCGTGCGTCTGAAACAATGCGTCGCCGGTGAAGAACTCGACCAGAATACATCCAATGCTCCAAATGTCACAGGGGAAGCTCCAGCCCAGGTTCAGGATGATCTCAGGAGCTCGGTAATGCCTGGTCGATACGACGGACGAGTGATATTCGTCGTCGAATGTGGCGGAACCAAAGTCGATGAGTCTGATCTCAGGATCGAGGAGGACCCTCCTGAACTTGGCAGAGCGAGCAGTGGCTGTGGACGAAGATGGGATATTCCGGTTGTATGTGAATGTCTGATATGAATTGTTCACCAGCAGGATATTCTCGGGCTTCAGATCCGTATGGATGAGGTTGAGGTCGTGCAAGACTAGAAATGTATGTGATCAGCACAAGTTGATGTCATGTGGAGAGGGTGCAAGAGGTAAAACTTACAGGCAACGCTGGTGAAGAGTTGCCTTGCAAACTTCTGAATGTGACTGCTAGGAAACGGGACGAATTGGTTGCTCTTGAGGAAGTCGAAGACACTCGAGCCGAGTAAGTCGGTGACGATGCAGATGTGGTTTCTGAAGTCGAAGGTGTCCCTCAAGTGGATGCACTTGTTCCGGTTCTGCTTGTCGTTCTGAGACAGCGTCGACAAAACCCTCAACTCGATGCGAGAGGCATCTCTGTACTTTTGTACGGAACGAATGATCTTGACGGCGACTTCGGACTGGCGCTTGCGGTCCCAAGCCTGGACGACTTTGCCGAAAGTACCCTGTCCGAGCAAGCGGACGATGGAGTAGCGTTCGGTCAGTTCACTGCCATCGACGACGATGTAGTGACCGTCTTCGTCATCGACCTTTTCTGATCTCGAGGCGACCCGCTTTGAGGAGGTCAGCATGAGTGCTAGTGAGTGCGTACATTGGAGAGCGGATGATTCAGATCGTGATGGTGGGGCAGAGAGATGAGGAGGGGGAAAGGAAGAAAAAAGAAGAAGAGAGGCTTACATCATGGATGACAGGGACATATACGTCCTTGGCCTTGAGTGGGGGCTTGGGTGGAGGGACATATTCGCTATATGGGTCCGGTCGGGTGGCAACCTCTCGCTTCTTCTGATCTGCAGCGGCCTGGCGAGTGGTCCTCTTTCGCTTCTGGCCGACGGTGCCCTCTTCTAGAACTGATGAAGGCGCAGCAGCAGCGGCGGCGGCGGCAGCGGCAGCGACGGCGGCATTGGGAGCAGCATTGGCATTGCCATTGCTGGACAGAGATGTGGGCGCCGTAGTGGTGTTGTAGGAAGCGGTACGATCGGTGGAACCAGTGTATGGTCGAGCAGAAGACTCATAGTAGGGCGTGTGAGTGTTGGAATAAGAATGGTGATTGTGCTGGTTGTAGACAGGGTCATAGGACGTCGACGAGGCGGTGGCCATCTTTCGTCTCTTGTCGGTGTGATACGATGACGAACCGTTGTTGACGGTAGATGAATGGGTCTGAGGGTGACCCGCAGAGTGGCTCGAGCCAGCGAGACCAACTTGGCCGGTGGATTGGGAGGGATTTGACGATGCCGAAGGTTCGTCGTCGTCTATGACAATGATTTCCTTGGGCGGTTTTCCGCCGAAATAGCGTTCCCAATCCACAGGCTCTTCTCTCGCTCGTTCTCTCTTTCTGCCGCTAGCTCCAGTCGCCGATCCACTGGAAGATGGAGGCGCGCCAGGGTCATAGTTGGGGTAGGCTGTGGCCAGCGATTGCGACTGGGAGGAGTGCTGTCGCTGTGACTGGTGCTGCTGATGATGTTGCTGCTGCTGCTGCTGCTGTTGTTGGTGATGATGTGGTTGCTGTTGCTGCTGTCGCTGGGAGTGTCTTTGGTTCGACGAAGAAGTGGCAGCGGCTGCAGCAGCGGCAGTAGCACCAGCATTTGATCGTCGATGCCCGGTCAGTGATTGTGGCTGGGATTGTGGTTGTGGTTGAGGTTGAGGTTGAGGTTGTGGTTGTGACTGTGACTGCACAGAGGCAGCGTTGACGTAACCGTTCGAATACGACTTGGAAGACGACGACGACGACGACGACGCCGCATTGGGAGCGTATGAAGCAGCAGCGGCAGCAGCCCCATTGTGGTGGTAGTCGGCCATGGGAGGGAGATACTGGGACTGAGGATAATACTGGTGGTTGGGCGGTAGAGTGATGGTTGCTGTAGACGGCGTAGACATTGTGCTTATCTCAAGTCTTGGTGGTCGATGTCGATGTTGTCAGAAGCGCTATTGGAGGCAAGACCAGACTTGAGCTGAGCGACTGACAAGACCTCGACAATCGTTGCTTTGGCCCAGTGGCTCTTGATGTCTCTGTTCTGATGTTTGCGTGTCTGTCGTCTGCTCTGGTTGCTCTCAGTCGCTGCCCACGTCTCTGCGTGACTCCCTGCTCTGAACTACTCTCCTCCTCGTCTCTCGCTCACTCTCTGGCTCCTTCTCTCTCTCTCTCTTTAGTCTCCTCGTTTCGCGCGATCAACGAAATACAAGTGCGCAAAGACAAACGATCCAAAGCGACAGTGGCTCTGGTTTATATTCTGAATGATCCAACCGGGGCCTGTCAGCTACATGGGAAGTCGATGTGTGTGTTGGAATCGCTAATGCGAGAAGGCAATCGTTACACTTCGAGAAAGCAGGAAGATGATTGTCGTCAGTGCAAGCGGAGAGTGGAGAGGACGTAGTGTAGTGTAGACCCGTGATTCGATGCAACCGAAAGCCACCGCGCAACCAACAAGATACTCCAATGGAAATGCTCAATGGGCAAAACCTCGGCCTGCTATTGTGCCCGTGTTGCAACAGTGTTGGAGGGAGGAGACAAAATGATCAAGAGTTTTCAAGGCGCGTGATTGCCATTGGTGAAAGCGCGGATTCACATTATACACACACTGCTGCACAGAACTACAAACTACCTGATCAGGAGCCTCGACATTGCTAATTGTGTTGTCTATCACAAGGACCATGTCAAACCGCTGCTGTTGCTGCTACTGCGACTCCATCTCTGCGCTAGAGTGCAGCTACTGGTAACCGTACTGTACTGTACATCGAGTTCACTGTCATTTTTCCCGCTGTCCTTCGACCCCCTCTGGATGACAGTGAAAGCGTGTTCAATCGGAAGCAGATGCTCAGCACCGCCCGTATGACGCCGTCTTGCCGCGTGGATCGCCAACACCTGAGCTGAATGAGGCAAGTTGGGTAAAGGATAAGGGTACCTCAGGGTACGCGACTTGTACACCAGCACAGCAGCTAAAAACAAATCCGCCAGCTCGTTCTCGTCCGTCTCTGTCTGGACTGTCCGACCACTTGATTCTAGCCTTGCAGTTCACTGATATGCCCATGTTGATCTTTCCCTCTCTTTCTCTGTTCAGCTGCTTTCTCCCTACAGACATTGGTGCGATAACAACTTCTGCCTACCATTTCCACCGATGCTCCTGTCTCATTCTAAGACACATGAGCTGCTCCGGACTTTCGGCGGTGCATATGGCTAAGCACCTCAGGTACATGGGGGGCAAAGCATATTGCACGATGCACCACAGGAAGCTCTTCCATCGCTAAAGATCCCACAATGATCTTCTCTGCCATGCACTAGTTCTCAATTCCCACATAAGTACTGTATCGCTTACCATGCTTTGCAATCACTGTTCAATATAAAATACACAGATGTCGTGAAAATTGTCAGCCTCATATTCCGCTTGTGCCTTGCAACTGCTCAGTCGGCATGTGGTCAATGCACCATCATTGCCTTACACAGTCGTCACATGCTGTTCGAGGCTAAGCCAGTAACGCTTTGGCAGCTCTTTTTGCCATTATCGATTGTGGCGCTTCAACAACCCGCTCTCGCCTCCAAACCCTTCCCTCCGTGTGGCCGCTGATCCATTTGTCCCAAGTCACTTGGCTGTGTGAAAAGGCCATTCATCACTTCTGATAGTTGATATTCGCCTTGACTTCCTTAGCACAGCAGGAATGTAATCCTCCCGTTCTAACATAAGCAGATCTTTTCATCACACATCACACATCATCGTACTCACATGCTCTTGGCTCCCGTTGGGACTCACTTACCAGTAGTTCAATTTGGCCCTTGACCATCACCTCTTGATAGGCGGCTGTACTCGTACACGTGCCAGCATGTTCAAGTACGAGGGATTTTTCGGTGCTGTCTTACCGCTTGTGAACAAAGCCTGATCGCAGGGAGTCTTCAAACAAACTTTCATGCATCAGTCAGGCCATGGCAACCACTGCTGGGTTGTCTAGGTTGCTATGGCCATCCATCCGGCTGGAGGTTTACCTTTTGCTAAAGGCTCGCGCCCTGCTATCACTCTGCCTATTGTTTACATCTCATCTGACATGTATGCACCTGTGCGCCTTTGACTACTCGTCTGTAACCCCATCAGCCTCCCCACGAGTCTCATGTAATTGTCTCCACAGAAATATAGCATTTGGCGACCCTAGTTGGTAGGCCTGGGCGTTGAATGTGATTCCTGTCGGAGTCAAGACTCGCTAGTGGATGCTTTAGCCATCTCCTCAAGTCCGCCTGGCGGTTGATTGCTTTCAGGCTACACTCGATGGGAAGTCCCTCGAGATCTTGGTGCCTTGATTGGCAGATCCATTGTTCTCTCAGACAGAGGATTTCCTCGTCAACACACCAGTGTTGCGTTGAAAGCTCCGTTCTATCCTTCATTCCGCAACTACTCATCCGTGGGATAAATTGTACTTTGTATTACACGAACAAGGCACTGTAGCTCGTCCGCTCTTACCTCGGCAGGACTTGCCGCATGTCATTACCTTCCCCAGTTGCCCCGGCTGCGGCGTACTTGTACCTGTAAGAGGTACCGCTCTCGTTACTGCAATCAATATCGGCGTCTGCTGCGTTTGCGACGGACGTCATCTTGCCTGTTCATACTAATACTACACCTTGGCATTACTGACAGGTAAGAAGTCCGATCAAAGTGCAATCATATGGTAGATTAGATACATTTGGTGGGAATTATGCAGTGACATAGTTGTTGGCAGTGTGTCATCCTGCCGACCGCAAGGTGATAACAGCGGCCACATCCTGCTGCTGGCTGTACCATCTCGGTTCGACCAGCGTAGTTGAGACAAGACAAAAGAGTAAAACACAATGAAGCGACAGCGTTCTGCCTCGTCCGCGGCAAGTCGCAAGGACGATCATGATATCTGGCAGTCGACCAAGATCGAGGACCGCGCGTCTATCTTCATAGCCTACTTCTCTCCCACAATGCCTCCGAAAGAGCTCCAATCCACCGCGCAGATAAGTGCTGCGTCGCATCGTATGCTTGCGTGGAGAAAACCCGGCTCACAGCGCACTCTGCATACCCACTCACGCGCGCTCGAGCTGGGCTCTGACGACGATGGCGAGCAGTACGGGGGCAAGCGCGTGCTCAAGGTCCTCGAGGAGATGCGTGTCGAAGGCTCGCTTGTCGTGGCTAGATGGTATGGAGGCGTGATGCTCGGCCCCGTTCGGTTCAATCACATCGAGGATGTCGCGAGGGACGCCGTCCGCGCTTGGCAGCAGCAGGAAGAAAGTGAGGGTGCGAAGCGCAGGAAGGTGACCGAAGAAGCGAACGAAAAGGTGAATCTGGTTCTCGAATTGCGAGAGAGAGACCAGAGCATTAAGGTCCTCAGGGGTCTGCTTGAGGATGCGCAGAAGGCGGGCGAGGGGGAGGTCGTCGATGCAATCTCTAAATCGAGTGCACCAGCGTCTATTTTGACGAGGAAAATCGATTATGCGTCCATGACTCTGGACAGACTGAGACAGATGGACAAGGCGAGAGACAGTACTGTTGCGTTTCTTCTAAAGAAAATTGATGAGACGGAGAAGCAGCACCAGCAGCAGCAACAGCAGCAACAGACCTTGCAAATTGCTACAGAAGAAGGCAAGAGTGGCGACGCGGACCAGCTACAATCATCTCAATCCGCAAAGCCCACTTCCACCGAGAACAAGAATGAGCAGTCTGAAGGTCCGGCTGCTGTAGACACGAAACCGAATCCGGAAATTGAGGAACGACAATCGTCGCAAGCAGTTGCCGAAACCACGAAGACAGTGGCCTCGATTCCCGAGAACGAGACCGCTGTAAACCTCCAAAGCGAGGAAGTGGAACCAATTGCAGTCGCACAGGCACAAAAGACACCAGGAGCACAGCAGAACCCCAGCGATCCCGATTGAATTTCTTGTGGCGCTCAATGCCTTCCCTGAGGAAGAAAGTCATAAAGCCAGGTCTCTCATCGACAGAGGCGATCAGAAGGACAACTACGATGGCCCAAGGCAATGATTCACTCTGTATCGCAAAACGTCCCAGGAAATGGAAACCAGCTCATTTTCCTGTGCCCTGAGTCACACACCGAACCTTCCCGAGCAACGCAGAGTGTACAGAGCAACACTCCAAGCGACGAATACGCCAGTTCCGCCAGCAGTAGCGATGCGGCATCAATCACTCTTCAAAAACCGTCAACAAACTCCATTCAAGATTCAGCACCCGGTCTGTCGAATGGCAGCATTATCCCTCAACGTGCTCGAACGAATACAGCGAATATGGAGTCCTAGTCCTCACGACTCATGTTCATAAGCTGTAGTTATCTTCGTGGAAGGAGACGTGAGAGAAGAAGACGAGTAGAGAAGTGCCGACCTCTGTTTCCCCTCCTGCATGCGGCTACTCCGCTCCCAGACATCACGTATAGTTCGACAGACAGCCAATCGAGTCCTAGATCAATTTGTACGTGAAAAGGGCGAAACAGGGGGGTAGAGAAGGACTTCTACTCTTGGGATAGGACCACTTGATGGCATTACGACTTTTCACTGAACTTAAGGGAGGGAAAGGAAATAGAGAGGAGAGAGGGGACAGGCCAAGGATTAGATAGATCCTTGGGCTCTTGATAGAGAGGATGCATAGACAGTCAGGTGTCGACGGTTAGATGGATGCTGGAGATGGAACAATCCTGTGATCGATTCTCTGTAGATGAACAGATAATGTGCAGGGTTCATGTAAGGCATGACTCACCTCCTGTGTACTTATACCTGAGCACTGTACCTAGTTACAACTACAACTAAATCAGAGAACAAGAATTCAAGAAAGAGGCTTGTAGAAGACGGTGGTGGGGGTATCCATAATCTGTATTCTCTGGTTTGGTTGCTATTTGTTACTCATCTCCGATAACGAAACCACCTAATGCCGTGATCCAAGTAACGAGTAGGTGGCCATGTCAGATCCAGAAACACACGACACTTTCCACAGGGTTCCTCCTTCCCTCCTCGTTGTGAATTTCGCGAAGAGAAATACACCCGTCAGAGCTGCACTGGCTACGAAAAAGAAGAAAAGCAAAGAGAGACAAGCGACGAACGAGTCTAAGGATTATTTCCCCTCTTACCGCCCCTCTTCTTGCGATCAATATGGCCTCTGAGGATCTTCTTCTGCTCGACCAGACTCCTCTTGCCCTTGCGCTTGGCCTTGCCGAGCGTCATGAGGAAGTTCTTCTTGCGGGCCTTTTCCTTGTTCGTTGTGCTCTTGCCCTCGCTGATCTTCTTCTCCTTGCGCTTCGCCGTCGACGACAGGTGCTTGCCGTCCTTGTCGCCCCTTGCGAGCGCGATCTTCTCTTCTTTCGTGGCGCGCGAGGAGAGAGATGCCAGCCCTTCAATGCTCGCTGCTGTTAGCGGGTCGTCTGCGTGACGCGCTGCGGCGGCCGCGGCGGCTTGTTGGGCGCGTTTGAGCGCGGCCGGACCGAGGACCTTGTTTATTGAGGCGTTGGCTCTGAGTTCTTGCAATTTGGCCAGGTCGGCGGGGGTCAGAATGCGGGTTGTGGCCAGACGGGAGATTTCGTCGGCGGTCTTCTTGTCGGCGTCTTGGACTGCTGCGGCGGCGCTTGGGGTTGCTGAAGCGTCCTTGTCGTCTGCGGCGGCCGTCTTGAGCTTTTTGGCTTTGGGCTTGTCGTCTTCGTCGTCGCTGATCTCGATCTCTTCTCCGTCGCTCTCGACGTTGATCCAGCCGCCTGAGTCGTCGCTGTCGTCGTCTTCGACGTCCCAGTTGTTCCAGCCTGCCTCTTCGTCTGCCTCTGCGTCGTCGTCTTCGTCTTCGTCGCTGCCGACGACGTCCGGGTCAAGCCCCTTTTCGATTCTGCGCTTTCGTCGCTCTTCTTCCTTGTAGGCTTCTAGCAGTTCGAGACCTTCGATGCCGCCCTCGAGGGTTTCTCCGAATCTCCGTTCTTTCCGCTCGCCGGTTTGGATGGCGATGGCGGCCTTCTTGCCTCTGTCTCGTTTTCTCAGCAGATCGGCGGCGACCTCACGGTAAAGACCCAGGAGACCCTTGGCGGCCATCATGACACCCTTGTCTTTGCTCTTCCTGTAGTCGACGAGATCCTGGAGGAGGGCTTCGTTCATGGCGAGGGGTTGCCTAACGCAGATCTCTCGAATAGCGTTCAGACCTGCAGACGCGACTTCGCCGGCCGCGGACTCCGAGACGAACTCGTTTGCAATCTTCAGCACCAGCGGCTCCAGAGCGTCTGGCGGCACAAGATCGTGGGTAGACTGTGCGAGAGAAGCCAGGAAGGATGTGACCGAGGGTTGTTTGGGAGTGAGGAACTTGATAAAGTAGGAGTAGAGGGAAATGAGAGTGAGCTTGTGAAGGCCGACCAAACGCGAGACAAGCTGGAGCACAAGAAGCTTCTGCTCGAGGTTTAGCTTGGCCTTGGGAGCCTGTGTCTGGAGGTGTTGTTGGAAGAGTCGCTCGGCGAATCCCTGAGGATCATGGAGCAGATGCAGAGCGGAGAAGTTCAAGGGGTGAGGAGCGCCCTTCTTCTTTTCCTTCTTCTTGACCGTGGCGGCGGCTCTCCTGAGATCGTTGGCCTTCTTCTTGGTCTTCTTGTTGATGCCTGCTTGATGGCGTAGTTTGGCCATGTCGATGCCGTCGTCCTCGTCGCTGTCTTCTTCCGCAGCCTCCTCGCGCTCCTGGTCACCGCCCAGGAAGAAGCGTACACCACCAGTGATGACCTTTTCGTTCTGTGACAGAGCAGACTCCTTCATGATCTCGACCGCTTTGGCATCAGTCCAGATCTGCTTCTTCCACAGCTCTCTCGTGAGTTTGACGGCCCAGAGACCCTTGGGCGAGGTCGGCTCGGAGGTGACCAGGTTGAACAGGACGGTCTGAATGGTGCGGTTCAGCTTGTGGTTGATGGCTTTGTTGTTTGCAGTTCGCATTTCTGAGAGGATCTTCTGGAACAGGAGGGTGCGAAGACTCTTGCTGGGGGTAGAGACGAGAAGAGGGAAGAGGGTGTTGAGCAGACTGCGGTTCAGCAGAGGTTAGCGGAGAAGTGACAAGCAGAACAAGCAGCAGAAGACGTACGTGACGGAATCGATGATGTCCTTCTTGCGGAGTAGAACCAGACTGCCCACGATCTTGTCCCGTAATTCGGCCTCGAGGACAGCATGGTGGAGATTGAGCAGCGTCGTCAAGTCGTCGGGAAAGGTCTTGGTGTCGGCGGGATAACAGTCGGCGACGTGAGAGACAAAGTCGATGAGATCGCGCAACGAGACTATGCCCTTGTCGTCGGTCGAGGTCGGCGCCTGCATAAAAAGCTGCAGGAATGCCTGGTATTGGCTGTACTGATTCCGGAAGTCATCTCTGTACGAGGCCGGGTCTCTGCGTATTTTGTATTGTAGATTGGGCAGATCAGCATCCACCTTCTCCAAGGCTCCGACTTTCCGCTTCATTGTGGATATCTGTGAGAAAGGGATGAACAGCAATAAATGATGTTTCTTTGATAATGTCGTCGAACCAAAAAGTCGAGACTTTCAGGGCGGACTGTTGGCAGAATTATTTCGTTACTTCCTTTTCTGGAATAGTCAATCCCCGCGGAGCCCTCCACCGCCTGCCTGATGTGAGCATTACTCCACTCGAGCGAGTCCCTTGTACTCGCCTACTAGTAATTCTATCCCCTGATTGAGCGATGCTCACGACTCGAATCGAATTGTTCAGACCAGCTCCACTTGCTGAGATAGCGAGATTACCTTGTTCTGTGTACCGAAAACAGAAACGCTACAACTACAAACTAAATGCCGCCAACCGTTCTGAGCAGACGAGCAGATGCCGCGTTGACCTGCGTGGTCTTCAGTCTCATCCTGAACGCACTCTTGAGCTACTCATTGAGTCCAATACGATCAAGTCCAGACTTTTTCGTTTATGTCTTGTTTGGACGCGTATCTATTTCCGTATTGTGGGTTCGCCTTCACCAGTGGCTTGCAGGCGAGGATGGCGTTGACCCTTTCATCAACATTGGCATCAACTTGTTAGTGCCATACCTTGCAGAGGCATACTGGCGAGCTTGACCCAATGTGCCGCAGGAAGTACGAAGCTTACATACCCTTTTGCGTTCGGTGATGCATTGCCATCTGAGTCGTGCTGTGAGCTGCCTAACCCTGTCGGTAGTTGTGTCTCACTTCTACCTGTCCTACCATAAGAAGTTACAACTGAGCGTGCCTTACCGCCCCTCGGTACAACACTAAGTGAAAGACCAGAATCTATTTACTGCGGACTATCTTGTTTATCGCTGGTTATATCTGGAGTTCGGCGCCAAATCACATGCTTACTTACATGCAGTGGCACCGATTCTCCACCTTCGATGGCGTTCAGCTGTTCGGCTGATAATGCATCCTTGTCCAATCATTCGACTCGAATCTTCACCTTACTATCGGACATCCTAGCTTCTTGGTAACAAAGTACAATTTCACTACATGGCTTGGATCAAGAGTAGTTATAATCAAAAGTCGAAGTCCGCAATAGTATTCGTGGTTCATCGAGCTTTATCCATATCAGGCAAGATACAGGGCGTCCTGTCACATTGCAAAGTCAAAAAAGCCATCGATGGGGAACCTACAAGTACAGCCCTCTAGCGTGCGGAGGATACCTATTGTTGTAACCCACACATGGCGGCCACGGCCCGCATCACCGGCACACCAAGCCACCTTACCATGTTTTGGTCCTTCTCTATGGACCGGCCATCTGACTTTTAACATCGTCCATGAGGCCTTGAATGAGGCATTGCTATGCAGGTACACTGATCCCAAAATCTCACTCGTGCTACCACCATCCTCCGTCGCAAGGCATCGTCTATTGCCTACAACAAAAAGTGCGGGGCATGGCGCTCCCTCGATGGATCGTTTTTATCGCTCAGCCTGTGTCTCCATCTCAGCCGCACCCTTTAGCCCCCAAGATGTCCGATAGCTACCTAGTAGTGCTTAAGTAGGATTGCACCATGCCTTATGGCGGCGGCTACCTCAAAATTTATATATTGTCATTGGCTGCCTGACTTGAAAAGAGAAACATAAATACACACCTTACCCTCGATGTTTAGTATGCCTTGCACACCATTGTGATCAGCGATATTGTCATCGAGTATCTTGCCCTCAAATTTCCTCAGGCGAAACATTGAATAACCCTACCGAAATCATGCCTGGCCGTGTCGACGAGCCGGCCGTTCTGCGGAAGCCCAAGAAGCTGATAGTATGCTGCGACGGTATGTAGATTGATCAATCAGTACAATCCCAAGTCAGCGCTGACGAAAGACTGTAGGAACATGGATGGTACGTCTCTTTGAGAGAGAACATTAGTGGCTCCTGCTGACAGCCCATCAAGAACAGTGATTCAGGCTGGGAAAGCATGGGTTGGTTTGGCGGCCAGAAATTGCAGACTCCGTCCAACGTCACAAGAATAACTCATGCCATTCCTTGCGAGGATAAGTTCGGCTCTCCTCAGGTAGTCTACTATCAAGCGTAAGCCATTCGCACAACTCATCCCTCCAGAGGCCACGGCTGATCTTGGACAGCGGAGTCGGGACTGGACTTGGAATAGACGATCAACTCCTAGGTGGAGCGACAGGTATCTACTTCGCCCAAACACCTTGGTCCCTGGAACCCTCTGAGTGCAACAAGCTGACTTTTGACCCAAGGCTCGGGTCTCGCCGAACACATTCGTGAGGGCTACTCCTTCTTAGCCAATAATTATGGCTCAGGAGACCTCATATACCTGCTTGGCTTCTCCAGAGGTGCTTTTACAGCTCGCAGTCTGGCGGGCCTGATAGGTCAGCTTGGCTTATTGAACAAAAAAGGCCTCGCATATTTCTACGAGATCTTCGAGGATTGGGTTAGTCTTGGGCGTAAAACTGGCTAGCGCATTTCACGCTGACCGTCAAAAGGAACATGCAGGTGATCCTGACTTTGATGGCCCCCTCTTTCTGAAGAACTATCATGACGAAGTCACTGGCGCACAGTACTCTCTCGACACACCAGCCAATGTGCCCAGCAGGGCTGTCGAATACCTACGCGAGTATCGGGTACTGCTGCAATCCGTAAGTGGATCCTCTGATGCTCGGAAGACTTGATTATTAACGATTATAGCTCGGTCTTATGCATAAAGCGCCGGCTCGAGATAACCCAGCCGAAGAGGTACGCATTCAAGCGGTCGCATGTTGGGATACAGTCGGTAAATATCTCTTGCAATCGAGAGTCTCCAAATGTGAGGCTAACCTGGTTCGCTAGGTGCTCTGGGAATACCGGTCAATCCATTCTTCCAGAAGTTTTTCAAATTGCCAGCATTTCTACGTCTCAAAAATCTGAGATGGATGGACACCAGCCTGACTGACAACATCATGAACGCCTTCCAAGCACTGGCGCTCGATGAACACCGCGCACCGTTTTCTCCTGCTGTGTGGGAGAGGCCCGAAGGTTGCAAGACCAACCTCAAGCAAGTGTGGTTTCCCGGAGCACATTCTGGAATTGGCGGCGGATATGATGACACCGGCTCGGCCGATATCTCCCTCGCATGGATGATGGACCAGCTCGCAGGCCAGTCGTCAACTTCGACATCTCCCAAGGATCCCGAGAAGTGGATCCAATTCGACGATGACTTCATTCCGTACCTGCATCAATTGCACAGACTGTGGCACCAGCGGAATCCACCATTCGCGAGCTGGGCCAAGGGCGCTTTGTACAAATCTTTTAAATTTCCAGTAAGTCTTCTTGGGTGGATAAACCGAACTCCTGGGAGATATCGCCGTCTACATAAGAAAACGCTCAAACCGCAGCACGGTGTCCGTCTCCGCGATACGAACGAATTGATTCATGCTTCAGTAAGAGCACGCGTCGATCTGGGCGGCGCTGCTCCAGTGGATAATCCGAAGGATTGGCACATCTGGTCCTCATTGCTGAACCTTGTGCATACCATTTTGCGACGCACTGGTAAAGAGGTCTACCGACCTGCGGCACTCAAAGGATGGCTGCTCCGCGATGGACATGATTTTCACGACGATGTTGCTGTCAACAATGTTCATCTCACGCAACTCAGAGGATCGGCGCCTTGGTACGAGTGGGTGGGCGATGATAAGCATGTCGCTAAGGGAGAACGATTGCACGAAGATCACCTAGGGAAATTTGAACTGCAGCTCCTACATCTCGTCACGGGCAAAGAAGAAGCTGAAGACATCGAAGCGAGCAACCGAGGCGCTGATAGCACAGCCAATCTTCGACGCATGCAGGAACGGGAAAGAGACGCAAGGCGGTCGGAAACTATATGAGCAGGTTCGCTTTTAGCGGTATATGATAATCTGACGTAGATTGTCATGGTACGGTGGATCTGACCCAGCAAATCCGATGGCTTCCACAATCCATGGTCTCACTTAGATTGATCTGACGTATGTGACATTGCATTTGTGCTCAGGACAAAATAATGAGGACCCACGTGTGTTTGTGTGTCTGTGTTTGTGTTGATGTGGGGGCTTTTGTCCAACTGCACTGTCCATCCATAAGAAGTGAATGTGCTTGGCATCGCATGGAGCTATTTTCGTTAGTGAGCTTCAATGCGTCATAGCCAGACAACATTCCATAAAGACCTGAGAGACCTAAGAGTGACAACATAGCCGCAATGGTGCAGAGATGCATGGCACAAGTAAGTCTTATAGAACAAGGAGGACTTGGAGGAGATGGAAATCAAGCTCGAGCTTGCAGATGGGAAGAGAAGGTCTCGTAAGTCTGCTGCTATTCTTTTCCCTCTATTCTGCAATATCCTACAAAAATAGCAGCTCTCTGCGGACAAGAGTGTCAACCTCGAAGCGTGAAAGCCTTTCGAGAAAGGAGGCTTTGCCCTGCTTCGCCACCGCGTACACCTCATCGCTGGTGCGCAGCCTCTACACAGCTGTATGGAGGGCTCTGTGCAGAGACATCGCACCCATAGCTATTGTCCAACTCCCGAATCACCTGGAATCGTTGAGCAGGCCGCGTAGACCCCTGAGAAACAACAGCCCAAACGGCCCTGGAAGATGCCTTCTCAGTGAGCAGCTATGTTGTCATGTCGACGACGATGACTCGCCCGATGCGCAGCTATCGCACACATGGGCAACGTACGCGACGAAGAAACGAACAAGTGCCGGAGTCGAATCCAAAACCTCAATGCTAGCGACTGAGATCTCGTCGATGGACAGATAGGTATAGGGCTTCGCTGCTCGAACCGACGCCAGCCCTAACTTCTATACTGTGGCTGTCTTCTTGTCATATCTTTTCCTCTGTTTATAGTTCAGAACTACGTCCTCTCTGAACACAGACTACGCGGCCTAGACACATAAAGTACGTGCACGCCTATCGACGTTTCGCTGCCGCAAGAGGAAGCAGCGCGCAGATGAGCTTTTGCCATTATAGGTCGTTGCCGAACAGGGCAAGGGCCAAAAGAAGGTTCGCATCAGGGCACAAAGGTATACTCTCATCACCCTTTACCTTCTGACCGAGGCCGCGATCGGAGCATAGTCGTTTCGCGCGAACGAAAGTAAGGCATCTAGTCATGTAGGGGCAGAAACTACCTCATCGACATCGTAACAGTTTTATCACGAAACCAAGACTTGGAAGAGCGACCGCCGAGCGCACAAGCACACTACTTATGCTGGCCCAGCACGGCAGATGCCATACATGGTGTACTACTGATTCTCGCCTTGCTGATCTGACAGTATCCATGTATCATGAAATGGCCTGCCGTACTGTGCTGTTATTAGAAGTGTTTCTGGGTCAGCATACAGCAAATCCTCACTTCTCGCAGATCGGTAAAGCGGGCACGGATACATTGCGTTCATGAACTGCAAACCGTGGAAGTCGGAGGACCGGGAATGATGAAACGCCGCGGTCCGCCAGTCGGCAAGCGTATCCCCTACCGTGCTAGCATGTCGACTGGCTTAGATTGGCTTCGACTGGATGCACTGATGTCTCAAGGCAGATGGCTCGAGTTGCACAAAGTCTTCTAGGGCTGCACGGATTACCTCTAGGGCTGAGCTGGGCTGTGCAGGCTCGGACTGCGAACGGTACTTAGTGCAAAGTACAATGCTTCCCCAATCAGAGGCTGTGACGAAGACGGGATAGGAAAGGTGAGGTGGGAATTGTAAGGTTGATCAAGGACCAGTTGGACAGTGGTAGTGTAGGGTATTATGCGCGTGTGTGTGTGTAAACTTGGACTGTGTGTCGCCGGCTCCTTCGTTCCCCCCTCGGACTTGGAAACGCCAAACCCTCTCGAGCCCTACCGCCTGCCTGCCTGTGCCATCACCACATGTTCTTCCGCTCTTTCTCATTTCATCACCTTCCATTTGTAACCCTGACCTTTTCCCATCACTTTTTCCATCGAAACTCATCGTCAAAAACACCCACTTCATCAACTATCTACTGCTCGTTCCAAGTCCTTTGGTTTTACAACTGCCGAGTCGCTCGTTCAACAAAAATAAATCGTCATCCCAGGTAAAACCCGCTCCGCACCCTAAAAGCCGCCAGGGAAACCAGGCTACAGGCCGCGTCAGCCCGCAACGTGCACATCCCTCATACACATATACCATCAATACATATCGCCCACAACATCCAGGAACACCCATCGTCATGGCCACGGCTCAATTTGCCCAGATGGGCAACATCCAACATGGCATCAAATCCGATCTTGACATGGATACCTTCTTCGACTTCAACCAGAGCACTGCCTTGAACTCGCCTGCGACTCCCTCGGCCCCGTCTCGCATCGGGCTCACTCCTCGCCATTCTTCAGACGCATATTCGAACAATGCGCCATCACCATTTGATGCTACTGAGGAACGTCAGATCTTCGCCGCGCCCAGCCACGAGTACGATCGCTTCACACAGCAGACCGGCTTTCCGGTCGGTCCGGTCGCCTCGATCCCTACCATCAACACCGTCTCGGACTCGTTCAACCCGAGCAACGCATTCGTCGGCGGCGGCTTCAACTCTGGTATCGACGACATGTCCGATTTCGGCTTCAACGCATCCTGGTCTACTGGTTTAGATGTGGATGCCGATGTCAACATGGACTTCAACGCCGTCCCCCAACATCACAACGGCATGCTCTACCCGCCTGCTTTACCTTCCCGAGCACGCTCCCAAGATTTCGTCGACCCGTCTAGCATTGGAGGCCAGGACGAACGTCAGAGCAACGTTGGCCGACTCTGGCCGGGTATGCACCAGCAGAAGGCTCAACAAGCGGCCATGGCTAAGGCACAAGCCCAAGCACAAGCCCAGGCTCAAGCTCAGGTCCAGGCCCAGCAACAGAGAATGCACTTCGAAGCACAGGCACAGGCACAGGCACAAGTGCAACAACAACAACAACAACAACAGCAACAACAGCAACAAATGCGCATGGCTCAACAACAACAAATGGAAGCCAAACAATCAGCCGCCAAGAGTCGTGCATCATCATACCAGACGGATGCGCACACCGAAGAAAGCATCTCGAGATTGCTCAACAAGATGCGCCAGAACAGCGCCGTCCCTTCCATGTCAGGTGATGATTCGCTTGACGGCGGTATGCTCCCCCACGTCAGCCGCATGAGAAAGGAGGAGGAAGAAATGGACGAGGATGAGCGTCTGTTGGCCAGCGAAGAGGGAAAGAAGCTGAGCAGCAAGGAAAGACGCCAGCTTCGCAACAAGGTCTCTGCGCGTGCTTTCAGATCCCGTAGAAAGGGTGAGTAACATAAGCTCGAAACATGCCCATACTCTGTACTGACAATGCGGCGATAGAATACATCTCTCAGCTCGAGGGCGAAGTTGCCGTTAAGACACAGGAATGCAACGAGGTCAAGCAAGCCAACCGTTCATTGGCAGATGAGAACAGCCGCTACCGCAACCTGATCGAGACTCTGCTCCGCCACCCCGCTTACGCTCCCTTCATCGAGGATTTTGCCAAGGACCCTGCCGTCGTCAACGCTCCTCTGCACAACCTTGCTCCTACTTCTCTCGCACCTACTCCTGCATCAGCGCAGACCTCTGCTCATGACGGCAGTGAGCGTCAATCAGGCATGCCTATGCTCGAGACTCCTGTTGACCTTTCAATGCTGAACCTCAACCACAAGAACAGCTTTGCTGTTCCCAGTAACGCGGCCATTGATTTCTCCCAGCCGCGAGGATTCTAAAATAACACATGATTCTTCTGCAGCCGAGAACTTGCTCTCAGTATGCGTCTCATGAAGCAAGACTCGGCAAATGCAGAGGATCCGCGCCCTCGTCGATGAATTTATTCGATTCGCAGGCGCTTATACTCTCATACGGGTAATGATTCTTCGAAAAGCCCCTGGTCACTCCTTGTCGTGCTCTCTTATTTTCTTTGTCATCGGCGCATCGCATCGAAACGTCTTTCCTTTCGGATCGGTGGATTATTACCTTTAGCAGTATCAGAGACTATTGGTCAGTGTGGAGCTGAGAAGATGGTAGTCTGGAGTTTTTTTGGTTGGTGGTAACTTTGATTCATTGACATTTGTATATATTGTACTCCGTGATGGAGTCGACAACGAATTTTGAGCTCTTTATTCTGGAATCGATCATCTTTTGAAATGCCTGTATCGCTTTTCGATCGCCCCTGCGTAATAGCCTTGCTAATCGAGGTGTCCAAACTCGTGTCCAAACCGGACGCTACTGAGTAATAACAGCCTCTGTTTGCATTGTTCACGTATAATTCTCCAAGCGCCACCAAAATTTGTAGAATATCTGGGGTAATGGCGCATCTCTATACGCATCATACAGTATAACCTCGTCAGCATAAATGACAAACTCATCGACTTCTTCACAAGAGTCACATCGATGCACGACGAGCCTTTAGTCGACCTTGTTCGCACTGCAGCCGTAAGATAGATTTCAAGACGTCAAGTTGGCTTCATTCCGCCCATCAGGCAGTCGGCTCTTCACGACGACGGCAACTCCCCGTTATCGTCTAAGGAAATTATTTCACGACTTCGAAAAGGACGGAAAGGCTGTCGCACCCAAACCACCACGCGCGGAGACACATAGAGATCGCTTTGGGACATTTTATCGACCCTTAGGAGACTCGAGGGCTCCCGTTCCGGCAAAGAGGGCATTTGATACATCACAGCGCAGACCGCAAACCGGTGGCTATCGATTTCACTTCCACGCCACAGAGAGAAAGAGTCCTGTGTATGATTATCCGAAGATACGAGGCGTAGCTCAGAACGTCCAAATCATCTTTCCACGATCCGCTCGATATTCGGCTCTGACAAGGAAAGACGACATCATCTGCAGGAACAGAATGCATTCTCACTTCCGCTTCGTCACTTCGCCTACGGCTGACACCCCGGGGACTACGTTACTACTGCATTTCGACAACAAGAGATACTTGTTTGGAAGCATATCGGAAGGAACACAGAGAGCGCTGGTGCAACAAGGTGTCAAGACATTGAAGATCTCAGACCTCTTCATTACCGGAAGGTCAGAATGGAGCAATGTTGGAGGCTTGATCGGTATGATCTTGACTCTAGCCGATTCATCCTCGTCCAGCGTGACGACAAGCACGGAAGAGCTGAAGAAGAAAATGATTGCCAAGCTCAAGAGAGAGGGACAGACCGATATCAACGAGGCAAAGCTCGCCGCTCAACTAGCGAAAGAGGTCAAAGAAAAGACACGGCTTCGCATCTTCGGTCCACCGAATCTCAATTACTTGCTCGCCACGGCCAGACGTTTCGTCTTCCGCAAGGGCATGCCTGTTGATGTTGAAGAGTTCTCGCGGCAGTCTTCGGCGCCCCATGGAGCGGTGCAGAATGGGCCTACCCATAGTGACGACAACATTGATGTATGGACCTTGCCAATAGTACCGAGTCCGCCGAAAATTACCACTTCCTCAAACTCCAGCCGCACAGCTAGCCCGCGGAAGCGAAGCTACGACGAAGTAGATGATTCTCGAGATGGAATCACGAGCACCCTCACTGACAGGGAGAAAACTGCAATGATGGCAAAGTCCGTCGTGTCGGAAATGTTCGAGTCGAGCTGGCGTCTTGACGCTTTGGTGGAAACGCCAATCAATGAAGTGAGGTTGCCAGCAGCTCTATTCGTTAAGGATCCAGAAACCGGAAAGACTGTCAAGTACACCGGACCTATGCCAGGTGGCTCCCAGCCTGTACCTGGTATTAACGTACTGGTTCGTCGACCCTGGCCGGGTGCTCTTGTCGAGTCGCTGCCACCGACAGAGCCTGCGCGCGAGGCCATCTCATATATCGTCAAACTCCACCGCCAACGTGGCAGGTTTCGACCGCAACGTGCTATAGAGCTCAAGGTGGAGAAGGGTCTGAAGTGGTCCAAATTGACTAATGGTGAAACCGTGCTAAATGTTGATGGCGAGACCATCACTCCGGACATGGTCCTCGAAGAGGGCAAAGAAGGAAACGCCACCGCTATCATTGATCTGCCATCCGAGGAATACGTCGAGTCTCTGGTCAATCGTCCAGAGTGGAAGAATGAGGAAATCATGTCCAATCTCTGTGCTTTCATATGGTCTCTCGGTACAGGCGTCGCTGCAAGCCCCAAGCTGAAGCAGTTCATGTCATCGATGGGTCAAGCGCGTCACATCATTGCATCATCAGACGTCTGTCCGAACAGGATCTCCATGGATTCGGCTGCGGCAGCCACTGTCAGGCTGATGAAAGTGGATCCCGCGAGGTACATCATTCCAGTACATGACCAACGCGAGAAACCTCAAATTGGCGACGAAGGCACGATTCTGGCGGATCGGGGGATGATGGTTCAACTCACTCCGACGTTCGAAGTACGAGAGCAAGAATCCAGTCCGTTGCTGAATATTAACAAGGTTGTGTCTGAAATGGCACCTGATGTCCTCGAGGCTGCTGCCGAAGCACGGAAGAGCATCGAAGACAACAAGGCAGAACTAGACGATTGGGCCAGTAGAGTGCCGCAAGGCGACGCCGAGGTCATCACTCTGGGCACGGGATCCGCTCTTCCCTCGAAATATCGCAATGTCTCAGCGACCTTGTTGCGGGTCCCTGGATGGGGATCTGTGTTACTCGATTGTGGAGAGAACACTCTCGGTCAGCTCAAACGTATGTATACAGAAAGTGAGCTCAGAGATGTATTACATGACCTACGGGCTATATGGATAAGCCATATGCATGCCGACCATCACCTTGGTACAGTGTCTGTGATTCGAGCTTGGTTTCAGGCCGTCCACGGCTCTATGCCAACATCAGCGCCTTCGCCTCTTGATAACGGATTTGATCCAGCTTCCCTGTTCAAAGATCAAAAACGCCTCGCCGTAATATCAGACGTGCCGATGGTACGTTGGCTACACGAGTACAGCAACGTTGAGGACTATGGCTTTTCTCACCTGGCACCATTGATCATCTCACCAGCACGGCCGGCAAGCGGAGTCGTTTCAGATCTTCAGTGGTTCTTTGCGAACGTCCCCAGCGAAAACCCGACCGCAGACGAACGTAAGCAATACTACGCGATTTGTCTCCGTGCGAAGGTTCCAGCCTCAGTGGTGGGCTTCGCAGACATCCAAGCCGTTCTGGTCCAGCATTGCCACGGTGCACGCGCAGTCTCCATCACTTTCCCCTCTGGCTTCAAAGCCTCGTACTCGGGCGATTGCCGGCCCTCGGAACCATTCTCGGTCATTGGAAAGGGCTCGACCGTGTGTATCCACGAGGCCACCTTCGACGACGAACTCCAGGGCGATGCATTAGCCAAGAACCACACAACTACCAGCGAAGCCCTCGGCGTCGCGTTGGCCATGGATGCCAAAGCATGCGTGTTAACGCACTTCAGTCAACGGTACCAAAAGGTACCTGTGCTGGAGTATACTGATTCCGATGATGATGCCATCCCGTCGTATGGTAAAGCTACTGGTGGTGTCACTGAAGACGTGTCCACAAACCCAGACGACGACATGGACGCGCCCATGACCGACGTGCACGAAACTCCTGACGCTGCATCTTCCACTCGCCCCCTTCTCGCAGGACAGGAAGCTGCTGGAAGCGACGAGGCGGCCGACATCCCGAAGCACTTAACCATCAAGCTGAAAAAGGGCACAGAGATGAAAGTCTGCGTGGCGTTTGATCTGATGAGAGTCAAAGTCGGAGAGATTGCGCAGCTGGAGAAGATGACGCCTGCATTGATCAAGCTGTTTGCCGCTGAGGAAAAGGAAGAAGAGGTCGAGGAGGGAAATGCCAAGAACAATCAGGCTAAGGCAGGAGGTGCTGGTAAAGGCAAGGGAAAGAAGGGCGGCCAGGTCAACGAAGATGGAAGCGGCAAGAAGAACAAAAAGGAGAAGGGTAAAAGGTTCAACTAGAGAAGATTGAATGACGTTTGTAGTCGAGCGTTTTTGTTCATACATGTCAAGATGTACTTGTACATACATGCAATATACCCTTCTCCTCCTCTTCCTCGTTCCTCATCTCAATTTCATAGTATCATGAAAAACCACGCCTCCCAACCCCGCAGTGCCCTTCCTCACAACCCCCAAACTGACCTCTACAAAATTCAATAAAACCCCTCAAAACAATCTACCCTCCCTTTAGCAACCTCCCTCACGACCTCCTCCACGCACTTCTCCGTCGCCCCCTCTCCATGATCATCAGACCCAGACCCGACAACATCAAAAGCCAACCCCTTAGTCTCCGGCAGCAGAATACATTGCCTGACCACCTCAGCGATGTCCTGTCGCGATATCATCGTCGTGATGTGCACTTTGCCCGCCTGGACCTTGCCTGTTTCCGGGCTATTGGTCAGGCCGCCTGGGCGGATGATACTGTTGTTTTCGAGGATTAGTCTCAGGTCAGTGGAAGTTGTGATGAGAAAGCAGGGGATAGGGAGGTGAAAGGATCTGCGCTTACGTGTATTCTAGACCTCGGCGCGCGTTGTTCGTTACCAGGTCTTTGTCGGCGGCGAGTTCTGTGTTTCGTCCGTTATTAGTAGGGTAGCTCACTAAGCTCGAGTCTTGTTCTTTTTCCTTTCCCGTCGACACGGGAAGCAATGTTCATCTGCATATTGCTCTCGAACAGGACAAGATATGACCAATCGAACCTCCCGACCACAAAAGGGGAGAGAAATAACATACTAGCTTCAAGAAAAGGCTCAATAACGCCCCACACCCGTCCGCTCATCGTCTTGTCCTTTTCGTCATACCACTCCGGGACAGGCTTACGCGCTCTGTCTCGCACGTCTAGGGCGCTCACGATGATGAAGCGCTTGCAAGTTGTCTTCGCGGTTGCGTTCATTGATTTTATGGCGCCTTGACGTGTTAGTACATCTCTGTCTTGTTCTCTTACTTAAGTTCATAGGAGAAAGAGCGAATAGTGGAAGGAGTAATTAGTGAGCGACCAAATCAAGAATTGACATGCCCAGTCACTCGCTCACACAGTCTATCTCTCCCCGACCCAACCACAAGGAACAGGCAAAGAAAGACATAAGACACCAAAACTAACCATCACGATCTACACTCCCCGTCCGCTCCGGGTTCCCCCCACCCGCCCCAGCAGCCCAAACCACAATATCAGCGCCCACATCCTCGATCACACGAACCAGATCATCTTCGCTGGCACTCTCGATATCCTGAACGATTGGTGCTGCGCCTAGTGCTTTGATCTCTGAGACTTGGTCTGGGTTGCGGATTATGGAGTGGACTTTGAAGGCTGCATGAGAGCCAGAGGAGGAGGAGGAGGAGGAGGTTAATTTGGTAGTCAGGTGGCGTGCTACTTTGCCCGAGCCGCCGAAAATTAGGACCGTCGTTGGTGAGGTGGTCGACATGCTACAGTGGTTATTTTATGGGAGGTGGGAGTTGTTGCTTCGAAGGTCGAGTGGTAGGGTGATATGTTGAAAAGTGATTCCGGCTGTCTACTTGGATGCTGTAACGTTGGATTGTTTTGGCACTCTCTCAATTATTCCAAAGAGATCATAACTGCTACTATACAAAGGAGTATATAATAAGATAAGGTACGTATGGTCATGCAGCGTGACGTCTACTATGACTGAGATGCGCACGGTCAGCTTGGTTCGGCTATAGTATGGACAGGGTCGCTGTCGAAAGCTAATACACAGCACCGAGGATACGAGACAAATATGTCGTAAATAATCATTCTGATATTCTATTTGTTTCTGGTCTACTGCTCTTGAATCAGTCAAGTTACAACATAATTACAATTGAGGGAGAGGGTATGAACGTCTCTTCTGCACCACCGTTCGACAGGATTTGGCATCGAAGTTCATCCCGGCAAAACGACTGCAAGTACGGCGTCGACATGTGTCTATTGTCCATAGTATCGCCATTTCAATGGCTCATCCAGCTTTCGTAGTCCCGTGACCGTAACAACCTGCTCATCATCTGGCATGACATCCAGACAGCTGTCATCTACAAGCACACCTTCGCGCTCTTCAAACACCAAACCCTTGACAGGCTTTTTGGCCGCGACTGTGATCTTGCCATATTTGAAGCCAACTTTGACCCCTCTATCCGACAAGTCAAGATACTTCAGAGGTTGTGGCCAGTCGGAATCACGAGACATAAGCTCTCCACCAACCCAGATTCTTGCTGCCAGTACATGTGGCTCTTCCTTCTGGTTGTCGATCACACCCTTGAAGACATCTGTCGTCCCATTTGCGGCTATCTCAACATCCTTCCTGACTAGTTTCGTCTTGATCTCCTTGCCCGTCGCGATCGACAGAAACCTGATTTCCACCGTTGCAGCCACCGTGTGTGTCTTGCTGCTGACTACCCAGCATTCGTAGTCGCTCGTTGGTGCTGGACGAGCATGCACAACACTCCAATCGTGATGAGAGCGCTTCACGCCGATAGCTATTGGTGCAAGAACCCGGCGCATCGCATAGTATGCAGGCTTCTTGCGCAAGAAATAGTCGATGATCGCCCATGATGTTACCGGCCAGCAATCGTTGAGCTGCCAGACAAGAGCACCTCCGCAATGTCTCTTCTTACCCCATTGCCGTCTCCATCCACGATATCCATACATCAGTGCTTCTGCCTGACTGAGCTGTGTGAGATGAATGAATGCTTCGAGGTCAGTTTGTGTACGAAAGTTCTCAACCAAGTAAGTGGCGATCCGTCGCTCGTGTCCGGATGCTTTGTTGTGAAAGTCCATCATATGAGACTGCGGGTACATTTGTGTCGGGTCTGTGACAAAATACCTGATTGTATCGATGTGCGGAAAGGCTTCCATGCCAAACTCGGAGTTGAAACGGCCACCTAGTGTGTCGAAGATTTGGTACTTCTCTTGGGTTCCGTGCCATACATTCCATTGATGCATGTCACCAACAGTCGGATCTGAAGTAACGCGTCCATCGCCCCAAGGAGATCCTGGATGATAGGGAATATGAGGAGAATGAGCTGCGACCGCCTCGGGCAGGATCTGGAAAAAGGACCGTCAGCACATGCCAAAGTCGCCAGCAGCAATATAAACACCTTTTCATATATGTATCTTGCTGGGAAGTCGGTTTTCAACCAGTTGTCTGGGTCTTTGTCTTCGTAGTCATAGGACAAGCCGAATTGCTCTTGTACTTGGTAGTCCTCGTTGTTGCCAGCATATATAGCAATTGAGGGATGATGTCGCAATCGCTTAACTTGAGCAACAGCTTCAGCCTCGATGGACTTCAATATACTGAGGTAGGCTGGCACAGATTAGTGACTTGATACGTATTTGAGAGGCGCGGAACTGACCAGGGTAATTGCCACAACCAAACATAAAATCTTGCCATACAAGTATACCCAGCTCATCGCAGATCTCGTAGAAGATGTCTGCCTCCCAGATTCCACCTCCCCACACCCTTGCACATTTCGTCAGACAGGGGTCCTCGAACAATGTAATGGCCGGGAGACTTACCTGATCATGACTTGGTTACCGTCCACCAGTGTCTGCAGCCACTGCTTGTATCGCTGGTCTGAAATGCTCGGCGTGAAACTGTCCGCCGGGATCCAGTCCGACCCACCACAGAAGACGTCGACGCCATTGATCCTGAAGAAGAAAGTCTTGCCCACTTCATCAGGTTCTTGCACCAATTGACCGTGGCGAAAACCGGTCTTCTTTGAGACCGTATGTATATCGCGTTTCCCAGAAACAAGAGATACTTGGACAGTATATAGGGGCTGCTCACCATAGCCATGAGGATACCACAATTTGACTTTATCGAGACCAAATTTTGTGTTCGCCGTCCGATCAGTAGCAATCTCCGTAGTCTGCTCGAATACAACCTCATTGGCAAAAGCGACCGAGAACTTGACCGAATCGCCAGCATGCCCTTCGATAGGGGCAGTTATGTGGCCAATGACGGACTTGAGATCCTCCGCTACGCTGTAGTCGACTCGAACATCGGAGATGCGAGCATGGTACGTCTCAACGCGTACTGGCTTCCACGGACCACAAGTCATCAGAACTGGACCCCAGTCCCAACCCCTAGCTGTGGTCAACAAGATTGAATTGCTACAGAGTATGGTCCACTTACCAATGGTACTGTGCCTTTCTGACAGCCAGCCTCGCTGTCTCACCGTTAAAACCAACCCACTTGTGTTCCGGATGAGCGTCTTTGATCTTACGAGCCTCCAAAAAAGCCGAAGCGAAATCGATTTCGAGAATGTTGTCACCACCTTCTTTGATCCTAGTCGTCACATCGACTCTGTGCGGTATGAACATATTATCAGTTTTGAGGATGCACTCTCCGTTGAGCTTCACAGTTGCGAAAGTGTCGAGTCCTTCGAAGACGACTTCGTGTATCTCGCCATCTCCCGTTGTCGAGACCGCAGGTAGCTTGGTCCTGTAAGTCCAACATTTTTCTGCTACCCATTGACAATCGAGTTCGTTGAAGCCTTTGAACGGGTCGAGGATTCTTCGCAAAGGCAATCAGCACTGGTATAGTATGTCGGACATTGCTAGAGTTTCATCACACTTTTCATTCGCTAGAAGATCCAGGTGCACATTGGTTGGAATACGCTTGACGGGTAGCCATTCCTCAGTATCAGTTTGTTTGAACTCCCAGCCATGGCTCAAAGCATGAGTGACGGTGGGTTTCGTTGCATGCTTGACTAATTCCCAGTTGTCCGCCAAGCCGTTTGTGGCAGATGAAGTTTTCATAGTAGTCAAGGACGAGACAATGATACGACTAGACGTGGTTGTAGTATAAAGTGCAAGCAGGTTGGAATATATTCGTGTTCTGGTCTTTGGTACAAATAATATCTGGAACAAGGCCCGGCTAGGAGGTCCGATAGTGAGCTGGCTATATTGCCCGAGACCTTGCGAACACCGGAATGACGGTCTATCACGTTGTAGCACTGCTATAGTAATCTACCGCCAAGTCAAGACGCAGCCTCTCCTTTAGTATGAGCCGATGGTTCAAGGCGATGCATATCAGTGGAGAAGAGGTCATCAAGGTCTCATGATGTGATCAACACGCCTGCCAAGACGAGGGGTAGCACAACATCTATCACCGTGCAAGGTAGTAGCAGCGACAAGCATAACAGATATCGCTCGAGCTCATATTACTTTGATCATAAGTGCGTTTCATTTCATCAGGTTTATCGTAACAGAGGCGATTCGCCATGTGGGTATCAATATGCAACAAGGCATGTGCGATGTGTACAGACTTCTCACGCGAACAAGATCATAAAAGCAGCCATGAGGATAGCCATCCAAAGACACACGCCTGGGGCGTCAAGTTTCGGGGTTGCCAGACTCGATGCTGTAGCACTTGCTCCGCCTGAACCCGAGACGGTCCCGGATGAAGCCAGCTCGCTGAGCTGTGCTGCCTTTGATTTCAATATCGTTGTGCTTCTTCCACCTGGGCAGAAGACAACTTCAAAACCAGCTCCAGAGGGTATGATAAACGTCGAAGACTGATCGTCGTATGCAAAGCTGTATGCATCAGGACATACCTCCTTGGAGACAGTGCTGTAGTAATTGGGCTTGCATACCTTGGGCGAGTCGTACTTGCCAGTGCAGCAATACTTGGGATCTTTGTATTTGGCGCAAGCGGAAAGACAAGGATTGAATGCTGGCCGCTGGATATTGTCATCCGGGTATGGATACACGCCATCTCCTGGGGCTTTCGGAGGGCTTACTTGGAGATCCCAAGGACACCATTGAGCCACTGTTGATGTGGCAAGTTTCTGATCGAAAGGTAGTGGATATGAAGAATTCGTTCCCAAGAAAGTCTGCTGGCCCTGGGAGTATGGATCGTAGGTTGCTTCTGCGAGCTGACTTGCTGTTCCTATACATGAAGGGCTCGTGAGATTGGGAGGAATGTCGTCCAGCGAAACATTGCCATGTGGAACCAGGACTATGGCCACGGGGAGGTTGTAACCATCAACAAGAGAGATGTCGAAATAAGTTTGGCCATCTCCGCCATCCAGAGTGAACTCGGCAAGGGTCACCGGCACGTCGCCCTAGGCCAAGATAAGTATGTTATGATCCCGTAGCGTTCCTTTCACATACCGTGACCAAGCAGCCAAGTCCTCCATTGCAATCGCCCGATCCACAAGCCTTGCCTCCTCCCATCGAGGTTCCTTGGCTGTTGAACGTACAATTCGTCCGCCCCCAAACTCGTCCCTGCCAGTCGTGAGACACAGTTTGGGACTTGTTGGTTCCGGGTGTCAGCTCAAAGCCGGTGCTTGCTGGACCAGTGCCGGCTTGGGTAAGGATACCAGGATAGATGGTCTCGCCGCAGTTGTTCGATACGACCAAAGGAGTTGTGTGGCTTGATCCTTGCTGACGCAATATGATTTCTCGTTTCATGTGGTGTAAGCCATTTGCTCTAGTAGCAAGAGCCAGGACCAGAAACACATCATCATATTTCATACTTTCGGCTGCGTTCAATAAGAATGACTAGACAAGATTACTATTCGGTGTAGTATACATATATACGGAAATGATCAGGTCTTGTGTTGTCAGCGACAATTAGAGATAGGAGAATAGATGATACAAGGCGCGTACGTTAGACAAAGGCAACGAGGAAACCCGACGAAGATGACCTCCCTGCGAGGAGGCATTGCAGGTCTTATACCACGCATGCCTTATCCATCAATGGGAAACAAGGAATCGCAGCCGCGCCGCCTCCTGCGACGGTGCTGTAACAAGGAATCGGGAAGGCACCACTCATGTTTGAGCATTTCACTTGTTGTTTATATTGCGATGACGTGATGGGCTCTTTTTTTCCCCATGCGCTTGAGCGTTGTCGCTGCAATCTTTGATCCCTTCCAGGGTCCACACGGGCCGCAAAGCATGCTGCCCGCCCGCTGCTGGGCATACGGCATGATGCACCCCTTATCTGCTCCCACATAACCGTACAAGCCACACCTTCTTATCTCCGGTACGTACCACGTGGTACACTGTGTTGACTGAGGTGTACAGTACTTGGGCGACACACTACTTGATGTAACAACGTTCCCTCGCAGACACATCCGTTTTTACATCATAGAGATAAACAGATCGAAATAAGATCGCTATGCGAGTAAAAGCTAAACAAGGACGATTGTTCCGATCACCGGACTCGGCCGGTCTTGGGTATGCTGGGATGCGTATCTCCGTGAGTGCTGAGAGTCCACTGGACAAGTATCCTGGTATGCAAGTGAAAACACTATGTGATGAAATATAGCAGACTGTTAATGATGACAATGAAGCGAAGCAACATGCTGCACGAGTGGCCACGGTGTTGGGTGTAGATCACGGATTGATCTACCTGCCTGGAGAAACCATTTCCAATTATGCGGATAGCGATCAGCCTCGACCGTTCAGACAATCGCGGTATTTTTTGTATCTGAGTGGGTAAGTCAGCTCTGTTAGATATGTCATTGTCATGAAACAGTCAGTCGGTCGACATTACATTCCAAAATCATGAAACACGAGGGTTATCCTGTGACATACCACTAACAGTCTAAAAAGCGTGGACGAGTCCGATTGCCACCTAACCTACGACATCGCGACAGAAAACCTAACTCTCTGGCTGCCCCCCATAGATCCCAAAGTAGTAGTATGGGTAGGACGAGGCTCAACGACGTCCGAAGCACTGGAGAAATACGACATCGACAACGCGAGATACAGTCCGCACTTAAAGCACTACCTGGAATCATGGGCATCATCCAACAAGCACAAAAGCGGCGGTGACATTTTCGTGCTGCACCCTGCCGACAAGAAATCTCGAGTACCAGAGTCTCTTTCATCTAGACTCAACACGACAGCTCTCCAACCAGCGACAGACACCTGCAGAGTGATCAAAGACCCCCATGAGATAGACCTAATACGAACCGCGGCGGGAATCAGCACAAAAGCCCACGAATCCGTGCTACGCAACCTCCTGACATTCAAATCCGAAGCGCAAGTGACAGCCCACTTCCTAGACGTCAGCATCGCGCACGGCGCCAAACACCAATCTTACGGCATCATAGCAGGCTCAGGGTCCAATGCCGCGATCTTGCACTATGAGAACAACGACGCCGTCTTCGGAGACAGCCAGCTCATGTGTCTTGACGCGGGCGCCGAATGGCAGTCGTACTCGAGCGATATCACGCGCACTTTCCCACTGTCGGGGAACTGGCCCTCCAAGGAATCGAAGGAAATCTACAATCTCGTGCAGCTCATGCAGTCGAGTTGCACCACGAACCTCAAGCCAGGGAAGAACTTTGTCGAGAACCAGTACCTGGCGCATGTCATCGCTATCGAGGGACTTTTGAAGCTGGGTATTCTGCGTGATGGAAGCATAGAGGAGATTTACAAGGCGGGCACTTCGAGGGCGTTTTTCCCTCATGGCTTGGGTCATCATATGGGGCTTGAGGTCCATGATGTGTCTCCCCCTTCGGTTTCTCCTTTTCGTTCTTCTTCTACTTCGCGAGAGCAAGGTAGAGAGATACCCATCGAGGTACGCACACTCACCCCTCCAACATCTTTACAGAAAGTTATACAGTCCCCATGAAGCTAATTCACGACCCACGATAAACAGATCCGACATCACTTCACGACCGCAGGCGCCGAATCAGCCTACCACGCCTCGTCACAGCAATACGCTGATCCGGATATCTGCAGATCACCCTGTCGGACCTATGACTCGGGTCTGCAGCCTGGAATGGTGATCACCGTCGAACCCGGGATGTGAGTTTTTGTATTTCGTTTTCTTCTCTCTTGGCCGACTGATCCTCTTCTCTCCACGTCTCCTTTTATTTGGTCTCGCTTCTATCACTTCTATATCTGCTCATGCCGAATGCTGACGAAATGAACCAAAAAGATACTTTAATGGATATGCACTGGAGGAGATCTACTATCCCTCTCCGGTACACTCGAAATACATAGACAAAAAGGTCGTGAAAAGGTACATGCCTGTCGGTGGAGTGCGCATTGAAGATGATATTCTCATTACGCCTTCGGGGTACGAGTTGATGTCGCACACGGCAAAGGGAGAGGATGCGCTGAGGATTATCAGGGGGGAGTCAGTGGTTGTTTTGCAGCATCTACAAGTGTGAAAGGGCTCTGCAGCATTATAGTTCGTTATACTAGCGAACTACACGCCTAAAATCTCAAGCCATGTAGATGTTCGATCGCTTGTCAAACTAACATCCGAGGCTTCTGATCTGCGCTGTGCCTGACAGCTAAATTGTCTCTCCAAAACCTCTCCGAACCACGAGTTTCGGCCGTACCTGACGAGTCAATACTGAGCACTTAGTCGTCCGTGAGGTCAATGGTCTCGATGACCTTTGATCTTTTCGGTGCGGGAACAATAGAAAGCTCATCCTCATCACTGTCAGCGTCTGTCGTATGCTCGCGCTTGAGCTCTAGCTTGTTCTTTGGAGATCTCGCCTGGTCCACATTAGCACTGCGCAACGTTTGACCAAAAGAGTACATACCCTCTGTCTGCGCAGCAACTCCCTGGCTTCCTCAAGTGTAAGGTCATCTGGGTCTTTGTCTTCGAGCGCGGTCGGCGATGGGCTTCTGGGGATGATAAGAAGTGCCTGCAAAGACTCTATACTGGCATAAGACTTGAGCTTTATCGTCTGATGAACGTCATGTTGACTCACTTCTTGATCGGTATTTAAAATCAAATTTTGCGAATGGTGCTCCGCCACGAAGTTTCACGGCGGCAAATGTCGGTTCCGAAACGTGCTGCGCTTCACCAAGGCTACTCCTTTGTCAATACCAGACGCTGACCTGTAGGAGAGCTGTACGCACTTGACATAATGGGAGACACTACTACCCTTTAGGGCCTTCTCTGACACTGAAGGTCGATGCAGACCAGAACGCTCCAATGTATTTGCATTACGGGCTACCTTCATGCCACGTTGTATCTTGACCGAGATTGTTCCCAGATGTTTTATGGGCAATGCACGTTCTACCTGCATGTTTTCTCCGTCTGTCACGTCTTAGCGGTGATCAGCCGTGATGTACTTGCTGGAGCGCTCACCTAATCCAAGATCGGTGAACAGCATAGGTTTGTACCTGCCTTGCCCACTTTCTATATGTGCCGGACCGTAGAAGATATGATTAAAGATATCTTTACGACGATTGCGGAATCTTCGGTCATAATGGAGATGATCGATGGGGAGTCCATCGATACTGACTGCTGCTGTAGCGACTTCCCTCTCTGCCACAGACTTGAAGCCCGGGCGAAACTTAACTTGCACGCCGAACGCCTTTCCACTCTGACACTCGACATACCTGGTGACCTTCTTTGTGATGTCACCAACATGTTCTTCCTCTTCTTCGTACTCATCCACATATTCGTGCAGAGGCTTGCCGTCGACGACTATAGAGACTTCCAGACCTGGGACGCCAGGAATGATGGCCATGGTGCATGACAGAGATCAGATCCGTGTTTATTTGTGTCTAATCGGATGACGGGGGCAACGAAAGAAGCCTCTGGGAGTTTGTATGTTCAGCAGTTGGGAGAAGTCACGAAGGTTGCATGGATTGATTTGAAGATGGATGCTTTTGACGTTAGGAGGAAGATGTGGTTGTAAGATACATGAGCGTGGTGGTCCAAGAAGTAAGCACAAGTTGAAAGTTGAGGGTTTAGATATTAGCAGGAGAATTCAATGTCAAGACACATGAATAAGAAAGTCTTAGAAGGTCACCACAAGTTGGAGAGTGAGGGTATTGGTGGTACGTGCAAACGCAAGGAACTGATAGAAGAATGAATGCTAGAGGTAAATATATCTGAGTGGGGAGCAACGACTCCAGGAGCGGAAGGAACAACTCAGGCACACAGCCGTGATAATATCAAGAAGGCGCGCGGCAGCTTCGGCGCGTAGCTCAGACGTGCGATAGGGACTGGCAATGGCTGCTTGTGAACTTCGAAGTGAGACGCTGCGACAGGCTGTCGGATCTTAGCCGACGATGAGTATAAGGTTTGTGCGGCAACAATTACTACCGTTAGTTTTACTATTTTTTTCTTCATAAAAGTTGGAGCTATGTACGTGTCGTTGGAGCTGACTAGGTAAAAGTACCAGCACCGTTCTCTTTAGGAACAGGAAAGAAAACAAAAGAAATCCAAACTCCTTTGCAATGCCAGTATACGTTCGCTGCTTGAAGCATGAAAGCAGCACGTGTGCAAGAAGAGTACATTCCATCCACCTGAGTTACGAGATTCCATGTTCTCGAGGGTATCTTTGTTGTCATTATTGCGGCCGCTGCCAGTGTTCCAGGCGCATTGCCATGTGTTGCCGTTGAAGAAGATCTACCATCGGCCAGCACCAACAGGGAGGTCCTGGCCATAAGTGCCTGAGAGGATCTGCTGTCTGATGGAAGCTCGATCATCAGTCGGTGCAGAAGGAGGTGGAGATTGAGTCGAGGGTCCGGCCCAGCCGATGCTTGCTCTCATTTCGTTTACAGCTTCTTGCATCTTGCCACCGGAATCTTCGTTGTGCTTGAATAGCTTTTGATCCCATCCCGAATATTGCAGATGGAAGCCGCCGCCCTTCTTGGCTCCTTCATGGATAGCCAATGCCCAGGCGTGAGACAGTTCGTCGTAAGCTTCGTGAGTGGGGCGATTGTGTTGATAAGTATCCCAATGAGGAATTCCGTGGATGATCTGGGTGACGGCATCGAGGTATGCCAGGGTCACAGTAGGTTGTGGTTCATTAGGGGGAAGGAAATGAGGAGTGAAATCTCTCAAAGCTTCAATGAGTTGCATCATGGGTCGGTGGACGCGGTTGTATGTGTAGTCGGAAGAAGGACGATTGCCGAAAGGAAAGGCTTGCTTGAAAGTAGATTCGTATTTGTGGAGGACAGCCAGAGTAGACTCCACACTGGGCCTCGGGGCCTTGGTGACGACCTCGTGGGAAATGGCAGGATTCTGATCGCAGATGTTCTGGAGTAGATTTCTCATCTCGTCGGCAGAGAGGGTTTCGAGGAGGCGGGGCAGATCCAGGGGGCGACCGGTGGAGACGGCCGTGCGGGTGCGCTTGAACGATCGATGGGCGAATGCGTGAGGAAGAGAGCGAGAGGAGGTGGATGGAGAGGCAGAGGGAGAGGCCGACATGCGCTCGTCCTGGTCGTCATCCGACGCCTTTCTCTTCCGCCCAGACATTCTCTCACCACCGCCGAAGTTGTCTGTTCATAATTAGAATTGGATCGGCAAAGGGTGCGCTGTCAGGTCTCGAAACTTACCTGAGCGGGATGGAGAGAGTCTAGGAGTTCCAAGGAGATGGGGAGCGAACAGGGGATTGTTGGAGATGACGGAGTTCATCGCGAGGGGGTTGACGCCTGATCCTGGGCGACAGAGAGAAGAGAAGAAAAGAAGTGGTTAGATGGTCAAGATGCGATGGATCTTCACCTCAACCACCGCTTGAATATGAGAATGAGTAGGGATTGATGATTCGGCGGGCTGGATGACGCTAAAGTATAAGAAAGAAGATGAAGAAGAGGATGGAAGATGAACAAGTAGAAGATGTGGTTTGGACGATCAAGGTGTTGTTGCCATGGGCAAAGTGCAGGTGCAAGTGCAAGGGCAAGTCAAGTCGGTGAAAGAAAGCCCCAACTTTGCCAGGAAGATGATGGTCGACGGCGGAAGCCCAAGCCGCTAGAAGCCACTAACCAACTGTACTCTGCACTACAAGTGCTCCCTCACTGTTCCCTCACTGCATTTTACTATGTGCTATACCTAGCGGAGGTATACAGTAGTAAGGTACCTGGTGACCTAGCAGGTACATACTTGTACTGTACCGGACTTGTACTGTACCAGACTTGTACAGCTGCCGCCTTGGCAGCATCACTTCTGTGCTTTTTAGAACCCCTTGACTCGCATCTGTCTCGAACTTAACAGTCCTTCTCGACATATATTGTGTAGGCATTCAGTGTCACTGGGGACAATGTGACGGACACTAGTAGTTGTGTGATTTCATAGTATTCATGACATGCCACGTTGTTGTACACCAGGTCAGGATTATAGGTAATCATCAATTCAAGATGCTTGCACTTTTATGCATTATTTTACGCCCAGATCGACTCTCTCGTACCAAAGCTTAAGGTACACTAAAGGTTGAAGCAAGCCACACCTCGCACGTGCCCATATGCCACACCTCCCAAGATTGCAAGACAGTGCGCATGTACAAAAAGGACCGCCATCAAAATAAAATGCCATTGCGACCTGCCCTGCCAGTCCATGCTTCATCATCAGTAATTGCTCTCTAATCTCGACGCATACGACACTTTTTATCTATAGATACAGAGATTGCGCTGCCACAATGTCCCTGCGAACCTTGGTGAGTGCAACTTCGAACTTCTGCTCGAGTTCGTCGCTGCCCATGACTTTGGCAGCCTGGGCGATCTGTCTGAGCAACTCCTCGAGTCGTCTGAACAGACGAATCAGACTTCCTTCGTAGACATCCGTCATTTTGCTATTTGCCTGTCAGACGCATGGTCAATCAAGTAAAGAGACGAAACAGTGTTACTTACCAGATCTCTGCAAACGTCGCTCCATTACACCATCGGTAGACAACCTCCATTAGTTGGTACTTGAACGAGTCGACGTATTCGTCTTCGTTCAGAGGTAACTTGCTCTCTTGCGAGATCTTTGCCACAATGCGTGCCTGTGCTTGAATCTCGCGGAAAGGCTTCGACAGCTCCTCCTTGAGCGCCGGTGTCTCGTTGCTCTTCTCTTCGAAGATGAAACAACTCAGCGCAGCCGCGCATTGCTCTGGCGTAAGCTCGTTGAAGAAACGGTTGAAGAGCAGCTCGCTCAGCACCAGCTCATCACCAGTGCTGATCTCACACGCCACTCTTGCCTTGAGCTGCACCACATCCGCGTCGTTGATGAACCCGAGTCTTCTCAGAACACGCTTTCGGTTCTTCAGTTCGTCCAGCTGCAGCACTGACATTGCGTCGCCAATCTGTTTCTTCACCTCCTTGACCTTGTTGCCAAGCTCGACCTTCTGGCTGTATTGAGCGTACAAGTCAGCTAGACGAGGCGAGTTGTGCAGAGGGTTGGAGAGCAGCCTTGACTCCAGGATCTCGATTTTCTGTCATTTGTTAGCGCTCTGATCTTCCTTGCGAAGAAGTAAGACAACCTACCCTGAGAAGTTTCTTGAAGGATTCGTCAGTGATACCCATGTTCTCCACCGGATCCAGGATCGCAATGCCGTCTGGGAACCTTCGCTTGACCTCATCAAGACCCTTGCGCACCGTGTTGCGCTGATCTGCTGATCGAAGGTCGTTGGGCAAGAACACCCTTAGATGGCCGATGGAGTCGATGGTTGACAATAATACGGGCACAACCTCCATCTTGCCCTTTTCACCTGCGGCCGGAGGACGAACTCCAGGTGGCAAGTCCTCGCCATTCTTGTTAGTAGCTGGCACATTGGCGTCGTTCGCGACCTGAAGCAAGACGTCGACAACATATGAGTTCTGGTCGGGGACCTCGTCGGTTTGTCCCTTAGGTCCTCGGCGCTTTGCAAAGTTGACTACCGCTCCCCAGCCGAAATCGTGGTCCCCGTGTTTGACTTTGATGACACGGCCAGACTGCAGGAATTGCAGTGAATGCTGTGGGTGGTTAATGACATTTCGCATGTCCTTGGCATAACCGTCCAGTTGTGTTCGAAGGTCGTAATACTCCTTGACAGTCTGTTCGTCTTCGATGGACATGTTAGCACGCTCAGTCTCAAGATCAGCCAGCTGCTTCTCGAGTCCAGCAACGCTGGCAGTGTTTTGGAATTGGAAAAAACAACGTTCCAGCATGAACTCCGGCGAGATTCCTTCTACACGCATGAGATTGAGGATCATGTTGTATCCTAGATAGAAGGCGGAGTTCAGCTTGTCCTGCTCACCCCGCACGATTTCTTTGGCGACACCAGGATCTAGCTTCTCGTCGATCATCATGATGACAATACCTCTCTCATCGAGACCTCTTCTGCCAGCACGGCCAGACATCTGGATGAACTCGGAGGGAGTGACCCATCTTTGCGAGGTACCGTCAAACTTGCGCACGCTGGTGAAGACGACGGTCTTGGCAGGCATGTTCAAGCCGATGGAGAAGGTCTCGGTGGCAAACAGGACCTTGATGAGACCTTCCTGGAAGAGAATCTCGATTGTCTCCTTTAGGATTGGCAAAAGTCCTGAGTGATGGATACCGATACCTCTCCTGAGCAGGGGCAAGAGATGCTGGATTTGGGGCAATTCGCGGTCCTCAGGGCTGAGCATCTCGATGGCGCTTTCGAAGACCTTCTTGACCATTGCTTTCTCAGAGTCGTCGTTGAAAGCGAGCTGACTCATCTGCAGGGCGTAGTTCTCACAGTCTCTCTTGCTGAAACTGAAAACGATGACAGGATTGTAGTTCTTCATCATAATCATCTTGACAATCTTGTAGATGTCCGAGGGTCCATCCTTCTTGCCGCCCTTGTTGGTCTTCTTGTCTTTGCCTTTGCCCTTGCGCTTAGCCAATGGATCTGACCCGTCGTCTCCCGCCTTGTCGGCAATGGTAGACATGGCTTTCTGGAAGTTCTCCTCACGGAAGGCGCCCTTTTCGTCGACGACAAGATGAATGCCATCGGCGCCGGCGGGGAACATGTAGTGCTGTAAGGGAGTAGGTCGGAAGTCGGTATAAACAACGTGACAGGGTTGACTGTGAGTTTTGGTGATCCATTCGGCAAATTGCATTGCGTTGGGGATGGTGGCGGAGAGGAAGACGTAGTGAACCTTGTCGGGGAGCAGGATGATGGTCTCCTCCCAGACGACACCTCTTGATTTGTCACGAAGATAGTGAACCTCGTCGAAGACGACCCAGGCGACTTCACGCATGATCTCGGAGCCGCGATACAACATGGATCGCAGAATCTCGGTGGTCATGACGAGACAGGTAGCGGTGGGGTTGATGGTGACATCTCCGGTCATCAAGCCGACATCGCCAAACTCTGCCATGAACTCTCGGTATTTTTGGTTGCTGAGGGCCTTGATGGGACTCGTGTAGATGACTCTCTGGTTGTTCTGAAGACACTGAGCAATGGCATACTCGGCGACCACGGTCTTTCCAGCACTGGTATGCGCAGAGACCAGAACACTTTCATTTCTTTGGATACTGGCAATAGAGACCTGCTGGAAGGGATCGAGGGTGAATGGCCAGGTGCGCGCAGGCTTTTCCGGCGGTACGTGCTGTGAAATGGGGATGTAGTCGTAGTCCGGCGGTAGGGCGACCTGATGGCGAACTTGGTGAGAGAGAACAACAGCGTTGCCATCCTTCTGGGCTTGAAGTCCAGCGGCGGCGGCGACCTCTCGCGACTGCTCTGTCTCGAAATCATCGGTGATGACGGCCTCTGGTTCTTGGTCGCGCTTCACCCGCTTCGACTCTCTCGGTGACGAGGCACCAGAATCGGCGTCTTCTTGTGCAGCGTTGTCGGTGTTGTTCTTGTCAAGCCCATCAGGTGATGCGCTGCCATCAATATCCACGTCGGCATCATTGCTCTTGTCGGTAGTCTCTGCCTGTTTCACATTTCCATTCACCGATCTCTTTTTTGTGTTACTGTCTTGCTTCACGTCCAGGTTCTTTTTGGATTTGGCAGGGCCATTCTCGAAAACGTCGAACAAGTCGTCCATGGCTTGCGATTTACCACTGGCGACTCGAGTGGAAGACGGTGGTTGTGGTGGATAAAAGAGCTGCAAACAGCAGTGCTCGAGGCGGAAAAAGCAGCCTCGAGTTCGTGAATGAATTAAAGATTCACAGATTGATTCAAAAGATCAAAAGATTGATCCAAGCAGCAGGACCCCGGGTCTTGGCTTTCGTAGGTCTGGCTGAAGGCTGCACACTGCAGGAAGGAACGCAGAGGGCTCTTCGCTCCCATTGGTCAGAAACATCATGAGACCGCCAAGACACAGACTGACTTGAACAGTCCAGTATCATGTCAGCCCTACGAGGGCAGGTGCGGGCCAGTCAGGCAAGGAAAGGCAGTTACACTCCGCTGCTCTATCGCCGTGAACCGACTGACTTTATACTGTACTCGTCCTCTTGCTCTCCGTCTCTCCACAGTCAAATCCACCGTCTCCTCACATCTCCACTCTGTAAAAGTACGCCTGTTCAGCCACGCCACCCATGGCGATAGATCGATGAATTAATTCCCTGTCCAGATGCTTTCCAGAACCGCCATGCGCATGCCCACTGCGGCCAACACCATCTCCCGCCGCGGCTTCCACTCTACTCGCGCCCAGCTCGCCAGTCCTTACCACTACCCCGAGGGCCCTCGCAGCAACATTCCCTTCAACCCTTTGACCAGATTCTTCTGGCTCAGATACTGGGGCTTCATGGGTCAGTCAATCTTCGCCGCCGTGTCCAGCCCAGAGCGCGCGCACACTCTCTCTCGCACCCCACGGCACTTCCGGTCTTTGATTGCAATGCTAACATTACCATGTAGCCGTCGGTTTCGGTGCTCCCTTCGGCATTGCTGGTATGAAGATCTACATCTGTTCGACTGTTCGGAACATATTACTCACTTCTCCCCAGTCTGGCAAACCTACAAGAACTAGATGTTGCAGTATTTGCGTGTTTCGGAGCGGCGGAAATGCATTGAGCATACACAAACAGGAGGTGGCGGAGGTCCGACAGACATTGGACGTTGTATATAAACACTCAATGCATCCATTGCAACTTGTTCCAGATCATATCCATCATGTTAAATTTGTCCATGTCTGCTGTGTTGCCAGCTTATTCCACCCTTGTGAGCCTGTAGACCCGTCTTGGCACGAGCTTTGCTACTCAAATAAATTTCTGTATGCTTCTTTTATATATCGCCCGCCCGCCAATTCCACCACGCCATGACTATTTAGTGATTCGTGTATTCTTTTCAATATGAGGAATCTCCGGAATGACAAGAACCTTCTGATCAGTTTTCCTTCTGATTCGTTGCCACCTACCGCAGCCACTTGGGACCCTGCCAGTGACTCGCTTATTTGCGCATTTGGTCCTTCGGAGGAGAGTGCTGTCATCGAGATCAAGCGTTTTGCAAAAGATCGTTCTTCGCCAGACGATGCTACGCTGATCGCGTCGTGGGATGCCCCGAGTCCACTGCCAGATTTACCTGTGGACAAACCTCTCAGCCTGCAGTATTTCGCCGACACAGCAACGATATGCTTAATTCTTGCTGGTGGCGATCTGGTCATAGTCAGAGAAGAACCTCTTCCCGGCGAGGATCTGATTGAAATCGTCGGCTCCGTCGATGCTGGCATTAACGCTGCCGCGTGGTCTCCAGACGAAGAGCTTCTCGCTCTCAACACGCGGGCGGATACTCTCATTTTTATGACTCGCGACTTTGAGAGTATCGCGAATAACACTCTTTCCCCCGAGGATGTCAAGGTGTCTGCTCATGTGTCTGTGGGCTGGGGAAAGAAGGAAACTCAATTTCATGGCAAACGCGCCAAGGCGATGCGCGATCCCACTGTCCCAGAGCACATCGACGAAGGCCTACTGAGCCCCTCGGACGGAGGAGAGACTACCATCAGCTGGAGAGGCGACGGTACCTATGTGGCAGTCAACTCCGTCACTGACGATAAACGACGCATGATTCGCGTGTTTACCAGAGAGGGCATCCTAGATAGTGTCAGTGAGCCTGTGGATGGTCTCGAGGGCGCTTTGTCATGGAGACCAGCAGGCAACCTTATGGCTACTGTCCAGCGCCTTGCCGATCGAACGGATATCGTCTTCTTCGAGCGAAACGGTCTCCGCCATGGACAGTTCACACTGCGTCTCACATCGGAGGAGATACAGGATTGGGCAAGTGCAATTGCTCTGAAGTGGAACAGTGATTCGACAGTTCTGGCTATCTCATTCAAGGATCGAGTTCAACTATGGACCATGGGCAACTATCACTACTACCTGAAACAAGAGATCCCATTCAGTTCGGCAGGTCAGTCTTCAGCACCGGTGGATGTATCGTGGCACCCAGAAAAACCTTTGCATCTGTCTCTTTCTGCCGGCCATGCCGTTCAGGCTCTTACCTACTCCTTTGTCATTTCTGGAGCCTCTACTTCCCCCTCTTACGACCTCGGACTTACGGCTGTCGTCGATGGTCGCAACCTAAAGCTGACACCCCTACGTGTTGCAAATGTCCCTCCGCCAATGGCATTTTCCGAGGTCGACTTGCCAGGAAACACTGTTGACGTAGCAATCAACCATTCTGCGACTCGCGTAGCAGTCCTGCATGGTCAGAAAGTCAGCCTCTTCCAATTTAACTTCGCAGTCAAGCCAGCTTCGCATCCAGAATTGATTCACACATACACGATACCTACTGCGTCAGCACGACAGATCGCGTTCGCTGGAGAGGATTCGATTGTGGTCCTCTGTAGCGAAATCAACTCTACCGTCGACACGATGCATCACGTTGACATTGCCGCAGGCGCTGTATCGCTTCCATACGATACGCCTGCAAAAGTGTCCGCGGTGTTTCCTCGCGCAGATCATGAGTGCCTGTGTTTCGAGGATGACCAAGGAGTTTGCTTCGAAGTCGAGAGCTTTGATGAATCGGCGTCGAGACTGCAAACAAAACGTCTCGTGAAACTTCCCGTCCACTGCCCCTCGCTCGAGGTCTGGAAAGATTCTGAACAGACGTTGGTGTTCGGTCTCTCTGCCAACGGCACACTTTATGCTTATGGAAAGACCAATGAGGAGTCGAATGCTTCTGAGCGCCTCCAAGTACGGAACTGCACATCCTTCCTCGTCACACCTGCCCATCTGATCTTCACTACCACGCAGCATCTCCTCAAGTTTGTGCACATACACACAGGAAATCTGGAAGTGCCTCTTGACGAGCCCGAAAAGGACGAACGCTGCCGCAGTATCGAGAGAGGCGCCAAGTTGGTGAACGTCATGCCCACATCTTTCTCTCTTGTTCTCCAGATGCCTAGGGGCAACCTGGAGACGATTTATCCGCGTGCTTTGGTATTGGCGGGTATCCGTCGAAGTATCACCGAGAAAGACTACAAGACAGCATTCTTTGCTTGCCGAAACCACAGAGTTGACATGAACATTCTTCACGACTATGCTCCTCAGCAGTTCATGACAAATGTGCTACGTTTTGTGAAGCAACTGAAGAAGGTTGAGCATATTGACCTGTTCTTGTCACAACTGAGGTTCGTGGTCCTGACGTCTACGACGTACTGTATCGTATCATGCTGACAGATCTGCAGAGACGAGGACGTGGCTGAGACAATGTATAAAGAGACTCTCAGTGCTCCCAAGCTTGGTCTGCATGGAGACGCGCCTCAAGCAGAAGGGGCAAGCCCCTCGCAAGATATCAAACCGGCCTCGGGCTCGAAGATCAATCGTATCTGTGACGCCTTCCTGGATGTTCTGAGGACACGCACATCGACCAATTTGCAGAACATCATCACATCACATGTTTGCAAATCACCACCGGACTTGGACTCAGCACTGGGTTTGATCGCAGAATTGAGAGGTAAGGTTGACCGAAGCCTCGTTCTCATGTCAACAGTACTAATTACTCGCGGACAGCAAACCAACCCGACCTTGTGGAGCGAGCGGTTGAACATACTTGCTTCCTGGCTGATGTCAACCAGCTATATGACCACGCTCTCGGTCTGTATGATTTGGACGTGACGCTTCTTGTTGCTCAACAATCACAAAAGGATCCGCGAGAATACCTTCCTTATGTCCAGGGACTCGGGAAACTGACCCAGCTCCGAAGACAATTCACGATCGACAACGATCTCAAGAAATACGACAAAGCTCTAGGTCATCTGTTTGCACTAGATGAGTTCGAGGAAGTGAAGACGTACATGTCAAAGCATGAGCTGCATCAAAAAGCAGTGCATTTGTACAGATATCAGGCCCAGAGACTGACCGAGATCATGAGAATATACGCAGACTTCTTGAACAGTCGCAACAGATTCAAGGAGGCAGGCATCGCTTATGAGTATCTCAACGACTACAGTTCAGCCTGCGATGCGTATCGTGCAGCGATCATGTGGCGTGAGTGCCTGTCGTCGGCGACACTAATACCGATGCCCGAGGACGAGCTGGTTTCGATGGCGGAATCATTAGCGGAAGGGTTGATCGAATCGAAAGACCACTTTGCCGCTGCCACTATCCAACTCGACTATCTCGGCGATGTCGAAGCCGCTGTGCGAACATTCTGCAAAGGCTACTTTTACGCAGAAGCCATGCGAGTCCTTGGCCTGCGGCGGGAAGCAGAGCTACTCACATCCGTACTGGATCCAGGTCTCGTCGAAGGGTCTGCTACCATGACTGAGATGCTTGCGGACATGAAGGGCCAACTAGCCGCTCAAGTGCCCCGACTCCGTGAGTTGAGGCAGAAGAAGGCCGAAGACCCTCGTAAGTGATCCCTTTTGATGCTTCGTATTTTGGATATACTAATTGTATTGCAGTTGCCTTTTACGGCGGCGATGTGCCTGGAGGTGGTGTTGACATCCCTGACAACATCTCTCTGGCTTCTACACAAGCCTCGACATCAGCAGGCACTTTCATGACTCGCTACACGAGCAGGAGTACGGGTACCCTTGCCTCAAACGCCACACGCAAGACTTCAAAGAACAGAAGACGAGAGGAGCGCAAGCGTGCGAGAGGCAAGAAAGGCAGCGTGTACGAGGAAGAGTATCTGGTCAACTCTATCGGCCGCCTCATCGAACGTGCAAACAGCATAAGCGAGGAAGTCCGCAGATTAGTCGAAGGACTGATGAGGCGGGCGATGAGGGAACGGGCTGCCGTTGTCGAAGCTGCCATGGGAGAGGTCACGACAATGTGCTCGGCATGCATTCCAGAGGTCTTCCAGGTAGATGAGCAGCAGCTGCAGCAGCAGCAGCAGCAGCTCGGTCACAACGCAGGCGAGGGAGCGGATGAGGAACGGGATCCGAACAAGCCTGCTGGAGGTGAAGGTGTGTTCTGGGAGTCACAAGGAGAGACGCTAAAGAAGCGTGAGCCGCCTGTGGTCAAGCAGTTTGCGCGATTGTCGCTCTTAGGATAGGTGGTTGCATCCAGTATTGCAAGTTGGTGCAATCTACCAGGACTGCCGCTGCATTATATAAGACTATGGTACATCATCATCTATACAAAAGTGCTCGCGTCCATTGCTAGCATCATTGCTTCCAGCTACTATACAAGAAGCAGACGTCAATGTTGTCTGACGCAGTCCAACCAATGATGAACAGCAAAAAATGATGACCCGAAAAGCACGGCTGCAGTCTACGGGTGTGGGCAAAGCCGCAAGATGCCGTCGATCACGGACCGAGCTCGACTACTGCATCGGATGTGATGTGGGGGACAAAGGGAAGCAGCTCTTCCGAAGACTCGGGTTTAAACGGGGAAAGCATCATTGTTTTGGAGAAAGATATAACACCCTTTTGGGGTCCAGTAGATTGTTTTCTTTTACGGCGATTGACTGCTGTCGAACGTCTTCGGTTGGCAGAAAACAGACATGGCTTGCAGATTACCGAATCGTATGCTGCTGCGGCGACCAAGTGCTGCGAGACAGACCAGTGTATATAAAACCAAGATCCCCCGACAATCGCGCTTGCTATCGACGACCACACAACTACAGACCGACGGTGTTTTTCGAGCCTTGACGGACGAACGAGTCGCGAAACCGTGGATAGAGGCGTTGAGACAGAAACAGAGAGACGGCCATGATCCGTCCAAGGCATCGGGTGTTCCGAGCTTGCCTGCGGATCGTGATCTGAGTCCTCGTACGATGTCTGATAGTTACCACAGCGTTGTATGGATTTTGCCTTGTCTTATGACTTTGTGGACTATCGCTGATTCTTTCTTTCCTTTTTCTTTTCGACGTAGATTCTCCCACTCGCGCAAGATCCGTGGTTACTCGACACTTATGCCAATGCCAACGGACACATCAGACTCGGCACGCTGTTCATGGATCTCGATGCACTATCGGGAATAGTAGCAGCCAAGCATGCAGGAGGTGATGTCGCGACAGTCACGGCAGCATGTGACAGAATCACCATCAAGTCGCCGCTAACAGAAATCTCCGACCTGGAATACAGCGGCCAAGTGACGTATGCCACGGGGAGGAGTAGCATGGAGATCACGCTGCAAGTAGCCAAAGCACCCTCTGTGCCAGGCACGAAAGCGAAGCCCGAGGACGTAGTCATGACCTGCCAATTCACCATGGTATCCCTCGACCCAGGCACCAAGAAACCCGTCAACATCCCGAGCATCGTGCCGCAAAACGACGAAGAAGCGCGCATCTTCCAGCAAGGCAAGATCAACAGCGCGCACCGCAAAGAACTCAAAGCGCGGTCTCTGCTCAAAGAAACGCCCAACGACGCAGAATCAGACCTGATCCACGCGCTCTGGCAGCGCCAGCTGCGCTACCACGACCCCAACGACGCTCTGCGCAAGCCGGACAACGTCTTCTTCATGGACCAGACCAAACTCAGCACCGCGAGCATCATGCAGCCCCAATACCGCAACCGCCACAACTTCATGATCTTCGGCGGCTTCCTGCTGAAACAGACGTTCGAGCTCGCCTTCTGCTGCGCGGCGAGTTTCGCGCACTCGCGCCCGACTTTCGTCGCCTTGGACCCTTCGACCTTTCAGAACCCCGTGCCCGTCGGCAGCGTGCTGTACATGACTGCGACGGTCGTCTACACGGACCCGCCACTGATCGAGAGCTCAGAAGCCATCGCCGCAGCCGAAGCGACGAAGAAAGCAGTCGCTGGCGCCTCCTCATCCTCTCCCTCCCCTCCTCCTCCTCCTCCTCCTCCTCCTCCTCCTGCTGCCCCCGGCCCTACGTCCTCACAGCAACCCCGAAAACCCAAACCCCGCAAACCCTTCACCCGCGTGCAAGTCAGAGTCGACACCAAAGTCCGCGACGTAGAGCACGGCGTCGCGCGCCCCACGGGCCAATTCAACTATACCTTCACCGTCGAGCGGGACCTGCGCGTCATGCCGCGCACGTATACCGAGATGATGATGATGGTTGAGGGGAGGCGGCGCGCGAAGAGTGTGGTTAGTGAGAAGACTGCTGCTGCTGCTGCTGCTGCTGGGAGTGGGGGCGTACAACAGGAGGTTGACGAGGAGGAGGAGGATGATGGGACGAGGGAGAGGGTTACTGAGTAAGGTTGTGTGGTGTGGTGTGGGGTCCCTCGATGGGTCGTCTTTGTTGGCAAGGACAGTAGAGGGGATTCGGCCTTGTTCTTTATGTATATATACTTGTGCTTGCATGAATTGAGCTTTTAACTGTTCCAGAGAATTTGTGGTGGGTGTGACGACTTGTTTCGTACATTAAAGAGGTGATATGGACACAAAGAAGACACTGAACAGGAGCATGGATGGAATCCTGTATGTTGTTTCTTGTCCCGAGTATTGACTGTCAGAGTCTGTATTGAGCATGGCGCCTTGCATGTAGATGAGTGACATGTATCTAGTAAAGATATCATTCGCCGTTTCCAGTGACTCTGGGGGCTTGTCCTCGTCCCCCAATCCATCAAGTCTTGTCCTTCTCGCCACCACTACTATCCACTCCACCTGCACCTCCACCAATCAAACCCAAATGCAGCCCAAGAGAACCAAAAACGACGGCAGAAAATAAATCATCATCGGCTTTCGGAATAATCATTAAGCGCGACACAAACAGCACCCCTGTGATGCCCGTTATACTGCCTGATGACCTGCTTACTGCTCAGCTCCCACAGACGCGCATAGTGATCACTGCACGCGGTGACGAGATACGCCGAGTCCGCGGAAAACGCGCAGTCCCAGACCCAGCGCTGATGGCCGTCGAGTTCCTGCTCGAGCTCGAAAGGGGAATTAGGCTCTGCGCCCGCAGGGGAGTCTATGCTTGCTGCTGCTGCCGCTGCTGAGGGAGAGGAGAGGTCGACGGACCAGATGCGCGCCGTGTGATCTGCGGAGCAGGTGGCCAGATGGCGCACGTCGGGGGACAACAAGACGCGCGTGATGTAGGTCTCGTGGGCTTTGAATTTCGTCACCGGGACTAGAGTCGTGACGTCCTTGGCGGTTATGATGCGCCACACGTACACGGCGCCTTGCTGCGAGTTGCTGACTGCTGCGCACAACAGACTGCCGTCGCTGGCGACCGTGACGGATGCCACGGCTTTGTCTTCTTCCGGGATCAGTTGGTGCGAGCATTTGTTCTCCGCGAGATCCCATATCCGCACGTTGCCGCCTCGGTCGCACGAGATCAATTCGCCTTGGTTGGGGTGGATGACAACGTCGTTGACCGGCACGCCGTGCGAGTAGTTTCGCTGGATGTGTCCGCTTCGCGTGTCCCAGATTTTGACGGTGCCGTCTTCGGAACTCGTCACCATCCATTTACCTTCGCAGTGGAATGCTAGCCCGGTGATGTTGTTCGTGTGGCCTTCGAATGTCAGGACTGCTGCTGGGTTCGTGGATTTGATGTCGTAGAGTTTGACCGTGTGGTGGCCTGCTGCTGCTAGGAATCGCTTGTCGGGCGATATGCAGAGACGGTTCACTTGGCTGTCCGGATGGGGGATTGTGCGGCTACATATGCCGGATAATGCTTCCCAGAATCTGTGGCGCATACGTTTCTGAGATTAGTTCATAGTGACCATGGTACATGGTCGATTGCAGAACAGCCAGAAAAGGTGTTTGAGATGCAAGTACAGGACATCTGAACAGCTTGACAAGACTGCACTCCGCCTCATTCGATTCTCTCCCTTCCTTTCTTTCCCATAGTCAAAACAGGAACAAACCCCCAAAAAGCGCAGCAACACCAAACAAAAAAAGAAAACAGAGTTCACCTACCGAATAGTATGATCATACCCAGCTACACGCCCTCGCCGTCAGCAAGTGCCTTTTCACACAAACGCAAAAACTCGAAACTGCAGATGAGATCCAAAGAGTGCAAAAGAAGAAGGAACCAAAAAAGACGTACCGGTACATAGAATAACACTCATTATGGCTGCCTTCCTTGCTGACGTGCCACCCCACCGTCGTCGTCGTCGTCGTCGTCGTCGTCGTCGTCGTCGTCGTCGCACGTAGCTAGCTAGCTACCTTAGCCTGCTCCGCTGTGGCGAGACGAGTAAAGTAGAATCCTCTCCTTGCACTATGAAAGTCGTGAATACCCGACGGGTCGTTTGATAGTCGCAGTGTTATCACGTCGTCTGGCAAAAGTAAGGCGTATACGAAGAGTCGCGCGGTATGCTTAGTCGCTGCTCGCGAATCCCAATCGGTCGGCAATCTGTCAGGGATTCACACTTGAACCTGACTGCAGCTGGATTGTAAGCGCAGTGGCCAACGCATGTGTACACGGCGAGTGGGGCTGAAGTAGGATATATAGCACGTGGATTGTACAAGGTATATTATCAAGGTGTTTGTATGTTCACTCTCTTGAGCAGTAGTAGTAGTAGTACATACACTAGACCAGACGTCGTGGACCCTTGTTTCTGGTCTTGGGTCCTGGTAGGTGTCGGTCGTCGGAGTTTAGCTGGCTGGTTGGTGCTTGAGCTGGATATATTTGCGACAAGCAATGCATCACTACTATGGATTACAATGTTATGTGTTATTGCACAAGAAAGTTTGGCATAACGTGAAAGAGTTGGGTATTTATTGGAAAAAAAGTAGAAAAGTAATCTGAAAATAGTGACTACAAAACTTGCTTGCTTGATGAGATGCCGCCCTGAGAGAACAATAGGACCCCCATCATTCCAAAATGTCCAACGAAACGCCAAGAAAATGATCACGGCACATAAAGTCTAGAGTATGCGGTGACGGGAGTCCTGCAAGTCATGCAATTATTGAAGTTCCTCGTTGCGACTCCGACGCGACAGTCGTCGCATATACTCAAGCAGCCGCAGGGCCACACCATGATGACTCGAGGATTGGATTGACAGATGACGCACTGAGGACCGCTCGAGCCCATGCCTTCGGCGCCAGAGTCCCAGGAGCCGCTTTTAGCTGCGTCACCACCGACTGCAGCCCGTCTCTCGAGAACAAACTGCTCGAGAGCGGCCTCTTCCTCGGCTTCGGTCTTGTAGTCGCCGTCGAGACCGTTGGACCCAGGTCCATCCAATGGTCCAGTCAGCAGTCGTGCTTTCTCGCGCGTCATACGCCTGCGGTACTGCGATCTCGTCATGGGTCGATCGCTCTGCAGATGGCGGGCAAGCATCTGGGCCTCTTCTCGCTCCTGGGCTGACTTGGGATCGAGCAGCCTAGCAAGATCAGCCATGCTCAGTGTGTTTTCCGGAGTGTCTTCGCGACTCAGAGAGCTATAGTCATCCTGGGTAGGGGTGCGCCGGCCGTCTTCGTCGTCAGACATGGCCTCGCTCGCATTGCTTGACATGGAGATAAGGCTAGTGGTGTCGTCTTCGATGCTTTGGGCGACATACTCGCCACTTTTGTCGAGATCGCCCCACCATCCGCCCTGTTTCCACCAGTCGTACAGACCGGCGTCCAAAGCCTCGTTGGTTGGGTCTTGACCCAAAGCTTCAGCTCTCAGCCGGCGACGCATTTCCACCTCAACATCGACATTACCGTTCTGAGGTATAGAAAGCGAGCCATCGTCGGCAACAAGCCAGAAGTCTGGAGTGTCAGCTCGGCGATTCCTTGTCACTACAACAGCGATCTTGATATCGCGGACATCGGCCAGTCGTCGAAGCCATTGTGGCACCCGAGCTATACCGATCGCTCTGAGTGACCTCAGTGTCAACCTAGCCAGCAGACGGACGATCAAAGTCCGGATGCCTTTTGCAAACTCGTAGGTCAGTTGCCATCTTCCACGTCGTTCCGCAATGCCCAGACCGTTGTCGTAGGTTGTTGATTTGTTGGCGGCTGCTCCTGCTTTGGATCGGCGCTCTCGAGCATAACCAGACTGCAGTGTGGAGTTTGTGATGTCGGTGAAGTCAAGGCCACCAGCAGTGCGGTCGCCGACGAGTTCTGGAGGGACAGAGGGCAAGTTTCGTCGTGCATTGACTCTTGACGTCAGCTCTTCGAGACGCTTCTGCTCGAGCCAAGTCATGCGGTGGATCTGGACTCTGTTGCCCTCGTTGAGGTAGACGGCCTCGCTCGCAGCGGTCAGGACACTGAAGCCGACTTTCAGGAGGGTAGTGTAGAAATCCTCACTCCAGTTGAGCTTGATGGCGGAGGATGACGAGAACTGAAAGTTCGCCTGCAGGTTGCCAAAGGCCAGAGTGAAGCGTTCTTTTAGTGTCGGGTTCGCGGCCAGGCTGGGAGGTAGCGAGAGGGCAGTGATGACGAAAGCAATGGCGTATATGACGGCGCAGACGGCAATACCAGTCAAGATCAAGATGTGTGGTATGAAGCCGATGACGCAGACGGTGGGGAAGCGTAGCATGCCCAGATCCTCAACGTCCTCCAGAGGGCTGTTGAGGACATGAACGAAGCTCCAGACAAAGGCTCCCATGTAGCACATGGCCCAGACTGCTGTGTTGACCAGGCGGAATCGGTCTCTCTTTCCTGTGATTGCCAAGACAGCGCTGCTCAGATGACTCAGGCAAGATATGAGGCATATGAGAAGTACCTCGGGAGGAGCATTGAGTCGCTTCAAAACCATGGGCTTGGTCAGGAGCGGGTAGGCCGAGGCGCTCGAGTCAGAGGAGGATGCGGACTGGGAAGGTTTCGGCGCAGGGCTCAGTCGCGGAGAAGCGAAAAAGTCCAGACCCATGGCGCTGGACAACATGGTCTCGCATTCGGCGAAGGAGAGGGAGTGCTCAAAAAGAGTCATGCCGGTCTCGGGCATGAGTTGACGTCCCTGGATGGCGCAGGCCATGGTCTCAATGAACTGACTGAAACACAGGGCGAGGAAGACGGGCCATATGACGTTGTTGGAGCCCAGCACCTTGAGCTTTCCGGCGTCGGTCAGAGCCATGTCCATGGCCAGGCAACACTCGGCATCAGTCTTCCAGAACAAGAGCTTGGAGCTGAGATGGTAGAGAAAGCCGCTCTGGCCAGCGAAGTTGATGGGCAACAGCTTGGAAGGATTGTTGTAGCGCAGCATGGCGTATTCGGGAGAAGTCTGGCACTTGACGGCGCGCAGGACGCTGTAGAGAGACAGCAGCAGGAGAAAGATGGAGGCCGAGTAGAGGAGCAGACGTGTCTTCCATCGTAGAGTCAGGTTCTGGCGAGACGATGCGTAGAACTGGGTACGGTTCAGCACGATGGAGATGACGAAAGTAGCCAGAGCCCATCGTGAACCGAGATAGGAGAACATGCCGCCGAAACCTCTAAAGGCCTCGAAAGATGGAATGGCGAGGGACGAGATCCATCCAGACTCGTCGGCCATGGCGGACGTGGCGGCGGCGGCAGAGACAGCAGTGGTGGATGCGGCCATGGCGTCGATGCCCTGAGCAAAGGTGGAGGAGGTGGAGTTTGAGGCTGTGGTGTTGGCCATGTCTGCTGCAGTCGCCTCGGCCAGCGCACTTCCTCCGTCTCTTATCTTGCCAACGACGGCGTCGAGCTGCTCCGGAAGCGCAGCCAGAGCGAGGGATCCCAGTCTGCGGGCGAGGCGCGGGACGGCGTAGAGCAAGTCGTTGGACGAGGGGATCAGAGTGGTGGCGTTGACGTCCATGGCTTTTTGTCTGTTATGTTCTCCCCCTCTTGTATTGGTGATTATCTGAAACAACCGCTCCGGGTGCAACGGCTCATACTGTCTGTCCGTTTGCACGCGATGTCGGTCAGACTGGGCAGGTGGGCGTTTGCTGCGGGGTGAGGATGAGGAGAAGGAGGAGGAGGGAGAGTCAGGTGTAGGTGAAGACGAGTTTCAGGCGATGATCCAGATAGTCTGTCGGGTCATATCATTCTGTCATTGTCTTGCTGTCATGCCATTCAGCAAGCAGATGGCGGAACACGCGCGCCGAACAGTGGTGATAACAATAATGATGATAATGATGAGGATGGTGCTGGCAATGGGGCGAGGTCCCAGCGCTGCTCAGATCCCGAGGTTGACTAGCTGCCCTGGCCTGTGACTGTCTGCCTTAATTACAGTACAGTACTTTGTACTCCGTGGTGAATGATATGAGGCATCCATCCCACATTTGAGTAGGTAAGGCAATCAAGGTGCCGACAATCCGGTAAGTCAGGTTGTGGGTCCGTGCATCGGCGAAACTGCAGGTGAGCATCCCGCGGGGTCAAACGGCGTGCTCAGACGGAGTTAAGAAACCCCTCCTCGTCGTCATCGACTGCTGCCTGCCTGCACCTGCATGAGGCTGCCTTCCTTGGGTCTCAATTGTTTCTTTGATTCTTTTTGATTTCCTCAGCGCTCGTTTTCCGAGAACATCACTCTGTTTCAATCACACACCAATCACCCTCAAGACGCATACACAACTGTCAGTCACTAGAAAACGACCCAGAAAGATGACTGGCACACGCCAACCTCACGCTCTCGCCTCCGAGTCGCTGGCCAGATTCATCGCCCAGAGTCTGTCCAGCACGGCATCACCTCAGATCGAGACTCCCTACGATGCAATCGCTCTGGCCTCACACGCCGCCATGTCGGCGGTGGGCTTCAGGCTGATCGGCCTCGGCGAAGACCACAGGATCGAGGCCCAATCCGACCCGTCTCACCCTTCGCCCTTGCCAGCAGAGTGGAATACCTCGAAGCCAAACTACGCCTTCCGCTACGCACACTCGCAGTCTTCGATGGAGTATCTGCTCAAGGTGAATCGAATGGGAAACAAGGCCGTCATCATGGGCATGGGCCTGGGAGACGACAGAACCGCCACCTTCGATGTCAGAGTCGTCGATTACATTTCACACTCTTCTCTTCCAGCCACACCCGTCACATCACCCGAAGACACGAGCGAGGCCGAGCGAGCCATCATCGACACCTTTATATCCACCGGACGCTTGGCCGACTTTGGTGCCCTTTTCCGTCTGAGCATAATCCAGAAGCTCGCACCGGGCCTACACAAGCCAGGGTACGAGGACGACGCGACCCCAGCATCGCAGTCGACCTCATCTACCACACGAGAGACGCCAGCCAGACAAGGCAACACGCCACCGCGAGATCCTCTGCGAGACGACTACCAACCTCCTGCTCGACCATATCCGCTACACGATCCTCTCGCGCACCCCCGTCCTTTTCCCGCCGGAGAGTTTGCGCCTCCCGGTTTTGAAGATCCTTATGATATGACAAGGCCACCTCGACCCATGGGCGGTGGCATGCCTAGCTTTGGCAACATCGGAGAACGCGACTTGTACCCTCAGGGTCTTGGTCCACGAGACGGGCTATGGGGTGGCGTGGGCCCGGGTCTCGGCGGCGGTATGGGTGGAGGTGGCATGCACCCGACATTCGACGATCCCCTGTTTGCTGGTCAAGGCAGAGGGCGAGAACCATATGACCCGCAAGCTCCTCCTGGCAGTCGTTATGATCCTGTCGGACCTGGTGGGGCGCCGAGGGGCAGCGGTGGACGTGGCAACTTCCCTGGCGGAGGAGCTGGTGGAAGACCTCATAATCCCTTTGGTGGCTTTGGCGGTGGTGACTTCATTTAGTGTTGCGTTGAACGATCCACTCACGACTACTCAAACTGACGACCAAAAGCTAGCTAATAGTAATGAATGCAACTGCATGTTTCATGACAGACTCTGATCTTTTTCCCCTTCTCGTATCATTTCCCCCTCTGTGCCTTGCGTAGTCATTCGACGACAGTTTGGTCCCTACCAGATGGTAGCTTGGAGCGCCATGGCTCAATCATTCGTGTCTTGAATGAACGTATCATCCAAGACTCCACAAACCCGAATACCTACTCCCTCCATCTAGAATCCATCTAAAACGCAAAGGGGTGTTCCTCCTCATCCTTCTTCTTCATTTTCTTTTCTTTGATCGCCCTCCACTCCCTATCGAGCATCGCCAACTCGATGCCATCATACCACTCACCCTCGAAAAAGAACGCTTCTCTGGACCTACCCTCCAGCACGAACCCCAACCGCTGATACAGCGCCACCGCACGAGGATTCCACTCGAACGCCCCTATGCCTGTTTTCATTCAATCAATTCACAAAACAACAACCAGCAGACTCAAGAGAAATGAACAGAAGAGGGGGGGAAAGAAACCATACCAATGCGATGCAACCCCGCCCTCAAAAACCCCCACTCAAGCACCCACTCGATGGCCTCAGAGCCATATCCCTGGCCCTGCCACTCCGGCAGCATGTTAATGCTGTCCATAGCGCGGCGGTGATGAGCCGCGTGGGGCGGCGGGCCCGAGAGGTGCAGCTCGCCGATACGCACCAACTCGGTTTCGTCCTGCCCGTCTGTATCGACCGCACCGGTCGCTCGCCCGATACACATGAGAACACTCAGAAGACATCCCTCGAGAAACTTCTTCAGCTCGGAAACGTCCTTTGTGCCTACGGGCTTCAAGAGGCCTGGGTAGGCGTTCGCGAGGCCCGTGTAGTTGCTGTTTAGCGCGTGGAAGAAGGCGTCGTCTGCGGAGGCGGGGGAGGTGTGCGGGGACAAGGTCGTGGTCCAGTCTGGCGTTGTGTAGGTCAGACGGGCGGATCTGAAAGGGTGTGGCATGGGGGAGGTTTGGTGGGGCAGGGGCTTTTTGGGGGTGCTTGAGGTGGACATGGTTGGTTCGTTGGCACTGTTGGCAATGTTGTTGTTGGTTCATTGGCAAAGGAAGGGAATTGTTCTGGATGTGTTGTGTTCGTTGTTCATATACTGATGTATATATGCATCGAGATATGCCAAACACGCAGAACCCCCAAACTAGTCAGATCAGGCAAAGTAGTTGCCTAATGATCCTTCTCTACACTGCAGTCCCACACACATGCAATCATGCTTGAGACACAGAAAAAATCAAGACCAGTAGCCAATTGCACGCAATTTGCGACCGTACCTCAGCCATATCTTCAGCCAGTAGTAGTGACTTCCATGCAACACAATACAAATGCAGATGGGGATGGGCAACAGTCTTATGAGTCAGAGAGGATGGAGACAGAGCTCTAACTGGAAGCGGCAGAAATATTCATCTCATGATGACTAGGTAAGGTAGGTACCTATTCTGCCTTGCCTTGACATTTCAGGCATTCAAAAAGCATGCAAAGTCAACGCAAGGTAAGGTAGGTAAGGTAGTATCACGTCGGAATCCTGCACGATAAAACCCCCACTCCGTCAACCCACTTCGGCACTTGGTTCTCATCAAGTGGACTGGAAGCCAGACACTCCTCGCCAGATCGGATGGAATGATTGATTGAATGAATGAATGAATGACCGAATAAATGCATACAGTTGCGTGCCTACAAATAGCCATTCTGGTACGCTAAACTAAGATAGGAAGGAGGACAACAATCTCAACTTTTTCCATTTGTTGGGGTTGGACTGGACTGGACTGGACTGGACTACTCTTCCTGTGTACTCCTTTCCCCAAGTTTTCCCCTGATTAATGGAATAATTACATGTTAGATCAACAAGACTCGATATCGATCTGGTGAGATAGTACATACAGTACTTACAGGCTCTGACACTGTACTGGTAGATATATGTTCAAGGGCTATATATTGCTACTCGAGAATAGACTGTGTATTCATAATGTTCATGTCGCTTAAACACCATTACTGCAACATAACAAGAAAAACTTCCCAACCACTACGCAAAACGCCGCCCATCCAACCACCCGACCCCTCATGACATCCTCAAATTCGTCATCGGACCATTCACGTATCCCGAAACTCAATTGTCCCGATCGTACTCACTCTGTTGCTCAATCATCTTGGCCAAGTGATCCACTTGGGCCTTCAATTGGCCGAGTATTGCCTTCAGGTCTTCTTGTGACTCCTTGGTTGGCTTGTCGTTCTTGCGGGGTTTGCGCGGAGACTGCGTCTTTGACGACGACGAGCCTTGGCTTCGAATAGCGGCGACCAGCGGATACGGTCCAGAGAGCCTGTTGTTCAACACGGACCTTCTCCATGACGAGGGCAGCTCGCTGGTCCTGGGTCTGGGAGCGCTCAGACCGAGCCCTGTGTCACGATTGTGGTCGACTGAACGGCGGAGCTTCTCGTAGAGGCTTATGGCGAGAACATGAGGAACGTGAGTTGCTTTGAGGAGTAGGATGCGAGTTGAGCGTAGTTGTTCGGCAGAAAGGAACAGCCTGAGTGGTCTCAGAGCTAGAGGTATAAGGTTAAGTGGGGGCAAGAAATAAGTCAGTCGGTTCGAGGTCGAGGCTTCCAGCACGAACACCGAGTAGACGAAAAGGTACTCGTCGCGAGCATGATCGATGACCTTTGTCAAGCTGTTCGAAAGAATAGAAATCAGAGAGGTGATGAGCAAAATGTTCGTCAGAACAATGAAGATCAACATCAGCGGAAGTCCCAGATAAGGCGATATCTTCTCGGCAATATCAAATCCGAGATAGGAAGAGCCGAAGAAGACTTTTGTCAAGATCAGCGTCATTTGTCTGAAAGTGAAAGATCCTCTGGCCAGAAGACAAAATGTAGTCAAAAATCCAGTGTAGAGCACTACAACGATACTCAAAAACTTGGTGAACTCGATCGTCATCGCACTCAGGCATGGTATGAGTGTACCAAAGTACGGATGGATGCTGAGTAGTGAGCAGATCCGCGGTACTAGGAACAAAGCTTCCATGGAAAGAATGTCGAATGCTGTGTCGAGGATCCTGTCATTACCCTTGGCGAGACCAATCATGCCTGCAACAGTCAATCAGGGACATTTTGGTGCGGCAACGAAACAAACTTACGAGCAATGAAGAAAGCAACCCCGATGAGCACGATGAAGATGTCCCATGCACTCCAGAAGTCACTCATGTAAAAAGCACTTCCTGCATCCCAGTATTCGCCAATCTCTGCTGTCTGTCAACGAGAGCTCTGAACAACAAACATAACGGTAAGCTTACCATTATACGCAAAAGACGCTATCCAGATATACAAGAAGATCTCGCTCACAGTAACATAGTGAAACTCGCGCTGGACCAACACAGCATAGTAGAATGCCAGAAAAGCCACGAAAAATAAGACTTCGAAAGCCTTCAAGTAGACAGGCACCCTCAGACGGGAGAAAGGGTCAATCGTCTTCCTTTGGTACACTTGAGCGCGTTTGGTTGCATGAGAACTTAAAATAGACCAGAACACGATATCGCCCTTCCAGATAGCATCGATGATCCGCTGGATCGGTTTCTGGCTGAGAAAGCTTTTCGCTCCAGAAACAGCTGCAATCTCGAGAGCATTGAGTCCCTCGAAATGCTCGGCGTGGTCAGAAGAGCTAGCTGGCAGATTTTCCTCACTTCCAGTGCTAGAAACCGCTCCGATAGTACTGGTCCCACTCTGCCGGGTCACCAATGGCGACCTTTCGGTAGGTGTACGAGGTAAATTTGATTCAGAGTCATTGCTGGCAACTACTTCCTGTGGGACATCACCAGGGCAAGGTAGTTCATAAAGCAGCATGTCAATCTTCTCTCGCCCAGACAGCATATTGACAAATCTCAATGCCGTAGCTTCGCAGGCATATGCGCGCGTAATGTTGACATCTTGTACATCATCTGTCTCGAGAGAGATAAAATGTCCTCTCAAGGCCCTGGCCAATACTCAGCAATCATATATTGTAATGCCTCGTTTGCAAGGAGACTCGTACATGATGGCATGAACAAGAGCAACATGATGGACATCAGTGTGCAAGTATTTGACCAATGGTGTAAGCAGTGGCCCATGTCTCAATTCTTCAAAGGTGCATGGTTTAGTAACGGTTTTGTTGAAAGCTCTAGAGGAGGCATTATGATTAGCTATAGTGTAACCACTACTCAATCCCAAGCAATGACGAACTGTGCGAGCTCAGCTATAAGCTCATCGAATGACTCGATGCCTTCAATCACCGGCAAAGCCATGGTTGCGATCGTGTACGACACTAGGGTCGCGCTCGAAAATTTCGGCAGAGTAACAACATGGTAATTATCATTTACACAAGTTCCAAGAAACATCAATTAGATTGATCGACGCCAAGCTCTGTCCGTCCGAAACGCCACTTGCGCATCGCGTGGCTTTGCTTCTGCGAATTCCATGCGGGTTATCGGCTGGTTGGAAGATTGCCGACAAATCTGAAACACCGCTATCACTTCATCTGCTATCCTCAAGCATGAAAGCGAAATAAACGGAGGCGTACATGTGATGGCTTGATCTGAGGCTGCATCATTTGGTTGTATTGCAAAGTAGAAATTGTTGGCACGTAACCGTGATAGGCAGGGTCGGTCGATCATACAGTGCTTTGCATAATATAAAGAGCAAATAGTCGTGAACGGTAAAAGATCAGCCAATCATGCTTTGCCAGAACTAAGATCGTGGATGGCAGTATGAGGATAATGTTTCTAAATAATTTCATAATGCTACTGAACAGCCAAGCAGGCATGCTCTACTGGAGATGCGCCGCCGTAGAAAATAAAGGGTCTCGTTGAAGTAAATATGTACATTAGTATTTGTTTGGTGACGAGAGGAGAACAATTTGCGACGCGATCGACATCACTTGGTAATGGTATGCTGTGTTTACAGAGCAAGCATACCGGCACCCAGAAGTACAGCAAGAGCTCCAGAGGCTCTGATTCCGACCAATGCATTAGCGGCTCCTGTGCTGGTAGCAGTCGCTGCAGATGAAGCCCCACTGGATCCTGTCGAAGTGGGAGTGTCAGACTGGGTTCTGCTAGCGCTGCTAGCACTGCTAGCACTCGAGCTAGGTGATGCTGAGGCCTTCGATCCGGTATCTTCGCCTGAAGGAGTGTTGCTACCGTTACTTGCCCTGATGACCAGGTCGTTGATCAAAGCACCGTTGGTTGCATAGATTGGTAGGTCCACCTGAGTTCGAGTGACTGGAACAATAGAGCCTGTCGGAGCGTTGGAGATGCCAGACGAGATGACATCCTCAGCGCCGTCCGGTGGGGAGGGAATGTCGAAATCTGACGAGAAACCATCATCAGAGATGAGGCTCGAAGCGCAAGTAGGAGGAGCAATACCGGTCGCGGTAGCGTTAGAGTTTTCGAGGAGAGTGACATTGACCTTGTTGTACTGTCCCTGTAGCGCAGCAAAATCTCCAAGCAGCTGAAGAGATCCGTTGGAATAGATGGTGACAAGTCCGTAATTTGAAGGTTCTTGCGACCACTCGTAGATTAAGCCACCGGACATGACTGTCATCTCGGGCGAATAGAGGGCCTGCACCTCATCAAAAACACGCGGCGTGACCTCGTTGCAGCCGTATTCAGAGAAGAAGACAGGTACGGATGTGTTGGCGAACATAGTAGCGAGAACATCGTAGCCTGCGCTTGAGAAAGTCGCGTCTCCACCACACCAAGAGTAAGAGTTGAGACCGAAGAAGTCAGAGCGAGACATGTCGCTTTCATCACCATCGATGGCACACTGCATATATTCCCAAGTGTCCTGAAGGACCTCACGCACATCCGCAGCGCTGTAGCCGACGGGGATCTGTCTCGGTGAGTTGTTCTTGAGGTAGTTCTTGATGTCCCTCACAACCGCTCTCATGACATTCGGGTTGCCATTTTGCGCAGTTGGAATATCGTTGATAACCTCGTTTCCTGCAAAGAAAGCCAGAGTGTTGGGGTACGACTTGAATGATTCGACAACAGAGAAGATGTGCTCGAGGTAAGAGGTCGAGTATGTGCCGTAAGGATTGCTTCGATCAATTGACTCGCCTGTGGTTGTGTGATTAGTATGAAGTCAATGCATCATCGGAGATACATCTACTCGTACCGGAAAGAGGGCTATTGACATCCAGAATCATGTAAATACCCACAGAGTCGAAGATGCTGGCGCATTCATCATGGTTCAAGGTAGGATCAACGTTGTAGGTGCGAATGGTGTTCACACCCAGTTCTTGCATGAGCGCAGCATCACGGAGACAGGCCGTTGCATTGCTCAAGGGATCCTGCGAGTTCGCCTCGCCGTAAGCGCCCTGTCCGCCGGGCTGGTAATCGACCCCAATGATGACGAAACGATCATTGGTGACCGAGTCGACGAAGTCCTGTCCACGGACTTCAATGGTGTTTACAGCATAGACTGTAGAAATTGCGGAAAGTAGACAGGCAGTGGTAGCAATCTGGGGAAAGCATGTGTCAGTGCATGCGCTTCGGTTGTCATATCGCGCAGATCAATCAGCCGGACGTTGAACTTACAGACACGCGCATCTTGCCGACAGTTCATAAAGATGATAACGATCCTGAGAGTGTATGGGTTCAGGTGTTTCTAGATTGTGGTCCAGACAGAACAGACTAGCGAGAGGACAAGGAGCACCGGAAAGGGCAGGCGCAGCTCGAGAAAACAATCGATGAGAAAGTAGTAAGAGGAATGGACACAGGAGCATCAACTCTAGACTGACCGCGGTGCTGGGAATCAACATTATTAAATACCTTGCACATACCCAAAGGTCCCACACAGTGGGCACTCCACCAATTCAGGTTGTTGGAACTACGCTACCGTATCGTGAAATGCTGGGCGCCAACTTTCGCCGCAGAGATACGGCATCCTCGGCATCCCATCTCCATACAATACCGCAGTTAGCATGGTTTCACGTCCGTCATTCGTCTTGACCTCGCATGTAAATTGTTCCAGGTCATCCTGGGCGTTTGCTTGTATCTGTGACACGACCTCTGCCGGGACTTGTACACATCAACATCTTCTTGTGCGATCAGTATCAGGAATGGCGCCGTACATTTTACATTCAAAAGCTGGAGAGTTACAGAATCCGACTTGGCCCTTGCTTTGCTCTGAGAGAACCCAAAGTTTGGTGGATGATGGACGCCGAGGGGGCGCTAGTTGCGGACAAGTACGGTTCTTTGATTATCACTCATGAAATCACTCATAAAATAATGGAACCATGCATACAGCCGCCGAGGAGCCACCTTTTCGAGGCTATCTATTTGTAAATAAGGTATATTTAACTTTAAATCTTGAGCAGTAACTTTCCCGTAGTCTTCCTACCTTCGAGGTCCTACACAAAAGGTCAGTTGCAAGTCGTTTCGCTTTCCACTCTATTCCACTTACCTCGTGTGCTGTGGCGACATCTTTCAGATCGTAGATCTTGTGGACTCGCGCATCCAGCTTATCCTTGATGAGGAATGAGAAGAGTTCCTGAGTGTAAGTCTCAAACTCCTCGCGTGTCGAAATGTAGTTGAACAGAGTAGGTCGCAGAAGCTTGGCATTCTTGGCGGAGAGGCGTCTGTATAGCTGTCAGCCGTTGTATCTTGCGGGTGTAGTTGTGGTATAAGTATAACAGATGCCTTGGCGACATCTGATACTTGGGACTTACGCAATCGTGAGTGGCGGCACAGCTCCAGAAGCGTTGCCAAAACTGGCCATTGTTCCCTTCCTTGCAAGACAATCCAGACTCAAATCGAATGTGTCTTTGCCAACGCCGTCGAAAACAGCCTTGACACCTTCACCACCGGTCACTTCCATGACTTTGCTCTTGACGTCTTCGTGGCTGTAGTTGATGACGACTGTTGCACCGTTCTTCTTGGCCAGATCACACTTCTCTTGCGTGCTAGCAGTGCCAATCGTCTTTGCTCCCACGGCGGCCAGCAGCTGGCAGAGCCACAGGCCGACGCCTCCCGCAGCAGCGTGTACAAGGATCCAGTCGCCCTTCTCTACGTGGTAGGCCTCACGAATAAGCGTCAACGCAGTCAGACCCTGGAGCAATGAGGCGGATGCGATGGTAGGCTCGATCTCGGATGGGATCTTGATCGCCTTTGCAGCCGGCGCAGCGGTATATTCGCCGTAGGTTGCCTCGCTGAGGTATACAACGCGGTCGCCAACCTTGAGGTCCTGAGCAATGTTGGGTCCAGTCGCGACGATGATGCCCTCTGCTTCACGACCGAGCATGTAAGGCATCTTTGCGGGATATAGACCCGTGCGGAAGTATCTACACGAGGAGATCAGAAATATTGTTCGCGTTCTCAAGGACGAAGCAACTCACGTATCAATGTAGTTAATACCGACGTAGTCGTTCTTGACCAGAATCTTGCCTTCTTCAGGCTGAGGCACTGTCAGGTCTTCCTTGTATTGCAGCACCTCAGTTCCTCCGTTCTTTTCGATGATGACACCCTTCATCGTCTTAGGAATGGACTGCGATGCCATTGTGCGGATCTGAAAACTTGGTCGAAGATGTGCGGAGATAGTCGAGACCCTGGAGGCTGAGCTCAGCGTACGTGTTGTAAGAAAGGCAAGACGTTGATAAGACATACAATTCGACAATGAAGGCTCTTTCAACTGGGAAGAAGGATTTGATAGCTAGCAATTGGAACGTTGGAGGGGTGTTTTGTAAGCTGTCTGCTGGAGGATCATCATCGTGGAGCACCCCGCATCGGTCATTGCATCAGTTATTGCGTGAGCGGAATCACCGCCGCGACCGAATGCCAGAGCACAAGTACCGTAGGTCTAGGCTAAAAGAGCCTTGAAGAAACATGAAACCCAGCGACAGAATGACACACTGCGGCTTTCGCTTAACGCCTTCTCCTCCTTATCTTATCTTATCTGGAGCATAACGTCGAATTAAGGTAGCATTTTACGTGATCTCCTGGCAATTAGGACTGTTTTTCCTACTGCGTTAGTTCTGAGTTTCGGTGAAGTATGTCTCGGCATGGGAGCGGTATCGCAATGGTCTAATGGCCATATATATTTCCGAGCACTTCTGTTGTTTGCGAATCGTCGTATCGTGGTCCCCCCCTGCCTCCTTTCGCAGACTATTCAAAGCACTCGCTGGATTTCCCAAAACAAAGTCGAAATGACTGCAAGTCCATCCTTGAACATTGCTGTACTCAATGCCGACATCCCTGTACCGGCTGTTCGTAGCGTCAGAGGCGAATATAGCGATGTATTTGCAGACTTGCTGCACAGTGCATGCAAACGATTAGGATCCAGTGCCGGCGGAACGTTGTCGTTCAAGGGTTATGATGTGATCAACGGAGAATATCCTCCCAACCTGTCCGAGTGTGATGGAATACTCATCACTGGATCTCACGCATCCGCATATTACCAAGAGCCATGGATCTTGGAGTTGAACACTTTTATCCAAGATGTATACCGCGACCACCCCAAGATACGCTTTTTCGGTTCTTGTTTTGGTCACCAGATCATTTGCCAAGCACTTCTGTCTCAACACGGTGGTTGTGTCACGAAAGACCCAGAGGGCTGGGAGATAGGTGTCCATGCAGTCACCCTCACGCCCGCCTTTTGTTCCACCCTCAAACAGAGTCTGCTTCATCGACTGCCAGTCTGTCCGACCCAGCTCCGCATGCAGTTCATACATGCAGACCATGTAGTACTTCCTCCCACAGGGAGATTGCCTCATGGGTGGATTGTTGTTGGCTCATCAGACCACTGTGCTGTGCAGGGTGTCATGCAACCAGGCCGAGTACTCACCTATCAAGGACACTTCGAATTCGACCGCTTCATCAACGGAGAAACGTTCAAGGTCTTCACTGCAGAATGGGATCCGGCAGTCAAGGAGCCATACGAGAGATATATTGATGCTGATGACGATGCTGACTTGGCCGCTGAAATCGCAGCAATGTTTTTGCTTAATGGGCTGGAGGTCTCGCACGCCCACACCGGACTGCTGACACCCGTGGAGGAGAGCTGAATTGAGCTCTTGTCGGATTGTAAAGTGATAGATGTGAAAGTTGACGAGACAGCCAGTCTCAGCCACAAGAATCACATGTGATTTTCACAGCGAAGGTTGAAAGCTGCGGTTTCTACCTCTTAGAGCTTTCATATCCTCACAGAACGCCATCTCTCCAACACACGTACTATATGCACGTTCCCCGCATCAGCTTCTGGAATCTTACGTCGCCTGAGTGTACTTGCTCCAATAGCGTTATCGTACGGCTCAGCTCTGTTGTGTCCTTCCAGCAAGGACTCTCAAGGGTCCAGTGCGGATATCGTCATACTCTTTCTTGTCAGATACAAGAACAGTGGTCCTCTGATATATAGCATCTGGCCATTCTATCAAAGGTCCTGAAGATGTCGTCCTGGCGTGGAGCCAATCGAGGATGGTCGCATCGTGGCTTCGCTTCAAAGTCAGGTATTGGTACCTCTTCATGGCGTATACCTGCCGCAACTATGGAACGTTCAGCTGAGACGAGAGACCTTCCGCTCGGCTTGCTCGTGCGTTCTGTCACACGCGACGCTCTTGACGAAAACAACTATTCGGAAGATAGCGTAGCAAAGATCTCTGATTGCGATTATATTGCATCTTACAATTGGACCACCGACAAACACCCAACTATTATAGTTCCTGGTAAGATAATCATCATCGTTAATGTTTTGAACATTGTGACCAAACTTCTGAGCAGGCGAGCCTCCTTGCTGGTCACCACCTGACAAGCAAGGTCGGTTGGATGAAGACAGTGGGATATACTATCGGGATTCCAACGCCGCGAAGTATTCCGATAACCCAACTGAGCCGGGCGTGCGCGCGCTTTTGCAGGAGGACATGAAGCTCGAGACTAATGAAATCGACGTGTTCGCTTGCGGAAGCATTCTTCGCAGCTTGCTTCAATTCGTAAGCCCAGACACCAGGGCTAAACCTTTCGGATTTCTGGTTGAGCTTGTTGGCAACACTGTTTTCTTCATGCGTCGAGAGAAGAGTCCCACACAGATCATTGAAGACGTCCGCGGGTTTGGACACTCCTTTCCAGCTAGATATTGTGCCTGGGACGCGGGAGTTGCAGGATCTGATTCGCATCAGCGGCTCATTCGCTACAACCTTGGTGGACTGGCATGCATCGTCAGATCACAAACAGATGGCTATCCTCCCGACCTTGCAGAACTGAAGCTTAAACACGCTCCAGAAGCTGACGACCAGGCGCGCTTCATCACGCCAGCCCCCGCTCAAACAAAACTATCGCTCGAACGCACTGGCCGTCGTATACCTCAGGACAGCATCTTCGATCTCAAGACCCGCTCCATAAAGTGTCGTGAGATGATCAACACTCTAGAGGAAGAACTGCCTCGTCTCTGGCTGACTCAAACCCCAAACTTCGTTTTAGCCTACCACAAACAAGGACTTTTCGCGCACGACGATATAGAGATCATAGACGTGCGTGAGAAAGTCAAGGACTGGGAAGAGGAGAATGTCAAGACGATTGCCCGGCTGATGAAGTTGATGAAAATCATTATTGCAGCTGTTAAAGCTAGAAAAGACGGGAGGTTGGAGGTCGTCTGCACCATGGCCGACAGGTCTCTGGAACTACGTGAGCAGACGGACGATCTACCTGCTGCTCTACCCCCCGTCTTGATGGCGCTCTGGTCAGCTGGTGGTGGTGGTGGTATTACTGCTGCTGGTGCTGGCGCTACTGCTACGAACGATGTGCGCCATGCTGGGAAGGAGGAAGGAGAGGACGACGATGATAAGACGTGGAGCGGAGGCTCGGACGAAGACGCATTGTGTTTGTCCGATGAAGATGATGATGATGATGATGATGGTGGTGGTGGTGGAACAGGTCTCTACCCCTTTTGAAAGCAGCGGCTTGTAAACAGATCCACGCCTGGGAAGCATGAAATTTGGTAAGGTATACTTCGTATCTAGATTACTCTCGGACAATTATTTGGCGTCACTGCCAGAACTCTCTCATTACAGTAGAGCAGTAGCATGCAACATGCAATAGTAAAGCATGTGAGCAAACAAGCGAAAACAGAATCCCATTGAACGAACCCCACAAACCCATGCTACTCCCTCATCGAAGCTGACTTATGCTACTAACAATTGTGTTGGCCGCTTCACCCGTCTTTTGTCTAGAGAGTGCCGATTTATCGCCTGATCTCCTTCCTGAATGCGATCGATCTCTGGGGCAAAGGGGGTGATGAATGTGTGTGGACGGGCGAGTACAGCCGTCTCTTATTCTTCTCGTGCTTCTTCTCTTCTTCTATTTCCTGTTGTTCTACGTTTCTGCGTACTATCCGCCGTCTTACACGCCGTCTCCTTACGGTGGTGGCGGTAGTGGTAGTGGTCGTAGTGGTAGTGGTCGTAGTCGTAGTAGTCTCAGCCGTAGTAGCAGTACTAATCCTCGGCATCGTTTGCAAATCACAGAATGACTTTCTTGGCATCCCGAGGATAACTCTCGACGGGGCAATATGGACACTTGAATCTTCTCGGGAGGAGTCAGTATTTAATTGACGATTCTTTGACGAGGAATGGACTAAGAACAGAGTGGTGATGGGAATGTCCGACACAGATCGAAAAAGATACTTACTTGTTCCCTCTACTGATCTTCTCCATGGATTCTTTGGCGATGACATGCCCACAAGGAAGCATCATTGGCGGGTTCGCGTCTGTGGCTTGTTCTTTGCTGACTGGACATACAAAGATGGAGTGGAAGAGGTAACTTGGTGGTAGTGGGATTTCGACCTGGAGAGGGGTATCTGTCAATACAAATAGGCACTCACGACAGAAGAAGAAAGGAGCATACCGGTAGCTCGTTGACGCTGGTCCATTGGCCTCCTACTTCGCCCATAACGCGTTCCAATTTTTCCAATACTGGCAGTGCAATACCACCGGCTGTTACCGCCGTGTATAGTGGCGATTGCTCGCTAAGTCCAAGCATGCCGCAGAACTCCCTTACAAAGCTTTTGGAGACATCATTCCATGCTTCAGAGTCGTAGAATACGTTCTTGTAGGGCGAAGTCACCAGTTCAGGGGAGAAAGCAAGAGATCCTACAAGAGCTGTTGTTTCTCTCAGTTGTCGCTTGGAAAAGTGTGAGAAGGTATTTCGTGCGTACTCGAGAGCGCGTAGTGGACCGTTCATGTTGAAGTATGGTCCAATCGCTCCGCCTTCTGTCACGACATCCGAGTCGGAAGTAGAGTTGTACAACTCGACGAAACGCAACCTACAGAGCTCAAATTCGAGGTTGGAACCACGTAATTCGAGGGCCTCGCTGTGTTTACGAGCCCACTGGATTGCGGGTTGTAGATCGTGGTTGTTCTTCAGGGCGTGTAGGATATGATACATTTCTGTGAACTTTGCCTGCAGTTCGCCGGCTCCTACTTTTGCTGCCGACTCTGTGGAGGTGCTCGAGTTGAATGAGACGCCGCCGCCGGAGTCATTGGTCCAAGGATTTGGTCGAGCATCTTCCATCTCTACATCGTCGTTGACAAATGGCGAAGGTGGACCTCCAGTAGCGCCGGCCGACCAGTCGGACGGGGTTCCCGTCGCCACGTCCTGAGGTGGGGTTTTGGCGTTCGCTTCGGCGATGAAGGTCGAGGCCACTCCGAACTGACCTTCACGAAGAAGATGCATTGCTATTGCCCGATTGGTGAGGGCTTGACGAGAAGACAGAGGATCATCGTTGCCTGAAGGAAGAGCAACTGGTCTGAATTTCTGCATACTTTCGTCAATATCTTCGCAGAAGCCTTTACTCTATCCACGCTGACCTTATCAAGAGCCTTGGAGTATTTGTTCAATGAAGAATATATCTCTTTGAGATCCGCGTTGACTTTGTCGAAGGAGCTGTCTAGTGGTGACTTCAACTTGGCCAGAGTCATAGCATGCGAGGTGGGATCTATAGTGGCTATCAACACATGTGACTATCTCCCCGCTGAGTTCTGCATCTTCATACCAGCTGCTACGGATGCTCTCGCATTGGTCAGAAGGTCGATTGTCTTTTGTACATCTTCTATAGTCTTTGCCAGATTGCCCTTCTTCTCCAACTTCGACTGCTCTGCCAGCAAGGCTTCCATGTTGACGACCAGATCAAGCACCTGTCAAAGCTATTCTCTTTCGATTTTACGGTGAACAGAGTCCGGTACTTGAAAAGTCCAGTAGAGCGGTGGATATCGGGTAGCAAAGTCGGGGATTGGATTTAACTCAGTAGCGAAGGATCATCTTGATCACGGGATTATTTTCATTCTAGAAACATGGTATAGTTGCACGTGTATGGACAGTCGTCGAGGCAGCAGCAGCAATTGTCCTATGGGAGTCTTATCAGACGAGAGATATATGTTATAGACCAAGGTATAGTAGGCACATGACGTGACGTGGGGTGTTTGCGGAACGCGGACATGCCAAGCATCCCTCGTCTCCCTCTCCAAATTGCCTCCGCCGACAGTATCTCTTAGCACACTAAACTAAGCTCCCTACAGTAAGATTCCGCTCCTGAGTCGTCGTCGTCGTCGTCCGCTCGTATCGCTGCGGTACGGTCCGCCGCATCATCATCATTGGTCGTCTTGCCCTACTACGGTATGTGCATTTGTGGAATGCTTGACGCCTTCTGCCCATTCTGCTTGCCATCGGAACAGAGACACCAAAGGACTGTCCACATTATACTCATCTATAAATCACCCATCAGAGCATTATCAACTATAGCGCATGTGGATGCATAAATCCAAAGTGTCCCTGGATGATGAAAGCGGCTGCGATTGATCTTGCTAATGAGCGGCCTAAAGCGAACTAACACCGACTCGGAGAGGCCCCCCGGCCCTCATGAGCCAGAGGTGCAATATGTCGCTGCGGAGTCACCCAAGAGTCCCAGACAAGACTCGCGGAAGTCTCCCAGTGGAGGCAATAGAGACTCCAGATCAGACCATCGAAATTCCAAAGATTCCGACGAGTCCAAGGACTCCAAGGACCCAACCCGGCAGCGATTCGTCCTTACAGATCCAATAGCATTCAGGTTTGCCACATCATTGTCTTTCATCAAGGCTTGTAATCCTTACTCATGATCCACTCCAGATATTTGGAAGACGATGCTTCCGTGACCGTCCTCGAGCGTCGCCGTGAATTGGTCGGCTACGAGATATATGTGGTAGAGCAATGGGCTACTTCCCGATCTCATCCCACTTTTGTCATTACCACCTACACTGGCGATCCCACCCATCGAGCCTATGTGGGTGTATTGAGTGTTCCCACTGATGAATCGTCATGGTCTCAACGACTGCGTGTCTATTTCAAGGCATTGAACCAGTACCATGCTCGAAGAAGGGAGACCCCCCTTGGCATCTTGATGATCACTAACCTATCAGGCTTCCCTTCTTCGTTGACTGTCATTACCGTACCAGATGGCGATCTGCGTAAACATCGCTTCGACTTCTTTGTGAATGAGAACTTGAAACGTATGGGCTGTTCAGGCCGAGTTGGTCTCTCGCTGGCACAGCCCAATGGAGCAACAACGGCAAAATTTCACCAGCTTTACCGGACAAGCGACAAAAATCCTTTGTATAGTGCTGTCATCGAGCTAGTCAAGCTGTGCCAGGCTGCTCTGCATCTCTATGACAAACTCGAAATCGACTATGCTGATGGTCTCCTCTGTGATGTTACCGAGAAGGCTGTCAATGACTGGTGGCTTGCCATCGGGTCCGAGTTCCACAACATTGAGCCTCACGATGGCATTTTGGGGCCTACCACCGTTGTCGCCTTGCTTGGTCTACTCATGGGTGCGCGCAACCGCATGCATGCGATCAATATCTCTGTTCCTAAAGATCCTTTCGATATGGCCCCAATGAAGCGCGCCATAGGCTCCTTTCAGAAGAGTCAACGGATCAACAGGACTAGGAGACTGGATCGTGAGACTCTTTCTCGATTGCACCGGGCGTCCGCAAAGGCCGCGAGTTCTGAGGGTTGGTCGGTACCACGCGCTGTCAAGTCTACTGTCGCCGAACTGAGTGGCAAGGGTGGCGAAATGCTGGCCGAGGTTGTAGGTCGCAGGGATAAAGCAGGTATCTCTGAGATTGAAACATCCGACATCGAGCGTTTCACTCAGCTAGTCTATGGCGAGCGCTGCAGATGGCTCTGGCAGGGCAAGCCACTCAAAAGTATTTCGATGGATAACGAGCTCGCCGTCCCAGAGCGTCATTTGATACTGCAGCCAGATGAGAACGGTGGCTACACATGGACTGGTGACAAGGATGCCACTTACGGGGCTCAGAACGGAAAAAGTGCTGTCGATGTTACTGAGCAAGACCTCGAACCTACACTTTCCAGTAAAGAGGCCATGGAAGACTTGAATGCAGAAGAACCCGCTCCGCACAAGTCCGTCATCAGGCGAGCGACCGGTCGCATAAATGTAAAAGGTGCCACAGGTTTCGGTCGCTTCAAGGATGCAGTACGTGGCCATCACCGTGGCACCCCCTCAAAGGATGATCAACCGCATACAGGTCTCGGCGACACGGAACATGGCAGCAGCCGGCCGAGTTTGTGGCGCTCTCACACATCTCCTCCGGTCAGCCCGACGAGCCCGGTAGAGCAAGAGCATAAATCAGGAGACGCACTCAAGCCCCCAGAGAATCGCAATCGTGCGGCATCTTACTCCGAAGCCACGGCAGCAGACAAGAATCTCTTGTTACAGACACCAGAAGAATCTCGGCAGGGGTTCATCCCGTTGGGTCGGCAAAGCCTTGATGAAAAGGCTAAGAAAGACGGCCAATCGAGTGCACAAGACGTCGAGGACAACGACACAGCGAGCACACGCGACGCAAAAGCAGACGAGCAAGAGGATGCTGAGTCAAACGAACCATCAATAGCCGGTTCTTTCTACCACGGCATAGACCTCCACGATATCTTACCTGAGCCACAAAGCTTCGCTCAAGAAATCGGTCCACTGCTCCGTCGAACGAATTCGCTTTCCACATTCATAACTGCCAACATATCAAAGCCCCGCGCAGACGACTACTTCCCTCGGCACCTAAGTTTCAGCGTCGCCGAGGAAAGCACGATAAACCCCACCATAGCAAATACTCTATCCAGCCACTCGATGCCCACAAAGACAGATCCAATAGAGACTCAATTCGCCTACGAAGTCAACGCCTCATCCGACCTCAAAGAGATGCGCGCCTTGATCGCCAAACTCGACAGCCGAGAAGCAGCATGGACACGCTCGCAGCTCTTCGCTCTGCGCGCCCTGCTCGACAAAGCAGACGGAGATACGCAGGAGATCGAACAACTCTACTACGAACCCTTGACCACGCTGCAAGACCTCCACGACTCGAGCGCCGCACTGATCAGAGACGAAAAGGACGCGCTGGGCGAAGCGGCCAAGGAACTCGAAGCCCTGTCTGCGCGTATGGATTACGAGATTGGTGCTATGCGAGGCAAGATCGAAGACGTGGAGGTTGGTGTTCAGGACTTTGAAAGGGCTGTCGGCGCCGTCGAGGATCGAGTCAAGGATCTCGAGGACGGTGAAGGGAAGGGGGGAAAGATCTGCGTCGTCATGTAGATGGGACGTCGAGGGCAATGATACTTAATACTTCCTTTGCGGTTATGGCTTCTTGTGTAGGCACTCTGGGGCAGGAAATATGGTGACCTCTGGGTGATAGCGACGGGCAAGGCGTCTCTGGCGCAATTGGGCATTCACAACTGTGACGCGCGTTCTTCTGTTCTTGCATTCTTCTCCAAGCAATAGCACTTGTCATATTCATCTTATATGTGTATAATATCTAGTTGCGGCATCCAGTAAAATGACATCTTTCCTTGTGCGATCTGTCAGAACTGACATGTGTTCACGTATTGTCTGCTTCATTAGTCTGACTGTCTGACTAGGCCAGTCAAAGCAAGGCTTCCCTTACTTGTTGTATTGCTTCTGTTCCGTAATGAACGCTCGCATCTAATCGACTTACTTGTCAGATCATCGTCCCCACAAGTCACTCCAGCAGACACGCTCACACAGGAGCAGAGGGCGGAACGATGGCTCAATCTACAGTGCCTTGAATAGCATTTGAAATACCTCACCTACCTTACCTTGCCTTACCTTGAAGATCTAAGCGTTTTCTCGAAATGGTAATATATCCACGTGCGACGGCGTGTGAACCGGCCATTTTCAATCCACAAGCAAACCACGTGCAGACGGTAATATATCGCCGACACGCATCAACAGTGAGCACCAGACTGTTGTACGACCGCATTGCCACGTGCTGCATTGCTTTCCCATACAAGAGCGAAGAAGAAGGAATCCATCTTGCGTACCATGCATTTGTACCGCGGGCGTGGAAAAGTGAACGTCCGTCCGCGTTTGGCAACGACGACGCTGCTTGGACGGTCTCGGTCGCTTGCGGCCCATTCCCTTTTCCCTCTTCAGTCGTGGTCCATTCGCGTCGTTGGTCCACGTCGATCCGCTCGGAGTGCTCCTCCGAGTTTTCTTGCCTGTGGCTTAATAATGGGGTAAAATGGGATTTTGGCGCAGTGTGTCATCAGGCATTGGAATGACAGCATCACGGAGGTGAGTGGGTTTTTTTTTTCTTTACCCACGCGCTCTGGAAATTTGTCGGCCACATGTTTCCCATTCTTGCCATGCGGCATGCAGTAATGGAGATTGACACTCGCGGGGCGAAAGAATGCGTATGCAGTATCCATTTGCCGGTTGGGCCCCGGGAAGTCGGCTCGGTGGATCATGGCTAGCTAGTTAGTCAATCGTCCGAGTTGGACGACGCGTAGTGGAAAGGGAAAAGCAAAAGCAAAATGGCCTCAAAAAGTGACGGAGTGCCCGTCGAGCAGCAAAAGGCTCGATATATAGCTGTATATCCGATCCCAACGACAAGGATGATTTCATAAACGCGAGTCATTCAGCAGGCGCTTACGGTCGTGGCAGACTCGACACAGCTGCATTGATGGCGAGCTATCACCTTTGACTATTCGTCGAAGATGTATTGTAGCCTGTTTTGGCCATTTTCCAAAGCAAGATTAGGCAAGCTGGCTCGGGTCTTGGGTTGGCCTGCGACCACGAAGAGCCGCAAGCCCCGTTCCTTCATAGTCGCAAGTACTGCGGTGACAGTGAGCGCGCGTCTCTCATTTGCCACTCGAAAGAGCAATCCACGCGACAGCCAAAAGGTCTGGAGATGAAACGGGCCTGTCGATTAAAGGAAGTCATCGTATGGGTGCACAGCTGTACATTGTGGTGCAGGCTCGAGACAGGCCTATTGATAATATACGGGGAAGGCGATACAGCGTTCTAGGCACGAGTTGGTCTTTCGAATCAGCGTGGTCCTTCCAACACAACAGACCTGGGAATTTTGGACTCGACATGTGGAGCCTTGATCGACTGATACGAGCTCGGATCCACGATGGCCATTTGAAACAAGAGAAGACCGGACACTTTCCTGTATATGAACACGCACTTTGATTCTCTGTATATCCATTTGATAGTTGAACGATCAGAGGCATTGTAAGCGATAGCTTGACGCTGCTTTGGCGGCTGACAGTGGAGGCTCGCCGGTTTCCGCACCTCCCTTCGGGGTGACCTCCGTGACGAGCGAACATTTTTCCGCGCCAAAGGTGATCAGATGAGGAAGGTCGTCACCAATCCAGCCGATGCTAGCATTACCCTGGGGCAGCCGGAAAATCTGGTAAGAGGTGGGATGGAAGGGTATAATGCATTTATTGGGTTGCAATATTGCGCGCTACACAGAGATATGAATTGCAATTGGGAAAGGATCGGAAAACTTTGAAAGATCGTCAAAGAGCATTGATCAGAGCTGAATCCATCGAGAAGCCTCGACCGCACTGGGGACCAGCGTTTGGTTAAAGAAAAGAGATGGGCATTGGGGTCGTCTCATGTACAGTACAGAACGCATATCTGGTTACAAATGTTCCAGAAGCCTTCGATGTGGTCGGCATGACAGAAGCCCTTCACTAGTTGTGTTCAGAAAGTTGTCGTTCGAGACACTGTACACTGATGCAGACCGTGATAAAAAAGCGAATGGTGGCACACAGTAGATGGTATCTGTGCACATCCGCGTCTGCGGTCCATCTGCACTGATAGATACGGAATCTTAGTATTCGAAGCACACTTGAATGCAATCTACATTTGGGTTTGTTTGGTGCATGGCAAACAATTTTGCTAATCGTTTTCACCGTTGGGACAGCCGCATCAACATTAAAAAGGACATGATGACAAGAAATTCGTTGCAATATAACGAACGTGGCAGTGCAGACATGACGTGCGTTGTCGACAGCAAGCAAAGACAGTGCGGTCAAGGAAACACAAGTAGATTTCTTGGTCTGGATCGTTCTGCTATAGATATTGCGATCTTATCTCTGCTATGCTATCAGCAGCTGCGATATGGGCACCGCAGCGATGACAAGAGGATTTTGGGTGGTCCGAGTCATGGTAAAGAGAACCATCTCCACAAGACTAAAAAGACCCTGCAGCCGAGAGAAGGCTCCGCCCGTAGGTAAATAATGAAATTGAACGCTACGGCGAAAGGGACCGAAGACGGTCACTGGAGCTAAGATTGGAGGAATCGTTGGCGTTATGCTGGCTCCATTTGATCCACAAAGGTAAGATGAGGTAAATCATCCTAAAGTCTGCACGTGTCGGGCATCCCTCACCTCGCACTCGCGACACTGGGTACACTTAGCTACGTGTCTTAGCAATCGAGTCCCGTACAAGGGGAGCTGGGGTGGGGGTCAGAGTGAAAGCGACCTTTGGATACGGACCCAAAAGTGCAGATCTCCACTGGATGAAACGAGCTCAAGCGAGTCCAACGCCGTCATCTGCGGATCACTGCTATAAAAGGCTCATCCCGCTTGTCGTCGGATATGCGGCAGGGTCAGTGGCCGATATTGCTTGCATTTTGTGAAAACACGACTGGACACATATGAAGCGGTGGCGTACGGTGACGGTAGGCGAAAGGCAAGGTGTGATACGTGGTCCAGTAAGCGACGATGCAGAATGTCTCGGGTGGCGTGTGATGCTGCGCACATGGGTTGAAAAAATGCACGACGAACGACTTACCGTGTGTGTCTGCGAGCGAGCGAGCTTAGGGTTCGGTGGGAGTGAGTGAGGGAGCGATACGATACATTATCTACTCGTATCATCACTCACAGGACTGTCGCAGAGGAGGGGGGACACGATATGAAGGTTTATTCGCGAGGCGTAAGAAGATGCCGTAACCCTTCCGTTATTACCTTAGCCTTCACGTTTCTCGGCGCATGGGCAAGCCGCTGGTAGGAGCGAGACAGAAAGGGGTCCAAGGCACCGTTGTTCTCCTGGTACCCTTAGCGATCGCTGCTTCTGCGGGAATAGCAAAAGGGGATTTGTCTCTGTCAAAAATGACGGACGGAGTTAGGATCAAAGACGCCATGCCTGACGGGTAAAGTATACGCACGGGCGACCCGGTTGTAAATGACTTGGCGAGTGCCCTATTTCGCAGCGATGTTGCACATTGCATAGTCGTGTCGTGTACGGGCTACGGTAAGGTAAGGTAGAGTTAGCAGTCGCATTTGCCATTTGCCCTTTGCCCATCTGCCTGGTGCTGGACCACCTTATCTTCTATTGGGCCTTAGTGACTTTTTCCGTATGTATCTCATGTTGCTCGTACCTAGTCTCCCGACTTCTCGAGGTTATTTTCCTTCTTCCATCCTTATCCACCTGAGAGGACAGAAGTCGTAGCTGGAGCAGAGTCGAGCGAGCGATAAGGCAGCGCGACAATCCTACTGTACCACACCTTGCATCTACTACCGACTTCCAGCTGACCTTGGTTTTTTATTTCTGCACATCGCCGATCCACTCTCGAGCCTGCCATTTCGTGACGAAGCGCCGGGACAAGCTGCTTGCACTTGCTCGAGGCACTTTTCACGTCTGTGGTCTTGTGGTTCGTCTTTCTCCTGTGCTTCACTGCCGGATCAAAGATCGATCGAAAGTCGGTCCATTTGGCACGCGCTCGCATAGCTGCAGCTACCACCCATCATCCAGCCGCTACCTGGCCCTCACTGGACGCTGTCTAGGCCGTCTAGGTGTGTCTAAGTGTGTTTAAGTGCGTCTCCAAGTCTATGGGGCCTCGCCTTCCACACTAGCCTTATCTCCATTCCCATTTTCAGTCCATTTCACCGCGTTTCCACACTGTACTCGACAGCGTTGATGTGCAAGTCAGTGCGGCACCTTCCAACTTGAAGACACGAATAGGGAAAAATCAACAGAATCAAATCCCAGAACCAGAGGGAAACAAGGGGGAAAAAAGAAATAAGAAACTGAAATAGCTACACGGCTATCTCCCCGCCCCACACGCTCCCTGTGTGTTCAGCGGTCCAGTTCGTACGATCTGACGCAACAGCAAGCGTACCTAGTGTAGTGCTGTTCTTCCCAGCCAGCCCCAGCACACAACCAGCGTCTTGTTCTCCGGCGCCGTGCAGCAAGCCACGCTACATCCGCAAGCTGCAAACCATCTCTCCGTACCATTACTGTCCTTTCTGTCGCCCACACCACATTCCATCAAAGTCTCATATCGACGAGGGCGTCGCTTACGCCCCTCTCATCCTAATCGAGTCACTCATTTTCCTGTCGGTCCCGTATGCGCCTCGACGCGCCGAATTTGAACGACCACTTTTCAAATATGGGAGAACCAGACCCATACATGGCCCTGGCTGGATTGTTGGCAAATCTCGGCAAGCAGTTCAATCCTGTCGACGACAACTCATTCCGTAGTCGTATCGCCACCCACACCTCAAAAACAAATACTGTACATCTCCCTGGGCCCGACAGCGATGAGAAACGCCTGCTCGAGAAGGAGGTCGCCGCGTTGGCGGCAAGGATACAATACCTCGAGAGCCGAGTCGGCACTACCGCCGCTGCTAACCTACCGATAACGCCAAATGAGCCGCTGGCCTCGGCCTTCCCTGGTTATGCCTCCCCTATCGATTCTCCAACCGCCGCGAGACAACCTCCGAGACGAGGCTCTGTCTCCCTGGTGAACAGCTTGCTGGCCAAGTCGGATAGTCCCAAGGGCGAGCAGCTGCCTAGGCAATTCACTGAAGAAGAGCTCATTCTGCTTCGCGATCATGTCGACAAGCAGAGCGAACAGATCAGAGAGCAGAAGGAGTACATTGACAGCATAAACGACAAGCTCCAACAGCAACGACGTGCCACCGAGCACGCCCTGGGTAGCATCACCGGGTCAATGGATGATGTCGAAACGCTAAAACGCGAGCTGTCCAAAAATCAGCAGATCAACTCGACTTACCAAAAAGTTCTGCGAGAAATCGGCAGCATCGTCACTGCCGTTGCCAATGGTGACCTGAGCAAGAAGGTCCTCATCAATGCCAAGGAAAGAGATCCCGAGATTGCGACCTTCAAGCGAACCATCAACAAGATGGTGGATCAATTGCAGGACTTTGCCAGTCAAGTCACACATCTGGCCAAGGAGGTCGGCACCGAAGGCAGACTAGGTGGTCAAGCTGTTCTGCCCGGAGTCGATGGTATCTGGGCCGAGCTGACAGACAATGGTAAGTCTTGTGTTCTCTGTGTCTAGCTTGTACTGTATCCCACAGGGTTCTAACACATCACCAGTCAACATTATGGCTGCAAACCTGACCAACCAAGTGCGAGAAATCGCAGTTGTCACGACTGCTGTCGCCCAAGGCGATCTGAGCAGAAAAATCCAACGTCCCGCTCGGGGAGAAATCCTACAGCTACAACAGACCATCAACGGAATGGTAGACCAGCTACGAACATTTGCTACCGAAGTTACCCGTGTGTCTCGCGATGTCGGCACTGAAGGTGTGCTTGGAGGACAAGCCCAGATCGAGGGAGTCCAAGGCATGTGGAACGACCTAACTGTCAATGTAAACGCCATGGCCGACAATCTCACCACGCAAGTGCGGGATATCGCAGAAGTTACCACTGCCGTCGCGCGAGGTGATCTCACTCAGAAGGTCAAGGCGCAATGCAAGGGAGAAATCCTGGAGCTCAAGTCTACGATCAATGGTATGGTGGACCAACTACGACAATTCGCACACGAAGTCACGAAGATTGCTCGCGAGGTCGGTACCGAGGGACGACTCGGCGGCCAAGCAACTGTGCATGGTGTCGAAGGCACCTGGATGGACCTTACCGAGAACGTCAACGGTATGGCCATGAACCTTACGACTCAAGTGAGAGAGATCGCCGAGGTCACAAAGGCTGTCGCCAAGGGAGATCTCAGCAAGAAGGTCGGGGCCGAAGTCAAGGGAGAGATCCTGGAACTCAAGGTCACCATCAACACCATGGTTGACCGCCTCAGTACTTTCGCCTTCGAGGTCAGCAAGGTCGCTCGCGAGGTCGGTACCGAGGGAGTCCTCGGTGGTCAGGCTGAAGTTGAGAATGTTGAAGGCAAATGGAAAGATTTGACCGACAACGTGAACACCATGGCCAGCAACTTGACTAACCAGGTCCGAGGGATCTCCGACGTTACGCAAGCCATCGCCCATGGCGACATGACACAAAGGATCAAGGTGCATGCGCAAGGCGAGATACTTCTCCTCAAGGACACCGTCAACGACATGGTTGCTCGTCTGGACGATTGGTCGCTCGCAGTCAAGCGCGTCGCCCGCGATGTCGGTGTCGATGGTAAGATGGGTGGTCAAGCCAATGTCGAAGGTATTGGCGGCAGATGGAAGGAGATCACAACTGACGTTAACACTATGGCTCAAAATTTGACGTCTCAGGTACGCGCTTTCGGCGATATCACGAACGCTGCCATGGACGGCGACTTCACCCAGATGATCACTGTCGAAGCCTCTGGCGAGATGAACGAATTGAAGCAGAAGATCAACAAGATGGTCACAGGCCTGCGGGAGAGTATTCAACGAAACCAGGCTGCCAGAGAAGCTGCAGAACTTGCCAACAAGACAAAATCAGAGTTCCTGGCGAACATGTCTCATGAGATTCGAACGCCAATGAACGGTATCATTGGTATGACTCAGTTGACGTTGGACACTGAGCTCAATCAGAGTCAAAGAGAGATGCTCAATCTCGTGTTCAACTTGGCCAACAGCCTGTTGACCATCATCGACGACATCCTTGACATTTCAAAGATCGAAGCAAACAGAATGGTTCTAGAGGAGATCCCCTTTTCTCTTCGGGGCCAGGTCTTCAACGGCTTGAAGTCGCTAGCCGTCAAGGCAAACGAGAAACGACTTGATCTCGCATATCACGTTGACAGCTCTGTGCCTGATTATGTCATAGGCGACTCCTTCAGACTCAGACAGATCATTCTCAACCTCGTCGGAAACGCTATCAAGTTCACCGAACGTGGGTCAGTAAGAGTGATAATTTCTGCCGCTGATCAGACTGGCTGCTCCTCAGGCGAATACTCAATCAAGTTTGCCGTGACAGATACTGGTATCGGCATACCAAGCAACAAGCTTGATCTCATTTTCGACACATTCCAGCAGGCAGACGGATCCACGACTCGAAGATTTGGTGGAACAGGCTTGGGTCTCTCCATTTCTCGCCGACTTGTCGGACTCATGCACGGAAGGATGTGGGTCGAGTCCGACTACGGAAACGGCAGTACTTTCTTCTTCACGACTAGATTCCGTGTCGGCAACCCCGACCTGTCCGCTATCCGAACACAGATGTCTGCCTACCGCGGTCACAACGTGTTGCTCATTGACAAGGGCAAGACTGGATGCTTTGATGAGATTCTGCAACACTTGCGCGAGCTCAGCCTTGTCCCCATGGTTGTCAAGGACGAAGAAGAAGTACCCACACCCGAGGCTGCAGCCGCCAAGGGAACCTCGTACGACTGCATTATAGTCGACTGTAGTTCAGTTGCCCGATCTCTCCGAAACGTCGAGGACTTCAAATACGTACCCATCGTCATGCTAGCACCTGTTATCTCTATGAACTTTAAGAGTGCACTAGAAGATGGCATTGCCAGCTACATGACAACGCCATGCTTGGCCATCGACTTGGGCAATTCTCTCATTCCTGCTCTAGAGGGTCGTGCAGCTCCTGCATCTGCTGATCCGTCCATGAAGTTTGACATACTCCTCGCGGAAGACAACGCTGTCAATCAACGTCTCGCTGTCAAGATTCTACAAAAGCATCACCACACCGTGACGGTCGCGAACAACGGTCTTGAGGCATTCGAGGCTATCAAGAAGAAGCGATACGATGTCGTGCTCATGGATGTTCAGATGCCCGTCATGGGTGGCTTCGAAGCGACTGCTAAGATCCGTGACTATGAACGAGAACACCAGCTCTCTCGTTCTCCTATCATTGCGCTGACTGCACACGCCATGTTGGGCGATCGTGAAAAGTGCATCCAGGCTCAGATGGATGAATATCTGTCCAAACCCTTGAAGCCCAACCAGCTCATCCAGACTATTCTGAAGTGTGCAACTCTTGGCGGCGCCCTTCTTGAGCGCAACAAGGACCAGCGCATGACGATTGCTGAGGAGAACCGAGCAGACAGTCGATTGTTACCTCCTCCAAACACACCCGCTGCTGGATCAAGCCCGTCTAGTACTTCTAGCACGCCCAAGCGGCCGCAAATGGAGGTGAGAGGTTACACGGAAGTCCCTCTCGACAGCCCTGCAATTCTCACTGCAGATCAGACGGATCCAATAGAAAGGGTAAACTCTTGCCCTCCGCCAGTACAAAAACGGTTCCCTACTTTACATTAACTAACTTTTCTTTGTGTATGCAGGAAATCTTGATGCGATCTCACTCTAGTTAAGATTGCGATTTCTGTAGATGTAGCCGGTCATGATCGTCTGAGAACATAGAGCTGTGTGAAGCTCAACCTCGACTTTCATTGCTCTACTTACATTGCATGGCAAGGCGTCAGAGAGGCGTTGGGTAATTGAAAACTACAACAACAAAGCGATGGTGCGTGTGTTCTGGATTTGGAAGGAAGATGGTAAGGAGGGGGAAACGGGACTAGGTTCGGACATATTGGAGCAGCAAAAAAAAGAGAAACCAACATTGTCAATTGGTGGAGCATATGGGTGTTTTGAAACAGGGCAAGAAACGAACAGCATTGCGGAGTTGTGCGTGCTCTTCTCGTCGCGCGGATTCACTGTTTCTTTACTTGGTATTCGCAGTCTTGTCTTATAAGGTTTTCTGTATTCTTCATTCCTTGTCGCATCGGATCTCTATACATCTGAGGAGTAAAAGGAAGGGTGTCATCTCTGCTGTTACTACCACCTCTCTCTGCTTCCACCACCACTATTACTATAAGTACACACGTAAATACGATACGAACGAAAGGAAGGGACAATGGTTACTTTTAAGATAATTTCAGTCAGCCGCATAATCCGCCCGTCGTTCGATGAACCGACATTCGAGACCACAGTGATAATCCCATTCACCATCCTATCTGTTATTTATAACAAAAGGCGAAAAGTCCACCCGAAGTCAAAAGAAAGATATAGACTTTTTCTGGCCCCCGTGGGCGAGCGGGCGCCTCATGAGGCTCTGATGATCCCTGCAATAGCAGCAAAATCGAATACTGTATCCATTTAAAGATCTGTCCGGCTGGCCTGTCAGAAAGTGTCAGATATTCTGCGATCCGCGTTTCACGTGTCATTGTCATGGGTTGCTGGGCTTCTCCGCCTAGGGCAGAAGCTTGGATGGGCGGCTAAGGGAATAGGTTTCTCAGTTGCCTGGGTTTCTGCCTTGTGATTCTCGTGTAGTCATATAGCTACCTTACTGTAAGCTTGCTCAAGAAATACTTCCAGTTGTATCTCTCTGTACAGTAAAAATCAGGTACAGTAAAGCGCACCTACAGCTAGGCACTAAGCGAGCGAAAGGCAACGCACCTCGCTCTAATTAGCAAGCCCTGCCGAGAGAGAAGCCCTGACCCTTTCGCTTCAGTCGGGGGGAGAGTTGGTGGCTTTTTTCCACCCGCGCAGAAATTGACGAATCGGTTTCGTACGGAGTAAATGCTCGCTCGCTTACTTACTTCAGTTGGTTGTACGCCCTGCGGTTACACAAGTGATTACGTACTGTTGTTGCCGATCGTCGAGCCGATGCCACTCTATCTCGCTTTCTGTGAGTATAAGGTAGGTCTCTTCCTCTCTACGTGGAGTAATGGTCTTTGAACTTGGAAGCTTTCGAGATGATTCGCGATGAGTGTGAGGTGGAGTCATTCGTAATGACTAGTGCTTACTCCGGATCTACTGTAAGACAGTGGGAGAGTTTTCTGTCTTTCGGAACTGCCTCTAATGGTCGCAAGACTTGACATGTACATACGTACGTTACGCACTACACAAGGTAAGGTACCTGGTATGCAAGCAAAGAAAACTCGGTTTCACGGGAAGGAAAAGAAGCTTAAATATGACATGTTCCACCGCGTCTGGCATATCGCCGACCCTGAGTATAAAGCTGCTGACTGGGTCACTGGAGGCTGCCTTCATTCGTTTATCGCCATTTCATCTCAAGAATGGATAAGGTACCACTTTGCAACCTCTTATTCTTTCCCGCATAGTATACCTGAGGTGGTTTAGCTTGGTCTGTGTAGTGGCGTGTATTGTAGGGCCCGAGCCCGGTGGCCGTTTCTAGGTTGGACACGGATATGGTGGCTGCCGTGTTGCCGCTACGGCGCCCAGAGTGAAGTAGAAAACCATTTTAGTGCCCCCAAATCCGCACAAATTACCGTTTCGAGAGACTTTCCCGAGCAAAAGGAATCGCTGACAATAAATCCAACACTGCAATCCTATCTCAATCTTCAATGGTTTAGGATTCTTACTTGATGATAATGTCTCGCACCTAGCTACGTGCATATTGCTTTCTATCCACTCGTGTCTAATTCTGTTGATACTCAATTTGGTTCCGCGTACTCACTCTTCGCATCTGATTTTAAACAACATCTCTTGGCCGCGTCTATTCTTCTTGCGAGTCGGATTACAACAACAAGCATAATCGCATAAGCAGACAACATGGCGATTGGCAATTCGGGCTGTACCCCAGCGTGGGACCCCAGCTTCGGCAATGCCTATGGCTACAAACCTTCATTGGCCGGCGGTATCGTCTTCTGCGTTCTGTTCGGGCTGTCGATGTTGGTACATGTCGGTCAATCCATCTATTACAGGTCGTGGTGGTCAATGGTCTTCGCTGTGGGAGCTCTGAGTAAGTCGAACATTTCCGCAATCGGACAGAGCGGCACTAACAAGTGATCTCCAAACAGCGGAATTATTAGGATGGGCGGCTAGGACATGGTCATCAGAATGTCCGTACAACGCCAATGCTTTCCTCATGCAAATCACCACGCTGATTATCGGTATATATCCTTGATCTGAGGTCTGTTACTGTGAGCGCATTGGTCTAACATGCTAAACAGCCCCTACTTTCTTCACCGCGGGCGTATATGTCATCCTCGGGCGTATCATCCAGATCCTAGGACGCAAAACCTCGCCCATTTCTCCTGCGATGTATCTGTGGATCTTTTGCACAATTGATGTGATGTCTCTCGTCATCCAGGCGGTTGGAGGTGGTCTTGCCGCGGTCGCTTTTAACTCCACTCCACAGACCAACACGAAGCCAGGTACAGATACCATGGTGGCCGGTATCGATTTCCAGCTGGCTTCGGTCATCATCTTCACCGCATTCTTTGCCTATGTCATCTATCGGGCTACTGTCATCCTTCACATGCCTGTCTTCAAGACAGACAAGAACATGAGAACGCTGGTGTTCTCAACGGGATTCGTAATCACGCTTGTGGTCATGAGAAGCATTTACCGTACCATTGAACTTGCTGGTGGCTGGGAAGGATATGTGATCCAGACGGAGCGCTTCTTCCTCGCCTTGGACGGTGCGTCTATGGCTGCAGCCGTCATCACTTACAATATCATTCACCCTGGCATGCTGCTCCAAAGGATCGGTCAGAGTGAGGATCAACACATCGACAAATTGTACGATGGTGAAGCGGCGATGCAGACGGACATGCCCGAAAAATAGTCTTTCTCGAATTGCTGTCTGTCTAGTCTGTTGCGCTGCTATCAAGAGAGACTCTACAATGCTCCTTCTTATACTATTATTTCATGTTAGTAATTTTAGACAGACGTCATTGAACGTCAATAATTGTTATTATCAACCTAAATCATATAGAGTTCAAGAGTTCTATACACTTACCAATTATAGACCGCGCACATGTAGACGTGTTTCGAACGCACTGGTTGGAAAGCCGCACAGCACATGTCTTGCACTACACAGAGACTTCTTATAAGTACTGCAAGCAAAGATAGAGGTGATGCGGGACGCTCTGTAACTACTATCTCACTCGCTCCGTGAACGGATCCTAAGGTCTTGCTTCTGTGAGAAGGCTGAGGCCCAGACGATGCCGCTGCACTGTCTCGCGATGTCCGTCGGCAACAATAGCATCATCGTCGAAGTGAGGCACGATGTGATAATGAGGTTCGATGACAATGATGCAATGAGAGATGATGGTCTCCCAGACGACAAACAACACATCTGCCGGGCCGAATGCGCGCTAGAGACACGAGAGATCGCGGGGCAGCTTAATTGAAGTCGCGAATGTCTCTCAACCACAATTTGCATTTCACTCTACTTGACTTTCATATCTTTTGATATACATTTTCTGCTGCAACACAAATAACAGTCTTAACTGTACTTTTACACAACATCCACCTACAGCCATGGCGCATATCCGCAAGCGTCAATTCCAGTCGTCCGGCACTCCGAATCAATCCTCCATCACTTCCTTCTTCACACGCATTGATCCAAGCAATCCTCCTGCCGATTATGATCCCTATGACCGCAAACATCAACCTGCTTTTGCGCCACCACTCCCCGACCCTGTGCAGTCACAACTCATGAACATGGGTATGCGCATCCGCAAGTCCGTCCCCGAAGGCTACAAAACGCACAAGACGCTGCCGACTTCTTCGGCGCCGCCGATGATGGCCCCCACGACAAGAAAGCCAACCTTGACGCCCTCGGAGTCGGCACCATCCAGCAGTGCACCCGCAACTCTATACACGAAGCCCAATGAGCTTGTGCCCATGTGTGGTCTTCACAAGATTGGCGGCTATGCCTCGCAGCCCACGTCTTCCTTACCGGCGCTTTCTCATTCTCAATCCACCCTTGCTTCCTCCTGGTCATCAACTGCCGCGCAAAGCACTCCGAATGCAAGTCATATGAACAACAATAGCAACAACAATCTCCGTAAACGCAGCTACGATGACGAGATCGAGGACGAACTGGACGCAATCTTCTCCGATGAGCAAGGCGACGAAGACGACGTCGACAACGACACCCTAGACGGCAAATCATCACCCGCCGGCAACAGCAGCAAATCGAAAACCCGCCCTTTCAGCCATTCCAGTATGCCGGAACTGGACCGGAAAAGTGGCATCATCAATCCAGGCAGCAGGCCGAAAGCGAGGATGAGAGCCAGAGCTTCGCCCGGCACGTTAGCGGCCAATTCTCTCGCCTCGTCTACTGCGATTAATGATTTCGATGATGGGGATGTCAACTTCTTGCAGCCCATGGACTGTGATTGATTGCTTAATTGTTATTCGGTCGATGAAATCAGTCTTGTCTTTCTCTGTGCTGGATATAAGTAACGTCCGTTCCTACATGGCTGTTTGGTTCTGGGCAATTTTATGGCGTTTGTGTTTTAGCGCATGCGTAGTAGCATCCATTGGGCGTCCTTTTCTGTATTCGCAAAACAGCCAGTCATTTCACGGGGCAACAAGCTCTTGCTCTGGGTAGCGATTCTGTCATTCATCATAAGTCGGCTTTGGCTGTTTACATATCGAGTGGTAGGAGGGAGGGAAGGAGGATTAGTTTCATGACAAATGGGACCACTCATTTGGGTGAGATCATGTCTTCTACGACGTGAATGAATGAATGAATGAACAGTATTCGTGGGTCTCTTCGACCAGAATTCTGGATTTCAAATCATGTAGCAATGGTGTGATTGACCAGTGTATAGATATCTCTCACAAAGAGCCAAGCAACATTATTGCCTCAAGGAGTAGACCTACACTCCTCTATCGTGCTTGGTCGCGTGCCCCACCCGTGCCCTCACGTTCCCTAAGACGCAGCATCTTGAAGCAATGAAGAACCAAGACATTTTCAGCAATCTACAAGATCTACCCTACAGTGTAAAAAAAAACCCCCCGATAATCACCATACTGATATCACCGTGTAGCATACCATCCATCAGATATCAGATCTATTGACCCTCGAAACTGAGAACGACCACCTAATCGAGCGACAGGGTCGCCCCTTCTTCCCACAATTTGAAGTACAACAAGAGTAGAAGCACACGCCCAGGTCTTGGCGTTTTTGGGATCCACTGAGGGCCATGGTACGGCATGCAATCGGGTGTCAGTTCATGACACATATGTATGCACGTGGTTTTACTTTGGTGATGCTATGCAGGTACCTACACAGGGATAGGCTTTGGAGTATTAGGGCGACAGTTCGAGTGTTTGTAAGATATTGTGGGATGAAGAGGAGCACTACTGGTTCACTAGGCATTCCATGTATATCCGAGAGGTACAAGGCAACTGTGGGAGTTGGTATGTGTGCATGTCAAGGGTCTGGTATCCAAAGTGTTTTGTTCGAACGAAGGAGAATGGCTGGCTTGGAGCTATTATTTGTGTTTTTTTTCATTCCTCGTGATATATAATATGCAAGGGCTTATGTCTACCTGTACAGACATTGCCTGGTATCCTATGGGTCTTGAATATCGACCTTCAAACTCTCATAGTGAGAAAGCGAAATATGCGATGACATCTTCAGATCTAGTGAGCACCACCGTGGCCTCCAAGGGGACCGTTTTGGGTGTTGCGATCTCCGCTCTTGCCAGCAGCCTGGGAGATGGTGTTAGTCTTGCGGATGATGACTGGTCTTCTTATCGACGATGCATACCTCGGTCTCCAGAATGTTACCCTTCTCGAGGATCTGAATCACGACATCCTCCTCCTTGTGAGTGCCAAACTCGTTGTCGAGCTGAGAGTTGGAGGCAGTGTCTAATTGACCTTGGTTTCCGTGCCTGTACATCTGTTAGTGCAGCTCCGACTGTATGGCAACGAAAGCTCCAAGACTCACTTGTGGGTGCAGAAGATCTTCCAGCCGTTGACAACCTGAGCCAATGGCACCGACTTGTCGGCCTTCCAGTCTCTGACGGACTGTGCGGAGTCGACGAAGATGACAAAGTCATCGCCCTCGCCCTTGTAGTGGACCTTGACTTGAGCTGCGTTTCCGTGCATGCTGAGTGGATTCGTGGATGGACTAAAAAGGTATGAAGAGAGTTCGTATCTGTGATGATTGCAAGAGATGGTGTTTGAGAAGATTGTATTTGTAGTTGGTATAAAGAGAAGCCAAAGGTAAAGTAGCTGTCAAGCTGTCAACATTAAAAAGACATGCCCCTCCGACACGCGACCAGGTGATCTCATTGCCCTGAGCTCCCACTCCTACGTCATCAGGTACCTTGCACTGCAGTACTTGGACCTCCAGTGCACGGATGTTCATGCGAGGGGTCGTTTCATTGCCCACTTCCAACTTGTTCTCGATCACGGGGCATACTTACAAGTAAATCATTGATGAATTCTAATATCAACGATATACTCCGCCTTCCAAATGAAACGCATCTTGTTTAGCAGCCCAAACAATTTAGAAAATACAGGCTGGTCATGAAATGACGAGGCTTGAGTCTGGGCACTCCTGTATCTGATCTTACCTAAGGCTAGGTAGCTAACTTACATGCCTTACCTTATGAATTCTTACTCATAGCAAGACGACTTCGTATGAACGTGGGCTTCGGTATCAAGTACAACTCACGAGTGTGTCTCTACATCTCAAACGAACAGCTGCCGCTGCTTAAGGTAGTAGCTGTGTTGATGATGTATACACGAGGCCGTATTCTTATCTCGAGCTTTGCGGCGGCCTCGGACGCAACAGCGTCGCCATCACAAATAGCCTGATACATATTTGTTGTGTACCTTAATGTAAGTTGTTCCAAGTGCTGGCAAATTCGAGGTTCTCTGAAAGCTCTGCACCCCGAGATCGTATATACATCATGGCATCCACCCGATCTTGCGCTGGGCTTGCACGAAGTCTTGAGATTGTAAGATGGAACCAGAAAACCACGTCTTGCATCCCGTCCTCAACGCTACTACCTAAGGTACTTTAACGTAAGGCGAGCTTCTCACGGTGTCGAATCTGGAAGGAGCCTGTGACAAGCACTTTCCACTGTATCACAGACTTCGAAGTACGAATGTCAGGGCAACAAACCAATCCATTCGATATTCCAAGCTTGACCACGTCGATCCGTAGCATATCCCAGCCGATGTCCTGGATGTATCGTCGTGGCCTGCCTCTAGGCATGACTTTCTTTCCCTGTCATCAATCGTGAACTGCTGCGGCTGTTTTGGAATGCATTGTATGGACTGATCGCGAGAATTACTCTTCTCTTGGACTACTTTGGAATCACAGCATGGCTTATGTCCTTTCTCTTACGCCGCGCAGCTCTTTGGCTGCGCCCTATCAAGAACGTCAATACGAGCGGTCATGGTCATCTCTGGGTAGCAATGGCCAGGCGGGAGCCTATCGCAACCGTCAACACTCTGCAGGATCGCTGGCATCTGCATCGTCCTCATATCCTACTTCATGGAGATCTGCTGAGCATAATACCCCGTTGAGGTCTATAGCTTATTCAGATCTTGCAGCTGGATTATCTTCCACTGATCATTGCACCTTGAGTACGCGTCCACATGTACCCAGAAATGCCTTCTCATTGTCGGCTCGATCACCTCCTGGCGTTGTCGTCTCAGCCGCCGGAGAAGCGGCCACGGCGAAAGCGATATCTCTCCCACGTGTGATCCATGCAGGTACATTGGATCTGAGGAGCGAAGAAGCACCTGGTAGCATAAATCAATACCACGACGGCGACAAGAATACCTGGGACGCGAACCAAGATAGTCCACTTCCTCAAGATCTTACGATTGATTTTGGTGAGCTTCTCACAACCGCCTCGGATGCTAAGACGTACCGACCGTTTCCACGATGGCTGAGTACCCTACGACGAAGGAAGGTGAAGCAACTTCCTACTGTGGCTGCTGCAAGCTCTCAGAGATCGGCTGGCAATGTGAATTCTCCTCAGCATCACCACAAATCGCACTCATGGTCCTCTTCGATCGAAGTAGTCACTGCTGTCAAATCCGCGTCCGTTACGTTAGCAAGTTTCAGTGTTAGGTCGTTGTCTCGCACAGGAACTCATGTATCAACACAATCAGGACGCTGGCATGACCCCGATGGCTCAGATGTGCGCAAGTCACTTAATAGCAGCACGCCGTCTCGAAGGTCAGTCATCGACGAAGCTGCAAGAGAGCGATCAAGAAAACGCCGTGAAAAGCTGGAAGAGCTATTACGGATCGAGGAAGGCTATGTGGCAGACTTGAAAGCATTAAGCAACGCAAGTCCAAGTGCGAAGTCCGAAGCTGTACTACACTGATGCTCAATAACAGGCATTTTTTACTCTTTTGCCCCCACTATCGCCCAGTCTAGCACATATCAGATCTTCCGCGAGAAGTAACATTACGAGCATGATAGGGCTCCATGACGAAATCCTCGGTGAACTGCACCGCCTCCTGCCCTCACCAGATTGTGACACTTCTATGCCATTGGCAAGACACACATCGCCAAGATCAGATCACGCTAGATGGGTAAGCGAAGATGGAATTAGCCCCCTGAGACTACAACACAAAGTTGGACATGCAGGCTGGTCGAAACGGAGGTCTTTTGATGTTCGAGCTACCTTGTTGAAAGACCAACCTGTATCCGCATGCAGTCCAGAGATCATAGCACACGTGGCTGAGCTGTTCACTCGCAAGGTAAAGTCGCCTGAGCGCATGGTGCATATCGCGATCGACTGACGGGGATACAGGCTAGGAAGTTCAACATCTATGAGGAGTATGTTGCCAGATGCGAGATGATGCAGGGTGAAGTGGACTTCTTCCAAAGAACAACACTTTCAGGCCCTGATTATGATAAAGCAATAGAAGCCTTGTGTGCTTCTTCTAATCCCACAAATACAAAAGATATCAATAAAAGAAAAGCACTAAGTCTCAAGGATCTGCTAATCAAGGTCTGTAGAAGGTAGGAAGAGGACGATCACCGTACTGACATTCCAAACGCAGCCAATACAAAGGATTACTCGCTATGAGTTGCTGTTTCGCGATCTCTGCAGATACACGCCTTCCTGTGATGATCCCAATGCTCATCACATGCTTGAAGAGGCTCTTGATCAAATCAGTGCGACCTGCCGTAGTGTCAACGAAGCAAAAGATAATCCGGAAAGAATGCGAGTACTGGAAAACTCATGGCTCCTTCATGAGCGCCTCCATTTCAGTGATCGGGTACAGCATTCCAGACTCGATCCAGTACTTGTGCTCACATACTCAGGTATCTCATTCGTTACTTTTCCCACGCCTAGGTCGTCTTGTCCTTTGCGGTGTTTTGTTCGTCGCCTATCGAACACGCAGTCAGGTGCAAGGCCGTTATCTGCTCTGTGTATTGTACGAATCTAGCTTGATTATCGCTGCCGTAGATGGTTCCACCAGATACGATGCTATCATATCTACATCGATGGCCACCACCACCATAGAGGAAACGGATAACAGTAAAGGTAAATATGGATTCCCAAACTTGAAATTATCCATCCAACTCACACATGCAGGTTTACAATGCCATACAGCACCGCATACATGGAAAGTCGTCTTTGAGAGTGCGGGAAAGATGTACGAAGTCATATTAGCAGCTTGTTCGGCACTAGAAGAGCGCTCCTGGAGAGAGCATATGTCGACACGCATTGCCGTGGAAACGAAGAGTCTTGCAGAAGGCAATGATGTTCCAGCTGACTTATCATCGCCACTGACACATGAGCTCCGAAGCATCGGTAAGGCGTACGGCAAGGCTGGAGGATTCATTCGGCGGCTCTCGATACGCCGCACAGCCACACTTGGGCCTCTGGCCGACGCGAACCAGGTTATCATCAAGCATACCGAAGCCCCGAAGGTCGAGAGTGCCAATGCTTCATCATCGTCTCTGCCTATACCACGATCGCAATCAGTAATGACACCTAGCCATGTTCCAACGCTAGCACCGATGCGCCAGGAGCGCATAAAGCTAGAAGGTCTGGTAGGCGATGTGTGGACCAAAGATGCTTTACCATTTCCCGGCATGGCGACGCGCCGCTCCGACTATTCGATACGTATCACGGCGAATGATCTGATTCGAAAGCTGAGCATGGCAAGCATCGCTAGCAACTTCTCCAAGAGGTCATTGAGCTACACCGGAGCCAATAGCGGACAACCGGTGAGCATGAAGCCACCAAAAACAAGGAAGCCTCAGCCAGAGAATGTCAAGCTCAGACGACCACCACTGATTGATTTTCAACACGCTCCTGATGCTTTCCTGCCGGAGGACTTCGAGCTACAGGATCCACGATCGAGAGGTGGCAGAGGATCAGGGCTTCGGAGCTTCACAATGGCAGGCCACGATCGGTCACGTTCGCCCTTCTTCTTCTCGCAGCAGACGAACAAAATGGTGCCTAGTGAGCCGCCCAATAATATACACCAAGACAACGCAAGCGAGACGACCACGACTCGTGATGGCTCTATACATCATTCGGCTCAAGGGGGCGAGTCTTGCTCTAGGCAGTCGATCCATGCTGTCGTACCCAGACCTGCAGCGAAAGAGGGTGGAAAGAAGGAGAAGCTCATGAAATTCTTAGGCAACGCGTGAGGGCTATAGAGTTAGTGTCGGACTTATCTGGTATAGGAACAACGATCACTACATCATTACTACCTTAGTCTGTTATGATCTTTAATGGTGCTCTTGTATCGATACACCAATCAGATCTGTTCACCGAGAAGCTGGGCTCACGCCGCGTAGTAGAGATATTGAAGTCATGCACGCGCTAAGGTGTCTCCTAGGTAGTGCAGCTTCCCAGACGCTCCCCGCATTCTTGCCCTGCCACCACAGCGATGGTAGAGGTGTGCTACCTTTTAGGCATTTCGACAGCAACGGTGGACGAGGGATGGTTTAAGCTTTCTGCATTTCATTGTTCAGAAGCAACGGCAGCATGATTACAATGCTAACACTCACGACCTCCTGTCTTGGAATATGCAACAGGATGAAGAAGGCTAGATGTGAGACCATATAACCTGTAGCGCTCACAGTGCCTGATGGATGGAATGGATACCTTGAAGTGAAGCAAGTCAGGATACCGTTGTGGGTTGTGTGTGTGCAGTTGTGCAGCTTGTGAAAAGAAGTGCGGGGTTGAAAGTAAATATTATTATTATGATTATTGCCAGCCACTCGACTTATCAGCAGGTCAAGACCAAAACCCAAGTCTCGGACTAGGTAAGATAGAGTTTGGAATGTAGAATGAACTGATGGACAACCAATCAGTTGGTTATCTTGTGTGCTTGACCGTCTGATGGGTGTCATCTGACAGTGACTGGCGAGATCCAAGTGGCAGCTTTTGTTGGGCGATGGAGAATTAGAAATTATCTCAACCGTGGAGGGGTAATTCGGATCAGTGACTGCCCTGAGTGACTGAGTGACGAGTGAAGAGCTGGAGCAACTGCCCAGTCTGCAACACCAACAAAAGCGATTGCCGGAAAATCCCCGGTCTTGGCGGTGCAAGAGCTGCCCGACGGAGTGACAGACTCCGACGTCAAAACACTTCCTGCCCACTTTTGACTCGCCCCTCAGTGTGTGACCGACCGCCCTTCAGAGACCACTTCACAAGTCTTTAGCCTTCCCTTTGCTTCATCACCGACAACTTACCTTTCACACTTTTTGTGATTCAAAAGGTCAGTCTCATCCACCACGCACACCCTCTCGCTGCCTGCGCCTTGTATAAATCCTGCTCTGACCATCTTCAGCAAAACAGATACAGCCTTTTTCTTTTCTTCACGACTAATTCTACCTTCCACAACACACAGCACATCACAACCATGGCCGAAGTCCCAACCTTCAAGCTTGTCCTCGTCGGTGACGGTGGTACTGGAAAGGTGCGCTGCTGATCCACGCACGCCTCTGCACGCCCTCGCTGGAGCCGTGTCGCTCCCATTCCGACGCGACCTTTGCGCTGACTGACTTTTGTTTACTTAGACCACCTTTGTCAAGCGTCACTTGACTGGAGAGTTTGAGAAGAAGTACATCGCCACCCTCGGTGTCGAAGTCCACCCTCTCGCTTTCACCACCGTACGTCAAAGCGATGCGCCCAATTCGCCCACCCCGTGACACGAGCTGCAGTCCACTAACAATCAAGCCAGAACCTCGGTCAGATCCAGTTCGACGTGTGGGACACCGCTGGTCAGGAGAAGTTCGGTGGTCTCAGAGATGGTTACTACATCAACGGCCAGTGCGGCATCATCATGTTCGATGTCACTTCCCGCATCACCTACAAGAACGTCCCCAACTGGCACCGTAAGACCCCGACCCTTTTTGCAGTCCAAGTCTGCAGTAGAGCTGACCCGCGCCCGCAGGTGATCTCGTCCGCGTCTGCGAGAACATCCCCATCGTTCTCACCGGCAACAAGGTCGACGTGAAGGAGCGCAAGGTCAAGGCCAAGACCATCACCTTCCACCGCAAGAAGAACCTCCAGTACTACGACATCTCTGCCAAGTCCAACTACAACTTCGAGAAGCCTTTCCTCTGGCTCGCAAGAAAGCTCGTCGGCAACGCTCAGCTTGTACGTCACACTCACGCAGCGCTCGGAGCATTTTCGTCGTGACCACATGCTAACATGACGAAACAGGAGTTTGTCGCCGCGCCTGCTCTCGCTCCCCCCGAGGTCCAGGTCGACCAGGCCGTTCTCGAGCAGTACCAAAAGGAGATGGCCGAGGCTGCCGACATGCCTCTCCCCGACGAGGAGGATGCCGATCTCTAAGCGCATTCCGCCGAACTTCCACCAGCGCGACTACAAAGCGCGCGATGACGGATCGTGCACCGGGAAGTCTTTAGCAGAGGTCTTCTTCGGCATGCGAGCGTAGCCACGCTCTCCTGACGACGGGTTTAGACATGATGAAACTACAAAAACGATTCATCATGGGACATGTTGGAATTTACAGCGTTTGTGCTTTTCTTTCTCCATATTCTCTCACCAGCAACCAGAATACCATACGATAACACGAGAGGTCAGGCCGGAACAGGCCCGGACGCTCTGGTATATCTCCTTGTTCTGACCAAGTTCAGGAAAACCGCCTCTTCCTCCCGAACGCGGGTTTCCTCTGGGCTCTGGGCCATAATGCACCGAGCACGCCTGATTTTATGCCCTTCTCGACCAGTCTCGATGCAGTTCTTTGCGTTAGATAGACACACATGACGTGTATCAAGTAAACCAAAAGTGTGCTTTTACTCTAGGTTGCGCCAGAAAGCTTTTGTTTTTGTTTTTGTTTTTGCAAGAAATGATCAACGCCGTAGCTGCCTTGGATTCTGTTCCCCAACACATGAAAAGCCCAGCTGTTTGGGCTTGGATGCATCTCGTATGTGCTTTGCGTACAAACCATGAGCGGGTGAGTCGCGTCTCGCTGTTGTTGAGTACCTCATGTGATGCATATAGTCTTGCAACACATGCTTGTCGGCAAGGCGCCACTGAGCATCATGGTTGTACAGGCTCACCGGGCTCGCAGGCTGGCCATGAGCATGTGATCTCTCGCCACATCAGGCTATTCTAGAAACTATGTATATGCCCAACGTCAGGCAGGCTACACGGACGCTGTAGTGGCTAGGTAGGTAGCTAGGTAGGCAAGTAAGGTAGGCAAGTAAGGTAGGCAAGTAAGGTAGGCAAGTAAGGTAGGCAAGGTACAGTAGATAAATTTATGCTTTCCCATGACCGACAGGCAACAAATAAGCCAGCCGGGAAATAATAAAGAAGGGTCAGAGAGCGAACGATTCGTCCGTGCAGGTCTCGGGTGACGAAAGGTGAAACCTGCCTGACTTTGGGGGCGATACTTGTACCGACAGAAGCGCTAGCGAGCGATTGTACAGTTGATTGCGATACCTCGCAGTTGCTGTCTCCGTACCGTACCTTTGGTTTTGTAGTAGAACCCCATAAATCCACCTGCATTTCGAGAGTGGAAAGCCTCTTCCCGCGTGCTGATGGATGGTCAGTAATAATGATGCGGTAAAAACAGTCGGTTCGGTTCAGTTCAATTCATTAGCACCTTACTCTGGTCGTGTTCTTGTTCTCCGGTTATCATCGCATCCCACCTTCTCTCTCGCCCTCTTCTCCTTCACTCTCGTCTGCGCCGCCAACGAAATTCTTATCACCTCATATCAGGCACTGTGGAGTATATGATTATACCGAACCGACTCGCGTGTTGCCATGCTTGCGCGCTCGCCTCACTTTCACCCGAGTTTCGCTGCGGCCTGAATCTAATACATGAATTATTCCTCGCCACTACTTTGCATTACGATTCGTCGACCATTCTGACCCTTTGACCGGTCGCGCAGCAGTAGCCTGCCTGCAGTTTGCCTCGTTCCGGACCAGCCACATTGCGCCTTCGTCTCACCTGAACGTGCCGCCTTCCCCTCGAGGGTCGGTAGACATCTCTAAATCTCTTCGTCGTCGCCGCCTCTGCCCGCCATGGTCTCCCTTCCGCCGCCGAATGCGAGCTATGAGGAACTCGAGGATGAGTTGATCGCTCAACAGACCATGCTGGACTCCCTGGACGATGACGATCACGGGATCAGAGACGAGATAGAAAGGACGATCCGCGACTTAGAAGAGCGTCTGCGATCAGTCGAACACAATGCGCCCGGGGATGAGCGAGATGGACTCAGCGCTGGTGGCGAAGATACCGATACCGAGACCTCTGGACGCCCCGTAGATGCTGGAAATGAGAGCAGACCGACCTACTCCTACGATAATACAAATAACCCGAATCCAAGCGCTGCGCATCCTTCCTCGACCACCACGACTCTACCTCGTCTCCCAGATCTATTCCCGAACACGATGAACATGTCCTGCGGTCATCCTTATCTTCCAAATGGCAACAATGCGCACACCTTTGGGCAGCCCTCTCTGCGCTACAAACGTCCATTCGAGCCCTCTTCACCCGATGGAAACGAGGCGCGGGTCAAGAGACTCACTCCGACCCCGTCGAGATCGCACACACCCTCGCAGGGCCAGAGCACAAGCCAGTCGCAAACGGCGAGCGCACACGATCGCCGCGCACTGCTGCTCATGCAACAGCGGCTGCGTGAAGAGGCTTTTCAGCGAAAGCGCGAGGCGGAGAAGGCAGATGCTGCGTTGGCTGTCAGCCTCAGCCAGAACGGCGAGACTTCCTCGAACGCTGGTCCCTCTCGGTCGCCCTTCACATCGCTCGCTCAAGATACGCAGACTTCACCCAGCCAGTGGCAACCCATCTTCAGGCCTTCCGGCTACCGTGTGAAAAGAGAGCAGCCATCTACCCCAACCCCGAGTGCAGAGACCAGCGCCGTGTGTCCAGGATTTTCCAGCAGCAGAGCCCCGAGCCATCCGTCAACTTATCGCTCTGACTTTCCATCAGTCCATTCAAACAGTCTTCATTCAAATACTTTGACTCTACCGCCCGTTCAGCATCGAGTCAAGACCGAAGCCAACGGTGATGCGCAACGTCCAGCTATGCCTCATGCCCACCCAAGAGCCTCGGCGCCGCTGCAAGTCGTTGACCTGACTGGTTCTGATGACGACGATTCTAACAACCAGGTTATTGACCTGACCAGAAACATCAACCGCACGCCTGCGCCGTACCCTCAGGGAATGACGTCCCATCAGATACACGCGATTCAGGAGCACAACCGACAACGCTCCATCTGGGAAGCCGAGACGAGAAAGCGACAGTATATGTTGCAGCAACAGATGAACGCTCGTGGAGCATCGGGCTACGAGCCCGTCTACCCAGGCTCATCGAGGAGCGCGCCTTATTCTCTCACACAGTCAGCCATGGCAGGCTTGAGTGCAGCCAGTCACAGTGTTCGCGATTTTGTCGGTGACTTGAGTCAGCTCAGCGAATTGGTTAGAGGCCGCGGACTGGGTGTTGAAGACGACATGTACCTCAATCCGCGAGGCTACACACCACGCGACATGGACTATGGCATGGTCGATCCCGAAACAACCCGGGAAGATCTACGCAAGTTGATGGAGAACATCCAGCCCGAGGAAGAAGAAGTTGCCGCCGAGGAAGACTTCCCTATACCTGGAATGACTGTGAAACTCAAGCCATATCAAATGACCGGTCTCAAATGGCTTCAGAAGATGGAGACTGGCTCGAACCGAGGTGGTATTCTTGCCGATGACATGGGCTTGGGCAAAACAGTGCAGGCTATATCACTGTTGGTCACACATAGATCCGAAGATCCCTTCAACAAGACAACGCTCATTCTTGCACCGGTTGCTCTTCTGAGACAGTGGCGAGAAGAGATTGCCTCCAAGATCAAGCCTGGCACTCACGCGCTGCGCGTCTTCCTCCATCACGCCAGCGTCAAGAAGAGGACCCATAGAGAACTTCGCGATTTCGATGTCGTTTTGACCACATTCGGTACGATCGCGGCCGAGCAGAAGAGGATGGACAAGTTCCTGTTGCGCAAGCAACATGATCCCCAGGCCACCCCCAGGGATGATGAGAAGTGTCTTTTCATAGGCTCAGACTGCAAATGGTTCCGCATCATCATTGACGAGGCGCAATGCATCAAGAACAAAAGCACGCGGACTGCGAAAGCCACTTATCAGCTTCATGCCAAGTCTCGCTTCTGTTTGACTGGTACACCGATGATGAACGGTGTTGAGGAGTTGTACTCTCTCGTTCATTTCCTGAAGATCAAGCCTTATAGCGAGTGGCAGAAGTTCAACATGGACTTTGTGCGACCCCTTAAGAGCACTAACGAGAATCATAGGGGTATGGCTATGCAAAAGCTACAGGCTTTGCTCAAAGCTGTCTTGCTCAGGCGAAACAAGCAAACCAAGGTTAATGGCCGACCTATCCTCACGCTGCCGGAGCGTGTTATCGAGGAGACCCATGCGGTGTTTAGTGATGACGAAAAGGCCTTTTACATGGCGCTCGAAGGAAAACAGCAGATCGAGTTCAACAAGTACCTCAAAGCTGGCACCATCGGTCGCTCATACGCGCACATTTTGTTGCTGTTGCTCCGCCTCCGTCAAGCATGCTGCCATCCCCATCTCATCAAAGATTTCGGTGTGGCGGCCGCCGCTGATATTTCGCAAGAGACCATGGACGAGCTCTGTGAGTCTTTGAGCGAGGCCGTTGTAGAGCGTCTCAGGGCAGCGGATGGCAACTTCGAGTGCCCGGTGTGCTTCGACGCCGTGGAGAACCCAGCGATCTTCGTCCCATGTGGCCACAAGACCTGCACGGAATGCTTCACTAGGATCGCAGATCCTGCGAACGGTGTGGCCAACGGCGACGAAAACGGTGTCTCTGCCAAATGTCCTGAATGCCGCGCTCCGATCAACACGAAGAGCGTCATCGACTATGAATGCTTCAGGCGGCACCATATGGGTGCCCCTCAGCTTGAACCTGCTGCGACGGACGAGGTTGATGCTGCAGATGCAGAAACCGACAGCGAAGACGAGGCTGATTCTGACGACTCGGACTCCGAGAGGGAAGACGATTCGGAGGATGAGGATGGAACGCTTGGAGGCTTCATCGTTAAGGACGAAGTCGACTCTCAGGCGCCCACCGACGATGAGTCTCGGGAGAACAGTGACTTTCCTGCACCGGCTCAGACCAGCTCAAGGCAGAAACAGAGCAAGAAAACGGCGAGATTCTTCGGCGGCAAAGCCAAGGCGTCGTCAAGCAAGACGCCCAAAAAGAGCAAAAAGGCCAAAGGCAAACAAAAGATGAAAAAGTCAAACTACACGCTTCCCGAGCTGAAGAAGCTCGCCGGTCAGAGCAAGAAGCACAAGAAGCTGTACATGCAGAAGGTGGGCAAGGACTACATTCCATCAGCTAAGATCGAAAAGACGATGGAAATCATACAGGGCGTAATGGACAACCCGGAAGATCAAGAGAAGATCATCATCTTCTCGCAATGGACCTCTCTGCTCGACCTGTTAGAGATTGACATCGACAGACACCACTTCGGATACCGTCGCTACGATGGCAGCATGAACGCCAAACTCCGCGGCGACGCAGTCGAAGACTTCAAGAACAAGAGCCACGTGCGCATGATGCTGGTCTCTCTCAAAGCAGGAAACGCAGGACTGAACCTCAACGTCGCAAGCCAAGTCATCATCCTCGACCCGTTCTGGAACCCATATATCGAGGAACAAGCCATCGATCGCGCGCACCGACTCGGCCAGACGAGACCAGTCAAAGTGCATAGGATCTTGGTTGAAGAAACAGTCGAAGACAGAATCCTGGCGTTGCAAGAGAAGAAAAGAGCCGTCATCTCGGAGGCGCTGGATGAAAAGGCCTCGCAGGGCGTGAGCAGGCTCAGTCCTCAGGAGTTGGCTTACCTCTTTGGTATCAATCGCAACATGAATGATCCACTTGTTGTGCGCGGGCGTTGAAGAGGTAGACAGTGGGTTGATGGCATGGGGGTGACTTGATCATTACAAACGACTATTTATGAACATCAACAACAGGGGTCCTTAACGGCAGTAGAGGAGGGACCATGTCTAAGCCGAGGAAAGGTGAAGAAGACGAATCTAAATCATCATGATTTCTCCAACCCAAACTCTGGAAGAAGACAGATGATCTGATCGACTCCAACCCCTAAAGTTGTTGCATTGAAGACATACATACCCTCCTTCCAAACTTCCTCCCCACGACATACATAGCATAAAAAAAAAAAAGGGAAAACGCAAAGAGCGCATCACCAATCTCTACAAACACAGGCAGGCAGGCAGGTAGCCAGCCGTAACGAAAACTCGGAATAACGAAAGCAAGGCAAGGCAGGGTAAAGGTAATAATCACAGGGTTCAAGGGTCAGGAGGCAAAGGGAGGTTAACAGGCGTGCGGCGAAAAAGGATGGTAGATACAACATGGGAGGTCAAGGTACCTACCTACCTTAGATCAGTCAAATCATTAGATGGGGAGCAGTACATACCGGTCTGGTGTTTTCTTCTTCTTATTGATGCTTTATGTCGTGGCTTTTCACTTTCTTCTTTCCTTTTTCTCTTTTCTCTTTTTATTGAGGGTGATGGTGATAGTGCGTATACCTCTAGTCTGATGCTTCTGTTTCATAAGTGCGTTTATTACGCGGCGTTCGCTTCTGTTCTGTGCAATTCTGCTCTGCCTTTTTCCTACTTCGATTTGTTGTATGTGTTTAGAAGTACAAGAGGATAACATAATATGACACGATACCTACCCACGTACTGCACTTGATTCTTGTCCCCTCTACTCTATATATATGACTCGATCAACTAGACGGATTCTCTCACCTTGTTATTGTATGCATACGCGTTATCACCTGTCTGTTTACGAGACGGAAGCTAAGCAGGTAATAGTGTATAAAAGAACATATCTCAACGGATGAAAAACGCCGAGCGCAGAGACCCGAAGTTAGGACTAGCATAATGAGTAGCACTAAAACACTTGCTGCATGAATCGTAAAGTGAAAAGACGATAGTTGTGGAAGAGACATATGACAGTCATAAGAGAGACATGTAAATGTTGTTGCAGAAGAGACATGATAAAGTCGTGAGACCCTGGAGATAGAGGCAGCTCGCTCGCTCGCAGCACCGATCACGCCCTCGCCCCCTTCTCTCAGTAAATAGAGTAGCAAAACCCGCCCTTACGCCAAACACGCCTAACTCCATTCCCTAGTCACCCGCCCCGATCGCACCATTGAATCGCAGAGGTCGCAGGACCACCCGTCAGCAGAAGCACTAGATGGCAGAATCACCCTCCCTCCAGTCCCACCACTGAATACCAGAAGAAGCAGAACGCCTAGATAGCAGAAGAACCAGAACCAGTACCAGAATGAGTAGAAGACTCGACAGCCCTCACGATACCGTAACTCGTCCCGGCAGCCACGATGCCTGTGATCAGCGTGTGGAGCGCCGAGATCAGGGCGTCTTTTCTTCTTTTGTGCTGGTTTCTCATCTGCTCTTCGTTTGAGTTGTTGGGACTGTTGTTGGAGACGGGGGAGGGATGGTTTGAAGATTTTGGGTTGTCATTGCTGTTGGTATCTTTTGCTGAAACGGGTGCAGTGGAAATGTAGGATTTCGTGTACCCGAAGATGAGGAGGATTGTCTGGGTATTGTTTTTAGTTGTCATCAAAATCGAGAGGGACAGCAAGGGGCGGGGGGTCGAGAGACGACAAAGAAACATACGGCTGTCAGAGCAATCGACACGATGAGTGCGTGAAGAGTCGAGCTTGTGCAGAAGTATGGGAGCATAGGGAGGAGACCGCCTTATCAATTCGCGTTTGAATTAGCTTGCATAGACTCGATGGTGGAGAGGTGACATATAGTAAAAAAGGAAGGGTTGGTGTGCATACCGATGAAGTACGAGATACCCATCACCAGGCCTTCTACCCATGCTCCTCGAAGAGCAGGTTCTTCAATCTTGAGGCTGACGCTTAGCATGAACTGTGGATATCATGTCAGTTCGCCATTATCGGTCATGGACGGCGGGATGTGTCGCAAGACAGAATAATGCGTACTTTGGCCCACGCATCCTTTTTTCCTTGCAAAACCGTGACAACACCCGACGCCTCACTTCGACCAACTCCATACTCTTCGAACATCCCATACAACTCATCGTCGTCATCACCAGATCCCCCAACAACGCCTTTCTCGCAACCTCCGCCGTCTCCTCTCCTCTTCTCCCACATTTCACAAACTTCCCCTTTACGAACATCATACACTTTACCTTCGGTCACAGCAGCAAGGTAGCAGCCCAGCCCCATACTGATGGCGCCAGAGAAAAGCTCTGCCAGGCCGGCGATGACCACGACTCGACTGTTTTGCAGAGAGGAAAGGCCCGCGCACAAGGCAAAGGGGACGGTGAGACCGTCCGCGAAGCCGAGGATCAAGTCTCGGATCAGGACTTGCTTTGGGGGAAAGATTCTGTTTTTGTTCTTGCCGTTGCTGGTCTCTGATGAGGTTGGAGTAGGGAAAGAAGAGGAAATAGTGAGCGAAGCGGAAGGGGTCAAGGTTGTTGAGGTTGAAGTTGCAGTAGTGGATTCTACTGGAGAGATTTCTTGAGAAGGGGAGCTGGCTTGGGATTCTTTTGCGTGCGGTGTGGTATGGGTCTCGGGAAGTCCACGGATAAAGTCTGTGGACTTGCCATTGTGAGGAGTGATAGCAGGACCATATGCCCCCGAGGCTTCAACAGGAGATGCATCATGATTGAGGGAGTAATGCGCCATGGCTTGGTCTTTTGATGGTTTAGGTTTTGTTGAAAGAAGGAAAGAAAGATAGTGAAAGTGCAAGACCAGCTCTCCACCACCGGGGGCAGGCAGCAGATATAGCAGCAATCCTGATATCTTCCTACTGACGAATGAAACGCATAGCCAAAAATCACCACCTACATGAATGTGACCGCGATTGACAATGTACTACGCCCAGGCATGATATATGCAACACACAGGCCAATCAGAAACAAGGTGATGACCAGAGCCCACCCAAACCCGCGAATTGCGGACCAGATCAGATAAATATCGTACTTTCTCGGGGGCAAGATCTGATTAAGGGCAGGCGCGTCTATGGTACAAGGCTGCCAGGGGCCGATCAAGCTTGATCGAAGCATGTAAGGAGTTAGATGGATGTCTTGCGGATACCCCCAGGAGCGAACCAGAAATATCCCATCTGACATATCTTTCGTACCCCCCGGCGACACGATGAAGATCATACGCTTATGACACACGATGCCTTCGCGAGACGTGCCACGAAGGATACCTACAGGTCTTTGCTGTGCACAGTGGTCGAATGGTACTTCTGGTGAGTCGAGACAGTAGTGCAAGGAGTACAGAGTCTTGTATGGCAAAGATGCTCGACTCCTGGAGCAGGAAAAGTTGCACGTAGGGCATCCGCGTGCGTACCTGTTTTGTGGGCGGGCAGTGCTGCTATGCTCCGTGTCTGCGGCTTGATGATTACCTCATTACACTGACAAGAGCAAATAACCTTATATCTGCTCTTGAGATAGTAACATCCTACACGGCATCACAACTATCAAGTCTCGAGGGACCCAGGCGAAAGAGTATAGTGCAGTCACAGAAGAAGGTCGATGGAGACAGATAATCTTATCAAGATCTTCGACATCGTGCATCAGCGAGATCGGAAAGCCCCAGGACGTCATGCCATGCCCCACTCTAGAGACAGCTTCCCCGAGACAGCAACATGCCACTGTTTACTATACCACAATATCTAGCACATATAACCAGATAACGTTGATCATATCCAAATATATAGAAATGGCGAAATTGCTCAAGAAACCCCTAAAGCTCGCGTTGGTGCAGCTTGCATCTGGTAAGAACGTCTGCACAATGTTCATTCTTGACCCAATCATTAAGACCCACCTGCTCATAAGATATTCAGGTTCGGACAAGACAGCAAACTTGGCCAGAGCCCGAACAAAGGTGCTTGAGGCAACCAAGAACGGCGCCAATATCGTTGTCCTTCCCGAATGCTTCAATTCTCCATATGGAACCAAATACTTTCCCAAATACGCAGAGACCTTGATCCCCTCACCACCCACTGAAGAACAGTCCCCCACTTATCATGCTCTGTCAGCATTGGCCAAGGAGTCCAAAGCATACCTCGTCGGTGGCAGTATTCCAGAATATTGGGAGGAGACCAAGAAACACTACAATACTTCGTTGACATTCGGCCCCGATGGAAAATTACTAGCGACGCATAGAAAGGTTCATCTATTCGATATCGACATTCCAGGCAAGATCAAGTTTCAGGAGAGTGAGGTTTTGTCGCCAGGAAACAAGGTCACCATCATAGATCTGCCCGAATATGGCAAAATAGCTGTTGCTATCTGCTATGATGTGCGCTTCCCCGAGTTGGCAACCATCGCAGCACGCAACGGTGCCTTCCTGCTTTTGTACCCTGGTGCTTTCAATCTGACGACTGGCGCTTTGCACTGGGAGCTACAAGCGAGGGCAAGGGCAATGGACAACCAAGTCTACGTCGGACTGTGTTCTCCTGCTCGTGATATGGAGGCTGATTATAACGCATGGGGACATAGTATGATTGTTGACCCTAATGCTCAAATCCTGTCTCAATTGGAGGAGAAGGAGGATATTGCCTATGCTGATTTGAACGGCGAGAGAATCGAAGAGGTGCGCAAGGGTATCCCTATCAACATCCAGAGAAGGTTCGACGTCTACCCCGATATCAGTAAAGGAGATGTCAAGTACGAAGAATGAGTCAATGATACAACGCAAGGGAATAACGACAAGAAAACTTTATATGAGCTTATTTCATCAGTCTCAATAGAGGTTCGGGAAGGCGAGTCCTCATAGGCAGTGGCTCAATGTCACGGGAGTAGCACCTTCCATAAGTGAACATAGACTACTTCGAATGGATTGCCAACAATATCAGCAACCATGATATCCATCGTCCTCTGCAAATTGTGTTGGTCGCTTTGTCAGGTTGATACCTTTCCTGTCCTTCGTATATACTACCTCATTCTAACTCTATAACGAGCAGAGTCACTTGTTATTCATGCGCCACTGCTCAACCTTGCAACACTTACCTAATAGTCGTCAGTCATTCTCTCGCGTACAATTCGTCCGAAACCCCTAGCGACACGCATATCTCTCTTCTGTGTAATTTTACAACAAGTACGAGCCTATCGGTCAGGCTGGATTCTCCAAAGCCGATCACTAGGAGCGACTCTGTCCTTGTCTTCGATGACGATGCAAGCTCAGACACTATGATCAAGGCCGCCAGCACACAACATAACTCGATTATGACATCCGAGACGCAAGCATCGGCTATGTCTCATCCAAGTGACACAGACTCCAGTCATATGCTTCTAGATGTCCGCTCGGTGGCCTCAGCAAGTACTGCGGTGAGGACATGTGCGGGTGCTATCCCGAGTATGGGCCGTAGACGTTGCAGGTTACCATGGCTGGATGGCAATGTCAATTCCAGCGAAATGCCTGGCGCGTTCGATGCTGGAGCAAACCCTTCTTTCTTCGCCACATCTCCACCAGAAGTAGGCCAGTCAGACCCACACGGTCTCATAGATGATGCTCTTGAACACAAAGAGGGCGATTTGAGCTTGCCGAGTTCTCAACAGTCAGAAGTCGTTCAACCAAGACCGACACAACGCCCCAAATCAAGACCACTTCTGGCTGGTCTCGAGAGTGCCACGGTAGACCAGCCTCGTATTCCTGGACACTGGCCAACAACCAATGCTGTTATCCTAGATCCACCTTTGATCAATGACGAAAGTCTTCCTGGTCAAGTTGGTACGCCGTACGACCTGGCGAAAGGAGACACAGAGTCTTCCAGGCGACTTAGCACCAAGCAGGGACGTGATCAAGTAATGCCAACAAAAGCACTTGGAAAACCCTCTATATGGCCAATGGTACCATTGTCCGAAACCGACGTTCCCATGCGCATGTCCAGCCTGGCTTTCAGTGAACCTGCAAAACGTCATTCGAGTCTTCGAAGCTCCCAATCAGCTCGTGAACTCTCAAGCGGGAGTTCCCCTTCGAGCATTGGGCGTTACACTGACGGCACCATTTCTCGGAAGCCAACGGTCAGAGCTTCATCGGTACAGGCTCGACTGGACAGATCTGCTATCGCAGGACAGATCCGCTCTGCAGACGTGTCTCCCAAATCATCAGTGCCACCGACGATGGTCCCACCAAATGCAAGAGCTCCTACCGTACGATCAGACTCAATGCAGCGGGCAGTTAATGGATTGCACGATCTGATGCATGAAGCACTGTTTGTCGCAACCGAAGCTGCTCAAGCAAACCAAACACACGAAGTCGCACAGATATTGAACGAGGCTACGCTTGCCTTGCGAAAAGCCAACACAGTACAAGATAACATGAACATGCCTTTGAAAAGCTACGGCATGGAGGCCAGCGCTTCGTCTTCTGATGACTACACGTCGGGATCTGATTCCGAAGCGTACATCGAGTCTGATACTTCCTCCATCGGGTCCTTGCGCCAAGTCTCTAGACGTGATATGCCGTCGGAGTATGCGAATAGCAGAGGTGCTATCACGGGTGGACCGGGCTTTGTGCCATCCACAACGGCCACTACATTTGTGAGTAGCACTGGTACGAACAATACCGATCAACTTGGCACAGGCAGACTTCATTCAGGTGTGGTCCGTAGTCCGACTGTCATCCCGGCCTTCCTCAATAACGGAAAACGTCCCACTTCGCGGCGTGGACTTTCGGAGTCCCAAAAGATGGCAGTTTCGTCCTCGGATGACAAGTCCATCGTCGATACTCCATTGACAATGTATCGTCAGCCTTCCAGGAAGTCTGCCGTTACTGATTGGGCGTATGTGAAGCGTGTCCCTGGGCGTCGAGGACTACGAGAGGACTCAAAAAATGCAGAATCTGCAAACCACTCATCCGTGGATGTAGCGTCAGTGGCAGTACCTGCTCCAATACGAGTACCAACAGAAGATCACACTCGATTTCTGACTAGGGACAACACAATCGTAGGTTCAGTACCTACTGTGGAGCCTATGTCTCTGCCAGAAATACCTCGCAGGAGGACAACACGCCAACCAATTTCAAATGGTCTAACGCATGATCTAAGTACAGTACCTGCTGCGTCGCAGGATCACGGAAGTATCCAACGTATCTCCTACCGAGAAAACAACCGCAGACATGTTCCACATATCAGAGCTAGTGGGATCTTTGATAGTCCTCACTCCAAATTGCCCGACAAAGGAAGAGATATTCTCGAGGATTCGGGAGGTGTGGGAAACAGGTACGGACAATTCGCGCAAGACCTGTCTCTCAACATGAGTCTAAGACACCCGCGTAGAAATCATATCAGCCTCTCAGACGACCAGATGTTTCGCCTGCACAGGTATCGACGCCAACCAATTGCTCGTGAATGGAGCACCACCCGGAAAAGAGTTACGGCTGGGATTGCTTGTCTCAATACAGCTCTAGTCGGTCTTACTGCAGGCATCTATGTAAGGACATTCCCTCCCACCTTTGATGCTCGACTGACCAATTCAAGGCCGGCGAGGTGCCCAAGATACAGTATCAGCTGGCAGATATGCAGCACAGGGTGATATTGGGAAATGTGCTGTGAGTGTTCGGTATTCCAGCGATGTATACGCATTCACTTATACTTTCAAGCTTCTACATCTGCCTAGGTTTATCGACGATGTTTGCATGGCCCTTGCCTCTTCTGCATGGGCGAAAGCCTTACACTCTTGCTGCATTAGCAATAGCCCTGCCGCTCAACTTCCCCCAAGCTATAATGGTAGGCTCGCATAGATCACCACGCACACAGTACTATGTTGGCTTGTTACTGCCTCGAGCTTTCATGGGCCTGGCACTTGGGTTTGCCAATGTTAACTTTATAACGACTCTTCTGGACTTGTTCGGCGCATCGCTACAGTCAACAAATCCGCATCAGGAGATAGTAGTTATGGATGACGTTCGTCGTCAGGGAGGTGGCATGGGTCTTTGGCTTGGACTCTGGGCATGGTGCTTTGTCGGATCGCTTTCTGCTGGGTTTCTGATTGGCGCCGCTGTCACTGCCAGCCTGAATCCTGCTTGGGGGTTTTATGTCGTAGTCATCATCATCGCGGTCTTTATGTTGATGAACGTCATCGCGCCAGAGCCCAGGCGTGCTGCCTACAGGAGATCTGTCTTGAAATATCTTGACGAAGATGACAGAGTCAGACGAAGAGTGGCAAGAGGAGAGGTCAAGTTGCATATATCTATGGACGGTCCGAAATACTGGTGGGAAGAAGCATTCGCCGGTATTGAGCTCATGGGAAGAATGATGCTTCAGCCCGGGTCCTTCGTACTTTCGCTATATCTTGCGTGGATCTACGCCTTGGTTGTTCTTGTCACATTGGTAAGGACGTTCCTCGACACGATTTGAGCTTATGCTGAGATAGATTTAGTTGCTTGGTGCATTACTTTCGCGAGATTACAGGTGGCATCCGGGCCACATCGGCCTCGCTGTATTTGCTGTGGCGATCGGAGCAGCAATGGCCGTGCCACTGACCAAGGCCAACATATTATCCCGCGATCGAGCGCATCCAGCCCGGACAGACAGCATGACATTCCAACCAAGAGTTACCTGGACATCACATCTGGTTCGTCGCTGTATATTTACCTTTACCCTTCCCATTGCTGGCGTGGGGTTTTGTTTGGCTTCTCCTGGCCCGTCTATGAGCTGGGTTGCACCAACCATTCTGAGTGGTCTCGTTGGATTCCTTAGCTGCCTCGCGGTCGCCGAGTGTATTGGCTTGATGATGGAAACCTTCGATACAAGTGATCTGCAGCCTGGTGTCAATACAAAGCACCGACTGCAGAGTATGGAGAGCGCAACAAGACGACGTCGCACGAACTACTCTTCTTTCCCTCGGGTTACAGCGGCGATCTTCACCGCGCAAGCGGTTGGCTTCTTTCTTGCGGCTGTTATGACCGCAATCAGTGGCACTGTTACTCGAGACATCGGCGCGCAAGCTGCAATTGGTGTTGTCGCTGGCGTACTCCTTGTGTTCACGATACTTTTATCCGTTGTGCTGTGGCGCTTCCGATCAATACAGGTCATTCCGAACCATGCTCTGGGCACAGCGCGAAGTTCGCACGACTGGCAAGTCAAAGAGGCAGAGCATGATCCATACTTCAAACCTGTCATCATCGGCAATCCTTCAGGCAAGGTGCGCAGGATGAACCTACTGGAAACTGGCGCCTGGAGTAGGTGGACTGAGATCAGGAAGCTGAACAAACTTATCAAGCACAAGAAGTAGACGATTTCGTAAAGCATCGCAGACATCGTCTGGGACAGCTTGGACACACTCTAGGAAGTCTTCCTACGATGTGAAGTCGGTTGATCATCGATAAATTTCTTATACTGAGAACCTGTGACTTAAACTCTTATGATATTTCTAATCTTCAACATTCTGCATCCGAGTGTGCGAGTGCGATTGCTTCATACAGTCATCATGCCATTTCGCCTTTCAGTGGCTAATGGATGTTCGAGTTTCATTACCAATTCTTCGAAGTATTGGAGCTGGACAAGAATGGATGGGTGAGAAGTCACACTGTGTCGGCTACTGAATCCGTAGTCGCGCCGAAGCTTGCCAAGAAACGCTGTGAACCTCAGCTGCACTTCAGCTCCAGATATCTTGAGCTTGCATACTTGCGCGGGTATACACATCACTGACTGACAGTAGTGTTGTTCTGCTCCCATTGACCTTCTGCATATGCCGCTCGCAAATACTCGACGTGATGTCAAATGTATAATGCGAACTGGTGCCCTGGTTCGGTCACCCGCCCTGGAAGGTACCTCACGGGACTGATCCAGAATCAAGTCCTATGCTCTAACGTGCTACTGTCCTCACTCATCAGCCCTTGTAGTTGAGAGAAGTTGCCATCAGCAATGGATACAACACTTAGATTGAATACGGATGCGCTGGCCACCTGATCCTGTGCAGATGCACATGGTAAGGTGATCATCAGGCTAGAGCTTGCCAAGTGAGTCGGACTCGATGAATCGTGCCTACCTCGCGATCCCAACAGTGGCTGGTTCAGGGAGATTGCATCGCACCTTCCGTGCTGCGAGTAAGGTGCCATTTAGTATTGGGCTGTATGCCAGAACTTGTCGATACCTTAGGTAAGGTACGGTAGGCTCCATCTCGCAAGGGGTAGCAATGGTAAGTGTAGCTGGGCTCAGGCTACCCGTCGCAGCTTGGGTTCCAATCTTCCAACGGTGCATGAGCAATGCCTCTAAACCTGTCGTCTCTTTCAAGGCCGTCACGCGGACTCTCTTCACACATCCTGTTGTATCGAAAGAACGTCTTCTTGAATATGCTTCGAGTCATCTGAGAGGCGATACAAACCTAGCAATTTCGACAGAGAATCTGAGACGTTTGGTGTACTAAAGACGACCCATCTGGACACATGCGATCCTAAAAGATGCACTCATATTGCTGATATTCTGACTATCCGGAACCACGCTGGATCCACGATCCGACCTGCTGGTTGCTCTCTCTGGAACGACTGATTTGAGGTGACCCGTCGAGTCCTTGGTGTTTTGTATGAGTGGCGACAGCGACGACTCGGAACCGGGATCACAAGGAAAGAACTCGATAAGTCCTGGACCGTGGATACTATAGCGGACTTGTTCCGATATTCGCATTCCCGGCGCACGAATGGATGATCATGAGCAAAATATTCACAGAAAGAATGAGAGAAAGGGGAAATCAGAACATACGCCTGTCGCTTTGTCCCGTTGACACGAAAGTATCGCGTCCATGCCGTGGCCCTGGCGTTTGTTCGCTGGTCCTGGCCTCTCAACACCGGAACATACTGATACCGCAGATCACGATGGTGGTATACCACTCTCATGGTGTGAGACCGGGACCGCAAACCCTCCACCAGAGATAGCTCTACCTAGTCTGCCTACTCCTAGGCGAGACTCACAACCAGACACGCGTCGAGTACGTCCCTCCTTTGCATACAACTACACGAGTCTGCCACCAATCCTACCAGGAACGAGGAGGGGTCTCTTGTCTTCGCCAGTCGGACCACCTGCGCAAGGCGCTCGGACCACCTTTACCCGCAGCATCTCCCCTCTTTCACTTCCACGCGGATTGATCGTTCGCAAGACTCTGACCAGCACACCCTCATTGCGACCGTCTATATCATCATCAGAACCAGAGCAACCTCTACTGCAGAGGTCTTCAGGCCTTCCATTGGCCATATCCGACGCGTCCATGGCTGACAATGCGCATGTCGCATCAAGCGATCTTCTCGCGACAAAGCAGTCACAACGTGTTTCTGAAGAAGCCACTGAGCTCCTGAATGATGCCATCACAGCTCCGGAAACTCACCACAGAACCCAGATGACCAGTGTAGATCAATCATATGAAGTCCTAAGGTCAACCAGACGTCACATCTCACCATCGAGCCCCATTGAGATTGACTCTGCTAGCCCATCTGCAGATCTATCGGGTCTTGACACCCTAGTCAGTCTTGAAGATTGGCCTGCACCACCACGTGCTCCTGTCGGAAAGGTTACTACCCAAGTTCACAGTCGCATACTGATGTAAAGGCTTTGCTGACATTTTATAGACGGCCATCCTGTCGGAAGACAATCTAAGAACGCGCTCCAAGGAGCGCAAAGTCGCTAATGACACAGATAAGGCGACGAGGACAGAGTCCGATAGCTCCCTAGCCACTAGTGATTATATCGTCCCTCGTACTACTTCTTTATTTGCTCATGCAATGCGAACAGGTCCACGCGCGTCACAGAGGCGTCTCTATAATGATCCAACTGAAGCACTTCGTCATATCACCAATCGTCGGGCAATATCAGCTTCTCATGTGGTGCCCTCAAGCAGTACCATGCCCACCAGTAAGTTTTGCCATCTGGTACTGTGTAGAAGAGATCTGACCGATGAACATCAACAGGATTATCGCCAGCTCTCAGGAGACAAGCTAGCAACCCTTTTGAACTTGCTGCAGACCTAGACTTGGATGCCAGGCGTTTCACCCCTTCACCCACTAGATCGAAGGAGCTATCTACACGTACAGTCACTCCTGCGAATGACTCGATAGACTCAATTCTTGATGGGTATGAAGACGACAACTATGCTCACCCGCTCTTCGACGATGAGGCGAAGGAGGAGTTCGGTGCGAGCACCAATTCTGCACCGCGATATCGTCATCCTGTTCGTGATCTATCGACCATCCTAGAGGTGACCACACCATCTACGGTCACGCTCAAGGATGGCCCCAGCACCGCGCTCGCGAATGCGAGAGAAGTGTCTCCTACCGTTGCAGCAACTGCAACAGGCGCCAAGTCACTATCTCACTACCACCAAATGTCTGCTTCGTCCGAACAGACTACACTCTCCAATGAGACGGAGTCAGTGCCTTTGTTCCAGCCCACTCCTGACAACGAGCGTGGCGACAGTTCCAGCTGGACCGAAAACAGTCCCAGCCCTTCTGATCGACTTGATACAAGCTGGTCGCATACGCCATCGACGAGGATTCTCTTCTCACGAAACAATTCTGGAGGACGTTTCACAGAGAACTTCAATCATGTCGCCTCGCAAGATGACCTTCTTCGCGCCAGCGCTGATGTAGCATCGAGCAACAAACATCAAGCTTGGAGCAATGCTCCTCGTCCTGCCGTTGAAATCCCGCAAGAGTGGAGTGGTGGTTCCGTCCGGGTCCGTAAGCTGGGAGATGAACCACTTGATGGCTCACGTGGCAAGAAAAGCCAAAAATCTGGCCTGATTCAACCATCTACCTCCTGGGAGAGTTTTGACCTTGAGACTCAAGCATCTGCTGATCCATTCCGATTCAACGAATACTCACTAGAGGATATATGCCGCGAACTAGATGTGGAAGAAGATGAAAGAAGGGCGAGTTACAAGGCTTGGACAGAAGCTGATGAGCAGCAAAGCCTACAGGAAATCTACAGACCCGCTTATGCTTTACAGACGCCTGTCGGCAGGCTTGGTACCGGCTCACAGAGGACCCCGGACAGCCTTAACAGACAGGAACGCGCATGGAAGGCTTTGCAAAGCCCCTACCAGCCCAAAGGTCTCGGTATCACCTATCCAGACCGCGTGCACCCACTTCTTAGAGAGCCAAGACTGCTCTCAGGGTCCCCTCTTCGTTCATCCAGTGTTTACGCCGAACCGGGCTCGCGCGCTTTGTCATTCAGTGAAATGCAGCCTTTTCACCCAAGCCCTGTCCCGTACAAAGTGAAGTCGGATACATCTGCAGACCAGGAAATACACAGCACTTCTAGCTCGGAGTCCAAAGATCAAAAGAAGTCGTCTCAATCAGCCGCCTCAAGTTCTCTGTCGTACCTAGACCCGCCAACGGACGTCACACGCCATTCAGGAGTCATGAAGGGACGTTATCCAAGCCCAGAATTTGAAGTGATGACTCCAAGTGGGCACGGAAGTCAGCCTAGCAAGGCATCCAGCAAGCAGTCTAGCAAGCAGCCTGTGGTATCCACCGATGGCATCGAATTGCAGCCGATTCAAGCGCCTGAGAAAGCAGCTACTTCTCACTCTCGTGGAAGTACCGCGACCAACCGTTCTATAGGCTTCTTCGATGAATACGACCAGCACATGCTCGAGCAGAGCAAACGCTGGAACGACGGACCTTCATCTTCCATGCGCAACTTCTATGTAAAAGGTGGAAGCATCATGCAGATAAACCCAGATGGCAGCCATGAACGGCTTGTTCACAACCGCTACCCGTCCCTTGCCCGTCCGGTTCGTCATTATGAGGTCCGTAGCGAAAAGCACAAGCGTGGAGAACGCTTCGTTTGGGTCGCTCTTGCCTGCATTGCTTGGTTTCCATTCCTCCTGCCTCTGTTTGTTGCAGGAATCTTCGACGAAGGCCTTATCGGCATGGCCAAGAATGAATGGGCCAAGCCAAATCCACAGCAAAAGCGTGTAGCCAAGTACCTGATGTCGGTATGGGCGGTCCTCATTGTGGCCGGAATCGTCGCCATCATCTGTATGTTTGTGCGCGAGACGCCCGCTGGCTGAAAGACATGGTGCACTTCAGAATTTGAGCAACAAATCTGCAGTTTCGTGGTTTCCAGACATCTTCAACATGATCTCTGCAACCTTGATAAAACTGACGACTGGCATGGCTTCATTGTTCCTAAGCAGAGACTTCATTTCAACATCAGTCTTGCAATTTTAAGCTACATCCTCCTCGTCGGTCCTTTTCTGGATACGACACCACGGCAAATTTTCATTGGGGGTTTTACTGGACCTAGGGTGCTTCACAACACCTTGCTCACAGCATGATTCTCGTTCCACCATCACCCTTTGGAGCTGCTACCGGATGTTTTGCGCCTTTTACGAGATGAGGACCGCACCCTCATACTTGTCATCTTCCCTTTATCTGCCCGTTTTCGTTTTCTTACTTGCATGACCTTGAGCTCACCTTTCTACCAGTCACTCAACTCTGACTGGGAGACGATCATGGTACCTCTGTCTCTGCCCTTTATTCACCTGCCCGTTTTCTTTACTTCACTTGCACGATAATTATCCCGCCTTTCTACCAGTCACTCAACTTTGACTGGTGGATGATCATGGCACCTTATTTTTGCCCCCTATTCACATGCCCGTTCTCTTTATCTTCTTTTGCATGATTACGATTTTATCCTTTTGACCAGTCACTCAGCTTTGACTGGTTTAGGGAACGACGAACATGCATAATGGCCTTTTTATGGATGGAGAATGGAGAATGATGGTTCCGGGTGACAACATGATTCTTGCGAAAGATTCAGATGTGTAGAAGCCTGAATGAAATAAACAAAAAATAAAAAAGTCTTTTGACAACAACCACAGTGCAACAACAATTATGGTAAATCTTGTGTTCATGTGAATTAGGTTTTCCCTGGACCGTGGCCTCCTATATGACATCCAAGGTCGATCAATTGCTGGTCTATGAGTCAAACATGACATCTAGCATTAACCTCTATGAACACCCTCTTTCACGCACAACCCTCATGATTCCTGATACTCAGCCGAACTAACATCTCGCAGTCGCAGCCGCCACCCTGGCAAGGTTCTCATCCAAGGCCTTTGCAAGCACATACAGCCCCTCCAACCTCGTGACGACGACCCCTCTATCCCTCGCAAGCCTGACAGCATTTCCCAGAATCGCCTCGACCTCAATGCGTCTCCGATTCCTAACATCAGCAAGCATGGACGGCTCGATCCCCCTGCCATTCCCCTGTCCAACCCTCTCCACCGCCCGACTCAACGCCACATCCGCATCCCGCTCCGTGACCCCCTCACCATCCCCCAGCACTGCCGCAGCCAAGCTCACGACCTCAGACATGCACGCGCGCACATAGCCCGTGGCGACCTCCGAGGCCGCCATGACCTCGACGTCAGAAGATAGCGACAGCGCACACATGGGGTTCCAAGTGGCGTTGATGAGCATTTTGGCCCAGCGGCGGGGTTGGATGCGGGGGTAGGCGAGTGCGGTGCCGCCGCCGGCTGTCACGAGGTTCGCTAGGGTTTCTGCGGGTTGCATTTCTTCTGGAGTCGAGGGTGCTACTGATGGAGGTGTGGACGCGGAAATGTACGGCCCGATCTCGAGGAGCTCGACGGGTCCCATCTCTATACACCCTGGTTTCGTCTGCGTCACGGGCAAATACACGACGCAGCTCAGGAGGGGGTTCGAGGGGAAGCGCGCGCTGTATTCTTCTTCGATGCCGATGCCGTTTTGGATCAGGGCGATTGTGGTCAGTGAGGGAGTCACGGCTGGAGAGATGAGGTCTGCTGTTGTCGGTGCGGCGCTGGAGGCGGCGGCGCTCTCTCCCCCAGGGCTGGGCGGGAAGGCTTTGCTGCACACGATTACGAAGTCGAAGTACTCGCCTTGAGTGTCACTGATGGCGTTGGATGAAGAGGTAGACAGCGAGGAAACTGCCTCGTCCACGGTGCGCACAACTTTATGAGGTCGCACAACTTGCTCGCCGAAAATCGCTGATGATATGTGCAGCCCTGACTCGAGGACTGCGGTGTAGTTGCTTCGACACACGGTCGTTACTTGGCACCCGGCTTTCTGGAGGATGTAGACGTAGATGGCGCCTACGGCTCCCGAACCGAAGAGCAGAATTTGGGGCACGCGGGGTTTGATGGTTGGAGGCATTGCTGTGTCATTGTTGCTGGTGGTGGGATGGGGAGTTGGGGTTGATATAGACATGGCTTGTTTCTTTTCTGGTGCAGGACGCGCGAAGTGTGTTCAATTGATGTGAATATGTGTGATTAGAAGAGCAAGGCGCTTCAGCGAGCGATGCCAATGGTTGCTTTTTTACTTTTCGTCCAATTTGATGCTCATGTTGTGTAAGAGGGTAAACACACAGTCATCTTCCCCACAAGAAATCATGGCGGGGAAGTGGGGCGGATAGATAGGCCAAAATCAAGGGTCTGGTATAGATTACACGTACTGTACTTGTACACGGCCAAGCTGGTTCTGACATTTTATCATTTTATGTGCATACTTCTTGATGTTTCTGTTGTTTGATTAACGAGTGTCAAGCTTTTGCATTGAGCTTGTTCAAGGTGGGCCAGATTCGTATTTCCTCATCCTTTTCTTCCAGAATCGCGGTCGGAACATGTGACTAGAAACATGAGAGACACGAGCCTTCATCATCCTTGTTTCCTAACAGAACTCCAGTCGCAAGTACAGCCCACATAGGGGAAAAGAAAGGAACCCTCACCATTCCGGAGACATGCCACCCCCCCCACATACGACATCTAGACACGACTGATAGAAGCTACATGCGTCTCTGGTGACTTAAGACCAAGGCGTCTGCCTGCTCGTCGATTGGAGGTACTTCTTTTCTTGGTTTGCTGCTGGAAATGAAAACGGGCGGCGAACGTGCTCGTCTTTCTCAAGGAGGAAGAACCATTAGTACTGCGTAGCAAACCTTACTTTCCTGTACAAACCAGGCTGCTTGTGCCACTGTAGCGGTGCAGATCAGAAAGCCCATCGCTAGTAAGGTGTTGCAGGAAGCCGTGTTGCATTTCTTGGAAGACGAAAATGTGGTTCGAGGGACCTCCGTGATATGTACCACAACCGATATTGTTCAATCTTGCGATTCAAATACAGCACCATTTTAATCTTGGCAATTACCAAGCTGTTCCAAAACTCGCATGGCTGGGCGATCGAATAGCGTCAAGATACCCCTCTAGCCTCGACTGAAAGCAGCACGAAACATGCCATCAAGTGTCTTTGCAACATCTGCTTGTCTCCGCAAAAGTCTCCCCATGGAGTTCTGATACGATTTCTCAGCATCCTTTCGTGCCCTCTCCTCTGTACTCTCAGTGACGCCCACAAGCTCCTCCCTACCATACAAACTCTCACTTCCGAACCCCAGTATTCCAATCCTTCCGTCACCTGTCTTGAGGAGAAGGTCGGTTTGGTTGATATCGGCTCTCTTGCTATTGGAAAATCCTGATGAATGGTGCAGGAGCGGGATGATCTTCTGCACAATGTCACCTTGAGCGCCTGCTTCTGGCGCATTGATGAGCTGTGCCGAACTTTGAGCCTGGTTAAAGGACGGAGGTGTCATGGGCTCATTGATGTTATAGCTCCGGATTGGAGTCGATCCGTCTCGCTCTACCCATTTGAGGTTGCCATTGCCATCACTAAAGACAGTAGACAGGTCATGCGAAGCTACCGAGAGTAGTTTTGTAGACGATGCTGTCTGTCTGTTCTGATACCCGTATAGCGATCGAGGTCCAGACAAAGAAGTAGATAGGCTGTAGTGTTCAAGACTGCCTTTACCTTTGTATTCGCCAGCAGCGAGCAGAGTGCAGCCCGGTGCTGACTTGGCGGTATACAACTCATTGATCGCTAGTGAAGGGTCTTTGAGCAGGTCCATCGTTCGAGGTATCGTCGAGAACGGCAGAGTAGCAATACAAGATATTCGAGCTCCAGAATGGACGGTCCCACGTAGTCGAGGGAAGAAGCGGCGGTCGTAGTTGAGAAGATGAGTGAATCGGCCTGCTACCCAGATGGAGTCATCCTCCAATCGGTTCAGTATCGAAAGCGGTCCCGGCTGTGAAAGACTAGCATGATTCGCCGTCGGCCCTCCAATCACCTCGACTGTCCGCGATGGATCGACCGGCGAGGTAGATTTGTTACGGGGGTCATGAACATGAACTGTAAAATTAGTCCCTACAACCAGGCTGTGCTGCCGCGTCTCTGAAAGCGCAGTGATGGGGAATGGAAATAACTCGTGAGACACAACCTGCAAAGTAGCAAGATCCACCTCAACCAATGTATTATTCTGGGCGAAGTAACCTTTATTCTGTGTGCTGTCAATACTCACAGTCTCGACAGCGCCGACTTCGGTCATGATGTCTCGGATCTGATGTCGGTTATGTTTATGCGGTGAAGTACCGGACAGAAGACCTATAGTACTGCGTCCAGCAAGACTGCCTTGCTTTGGTGACTCACCGGTGGATCTAGCTTGGACGTCCCAGATACACACGCTGCCGTCGTCAAGAGGAGCAACAACGTGACGAGGGCTACCGGAGCTGAGATCCTGCAATAAGCCGACACCAACAGCCTCGCTCGGCTCAGAGTCGTCACTTGGATCTTGGGACGGAGTAGCGAGCCAGCCGATGTTTATATCGGCGTGACGATGAATATACTCCTCATAGTAATCTACACGTTCATGTGGATAGGCAGGGTCCCAATTCGCAAGAGCACGCAATCTTAATCGACCAGAAGACCTGTTCGCATAGCTGACACGTTCTTGAGCAAGGCCAGCAGTCGAGAGACCTGTCACAGCAGCCCTCAATGCTTCCAGTTGCTCGTCAGGAGCATCTCTGCGCTGCTGCTCCTGTTCTTGCTGCTCCGCCCTGTGGCGTCTGAAGCCTGCCCTCGAAGCATCGAAACAAGCCTGCTTCCACAAGTTGTTGTCACGACAGAGACTCAGAAGTCGACGAGAGACCTGCTGGCAAGATATGAGTTCCGAAGCGTTCAGGACTGCCAAGGTCAGCCTGTCTAAACTTGATCTGGATGTGTTCACCTACAGAGAAGGACCATCAAGCGGGGGGGGGGTTTCGTAAGAAAAGCACTCACACGACAAGATCTGGACGACTATTTCATCGGGCAGACGGTCCATGCCTGGGCAGTGACAATATTTATTTCCGAGGACGATGAGACTCGACGATATGGTCAAACAGATAGCACTTGAGCAAGATATCAGTAAGATACAGTACATTGGATGCGCAGACGAGGGGAGGGGTGTGTATAGATCGACGTCACTAGTCCCTTGCCGAGGAAGGGACTGATAAGGCGGATAAGGAAACGACTCACTCGATAAGGAGAGATGCATCTTTTGCTGAATTATTATCATATTCCCATATATCCATCTTGATAGTTCTCTCTCTGATTCTTCACAACCTCGACTCAATCCACAATGTCAGACGTCAAGATCCCGCTCGACGACCCGCCGACATACGAAAGCGCGGCCGAGCATGTGTCCCTCCTAGCAGGCCAGGCGCCGCCTCCGACTCGACCAGTCTCCATAGTGAAAGGAGGACCAGGGCCGCGCCTGCCACTACCGCTTGACATTCCGTCATTGAGAGCATTGAGAGGCAGAAGAGTGATTCTAGCATCTGCCTCGCCACGAAGGAAACAACTACTCGCACAAGTACGAAAAGCCCCACGCCTAGCTGGAAAGCAGAAACAAGAGAGATGCGACAAGACAGAGCAAGGAGGGAAACAGAGGCTGACACTAGAGACACACAACAGATAGGCCTCACAGACATCGAAATCATCCCCTCGACTCTACCCGAAGACCTCTCCAAATCCCTGACCCCCTTCGAGTACGTCCTGCAAACCGCCGAGCAGAAAGCCATGCACGTCTACCGCTCCGAGCTCGACAGTCCCAGAGGCGAACCCGCGCTGGTCCTGGCGGCCGACACCGTCGTCGTGAGCTCGACGGGCGAGATTCTAGAAAAGCCCAGGAGCGAAAAGGAACATATCGCTGTGCTGAAGGGGCTGAGGAATTCAAAGTGGCACAAGGTCTACACCGCTGTCGTCTGTATGGCGCCTAGAGAGGATGCTGCCGATCCCGGATATGTCATCAAGACGCATTGTGAGGAGACGAACGTCAAATTTGACTCTGAAGGTGAGTGACCGCTGTTGCCTTTTCTTTGTTGGAGGAAATACTCATGTGTTTCGCTGTAGTGACGGACGATCTTATCCTCGCATACGTCAAGACACGCGAGGGAGCAGACAAAGCAGGAGGCTACGGCATTCAGGGCATGGGCGCAATCTTGGTGGAGAGAGTCAACGGTGACTACGGCAACATCGTCGGCTTGCCCCTGCGACCGACGCTGAAACTCATCGAGCAAGTCATGAATCCTGGTATTGCGAGTGATGGGGAAGAGGAGGAAGAGTGATCTTTTTATCCTGTTCATAGAAACCCCCCTTTTCGAAAAAACCCATCGTCTCCTTTTCCGGACCTAGAAGGTCACATCCGTCATCTCATCATCGTCGGCCATTTCGAGCTTCTTCTCCTTCTCGCTGTCGTCAGCCTTCCCGTCCTCTTCTTCTCCGCCTGTCCGCTTGCGCTTTCTCTCGAGCGCTGCCGCAGCATCTTCGGCAACAGCAGTGTCAGAAGCACCGCCTTCGTTGCCTTGGACAACAGTGGCATCACCCTGCTCTTTGTCGACGATGCTGGCTGTCTCATGAGCTTGCTGCTCAGACTCGGCAATTGGTGATGTGGAATGCGGGCTCTCTTTTTTGCCAGCAGCGGCTTCCATGTCCAGAGGTCTTCCAGCCGCAGAGGGTGTCTGTGGTCCAGTGTCCTCCATTCCTATCAGATCAGGACCGCGGGCGTGTGGACGCTCGTCTGCTCCTGTGCTCCCTGTTGAGGCAGCATCAACGCCATTTTCACTTTGTGTGAGTGCGGAATCGGCATCTCTGCCTACCGCTGCTGCACCGGCTCCAGCAAGCAGAGTACGGCGGATGGGTTCGCCACCGTCGGGCACGACGCCTGCTTCTTGTTCTTGGCGCAATAATTCGCCCTGAGTCACTGCACCTTGCGACCGTAGTTCCTGTTCGTGGGCCTGGACTCCCTCCGAGCCGTCTCCATCTCCGGTCGGGGCTTGCGCATGCGTGGGATTGTTTTGTAGGCTGTTTGTCGTGACCGAGACCGTCTCAACGCGACCAGCCCCGTGTGGTCCGTCGATTGTCTCTTCGTCTTCTGTCCTCAATTCTTGATTCGTGTTCGTCGGATCGGCCAGTGCCATGTGTGCATTCTCGTCGTCCTCCTGTCTCTTGATCCAAGGGATTGGTGTCAGTAATGCACCACCAAGGGATTCATCTGATCCCAATCCTGCTCGATCGCCTACTCCATTGGTGCTGTCGCCATTGGTGAAAAATTTGACAGCTCCGCTGGTCTGGACGACTGGGATTGGAAACTCGTTGACGGTGGAAGTGACCGACACTGCACGATCAAGTGCGGAGAGGAAAGGTGGTAGGTATCTGTAGTGCCTGCGTGGCTGAAGGACAAGCTCGGCGAGGCGTTGAACCGTGTATGGAGGACTTTGGGAGAAGGTGGTGCGCAGAATGTTGACAGACGACTGATAAGAGCTGAGGAGATCGGGAGGAAGAGAAGAGTCAGGCAGCGGCGTGTGCTCCATCTCAACCACAGAAGTGCTAGGCGCCGGAGTATTGGCTGTGCCAGAGAACGACGGCACTGGCGGTCGGACAGGAGGCGCATTTTCCTTGTTGGTCGTCGCCGATGTCTGTGAAGAAGGCTCTGGCTCTGTTGCTGCTGCTGCAGCCGTCGCAGCATCGTCGGTGGAGCCATCTGTCTGTGTCTGAGAAGAAGAAGGGACAGAAGGGTCCGATGATTGTGATGTTTGAGGTGAAGCAGCAGCAGCTACAGTTAGGTCTACCGGAGCTGCATGTGTCGTCGTCGCTGTAGCAGTCGCTGGTGCTATAGAGGAGGCAGGAGCGGGTGCAGCTGCCGAGGCCGAGGCAGGCACTTGAGGAATCGGAAAGTCATTGTGCACAATCTACTCATTGTCAATCTGGCTGAAGAGGGTTGCAGAGAGCAAGGAGAAGCGAGATGAGGTATGCGACGTACATTGTGTAGTCTCTGAAGCACATTTTCGAGCACGCGAGGCCATTCCGAACTGCCAGATTGTGTTAGCTCTTCGCCGTGCCTGCCACATCTGGGGGATGCCACATCTGGGGGATTATCGAATCGCGCCTTACATGTCGATGGACCCATCACGAGCCGCTTGCTCCAATATGTCTTCGCTGGATTCCATCACGGACATGGTATGATGCTGACTTCGAGCAGAATCATGCCTTGCGTCGAGTAAAACCAAACAAGATAAAAGGTGTCGGATTGTATCTGGAGTTATTCGCGGGCGGTGATAAATGACGTCCGTCTCAGCGCGACACCTCTCACGCGCAACGAAACACTTGGCTTGGCGCGTCGAGAGCGCCAAGACAATCACATGCAATAAGTCTGGTGAAACATTGAATGTCGATTCATATATCTTTAGATGTACGAAACATGTTTTGTTCGCAGGTCAAATTGAAGTCTGCCCACTTCTGTTGTGATCTGTGAGATGGTTTATCCCTGCATGAGATGGCCATGTGTCACATTCAATCTCACACAAACGAAGTCATCTTCGCCAGACATACATCTTCATGTGTGGCCACTGAAGCCAAACCAGTAATGGAGTGTATAATCTTTCAGAAAACGGGAAAATCCCTCACACGCAATACCAGAAGAGAAGCAAAATTTAATTCAGTCGCACCAAGGCCCGAATTGCCGAGGGATGCTGTAAACAGCGGAAAGTAATCAAATGCCAAAGTCGAGTGCAGACAGATCAACTTGACTCAGCGCTCGAATGTCATGCTATGCGACCACGCGACAATGAAAGCCCCAAGATGATCCTTTTGTTGATAAGACAGAAACCTGAAAAGACGCCTCGCTGAAAGCACCCTTTACACAGTCCCTCCCAACCTACTGAGTCTTGAAAAGCAGAATGGCACAGTGACCGAGATAAAAGTAGATGAAGTGCTTCGTCTCTGCAGTATGACCATTAGCAAAGAGCAGACAACAGTCGGCACTGAGTGTGCAGGTCAGTGGCCAGTCCTACCGTGGGTGACGAAGCTGCCGAAGTTGCGTCCCACAATGCAATGCCATGTAGCTCCTTTCCTGTCATCAAACTGCTTGCCGTCAGTATATGCATCGGACTCAAGCGACCATCGCCTTGTCCCTACCGTGCGCTTGATGTGGTGTGCAATATCCTGTAGACAAGTCAGTCACGGAAACTCCCCGTCGCTTGACGATAATATAATCATGCCTTCTCGATGTTGAACTTCTCCATGGCCTCTTGAGCTGCAATCATGATGTTAGTAAAATGTCTGACCAAACTCGGTGCAGCGCGGCATAACATTCCATAGCGCTCCAGAAAAAGGATCCGGCGAAACATTCCCGACTTCGAAACCATCTTTATATGACTAGTCCTGGCAAACATGGCCGATGTGGCGGAAAGGGGCGTAAACAGACAACACTTACCAACTTCGATGGCTTCTTGCTGCATGTCCTCGGTCTTCGAAACAGAGAAAACGACACATCAGCCACACATGTTCATCCACTGATCATGACCGTGAAAGCATCCTTCTCACCATGTCTGCCGACTTGACTTGGGCTGATCTAGGTGTTAGTATGGGGTTACGGTATGGGGTATCGAGTCATGGCTGTGCATCTCACCCTCGAGCTTCTCGGTGGTCTGGAGACCTCCGGTCGCCATCTTATCGTCGGACATTCTGCTTCTTGGATGAACTGGAAATCCTCGTTTCTATGCGCTCCACGAGAGTTGCACAGATGAGAAATTGCGAGAGGGGGTTTGACGTCCGTGTCATGTTGGGATATCGCGTTAGCGTGTCATGAATGGCACCGGAATGGCACCGCAAACTGATGCAAACTCGCAAGCTCCACATGGCGTCCGGACTTTTTTTTGGCAGCTGCGAAAAGAATTGCTGCAACTGCCATTTTTTATCTTCTCTATCACTTCTATCATCACCACTTTTTTATAACTTGCTGTAGCCATCTTCACTTCATCACGCCCATTGCCGTAACGGCACGCGTAGGACATAAAGCAATTACACATACAGCCTTTTCTCTAAAACTGTGCTCTAATCATGGCTACTCCCGAGGAGTCGTCACGCATATTCGTGCGAGGCTTACCGCCGACCATAAACGACGAAGAGTTCAAGAAGCATTTTGGCAAATACGCCATCACTGACACACGACTCTTTCCTCAGAGGAGAATCGGCTATGTGGGCTACAACACACCCGACGATGCTGCAAAAGCGGTCAAGTATTTCAATAAGACTTTCATCCGCATGTCGAAAATCGCCGTAGAGCTTGCCCGACCTGTAAGTCTAAAGCACGCCTGCCATCTCAGGTGTACTCTGGCTGATCCTTTTGTTCTGTCCAGATTGGTGAGGCTCCGACGAGAAAGCAATACCAGCCTTGGGCTCCAAGTGGCAACACCTTCGTTCCGACCAACGCCAATGCTGCACCTGTCTCTGCCGATTCTGCAAACGCATTGAAAAGGAAGCGGGGGTCTCCTGAACCAATTACGAAAGATCCTAAGCTGCAAGAGTTTCTTCAGGCCATGAAGCCGCCTTCGAAGCTCAGAGGTCATGCCGGCGCTGATCCCGAGGTCATCGACGCGGTGAACAAGTTCGAAGAACCCAAGGTCGATCTACCCGAAGGCGAAAGCGATTCCGAATACGAGAACGTTCCCAAGAAGACCAAGACCACTGCGGCTCAAGCACCTGTACAATCTCAGCCGGCCGCTGATCCTTCACCAAATGCAATGCTTGTCGACGGCCCAGATGCATCAGCCTCTCAAGTTGCCCGAGAGGTTGATGATGAACAAGATCCGGACGACGAAGGCGGTGTTGCCGTCGCTGCTCCTCTCACCGACGATGATTGGCTACGCTCTCGTACCAGCAGGCTCCTTGGTATCGTCGACGACGACGAAGAGGAAGCTGCCGCCGCCCCGGCTCCGACAACTTCATCACATCCTGCGCCAGAAGACCAAGCGGAGCAAGACTTCGAAGGTTTTGGGGAAGTCGATGCAGCACAAACTACCTCTCAACCCACGCCCGCTCAGCAACAAGAGGAAGAACATGATAACCCACCTGTTGACGAAGTCGAAGAAAAGATCCGGAAAAGTCAACGACTGTACCTTCGAAACCTCTCATACAACGTGACCGAGGAGGACCTGCGAGGTTCTTTCGAGAACTTCGGCAACCTTGACGAGGTAAGACATTTACTTTTGATTTGTATGTGCACAAACATTCTCCTTGTTTCAAAGGATGAACATCTGATAGGGACATCAGATGCTTTTTAAGCAAATGGTGTGATTAGGATAGAGTATTTTAGTAGATGCCTCTCTTGTCTGAAAAACGAAACAACCAGCATTGTCTCATACAAATTATTGCATCAAGGGCGAGCAATTGCTAATCATCATTCTCAGGTACACGTCGCTATGGACTCGAAAACAGGCACTGCAAAAGGTTTCGCGTATCTGCAGTTCACCGATGCGGAAAGTGCGCTGGCCGCCCTTCGCAACATGGACGGCAAGGTCTTTCAGGGTCGTCTGCTGCATATCCTTCCTGCCCAAGCCAAGCGCGAGACGCAGCTCGACGAGTTCACCTTGTCGAAGCTTCCTCTGAAGAAGCAGCAAGAGATCAAGCGGAAGAGAGCCGCAGCCACGTCTACCTTCAATTGGAATGCGCTTTACATGAACGCCGATGCTGTCATGTCGTCTGTTGCGGACCGACTCGGCGTCTCGAAATCTGAACTCCTCGATCCTACATCTTCAGACGCCGCTGTCAAGCAGGCGCATGCCGAAACTCACGTCATTCAGGAGACGAAGAAGTACTTCAAGGATCATGGCGTCGATATGGATGCCTTCAAGAGACAATCACGTGGTGATACCGTTATACTCGTCAAGAACTTCCCTTATGATGCCAAAGCTTCCGAATTGAAAGAGCTTTTCGAGGAGCACGGCAAGATTAAGAGATTCCTGATGCCTCCTGCCGGCACGATAGCAATCATCGAGTTCGACCAGGCACCGCAAGCTCGCGCGGCATTCGCTTCATTGGCATATCGGAAGATCAGAAGCTCTGTATTGTTCCTCGAGAAGGGTCCGAAGAACCTTTTCACGGAACGTGCCCCCGACTCCATCGATAGCACTGGCGCTGCGCAGTCGGGCGGCATTGACGCCAAGGTCTCTACTGGAGAGCTACTGGACAAGGATGGCGCTGATCAGTCAACCCCTGGCACCACAGCTACCCTGTTCGTACGCAATCTCAACTTCTCGACCACGTCGGACCGTCTCACCGAGGTTTTCAAACCTCTGACCGGCTTCCTTACTGCTAGAGTCAAGACCAGGACTGATGCCAAGAAACCTGGACAAGTCCTCAGTATGGGTTTCGGGTTCTTGGAGTTCAGATCGCATCAAGAAGCGCAGGCTGCTCTGCAGGCCATGGACGGGTACAGCCTCGATGGACACAAATTACAAATTCGTGCTTCGCACAAAGCAACCGATGCTGCAGAGGAGCGCCGTAATGCAGACAAGGCCAAGAAGCTTGCTGCGAAAGGAACGAAGATCATCGTCAAGAACTTGCCATTCGAAGCCACCAAGAAGGATATCAGGGCCTTGTTCGGTGCATATGGACAGCTCCGATCCGTTCGCGTTCCCAAGAAATTCGACAAAGGAGCTCGTGGTTTTGCTTTCGCCGACTTCACAACACCAAAGGAAGCAGAGAACGCCATGGACGCTCTCCGCGATACTCATTTGCTTGGACGTAGGTTGGTACTCGACTTTGCCGCCGAAGAATCCGAAGACGCCGAGGCCGAGATCGAGAAGATGCAACAGAAAGCCGGCTCACAACTCAACAAGGTTGCTTTGCAGAAGCTCACCGGCGCAGGTCGCAAAAAATTCAGAGTTGGTGATGATCAAGATATGGCAGAGGACTGAGCAACCCCCACCCGAACTTGGCTTCCGGGTGGTGTGTCGACCCTCACCCCTTGCGTTCCCACTAGGCTCTGCAATCCAAATTCCTCCCTTGGCTTTGCTTACCATACGCAGGTCAATTTTACTTTCAATCGGCAACGGCAATATATGATTGTGCCACGCTCAAGGTTGGTCATTTCGTCATGTTGTGTGTCACCAATCACCTGTCACGCTGATCGTATTATTCTGCATTCCTTCTTCGTCGTTCGAGATTAGCACTTCCCCAAAGGCATCCCTATATTTGGGACGTAGGGTGCAAGTGATTGGAACCACCCCGGTGGCCAAAGTCGTCATGTAAGAGACCCTTGCTGCCCATAAGATTACTGTCGCTCAAGAGCAATTCTATGCGATCGCTGCACAACCACCTCTCGGCTACAGAGGAAGGTTCAACCGTTAGTTCTCTCACTACTCCTGCCTGACAGCGCCTCTGAGATTGGCCTATCCATCTCATGTATGTCAACTACAGGCGCACTGATCTGGCTCCCTTGGAGACTGGCCAACGATGTATAAACAAAGCCATAGGCCATGACATTACAGTTATCTAGACCTGTCTTTACTAGGACCATTCTTTCCTTCAAATATTCTTATAATCCAACTTTCTACGTTCCTTACGATTGCAAACCGGCTTCACAACATTTCTCTCATTGTGAAGCGATCTCTCTTATCATCATAACATTCTTCACTTGAGATCATTCCAGAAGTGGGACCATGGGCCACGTCATCCGCACTCCAATCGTGCCATCAAACGCTCCGCCTCTGAAAGGTGCCGACAAGCAAATGCCGATGTTGGAAGATGGATGGAATGACAAGCACTTCGGCTTTCCTCCAACACGCACTTGCAACCTTGTTCAAGATACGGAGGAGCTCAGTGACATTGAAGAAAGCGGTTTCCATAATGCCGTTCCTACCAACCGACAACTTGTCCGACAATATCAGGCTCAGGGTCGACAGTATGAACGCTATGATCCGCGGAACGAGAGAGAACAGGATGCCATTGCGAAGAAGCTGGCGGCCCTCTTTGCTCAATGTGAAGGCTATCGCAATTACCGCAAACGTCAGCCGAAGGAGGGAAAGGGGAAGGAGGAACAGAAATGGCCAGATCATCTCGAGGAGGCCTTCTTGAGAGGTTTGTAATCTATGTCGAAGGTTGAGAGCTCCTCAACTGATTGTTTATCTCACAGCGCTTGTCCGTTGGCCACCCGTCGGCCGCAAGAAACATTCTCCTCGCCCTGGTATGAAGGCAATGGGTCGCAATGAACTCATTTCTGACTACATACTGCAACTCACAGGCGAACTGAGGCATAGAAAACAGATATCTAGCCATATTCAGACGCTGAAAGAGTTCGTCCGTATCGAACCCGATAGTGAGACCTACCTTAGTCACCAGTATACTTTGTTAGACTGACAATATTGCTAGTCATGTGTTACTTGTCGAGTGCAGCATACAAGAAACATCCAAGTCGAGACAACGCAGCATTAGCCCGACGGCAGGCCTCAACGTACCCTGTCACGTCACACCAGCTTTTCTCCCCTAACAGATTCCGATCAAGCAGACAAGCACACTCAGCTCTGCATGAACATCTGCATCTTATCCTTGATGAGTTTCAGATGTACATACGTACACCAGCGCAGACTGAGCATAGCGGACCCGAGATTGTGCACACTTATACTAGCTATGAGCCGGTCAGTTTTGGTAACGGTGACAACAATGTGGTACGATCGATCCAAATGAAAGACATATGTGAGCTCTGGCGTATCCACCCTTGCATTGCCATGCTCAAACCCATTCGTCCCCAAACTGGCCGCACCTTGCACATTGATGCCACGCTCTCCCTCCATGATACTCAGCAAGTGTGCTCCAATCCGGATATCGAATTGGCTATCTCATTTGCTTTTCATGGCCCCCCAGTGTCCACAAGTAGAGCAGCGACGGCGTCACACCCTCGGCCCAACACAAGCTTGCCTCGCCTCGCTTGTCGCACGAAAATTTACATCAACGGCGAACTAGAAGACCCTCTCGACACTAGCACCGGCATGCCCGAGCCTGCCAGGTTTGACAAGGTAGATGTGACCACAGTTGACGACGTGAATCAGAGAGAGTCAAGGACCGAGTATGTAGTCACGAACTTCCGATCAGTGTTCTGGGCTGGGTTATTCTGGCGTCTTGCTCGTGATCAGCAGACTGCTGACATCCTTGCTTCTACACCGCTTGCGGAAGACGAGCATGAAACATTAGAAGCACGCCGGACTCAAGTCACCAGGATAAGAGAAGCGGTCGAGGAAGAAATCAACAGTGTGACTGCGGTCCAAGATATTGTTGCAAGTCTACAGCCCGACGGCGCGGACACAGAGACGGTACTCACGATTTTCTGGACGTTCCAGCTCGCGAAGGAGGGAGAAAGAGGGCGCACGACTTGCGATGAGATCGTCATTGCCCCTTCTGCTTCTACAATGTCTGGTGGCAAAAAGGGGCAAGGCCCAAAAGCGCGACGAGAGCAACACCGACGACTCGAGGCCGACCGGAACAGAGCGAAGTCTCAAGAAGTACCAAATCTATGGCAACAGTATGCTCAGCTTCCACAGAATCGGTCACAAACAGTGTCACGTCATGGCTTCCACACTCACTGTGAGAACAATAACCCTTTTTCGTATATCTACGACCAGATCTCTTCGTTAGATCATGTCAACGTTGGCGCGGACGCTACTCTGAATCCTTTTGGTTTCTCATCCCAGGAAAGCTCAGAGAGCTACAGCGGCCAGTATTTGCAGCAGTATGCTAGTATCATGAAGTCTGCCTCGCCCAACGGTTGTTCCGTAGGAGGCTCTTCAGCTTTGGTGGCACTCAAATCACCAATGTTCTTCGATCAGCAGATCAATGAGGGAGCCGACAGTGACGCGGTAGTTGAGGACGTATGGCCCTGTGTAGGAGCTGTCCTACCTTATGCTGCCGTTCCTGCTCAGAACTATTACCAGTCATTCTTGGAAAGTATGCAGTATCAGCGACCTAGTTTCTACTCCGATTCTTACTTCGACTCGGGCTATCGCGCTACTGCAGCAGGTAATGGAATCGACCTTCCTGGGGAGTCTAGCGTCTCTATCACCTTATTTCCCGAACAGGATCAACACCAGGCTCAAAGTCAAGCAATTCCGACCTCGACATCATCTCAGAACCAAAGCCATGGCGGTTCGATCATGGCTACCAGTATGGAAGACTTCAAAGCTCTTACAGCCTCGGATGTTGATCGCCATCGGCACACCACTGATCCGTTGCTCCTTGAGCCGAACGTGCGTAGTACTTGGAACGACACTACAGACAAACATATTGTCAATCCACCGGGCTTTCAGATACTTCCTAGTCAACATGTCGCCCAAGGCATTACTTCTTGTATCAACCGCGAGCACGACATACACTCGAAGTATATAGGAGCTCACGGCTCAGACCAGTATGGCATCATGCAGCTGCAACAAGCACAGCAAGCTCCTCTCAAGCCTGGTCCCGGTCCTCATGACGATCAATACAAGGATGGACTTGTAATCCATCAGCCTCGCCCTCTTCGCATCAATGTGCCCCTGCGCAGCACTCACGGCCAAATCGAGCAGGTAAGCGAAGCAAGACGTTATCGACGTCAAGCCTTCGCTGGTGCCGCGAGTTGGAATACTGGCGCTGCCACCCTAGACGAGCAAGCTCGGCAATTTGATGGTCGCACTGATGGCAACATGGAGGCCGACAATGAAGACGCAATACGAGGAGTCAGCATACAACATAGTCCCTGGGGGCTACATGGACAAGAAGAGCACGAGCTGGATCACTTGTCATCGTCACGGCTTGAGGTGTCTCCTGAACTGGGCTTTGTCGCAACCACTACTGCTGCTGTTGCCGAGTCATATCGACTTCCTGCGGATGCTTTGGCATTGAGTGTCGTCTCGCCTGCTACTGCAGTCGACTCCCCGACAGTCGCAGACTATACACTGGCATATAGCCAGGATCATCACAGCTATGATGCCAAACTCATCGTCGAGGAAGACAGTGTGATGGAAGATAATCCGATGGGAAACAATTAGGTGTCAAGTCGAACAGTTTATTCGATGACATTGACAACGAAACATGAAGAAGCTTGGGAGAGACTTGTGCGAGCACGATCTATGAGGTATGTAATGGTAAGATGCATGCTCTGAGAGAGAGAGAGAGAGAGAGAAAGAAGAAATACTCAAAGATTAAGGAGCGAATTGTGGTACAGCGATGGGGCAGAAAAGTTATAAGATTGTCGGCTCTTGGGTTCAGTGGTCACGGGGCGAGTCGAGACTCATGTGGGAGTGAGGTGGACGATTGTAATGCTAAGTCTTGGTTCCTTGTTTTCTGTCCTTGCTTTTCGCCTGTCAAGTAATTTTGTACTTCATTCGTTTATGGAGATGGCATTTCTCGACGTCATGGTAGAAGTTCAACCACGCAATCACAGTCTTTACCGCTTGTTTTGTAGCCTTTCCACCATCTCTTAGTCCGTACACAAGAGTCACACAAAGTTCCACAAAGATACCAGATTTACTTTTAGGTTTGATGTATATCTCTAACCATTTCCTTCCATCTACCGTCTAAGCCACAGTCTACACAAGACCGACCAGTCCTTACTCGGAAAATGGAGACGGCCGGAGACAGCTATATTCTTCACGTGGACAGAGAGAAAGAAAGATCTACAACTTCGCCCGAGACAGTCACTGGCCCTCGGTCTTGGGCTGAACAAGACCCAGCTTCTCGGCTTGGTCCTTGTGCTCGTCCCAATCAGGTCGGGGCAGCTCGATGCCCTCGGTCACTCTGCCGTAGGTGATGCCGCCCAATCTGGCCACTGGGCGAAGGATCTGTGTTGCACAATGTCAGCTCATGTCTCAAACATACAATTCCTACGAGAAGTGGATGAGAAGAAAGGGTGAGGAAAGAGAGCGACATACCGCGGGATCAACAATGTTCTTATCGGCATTAATAGCATCTTCGCGAGCCCAGAACCTCACGCCCTCGAGAATAGCCAGGACATTCGTCTTCTTGCCAGGCGTCGCCTTGCTCTCGAACTCCTTGGTCTCCATCAACTTACACTCGACGGCGAAGACAGCCTCCTTGACTCTGGACGCCTTGACCTGCGAGCAAGGCGCGGGCGTCAGCCCCGTGAGCGCCCATTCGGAAATGCCGTAGGGCGCGTTGATGGATGTCGCGTTGGCGGCTTCGAGGAAGTGCTCGCTGACGATGTTGATGACGCACTCGCCGGTCTCGAGAAGGTTCTTGAATGAGTCCTTGGCGTTGGCGACGCCGCCTGCGTGTGAAACGATGAAGATTGGTGGGTCGTGGTTTACGAGCTGGGTGTAGGAGTAGGGGGCCAGGTTGGAACTCTTGCCTGAGGGGTGGAGTCAGTGTCAAGCGGATCTGATGTCGCTTGCCCATATCTTGAAAATCACTCCGGGAGGTTGTCGCCACTTACCATCTTTCGAGGTTGTAGAGATGAACCCGATGGGGCGCGGGATGATGGTCGAGATGAGCAACTTGTAGTTGAACACGGCCGGCCTTCCCTCCTCGTAAGGGTCAATCTCAACCTGTCACGGTACCATATCAGCACTTCCCATCTCTGTACTAAACTCATATCAAGGAAAAGAAAACGCACGTGATCATATTTCTGACTCGCTCCTCCATCATTAGCACCATCGCCCAACTTCCAGTCCGGGTTTCGGGTCTTGTGAAACTCCCACTTCGTGTTCTCATTCCAGTCTGGCCTCGAGGCCTCGACCTTCTTGAAGTCTGGGTGCGGGTTGCGCTGGACGTGTTTCTCAGCGTCGAGGGCTGGCGGGGCCGCCGCCTCGTTGACCTTGTGCTCGGCTGCAGTGGGGTCCTGGGTGCGTTGTTCTTTGTCCGAACTCATCTTTGCTCTTTGCAATGCGCTGTAGAAGAAATGCTGTGGGGGGTGAGCAGTGGATTATGTATGGATTTGTTTTCTATGATGACGAGGAAGTTGTATTTACCCTAGGGCATCCATGAGTTTCCGGCACTTCTTCAGCGATTGTATCCACCATATTTCGATACCCCACAGGAGGGTCCGTGAATTAGAGATAGAGATGTCGTAATTCCGCTCGCGGGGCACGTAAACTCCGCGTTATTACCAATTACCGGATACCTTCTTTGTTTCTCCGATTCCAATTCTTGAATCAGAATGACGATTGTACAGTACCTCTCTGCTTGACAAGGTTTGTTTGGAGCTGCGAACTATGTTCGTCAATAAGATAGTGTTTTCAGTGTGAGATTGGAGGAGCTGCCTGTGAATTCCCATTTCGTCCTCTCTTCTCGGATCTATTTTCTGCGCGGCAGACTTCCCGAAGTCGGTCTGGTAAGGACTGTGACCGCAATAGATGATAATCGGGCTGTCAAATTCACAATGTTGCCTCTGTACTAGGTTCCAACCTCGATGGAGCGTACAGCAGCCATTGTTTATACACATACTGCTCTACTATTCTGTGAAGTTGACATTAGGAGGATGCCTTACTTCCAGGCGCCACTAGTACGTCACGGCATAAATATTTACAGTACCTTACCTTAGTACAGTGGAAAGGCGGGGTCCTTATCTCTGCTTATACAGTGGCATATATTCAACATTCCATCTTCTATGTCGAGAGTATCGTATTGACTAGTAAACACTGCACCTACCTAGAGTGACTCTTTGTGACCGTGCACGACAATGTCTCACGACTACAAGACATACGCCCTGGGCGACTTTGAGCTCAAGAACGGAGAATTAATCCCCTCTGCGTACATAGCGTACAAGACATTCGGCGACCCAAAATCGCCAGCTATAATCTATCCTACATGGTACAGTGGCGCGATATCAGACAACGAATGGCTCATCGGCGAGGATAAAACCCTCAACCCAAGCGAGTACTTCATAATCATAACCGCTCTGTTCGGCAACGGTCAGTCCTCGTCTCCCTCCAACTTCCCAGACCTGAGGCCTTTTCCTAAAGTCCTCTTCTATGATAATGTTCATGCCCAGCACAGACTCGTCACCGAGCATTTGGGTATAAACCATGCGTTTGCTGTCTTGGGCTGGAGCATGGGCGCCGGTCAAACATATCAGTGGGCGACCCAATACCCCGATTTCATGGACAAGACTGTGCCCTTCTGCGGGTCGGCCAAGACGTCCTTGCATAATCAGGTGTTCCTCGAAGGCGTCAAGGTCGCGCTAGTTGCGCCAAAAGGTGCTTCTTCAGGCGGCATCTGCAAAGGCGAAGTCCATTCATCTGGGTACAGGGCGTTCTCGGACGAAGAGCGTCAAGTGGGTCTTAAGGCTTTAGGTCGAGTTTATGCAGGTTGGGGCTTCAGTCAAGCGTTTTATCGGGACAGGTTGTATGAGAATGTGCTTGGGTACAAGGATCTCGAGAGGTTTGTCCGGTCCAATCGGTGCTGTCGCTCCTTGCTGATTTGAAAAATGATAGCTTCATGGTCGAGTTTTGGGAGGCATGGGCACTTTCGAAAGGCAAGCGCAGTTATGCATGGTTGCAATTCCACTAGCCCGCTGACTGATGCGACCCGTAGACCCCGAGAACATGCTGTGTATGTTATACACGTGGCAGGCTGGAGACGTCTCAGCACAAGAACCATACAACGACGACTTCGAAGCGGCCATGAAAGGAATCAAGGCCAAGACCTTGGTTCTGCCCGGCAAGACGGACTTATATTTCCCGTGAGTCATGCTTCAGCTCCTTCAGGTGCTCGTAATAACATGTGCTATCTGCAGTCCTGAAGACTCCGAGTGTGAGGTTCAATGCATGAGGCCGGGTGTTGGCGTCTGCGAAGCATTCCCGTCGATATGGGGACACTGGGCTGGAGGTGTGTGTATTTACCGAAATAATTTGCTCATGTCACTGATGAAGCTGTCATACAGGACCAGGACAAAGCACAGAAGATGTCAAATGGTTGGACAAGAAGCTCAAGGAGTTCTTTGCCGATACTAGTGTGGCGAGCTTGTCGCAGCTTATTGAGAAAGCAATCTGGAAGATGGATGGAGATGTGGCAAAACAAATCAAGTGATATTGCTTGATTGACCAGTATGTACATATGTACATGAATAGGCGCACCGTGCACCGAAGATGGGTGTGTGAGGGGGTATCATAGGAAAGAAAGAAATTCGTTCAATCATTTATCATCGTAGTCGACCCCATCGAAGAGATCAAGAAGAACTTGCAGCATAGGGGCACAGAGCTCGCCTGCTTCATCCCCCGCATCACCACCAAAGACATGCACACGCCTAGCGTTTGTATGATCCTCGGAGTCGCTGCAGGCTGAGGCCGGAGATCCTGGTCTATTGATGCTGGGAGCAGAGATAAATGGAAGCGACTGGATCGTTGATGGATAGGCGACTTCGTTGGGCACAGACCCAATGTTGCCTGTATTGCCTGTGTTTCTTCTTGGTCTGCTTCTAGTGCGCTTCCTGTTGTGGCGTTGACCCATGTTGAAAAAGTGGATATGGAATGCGCAAGTAGTAGGAAAATAGTAAAAGGAAAGGCTTGCAAAAGAAAGGAGATAGATGGATGGTATGTAGTGAAGACAGACAGCCTACCTTTGTCCCTGCTCCTATATACTTGACTGCTATCTTAGGCTTCAACGTGGCGGGTACCCGATCTCGGAATAACGTGACTCTTCTGCAAGTGTCACATTTTTGTGCTACTTTGTGACTGGTCTAGGCGCAAACCAGATGCACAGAAATCCATCGAACAAGCTCGTACGCTCTGCTCGAGGTTCGAGATCCGAGGCGGATCTGGGTGTGTGACTCATCGGGCAAACATGGAGGCTCCGTCCGCCAAGGCTAGACTTTGGTCCCATGACCCGGCTTTCACCAGCTTGGAGCCGTCCGTCGATACCAAATTTTATGACTGCTTTAGGACCACATCTCGAACGATTGTGACACAGACGACTGCACATGTGACTACTGCTGCGCCTTTTATGATGGGAACTAATAAGTGTCATCATCGATACTGACACAATTTACACAATATATTCATGTCGAAATCACGTTACGGCTTACAATGAAATAGCGAATATATGGAACCCTATGAAATTGAATCTGATCGAGCTTGTGACCATTGTCAGATCTGCCTTCGATTTCTACAAAGCAAGGGTTTAGGCAGCACATCATCCTAGGCAACACGATCAGGTGAAGAGGACGGCCTCGTTCAGTCTCATGCCAACCTCATAGTCGTCTTTCAGCTCGTGTGGTCGTAGATGATATTGCCGATGATTAGAATCTTTCGCAAGGCGACGGTCGTCCATGTCCGACATGTGGTTGGCTCCCAGATTGTCGCATGCGGCAATCAAATTTGCCGGAGTTATTCTCAAAGCTGAGGTAGGATTGAGGCAAGCTCGGATCGTATCAATCAGATCTGTACTGTATGCAGCAGCCATGTTGGTCATAGGTTGCCCCCAGTTGATAATTGGGGTGGTTGCATAGATGATCTGGTGTTGAGAAGGATGGTCTAGCAGCATCATCATGTGACGAACTGTCTGACCAATCTGCCATATGTTCGTGGCATACGAATGTCGACCTGGGCCCCCCATTGGGAACCCATGAGCCTTGAAAATCCTATCCATCTCTGGAGCCAGATAACCAAGAGTCGTCCCATCGCGCCAGCCACGTGAGTTGGATCCATCGCCAGGGAATGTGACACGCGCCGATCCAAAGTCCCCAAGCTTAGCGCGAGGGTACACAGGATATGACGAGGCGACCGCTGGGGCGAGAAAAATATTCGACGGCTTGATATCTGGCGATTTCGAAATGCGTCAGTATGGTCCAATATAATGATAACCGGCTGGACACGCCTACCTTGATGGACGACCTGGGCAACATGTAACCACTGAGGATAGTCTTCGGATTGGTTTATTTGAGGGAAACGTTGCATTATGTCAGCCGCCGCCGCCATTCGCCGGAGTGCAAACCAGCAGAAAGGCTCTGGAAACGGCTGCCCAGGAACAGTTACTACTGAACCATCGTCAAGACTTTGCCTAAGACCAGTCAACAATATCCGCTGTTGCTCACGACACCATGATCTGTACTTACTGTCCACCAATGTGAATGTCCAATAGATGTTGAAGAGTCTGATAGCCGACCATCTCCATGTAGATTCTGTAGCGCCTGTTCACTTCGTCCACGCTGTATGCCAGTGTTCGGGCTATACTGTCATGTGCGAGCATCATCGCGACCATAGCCTCACGAGGCGCATCATATTTCTGCAAGTGCCCTTCTATCCACCACTCCCCCTCGTCATCAAATTTGTCGCGGCGAGGTTGGATTTCTTTCACGACCTGTGTACACGTGGTGAGCTTTACCTTGCCGCCGATGTTGTTCACTTACCATTCTCTCCAGTATTCGATGAGTTCTTCGATTATATCTGACCCACAAGCCCGACCTTCCGAATCCGCCTCGTCCTAGGAGTTTGACCCCCTGCCAGTAGTCCTCGCTTGTAGCTGGGCGTCGATGTGGGCCTCGCAGGAAGGTGGCATTATCTTCGACAGGAACAGCAGGCGCCGGAGGCGAAAGAGCAGATATCTCAACCACGCTGGAGTCTGCCACGTCTTCATGGTCATCGCCAGCCATTACTGTGTCCTGATCATCATGAGTGTCCCCTCCACCAGGTGCGGCATCAGCCATAGCTTGGTCACTGTCAGTTCCCGTCGTGCCTGTCGTACCAAGGGTGAGAGGAGGAGGCTGCTGTGCTCCGATCATGGTTCGATTCAGGGGTCTCCCTGTATTGCCGATCCGATCTCCCATGCTCAATGTTTTTTGAATGACAGGCTTCTATTCTATGTCGTATACTTTGCTCACGCTAGATGGACAGATTTGTGCAAGAAGATTGAGTGGGTTGATGGTAGACTGCGAACTGGGATTTTAAGGAAAGCATCACTATAGTGCCAGATTGGCACCGCATCCGGTCGAGTCATTTCGACGCTTGCGTCGATACGTTGTGTATTTGGTACGAAGAAATAAGGAAGAAAAATTCACCTGAAATCATACTTGGCCGTAGTGTGGTGTGTATCATTTGAAGCGAAACAAAGAAATCCATTCCTTGGGACAGAACAAAGCCAGAGTGGTAGTAGCCTTCGAGGTTGTTTTCGGTACCGACATGATGTCGAATACAGACCCATTGATATTGTGAGCTCACAAGTGGGTATGTATCGGTAGAAAGTTGGCGTCCTTGAAATCTAGTAAGATGCCTTGTAGCATCATTTATATCGCGATATATCCGTGGTGACACATCATATACAAGAGTAGGCAAGGTGTGCTGCCAATCTCAGGGCAGGTTACGACTACATGACAACTGCTCTCAAGCGGCATCAATCACATGATTCCCCTTGTATGCGTTCGGAAATGCTGTTACCGATTCAACAGTCAAGAGTGAAGTGAAATTGACAGTCGCACTTCCAACGCCAAGAAGAGAAGTTGGTAATCATTCCCAGGAGATTCGCAAGCGAGCTCCCGCCAAAAATGCTCCATATCGTACCTTAGCAGAATCAGAAAAATCAAAAGAGGCAAAACGAAAACACCTCATTACAACAGCAAAAGCAAAAGAAAAAATGTCGACGACGATAACAACGAAACAGCTCGCATCGTCGAACCTTTCGGTTCCACCAGATACATATATCTACTCCCTTGCGCGGACGGCGACCTTCTGCGCCGCGATCTCCTCGGACGACTCGCTCCGCGTATTCGATCCTTCGAGTCTTGCTCTGTTGCATACCAAGACTAAGGCGCACGATGGGTTGACGTGTCTCAGAGCGAACACGCAGGGGAGAGGGTGGGTCACTGCTGGTCGGGACGGTGCTGTGAGATGCTGGGACGAAAGGGCGAGTTCTGCGGGGGCGGTAATGAATGATCGTAAGTTTTGATGTCAGAGAAAAAGAATGCTCTCTGTTCCTGGGGACATTTTATGTCGCGAGTGAGGATTTGATGTGCTTACGTAGTTGTGTTGTGTAGCTCGTGGCTCTGGCCTTACAGCTTTAGCATGTAGAGAGAATCTCATCGCGGCTGGTACGGAGAATCTGAAGGAAGGTCTAGGCAATGTGAGCATATTGTTATGGTAGGTTTGCTTCTACATTCCATACATATCACCCTCTCGTACTTTGTGAATTTCGTTGCCACAGATACAAGCAGGGAAAGTGGAGCTTTGATCCTATGGTCTTTGTGTTCTCATACCTGACGACAAGACCACTGTAGGGATATGCGAAACACAGGCACCCCACTGCGGCAATACACAGAGAGCCACAACGACACAATCACACAATTAGCATTCCACCCGACGCGACCACAGACCCTCCTATCAGCAGCAACGGATGGCCTAGTATCAATCTTCGACACCACAATCGCAGACGAAGACGACGCCCTCGTCCAAGTGCTGAATCACAAAGCTGCAGTCCATTGCGCGGGCTTTCTGTCCGACGACCAAGTCTATGCCATCAGCTCTGACGAGCAGCTCTCCGTCTATACGCTGAGCAAGCCGACTGACCCCGAGGACGCGACGTTGCCGATCACGGCGTTCGGTGACGTGAGAGAGCGGTTAGGGTGCAGCTATGTCATCGATGTGTATCCTTCTTCGCCGGCATGGATAGCTGCAGGTGACACTGGGTATGAGTCACCCTTTTCCATTTCTAAGCGTTCGTATACGGCGACTGACAAATTTCGGAGCTAGCACATCAAGATTGACCATGATACCGCTGAGGCCGAGTTGGTCATTTGATGTCGGAGAGGTTATGGACTTTTCAGGCGCTCACGGAGACGAGATCGTCCGTGATATTCTCATTGACACTACAGTAAGCAAGGCAACAATAGCATCATGAGTCATCAGAAACGGTATAAAAAGCTGACGCAGGAATAGAGTCAATGCATATTGACATGTGGCGAAGACGGCCACGTCAGACTATGGGCCCAGGAAGGCGGATCACAAGCCGCTGAAGCCGGGGCTATGGAGGTCGATGATGGTGAAGGGAGTAAGAAGCAGCGGAGGAAGGACAAGAAGCAGAAGAAGAAGGATAGATTCAATCCTTACTGATGGTTTGTCACAAGAGCAGAGACGTGAATGAATAACAAAAAGTTCTAATTATACAGACGCTATGTAAGAAGTATGAAAATCTTCATGAGAGAAGAGAGATCCGCCTTATTCTCCAGCATTTTGTCCTTGTGCAATTTATCGAGTTCCCTCTCTCGTGCGAAATCAGGCCAGACCGAGTTCATCACAGTCCTGCAGGCCAATGGCAAATTGATACACACCCCGTCCCCCCATTGTCTCCCGTTAGTCCTTTTCTCGTTTTCCTGTTTCAAGTCATACACAAGTCATCAACGACCCTCCTTGACTCCAATAACATCATCCAAATGATTAGCCAACGCCACAAACAAATCAAACCACATCCTGCCCCCCTTGTCCATCTCGAGCTGCATGGTCCCACTCCGCCTGAAGACATCTCTGCTTCTGATGATTAACGCGAGATAGTGAGCTCGCAGCCTCGAGTCCGTGTCGGGCGTGTTATCGTAGGCGAATCGCGCACTGTTGAGGATCGTGGCGCATTGAATGCCTTGGTGCAGGCCTTGTTTCTTGAGCGCAAGGCGTTTAAGCTCTGGGAGGGAGTATAGGTCTGCTGTACACTGATTTGGGCTGTCAGCTTCTGCGGAGGGCAGGGCATAAAAACAGGAAGGGATAAAATAACGTACGTAAATAACTGTGTCTTTCAACACTGGTCCCATGGATGCATGGGGCAGCGCTACAGACTCGGTACCTTGACTATCCCTGTCGTCCTCGAGAGTCCATGTGCCCCGTCTTTTGTCAAGGAGCAGTCGAGGCGAATAGTCTCCTTTGTAGAGATACTCAAGTACGCTACTGATGACTTCTGCTTCTTGATCAGGCAAGTCGATGCGTTGGCCCTCGGAAGTGAAGCGAATCGGCGCCTCTACTGCAGCATGTGAGTGCGATTGTCTGCGAAGAATATCCGCGAACCAGGGGGAGTGGCACAGGACTTCTTCGTGGGCGGCGAAGATACAACGGGAAGGGCCGACGCAGAGAGTGATAATGCTGGAGTTCAAGGGCGATGGCGCCGAGGCAGGGCTGCTGGACGATTGGTACACCTCAGCTGCTTCTTTGAACGATCTCTCTTTCTGTGCAGTGCGGAACGAGAAAGAGGGTTGTTTTCTGCTGAAGCTCTTCTGCACTCGGTCGTTATGGTGGCGGTTACCATGATCTTTGTTTCTGCTGGATCCGAGCATCGTGGCCGGCAGGCGAGGAAGAACAATGTGAACAGTGATTGAGGGGAGACTGTAGCAGTCTTTATAGTAGACTTCGACTTTCACATGAGGGCTGGGTGAAAGACCGCTGACAGTGACTAAAGCATCGGGATATGAACAAGGAAAACGTGTATATGGAAACAGGATACATCAACTCACCTACTATATGAGCTACTTATATACACTGCAAGGCAGCCCTCGAAATAAGGTACCTAACCCAACTCAAACACCGCCTAGGCGATCACATTCGCACGCACCCGAGCCCCCGGGCGTACACACACACACATACACTCACACAGACATCATGCGCCCGCCCAACAAAAGGAAACGCCCAGGCAAACAGTTGACCGACTGACGACGCTATTGATAGCCTGAGTCAAAAGCAATGGCACCCTAAAGAGTTGAAAGGAAAGAAGCAGGAATAGATATAATTGGTACGCGTCGTCCTGGCTAACGCGTCCTCCCTTGTCGCGATAACGCCGCGATATCACGAGGGGAGTCATTTAGCATGCATACATGCAAGGCGTCAGTGTTTCACAAGCTGCCTGGCTACCGTAGGCTAGGGTGTCATGGGGTTGTAGGCAGCAGTGAAGCAGAATAGATGTGGCTTGCGGTATACACTGGTGGTGCGTCCCGGTTCCATGGGACAGGTAGTCGGAGATATTGTAGGTTCTGAGTCAGGCTATATCATGACAGTTGATCGATCAGTATTTCGGTCGACGAATTTGATTCGCCTGCTGGCAGTGGAGACGTCTATATGCGTGACTCATTGCCGCATACAGGCATGCAGCAGTAAGGTAGGAGATGGAAGTGAACAGCCCTGGCTCGGCGGTGCCTTGCATGAGCATCAGGCTTGGCAGTCCATACTCCTCTCGGTGACCGAACGGCCAACTCGTTCATCGACTCAGCTTGAGTAACATTCCTTATCGCAGAAGCTTAATTCTTCGCAAACAGCCACATCTGATCTGCGCTCCTGATAGTCTCTAACAATGGATACTCGAAAAGCATCTTCGGATACGATGTCGGGCAGAGCAAGCGATGTGGTAACGAACAGCAGGCGAAGAATGGTGTAACATGCTGCTTGTATCTACGCTCGGCCGGGTTGATAGGCCATGCTTTCTCTTATCGCTTGCTTTGTAAGGTAGGTGTCTATGAGCTGGGCGATAATGTATTGCTCGCTAGAACATGTTGGTCACATATATGTATGTGAAGTGTATATAATGCATAAAGTGTTTTGACTCACTCACAGAGTAGGGCCAGGTCAAATAGGAGTAGCAAGTGAACATGTCTAAACACATCAGAATTGGTGTAGATGTAGGAGGTCAATGACATCGCTCCACACTATCAATCTACCTCCGGAGCAGCTCACAAAACATTATAGGCACGAACACCGATGCCGTAGCGATCGATCCAACACAGAAACACACTCCAACCCGCGGTGTACTAGCCCACCACAAAGCGCCGACAACCCCAGACATAACCAGCGGCATCGAGGAAGCGGTTCGTGAAGTACTGACCTCGTCCTCGATCCCATCATCATCCATCGCCAGTGTCACAGTCGGCACAACAGCGTTCTTGAACTCTGTAGTCGAGCAGGATGCACGTCGGTTGAGTCGAGTAGCAGTATTGCGGCTTTCCAAATCGTTCTTGCGCGAAGTGCAGCCTTTCTCGGATTGGCCACCTGGCTTGGTATCTATCATCAAAGGTTATGTGGGCTATGTGGATGGAGGATTGCACATAGATGGGTCTCAAGAGGCTCCTGTTGTGGAGGCCCAGGTTGTAGAGAAATGCAAGGAAATCATCGAGTTGGGTATCAGTGCTGTTGTTGTCGCTGGTGTTTATTCGCCTATCGATGAGACGCATAGGCAGGAGGATAGAGTCAGGGAGATTGTCATGAGAGAGATACCGGGGTGCAGTGTGGTTTGTTCCCACGAAGTTGCTAACATTGGTAAGACCAAAGCGCTTCACCATCATGAGTGGCCGGTATGGTGCAGTCCTGTTGACCATAAGTGACCATGCAGGATTCTTGGAACGAGAGAACGCTTCCATCCTGAACGCGGCAATCCTCAAATACGCCAGGAAAACAGTCCGGCGCTTCAGGTTCGCCATGAACGCTCTACAATTGACCTGCCCGCTGTTCCTAACTCAAAATGACGGTACACTGCTCGACTCCGCGTCTGCTGCCAGAGTGCCTGTGCGCACATTCTCCTCTGGTGCCACGAACTCGATGCGAGGAGCAGCTTACCTCGCCGGACATGAGGTAGGTAAATCATCAGCGATTGTGGTAGACATTGGAGGCACCACGACAGATGTCGGTGTCTTGCTCCCTTATGGTCTGCCTAGACAAGCGTCGGCATACGTGACGGTCGCAGGCGTCAGAGTGAACTACTCGATGCCCCACTTACACTCTATCGGCCTTGGAGGTGGTTCACTCGTGCGAGATGTAGACGGAAAGATCACTGTTGGTCCTGATTCTGTGGGCCACAATCTGACCACCGAAGGTCTCGTCTTTGGCGGAAGCACTTTGACGGCTACCGACATCTCCGTGGCTTCGGGCAAAGCAGATATAGGCAAGAAGTCAGCCGTCAGCCAGCTCAGTCCAGAACTTGTTCGCGACGCACAGCATCGTATCAAAGCACTCTTGGAAGGCGCCATAGACGTCGTCAAGACTTCGCCGGAACCTCTGCCTGTCCTTTTGGTAGGTGGCGGCTCTGTTCTGGCACCCGAAGTGTTGGCTGGCTCTTCTCAACTCATCTGCCCGCCATTCCATGATGTTGCCAACGCAGTGGGTGCCGCCTGTTCGAAAGTCGGTGGATCCGTAGACATCGTGCAGGGTGTGTCGAATCAGACGGTGGCTCAGGCTACTGAACACGCCAAGAAGCTGGCCATACAGCGGGCGATCGCTGCGGGAGCAGTCGAGGACAGCGTCTTCATTGCCGAAATCGATACGATGCCCTTGCAGTATGTCGCCAATCGATTGCGGACCATCGTCAAAGCTGTTGGAGAGCTTGACATCAACGTTGCGAAGACGGTTGAGGTAGACGGGGACGACGCCGAGGAAGAAGTCAATGAAGAAGTCGAAGAAGCTAAATCTCATACCCAAAAAGTGCTTGAAGTCGCGACTGTCGACCCCCAAACATACCGACCCCAAATTGTCTTGAACAAAGAAACAGGCGTCAAGGAGTGGCTCATCTCGGAGACAGATCTTGCCTATCTTGCAGATGGATGCTACGTTCTTGGCTGCGCCGGAGGTGGCAGTCCCGCGGCATCCAAAATCCAACTACGGGATATGCTACGCGCTGGCTACCGGATGCGTGTCATCGACCACTCCAGTCTGCCCGAGAGCGCCAACATCTACTGGGGAGGACACATGGGATCGCCGGCGACTTCAGTCGAGAGGCTGCAGTCGACAGAAACGGTGGATGCCTTCAAAGTTCTCATGGAGTATCTGCACCACGACACCTTTGACGCAGTATGTGGACTCGAGATCGGCGGTGCCAACGGCCTCGAGCCCTTCCTGGTCGGATCCTCGCGTTTCTTCGACAGACCCGTCATCGACGCGGATTGGATGGGACGCGCATACCCTACGTACTGGCAGACGACACTGGCCGTGCACACGCCCGGAGAACTGGTGCCTTGCGCCATCGACTCCGGAGACGGCAAGTCGATTTTGATGGTGCGAGCTCCGGACGACGAGATTGTCGACAGAGCCCTCCGAGCGTCGTGTTCGGAAATGGGATCACGAGTCGGCATGGCGGCGAAGCCTACGACTACGGACAAAGTTCGCAAGCATGCTGTGCTGAACACGTGCTCTATGGCATGGCGTGTAGGCCGCTGCATCGCCAAAGCAGAAGCCACCAACAGCTTGTCCACCGTCGCCGAAGCCATTATCGAAGAAGCTGGTGGACAGCAGAGTGCGAAAGTGTTGTTCCGCGGCAAGATCGTCGCCGTGGAGCGTAGACTTTACAAAGGCCATTCGTACGGCGAAATCCACATTGCGAATGTTTCGACCGAGGACGACGACGGCGCGGTGGACGACAAGCGTATGCCCGCAGTGGCAGAGGGAGGCCTCATGGAGATCCCTTTCAAGAACGAGAGTCTCTTTGCGGAGCACATTGCCGAGGACGGAACGAAGAGCATTGTCGCTGCTGTTCCCGATCTCATTGTTGTGCTGGACAAAGAGTCTGGACGCGCTCTCGGTGTTCCGGAGTTCAAGTATGGGTATCAAGTTGTCGTGCTCGGTATCACTTGTTCCCCTCGATGGACTGAGACGCCAAGAGGTCTGGAAATTGGTGGGCCCAAGGCTTTCGGGTACGAAGATGTCGAGTACAAGGCTCTGGGTGTGTACACGGAGCCGAAGAGTGTCATTGAAGAGTTTGCGCCTAAATAGATGAGAATTCACATGACTCTTGTTTTTTTCCTGTTGCAATGTTATGGATCTTGGGTGATTGTATCGATGTGCTGTTGAAGCATTTCAATTCCTATGCTGGGTGCAAGGTTCTCAATGATCCCTTCACCTATCGCACACCTAAAGACGTGATCGTATCTCTACTCTGCCGAAGATAAACATATGAAGACATATGATTACCAACGCATGGAAAAAAGGGAAAAAAAATTGCAAGTTTCATAATGGTGACGTTAAATGGCTTTTCATTTTTGACACCTCCCCGGACGGGGGGAGCGTCGATGCTCCTAACTTTGGTATTCCGTCTAGTTGAGCAACAACCCCTGGTGAACTCGTCCGAAAAAATACTGTACCCAACCCATGACCCCGGCAATAACGCAACAGGCGACAAGCTTAGTAGAAGGTGGAAGGACGGTGAGCAGCGAAGACCTTCTTTCCAGCGGTCTTGGGGATACGGTGGGGAAGAGGGAACTTGAGGTCCTTGGTCATGAGCTGCTTCATGTAAGGGCGGCGGATGTCGTCAGACTTCTCGATCTCGACAACCTTGAGGATCTGTGTTGTTTTTGGGTCAGCACAGCACTCGACCGAGCAGGCAGAGTGGCGACCTGCGGGAGATTTGAATGGAAGAGAAAAGAAGAAAGAAAAAAAACGTACGTGGATGGATCTGAAACGAGATCTGTGGCGGGCGGCCATGTCCTGGTACATGGACTCGACGGCGTCGGTGCGGGACATGTCGCGGTACTCCTTGTACATGTTGTGGGTGCCGGAGCGCGAGTCATAACGGATCCAGATACCGAAGTTCTTGACCTTCTGAGGGCGCTTCTCATGAATCTGCAGGCGCGTGATTAACATGCGTTCCAAAAACGCCTAGCGCTGCAGCCCATTGTCGACTGAGAGGTCATGGCTCTTTTGTCTCTGGCTCTGAGGCTCAGGTTATGAAGTGGAGGAGGTGTGAAAGTACCTGGTTCAGGGTGACGATCTCGCCGTTTGCCTTCTTGACCTTGCGGAGCTTGGAGAGGAAGTACCAGAAACGGGACTTGGCGACAACCTCGTTAGGGGCAAAGATGCGCATGCGGTAAAGTTTAGGGGTGGGGTTGGCCTCGCTGGGGAGGAGGCGCCCGATGACCTGGTACTCTTGAAGGCGACCTGAAGTGATTGTCCACATGTCAGCCAACTTCCTTGCTCTTTTTCATGGTTTTTTGGTTTTCGGTCTCGGCGGCGGCCAGACAGAGTCGGATGGAGAGGCGGTGATTGCGGCGAATGCAGTCGATGGCGGTGTGTTGCGGTGGTCTTCAATGGACGCGATCGAGAAAAGCTCTTCCAATGAACAAATCTCTTTCCTCATCCAGTCAACGCTTTCACGCAGCTCTCCATCCCAGCTCCAATTCCATCAAACAAATGCCATTGCGTTCACTGCTGCCCCATCCGACTCTGTGTAGCTTGTCGAGAAAGTTTTGCGCTGATGGTGAAGGAGGTCGCTATTGCCATACGCCAGAGGTTCCTAAGGAAGAGAATGTGTGCTTACCCATCTGCAAAAGAATCAGCTTGACAAGACCACACACGACGCTTCCTCATGAGACTACTTACTGTTGATTTTGATCTGCTGGAGGTTAGTACAGATGGTTGACGGTCGCGATACGAAAAGACAAGACAAGAATTTGCGGACAACTTCGAACGACTTGTTGCACTGGCACGGCGAATCCCGTGGGTGCGCTTTTCTGCTACCGCTAAGCGAGCCAATCACCAGCAGCGACTCTTGATTTCGAGGACCCAAAGTCTTGGCGTTACAGTCCTGAGTCGTGTCAGCCACGCGCCGCGTCGTTTCACATGTCAGTCGACGTGTATACCGCAGCCAAGCACGGTACTTTATACTGTTCTGTGTCGAGATATATCGTTGTTGCATCTCAACCTGATGGAGTCGCGCGCACTTGTGAGTGAAAAGTAGAGTAATCTCGTGATCGCCGGAACATGGATGCCCTGATCGTAGACTTTGGCCGGGCGATCAACTCACAAGACGGCTACGCTCTCGCCGCAACACTATCGCCCGTCCCACCCAAGCATGACCCAGCACGACTGTATGCTCTGCGCAAATCCACGAATGCGCAGAGTGTCGTCGTCGACTTGCGCTATGCCATAGGCCACAACCCGAACTTCACACTGGATCGTTCAGAAAGCAATGGCTGGGTCGACGTCTATGTTGCGTACTGGAAGGCAGTGGTGGAGATTCTGGTCGCAGATGAAGCAATGAATAAACACAGGAACACGGGCTCACATGGCGGAGCGGCAGCACACTGGGATAAAGTGTATAATGCGTGGAAAGATCTGCTCAACGCCCTCTACAAAGGATATCAGAACGCCGGCTTCGAAGCATGGACGATACCGTGTTTGTATATAACTGGCAAATACCTCCGAGTCTTCGCCATCAAGGCAGACGAAAGCGCACGCGACGCCAAGAAGAACAGCAGTAACAATAACGCATTCGACTCGGCATGCGAGGACGACGTCGTGGCAGACGAACAGCAGGGCGGCAACGAGAAGCTGGAAGATTGCGCCAGACAGATCAACCGCATCTTCAGTCTTTGCATAAGCGACCGAGCACCCATCACTGAATCCCGCAAATGGGGACTCTACTACATCACGAATCTCATGTTCAAAACCTACTTCAAACTGAACTCCGTCTCTTTATCCAAGAACATCCTGCGATCATTGTCTGCAACAGTGGTCGACATGCCTCCTGTGTCGGCATTCCCCAAATCGCATCAGGTCACGTTCAACTACTACGTCGGCGTCATCCACTTTCTCGACGAAGCGTACGTCAAAGCCGAAGAGCATCTCTCGGCAGCCTACGCCCAGTCTCTCGCCTCCTCGACAACGAACATCAAACTGATCCTGACATACCTGATCCCGACCAAACTCATCACCTCGGGCGTGCTTCCCTCTCCCGCGCTTCTGGCGCCTTATCCGAGTCTGCAGAGGCTGTTCGGTCCGATAGCATCGTGTATCAAGTCCGGCGATCTGGCAGGCTTCGACAAGGCGCTGCAGGCGGGCGAAGACGAGTTCGTCAAGCGGAGAATATACCTCACCCTCGAGCGCGGCCGCGACACGTGCATGCGCAACTTGTTCCGCAAGGTCTATCTCGCAGGAGGCTTCGAGGCGGACACGACGACGCGTCGCAGTCGTATTCCTCTGGCCGAGTTCAAGGCGGCGTTGAGTCTCGGTGGCGAGAGAGACATCGACGGAGAGGAGGTCGAGTGTTTCGTTGCCAATCTGATCTATAAGGATATGATGAAGGGGTACATTTCTCGTGCTCACCAGATGGTTGTCGTCAATAAAAAGGGAGCCGCGTTCCCGGGAACCGGCGTTTGAGCTGTGTTTCCACCTCTCCTGTTCACAGTTTCAATGAAACGTTGGACCAGATTACTATGACGGAACGCGCCAATGATGATCTGTTTATATCGCCACCAGAACATGAACTCGTAGAGAAACGGTCAACATGACCGGGGCATGACATCTCCTTTTGAACCTCGAAGGTAGAGCGAGTGGAAGATAAGGTGAAGTCACCTTCCCAATCTACCTCGACGCAACTCCACGAACGAATCACCCAAATCCCACGGCGGAGGAGAGAGAGAAAAAGGATGACAAACACCACTCCGTCTCGTACTGCTCCTGTCACAAGCCAACAGAAATGGACCGAACTCCTCACGTCCCAACCAAGTCTAACCCAGCAACCAACCGCATGACCACGAAACAAGACAGAGACGACAAGTAAAACAAAAAACAAGGAAAAATCACAATTGCCGTCGACGAACTAACACTGCCTCGAAACCGAGTTCAGGGCATCAAAGGCGTAGGAGAGAAAGGGGGGAAGTGTATGCATACTCCACATGGGGGCCGAGTATTATATACATTCCTTATCTGTCTCTCTGCCTTTTTTTTCGTGTATCTTTAGATCAAGCATGGAAAGGCTTCAACAATAGGACGGGCGGGATCAAGCTATCTCCTCGCCGGAAAGACAAAATGCGCAGAGAAAGGCAGCTGCACGGCGCGAGCAAGTGGAGGGATAGCGAACAGGTATGCGGAAAGAAAGCAGCAGTGGAGACGAAGAGGAAGGCGCAAGGCCGAGCAAGTGGAAGGAGCGAAGTCTACACTACCATAAAGGTAGGTGCCTTAGCTTACCTCACCTCTACAATAAAGTAATCTGCCTCACCTTACCTTGTCTTGCCATTTCGTCAAGTCTGTCGTCTCAAAGTAACGTACCTTAACCCGGTACTAGAAATTTGAATCAACTACACAAACCCACGCTCCCTCTACCATGTATACACGTCTTCTCTATTGCATTCGACTATTTCCTTGCTTATCCAGCGGACCGAGATCTTCACATTCACGAGAAGGGGAGAATTGACCTTGTACGATTATCTGTATTATCATTCTTCGACAAGACAAAACTAAAACAGGAGATTTTATATGCACATGTATGCTATCGCTAGTAATCACCACGAAGGCCTTGCCTGACCTGGCCACAAGAAACAGAAGGAGAAAAAAACAAAAGTCGGGCACTGTCCAGCAGTACGTGAACCCAAACACGTCTCCTCTCATTGAGTCTCGGCGGCCGTGCCTCTCGCCGCATCGTGTTCTTCGTCTTCGACAGACGCAGAAGAAGGATGGGAAGGGATTGTCTTGCGCTCCCGCAGAGCATCCGTCATCCCTGTAGCTGCATTCGCGGCGGTGGAGGTATCAATGTTACCGGTGATGTCGGCACCTGTGGCTACACCCGTCACAGTGGGGATCGGAATGGAAGACTGTTGTTCTTGTTCGTTGGTGCTGACGTCAACGTCAACAGATGCGGCAGGGACATCTTCGATGCTGGCTTGGGCCACGTCGCTCGCTGCGGCTTCGGCAACGATGCGCTCTTGCTCTTGCCGTCTCTGACGCTCTTCTTCCTCTCGTCTGGCCGCTCCTGCTCGTTCGCCGATGCCTGGCCATAAAGAGGCGAGGAACAAAGCCAAGGCGCGCTCGAGCGGTCGAAGTGTTTGTCTGACCCAGTGAACGTTCTGTTCTTGCAATTGCTGTTGTGCAGCAGCAGCGGGCTGAGCATTTGCCGGTTGATCTCGGCCTGCTTCCTCCTGGCGGGCTGGAATGCCAATAACACCTTCCCACCACCCCCGAACCCCTACGCGGATCTGTCTTCCCATGCCTTCACCGTTGAGCAGATAGAAAACAAGACTGACAAACATCATGGCGGCTGGACGGAACCACCCCATGTTCGTAGGAAAGAAAAAGTACGCGAAGATCATGACACGGAGCAGGAGCCAGAACTGAGCCATTACGGGCTGCCACTGTGCGCGAAGGTCGAGAGCCTGGACGCCCGCAGCATGGTCTTGGTTTAGCAGGTTGACGAGTTCACGTAGTTCTGGTTCGCCTGGCAATTGTGCATTGGCTTGGTTTGGCTGTGCGGCATTCTGGGGAGGGTCAGGAAGACCAGCCGTGTTAGATTCCCTGGCGGCCGATGACGGAATGGGCTGGTTAGCGACAGGTGCTGCGAGTCCGTTCTGGGCTTGCAAAAGATGAGGGTGGTGGCGAGCAAAGGGCATCACTACGTTGCGCATCGGATTCATATTGTACAAGTGGTTTGGCTGCGACTGAGGCTGAAACTGCGCTCCAGTGTAGGTGCCTTGAGGTGCAAAGAGTAGGGCATGTGGGCCGGCAGGGGAGTTCAGAAGATAGACTGTGGCGGCGGTAGCATCTAATTGCTGGACCGCTGGCGTTTGGTACTGGGACTGTGGTTGCTGTTGCTGCTGAACACCTTGGTATGGCAGAGGAGCGGGACTGGACGAGGCGTTGATACGGTGATTTGCTTCGGCAGTGGGTGTCGGTCTGCGGGAAGCTCTGGTGCGAGTGCGAGCCACGCTCTCTCTCAGACGGGAGGCTATAGCATCAGTATTGGTGCGAAGTGTCTCGGCGGCGGCACGAGCTTGTTCAGAGATGCCAGCCTCGGCTTGCATAAGCTGTGCGAACTGCGACGTGAGCTCTGCCAATTCCCTGACCTCGTTGGCGGTGACACGTGAATCAAAAGCTTCGTCCATTGCGATGTCTCCTTGAGGAGGTCGAGCCTGGTGAGCTTGGGCGGGACTCTGCGGCGGAAAGAAGTGCGGGGGCAGGTTGTGATGAGGCTGGCCGAGGTGTGGCTGACCATTGTTCGGAGGGTAGATGGCAAAGGTGCTCTGGTTGACCCTCACCGTGTATGTGGTGTTGCCGTCGGGGCCGGTGAAGGTGCGAGTCGATGCTGATGTAGCCGGGAACCCGGGGATCTGGTTCTGCTGGATTTGTTCGTGCCCTTGGCCGAGAGCGGGAGTCTGACCTTGGTCTTGCCCCTGCCCTTGACCCTGTCCTTGTCCCTGTCCTTCTCCCTGTCCTTCTCCCTGTCCTTGTCCATTGGGATTGACGGGGAAATGGTTCGCGAGCAAGGGCGCGACGTTGTTGACGTGTTGAGCAGGAAAGTGCGGTGGTATGAATCCAGGCACGGGGTGGAAGTGGGGGATATGAAGAGGCATGCCAGGGTTGACGGCGCCTATTCTAGGAAAGCCGGGGCCTCCATGGGGCATGGGTGGCATGCGCATCTGTTGCTGCGGCGGTGCATGTTGTTGATGTGGTTGACCTGCTTGTCCTGCTTGTCCTGCTTGTCCTGGTAGACTTGGAGGTGCTGGTGAAGCTGAATTGGGAGCTTGGGCAGGACGAGTAGAAGGAGGGCGAGGACCGGCCAGAGCGACATGAGGACTCTGGGAACGAGAGCTGCGAGCTGCCGCCTCCAACGGGTTGGGGCTATGGCCGTGCTGAGTCGAAGGTCGCACAACAAGATGGATGATAAAGTCGGAGTGGTTGCGCACGTGGCTGGCTCCAAAGACTGTCGTCATAGTGTCGCCATCATTGGCCAGAAGACGACCCTGATAGATGAGGCGCTGACGTTCAGGTTCGGGATGGAAGTCGATGAGACGGCATATCCTCTGTTTCAAGGCAGCGACAGTGGTGTCCACGGATACTGAGCTGACCAGGACGCCGCCGCCTGTGGCTTCAAATGCCGGAGACAGGATCCTGAGATTGATTGTATGCGCCTGCGAGGTTTGTTCATTCTGTCTATGTTGTCCGTCGTCCTCTGGTTTTGATACTGATATTGTTGATGGCGCCGTCGGTTGTGGTGATGACGACGAGTCTTCTTGCGGTATAGTCGCTGTGTGTGTATCCGGAGCACCATCTACGACTTGTGCCGGCTCACCATCGTTGCCTTCGTGGCTCGACATGACTGCAGTCGCTGTCTTATGGTGACTGTGCAAGAGCAAGAGGGTGTTTATTGGTCAAGCCTCCAACACTTGTGTCACGGGATTATATGCACGCCTGTTGGCTCAATGTGTTTTGAGAGAGTGTTCAGCGACAGATGGTTTACTGCAATGGCGCGCTCTCATCGACACTGGACACTTGACATTTGACACTGGCCTGTCTGATTAATTGTTGATTACTGATTGATTATTGATGATGATAATGATGCTCTTCTGTCCACTTTACTAGAAGCATCCAAACGCGCGCCCGTCCTCGGTCTTACACTAACGCCGGGACTCCGTGCGTGATTCGAGCCTCAGTGCCAAGCCCACACCCCACATCGTTGCATCTCTCTGCTTGCACTTCAAATAGACAGGGTCGCTGTGAGTTCTCTACTTGCATCATTCTGGGGGCCGGCATGACATCTTGTACAGAATATCTCTTGTTCTATGCAAAATGACCTCCAGGTACTGCCTTTCAATCACTCGACTTTATGATGACATTGTGTCCCCGACTTCAGTCCCTTAGTAGTTCCAGCTCATCCAGACTGATGCCGAGTGTGCTGCACAAGGTATGCCACCAGCAGAATTGGTAGTTGCACATGAGCATATACCTCAATAGACATGACGGCTGGCACCTCGTTGTGGGAAGATTGTATATGTTTTCTTGATGGATATACATCTGTTCAAATGCAGCTGATGCATTCTCACCCATCTGATGTTCTGGTCTTCATGGCAAGAAGGAAGCTGCTGCTGATGGCCCACTGCAACTACCGCTCCATTCATTGTGTCCCACCTTGTCTTCTGGTGTCAAGGGATCACTCGTCTGCAGGCTCTCGTTTCGTGCATGAATGCTCCCTCGATCGCGCTCGCACTCCTGCTGGGCATTAATGTCACCACCATCGATACACGCGTACTTGTTCTGGACCTTCGTATGTCGTTATCGTCCGGATCCATCATGTCACGCCATTGCCTGCGCATTACTGAATTGCATCTCCAACTGTCATGACGATCGTGCATCTGTGCATCTGTGCATCGTACGCGATTTCGCCCGATCGCACATTGCACACTGACCTGTCTGTCGCACCTCCTTGAGACACTACCGAGAAGTCGAACGTCGATATAAGGTTGATCGTGCAAAGACCACAATCCTCGTGGGTATTTCTCATCTCGCCCTTGCCTGCTAACCTCATACATCTGGATTCCGAATCCGAAAGCCATGCTCCATTACCGTCTGTCGCCGACGATGCGAGACAATGAGCTGGCAGGTAGGCTAAGGTTGTGGTGGCTACAAGCTGTGAAGTCTCTTTCAACACTGCCAGAACCTCGTCGTCCCTTTGCTCTAATATTTCAAGGTTCACCTGTACCCGCCACCATATGAAGAAACGAATCGCGCCACGGCGCTCATGAGATACCGCTTCCGAGTTGGCAGCAGATTATACTTTGAAGCTCTGCGCTCGAGTGCACCGCCGTTGAAGCAGGTACTTCCGTACCTTCTTCTCGTTATTCATCTACACGACGGCCAGAACAGGAGAACCTACCGCACCGCTGTTCTGCAACCTATGAATTCAGGAAGCAGCTCCGTCGTCGACCCGTCCGCATGGCATCCCTACAGTAGTGTTGCAGGAAAAGCCAAATTGCTTGTTCTAACCTCCGACATGTCGCCGGCTTTCATCGGGTGCTCTACTTCAACATGAACTCTATTCCCAGTCCGCCCAGACCTTGTCGATGATGCTGGGCAGCTTGCAGAGCACTCTGAATATGTTGATTCGGCTCAGCAGCGATTTTTCCTCCACAGTCCGAGTAACCTCGCGAAAGCCCAACGCTCATGTTCGGTTGCATAGTCCTTAGTTCGCGGATTATACTTCTAATGACGGATCGCAGGTCTGTCTTTGTACGTGTGGGTCACACGGTCCGGAGATGCTCGAATTTTGTTCGATTCTATACTTCACTAGCTGCCTCAGTAAGCTCTGATTCTCTTGTATCGCACCGTACAAGGGGTATACAGTAGCTTTTGGCATCATGTACGAAATGACACGCCACCTGGTCCACATTCTCCACTATCGATGCCCTAATCATCTCTTCAGGCATCAAGGCCTACAGTATTCTTTGGCGGTGAGTTACAACTTGCCCTAGTGTTATGGCAGTATAGCGCCAAATGACGATCTAAGCCCTCGGACCTCTCCTCGCGCGATAACACTGTATCCTTCTTGCTCGGCACGACATACGCAGTCGAACCGAATTGCCCTCGCGAAACCTATTTTGTGTACTGTCAACAAGCATGTCACGAGTTTTGATCTCCGTCTCCACCTATTTCTCAACCTTAACTCTTCAACAGGGGTTGCTCCACAAAACAATAGGGTGGTTCTACAGCTATACCAGGACGCGGTGTTATAGGAGGGTTTGGGGAGGGTCTTACAGGTCCACAGTATAGTCTGGGTTTATCGTTTTGACTAATCCCTCGTCGGCACAAAAGGCGAGAAAGCCTGGGGGAAAAAAAAGGGTGATGATATATCTTGCTCTAGCGTCCTATAGCGTCCATAGTCAACTGTCTAGTTGCAGCACTTGCAATACCACTCACCTTTGACGGCATGTTCGTGTCCGTATCCATTCATGCCCTTGACTTGTGCTATCTCAGTAATCAACGGTACATGGTTTCTCGCTTCTATCCGTAGACTTTACGTCAAGGTTGCCAGTTGAATACGGGGTATGGCTTTCTTCAATATCAAAGATCGAACGGCTGGCGTGACGGGTCCGTTTGGCTGACGGGCTCGCCGAGTGGCTGCTTAGTCGGCTGATCGGGTCAGCTAGGAGAGGAGGGTCGGCCCTTAGTCTCTCTCTCGATCCCTCAGACACGAGGCACGCACAAGCCAATTAGGGCAAATGCATACATGTATGCGCAGAGAAGGCTGTGGCTTGGGGCCCGCGAAGTGTGATTAAGGTAGAGGGAGGCTGAACGAGTGTAACGAGAGAGAGAAATTCGTGGACAGGGTCACTCTGCGTGATGGGACGCCGATCTATATCTATTTATCCATCCCAGCTGGGGAATATAGATATAATGAAAGGAGAGAAGAGTGTCTGCGTGACGGCGACCTTGACTTCTAAGGACCAGAATGAGAAGAAGTGCAATGAAAGTGGGAGGATGGACACACACACAAGTGAGTGGCAGAGTGTTAGTATAGGATAATTGATATCATCGATCGAGATAGACCAAGGTACAGTAAGCCACAGAGGGAGCGAGAGTCGCGCGTTTATTTGATCAAAAGAGCAGAGTGGAATGTTTTTAGTAATTGTTCTAGGACAGATGAAAGGCGCAAGGGTAGCGATACCGTGCATACCCTAACACTAAGCAACATGTCCAGCTCCTAATCAATGAATAGATATACAAATCAGACGAGGATCTGCTGCCCCCGGTCCTTGAATCATCCACCTCTTGAATGGTCAATGCCAACGAACCATATAACGCCAGAACTCAACACCTTGTACCCCCGACCAGAGACTAGGCCCGCAACATCAAATCTCCTTGGAAATCAGAGAGAGGAAAAGATAGAAAAAAAGAATGTACCGGAGAGTAAATTACGATCAAAAACAATCTTGGAAGCGAAAAAAGAAAGTAATCGTACTCAAAGACCTCCAGCGAAGCTTTGTTCTAGTCCATTTGTGTGCGAGTGCGTGTAAAAATACATACATACGTACACAATCCAGCTCGAAACCAATATATAGTGAAAAAGGTTGGTTGAGCGAGGCAGAGGACCTTTTGCTGATTTTTGGCTGGTGAAGGCCAGAAAAGCAAAGAGGAGAGGGAGATGTGTGTGTGCGTGTGTGTTTGTTCTTTCTTTCTCGTGGAGGAGCTGTGTTACTCACGTCGACTTACTTTATTTCTCTTTCCCTTACAGGTCATGTAAGATCAAGAGAGAATGGGCAATGAACCAAATTTCATGACAGAGTCTCAGCATGGGAGATGAGGTGTCCGGAAGTCACCACTCCCGGCATGCCATTTCGCGCACGAAGCACGTGCTGTACATACTACAGTAAGACAAGACGACACATCAGTAGCAAAGCATGCACGACGTGAGCAAAGACCTCCCCTAATAGACCCTTGAACCTGCTTGTTTAGCAATCTTTCTCATTATAAGCAGCGTGGTGAACCAGGGAGTGCCTCAGGCAAACGTTACACATCAGCGTAGGCTTCGACGACAGCTGCTTGCTTCATAGTACGACTGTAGCTACGAGCGACATAGCCATCGAGAAGTGCTACAGCAAATACACCCTTCGTCTCCGCTACGAGCACGTTCAGGCAGTAGACTTACCGTTGAGTCGACCAATGAAAAGAGGTCAGATGTATCCTAGGCCTTGGTTGTCTCGATGTGATCGAGAAGGATTCCTTTTTTCTCTTTGATCCTGTGCTGCACGCGTGAGAAAACTCCGCTTCGTCGTTGAAGTTCGACCTCTTGATCCGAAGGGATCCGCTGGCTTGGCCGAAGCTGGAAGTGAAGAAGCCGTGAAGGAAGGAAAGAAAAAACAAGGACCAAAGATTGGGCAGCATTGGCCGCCGGCGCGGCAGCACGCGATTTTCGTCCGCGGGTGGGCAGGGTGTAAAGTGGTAGCACGGGTTTGCGGACTCATGGGAAGCGAGCGGGTGAGCGTGTGGGGCCCGCACGCACCTACCTTCCCTTGTCCTGTCCAAGTTCCCACTCGCTAAATCTCGAGCTTTGCCGATCCGTTCTGTCGGTAAGACCGTGCTGGCGTTAGGTACTGCATATGAAGACAGAATTTTATCGTGGATCAGGAGACGTGTGCCATTTCTTTACATACTTTGCAAATGATGGCTTGGGAAATGTCTATTCAAGAAATTAGAAACTATATGTTGATCTTTTGTGGTCGTAAAACTGCTGCTATCATGAATCTGCTACGCTGAATCCGAAATATTCGATCACGCTGATATCCGCCCTGCTGCTGTCTCCTGACTATCCAGCCCTCATCCCGCAACTCCTTTGCTAAGTCGATTGGCATGGGGTTTGTTACTGATGTTTTCTAATAGTCGAGTAGCTTGATAGCTTACACCGCAATCATCATGTCGTGTACTGGCGCGTGTCATGCCCGTTCCCGAACCGCTATGCGCCCTTTTCCCCCTTCTCTCTTAATCGTTCACCAATGTCTCCAGTAAACCCATGTAGGGCGGTGCTGAGAGCTCGCCCACTATTGTTCCCTTCGTACATGTTCATTTCGTGTTATCCTCCAATGATCTCGCCGTTGATCCATGTGAGAAGTATGCAAGTGTCGTGCAGGTCATGATTGTATGAGAACCTGATCTTGCCAGAGTCAAACCGACGTTTCAATCATCCGTAGTCGCGGTAAAGTCTATGTCTGTCGGAGCTTTTCTCATCAGTGCATCAGATCCTTGATGTTCATCCTTGATGAGGTCGTTGTGGCAGCTGGTCGCGTGTCACTAGGCCCTGGACTAGGGCCGTTGCTCGGGGCATGGTGAGGCATAGGGGCTCCAAGCGGAGTCTGTGGCCTCTGCTGTGGTGGGTAATATGCTGTGGCTGGTGCTGCCTGCTGCTGCTGTTGTTGATGATGCTGTTGCTGTGGGTGTTGCTGCTGTTGATGTTGTTGTTGTTGTTGTTGTTGTTGCTGCTGAGGAGGAGGAGGTTGAGCATACTGAGGCGGCATGGGCACTTGATATTGGGGTTGTTGCGGCTGTTGTGGTGCTACAGCTTGAGATTTCCTATGCTGGTGCTCCTGGTGGAGATGGTTCAACATCTCCAAAACCCGCTGCCAATTGTTCCACTCGGGTTCCTGAGGAGCGCTTGGGGTAGATGGGTCACTGGGCTCTAGCAAAGGCTCAGCCTGAACGGTCGAGACAAGAGACATCCGCTGCGAAGGCTCACTACCTGTCCATGCCCACGCATATTCGCGAGACCCCTGCATGTCACCACTCACATAGCAAAGCATCTCTTCATCTGCTTCAAGTGCTTCTGGTGATCCTCTTCCAGTCTGGAATCGTTCAATCAAGCGTTCCAAGAAAAACTCCAGATATCGTCCGCAAGGTCCGTTGAAACTCGAGTTCTTTCCGACGCTGGCCATGGCTGTAGCGCAAGTTATGGCGGTTTGATAGTCTGCCCAAAACGAAGAGATGAGGGCGCAGCGCCAGAAGTGTGTAATGACAAAGAACGGAGAGCTGTTGGCCATTCTTGCGGTCCACTCAGGAGCCGGGCCTGCAGACTGGCTTCTAGGGACGGGAAAAGTCTGCATGGAGCGTTGCAGATATGCCGCCGTATCTTTCGATACGGAGAGGCAGCGGTACAGAGCGTTCTGGCGCTCCGCATGGCGACAGGCCGGAGAGGAATTGTGACGGTAGAGGTGGAATCTCGCTATCTGTAACAAGAACGTAGCGCTAAACAAAGCAGGATCGAGAGGTGCGCTCGAATGTATTGGGTATGGATCTGGCCAAGAGTTCATTATTGCCCTGAAGTGCTCGTCATAGGCATCAAGCGTTGCAGCGGTAATAGTCCTGGACCGGAGGGTCTTCTTCAACCCGCAGATGATGCGTACGACGGGCACAAATGCTATAAGGGCATTCGGCATTGTGTGGCCGGCAGAAGGTATGAGGCCATTAGGGCCGATGTGAGCGTCGTCGACCGGTATAGGCTCGCTGACCTCCACATCCGCATCATCAATGATAGGCGGTTGTCCAAGTTCCAGTGACAAAATCCTGCGCAATCATAAGCAAAACGTAGCAAAGCACGAGAGGAGTGAAAGCGCGTACTTGTCCCAATTGTATGTGGACCACCAAACCCTCTTCTGCATCTCTGCCTCCAGCTCGAGGTATTGACCTTGTTCTCGGTGGAGCCCCAGGAATTGCGCGAATCGTACGGCGCAACTCAACCAAAACCAACTCGCAGATTTACGATTCAGATCCATGAAACACACGCTCAAGAGCAAGCAAGTTCGGACGTGGTCGACTGAAGGATCATCGTCCACAGTTTTAGTGCAGTTTTTCGCTATTACGCAGTACTTCATGATGTCCTGGTCGGCATTACTTGGTGAAGCTCCGTGAGGATCGGTGATCAGGCTGCCGCAAGCCATGACTGCAAAGAACAGTGCCTTCCAAATCTGTCGGAGGCCTTGAAACGTACCGCGCTGGTACAGTCTCTCATACTCCTGGTGGAATGTTGGCCAATGAAGCATGGGCGCCAGATGATGTAAGACTGTGCGGTACTGGTGAACAAGCCTATCGGCCAAAGCCTTTGGAGGAAGCGGTGTGCTTGAATCGGTGCATAGCAGTTGAATCACAGGACGACCATACGGTTGCGGCGGCTGGAAGATACCTTTGCTGAAAGTCCTGAGGTTCGCGCGGACGTCGTCAAAGTTTGACATGACTGGGTTTCGGTGACTGCGCTCTCTCGTGGGCGCAACTTCGGGCACACCTATACTTGCTGCAGGTGCGGCCTGTGGTACATTAGCAGGGCCGCCTTGCTCCTGGAGCATGTTGCGCAGCTGCTTGATCTCCTGGCGTGAGTCGTCCAACTGACGCTCAAGGTCTTGCGCATGCCTGTTCGAGATTAGTATCTATCCTGGTGCAAGCGCCGTAAGAGTTGATGTACTTCATCGAGGACATGCGCCGATTCGTATCCTTGGTGAATTGACACTTGACACTCCTACTAGAGCATTCGGTACAGCTCGACGTATCTGTTGCATCGCACTGGCACTTCCGTCAACGACCTGCGAGAACTCGGGACGAAGTGAACACACCTTTACTTTCCTCTCGCGACAAGCATCACAGCTCGGATCCTTGCGGCGCTGTCGGTACGCGCGCTTGTGCGCAGAGAGCATTGCTACAGAGGGGTGACGAGGCGAGAGTTGGGGACCCATCATGGGGTCATGCATCATCATAGGCTCTGCCATGTTCATCGGGCCAGGATTGGAGCCCATCGGCATACCATACCCCGGAGGATATGCCGGTGGCGGGAGCGTTCCGGACATGGCCATTGTTGGCGGCCCTGGCGGAGCAGACGTTACTTGCATATGACTCGGGCCTGGCATGGCATACGCCATCGGTGATGGGTGGACTGAGCTGTGATGTGAACCGTTCGGAGAATATCCAGGTCCGCCGCCGTATGGTGAGTGAGTTGGATAGCCCTCGTGCTGTTGCCTAGACGGCGGTTTGACCTCGTCCGTCACCATCGCGATGGCAGAAATACAAGAAGACTACAACCTGGTTGGGCCTTCTCTGAAGTAACGATGCAATGGAATTGACAACCCAGATGTTGCGAAGTGAATGGTGATGGAATCCTCACAGGCACGCCGAGCCCATTACCGAAAGTAGTGCAAGCTACACCCAGCAAACAAGAGAATGAAAAACGACTCCTCAGCTAACGAGTGGTGCGATAAACCAATTCAGAAACACTCTGTGACAGTGCTGGAGGACCACAATGAGTGTGACAGGTGGCACGCGACAGACAAGACAAGGTGTCTAGGTGATGAATCAATATCAAGAGGTCGATGCAAGAAAGACCAGCGAGCGAGACATCCACCGAGGGGCAACAGGGCGAAAAATGGCGTCGTGTCAACGTGGTCGACAGAGATGCAGGATGCGAGAGAGAGTCGCAGGCCCGAAGACGCGCTCAAATTGACTGAGCTAGTCGTCAGCGGGATCGGTACCCGGGGCAAGGTTGGTGTAGGAATCGACGAGCACAGGAACTTCCAACTACCATTACCACTAGGTATTATTACCTGGAGTTACCTTGCCTGACCTTAGGTAACTTTGTCAAAGCTACTGCACAGACCTTGGCTTTCCCGCTCGCTCGCTCGCTCGCTCGCATGGCCCTTGCGGCTAGTAGTACTAGTATCTGTTGCCCGTACCCGCACCTGTACACTATCTGCTCTGCTTGCTCTGTTAAATAATGTCCGGAACAGCGAGCCTCTTTCAATTGCAAGAGCACGGAAGCCAGCCAGCCATAAGCTTTTGCCACCTTCCTATCCGAGTACAGACCCGACTGATGATATTCTTCCTTGTTCATGCATGACCGGGGCTGACTGGACTGGAACACAGAGCAAGGCACCACTCATGTCTACGGGGCCACTTCAACCAACCACTGAGTGCAAGATTCCGACATGATGGCACCGCTTCTACCGCTAGAACTACCTTATCCCTGCGCTCCCCATTCGATCAACTGCCGCCGAGGGCTCCCGCCTTGGCAATGTCACCGCGTACCATCAATACGTCGGGAGCAGCCTTTCGGTTGTTGCGCCGTGCGTGGTGGGGCCTGCCCTAAGCACATCTCAGCCTCCATGCTCTGTAGCTTTCCTCCTCCAAGGGGGGAAACTAGTACTTTCGTGGAAACCCTCGCCTTTATCCTTTAGCAGCGTTGTCCAAAGTGCATGATCGTCCTTTTTGACCGCTGAATTTCGCAATGGTCTCCACATGATACATCCGCTTTGGACCCATTGTTTCACCAGCGAACGTTCGTCTGACCTGAACAATCGCACCGATGGTCGTCTTTTTGATGATCTCTTCACCGTCTCTCGGCCCTTGCCGCCGATTGACGCGTCCATTCGTGGACATGCAGCAGTCCCTCGCGTCGCAAATCTGTGATGGCCCTTGGATGTAGTCAAGTACCGCCCAGCGAAAACAGGCAAGAACGCAGGGCTCTGCTGTGCCACAGACTATTCTTAATTGCAATTCATCTCATTCCTCCACTTGCTCGAGCATCTTGCGTAATTCGTGCTTCACATCGGCTGCATTACCGGGAGGACGGCGTGTGCGGCAGCATCCAGCCGGAGATGCTGCCATGGATCTAACCGCGATCTCTCCTCGTCATCTTCAGGTTCGGAACTAGCCTAGTTCCGAGTTTGCAAAACTATTCGGTGGCGTTGCCGAGGCATGGTACGCCCATGTCCATGAGACATGTATACAGTGCGCCGCCTGTCATGGCTGTTTAGGTAAAATAGGCCACGGTTGATCTACACGGCAGGAGTCAACCAAGGATGAATTTACGAGGCGGACGATTATCACGACGCGAGATCCATAGATGCCCATCTACTCTGATCATCAATCACTAAGGTGCAGTATGCCCAACAATTAAGATTTCTGTTGGAAACTCGTGATGCTGGCCTTATGTAGTCGGATCAAGCGAGCAATCGGCTTGCGATTCTGCACAGCCTCAGTTCGTGCGCACCCGTTGGATATTGCGAAGATCGCAATCCTATGCATGGTGATCCTCAGCAAACGCTAAAGCATTCAAGTAGAGCATGTCTGCCCGCTGAAGCTGTCGCACGTACAAAGTGATCATGGTGGGTTGCTGCCAGGAATACTTATATGCATTCAAAGGATGTATATGCCAGTGAACTTCTCTCCCATTCACTTTGTCTCAGTGCCTCGTCTATTCGGGTCATGTAATTCGTCAAATATGAGGAGAGCCAAATAATGGTGGAGAAGAATGCGAGGGAAAGAGCCCTAAGGCATTGACCAATCAACACAGTTCTCTTCGTTCTAGAACGACCGATCCGCATCCTAAACGAGGAGATGGCAGTCGCGATCACTACTGTACAGTAAATATCAGTGCATGCATCGCTGGCAAAGTATCAGCTGCCATCCATATAGTCGACTTATACAGCAAGTATAGCAAGTATGACTCGCACAAGGGTACTGTTCGGATGTCTTCGACGCAGATATCCAGGTCTTGGCCGTTATACAGTGTGATTAGTTGACTGGACATTCGGTCCTTCACCTTGAGTAGAGATTGTAAGGTATGAGGGTCCAGTCAAGATCTTCCTCCGAGGCTTGGCCAATAAGATGTCGGCCAGAGTTTGTTAAATTGGGTGATAGTAGCGTGTATCATGCCTAGAGTATGTACTGTAGAAGTACTTGCACTTGCACCGTAAGAAGGTACTGTACATGTGGGGCAATGGTCAGGCACTCGTAACGGTAGAAGGATCGAATGCCACGCGAGGTGGTGGTCTTTACCGAATGCGAAATGCCACCTCGATAGATGGTATCGGATGTCCGACGATGCTAAGCACAGTGATTGCGCCAGACGATAACGCAACGCTTGTTCAGTCTGCGCCAAGCTCGTTGACCAATTCTGTCCTTGAGCAGTTTTGTCTAACGCATATGCCAAGAGCACAAACGTGTTCTTATCTCAGCCGCGACGCACTCTCATTGCGAAAGACAGACCTACTCACACATACTGACTACACTTACTGTTAGCAGCTGCTATGTTACTTATAGCCGTCAGTCCTGCATATGGCCGCCAGTCAAGGACCAGGATGCTTGCTGAGCCTGCGCCAAGATGCATCACAAGCTCAGGGATCCACTTCAAAGTGAACTTCAATCGTAGATACCGTATCTATAGTTGATAGATATTTCCCAACTACACGATCCCTACTTTACGAATCATTCCCATACGACCTATTGTTATGTGCACAGGTGCTGTGCATGGCCTTCTTTGAAATTGCATCTGGTGTGTTGCTACAATTCTGCAAAAGATGATAAATCTAAGCGTCGGAGACCGCCGCTTCTTTTGTTCTTTGCCAAAGTCCGCAGACCGTGCCCTTGCTTAGTTTTGTAAAAATTTCTCCTGCTACGAACGGATCAGTATCGTAATCACAGCCGCCTATGTCTTGATACTTGCAGACGTTCCTGTAGTTATTAAGATAGTTGGTATCCAACAGTATATTTGACTTTGTTTCCTAATTCACTTTTCTTTCTACCATTGAAGCTTTCTCTTCGTCTTAGGCCAACCACTGATCTTAACCATGTGCAACTCTCATCTCCATAACTTTCTCCAGGAGCTCCCCAAATGCGAGCACCATATGCATCTGGAGGGCGCTCTCACCCCCGAGGTCCTGTTCAATTTGGCGAAGAGGAACAACATAGCTCTGCCTAGTGACGACGAGGCTTTTGCATCACCAGAAGCTCTGCTGGCTCGCTACAACCGCTTCACATCCCTTGATGATTTCCTCCATTACTACTACATTGGCATGTCTGTTCTGGTCGAAGCATCAGACTTCGAGGATCTAGCCATGGATTATTTCAGACATGCCAACGTGGATGGTGTTGCTCACGCAGAGGTGTTTTTCGATCCTCAGGCCCATTTGTCTCGAGGCATTTCTTACGCCACCGTTCTTACCGGCTTCACCTCAGCTCGTCAACGTGCTGAGAAGGAATTCGGAATCACCAGTGAACTCATTTGCTGTTTCCTTCGCCATCTCCCTGTCCCAGAGTGCATTGAGACCTTCAAGAACGCAGACCTACAGGCAAGTTTTAAGAATGGCGCCGTCACCGGAATTGGCCTCGACTCTAGCGAGAAGCCCTTCCCTCCCGAACTGTTCAAGGAAATCTACGCAGGTGCCAAGGAGCTTGGCCTTCGAAGGACTGCTCATGCCGGAGAGGAGGGACCAGCAACGTACATTTCGAACTCTCTGGACGTGCTTAACGTCGAGCGCATCGATCACGGCATTCGCCTTGCTGAAGATGAAGAGCTACTTCGAAGGGTCGCAAAAGATGGCACCATGCTTTCTGTCTGCCCCTTGAGCAACGTGGTGCTCTGCTGCGTGAAGGAAGTCAAGGAAGTACCCATCCGCAAGTTTTTGGACGTCGGTGTCAAGTTCAGCATCAACAGTGACGATCCTGCATACTTTGGCGGCTACGTCCTCGACAACTATTGCGCTGTGCATGAAGCTTTTGACCTCACGATTGACGAATGGTCTGGTATTTGCCGCGCAGGTATCGAGGGAAGTTGGTGCTCGCAAACTCGCAAGGATGAGCTCATTACTCGTCTCGAGAAAGTCACGACTTTCTGGCAGTCCAGACTCCAGGGCTGAGCCCATCCTTTGGAGATTGATCAAGCCATGCGTGCGGCAGAGTCATAGGGCATCAGTGATATGTATCCGCAACGGTCTGGCTCGGGTTTATATAATGACCAGAATTACACCCTTGCGGAGCGGAAGCCAGGTAGCACAGTGATGAAGAGTATGGCCAAAGCCAGCATTCATGTGCCGCTATATCCATGCCGCACGGCATACCACTGGCACCATGATCTTGCCGACGATAGTCGCAGAGACATCAGTTCAAGCTTACGCGAGTCGCACCACCGCAGACCAGTCTTTGAATTGTCTACGAAATGATTCTGGACATATTACGACCCGATTTAGCAGTCTGTTCTTTGAGCAGTCAATATGCGATATTTGTTGATTCTATAGATATCGTCTCGGCGCTGGAAAGCCTGTGGTGAGCAGAGTCGGACGAAGTGGTCAAACTCGAAAGCGCTGTGAGTCGGATCACCCTTCGTGATGTACATGAGATGACTCCGTGCAGGCCCGCTAGGAGAGTCATGTAACAGAAAGCACTGTACGAACGGGAAGGCAACGCCATTTATATAGTCCCGGATCATGTGGTTTACGAGCAGGATCGTCTTATGCAAATCATTCATGCTCTATTTTCATCCTTAGTCATGTATCTGAGATCAATCCATGGCACGCGAAGCAAAAAAGCGCCGCCCACATATAGACTGTGTATCACGTTCGTATACGAGCCGAATTTATTATATCGTGCCTATCTTCATCTAGCAGCAGGTACAGGACCGATTCCCCTGATCGACGCGTTGCCGAAACCTTTGATTCAGCTGTGTACGCTCGAACATTTTTCAATGTGCGGTCTAGTCGTGAAAAATAATATAGTGGTTGATCAGATGCCCACCATGCCCTGAATATGTTGTTTTTCGAGCTTTCTCTAGAACAGTAGTGTTTGCGAGAGTCCATGACTTTCTCGCTTGACTTGGTACACGGGGTCTAATTAAGCCACACAACGAAAGTCAACATAACGCTCCACAGAGCTCTCAAGCTATTTCAGCTATATTTAGTCCAATCGTCTACCTTAGTCGAAGCATGACAAAATCACGCGGTGGTGATGCGGAGACAACAGGTTCGTGGAAAGAATGCGTTAAATGGCCGTGCTTATGCTACTGGCCCAGACTCTAAACCGCCCATCTATGGTGAAATACATAATCGTCATACATACAGCCAACCCAGTGGCTGTTGCGCTGGTCCTGCCTTCGCCGAAACTCCTTTTGTTCATGTGGCTTGCCATCCATAGCTTTTGGATGCCTTTCCTTCCTTCCGATCAAACGCAACCTCCGATCGAACTCAATGATAATGTTTGCAAAATTTGTACTGTCGAAAATATCGATGATGATGATGCCAATAATTGTAACAATAATGGTGTCTGCAGGTGTATCGTGTAAAAAATAATAAAAAGTCGCAGTCGAAACAGAGCTTGGGTATGAAAACGATCTAAAATGCTCCGAAGAGTCGGTAAAGATAATGGTGAGGGCGGAAAGGCTTCAGGTGTTTTCTTTTTCTTTCTAGCCCAGGAAGCGCTGTCGTGATTGCAGCGAGGTTATAGGCATGCTGAAGTTGGACCGGTACTGGCCTGCTTGCCTATAGCTGTCGTTCCTTGCCTTTTGGATCCCGTCGTGGCTGCGTCGGAACCGGATTGTGCCCAAAGTGATGGTGATTCGAAGTGCTCCTGGAATGCGGGTAAATTTTAGTCTTGGTCCATTCGGCGCGTGGTCAAGTCCAGATCGAAGGGGCATTTACGAACCCGCCAGTGAAACCTCCGTACGGCGTTCCAACCTCAATATAGTTACGCACATCCTCATGGCTCATATACGGTTGTGGTGTAAAAGCAGGAGAAGGCGTAGTACTCCAGCCAACATGGCTTCCATTATGGTACGCTGAACCATCATAAGATGATCCAGCAGTTAGTACGTCCAGGAAAGGTGAATGTGACCCCGTGGACATTCGCGATTGCAAAGAAGAAGGCACAAATCCAGGACTAAGGTTGGCGAAAGGCTGATATGCAAGATTGTTCATATCCATGTTTATGGGATCGCTGTATGAGGCATGCGCAGGCGAGCTACGCAGTCTGGATCGTTCGATCATCTGCTGTCGCTCCCATTCCGTACGACTGCGATAACTCGTCGCAGCTTGCTGTGGAAATTGCATGAGGCTACTGATCTCGACCGCTGTCTGTCCGAATTGTTGTTCGACTTGCATTGGCGCAGTCATGTGGATGATCTTCTCGAGGGCTCCAATGCTGATCGCTGAGCAAAACGCGGGTCCAAGGAAAGGGAAAAGTGGTTCAACGGCGAGTGCGATTGCATACAAGTGTGCCAATACCAAGATAGCAGGCCCATCGACGACAGGCCTCTCCAAGAGAAGGCACGGTACGAAGTAAACCCACTTTCGTAGTCTGTAGAGCTGGTCGAATTCTTCCACGGCGGACTGCGGCGGCGGTGAGGCGATCAGTGTTCGCACATATCCAAGCAACTGATTGATCCACTGCGACTCGGTTTCGTGACCTGCTAAAAATGGCTGAAGGCGCTGTAATGCGGTGATGATGTTGCCGAGTACAGCTTGTCTTTCCTGCATATTTGGCATTGGAGGAACATCCTTTTGTCCTACGGTGGGAAGATAATCCAAGATGTCTGCGAATACGGACTCGTGCTTCCAGCCCTCCATAGCGCTTGATACCTGTATCATGGGTCAATCCTTGGCCATCGAAGTATGTTGCGTTAATCTTACACTTGAAACCCCAGATTGGAGCGACGAGTATGTGCGCCTATAATGGAGTCAGCATACGTGGGTCACATGGAAAGCAGGACACCGCTCTTACCAGTCGTTAGCCTGCGTCATCAAGAGAAGACTTGCTGCAAGTATCGGATCCGCGTTGGCCTTTGAGAATGAGTTGATGGAGTCATGAAGACCTCGAATTGCAATACTGCCATGGTGTATCTGCATCTCACGAGCGTCCGATGCAGGAGACACCCAGGCCAGATGGCTAGCAGAGAACGCCAAGAAAGCGTGCATGACGTATGGATACGAGGTCGCGATGCTCAGATACCTATACCAATTTCAGCAATGGCCCACGGATCTTCGGGCTGCAATAACGCACTGTGGGATCTTGGTTGTCCAGACATTGACCCCACCCATACCATTGACAAGTAATGAGCGAGCTACCGATGAGAGGTGTGCAATCAATACAAGATCGTTCCTGCTGTAAGATTGAACCTGAGGGGTCGGGAATACCTGCAGCTCAGGGAATGGGAAATTGCCCGTCTGCAGCCATAGATTGACACTCTGCTCGGTTTCTGCGGAGCAGGGTAGACTGGCTCGCTCAGGGCCAGGTGGCTGCTCCTCCTCGGCTGGCATGTTTTCCATGTAGTCGCACCTGACCTGGTGCTTTGTGCAATTGCGGCTACAACTACGTTAGCGGGAGATCACGCTCCTGTACGGGATTGGGTGCGTGTTACCATTGAGGGAATGTTTCATCGCATCTGATATGCCTACGTTTACAGGTCTTGCATCCAGTGCGACTTTTCGTATGGCTTCTTCGTGAAGGACCTGTGCCTTGGCCTGCCATGGTTGCTAGATCGTAAACAGATCCTTGGCTCGCGGAAGGATCTCGTGATCTGGCCGCTGTGATTCAACGCACAGCGCTTGACAACAACTCGTTTATGTATGCTCAGAAAAGGAATCAGACGGTCAGTCCCAATGAAGTGTCTAGTGAGGGGAAGGAGTGGTGGGGAAGAGCAAGAAAGAGGCAACGAGAGTGCTGATATGCAAACAAGTGAATGTTACGGGTCTTTGTGTCTAAGTGGACCCGAGGCTAGGACAATTAGCGACAAACGATGGTGCTGATGTGCAACGCGAAGTGGTAGCGGTATGGGGAACAGTATATAGTTCAAGAAACAACACGGGTAAGAAGTAGCTGCATGCTATTTTTACCGAGAGGCCACAACGACATAGTCCCATGACGTCCTGTGGTACATTCTGACAGTTCTCCATGATCGTGCACCATGCCCGTGAAAACTACCCAAGCTGGTAAGGCATCAGACAAATCGGGTGTAGGACGATTCCAGAAAAAGACTCGCGACCCTCGACCCAAATGTAGAAAGCTTGTCTTTGGGTGGATTAGGCGTTTGGAGAAGAGCCCTGAGCAAGTACGGGTAAGCATCACTGGTGTTTTCACATCTGGACATGCACAGTCCAGTGTCGCATTTAACATTCAGTCGCGCTCAATCCAACGGTTCCTCGAAGAAAAATACCTTGAATTCGGCGACTCCGACCACTCTGCTGCGATCCTAAAAATTGCTGCACTGCTGGCCCGACCGGCACGCCGGATGATACAGCGAGCATTGGCTACACCATCTTCAGCTTCTGACAGAGAATTGACGGACGTGGTCGTGACTACCTGATGGCCGTTACCATTCGCGGACGCATCGAGCCATCATCCAAAACCATGTGGTCTCTCCAAGGCGCGCCGAGCTCCGGTGACAAGTCTATTTTTAATCCTGGACACTACCGCATTGGCATACTGGCGCGCACCACGATACCACTGAACGTCGCCACGACCCGTTGACGGCGCGCGAACTCTTGCTTACCTTACATCACACACATACATCTTACCGGCGCACCCATTGATGCTCGAGATCCGCATGGCCATCGCTATTTGACAGGTCGTGAGCCGACAATTACCGCTTGTATTCGGCTGGTCATGGCTTGCACCCGCACCACGCGCTTTCACTTGGCTTTGCAACAACCTTTCGCCAGTGGCGACCGCTTCGCTCATCATCCGTGCACCAATTCGTGATTTGCGGAGCATTTTGATTTCGTACCTGGTGCTACAGTAATAATGGTACAGTCCGTCAATCTACCACCATCGCTTCCTACCCAATATCACGCAATGCTTCCCTGAGACCTTTGCTGCACCTTACTTGGTGCATGTCGCATTATTGCTTATTGCCTTCAGCTCGAGTCATCATGCGTACTCTACGTATTCCAAGCGCAAGCTATCATGTGGCACCTGCAGCGATCGGCCATGACATGGCGCTATCGAAATGCCTTCCTTGTGATACGCCTAGATCTTGGGAGATGGCTGGCTTTTTTTTGCAAGAGGCGAAAACGCGGTCAAGCAATCGGCGGCCTTGACCTTGACGATGACTTGACGGAACTCTAATAAGAATACTTTGTATCTTACAGTACTGTACTTTGGGAGCAGGCTAAAACTTCGCAGCTATGGCACGATCCGTGCAAATGGCTGCCATAAATAATACACTCCGGCATGATCGCAAGCGGGATCCGACCGAACGTTTACTCGTCCCTGAGTATCGCCCTCTTTTGATATCTCAAGTGACATGCTGGTTTTGGCACTGTAACCTTTGTCGCAAATCTGACTTTTCGGTACGAAAGAATGCCGTGCCCGATCGGCTATTGGCTGCGCGTTCCTTCTCCATTTCCCGATCCAAAGTCACGAAAACTCTTGCCATGTGCAGATGGAAAAGGGAAGTGCTCGCGTCCACTTTACCCGGTGGGCTACTTGTAAACCACACGAACATCGCTATCTTCCTCCACGGTACGCGGCCCACATTGCTTGAGGACCTCGGTTCTCACGCTTCTACGGAGTACTAACTTAGTTATTAATAAGCTTCGAGGGATCCGTCGAGACTAGATCTATACAAGTACATAACAGCGGGGCTTCTCGATATGAAGAGGTGATGGCTCAAGCTTTCGAGCCCTATCCGCCTTCCTAGAATAACAGCTTTCTGTGCGTGCGTTCGTGAATTACCTACATGAGGTACCATACGGGACACATTTTCGGAGCGAGATATTGTCTTAGCCGAGCCTCTCTTGAATCACTACACGCGGGGTGGGCGACTCATGGTCATGGACGTGCGCGGGTGCCATCCGACCAGAATGAAGTAATGCGCGCCGTTTTTGTCCCCTCTGTCCCCTCCCCCTCTCTTCACAGATGACTGCATAAACTCGGGTAGCATCAGGTTCGGCGGAAGTCTCGGAGCGGCCTACCACGTGCCTTTTTTCGCTATGACAGAGAACTTTTGACACAGACCCTGTGTGAGGAAATCAGCCCAGCCTCCTCGGTAAAAAAAGCTTGAAAGTCCCATAGGTCGTCGGCCTCTACGTCAAGAAGGGGGGGAGAAGGAAGAACATAAAACAAAAAGGAAAGGAGAGAATCAAATAGGCTAGACTGGAAAAACAGTTACTACGACTGAATTCAGCCCGAACCTCGTCACAACCTCCCGGCTGCCTGGATGAAAGGACAAACGGTCGTTGCCAAGTGTGTCCGCACATCAACATCTCCTCTGTGGAGTCGTACCCTGTTCTTACGACATCACGATAAACTTCTCAGCCCCAATGCCAATACTGAGGGATGAATAAAGGGAGATCTATTGGCATTCTTTGGGGATTGGTGGTTGTTGTTTTCTTTTCTTTCCACTGTCGCGGGAAATCAAGAAATGCCTAGACGAAATAACAGCATCCACATGCAAAGGTACGGAGTACATCGTGTTGAATTGTCGAAATTATTCGGAAGGAAAAATCTGATAGGGTACTACACCAACTCAAATCCATGTCGATCTCGCTGAAACGCCTGTGATGTATCTGTACAGGTACATGATTGAGACTAGTCGGTGATCTAGAGAAAGTCACGCTGGGAATGTCGGGGCCACTAACAGCGTTTGTACTGCGTCTCCGTTATCACTTGTGAAACTGTATAGGTAAATAAGATGTGGAAACTTTCCACTGTTCTGAGGCCAGGGAGGTGGAGTCTAGTTATGCCCCTTAGCTGTGCCGTGCCCTGATAGTCCTTTACTGTACAGGATTCCAGACACAATTACAGTTCAATTACAGTTCAAGTCAAGTACAGTATGTCCAAAGCCTATCGCATGGTTTTCGCAGAGCCGCCGAAGTTGCGACGAACGACGTCAAGTACGTCGCAGATGCGATGTTGCGAAATGTCGGCTATGATCTGGTCCGGTCTTTGAAAAGCTCGCAGATACTCGCAGATACTCGGCAACCTCTTGGAACGGTGCAGATGAAACGCGGTAGAAATGTACTTCCCCCTGCGATTTCAACCCACACTTTGAGGCTAGGAATTACAGTTCCGGCAGAACGAGAACTGTCCTAGCTCTCGAATCTTTCTTCTTTCGGCTAAAGATATTGTCTCAATCTCACCAGATTGATCTGCATACCGGCAAAACGTACCCAAATGTAACACCTTTCCTCGCGAAAATGCGCGCAATCGATCTCAGCGAGGCTTGTACTTCTGGATGGTTGATTAGTATGTGGTCACTTATGCAGGGCCCATCTGCTCTGGAGATTAGATACGATACTCACATCTTCGGTCCTTCGCACGTTGGCACGATCGACCTGATTGCCGACCCCCATGAGCGTTTGCCCAACCGCCCTGCTGGCACCAATAACGGGTCGTAAAATGATCGTTGGAGCGTGCCTAGCGAATGTTCTCGCTGCTCCAGCTGCGCTGCTGGAATCGACGAGCTCTCCTTGCACTGCAATGAAAGCATCGCGAGCGGTGAGGAGATCACGCTCCAACTGTCGACGCCCAGATTGTAGACCTTGCAGCACGCCTAAAGGTTGGTCCGCGTAGTTGCTCACAAGCCGACGGTCCTCTTGTTCTGAGCCATCGTCTCCCTCGTCCCGCGTGTGTCCCAGAGTCTCCTCCACACCTGACAGAACATTTTGAGTGCCCACAGCAAGTTTGGCTCCCAGACGAGCAAGCTCTGCTGTGGTAGTCTTGACAAACTGGAAAGCTCCCTTTTGGACGCTGCGGACTAGACGACCATCTTTCTTATACTCGCGTACCGGAATAGCAACAACGTCACGGACTCCGGCACCAAGACTGACAAGGGATCTGAGCGGTCCAAGACCCGCCAGTACTCCTGGAAGCTGATTGCGAATGACATCTGGTGTCCAAATGTCACTTAGCGTAGGATGTAGGGCATCAAATCCATGTATACCGTAGACGATCACATGTTTCAGCTTGATGTTGGCTCTGTCGAGAATGACAAAGTTCTTGAATTCTCCAGTATGTCCCGAACGGATGCCAGCATAGTCAACCTTTTTCGGTTTGTAGTCGAGACAAAGCCCCACCGTGTTTACCTCGATACGTTGTATGAAAGGCGAGCTGCTCGGTGAAGAAGGTGCAGCTGTGTCTGGCTTGAATTCGAAGAAACGCGTGATGAAGTCGAGAGCATCTTGATCTACATGAAGTCGCAAGGGAAGGACGGAGACCTTCGCGGGTTAGCACTCGTTCATAGCAAAAGTAAGATATTCCCTACCCGAAGAGACAGTTCGGTCGCAGCCAAATCCGCTACTGGCCGGAGATTTAAAACCTCGATATGAATCATGGGTTTCATCATCTCTCGCATATTCTCGTCGTCTTGAGAGTATGTCAAGAACTTGCGCCATGTTGATGTCGGGACATTGTCAAATATTTCAAAGTCTGAGAGTCGTACATCCACAGAACTCTGTACTTCGCCACTGCCCTGAGGATACAAGGAGAAATCCAAGGATGCTCCTTTCAGCTCAAATGCAATCTTGTGGGCTTTGCTGCGCGCTAAATGTAATTTCCTCTTGCGTGGACGCGGTCTGCCGTGCCGTGCAGAAGAATAAGGCGTGGTCGGCCTCGAAGTACCGGAAGTTGCATAACTCTCCGATTCGCTGACCAAGTCATCAATACCTCTACTGATTTCGTGTCGAAGGTCGGCTGCATCGCGATTCGCAGGAACACCAATATAGATGGAGTTGAACAGGCAGTCGCCAATGACAGACTCGTCCTCGTCTTCTGCCTCCGTAGACCTTCTGCGATTCTGCTTTCGCTCTTCAAGCTGCTGTTCCACATCCTCGACGGCTTCTGCTATAGCGTCACGCGTTCGTTTCCAGTCGTAACCGTCGTAAAGATTCCATATGACGTGGACATCACGTACACGGAGCTGAAGTGGAAACGGCTCAATAATCTGTGAGGCAAATCCACCGTCACCACCAAGTGTCGTGCCTGTGACACGAGCCGGATACTGTACAGTACTGTGAGCCTTGTCAAGGTATTCGTCACCAAAGAAAAAGGACTTGAGCATGACCTCTGGTCTCCCACTGCTTTGCTTAGATTGTCTCTGAATATGTTCCAGTAAAGAGTCGTTGTCCAAATGTTGTGTTCTCGAAGCTTCCATCACCTCGTAAAAACCTTCCTCCTCAATAAAGCTTTCTATTGTCTGGGCTCGGTCTTGCTCGTTGTCAAATATAGCATGCTCTTCATCGGAGTGGACGAATGCATCCGTTGGACCGTACAAGCTGTTCGTCAAGCTCGACTGCTGGAGCAGATCATCAACCTCAGAGATAGGTGAGGTAGTATCCGCGTCAAATAAAGTATCCGCTGTTCGCGAAGACTCTCCAAAAGCGTCACCGGTGAAAGAAGCTATCATGTCTGGTACTGTCATGACTTCAGTGCGGAACTTGGGTTCCATGTTCGGCGGAGCTGGAGGTGAAAGGCCGTTGAGAATGCTGATAAGTGTCTGTGTCGAGTCCGCACAAGTCTCAAGTAAGAACAGTTCATCCCTGACTTCAACGTCTGCGGAGCGTTGTTTCGTGATTTGGTTCTCCGTGATGGTGACTGTTGCTTTCGCCGACATGATCGAGCTGACAGATATGTAGCCTTGTGCGGTCAGATACGCTTGAAGGCGATCGACAGAGCCCGGCGGTCTGGCAACAATCTCAGCTGGTGTAGGACTGCTTTGTTTCTGGTCGATTATATGCAGAGAAGCTTTGCGTAGCTCCAAGGTGGCCGTGAACGTCTGATCCGCTGGGATGATGGTATCTAGTCTTGTGTTTGACAGAACAAGAACACCTCTGGCTTCGGAGTCCAAAGGATTCATCCCGAGTGCGCTGTCGAGAAGTAGAACATCCAAACGTACCTTCTTGCCAGCCTTCGTAGCAGACCCTCTTTCAATGATCGGAGAAGGTGGTGAAGCCTGGCCCTCAGCAACCATAGTACTGAGTATAGAAACGGAAGCTTGAAGAGCTGCATCCACTGGCTCAAGCGGATGATCCACACTAGTCAATGCAACGATCGTCGATACATCGTATTCTAAAGCGAGGTTGTAGAACTTGACCTTGATGGTAGGTTCGACTTCGTCGCCAATCATCCTCATCATGATCATGGGTAGCTGGTCGTTTGGGCGAACTTCGTGGACCAAGTCGCGGCCATCAAGCGGACCTGCCCGGATGCTGCCCACGGAGAAAGCAATGAGGGCTGGCAAGCCTACATAAGCTGATTGTAGGTCTCTGCAAGAGATCTCGAGCGTGCCGAAACTCTTGTTCACGGGTACCCGTACGTTGAGATCTACAATCCGCGGCAGTATCAACAACCCGGGTCGATCGTCTTCGGGAAGATACTTGGCCACCGCAGAAAATCTGCTCAATTCATCACCAAGTAATTGCAAGTCAGAAACAAAGGCCCAACTCTCGATCTCCATTGCGGCGGAGGCGACTTTGATCCGCAAGACTGCACCCTTTCGTCTCTGGCGTATAAGGGTGTCCATAAGGATATCGTCGTCGTTTTCGTACTTGTTCTTTGACGGTGTAATCAGGGACAGCAAACGTTCGAGGTCTGTATCCTCAGGCGCAGGAAGGTAGTCAAGCCTGAGATCTTTGATATGAACCATGAAGCGTGACAGAACTTCATCATCGAAGATCTCACAAAGGCTAGCATTGCCTAAAGTGACAAGAACGTACTTGGGGCGTACATTAATCTTTGTGGAGGAGCACTGCACTTGAAGGGAACAAGAGCCTGATCTGAGTACGATAGTGGCGCCTTGTATGCTGGTATTAAGTTTGAGTTCTGTTGTGCCTGAAGCTATGGCAGGAGTCTCGAGATCTTCCTCGAAGCGAACGCCTCTCCGTACGGGAGACCGAGGTATGCTTGCTGGACCGGGATCGCTGCTCGCAACGGAAGCACTCAATTCCATAATACCACTGACGCCGCCAAAGACACTCAATGCATCATCGATAGCAACAAGATCAAGGTCCAAGTTGAGAGGTCGTATCCATGTACGGATATTTGTGACAGAATTACCCTGCGAGGTGGGCTGGGAGCGCTGGAATTTGACCAAAATTTCAGGCGATCCAGATCTGTTGACTCGAGCAGATTTTGGTTGCTTGAAAGATAGAAGGTCTTTTGAGGCGGTACCGATAGTCAACTTGCGGATTGCGAAGATAACGTTGGGAGTATTTGCTTGTGAATGTAGACCGAAGGTGAGGTCTTTGGCCTTCGCGCGCATAACAACCTTAGGCTCTCCCATATCATCGGCTTGCGTTTTCCCGGAGGGAGATACTGGCACTTCAGTAACCTGTTCAACCAAGGATAGCTGTAGAGTTCCTAGACGCAGAGATACTTGCGGTAGAGATGTCTGGTTTGCCTGCTCTACTACGTTGTCTGTTTCGTCATGCGACTCTTTGGCACTCGATTCGACCAATGTATGTACCTGAGATAAGAGTTTGACTGCAGCTATATCGGCCTGGATGTTCAACAGACTCAGGTTGATGTCTATGTTTGCTTTATCAATGGTTGTTGAGCTGCTCAGATCTGAGATTGAAGGCTGGTCCTGGACGTATGACGCCTGAAGTCGCCGTGATCCTCCCATTTCGGCATATGCAGAAAATGTCCCAGGCATATCTCTTGCGTAAAGCGATGCTGTTACGGAATCTTGTGGTGAAACCTCAAAGGTTCCTGCTTGGATTGTCGGTTGGTCCTGGTTGGCTGCTTGCTGTGTGCTAGGGAGCCATACTGTCATACTGTCAAGCACAAGTAGTCGTTTGAAAACCTCGCTTGGGCTCTCCTGGTTTTGACTATTATCATCCATACCAGATCTTGAAGCGTTAAGTCTACCAGTAGTATGGAACTCTGATCCGGCATCGGGTAATGTCTCTCGACTTTCACGCGCTCTGGGGGTCGGGGCCCGGTCTTCCAAGTCGTTCGAGTCTGGAGCCTCAGCACTCTTCAGGGTACTGGTAGATTGTGCTGGATATTCGAGATACGATTCATCAGGAAAATATCCGGGAGCTCTTCTATATTCAGGTGGCGATGGAGTACTCTGACTTATCGCACTCAAATACATACTCTTACCCATTTCCTGACTGTACATCACCGATTGAGTCATCGGATCGTTCACATCATCATCGTCGGGGCTGTTGGGAAAGGTTGGAGAGTCGTGATCAGAATATGCTTGCGGCTGATAAGTAATACGGGCTCCAAAATCAACCACTCGTGGAGAGGAGTCTTGGGTAATACCGAATGACGGAGCTTCAGCAGTGGGTCTTATCGAATGGAAATCATATCTTGTCGACTCGCCATCCGAACTCTGAAAATCTTCGATGGAAGCGGAGAGTAATTGTGAGTCTTCAAGAGGCGCAAAGGCGGTATTGTCCGGATCAGAAGATGTTTGACTCCGCCGAGATGTATAGGAATGGCTATCTTCGCCTGCACGAATGTCATAAACATCTGTATCGTTGGTGGAATCTATACTGTCATCTTCAGCGGCATCTGCGAAACGACCCTTTGTAGACGTAGTGACAGAAACAGGTGAAACTGCTGGGCTATAGTGATCTCGCGATGATTGCTCAAACGTCGGCGTCGTAGGTGCAGATTCATCGTAGTCTGCAGGCTCGTCCTTATTTGATTGTGGTACAGATACCTGTAGGGGTACCTGAGATGGCGAAGCATGTGCACCTTCTTTGCTAGGACTTCTTAGAGCAGAGGGAGACTCTGCGGGAGTTGACGGAGATGTTGCTGAACCGTAAGTATCACCAGAGCTAGCCGGCTCGCAAAGAAGGTCCACGTTCAGTGCCCCCAGAGAAATCCGCCGACGACCTACATACGCTTCATTGATAGGACTCTGGCTATTTGCATTGACCTCGATTGAAGCAACCGGATCGATATGTATGTGAGCGATATTCAGCGCAATGCCAACAGGCACGAGGCGGGTTGGCCCAGTCACTGAGGGGACATTTGCATCACACCTGATGTTGATATCCCTGATTGTTACTGTCAGGCGATCCAAAATACTTTGTAACATCCTAGCCAAGAATCCCGGGAGCCCTAAAGCATTTCCAGTGCCAACGATTGCCTCATCACTATCATCACTTGTAATCGAAGCTTCGATGCTCTTCGACTGAGACAGGATGGCGGCTTCAAGCTCTCGCTTCTCCTTTGCAGGCTCAACATCGAGGAAGGAAGTAGCAAGATCCTGCGCGGTGGGGAGGCTTGCATCTTCGACAGGACGAAACTGGCGTCCACCGGGATCGTGAGAAGGTGGAGAGTCTATCCGCTTTGCAGTCTTGCGATGGCGCGGGGTTTTGGAAGATTCCAAGTCCCGCTCAGTCTCCACTTCGACTCGTTCGACTCGGGCGCGGAGTTGTACGCCGTCAACTTCTGTCGTTATTGTCAAGTCACTGGCGACATTCACCCGGACCGTCACAGCCCGCGCTGCAAGAATCTGTAGCGTTGGGGGCAGTTGCAGTAGAGCAGTAAGTTTCTGCCTGCATATCAGTGATACTATCTATATATCACATCTGGAAATACACAAACGAACCTCTAAACGGATGCCTACGTCCTTGAACTCCGCGCTGCTATTCCGTCCTATAGTGAAATTGAGCTTGTCGAGATCAAGAGTATCTGTGTCCAGGAAGCCTGTCTTAGCAAGGGCGAACCGCAGGAGTCGACTTCTGACTGAAGAAGGCAGGAAGTAATCCATGGCGTCGAAGCTAGCAGGCAACTACGGCCTCTGACTGTGGGGGAAAGGTTGCAAATAATGACCAAACAGTTCGACAAGTTACCAGGCGTATTTGATCAGACTGTGAGACGTGATTCGGCTCCGCTGTCTATACAAGGGTCACTGCTATGTGACTGGTGATCAGGGCGGGGATGTGGCAGTACGCGCTCTTGCACTGTTGTCCCTTTGGTACGTCGAGAGCTGCCGCTTGAAGCATGTTATCCGTGCAGGTGATCTGTTGTTGCACTATTTTGATTCATATGTGAAAGCTATCGAAACTGTAGTCATGTCATCTTGACACTTCAAATCAGCTCGTCGAGTGCGGCAGTCAGCTTCACTCTTGCTCTTGTTGTTTCGACTGAGTAGGTAGGGATGTGTCGGGTCTCAATAAAGTCATGCGAGCTCGCCGTTAATCATTAGGTCGCCAGCACGTGGCGGTGATGATGAAGTCCACTGTTATCGTCCGATAAGGATCGGAGACAAGGCCGTGGGCTTGATAAAAGCCGAAGGGCGCCGTTCAGTCTCTATTGGAGACCAAGGCCGCTGCCGAGGCCGCCCTGTAGTTGCCTGCGTTGCCCCTGTGGCTGCCTCCGCTGTCTCCGTTGTCTCCGTGGTTGCTTCCGTGGTTCTCTCCATGGCGCCTGTCCCGTCATTGCTTTGAGCATCTCGTCATCTATTTCAGTATTTGGCGTTTGCAGACTCCCGTCTCCCCCACACTCACACATCTAGGTACGGAGCACAAGTACATGTGATGTGGTACCAGTCCAATATCTTACATTAAGTGCTTCAAATCTACAATAGCCGTACACTCGTTTACATTGGCCTACTTCGATACCTACAAGCTCGATACTAAAGGAGTCTGAAAGGGGGTAATCATGGATAAGCTTACCATTAATGACGACGAGCAATGGATCAGGGAACAAGGCGTTCCTAGCAACGATCAACCTTTCATTCAGAAATATTTCCAAGGTCGAGATGCCTTGGTAGCTGAAGAGAAAAAACAGCGCAGTGGTTCGTAGGTGTGTTTATCGAACAAGGTAACAAAGATCTGACCCTGACTTTTGTGTCATTAGACCATGCCTTCACGCAAACTTTGTCACCCATGGCCGCTGAGGCTTGTGCTATCGTTTCAGCCATTCGATTCGAAGAACAGCAGACCCTGTGGACAAAAGACTATGAAGATAGCCTAGCATCTGCCACTCCAGATGTGTTTCCTGGCATGATGTTCTCTTTGGCTCGGCCAAGAATCGAGCAATCTAACTTGTGGAAGATCGTCAAGAAGATGCCAAAGGGCGCCCTCCTACATTGCCACCTTGAAGCTATGGTTGACCTAGACTGGCTCATGGAGCACGCCTTTAGTCTCGGAGGAATCCATGTGCAAGCAGATGCTCCTCTTGATACTGAAATGTCGCAATCGCTCACGCCCTTCAAGTTCAAGTGGCTCAAAAACAGTAGAAACTCAGATGTTTCCATTTGGAGCAGTTCATATGTACCAGGGACGTATGTCCCTATTACACATGTGGCAGATAGCTTCCCCGGTGGTGGCACGGAAGGTTTCAAGCTGTGGCTGAGAGCAAGGTCGACCATCACCCATGAAGAGTCTCTAGCTCACCACCACGGCCCAAACGATGTTTGGCGAAAGTTTCAGTCCTGCTTTGGTATCGTCACCAGCTTGCTGCATTACGAACCAACATATCGAGAATTTCTGCGCCGCATGTTTCGTCAATTGGTGGAGGATGGAGTTCGATATGTGGATATCCGATCGGCATTCCTCATTCCCTTCTACCAGAAGGGTAGTGAAGAACCAGAGGAGGACTTCGAGTATATGCTCGAAGTGCTAGAAGAAGAAATCGACGCTTTCAAGCGATCAGAAGCTGGTAAGACCTTCTGGGGTGCAAGGATGATCTGGACCGCGATACGACACTTTGATACCAGGAAAATCATTGAAAGTAGGTCCACAGCATGTACCCCGACGTGCGAAACGTGCGCTGATACTACTTTAGGTATGCAAGAGTGCATCGTGATGAAGCAACTGTTTCCTGATCTCATCGCTGGGTTTGATCTCGTAGGACAAGAGGACATTGGCAGACCTCTGGCAGACCTGATACCAGAGCTATTCTGGTTTAAGAAGGCTTGTGCTCAGTCTGGAGTCGATATTCCCTTCTTTTTCCATGCGGGTGAGACCTTGGGTGATGGAGATTCAACAGATGAAAACCTGTTCGATGCGATCCTCTTGGGCACACGCCGCATTGGTCACGGCTTCTCTCTTTACAAGCATCCTCTACTCATCGACATGATCAAAGAGAAAAAAATCCTCATCGAGAGCTGTCCCATCAGTAACGAAGTATTGCGACTGACTGGCAGCATCATGTCCCACCCTCTACCGGCGCTGCTCGCCCGTGGCGTTCCAGTGGCACTATGTAATGACGATCCCGCCATCCTTGGGCATGGCCACAGTGGCATGACGCACGACTTTTGGCAGGCGCTGCAAGGATGGGAGAACCTGGGCCTTTCGGGTCTGGCCAGTCTTGCAGAGAACAGTGTACGCTGGGCTTCATTTGAGGATCTCAATGCCAAAGATTGGGGCCAGGATGTCAAGGACGGTTTGTTCGGAAAGCGCGTCAGGGCACAGCGACTCAAGCAGTGGGCAGAGGAATGGGAAAAGTTCTGTCAGTGGGTGGTTTTGGAGTATGGAAGTGACCGGGACCTGGAGCCTGACGAGTAGTAATAATCGGGGCACGTAACGTATATGGGCTGGTATTATGCTTCAATCATTTAATTTTGGTTGGTTGGCGTTGGGGACTGCAAGTGCGGTACCACAAAGACAGTAATCGAATACAAGACAAGTAGTTAATCTCAAGTAGTTTATCTCAAGTAGTTTATGCGGACAAGAATATCCATCGAACAATACTCTAGTCTGACGATGAAGCATTCCCACGAGTACTTAGTCTATGGAAGCTCACTACCTGCGACTCATCTCATGGTTCTTGAACATCACGGCGAATTGGACAGGGTTAGCCTCCAGACATCAGACATAATTTCCATACTTCCAGAACTGCACGACGAATGACATGCATGTTGTGCACCATATGATTACGACACCTCGGTCACTGCGTGCGATGATACCTCTCCTGCATAAGCACTCCAGTATCTACCAAGACTGTTCGTGGGATCCCACGGTTATCACAAGACAGCGTCTGTAACTAAGCGAGAAATTGGATACCTGCCTCCATTAACAACCAGACCACTATTGCATGTCTCAAACCGCCAGAGCCACAGGACATGGACACAGAAACATCAATAGCAATGCATATCCTACAAGCACGGTGATGCGCAAGACAATACACGATAGTTTATCATAGACTTTGCCCGAGACCACGAGAGAACGCGACATGACTTGACCAATAGCAGCTCGGCGTCACGACCATGTGTTTCCCTTGCCCTCGTCTGTTGGTCTCGCGCTTTTGCCGATACTCGAAGTCTGCTGTGTTCGATTCGATCTGTCCTGACGATTTTCAACGAAAGAGATCCTGACCGTACCTGGGTTAGTTCTTGACACCCTCAAGAACCATTCAATTGACTTTTCTCGCGTCATAGGTGCGGGCAAGGAAGGGGGGGGGGCGATAAGTTCGCCATTGCGGATGAAAGGTGGTTATATGTCTTTGTTATATAGTGATCGAGGTTGAGTGTCTATAAATATGTGAAGCGCTGGCTTTTGTTTAATCATTTCCTACATTTCTTTTGGCTATACGTATGCTGCACGATGCTGTCATCCATGAATGTCGTTCTCTCATCCTGGGCAGTGTATGCTCTAGCCGGTCTATGCTCTGCGCACCCTAACGAACCGCGCTCGGCAGAAGCAGTACCTCTGCATAATACGACAAACGCCGTCCACTCGATCGATTGCAATGGTAGAGCATACGCATATCATGAACTGGCTGGATATGGGTTCGTGCCTAGTGACGCCCGCGATAAGTTCGGCGACACGATCGGTGGGGTCGGATCTTCCATCTCTATCGACAAGAAGTCATGGACGAGGAAAGGGGACCGCTATACGGGTGTCCTCTGGGCTTTGCCTGGTAGGTCGCATATCACCCGAGTCACTCATCGCCACAAGTCAATTCAGCTCATCATCTGGTGTAGATAGAGGTTGGAACATCCAGGGTACACTGAATTATCAGAACAGGGTTCACAAGTTCTCCATCGAGCTTCTGCTTCGCGGAATTGCCACCGTCGATGACCCCTCGCCTCCGAACCTTAGTTTTCAATATACAGACATTATTCTCTTCACAGGACCCAATGGTTCGGCTGTCTCTGGATTGGACGCGGATGCAGATGGACCATATCTCAGCTTTGACGGCACTGACCTGCCACCGACCACATATGTTGGGGATGGATTTGGTGGTAATGGAACCGGAGGACATCGTGTCTCGATTGATTCAGAAGGTCTTGTACCGAATGCTGATGGGTCATTCTGGGTTTCGGATGAGTATGGGCCTTATATCTATAAGTTCTCGAGGACTGGCAGTATGCTGGAGGTAATACGGCCGCCCAACTCGTTCATTCCTTTGCGCAACGGGACCGAAAGTTTCAGTGCAGACTTTTCCATACTATGATCCGACGATTGAGGTCTTTCCGGCGAACAACCCAAGTGGTAGAAGCAACAATCAAGGGTTCGAAGGTTTGACCGCATCGGCAGATGGCAAGAAGCTCTACGTGCTTCTCCAGTCAGCATTGAATCAGGAAGGCGGGCTGAAGAAGAACCGCAGATACACGCGATTTCTCAAGTACGACATCTCGGGAGCGAAGCCAGAGTATGAGGCCGAGTATATTGTACCTCTTCCACTCTACGGCAGTGGCTCTGTTGCTGCTCAATCTGAGATTCTATTGGCTCGCGATTCTAATGCCGGAAGAGGGCAAAGCGAGACCCAGAGCTCATATCGGCATATCGATGTAATTGACATCTCCAACGCGACAAATGTCACGAGTGCTGTGAATGACGCCTTCAATGGCTCCATTGCAAGCACCACAGGAACCTTACGCACAGGGATTCAGCCGGCCGCATACTGTAGCTTCCTTGACATCAACAGTAACAGCCAACTGAATCGATTCGGCGTACATAACGGAGGGGATTCTGACGCTGGCTTGTTGAACGAGACATGGGAGTCTTTGGCTATAGTACCAGTCAACAACTACGATCCTGATAGCGATGAATACTTTGTCTTTGCGTTCAGCGACAACGACTTCATCACGCACAATGGTGAGTGAAGCAGAGAAGCCTGATACGGCAGCGAACTGCCCCAAATGACCGAACCCAGGATATCTGAATTCTGGTCGATACCAGTATGCCAATGCGTCGGGCTACAATCTGGACAACCAGGCTTTGGTCTTCAAGGTGTCGCTTCCAAGAGGGGCCCGGCCTTCTTAAGAAAGATACAAGAGTAGATACGTGATACCAGTGATCTTTGCACAAGTAGCAACTTGTTCTGCACTGAATATGGACGACATTAGTCAATGGCATGCTTGCATTTCAGATGCTCGATGAGCATCGCAGTTCTTTGTCTTAGTCAGGGACGCGAGTATGACAAAGAACGTGACTTCTAGATCAAGACAAGACACTCCAGTATAGAGGAATGTTCAACATCGTCCGAAACAAAACATACATGTATATCGCAATGCACAAACACTCAATCAATAGCATCGCGTGTTCGAGCACGCCAGAAGAAGCCGAAAATAGAAGCGTTGCGTTGCACTTGCACAGGCAAAAAATAGAAAGGTGACGTACTTTTGTGTATGTCGGCGGTGGCTAATGCGTAATGAATGGCGGGGCAAGTTTCAAAGGCGGAAACCTTGAGAGCTTCTCCCTTTCACCCAATCTCTCTATTATTCCATTACTGTATATAGTCAAGGTACGCTACTGCTACTGAAACAAAGAAAAGCTTTTACAACACTGGTCTTTTTGACTTTCTATATCATCTTCTGTCTATCCTCCTCCTACCCCCGATCCCACACCGACATCTTTGTGCAACAACAACACAGGCAAGCAGAATGGCAGCGGCTATCAAGGACATGGCGAGTGGAATGATGGAGAAGCTCCACCTGACCTCGAAGCACACGGAGGAAGCGGCTCTACCAGAGCCCTCTGCCGACGAGGTCAAGGAGCTCCGAGAAGCATACACCAAGGCTGGCCAAGAGCAGGTTTTTGCCTTCTGGGATATTCTGGAGAAGACCGAGCAGGCCGCATTATATCAGCAGCTCTCTGGCATTGACCCCGAGTACGTCAATTCCATCACAGACAGAGCATTGAACCCTCCCAAGGCCGAGTCCGAGGATGCTACGCCAAAGCTCGAACCCCTCCCGGACACCGCCCTGTCGTCCATCTATGACTCGGCTTCAGGAGACCTCAGCAAGTGGTATGATGCCGGTTTGCAATATGTCGCCAACGGCGAGGTGGGTGTGGTGCTTATGGCTGGAGGTCAGGGCACTAGACTGGGCAGTTCGGCGCCAAAGGGCTGTTTCAACATTGGTCTGCCCAGTGAGAAGTCGCTCTTCCAGCTACAGGCAGAGAGAATCTGGAAGATTCAGAAGCTCGCAGAGCACAAGCACAACAAAGAGAATGTCGTAGTGCCATGGTACATCATGACAAGTGGCCCGACCAGGAAGCCTACCGAGGAGTTCTTTGAGAAACACGCATATTTTGGGCTGGAGAAGGAGAATGTTGTTTTCTTCGAGCAGGGAACTCTACCCTGCATTTCCAATGACGGCAAGATTCTTCTCGAGACCAAATCAAGAGTTGCTGTCGCACCTGATGGAAACGGTGGAATCTACCCTGCCTTGATCGGTACCGGCATTGTTGCAAACATGAAGAAGAGAGGCATCAAGCACATTCACGCCTACTGTGTCGACAACTGCCTTGTGCGTGTCGCCGATCCTACATTTATAGGATTCGCGGCATCCAAGGAGGTGGACATTGCCACTAAAGTGGTACGAAAGCGCAACGCAAAGGAGTCGGTCGGCCTCATTCTGCAAAAGAATGGCAAGCCTGATGTTGTCGAGTACTCGGAAATTGATACAGAGACGGCAGAGGCCAAGGACGCCAAAGACTCGAGCCTCCTCAAGTTCCGCGCGGCCAACATCGTCAACCACTACTACTCTTACGGCTTCCTCGAAAGCATCCCGGAGTGGGCTCACAAGCTTCCTCACCACATCGCCAGAAAAAAGATTCCGTACGTCGATACCGAGAAGGGAGAGACCATCAAGCCCGAGAAGCCGAATGGCATCAAGCTCGAGCAATTCGTGTTTGATTGTTTCCCATTCCTCTCCATGGACAAATTTGCTTGCATGGAAGTGAAGCGAGAAGACGAATTCTCGCCCCTGAAGAACGCAAGGGGCACTGGCGAGGACGACCCTGATACCAGCAAGCGCGACATCTCAGCCCAAGGCACCAGGTGGATTCAGGCAGCCGGAGGCGTTGTGGAGAGTGAGAATGCGGATGCCGGTGTGGAGGTATCACCCAAGATCAGCTATGTGAGTCGGCAGCCAGAGACACATGCCGAATTTGTTTACTGACCAGAATGAACAGGGCGGTGAGGGACTAGAGTTCCTACATGGTCGGACTTTAAAGGCACCGGCTGTTATCGAGGTGGAGAAGCAGTAAAGACTATCGTGCACGGATCATACCAGCTCACAAGACTGCGCAGTAGTGGACGGAGCGGACTACTGTATGTGACAACTGACCAGTCAATGGAAGCGAGCTGCGGGTTATATGGCGTGTTGGAGCACTGATATTTCTACCATGTTCTCTGTTTTGGCCAATTCGATCCGACACGGACACACATTAGAGATGACTGATGAAAGAGTTTATTACCTTGAGAGGCTGAACCTAAGTCAAATATGCTGGATGTTCGAAACATGTACAAGCACAGCGTCTGCTTGTGTATTCTTAGGGTTGACTGATCCGCCGTCCTTGGTGTCCTTTTGCTTGTCCGTCCTGGCAAGTTCTGGGCGGGCGGCATGTGAAGAGGGAGACCGTGCACGATGGTGTGGATCCCGGCCGATGGGCGACCGCCGTGTGTTTCCAACTTTGATGCGGCTGCTCGACTCTTACAAAGAACTCCCCACGTTTTTGTCTTGGTGTGTTTGCTGCGAAGTACGGTAGTTTTACGATTCCTCGGTGGAAGAAAGAGGAAGAAGAAGCCGAAGCAGAAGAAGTAGAAGAAGAGTAGAGAGAAGAGAGAGAGAGTTGCTGCGGGCAGGAGTGTTTCATCCTCTGGACTACCAAGTGTGTAATAGCTCTCGCTCTTATCATTTCCATCAGCCGACCGGCGCACCCAACGTTCGTCGCAAACACATTGGAGCGTTGTCATACTGATCCTCGGGTCGTTGGACAGGCACGGAATATTACCCATAGCGGTATCATAAGGTCAGTCGCATAATATCGACCTTGTTTCTGCAAATGTTCGCATCACCGTCCATTCCGACTGCGCCAGAGCTTCAGCATGCGCCGAGTTGAAGCTGTTGTGTTTGGTTGGGAGTGACTGCCCTCCGTTATCGCCGCCTGCCTCCGCTACCACCAAATCAACACACGACCACGTCGACTTGGTCTTGGATTTTTCTTATTCTCTACCGCTGCAAGAATCTCTCATGCTGTCGTCTGGCGCTGTACCGAAACATGCATTTCTTTCAAATGACCTGCGGACATACGAGTTGAAGAAGTAGTGTTGACACAAGCGGGCTGTCCAGTTTATACATCCAAGAGAGCAAAGATGTCTTCCCTCTCTCGTCGTGCCTGCTACAAATGTGGCAATGTCGGCCACTACGCCGAGGTTTGCTCCTCGTCCGAGCGTCTCTGCTACAACTGCAAACAGCCCGGACACGAGTCGAACAACTGCCCCCATCCACGCACCACCGAGGGTGAGTTGTCTCCGGCGGCCTCGGGTCGACTGGACATGAAAATGCTGATGTGAGAATACACAGGCAAGCAGTGCTACCACTGCCAGGGTCTTGGTCACGTCCAGGCTGACTGCCCCACCCTTCGCCTGAACGGAGGCGCATCGAACGGACGCTGCTACTCCTGCGGTATGGTCGGTCACCTTGCAGTAAGTCTTGTTCTACGACAGTCTCCGACGCCGAACAAAAGCTGATGACATGTTCTACAGCGTGCCTGTCCCAACCCCGCTGTTCCCGGCGTTGGTCGCGGTGCTGGCGGTCCTCCTCGCGGAGGCTTTGGTGGCTTCCGTGGCGGCTTCGCTGGCGGTGCCCGTCCGGCCACTTGCTACAAGTGCGGTGGTCCCAACCACTTTGCTCGCGACTGCCAGGCCCAGGCCATGAAGTGCTACGCCTGCGGCAAACTCGGTCACATCTCGCGCGACTGCACTGCCCCCAACGGTGGCCCATTGAACACGGCGGGCAAGACCTGCTACCGCTGCGGCGAGACCGGTCACATCTCTCGCGAGTGCCCCCAGGCCGGGATCAACGGTGACGGTGCTACCGCTGCTGCTGCTGCTGCTGCTGCCGCCTCCGCCTCCGCCGCCGCCGCCGCCGCTCCCGGCACTGGCCCTGTCCCTGTTGCTGTCGTGCCCATCGTCCCCGCGCCAGTTGTGGCATGAAAGGGATATGTGTGCTTGGGTGACATTTCTAAGTTGGAAAGCAGAACTGGCATGTTTGAAAGCCTCTAGCAAGCATATATGCATGAATTAATGCCCTTGAATAACTCATCGGACAGCTGCTCGGGCTGACGAGGCTAATTTTGATCACAAATCGTATCAACATGAAGAAACCTCAGGTTTCTGCTATGGCAGTATTTTCTCTATTAAATCTCTCGTCCTTTCTCGTGGGTTTTCGGTCTGCCGTATAGATAGATGTAATTGCAAAATGGGTGGAACCGCTGAAGCGTGTTTGGATCCTCCGCTCCGCAAAGCTTATCGCCTTATCAGCAACTTTTCATCTGCAAAGCAAAGTGGAAGTGATTGATTACACCAGCGTCAATTTCATTGTCGCAATCCAAGTTATTTTCTTCCTCAGCATCTCACAATTGCGAATATTGTATCCTAATCCCCGTTGATATTCATTTCCGTCGACGACAGCCTAAGGATCGAAAATAACGAAAACAGCCAGCAAGCATGGCGCCCGCAACAGCGTTGTCCACAACGACAACGACGACGACGACGACGACGACGACGACGACGACAAAACCAGCACGAAAAGACATCCCCTCGACAGTCCACGACTACACCGTCCTGCCTTTGATCCTGCCGCCGACCGCTTCTCTCCCGAAACCCACGACGCACTACCTGTACCTGCGGCCTCACGACCCCAAAGTGCCCACAGACTCGACGCCGCGCCAGGTCTTCCTCGTCAACGTCCCCGTCGACGCAACAGAGACGCACATCCGCTCGCTGTTCGCCGATGCCGCGCTCGGGGCCACGCGCATCGAGAGCGTCGAGTTCGAGGGCGCCAGACGCACAGGTGTAGGGCGCAAGGTCACTGCGCCTGTGGCTGGGCCTGGTAGCGGCGGCAGCAAGAAGAGAAAGAGAGGGGCGGATAAGGAGAGCGTCGACGCCGTTGTCGAGTTGCCTGATACGTGGGACAGAGAGGTCAGGGGCAGCGGCGCTACTGCTGTCGTCTGCTTCGTCGACGAAGCGAGTAGAGACGTTGCGCTCAAGGAGGCCAGGAAGAGAGCGGTGGCTTCGTCAAAGACAACGTCGCCCAAGAGCGCAGCTGCTGTGCTTTGGGGCAGTGGTGCAGTCGAGGACAAGGTGCCTGCTCTGGGCTCTGCTCGTATGTTTCCTTTCTTTCCTTTCCACTTTTGACATTTGCTATTCCGAAGCCTGAATACTCATCATTACAGGCTACCTGACCCACCACACCCTCCGCTACCCGTCCGCCTCGACGCTACAATCCAACGTAGACGCATACATGACCCAGTTCGCCGCGCAAGAAGCCGCCCGTGTCCGCTCCCTGGCAGCTCAACGCTCCGTGCCCGACGAAGACGGCTTCATCACCGTGACGAGAGGAGGTCGCGCCGGCCCCGCCAGACAGGAAGAGGCGCAAGAAAAGGCCGAGAAGCAAAAGGAGAAGAGCATGGGCAAGGAAGACTTCTATCGCTTCCAGATGCGCGAGAAGAAGAAGGAGAGGGCGGGCGAGCTCATGAGGGGCTTCGAGGAGGACAGGAGGAGGGTGGATGAGATGAGGGGACGGAGGAACAAGTTCAGACCCAACTGAGTCTTTTTTCTTCTCTCTTCGTTTCATTATTGAAGCATTTTAGGCATTGGGTGGGAAAGAATGACATTTGATCTTTTCAGCGAAAAAGCAAGCGCAGAAGAATCATCGATTTCTAGACCGACTCCTGGCATTCATTTCCTCCCTCCAAGACAAAATTAATGCAACAAGAGAAGCCTTGCTATCCGACAGAGACGACAATACCGTTCCACTCAACCCCTACAAGGAGAACGACAAAAGAGCCCGCACTCTCTCCTCTCATCCTCGACAGAAAAGGTTGCAAATGTCAGATACTCGCGACAGCATCTCGCGACAGGACAAAGGCTTGTCCAGTGCAAGCCATGGCTCTTCCCATATCTATCCGCCCCCAACGAATATTCTCGTGGCGAAAGGGACGGAGTAAACTGTAAACCAATTGTTCTTATCCTGTATTTCTGGAGTGTCTCACCTACCTCAAGGATTACTCTGACTACTCTCGTCTCATAATCCCTGCTTCTTGCCACATGTTCTGCTGATGCTAGTGCTACAGTATGTATGTACTACTCGAACACCCTTGACCCAGTAGCCATGCCGTGCCATGTCATGTTGTCACTTTCCACGTGTCTTGCTCATATGGTTGGGTAGGTGATTCAACCTCACCAAATCAATACACCAGACCGTAACGCGATTGGCCAGGAGCTCGTTCCGCCGGAACTCTCGATAGAAAGCGCAAGGTAATATAACAAGCGACAGCACCATGACCAATTCGGAGCAGCAATAGCAGCAGCAGTGATGCAAGCAATATAAAGGCAAGGGAACAAGACCAAAGACAAGGACAAGGTTCCGGTCGGCCTGAGATCTTTGGGAGAAGAACGAGAGGGGCCAAGGTAAGGTAATATAAAAGCAATCAATCAATCGAGCCCTCTTTTCTTTCTCTGCTCTTTGTTTCTCATCTGCCATGGTCCCGGACGCATGGGTGCATGGCATCGAGGTGCGTCGAATACGAGCGGTAGTCAGGATAAAACGGGGGACGAACGTGAATCACGGTACTGTCCCACTTGCGCTTACCCTGCCTTGTCCGGTTGTCTAATCTACTGTATGTGGATCGTATGTCGTATATGTACTGGTACGAAAGAAGATTGAGAGAACAGAAGAGAGAGAAGGGAGTGATGCAGAGCAAGGTATCACTCTCTCGGTCTCTGCTTCGACCCCTCGCTTCCAGCTGGTTGGGTCACTGGACTGGAGGGGGCCCATGGTATCGGGTCTTTGAGAACTGATATCTACAGTAATAATAGGTCTGCCTGCCTGCCTGCCTGCCTGTCTGTCTGCCTTGCCTCAGAGAGGTTCTTATGGGAGGCCACAGTGGCAGGCAAGCAGGTACCTACCTTAGCCTCACACATACATCTGCGACTGTATGTAGGTCATGAGCACGTTTTCAAGAGTGTGGACAAGCTTGCTTGCTTTGCTTGCTGACTACCCTGTCTCGCCTGTAGTAGTCGTACATGAAGCGTGCATCAATCAGGGGCCTTTTCTCTCTTTCTCGCTAATTCCTCCCTGCCCCAGCCAGCTACTGTCCTCCGCACTTACTGCAACGCTGCACGCTGGCTCTGGCTCTTTCACTTTCCCCGAGGTCCAAAAAGGTCTTCCCCACACAAATGTCTGGTCCCCCCATTATAATCATCATCATCATCATCATCATCATCGTAATCACTTTTCTATCATGTGTCTTCTTTCCGCACCCGAGTCAGCTGCGCGGAGTTATGGCGCGCCTGACACCCGGCATAAGCACCAAAAGACGTGCCTCGGCTTTCCCCAACTTTGCTCTCCACCTCTTGTCTAATGAGAGCTTTGTTTCTGATGATTCTATATACCAAGGCTATTACCTTTGACACTTTGTTGCCGACAACGGTCGCCCGGGACTCGTTGCATGTGATTAGGACTTGAGGTTATACTTTTTGGGAAATCTACTTTGCGTTCTTGTGTTCACTTTCCTGTCTGACCTCGTGACCTCGTCTCTTTTTCTTTAGGACTCATTTCCACTTTGTAGTAGACTTCTTCTGCTTTTGGGGGTGCCTTGAACCTGGCTTGTATAGAAACATAAGATGGCGACTTTTGTCAGGAACCTAAGACCGCTGGCTTGCAGGAGCTCTGCTGTTGCCGCTGCTGCTTCTTCTTCTTCTTCTTCTTCTTCTTCTCCACAAGTTACGCGATCTATTCTGCGTGTGTTGCCAGCAATCCGACAAAGGTTCGTGCCATTACTATGTATATACAACGAAAACAAAAACTGACGGTATGGGACGCAACACAGCACAAGACCGCTCTCGTCATCTCAGTCGCGCAGACAGACCACCACGGGCGAACCCTACGATCCCACAGATGTCATACCGACTCCGATAACCCACTTCTCCGAGACGGAAACCCTCATGGCCGAGCAAGTGTCGCGATTCGCCCAAGATGTCATCCTCCCTAAAGTGCGAGACATGGACGAGAAGGAAATGATGGACCCTAGCATCGTCGAGCAATGCTTCGAGCAAGGCCTTATGGGCATCGAAGTCCCCGAGGAGTACGGCGGTGCCGGCATGAACTTCACTGCTGCCATTGTCGCCATTGAGGAACTGGCTCGCGTGGACCCTAGTGTCAGTGTCATGGTCGATGTGCACAATACTCTTGTCAACACGACTGTTCTAAAGTATGGTACTGCTGAGAGTCAGAGGAAGTGGCTGCCTAAGCTGGCTACCAACACCGTCGGTACGTTCAAGATCTCCTTTCTGCTGTCATCAAACCTGTTGTTCTAATGTCGATAGGATCATTTTGTTTGTCCGAGCCTGTTTCCGGTTCAGATGCATTTGCTCTCAAGACCCGCGCCGAGAAGACCGCAGACGGCTACCGAATCAACGGAAGCAAGATGTGGATCACCAACTCCCTCGAGGCTGGCTTCTTCATCGTCTTTGCCAACCTCGACCCTTCAAAGGGCTACAAGGGCATCTCCGCCTTCATCGTAGACAAAGACACCAAAGGCTTCTCCATCTCGAAGAAAGAAAAAAAGCTCGGCATCAAGGCCTCGTCGACCTGCGTCGTCAACTTCGACGACGTCGACATCCCCAAGGGAAACCTACTGGGCGAAGAAGGCCAAGGCTACAAATACGCCATCGGCATCCTCAACGAAGGCCGTATCGGAATCGCCGCGCAAATGACCGGCCTCGCGCTCGGCGCCTGGGCGAACGCCGCCTCATACGTGTGGAACGACCGCAAGCAATTCGGCCAGCTCGTCGGTGAGTTCCAGGGCATGCAGCACCAGCTGGCGCAAGCATACACGGAGATCTGCGCCGCTCGCGCCCTCGTGTACAACGCGGCGCGCAAGAAGGAAGCAGGCGAGGACTTCGTCAAGGACGCCGCCATGGCCAAGCTGTTCTCCAGCCAGGTCGCCGGCAGGGTGTCTGGACAGGCGATTGAATGGATGGGCGGCATGGGCTTTGTCAGAGAAGGGCTTGCGGAGAAGTACTGGCGCGACAGCAAGATCGGAGCCATCTACGAGGGAACCAGTAATATCCAGTTGCAGACTATTGCTCGTCTGTTGCAGAAGGAGTACACGCATTAGATGGAGCGAGTGTGGAACGAATTCGTACCAATGAGCCTTTTCTTCTCCCACCCATGCTTCCATGCCAATTTCACACCTGAACCTCCATGGCCTTTCCTCTTCTATCTCCCCGTCTGTGATACACGGCATGTACTTCCTTCGCCCTTGACCACCTGCCGTACTTACTATGTCTACCCCTGTCTCAGCCCAGTCTGGAAAGAGTAAGTGAATACCGTCTGATACAGTATAGAAGAGGAATAAGATTGCAGGTCAATAGTGGAACAGAGCAGAGCAGAGCCAGGGCCGAGCAAAGCTGTATCATCAAGGTACACTAAGGTAAATATACTGTACTGTTGTTTTAGTCAAAATCAAGCTTTTCGTATCTGTAGTGTGGATCGTTTGGTGGGGGGGGGGGCGTGATGCTTATGTTCGTATCTATCTGTATAGATTTGGATGTGGAAGTGATAGTGGAAGTGGGTTTAAGTGGTGAATTCCTGTGGGTGTGGGTTTAGGTGGTGAATGCTTGTGGATGATGATAATACAGTAAGGGTAAGGTAGGTAGGTATGTTGTATATAGGACTGCTGAACCAAGTGTCCAGCGGCTCTTGATAAAAGCCGCCCAGGGCTGTCTACCTTGCTGCAAGTACGACATAATCAGCAGGCAAATGCCACATTCGCGCCGTGGCGTCGATGCTTGTGACAGTGTACCATAGGGCTCATCCTGCCGCGGTTGAAGTTGTTGAATTGTCTGTTTTTGTCGCGGTGGACAATGTTCTATAGTTTCCGAATCAAGAAGCATTCAGTGCATGGGCAGGATTTAGCATATTTGACGTTTCTGCCTTGCGGCGCTGCCTTGTTAGTACAGCACCAGAGGTTCGGGCCAACAGACTACTTGTACTGTACTGTCTTTTGCTCGTCGAGTCGGTTGTTCGAGATCATACTACTACGACTTACACTGCATCTTTCCTAATCCTACCCTCACTTGCTTCTACACGTCTACTTGGCATTCACGACAAGCCGAGGTCTGTTGTCTAGCATGTCCGCGATCTTGCGGCGATAGTCACAGACCCCCTAGCTGCGTATTTGGGGGAGATCAATCATCTAATCGATGCAGCACAGTATTAGTGACTCTGCAGCCGCCTGCTGCTGCTGCTGCTGCTGCACGGTGCCTTTGGCTCGCGACATGAACGACTGGGTAGGCACGTTTTCGACCTCAGCCCCGTCAACCACTAAAGCACATCCTGAGCCCCAAGAACAAATCTGGCAGCTGCACGTCCGGGGGTCCCATCTCGTCTGCCTGTCTCTCCATCTGTCTTGATTGGTGGTTTCGATGTTCTGTAATGCGGATCCTCGCACAGTAAGGACTTTCCCCGCATCTGAGAGAAACAGGGCAGCAGACCGATCGGGAAATTTATGATCAATCACATTTTTTTTTTCCTGTTCTTCTTCTATCACTCTGGCTTCCAACTATTGTCGTCGATGGGAGGGTATTTCCGCGCTTGCGATCTGTGTCTCTCGAACGGCAGAGCAGTCTAAGTCGTGCCACGTAACGATGACTTTACGGCCTTCTGTCCGTTCAGCACTAAGCAGTTATGGGGTATCTTTATGCGATTTCCCATTTGCACGTCGATTCCGGGCAAGTAGTGACAACATTGCGATGAGCAAGAGACCAGAAGAAAACGAGGATCGTCTACCCTGCCTTATCATCCGTTTTTGTCATGGGGAATAGTGCATTATGCAGCCCCACACGCGCAGTGTACTTGTACTATGATAAAAAGAGATCAATAGCAGAGGCACTCTAACTGCCTTTTCTTGCTATAGTAGTGAAGCACGAGACAACCGTTGGAAAACCGGAACCCAGCCCTGATCAAAGCGAACAGCTTATCTTGAAACGCATGCGCTTTTGGGTCTTATGTTTCTTTGTTTTTGCTTCTTCGCTTGTCGTGTGCAGCATATCCAGATATCTGGTTGCCAGTCTTTGCAGATACCAGTAGTGGACTCATGCATTAGAGCGTTTCTTCATAGCCTGCAGGAGTTGATCCGGGTCGGTCGCCACGTGCAAGGGCAGTTGTTCGCCTGCATCGTGCCGGGGCGTCGTGGTGGTGGTTGGATGATTGACCCTTTCATCATCCAGGGAGTCTTTCGAAAGAGTAACTTATAGCGAACGAGTGATGATCCAGAGACAATAATTATCGATGCGGCAAGACAGAACGGTACATCGACCGTACATCTCTTGCGTCTTGTATGAGTATGAGGTACAGTAGTCATGTTCAATGATAATGATGCGTTATCCATGATTACCTTGTTCCGATCGGCGTCACTATATTAGTTTTAGGCTATTTCTTTATGCCCGTTGCACCAGATCAAAAAGTAGTTTGTACAGCCTAACTGTGCAGCTTCTCCATCCTCCAACGAGGGCTCGCGTAAGCGAAGTACCGCTGTACCACGGCTTCGAGACTTTGGAATCTGGTTGCTCACCGCCAGCGACGGCATGCGTTGCGCGCCCACATCAAGCCACTGCCATGGGACCGGATCACCAGGCGGTTGGAGCTGACTGTATGTACTGTATGTACTAGTTATAGGTTCTAGATGCTCAATATTCTATGTCAAGATTCACTTTTTTACGGCTTCATAGCTTTCCCATGGAGTAAGTGGCTTATATGCAAAGCAAAGACGCATGGACTTCCAAGAGACACGGAAAAACTCATGTCATGTCTAATTCTTGTCGTCGGTCGTCTATGTTTTTTTTTGCTTGCTTGTGCGCTTTTAAGGTTCGCACGGTTTTCTGTGGCCCATTTCCGCAGGTGCTATAGCACATACAGCACATGTTGGCGAACAGTCTTTCCCCATAGCAGAAAAAGGTGAGCTAGAATACACCATGCATGATTGGGACTCACGCTAGAGGCCCGCAGCCCGCGTGGCCGCCGCCGCAGAAAGCTCGGAAAAGGAAATGTCTCCAGATGACCCTCGGCATTGGCAAAGGGAACCACTCCTCAGAGAGCGCTACGGAGACGAACCGGTGGATGGGTGACCACTGGGTCCTGGGATGGTACTGTCACTTGTACGGTACTGACTTTGTAGCCGTTTCTGTTGCTATAATTTACGATTATCGTGCGGGACCGTCCCCGTGTACGGTCACCCAAGTTACCTGCCCGACTCTCACCGCATGTCTGACCATGAATCATCTCGCTCTCGTCGATCAAAGTGGAGGCAAGGTGAACAGTAGTCTCGTCATTTCCATAGTGTGATTCCAAGTTAGGAGAAAGGGCTGGCAGGCAGCTGGGTCTCTTCCGTTATGTACTACACTTCGGGCTATGCAAAATTTACCCTGGACTATGGCGCGGATCCTTAGTCGAAACCAACAGATAGTCCGCTAAACACTCGATTCGACCCTAACGCGGTGGAACAACACAACCCCCCTCCCAGGGCACTGCACCTGCGGACCACTGCAGGGTGCTGATGAGACACATGCGCCTACGCGTGAAAGATTCCGAATCGGAAGCTCGGAGATCACTTCATATCGTCGCAAGAGACGAGTTAGGGGTCCGCTGACGCTATCCCATGCGGTGGAATTATTCGAGGCCGAGCTGTATTCGAAAGATGGGAGCGAGGGGAAAAAGCCAGTCGCGACGGATGCATTCCCTATATCTCCTATCTTCCGAGTGAGACCCAGGCGCGCCTCACTCCGAGCCCAGGCGATTGGAAAGCCCGATTATTGCATTGCCGATACTCTGGAACTGCGGTACAAGTTTTCACGTCAACGAGAGCATCCTGCTTTCGGAGATTGTCCCATTGGAAATCGAGAGCCGGCCGTGTCTGTGTGTGTGTGTGTGTGTGTGCGAGTACGTGTGTGCAGCCTGGTGTTCGCGCGTCACACAAGGGTGCTACAAGCTGACTGAGCTGGGACAAGCAACACCATGCACGGCTGACATTGGTTAGAGTAGCATTGCCTGGTCGGCCCTCTCTCTCGTGTGGAAATTGATGGGGAGATAATGGGAAAAACACTGATACAGGGACAGTACAGGCATAGAAAAATGTGGACCAAAATGTCATCACTACGCCTAGGTGCTTCTTGACACGAACATCATTCGTTTTTAGATTCGAAGAGGACGGGATTCAATGCATTATACCGACAGAATGGAACCCGATGCCCGTAGCTCAAGTGCATGGTGGGTCATCTGCAAGCCAAGCCGGGCTGCCATGGCGTCGACACCAAGCACGACTTGAAACTCTGTTTACGTTTTGCTGTTTCCTGTGGGGTGGGATCGTGCCGTTGTCAAGGATTCGCCGTCCGGAGCATCTCGCCAAACAAGATGTTAACCAGCATGTTGTGTGAAGATTCGGCTAATGTACATAAGATGGACAAGCGAGTCCGCCGCTGGGACTGCTGCTGCTGCTACCAGCACTGCTCAAAAAAGTCACAACCTAGTCTGTATACCTCCTGTGTGTGTTTGCGCCTCTTGTATTATTGCTGTCGGATCCATGGTTTACCCATCTGCGCGTCTGCACAGATACACTATGTTCCTTGAAGAAACATTAGCCCGGGAGCCTGTCTGAGTCTTGTGCAGCTAACCGTCCCGCTAACCAGACCCTTGGGTCGCCTGGTTGATTGCTTGCGTTTAAAGCCCCACGGCGCCGCCTGACATTGCTGCTCTAACATCACATAAGGGCTGCTCGAATCTGTGTGTCCTTTCCACTGCAACTCCGTCCTATCCCACTTAGGCTTCCCGCATTGCACGGGAATCATGTACCGTTGATATATGATAATGTCTAAAATCGCGGTCGCATCTTTGGTCACTCCTTCTACTCCTTCGTCTTCACTGTGCGTAAAACCAACCTTCCGCAGCAAGTCTGACATCTTTCTTCGCAAACGTGAATATCGAGAAGAGAGACGACCTGCTGTAGAAAACATGTCTGTCGCCACAAGTCACCTGACGCATCTCAATAGATCGCTATCCCTAAAAACGCCTGCACAAGAGCCAATGGCTCAGAGCGAATGGTTCGAGGAAAATGGTCGGTTGTATCATAATTGGCAGAAGGGTCTCTATATGTACCCGCTAGACGAGGTAAGGTGCTCGAGCGGGAAAGATTGGCGAGCGATGCAATGCTGACAGTGGAAATAGCAAGAACAAGAACGAATGGACATTTACCATAATCTCTTATACCGGATAGCTGGCCTACCATTACATTCGCCTAGACTGACCCCCGCTATACCCAACAAGCCTAGAATCATGGACGTTGGTTGTGGCACAGGCCATTGGGCTGTGTCTATAGCAGAGTACGACTTCAATGCTTATGTGTGCTAGTCGCTGTACTGACGAGTTGCCTATTAGCGACTACCCTCAAGCAGAGGTTTTGGGATTGGATCTGGCGAACATCCAACCCGCACAGTGAGTGTTTAGCGCTCACAACGCTCACAAAGTCCATTATGCTAAGCTCCAATAGAATACCAGCAAATGTACAGTTTCAAATCCCCACAAACATCGAGGGCCATTGGACATTTGGGCAAGACTCATGGGATCTCATTCACATGTCTGCATTACTCGGAAGCGTTTCAAGTTGGCGCAACATGTACGCCAAGGTGTTTTCGTACGCAAAGACTTAGCTCGGCATATTGCGTCTCTGGTCATCAGCTAACCCCAACAAGGCATCTCCGACCTGGTTATGGTTACATCCAACACATCGAGATTGACTATCGACCGCGGTGTGACGACGGAACGATGAGTGCAGACGGGTGGCTTAGCCGTTGGTACAACTATCTCAGCCAAGCATCCCAGCAAGCGAACAAGCCCATTGCATACCGAGAGAACACACGGGAATTGCTCCTACAGGCCGGGTTCGTTGACATTGCAGAGCGCGTGATACAAGCGCCGCTGTGTTCCTGGAACGACGATCCGATGCACTTCAACATTGCCAACTATCACCAAGTCTGTCTGGACTCCTGCTTCGGGCTAGAAGCGCTCAGTCTGGCATTGTTTTCGAGGCTCTGGCAGTGGGACATGGAATCGATAAAGGGTCTCATGGAAGCAGCACGCACGGAGATCCGCACCAAAGCGATACACGAGTACAACAACATGTAAGTATGCACAGAGCTCTGGAGCATCGCGGGCCGAGCTGACATGCCAAAAGACACGTCTGGACCGCCAGAAGACCAGCATACTGAAAGAGGAGAACCCGGCATTGATGGAGCTCTGGGCCCGTCAACGATTGGATTTCCTTGATATTTCAGATACCAGACCTATCATGACCCTCGGAGACTCGCATTGGACTTATCTCTGCTAGACGTCCGGAGCCAGGCTAGCCCTTAGCTTGTCCCACCCCATGGGGGCTGGAAGTCGAGTAGAACAGGACACAGTTCGTGGCCTGATGACACCGGAAGGAGCATGCATACCGCGGATCGCTGGGGTCCGGCGAAGCGGGCGACGGAGGCTGCCCTCTGGATTTAGCATGGCGTTGTTTGCTTCTTTGACGGGAACACGAAGGACATATATTATATCATGATGACGGAGTTTTTGCTTTTGAGCTCGCCCTAGCCGACGTCTGCGCCCGACCTGATGCCTGGAGAACCACTAGACACTGAGGTTGTAACAGGGTGATGAGAGGGGCGGAGGTGGGAAATACGAGGGAGAACGTCGCATGCGCGAACAGAGCGGAGGATTGCATTCGGGAGTCGGATATCTCATGATCTCAGAAGGAGATGATTCGGACACACGAAAAGACACTGGTCTGTAGGGCCAATACGACGATATGCAGAAGAATCGTTCAACATTGATGCATTCAGGTTGGTGATTTGAATTTAGAATAGTCCAAATAGGCAGCTCCAATTTCACGTCGAGACGTGCAAGCTTCGCGCTTCCCCGACGCGTCTTCGGCGTGTCACCCTCTAATGTGCATTTGTGGATTTCAGGCATCTTTCGCCTCCCGCATGAATTCACGTACCATTACTGAAGAGTCTTGCCAAATACGCCGGTGTACTTCAAGACATAAAGCTGGATTAGATGTTTAAGCCATTTAAGGTGCCCACTGTGACCAGACGTCCCGAAACAGTCGAACGCAGACCCTCACAAGCACAACCCACTGAGCCTCCTCCCAAGAGGAGGAAGACAGCGAAAGAGAATGACGACGATCCAGCGCACTCCTCGCAGCACGAGTCACAGATATCCATCCCATCGGCGAGACCTCTGAGACGGCCTCTTGCCACTGTCAGCCCTTCGTCTGTTCTGGCAGTTCCAGACTCACCACCGCCATCCACCGACTCGACCACCAATGTGACTCGACGATATACTGCTCTATGGCGTAAGAAAACCAACAAAAAGCACAAGAATTGGGATGGCGATGGATTCGTTGTCGTGTCTGGAGGATACGCCATACTTCAGGATGTGGGAGGGAGAGACATGGGCAGGACGGCGTCCACTGGCCCGCTCTTGCCAGGCTCTACTCTGAGTATAGGCGGCAAAGACGTCGAGATTGATTCTGTCGTGGCAAAAGAAGACGGCGAGACGAACACAGTCAAGCCCGTGTTTGTCAAGCCTTCGTATATCCCGCCTCGTCCAGTCCAGGCCACGACCATGTTTAAGAAGCCAATCGTGAAGCTGGAGAAGACTGATGTTGTAGTACCTCGAAACATACATGCTCGAGCTCAAGAGCTACCGAAAAGAACGAATACCGAGTTCCGGAACCCTTTGCTACAAAAGACGCAATTATCGCGAACAACTTCAGATGTGAGAGTTCCTGTCCCTCGGCACGATCCCGATGCGGAAGGTGCGCTGGTCATGAAGCGACCCTTGAATGCACCAAACGGAAAGCACATTGTCGATGTAGTCATAGACCCAGTAATCAACAAGCACTTGAGAGACCACCAAAAGTCTGGCGTGGCCTTTATGTACGAATGTGTCATGGGGCTGAGGGATTTCGAAGGTGAGGGGGCCATTCTAGCAGACGAGATGGGTCTCGGCAAGACATTGCAGACCATCGCTCTGATCTGGACTTTGCTGAAGCAGAACCCGATATATGAGGATGGTCCAGTGATAAAGAAGGCACTGATTGTCTGTCCGGCTACTTTGATCAATAATTGGCGCAAAGAGTTTCGCAAGTGGCTAGGAAATGAGAGGATAGGTGTCCTCGTCGCGGAGAATAACAAGACGAGGTTGACCGACTTCACCAAAGGCAAAAGCTACAGCGTCATGATCATTGGCTATGAGAAGCTGCGAAACGTGCAGGCTGAACTTCAGAAAGGAGCGGGAATCGACATTGTCATTTGTGACGAAGGCCACCGGCTCAAGACTGCTCAGAACAAGTCTGCAATGGCGATCAAGTCTCTCAGCACAGAGAGAAGGATCATCTTGTCGGGCACGCCTATCCAAAATGATCTGAGCGAGTTCTACACCATGGTAGACTTCGTCAACCCAGGCTTACTGAACAAATACACCACTTTCAAAAGGGATTTTGAAACCCCAATTCTCAAAAGCAGACAGCCCGGTGCCTCTGCAAAAGACATAGAGAAAGGCCGCGATCGGAGTCAGGAGCTGGCATCTCTGACGGGCCAGTTCATCCTGCGTCGAACAGCTGACATCTTGGCCAAATATCTACCTCCAAAGACCGAGTTTGTCCTGTATTGTCGTCCGACGGAGGTACAGGTAGCATGCTACGAAGCCATCATTGGCACTGACATTTTTGACAATGCTTTGAGAAATAGCGATTCTTCATTCCAGCTCATCAATGTCTTCAAGAAGGTTTGCAATGGACCCAAATTACTGCTCAAGGAAACGAGTGAGGACAGACAAGGGCCGAACGCTACTCTTGTTGCTGCGATAACCCAACGCGTCCCTGTGAAACACCTCCGGTCTTCGTCAGGCAGCTCCAAGATGCATGTCTTGGACTCGTTGCTACATGTTCTGCGAACAACGACGGAAGAGAAAGTCGTAATTGTATCAAATTATACGGCAACTCTTGATGCCCTTACCAAGCTTCTGGTAGCCATGGATTATCCCTACTCGCGTCTGGATGGATCCACACCAGTCGCCCAGCGTCAAGATCTGGTCGACCGCTTCAACCGCTCACCGGCTGCAGCGAGCTTCGTCTTCTTGCTGTCAGCCAAAGCCGGCGGCGTGGGTATCAATCTGATCGGAGCCAGCAGACTCATCCTATACGACATTGACTGGAATCCAGCCGTCGATCTACAAGCCATGGCACGCATCCACCGCGACGGCCAAAAACGACCGTGCTATATCTATCGCTTCATCACCAAGGGCGCGCTAGAAGAGAAGATCTATCAGCGGCAGCTGAGCAAGCAGGATCTGTCTGACAACATAGTCGACAACAAGAACACGGCCAGCACATTCACGGCGCAAGAACTCCGTGACTTGTTCACGCTCGATCGACGTGTTGGCTGCCAGACACATGACTCTCTGGCCTGTCCATGTGGCGGCAAGAAGACCGACTCGCAGCAGTTGTCTGTGAACCCCTCTGCGGCTCCGTCTCCTCCCTCGCTGGATACCGACGCCGCCATAGAGGCTGACAACGATGACATCGTCGTCGATGAAAACAGCGATGACGTAGAGAGCCTGCCGGATCTGCCTGACCTTCCAACTTTCATGCGCTCGAGTCAAGTCGACATGATGGTGGAAGAAGTCAAGCGCGAGGAGAGACGCAGACTGGAGATCGCGAGGGTGGACGCCAAGACCAGGACCAAGGATAAAGACAACAAAGGAAGCGGTAAACTGCAAAGCCTGATGAGGTACGCCCATGTGGATTGTGTATTACTGCGAGCCAGCAGCGTGGGCCAAAGCGGTGGCGATGGCATGAAGATCAAGTCGATGGGGAGCCTGGAGGACGAGGAGGTAGATGACGAAGGCGGTGCCAGAGAGGAGGATTTTACTTTCGAGTCCGCCATTGAAGATCAGGCTCTCCGGACAGTAGTCGCCGAGGAGGGAAGTCGAGTCGACTTTATCTTTGCCAAAACGAGCTCATGAGAGAAGGAGGGAAAGCAAGACTGCCGAAAGGGGGTCGGGGCGTCTGACAAGAGAAACAGAAGACTGGACAGGACTTTCTCGTGTTTTAAATCGTATGGATTCTTTCTTCTTCCGTTTTCATGAAATATACAGATAGATATGATACCCCGTCAGATTTACAATCAACCAATTCCCAGGGAGACACAAGTGCCATTTTTGAATATCGGAACATGGTGTTTGTTTGTAGGACGAAGATGGCTCTGAAGCACGAAACCAATCTGGAAGGCAAAGAGTCCGGAACAGGACAAATAAAACCTCCGCCTCATAAAAATACATACTTCATAGTCATCATGATGATCATCGTGGCCTGTACAACCACTGATCCCGCCTGAACCTAGTCTCAAACTCAACCCCACCAAACATGCCAACAGCGCCAATCAAGTCCCTATCGCCCTCGAGCCCAGCCACACTCCCACCATCATCCTGATCCCTTTCCTCATGCAGGTCCCAGCCGCCGACACGCTCGCCCTCGCGCGTGAAGAAAACCTCCACACTCGGCCTCGGGCCCCTCGAGGGCGCAAACGTCATGCCTATTCCCACGACCTCGCCGTCCTTGAACGAAGTGGTAAAGTCCTGGCCGCCGAGGTTATTGTGCACGTATTTGCGGCCGTCGTCGCCGTGCACGCCGAGACTCGCGCGCTCCCATCCGGGCAGACGCCAGTGCGGGTAGGGAGGGGCCAGGAAGCCGATTGCGATTCCGGCGCTTGCTTCGGAGTACGAGGATGAGGATGAGGTCATGCTGGCTACTTTGATCTCGAAGTAGATTGGTTTGGGCTTGCCGGTGAGGTTCACGTTGTCTTCGAGGGCGGAGAAGAGGGGGAGGTCGGTCAGCAGGATCGTGTCTTCGCAGTTGGGCCTGGTTTGTACGCTCCAGGTTCCGGGCGCTGTGCGTCTGCATTTGCCTATGAAGCTTTGAGGTGGTTGGGTCAGGTTGATGTCGTACTTTGCCAGTCTGTCTTTGTCGGACAAGAGTAGGTGGCGGGGGTTGATCAGGGGGTTGCTCCTGCACCATCGTTTTGCGTCGCTATCTGATTTCTCGGTCGCATTTGCTGTTGGGGATTGCTCATATGCCAAAGAAGGGGGTGGAGGGAGTTGGGATGTATCCGGGATAGCCATCCATGGCGCGTACTGTGGAGGCTGTTGCTCAGAAGAAGCATGCAGGGCTGATGGAGGAGGGCCGGGAGGAGGTGCGTAGACTTCATCTTGTTGCGGTGCATGCCTCATCCCAGGAGGTGGGCCCGGCGGAGGCTGGAATTTCTCCTCGCCTTGTGATGCATATGCTCGACCTGGAGGCGGACCTGGAGGCGCGCTGAACTTCTCCTCTCCAGGAAATGGTTGCTGCGTGGGATCCACCGAGCTCGAGGCATTGTTGGATCGACGGAAAGGGTTGAAATTGGACTTGCCAGACATGCTGAAAGATCAAGCTTCGAGCTTTCACTTTCTCGAGCGAGCACACTATGTGTAAAGAAGAAGATTGAACGATGGGTTTTATGATAGACGTTGATGTAGGTATCAGTACAGTGCTGATGCCTGGGGCAAGTACGGAATGATGCGATTGAGAATAGATTGAAAGCCTTGTAGTACCTACCTACTTAGTGAGCAGAAGTTCAGGTCTAGGGATGTGGCAAAGACTTTATACTCGTACGCCAACATGCAAAATCAAGGATCAAGGCAGGTAGCCATACCGTTGCACTGTCAGATGGATCCTACTGCTGCGCCTTTCCCACACATGAGTCAGGGTGGCTCGTGTGGTGGTCGGGGTATGACGCAGAGCTCGGCGAATGGATCAGCGAATGACTCGTAGTGAATTATGACGCTTTGACAATTTGCTGTTGTCAGTGTTTACCCGAAAGATAATTGGAGTATTTAGTGGTATATCTATGTCTACTCTCCGCCATACCGCAAGACATCTGCCCAGGAGCTCATCACATGGCGTGTATGAATCAAGGATGCTGACGGTGATATGGATGCACCCTCAGCGCAGCTTCACCAGGAACTGCGGAATGCCGTGACAGACGCCCTCTCGACTCGGCGACCGCTGCTTCACCATCTCAGCGCCGACACTGCCTGGCTGCTGCAGCTGCCTCGACCACAACAGGCGACCCGTAGAGGCGGGAGACTCTACTTTAACATCCTCATAGACCCATGGCTCTCGGGAACCCAGACGGACGTCACCAGTTGGCTAAGCACGCAATGGCATGCCACGCGGCCTCGAGTACCCAACATCGCAGCAGTCGAGCAGCTGTTGCGCGAAGTAGAGATACTGGGAGCTAGCACACGTCTGAGTAGAGCTAGAAAGAGCAATGTGCAAGAAATGGAAGAGAGTGGCGATCTTGAAACATACATAGATGCTGTTGCCATATCGCATGAGTTTACAGATCACTGCCACCAAAAGACCTTGCTTGAGGTGCATCCTGATGTTCCTGTGTTCGCAGCCGAAGTACGTGTTTATTTCCTGCGCACGAGGTCGAGCCTCACTGATCAATCAAACAAGAAAGCAGTGTCATTAATCGACTCTTGGGATCACTTCCGGCTGGTCCAAAGGATACCAAACTTTCGCGATGACCCAGACTGGCATGCAACGTCCATGTATCCCTTACCAGAGTGGCTCGGTATCTCTCGTCTGATCACCAATGGCGATATGGGCTTGTTCTTCCATTCTGCCATACTCATCGCCTTCAACAGCAACATGGGCATGGTACCTTCGAGATCAGGCAAAGCACGACAAGTGCCCGAGGATGAGTCTGCGGAAGCAGTTATATATACTCCTCATGGCATACACAGCGATAGTGATGACCTCAATTTTGTTGCCACTGCCGACCCACCTATAAAGACCTTGGCTTTGCTGCATGGCTTGGAGTACATAACTCTGGGGGCTGTTCCTCTAAATCTGGGGGCCCACAATGGCCTTCGGGCTCAGCGCATATTGAAGGCACACTACTGGATCGGAACTCACGATGAACACAAGTCTGGCACAGGTATAGTCGGATGGCTGCTTCGCCGAAGGAAGATCAGTCTGAAAGACGCAGTGCGAGAGGAGCTGAATAGGAGGGATGGCAAGCGACAGCTTAGCATTGGCAGACCTGCGAGCCCCACGACAGACGTGCTGGGATCCTTCTCTGGGGTGAATTGGACAGACCTCGGTAACGGAGAGTCATTGGTGCTCGAGTGACGATAATATATCAGACTTTCATATAACATTAGCTTCGCACAAGTTAGATGACTATGTCAACCTCAATATGATATACTTGTAGAACCACCTCGTGATTTCCGATGTGCCAAGGGAGTATGCGAGCAAGGTAGGATACGAAGCATGATTGTCTATATCTACGTTGAACTTGGGTTTCGAATAGAGAATAATACAAAGGCCTATACACAAGGGTAATCCAGCACGTGGAGATGCTATAACGTGACGTCAGTCTGCATGTCGCGGTCCAAGCGCGATCTCCTGCTCGTTCGGCTGGGCTTTCCCGTAGTGTCCGCGATGCCAGGTAGAGTGATTGATACATGGAAGTTGCCTGATGAAGTACCAGCTGGCATCAACAAGTCCACGTTATACCGAGGAAACACTGCAAAAGGTTGACGCATCATCGCGTGCTCATCTTCGTCGAGTCTGGCGATTTGAAAGAGGAGTGCATCATGCGGTTCGTTCGCCGCGTCCAAATACCCGGTCTATAAAAAGCAGATATAACGAACAATGATACAACCATGTCGGCGGACTACCCCGCTGCTTCTGCTCTTCCTGTTCTTTGCTCTATTGCAAGTCAGTCCTGCGCGAGGAGACGGCGCGGACCAGCAGGTGTTATCTCAGGGTGAAAGAGCATCGGATGCAGCCCAAGGTTCGCATTGGGAGGATGGATATGCAGAATATCGAGCAGGCGAGGAAGGAGCAGGCAAGAGTCAGGCAGCCGTTCAGGAAGCCACTGCCATCTTGCGCAAAATCAAACCTCCAACGAGTCGACTATCGCGTTTGAGTAAACCCACAGGGATCATAGGCTCGAGCATACACTATGCAAAAGAGTTGTTTGTTCTGCTATTCATGAACGGGCCTCCGCAACCTGACCTGCTCACCACCAGCTCGCAGCCCCAGAAGCTGAGCCCTGCACTGTCAAATGCTGTCCACCTGTTAACAGATGCCGCTGATTCTTACCATGACCCGGATGCCATATGGCTCTTGGCGGAGATGAATTTCTATGGCAACTATACCCATCCGCGCGATTACAAGCACGCTTTCAAACGCTATTCGCAATTGGCCTCCCTCGCTGGCAATAGCTCCGCACAGTACATGCTCGGTTTCATGTACGCTACAGGTATAGGAAACGCTGTCGAGCAGAACCAGGCCAAGGCTTTGTTATACCACTCGTTCGCAGCCGAGGGAGGGGACATCAGATCACAAATGACTCTTGCATATCGCCACCACACAGGGATAGGCACGCCCAGGAACTGCGACGAAGCCGTGCACTGGTACAGACAAGTCGCCGATAAGGCAGTCGCTTTTTACAAATCTGGCCCGCCTGGAGGACATTCTTTACTCAAAAATTCATATCGTTTAGCGGACGAGGAGGGCGGAGTCTATGGCGAAGGTGCAAGTGTCAGCAGCTCCGGTCCACACGCGAAGCAGGGCGGTCCCACTTCCGATGCATATGCCGACTTGGAGGATGTGCTCGAATACCTGGACTTCCAATCGCGGAAAGGAGACCACAGAGCGACGTTCAACCTGGCCCGACTGTACTATGAAGGATCCAGGGGACTGAAACGAGACCTACCAGCTGCCAAGGAGCACTTCATGAAAGTTGCTCGCCTCTACTGGACCAAAGACGGTCGAATAATGAAGGACGTTCCCCAAGTTGTCGAGAAGCTAGCTCCCAAAGCTGCAGGGTACGTCGGTAGGATGTTCCTCCGCGGCGAGGGCATGGAACAGAGCTACTCAAAGGCCAAAATTTGGTTCCAGCGAGGCATTGCGAGCAGCGGAGAGCCGCTGTGTCAGTACTCGATGGGTTTGATGTATCTATACGGGCTCGGTGTGCCCAAGGATGTCACGAAAGCAGCAGAGTATTTTGCTCCGGCAGCAGACTCTCACCTGGCTGTCGCCCAGACCGAGCTCGGCATTCTGTTTATGGATCAGGGCGATTTGGCCACTGCGAAGAACTATTTTGAACTCTCTGCACGAAATAGCCATATCGAAGCATTTTACTATCTCGCTGAGATCAGCAACCAGGGTTTGCTGAAAGAGCGGTCATGTGGCGTTGCTGCCGTATACTACAAGATCGCTGCAGAAAAGGCCGAGATCATCCACTCGCCGTTCGTCGAAGCCAATGATGCCTACGACGATGGCGACCTGGAGACTGCTCTCGTCGCGTATATGATGGCTGCTGAGCAAGGATACGAGAATGCACAGGCGAATGTGGCCTATCTGCTAGACAATACTCGGCCCGCCTTCTCCCTGGCGTCTTTCTTACCAGTGTTGCAAGGGAAAGCTACCGCCTTCACCGACGCCGCGCTGGCTCTGATCTTCTGGACCCGTTCTGCCAAACAGCAGAACATCGACTCACTTGTCAAGATGGGCGACTACTACCTCAACGGCATGGGCGCATCGCTGTCGGCGGAGAATGCAGCGGCATGCTATCAAGCAGCAGCCGACACATTGCAAAGTGCGCAAGCCATGTGGAATCTTGGCTGGATGCATGAAAATGGCGTCGGTATGGAGCAGGACTTCCACCTCGCCAAACGTTTCTATGACCAAGCACTCGAGACGAACGCGGAGGCGTATCTACCCGTTAAGCTGAGCCTCGCAAGACTGCACTTGCGCAGCTGGTGGAACGGGGTCTCTGGCGGTAAAGTGAACTCTATCAGAGAGGAACCAAGTAAGTAAACACCAGCCTTTGCTCCAGATTCTGGAAGGAAATTGGCACCCACTAACCACAATTTGTGCAGCACTTAAACGCAAGCGCACCCTAACCCAATGGCTCAACGACTTTGTCGAAGCAGACTATAACATGCACCCAGACCAATATGGCGAGTCAGATGACTGGGGCAACGGCAACGACCACGACGAGGACTCCGGTCACATGCCAGGCGTGGCTGACGACTTCTTCGATGAGGAAATCGACGATGGTCTCATCGAGATGCTGGTCATCATAGGATTGGCAGGCGCACTCGCGTTCTTGCTATATTATCGTCAACAGAGAGCATTAGCAGAACGTAGAAGGCGCGAACAAGAAGGCGTCGCTCAGCAGCAACAGCAAGGGCAAGAGGATCAAGATGGCAGAGCGGGAGGAGGCTTCTTCCCTCCACCCGGTGATCCGAATTTCGCCAATTGGATCGCTGGGGGTATAGGTCATTGATCTTCATTTCAATTTCACAAGCTTTCACATGACGCGAGACCAAGAGACCGCTCCCAAGGAAGCACGTGCCTTTTTTCCCTTCTCTCCTTCTCCTTCCTTTCTCTTTCTATACCGTACACGATAAGGTACCGTACTGTAGTGTCATCTTGTCGGACCCATCATACTATACTAGCGAGGCGGGTGACTAAGGTAACCGTGTGAGCCACACCTTCTCACCACCTCCCTTAGCCCTTCGCGATCTCAAGAGGTACACTCAATCAGACTTTGCCTTCATGGCTCTGCAGCAGAGAAAAAACGTGGGCATCGCAGCTGACCAGCCGGCGCTTTCCCATCATCGTGATTGCATACCTACCTACCTAAGTCGTTAGTGGCAAGGCGCGAGAGAGAGCTACGAGAAGACTTTAGCCTATATTGACCGCCTCCGTTGATTAAGCCAGCAGCACGAAGAAGAAACAGAAGCAGAAGAGATGCAGGAGACCGGTAGAACTGCGATTAATTTCGTGATCGTCTGTACAAAGTGTCTGCATGTATGCATGTAGGTAGACCTTATCGTAGCTACCTAGGTACCTGATCTCCCATTGACCGGGAGGGTGTCTCAGGGTACGGAGGAGACGACTTGCTTTACGGATCCTGTACATTATTTTTCTGTGCAGTGAGGTAGTAGTGGTACAGATACGAGTAACAGTCTGGTATCTACCGTGTGACGTGTGCCGTTCTTCACCACTGTACCAGCAGTCACAGTAGCAACATTTTTACCTTCGGCTTGTCGTACATTATTACCTGCAAATCAAGCATTTCGCTTATATAGACTTTTATTTCTCTTACCCTCCGCGTGGAGGCTACATGCAGGGCAAAGGTTTAAATGGACTGAAACTTCTGCTGTCAGACTCGCGCTTGTGAATTGTAAATATACGGTTTGTAGACATCATCGCAGGTCAGCATTGTCACATGTGAGCATGATATACTGTACTCTTGTGCGCATATGTTATCTTCTGCGCGGAAATGCAATGGTATCTCAGGACACTGAAGATCACGGAAGTCGAGGGGCGCAGTGACGTTCCACGTCGCCTACATTTACCAGTGTGTAGCAGCTAATTACTGTACCATACCGTTATCTTTGTTTTCTTGTTGTTTGGTTCCACTGTGCAGTGATGAGATGTAATCTTAGGATGCTCCGCTGCTGCTCCTGCACCCCGCCCCACCCCCGCTGTCCATCGTGATTTTGCTTCATGAGATCAGGGACAAGTCTGTTATGCGTGTCAGGATAAAGAGATCCAACCGTCGGCTTTAGCCGGCAATTGGGTTTCTTGTCGTATCACATGCATCTACTGTATGAAATGGATGATCTTGCGGGGGTGGAGCTCCGTCAAGAGGCCAAGGAGTGCGAGAACGAGGAAAGTGAAGGAAGCGGCAAGAAGAGGTCTGATAAGGCGATGGGATAGGGAGAGGGCGAAAATATCGTGTCTTCTCTCTCGTGCGGATTGTTCCTGATCGCGCAGACGCAGTGAGGGCGTCAAGTAAAAGAGATTGCGAGATAAGAGCACATTCAGGCTTGTGACGCTTTCTCTCCCTCAGGAACACGCAAGCAAAACGCAAAGTGAATCCTCATCGTCAAGTATCTCCCTCACTCCATTGTTGAATTTGCAGATCTCAACGGGGGCGCGGGAAGTCGTGGAGAAATGGATGAGGAGAGCGTGGTTGGTGAAGCGCCATATGGGGAAGATGATGAGCAAGTGGAGTGATGGAGAAGTAAAAGATAAAGACACGGGCTGATGGTTATGGGAATGCTCAATGTCGATGAACGCACATCTCTCTTTCTGCGTCTAGATAGGACCTGAGGCGTGTTACGGTCTGTTTTACCCCGGGTCTTTCTGCCCATAGTCCCCACCTACCCTTTCCGAGTGGACCTTCCACCGAAGACTCACTGAAAAAGACTTCGAAGCGGATCACCACATCCCGAGGCAAATTCTGTCATAGGCTCTCAGCACCTTTTGGCGTGCCCAGAGATGATGATCTTTCCCTCGGGGACAAGTAAGGCACAACGTTCATGACGCTTTCCTCGGTCGGCGACGGCTACTTGGAAACTTCCGTCCTTGTACCAAGAAAAGGATACATACCTTAGGCACGTGAGACTCCTTAGACGGAACGCTTTGGTCGATTCATGGTAGCTTGAACGCTTTGCTGACGACGAGAGTGAGGCTCAGGTAAGTGAATGCGATGCCTGTAGGGGCCGTTTACTAAGCATGCGCTGAATTTGCTTGAAGGCATGATGCTTTGTTCCGAATTACCCTCACTCGTGGTCGCGCTTCCCTCGGTGATCTGTCAAGGTTCCTCGTCATCATTGTTTAATAATAATACTACTCAGGGCCGTCCAATCGTGGCTGATGTGATATTGGGGGGAAAAGGCAACTATGCAACAACTAGAAGATGAGATAGGGATGGAAGATCATATGTGCCCATGTCGCGATTACAGTGGGCATTATACTGCAGAGTAAGATTGATGCCCGTTGCTCGCGTAGAAACGCGTCCTGCTGCTTCTGGCATTTTTTCATCGAATCGAAATTGGATCGTCACCCCTCACATTATCGACTTCATCTCCCCAAAGCACAATAATAGTATGAGTCGCAAAGACGATGTACGGGAACGAGTGGAAGACAGGCGGATGTGCACCAATCGTCGGAGAATCATATGGCAATATCGGCATGTTGACACGAAAAGGCGCGAGATTGTCTCGCTTCTCCACGACTTCTGTGTAAGGCGTTACCAAACTTACAGTGCACTTGATTTGCCGCGTGCTGACGATAAGCGGCGGAGGCGTGGCGGCGGCGGTGGCGGAGAGACAAGCTGAGCAGGTTCACGACGGATTCTAAATCTCCGGGTTTAATCGAAAGTCTTTACGCTTGCGCAGAGCGAGTGAGCGGGTGCACACAAAACACAGGCTGGCGTCAGAGAAAATCGCCAGGTAACATGGAAGTTTTACACAGTGTGCATGCTATAACGCGCCCCGCCTGCACAGTTGCCATGTGACGATCCTGTCACTCGTTCGTATAGCAGACACTAGGCAGGCCTATCAATGTAAAAGTTGCCGTGGAAAACACCAGAAGTCAGGATTTACCTCAACGGCCAGCCGCATGTGCGAAGTAAAAGACGTTTTGGCCATAGGCATTTTAGTTGCAATTGTCATCCAGTCACTACTATGTAGATCGACAGCGTTGATGCAACATTGAGAGGCTCTAAAGGACTCACCCCTACGTGAACAGGGTGTGCAGGTGTGAGCGTCAAGTGACTCGAATCATGTCTCACAATGGTACAGATGTGTCAAGAAGTTTGGCTGGTACCGCCAAACGTGGTGACGATCGTCATAACTTAATGATCCACCAAACATGGTCAACCTGACGTGTGAGTTGCTTGGCACAGTTGTGTTGTCAAGTGGTGAATTTCGACCCACCGACAAGACTCAAGGGACCCGTGAACGTAGGTTCGGGTAGGTGCCGGACTAGATAAAGTGCGACCTTACTCGCGCACCGTGCATTTCGAGCAAGACGATACATACCTATCTGGTATGACTGATGTGGCATCACAGCAGGTTTGACAAGCGGTAGGCGATGCTTGCTACATTATGGTGCGGTGGATCAGCGGACTCGCATAGCAGGACCTGAACCAGAAGATTGCAAAGCTACCTAGGCACAAGAGCGGTCAAGCAAAATAAGGCTGACCGCGCCTTCCTCGTAGGACTTTGGATCACCTGTGGCGATTTTGGAGAAAGAAAAATGTCGAAGCGTCTTTCCCAAGCAACATCGACATGGGGTATGGCAACCAGAAGTAGTGTGTCGTCGTATGTGTGTACATAATTGACCGGGAGCTCGGCGCACATGTTTTTCTCTCGAGGGTCTGTATGCAAATTGCGGCCGTCGCTCGGTCATGTCACTCAGCTAGTCCTTGTGGCCGGGCGCTAGGCATATGGTAGACGATTCATATTGTGGATGCTTCACCAACTGACCCTTGTCGAAGGAGTGCAAAAGACCCCCTTCTATAGTCGCCAAAAGGGATAAGATCTGCTTCAAGGATCATTGGAATCGGATGGTGGACCTGCCGAGTACAGCAAAAACCTGGGAGTGACCGACGATTGGTGAAGATCTTTGCCGCGTTCTTGTAGAGCGATCTTCAATTGCAAATTTGTGGGTCAAGGGGGAGAGCATAGAATGTCAGTCCTTGTTGTCGTATCAGATATAGATGCACGAGAAAAAAGGCAAGGAAGCGTAGCGAGGGCATTCGCAGATGCTGTACAATGCGCTGTGGGGATCAGAGTAGTCTTGTTAATGAGACCCATGTAATGGTAGCCGGCGCATCATCCAATTACTGGTAGATTGTCATGAGTGGCTGAGAGAAGGGCAGAGGGGAACTGCGGGTATCTGCGTTACTTCGGATGCAGGCCCTGGCCATGCGCTAAAGGCGAATAGCGTCATAGTCATTCAATGAGGTGCGCCCTAGCTTAAAATGTGCGAGGGCAACGTCGAACCTTTAGAGAAGCAGTCCCGCCGGGTAAAGACTCCACTGATGCCGGAGCAAGAGTGAGAGAGTCCCTCTGTATGCTCTTCTTTCGTGAACGCTGGCCTCTGCCACCCTTACCTTACTCTAAACGCCGCCGTCCCTCCTCTCTCGTTCCCCCCCTCCCCTCTTTGGACTCCAGATCTTCCTTTTATCTACATATAACGGAAGACATGGTGTTACAGGCGCTGGTGCACCGCTCGTAACAGCACATTGAATGATTTGAGAAGAGAGATTCGGCCCACGAATTCCTTCCCTCCATATCATGACATTTGACTCGACAAATTCTGATTCCACTTCGATACCTACACCTTCCCTCAGTGACGCCATCTCACCGGTGTCTCGCTTATCCGGAGCAGAGAAAGAGACTCCACCTTTATCTACCAATTCATCAGAAGATAGTCTTCCACCACAAGCTCGTCTTCCCAGACCGAGATTACCGAGTCGCAAAAGCAGCGGCACCATGATCATCCCCCGAGACAGTCCCAAAGTGGAGCTCCGACCCGAGGATGAGGAATATGATGAGGACGATGTCCGAAACCTGAGTCCTAGACGGACCAGTGAGGTCACCGAAAAGCTAGGAGAGGATGCCAGAAGACATCTCATCGAGTATGTTTTTCTTTTTGATGATATAACAATCGAGCGTGCTGACGATCGACCTTTCTAGACAAGCAAAACAATTACAAGCCAGCTTGATGGCCATCGTCGACCGGGTAGAAACGGTCAAGGTCGAACATGAGAAGCTCGAAGGCGGTAACAAATTTCTCCAATCGTAAGTTTCTCACACATGACATAAGTCCAAAGGGCCAAGACTTACAACCACTCCAGATACATTGGTGAATTAATACAGACGAGCAAGATCACCTCGGCCCACAAGAAGGGCAAGTCACGAGGTACCAAATAATGACTTCGGATTACTATTGTTTTGGGATGGCATATCGCAAGGCGTCAACGGCATGGATGCATTTTCGACTACGCGGGCATTTCTTTTTCTGTTCCAGCGTCAGGGTTTCATGCGGCGTTCAGGTTCACCAGGGATCCAGGCGTATGTCCACGGAAGGACATACACGGATTCACTCAAGGTCAGCCTTTTGATTTGAAATGCCCACACCACAAGGCTCTTTCTTTCTGGTTCACAATATACATAACTTCGATACCGGCTCAGTTTCGTCCGACAGCAAGCGTTGGATAAGAGCATTATATGCAGCGTGTGGCAAGATACCCTGCAGCATCATTTCTTCACAGAGAGCGCAAGGTAGTAGCATGGAACTCTTTTTTATATTCCATTTCTACTGTAACAACATTAACTATTAGATTTTGGAGGCGCTGTATTAGATAACAGACCAAACAGCGCGAGCGTTTTTCGAGCCAAAACAAAAAACAAGATAATAAAACCAAACCCTCGATCCAATCCTTCCAGCGCCGTGTCATAGTAGCTGCTCTCCGATGTTGTGTACGTTGTTTGTGTGCAAGACCAAACCCCACCCATCCACCCTAGTCCCACAGTTGCTAGCTGAGTAGAAACACGTATGTGATTGTCGTCACGCTATTTGCAAATCAAGGGGCCCAATTAATAGGAGTAGACTCTCAGTGCTGCAGCCCAAACAAAGCAGGATTTGTCTAGGTGCGATGCCTTCAGGTCCGACAGTTGAGCAGTTGATGGAACGGTTGCCAAGACCGGCGATAGGGAGACTTTAGGATAGGAGAAAAGCTGCGGTGGGGAGGGAGAGGGGAGAGTACCTATACAGTACTGTACACTGAAGAAAGGAAGCTGGTAAACGTTTTATTCAACTCCCACCCGTCGCATGTGAATCACTTTACCATTAGCTGAGACCACCCCCTCTTCTCTTCTCGCTCTCCATATTGTTACTCATGCGACACTCTTTACAACAAACCCGAGTACGCCAGCAGCAGAAATCTTGACAACACAAGCCATATCCAGTCGCGGACCCTGGATTGACCTAACTCTGGTAGAGGATAACTCGGGCCGACCGGACCACCGCGCGCGATCGCCCGCCGACCGCATCATGCTCGCCACCTCAGGCATACTACGAAGCTTCGGCCTCGCAGTCGGCGCCATCCTCATTCTTTTCGGCCTGTTGTGCCTATCCATATCCATTCCGACAGCGCCACATTCACAAATAGATGCATTCGAGAAGGTGCCGCACGAGGAACTTTACAATGGCACGGAAAAGGGATTCGCTCGGATCAAGAAGGTTTCGGCCTTGATTGGCGAGCGTAATCATCTATACGAAAGGGCGTTGAAGACACACGAGCGCCATAATGAGATACACGGGTACGAGATGCAGGTGCTGAGAGAGAGGATCACGAGCAGCTATTGGGCCAAGCCTTCGTGGCTGTTGGCCATGCTTGTCGAGGAGCTTGCTAGGCCCGAACTCGAGCGTAATGAATGGCTCGTGTGAGTATCTATTTTTCTTTCCTTGGTTGGTTCGGCAACACAAAGAGCGGGAAGGATCAAAATATGATATCATTGTATAGCGGAATATGGTGACTGACTTTGATGCGAAACCAGGTGGTGTGATCCTGACACGATCATCTTGAACCCGCTGATACCTCTGGAGACATTCTTGCCACCGAAGAACATGACTGACGTACACATGATTGCGACACACGATCCGGATGGCCTCAATACTGGAGTTTTGTTCTTCCGAGTATGCGAGTGGACTTTCAAGTTCTTGATTGATGTTCTGGCAGTGCCGTTGAGAGACGGCACGATACAGACCGCATTGTCAAAGGACGCTCCGGCAATTGAAAAGGTGTTGGACTACCCCAACTTTCGTGGCAGAACAATCTACGAACCCAGAGGCTGGTTCAACGCATTCCACGCACATGGCTATTTTGAGGCGAGTCAGGGAAGCATGCTGGTTCATTTTACTGATGTCAATGGCGACAAATGGAATGCAATGGATCAGTACCTCAAGAACGTGACTGCGGAAGTAAATCCCTGGAAGAAGAGACTGAATGAGACCGCGTACGAGATCATGCTGCATGACTTTTGGAATCGTGTCACGCAGGCAAAGGATCTACTGACGGAGTTCAGGGAGAAGGAGAGGGACAACGAAGTGCGAGAGGCTGCGGACAAGCTTCGACATGCGCTCGATCACAGGACGGACGACTTTGACAAAATGATTGCAGCGCTGATAGGCTTGAGGAAGTCAGTCAAGAAGCCAAGACAGTCTGAGTAGACGACACCAAGTCACCACCAGAAGAGGGGAGTCTTGTCATGGTCAAAAACCCTGTGACGAATATATCAATGTGTTTTTCTCGGTTCAATGTATAATCTTTCCATTCCAATGAACACTGGCTTTAATGTTCTCTACGAGCGCTGTCATCGAACAGGACATTGATGTGTAAGGTACCTATCGTTCTCTTGCAAGATGCAGAATGATGACGGAAGATGCCGCGGCAAGAGTCAATCTGGTCCAAGGGCTGAGGAGGGTTTCAGAAGGTCGCGACAGCTGTCCGGGGTCGATTAAAGTGATTAAAAAAGCCATGTGAAGCGTACGGAGTAGAAGCCACGTTAAAGAATGGAAGTGTGAAGTTGCTAGCAGTACGGTAGTTGTTGCAACGTAACAAAGCACCACTTATTTGACTTGAACAAGCACCTGCCTTGCGCAACACGTTCATTCCTCTCGACGCCCTTTCCTTGTTCTTTGTCCTGTCTCCAAAGCAATTGGTGTTTCTATTCCCCTCGCCACAAGCTCGCATCTTCTGGATTGCCGAGTCTCGTCCTTGTCACAGGCGCCGCAGAGCGCAGTACCTTGATTGGTGAATCAGTATAGACCAAACGCCGACAACATGTCGACAGAGTACAATTACGATGACCAGGTAAGCAGGACAGCAATGCACAGCAGTCTCCTCCTGGTGACCAAAAAGCACATCACTGACTTTCATCAGGGTCAATTCTTCCCCTTCTTCTTCGTCACTGTAGCCGGTCTAGTGACGCTCCCCGTAACATATTCTCTCCTTAGACCCAGCAAAGGTGCGCAACTTGCAATCTCTCCCCGAGTCGCGCCCATACTCACAGCCATTAGATTTGGAAAACACTGCGCCGCGGATACAGTCCTCGTACGAGCCCGAACATGCAGATCTTATTGAAGGACAGAGACGGAGGCAGAAGAGACGTGAACGCAAGCTCAAGCGCATGATTGTGGCCGCCGCGGGCTGGACCTTTATGGCCCTGATGATCTACCTCATGAGCGTCACCGCGAGGAGTGAGACGAAGATCTGGGATCCCTATGAGATCCTGGGCATTCCCATGGTATGTGGTCAATTCGACTCATAGGGGGTGGGGTGGGAAAGCGCTGACAACAAGTTCCAGTCGGCAACAGAGAAGCAGATTCAGTCCAGGTACCGAAGACTCTCGATTACGATGCATCCCGACAAGGCTCAGCCCGACGCATCCAAGAACGAGACGGCAGAAGACATCAACGGACGATGGGTCGAGGTCATCAAGGCCTACAAGGCTCTGACCGACGAGGACATCCGCAATAACTTCATCATGTACGGCAACCCCGATGGCAAGCAGTCTACCAGCTTTGGCATCGCTCTACCACAATTCCTCGTCACCGAAGGCAACGGCAAATACATCTTGCTTATCTATGGAGCGCTGCTGGGTGTACTCTTGCCCTACTTTGTCGGCAGATGGTGGTATGGCTCGCAAAAGATGACCAAAGAGAAGATCCTCGTCACGAGCGCCGGCAATCTCTTCAAGGAATACAGCGAGCGTCTCGACAAGAACGGAATCATCTATGCCCTCAGCAGTGGAGCTGAGTATGCAGACATCCTCAAGGGGCACAAGGCCGACACTGGCTCAGGTCAACTGGAGAAGCGCGTCCTTGCCGAGAACGAGGCTTCGCTGCTTTCCTCTGTGCTCGCGGAGAAGGACCGCAAGAAGTTACAGGAGCTGGACGATGGTGTGCGCAGGAAGACTCTCGCCCTATTGTGGGCTTATCTGGGTCGCGTGGAACTCGACGATGCCACTCTGAATGAAGAGAAATACGAATTGGCCCCGACCGCCCATCGACTGAACGACGCCTTTATCCCTATGGCTCTCGCTTTTGGCTTCACCATGCCCGTCCTCCACGCCTACACGACATCGCAGAGCCTGATCCAGGCCATGCCTCCCGATTCGCCGCCTCTACTGCAACTACCTCACTTCTCCCTCGACGCTATCAAGAAGATCGAAGAGGCGGCAAAGACCGAGTACCATCGCCATCTCACCGTTCAGGGCTTCATGGATCTTCCCGAGCAATCTAGACGCGACATGGTCAAGTCTGCAGGCATTTCCCCGCAACAGTACGAAAGCGCTGTAACGGTGGCGAGACAGCTGCCGCGTCTGGTTGTCGAACGTACCTTCTTCAAGGTGCATGGCGAAAAGTACATTATCCCTAGCTCCCTTGTCCAATTCGTGGTCAAGGCTCGATTCATACCTCCCGGCGCCCAGGATGTCCCCGCCGTCAAGCCGTCAGATCTCGAGGATATCGACGTGGAAGAGTTCGACAGCAACGGTCGCCGCATCTCTCAAAGCGAGGTCAAGCAGCATCAGCCTCCTCTCGCCCACGCCCCTTACTTTCCCCGCGACCACTCTCCCCGATGGCATTTGTTCCTCGGCGACACCCGACAGAACAAGATCGCTGTACCGCCATTTACTTTTACTACATTTGACAAGCCCATCCTCGACGAGGCGGGCAAGCCGACGTACAATGTGCAGACGCTCAAGATGCAGTTCCAGGCTCCACCTCAACCCGGACAATACAAGTTCCAGATGCAGTTGTTATGTGACAGTTATGTTGGATTCGACGAGAAGGTGGATGTCTTGCTCACACTAGACGACCCCAGCAAGGCCGAGGAGGTGGCCGAGGATGACGACATCAGCGAGCCCGAAGAAGGTATGCACATGTCTTTCTATTTCCTGCTTCCTTTTCCCATTGGCTAATGTTTCCATTACAGACACGATCGCAGGCCAAATGGCAGCATTACGAGGCGCACCGACGGCGGCAGATGCCAAGCCCAAGACCGAGAGAAGGAAACGAGTGGCGGCGGCGGACGAGGAGAGCGACAGCGAGAGCGGCACAGATGAAGACGAGGAGACGGAGAGCGAGACGGACACCGACACGGACACGGACGAGGAATGAGTATCTCAGTAGAAGTTCCCCGCGCACGGAGGGTAGTAAGACTTGTTTGAGCCGCTTCCGTTGTTTGAATCGCGCGAGTCTTGCATACCAAATGCATATCTAAGGCGTTCTTTTTTCTCGTCTAGGCCAAATTCAGACAGCGCTTGATGCTCTGCCGGGACTTGCACGTCGTCTCGTCGCTCATAACGTGCGCCGAGTTCCTGACGCTCTCGTGGATATGGCTTTTGTTGTTGCTGGTTTCTTCGCTTTGGCGATCTGCGCCGACATGACAGATACGAAATCCACGTTTCCTGGTCTGTCACATTGGTGTAGTGTATGGTGTAGTCTATAGGCACTGGAGGGAGGACGTTGCAATCACAACAATATCAATGTCGTGTTTAGAAAAGAGCGAGAGAGTTCCTGTAATCGGCTAGCGATAAGCAATCCTTATCTCTCCCGTTCCGAGGGACCGAGCCCAAGAAGATTCACGAGGATCCGGAGATGACGGGGAAATTGTTGCTAGGTATCCAGCAATGACCATGATTGCATTCGCCCTGGATTAAACCTTCGATCGTTGTACATATACAAAGGCTGTCGGAGTACATTCGACACTGACTTGAAGCTGCATTGGAACACGACAATTCTGATCTCTCTCCTTGCCCGTTATCCTCAGATTGATGTCTGAAGGGCTATCTCAGCTACGACGAGCGAAGCAGCCAGGGTGCCCCTGCAGTCAACGGCGGCCTTGGCACTTTGATGCGGTATACAACAATACCTTGACAGTTCCGCCAGCTCTCCCTATCTTGCATTCCTGTCTGTCGGGAAATTACTGCTGCCGAGTGACGCGATATCAGATGAACCTGCAATATCCTCGCTGAATGTGATGCGACCGCGCCATGTACCATCTGATCAAATCCGTGTACTTGCATGCCACCAGTAAAGAAGGTAGCTAATATCTCAATCATATATGTACATATATGCTCCAGGATCGAATGACCTCAATTCACTAAGTGAAAGACCCACAGAGTACTCGATCCTCTTGCTCGGACTAGACAACGCGGGGAAAACAACGCTACTGGAACAGATCAAAGCCCTCCACAGCCCACACTTACACCCGAACCTCAAGACCGTCCCCACCGTCGGCCAGAATGTCAGCACCATCGATCTCCCCGACATGTACCTCAAGATCTGGGACGTCGGCGGCCAGCACTCGCTGCGCGGCCTGTGGCAGTCGTACTACAAGAGCTGCCACGCCATCGTCTTCGTCATAGACAGCACCGACATTGGCGACTCGGACACGGAGCGCCTGGACAAGCAAAACATGGGCCACGAGGTCGACGAGGAGGGCAGACTCGAGGAGTGCAAGCTGGTCTTGGAGGATGTGCTCTTGAACGAAGACACCGAGGGCGTGCCTGTCCTGGTGCTGGCGAACAAGCAGGACAGAGAGGACTGCGTCGAGGTCGTGCGCATCAAGGAGGGTCTCGTGCGCAAGGTCATCGAGGGAGAAAAGGGCGGCAGCGTCAGAGACAGCAGAGTTCTGCCGCTCAGTGCCCTGACTGGTACTGGAGTCAAGGAGGCTGTCGAGTGGCTCTGCAGCCGCATCAAGTGGAACAAGGTTTGTCTATTTGTCCTTTTCTTTCTTCGGTGATGCTCTCTTTACCTGCACCACTGACTATTCGCATTGTGCTGACTGTACGCGAAAACAGGAAGCAAGGCCTCCGCAGATGAGATAGATCTCGTTGCAGGACAACGCCTCCTCCATACAAACTTTACGACTTTCTTCCACCGGAAACATTCCAAGCCATCTCTGTGCCTGAGAAGAGGGGCAGGGATTATGCGCAACAGTGTGGTCAAAGATGAACAAGTCTATCATTGCAATCTTTTCTGCTGTTTCGTAAACCACCGATACCCACCTTTTTATGCAATACAACGTTTATTGTATCGAGCTTTTGTCCAAACATTACTGGTTTCGTCACGTGTCAATGTACAGAACCATGTAGTAAGCAGGCAATGATTGAGCAGTTCCATTGCAGTCATGCTCTTCATATGCCAACGTCTGTTCTCTATCTAAACCTTGAAAGACAGCTCTTGCTAGCTATATCTGCTGCACTGACGACAGTAGTCCTGTTGCTACATTACTTGTCAACTGCATTGGCGAGTTCGTGCTATGACACAATGCTGCTTTAAGCATGACGAAGGGCTCGGTCAAGTTAGCGACCATTCATTAGGCAATCATTGACCATTCAGTAAAGATTCATTAGCTATTCACTAGTGACTCATCGATCACTCATCATAGCCTCATCGACTACGCAACTAGGTATTTATCAGACAGGTGTGCTTTCGTGACCAGGGTCTAATGGTCAAGTCGTATATATGTATATGCGATACTTTTGGTGGTATCGCCGATGAGGAATTTTGGTAATGCTTAAGGTACGCCAAGGTCAGGAGTTGCAAGAGAGAACTACATTTCAGGTCTGTTAGATAGTACAAGTATAGGATAGAGCTTACTCCGAACATCACGTTCACTTTATGATTTAAGCTTCATATAATAAATGGCTGGTTTAGTAGCACTCGGGCAGTAAGCGAAGTGTTAGGAAAGCAGTAAGCGAGTTCTTAGGATTCAACATGTGGGTCGCTGGCAAGTGATGAACGAGTCGTTGAAAAGAAGAAGAGTGAGGAACAAGCCTTTAAAGAGCTATCAATAAGGTCTTAAGAAGTACGAGCTCCTCTGTTAATGACTCGGTTACTACAGGTACCTTAGGTTTACAGTAAAGCAAGACGCGCCTTATGATGCTCGTTGATATAACAGGTACCGGTGGCTTGTGGCCCGGCCCGCTTTAGGCCGTAAAACCATTATCTCACATTGGTATTTGCTTCCTTATCAGAAGCAATCCCATTGATATCGCAGTCGATCTCAAAGTTCTTCACCTTCTAGCGAGCGTCTGCACAGCATCGAAATCGTTTCTAGCGTGCGTATTCGCAGTGCCAGAACAGAAGGATACCTTATCATCGTCATTTAATGCCCCTGTCATCTTGATTTAGACTCTCTGAAATCGCACCAACCCACGCCAACCAAGCCCGGCACCTCGTTCCCCGTCGGGGAGAGCGAGTCTAAGTCTTGGAACAGGACGACAGAAGGGACCTGCATCGCACAAGCCACGTACAACGTCCAGCCGGCTAGTCGGGCATTTAGGCCTTGCACTGTCAAACCAGGTTACTGGGGCCACCACAAATTTTCGCCTTACTCGATTGATCTGTCCTTGGAGCTTGTTGACTCTGTCCAGACAGCCAGAGAAGGAAGGTTTCATCGCACTGAATCCCGTCATTGCGTCGTCGTTTGCGCGCGCGCCCGGGTCCTTCAGGAGCAGAGCTTCCCCTTGCAAGCCACCGCGATCACAAGAAATTCATATTTGACACGTCCCTTATATATGCAACATGGAGGTGAGCCAATCTGCTTTCCCCTCTTTTCTCATGACATTTCCTTGATTTCGTGAGACTGCTTTTTTTTCTGGGCGGATCATGTTATTTGTCACGTTGTTTCGCTGCGCTGCGGATACCTTTCGTGCTCGCATTGGCGTGCATTGAATAAGAGTTCACCCTGGCTTGGACTCACTTGTCGTTTGCTGTAAGTCTCACAATCTCTCTACTTTCTACTTTGTTTATATCCACTTTGGCTTTTTTTTCTTTCCCTCATGATCAAAAGTCCATATGGCTTATGGTCGTATACGGCGCGTGCAGGCAAACCATGGCCAATGATCTCGTCCCCGGACTGTGGCATTATACGCCGAGCAGTGAACTTTGATAGACCTATCATTGCAACAGCCCCGTGAAATTCACTGGCCTGTTCACTTCCCACTCAGCTGACAGTCGACTTCTCTACCTCCAGTCCAACGACCTTGACCACTTCATGAACTTTGCGGCCAGCGAAACAGACATTCGAGCCAATCGGAACAAGAAGCTCTGCCATCATGACGCGACCAAGCATGCGTGTCCTGAAGGGACCACGCGACGAAGTCTTCAGCCACGAGAGATTAATGAGTTATATACAGGAGCAATCCGACGCCGATTTCCCTGAGCTGTCCAGTGAAGCTGCCGCTGAGCGGTATCACACCGGACGTGTACCCAATGGAGGCAAAGGTCGCAACCGCCCAAAGTTGATGCTCATGGGACAGAGGAGGTCCGCCGCACATTCATGATCCAGATCACTTGCAATTTTGCTTACTTGAATTTCCAGGAGTGGCAAATCATCTATATCAGGGGTGGTGTTCCAGAAAATGCCCCCATCAGAAACCTTGTACCTGGAGACGACTACAAGGCCCGAAGAGTCCTCCTCGCAGTAAGTACCGAATTCGAATTGTGTTATGCGCGACGTTGCATCTGACAGTAGCAAAAGCTCTTTTATGGACTTCCAGATTGCCGAATTGCCCGGACATGTGAATTACTTCACCCCGGACTTCAATCAGGCGAATATATTTGCTGAGATAGGTGCCATCATATGGGTGATCGATGCCCAAGATCAATATCTGGACGCCTTAAACCAGCTCATTGATACCATTACGTATCTTGCGCAAACATGGCCTGCGATCAACGTCGAAGTCTTTGTTCACAAGGTTGATGGCCTGTCCGAGGAGTACAAAAACGACACATTTCGCGACATTAGACAGCGAATACTGGATGAGTTAAGCGACATGGGATATGATAATGCTCCAGTCAGTTTCTACCAGACGAGCATCTACGACCATTCGGTGTTCGAATCCATCAGCAAAGTCATACAGAAGCTGCTTCCTCAGCTACCGACTCTGGAGAGCCTGCTCAACAGTCTTTGTAGCACGTGTCGCATACAGAAGGCATACCTTTTCGACATCATCACCAAGATATACATTGCGTCGGACACCAGTCCACAAGACACTAACAGTTATGAGATCTGCTCCGACTTGATCGACGTTGTGGTTGATATCAGCGAGCTTTATGGCTGGCCGCGCCCGAAAGACGACCAGTCAGATAGATTGGAGTTTGGCAACCATGCGTGTGAGAGCATGGTGACCATGGAGAAGAAGGGCCACAATTACCTGTACCTTCGCGAGATGAACAGGTATGTTTCCTCAGAACATAAGTATGGATCGTGAACGAGGATACTGACGAGGGCCACAGATATCTTGCACTAGTATGCATTATGGGAGACGATAACCCCATGGAGAGGAAGGTGCTCATAGATTACAACGTCGGGGTCTTTCAGGAAGCTCTGGCCAAAGTTTTCCAGTGGTAGAACCACTAGAACCAAAACAGAGGCACGATATTCGAGGGAAGGATAAGGAGAGGCTGAAAAGAGATCTCCTGCGTGCTTGAACTATCAAAAGTATATACATATATCAAATTTCCCGGGAAGAACAGAAGAGGAAAGTCGAATTAGGAAAATGCCTTTTCTTGTTGTCATCAAGACAGATCATCTCCTCATTCCAACCGATGTTGTCTTCTCCGCCCCCTCTATTTCCAAATGTTATCGTTCTACTCTCAACCTTCTTGAAACCTTGCCCGCCCTCTTCAGTTATAGATCCACCAACCTCCCCAATCAATTGCTGATCAGTGCCCACATTTTTCCCGAAAAGAGCAAACAAGTCTTGGCGTTTCCTTGAGTTTCATCATTACAATCACTCGAGGTCCGAGGCAACTCGGCTGAGGTGTTTTACGAAGCTGACTTTACCTCCGCCGCCGCCGTCGTCGTCGTGCTACCATTCACAAGCAGGATATATGTCATCGATCGTGCAGTGTAGCAATTGTAGCATGTCTGTTTGACGAACATCTCTGCGTCTATTGGAAAGACAAAAAAGGCGAATAAATCAAAACAGAGAGAAAGCTGTAGCGCGTGACACTGCCCTCGGTCACTTGGAGTCCATACTTAGCAAAGCAACCGAGTCCCAAAAGTGGAGTGACTTTTCATCATGCGTGTATAGTCTCTTTATAATCTTTTGGTAGTCGGTTTCTTGGTTTTGCTCTCCTCCCCCCTACCACGGACAGAAAAGAGAAAGACCTGCGGACCCAAAACAACAGGACAGGAAGGGCTGAGAAAATTAAATAGTAGGACCACTTTTGTCCCATGACTTGCCCTTTTTGAAACACGAAAAAGAGAGACCGGGACTGTGCACACGCTCACACTTACTCAAACACTATCTTCTGTACTGTAAAGACGGTCGCCGACAACGGGTGGGGTCGTGTCGGTCTTTTCGCCACTTGTGTCCAGGTGTTCAGGGTGGTATTACGGTAATTGTATGTGCATCATCTGTTCAGGAACCAAGGACGAAACACTCTACACGGTCGGGACAGCTGCTTATTTTCTTAAACTTGTTTCACCACTCTATATTACTCCTTTGGGATCTTTGTCTTGCTCTGGCAACCTATACGTCCTGTCCTCTCTTAATTGGATCGATCTTACGGACTTTGCTTCCTGCTTTCTTGAAGCATACACACATTATACATATACACTCATAAATATCCACGCACGGCGCAAAACACAATGGCAGACGTGCGCCACCGAAAGGTAGCATTACCAGCCGCAGCAGTCCCCGCAAATGAAAACGACAAGAGCTCCAACAACAACAATATACCGCAAAGCAACAGCAAGAACAACACAAACAGCCTCGGAGTGACGGATGTCCTGCGTATACTGGGCGGGTTATTGCTGCTCAATTGTGCCATCAGCTATTTCGTCACCAACAGTAGTGTGACGTGGGGATGGAGGCCTTGGTATTCCAAACCGGGGGAGTTGAGGGCTTGGATGGTGAGTGTTCATTTCTTTCTTCTCGCGAGGGTGTATGTCTGCATAGGACTACAAGGGTATATGGATATGATGAAGAGCAGAGTCGAGGAAGCGACCTTGTATCCCCATGGATGAGGCAACCAGAGTATCTTCGCATACACATATCAAGCAAAACCACACATCACAGCAACAAATCACTAATACTCTACGACCACAGGCCGGCCCCCTCCAACTCACAGACGCTGAACTAGCGCAATACGACGGCGCCGACCCTTCAAAACCAATCTACATCGCGCTGAACGGCACAATCTACGACGTGACGGCCGGCGCACGCATGTACGGCCCCGGAGGCAGCTACCACTTCTTCGCCGGACGAGACGCGGCGCGGGCGTTCGTGACGGGGTGTTTCGCCGAGGACTTGACGCCGGACCTGCGCGGCGCCGAGATGGCGTTTGTGCCTGTTGACGACGACGCTGAAGAGATTGGGCCTGATGGCGAATTGGTGCGCAAGGGAGGGAGCTCGGGGCCTACGAAGGCGGAGCTGAAGATCAGACGTGAGAGAGACCTTAGGGCTGCGCGCAAGAGAGTGCATGATACTATCGAGGGCTGGAGTAAGATGTTTAAAGGAGATGGAGGCAAGAATTACTTCAAGGTCGGCATGGTCAAGAGGGACCCTGATTGGCTTGATCGTCTGCCTAAGAGACAGTTGTGTCAGAGGGCGCAGGAGGGACGGCCCAAGAGGAAGGAGTGAGCTTGTCTCTAGCTTTGACTCTGTGGTTATAGAACATAACAAGCATATCCTGCACGATTGCACTGCTTCATGTGGATTACCAGCTGTTAAGAATGATTCACTGCCTCTCTCGTAGCCTCCAGGTTCGAGCGATGAACATTCGATGCGCATTTCGCGAAAAGTCTATAGGGCGTAAGGCGATTGTGGATGTTCGAAATGGCCTTGGGCGGTCCTGTGTCTCGGCCCAAAATGTATAGTGGGAAGGGAAGCCTTCGGCACGCATGTCAAAGCAGTCTGCAACAGTGCAAGCTACAAATCACTCTTCCTCAAGTTGGCGGGCCGATAAATTGGGAGTGCGAATGCTCGTGGATTTCATTCCTATGGATGTGCCCAATCCATGTACAGTTTGATTATTCCTGCATGCGAGCTACGTGAAAGTAAAGCACGAACGCCCAAAAACCGGTTCACCTAAGAACCTAGCCATGACACCAAGACCCATGGATCCTCCAAAACTATTCTGCTCCCTTTTTCGCTTTTGGCTCAGAGAGCGGGATATCCAGCATCGAGTCGTTTATTCGTCAGAACCACCAACGGCACGGGCTGTAGAAACAGAAATTAGTAGCTGTAGGGACAGAGAATAGCCGGGGGTTTGACATGTTACGCACTGTAGATGGTGCACTTGGAGTGAGCGACGACCTTGCGGATCTGGCCCTTCTCCTCGAGGTCGGCGAGAGCGCGACGGGCGAGCGAACCGTTGATCTTGAGACGATCGACGAGGGTGGCGACGGTCACGAGGCGGTAGGACTGGACATCCTTCTGGAGCTTGTCGTTGGTCTGCTTGTCGAGAACGACGGCGTGCTGGGCCTTGTCCTTGACTGTTAGAGCGAGAAATGTCAGTACCGTGCTATCCTGGATGTGCGACTTGTCGATGATGATGGTATCATGGAGGAGCTGTGCCGATGGAAAGGCGTGTTCTGCATACCCTTGCCCTTGGACCACTTCTTCTTTTGCTTCTTTCCGCCGGTTGCTGCGGGTGCCTGAAATCCGATGTCAACTCTCGAGTCCCGAATAATATATAGGGTGATAGCGTCGACGTACCATTTTGTCGATTGTCGTGGGTGGTTAATCACTGAGTTCGCCTGGGAGTGCGCTTTGAAGTAACCTGAATTCTGAATTCGCCTTGTGGGGTCACGTGCGTTGCCCCAATGTCTTGGCGCTGCATACGCGACCAGACCCCAGGCATATGCAAGAACGTGTCGTGAGCATATCGCGAGTTCGAATATCTTCAGTATATCGACAATATCTAATCAATCAGTATCTTTCAATAAATCATCACCTGATCCGGAATGAGCTGCGCCTTGATAAACAGGAAAAGCTGCAGCCATATCTCATCTGTGGATTCACACCAGGTTCTTTGATTGTGAGGCTTTCTACATATTGTTGTTGTAGCGGTGCAGCTCAGCATGCATGCACGTATGCATCATAAGCGCCTGCACTGTCCCGCTGGCCGGACTGGCATGATGTTCCCAGGGCGGCCTACGACACCGCCTTATCTTGCTGTTTCATTGCAATCATCGCAGGGCCGATGTAAGGTCGAAAGCCCTCAAAACAGCAATTGAGCAAGCATGAGAGAAGTGGGAGTCCTGAATACTTTTGTCATCACAAGGTCGCATCAATTTGCGTGATAGTAAGCCTGACAACAGGAAGCCAACTACTCAGGTAATCAACTTAGTGACCGGCCTCGTGCTTGGTGACACAGCGGGGACAAGTAATCAATGATCTGTATCGCCTTGCACGTCAATCTAAATTGCTTGTCATTTTGTTGTTATTCCAAATCTCACCTTTACGAGTTCGCCTCTACGGCGCAATTGTACTTGCCATCGAGCCTGTTGCTATTTTCTGAACCTCCCACGAAGTCTTGAAGCACTTTCAAAGCAATAGCGTCGACATAGCCTCGTACACAGTGCTTTCAGCCTTGCTCAGCCTTTGATAGGCATCATAAATTTACCCACCATAGAGTCAACGCTGCAGCGTCTGGCATCCCACTGCCATCCATATTCTGGACACATGGTGCGCTTCTGCGCCGACATCTCCAATGCGACCGCGAGCGCAAAGCTACAGATCGCTTAATAATCCTGCTGCTAGTCGCGACAATATCAAGGTGAGTGCCTGTCGAGACAAAGGCCGAGTGCTGCCTGCGCTGACACTGCCTATAGTGGGTGTGGAGATGCGTGGCAATCATCGCATTCTGTCTGACATTAGGCGGGTAAGTGTGATGACCACAAGCTTCCGAGTATAACGTTGTTCTGACCGATGGTGCAGCTTCTTCATCCTTCCTCCTACTTTTGACTTTGACCCTCAGCTCCGTGTGAGCGGGATTGCATTGGGTGTCTTCGGCGTGGCTTTCCTGGTCGTTGGCTTCTCTCTGACCGGGCTTTTGTGGCTCACATGTAACAACTGGTTATTCCTTGCCGACTTTGTGTTCCTTCCCATCTCAACAGCATGCACTCTTGGCCTCCTCAACACCCTTTATTGCTTCTTCATCGGCAAGCGTTATGTCTGGAATATAGCCGCCCTCCTTACCACCATCGGATCTGCAGTATTTGCCCTTGTGTACGCCGTCCTGTTCTACATTGCGCGCCGGAAAGCAGGCATGATCCGCAAGAGCCATGAGTCGAACGTGCTTCTCACGCGCAGCTCAGGTAACCACATTCAGGGGCAAAGCTATCATGCACCCATATACTTCCAGAACCACTTGGCGAATATGTATCCCGCATCACAGTCATACATCAATCATGAGCTCGCCAACTCTCTCGACGAGTCTATGGAGGAGGACCGCACGCGGCAACAAATGCTGATGCTGCTGGCCAAACTCCCTGAATCCCAGATCAGTCCGGATCCGTCGACCAGTACGTTCAATCGGATCGATTTCACGCCCACCGACGAGCCCGAGCAGCCAGGACAGCCTAATGGATCCCCGATCCTACGCCACGATCATTATGGACATTCAGCCCCGAGGTCACCGGTGCATAGCTCAAATCGAAGCTGGGGCGGCAGCACTGCTCATCGATCTTGGGATGGCATACGACGGACCGGGCCCTCCATTGATCCTGCGGTCCGCGAACAACGCAGACGAGAAATAGAGCAGAGCAGATGAGCTTTGCCGGCACACTACTATGACCCTTGTGACATTAATGCATGGTGCGAACGGTGTAATGGGCATGGCGTCTTGACGGAAGCAGAGGGATATACCACGGCTATCATTTCTTTCAGCTATATTGTATGTTATTATTTTATCACTTTTCCATCTCAAGGCTATCATTGAGTCAGTGCCATTCCTCCAGCTCAAGAAGCGTCCCATCCAATCACTTGGTATATATCGGATCAGCCATATAGCCGTATAGCAGCAAAAACAACCTGACTTGGTGCGAAGAAATCCAACTGTGCAAAACTCCGGGCCTAGGTTCCGATATCCGTGAGCAAGCCACCGACTCCGCGGATCCAGTCCAAGGATCGGATTTACAAGATAGTGCGGCTGAGGAAGACACACGACTTTCACACACTCTAGTCTTAATAACGACGCATCGAAGAATCTATTGGCGGGAAGAAGATAATCAGGAGTCAGACATCTATGACCCGCACGATAT